>NC_136466.1:141793632-146593632 GCF_902686455.1 Sciurus vulgaris
CAAATAAGTTCTCACCCTTGAGATATTATGTCAGGGAACTCTGATGATATATGTCCTCATTTGTCAATCTGGGCAAAATGTCCCCCAATCTGTATTGAAGAATCTGTAGTTAGGTTTCTCTCCTTTGCCAATGAGGGAACTGAACTTTGGTGCACCCTTGAACATTGGAATGTGAAATAATCCTCCCTTCTCTCCTTACTGGAAAGAATTGGCTGACTTCAGGGAAAGCAATTCCTAATCCACTATCCCATCAAACCATCTGCTCATCTCACTTCTCACCCCTGGAACTTCATTTACTCCTTCCTATATAAGAAGGCTACTTTCTCTCTGACCTTTTAGATGCTTTCAGATCTCATGTTTGGGGTGTTCTCCCTATCACAATAATTTTCTCCCTTTTCTCCAATTGGAATAATTCTTTTAAATAAAACTTTTCCATACTTAATTCCAAACGGTTTGTTTTTTAATGACAAGCATTACAGCAGAAACTAAAACATACATACAGTAGATTGAGACAGACATTATTACCCTACACACATGCATGAAAATTTGTTTTAAAAAATAAAATACCAGCTACAATTCTAGCATAGTTTTAAAAAATGAAAAAAAAAGTTGACTGTAGCAATAGCCTCTTCAGATTCATACAAAAATAATCAATTTTGTTGGTATTTATGTCAATTAGTATTTTGTAAATGGATAAAGATAATTTGTTATTATATATGTATATGTATGAAATGTGTTAACTGTTTAAAAAAATACAGAAATTTCTTCCCTCTTTGCACTAACTTTCAAGGGGAGATGTAGATAAGGAGGAAAAAAGCATTTGTGCCCTTGTGATAATTGCTTAGGAGAAAAGTCAAGGAAAGGACTTATTTGATATGGACAGTATCAGTCTGTTTCTGCAGAGACTGATTGATTTATAAAGAACAGGAATTTATTTTACACAGTTATGATGGAGACTTTGAAGTTCAAGATCAAGGTGCTGGAAGGTTTGGTGTCTGGTGAGGGCCCAACACCTGCTTCCATGATGGGTCCTTGTAGTTGCATTCTCTGGAAGAGAACACTGTCCTCACATGGAAGAAGGCAGAAGGGCTAAATAGGATCTGACCATATTCCTCTTAGCCTTTTATAAAATACAATAAGAGTACTGTCCAAAGTCACTTTCCAAAAGGTCCCACTTCAATAAGACCACAATGAGGATAAATTTTCAATAAGACTTTTGGAGGGGACATATTCAATTTATAGTAGACTGATAGTTGAAATTTTATGTAAAGTGGTCTAAGAATGTATCATGGAGATGACTGTGGGGAAATGAGGGAGAAGGCATCTGAGGGAAGATAGGAAGAGTATGCAAAGAATAGCCAGGGACAGGACATGGCAGAAGCAGGAAGATTTCTAGGTCTCTCATCTGGAGCATGGATTCCTGCAGTGAGAAGGGCCCTACTTTGGACACAATGACACTTTTTGAACCTTGTTTTTGGTGATCAACTGAGGGGTGGTCTTATACCCAGTCCCTTCTTTATTCCTGTTGAGGCTATTTCATTGAAGATAAGGCATCTACAAATGCGGTGAGACCTATGTGTTGAAATTCTTGACTACAGCCACAGTGTTCTTCAAACCTGTGACTTTTGATTTTTAAACCCCTGAGCCATAGCAGTGTCTTGGAAAGAGGTGCACAGTGGTCTTGCCACTGCAGACTAGTTCAAGGTCTTTCTAACAGAGACAAATGAGGGAGAAACAAAGGAACAGCAACAAGAGTTTCTGTATCTGGCATCTTTTTCTCTTCCTGAGCTAAGGTCCTGTGTAAAAGTGGAGGAGATGATAAAACCTTTGGATAATTCTGGGAATTTGATGTCGGTGAGTTTTCATTTGTGAAGAATTCCACAGCACTTTCAAGTTTATCAGAGCGGCCCTTTTCTGCTCCTTCCTCTTCCTTCCTCCTCTGTTCTCTAGGCACAGGTATAAGTACATCTGTGTCCTTCTCAACCTGATGAGGAGGACACTCTGGGGGTATGGTCCACTTAACCAGAGGGGACCTATGCCCGCTGGTCAAGGGGAATGAAGCCTCAGTAGTCTCTCCAGTGCTACCTCACTGCACGACTCCGGGGGTGCCACTCGCATTGTAGACAATGTAGCTGGTGCTTCCCTGAGTTTGACAATGTAAATTTTGTCTCTCATAGGCAGCCAATCTTTTCACAATCTGGATATATTTTCTTCAATCATTTTTGTACACATATTTTGTACTTGTAAACATCATTTTCATCCTTGCCTAATAATTTTAATACATATGCCATAGTTTACATAACGCTTCATTTTTCTTAGACAATTAGTATGTTTGCATGATTTCGCCATTAAAAATATAATGGGACAGACATTCTAGGGTACAATTATTTCCTCACTTGTTAAGTTGTTGCTTTAGGATAAATTCCCAGAAATAGGTCAAAGGGTATGGACATTCTCAAGGCTCTGAAAGTTCAGCTAAAAATTATTTTCCAGGAATATTGTTCTGATTTACTCTGCTATTAACTGTGTATGAGGATGGCTCTTTCATTGCAGCATAGCCAGTATTGAGAAGTCTCATTTTTCAAATGGTAAATTGGCAGAGATTGAGATAGTGGTTGAGCTGGAGGAAGTGAAATTTTGTACATTTGGAAAGAACAATTTGTCATTGTCTTTCTGAAATGACATTAGAAATGACACTAGTGTATGCAGACATTAGAAACATGTACACCATTTGAACTAGCAGTTTCAGTTACAAAATTATTCTGAGAGCAAAGGAAGAGCATGTGAAAAATAAGCATTTAAGAATGTTTATGGCTCAACTGAGGCTGTAGCTCAGTGGCAAAGCACTTGCCTAGCATGTGTGAGGCAGTGGGTTGGATCCTTAGCACTGCATAAAAATAAATAAATAAAATAAAGGTATGCTCTCCATCTACAACTACAAAAAAGTAAAAATGAAAAAAAGTATGTTTATGACCAGGCAGGGTGGCGCACACCTGTAATCCCAGCCGCTTGGGAGGCTGAGGCAGGAGGATCACAGGTTCAAAGCCAGCATCAGTAACTTAGTGAGACTATGAGAAACCTAGTGAGACCCTGTCTCTAAATAAAATTTTGCTTTTAAAAGAGGGCTGGGGATGTGACTTAGTGGTTAAACACACTTAGGTTTAATTCCAAGTACCAAAACAAAACAAAACAAAACAGAATGTTTAGCATGGTACTGCAAAATAGTGAAAATTAAAAGCAACTTAAATGTGTAGGGATTATTGAATAAATCTTAAAAACATGCGTAATAAAACTTTACAAAGCTATTAACAGTGTTATTAACATGGAATATTAGTGAGGTGTTAAGTAAAAAAAAACACTATCATATCAGTGGGTATTTAAAAAAGTTTTTGAGCTATATGTTCACTTCTTTCTAAAGCACAGAGATGTTAACACTGGCTTTTTTCAGGGGGCATTTTTGTTTTTCCGATTTTCCTCATTGTACTTCATTTTATAGTTTTCTATAATAAACAAATGTTAACACATTGCTAAACTTCTCTGATAAGATGATTGTATTTCATATTTCACTTGTTTTTATGTAGTTTCAGCAATCTTTCCTTCATTTAGTGATGTACGGCTTTGCTTTCATTCTTAGAAATACCTACCTCCTTTCAGCTCCTCACCCATGTGAACAAAACATTTAAGTGAACTTAAGGTCATTTAACATTTGTACAAAATTGAGCCTTATTTTCTGGGAACATTTTATATCTATACTTATCTGTATTCTTCCTGACCCTCAGTAGAATTTTGCAAATTTCTTCATGTTAGTCATGTATATTTATGGTTCTATTTGTCTCTACCTTTGTGAATGGCATTCTTTCCATTATAATTTCTATTTATTTACTCATTTACTTATTTTTGCTGTTATTACTCAACTTGTAATATTCCAATTAGTTACTTTCATTTTCAATGGATTGTTTTGGATTTTCTAGACATATGATTTTATCATCTGTAAGCTAATTTTGTTCCTTTTCAGAGTTTACACCTAATTTTTCCTTGTACAATGATTGTGACTACATCTCTCTCATGAACACTAGCAAATGCCACTGCAGTGGTCATTACGGTTGTGTGGCACACACACTGTGGTACACAGTGATGGTGTTATGAGAGCCTCAGAAAAATGACAAATTATAAGTCAGAAAATCATCAAAAACTTAGTTTCATCTTTGTTAAATACATTATTTTAAAGGAGGAACCAATGATATCAATCTTTGGGGGTTTATAACTAAACTCATTGGTCTAGAAGCTTGGCAAAATTCATTGTAATTAATATTATCGTTTAAAATATTTTATCCAAATCAATTAAAGCTAACATTAACGTAATCAAGTGTATGCATGTGTTTGAAAGTCAGTCAATTTCCTTTTCTTTACAGTCTTTGAGCCTTTCACATACTGAAATGCAAGCACCCAACTGTTTCATATTTAGATTATTCTATGCTTAGAAGATCCTAAGACTGTTGTCAGCATACAGTAGCACTCTCACTGAACAAATAACAGATAAGAACAAAGTGAAGAAATTCCTATAAATCACTAGTTTTCACACAAGGGTTATTTTGCCCCCCCAATACATTTGGTTGTTTCTGGAGATATTATGGGAATGGTTTGTTCTATTAGCATCTAGTGGGTAGACTCCAGGGATGTTATTAAACATCCTACAATGCACAGAACAACCCCTTACAACTACATTCCTGCAACAAAGAATCATGTGACCTACAATGTCAGTACCAAGGCTGAGAACATCTGCTTTCAGTGAAGATATGAAGTCAAGTTCTTTCCTTAATTTTACATTTTAATTCATAGACTTTTACTAATATAAAAACAGTTAAAGCTTCTGTTATTTATTGGTGTGTAACAACACTACCACAATCTCAGTGGCTTAAACTAATGTACGTTTATTATTTCAGAGATTCTGTGGATCAGGAAACTAAGCCGGGGCCTCTTACAGGCTTCAATCACTGCAGCCCAGGCTGTTTTTATCTAAAATCTTTACTGGAGGGAATTCTTTTCTAAGCTAATTTTGGCAACATCCAGTTGCTTCCAGATTGTAAAAACGAGGGCTCTAGTCTCTTGCTGGCTGTTAGTCTCAGTCCCCATCCCATAGCTGTCTCTATTAGGCAGCTTTTTGGTGAAGGTGTGTCCTTATGAAGCTACACTTTACATGTTTGAACTACAGCAGTTCAGAAAACATGATATTTTTGATTACTTACACTAAACACATCTAGTGGAAAATAATAGCTCTAGTTTGGAAGAGCAGAGGGAAATTTTCCTCCTGGAAATTAATGTTAATAGAACAATCTCCTTAATCGATGAAAGAATTTCACTATGTATGCAAATGTAAACTGAATAGCCGGAAAACAAAAAGCATTCCTTTTTTTACCTATGAGCACAATAAAAATTATCACTCTGTTCAACCTATGAGAATTAGATAAGCAAAAGTTTCTAAAAAGATTCCATTGATTTATGAGATGAATTCTTGTAAGCTCTGTGAGAAGCTGAATTTTATGTAGCTAATCAACTTACTTTGGACAGGATGAGATGGTCACAAATTCTTTGACATTTCTCTCTTCCTTTCTTTAACATCAGAGTGTCAAGTGCCTCTCTCTTTGCAATCAACAGAATGCAAGATAATGCCACTGTGTGACTTCTAGGACTAAGTGGGAAGAAACCACGCAACTCCAACTTTACCTTTTGGAACCTGGACTGTATGCACGCTTCTCCCTGGGATGCCCTCTCAGGACCCAGCAGGCTATAATGGGGAATTCTTTTAAATCATAAATGAATGAAAAGTGAGAAGTGAAGATCTTAAACATTTTATGTCATACTTCTCCACAGGTATGTCTACCTTTCCTGACCCTGCAAGCTGGCTTCATCTATTCTCTGCAGGACCTAAATTTAGAATCTGCTAGAGGCTTAGAACTTAAAATTACTTCTTCCTTTGACCCTCACGCCAAGTTTTGGCACATTCAAATAGGGCCGAGGAACTCCAGATACTGGGAATAGACATATGTCCTTTTTAGATATAAGTAGTTGAGAAGATTCCAGAGTGTCATGACATTCAGAAGATCCAGAGATAGCTGATTCTGCTGTATTGTCCTGTGAGCTTTACTCTTGGTGATGGTTCTATGGGAATTACACATTCAAGGGACAATGGTAAGTGGGAAATCAAATCATAATTCTATTCTCAGTTGGAATATTGCCTAATACTAGAGCAGAAAAATTCCACAGAAAAGTCAAATATACAATTTAGGCTTACTGTAAAAGCAGTCCTTTCTTTTCCTCCCAAATCCTCAAGTCTGCTGTCAATTCTAAAATGATGCAAACTCCCCAGGGCCACACTGATGCTTAAAAAGAGGAAAGAGAAAGCACAGTGCCAGGCCCCGAGGTTAATGTACCCATCCTATTGCATAAAAGCAAGGAAGTAGAGAGAACCCAATCAGGAGTGAGATTCAGGTTTGTTTCAACTCGCATCTTAAAGCACACAGAAGCTGAAGGTCGAAGAACACGAGCTACCACCCATGTTCATTTATAGTGGCCATGCCAACTGGTCAAAGTAGTGCAGTTTTATTAGCAAACTAATTCTATTATCACCTGTGCTCCCCTTGGGGGTTGCAGCAGTCACAAGAAGACATGGAGCAGCGTAGCTCTCCCTGATGCACTTATGCTAGGAGAGCGTTTCTTCATCCTACATCTACGGAACAAGAACTGCTTTGTTGAATACTCCTCATTGACAAAGGAAGGGAATGAAATCTATATAGCATAGATATGAAAATTCACTTTGTTAGAGTAGTGAATATTTGTGAATACTTAACTTCAGAGATAGTTTCTTTGATTAAAATATTGATCAACTGATAGAGCCAAATTATGCTTTTTTAAAAAAAAGAAAAGTTAAAAAAATCCATAATTAAGGAATTAAGTAGGTTTACCAGAGATGACTAATTCTTCTTTTTTTTTTTATTAAAAATCATAAATTTACATAGGGCAATGTTGTTTGATTCAGACTAATTATTATTCTGATCACATAGACATCAGATGCCTGGTACTCCCAATGAGTATCACTATCCCAAAATTTACCTGTCTTCATTTGCCACTTAAAACTTCTGATTCTGCAACTAAGAATATTCAGTTTTGTCACTCGTATCTTTTCATTAAGTTCTCAAAGAAAGGGGGACAAAAAAGCTTTGTTAATTACATTCTTATAACTTTGACAGATATCTTTGATTTACTTCATTTTTTGCTGATTTCTATACTATACAACACAGGGCAGGTTTCTTGCCATACTGCCTGAATCTCTCCTCATAAAAGTGAGGAGTAAAAGTTAACCATTCACAGATACTCATTTATGGAGTATTGTAACATTTTAAGTAGTCCCTCTGAAGCAGGTGTCATATTGGAGTGTGAAAAGATATTTAAATTTACCTTTGATTCTGTGTTGCTAGTAAAGATCTGCAAGCAGAGATACGCTTCTCTCAGAATTCCACTTAGGGAATTACAATGGTATGTGGAATTTCTTTCCTGTTAAATATTTTAATAAAAATATTATAAATAGCGGTAGTATTTAATTATTAGTATGCATTTATTTTATTTAACCACTTATTCTACATCTGAAAATAATTTCCAATTGTCTAGAATAGGCATAAATGTGCAATGAATAGAATGATTAAAATAAATCTAGAAAGAGCAAAAACATACAGAGGTAAGGGACATCAGATCTGGTTAAAAGCTGAAGAAATTACAGGGACACTTAATGAAACTGAGCTATTGTTAGATGAAGTCAATGAACTTCAGTCCAGATATTTACAATTTGGTCCAGATTTTTACAGCAAATGGCCTTGATTTTTCATTTCACTGAGAAAATGAGAGCAATCGGGAGAGAATTCCCCAATGTTTCCCCATGCTGCATTCTATCCATCCGAGCTCTCTGCTGTCCTTTGTACCACCATGGGTGATCCATGACTGTCCTCATCTAAGGGCAATAACTCCATCTGTGCACTGAATTCCATGTAGTTCTTTCATCTACTGAAGGACTTTGTTCCTGCAATTATCATCTCTCCCTTGCATCTTCAATTTGTCCATTGCTATGGGATCATTCCTGTAACCTGTAAATACATTTTAATTGCTCCCTTTAAAAACAAAGCAAAATCCTCATCTTGACCTCATGCTCCCCTTTATTCCACCATCATACTACTTTACTAACCATTAGAGCAAAAGTTACCAAGAGTGCTGTCTGGAATCTTTATTGAGATTTGGAATGAGTAGTACATAACTCCTTCTTTCCTGTTCCAGTAGAGATCAAAGGAGAAAAACAGCAGTTAGGGAAAATGAGATTGTTGACAGAAAAAATATGGGAGAACATAGCATAAGGCCGATGTCCCCAGCCATTGACACGACCAGACAAACATGAACCCTGCTTGCAGTGACAGGCACCATTTGCCCCAAGAAAGCAGGGAATATTGTGCATAGACTCTGCAGGTGAACAGATCCAGAAGGGGAGGAAGGGACTGGATCACGGTGAACTCATCATTGGGTCAGTCCCTCCTCTTTTCCTGTGAAGGAGTGAGGGGCAGGCAGACAGGGGTCCGGAGTGTTATTCTAATGGAAAATTGACAAAGGAGGACCTGAAGCAAGGTGAAGAAGGCAGCTCCTCCCCAAACTCACCAGCGTCCCTATCTCTTCTCCCTGGAATCCAGTCAATTCTGCTTTCACCCAGATATCTTCTTGGGAAACAGGCAGGTGGTAATTTTTAGAAGAAGCAGGCAAAACTAGTCTTGATAAGCAATTTGGGTTTTGAATGCATCAAATATTTACCTGAAAAAGTGACTTTAAGGGAGGAGAGAATAAATTACTTCAGATTACCATATTAAATTTTATTCAACCACCATTTTAATCATATTAAATAATATCTAAATAAGCATTAAATAATATTAAATGATATTTATTGAGATTATCATATTAAAGTTGATCACATTAAAATTGATTCAACCATCACTTTAAAATAATACTAAATAATATTTAAGTACATAATAAATAATATTAAAACATAGGACCCTCAAATTATTTAGTAAAGGACATTTTCAGTCTTATAGCATCAGATCTTTATTTAGGAATCTGACTTGGTAATATGGGAATATTTTTACAGGAATTTACACATATCTTTACCAGGGTTAACAGAATCAGACTCCCTGCTTGGGGGAAAGCCTTACTTTTTAACTTCATCTCCCACCTTGGCAGGTATTCTGAGTTTATATGGTATGAAACAAGTATTGAGCACTCACCTGATTGCTGCCGGCTCAGGATGCATATTGACTGTCATGTGAGAGATGTCCCCAGTGCCTAAGACACTTGCTGTTGCATTTTTTCCCAAGAGTGGACCTGGGAAGAGCAGGACTACATCCTACAGAAGGGTTAAAAGCAGAGGTATTTGCCTATTGGGCATTGAGCTTGGTAGAAGGCAAATGGACTCCCAGAAGCAGACCTTAACACAATGTGCTGTAATTACTAATTACGAAGAATTACAGCACATTTGAAGAAAAAAGAAAAAAAAAGTAACTTAACTAAAGGCAATATCTTCATATCAGTGACTCAGAGCTACTGTGGCAAAGAGTAAAGTCAAAATATAGGTGGTAGATATATTCAGATTAAAAAATTTTTCATGAGTTACCTTACTCATGTTCAGATGGTAACTTACTTATTTTTAAATATGACTACCAATAAAACAACAATGAAAAGAAATGCAAGAAGCAATATAATAAAACCACATAGCAATTCAATTGACTAAATCTGTTTTGATTCCTTGATATTCATACTGTAAAGAATAATCTTTTAACATTGTATTTTATATTATATCTGTGTCTCCAACTCCAACTTAAAATTCTTTGCTTTCTGATAGTGGTCTCATGTTAAAGGCTACAAATTGTCAAGCAATTGATAATTACACTCTACAAAGCAAGAATAATGTATTTAACGTCCACTTTTAGTGACACAAACAAAATTTTCCTAATCTCAGATTATTCACAGGCCCACTTCTGCTTATAGAATTAAATTGTGTATTTGATCTTACCAACTTTCTCTAACTATTTCTTATGAACAACCTTTTTTGTCCTTTTTGAATTTCGATGCTTACTCCCCAGTATCTCCACTTCTCATTGCTTCCATGATTTTATATTCCTGTTGGTATGCCCATAGAATGACTATCTTTACCAGAAACTAGGGAGGCTGACCTTCAATAATCATGTCACTCACATTTGTCCATGTGGCCACCTCCTGTGTAGATGAAATTGCTAAGTATCTTGATTCATAGAAAGTTGCTCTAGAAGGTGAGTAGAACACACCTCTGGACTTCCAACACACATTAGAAGTGGTGGCATCACACCCAAGATTAAAGTTTGCTGTATACCCAAGCACAGAAAGACTGAGGTGAGGGAAGTAGGAGCTTGTTCTTTCCAGTTCAAAACTGAAGGCTGAGGGTAACAAAAGGCCAAGCACTTAAATCAGTTCCTCTACATTTCTGGTTTGTAGTGTTTCTCTACAGGTATCTTGCAAATGAGTAAGATTTCTACAATATTTTTTATTTGGGAACAAAATACAATAGGATTCAGGGAAAGTTTACAGAAAAGATTAGAATGTTTATTATCAGACACACAGTTAAGTCCAGCATCTGCCACTCACTAACTTTGACTTTGGAGAAAGTTCTTGTGTTTTTGGTCCTCTGTTTAATTGTATGTCAGAATGTTTACCCAAAAACCATATCCCACCCCTAATTTTGTTTAGTTATTTTCAAGTTATATTCTTTAGGAGTGAGTGGCAAAGCTTGCTCTCTGACTCAAGGATCAATAAGAATTAGTCTAAGGAGATCATGCTAATTACATGCCTCTTGCTAGATAGATGATTTTAGAGATTGACAGGCTATTTATTTTTAGCCAGTAACACCTAAAGGAGATCAATGTGGGAAAATTATGAGTATTTTCCCTAGCTCTTGATGAGGTCCATGGGCAGAAATAGTCCCTCCTGTCAGTGCTCACCACTGTAAGAAGACATGATCTTTAAAGATATGCTAGCCATCTTGTGAGCAGAAAGACACTGGGATAATCCAAATCCCCATGCCAAGTACAAGAACTGTGGAAGGAAGAGATGCTGATATGTTGGGCTCTGGAGACTTCATTAGTAATGAATGAATTACTTTTTATTATGGGAAATACTAAATAATTCTTCTTTTTCTTTCTTTCTTTCTTTTTAAATCTGTATTTATTTTCACTGAAAACATATTTTTGCTATTTCCCAATGCCAGTGATTATTCTCCTATAAAAATGTTTGACGACAATCTGGAAAGAATTTAAAGTTATAGAAGGACACAAAGAACATGATAGATACCTGTACTCCCAGAGGGTATAGTTAACAGCTGTTAATATTTTGTTACATTTGCTCTTAGTCATTTTTCTCAAAAGAAAAACTCACTTATGTAGTAATATTCTCCTGCAGTGAGTTCTTATTTATTTTTCACTATTGTAAAAAGCATTATGAAGAATATCATCATTGGACCTTTATCTTGTACACATCTCTCATTCCCTCAGGGTAATGTCTTAGAGATGGTGGGACTGCTGGTTCAGTGGATCATTTTTTTCAAAATTTATTTGTTATTGTTAGATATACATGACAGTAGAGTATATTTTGACTTATTTATGCAAACACGGAGTATATCTTATTTTAATTAGGATCCCAGTCTTGTGGTTGTACATGACATGGCGTTTCACTGGCGGTAAATTCTTATATGCCGCCTAGGTTGGTCGCCATCACACAGCTAGCCGGCAGGGGAGTCAGCCCACTTGCATCGCAGAGCTAGCTGACGCCCAACCCCCACACCGAGGTCAGAGGCCATCGCTGAGCCTGCCTGCCTGCCCCCCTACTGCTGAGGGACACTGCCCTTGCCTATGTGCTGACTCAGCGCACCCTCACTGTGGCTCCCCAGCTTCTTTAGAGGCTGGTGCAGGCATTTTGAATTATTCCTGAAGGCATGACCACCAGCATTGGAAAGGCAGCTCCCTTCCTGAGACACCTACAGGAGGCTAGAGGACCTTGACAAGACCCAGGAGTCAAGAAGAAGAGGTATTGAGAGACTCGGGACCAACTCAGAGCCACCGGGTGAGTCTCTCCCACTGGGCAGGCTCCCTGGATGGGGCAGCAGTCCCGGAAAACAGGGAACTTCATGCAGTAGAGTGGCCCAGTGAGACTCCCCTGTGGGAGCCAAGAACCCAGTCAACTGGGAGCATTGCAGAGGAGGGCCACACAAGAGGCTTTGGCACAGGGTGAGGCTCCCTGGCACAGATGATAGCTCTGGTCCCCAGGGAAAATAGCAGAGGAGGGCTGCACAGTGAGGGAGTCCCTCACAGGGCCAGGCCCCCAACCCAGGCAGTAGGTCTGGACCCCTGGGAACATCACAGAGGAGGGCTGCCCAGTCCAGGTGGTAGTTCTGGACCAAATGGGAACTTCTCAGAGGAGAGCTGCCCAGTGAAACTTGCCCACTTGGTGAGTCTTCCCTGCTGGTCAAGGCTTTCCCACCAGGGCAGTAGAACCAGAGACACAGGCCCAGACCTGGCATGCCCCAGTCCATAGTCTAGTCCCCCTTTGGCTGACCATTAGTCAACAAGTGGAGGCGCCTCTACCCACAAGCAGGGAATATACCCCACCTGAAAGCCACCACCCCTAGAGGAGCAGGTTCCTGATGGAGCACCACATTATCAAGTTCCTCCAAGACTTCAGGCTACTGAAGGCTAGGAGGTGAGTTACTGGAAATCTACAGAGACAATAATAGTCAATAGAGGAAATCTGCAATATCTTGGAGTTTCACTACTAGAAGGATAGATACCTGAGCAATATGAGAAAACAAGGGAAGAAAATGTCCCAAACAAACCTAGATGCTACAGCAATAAAATCCAATGATGCCATGGCAGAAGAAATGTCAGAAAGGGAGTTCAGAATGTACATAATTAAAATGATCAGAGAAGCAAATGAGGAGATGAAAAAGCAAATGCAGGCTTTGAATGATCACACACTCAACAGTTAAAAGAGCAAATGCGGGCAGCAAAAGATCATTCCAATAAAGAGTTAGAGATACTGAAAAAGAAAAACAAACAAAAATCCTTGAAATGAAGGAAAAAATAAACCAAATTAAAAACTACATAGAAAGCATAACCAATAGGATAGAACACCTGGAAGACAGAACATCAGACATTGAAGACAAAATATTTAACCTTGAAAACAAGGTTGACCAAACAGAGAAGATGGTATGAAATCATGAACAGAATCTCCAAGAACTATGGGATATCATGGAAAGGCCAAATTTAAGAATTATTGGGATTGAGGAAGGCTTAGAAAAATCAACCAAAGGAATGAACAACATATTCAATGAAATAATATCAGAAAATTTCCCAAATCTGAAGAATGAAATGGAAAATCAAATACAAGAGGCTTATAGGACTCCAAATATACAAAATTAAAATAGACCCACACCAAGGCACATTATAATAAAAATACCTAACATACAAAATAAAGACAGAATTTTAAAGGCTGTAAGAGAAAAGAACCAAATTACATTCAGAGGGAAACCAATATGGATATCAGCAGATTTTTCAACCCAGACCCTAAAAGCTAGAAGACCCTGGAACAACATTTTTCAAGCTCTGAAAGAAAACAGATGCCATCCAAGAATCTTATACCCAGCAAAACTTAACTTCAGATTTGACGACAAAATGAAATCCTTCCATGATAAACAAAAGCTAAAAGAGTTTACAAAAAGAAAGCCACACTACAGAACATTCTCAGCAAAATATTCCATTAGGAAGAGATGAAAAACAATGAGGTAAATCAGCAAAGGGAGGAACTACCCTAAAGGAACAGCCAAATAAAGTCATGTCAAAAAACAAAAATGAGTCAAATGACCAGGAATACAAATCATATCTCAAAAATAACCCTGAATGTTAATGGCCTGAACACATCAATCAAAAGACATAGACTCGCAGATTGGATTAAAAAGAAAGATCCAACAATATGCAAGAGACTCACCTCATAGAAAGAGATACCCACAGACTAAAGCTGAATGGATGGGGAAAAATAAAATACCATGTACAAGGACTCAGCAAAAAAGCCGGAGTATCCATCCTCATATCATAATGTGGACTTCAAGCCAAAGGTAGTCAGAAAGGATAAGGAAGGACATTTCACTACTGCTTAAGGGAAGCATAAATCAGCAAGACATAACAATCATAAATATCTATGCCCCATACAGTGGCTCATCCATGTACGTCAAACAAATTCTTCTCAATTCCAGAAACCAAATAGACCACAACACAATAATACTAGGTGATTTTAACACACTTCTATCATCCCTGGACAGATCCTCCAAACATAAACCAAAAAAAGAAACCATAGATCCCAATAACACACTCAATAATTTAGACTTAATGGACATATATAGAATATACCATCCAACAAAGAGCTAATACACTTTTTTCTCAGCAGTACATGGATCCTTCACTAAAATAGACCATATTTTATGCCACAAAGCTAATGTTAGCAAATATGAGAAGATAGAGATACAACCTTGTATTCTATCAGATCATAATAGATTGAAATTAGAAATAAATGACAGAGTAAAAAACAGAAACTACTCCAACACCTGGAGATTAAATAATAGGCTGTTGTATGATGAATGGATAACAGAAGACATCAGGAGGGAAATTAAAAAATTCTTAGAGGTAAATGAGAACAAAGATACATCATATCAAAATCTATGGGACACTATGAAAGCAGTTCTTAGAGGAAAATTATTTCATGGAGCACATTCAATAAAATAAGAAAAAATCAACAAATAAACAACCTAACACTACAGCTCAAAGGCCTAGAAAAAGAAGAACAGAGCAACACCAAAAGTAGTAGAAGACAGGAAATAGTTAAAATCAGAGCTGAAATCAATAAAATTGAAGCAAAAGAAACAATAAAAAAAATTGATGAAATAAATGGTTCTTTGAAAAAAAGAAACAAAATTGATAAACTCTTAGCCACATGAACAAAGAGAAGGAGAGAGAAAACTCAAATTACTAAAATTTGGAATGAACAAGGAAATATCATGACAGACATGATTGAAATACAAAATATAATTAGAAGTTATTTTGAAAATCTCTACTCCAACAAAATAGAAAACCTCGATCCATCAACAAGTTTCTAGAGACGTATGAATTACCTAAACTGAACAAGGAAGACATACACAACTTAAATAAATCAATTTCAAGCAATGAAATAGAAGAGGTCATCAAAAGCCTACCAACAAAGAAAAGTCCGGGGCCAGATGGGTTCTCAGCTGAGTTCTACAAAACCTTTAAAGAAGAGCTCATTCGAATACTTCTCAAAGTATTCCATAAAATAGAAGAGGAGGGAACCCTCCCAAACTCATTCTATGAAGCCAATATCACCCTGATACCTAAACCAGACAGAGACACATAGAGGAAAGAAAATTTCAGACCAATACCTTTAAAGAACATTGATGCCAAAATTCTTAACAAAATATTAGCAAATCACATACAAAAATATATTTAAAAGATAGTGCACCATGATCAAGTGGGTTTTATCTCAGGGATGCAACATTGGTTCAACATCCAGAAATCAATAAATGTCATTCACCATATCAACAGATTTAAAGTCAAGAATCACATGATTATTTCAATAGATGCAAAAAAAGCATTCGATAAAACACAGCATCCCTTCATGCTCAAAATACTAGAAAAAAATAGGGATAGTGGGAACATTCCTTAACATTGTAAAGGCCATCTATGCTAAGCCCATGGCTAGTATCATTCTAAATGTTGAAAAACTGATAGCATTCCTCCTAAAAACTGGAACAAGGCAGGGATGCCCTCTTTCACCACTTCTATTCAATATTGTTCTTGAGACTCTAGCCAGAGCAATTAGACAAACCAAAGAAATTAAAGGGATATGAATTGGAAAAGAGGAACTCAAACTATCCCTGTTCCCTGATGACATGATTATATATTTAGAGGAATCAGGAAATTCCACCAGAAAACTTTTAGAAATTATAAGTGAATTCAGTAAAGTAGCAGGATACAAGATCAATGCTCATAAATCTATTTCATTTTTATACGTAAGTGATGAATCCTCAGAAAGAGAAGTTCGGAAAACTACCCCATTAACAATAGCCTCGAAAAAAATAAAATTCTTGGAAATAAATCTAATAAAAGAGGTGAAAGACCTCTACAATGAGAACTACAGAACACTAAGAAAATCTTAGAAGATGGAAAGATCTCCCATGTTCTTGGACAGGCAGAATTTATATCGTCAAAATGGCCATACTACCAAAAGTGCTATACAGATTCAATGCAATTCCAATCAAAATACCAATGACATATTTCACAGAAATAGAGCAAACAATCATGAAATTCATCTGGAAGAATAAGAAACCCAGAATAGCTAAAGCAATCCTTAGCAGGGAGAGTGAAGCAGGGGGTATCGCAATAGTAGACCATCAACTATACTATAAAGCAATAGTAACAAAAATGGCATGGTATTAGTACCAAAATAGACAGGTAGATCAATGGTACAGAATAGAGGACATGGACACAAACCCAAATAAATAAAATTTTCTCATACTAGACAAAGGTGCTAAAAATATGCAATGGAGAAAAGATAGCCTCTTCAACAAAAGGTGCTAGGAAAACTGGAAATCAGTATGCAGCAGAATGAAACTAAACTCCTGTCTCTCACCCTGCACAAAAATCAACTCACAATGGATCAAGGACCTTGGAATCAGACCAGAGATCCTTCATCTCACAGAAGAAAAAGGAGGTCCAAATCTTCAACTTGTTGGCTTAGGATCAGACTTCCTTAACAGGACTCCCTTAACACAAGAAATAAAAGCAAGAATCAATAACTGGGATAGATTCAAACCAAAAAGCTTTCTCTCAGCAAAGGAAACTATCAGCAATGTGAAGAGAGAACATACAGTGTGGGAGAATATCTTTGCCACTCACACTTCAGATATAGCACTAATTTCCAGAATATATAAAGAACTCAAAAAAACTCTACACCAAGAATACGAATAACCCAATCAACAAATGGGCTAAGGAAATGAACAGACACTTCACAGAAGAAGATGTATAAGCCATTAAACAGATATATGAAAAAATGTTCAACATCTCTCATAATAAGAGAAATGCAAATCAAAACTACACTAAGATTCCATCTCACCCCAATTAGAATGGTGATTATCAAGAACACAAGCAACAATAGGTGTTGGAGAGGATGTGGGGGAAAAGGTACACTCATAAATTGCTGGTGGGGTTGCAAATTAGTGCAGCCACTCTGGAAAGCAGTGTGGAGATTCCTTAGAAAACTTTGAAGGGAACCACCATTTGACCCAGCTATCCCACTCCTTGGCCTATACCCAAAGGACTTAAAATCAGCATACTACAGAGATACAGCCACATCAATGTTCATAGCTGCTCAATTCACAATAGCCAGACTGTGGAACCAACCTAGATGCCCTTCAATTGATGAGTGGATAAAGAAACTGTGGTATGTATATACAATGGAATATTACTCAGCCATAAAGAATAATAAAATTATGGCATTTGCAGGCAGATGGATGAAATTGGAGAATATCATGCTAAGTGAGATAAGCAATCTCAAAAAACCAAAGGCCAAATGATCTCGCTGATAAGTGGATGATGACACATAATGGGGGGGGTGGGAGCGGGGCAAGAATGGAGGATGGAAGGACTGTATAGAGGGAAAAGAGGAGTGGGAGGGTTGGGGGGAGGAAAAAAATAACAGAATGAGTCTAAAACTATTACCCTAGGTAAACGTATGAGTACACAAATGGTATGCCTCTACTTCATGTACAAACAGAGAAACAAGATGTATCCCATTTGTTTACAATAAAAATAAATTTTAAAAAAGCAAAAAAAAATCATATATGAACATAGAAAGGTTATGTCTGATTTATTCTAATCTCTTTTCTATTCCCATCTCCCTCCTTCCCTTTTCTTCATTCCTCTTTGTTTAATCCAATGAACTTCTATTCTTCCCTCCCCCCACGCGTACTGTGTGTTAGCATCCGCATATTCTAAAGAACATCTAGTCATTGGTTTTGGAGGATTGGCTTATTTCACTTAGCGTGATAGTCTGCAGATCCATCCATTTAACAGTAAAAGTCATGAAGTCATTCTTTTTTATGACTGGGTAATATAATGGGCAAGTCTGTTAGATTTGGTTTCTTATACAGTGAGATTTGACACCAAAACCTCTTAACAAATGTACTGTTTCTATAAAACGGGAATTCAAATACTTATATCAGAGATTTTTGAGAAAAGAATATGAAATGTAGATGCAATCACTTCACATACTGCTTATCATTTAATGTGTGCCCAGTGAATATCACTATTGTCATGATTCACAACATTATCATTATCTCGTAATGTTCCAAAGTAAGACGCTCAAACTTGCCCAAGTTTACACAGCAAGAAAATAGTAAAGCAGGGAACTGAACTCAAGTTTGTAGAATCCTTTGAGACAACATGTTTTCAGTGTCAATAGAAAGCCTCCTATATTAGGGATGAAGTTGAAAATTTCACAGACTCAAATTTTCTAGTGTTCACATTGTGCATTCTACCAGAAAAGCACCAGAATGGGACAGTGCACAGCACCACATGGGAACTGCTCCCTTTTTGTGAGAAATGTGTTTTTACTTCTCAGACACTTATATGCATCTTCACATTTTCTCTGGATGAAGTGGTAACATAAAACAAAACCCAAAGAACTCTAGATCTGGAAAATTAAAAGCAAAATGAGTGGAGGACATGAATTTCTTTTTCTTGTAATAAATTCTATGTCTTGACTTGCTGGTTGTCAGCTCATTTCTTTTACACTTCACTGTGTTTTCTTACAATTAGAAGAAAATCATGAAATGTGGAACTGTAGCCCAAGGGTGCAGCTTAGAATATGGAGAGTCAAAGAATATTAGGGAAGAAACTATGCCCTGTCATCACTACATTTCCTTCAATTTCTAAACTTCTCCACAAAATGAAGCAGCAGATAATTTTATTGCTCCTGGTGATGTCATAGATGTCTGGAAAAATTTATTTGTATGAGTTTGTTTATAATAGATTTGACCATTTTGATTTTCATGTTTTATCCTGACCTTCTGGTTTCAGGACAAAACTGGTCTTTAAGTCTCATAGCATAATTTCTTAGCATTGTACTCAGCAAGGAAATGAATCTTTGTCAACTTTAACTATGTGTCATTATGCAGTGCAAATCATGAAAAGTGGTATTATTCTTTTGTAGAGTCATCTCTCAAAGAAGTAATGTTCTCCCGTGAAAATTTTAAAAAATTACTTCAGAGATTTGGGACATTAGCATTGCCTAAGAATTAGAAGAGTTGGAAAAATACTGTGTCTCTTAGATAATCAAGAGTTTTATACAGTTCTTCAAATAATTCAATGTGTCCTCATCCCAGTTCCCTGTACTTTCAGATTCTGGGTAGTGGAACCAACACAGAAATTGATTCACTGGTACCCCATGCCAAAAATAATAAATTATCCAAGGAGAAAATCACATGCAGTTATATTTACAGTGGTTTTAGCAGTCAGTTCCCTCAAACCTACTCCTTTCCAAATGCATAGTTGAAGGTCTAAGACTAAATATGTGATATATGTCTAGAAAATGAGTCAGGAAGAAACTCAGTTGGGGACGAACAAAGGGAAATTTTGGGATGAAGGAGATTTAGAGGAGGTATCTTTACATGAGGTTCACTAAGATATAGAGTCTTGTGAAAGATATTTATTAAAGGTGGTATTTTTTGGCAAAGAGGAGTAAGGGAACCAGTATAGAGTGTGTGAAGAAAACTAAGTAAGAAGGTGTTCTCAGAGAATCTTCCTTCTACTCTCACAAGAAGTTCTGGGCAAAAGTTGCACCATAGTCCCATGGTGGATTTTTTATATCCTGTTAGTGAGTCATTAGCCATTGACTGTTTTCCTCTTTTCTCTACCTCAGGAAGAAGGGGCATTGCCTCACAGGTAAGATGGGTCCTATCTAGCCAAACATATTTCTCATAATAGCTTGGGAACAAATGTGCTGGTCCAGCAAAGAGAATCTGGACAGGGCACCGATGGCATCCCTTACTGATGTCATTTCTAAACCTACCAAGAATCAGAGAATGGTACCCACCCACAAGGGGCAGTCATTCTAATCACTGGGAATTGAAACTCTGGCTTTGTCACACTCAGCATAGTCTAATCTTCTTGTACAACATAAATCGTAGAAGTCACCCAGACCCAAGGATTCTCTTTCTTGACACCAAAATACTCTTCATTGGCTTAAATTCATAAAAAAGTGATATTTCACATATCACATTATTAGAGACACAATGGGAAGCTAATAAATCAATAAATAATGCCAAGTCATGTCTTGTTTATTAAAGACAGAATTATAATTAATTCTAATTATTTGGTTGTCCAAAACGACAGTTAGTCACCATTCCAATGGATCCTCTGGAGGAGCCAAGTGTGAGTCCTGCCAATTAGAGCAGCTCTGAGGAGCAGTTGAAGAAATCTCTACTTTCCATTCAAAATGGCTGCCGGTTTCTCATTATGTCTTGTAATTCATCACTCTGCTTAAAAAGAATTCACTGACCTCTGAGTTACCTTCTTCAGTATCTTGGAGATGGTCTACTAATTTTGACACACATCCCTTGGCACTCAGCTAAGCTGCTTTACTACCTTGGCCAGGCCCTTCCGCTGCCTTATCCTTGAGGGAACTGATTTCTCTCCCTTTTGTGACCCCATGGCTTCCAGCACAAACCTTATCTCAGCCCCTTCCACTGCATTTGCAATTATTTGTTTCTGTTTTTCCCCATCCACTAGTTAGGTGATTTCTGAGATCTATGTTTTGGCACATAATAGGTGTTCAGTGCATATTTTTGGAAGGACAGAATAAGCTGGAGTCTGTAGAAGTCAGGCAGCTTGCACAAGGTCCCCTTAGTGGTTTCACATTGCTGCTGTGAGAAATGACTACTCACTTAGTGGCTTAAATCAACACAGATTTATTGTCTTTCTGTTCTAGTGGTCAGAAGTCCAAAAATCAGTCTCACAGGCGGAAGTCAAGTAGGATTAATTCCTCTGCAGTGTCTGAGAGGAGAATTTGTTTCCTTGCCTTATTAGTTTCTAGTGACCACCTGAGTTCCTTGGCTTTTTCCCCCTTCCTCCATCATTGAACCAGCAGTATAACATCTTCCATCCTCTTCTGTCCTCCCAACCTCCTCATCCTCCTTGTTCCCTTCCTTGTTTCCTCCCTTCCTTCCTTCCTTTCTTCCTTCCTTCCCTACCTTTGTTATCACATCTTCCCTGACTCTAACTCTCCTTCCTTCCTCTTATAAAGAAGCTCATTTGATCACACTGGACCCAGTTGAATAATGCAGGACAATCTCCCACCTCAAGATTTGTAATTTAATGCTGCCAAGAACTCCAGGGGACACCAAGCAGGGTTGCCCCTCAAGCACTAGATCCGGAATCACTAGGGCACAATTCAGAAATGAATGGTGACTCTAAGCATATAAAATAGGGTGAGTAACAGGCATGAGCTGATCAACCTTGTTCTAGGAATCAAGTACTAATGAGAAAGACTTCTAAGTTTTAATTTTTTCCCTTCTATCAGCCTTCCACAGCTAGGCACTTTCGCTATTCAGTGTGCATGTCTTTATTATGTTTTAAAATTATGAGTGGAATGATGGAAATAAGAAGTCAACTTGAAAAAATAAGTATTTAAAAGATGAGGCCATCACCAAATCACCTTTTCTTCTACTGATAGCAGATCTAGTTATTAGTAAACTGACACACGGTTCCGTTCACATCCTTAGCCCATTTGTTGATTCAGTTATTAGCATTCTTTGTGTAGAGTTTTTTGAGTTCTTTATATATTCTGGAAATTAGTGCTCTATCTGAAGTATGAGAGGCAAAGACATTCTCCCACTCTGTAGGCTCTCTCTTCGCATTGCTGATAGTTTCCTTTGCTGAGAGAAAGCTTTTTAGTTTGAATCTGTCCCAGTTGTTGATTCTTGCTTTTATTTCTTGTGCTATGGGAGTCCTGTTAAGGAAGTCTGATCCTAAGCCAACAAGTTGAAGATTTGGACCTACTTTTTCTTCTATAAGATGCAGAGTCTCTGGTCTGATTCCAAGGTCCTTGATCCATTGTGAGTCGATTTTTGTGGAGGGTGAGAGATAGGGGTTTAGTTTCATTCTGTTACATATGGTTGCAGTTTTCCCAGCACCTTTTGTTGAAGAGGCTATCTTTTCTCCATTGCATATTTTTGGTACCTTTGTCTAGTATGAGAAAATTGTATTTATTTGGGTTTGTGGCTGTGTCCTCTATTCTGTACCATTGATCTACCTGTCTATTTTGATACCAATACCATGCTGTTTTTGTTACTATTGCTTTGTAGTATAGTTGACGTTCTGGTATTGCGATACCACCTGTTTCATTCTCCCTGCTAAGGATTGCTTTAGCTATTCTGAGTTTCTTATTCTTCCAAATGAATTTCATGATTGCTTGCTCTATTTCTGTAAGGTACATCATTGGTATTTTCATTGGAATGCATTAAATCTTTATAGCATTTTTGGTAGTATGGCCATTTTGACAATATTAATTCTGCCTATCCAAGAACATGGGAGATCTTTCCATCTTCTAAGGTCTTCCTCAATTTCTTTCTTCAATGTTTTGAAGTTTTCATTGTAGAGATCTTTTACCTCTTTGGTTAGATTGATTCCCAAGTATTTTATTTTTTTTGAGGCTATTGCAAATGGAGTTGTTTTCCTCATTTCCCTTTCAGCTGTTTCAACGCTTGCATATAAAAATGCTTTAGATTTATGCATGTTGATTTTATAGCCTGCTATTTTGCTGAATTCATTGATGAGGTCTAGAAGTTTTCTGGAGGAGTTTTTTGGATCCTCTAAATATAGAATCATATCATTTGCAAATAGTGACAGCTTAAGTTCCTCTTTTCCTATTCATTTCCTTTTAATTTTTTTAGTCTGCCTAATTGCTCTGGCTAGAGTTTCGAAGACAATGTTGAGTAGAAGTGGTGAAAGAGGACATCCCTGTCTTGTTCCCATTTTTAAAGGGAATGCTTTCAGTTGTTCTCCATTAAGAATGATGTTGGCCATGGGCTTAGCATAAATAGCCTTTACAATGTTCAGGTATGTTCCTACTATCCCTATTTTTTCTAGTGTTTTGAGCATGAAGGAATGTTGTATTTTGTTGAACGCTTTTTCTGCATCTATTGAAATAACCATATGATTCTTATCCTTAAGTTTGTTGACATGATGGATTATGTTTATTGATTTATGGATGTTAAACCATCCTTACATTCCAGGGATGAACCCCACTTGATCGTGGTGCACAACTTTCTTAATATGTTTTTGGATATGGCTTGCCAATATTTTGTTAAGGATCTTTGCATCTATATTCATCAAGGATATTGGTCTAAAATTTTCTTTCCTTCATGTATCTTTTCCTGGTTTGGGTATGAGGGTGATATTAGCTTCATAGAATGAGTTTGGTAGGGTACCCTCCTCTTCTATTTCCTGGAATACTTTGAGAAGTATTGGAATGAGTTCTTTGAAGGTCTTGTAGAACTCAGCTGAGAATCCATCTGGTCCTGGGCTTTTCTTTGATGGTAGGTTTTTAATGACTTCTTCTATTTCATTGCTTGATATTGATCTGTTTAAATTGTGTATATCCTCCTGGTTCAGTTTGGGAGGAGCGTATGTCTCTAGAAATTAGTCAATGTCTTCAGTAGTTTCTATTTTGTTGGAATACAGATTTTCAAAGTAGCTTCTCATTATGTTATGGATCTCAGTGGTGTCTGTTTTGATATTTCCTTTTTCATCATGAATTTTAGTAATTTGAGTTTTCTCTCTCCTCCTCTTTGTTAGTGTGGCTAAGGGTTTATCTATTTTGTTTACTTTCTCAAAGAACCAACTTTTTCTTTTGTCAATTTTTTGAATTGTTTCTTTTGTTTCAATTTCATTGATTTCAGCTCTGATTTTAATTATTTCCTGTCTTCTACTACTTTTGCTGTTATTCTGTTCTTCTTTTTCTAGGGCTTTGAGCTGTAATGTTAGATCGTTTAGTTGTTGACTTTTCATTCTTTTCTGGAATGTGCTCCATGCAATGAATTTTCCTCTTAGTACTGCTTTCATAGTGTCCCAGAGATTTTGATATGTTGTATCGTCATTCTCATTGACCTCTAAGAATTTTTTTATCTCCTCCCTGATGTTTTCTGTTATCCATGTTTCATTCAATACCATATTATTTAGTCTCCAGGTGTTGGAGTAATTTCTGTTTTTTATTTTGTTCATTGATTTCTATTCTCAGTCCATTATGATCTGATAGAACACAAGGCAGTATCTCTACTTTTTTGCATTTCCTAAGGGCTTCTTTGTGGCATAACATATGGTCTATTTTCGAGAAGGTCCCATGTGCTGCTGAGAAGAAAGTGAATTTGCCTGTTGATGGATGGAATATTCTATATATGTCTATTAAGTCTAGGTTATTGATTGTGTTATTGAGTTCTATGGTTTCTTTGTTTGGTTTTTGTTTGGAAGATATATCTAGTGGTGACAGCAGTGTGTTAAAGTCACCCAGAATTATTGTGTTGTGGTCTATGCGATTCCTGGAATTGAGAAGGATTTGTTTGATGTACAGGGATGCACAGTTGTTTGGTGCATAAATATTTACGATTGTTATGTCTTCCTGCTTTATGTTTCCCTTAAGCAGTATGAAATGTCTTTCTTTATCCCTTCTGACTAACTTTGACTTGATGTCCACTTTATCTGATATAAGGATGGAAACTCCCGCTTTTTTCTTGAGTCTATGTGCGTGGTAGGTCTTTTCCCATCCTTTTACCTTCAGTCCCTTTAGTCTGTGGATGTCTTTTTCTATGAGATGAGTCTCTTGCAGGCAGCACATTGTTGGGTCTTTCTTTTTAATCCATTCTGCTAGACTATGTCTTTTGATTGATGAGTTTAGGCCATTAATGTTCAGGGTTATTATTGAGATATGATTTTTATTCCCAGTCATTTGGCTTATTTTTGGTTTTTAAGTTGAATTGGTTTCGCCTTTGAGTGGTTTTTCTCTAAGGTAGTTCCTCCCTTTGCTGACCTACATTGTTGTTTTTCATTTCCTCCTCATGGAATATTTTGTTGAGAATATTCTGTAGCACAGGCTTTCTAATTGTAAATTCCTTTAATTTTATTTATCATGGAAGGATTTTATTTCATCTTCATATCTGAAGGTTAGTTTTGCTGGATATAGGATTCTTGGTTGGCAACCATGTTCTTTCAGAGCTTGAAATATGTTGTTCCAGGTCCTTCTAGCTTTTAGAGTCTGGGTTGAGAAGTCTGCTGATATCCGTATTGGTTTCGCCCTATATGTAATCTGATGCTTTTCTCTCATGGCCTTCAAAATTCTATCTTTTTTCGAATGTTAGGCATTTTCATTATAATGTTCCTTGGTGTGGGTCACATTATAATGTGCCTTGGTGTTGTAATTTTGTGTATTTGGAGTCTTGTAAGCCTCTTGTACTTGATTTTCCATTTCATTCTTCAGGCTTAGGAAATCTTCTGCTATTATTTCATTGAATAGGTTGTTCATTCCTTTGGTTTGTATCTCTGTGCCTTCCTCAATCCCAATAATTCTTAAATTTGGTCTTTTCATGATGTCCCATAGTTCTTGGAGATTCTGTTCATGATTTCTTACCCTCTTCTCTGTTTGGGCAACTTTATTTTCAAGATTAAATATTTTGTCTTCATTGTCTGAGGTTCTGTCTTCCAAGTGGTCTAGTCTTTTGGAGATGTTTTCCATTGACTTTTTTATTTGGTTTATTGTTTCCTTCATTTCAAGCATTTCCATTTTTTTTTTTTTTTTGAGAATCTCTATCTCTTTGTTGAAATGATCTTTTGCTTCCTGCAGTTGCTCTTTCAACGGCTTATTGGTATTATCATTCATTGCCTGCCATTTGCTCTCTTATCTCATCCTTTGCTTCACGAATCATCTTAATCATGTATAATCTGAAGTCCTTTTCTGACATTTCTTCTACCATACTGTAATTGGATTCTATTACTATAGAATCTAGATTTGTTTGGATCATTTTCTTCCCTTGTTTTTTCATGTTGTTCATGTATCTTCCCCTCTAGTAGTGCAGATCTGGGGTATTGCAGATTTCCCCCTATAGGCTTATAGTGGCCCTATAGGTTTCCAAAACTCTTTCTTTAAGGGGAGATCAGTATTAGCAGTGCCCAATTCAGACACTATGCAATCCTAGACCAAATAGCCTCTATGAAGACAATAATAAAATTGTTATAATAAACAGAATGAGTTCAAATATTATCTTCAGTAAAACAAAGAGATTTGCAATAAGGTCTGCAGTTTCAAATGGAGGACAAAGAGGTGCAGAGCGATGTAGAATGTAGCTGTTAATGGGATAAGAAAAGAATATACAGAAGTTCTAGATAATAGAAAGGGTGAGAGTGTAATCAAAATAAATTGGATGTTAGTATGCAAAAAGGGAGAAAGAGACTCTGAGGGAACAGGCAAAGAAAAGGAAAAGAAAAAGAAATGTAAAGAAATAAAAACAAATTTTTTCAATAAGGAGAAAAAGAAAATCTACACTATAACAGTCATATAGTAATAAAACCACCCAGTCTTCAGTAGCCTGATGCATGAGAGGGCCTAACCATGAGCTTCATGCCTCCAGCAGGCGTCTCAGGATGGGATTTTCCTCACCTAAAGATCGGAGCTCCCGCTTCCAGGAATATCCAAGACGGTCACTCTGACTTCCACATGTGTTGGCAAATGGGGAGCTGCAGCTCAGGAGATCCAAGATTGCGGACTAGAGGGAGGCTGTGTTCCTTGTCACTCCGTAACTCTGGTTTCAAGCAGAGGATATCTGTTTCTTGGTTCAC
Source organism: Sciurus vulgaris (assembly GCF_902686455.1). NCBI lineage: Eukaryota > Metazoa > Chordata > Mammalia > Rodentia > Sciuridae > Sciurus > Sciurus vulgaris. The sequence continues at coordinate 141,820,692 of NC_136466.1, forward strand.
CTCCCGATCATCCGACAACAGTCAGCAAACTGATCGCCAAATGCCAGTGGAGCACCAACTGCCTGCTGCTGCCTGGAAGTTCACTGTTACAGTACCTGCAGGTTTGATTACACGTGGCTGCTGCCATTTTGAGACAACAGCCAGGCCCCGTGGGACCTCTCGTCACACTGACTGAGCCCTGTCTCCAGGATCCCTCAGCCCGACTGATCACTCCCTGCCTCTGGGGCCCTCACATTGACTGACTGCTCCCTGCCGCCAGGACACCCAGACCAACTGACTGCGCTCTATCACTGGGACCCCAAACCGACTGATTGCACCTGGCCTCCAGGATCCCACAACCACACCAAACACACCTGACTTCCAGGACCCCTGCCTGACCAACCTCACCCCGCCTCCAGGACCTCCAACTGACCACGTCCATACCCTGAGCAGCAACTCCCCATTTGCCAAGTAAGTCAGTTTTAGGGGGCGAATTCTTCAGAATCACAAAATAAATACTCAGAATGACTCAATCAGGTAAATATCTTTCCTTGCCAACTTTATACCCAGAATCATTGCTTTCAAAATGAAGCCTAGTTTTCTTCCCCTAAAACTATGTGTAAATAGCAATGTTTTATTGGAGAGCAGTGTGTATATGGGAAGCTTTATTTCCCCCTTGCGGATCAGGAAGGAAAACTATTCCTTTTGCTGTGGTATCAATGTTTTGCAGTTGAAACTGATTTCCTTGTTATTTTGAATCTATCAAACTCTCTTCTCTGACTCCAAATTCAAATGGGGTTCTTCTTATTGCTTCCTTATGATTGAGCTGTTGAAAGCATCCTATAGTAACCATCAGCAGACCTTTAGAGGTCAGGGTAAGAATAAACCTTGAAACACCTTTCCACGCTGGCAGCATCAGATCCCATGTGAGTTTGATGTAAGGCTTAGTGTTACCGTTTGGACTTGATGTAGCCTTCATAAAGCTCCTGCATTACTGCAGGAGTGTTCAGAGGTGAAATGATTGAATTGCAAGAGCTGTAACCTAACTGGTCTTTCTTAGTTTGAATAGGTATCTGGGTGGTAACTATAGGCACGTGGGGCATGGGTGGAGGAGAAGGTGGGTCACTTGGGGTGTGCCCTGGAAGGGTGCATCTTCTCTGTGTTCTCATCTGCCTTCCCTCTAACAGTCTGATTCCTGGTTGCCTTAGAGGAGTAGCCTCTACTGGGTCCTTCTGCTCTGATGTTCTGCCTCGCATTAGTCCCAGAGCTCTGGAGTCAGCTGATTATGGACTGACTCTCTAAAACTGTGAGCCAAAATAAACATTTGTTCCTTTAAGTTGTTTGTGTGGGTATTTTGGTCATAGCAATGCAAAACCTGACTGAAAACCTCAGAAATCTGAACTTCTTAAAATCTCTTCAGTAGCTTTCCTTAAACAATATTTTTGGCAGTTTAAGTGAACTAATGTACTGGTTAGTATGACAGCCTTCTTTCTAGAAGAATGACGATGTGGTATAGGAAAGTACTATACCTGGAAAAGCAGAAAGATGCTATAATTCTGCTCCTTGTGATATTGTAAAATTAAACTTTTGAGACTTTGAGGTCTCCAAACTAAAACATTTATTAAGCTGCTACAGATGCTATCAAAGGCGAAAGGACCAGTCCTAGGATAAATTCCCTAAGTTACTGGCAGCATGTCCAGATAGCAGTCAGAGAAATGTTCATAGGACCCAAGGAGTCAGCAGGGTATTTTATAATAAAATTTTGGTAAGAAAAATCTCAAATTTGCTTATTTTTTTTCCAAAATTTTTGGAATGGAACCCATGGCCTTGTGCCTGCTAGGTGAATGTTCTACCACTGAGGTATACTCCAGGCCTAATGAATAATTTATGTTGAATCTGCAGTGGCTATCGATAGTAGAAGCAAGACCAAGCAAAGCAGGCAAAATCTTGATGTAGGAGTTGAGTTCTTAAAAAAGATTTTGCTGTTTCTTGACTGGATGACTATAAAAGCAGACTGGAACGTGGCCTTGGCTGATCTCCAGCATGTAGGGAAGTCACATGAAGTGGTTTTTTTGTTTTGTTTTGTTTTGTTTCTGTTGGTTTGGCTCAAAGCTGTGAGTTAGAATGAACTTCTTCTATCTCTTTCCTCCCTCCATTTTATGTTACTTAATTTAGGATAACTCTTAATTTGGGATTCACCTCTTTTCAATTTCTGGTGTCCTGGTGTGGTAATACTTATTTATTATGTGCATATGTGTGTATACATGTGTGTGCTTTAGAACAAACAAAATACTCTATTTTCTCTCAAACATTTGAAGGAATCTTGATTTAAGCTATCAATGGAAATAAGAAAGCAAAAGGTGAGTCACCTATTAACTCATGAACTTATAATTATTTGATAATTGATTATAATTCTTATAACAAAGATATATTAATAAACGTACAATAAAATTAGCAATGCATCCCAGCAGCTCAAGAGGCTGAGGTAGGAGGACTGTAAGTTCAAAACCAGCCTTAGCACAAGTAAGGTGCTAAGCAACTCAGTGAGACCTGGTTTCTATATAAAATACAAAATAGGGTTGAGGATGTGGCTCAATGGTCAAGTGCCCCTGGGTTCAATCTCCCGTAACCCCTCTCCTATAGAAAGGTAGGGATATTGAAATACAATAGCTATCAATGTTATTAATCCTTTACATTTTCTTACAAGCTTTCATGAATTTCAAGTATCTTTGGAGCTGTTTTCAATATTTTTATTGAAAAACAAAAAAACAGCCAGTAACTAACAGGAACCACAATGATCACAATGTTAACAATGGACACCCAGTTGGTACCCATTGTCAGGTATTCGTATATTATTATCTAAATTCAAATGAACTCATCAGAGGGAAATTATTACTATTCCTATTTTACTGATGAGGAAACTGAGGTGCCAGAAAGTGAAGTAACAATAGAGTCAAATCACACACTGAAAACTAGTTGAACTGGGACAATCCCTTGGAGTCTGATTCCAGAGCTTAACACCTCTGTTAAATAAATAAAGCTATGAATATTTAAAGAAGTGGCATTTTGGAGCTCAGGCTTGTTTGGAATCTTTGCAAAGTTGTGCTTAATGACATGATTTCTTGAGACCAGATCTTCATTTCTTCATTCATCCATTATTTATTCTGTGTCTTTTTCTCACAGGAATTTAGGTTGGCTTACAAAAGCAGACACAATCTAAGAACCTGATGCTAAATGGCAGAAGGGTCTACAGATAATTGCCACCAGAAGTACTAGCTGTAATGGAGACAGTATGATTCAGAACAAAGTCGTGATAACTAACGAACAAATGAGAGCAGCACCTGTGTGGATCAACATTTGTTTTCTGAGTTCAGTGAAAAGAGTTCTTGAGATATTGATTTTTAGACGCTGCTGTCTACCTTTCCAATCTTTCCTTGTCAGTCTGAGGCACGCCTGAGGTCTTGAAGAAACTCGTGTTGTCGTATCAGAAATACAAAGAGAAAAACAAATTGTTTTCAGTAGTCATTTTAATTCCCACACTAGGCTTCCAAGAATCAAAAGGGAAGTCTTGGAGAATTTTTCACATGGAAGTAATTACGAACAGAACAGAACTGTGTCCTCTGTCTGTGCTACCCAGTGAGCGCTTTTGTCTGGAGGGATGGAAATCATGGACTTGGACGAGGTCCCTAGTCTAAGAGAGGAGATCCTGCCCTGTGGAGCCTGGAAGAAGTTGGACAAAGGCTGCCTCCTCACAGTCCTTGATGCAAAGGAACCATATCCACTTTCTCCAAAACCCACTGGATGAAAGTTTTATGTCTATAGCTGTCGAGATACATGTACACACACACACACACACATACACAATGGAGTTTTATTCAGCCATAAAGAAGAATAAAATCATGACATTTGCAGGAAATTTGATGGAATTTGAGAGCATTATGTTAAACCATGTAAGCCAAACTCAAAAAGTCAAAGATCAAATGTTTTCTCTCATAAGTGGAAGCTAGAGAGGAAAAAAGGTGGAGGAAAACTAATGAAAATAGAAGGGAGACCAACATAGTAGAGGAAGGGGATCAGGGGAAGGAGGGAAGGGAGGGAAGGGGAAGTACTGGGAATGAAATTGACCCAATCATATTTTTATACTGTTTGCATATATAAATATGTAACAATGAATCCCATTACTATATATATTTTATTGGTCTATTAAAATTATATAATTATAGTAGACCAATAAAATATATATTATTTATATGATATATAAAATACATAAAATATATATTTAAAATATATAAAATATGTAAAATATATATTATATATGTAAAATTATATAATTTTAATAGATCAATTATATATATATAGACATACAGACATAGATGAAGATTAGATATATGTAGATGCTGATATACCCATTGATACAAATGTATGGTTTAGTCTAGAGGTTTTGAATAGTTTTTAAAAACTCTGAAAAATATTGTCAGATATTTTTAAGTGTAGATTTCTTTTCATTAATTTTTCCTAGAGGATGGTTAACTCTTGAAACCATACACAGAGATTTTCTTTATTTTGGGGAAAATTTCTTACCATTATTTCATATTTTGGTCCTTCCCATGAAAAATAATTTTTGTTGTGTTTTCTTTCTCTTTGTTCATATCTCTCACCTCTGTTCCCTTTGTGTTTCAGGACATCATATCAAATGAATTCTCAACCTTCTGTTTCAGTTTTTGTAAAACTGTTTTTTTAATCTTTATTGTGGATTTTAATTTTTATAAAGCTTTAGCTTCTTGATAATTTGTCACTATCTTATTCTCTTTTTTCATCATCAAGGGAACTATTCCCTTTTTATTTCAGTCTGTTTTCTTCTTATGCCTTTTTATTTCTGTTTCAGAGAAGCCCTATCCAATTTAATTTGATGAAGATCCAAAATCTTAAAATTTTCTTCTTGGGTTAGTGCCTGATGATTTTCCACGAATGTGCTTTTCTTCTTAATCTTCAGGATACTCCTCAGTTTTTTTCTTCCCCATTGGAACAAGGATATGAATTTTTGTCTTTCTGCTTTTTACTGACTTGTGTACTAGTCCATTTGACTACATTTTGCCAGATGCCAAAATGCAGACAAGTCCAAGTCCAATTAACAATTTTTGGTAAATACTCTTTTTTTCCAGTTTTTCCTGTTTCCTTTTTGTGCACAGATGATTCTTTGATAGTCTGAACAAGTGGAACAGATGAAACACTCTGCTACATTACGGAGATTCTTCCTGTTTTTACCCTAATGTTTGACATTTCACTCTTGGGGTTCGTGGTACTTTTGGAAATTGCTGCACTTAAGTGAACCTAATGAAGGTAGGTAGAGGCAAGATGTACTTCTCTCTCTGTCATACAAAGCAAAGCCTATGTGGAGGAGGGACCAACCCTGTCCCAGTCATCAACTGACACACATTGGGAGAGGTTAGAAATTGCTCACCTGTTTTTGTCCCAGGTCATCTAAATTTTAGGAAGACAAACTGGGCATAGTATGAAGTAAAGTCTGCATTTCTTTTTCTCCACTGGACTCTATCTGCCTCCAACTTACAGGTAATTTCTGACAATTTCTGATTTGAGAGCATACACTCAACAATACTCTGACACATATTTTATCATGTCTCTGCAATATGCCAGTGTTGCAATTGATAGTGATGATTAAAAGAGAAACTGTTCTTTCCTTCATGCAACTTAACATCTCTTCTGTTCCTCAGTCTTAATTTTATGAGGGTTTTATTTCCCCCTTCTTTTTTCTGTCCTTTGGGTCTTTTTATGGGAAACTGCAGTGCTACTAGCTCGTGATGGAATACTAATTTGAACAGGAAATCACTTTTTATGCAAACCGTGTTGTTTGAACCCTTGGTTTTGCCATTCTAAATGTGGATTCTAATGTAACAATGTACAGAAATAATGACATACAATTATGTAAGATGGATTTACGTCAAATGACCCTGTATTGGTTTCCTATTGTTTCTGTAATGTGTTATCAAAAATTAAATGACTATAGCAGCATGAATTTACTACCTTGCAGTTCTGGAGGTCAGAAGTTCATGATCAGTTTCACTGGGATTAAAAGCATTGACAGGTTGCTTCAGAGAACAGCACAAGGTGCCAGGGACTCCCACAAGCAGCCCAGCCCCCTCCGGCGGGAAGCGCCTCTCTAGGCTAGCTTCCCGGGGCAGAACGCCCAGTGAGAGCCTCTCGATGCAGAGCCAGCGACAAGTCCCCAAGCCAGCGGAGACATCCGACATGCAAGTGGCTTCTGGGACCAGGGCTGGGCAGCCAGAGACCTCTCCAGGCAGCATTGTCCCCCTCCAGCTGCAGGCTTTTTCCACAGGGCGATCCAAGATGGCGGACTAGAGGGTGACTGCATCTCCAGTCGCCCCAGAACCCAGGATTCAAGAAGGGGAGGCACTGAGAGACTCAGACTAAGATAGAACCACGGGGTGAGTCTCCCCCACCCAGCTCAGCTCAGCTGGGTGGCAGGCCAGGATTCAAGTGGCTTATTAGAGTAGAACAGGGCAGATAGCATCTCCCCCAGGCAGCTCTGTGCAGTCTGGAGGTGGGCTCCTCCCACAGGGACAGATCCTCCAGCCTCTCGGAACAGGCCCCCCCATTGAGAGTGCTTCTGCACAGAAGCAGCGCGGCCAGATCTGGTCCGCCCCAGCCAGCTTCGGCCCGCCCCGCTGCCAGCTCTCGCCCACCCGCAGGTTGCTTCAGTGACCAGCACAGGGCGCCAGGGACTTTCCCAAGCAGCCCAGCCCCCCTCCGGTAGGAAGCACCTCTCTAGGCTAGCTTCTCAGGACAAACCGCCCAGTGAGAGCCTGTCTACACAGAGCCAGCCACAAGTCCCCAAGCCAGTGGACACCTCCGACCTACAACCAGCCTCTGGGACCAGGGCTGGGCAACAAGAGACCTCTCCAGGTCTCTCTCCCTGGAACCAGTAGCGGGCTAGGGGCAGCGTTCTTCGGAAGCACTGCATTATCTAATTAATCCAAGACTTCTGGCTACTGAAGGCTGGTAGGTGATACACTGGAAATCTACAGGGTCATTATAAGCCAATAGAGGAAATCTACAATATCACAGAGTCCCATTGACATCTGACCAATATGAGAAAACAAGGGAAGAAAATGTCCGAAACAAACCTAGATACTATAACAATAAAACCCAATGACAGCACAGCAGAAGAAATGTCTGAAAGGGAGTTTAGAATGTACATAATTAAAACAATCAGGGAAGCAAACGAGGAGATGAAAGAACAAATGCAGGCATTAAATGAATGCACTAATCAACAGTTAAAAGAGCAAATAAGGGAAGCAAAAGAGCATTTCAATAAAGAGTTAGAGATACTGAAAAAAAAAATGGATATCCTTGAAATGAAGGAAACAATAAACCAGGTTAAAAACGCCATAGAAAGCATAAACAATAGGATAGATCACCTGGAAGACAGAACCTCAGATATTGAAGACAAAATATTTAATCTTAAAGACAAGGTTGACCAAACAGAGAAGATGGTAAGAAATCATGAACAGAATCTACAAGAATTATGGGATATCATGAAGAGGCCAAATTTAAGAATTACTGGGATTGAGGAAGGCTTAGAGAAACAATCCAAAGGAATGAACAATCTATTCAATGAAATAATATCAGAAAATTTTCCAAATCTGAAGAATGAAATGGAAAACCAAGTACAAGAGGTTTATAGGACTCCAAATATGCAAAATTACAACAGACCTACACCAAGGCACATTATTATGAAAATACCTAACATTCAAAATAAAGACAGAATTTTAAAGGCTGCGAGAGAAAAGAATCAGATTACATTCAGGGGGAAACCAATAAGAATATCAGCAGATTTTTTAGTCCAGACCCTAAAAGCTAGAAGGCCCTGGAACAACATTTTTCAAGCCCTGAAAGAAAATGGATGCCAACCAAGAATTTTATACCCAGCAAAATTTACTTTCAGATTTGATGATGAGATAAAATCCTTCCATGATAAACAAAAGCTAAAGGAATTTATTAAAAGAAAGCCGGCATTACAGAACATTCGCAGCAAAATATTTCATGAGGAAAGGATGAAAAACAATGATGTAAATCAGCAACGGGAAGAACTAGCCTAAAGGAATAGCCAAATAAAGGAGAAACCAAATCATGTCAAAAAACAAAAATGAGTCCAATGACTAGGAATACAAATCATATCACAATAATAACTGTGAATGTTAATGGCCTGAACTCATCAATCAAAAGACATAGACTGGCAGATTGGATTAAAAAGAAAAATCCAACAATATGCTGCCTGCAAGAGACCCATCTCATAGAAAGAGATACCCATAGACTAAAGGTGAAAGGATGGGAAAATCATACCATGCACATGGACACAGCAAAAAAGCTGGAGTATCCATCCTCATTTCCGATAATGTGGACTTCAAGCCAAAACTAGTTAGAAGGGATAAAGAAGGACATTACATACTGCTTAAGGGAAGCATAAATCAGCAAGACATAACAATCATAAATACCTATGCCCCGAACATTGGCTCATCCATGTACGTCAAACAAATCCTTCTCAATTCCAGAAATCAAATAGACCACAACACGATAATACTAGGTGATTTTAACACACCTCTCTCACCGCTGGATAGATCGTCCAAACAAAACTTGAACATAGAAACCATAGTTCTCAATAACACAATCAACAATTTAGACTTAACCGACTTATATAGAATATACCATCCAACAAAGAACGAATACACTTTCTTCTCAGCAGCACATGGATCCTTCTGTAAAATAGACCATGTTTTATGCCACAAAGCTACTGTTAGCAAATACAAGAAGATAAAGATACTACCTTGTACTCTATCAGATCATAATGGATTGAAATTAGAAATAAATGACAGAATAAAAAACAGAAACTTCTCCAATACTTGGAGATTAAATAATACACTATTATACGATGAATGGATAACAGAAGACATCAGGAGGGAAATTAAAAAATTCTTAGAAGTAAATGAGAACAAAGACACATCATAACAAAATCTCTGGGACACTATGAAAGCAGTACTGAGAGGAAGATTTATTTCATGGGGCGCATTCAACAAAAGAAGTAGAAATCAACAAATAAATGACTTAACACTACAGCTCAAAGCCCTAGAAAAAGAAGAGCAGACCAACACCAAAAGTAGTAGAAGACAGGAAATAGTTAAAATCAGAGCTGAAATCAACGAAATTGAAACAAAAGAAACAATCGGAAAAATTAACACAATAAAGAGTTGGTTGTTTGAAAAAATAAACAAAATTGATAAACCCTTAGCCACACTAACAAAGAGAAAGAGGGAGAAAACTCAAATTACTAAAATTTGGAATGAACAAGGAAATATCACAACAGACACGAGTGAAATACAAAACATAATTAGAAGCTATTTTGAAAATCTATACTCCAACAAAATAGAAAACCTCGATCCATCAACAAGTTTCTAGAGACATATGAATTAGCTAAACTGAACGAGGAAGACATACACAACTTAAATAAATCAATTTCAAGCAATGAAATAGAAGAGGTCATCAAAAGCCTACCAACAAAGAAAAGTCTGGGGCCAGATGGGTTCTCAGCCGAGTTCTACAAAACCTTTAAAGAAGAGCTCATTCGAATACTTCTCAAAGTATTCCATAAAATAGAAGAGGAGGGAACCCTCCCAAACTCATTCTATGAAGCCAATATCACACTGATACCTAAACCAGACAGAGATACATCGAGGAAAGAAAATTTCAGACCAATATCCTTAATGAACATCGACGCAAAAATTCTCAACAAAATTTTAGCAAATCGCACACAAAAATATATTAAAAAGATAGTGCACCATGATCAAGTGGGTTTTATCCCAGGGATGCAAGGTTGGTTCAACATCTGGAAATCAATAAATGTAATTCATCATATCAACAGACTAAAAGTTAAGAATCACATGATTATTTCAATAGATGCATAAAAAGCATTCAATAAAATACAGCATCCCTTCATGCTCAAAACACTAGAAAAAATTGGGATAGTGGGATCATTCCTTAACATTGTGAAGGCCATCTATGCTAAGCCTATGGCCAATATCATTCTAAATGGTGAAAAACTGAAAGCATTCCCCCTAAAAACTGGAACAAGGCAGGGATGCCCTCTTTCACCACTTCTATTCAACATTGTTCTTGAGACTCTAGCCAGAGCAATTAGACAAACCAAAGAAATTAAAGGGATACGAATTGGAAAAGAGGAACTCAAACTATCCCTGTTAGCTGATGACATGATTATATATTTAGAGGAACCTGGAAATTCCACCAGAAAACTCTTAGAACTCATAAGTGAATTCAGTAAAGTAGCAGGTTACAAGATCAATGCTCATAAATCCAATGCATTTTTATACATAAGTGATGAATCTTCAGAAAGAGAAATTAGGAAAACTACCCCATTCACAATAGCATAAAAAAAAAATACTTGGGAATCAATCTCACAAAAGAGGTGAAAGACCTCTACAATGAGAACTACAGAACACTAAAGAAAGAAATTAAAGAACACCTTAGAAGATGGAAAGATCTCCCATGTTCATGGATAGGCAGAATTAATATTGTCAAAATGGCCATACTACCAAAAGTGCTATATAGATTCAATGCAATTCCAATTAAAATCCCAATGATGTACCTTACAGAAATAGAGCAAGCAATTATGAAATTCATCTGGAAGAATAAGAAACCCAGAATAGCTAAAGCAATCCTCAGTAGAAAGAGCGAAGCAGGGGGTATCGCAATACCAGATCTTCAACTCTATTACAAAGCAATAGTAACAAAAGCGGCATGGTATTGGTACCAAAATAGACAGGTAGATCAATGGTACAGAATAGAGGACATGGACACAAACCCAAATAAATACAATTTTCTCATACTAGACAAAGGTACCAAAAATATGCAATGGAGAAAAGATAGCCTCTTCAACAAATGGTGCTGGGAAAACTGGAAAATCATATGCAACAGAATGAAATTAAACCCCTATCTCTCACCCTGCACAAAACTCAACTCACAATGGATCAAGGACCTCGGAATCAGACCAGAGACCCTGCAGATTATAGAAGAAAAAGTAGGTCCAAACCTTCAACTTGTTGGCTTAGGAGCAGACTTCCTTAACAGGACTCCCATAGCCCAAGAAATAAAAGCAAGAATCAACCACTGGGATAGATTCAAACTAAAAAGCTTTCTCTCAGCAAAGGAAACTATCAGCAATTTGAAGAGAGAGCCTACAGAGTGGGAGAATATCTTTGCCACTCATACTTCAGATAGGGTGCTAATATCCCGAATCTATAAAGAACTCAAAAAACTCTACACCAAGAATACAAATAATCCAATCAACAAATGGGCTAAGGAAATGAACAGACACTTCACAGAAGAAGATGTACAAGCAATCAACAGACATATGAAAAAATGTTCAACATCTCTAGTAATAAGAGAAACGCAAATCAAAACTACCCTAAGATTTCATCTCACCCCAATTAGAATGGCGATTATCAAGAACATAAGCAACAATAGGTGTTGGTGAGGATATGGGGAAAAAGGTACACTCATACATTGCTGGTGGGGTTGCAAATGAGTGCAGCCACTCTGGAAAGCAGTATGGAGATTCCTCTGAAAGCTTGGAATGGAACCACCATTTGACCCAGCTATCCCACTCCTTGGCCTATACCCAAAGGACTTAAAATCAGCATACTACAGAGATACAGCCACATCAATGTTCATAGCTGCTCAATTCACTATAGCCAGATTGTGGAACCAACCTAGATGCCCTTCAGTTGATGAATGGATAAAGAAACTGTGGCATATATATACAATGGAATATTACTCTGCCATGAGGAATGACAAATTTATGGCATTCACAGGTAAATGGATGAAATTGGAGGATATCATCCTAAGTGAGATAAGCCAATCTCAAAAAACTAAAGGACGAATGATCTTGCTGATAAGCGGATGAGGACATATGGGGGGGTAGGAGGGGTTAGTGTTAGGGTTTGGGTTAGGTTTAGGGTTAGGGATAAGAAGGGTGGTAAGAATGGAGGAAGAAAGAAATGTATAGAGGGAAAAGAGGGGTGGGAGGGGAGGGCGGAAGGGAATAAAATAACAGAATGAATCAAACAACATTGCCCTATGTAAATTTATGATTTTTAATTACAATTAAAAAAAAAAAAAAGCATTGACAGAGGTACATTTTTTTTTTTTTTCTGGAGGTTCTAGAGGAGAATCCAGTTCCTTATCTATTCTAGTCTTTGGAGATGGCCTTCATCCCTCCACGCCTGACCATTTCCTTATTCTTTGAAGCAGGTCACTCCTTCCCTGTCACATCAGCTTTTCTGACTCCAGGCCTCTTGCCTCCATTTAAAATGACCCTGGTGATTTTATTGAACCCACTGAATAATCCAGGATAATCTTCCTGTGTTGAGATCCTTAACTTTATTACTTCTGGTAAGGTCCTTTTGTCATGTAAAGTAACCCATTTATATGTTCCCTGGTTTTGGATGTGCATCTTTGAAGGAGGTCATTTTCCTGCCCCTCAGCTCCTTTGCCTTACTTTTCTAGGTAAATTAATAAATGAAATATCATCTAATGTGCTTTTCTATCAACTTCTCAATGTTGCTGCTATGCATGTATTGTTTACCTACTGCTACATAACAAATTAACCCAAACTTAGCTGCTTACAGTATTTATCATCTCATGGTTTCTACAGGTCAGAAATCTGGGCACAGGTTAGCATTGTTCCTCTGGCTCACTGTCTTTCATAAGGTTGTGGTCAAGTTTCCAGCTATGGCAGTGGTTGTAGTTGGAGGCTAAACCTCAGAGGGGATCCACTTTCAAGCTCAATTCTATGGTTGTTGGTGGGCTTCAGTCCTTGACTTGGTGGGCCTTTCCATAGGGATACCTCATTACATGGCATCAAGGTTCTCCCAGATGAGCAGGTCAAGACATTAAGTGGAACATGCCCAGGATAAAAGTCAAAGTGCTTTTCCAACCTAACCTTCAAAATTATAACACATCATGTTGTTGCCAAATTTTGCTCATTAGAAGTCAGTCAACATGTGCTCCACACATTCAAAGGGAATGACTAATGCATGCACATCAGGAAGTAGAGGATTATCATACGCCATCACAGAGGCTGCCTTTCACAAACATCCTAGCATCTTGAACTGCATAGATGACCAATGCAAAAAGTACCCAAATCTTTCTCTTCCTTTATTTCCACTCTAACATTCTATAATTTCAGATGTTAAATAATATAGAATATTTTAAAATATGCTTTAATGGAAGAATTTTTACTGTCTATGAAATTGTGTCATTCATTTGTGAAGAACAAGAAAGTGCAATCATTATGGATTTTCAAGATATTTTGACAGCGATTTAAAATTGTTATTATTTGATAACAAAGACTGGATATAAAAACACTAGAATTAAAATTATTACCCCAAATTGTAATGCTCTGGTTGATATATTCAGGTAATAGGTAAGTAAAAGTCAAACAGGAGGAAGAAGTAGGTCTTGCATCTTAAACAGCAACTCTGAAAAATGTCCTAATCTAAATGAATATCCTTGCAATTTCATCCCACAGTTGAGAGAACTACTTGATTGTTTTAAATAATGCATGACACATAATGCACATTCCTCCCATCTCTTATTATTCCTCTCTGTTTTCAAAAACCTTGGGAATTCTTTTTTATCATTACAGTAACTATCTTTATTTCAACACACTGTTTTTCCAATGGATTAATGAGAGTTTTAACCTGAAGAATTTCTGTGCCCATCCAGCAAAGAAAATCTGTCAACATTAATTAATGTTGTTTATTCAGTGATAGTTCTATTGTGTTGATTTACCATCTTAGAAAATGAAGTTCTGGTAGTTATGACCTTCTTCACATCATGAATGTTTACACATTTTTTTCCCCTTTTTAAAGACATAACAGGCAGGTGCCATGTGAAAAAAGATATGTTGGGAGTTTGAAGGTAGAACACATAAAGTGACAAACTTGCTCAGTTGACTGAAGGCAAGGGTGAATAAAAATGCAGAGAGGTTAAATGGAAAAAAGAGACAAAAATAATTATGATAGTTCTTATATTGAAACATAAATAAAATGAATCTTTGGGACATTGACTAGAGGTTTTAGGAAAAGAGCACTCTGCTTCAAATTTAGGAAAAAATATGTCTACATAGAGGAATTTGAAATTGGTAAGAGGATGCATGGGGAAGAACATAATATAACTATATAACTGTATTATATGTTAAAAGCTGTCAAAGTTATTTTGTTTGCTTTTTTTTTTTTTTTTTTTTTTTGCAATCTCAAAGATTTAGTCTGTCACTGAATTCTATTACTTACATTTCCCCCCCTTGAGATTCAGGCCTCACTTAAACATCTGCAGGTACCAGGTAATACCTTGTGAGAAGGTACTCTGTAGTAATACATTATTTCTATGTAATCAAACATTTAACCCTTTAGCTTTAATCAATAAGTTTCAGTTACCCTACTGTTTTCTAAACATAAATTTCTAGAAAATGGACTCTGTGACCAAATTGGAATCAGGAATTCACTCCGTAAATCCACCGTGACTATGTGGGGCTTGGGGAGGGGCTTGGGGGATGGAGAACAGAGATCCCCTGATGGTAAAATGGGTGCTGTCAACCACCTGAAGTAAGGAGGGAAGAAGGAAAAGGGTAATCTCCCGCAAATAGGTTTCAGAATCTAGAAAAATGTAATGTGAAGTAAACAACAAAGCAACAGTCTCCATGATAGCATGACAATCCTTTAGCTATCTGAAGTTTTCTCTCTTTCTTATACCTTGAGAGTTTTTTTGACATCTTCTCACTTATTTTTATCTCTTACCTTTTATAACCTCTTAAAATTTGTGGATATGAGATATAATATACAGTACAATCAGCAAGTACCAATGCATTATCATAAACACCACCTAAACACTACACAGGACAAGAATTAAATTTTACCCATATCCCCAAAACCTTAAAAATATTCATCTACCCTCTTTCTCTCCCCTAAAACAAATACTATTTTGAATTTTAAGGTAATTACATTTTTTTCTTCTATTTTCCTTTGGCAGTTTATTCAAATGTTAGCCCCAAAAAGTTTAGTTTTGCCAGTTTTTTCTTTAATCTTCATATAATGGACATATCCAGTGTTTTAATCTGCTTTTTCATCTCTGTGCCCCAAATACCCAAGAAGAACAACTTGGAGGAGGGAAAGTTTATTATGGGGCTGTTTCAGAAATGTCAGTTCATAAATGGTGGACTCCATTGCTCTAGGTCCAAGGTGAGGCAGCACATCAAGAGGGGAGGTCCAGTGGAGGAAATCTGCTCAGCTCAGGACCAGGCCAGGAAGGAGGGGTGGGAGAGAGAGAGAGAGAGAGAGAGAGAGAGAGAGAGAGAGAAGGGATCGCCAAAAGATGCACCCTTTCAGGGCACCTGTCCCACCTCACCTGCCTACAGGTACCACCCAGTCAGTGCATTCAAACTAGGATGGACTGATAAGGTTTCGACTCTCACAGTACAATCAGTTCACCTCAGAGCACTCCTGCAGTGATACAGGAGGTTTTGGGGAGCTCTTCATAACCGAACCATTATATAAAGTATACAAATTCGTTTTTGTCATGGTTCCTTTGTTCAACAAGCCATTTATAATCTCATGCATATTGTGTGTAGTTATATAGTATTTTCTCTTTATCCATGGGGGTTTGCTTAGACACCAAAAGCCATGGATGATCAAATCCCTATATGAAATGGCATAGTTTTTGCATATAAGCTCTGCAATCCTCTCCTATACTTTAAATCATCTCTAAATTACTTATAGTGCCTAATATAATGTAAATGCTATGTGAATAGCTGTCAGTGCATTGCTTGGGGACTAATGATGAGGAAAAAAAGTCTGTGCCTGTTTAATATAGATAAGACTTTTTTTTCTCAAACCTTTTCCATCCAAATTTGATTGAATACACAAATGCAGAACTCATGGATGTGGAGGGCTGACTGGATTTTGTTTCTATTTTTTTCTGTTTAAGAATAAGACATAGTTCTTAAGTTCCTTCTACACTTGAGACATTTGGGAACTTTTCAGATGCTGTATTATTGTGCAAAATGCTGCTAAGAACTAAGTGTTTCTCCAAGACAAAGATTTGGAATCCGAAGTGCTGTATCATGGAGTCTGCATTTCTTTAATTTCACTGAATTCAATCAAGCTGTTTTCTCAAGTGTTTGTCCCAGTGTAAGCCTTTCAAGACTCAGATCATCTAAGAATTGATCATCTCAGTTCTATTCTGTACCACAGTAGCATTTTCCAACATTTTTCTTCGGTAATATGGCTTGTTTTAATCTTGCACAACAGTCCTTTAAAATTCAGATTCATTTAAGAGTATAGACATGATTTTTTAAAATATACCTGCCTTCCATTTTCTCACTTATAATTATGAGATCAGGATGCTCCCATTCTCCGAAAGTTTCTTTCCATGCTTCCATAGATTAATGTTAAGAAGTCATACTTTTTCTTTGATATTTTAGGCCCATCTTTCTAAAACTTAAGGCATACTGTTGATTGGCTATCATGAATTTTGAAATAAATGAATGCAACCTCCCAGGCCCCACCATTTCTCCTTCTTCCACACATTATTCCACGTTGTCAGGTCCACCTTCATAGACAGGAGACTGTGCTGTTGCTCAGAGAGCAGGCCCACCTACTTTTTCTAATGCTCTGCTATTACTATCTTGAAGTACATAGTAAGTTCTGAACAAGAAGCTCTGAAATTATGAATCTGGTCCTGGTACTGATCAGCATTCAAAGTAGGAGGTCACTTATCTGCTGTCTTTACTTCTCAAATCAAGGCAATTTAAGACACTTTCAGATTTCTTTTCAATGAACAGTGCTTCCTCCGATGTTACTTGTTTAACTACTTACTCTACCTCAAAGGGTTTTATCAAGATTGATTTCCAAAATAAATTTCCTTTAACAAAAATTAAAAGTTTCTTCCTTCATAACCCATCTACTATAAAAATACTCGAAAATAAAATTTAAAAAATTCTGTAATTCTCGGTAAATAGTTTTAATATTTTATCAGATTTGATAAATGATCAAGATTTTAACATAATTCTGATTATGCAGCATCTACTTAATTATATTCAGTGATATTTTAAATGGTATTATATTGTAGACATACATGTACTTGATTTTTCAAAAGGAATCCAGCAAAACATAAAGAAGATATTTTAAAAGTCGAAAAAAATTCTTAAGAACATTTCACTCAGTAATGATGACTAATAACTTGGAAAGCTTTCCTATGGTCTTTATCTCTGAGGGTTCTTAGTAGGTGGAATTATACCACATAACTGGTATCTATGTAAGTAAATACTCACATCTAATAATTCAGAAAGGTATGAGAGTGGCTTCACAATGGGTTACACTCCTCCATAGAAACCTTCTCCTTAAATAACCATGTTCTACCTCTGTCATTTTTGTTCCTTTACTTAAGCTAACACACATTTAAGCACATTGTGTTCACACTGGCATCTAGTGGGTAGAGGCCAGGGATGCCGCTCAGTACTCTACTTGCATAGGGCAACCCTCTCCTTCACCCACAACAAAGACTACCCAATTGAAATGTCAATAGTGCTAAAGCAGAACAACTCTGGCTTAATATTCTTCCAGATGCACAACCACATACAATCAGAAAGGAGAAAGAAATGGCAAGTATAATTATTGGGAATAAGGCATACTTGTTATTTGCAGGTGATGTGATTGTATACTAGTCAACCCAAGGAGGTCATGTAAAATGGCACTGATTGATTACAACATAGAATAAGAACTCTTATTGAAAGTAGCCAAAAAAAATGTGCATTACAATTTGTAATATTTTAAGGGTATCAGTTGCAAGCCAGAAGTGTTCAAATAATGAAAAATATTTATTTTTATAAGATTATATTTTGTAATAATTTTAATTTTTATCAAATATATTTTTTGGTCAACAAATGTGACTTGAAACTTAAGTTTTGTGCAAGAGTATGATTTGGTGATGCAGCTGGCACGACAGGAAGACATCCCGAGTAGTTGCCTAGATTAAGAAGCTGTGCTGGCATAGAAATCAGCCTACTATTTCCTTCATTGAGGAAGTCCTTCTATAACAAATGTCAGCTCACTCTATCAGTTCCCTTAAACATGCAATAAAAATTGTGAATTACATAGAGGCCAGCGTGTTTGTTGTGAGAATGTTTTCTTTATTCAGTTAATCATGAAGTTGATCATAAACAACTGCTATTGCATGCTGCCATATAGGGTTATCAGGGGGAAAGTTCTCTTGAGAGTGTTTGAGCTACAGAAAACTCTCTGTGTTTTGGGTCCAACATTTTAAAGACACAAAGCAGATAGCCTGACAGCCCTTTCCCTCATATTTTCTATGTTGTTAGTCATTTTAATACATCCACGCAATAAAATAATGCAATATTTTTTTTCAACGGCAGATAATTTTAAAAACAAAAACAACGACAAAAACAAACAACAACAATAACAAAAGCCAAAGACTGAAGGGTCAGAGAGAGAGAGTTTGTGGACAGAGTGCCTGCCTGATACGAGCCCTGGGTTTGATTCTTTAAAAAAAAAAAAGCAAAGATGAAAGTTAAAAGCTTAAAAGAATAATTTCTCAGATCATTGTCATTTGGTCAAAAATTAAATAACTAACCACAAAGTAGGTTATGATCCAAGTATTGTATACATGCAAAACATTATCACTGAAAGTTTCAATTTAATAGGTTGTTTTGAACTTTATTGTCTCTCACAGAAGACTCATTCTAGAAAACATATTGGTTTGAATCCACTTTTTAATCAAAGGATAATATAAAATTTAATAGTAAAGTAAATTATTGGAAATGGGTACTGTTAAAACATTGAAGATGACCTTTGAAAACATAATTTTATTTTCTTTATTTTTAGAAAAAAGTTATAGATTAAGATCTTTTTTAAAATATATTTTTAGATGATGAGGGACCTATAGGTTATTCATTTGTTTTTATGTGGTGCTGAGAATTGAACCCAGTGAGATTGCATCTCACTTAGAATGGCAATTATCAAGAATACAAGTAACAATAAATGTTGGTGAGGACGTGAGGAAAAAGATACACTCATACATTGCTGGTAGGACTGCAATTGGTACAACCACTCGGGAAAGCAAAATGGAGATTCCTCAAAAAACTTGGAATGGAACTGCCATTTTACTCAGTTATCCCACTCCTTGGTACATATCCAAAGAAGCTAAAATCAGCATACTACAGGTACACAGTCACATCAATGTTTATAGTAGCACAATTCATAATAGCTAAGCTATGGAGCCAACCTAGGTGCTATTCAACAGATGAATGGCTAAAGAAATTGTGGTATATATATACACAATGGAATATTACTCAGGCATAAAGAATGATGACTTTATGACATTTGCTGGTAAATGGATGGGTATGGAGACTATCGTGCTAAGTGAAATAAGTGAATACCAAAAAAACAAAGGTTGGATGTTCTCTCTGATATGTGGAAGCTAACCCACAATAAGGGGTGGGGACAGAATAGAAGTTTGATGGAGTAAATAGCTAAAGGGGAATGAAGGGAAGGGAGTGGGGATGGAAGAAGGAGGACGGTGGAATGAAATCTGACATAACCTTTCTATGTGAATATACCACAGTGAATCTCACCATAGTGTACATCCACAAGAAATTAATTTTAACAACTATGGGCAATATACAAATAAATTAAATAAAATAATCAGAAAAGAGAAAATTTTAATAAAATTATTAAAGAAGTAGTCCTTCAAAATGAGGCAAATCTTAATGGTTTTTCATAAGAGTTCTTTTCACGAACAGATAACTGCTGAAGCATTTAAACAATTTCAGAGCACACAGAGAAAGGAATTATCTCCTGTCTTATGAGAGCATAAGAAGACTTAATAAACAAGACGGAATAGAAAGTTATGTAAAAAGGCTTATACAGAATCTCTTACATACGTGGGTCATGACAGATGCTATGACTCAAGAATACAAGGATAATTCAATAAGAAAAGGACTGATACAAATAACATGATAAATGTACCATATTAATACATCAAAGCCATAAAGAGACGAGCACTATAGTATCCTCCAAAAAGGCACTGGACAATGGTGGACATCCATTATTGAATTTTAATAAACTAGAAAATAAGAATAAATGAAGGACTAGGGATATAGCTCAGTGGGTAGAGTGCTTGCCTCGCACGCACAAGGCCCTGGGTTCAATCCCCAGCACCGAAAAAACAAAAAAGAAGAAATGAATATATTTTCAGAAACATATATTAACAAAGAAATCAGACACAGGCACATATATTAACATATATTAACAAAGAAATCAGACACAGGCACATATATTAACATATATTAACAAAGAAATCAGACACAGGCACATATGCGTGTGTAAGTGTCCTGAGGCGAGAGCCAGCATCCTGCTGGTGATGACAGTGCTGAAACTATTTCTCCTAAGCCAGGAAGAAGTCAAGATAGTCTACTGCCATTATTGTTTAATGTTGTTCCCAGAAATCCCTCTTAGAGATATTTAAAGCTCTAATACAGACGTCGTTATGGTAATGAACTCCCAAGATGATTGTGCTCTTAAGCTATTTGCATTGAAGTTGATGTGCAAATGTACTTAAAGGTACAGACCTTACATAGGGCGATGATCCTGGTTTTCATAAGTGGGCTCGATCTAACTGTGCGATCCCTTAAAAACATACAACAGTCAATCCCGAAGATTCCAAGTGTGAAATGCTCTAGTATGGTAGGTTTCAAGATGCAGGATTGCACACGCACGATCAGGAAGAGGTCCCTGGAAGCTGAAAATGGCCCCCAGGTAAACGCCATCAAGGAAACAGAATTACAGGGAACCAGATTCTCCTAACAACCTGCCTGAACTAGGGAATGGACCCTCGCCAGAGCTTCTTGACAGGAGCCGGTCAGACTGCACCACGGTTTCGCCTTTGTGAAGCTCTGAGTGGAGAAATGGACTTGGACCAACCCGTCCAGACTTCTGACTCCCACAGATTTGTGCTGTTTTAAATTGGTAAGTATGTGTGATGATGGCAATGTCATGGACTTATCTGTGTCCCAACGAAACTCATGTGGAAGCCCAAACTACCAAAGTGGCGATTTGGAGATGGGGCTTTAAGGACTAATAAGGTCATGGGGTTGGGGCCCTCACCAGGTAGCGCCACTCTTAAAAGAAAGCAGACCCTCAAGGTTTCTCTTTCTCCCTCATACCTGTACAGAGAGAAGGCCACGTGAGGAGACTGCAAGGGGCTGCCACCTACTAACCAAGAAGACAGGATCACCGGAAAGCAACTCTGCTGGCACTTGAATCCTGGAGTGCCAGCCTCAGACCTGTGTGAAAATAATCTGTTGTGTGAGCCACCCAGCCTGCGGGATTTCGCCCTGGAAAGGGAATACAGGCCCCGGCAGACCACTGACAGGTAGCAGAGGTCTCAGCATCTGAAGAGCCCTCGGTCCGTTTCCATCTGAGCTTGTTGATTTACACCTGGTACACTTTGCAATTAGAAATTTTATCTATGTGAGCAAATCTGCAAGTCTTTTCCTTATGGCCTCTGAACTTCCTGTCTGACTTAGACAGACTTTCCGATCTCTCACACCATCACTTGCTCCTTCACTCACTCTGTCACAACTTGTAAGTGTTAGGGTGCTGAGTATCCAGTCCTGGACAACCTTGCTTTATTTTCAAAGGTCTTGTCCATTAACTTTTTCTTATTCGCTAGTTTCCTTTAACACCAATAATGGCCACTGGTCCATGGTGTGCAGGAAATAAGTTTGCCTTTACTAAACAGTTTGCTCCAAAAGGTGTTCCATCTAATCACCCTGTCTCGACTTCTGTCCCTTTGCATGGTGGGTAGGGAGACTTATTCTCCTCCCCACTGACTGTTGCAGGCAAGAAGAAGAGAAACTTCACCATATACATACTTTCACTACAATGTATTATTATATTAATAGAACGTTTAAATTTTCCTGTTGAGTGGACACCTCTACCATTCACATACCATGTGTCATGTGGCTGATTAAAACAGACACTCCAATCCTGTTTAAAGCACTACCCAGGACATTGCTTCATTTTTCCTTGTTATTGGCAATCATTTCAGATCTCTACTCTGTTTTTTTTTTTTTTTCTATTAACAGCATTTTATGTTTTATTTTAAACTAGCACTCATCCATGGTTCCTTTCCCTGTGAGTTGTGGTACTATCTTCCCTCAGGATCCTAGGCAATGGTGTGTTGGAGCCATCTTATAATAGCTAAGAACTAATGGTTCACATCTGTTCCCAACTCTGTCCAGTGACATCAAGTGGGTTACTTGAAATCAGTCACAAGTTTTGATACCACAGAAATCAACAAATACTACAAATAAGAATCTTTTACCCCGGAGAGCACTAGCTCTAGGATTCAAACTGTAACACTAATCAGTTTTGTCCTTGTCCTGACCTCACCCTGACCTGTCACACTGTCCTCCTAAAAGAAGAAGGAACAAGAAGTCCTGTCATAAACAATATTTACAAAATCACTCAGAGAAACACGGATGAGTCCTAGAGGCTTCTTTTGCACTGTAGCTTTTTGCAATCTAAAGTTCATTTGTTAAGATTTTTTTTGACAGAACAGTTTTAAAAGAATGGGTTTTAAAATTGAAAATTCCGAGCTTAAAATTTTGAGCTATAAAATTTTATACAAGATCATTTTAACAAACTGTTTTAGTCAGGTTTTTTGCTGCTGTGACTAAAAGATCCAACCAGTACAACAATAGAGGAGAAAGAGTTTATTTGAGGGCTCACAGTTTCAGAGATATCAATCCATGGACAGCAGGATCCATTCCTTAGGGCTCCAAGAGAGACAGGAACTACATGGCAGAAGAGCGTGGCAGAGGGCAGCAGTTTACATGGTGATCAGGAAGCAGAGAGAGAAAGATTCCACTCTCCAGAGGGAGAAAGACCCTGTAGCCATGCCCCAATGAACCACTTCCTCCTACCACACTCCACTTGCCTCCAGTTACTGCTCAGGTAATCCCATTAGGGATTAATTCCCTGATAGGTTAAGGCTATAACCCAATCATTTCTCCTCCAAACCTTGCATTGTCTCACATGTGAGCTTTTGGGCGACACCACACATCCAAACCATAACACAAACTAACTGAAAATTCTGAGCTGAAAATTCTGTGCTATAAAATTTTATACAAGATCATTTTAATAAACTGTCTATGAAAAGGATAATATTAAAAATCTTAATATATTAAGTTCATAGTACTGAAATTATAAACAACTGTAACATATTCCTTGATATACAATTAAGTGGAGAAGGTAGTGCAGAAAAAAGTATATATTATGATTGTATTTATGCACAAAATCTACATATAGATTGAGAAGACACACTGGGAGTCTCTGAGGTAATGATAATGTGCCATTTCTTGGTTGGGTGATGGTTATATTGATGGGTTCACTTTGTAATAATTATTCAAGATTTCAAATTATGATATACATGCTTTTGTATATATGTTCTATTTGAATTGAAAAGTTTACTTAAGAAGGGCATGGTGGTACACACCAATCCCAGTGGCTCAGGAGACTGAGAAAGGAGGATCACAATTTCACAGTCAGCCTCACCAACTTAGTAAGGCCCTGGGTAACTTAGGGAGACTCCGTTTCAAGATAAAACAAAACAAAACAAACAAGCAAACAAAATGGGGATGTGGCTCAATGGTTCAGCACCCCTGCATTCAATCCTCAGTACCAAAAAAAGGTTATTTAATATCTAAAGTAGGTGTATATAGATAAATGTGCATTTATAATTTCTTAGAAAAAAATCTAGAAGTATACATTTATTCATTAATAATGGTTTTCTTTGAGGAGTAGAGTAGAACTTTACATGAGAGTAGCATGTATTTTGACATATTATACATACAGGGAGTATAACTTTTTCTAATTAGAATCCCATTCTTGTGGTTGCACATGATGTGGAGTTACACTGGTCACATAGTCATTTATGAACATAGGGAAGTGATGTCAAATTCATTCCACTGTCTTCCCTATTCCTATCCCCCTCCCTTCCCCTCGTTCCCCTGTGTCTACTCCTCTGAACTTTTATTCTTCCCTCCCCACTCCTTGTTGTGTTTTGCATCCACTTATCAGAGAGGACATTCAACCTTTGGTTTTTGAGGATTGACTTATTTCACTTAACGTTAGTTTGAGGAAGTATTTGAGAATCCTAGACAAAAAATAACTGTCCAAGGCTGGTCTTAATAAGGGTCTCTACAGGATCAAGCCTTCTTTTAGGTTCTTCATACACCAACCTGTACAGTTTCTTCAGATACCCATTTGGGTTTCAGCCAATCAAAAATAGGATCTCAACCTACTTATTTCACCAGAGCTGTTGCATATGGCTGTGCCACCCCACACAGGGCTGAAACCCAGCTATAGCTTCCCACCACCAGCTGAGTGTCAGAAGTGTCTCCAGCCAGAGGGGCAGCACTCTCTAATTCTCACAAAACCACTATAAGGATTAGTGATGGAACTGATTGAATCATTCCCATGGAAAGTAGGACAATTTCTTTTCTTTTGGTCATGGGAATACTCTTTGAAATAAAAGTCATTTGAGGTTATTACTTATTATAAGGCTAATTAGATTCATCTATAATTCTGACACTTTTAAATGCCTTCCTAAGACTTTTGGTTACTTAACTCAGCATATAGCAAAAGCACAAAAATATTCAGAAACATTCTTCTTTACTTCAGCACTGTTAATTTGTAAAACTTTCCCCACAGATGCCTTTTCATCTTTGATATCTGAATTGGCAATAAGAGACTTAATGTATATCGTACTTTTCCCCCTTAAGGTAAATCAATAATGAATGCATTTCTATTAAACTAGGGTAAGAGTCTGAAATTTGTATTTTCATTCTGTCTATGAGCCCTGACTTGAAGCTGGGGGAAATTTTTACTCTCCAAATCCTGGACAATACAGCACTATCCTCTGGCTATTGGGAACCTTTTGCCAACTACCCTTTTGGTCAAATGCTAACATATGAAGGAATATCATAGGATTTATATCCACTCTAAATTCAAATTCTTAGGTTCATGCATGTGGCTGGAGGATACAGGTAGAAGCAGAGAAGCCCCATGGAGTTCTTTACAGGAATAATGTAGGAAGCTGAAGTTAACAAAATTTTGGGGGTGGGATATTGACCACTAAGTTGTCCTTTTTTTTTAGGATCCCTGAGACAAGGCAAGGAATGTCCAAAGTAATTCTCCCTTCTAGGGAGTAGAATGTAAAACTTAGTGTTTCCTTAAGATTCAGGAAGCAAACAATATTCCCCCAGGCATGGAGGCAGTATGGATCAAGAGAATGAAGAGCCCTTCCATCTGTGAGTCCTGCTATCATCCTTCTGTCTGAAAACATATTTTGGGGGTGTTGGGAAATAAAGTTTGGGATGTCTCATAATTCTCATCTCCATGTTTTGCATGTGTTACAGTAGAAAATCTGCACTGGGTGACCATCATGGACCAGAAAATGTGTGTCCTTGTCAAAGAAGGCATGGGATGGGTTACTGTTCTGACATCAGTCCTACCGCTGCATCTGTGCTGGGCCTCCCGAACTTCCTCCATCAGGGACAGGGCCCTGGACATTGGTAGGAGCTTGGTAAGATGGTCCACAGCATCATACTTTACGTGGGAAGATGAGAATGTATGCTGCTTTGAAATTCTTTGTCACTGCTACTTTCACCCGCAGGCTGACGTTGACCCAGCTTCTAGGCTGGGTGAGGTCTTTAACTCTCTGTGTTTCTTTTAAACTATGTCCGTTCACCTCAGGCAGTCCTTTTTTTGCTTTCCTTCTTACCTAGCTTCAGCAGGCTCCTTTCACTTTGTTAACTTAGCCCAGCATGAGCTTTTAGTTCATCCCACCACTCTGAAAATCAACCTGCTGACCTCAAGACTTCACTAAGTTTTGTGCATTTAGTGATTCAGTGCAGTATCAAAAGTCCCAAAGTTAAGGGATTGAAAGTGAAGATTTCATAGGCAAGAATGCTAGTATTTATTTAAAAAAAAAAACTTAATAAAACACTCATTATAAGCATTCGCATAGAGTGTTCATAGATAATTTTTGCCTCCACATTTTCTCTAATGTTATAAGGCAGTATTCTGAAAAGATTAAAAAATAAAACTCTACAATAACATGTTGGATTTGAAACCCTGCTCCTCCCATTACTTAATTCTGCTTAGTTGGGAGTGCCATTCACTGATCTTAGAGTTTGTTTCTTTATAAGTAAAATGAAGATGTAATATTTACCTCGAAGATTTGTTCTGAGAACCAAATGAAAGCATGTGCAAAATATCTGGCACACAGCTCATCCTCAATAAATGTTAGTTCTTCTAGTTTGCTTCTAGCCCAAGACAATTTTTGTTCTTTGCTTTCTAAATGGAATGAACAGATAATGATCATTGATGTTTATTCATATTTCTAGGCACCTCATCAATCTTTGATATTGTCATTTTCCTTTTATTGGTAAGGTGACTCAACCAAAGTTAGGCTTCAAACATGATTGAAATTCATTGGACCCATTGTTTTATCTTCTTTCCTTGATCTCAGTTCAAAACTTTACCTTGGCATCTGTCCACTCCCATGTCACCAAATTTCTTGTTTTAGAATGATCCAAGTGTTTCAATGACTGCTTTATAACAAGAAAAAAATAAATACTATATTTAGGAGAATTTTTTATTTTCAAAATTGGGTGGAAGAGTATGGGAGGATAGGTAGAGTAGGGATAAATGTTATGTTTATTTTAAATACAAATGAGAAAATGTTAGGAGTAATTATAATGTCAGTAAGCACTGAGAGCATAATAACAACTGACATTCTCATTTTGTTAATAAAATTGACTTTAAATTTTCATTCTACATCAGCTTTTTAGTTCAAAGTTGATGAAGAAAGTAAAGTAAAAGCCCAGGAGAGCCCGGCACCAAGCACTGTTGTATGTACAATCAACATTTAAATACATTCAAATGCTACCACTTTAGTTTTCAAAACATTTCACAGTGTGGCACATGGATGAAGCTATATGCTCTGATTTTTGTTCTTCTCATTTGTCTTTTTCATGACATCCAAATTTATTGCCCAAATTCATTTCTCCACACGTAAGACCTCGCAATTTATCTCCATTTCCCTTATACGCTGTCTTCTTTGGTAGGTCTAAGATCCTTCCATTTTTATACTGTCTTTGAAGACAGAAATTCTATTAAAAAAGAAACTGTCTGAAAAATAAAAGTGTGGGAAGTGAATTGGAATAAGAAATTCTCAAAAGTACACAGACCACCCATCACTTAGACATACGGCCTTTGACCAGGCCCAAGAGGGAGGATGGTGGAGGTCAAGTTTTTCATACTGAAGGTCAAATTTCCTTCCAGATGTCACTGGGAGAGGTCTTCAGCAGTCTTTTTCATTTTCTATATCTGGATGTCTCCCTCACCCCAGCAAATCTAGAAACTAAATAGAAGCCAGGTAGAAGGAGGACTAACTCATGCTGAAACAAGACCTCTAGGTGATAGCCTCTCCCTACTGCATGCATATTAAGTGGATGAATCAGTCAATGATGAATTAGTGCATGAATGAATGAACGCATTTTAAAATGACTATGATTTTACTAATATCAGAGAGCCAATTTCCTCATTTTTAATGAGAAGAATTGGGCTTTCTTTCTGTCTGCTTTTAAGTTCTCTGCTCTTTGATAGCTTTTACTAATTGTGCTGAGCCTCATGAAGAATGTTTGAGATCTGTGATACACAAATGGCAGTCAGTAGGGTGGATCTGGGTTTTATGAGGTTAAAATTTGCAGAATTTTGGAGTCCTTTTCTGAGAAAAAAAGAATGTGCATAATATGCAGAGGTTTTGTGGGGGACATTTTCCCCCATTGGATTGAAATATTTTACTTTTCCAAATGTTACAACAACATACCCACATGCCCATGAAAACACACTGCTGTGAGTATTGGCTGCTAACTGTCACAAATGACCCCTTACCCATGTCTGCTGATGAAGCTAGGGTGACTTAAAGGATGGGCACAAGTTAGGCTCACTTCTCCATGCGTTGGAGGCTTCCATACTGCATGCGACCTCAAGGAGGTCTAGCTTCTCCCAGGAAGAGTAAGCATTTCTTCAACAAGGAGAATCTGCAGGGTGCCTTATGACCTGGCCTCAGAAGTCCTCTAGAGTCCCTTCATCATACTTTGTTGGTTAAGGCAGACATATGCCCACCCGTATTCAAGAGAAGGAAACACAGACTCCACCTTTGTGATCCTTTGTGAAAAAGACCACAAGGGGCCACTTAGGAACAAATCATACTGAAGGATAGGCAGGTTCTAGAAAAGCCGCGCACCATTTTTGTATGACCTGGTCTAAATTCTTAACATGTCACTCCTTGCAAATCTCAGATCTCTGTGAAATAATACCTAATTTACTGATTCAACCCTCAAGATGCTGAAGTTACTGCTGGTCATGGAACTGCACTGGAATGCTGTAAATGAGAATCATTGAAAGATCTGACTCAGCAGCCCATGGACAAAGGTCAAGTCAATTTTTCTGCAAGCAATGTTGAAAGCATAAATGGCTAAATTATTGATGCCTAAGTGCTTCATTCTTGCTAACAATAATTTAGTCTGTTAACAGATTCCTGTAACACAAATATCTACTTCCCCAGAGAAGCAGAAGTAGTTGCTACACTCAAATTCCATTATCTTCATAGTTTATGATTTTTGCTTCATTTAGACTTTTGAGATATATATGCACACAAAATACATATACATGGGGGGAAAAAGGGAAGGCAAAAAGAGATAGAAAGTATACATGCAGGCATAGGTCTGCCAAATGCCTCAAATTATTGAAGGTAATATTTAAAATATGAAAGAGTTTTTGTCCATAGTATAACCATTGCTAGTTTTGCTTTTTCTTTATAGTAAAAACCACTTAACATAAAATTCACCAGTGTAAACTATATGTGCATTGTACGACTGATCTCTAAAATTGTTTATCTTGCAAAACTGAAACTATGTGTGTTGGATGACTGTCCTCTTCCCTCCCTGTCAGCTCCTCACTGGCAGACACCACTCTCCTTTCTGCTTCTAAGACTTTGACTACTTTAGATACCTCATATGAGTGGAATTATGCAATATAGGATTTGTCTTTTTTAACTGACTTATTCATTTATAATGTCTTCAAGATTCATTTATGTTCCACATAAGGGTTCCTTCTATTTTAAGGCTCAGTAATATTCTATTTTATCTATATGTCACATTTTCTGTCCCATTACTGTGAGGGACATAAATTTTTTTTTGTTAATTTTGATGTGATAAAACACTGTAATTCACGTAGTGAAGATTTTTCTATTTGATTGTTTGGTTTCCATTTCTTGTTGTATATGTTTAAGGTGTTCAGTGGGATGTTTTCACATGCTTATGCACAGTGAAATGATTGCTACAGTCAAGCACCTTAACATGTCCGTCACCTCCCATAGTTGTCTTTTGTATGTGTGGTAAAAGCACCTTCGGTCTCCTCCCAGCAAGTTTTCAATGCACATATAATTTTATTAAGAACAGTCTCACACTGTACACAACATCTCTAGACTCACTTATCTTACCTAACTACACATTTGTACCCTTTCATCCACTTCTCTTCTTTCTTCCCCATCCCTGTACCTGATAACTACTGTTTTACTTTCCATTTTGACTTTTTTCTTTTTTATAGTCTTAACATGAGTGACAGCATAAAGTACTTTTCTTTCATATCTGGTCTATTTCACTTATTATAATGACCTTCTCATTCTTCCATGTTGTTACAAATGGCAGTATTTCCCTTTTTTAAAAGTCTGAAAACTATTCATTTATTATTATTATTATTATATTCATACATCTCCACAATTCATTCATTCACATTCATTCATTTAGTTGATTCCATATCATGGCTACCACATGAACATTGATCATTGTTCATGGCATTGATATTTCCATGACATGCTGATTTAATTTCCTTTGTGTATATACCCATAAGAAAGATTGTTGGGTTATATGGTAATTCTACTTTTAATTTTTTGAAGAACCTTCATACTCTTTTCTGTAATGATTGTACTAATGTACATTCTCTCCAAAAGTGTCCCAGAATTCCTTTCTCTCCATGCACTCACCAAAACTCATCTTTTGTCTTTTTGATAATCATTATCTTACTAGGTATCAGATGACAT
Source organism: Sciurus vulgaris (assembly GCF_902686455.1). Classification (NCBI taxonomy): domain Eukaryota; kingdom Metazoa; phylum Chordata; class Mammalia; order Rodentia; family Sciuridae; genus Sciurus; species Sciurus vulgaris. Next base: position 141,851,031 of record NC_136466.1, read on the forward strand.
CTCACTGTGGTTTTGAGTTGTATTTCCTTGATGATTAGTGCTACTGAGCACCTCTTCCTATACCTGCTGGCCATTTGTATGTCTTTTTGAGAAATGTCTGTTCAGATCTCTTAAGTTTGCTGATTCTTTCTTCTGCTTGATCATGTCTACCATTGAACCCCTCTAGTATATTTTTCAATTCAGATGTTATATCGTTCCATCTCAGAATTTCTAGTTGGCTTTTTATTATGATTTCTTTCTCTTTGTTGTTCTCATTTTGTCCATGTATAGTTTTCTGGATTCACTGCATGTCTCTTTTTAAAAAAAAATTTACTTGTTCTTTTTAGCTATACATGGCTGTAGAATATATTTTGACATATTATATAGTAAAACTTCCCATTCTTGTGGCCATACGTGGTGTGGAGTTGCATTGGTCATGTATTCAAAGATGAGCATAAGAAAGTTATGTCTGATTCATTCTACCATCTTTCCTATTCCCATTTCCCTTCCCTTCCCTTCATTCCCCTTTGTCTAATGAACTTAGACAATAAACTTCTATTATCCCCTGCCTCCTTATTGTATGTTAGCATCCACATAGCAGAGAGAATATTTGGCCTTTGATTTTTTGGGATTTGCTTATTTCACTTAGGATGATTGTCTCCAGTTCCAATCCATGTACTTGTGAATGACATAATTTTATTCTTCTTTATGCCTGAGTAATATTCCATTATGTATATGTACCACATTTTCTTTATCCATTCATCTGTTGAAGGGTACCTAGGTTGGTTCTATAACTCAATTTTTGTGAAATGAGCTGCTATAAACATTGATGTGGCTGCATCACTGTCCACTCTAGTATGCTGATTTTAAGTCCTTTAGGTATATGCCAAGGAGTGAGACAATTGGGAAAAATGGCATTTCTATTCCAAGTTTTTTGAGGGCTCTCCACACCGCGTTCTAGAGTGGTTGCACCAATTTGCATTTCCACCAGCAATGTATGAGTGTATCTTTTCCCTCACATCCTCGCCAACATTTATTGTTACTTGTATTTTTGATAATTACCATTCTGACTAGAGTGAGAGGAAATCTCAGTGTAATTTTAGTTTGCATTTCTCTAATTGCTAGAAAGGTTGAACATTTTTTCATATATTTGTTGACTGATTGTATTTCTTCTTCTGTGAAATGTCTTTTCATTTCCTCTGTCCATTTGTTGTGGGTTATTGGTTTTTGGTGTTAAGTTTTTTGAGTTCTTTATGTATCCTGGAGTTTAGTGCTTTGAGGTGCAGGTGGCAAAGATTTTCTCCCATTCTGTAGGCTCTCTCTTTATGTTCTCAATTGTTTTGCACATTAAGCTTATTTTTTTAATTAATTATTTTTAAAAAATTTTTTACAAACTGCATTTTTTTACAAACTGCATTTTGTGCATTTGTACACAAATGGGATACATCATTTCACTTCTATGGTTGTACATGATGTATATTCATACCATTTGTGTAAGCACACATGTACATAGGGTATTGATGTCTGTCTCATTCTGCCATTTTCATACCCCCTCCCTCTCTTTTCCTTCTACATAATCTAAAGTTCTTCCATTCTTCTCTCACTCCCTCCCCCCATTATATATCATCATCCACTTATCAGGGAAAACATTTGGTTTGGTTTTTTGGGATTGATTTATTTCACTTAGCATGATATTCTCCAGTTCCATTCATTTATTTGCAAATGCCATAATATTATTCTTTATGGGTGAATAATATTCCATTGTGTATATAAACCACAATTTCTTTATCCATTCATCTGTTGAAGGGCATCGAGGTTGGTTCCACAATCTAGCTATTGTGAATTGAGCTGTATAAACATTGATGTGGCTGCATTACTGTGGTATGTTGATTTTAAGTCAATTGAGTATAAACTGAGGAGTGGGATAACTGGGTCAAAAGGCAGTTCCATTCCAAGTTTTCTGACTATTCTACACACTGGACAGACACTTTACAGAAGAAGACATACAGACAATTAATAAATTTATGAAAAATCTTTCAACATCTCTAGTAATTAGATAAATGCAAATTAAAACAATTCTAAGATTTCATCTTACTCCAATTAGAATGACTATTATCAAGAACACAAACAATAATAGATGTTGGCATGGATGTGGGGGAAAAGTCACACTTTTACATTGCTGGTGGAGTTGCAAATTGGTGCAGCCACTCTGGAAAGCAGTATGGAGAATCCACCTTAAGCTTATTTAAGATGGTTATTTTCAATTCCTTGTCAGGTAATTAATTCATGGATCTTCATTTATTTAGAATTCATTTCTGGAGGTTTATTTTGTTCCTTTGATTCAGTCATATTCCCCCATTTTGTGTTTGTGTGTGTGCATGCATGCCTCACCATTTTTTTGCTGTGATTTGTGAAATTGAAAAAATTGCTTTCTCTCCCAGTTTTATGGACGAGTTTTATACAGGATAAGAACTTCACAAAGAACCTGACAAAATACTCAGGGATCTCTCAACACTTTTATGGGGATGCATGTTTTCTAGGCTCCTGCGTGCAATTTCCAATTTAAGCAAGGTTTTTCAATTTCTTTTTCAGGAACTTGTAGCATCTTTATTCTTCTGGTGTCTGTCTGGAGTTATGAAATTTCTCTGCCAGTTCCATCAGCATTCCATGTCAGTTGATAAAAAATTCAGGCCCTCAGGAAGTCCCCTAAAAAGTCACAGTGAACATCAGTTCCATCTCCTTCCCTCAGCAGGGGAAGTTATGAGATCCTTTTCCTCCTACTTGGGTTGAGCCAGTCTGACTTGGAGGAAGGGCTGATAGACTTGAGGTAAAACAGCTTCCCTTATCTGTTTCAAGGGAACTGTTCTTGGCTTGGAGCTTGCCTGGAGTACTGTGACCTCTTACCTAGTGTCTGGAGTGCTCATAAAGTTTTTCCTTTTGGACTGCATATTGTTGCATATTCCTCTTTGAGGAAACAAGGTCTGGTATCTAGTCATCTTGCTGTCATTCATCTCTAATTTTATTTTTACTATATATACTCACTACTCTATCTTTTCGCCCTTTCAATGCTACTTTTGTAAGCATAGACCTTTCTCAGGGCAGTCAACCCCATTTCTCTCATCTATTTGTCTATCCCTCAGCCAACATGAAGCCATTTGAATTACTGAGCCAGAATACTGAGACATGCTCTCTGTTGAAGTGCATCCTCACAATTTATTATCTTCATATTGTCTTTATTATCTTAGATTAATTTAAATTCACTAGAAAAGTTCCTCCAAAAATTCCTTGAAATTCTGATTGAAATTGCATTGAATTAATTAATTTTGTGAAGTATTGTCCTTCTTACAATTTTTTTCCATACCATTTATCTGTTTAATAACTCATTTTTCTTTTTGTTCTTTTAGTTGCAATTTTCTCCACAGAGAATTTATACATTTTGCTCAGTTCATTTCTGCCTAATCTGTAATTATTTTTGTTACTGTAAATGATATCTTGATTTTGCTATTCCAGATATTAAGTGGCTTTTACCAAGGTACATGAAAGCTAGTGATTTGTTAATTAATTTTGGATCAAACCAACCACAGTTTTGCTCACTTTTTGTAACTCTGTCTTGATATTCTATCACTTTTAATAAATTGAAATCTCAAAATCTAGAAGGACTTGGAAACCTTCTGAGACACCTTGAACAAATTTATCACATAAAAAAAGTTCCACAAGAAAGAAAATAAAAAGAAGTAAGCAGCAAGTGTCCCTGTCTAATTAGCTCCCAGGTCTATGATATATATTAGTAGTAGAGGTTCTCAAACTTTGGTACACATTAGAGCCTCCCATAAAGATGCTGATACAGTAGTAGGTCTAGAGTTAGGTCCTAGAATCTGCATTTTTAAGTCAATCAGTTGATTCTCTTTAAGATGATCTTTGGGCCACATTTAGATAAACCGTGGCCCTTGAAATCTTTTGGCCAGGGGACTCAGCAGCAGTGTGACTGGTGGCATCTTGGTTTGGGCTTTTGCAAAGGATTTTTTGCTGGTGTGCTGCTCCATGATCTTTGCCATGCATCAGAAAAGGCTGTCTTTTGAGATTAAAAAACATTCCCCAAATTGGGGTCAGTTTGCCTCTTATGTCTTCTTGCCAGCTGAGTCCTCCTTATCTTTAGCTCCAGTAGCCTCACTTGTTGCCTCCACAAGTTCTCCCGTTTCTTGCAAAAGTGTCTGTCCGTGAGCTGATTGATTGGCTTGCAGGACCAGGAGCTACAGTACTATAATCCCATTCTTAGCAAGAAAATTAGGCATGGCTTATTTATAAGATCAACTCTGATCTGGATGGTGTGATAAGATCTCATGTATAGTATATGGATAAACCAAGATGGAAAGAAAAGAAGTCCAAATGGTAAAACACAGGTATGTCCTTAATATAGATGTGTATATATATATGGTACCTATAGATGTACATTTTATTTAATATACACTTGAAAATTATGGAGATATATGTATTTTAAAATTTTACATAACATGTTCAATATATTCAATAGCCATAGAAATATATCTATATGTTTTATACACACATGTATAAGAATTATATCTTTCCATATCTTTTGAGAATAAAAATGCTTTAGTTTTTGGACCTTCCCTTCCCAGAATGGCCTCACTTGTCTGAAGGCTTCGACCCAAATTACCCGATTGTTCAAATGGGAAGAGTGGTATCAATCTCACTTGGCGCTGAACAAAGAAGAACATAAATTGGATCTTCAGAAACCATTGCTGCACATATTGAATTCCAAACCTCTTTTCTGAAAATGGTTCCTTTGGGCAGTTTTGCTTTTTGACACCTATCATAAAGCAGAGTTATCTGTTCTTTTGTGATGTTTTTACCTCTGGTTTCTAAAGTTCTGAGAAAAAAAAAATGAAAGGAAAAACATAATATTTATCAGGTTCCTGAAATATTCCAGGCTTTATATTAGGAACACTCCCATATGTTACCACTGATTCAATCCTCATAAGAACCCCGTGGGGGATATGGGAATAGCCCAGTAGTGGAACAGTGGCCTAACTAACACAGGGCCCTGGTTTAATTTTTTTTTTTTTTTTATTGTAAACAAATGGGATACATATTGTTTCTCTGCTTGTACATGGTGTAAAGGCATACCATTTGTGTAATCATAAATTTACATAGAGTAATGTTGTTTGATTCATTCTGTTATTTTTTCCCTTCCCCCCACCCCTCCCACCCCTCTTTACCCTCTATACAGTAGTTTCTTCCTCCATACTTGCCCCCCTCCCTAACCCTAAATCTAACCCTAACACTAACCCTTCCCTCACCCCATTATGTGTCATCCTCCACGAATTAGCGATATCATTCGTCCTTTGGCTTTTTGAGATTGGCTTATCTCAGTTAGCATGATATTCTCCAATTTCATCCATTTGCCTGCAAATGCCATAATTTTATCATTCTTTATGGCTGAGTAATATTCCATTGTATATATATACCACAGTTTCTTTATCCACTCATCAATTGAAGGGCATCTAGGTTGGTTCCACAGTCTGGCTATTGTGAATTGAGCAGCTATGAACATTGATGTGGCTGTATCTCTGTAGTATGCTGATTTTAAGTCCTTTGGGTATAGGTCAAGGAGTGGGATAGCTGGGTCAAATGGAGGGTCCATTCCAAGTTTTCTAAGGAATCTCCACACTGCTTTCCAGAGTGGCTGCACTAATTTGCAGCCCCACCAGCAATGTATGAGTGTACCTTTCTCCCCACATCCTCGCCAACACCTATTGTTGCTCGTATTCTTGATAATCGCCTTTCTAATTGGGGTGAGATGGAATCTTAAGGTGGTTTTGATTTGCATTTCTCTTATTACTAGAGATGTTGAACATTTTTCCATATGTTTGTTGATTGCTTGTACATCTTCTTCTGTGAAGTGTCTATTCATTTCCTTAGCCCATTTGTCGACTGGATTATTTGAATTCTTGGAGTAAAGTTTTTTGAGTTCTTTATAGATTCTGGAGATTAGTGCTCTATCTGAAGTATGATTGGCAAAGATATTCTCCCACTCTGTAGGCTCTTTCTTCGCATTGCTGATAGTTTCCTTTGCTGAGAGAAAGCTTTTTAGTTTGAATCTATCCCAGTGGTTGATTCTAGCTTTTATTTCTTGGGCTATGGGAGTCCTGTTAAGGAAGTCTGGTCCTAGACCAACAAGGTGAAGATTTGGACCTACTTTTTCTTCTATAATCTGCAGGGTCTCTGGTCTGATTCCGAGGTCCTTAATCCATTTTGAGTTTAGTTTCGTGCATGGTGAGAGATATGGGTTTAGTTTCATTCTGTTGCATATGGATTTCCAATTCTCCCAGCACCATTTGTTGAAGAGGCTATCTTTTCTCCATTGCATATTTTTGGCACCTTTGTCTAGTATGAGAAAATTGTATTTATTGAGGTTTGTGTCCGTGTCCTCTATTCTCTACCATTGATCTACCTTTCTATTTTGGTACCAATACCATGCCGTTTTTGTTACTATTGCTTTGTAGTAGAGTTGAAGATCTGGTATTGCAATATCCCCTGTTTCACTCTTCCTGCTAAGGATTGCTTTAGCTATTCTGGGTTTCTTATTCTTCCAGATGAATTTCATAATTGCTTGCTCTATTTCTGTAAGGTACGTCATTGGGATTTTAATTGGAATTGCATTGAATTTGTATAGCACTTTAGGTAGTATGGCCATTTTGACAATATTAATTCTTCCTATCCAAGAACATGTAAGATCTTTCCATCTTCTAAGGTGTTCTTTAATTTCTTTCTTTAGTGTTGTATAGTTGTCATTGTAGAGGTCTTTCACCTCTTTTGTGAGATTGATTCCCAAGTATTTTATTTTTTTCGAGGCTATTGTGAATGGGGTAGTTTTCCTAATTTCTCTTTCTGAAGATTCATCACTTATGTATAAAAATGCGTTGGATTTATGGGCATTGATCTTGTAACCTGCTACTTTACTGAATTGATTTATGAGTTCTAAGAGTTTTCTGGTGGAATTTCCAGGTTCCTCTAAATATATAATCACGTCATCAGCGAACAGGGATAGTTTCAGTTCTTCTTTTCCAATTCGTATCCCTTTAATTTCTTTGGTTTGTCTAGTTGCTCTGGCTAGAGTCTCAAGAATGATGTTGAATAGAAGTGGTGAAAGAGGGCATCCCTGCCTTGTTCCAGTTTTTAGGGGGAATGCTTTCAGTTTTTCACCATTTAGAATGATATTAGCCATGGGCTTAGCATAAATGGCCTTTACAATGTTAGGGAATGTTCCCACTATCCCTATTTTTTCTAGTGTTTTGAGCATGAAGGGGTGCTGTATTTTATCAAATGCTTCTTCTGCATCTATTGAAATAATCATGTGATTCTTGACTTTAAGTCTATTAATATGGTGAATTACGTTTATTGATTTCCGAATGTTGAACCAACCTTGCATCCCTGGGATGAAACCAACTTGATCATGGTGCACTATCTTTTTAATATGTTTTTGTATGCGATTTGCTAAAATTTTGTTGAGAATTTTTGCGTCGATGTTCGTTAAGGATATTGGTCTGAAATTTTCTTTCCTTGATGAGTCTCTGTCTGGTTTAGGTATCAGTGTGATATTGGCTTCATAGAATGAGTTTGGGAGGGTTCCCTCCTCTTCTATTTTATGGAATACTTTGAGAAGTATTGGAATGAGCTCTTCTTTAAAGGTTTTGTAGAACTCGGCTGAGAACCCATCTGGTCCCGGACTTTTCTTTGTTGGTAGGCTTTTGATGACTTCTTCTATTTCAGTACTTGAAATTGGTCTATTTAAATTGTGTATGTCCTCCTCGTTCAGTTTAGGCAATTCATATGTCTCTAGAAACCTGTTGATGTCTTCGAAATTTTCTATTTTGTTGGAGTATAGATTTTCAAAATAGCTTCTAATTATGTTTTGTATTTCAATCCTGTCTGTTGTGATATTTCCTTGTTCATTACGAATTTTAGTGATTTGGGTTTTCTCTCATCTTCTCTTTGTTAGTGTGGCTAAAGGTTTATCAATTTTGTTTATTTTTTCGAAGAACCAACTATTTATTTTGTCAATTTTTTGTATTGTTTCTTTTGTTTCAATTTCATTGATTTCAGCTCTGAGTTTAACTATTTCCTGTCTTCTACTACTTTTGGTGCTGTTCTGTTCTTCTTTTTCTAGGGCTTTGAGCTGTAGTGTTAGGTCATTTATTTGTTGAGTTTTACTTCTTGTATTAAATGCGCTCCATGAAATAAATTTCCCTCTAAGTACTGCTTTCATAGTGTCCCAGAGATTTTGATATGATGTTTCTTTGTTCTCATTTACCTCTAAGAATTTTTTAATTTCCTTCCTAATATCTTCTGTTATCCATTCATCATATAATAGCATATTGTTTAATCTCCAGATGTTGGAATAGTTTCTGTGTTTTACTCTTTCATTTATTTCTAACTTCAATCCATTATGATCTGATAGAATACATGCTAGTGTCTCTATCTTCTTGTATTTGCTAACATTAGCTTTGTGGCATAATATATGTGGCATAATATATAGAGAAGGATCCATGTGCTGCTGAGAAGAAAGTGTATTCGCTCTTGGTTGGATGGTATATTCTATAAATGTCTGTTAAGTCTAAATTATTGATTGTGTTATTGAGATCTATGGTTTCTTTGTTCAATTTTTGTCTGGAAGATCTGTCCAGTGGTGAGAGAGGCGTGTTAAAATCACCTAGTATTATTGTGTTATGGTCTATTTGGTTTCTGAAATTGAGAAGGATTTGTTTGACATACATGGATGAGCCACTGTTTGGGGCATAGATGTTAATGATTGTTATATCTTGCTGATTTATGCTTCCCTTAAGCAGTATGAAATGACCTTCTTTATCCCTTCTGACTAACTTTGGCTTGAAGTCCACATTATCGGAAATGAGGATGGATACTCCAGCTTTTTTGCTGAATCCATGCGCATGGTATGTTTTTCCCCATCCTTTCACCTTTAGTCTATGGGTATCTTTTCCTATGAGGTGAGTCTCTTGCAGGCAACATATTGTTGGATCTTTCTTTTTAATTCAATCTGCCAATCTATGTCTTTTGATTGATGAATTCAGGCCATTAACATTCAGGGTTATTATAGAGATATGATTTGGTTTCCCGGTCATTTGGTTCATTTTTTAAATTTTATTTATTATTTGTTTGATACAACTTGTTTCCTCCTTTATTTGACAATTCCTTTAGGATAATTCCTCCCTTTGCTGATTTGCTTCTTTGTTTTTCATCTCTTCCTCATGGAATATTTTGCTGAGAATGTTCTGTAATGCTGGCTTTCTTTTTGTAAATTCTTTTAGCTTTTGTTTATCATGGAAGGATTTTATTTCATCGTCAAATTTGAAGGTAAGTTTTGCTGGGTATAAGATTCTTGGTTGGCATCCATTTTCTTTCAGGGCTTGAAAAATGTTGTTCCAGGCCCTTCTAGTTTTTAGGGTCTGGATTGAAAAATCTGCTGAAATCCGTATTGGTTTCCCCCTGAATGTAATTTGGTTCTTTTCCCTAGCGGCCTTTAAAATTCTGTCTTTATTTTGTATGTTAGGTATTTTCATTATAATGTGCCTTGGTGTGGGTCTGTTGTAATTTTGTGTATTTGGAGTCCTATAAGCCTCTTGAACTTGATTTTCCATTTCATTCTTCAGATTTGGGAAATTTTCTGATATTATTTCATTGAATAAATTGTTCATTCCTTTGGCTTGTTTCTCTAGGCCTTCCTCAATCCCAATAATTCTTGAATTTGGCCTTTTCATGATATCCCATAGTTCTTGTAGATTCTGTTCATGATTTCTTACCATCTTCTCTGTTTGATCAACTTTGTTTTCAAGGTTAAATATTTTGTCTTCAATGTCTGAGGTTCTGTCTTCCAGGTGTTCTATCCTATTGGATATGCTTTCTATGGAGTTCTTAATTTGGTTTATTGTTTCCTTCATGTCAAGGATTTCTGTTTGGTTTTTTTTCAATATCTCTAACTCTTTATTGAAATGATCTTTTGCTTCCTGTATTTGTTCTTTTAATTGTCGATTGGTGCGATCATTCAATGCTTGCATTTGCTCTTTCATCTCATCATTCAGTGCATGCATTTGCTCTTTCATCTCCTCGTTTGCTTCTCTGATCATTTTAATTATGTACATTCTGAACTCCTTTTCTGTCATTTCTTCTGCCATGCTGTCATTGGGTTTTATTGATGTAACATCTAGATTTGTTTGCAGCATTTTCTTTCCTTGTTTTCTCATATTGTTCAGGTATCAGTGGACCACTGAGATATTGCAGATTTCCTCTATTGACTTACTATGTCCCTGAAGATTTCTATATATATCCCCCCTTAGCCTTCAGTAGGCTGAAGTCTTGGAGGAAGTTGATAATGTGGTGCTCCACAAGGAAGCTGCCTCTCTAGGAGTGGTGGCCTTCAGGTGGGGTATAATCCCTGCTAGTGGGCAGAGGTGCCTCTACTTGTTGAGCCAGGGTCAGCCAAAGGGGACCTAGGCTGTGGGCTGAGGCAAGGCCTGTTTGGGCCTGAGTCTCTGGTTTTACCGTCCTTGTGGGGAAACCTCACCCGGCAGGGAAGACTCACCCGGTGGGGAGGTCTCGCTGGTCAGTTCCCTCCTAGAGGTTCCCCTCAATTTACAGCTACCACCTGGGCTGGGCTGCCTTCCTCTGCAAATTTCCCAGGGGCCCGGCCCTACCTCCTGGGCCTGGGAGCCTCACCCTTCGCAGATGAATCTCCTTAGGCTGCCCCTCCTCAGAGAATCTGCCCGCAGGCCTGGAACCTTCGCTCCGCCCTAAGTCTGCCTCTGTGCGGCTCTTCCACCAAGAAGCCTCCTAGATCCTGGGACCCTGCTCTGCACCTAATCGCCTGGCTATGCGGCCCCTCCTCTGAGCAGCCACCTGGGGCCCCATACAATCGCTCTGAGACCCAGAGACCCACCACACGCCTCTTCCTCCAGACAGCCGCCCAGTATTCAGGTGCATTCACTAGGAGTCCAAGCAACTCACTGCGTGCCTCCTCCTCCCGCCAACCACCAGTAGCCCTGGGCAATCAATCACTCCGAGTCGAAGTGACCCTCCCTGTTCCTCCTCCTTCTCCAGATAACCCCCTGGGTGTTCAGGAGCGGTCGCTCTGAGTGGCTCTGAATCCACGTGACCCGCTGCACGCGTCCTCTGGGCAACCGCCCGGAGCTCTGGTGCCGGCAGCTCTACTTCACAAAGTTCCCTGCGTTCCGGGACCACCGTCCCATCCGGGACGCCTTCCCAACGGGTGAGAGTCACCCGGCTGCTTTGAGTTGGTCCCAAGTGTCTCAATATCTCCTCTTTTGAATCCTGAGTCCTGGAGCAACATGAAATGCAGCCACCCTCTAGGCCGCCATCTTGAAACCTGGTTTAATCTTTAGTACCACTAAAAACTACAAATAAAATTTAAAAAGGAATAAAATATTGTAATTCCATGAGGAGACTAAAACTCAGAGATTCACTCTGCTTGTCCTAGATCACACAGGAAACAAATTATTGAGCCACAAATTCAGTGAGGCCATCTAACATAAGGCCCAGATCCTTCATGTATTGCATGTCCTTATCCTTTTATATTAGGGGCGAGCTGGCTTAGGCAACCTTTATGGAGAGACTTGATCTGAAAGTTATAGGGCCCTTTGTATAAGGAGAACTCTTTGAACTGGAGAATGAATATACTTCCTGTACTCCTTTATACTGGAGCAGAGGATTTCTTTGGACTATTTGTATAAACTTACCAAGTGTTAGTTAATTTTCTTCTGTTTTTTAAGATACGTGGGTGAAAGCCAGTGAAAAGGACTGTCTTAAGCTAGTCCCTGTGTTGTTGAATAAAACTCAAACACTAAGAAAGTGTAGCAAGAGCCAAGATGAGACCACTGAAGTAGGTTTCACCCCTTCTGGAAGGCCTCAGAAATGCAAGCCCCTCGCTTAAACTACCGCATGTGAACTGCTCTACACAGCTCTTGTCTGCGTAGATGTGCACTACCATTTAATGGGAGTCAGAAGGAAAGATTAATATTTGTGAGATCTGCCCTCAGGATTCAAAGCAGGCAGCAGAATTTAAAGGGCAGCTTCTAGCCACAAATGTGCACGAGTTAAAAATAAACTATAGCTATAAAAATTTTATAAAATGGATGAAGTTTTGTAATTTGGGATTATCCTTTCTTTAGCCTATTCTCTGTGATTATTAGTATGAAAATTTATAAAAGACAAAATACCAGTGTACTTGTATAGATTAACTAAATGTTTTCTTAAAAAATTCTGACCAGTATAGCCCTGAACTTCTGCTCCAAGGTAATGTTTACTGAATGAACGTCTGTTGGAAGTAACTCATCTTCAGTTTCTGCCCAGAGGGCTCTGGATGGAGTGGAGACTGTAATTTCTAAAGAACTAGGAACTCACAGAGACTGTCTCCTTGTTATTTGGTGTTTTTACCAGTTTCTTATTTGAGAAGGAATTAGAAACTAATATCAAAGGCACAGTGGAGTACCTTTGCTAAATATATTATTCAGCATAAGTTAATTATGACAGTAGGAAATAGAGTTCTATTTTTGTTATCTTAAAACTATTTTGAGTTGAAGAATCTCTCCAGTATCATCATAGATTATTTGACCTGTTTCTGATGCTTATATAAAGAACCATACCTAAGAAGCAGTGATCCTTCAAAATGTTGCTGTGCTGGGCTTATTTCTGCCGTAATATGTTCTTTTCTTCAAGGTAGAAAAAAGAGGAGGCGCTGTAATAGGTGTGACTGTACCCAAGATTCCAGAACACAGGTGGGGTCAGACACCCAGGGGAAGGGACGGCTCAGGCCGTTAGGTAAGGTAGGAAAGAAGCCTGTGTGTCTGAGGCAAGATTTTGGAGAGGAATATAAATCCAAGGGAATCATCCTGAATCTAAAAGTGTCCTCAAATGTCCAACATGGAATGGCCTTCCAGTGTTCTAGGCACATTAAAAACAACTGAATAAACATTGAAGGATGTTGACAAATTTTTACAATAGCCAAATAGTTTGATACTCCTTGCAATGCTGAAATACATAAAATATTCCTTGATCTATACATCATTTTATGTAGATTCGTACCAATAAGTTCTTTTTTTTTTTATTCCCTACTGATGAAAAGTAGGGTCATATCGAAACTTTATTCATGTAACACATATTGAGTAAGGAACACATTACCAATTAGTCTATCTTGGGTCAAGTGTCCATCCTTCAACCAGTCAATTGTAATGAAGAAAATGAGGGACATAATGTATAAACTCAGCTTTGGTCATGTCAATGAAGAGGAAGCCAGGGGAGGAGGCATTTCCTTGTTGCTGCAAAGCAGGCACATCCATGGCCATCCAATATCCAATAAAAACCATATGAGGATTTTTGATGTTCCTATATAAATACAATTTTCTCATACTAGACAAAGGTGCCAAAAATATGCAATGGAGAAAAGATAGCCTCTTCAACAAATGGTGCTGGGAGAATTGGAAATCCATATGCAACAGAATGAAACTAAACCCATATCTCTCACCATGCACGAAACTAAACTCAAAATGGATTAAGGACCTCGGAATCAGACCAGAGACCCTGCAGATTATAGAAGAAAAAGTAGGCCCAAATCTTCACCTTGTTGGTCTAGGATCAGACTTCCTTAACAGGACTCCCATAGCCCAAGAAATAAAAGCAAGAATCAACCACTGGGATAGATTCAAACTAAAAAGCTTTCTCTCAGCAAAGGAAACTATCAGCAATGCCAAGAAAGAGCCTACAGAGTGGGAGAATATCTTTGCCAATCATACTTCAGATAGAGCACTAATCTCCAGAATCTATAAAGAACTCAAAAAACTCTACTCCAAGAATTCAAATAATCCAGTCGACAAATGGGCTAAGGAAATGAACAGACACTTCACAGAAGAAGATGTACAAGCAATCAACAAACATATGGAAAAATGTTCAACATCTCTAGTAATAAGAGAAATGCAAATCAAAACCACCTTAAGATTCCATCTCACCCCAATTAGAATGGCGATTATCAAGAATACGAGCAACAACAGGTGTTGGCGAGGATGTGGGGAGAAAGGTACACTCATACATTGCTGGTGGGGCTGCAAATTAGTGCAGCCACTCTGGAAAGCAGTGTGGAGATTCCTTAGAAAACTTGGAACGGACCCTCCATTTGACCCAGCTATCCCACTCCTTGGCCTATACCCAAAGGACTTAAAATCAGCATACTACAGAGATACAGCCACATCAATGTTCATAGCTGCTCAATTCACAATAGCCAGACTGTGGAACCAACCTAGATGCCCTTCAATTGATGAGTGGATAAAGAAACTGTGGTATATATATACAATGGAATATTACTCAGCCATAAAGAATGATAAAATTATGGCATTTGCAGGCAAATGGATGAAATTGGAGAATATCATGCTAACTGAGATAAGCCAATCTCAAAAAGCCAAAGGACGAATGATATCGCTAATTCGTGGAGGATGACACATAATGGGGGGGAGGGAAGGGTTAGTGTTAGGGTTAGATTTAGGGTTAGGGAGGGGGGCAAGTATGGAGGAAGAAACTACTGTATAGAGGGTAAAGAGGGGTGGGAGGGGTGGGGGGAAGGGAAAAAATAACAGAATGAATCAAACAACATTACTCTATGTAAATTTATGATTACACAAATGGAATGCCTCTACGCCATGTACAAGCAGAGAAACAACATGTATCCATTTGTTAACAATAAAAAAAATAAATAAAAGAAAATAAAAAAAATGAATTTGATGTAGCAGTGAGACATAAATGCTTAATGAAAATTTGGAAATAAGAGAATGTGCTAAAAAATGGATTAAGTTTTAATACAACATAAACATTAAATGGTGCTGAGGATCTGTAAGCAATACAATAAGGAAAGTAAAAGGATAATTACTACAGCACTGTTCAGATACATAGAATATTGCAACTGTTCATAGAGTTCTGGTTGAGATGGTCATAGAGTGGATTACAAGGAAGCTATCAGATATGCAAAGCTGCTCAAAATACTTTAAGTAGCAAAAATGGATTACAGAATATGTATGGTATGAACACATCTTTGTAAACATTCATCAACATAAAATGTGTTCATATAGAGTATTTATATAAGACAAATTGTCTTATAGATGGTAAAGATGAAATATATATGGAAAGTTTGTAATATTATTACCAAAATATGATTTGCATATTTTGTCTTCTCCTACGTAATGAGAAGTGAATTTGTCTGTTGTGTTTGTTAATTTCTACTGCAAAATAGGTACTCAATAAATGCTTGTATAATTTATGAATGAATGCAAGAGTAGATGGAGTATGGCAAATGTAATAGATTAATATATTTCAATACAATGGGTGGAATACTCTGAAAGTTTCCTTCATGAATATAAATTGAAAGTATACATTCCATATGGATTTCCAGTTTTCCCAGCACCATTTGTTAAAGATACTATTGTATGTTTTTGGCACCTTTGCTAGTATGAGGTAACTGTATTTATTGGGTTTGTCTCTGTGTCTTCTATTTTGTACCATTGGTCTACCTGTCTGTTTTGGTGCCAATACCATGACATTTTTGTTACTATTGCTCTGTAGTATAGTTGTAGTTCTGGTATTGTGATACCATCTGCTTCACTCTTCCTGCTAAGGATTGCTTTAGCTATTCTGGGTCTCTTATTCTTCCAAATTAATTTCGTAATTGCTTGCTCTATTTATATGAGGAACATCATTGAAATTTTAATTGGAATTGCATTGACTTTGTATAGTGCTTTTGATAGTATGGCCATTTTGACAATATTAATTCTGCCTATCCAAGAATATGGGAGATTTTCCATCTTCTAAGGTTTTCTTTAATTTCTTTCTTCAGTGTTCTGAAGTTCTCATTGTAAAGGTCTTTCACCTCTTTTGTTAGATTGATTCCCAAGTTTTTTTTTTTTTTTTTTTGAGGCTATTGTGAATGGGATAGTTTTCCTAATTTCTCTGAGGATTCATCACTTATGAATAGATATGCATTAGATTATGAGTACTGATTTTATATCCTGCTACTTTGCTGAGTCCATTTATTTGTTCTAGAAATTTTCTGGTGGTTCAGTTTGGACAGCTAAAGAAGAAGGCATGTATGCTTCTGGAAACTTCACATCACCTGGGTCTCAGTACAAGTCACCATTTTATGTCGATGGCATGGCTTCATCTCTCTCAGGAAGTTAAAGTTAAGAGAACTCATTTCCAAAAGTGCTTATTAATAAGAATTCTTTTAAAATCAGAGAATGAGAGGACTTTTCTACCATTTCAATGTCTCTTCCAAACCCATGCAAGAATTTAATCCCCATTGTGAGGTATTAAGAAGTAGAAACGGGCAGAACTGTTAAAACAGTTTGTGTCATGAGGGCTCTGTCCTCATGAATGCATTCATTCATTCATGAATTAATGAATAGATTAATGGGTTATCTTAGGAGTGGCTTTGTTATGAGAGCAAACTCTTGGGTTTACTTGCTGGATGGCTATGTGATACCCTCTGCTATGACATGCCCCAGCAGGAAAACCCTCAGCAGATGCCAAGCAGATATCAGGACCATGCTCTTGGACTTCCAGAACTAAACAAACCTCTTTTTTTATTTTTATATACATTACTCAGTCTGTGGGATTCAGTTATAGCAATAGAAAATGAATTAAGATGGGCTTCATTAAGGGGAAAGAAAGGGATTTTTGGAGTACACATTTTTAAAAGCTAGCATTTAAATCCTCTCTTTTTGTCCCCTGGTTTGCTTTGTCTCTTCCTTTCCCTGACTCCCCAGACATTCTGGCTGATATTGTCACACTCAAGACATTTTGATTATTTACAGAAGGGTCTGATCTGGGGAGCTGGCGAGGCTGCTCATGATTTTTTCATTAGCATATTGGTTTTATGTGTTTGTGCATCACCCCTGGGAGTTCTCACCATATTTCGTTAGTTTATTAGTCATTATTCATTGTCAGGATTTAATGCAGATGTATTCTTTTGTTTAATCTTGTTTTTTTCCCCTCTTCTTTCTCTGTGTTTAATTCTGAAAAGCAAATGTGTCACAGAGCTTTATTCTTTTGGCTCTAATTCATTGTCAACATGAGGATAAAGGTCTGTGAATTCCTTATTCATGTTTCTTTGGTAGTGGTCAATATTCTATTATTTCATTATATGCCACAATGTGTTGTGAGAAAGTTGGGCGGGGGTGGGGGCAGGCATAATAAAGTCTTATTGTTTTTTGACCCAGAATTTATAATTTACCAGTTGCATGATTTAGGTTAATCACTCAAACATTTTGGGCCTTTGTTTCATTATCTATCTATCCAGTGAATAAAACGCTGTTCTTTAGGGTTGTTGTCAAATCAATGAGATGAAAGTCTGGTCATGTCTTCTTGGATAGCATAAAATGATTAATCCTCAGGAAGAGAAATTAGCATTTTGTAAATCTTAGACACTATTGCCATATGTGTCTTTCCAACAGGTGACCCTGGTCACTGGTTTAGGAGTGCCAGCCCAGTCATCTTTCAGCCCTGCCACAAGAATCTGCTGTTAGGGACAAGCAGAAATAAAGTCAACTCCCTAGGGAGACCTAATCTTTCATTTGCTCTGATATATCATTGAGCATTTCTGTGCCCAACCATTTTCAAGGAGTTAGAAATACAATAATCTACACAAATGGGGTCTTGATCCTCAGGATCTCACATTTGGCCAGTCAGTAAAATATTTAGGGATGGGGTGTTCTTTGGGAGGCTGAGGTGGAAGAATCACTTGAGTCCAGGAGTTTAAGACCAGCCTGGGCCACATAATGAGACCCTGTTTCAAAAAAAAAAAAACAAAAAAAAGGATTATAGGAAAAGGATAATTTAAACATAATGTAAAATACATATATAGATGTATACTTAAACATTGATACAATAGAAATGACAGTATATCATGGGCATTGCAAATTATACATGTATGTATTTTCAAAAATGATTGGAGATTGTTATTGTGTATATACACACCTTGTAAAACTCAGGGACATTCAAAAAATAACCAAGGGGATGGCTTAGGACAGACGTAGGGGGAATGTCTATTCCCTGAGCTACGTTGCATCCTTTGTGCCTTCATCAATGAGAAAATATGTTACCTCTTAATTCTTTTTCTCCAGAGTCTCCAACATCCAACCAAGATAAATAAATACCCATTACATGCTAGAAACACCCACCCTTGCCTCATTTCATACTAGAGATAGTATATACACACCCAAACAATCCACTCCAAGTTTATTTAATCCCAAAGCTGGCACATGCTTTCTCCTTAACCTTGTGGCACATTGGTGGAAGACACTTGGGTGAAAGGCTCAGACCTCAGCTATACTTCTTAGCTACATGATTGGGTAAGAGACATTTCTTCTTTGCTTCAGTTTTTTCATCTTAATAGTGGGATAACAAGATTACTCCTCTCACAATGTTATTGTAAGAGTTAAATTAGAGAATGCATGCAACGTACTAACTGGTACAGATGATTACTCAATTGATGTCAGATAGTAGTATTATTTTTGGTAAAGTAATTGATCTAAGTTTAATCATAATCTTGTAACAGAATGGATGTTGTAGTTTGGATCTTCAATGTCTTCCAAAGGCTCTTGGATTGAAAACTTGATCCCCAGCCTTGGGAGGTGGTGGAAACTTTAGGAACGGGGCCTTGTTGAATGAAGTAGGTCATTGGGTGCATGTCTCTGAAGGGGATATTGTGACTCCATTCTTTTCTTTCTATCTTTTTGCTTTGTGGCTATCATGAGATGAGAAGCTTTCCCCTGCCACACCCTTCTTTTATAATGTGCCATTTTATAAACAGGCCAAAAAAAACTGAACCAAACAACCATGGATTGAAAACTTTAAAACTATAACCCTAAAGAAGCCTTTCTTCCTTTAAGTTGGTTTCTGTCAGGTATTTTGTCACAGTGATGGAAAACTAACACAATGAATAAAGGTTTGTTAGTAAATATAAACTCAGACCAGATCATTATTTTATCAAAAGGAAGTCACATAATAAAAGTAATATTTTGGACCCTGGTATCTGTGACCCCGGAAAATTTATGTAATTTTTCTGGAGGATATTTTTCTTTGCTCATCAATAACACAAAGTATTAACCTCCAATCATTAAAAGTTCTAGATGATATGAGAAGAAAAGGAAAAAAATAATTATCATGAGGATGTAAAATTTATTGAGGGGAATCATGAGTAAGAATCAAATGGAAAAGGTGTAAAGTTCATGTGCATAGGAAGAATAGAAAAGAGCAGTTCTTGAGTCATATAAATTGATGGGGCCAGTGACCTGTAATGAAAAAATTAAAAAGGTAGTTAGAAAGACTTCTAGGTCATAGGAACCATAAAAGATAGAACAATTAACTCTAAGTGTCAATTTCCTGAATTGTAGAGTAGATAAAATGACAATTAATTTTATAGCCCTTTGAAAAAGATAAAAGTGCTTTGAAAATGTGAGGCCATTTTTATGGTGAATAGATATGCCTCTCCAATAATAAACCCTTAGGACTGGAAAACAGAGTTTTTGTTAATTCCATCAGTGTTCTGTTGGTTCTGATTGATTTAAGGTATGGGGTATATGGCCAGTCATTCTTTGTTTACTATAAATTCTGTATCTGTAGTTACTAGTTTTGTTTAAATGAATGTCCTTCTCCCACTTCTTTTAAGCATGACTTTTGGTCTTTTTTGTTGTTACAGAATTAAAAGAAAATATTTTTCAGTGCAACTTATAGTAGGACTGCTTCTCTCTCTCTTATGCCATTCCATAGATTTAGGAAAATCAGGACTTTATTTGAAATAATTTTCTGTAATGGTGCAAGAGTCGAGTTGGAAAGGGTAATGTAACCAAATGCCATAAGACACTGAAAATCCGACATTTCATTAGTTGAAAATAATGTCATTAATATTTTGACAGTTGTACACTTGTATATTATTCTATGTCAAACTCACATTTATGTCTTTTAAAGTAGTTTTGAACATTGCAATAATGGTGTTCAGTAAGGGTTTTGTAATAACCAAAATTGATCTGATCACATTGTTCTTGCAAGAGAAAGTTTTCAATTTCTAGAATAACATAATCCCCAAAAGCCCTGTGCATGAATCCTTAGCTGACAATAATCATTTTTCAATATGTCTAAAGCTGTTAAACATCATGCAGATACAGCAGACCATGAAAGGAGACTTTCTTCAGATATAAGAAAAGATATCTTTAAAAAATATTTTGCCAAGCAGTCCATTACAGTATTCCGTGCAATGGTGTTAAAAAATCTATTGTCCTTTTGATCACCGTTTCCCGACCCAGGGTTTTGTCTTCAGTCTAATACAATGGGAGCAGAGACTTTGTTCTTCCCCTTGTGAAAATAGAGGAAAACTGTTGATGAAAGCTATGGTGAAAGAGCCTTCAAAATGGAGGCGGAGGCCATTAGGAAACTGGGCTTGTGCGTGATTCCAGCTGCTGCCTGGAATGTGAACTCTGCTTGCCTTCACGCTTTGACAACAGGCATCTGGACCTAGACTGACCTAAACTGGACAATTACGTCATGCCCAGAGCTCAAGATGCACACCGAGGAGTTATCTAACTCTTGTTCTGTGAACATTTTCATTACGTTTATGCATTTTTTATTTCTTCCTGGTCACGTAGCTCCTGTTCCTTTTCAACATATAAGCTCCCTGTTTCCTGCCTTCCTTGAATACTGATTCATTTATCTGAACCCAAACCTTCGGCAATTCCCAAGAACTCCTAAAGTTGTTTTTTTGTTGTTGTTGTTTTGTTTTGTTTTGTTTTAGTTTTTGCTTTTGTTTTTCAATTTCTGAGTTTGGATTCATTGACACCTGAATCAAATTTATATAGATAGATGGGGAGAAAAGAAAGATTTCCAGAAGTTCTGTACACTTGGAATGAAAAAGAAAAGGATCCAAACAACACAGTGAATCTTACCATCATGAACATCCATAAGAATGGGGTCTTAACTAGAATAAGATAAGTTCCTTGCCTGTATAATTACATCAAAATGGATTCTGCTGTCATGTATAACTAAAAAGAACATATATATATATATATATATTTTTTTAATGGAAAGGATTGTATGGCTTAAATCCTTCTCTCAAAGGAACTAACAATCCAACTGGTACAAAGGTGTGTAAAGAGCACCTAATTTTGAATGACGCCCATAGAAGGCACCTTCCAAAGTGTCCCCCAGTAACCCCACCATCTTGTATTCACACATGTAACCAGGTTGACCTGTGTAATTGAAAGGATAGGATGGGGGTGATGTTCCATCATTTCTGAGATTAGATCACAAAAGAAAATGTGGCCTCCCCTTTTGTCTGCCCCCCTCTTTCTTTTAGATAAGTCCCTTAGAAAGAAGTCTGATATTAGGTTGTATGCCAACCTGTAAAGAAGACTACAGGTGAAAAACTGAAGTCTCTGGCCAACAGCTGGCAAGAAATGGAGACCTACAGCCAGTAGCAATGTGAATGAACCTGGGAAAGATCCTGTACACCAGTCAAGCTTTCAGAAGCCCTCAGCCCAAGCCAACATCTTGACAGCAACCCCTTGTTACACTCTGATCCAGAAACATCAGCCCTCGGAAATTTTGTGAGATAACCAATACTTTTTGTATTAGGCCCTAGGTTTGGTGAAAATATGTCATGCAGCAATATGCAACCAATGCAGTCTTCTTCAGACTAAACTTTCTTTCAAAAGGGTAGAAGTCATTTAGGCCTCCCCTCATGGGAATAGGAAGTCTAGAGAAAGACTGGCACAGGGAAGCATCAAACAAGGAGAATAGGCCTTCCTCCTGCCACTCATGTATTCCTTTCTCCAGGGAAGTCCTTGGCACTCATCTCTTGTTATCTTTCTGACATATTCCAGGCATCTCTTATTTTTTTTAAAAGTTTATTTGTTTTTCTGCACTGCTGGGGATCAAACCTAGACGGGCTCACACATATTAGGCAAGTGTTCTACCACTGGGTTACCCCCTACTTCCTGAAATTGACTTTGAACACTTCCTATACCAAACACAAATATTACATAGGAGGCAAGGAAATATGCAAACTCTTTGTTCCATGTTTTAAACTCAATTGCGGAGTGTATTTATTTTCAGTCTTGGAGTTGTGTTCTCAACTTTTAACATCTATTGTCTGAACTTGCTTTCTTTTCATTCTGCTTTTATATTCTGCACAGATCCATAGAGCAGACTCTTCAAAGTTGCACTTGGACTTGGGACTATTTCAAAATCACTTTGAAGAATCAACTTTCCTAAATGATTACTTCTTTTCATGCTGCCAACTAGTTCCCCTCAGTTAGTGTTTATTCCCATTCTGGAAGATGTTTGTCTTTCATTGTGATAATTCACTGTCACTTTTTAACAAACAAGCAGTTAGCTTTCATTAATAATTCATTATTTATTTTAATGGTTGTGCTCAGTTGAGAATTCATGAACAGTGAACTAACCATTTAGAATGGAGAATACCTTTCATTTTTAGAGTTGAGAATTCTTATCCTGCACAAAATTCATATATTAATTATTAGAATCTTATTCCTTCCTACAAGACTCACAAGCTTCTGAGACCTTCTAAACAGAGGCTATTAAGTTGTTATGCTTTTCGTCTTAAGAATTTTCTGTATCACATGTTGTTTACTTTCTGCTTCTTTTCAAAAAAGCTAAAAATTTAAAAGGCCATCTGAATTAACATTTCAAGATTCAATAAACGTGTATTTCAGGGAGCTATGTATCTGTGTACCTACATATGTACCTGTCTGTTTACCTACCTACCCACTTACCTATAGATTTCAGTCTCGGGTACACAAAGGAAAAGTTCTTTATTTTCACATATTAACAAATTTGCCTCTGAGATACAGTCATCCCCACATTTCTTTATCCTAGTTTCCATGGTTATGCTTTATGTGTTGTCTATAACCCCAGTTTTCTATTCAGCATGTGCTTCACTTCATTTTAAAGGTGGCTACGAACTTTATAATCCCAGACCACAAAGCATATTCCCATGATTTAAAAAACATTCACAAATAATTAAAATATTCTAAAAGTTGCAAAAGTCATGCCATTTTATTTCACCAGAAGAGTTGTTTTTATTTTTATCTCTTGGATGGTTTATTTTTTGCCCTTAGCTATGAATTTCTGGATAAGTTTTGTTGCTGTTTTTACTGTTTTGATTCATTTTGAGCATGGCTTTGCAGAATTTGCAATAAGTTATATAATTCACAGAGATTTTCTCCAGTTTGCCCTCATTTCACTTGCTACTGTATAATATTAACATTTGTTCCTGGACTTTGCTAATTTCCTCCACCCAAACTTAACTCATGTGATTTTTTGTTTCTGGTTCTTGCTCTATGAGATCAACCCTAACAGTTTGTTATCTATGATTTTCTAGGTTTTTCAGTCTTATTTTATCTGTCTTAACATTTGCCCCTGTTCAATTCTGGTTCATCTGTCTACTAACATACACAAAATTATTTTCTGTGTGAAAACTTCATGTTCTGGACACATTTTAGGGCTTATGTCATCAGAGTTTGCCTGAGAAGCAGAACTAGTGAAGATACCCTTGTATATATCTATATGTATCTGCACATATGCCCATGTGTGCACGTGTGCAGCACACAGGTACAGAGTGGGGGAGATTGATTATAAGGAGTTGACTCATGCCATTCTGGAAACTGAGAAGTCCAACATCCTGACTTCTGTGAGATGTAAAAACAGGAAAAACTGGCAGTGGTATAAGTCACAAAGAATGAAGGTATGAGAACCAGGAGAGTCCGTGATGTCAATTCCAGTCCTAGCATGGAAATATGAGAGTTGGTGTCCCAGCTCAAGTGGTGAGGCAGGAGAAAAGTTGAGAAGGGCAAATCAATGCATCATGCTCTGCAGTTTATCATTAGCTAAAAACTCTACACTGTACTTTCTCCCAGTGTTAAATGCTCTTAGAGAAGGTAGTTACACATAACTTGTATTTCATTAATAGAATGCAAAGATTAGTCTCCTGATTTTTATGAATGTATCATTAGGTTGGTTAGACCATGCTTGGGAGTGAGATAAGCCTAAAACCAAAGATACAAATATCATCATTGTCACATGGGCTTAGAATCATGTGGTGGGTAGAATAATGGCTCCAAGCATAGTAACATCTTAATATCCAGAACTGCAGTAGTGTGACATTGCAGGGGAATTAAGGTGGATGATGGAATGAAGGTTGCTAACACTGATTTTAAGATAGGAAAATTATCCTGGATCATCCATTTGAGTCCAATGTGCTCACAGAATCCTTACACTTGGAAGAGAGAGGCAAAAGAGAGGCAAAGAAAGTGCTTGACAATGAGGCAGGGTCACCATCTCAGTGTGATGTCAGAAAAACTTGACCTGCTGGTTCTGTCTTTGAAGATGGAGGAAGGGGCCACAATCCAAGGAATATGGGCAGCCTTCCAAAGTTGGAAAAATGAAGGAAAGAATTTATAGCCTAGAACTTTCAGAAAGGTATATAGTTATGCCATCATTGATATTAATCTATTTGTGAAGAGCAAATGCTGTACTTACTGGTGAAGAATGTCATCAAAATGAGATCTGTTTTGGGCTTCTGACCTACAAAACTGTAAGATCATGCCTTTCTATTGATTTGAGGTATTGAGCTTTGTGATCATTTGTTACAGCAGCTATAGAAAACTCATACAACTTGTCCATTAAATAAGAAAAGAAATACATGAAAACATGAGCACACCCTCTTGAGATCAGCATTTAGGTGACACCAGGAGTATACACCATTTTTCCTATATACCCTACCTAGGAAACCTGTGGCTACTCTAGCTTGGTATTAATGATGTTTAGTCTCCTTAGTGGAAACATAGCCCCCCAATCTGTAAGTCGTGATGCATCATTATGTAATAAGGCACAAGGAGGTGCCCAGTAGAAATGGCACTGAGAGCAGGAAAGCACTCTTGTATTCTTTGTCATGCTCAACATTTCCAGTTTTTCCCAAACCCTCAATAAACAAGCTGTCATTTTGAAAATTTGATGCC
The DNA here is from genome assembly GCF_902686455.1 of Sciurus vulgaris. NCBI lineage: Eukaryota > Metazoa > Chordata > Mammalia > Rodentia > Sciuridae > Sciurus > Sciurus vulgaris. The sequence goes on from NC_136466.1 coordinate 141,876,128, forward strand.
ACCTAGATAAAGAGGCTTTCTGCTTGCCTCATGTATCCTTTTTGCAATCTGCCTTGTGTACTTTCACTGTTCAGGGACTTCTCCAGAGAAGCTTTCAATTGTGTTTTCTCAGATGATTCTTTCCCAAAGTCCCTGTTCAGTGCATGCGCTTCTTTTTCTGCTCTAGCTGTGAATAATATACAAAGTTAGATCAATACAAACAAGGGGCCATCCTGCTTCTTGACAGGAGGACATGATGTGAGAAAAGAATAAAAGGAAACAGACTGTACCCTAGAACTTTCAGAAAGGTATATAGTTCTGCCATCATATTGATTTTTGCCCATTTGTGCAGAGCAAATGCTGAACTTGCTAGAGAAGAATTTCATTTTCCCAATTGCATAATATCTAGTCTCATTTATATTTTTCCTTTTCACCTGTTCATTCAACAAATATTCAAATAATTACCATACTAGTCCTTTGGTTGAGCACTAGGGGTACAATAATGAACAAGACAGACACAGTCCTATCTCTCTTAAAATATAAAATCGGTAGAGGAATATAGGAATGAAAGCAGAAAATTCCAGATGGTGTAATTTTTATTTGTTTATTCACCCATGATTTGTTGATAGAGTACTTATATTAAGCTGGTGTCAAGAAAAGCAGAGTGAGACTCAAATCTGCATTTTACATACTTATAAGAAGTTGCTAGGGAGCCTCTGCCCTCAAATTTAACTTTAATAGAATGAACTTGAACACCAGCTTCTGCAGAGCTGACTGCCTTTATCACAGAGGATAGCTGCACAATGATTTCACCTCTGTGTGTCCAGCCTTTCTCTCCAAAATCTCAGTAGGACCCACAAGCACTTTGGCTTTGTATTCTAAGGTACCTTTGGACTATGAACTTAAGTTTTCACTTGAAGGCTTTCACCTGAGACCCTGGAATTGATCCCTAAATAAATAAATGAAAATCCAAGTTCACTTTTCAACTAAGAGACCTTAAAAGGAAGGGCTTCCATTGGCCACTCACATTAAAATTATCTGGGAACAGTTGAAATGCCTACTGAATTGGCACCTCAGTGCCTGACACTCTAGAACTGTACTTTTATCTTGGACCAACAGTGAAGCCTTACAGATGTTTTCTAAGGTGATGCTAACATTCATGTTTTCTACAATGATTTTGAATAAAGCTATATTCTTAAACTATTAAATCCCACATACCACGCATGAGAGGCATCAGAACCATTGAACTTGTCCATGTACGCCTCATCGGAGGCATGGAGAACACTCAAGTCCAAAGTAAATCGGTGCTCACATAAAATTCACTGTGTCTGTTTTGCCTCAAGTTTGTTATGCCTGTGTTTGTCCAGTGCTTACGTAGTTAGAGAAAACCAGAAATGAGACCAGAATCACGGCGTTTACTCTGGGCACTAAATGTCATGCCTCAGAACAGCCCCTGGACTCCCACCAGTCTGTTGATTGGATTCAGATTATGACCTCCTTATTCACTCCATTTAAATTACCCCGAAGCTATGAGCTCAACAGGACTCTGAGACACCATTGGCACATGCTGCATAAACAGACCTGCTAGGAAGTCAGGGACGGTTCAACAATGAACTAAAAAAATCTCAATTACAAAATAACTTTTTCAGTTTGACGTGAAACATGTTTTCAGTCACTTTGGGGACAGCATTTGCATGATGTCTTGTCGTTTGTGTGAGCTGAAAAGACAATGCATATTCTAAATGATTATCCTAAATAATTTTAAATTAAAGATGTCTCTGAAATTGTAAGTTGATATAAACAACTGTTAGGAACTTTAAAATGTAAACTGTCCCTACTTCTTCCTTTCATTTCTGAATTCTACACAGATCTCAGACTAACATCTTTCTTTGCATAGTCGATACTAGAATATGTGTTTGTATACCTGGCTTATGCATTTGTAGTGAAATTAAATGCTAGGGTCAGGACCAAAGATAAGAAAAGACTAATAAATGAAGATATTAGTCCTTCAGAAGACAGAGAGCTTTGGATCCTATAAACATGTATCCTTTATATATTGTAAGATGGTAACTTCCTTTTAAAAGAGCCAAAAAGAAGACAGAAAAGTGAATGAAAGTTTCCCTTACATTAGCCAACATTTTCATATGTTAGAAAATACATTTGTGGTATACTCAAGGTCTCTGAATTGCTTCCTAATTAATAACAAATGTGTCCAGAATTCTACTGTCCAGGAGGGGACCACCAGTCTTCTGTATGAAACTTAAGTTCAGTTCTGAAACATCAAAATTACATTTTAAAATTGGGGACAAGTTAGTCTACAAAGACTTATAGGAGTTTTAATTATTAAAAACAAGGACTAAAACTATTCTAAAACTGCTGATTTTTGATTTTTCATATAAGTAAAAAAAAAAAAAAAATACAGAGCTCCTTGAAGAAATGACCCGTTCTAGGACTTGGCAGAGAATATATAAAATGAACCTGAAACAGCTCTTGGTGCCAGAGAATAAGGAAGTGCTCAATTAAATTCAACACATATTGATATTTACATGACAAAGTCATGTTTCCAGGTCATAAGACCAAAGTGTTAAAGAGTGGCCAGAATAATAAATGCTTGAGGAATGACCTAAGGAGTTGAACTAGTTCTAGAACTTCATAATCAGCCTCCCACAGTCTCTCACATCCTGGTTTTAGGTCTCCATTGGTGCTTTCTAACAATTTGTCAAATAGTCCTACAAGTCAATAGGAGCAATAAACTTACCATTGACTAATGTAATGTAACAGGCCATAGACTGCTGTATCACTGTCATTCTATTACACTATCTATCTCAATTTTACATCAGAAGGAATATATTTTAGGAAATAAACATTCAGATGATGAATATGCAAAATTTCTGCTTCAGAAAGATGTTTTTTTTTTTTTTAAAGTGTGTTGAGGAGGGATTCCTAACAGGAAAATTATGTCATGGAACAATTTTAGAAATACCTACCCAAAACCTTTGAGATTTGGGGGATGAAGCTCTAACTTCATATAACTATAGATTTATTTTTTCTCATAGATTGCCCATGTTCTTTGAATGCCTTTAAGGTTCAAAGAAACAAACAAAAACCTGTACTTTAATTCCAGCATCACTTAACAAGAATGAAAATATGATAAGAACTGGGAAAGTTTTGCTTAGAGAAGCCCAAGGGGCAAGTTTCAAAGAAGCACTTGTTACCTGGTGCTTTTGTCAGTTGGCCAAGAAAATATGAAGCTCATAAGGGCTGAGCAGGATCCCCATCAGTCAAGTATCTTGGTGAGACCGAGTGGTAGACAAAGGGACAGGAGGGAGTATTTGGGAAGTGATGCTGCCCACCAGACAATTCTGGCACTCTTAGGAGAAGTTGTGGAAGTCTGCTGTCCAAGGTCTAAATGGTAACATGGTATAGCACAGGTCTGAGGGCGTGGGCTCTGAAAGAGGTGGCTTCCTGTTTCTGTCATTTTCTAGCATGTTATGCATAAAAACTTCACCTTTCTATCCGAGGTTTCTTCGTCAGTAGACAAGGGATGTTAAGGAATATTAAAAAAAATACTTACTTGTTACATGGTTGTTCTAAGGAAAATGATATATATTAGTATATCATATATCACATATAACATTTTTATATATAATGTGCTATATATTTGATGTTTATATATATATATATTCAACCTTTAATAATTCTGACACACAGGCATCATTAAAATTACATTTATCTATTCATTTTCAGATGCCTTTCTTTAGTAACCAGACTCTTGAACACTAATAGTAATAAGAAGAAAGATGAAAGAAGAAAAATATAATTTTCCATCTCTTTTTTTTCAATCTCTATTATTCTGAGTAAAGAGAAATTGGGAATCATGGAAAATGATTACTGTTACAGGAATAAAAAGAAAAACCAAACATCTATCTTTTATAGATCAAGAATCTATACAAAAATTTGAAAATAATGAAATAATAAACACTACAAACCATGTGGGATTTTTGGTCTGGCTGGATAGGCTGATCCAAAGTTGAATTCATATGGACAGCAAATGGAAGAAAGATGAGAGGTAGCAGCACACAGCAGGTGAGAGAAAAATTTTCTCACCTAAAAATGAATCTGCCCCTGCTCTCATCCCTGGAGAGAAAGGGGAGGAGAAATGTACAGGACTGAAAATCCTGTGCAGGAGCTGGCGGGGGCTTGCCTCTCAGGGCTGAATTCCCGATGGGCTTACTCATTTGTCTGTGAGTTTTGTCCTTGCTGCACACTGATTCCAGGAACTTCTCATGGTCACTAAAAAGGGAGCAAATTATCTGCAGCAGGTGGTGATTGACTCCACAAAGACTCGGGTCCACTATTAAGGGGAACTATTTCCTCCTTATCATCACACTCCACTCGGGCAGCCCACGGCCGGCTCTCATCACACCCAGCTAACCGCCTGTGCTGAGAGGCATCCTCCCGAGGCCAGAAGCAAGAATACTGGGCTTCGGCCTTGCTGACAAAGCTCTGATTCTTGGAATTGTTTGGCAGGTAGGTTTGCCGAACTACTAATTTACCACGACTCGAAAACAAGATGAGTAAAGGGGCGAGATGCCTGATGTCTGAGGCTTTCTCCCTTCCTCTCTTCCCACGCACGGTGGCAGAGTGGTGACAAGGAGTTGCTGCCATGATCAGTGCTATCAACTTCCCAATGCAGTCGGTGTGATGGGGCATGTACAGTGCACACTGAGGTAGTCTCCCAAGTATCTAAACCTTCTTCTCCACTGAATATGGAAATGCACAGGGCAGAATTGGGCGACTAAACTTAGATTAATAGGTCCTTAATAGAGGACCTATTCAGTTGTAAGGTTTTCTCATCTCCTTTAACAGCCGTTATCATTGGAATGAGCACATTATCCAATCTGGCACAAGAAGCATTTGTTGGAGGCTGTGACTTGATGGGACATGAGAAAATCAGCCATCCTATAACCCCTCACCAGAGGAGTCCACTGACATTGGATGGATGATTTGACCAAGGGGAAGCTCAATCTTGATGACATTGAGGAACCGCTGGCATAAACCCAAACAGGTCTTACCTTAGGATGTCATCCTATGAAACATAGTAAGCGTCTTTATTTCAGACCATTTGAGCAGCTTTTTTACTCACTGTTAAAACATCCTAAGAATCAGAAATCTAGTTAAAATATGTCGTTTTTAAAATATATCACTTTTGCAGATGGCTTCTAAGTTGCTGCATCTTTATGCCAACATATGGGATCAGCTTTCTAGGCAACACAGAATTTTAAATGCATGAATGAATAAATGAACAAATAAAAGTTGGCTAAATCACTGAATTTTATTTGTTGATTCTACACAGGTTAGTTGAGTGTTCTCTTAGGCCTAACTTATGCTTAATGCTGAGAGTAAGCGGATAATTAAGATTCTGTCCTCAAAGTGTCCTTAGCTGCTAGAAGATACAGATGCCTGAAAAGAACATGGATATTGAATGCTAAAAATGTATGGGAGAGGGATGCACAAACATTCCTGGATTCCATAACATAGTTTTGAAGCTGTGTTATAGAGCTGCATCTTACAAGTCAGATAGAGAGGAATCATGTGAGCCTCCTAGGCACTGGAGGCATTAAAAAGGAAGGAGGGCATCCATCACACTGGTTATGAATGGCAGTCTGTAGAGGTCTCCAGTGCACAACCTGTCTACAGTATGCAGAAGCTCCCAAGAAAGACAAAGGAAGATGGAAGAGTGTGAGAAGAAATGGAAACTACAAACTGTCATTCTTGCTGCAAGGGTAGGCAGATGCTTACAGGAGATGAGGTTGGAGAGGCATTCGGAAACAATACACATACCTACAAAGTTACTTTCAGAACATGTTAAGGAAGTTGAATTTGCCCCATACATATTATTTCTCCTAAAGTATGAGCATTTGAATCACCAGGAGGACATTTTTTAAATGTAGACTTGCAGATCCAACCCTCTGAGACTAATTTCCTAAGTCTAGGGTGGGACCAGGGACCTGGATCTTTAACCAGGTCTCCAACTGATTCTTCTCTTTCCTAAAATTGAACAAGTTATGGTGAAGGTAACCTGATGTCACCGGAAGGGGATCATTCAATGGACTCACACAGTCAAGTTTGTTTCAGAGAAGACTATTCTTACTGCTGTTTGAGGAGTGGGTTAGGACTGACAGACTGGGGACACCAAGAAAGATGTGTGGTATTTCAGACCAGGAGAGAAGGGATGGAGAGGAGGCACAGGTTTATGCGGTTTCTTAGCCAGCCCAGATGGCCTCAGTCTGGACAAGCAATATGACCCGGACTCCGTCTCTTAGCTTTGCTTTGGAAACTGCAGGGAGTGCAGAGAATGTCAGAAACCAGTGTGGCATCAGAGATTTTTGCAGAAATCGCCTTCATGGTGCCCACTGCAGAGGAGATGCCCGTTCCGAGACTCCAGGCTGAGACAAAATAGGGCATATGGTCCCAAAAACTGTGAGCCACCACCCCAAGAGACCCAGAACAAACAAATCCTTGTCCTCACAAACTCTTTGTTCACAAGAGGGTAATAGATGCATGAGTCAAATTATTTGCAAAATCATCCTTCTATAAAAAGGTGATTCAATAGAGACAGTAAAAAACTGAGTTACTAAGTATGAAAATTAGAAGCACCAAGAAAAGAAAAAGTGGGAGGGGAGATAAGGAACCCACAGTTTTCACCAGGCTTTAGTTCTTCCAGGTGTCTGGACCACCCATTCAGTACCTCCAAACCAGGTGTTCAAATACAGCTCCAAACAGCCTTCAGCCACATGCTGACTATGTGATCTCTGTGGTTATTTAATCTTTCTACTGTTGGGTTTCCTCATCTGTAAAATGGGAATAACAATTGTACCTATCTCAGAGGGATCTGAGTAATAGGAGTTCACATTTGTAGAGCATTTAGATAAGCACATGGTATAATTTGCAAGGCCTTGGGAATGCTTACTAAATTTTATTTAAATAAAATATACCCAATAAATCATATTTAAGATAAATGAAATTCAAATTTGAATAAAATGTACCTGTTCCATCTGCAGTGCTTACCTGGCCAGGTCCTGTGTTGAGGCTGGGGTCTGTATCTGAGCTTTCATGTCCACACCAGGGCCAATGCATTAGCTCATAGGTTCTAGTACCACACATACAGCACTGACTATATCTTTGGAGAAATATATGCCCACATTTGTAGCCTCTTACTGATCCTTGTCTCTCTAGCTCCAGTGTCATTATTTATTTAACATTGTTGAAAGCATTTGGCACTTTCATTTCTCCATGGGTTTCTAACCTTTTGTATTTTAACATATGGACTGTAGTCTTTTCCTCACTGATTTCATTTCTATACAAACAAGAAAAAATGTTAGTTAATGCACGCATTATTCTATCCTCCAAAATGAGTGTCTCCATTCTCCTTTTCACAATGATACTTCAATAAGGAAATCTTTAACATCATTCCTGTTTGTGGGTTCTACCCAAATGATAATAGAGCCCCGTGTTAGTCTGCAACACTGTTAGAAAGATCAGGTACTTGATAGGATAAAAGGAGATTTTTAATTCAAAAGTTTACCTTTTAATTTCATTTCAAAGGACTAAATATTGCATCAGAGTTCATTATCATATTTCTAAAGAAGAGTTGGATGTTAAGATTCTGTTCAGTCAAGCTTTACTCCATTAGATGAAAGCATTTTATTGCAATAAAGAAAAATCAATGAGAGCTGTCTCATCTAGTCCTTTTTCAGGCTGAATGACATGCGTCACACTGAGAGGAAGCATTCTATACATCAAGTTTTCCAAAACATAGTCTTGGGAATGCACATATCAGAAAATTCTAAGGTATTTATTAAAATTTCTGAGGGTCTACAATGAGTCTAAGAAAGTGGTTTTCTAAAGGTAGATGGGCTACGCAGGCTCCTGTGCTGATTTCATGCTAAACTAAAGTTCATGAACATGCTAACGAAGGCCACTAATAGAGGTTAGCTTGATAACTGATATCTAAATTGAGGAAACTCATTAGAAAGGGATAGCATTTCAGAAATGAGGATATCTTAGGACAAGGAACCACTCTAAGACAGAGTGTATGATTTATGACAAAATGTTAAATTTAAGCAAATTATAACTCATAGAAAAAGACACAGAAAATCATTTGACTCTCAGAAGATGGACCCAGCACAGCTGATAGACAAATTGAGGTCTGAACCATGAAAACTTGGAGGACCACATTACCTTCAAAATGTCCTTTGGAGAGTTTAACAAATAGACACCAGGTATACTTACGGTTGATAGTTTGAGGCTATATCAAATTTGATACTCTACTGTATATTCCCCCATGAGAACAGGACCCGAACTGTGCTTTCTGCACTCTTTGCGTCTATGGGGACTAACACAATGTTTGTTTAAAACAGAAAATAGTAGACACCAGCAAACATTGAACACATCTGCATATCAATAAATATTTGCTGAAATTAACTGGAAAGGTGCACTGTAAAAGAGAAAATCCAACACAGCTCCATGAGCTATGAGAGTGAATTTACAAAAGCGCGCACGTTGTCGTTACTCAACATACCCTTGACATTTCATTAAAAATGCCCACTGACGTCACACTGTTCCATTCTATCCCAACAGTATTGCATGCAATTTTGTTTACAGAGATTTGTCACTGGCTCTGACTGTGGTGTCCTTGTCCATGTCCCTCTGGACCACCCAACTGGACCAATCACTAATTTAGTAATACTCATATTGAATTTTCATAATGCTGAACTCTGTTTTCTAAAGTAAATGTGCTATAAACCTCTTCCTATTGATTTATTTTGATCTGTACAGCTGTTTTTTTTTTGGTTTAGTTCAAAATGACCACACCTTAAAATGTGTGTATAAATATGCATGAATATTTACACATTTACAGATATGAATACACATTTTTTTCTTTTCTTAATTTTTATTTTTACAGACTGCATTTTGATTCATTGTACACAAACGGGATATATCATTTCATTTCTGTGGTTGCATGTAATGTAGATTCACGTCATTTGGATAATCATACATGTACATAGGGTAATGATGTCTGTCAGTACACACATATTTTAAGACAAAATATTTTTCTTGTAATGGGTCCCATTGTTGTAGTAGGATACAAAAGAAGGCCTCCCATCAGTTATAAGAAAGCCCCTGGTGTCTGGCATGCTGAGCTATGTCACAATGGAAATGGTATGTGTAGCCTCTGGTGACCTCTGAAAATTGAGTGTGTTAAGAAAAAGAGAAAACAGATTTTGGCAAGTTTTATCTCCCAGAGTATTTGATTCCTTTGGGGGACTGTAGAGAAGTTGGAATAATTAAATTAAATAATTAACTTAATTACTAAATAATTAATTATTTTTAAAAATAAATTAAATAAATAATTGAATAATTATTCTTGCAAATTCTTTACTTCTTTCTCTGAAAACATTTTGTAAAGCAGTTTTTACACATTGAAAGAGCTTTTTACATTGCAAGGAATTATATAATAAAACAAATTAAGAACAAATAAATGAAAACACATGGATTAATAATCCCATTTATTATATCTGTGCTTAAAATTTAAGAGGAAAGTGTTTGTTGTGATACAACACATGCAGAGCTGTGACTGAACCCAAACCATATTTGAAGTATTCAAGAAGCCCTTTGGATAAAGGTTTTGAGTATGTTTTCTTTGGTTATTATTTTTAGGCAAACACAAAATGAACGTTTTGTATGGAATACAAAATATGATTATCTGTGCAGAGAAAAAAATCTAAAAATCAATCATACTTGCTCTGGGTTAGTTTTCGAGTAGGCCTACCAAAGTGAAATGAATGATGGGTTATGAAATACCAAGGTCAGGGGTCAGAAAAGACTCTAGAAATTATTGGCTCTGGGTTAGTTTTTAAAATGAAATGAATGGTGGATTTTGAAACACCAGAGTCAGGGGTCAGAAAGACTCTAGAAATTATTGACAGCCCTTTCATATTGACTTGGGTCAGGCTGAAGACAAAGAAGAAATGAGAACCTTGCCTGAGACTGAGCACCAGGTGAAAGTTACAGTTGGAGTAGATTCAAACCTCCTCATCTGAGGTTGGGAGGTAGCTTAGCAGTAGAGCGCTTGCCTAGCATGCACGAGGCCTGGGTCCTATCCACGGCTAACACACAAACGCACACAGGAAGAAGAAGAAAGAAAATAAAACCTTCCTATTTTAGTTTCAGATGGAAAAGAATTATTAAGCAATAAAAATGTGGAAATGTTTCCTATTACTCAAAGTTATATCTCCATAACCAGAGATTTATCTGCTGTATCTCATAAACTCTGAGGCAGATATTTAACTAAATTAAAACTTCATTCATGCAAAGTAGCTTTATGAGCAAATGAAACATTAAGATTTTACTTTTTACTATGCTATAAAAACAGATCTGCATGTTTGGTATTCAGAATTTGATACTGGGTCCAAGGCAAATGAAAACACTTGAATAAGTACACAAGGATTTTAATAAAAAATAGAATTAAAATACAGAGTGCGGTTGAGGATGTGGCTCTGTGGTCGAGTGCCCCTGAATTCAATCCCTGGTACCAAAAAAAAAAAAAACAAAACAAACAAAAAAAAAATACAACAACAACAAAAAAATAGGAATGCAGAGCATGACGGCTGAAATGAGAGGAGGCCAGGCTGCCACTTACTATCAGTGTGACCTTGGGCAATGGACTGCTGTGACCCTCAAGTTTCTCTTGCCACCCCTGAGACCTGAAACAATCCGAGTGAAGCATTGCATTGGGACACCCCTCTGAAAGCACTGCTGTAACTCAAGTGCAATGTTAGTGCCACTATTGTACGAATGAGATATAAATATGTATTATACTAATTAATATTGAGTAGTATTACAGTTAATATACTACACATTAAATTCATATGATTAATACCATACTACATGCTATTTTAGATTTGTATTACACTATTACTGTTTTAAATGATTCCAATCAATGTTTATTGTTATAAAGTCAATAGTAGCAAACAAAGTACAAATCAAAGTAGTTAAACAAAAATCATGGGCGTCTGAGATCTCACCTTTGAAGCATCTTAGAGGACTAACGACAACGTAACCAAAGGATGAAATGAGTTCTATCCAGAGTTCTATCCATAAGGTTATCTCCCCCTGGTTATAATTCCTGCTCTAATCTGCAACCCACGTGTACTTCAGTTTTTCTAAATGCTGTCAGCCTTTTTAAAAATTTTTTTGGTGGTTGTAGATGGACAGCGTGCCTTTATTTTATTTTCTTGTTTTTATGTGGTGCTAAGAATCAAACCCAGTGCCTCACATGTGCAAGGCAAGTACTCTGCCACTGAGCTACATACCCAGCCGCCTACCCCCATCAGCCTCTTTCCATCTAAATATTCTTTGCACCAGTTTCAACATGTATCAGATTGCATTTTTTCTTCTTGCTCACCGAGCTTGCATCTGCTGGCCACCCTCCTGCTGTCACTCTGCTGGACACTTGCCTTAGTTTTAGGTTTCACTTCACCCTGTCCCTTAACCTTCTACATTGAATTGATTACCAAGTCCTGCTGCATTTTTTTTTTTTTTTGTAATATAAATAGGGTTACATGGTATACAACCTTTTATATTTTTTTAAATTTATTTTTATTGTAAACAATTGGGATACATGTTGTTTCTGTTTGTACACGGAGTAACAGCATACCATTTGTGTAATCATACATTTACATAGGGTAATGGTGTTTGATTCATTCTGTTATTTTTCCTTCCCCCCCAACCCTCCCACCCCTCTTTTCCCTCTACACAGTCCCTCCTTCCTCCATTCTTGCCCCCTCCCACCCCCATTATGTGTCATCATCCACGTATCAGCGAGATCATTTGGCCTGTGGTTTTTTGAGATTGGCTTATATCACTTAGCATGATATTCTCCAATTTCATCCATTTGCCTGCAAATGCCATAATTTTATTATTATTTATGACTGAGTAACATTCCATTGCATATATATACCACAGTTTCTTTATCCATTCATCAATTGAAGGACATCTAGATTGGTTCCACAATCTGGCTATTGTGAATTGAGCAGCTATGAACATTGATGTGGCTGTATCTCTGTAGTATGCTGATTTTAAGTCCTTTGGGTATAGGCCAAGGAGTGGAATAGCTGGGTCAAATGGTGGTTCCATTCCAAGCTTTCTGAGGAATCTCCACACTGCTTTCCAGAGTGGTTGCACTAATTTGCAACCCCACCAGCAATTTATGAGTGTATCTTTTTCCCCACATCCTTGCCAACACCTATTGTTGCTTGTGTTCTTGATAATCACCATTCTAAATGGGGTGAGATGGAATCTTAGGGTGGTTTTGATTTGCATTTCTCTTATTACTTAGGGATGTTGAATATTTTTTCATATATCTGTTGATTGCTTGTAGATCTTCTGTGAAGTGTCTGTTCATTTCCTTAGCCTGTTTGTTGATTGGATTATTTGTATTCTTTAGAGGAACCGGGAAATTCCACCAGAAAACTTTTAGAACTCATAAGTGAATTCAGAGCAGTGAACTCGGACAACTGGGAGCATCGGAGAGGAGGCCGCTCAGCACAGCGCTGGGACTTGGAGCCACCACTGGGGCTCTGGAGGCTGCCTAGGGGAGGAGCGGCGAGGAGAGCTGTGTGGACTCAGGACACCGGGGCCTGCCCTGAGGAGGAGGAGGAGGAGCGTGGCCGCTTGGATTCAGAGTGACTGCACCAGAGCTACAGGCGGTTGCCAGAGGAGGGGCTGCGTGGCGAGCTGTTTGGACTCAGACCACTTCTGAACACCGTGGCATGCCCGGAGGAGTAGGAGGAGGAGGAGGAGGAGCGCGGTGGGTCTTTTGGACTCGCAGTGACTGCATTAGCGCTCCAGGTGGCTGCTCAGAGAAGGCGAGTGGTGAGTTGTTTGGACTTAAAGCGACCGCTCCTGAACACAGCGGGGCTGCCTGGAGGAGAAGTGCGGTGGGTCGCTTGGTCTCCAGTGGCCGCACCAGAGCTCCGGGCGGCTGCCCAGAGGTCACGTGCAGCGGGTCACGGGGATTCAGAGCCACTCAGAGTTACCGCTCCTGAACACCCGGGGGGTTATCTGGAGAAGGAGGAGGAACGGGGAGAGTCACTTCGACTCGGAGTGATTGATTGCCCAGGGCTACGGGTGGTTGGTGGGAGGAGGAGGCACGCAGTGAGTTGCTTGGACTCCTAGTGACCGCACCGGAATACTGGGCGGCTGTCTGGAGGAAGAGCGTGTGGCGGGTCTCTGGGACTCAGAGCGATTGTACAGGGCCCCAGGTGGCTGCTCAGAGGAGGGGCTGCATAGCCAGGCAATTAGGTGCAGAGCAGGGTCCCAGGATCTACGAGGCTTCTTGGTGGAAGAGCCGCACAGAGACAGGCTTAGGGGTGGAGCGAAGGTTCCAGGCCTGCGGGCAGATTCTCTGAGGAGGGGCAGCCTAAGGAGATTCATCTGCGAAGGGTGAGGCTCCCAGGCTCAGGAGGCAGGGCCGGGCCCCTGGAAACTTTGCAGAGGAAGGCAGCCCAGCCCAGGTGGTAGCTGTAAATTGAGGGGAACCTCTAGAAGGGAACTGACCAGCGAGACCTCCCCACCGGGTGAGTCTTCCCTGCCGGGTGAGGTTTCCCCACAAGGATGGTAAAACCAGAGACACAGGCCCAAACAGGCCTTGCCTCAGCCCGCAGCCTAGTTTCCCTTTGGATGACCATTGGTCAACAAGTAGAGGCACCTCTGCCCACTAGCAGGGATTATACCCCACTTGAAGGCCACCACTCCTAGAGAGGCAGATTCCTTGTGGAGCACCACATTATCAACTTCCTCCAAGACTTCAGCCTACTGAAGGCTAAGAAGGGATATATATAGAAATCTTGGGGTTTTTCAAGATGGCGGCCTAGAGGGTGCCTGCATTACGTGTTGCTCCAGAACTCAGGATTCAAGAGAGGAGATATTGAGACGCTTGGGACCAACTCAAAGTAGCCGGGTGACTCTCACCCCCTGGGGGGGCATCCCGGATGGGACGGGGGTCCCGGAACGCAGGAAACTTTGTGAAGTAGAACTGCCGGCGAGACGCCCCTCCCCCCGCTGGAGTGCCATAGAGGAGGCCGCTCGGCACAGCGCTGGGACTCGGAGCAGCCACTGGGGCTCCGGCGGCTGCCCGGGGGAGGAGTGGCGGGGAGAACTGTGTGGACTCAGGACACCGGGGCCTGCCCTGAGGAGGAGGAGAGGAGCGTGGCCACTTGGATTCGGAGAGACTGCACCAGAGCCGCAGGCGGTTGCCAGAGGAGAAGCCGCGCGGCGAGCTGTTTGGAATCAGAACGACGCTTCTGAACACCAGGGCCTGCCCTGAGGACGAGGAGGAAGAGGAACGGCCGCTTGGATTCGGGTGACTACACGGGAAATACAGGCGGTTGCCAGAGAAGGGGCTGCGTGGCGAGCTGTTTGGACTCTGACCACTTCTGAACCCCGGGGCCTGCCCGGAGGAGTAGGAGAAGGAGGAGAAGGAGCGCTGCGGGTCCTTTGGACTCGCAGTGACTGCATTAGCGCTCCAGGCGGCTGCTCAGACAAGAAGGCGAGTGGTGAGTTGTTTGGTCTTAAAGTGACAGCTCCTGAACACAGGGGGGCTGCCTGGAGGAGAAGCGTGGTGGGACGCTTGGTCTTGAGGGGCCACACCAGAGCTCCGGGCGGTGCCCAGAGGACCCGTGCAGCGGGTCACGTGGATTCAGAGCCACTCAGAGGGACTGCTCCTGAACACCCGGGGGGTTATCTGGAGAAGGAGGAGGAATGGGGGGGGTCACTTCGACTCGGAGTGATTGATTGCCCTGGGCTACGGGTGGTTGGTGGGAGGAGGAGGCACGAAGTGAGTTTCTTGGACTCCTAGTGACCGCACCGGCATACTGGGCGGCTGTCTGGAGGAAGAGGCCTGTGGCGGGTCTCTGGGACTCAGAGCGATTGTTCGGGGCCACAGGTGGCTGCTCAGAGGAGGGGCCACGCAGCCAGGCGATTAGGTGCAGAACAGGGTCCCAGGATCTAGGAGGCTTCTGGGTGGAAGAGCCGCACAGAGACAGGCTTAGGGCGGAGCGAAGGTTCCAGGCCTATGGGCAAATTCTATGAGGAGGGGCAGCCTAAGGAGATTCATCTGCGAAGGGTGAGGCTCCCAGGCCCAGGAGGTAGGGCCGGGCCCCTGGAAACTTTGCAGAGGAAGGCAGCCCAGCCCAGGCAGTAGCTGTAAATTGAAGGGAACCTCTAGGAGGAAACTGACCAGCGAGACCTCCCCACTGGGTGAGTCTTCCCTGCCTGGTGAGGTTTCCCCACAAGGACGGTAAAACCAGAGACACAGGCCCAAACAGGCCTTGCCTCAGCCCACAGCCTAGGTCCCCTTTGGATGACCATTGGTCAACAAGTGGAGGCACCTCTGCCCACTAGCAGGGAATATACCCCACCTGAAGGCCACCACTCCTAGAGAGGCAGCTTCCTTGTGGAGCACCGCATTATCAACCTCCTCCAAGACTTCAGCCTACTGAAGGCTAAGAGGGGATATATATAGAAATCTTCAGGGTCATTGTAAATCAACAGAGGAAATCTGCAATATCTCAGCGGTCCACTGATATCTGAACAACATGAGAAAACAAGGAAAGAAAATGCTGCAAACAAATCTAGATGTTACATCAATAAAACCCAATGACAGCATGGCAGAAGAAATGACAGAAAAGGAGTTCAGAATGTACATAATTAAAATGATCAGAGAAGCAAACGAGGAGATGAAAGAGCAAATGCAAGCATTGAATGATGAGATGAAAGAGCAAATGCAAGCATTGATTGATCGCACCAATCGACAGTTAAAAGAGCAAATACAGGAAGCAAAAGATCATTTCAATAAAGAGTTAGAGATATTGAAAAAAAACCAAACAGAAATCCTTGACATGAAGGAAACAATAAACCAAATTAAGAACTCCATAGAAAGCATATCCAATAGGATAGAACACCTGGAAGACAGAACCTCAGACATTGAAGACAAAATATTTAACCTTGAAAACAAAGCTGAACAAACAGAGAAGATGGTAAGAAATCATGAACAGAATCTACAAGAACTATGGGATATCATGAAAAGGCCAAATTTAAGAATTATTGGGATTGAGGAAGGCCTAGAGAAACAAGCCAAAGGAATGAACAACCTATTCAATGAAATAATATCAGAAAATTTCCCAAATCTGAAGAATGAAATGGAAAATCAAGTTCAAGAGGCTTACAGGACTCCAAATACACAAAATTACAACAGACCCACACCAAGGCACATTATAATGAAAATACCTAACATACAAAATAAAGACAGAATTTTAAAGGCTGTGAGAGAAAAGAACCAAATTACATTCAGGGGGAAACCAATACGCATATCAGCAGATTTTTCAATCCAGAACCTAGAAGCTAGAAGGTCCTGGAACAACATTTTTCAAGCCCTGAAAGAAAATGGATGCCAACCAAGAATCTTATACCCAGCAAAACTTACCTTCAAATTTGACGATGAAATAAAATCCTTCCATGATAAACAAAAGCTAAAAGAATTTACAAAAAGAAAGCCAGCATTACAGAACATTCTCAACAAAATATTCCATGAGGAAGAGATGAAAAACAAAGAAGCAAATCAGCAAAGGGAGGAATTCTCCTAAAGGAATTGTCAAATAAAGGAGGAAACAAGTTGTGTCAAACAAATAAATAAACAAAATTTTTAAAATGAACCAAATGACCGGGAAACCAAATCATTTCTCTATAATAACCCTGAATGTTAATGGCCTGAATTCATCAATCAAAAGACATAGATTGGCAGCTCAAAGCCTTAGAAAAAGAAGAACAGAACAGCACCAAAAGTAGTAGAAGACAGGAAATAGTTAAACTCAGAGCTGAAATCAATGAAATTGAAATCAATGAAATTGAAACAAAAGAAACAATACAAAAAACTGACTAAATAAATAGTTGGTTCTTCGAAAAAATAAACAAAATTGATAAACCTTTAGCCACACTAACAAAGAGAAGACGAGAGAAAACCCAAATCACTAAAATTCGGAATGAACAAGGAAATATCACAACAGACAGGATGGAAATACAAAACATAATTAGAAGCTATTTTGAAAATCTATACTCCAACAAAATAGAAAATTTCGAAGACATCAACAGGTTTCTAGAGACATATGAATTGCCTAAACTGAATGAGGAGGACATAAACAATTTAAATAGACCAATTTCAAGTACTGAAATAGAAGAAGTCATCAAAAGCCTACCAACAAAGAAAAGTCCGGGACCAGATGGGTTCTCAGCCGAGTTCTACAAAACCTTTAAGGAAGAGCTCATTCCAATACTTCTCAAAGTATTCCATACAATAGAAGAGGAGGGAACCCTCCCAAACTCATTCTATGAAGCCAATATCACACTGATACCTAAACCAGACAGAGACTCATCAAGGAAAGAAAATTTCAGACCAATATCCTTAATGAACATCGACGCAAAAATTCTCAACAAAATTTTAGCAAATCGCATACAAAAACATATTAAAAAGATAGTGCACCATGATCAAGTGGGTTTCATCCCAGGGATGCAAGGTTGGTTCAACATCAGGAAATCAATAAACGTAATTCACCATATTAATAGACTTAAAGTCAAGAATCACATGATTATTTCAATAGATGCAGAAAAAGCATTTGATAAAATACAGCACCCCTTCATGCTCAAAACACTAGAAAAAATAGGGATAGTGGGAACATTCCTTAATATTGTAAAGGCCATTTATGCTAAGCCCATGGCTAATATCATTCTAAATGGTGAAAAACTGAAAGCATTCCCCCTAAAAAATGGAACAAGGCAGGGATGCCCTCTTTCACCACTTCTATTCAACATCGTTCTTGAGACTCTGGCCAGAGCAATTAGACAAACCAAAGAAATTAAAGGGATACGAATCGGAAAAGAAGAACTCAAACTATCCCTGTTCGCTGATGACATGATTATATATTTAGAGGAACCTGGAAATTCCACCAGAAAACTCTTAGAACTCATAAGTGATTTCAGTAAAGTAGCAGGTTACAAGATCAATGCCCATAAATCCAACGCATTTTTATACATAAGTGATGAATCTTCAGAAAGAGAAATTAGGAAAACTACCCCATTCACAATAGCATCGAAAAAAATAAAATACTTGGGAATCAATCTCACAAAAGAGGTGAAAGACTTCTACAATGAGAACTATACAACACTAAAGAAAGAAATTAAAGAACACCTTAGAAGATGGAAAGATCTTACATGTTCTTGGATAGGAAGAATTAATATTGTCAAAATGGCCATACTACCTAATGTGCTATACAAATTCAATGCAATTCCAATTAAAATCCCAATGACGTACCTTACAGAAATAGAGCAGGCAATTATGAAATTCATCTGGAAGAATAAGAAACCCAGAATAGCTAAAGCAATCCTTAGCAGGAAGAGTGAAACAGGGGGTATTGCAATACCAGATCTTCAACTCTACTACAAAGCAATAGTAACAAAAACGGCATGGTATTGGTACCAAAATAGAAAGGTAGATCAATGGTACAGAATAGAGGACACGGCCACAAACCCAAATAAATACAATTTTCTCATACTAGACAAAGGGGCCAAAAATATGCAATGGAGAAAAGATAGCCTCTTCAACAAATGGTGCTGGGAGAATTGGAAATCCATATGCAACAGAATGAAACTAAACCCATATCTCTCACCATGCATGAAACTAAACTCAAAACGGATTAAGGACCTCGGAATCAGACCAGAGACCCTGCAGATTATAGAAGAAAAAGTAGGTCCAAATCTTCACCTTGTTGGTCTAGGACCAGACTTCCTTAACAGGACTCCCATAGCCCAAGAAATAAAAGCTAGAATCAACCACTGGGATAGATTCAAACTAAAAAGCTTTCTCTCAGCAAAGGAAACTATCAGCAATGCGAAGAAAGAGCCTACAGAGTGGGAGAATATCTTTGCCAATCATACTTCAGATAGAGCACTAATCTCCAGAATCTATAAAGAACTCAAAAAACTCTACTCCAAGAATTCAAACAGTCCAGTCAACAAATGGGCTAAGGAAATGAATAGACACTTCACAGAAGAAGATCTACAAGCAATCAACAAACATATGGAAAAATGTTCAACATCTCTAGTAATAAGAGAAATGCAAATCAAAACCACCCTAAGATTCCATCTCACCCCAATTAGAATGGCGATTATCAAGAATACGAGCAACAACAGGTGTTGGCGAGGATGTGGGGAGAAAGGTACACTCATACACTGCTGGTGGGGCTGCAAATTAGTGCAGCCACTATGGAAAGCAGTGTGGAGATTCCTTAGAAAACTTGGAATGGACCCTCCATTTGACCCAGCTATCCCACTCCTTGGCCTATACCCAAAGGACTTAAAATCTGCATACTACAGAAATACAGCCACATCAATGTTCATAGCTGCTCAATTCACAATAGCCAGACTGTGGAACCAACCTAGATGCCCTTCAATTGATGAGTGGATAAAGAAACTGTGGTATATATACAATGGAATATTACTCAGCCATAAAGAATGATAAAATTATGACATTTGCAGGCAAATGGATGAAATTGGAGAATATCATGCTAAGTGAGATAAGCCAATCTCAAAAAGCCAAAGGACGAATGATATCGCTAGTAAGTGGAGGTTGACACATAATGGGGGGGAGGGAAGGGTTAGAGTTAGGGTTAGGGAGGGGGGCAATTATGGAGGAAGGAACTACTGTATAGAGGGTAAAGAGGGGTGGGAGGGGTGGGGGGAAGGGAAAAAATAACAGAATGAATCAAACAACATTGCTCTATGTAAATTTATGATTACACAAATGGTATGCCTTTACGCCATGTACAAACAGAGAAACAACATGTATCCCATTTGTTTACAATAAAAAAAAAAATAAAAAAATAAAGCCACCAAATGGGAAAAAAAAAAAAAAAAAAAAAAGAAATCTTCAGGGACATTGTAAGTCAATAGAGGAAATCTGCAATATCTCAGCGGTCCACTGATACCTGAACAATATGAGAAACAAGGAAAGAAAATCCTGCAAACAAATCTAGATGTTACATCAATAAAACCCAACGACAGCATGGCAGAAGAAATGACAGAAAAGGAGTTCAGATTGTACATAATTAAAATGATCAGGGAAGCAAACGATGAAATGAAAGAGCAAATGCAGGCATTGAATGATCGCACCAATCGACAGTTAAAAGAGCAAATACAGGAAGCAAAAGATCATTTCAATAAAGAGTTAGAGATATTGAAAAAAAAAACTAAACAGAAATCCTTGACATGAAGGAAACAATAAACCAAATTAAGAACTCCATAGAAAGCATATCCAGTAGGATAGAACACCTGGAAGACAGAACCTCAGACATTGAAGACAAAATATTTAACCTTGAAAACAAAGTTGAACAAACAGAGAAGATGGTAAGAAATCCTGAACAGAATCTACAAGAACTATGGGATATCATGAAAAGGCCAAATTTAAGAATTATTGGGATTGAGGAAGGCTTAGAGAAACAAACCAAAGGAATGAACAATCTATTCAATGAAATAATATCAGAAAATTTCCCAAATCTGAAGAATGAAATGGAAAATCAAGTTCAAGAGGCTTATAGGACTTCAAATACACAAAATTACAACCGACCCACACCAAGGCACATTATAATGAAAATGCCTAACATACAAAATAAAGACAGAATTTTAAAGGCTGTGAGAGAAAAGAACCAAATTACATTCAGGGGGAAACCAATACGGATATCAGCAGATTTTTCAATCCAGACCCTAAAAGCTAGAAGGGCCTGGAACAACATTTTTCAAGCCCTGAAAGAAAATGGATGTCAACGAAGAATCTTATACCCAGCAAAACTTACCTTCAAATTTGATGATGAAATAAAATCCTTCCATGATAAACAAAAGCTAAAAGAATTTACAAAAAGGAAGCCAACATTACAGAACATTCTCAGCAAAATATTCCATGAGGAAGAGATGAATAACAAAGAAGCAAATCAGCAAAGGGAGGAATTATCCTAAAGGAATTGTCAAGTAAAGGAGGAGCCAAGTTGTGTCAAACAAATAAATAAATAAGTGAATTCAGTAAAGTAGCAGGTTATAAGATCAATGCTCATAAATCCAATGCATTTTTATACATAACTGATTAATCCTCAGAAAGAGAAGTTAGGAAAACTACCCCATTCACAATAGCCAAAAAAAAATAGAATACTTGGGAATCAATCTAACAAAAGAGGTGAAAGACCTCTACAATGAGAACTACAGAACACTAAAGAAAGAAATTAAAGAAAACCTTAGAAGATGGAAAGAACTGCCATGTTCTTGGATAGACAGAATTAATATTGTCAAAATGGTCATACTACCAAAAGTGCTATGCAGATTCAATGCAATTCCAATTAAAATCCCAATGATGTACCTTACAGAAATAGAGCAAGCAATCATGAAATTCATCTGGAAGAATAAGAAACCCAGAATAGCTAAAGCAATCCTTAGCAGGAAGAATGAAGCGGGGGTGGGGGGATTGCAATACCAGAACTTCAACTATACTACAAAGCAATAGTAACAAAAACGGCATAGTATTGGCAACAAAAATAGACAGGTAGATCAATGGTACAGAATAGAGGACACAGACACAAACCCAAATAAATACAGTTTTCTCATACTAGACAAAGGTACCAAAAATATGCAATGGAGAAAAGATAGCCTCTTCAACAAAAGGTCCTGGGAAAACTGGAAATCCATATGCAGCAGAATGAAACTAATCCCCTATCTCTCACGCTGCACAAAACTCAACTCAAAATGAATCAAGGACCTTGGAATCAGACCAGAGATCCTTCATCTTATAGAAGAAAAAGTAGGTCCAAATCTTCAACATGCCGGCCTAGGATCAGACTTCCTTAACATGACTCCCATAGCACAAGAAATAAAAGCAAGAATCAATAACTGGGATAGATTCAAACCAAAAAGCTTTCTCTCAGCAAAGGAAACTATCAGCAATGTGAAGAGAGAGCCTACAGAGTGGGAGAATATCTTGGCATTCATACTTCAGATAGAGCACTAATTTCCAGAATATATAAAGAACTCAAAAAACCCTACTGCATTTTTAAATGTTGAAATGAAATCCATATAACATAAAGTTAATCATTTAAAGTATGCAAATTGGCAACATTGAACTCATTCACAATGTCGTACAACCAGCACTTTATGGAGTTCCAAAATATTTCCCAAGAGGTACCTACTGAGCAGTCACTTTCCATTCCTACCATCCCTAGCCCCTGGAAAAACACTAGTCTTCTTTCTTTCTTTCTTTCCTACCATCCCTAGCCCCTGGAAAAACACTAGTCTTCTTTCTTCCTTCCTTCCTTCCTTCCTTCCTTCCTTCCTTCCTTCCTTCCTTCCTTCCTTCCTTCCTTTCCTTTTCTTTTCTTTCCTTTTCTTTTCTTTGGTGCTGGGGATTGAACCCAGGGCCTTGTTCATGCAAGGCAAGAACTTTACCAACTGAGCTACGTCCCCAGCCCCTCTATTTTCTAAATCTATGAATTTACCTATTCTTTATATTTCATATGAAAGGAATTGCCCAGTATATTCATTCTATGTCTGGCTTTTTCCACTTAGCAAATGTTTTTGAGATTCATCATGTTGTGGTTTGTTTCAACACTTCATTCCTTTTGATGGGTGCATTATCTTCCATTATGTGGATTGCTACATTTTGTTTATCCATTCCTCTGTTGATGGACTTCTGGGCTGTTTCTACCATTTGGTTATTGTGAGTAGTGTTGCTAGAAATATACCTGTACAGATAATTTTTAATAAATTATTTTTAAATCTTTAGATTATATAATGTATTAGTCAAAATTCTCCAAAGAAACAGAATCAGTAGTCTCTATAACCTATCATCTGTCTATCTGCAAAGAGTGAGATTTTAAGAAATTGTTTCACATTATTCTGGTACTTGTAAGCCTGAAATTCTTAAGACCAGCCGGGAGACTGAAAACTCAAGTTTAACTGTTGATGTTTACCTGAGGAGAATTATTCATTCTTGGGGAATGTTCAGTCTTTGATCTTAAGGTGTTTTACCTTTGATTGGATGGGGCCCATCTATTCACAGTAGGGAAAATCATCTGCTTTACTCATAATCTACTGATTTAAATGCTAATGACATTTAAAACATACTTTGACAGCACCACTGCGCTGGTGTTTGGCCAAATAAGTACACACTATTCTAGCTAAGCTGACACAAAAAGTCACCATTATACCTACTAGGAACAGAGTTACCAACTATCCTACGGTAATTCTATGTTGTACCTTTTGAGGAACTGCCAAAGTTTTCCACACTGACTGCTCCATTGCCTTTCCCCCAATACACATGGGTCCAATTCCTCTACATCCTCTCCAACATTTCTTATTTTCTGTAAGTTTGCTGCTAAAACCACCCTTACGGGTATGAGGTGGTCTGATTTTTTCTTTATTACACCTTCAGAATCATAAAATATTTGTTCTTGGGAGTTCTGCTAAGATAATCCTCTGGCATAGAAAGTGGGAAGAGATGAATTCTCTGAGTTGATTCAAGCCTCCTCTGGTGATATGATATTTTTAAAAAATATGTAGTGTGTATTGTGAGCAAGGAAAGACTTCTTCCTAACATCTGGTACTTCTTTTTGTGTGGAAGAACATCATGTAGCTTCACGTTCCTGGCCAATCTGCCTCTTTCAGACATAACTGCTGATTGAACTTGAAAGAAAGTGGTAGGAATGGCTCACTGAGACCCTTCCTTTGCTTTTTTCTTAAGTACTATCTGCCTTCAAAGAGTCAGCCACAACTTGATGAATCTCAAAAACATTTGCAGACCTGTTTGTTCCACCTCTGCAGATAGGGAAGTCTTTCCAGTCTCAAGCAGACCAGTAAGTATACCAAATCTTGGAATTCAGTGTGAGGAATACCACGTTTGCAGATATATGCTAGATCTTCCAAAAGAATTGTTTTTGGCCAAATAAAAGTTATTTGAGTCTCCATGGGCTGGTTCCCAGCTATTTTACAACTCAAATAGGGTAAAAAGATGTTCTTTATTTTATCTATTACTTGACTGTACTCTACAGACATAATAAGTATTATTATATTGATATTGTCTTCTATGATTCA
The DNA here is from genome assembly GCF_902686455.1 of Sciurus vulgaris. Lineage (NCBI taxonomy): Eukaryota > Metazoa > Chordata > Mammalia > Rodentia > Sciuridae > Sciurus > Sciurus vulgaris. The sequence goes on from NC_136466.1 coordinate 141,900,350, forward strand.
TCTGATCTTTCTTACAATGTAAGAAAGCATGCATTTGTTGAGTCAATGTTATGGATATTAAAAAATCCACGTATAGGTTGATCTATTGAATGAAAAATTGATTCCTAGGAACTTAAACTGTTTGATTAATGTACTTAGGACCACATTGTAAAAAGATGTATCAGATCCAAAATTTATACAAAGTATTAACTTTTACTCTTTCATTGTTTAAAAATACTTTTCATAGTATTAATGGTCTAATATGAGATTCCTTTCTTTCAAAATCAAAATGACTTTATTTCTGAAACAAAGAACTTTGATGACAAAAGAGAAAGACTGCAAGATATAGAAAACATTAAAAGATTAAAGACTGCACAAGATTTGTGGGAAAGTAAAAATTTTTCAAGGGAGATGTAGATTTGATTAAATAAATCTTTGATTTATTCAGTTCGAAATGATACTTCATAATGTTAGTTTTCAAAGCTATTGTAATTTTACAAGAATAGTTCTTTCACTTGTTCTCTCATTATTTTTTCAATTACCACTAATTACACTTTTCTGGTCCCTTTATGCTCCTTCCAAGTTGATGAATAAGTATATATCTTCGCCCCTAGCAATTTTCCACTATGACAAGGTCTTGACTTAACTAAGATAATTTTTTCTCTTCTAGATAGATTGTTAATGATACATGATGGAACTGTGTGTGTTTCAGAATACCCAGTCAGTTGTCCCTTGATGAACTGTCATGCAAAACTTCAAGCTTGGAGCCAGGTACACTGGTGCACACCTGTAATCCCAGCAGCTTGGGAGGCTGAGGCAGGAGGATCACAAATTCAAAGCCAGCATCAGCAACTTGGCAAGGCCTTAAGCAACTAAGTGAGACCCTGTCTTTAAATAAAAAGTAAAAAAAAGAAAAAGTCGGGATATTGCTCAGTAGTAAAGTGCCCCTGGGTTCAATCCCCAGTACCATTAAAAAAAAACAAATTAAATATAAACCACTTCAAGTTTAGGTTTCCAGAATGATAAGCCTTTCTCAGAGCCAGTCAGTCTGTGTATCTGTGTCCTGTGGCGCATGCCTATCATGCATCATTCAATTTCCGTTATCTCCAGGTCATGATAATTTTTCACCATGAGAATCAGAAGCTCAAGATTACAATTTTGTTCAGGGTTGTTGTCAGCTTAAGAATTAACCATAAGCAAAACAAAACAAAACAAAAACTAAAACAAAAAAAAATAACTTCACTTAGAGTTGTGTATAGGAAGACTATGTACACGGAACCAAGCTGTCATTGCTGAAAGAGAATCTCAACTTGGGCTGTGAATCATCCCTTAGTCTATTTGAGGCTAGTCTTTTATTTTTATATTATATATTTAAATTACTTCATTAATGTGTTAAGGAATAAGGCAAGAATCAATTTTATACCTTTATAGTAAAGATTAAATGAGTTAATATGTATTAAGAACATTTTTAGCTGCTATTCTTATTATTTACCTTAACTTTGGGAGGTAGATTGTATTATTTTTATTTAATCTCTTGGTTAAAGGTGTAAGCCTGCGTTTTAACTCAGACTTACTAGCTGCTTAAATGTATTAGTCAACCTAAACTCTGAAATACTCTCATTTTATTTTCTCACTGTTCAGGAGACTGGAAATCAGAGATCAGGATGGCAGCATAATCAAGTCTAATGAAGTCTGTTTTTTTAGTTAGCTGCCTTCTTGCTTTGTGCTTCCATGACCTCTTCTTTGTATGATAACAGGAAACCAAAGAGAAAGAGACAGAGACAGAGACAGAAAGACAGAGAACACATGTGCTCTGGTGTCTCTTATTAGGGCCATCACTAATCCCACCATAAGGATCCCATCCTCACGACCTCATATAAACTTAATTACCTTCCAAAGTCCCCTCTCCAAACACTGTCACATATGCATTTGGAGGGGATACATAATCCAATCCATGACAACCAGTATTTACCCTTTCTTTACTGAATTTTACAGATTTATTAATCTATAACATGTGAACTGGTGATATATAATGGGGGTGGGGGTGGGGGTGAGGGAAGAATGGAGGAACTTTAGATTATTTAAAGGAAATGAGAGGGAGGGGGTATGAAAAATGGTGGACTGAGACAGACATCATGACCCTGTGTACACGTATGATTACACAAATGGTATGAATCTACATCATGCACAACCATAGAAATGAAATTATATACTCCATTTGTGTACAATGAATCAAAATGCAGTCTGTAAAAAATAAAAATAAAATGAAAATTTAAAAAATTAAGTGTGAATTGGAATACAACAGAGTGATGGTGAGATTTAAATGATTCATTTCTCCTAATTATTTGTGTTGTTTTGTGACTGCTACATCGTACAGAAGATCACTGCCTTTGTTATAAGAAAAAAAATAATAATAAGACACCAACTCGTAAGAGGAAAGAAATCGTCTCTCTTCTGTTCTTACTGGCTTTTTTCTGCCTATCTTTTGGTTTCCAAATGCTTCCTGATCCAGCTGCATTTCCCCTCAGCTCCTCCCATTCAGTGCATCCTCCAACCTGATCAGACTAGCCATAATTCTCAGCTTCTGTGCTATGTCTCCTTTGCTTGGAATATGCTACTTTACCAAATCTTTGTGATAAAGTTCTACCTTCTCTCTAAAAATTTTCCAAGACTCTAGAAATAAAGTCTCTTTCGAGCACTAACTGTATCTGGGCTATTCTTATGAACATTATCATCTGTTTTGTGTTACGGTTCTGTGCAACCCTAGCTTATGTCCCTACGGATCAAAACCTCTTTGAAAGAAAAACAAGCCAGGTTCCCTCCTACAGATTCAGGGCACCATAGTAGCCATTCACTTCATAAATGAATCAAAACAACCGCAGGGGCAGGTAGTATATTCACATTTTCCTTTTGTCCTTTTGCACAAAGGGATTTCCATATCTGCAAGTAGTGAAGACAAGATCATAAAGGTAGTGGAACTTAAGGGAAACAACTTCAGAAAACTCGAGAAGCAGTAATTATATACACGTAGTTGATTGTTAGTTTTAAATCATAGTCAAGTACTCATTAAAGTAAATTCCCTGAGGATCAGTACCAGACCACTTTTGATTAGCTTAGATTGCTATTGTGTATACTTGAATATAGTAATAATGTGCTACATTTGTTAGGCATTTAAGAGTTTACATAGTACTTCCCATGTAATTATGTCATTTGAACATATCATCATCTCCATGAGATGGACAAAAGAGTTATTTTTATATTACAACAAAAATGTGTCTGAGAGGATGTGACTTGACCAAGGTCACAAGCTAATAATGCACACTTGAAACCAGTACAAAGTTGTATATCTTGTGATTCCTGGTCTCCTGTCTGTAACACAAGTTATCACCCACCACACAGCATATCTTACAAACTATTCCATCATCTCTACATTTTAATAAATCAGTCCAGTATCTTCCACCACCATCCTCCTCTTAATTATGTTAGTTTTTGCTATACTCCTAAAATTTCATGTAATTAAGCCTTCAGAGGAACAAATTTTATTTGATTGCAAAACACTTAGGAAAAAGCCCTAATAGGAGTAGGCTAATCCTTTTATTCCTATGTGGTTTTCTATTACTTCAGTGAATTGTAGTACTACATTTGCCCAGTGTTTTCAATTATAAAAGCACATCATTCCCTATTAATTCTGTATTTTAAAAAATGAAATCTAGCTAACTAGCTTTAATTTTATGAACAATCTAACTTGCCTCCCTACAGGACATAAATTAAGGTGAACATGAAATATGATGTATCATGTACTCTTTTTCTTATTATAATTTAACAATTTTTGATCAAAGCATCTAGATCTCCCAGACTTTAAGCATTTCTCAAGATATTTTTTGCTAGTGACTGGCTTGCTTACTCTGGGTTTCTCTCTCCCTTTATTTTTCCTCATTAAGTGTTCAAGTTTCCTAAGCAAAAGTTCTGTTTGTTTAGGAATACTAATTATAATCCTACTGAGTCATAAGTTTTATTATTTTTCTCCAAGAAAAACTGTCCAGTGTTTGGACTTTTACAAAATTCTGTAAACTACTCCCAATTAAATACAAACATATAAATTCATTAGATTTTTCTTTATGCTATAGTTTGAATGTGTCTTCCAAATTCACATGTTGGAAACTAGATCCCCAGTGCAGCAGTATTAAGAGGTGGGACCTTTGTAAGGGTGATTGGCACTGTTCATGGATTAAAGGGTTATTACAGTAGGAACAGCTTTGTTATAAAAGGGAACTCTCTAGCAAGCTTGCTGTGTCTCTCCATGTGATGCCCTCATGTGCTACGGTGCAGCAAGAAGGCCCTCATTTGATTTGTGCAGATGCCAGCACCATGCTTGTGGACTTGAGAACCATTATTCTTTATAAATTATCCAGACTGTGGTATTCAGTAATAGTTCCATAAAATGAACTTAGAAAAACAAAGTTTGGTTAATTTATATTGTGTCATAGTGAATGCTGTGGTTGACTCCATTTTACATACCCCTTAGGTTTTATCAGTTATGATCCACTTTGCTTGGAAGGCCTGTGCTAACCTTTTAGATTTGCACCAAGACCAACAACCTCATCCTGGTGGTTTGTCAGGGACCTTGCTCCATGCTTACCAGCTTTGACTTGGCTTCTCACCATAATGTCAGCTAAGGGTTACTTCTTCAGTAATGGTGTTATATCAGGGTGCCGGTTTATGACAGAGAAAGGAAGCCATTCAAATGGCAAATGCTACTTCATTTGGATTTGAAAATTTGAGCTTTCTACTCTGTTTCCTTGGACTTTGTATTTGATGCACTATAGAGCCAAAGCTCTTAGAGACAGAGTTCAGGGAGTTGCTTTGCAAAAATAAGACAATGTTCTTTTAGGTGATAACTGAAAATAGGTGTGACCCCCACCTGAGGGCATCTGATTGTTTTGTTGTGGCTGGATTATTTCAAAGATTCCAAATAAGGGCTGGGGAGATAGCTCAGTTGGTAGAGTGCTTGCCACGTAAGCACAAGGCCCTGGGTTCAATCCCCAGCACCATGGAAAAAAAAAAAAAGATACCAAATAAACACCTTGCAAAAGCAGTACAGGAAAACATCGGGAGCTTAGGTTCTAATGATGTCAAGTCATTAGGGTATCTGGGAAACCAAGCAGTCGACCTGCCAACCTGGCAACAAGATGTCAGGATGACACTGAACTGAAGAGGCTGAATCTCAACTAGCATCTGGCTCTGCAACGAGAAGGTACAGTACTATCTTTCCCCACTGAGTTCATTCCTCCCAAAAGCTTCACCTGAACTGCAAATGCTGAAAGCCTGTTGTGCTTAGTGTGTCATTCTGGTGGCACATGGGGAAGGCCCTTTGAAAACCAATTATGCCTGGAACATTAAGGCCATTAAAATCCCATATTTAACTCCAACACTGTGCTAAGAAGAAAATGAAAGCAACGTGATGGTAAAATGTAATTTCCACATAATTGTTAGAAATGCTACACACTGCATAGGCTGAAATTTGATGACACACACACAGATACGTGATTGGAAATGTAGGTTGTTCAGTGTGCTGTGTCATGTGAACAAACTCATTGCAACAAATTAAAAAATATTGACAATCACAGCTGCCATTTAAGTTGCTTCTTAGAATAGCAATCTATATTGATTTTAAAATGCTTTTTGAAAGAGGAAAATGTTCTCAGTCTTTAAGGATGTTGAAGACATAAATTTAAGAATAAATCACAAGCACATGCTAGAATTTCAAGGTAATGTAACTGAGGGATGGTTATTTAGATATTCACTTATCATCATGAGTACAAGAAAATCACAAAAACCTAAGGAATTTAATTAAATGTTTGTGTGGTCTCACAAATCCTTGGAAGATTGTGATAAAAATTCAAATTTTTTCAAGTCTACTTAGATATATCTTCATGATTTTCACTACAAAGATGTTTATTGTTAAAATATTTGTGTATTTTATTGAAAATACTGAATTATATTGCACATGGTTAATGTCTAATGAGGTTCAAGATCCCCTCCAAGATGGCTGCATGTGAACTCCAAGATGGCTGCATTCCAGTGAACTCATCTCCCTCCAGCATTCATGGGTATTATGGAACTGGTAGTGTGACTTCCTTGTTGGGCTAGATCACTAAGGGTACTGTATTACTCTCCTTGCCAGGGGATCACTGTGGAGGAAGACAGATGCCATGTTATGATGAAGGACAAGAAACCCTCTGTAAAGGCTTACCTGGTGAGGGAACAGAGGCCCCCTGCCAACAACCAGCATCAACTGGCCAGCCGTGTGAGTGAGCTGCTCACACCAGCCTCAAACAAACATGCAGTTGACTGCAGTCCTGGCTGACATCTTGACCACAATCTCAAGAGAGACCCTTTGCTAGATCCATTTTCCAAAACTAATTTCTAATTTCCAACTCACAGAATCTCTGTGAGATAGTAAATGTTTATTACTTAAGACACTAAGTTTTGGGGTCATTTCTTATGCACCAATGGATAACTAATATAAATGAGTAACTTATTGCTCTTCACAAATCCTGTTTATCAAAACTTTGTTTCTGACCAAGACCTTTCTGAGATCTTCTGCATAATGCTAGTGTGTAGGTAATTGAGGAGAACTACTGGAAAAAAATGAGGCTAATGAAGCATCATTCCAATTTCTCTTTAGCAACTGGATCCTAGTGACCAGAGGAATGGAACTAGCGCTGATTACTCTGTTTTTCTGACACTCTATAATTATGAACAGAACTCTTAAGAGCACCTTGAAAGTGGCAGGGAGACTAGAAATTTTTGTTCTGCAATTTAACAAGAATGAAGTGTGCCAAACATTTTTTCCTAAGTGCTCCAAATTTCTTGCTACATCACCGGGTAATTCACAGATGAAAGGACCAGTGAGGTAGTGAATATTTAACAACATTGTGCTGAAAATGGCTGAGGAGAACAACAAAGGGAAGGTTGGGCCAGAGCCCAAGATTCAAGAAGGCTGGCCCATTTGGAGCTCATTTCAGAGCCTGTGTCTTTTACCTCAGATCAGGCAGCTCACTTGCAGAGGTACACAAAGGCTGCAGAGGCTGGGCCAGGCCAGGACTGCAGGCATGACAGCTTGTAGGGATCACATGAGATTTGTAGTTAAAACTCAAAGAGAGGATACTGCACCAGAAAACCCGTAAGGTGAGAAACACTCCACTTTGTGGTCAAACTGTTCACTACTGAAATAGGCATGAGTCTGGGGAAGATTTTCAAGATATTACAAAACAATGTAGTCATGACTTAGAAGATGAGAAGGTTATATGTAATATAGGCAGGTTGTCAGGTTAAAGAACTTTCTAAGTATACGGAGGAAGGGAAGTGCAGTCGGGATCCTGTATGGAGGAACTGGAGGGGGATAAGATGGATTCTGCTCTCACATGGAGAACTTTGAAAGTAGCTTTTGAGAATATAGAGTATGGAGGTAGGCTAGAGAAGACACAGCAGAACAGCTGAACATCCAGCTGATTTAGAACCTTACAACACAGTGCTCATAATTCCAAGGGGAAAATGAGCCTTCTAGATAACTGATTTTGAGGGGATCTGGGCAGATTATCATTGAATGACAGCTTTTCAATAGCAAAGCATGTACAATTGATTAAACACTAAATTAAACATAAATACCCTTGACTGAATATAGAAATACAACCAAGATTCTTTTCACCTGACTGGGAATGTCCTCAAGAAAGATAACTCCTCTATTATATTTCTGGGTGCTGAACTCCTTGGCAGAATCCCTGGCATGTAGTTAGCAATAAATACATATTTATTCAAATGAAAAAATGAAATCTTAGTAATTTGGTTGATCACCTTGTAAAATTCATCATTTTGTCTCCCTGGGCATCTGAACACTTAACAAGGCTTTTGCTTCAGTCTGGTTGTCTCTTCCACAGATGCTTCTTACATAGATGCAGAAGATCAATGATCTCTCTGCACCCTTCTGGGCCTGGGATTGTTCACATGGAACAGGAGAATCTTTTCAGTGTAATTCAGCTTTGCCTTTAGTTCTATCCAGTTATTTCATTTTGGAAATTGAAAACTTGTGGATTCCCCAGGGCCTCTGGTTCATGGAGAATGGAACTGAGTTTCAACACAGACCTCTTGGCTACAACACAGGTCTCTTCCCACCCTACGCACTTATAGATAGACCCATATCAGCCACATTCCCAATTCTTACTTGTGTTGGAAAACTAAGCTGTTCGTAAGACACGAGTTCTTTGTGAAATATAGGGTCTGAACCACTGTTTGAATTCTGTTTAGAATTAGTAAGTATGCATGGACCTGGAAGATTAGTAATCTATCATGGGAATGATATTTTACTCCTCACACAAACGTTGGTGCTGTAGATTCTTGTTTCTTTTGCTGTACATTTTAAAGGCTAAAAATAGATGAGAAGCAAGCTAAACAGAAAATAAGAAAGACCACATGGTCGGTTATTCTTTTTGCCATTCCTTCACCCAAACCTCCATTCCTTCAGATCCACTGCAAATAGAGTCTCAGCACATCTGCATCCTTCTCTGCACCATATGAGACATAACCTATGTGCATCCTTTCCATCTGGCTTCCCATTGGGCTCATTGAGGGGTGTGAGGCTAGAGGACAGAGTTTGGGGTATTTCTTCTCCTGCTCCCTCCCTGCCTCAGCACACAGTTCTGGCAATATCTGTGATCAAATTTCTGTCGAGTAGTCCTCATTTCCCTAGTTCCGGTTCTTACCAGACCCTGGAACTATTGCTTCTACCCCCCTGATTCTTCATGTTGGGGCAAGTAACAGCTGCCTGCTATTGGTAAGCTCCAGGAGCCTCTTTATTCTTGCTGGTCTCCATCAGTTACTTATAATTCTGAAAACAAATGAACAAAAAAGTCTTCATTAGTTCTGAGATTCAAACTGAATGAGCCTTCTGTTTCTTGCCAAGACCTTGCCTGATATGGTCACTTTAAGAAAAATGCCCTTCCCCAATGTCTTAAAAAGGCATTGCTTTAGACCATAGTTTTTTTTTTGTTTGTTTGTTTTTGTTTTTTACTGTAAAATTTTATTTATTATTTTTCTTAAATTGTGACAAGCTGATTATTGCAGAGCCCAAATGATCTTTTATTAATTAAATTATTTATTTATTTTTTAATTCTTTACAGACTTCATTTTGATTCATTGTACACAAATGGGGTACATCATTTCGTTTCCATGGTTGTACACAATGTAGATTCAGGACGGTTTCAAGATGGCCGCCTAGAGGGTGGCTGCATTTCATGTTGCTCCAGGACTCAGGATTCAAAAGAGGAGATATTGAGACTCTTGGGACCAACTCAAAGCAGCCGGGTGACTCTCTCCCGTTGGGGAGGCGTCCCGGATGGGACGGGGGTCCCGGAACGCAGGGAACTTTGTGAAGTAGAGCTGCAGGCGAGACGCCCCTCCCCCCGCTGGAGCAGTGAACTCGGACAACTGGGAGCGCGGTAAAGGAGGCCGCTCGGCACAGCGCTGGGACTCGGAGCAACCACTGGGGCTCCGGCGGCTGCCCAGGGGAGGAGTGGCAAGGAGAGCTGTGTGGACTCAGAACACCGGGCCTGCCCTGAGGAGGAGGAGGAGGAAGAGGAGCGCGGCCACTTGGATTCGGAGTGACTGCACCAGAGCTACAGGCGGTTGCCAGAGGAGGGGCTGCGTGGCGAGCTGTTTGGACTCAGACCACTTCTGAACACCGGGGCCTGCCCGGAGGACTAGGAGGAAGAGGAGGAGGAGCGCGGAGGGGCGTTTGGACTCGCAGTGACTGCATTAGCGCTCCAGGCGGCTGCTCAGAGGAGAAGGCGAGTGGTGAGTTGTTTGGACTTAAAGTGACAGCTCCTGAACACAGGGGGGCTGCCTGGAGGGGAAGCGCGGTGGGTCGCTTGGTCTTGAGTGGCCGCACCAGAGCTCCGGGCGGTTGCCCAGAGGACACGTGCAGCGGGTCACATGGATTCAGAGCCACTCAGAGTGACCACTCCTGAACACCCGGGGGGTTATCTGGAGAAGGAGGAGAAATGGGGAGGGTCACTTCGACTTGGAGTGATTGATTGCCCAGGGCTACGGGTGGTTGGTGGGAGGAGGAGGCACGCAGTGAGTTGCTTGGACTCCTAGTGACCGCACCGGAATACTGGGCGGCTGTCTGGAGGAAGAGGCGTGTGGCGGGTCTCTGGGACTCAGAGCGATTGTACAGGGCCCCAGGTGGCTGCTCAGAGGAGGGGCTGCATAGCCAGGCGATTAGGTGCAGAGCAGGGTCCCAGGATCTACGAGGCTTCTGGGTGGAAGAGCCGCACAGAGACAGGCTTAGGGTGGAGCGAAGGTTCCAGGCCTGCGGGCAGATTCTCTGAGGAGGGACAGCCTAAGGAGATTCATCTGCGAAGGGTGAGGCTCCCAGGCTCAGGAGGTAGGGCCGGGCCCCTGGGAACTTTGCAGAGGAAGGCAGCCCAGCCCAGGTGGTAGCTGTAAATTGAGGGGAACCTCTAGGAGGGAACTGACCAGCGAGACCTCCCCACCGGGTGAGTCTTCCCTGCCGGGTGAGGTTTCCCCACAAGGATGGTAAAACCAGAGACTCAGGCCCAAACAGGACTTGCCTCAGCCCGCAGCCTAGGTCCCCTTTGGATGACTATTGGTCAACAAGTGGAGGCACCTCTGCCCACTAGCAGGGATTATACCCCACCTGAAGGCCACCACTCCTAGAGAGGCAGCTTCCTTGTGGAGCACTGCATTATCAACTTCCTCCAAGACTTCAGCCTACTGAAGGCTAAGGGGAGATATATATAGAAATCTTCAGGGACATTGTAAGTCAATGTAGATTCATATTTTGACCTCAGCAGTATGGATATTTGGGGCCAGATAATTCTGTGTTGTGGGGGGACGTCCTGTTCATTATAGGATATTTAGCAGCATCCCATTTCCCACTTACAAGAGGACATAGTACCCCTACCACACTTGTGATAACTAGAAGTGTCTTGGGACATTGACAAATGCCCTAGAGGCACAATTACCCCCAGTTATGAACTGTACTGCCTTTTATTCATCTTCTTTCTTAGGAAACACTGTCTTTCTATATCATAATTATGATCCAAAGTTTATATTTGTGTCATTCACTAATAATTATAATACCACTTGGATTTCATAGAAATCCTATAGTCTATGCTTATTTTAGTGCCATGTGAGATGAACAGTCAGAGAGGTACTCAGAGTAATTGACAAAGTTAGAATGGACCTTAACCTTCAGCCTATAATTCCTTGCTGTATACCAGTACTCTTCAATCTGGGATGATTTTGTCCACAGAGGGGACATTTGGCAATACATGAAGACATTTTCAGCCGTCACAAGTGTGGATGGAATGCTATTAGCACTTACTGGATAGAGGCCAGTGATCCCTTTTAACAACTGCAGTGCACAGAGCACCAACCTCTACCACCCACCAAGGAATTACCCAGTCTCAAATGTCAATTGTTGAGGAAACTTGATTTATCACTCTGCTATGTGGTCCTATACTCAGCTATTGCATTTCTCTCACTTTTTCCTACCTTTGACTAACATATTCCTCTACATTTATTAAGATATATTGAAGTCATAAATTATAGGGCTCATACTTCGAGTAACTTATATTGTACTGTTTAATTTTTTAAAATGTAATACCTGTGCCTCTCTCTTCTATTGTTTATAATATATGTTCTTTCCTATAGTCTGTGTGAGTGAAAAAGTCAGAAAAGGAATTTGTCTTCTTAGTTATGTTTGGAAAGCAATATTAAAACGTGAGGATGGCAAAAGTGGAAGAGGAAAATTGGTAACTAGTTTGAAACCTAATTAGAATTTTTAGAACAAAGATTATTCACTAAATATTCATTAAATATTTTAGGGCAGGCATAAAATCTCTATTTTTTTGTTCCTGATCAATAAATACTTTAAACATAGATAATAAAGGGAAGACCTTTTTAGTAAAGTTCAGGAGACAAAAAGGTGTTAGAGATGGGGCATATAATCCTGTTGTGGTGGTGGTTGTTTTAGCAAACATGAATTTGGATCCATTCTACTATTTTTACTTCTTAATTTATAAAATAATAATATCACTGACTTTTTGGATCATTTTTATGCCTTTTCATGCAAGCACAGATTTTTGACAATACCACCAGCATCAAAACATAGAAGAGTTGTATCACCCTAAAAATACTCAGATACTACTCCATTAAAGTCAGCTTCTTCCAGCCTTTCGGTCCCTGGTAACCTCAAGTCTGTTCTTCATCACTGTAGTTTTGTCTTTCCAATAATGCCATAAAAAACTGAATCATAAAAACTTTGAAAACTTGCGAGACTAACATCTTTGAGCATCTTAATGTGTTTGAGGTTTATCCTAATTGTTTTGTGGACAAATGGTTTATTAATTTTAATAACTGAAGAACATTTGATTTATGTGTCTACTACATGTTTCTTCAAATATCTCTATTGAAAGATATTGGGTTTCCAATCGTTTGGTGATTATAAATATTGCTGCTATAATATTTAGTATGCAAGTTTTTGTACAGACATAGGTTTTAATCTCTCTAAACTAAGCACACAGGCATGAAATTGTTGGGTCACTTGGTAAATTGTTGGTAAATATGTGTTGCACTTTTTAAGAAACTGCTAAACTGAGTTCTAGGGTAGCTGCATATTTTACATCTCCCTCAACCGTGTGAATGCTCCTATAGTTCTGTCTCCTCATTAGCACTCTGTATAATTAGTTTTTATTTTAGATATTCTAGAAGGGATTTAGTCTCGTTATAAGATTTATCAATTTTTTAATACTTTACTTTAGGATAATTTTAAATTTATGGAAATATTACAAAGAGTCGGGAGAGCTCAAATCTACCCTGCACTCTGTTTCCTAATTAATAACATCTTATACAAGTATGGTATCTTTGTCACAATAAATGAAGAAGTGATTAATTCATTATTGTTAACTAAGGTCTATACTTTGATTCATATTCTCTTAATTTTTACCCAACATTCGTGTTCCTGGATCCCACACAAAATATTATGTTAAATTTAGTTATTCTGCATACTTAGGCTCCTTTTGATTGTATTTTGTATGACCTTGAAAGTTTTAAGGAGTACTGGTCAAGTATTTTGAGTATTTTGTAGACTGTCATCTATTGGGATTTGTCTGTTTTTTAAAAAATAATTAGATTGGAATTATGGAGTCTGGAAAGGAAGGCCACAATACCATTCTCATCACATCACCTCAAGAGTACATGCTACTGTAGTATGCTAATTTTAAGTCCTTTGGGTATAAACCAAGAAGTGGGAAAATTGGGTCAAAGGTGGGTCCATTCCAAGTTTTCTGAGGAATCGCCACACTGCTTTTCAGAGTGACTGCACCAATTTGCAACTCCACCAGCAGTGTAAAAGTGTGCCTTTTCCCCCACATCCATCCCAACATCTATTATTGTTTGTGTTCTTGATAAAAGACATTCTAATTGGAGTAAGATAAAATCTTAGAATTGTTTTAATTTGAATTCCCCTACTTACTAGATGAATGGAATTGAAGAATATCGTACTAAGTGAAATAAGCCAATCCCCAAAAAAACAAAGGCCGAATGTTTTCCCTGATAAGTGGATGATGATATATAATGGGGGTAGAGGAGTGGGGATGAGAGAAGAATGGAGAAACTTTAGATTATGTAGAAGGAAATGAGAGGGAGGAGGGAAGGGTATGAAAAATGGTGGAATGAGAGAGACATCATTATCCTATGTACATGTATGATTATGCGAATGGTATGAATCTACATTGTGCACAACCATAGAAACAAAATGAGGTACCCCGTTTATGTATAATGAATCAAAATGTAGTCTGTAAAAATTAAAAAAAAATTTTTAAAAACAACAAAAAAAGAGTCCATGATATCAATCTAATTTATTGTTGGTGTTGACCTTGAAGAGCTGGCTCACATAAGCTTCTTCACTATAAAATTACTGTCCCCCCATCTGCTTCCATACTGTGTTCTTTTGAAAGAAGTCGCTGTGTATAGACCAAACACAGGAATGGGGCGTTATGCTCCAATGCTTCACCTCCTTAAGTGCCTAATAAGAACATAAATAATTTAGAGTTTTTCTGCATGGGACATTTTTCTATTCTCCTCTATTTATTAATTCAATCATTTATTTATATAAATATGACATGTATAATTATTTTATACTTCAGTTATAATTCAGTACTACTTTATTTATTCTATTGTTCCAACTTTGACCAGTAGGAGCCCTTTATATTGTTTTTCTTGTGCTATTTTGGTTTTGGTTTTGGTTTGTTTTGTTTTTAGCATTTCTTTACTTTCTGTCACAGCAAGAAGTCCAAGGTTCATCCTTTATTGTTCCTGCCACATTTCTAGAACCTGCCATTTCTCCAAGGAGGTCTGGTTTCCTTTAATGGAGAATAGCATTGGAAACCAAGACTGGGGTGGTAGATGGGCTTATTGTTACCATTGTTTTAAGCACCTCTTTAATGACAGATGGAGAGAAAATATGAGTGCATAATAACCTATGTATGTACACATACCTGTAAAAATTTCTGCATGTAACCATCTATATGTAGATTAAGCTAACCATGAATTTATACTGATATCTCCAACTCTGATCCATTGCTGCAAGGAGGCTCATTCTAATCTCCTCTCCTTCTTGCTAATCCATAACTTCTCACTCCAACTGTGAGAAACCTGTCTGCAAACATCTGTGATGCATTTGCTTTATCTCTCACTTCCAGTATACACAATAGTGGTTTCAGAATAGTAAACCCATACCCCCGTGGGAAGGTACTCTTTCAACTGGAGTGCAGTGCTTATATAGTTTCTTTTGATTTTGTCTCACAGACACTACTCATTTCCAAAGTCACATAGATCAACATCTTTTCTCCCTGCCAGCTTTAGTGAGGGTTATTTTATACATCTGTAATAATAGTTAGATTATTTCATCACATTCTGCAATTGGTCCAGGGATCCACCAACATCCTCAAATTTTTTTCTTTGCGTTCTTTTTAGTTCACTCCTCATTCTGTCAAATTTTATGATTTTTGATAAATCCATAACCATCATTACAGCAAAATACAGAATTGTTTCACTGTTTTATTAATCCCTTTATTAAGCTCCTCACCCACCAAACCCTAGTAGTCACTGGTATGTTTGCCATCTTTAAAGTGTTGCCCTTCCAGGGTATTATATAAAGTGAATTCTAGAATATGCAGCCTTTCCAACTGCCTCCTTTCATTTAGCAATGTACATTTAAGATTCAGCTGCATCTTTGATTCTTGACAGGTCATCCCTACTTCTCTCCAAATAGCATTTCACTGTTATGCTCCAAGTAGAGGTTCTTTACCTATTCGGCACTGAAGGGCATCTAGGTTACTTCTAGTGTTTGATGAATAAAGCTACTATAAATATTCACGTGAAGGATTCTGTGTACCTAAGTGTTCAAATCAGTTGAGTAATTCTTAGGAAGTGTTTATATAGTAAGACCATGTTTTGCTTTAAAGAAACTGCTACAGTATCTTCCAAAATGATTTTGCCATTTTACATTCCCACCTCAATGAGTGAAGATTCCCATTGCTCCATGTTTCACCTGCAATTGATAATGTCTATATTTGTATGTTAGCAATTCTGACAGTCACATGGTATTCCCAATTTCTCACTTTTGTCCATGGTTATTAATACTTCATATGATTTATTCACTTAATATGTTGTTACTATTATTGCTTCAAGCAAACATAGATCTTTTAGATCTAAGATCTAAGATCTAATTTAAGAATAAGAAAATTGAGGGGCTGGGGTTGTAGCTCAGTGGTAGAACGCTTGCACCTCATTTGTGAGGCACTGGGTTTGATCCTTAGCACAACATAAAAATAAGTAAAAGTCTACAACCAAAAAATACTTTAAAAAAGAATAAGAAAATTGAAGAGTATATTTTTATCTTCATTTAATCTTTCTCAATTGCTCTTTCTTTCCTTGTATAGATCCAAGTTTCTGACCTTTCCCACTTTCCTTCCACCTGAAGAACTTCATGTAACGTTTTTTTGCAAGGCAGGTCTGCAGCTGATGAATTCCCTGATTTCGATTATCTAAGGAAATTTTCATTTCTTTTTCACTTTTGAAGGATAAATTTTCTCCATATAGAGTTCTAAGTTGATGGGGTTTTTTCAACACCATATTTTTTACTCATTTTCTTTTTGCTTGTGATTTTATTTCTGGTTTTGATGAGAAAGAATGTCTTCCTTTTTTCTCCTATGTATAAGGTGTTCAATCCCTCTTCCCAGCTTCTTTGTAGATTTCTCTTTGACTTTGACTTTCTGAAACTGGAATAGGATGTACCAGGGCATGTGTGTGTGCTGTGGATACTCACTCTGCTTCATATTCTCTGAGCTTCCTGGATATGTGGTTTGGGGGTCTGTCGTTAACTTGGAATGTCTTTCAGACACATCTTCTCCTCCATTGTTTTCTTCCTCCCTCTTGCACTATGATTGTATGCATGTCCTATCTTTAGAAACTGTCCCACAGTTCCTGAATGTTCTGTTCTGGTTTGTTTGGTAAATTTTCCCCTTGTGTTCTAGTTTGGGAAGTGTCTATTAACCTGTGTTCAACTCAGTGATATTTTCCCCTGGCCATATCAGGTATAATAAGGTCATCTTTATTCTGTTGCTGTGTCTTTCCTTTCTACAATTTCCTTTTGATTCTTATTTACAGTGTTTATTGTTCTGCTTTTATTACTCATCTGTTTTTACATATTACCTACATTTTCCACTAGAGTCTTTCATCATATTAACTGTATTAATCTAAGTTTTAATATGCAGTTCTGTTCCTCTGTCTTTCAATAGAAGAAAACTATGGCCCTGTGGGATTGAAGAAGGAAGTCAACAGAAATAATAGGTGATTTACTACTAGAGACCACAGTGCACATTCCTTGGGCTTCAACATTCCCTGATGGGGAAAATAACACCCACAGTAAGCAGAAAAACAAATTCCCTAAGACGTCTGTGCTTTAGTCCCTGGTCCTATGAATATGTGACCTTATATGGCCAAAAGGACTTTACAGATGTGGTTAAGTTAAGGATCTTGAAATGGGAAATTATCCAGCATTCCTGGTGGGTCACATGTAGTCACATGGGTTCTTAAAAGCAGAGAACTTTTCCTGGTCACAAGGAGATGTGGTCAGAGGGAGATGTGACTTTTGTAGGATGGCTAGAGAGATCCAATACTGCTGGCTGTTAAGAGGTGGAAAGAGATTCTCAGCCAAGTAAGACATCCTTTAGAATCTGGGAAAGGAAAGGAAATGCCTTCTCCCTTGAGCCACTAGGAAGGATGATAGCCACTGACTGATTTTAGCCCAGATACTGCTGTCAGATGTTTAACTCCCAAAATCATAAGAATAAATCTGCATACAAGTCACTAAATTTGTGGTAATTTGTTTCAGCAACAATAATGTAACACCCATTTCAGAAAATAATTTCATTATTTATCATTGTTCTATTACTATTCAAAAGAGAAAAAAGCTGGGTCCAGTGACATGTGCTTATAGGCCCAGTTACTCAGGAGGCTCAGCTGGGAGAACCCCTTAAGCCCAGTACAAGGACACCCTGGACAATAGAGCAAAACTCCTTCCCCCAAGATTTTTTAAAAATTCCCATATGGTGGTGGTGGGAGGGGGTGGCAAGGTTTTTGTAAACTTCTGGACCTTAGTACCATATCAGACAGACTATAAGCATTGCATTAATGTCTTAGAAGTCATTAATTACTTAGAAGTAATACTGGTCTTGATTCCAATTTAGAATATTAGAAAATTCTTTTAAAAAGTACCAGCCTTGAACCTCATGATAGCCCTCCCAATTCACAAGTTTAGCAGTATACCATGGCAGTTAAAATTATTTCCAATTTTTAGGAGGCAAGACATTAAAAAATTATCTCTGATTTATAGAAACATATGTGCTCTGTTCTCGTTGGAAATCTTTTATGCACTGCTACTGACTTGCTGTATGAGTCAGTACATTTCTTTTTCGGTAACTCTCCATGGTCCATTGGAAATATCACAGAGAAATTGGGAGCAGCAGTGCATTTTCTAAAGCTAAAAACAAACAGCAAATGAATGGGATTCGGATCTTATTAATCATATCACAGAACAAAGAGGGGTAGTATTTCAATGTAATTTTTAAAAATCATTACACAATACTTTAAGGAAAATGAAATTCTCATCCTTTGTAGCAATTAAAAGGAGAAAGCTGTCCAGCATCAAGCAATCCAAAAATCTCAATGTTAGATGGTAAGAGCCATCCAAAAGCTCCTTGGGTTAGCTCTTGGGTGGGAGTACTTCAATAAAATCTTTTCTAGGGTAAAATCAACCAAAATAATAAGAAATAAGCATATATGCCCACATATCAAATGCATAATAGCTTTATTTGTTGTGAATCTTCAAGAAGTTGATTTTTTAAAATGTATTTCTTCTTTACAAAGATTTCCCTGGAAGAAAGTTGCTAATGGAAGGAAGAACCTTAGGAGAAGCAAAAGAATTATGGTAATTGAAATCTCCAGCTATGAAAGATATTCCTTATGACAATTTGTCATTCTGGGATCCTTAATATTGCTGTCAAAATTATGGTGATTTATTGATTTTGCTTAAAAAAATCAGATGAAAGTACATTTGAGCCGAACAGGAAATGTGACAAAATAACCAGCAATTATTTTCCACAACATGAAGTGACTGCAAGAAGGAAAGCTTAAAGTCCCTTCTTTGTTGAGGATATACGAGCCATTAATCCTCAGGTTTGTATTGCATACTTTAGCAAATGTAAGTTTTCCTTTACAGATTTTAGCCTGCTTTTGAGTATAGATGTATCCAACATTTCCCAGTACTGTCAGATAATTGCATACCAAATGGAATGAATTCAGAGAATTCAGGAAAGTCTCCATCTTTTCCTGGATAATAAACACTGAAGTAATCTAGAGAAATCATCCTAAGGATAAATAGAAACCAGCACGTCTAATTCTCCTTATTTAGTTCTTGTCATGCCGCTCGGCTTCATCCAGAGTGAATTGTATTGAAACACCTTGGAAAAAGAGAAGGAATGCAGATCAGAGAATGAGGCCTCTCAGAAATTAGTTTATTTGGCTTAGGGGCAGCAGAGGGTGCTTGTTTGTCAAGGGCAACGGCATTTATGAAACTTCAGGCCCCCTCTCTTCTCTATGAAATAATGTTCTAGAATCAAATGTGATTGCCACATATTGACTGAACTTGCTACAATGACTAAAGGGAAACATTCTCCCATCCCTTTGCGGGGCTAAGCAGCAGACAGAACTTTAATGTTATAATCCAAGAATCCACAACTGGGCTGCAAGGATTAGCAGTTAATAACAATTTTCATATGTAGATGAATAACAAATTCTAGAAAAATGTTTCATTTGATATTAGTAATTGCAAAATGAAAAAATTGAAAATTTTTTTTCAGAAAAATATACTTTCTAAAAACACCTTCTTTCATTATGATGAATATTAATTGATCACTTCCTATGTTCAAGACTGTGATACAAGCATTTTATAAATACTCTTCACTAGTATTTAAAAAAAAAAGTAACTGAGAAACCATTAGGCTGAGATGGCTCCAACAATTTGAGTTAGCAAACCTAAATCCTAGGCATAGTCGAGGAAAGTGAAACTTAATCTTTACCTATCAGAAATCTTCCAGTAAGCTCTATCTGGGGACTTCCCACTTTAACCAATCAAATGAAGTAGTTCTCCTTTATCTTCAGTTTTGTTCTCTGCATTTCTTGTTATCCATGGTCAACCATGTTCTGAAAATATTAAATGGAAAATGTTAGAAATAAATAATTTGCATTTTAAATTGCACATCATTCTGAGTAGCGTGATGAACTCCACCTGCATCTTGCCTGGGAAGTGCATCATCCCTTTCTCCAGTGTATCCATGCTGGATGCACTACCTACCCGTTAGTTACTTAGTAGCCATCACAATTACCAGATCAACTGTCCTGGTCTGGTAGTGCTTGTATTCAAGCCCAAAACACAGGAGTAATTATGCTGGCAATTTGTATATGCCAAAGGAGATTGGACCAAAAAGTGCCTCCTTTAAGAGAAAAAAGTAAAATTTGAGATTTAATAAGGAAAGAAAAAGCAATCTTACACTGAGGTCATAATGCCTGTGTCACTCACTGGACTGCATCTCATCATGCTGACCTCATAACATCTCACATCAGCACATGGAGCATAGATATTTTGGCACAGAGATGGAGAGACCACGTTTACATAACTTTTATTACAATGCATTGTCAATAGTTGTACTACTTTATTTCCAATTATTGTTGTTAATCTCTTATTATGACTCAGGTACAAATTAAACTTTGTCAGAGGTATGCATATATAGAAAAAAAACAGTTTTTATAGGATTCAGTACTATCTGTGCTTTCAAGCACCTGCTATGGGGCTTAGAACCTATACCACACGAAGAAGGGGGAAACAACTGTATTCTCTTTGTATGGTTCCTTATAAAAGTTTTCACCTTAAGTTTCCTCAGTGGAGTCCCATACTGCTTGTAGTCTGGTGATACAGATTCATGAATTACTATTTGGTGAAATAAACTCTTTTCCAAAGTAAATGTATAGTTTCTAACCCTACTCACAATAGCTCTATGAGAAAAGTATTGCTATTCCATTTTGCAGATAAAGTACTGTGACTCAAAATGACTTTCATTTTCCCAAGGTCATGCAGTTAACATACATAGAGCTAGAGGGTGGGCCCCCACATATTTAGGGTCTCAATTGAACAAGAAATTGTCTCAGTGGGGTGGAGTGGGAGTGGGAGGCTAACTGATCCTATGTATCCATGTTGTCTCAGTCAGAAGACTATAATCATATACTCAAGGCCAAGAACCCCATATTAAAGGTGAGATGCTGCTCTCAAAATCTCTCATTTCTCATGTTAATACATCAATATAAAACTCCTGGGAATTGAAAACGTGCATAGAGATATGAACTTTATAAATATTCTGCCTTCAATAGCAACTTAACCAGGATCAATTTAAAGGAGAAGTAATCAGAGCTTTTCCTTTATTTTCTTTGTTCATCCAACAATTCAATAAACAGTTATAGATCTTACATTGTACCAGAAAATGTTCTGGGTTTTGAAAACCCAATGATGTCTGAGACATCCTGTCTTCAGAAAGCTCTAGTCTACTGAAGAAGCCAGAGAAATAAATTATTTATGAGCACAAGTGCTGTGTTTTATTAGAATAGAGTACTGTGGACGTGCTTAAGAGGAATGTCCAGCCTGTCTGGCAGGACACAAGCATGTCTAAGATGAGCTATCATGATTTTAACTTCCAGTATTTTAAGGTCCTTAGTGAAAACAGACAAAAGTAGCAAGTAGGCTTTTTGGTGAGGATTACTTGTATGTTTCAAAGACATGGATAAGAACTTGAATTGCCATAATCCACAAGCAGAGGGAGCTCTGTAAGATTCTAAAATGAGAAAAGCGTCCATTAGACTAAGTTGTATTTTTGTGCCTATCACAACATTGAGCACCCTGGCACACTTCAGTCTGAGGGAGGAAGAGAGTGTTCTAATTTGAAGAGCCATGTTTAGAAAGACATAGATCACTTGGGACAATGCAAAGAACAGTAAAAGAGCAACTGAAATCTGTATACCAAGACTTGACCCATGATTAAATTTTCTGAGTTTTTCTTCAGACCTGGTGAATTTCAAGAACAAAAATTGGGGGAAGTGGGCCTTTTCTTGAACCTGGTGATCTACTCATCCAGGGAATCTCTTGAATAGTATTGAAAAATGCAAGTTACAAGGAACAGACCCAATTTTTGTTTCTAAGTTAAAGAAGTCTAATGTAAGATAAAATCATCTCAACTCTGGAAAGTGTTTATAGAGAAGTTAAGAATAACCCAAGCTAGATGTTTAAACTGATTATGAAGTAAATTTTAAGAGAGAGAGCTAAAAACAAAGATTTGTCAAGATTTAACCTAAATTGAACCCCACCTCTCTCTTCCTTCTACTACTGGATTTGGGAGTAGAAATGGAAGGGTAAGGAAGAGGTAAAATTTAAAAGGAGAGGGAGTATCCCAGGAAAAGTCTCTACAAACTCACTGCACAATTGACACCCCCCACAAAGTCTTAGTCCTCTATCCAACACCTCCCATCTCACTGTTCAACACCAACAGATGTAAACACTTACACAGAAGAACAAGGCTCTCAAAGCTCTTGAAATGCCAAAACTCTCAAGACAGAGGACTCTTGTTTTAAGTTTTTACAAATTGTTTATTTATGAGGGAAAGACTACATGCTAGAAGTAGCCATAGTGTTTTTCTGTCTGTTTTTCATACCCAGTGGTAACTTTCAAAATTATTTTTGAGAAATAAACTAAACTTAAAAAATAACCAAATTTCACAAAATTAAATCCAGTTATTCTTAAGTATTACAAAGTCCTTGCCTCAGGGGCTAGAATAAATTAAACCCAATGTGCTCTGAGAGAGAAAGAAACCCTTTCAGTAAGAAGTGAGATAATGTCCTCCAGCGTATTTCAAAGGACTGTTGCACACACCACTGTGACACTCCCACGCCAGGAGCCGGAGCAGAATCAGCCAAGACTTTGCAGGCTGGGAAGACGCTTCACAAAGGAGTTTCCTTTAGAAGGGACTTGTGTGTTCCTTGCACCTGCTATGGCACTGTTCACATGTCAAACCTGCAGTGCTGAGATTTACAGGAGAATGTTATCTTTTTAGAGCTGGGTGTAAACTTAAAAAAACAAATTGGTCCCATTTACTGTCTATTAGCTTCTGTGCATCAAGATAGAAAAATTGTGGGCTGGGCTTGTGACTCAGTGGTAGAGTACTTGCCTAGGATGTGTGAGGCCCTGGGATCTATCCTTGGCACCACATAAAAATAAAATAAAGGTATTGTGTCCACCTACAACTAATATATATATATGTGTGTGTGTGTGTGTGTGTGTGTGTGTGTGTGTACTATAATATATATTTCATATATATATATATATATATATACATATGAAAAAGATAGACAGAAAATGAAGTCCAGTGTGGTGGCACATGTCTGTAATCCCAGTGGCTTGGGATTCTGAGGCAGGAGAATCACGAGTTCAAAGCCAGCCTCAGCAAAAGCAAGGCACTAAGCAACTCAGTGAGATCCTGTCTCTAAATAAAATATAAAATAAGACTGGGGATGTGGCTCTGTGGTTGAGTGCTCCTGAGTTCAATCCCCCATGACTTTCCCCCCAAAAGAGATAGAAAAATGAAGAACACGTGTCTAGATATGTATACTGCAATTGTATACAGTTATGTTATCTATTCCTTCTCATTTTAAAATAAATTCTAGAGATTGAGTTTGTGTCTTTGTGTCTTTGCTTTTGATTTTATTTTCTGGTAATTCATTTTTGTTTTATAATATTATTAGTCCTTGAGAAATTGGAAATTTTAAAAAAATAATCCTTCTTCGTATAGTTTTAAAATTGCTTCTTTTGCCATGCTGATCAGGACAGCATGGGGCAGAAGTTAGACTCAGGGGGCCAGTATGTGGGAACACAGACTCCATCCTTTGCCTCAGAAAGTTATCACTCTGTTCATCTGTTTTAAATGCTGCAAAAGATGGAAAAGTGTAATACAAATGTTTATACTGGGAAGGAGAAAAGAATTCATATGATAGAGTAGCTCCTACTAAGCAAGGTGAGAATTTATACCATCCGTATACCTTTATATTTCTCCCTCTTCCCTTAACTGTCTTCAGGGATGAGAACTCAGCCTGAAAATGCAATCACGTTGAAGGAGGAGTGATAATTTCAAAGTTTCTCCCTGTGTTTTGCACTAGGGAGACACGACACAGTATCAGAGCTTAGTTTGGATAGTAGGTAGAAAATGAAACTCATATTCATGAGAAATATTTGGAAATGGGATGGAGGGCATTGACAGCTAAGACAGTGAGGGAGGGAGAAAGTTCTAAGACAGCACTAGGAGGAGTCAGAAATGAAGAGACATTCACAGAGGCAGAGAAAGGCTGTGGGTTTTAGAGTCATGTTGTTTAATATTCCATTTTAAATTATCGCCATGCTGTGCTATTATGTGCAGTAATTTCCCTCCGTTTCTATCCATTAGCCCAAACCTTCAATGAAAACTAGCTCCATTGTTATGCATTGATGGATCTCAGGGAAGGAAAGGAATGGCATGTCCTGTGTGTGTGTGAATTGGGCATGGGGTGCAACACCCATCTTGAGGCAAATTCACAAGGTCACAGAAGCAGTGACAGAGGCAGATGTGCAGAGCAGAGACTGAGAATCCAATGGGATCTGAAATTTCAGTGAGAAATGACCAGGGGCTCTTGCCACTGCCCTGGCCAACAGCCCCCAAAGATGTTTTGTGATGGGTACTGGATTTCTCACGAAACTGGGATAAAAGCTTAAAACATTCATTAATAATGAGAGAGAAAATGTAATAATGCTACAGATACTGGGGGAGAAGTAAACAGATCTCATGGTCTTAATGTGTCAAGCAATTCCTATATGCCAAATGTAAGAGTTTTCCATGTGTCATCTAATTTATACTTTAAAGCAACCCCAGCAATAGAATTCTTTCTGTATACTATTTTACAATTCTTACCTTAACAAAACTAAAAATCCAATTGCAACAGATTTTAAATCATGGATGGAATCCAGTCTTCATCTTTAGATGACCCAACTGAAATCCAAATATAGTAAATGATCAACCCATATGAAAGTGAGTGTCAGAGTCAAATCTAAAAGAAGCCCAGACAAATTAATAAAATATTTCTCCCAACAAGAGAGCAGAGAAGAACCAAGTACACATCCTTAGCATTTTTAAATATACGCCTGAAATACTAATCCTAAAAATTTCTCTTTTATGTGAATCTCCAAATTGGTTTCTCCTCCTCCTCATCCTGTTCCTCTTCCAACCTCCATCTTCTTTTTGATATGGCAAACACAGATGAGCTCATCTAGTTGATCCTCCCCATAAACCATTCTGTAATGGCAACATGGTTAGCTAAAGGTTGCATTGGACACCTACAAAACCTCATATGATAACTGAATACCGCAGGATATACACCTACTAGACTCACAAGTTCTATGACATACTGGGTCTGTATTCTTCTAGTTAGCAAGTTTTGTATTTAGGTTGGAACCTGAGTTAAATTTGGGGCTCAAAGTGAGGAGGACATAACAGCATCATGTGTGAATTCAGTTAGTTGGGCAATCAGTCATAAGATGTTCCCTCTGTTAGAGGGGTTGAGCTTTCCTATTTGAAAGTCCAGCACTCTGTGCCACACCCTGGCTATCGTTAAGGGATGACTTATTGCCTTGTTGTCAGATAATTATTGCTGTAACCCAGGGAAACATTCTTTCCTGTACTTCTTGAACCATAGTTTATTGATACATATCCTCATGACATGAATAGTTCACCAAAGAAATGGCAAGTTTGAGTCTTTATTTCTTCTAGTTTATGTTTGATTTTTTCATAGACTTCTAACATAATTGAGATAATAAAGACTGTCCTAGAAAATCCCTGTGATTACCCAGATGAGTAAACTGAGGCTCAGCACCTAATGCATAGTAGGTGCTCAATGAATATTTACTGAACAATTAAACAGATCAAACTATCTGTTGAGTCACATGACAGAGCTGTGATTAGAAACCAAGTCTTAAAATTTCCAGCTCAAGCCTGTATCTACAGTATCTACAGTATCACCACCTCCTTTCCGCCTCATTCCACATCTGATAGCTCCTGGTACAACTGCCCACAATGAGGATATGCAGGTAGAGAGATGCCAGTCAAAGGAACAGCTTTGATTCCTAAATAGTGTGCATTCATCTAAAAGATACATGGGAACTATGTTTTAAAGAAGTCTGTTTTAAACTGAAGAAGGGGATGTGAGAGTGCCTCCTCTTCATCACTCACAACCCCCACAACCCTCTCCACACACACATTTGTGTTTCCTGTTCTGAGTACGAATCAAAGCGTTCCTCCATTGGAAGAAGGTGAGGGGCAGAGAACATCAGAATGCAGAGGAGGAGGAAAACCGCACCTGGATGCAGGGACGGACATTACTTTAACCAGCCTTGACAGTGGTTTCAAGAGACTCGCAGAGCTTAAAATAATAGGTGCTAAAAGCAAGGTCAGTGTGGTCTGATATCTTCATGAAGACTGGAAAGCATTAAAGAAATATTATAATTCTCTCAGGAAAGGAGAGACGATGAAAAAGATTTCCCATTTTAACCCCAACCCAGGGCACATCATGTCCAGCTCTTGTCTCCCTTCCACCTCTGTCCAAAAGGCTCCTTTCTGTTCCATAGAGAGAAAGATGTTCAGCAGTGTAAGTAAAGTATCACCCAACTTTAAAGACCTATCATCTCAGTCAGCTGTGTCCTCCTCTCCCCGGGGGCTCCTCTGAAGGTACCTGGCTTCCTTCACTTTATTGTTACCATGTTCACATTCTAGGCATTAAATCAACCACCCTAGACCACACCAGCTTACTCTTCTTGCAATGGGCTTTCTAAAGTGAGAAATAGCACTTTATGGCAACCACTATGACTTAAGGCAAAGGATATTTATTATTAGCCTTTCATTAATTAAAATCATTTTGATTCTGATTGGTAGCTAAAATTATATATAATATATAATATTAAATATGATATACATAAAATTATATATTATATGTATTAATAATGATTATATTATTTATGTATACTGGAAATGCTATACCTGCCAATAGATATGGGCTTCCACTTCTGGTGGTTTTAGATATCAGCGACCTTTTATGTGTCACTTCTCTCTTATCTTTGCTATATGACTATCAGTGAGTATATGGTCTAAAGTCAGGAAGTCATGCAAGGAAAGTGATTTGGGGAATAGTGGGAATAGGACATTAGAAAGTATGGGCTTTGATACTGATTCATTCTGCAGTTCTCTTGTTTGAATTCTAGGTGGTATTTCCACTCACCAGAAATGTTGTCACTCAAAATGGCCTGAAGATATTAGTGACTCTAAGTATGTGAAATATTTGTTCTTCTAATTGCTAGCAAACAGGGAAAATATGGTGAAATAAGACTGACTAGTGACAAAACTTTACAGTTATTTCCTGATGTCTCTTTATCTGAGAACCAAAGACATTCTTCTGCATAAAGATCAGATGTTCAGGCTTTTGTGTCTATTTAAGCCAAGCCAAGTATTTGAGTCAGGCCCTGGAAACTTCTATAGACTTCTTCTAGATCATTATCTATGAGCATGAAGATCATGTGAATCTTGTTTATGGATATTTTCCACTCCACCTCGCATGATGTCTGCTCTTCAGTAGGCCAAACAAGACACTTATTTCACAGATGAATTAGTAAGAAGATGCATGAATGGAGTGGCTTTGGAGTATTTGCTGGGCTCTATATGGAATGCTATTCCAGGTCTTCATGAAGTTGGCTGCTTTTTGTTACTCTGGACTTTCCCAGGGGCACCTTTTTAGAGAAGCTTTTCCTGAACACCGAATGCTTATTTAATAATCCATGAACTCACCCAGGTCAATTTCTATTTTCATCCCATTTTATTGTGTTCATAGTTCTTATTTTTACTTCTTGATGAGTGCATTGAAAGAGTCCTCTAAAATACAAACTCCATGTGGCTAAGAACTTTATCTTGAACTTTGTGGGAACCACAGTTTCTGAAGTGGTACCTGGTACATACTGGGCACTCAATGAATATGTTAAATAATTGAATTTTTCAAAGTGAAAGATATACTTCTCTAGGTGCATCAGAAGAGGGAAACATTTGTAACAAAAGTGTATCTTCCTTTTCATTTATTTGGAGCTAGGAATTCTTCATTCCTTCCAACCCTCCTGAGAGTTAATCATATTTTTCAAAACATTTCTGTGCTTCCTGATATCTAATTGTCCTTATATTTTCCCTATCCTTCCCTCTGATAACATGGCTTGTTTTTTCCTTTGATATGAGTCTTACTCATTCTACTCCACTCTTGTTCAACTCCATCAAAGGATTTCTGTGTTCCACGTCGGTTCTTAGGAGAACCACTGGCCAATTATACAAACCCTGTCTCTCTTGATTTCCAGTTTGCCACCTAACTTTCACCAAAATTTTCATCTTTTAACCCTCTTTCATCACTTCAGCCGTCAAAATGTTCCTTCCTTTGTCTTTGTTTCAATTTATGCTAGTCTATTTTGTTTCAAAGATGGAGGTCTCTCTTCTGTTTCCTTGATTAAAGTCAAGTCTTGATCAATAATTGAAGTATGTTAGGGGTTCAATAACTGAAGTTCTTGCTGCAGCTCCTAATAAATTTTCATATGTAAAGTAACTGGGAGGATCCCCATTAACAGTGAGTAGTAGGATGATTTACATGAACTTTCCCTTATCTTGGTCTACTGCAGACACAGGGAATAGAAAGAGCTTACCAACTCTGATGCCATTATTTTTTAGTTTTTGTTAATTGTTATTAGTGTATTATAATTATACATAATAGTAGGATTAATTGTGATGTATTCATACATGCACCTAGGATAATTTGGTCTGTTTCATTTTCTTGCCTCCCTCTCCCTCCCTTCCTCTTCCCTGGATCTCTTACTACTACTCTACTGGTCCACTGGTCTCTCTTCTGTTTTCATGAAGTCCTCCCCTCCTTTTTGTCTTTTGTTCTCTCTTGCTTCCACGTATGAGAACAAACACAAAATTAGCTCTAAGTCCACCACTGGGAATATAGTGGACAAAAACAAAACTGACATATCTTCACACCATGTGGGTTTTGCTCTGGGTGGCACAAAGACTATATGTTTGAGAACATAATATTTTTGTTCTCTATAGAACATGTCACAAAAGTCAGGTCAGTGTTATATGATGTACTCCTGAGATAAAACTAATTTTCATATAGCAATAGAGTAGCTTGCAACTTTTTGTCCACCTCAACACATCTGAAAGATACAATACACTCTTGCCATTGGCAGTGACCCATGTCACAGTGCTTCCTGTGTGAGGGAGAGTGTAACCATGTGTTCTATTCAGTTAACATTCAGTTAGTTTTGACTGTACCCTCTCCTTCAAGAGAACTGTTATATACAGAATTGAAATATGGAATGTATCTTCATTTCTATAATGTTGTTTGATATTATTGCTATTCTGTATTCTCTCATCCTTACTATGCATAAAGCAAACACTTAAATATTTGAACTTCTCAAAAAATTTTTTTTCTTTTGGTACTGGAGATTTAATCCAGGGACACTTAATCACTGAGCCACATTCCCAGCCCTCTTTTATATTTTATTTAGAGACAGGGTCTTGATAAGTCGCTTAGGGCTCACTAAGTTTCCGAGCCTGGCTTTGAACTTGCAATTCTCCTGCCTCAGCCTCCCTAGTCACTGGGATTACAAGCATGAATCACCATACCTGGCTATTTGAACATTTTGTGGGCAAAAGCCACATGCCATACAGTATCTCTGAGGCTTTTAGCAAACTATCTTAACATTGTATAATTTTAACAAATTCCTTTTTAAGGGACAAGAAAGGTTATTGCTTTTGTAAGAACAGAAGCTTAAATAACACACACAAAAAAATAAGTCAGAAGTAGAAAGGCAATGGTAAATTTTTCAGTCCAAAAAATTCACTATTTTAAAAATAAAATAAGAGCAATCATTGCTTGAAATGAATCACAAAATTGTAGGAATGATTTTGCTCATTTCATGTCAATGTTGTAAGGAATAATCACATATCAAAATCATTCAGCAATTTTTCCATCAAACATGTATTTCCTCCCTCCAAACTAGCATATGTCCATTTTCCCACCTCTCTGTTTGTAGTGAAAAACTTCTCAAGTTTCCCATGGCTTCCCCACCCCCCTGCTTACCTTGGGGGTGACAATTAAGAATTTATTTATTGTCAAGGTATTAGGTGATTAAACAGAAAGTTTCAGTGGTTACTTTAAGACTATATAGCATGGATAAGAAAAGATAACCCAGATTTAACAAATTTGGAAATACAGCAAAGCAGAGAAATCTTGTTAAAGTTTGTTGCATGTTAGGTAGCATATGATGAGAACTATTCATACAACACCTCATTCGTTAATTTATTCTCTATTCAAACGATAAATATTAAGTACCTAAAATACTTGTGCATACAGAGATATCCCAAACAGGTTTGTTCTATGCTCTCTGCCAGAGGTTCCTAGCAGGAGACTGTGTTGCTGTCCACAGCAGTGACCTGCTTGCTTGCCTGCCAGCCCTTATTGTCTATTTGTTTTTCCTTGACTCAGTCTCCTCTTCTCTGCCTGTTTCCTGGGACAACCTCCCATGTGAAGGACTTGAACTCAAGTACTTACCTCAGGGTTTGCTTCCAGGAGGGCATGAACAAAGACATCAGGTAAAGCACAGTAAAGGAAGAGGGAAAGGGAGGTGATGAGGCTCTATGGTTGGCCAAGAGCTCAGCATAGAGGACCCCAAAGACAGTCAGGGTGGCCAGAGCAAAACAGGTAGGGGATGTACCCAAGAGGAACTGAAGAGAGAAGCACTGGCCAAGTCCTCTAGATGCCTATAAGTCATTGTATAGTTTCCTATTTTTGTCATAAATCTTCATAAACTTGTGGCTTAAAATAGCATAAAGTTATCCTATAGTTCTGCAGGTCACAAGTCCAAAGTGGGTCTCCCTGGGCTGCATATGGTTCGAGGACCAGCAGGATTGTGTTCTATTCCAGCTTTAAAGAGAACTCCTCTTCTGCTACATTCTTGGCTCATAGATCCTTACCATCCTCAAAGGCAGCAATGGTGGGTGGATTGAGTCTTCCCCATCATAGTGCTCTGAGTCACTCTCTCCTGCCCTTCTCTCCCACTTAGGAGGATCCTTGTGATTACTTTGGATCCACCTGGCTAATCCAGGCTACTTCTCGGCATTTTAAGTTCAGCCGATTAGCAATTTAGCATGGACACTTGTAATTGGCCCTTACTGGGTAACCTAATATAGTCACAGGTTCTGGGAATTAGAATTTGGACATCCTTCCATGGGAGACATTACTGTTTACAAAACCCGTAAGGATTTAAGAGTTTGCAATGAGAGAGAAAGCCATGGAGAATTTATAGTTGGAGAGTAACACGATCTAATTTGTGTTTTTTAAAGATCCTGATTTGCTACTGTTTGGTGAATCCATTGAAGCGTGACAAAAGTGAAAATGGAGAGATAAATCAGGAAACTATGGCAAAAGTTCAGATGAGGAGAGTTGGGAAGTGATGTGATGGTGTCAGAGTTTTTTAGAGGTTCAACCAATAGGCTTTGATGAAGGATTAGATCTGAGGAAAAGGAGGATTGGGGCTTCAAATGGATTCAAAAGTATTGAGGCGAAGGGAGACAGTGATTTGATGATATGGAAAACATTGGTTTAGAGAGAATAAGATATTTAGCTTTCAACATGATTTCTGAATGTAAAAGACATAAATGGATTTAAGCAGGCAGATCGTGAACTCTGAAATTCAAAATTGAAGTTTTGGTTAAGAACATAACAATTTGGAGGTACCATTATACAGATAGTGTTTATAGCCATGGGAGGTAATGCTGTTGCCTTAGGAGAGAAGAAAGTGAAAAATGAAGACAGGATACAGTGCTTGAGTGTCACCCTACCTCCCCCTGGAGTGTTGGTCCCTCTGCTATACATTCCGTGCTCTCTCCTCCTGATTTTGCCCTGTAGAACTTCTTTGTGCTGTTTCTTGGATCTTCTCATTCCATACTACATGTCCCTGGACCTCTCATGTGTTATTGTTTTTTTTTTTTATGCCATATTCTGAATAATTTTCCCATATTCTTTCTTGCAATTGCACAATCTTCTTTATCTAGTCTATTTACATGATCATTTTTAAGTTGAGTGGCTATAACTTTCATTCCAAAGTCTTTATTTGGTTTTTTAGAAAATCTGAATTTTCAGTTTTCATGTGTTTCTCTTCTGGTCTATTTATTTCACTCTTTCCTTTATCTTATCAAACAATTTTATTTTTTATATTGAAGTCTATTTTAGGATGCATATATATATTTTTGTAACTTTTGAGTAATTCCATTTTCCCTCTGCTCTTTAGCCTTCAGAGTGATTCACGTCCATGCATGGTTTGTGATGTCTGTGGCATCATCCCCAAGGGGGCTTGGTTTGGTGGGAAGCTCATGTGCTCTGACCTGTGCACATTTCTCTTCATATCCTTTCGCTTGGCCTCACCTCATTCCAGGTGCCCCTGTTGCTTGTTAGTTTTTATGTGAAGAGCCTAATCTTAGAAATGACTTTCATTTCCCTTTTTCTTCTCTTTTTCTTTCATTGCTCTTTTTCTTCTGAAGATCCCAAGTTGATGGAAGATTTCTTTGCTCCTTCCCCCAAATGAAGTGAGGATGGCTTTTTAATTACCTTTTTCTAGTGATAGACCGACCTTTCAGAGTCCTGATGAGCTGGTTTTAGACTTGCTGTTCCCCACATGCAAAGGGTTTGTGAGTGCAGCCCCACACCAATACCCCCAGAAGAGGAAGAACAAAGTAGCAGCCACTAAGGACATATTTCAACCACTAGTCAATATAAAACAGCTTTACTGTGGTAGAATGGCTGTGCAAAAAGTTGCACGTGTTTAAAATTTACACAACTTGAAGAGTTTGGATCCATGAAGCCATCAACACAATCAAGGTAACAGACATCACTTCAACAAAGGTCCTTGTGCCCTGGATTTTTATTTTGTTTTATTTCATTTTCTGTTGTTGTAAGAACACTTAACATGCAATTTATCCTCTTAAAAATTCCCTCTCTGCTTTATCAAGTATAATCAACAAATAAAAATTGTGTGTTTTATGGTGTACAATGTGATATTTTGACATGTGTAATATACACCATGAAATGATTGATTCAATGATACTTTGATCAGTTTTGTGGTAAGAATATTTAAGTCCTATTCTCTTAGCAATTTTCAAGTATACAACATACTATTATTAATTAGTCACCCTGCTGTACAATAGTTTTTCAGAACTTATTCATCTTAACTGAAATTTTGTGCCTTTTGACAAACATCCTTCAATTTCTCTTCCCTCGCCGCAATCCATAAGCAACCACCATTTTACCTTCTGCTTCTGATCAGTTCACTGTTTTTGGACTCCACTTGCAGGTGAGATCATGCAACATTTGTGTTTCTATGCCTGACTTATTTCACTTGGTATAATGTCCCTCAGGTTTATCTACGTTGTCATAAGTAACAGGATTTCTTCCTTTCCTAAGCCCGAATTATATTCTATTGAGTGTGTGTGGTGGGGAAGTGCCACACTTTTTAAAACCTTTTAAATTCCTTCATCCATCATGGGACATGTAAGAGGATTCAGTACTTTGGAACTGTGAATAATACAGCAATGAATTTGAGAGTGCAGATATCTCTTCAACATACTGTTTTTAATTCTTTTGGATGAATACCAAGAAATGATTCTGCTGGATCATATGGGAGTTACTATTTTAATTTTTTGAGGACTCTTCATACTGAATTCATGGTTTATGTCCTAATGCACATTTACACTGATAGTGTACAAGGGGTTCTTTTCTCCACATCCTTTCCAAAACTTGTTATCTTTGTCTTTTTGATAACAGTTTTTCTGACAGTTGTGAAGTGTTATTCCATGGTGGTTTTAATTTGCAATTCCCTGTTGATTACCAATGTTGAGTACTTTTTCATAAACTCATTGACTATTTGTATGTCTTCCTTTGAAAAATATCTCTTTGGGTCCGTTGCCCATTCTTTAATAGGGTTATTTTCTCACAAGTGGGTTGTTCAATTCCTTATATATTTTTGTATATTAACCACTTCTCAGATACTTGGTTTGTAAATATTTTCTCCCATCCTTTAGGTTGCCTCTTCACTTTGTTGATTGTTTTCTTTGCTGTGCAGAAGATTTTTAGTTTGACAAAATCCAATTTGTCTAGTTTAGCTTTTATGCCTGTGCTTTTGGAGTCATATTCAAAAAATTATTTCCTGGACCAATATCAAGAAATTTTTCTTGTGTGTTTTTTTTTTTTATAGCAGTTTTATAGTCTGACACACATTTTAAGTCTGTAAGCCACTTTGGAACAATATTTACATATGGTTGAGGTAAGGGTTCAGTTTCATTCTTCTGCATGTGAATGTCCAGTTGTCCCAGCACTAGTTGTTAAAGAGATGGTTCTTTCCCCAGTGTTATGTTCTGGGCACCCATTGAGATGTGTGGGTTTATGTCTAGACTTTCTATTCTATTCTATTTGGTCCCTCTTGACATTAAGTATTGTTAACTACAGGCACTATGTTGCATGACAGATCTCTAGAACTTATATGTATTATATAACAAAGTTTATACATATTGAATAACACCCTAGTTACCCTCTTACAGCTCTTAGAAAATATCCAGAAAAAGAAAAAAAAAGGAAGGAAAATATCTCTGCTTGCAGATAACATTATCTTGTATGTAGAAAGTTCTAAAGACCACATACACACACACACACACACACACACACACACACACACACACAGTCAGAATTAAAGAATCCAATAAAGTTGCAGTATACCAAATCACTATATGAAAATCAGTTGTTTCTATATGATAACAACGAACTATCTGAAAAGAGAATTAAGAAAATGAAAAATTTACAATATGTCAAAATGAATAAAATGGGAGGAATAAACTAAACCAAGGAATGGAAAGCCCCCACAACTTGAATTCTTTAGAGTCAAGTCCACTGACCCTCTGATGAATTTTCTCTCTTAGTTTAGTGCTTGATTATGAATTCAAGAATTCTATGACCAAGTTAATTAAAAATCCCCCTTACCAAGTTATAAACATAAAATAGCTTTTACTTTTTCAATAAAAGCTGCCAATTGTGGTCAGCATCACTGGGACTCTCTCACGAACCTTGACAATTGCTGCATCTGATGCTACCACTTTTCAATGAATAAAACTATCTAATTTTTAAGATTTTTCATTGTAGAATTAGAATCTCAGATTTTATCCAGAACTCTCGCTTTTGTCCTTTGTTTGAGGAAACTGACTTGAGCCAACTCACCAGAGTCTATTTCATACAACATTTTCCAGCCAAAATTCAGTGATGTCTTTTGGAAATTGACCCTGATGGGAATACTTACACTGTGGCAATGGTCAGACTTTACAAGCCACATAGAACCAGTTGTTAAGCATTTACCCATGGGCCACTATTCATCCCCTCAAGCCTGAAGTCATGGCTCTATTGCTATTCATTCTGTGCATGGAGAACTGGGGGCCTGCGTAGGATAGGGAGGAAGGACCATGATCTCCCACTGCTCACTTCTGCCACTCTTCTGCGGTTGATAGTCTCATGTTGGTGCAACAGGAGGGATTTCCCTGAATGTGGACCATTCCCTTCTGCATTATAATTCATGAT
The DNA here is from genome assembly GCF_902686455.1 of Sciurus vulgaris. Classification (NCBI taxonomy): domain Eukaryota; kingdom Metazoa; phylum Chordata; class Mammalia; order Rodentia; family Sciuridae; genus Sciurus; species Sciurus vulgaris. Next base: position 141,935,801 of record NC_136466.1, read on the forward strand.
CATGTTGATGGTCATGAATTTTCTCTCCTATTTCTATTGCCCATCATGACTCTCCTGGGCCTTTGCCTAGATGTCAGGTGAATAAAGCCAAACATTCCAAGGAACAAGATACAACACCCCCAAATCTTCCCAAGGTATCACTTGATTCTTTGAGACTGGGTTATACATTCTAACTGATCCTTGGCTGACTGCATCTCACTTGCATTCCTTTGATACATTCTTATGTTGGAGAAGAGCCCTATATGATGCACCTATTATATTTATCCACCTTATGCACCCTAGGACTGAGTTTGCAGATCCTAGTGGGATCTACCTTCTTTCCTTTTTAAAAACTAGGTACTTCAAGAGAATCTCAGTCTCGGTCACAAGGACACAATTGCAAGAGAAATTGGGAAATATACTCTTGTCCAGGGGATAATGAGAACATGGATTTGATAAGCAGCCAGCATTAATAGAGAGTAAAATAGGATGGCTCTACATCTGACTGCACTAGTACATGTACAGTACTGCTGAAGACATAAGCTTGGATGTTACCAAATGGTCTCTGAACAACATTTAAAGTCCTTCAATATTTACATTTTTGAAAACAACACATAGAGGAGGTGCAAATATAAAGATGTATGCTATAAATGAAGAAACTGGGAAATTATATAGACCTTTGTGGTGACGAAGGGTGTGGAAACAGAAAATTTATAAAGGAAATTATAGCAAAAGAGGGAGAGGGTAGGGAGATGAGAAGGATATGGGAAGGATAAGAAAGAATACTTTTATTTTTCTGTGAAAATCCAAGATGATGCCAAAACAAGAGTTAACAGTGGTCCAAAAAGTTTCAAGAAAAAAAACCACAATCCACTTAGTGAGACTTATCTTTGATTTTATAAGCAAAAAGAGTTGCAAATACAAACATGCACAGGTTCAAAATTGGGGCATTTTTTACCTCATTGACCTCACATTTGCCCTTGAAGTTAGCAAGTCAAAGTTGATGTGATATAATTACACAAGCAAAACATTACAAGAATTAATTACAACAATAAATATAAAAGCCACTTGCAAACAGTAAAATAAAAAAGGTCATTACATCAATATGAGTCTGATTTTACACTTTTATTTGATTTTGATTACCAATATATAAAGCACTCTACAGTTGCATTAAAAAATTAGTTCTTTTAAAGAATTTGAGTTTTCTAACACTTAGAGAGAAACATAAATCTAGTGGTTTGGAGCAGTTTGCATTTTGTATGATCCTCTGGACCTTCTCATATCTTGATTCTAGTGGAACATGACAATGACAATGCAAAGCCACACATGAGCTTGATTAAAAGGCTGCACAAACTGCTGATGATGACTTTTAACTTCTGAATCCAGGTTATCATGTCTGGAACTGCTCACCTCTCTTGGGGCTATTGCAGAACTTTATCTGCTACTTTCTTTTTCTTAGGCTGGTATCCAAACAATTACATTCCAATGGGATCAAAAAAGGTCCCAGTAGATCATCAGTTAGAAGATTATTCACTAGGGTTTTGTAAACTTCCTTTCAATTATAGAAGCCAAGTTCAGATGACAGAAGTATGACCTTAAGAGATGACTTCCACTGAATCTGAAGAACCCAGGAAATTTATTCTCATTCCTTCTCCAAAATAAGAAGCAAATATAAGATAGAAACTTCATTGTGATAGTCCTTTTCATGCCCATTATCTCAAAGACAGCTGAACTAAATTTTGCCTTTTATGTTTTGGTGAAATGTTAATGAAAATTTAATATTTTAGTACCACAATGCAGCTGCACTTCATATGAATTTTGCTCCAATGCTTTTATTCAAATTATCTTTCCCACTGAAAAGAATCTATATATGTGTGTGCACATTCATACATACACTTTTGGTTACTGATGATTGATGATTGGATGACGGTTCTCAAGGGACCCAAATAGTTGGAAGGGAATAGAGGAATTTCATTCATACATATACAATTTATTATTTTATTAAACACACTAATTTAGAGGTCATTTAGTAACATATTTGAGCTTTACATTCATCCAATGTGCATAAATTGTCATTTTTTTCTATTTTGTGTTGGAATAAATAAAACTTGAGCTGGGCGTGGTGGGGCACACCTATAATCCCAGCAGCTTGGGAAGCTGAGGCAGGAGGATTTCGAGTTCAAAGCCAGCTTCAGCAAAAGCAAAGCGCTAAGCAACTCAGTGAGACCCTGTCTCTACATAAAAAATACAGAAAAACCCTGGGGATGTGGCTCAGTGGTTAAGTGACCCTGAATTCAATCCCTGGAACCAAAACAACAACAACAACAAAATTGAACCAGCTACCTTTTCTGATTGTCAAAAGTGATCCCCACTTCCTGGTAGTCAGGACCATTTATAGATCTCTCTTCATTTTATCCTATTAGGTCTTTGTGGCTATGAAGATAAAGAAGAAGGCATAATATGATCAAGATTGGGTTGTAAAAGACATTGTGTTTTCTGGTAAAAGAGGATATGACTATGTAATCTTTTGATAAGACCTTAGCAAGATCAAAGCTGATACCTCTGAATACTCATACATTAGGATGTGCCTCACAAATGTTCTTGATCAAACAAGAGATCTAAAGAGTTTAAGGATTTTTTTCCTGTAGTTGTCACAGAAGTTGACAAAAATTTTTTTAAAAAGAGGCTTTTCTCAAACACATCTGTGGTTGTGGCTTGCATTTAATGGAGTCTTAGTGAATTTCAAAGGAGACTCACAAAGTATTTGGGATAATTTTAGTCACAGAAATACCCCAAGCTTGGATGTAAGAACAGAGATAATACAAAAGAGTAAAGGCCTTTGTAACTCCAAATTTTTATAAGCAGGAAGTAGTTTTGAAAAAAAAAAAAAAAACTACTCAGCTACAAAAACATGCTACCTTCCTAAGAAGTGAAGGTGGAAACAAAAGCCATGGGGATTATTCCTAGGTCTTACATCCTAATTAAAGAATGGTCAAACTGTGCCGGTTTACTTCATAATTGCTAAGACCTGTTGATGCCTGTCTCAATTCTATGCTTTTTAATGTCTTTCAAGGTTGTCCTATGCCTGTTCCTGTTGGGTGGTTTTGGAGAAAGACTTACTGGGGACTTAAGAATGAATTGTGTTATCCAGTCTCCAAGATATTCAGCCTCCAAGATGGCCCTATGATTGCTGCCTCCTAGTGTTTGTGTCCATATTTGGTTCCCTCCCACATTTTATCAGGGTTAGTATGTGTGACAAATAGAACATGGCAGATGTACTAATCACTTCCAAGTCTAGGTCTTTGAAAGGTCTTATAGATTCTACCTTTCTGTTAGATGACTTGATCAGGAAGAAGCCAGGTGGGAAACATACATGAACCTCTAAAGGCTGTACAAGTGAGCTGAGAAATGGGTTGTTCAGCGCTAACTGGGTCTCCAGAAAATTGCAGCCAAAGATGATATTTTTATTATAACCTTATAAGATCTAAAACCATTAATGGACTCCCTACCCTCACAGCCTGTGAAATGTTTGTTGTTTTAAGATATTAATTTGATATAATTTTATACAAAATAGGTCATTAATCTGCTAAAATTAGAAAACATTATTTTATTCATTTCATTTACATTTGTCCTGACTAGCAGATGACCATATTTCCTGTGGTTCATTAAGAGTCCCTAATATAGCTTGTTTTAAAGTAGCAAAGAGTTCATCTAAACATATAGAGGTGTAACTGTGGAAGCAACCATGAAAAACCTGAATAAGGGGAAGTAGTGTCCATTCTCAAACCATGAGCTTCCAAGCAGTATTTTAAGTTGTTTTATTTGTGCTTGTCCTCTAAAATGATAACCCATGTAGAAGTGGTTTGCATTGCCAGGTGTGGTAGCATACATCAGTAATCCCAGTGTCTCAGGAGGCTAAGACAGGAGGATCGCAGGTTCAAAGTCAATCTCAGCAACTTAGAGAGGTTCTAAGCAACTTAGAAAGACTCTGTCTCAAAATAAAAAAGAGTTGGGGATATAGCTCAATTGTTAAGCACCCTTGGGTTCAAACCATGGTTCAGAAAAAAACTGGTTTGTAGCACGCATATATTACTAATATTCTGATTATGTAGATACTTTTGGTTTTAAAATTCAACTAAACATAATCTGCTATTGAGGGACCCTAATTAGTTTGCATAATGCCAAACAAAATGTGAAAGAGAAAAGAAGAAATCAGGGGTTAGGGATTTAGCTCAGTGGTTGTGTGCTTGCCTAACACAAGCACTATGTAAGGTCCTGGGTTCTGTCTTCAGCCCTGGGGGCAGGGGGAATAAGAAGAGAAAAGCAGAAATCAAATTGACTCATTATGACATAGACATGTTTTTTTTTTTTTTTTTTTTTTTTGAGAGATTTTCAAGCACTATTATTGACATATGAATAAACTGTGGGACACATTTAATCATTAGGATAGTGAGATTTCTTTAAAATATAATAAATGGTTTATACATCAAATTTCACTTATAGGATTATATTATAAGCAATTGCTCCATAGAAAAGTTTGTGTTTGGGCTGAATTTTTCCACCTATAGATTTAGAGAAAAAAAATTCTGTGATCATCCTTAAAACTAGGTAATACATAGTTTTTAAAAGTAGGTATGATCATGTCAGTTTTTCTTCTTCAGCAAGATCTATTTGAATGCAAAGATACATGCATGGACCTATGTTCTTCTCCATATATGCCTAATTTGTAAGCCCCAACAAAGATCAACTGGAAAAACAAGGCATTTTTTCTTTACCCTGTAGATCTGATAAAGATAGGATGTTGGGCCTTCCTCCTCTCCTTTTTTCTATGTTCTTCTTTTGTTTACATAATTTCCTTAATGTCATAATAATTGCCATCAGAAGTATGATGTGGTAGGTATAGTAATAGAATCTCAAAGATGTCCATAACCCAGTTCCTTGAATTTGTGTAAATGTTAGATTCCAAGGAAAGGGGACATTATGATTGCAGATAAAACTAAGGTTTCTAATAAGCTGATTTTAAAATAAAGATGGTTTCCTGAATTCGCTGAATGGTACCAAAAGAAGGGACATAGGGAAAGCAGTAGAAAAATCAGAGTTTTGCCTCTGAGGACACAACCCTCCATTGCTGGCTTTGAACACAGAAGAAAGGGGCCAGGCAGGCAGCTAATGGAAGCCGTAACTGGTTCCACTAAAGCCTCTTCAAGGGAATGCAGCCTGCCACAATCTTCATTTTAGTCTATGGAGAGGAAGGCAGAACCTCTTGCCTAAAATAATAATTGTGTTGTTTCAATCCAGTAAATTTGGGATAATTTGTTAAAGCAGCAATACCAAATGAATTACTGATGTTATCAGGGCATTAAAAATATACCTGGGGGAAAACACAAGGCACCAGTCACATAGCAGACTGAGGTAACACAGCCAACTTCGTGTCATGCACTTTGAAGTCTGTATAAAATATTACAAACCTTTAAAAGTGTATGTAACTAAGTTTTAATGAAAATAACTGTTAGAAAAAATTTTAACAGTTTAAAGGCAGGGGAAAAACTTATAATTGATGGGATTTTGAACCAAATGCAAATGTTCGCTTGGTAGTGGTGATAGAATGTTCTAGAAGAGAAAAGAAAAATAAGTTTTCTTTTAAGCATACAAGGGAGGCTTTCACATCGTAAATGAGTATAAATTGGGGCTGTAAAGAGGATTGAAATTCCACCAAGTTGATAAGGAAGACTGGCATTGCAGGCAGCAAGCAGAAAGATATTTGGCATGTGAATGGAAGGTGTATTCCAGAAATAAGAGTGTTCTTGATATGGGCTGACCTAGAAGTTTAGAGAGAGATGTAGATTGGGTACAGATTATGCAAAGTGTTAGACATCTTGCTAAACCATTTGACTCTATTTTATAAGCCAGAGGTCATAAGCTGGAGGCCCCCAGATGTCTATAGTTAGCTACATAGTGTTTTTCTCTGTTAGGGTCATCACTATTAATAGTAGTAGTCATAATTTGAATTACAAAAAAATAAGACTTTTTATAGCACAAAACTGTGGGTTTCTAACTTCTCCTGGGGCAAAACAAAACAAAACTAAAACAGAGTATCTGGCCACATTTGGCACAGTTGACTAGAGCTGAGTGGTAGCTGACCCTTTAGTCTGGAAGGTATTCTGTAGTTCATTGCAGTTTCCAATCTCTCTACCCCTACCTACTCTTAACCTCTGTTACATCTGTTGACTACTTATATTTGTACCTGCTGGCCACCAACAAACGTTGGTGTTTGCAACCTCTGTTACAGGCTCATGGTTATGATTAAAGTATTTTTAAAATTAAATATGGTCTCTGGGAAGAAAAGTTTGGTATCCATTTTAAGATACCTGTGCATTCCTGTGGTATGTTACATGTATTCCTGTTGTTGCACTTCCAATACTGGGTTCAAATAAACTTTTTATGTGTTTGTCTTCCTGCTAAGCAGCTGTGTTAGGCTTTCCATCACCATAACAAACACCTGACCTAATTTAATTTATAATGAGAAAAGTTTCATTTTGGCTCATGGTTTTAGAGGTTTTAGTCTGGGCTTGACTGGCCCTATTGCTTTGGGGGCTGTGGCGGAGCAGTGCGTCCTTGTGAGAGCCCCTATTAAAGCAAAAGCATTCACTTTATGGCCATGAACAAAGCTGAAAGAAAGAAGTGCCCAAGGTTCCCTTTTGAGGGCATACTCCTAATAACCTAAAGGCCTCCTTCTGGGGCCCACCTCTGAAAGTTCCCACCACCTTCCGGTAACACCATGCTGAGAATCAAGCCTTTATCACAGGGACCTTTGGGGGATACTTTAGATTCAAACCATACAGGAGCAGTGGAATTCTTGTAAAATACCAGAAATATTTCTCACTCACCCTGATAACCTAATGTTGAGTTTGCAAGTAGTAGACACTTATCAAATATGCTACAGGAAAGATTAGAGTGATTAAATCACTATACATAGAGGGATGTTTAGGGAGACTATTGAGCTTATCCTAAGGAAACATGAAGAGGGCCTGAATTAGGATGAGCTAATTATTATGGTAAAACAAATATAATTGTCAAAGATATTTAGAAAATATAATTAATTTGGGTTGGCAACATATTGGATATGGGAATCTGTGGTTTGAAAGTGTCTCCCCAAGTTCAAGTGTTAGAAACTTGATCCCTAATGCAACAGCTTTGGGAGTTGGGTCTAACAAGAGGTGTTTGGGTCATAGGGAACCCCCTCATGAATGTATTAATGCTGTAATGCTGGGTTCTTTATAAAAGGGTGAGTTTGTCTTCCTTTTACTCTCTCTTTTCATGTTCCATGGGATAATACAGCAAAGTAAGTCTTTACCAGTTGCCTGTCTCTCCATCTTATACTTCCCAGCATCAAGAACTATGAGAAAATTTAAATTTATGATCATTATAAATTACTAAGCATGTGGCATTCTATTATAGCAACACAAAATGAAATAAAACTAAAGAATTCGTACCAACTATAATACCTGAAAATGTGGAAGCATCCTTGGAGCTGGGTAACCAACAGGGATTGAAAGAATTTGGAAGAAAAGACTCAAAAATGAGTAGATTTCCATAAAGAAAGTGTTAAGAGCAATTTCTGGTGAGGGTTCAGAAGATAAGAGGAAATTCAGTGAAAACTGGAAACTTCTTAGATATTACGTAAGTGGTTATGATCAGAATATTGGTAGAAATATGGGCAGTAAAGTCAATTCTGATGAGATCTCAGATGGAAGTAACAGTCTTCGAGACTGGAATAAAGGTCATACTTGTTGCAAAGTGTCAGAGAACTTGGCTTAATTGTTCCAGTGCCCAAAAGCTTTACAGAAGGTAGAATTGAAGAACAATGAACTTGTGTCTGGAAGAAGGAATTTCTAATCAGAATGTTGAAGGATCTGCATGGCTTCTTCTAACTGCATATAGTAAAATGAGAGAAGAGAGAACAATTCAAAGACGAAATTTGAACAAGGAAGTAAAACAGAAAAATCTGGAACATCCCTAACCTAGCCATGTAAGAATAAGAAAACTTGCAAAGGTATGGTCAAGTGATGCTTTGGTAAAGGAATTTGTAGACAGAGGGAAGCCAGTTTGTTTGTCAAGACATGGAAGAATGACCCTGAGGCCTTTCAGAGATCTTTGAGAAAGCCCCAAGAGAGTGACATCAGCAGTTGTTGCCTTGTCCCTCAAGCATCTGCTCCTGCATTCTTTGGCAGTGCTTCTTGGCCACGTCAGCCATGGCTCAGGTAGGATCAGTTGCAGATTGTGCTGCTGCTCCAAAGACCCCAAGCATTAAAATCTCTACAGTGTTCTTATGTTGCTCTCTGCAGACAGGCTGAGTGCACAGCTGGGGGATCATGTTGATCTGCACCCAGATTTCATAGGATGTCTCAGAGAGGCTTTGGGTCCAGGCCAACAATTGCCAAAAGGACAAGGTTGACACAGACAGTTCTCACTAGAGGAATGCCTAGTGGAGCCAAGGGGACAGTGCTGCCCACAACCAGTAGAACTGTAAAGCCCCAGTGTATAACGCCAGCCTGGGAAGACTACAGGCACAAGTGTCCTGCTCAGGAGAGTTGCTGCATGCCTGAGCTTAGCAAAGCCATGGGGATTGGGTTTTCTGAGGTCTTGGGGGCCAATCCCCATCTCAGTGTTCTAAGAATCCTGGAGACTGAATTAAGGAAGATTATTCTGGAGGTTTAAGATTTGGCATTGCTTGCTAGGTACCCAGCTACTTGGGAGGCTGAGCCTCCTTGGGAGGCTGTGCTCAGGAGTACCAGACTTGCCTGGGCAACATAATGAGACTCTGTCTCAAAAAAGAATGATTGTTTGAGGTTTACCTTTTCTTCTTTTCTGTTTCTCTCCTTTGGAATGGGAATGTCTATCCTGTGCCTCTTCTACCATTGTGTTTTAGAAGTAGCTAACTTGTTTAATTTCACAGGCTCACAGCTAGAGGGAAATTTGCCTCTGGATGAATGGTGTCTTGAGTCTCAGCCACATCTGATCTAGGCTCTGGCCTTTCTGATTGCTGCTGAAAACAAGTTAAGACTTGGTGCTTTTAAAATGGAATGAATGTATTTTATATGTGAGAAGGATATAAATTTGGGGAACCAAAGGCAGAATGCTATGATTTGAATGTGTCCCCCAAAGTTCACGTGCTAGAAACTTAATCCTGAATGTAGTGATGTTGGGAGATGGACCCTAAATGAGAGTTTCCGGGTCATGGGGCACTGCCCTTGTGTACGGGTTAATGCTATCATTCCAGGAGCGCATTTGTCATCCAGGAGTGGGTTCCTTGTAAAAGGGTGAGTTCTCTTTAAACATGCTCTTTAAATATGCTCTCACTCTTTCTCTCTCTTACTCTCTCACCAGATGCCAGCACCTTAATCTTGGACTTGCCAGACCCGAGAACTGTGAGAAATAAGTTTCTGTGTGTTAGAAATCATCCAATCTGTGGAATTCTGTTTTAGCAGCACAAAATGGACTAAGAGGAAGAGAAAAATGGAAGAGAAGAAAAAAGAATAAAAAATGGATTAAAATCTCTCTGAGATTATGGAATGTATTACTTTGTTTTTTTTGTTTGTTTGTTTGTTTTTCTCTGTGACCAAAATACCTGACAAGAACAACTGAGAGCAGGAAAATATTATTTTGTGACCACAGTTTCAGAGATCTCAGTCCATGGCCAGCTGGTTCTATTGCTCTGGGCCTGAGATGAGGCAGAACATCATGGGAGAAGGGCATGGTTGGTGGAAAGCTGCTCAGCTTATAGCAGCTGAGAAGCAGAAAAAGAGAGAGAGAGGTGTCAGAGACAAGATATATAATCCCCACAGGCACATTCCTAGTGACCTACTTCTAACCATGCCCCACCTGCCTATAGTTACCATGCAATAGTCCATTCAAATTATTAATTTATCAAACGAATTAATTCACTGAGGTAGTTACAGCTCTCTTCATTGCCTAAAAATCCTACATGAGAACCTTGCTCCAGCAGGATCATACATTCAACACACAAGCTTTCTGGACGACATTCCAGATCCAAACCTACATGCCTTGTGGAGTGAGTTCTCCTGATTCCTTGCTCACCAATCCAAAGAGAGTGAGTAAACATCCCATCCAAAGGCTTGAACCTGCCCTATTCCATGGAACATATAGTGCACATTTCCCACTGAGAGGCAGAATAGACATGCATGCATTGCAAGTCACTTACCAAGATCAGGTTCTCCTCCGTGATAGCTTCTTGGCACTGGAAGATTCTGATGGGGGAAAATAACTGAAATAAGCAAAACAATGCTATGAAATTCAGTCAAAATTAGTATAGGCACTCAGATCATTTCCCTGGCCATCTGTCTTCTTCTGTAGATTAAACACAAATACATAAGAGATTAAAATCCACTCACTATGAGAGCTTTTCTGATACTAATGGGTTATATTGCTTCAGCAATTATGCAAGGAGTGAGTCACTTAATTTTAAACAGCTGACCCATATAAAGCTGCAGATAAAAATTACATCAAATGAAAATTGTATCATGAATACAACCACTGAGCTAAATAAACCATTTCTTTTTAATTTTAATTTTTATTTGCTCTAATTAGTTATACATGACAGCAGAATGCATTTTGATTCATTGTACATGAATGGAGCATAACTATTCATTTCTCTGGTTGTACATGATGTAGACTCCATGCCATTTGTGTGATCATCCAAGTACCTAGATTAATGATGTCAATCTCATTCCACTATCTTTTCCACTCCCCTGACCCCTTTCTTTTTAATTTGAAATAGGAAAGTAATTTTGAGACTATTTAGCCAAAGAGAAATTCATATTTGGGGGGATTACGGTTGAAAACAAAGCTAGAAAATTTCTCCCATCAGTCTTTCAATGTACATGCCCAGGTTCACACTGGAAGAATTACTGGCCATTTGCACAATAATCTTAATATGTAGTAAGACTGTGTATCTACAAAATATGGATGGATGTCTTTAAAATGGAAACTGGAAAACAGTTAAAGTCACTATAAAAATGGAACATTTGTCAAGGCAAAGATAATGCTTTCAGTTTGGGAGTAACTAACACTTCACACATTTATGTACCATGTTTATCTATCAGTTCAGAGTGTCATGACTTAACATGTTTAACAGAAAGCCCAAGAACACTGTCATCAGAATATCATGCCTGGACAAGAAAAGTTTTTAATAAAAATCTCAGCGAATGCATTTTGAAGGTATCCCAAATAAATGTCATTGCCACTGGAGAAAACCACCATAAATATTGAGAAACAATAAGTAACAATCCCAGTGACAAGGAGAACCCTGCCTGCTTCCTTCTTGTTTTCCTTCCCTGGTTCCTTGATTCATACCCTTCTTTTTGATTCTTTCAATTTTTTCAGGAAAAAGTGCCCTTTGTGATGGACCCATGAGAGCAGATGGAGAGAACAAAAAAGATAAGAAATGTTCCATTTACATGGTCTCACCGAGGAACACAAGAAACAGGTACTGGGAAGAAGCACACTGGTCAGGTTTGCAAGATAACGCAGCAGGATGGTGCATTCAGTCTGTAGGACCTAAGGAATCTTTTCTGTAGGAATCCACTAGGTTTCACAAAGTCCCATGGAAGAGATACCATTTGTGATTATTAGGCTCACTAGGGCCTAGGCATAATTTGCAGGACACAGTGCAAAGAGAATATGAGGCCTTTCTTGTTCAAACACTCAGGAAATGGATTATTCTTTCTTCTGTAGTCCCTCTCACGCCACCTGTCATGGTGTTTTTCTTTTGCTGTTAGTGATCTCTCATGGGTTGATGACAGAAACTCACATGCTGGGGACACCTTTCTGAAGTGAAGCAGCTGAGCAAAGCACATGTGCTCAAAGCAACTCCCCAGGGTGCCTGGGAGCCTGCAGGGCACAGGGCAGCACCAGTGGCTGAGCAGTGGGAAGGAGCGGGTGGCCCAGAACAGTATGTGTTGATGGCAAGAAGCCGGACAACCAGTGGGCAGAGGCTTCAAGCCACTGGCACCTGCTACTGTCCCATTAGACTTCAACTTCCAGAGCACAGATTCAAGGATAAAGTGAAGAATTTTCGGGTGGTGACAGCGCAGTCTTAAACCTTGGTTTGTCAGGTCCTTCTGAGTGCTGATTGTGCAGCTTCTTGGTCACACACCATGAAGCCAGCTCTGAGACAGGTAAGCCAAAACTGAAAGACCCCCTCTCAAATTCTCATTAAAGTAGAAGTAAACTAACCATCTCTTCAAAAAGAATTGAAAAATAAAGAAAAGGGCGTGGGGAGGAAGAAATGACCACAGTGTTTTAAGATTAATAAAAAAAAAAGGCCACATGCAATTCCATAAAAATAATGAGTAGAAATAAAACCATACTTAGAAGTACACTGGAAAATCTTTAAGGGCAAAGAAAAGGGGGAAAAAAACTATTTATTTAAGTACAAAAAAATAACAAAACAGATTGTTTACAAAAGAACAAAAACCATCCTGCCTTTGGATGATTGTCAATAATAAAAGATTAAAGATTATGCCAGAACAAATTCATTCAAATGTTCTCAAGTGACAAAGCAAAACAAAACAAACAAGAGGAGAAAGAAAAAAGAAAAAAAACTTGCCACAAATATGTTCTTTCTGGGAAAAACAAAACCTATTTGAAATGAACCCTAGCTAAGAAATTAACCAAAATCAAGAATGTGAAAATTGTTTTATCTAATGTCTACCAATGGATATTGAATGTAATTAAAACAGAGAGTTAAGTACACATTATTTTTTCTAAATTTGTGTTTAGATTTGAGTTCCTCCAGAAGTAGTCCCCAAGGCAAGGGTTTGAGAGCAAGTATTTGTATTTGGGGTGTCAGAAAACAGAGGAATATGAAAGGAAAGAAAAACAGTCAATGAAGTGTGAGTTGTCAAGATGATGACTAAGAGTGACTGCCATGGGGAAATTTTGACAAACAATGCAAAATGCATTCCCTAAGAGTTACTGCACCCAAAGGGAAGGAGACCTGGAATACTTAGGCATCAACAACCAGCGGTGATTTGTCAAGGATTCAGGTGTGGCTCGTTCACCCACATTAGCAGAGAGGTTGGGCAGAACTCCCTCCATGTTTCCTGAATGATAGAGTCCAGTAGTCAAAAATCTGGATGTCAGCATGGGCATGCTCCAGTGACCACATACCCAAGAATTTGAGCATCCACCAACAGGAACTGCTGCACTCTGGTCATGACACAGAATGCAAGCAACCAAGGCCAATTTCTAAATAAAGATTTTGTTGTTCAAAAAAAAAAAAAAAATTCAGAGAATAAACTGGCTCATTGTTCTAGAGTAAATGAATAAAAGGGAAGCAAACAATTATTAAGAAGACAGAACAAGGTAAATCTTTGACAGACTCCAGTTATAGTCTATTGAAAATTATGGAAATATAGTTTGTTATATTTGGAAAAACTATGGGCAACCATAAAAGAATAAAATGCTGATCATTTTAACATTGGTATTACCATGCAAATCAAAAGGTAATATCGTAAAGGAGCCAGGTGAGCTGGCACACACCCATAATCCCAGCAGTTCAGGAGGCTGAGACCGGAGGTTCACAAGCTCAAAGCCAGCCTCCGCAAAACTGAGTGGTAAGCAACTCAGTGAGACCCTGTCTCTAAACAAAACAGAAAATAGTGCTAGGGGTATGACTAAGTGGTTGAATGCCCCTGAGTTCAATCCCCAGTACTCACCACCACCAAAAAAAGGTAATAAACATAAAGGAAACATAACATAAAGGAAAAGAACAATAGAGGTAACTACAAACATTTCTGTTGTAATTATACGAAAAATTTTCTTAAAATGTAAGTGTTGTTATTTAAGTTTTAGAAATTCATCCTTATGAGAAATATACCTTAATCTGAACAGTACAAAGTTTTAAAACAAATAAGACAATTGTCGAGTGAAACAGACATTATTACCTCATATACATATAAGTCTGCAAGGCCAATGTGATCCTGCAACATGTACAATTTGAAAAATGAGAAATTATACTCCATTTATGCATGATTTATCAAAATGTATAAGTGCATTCTACTGTTATGTATGACTAATTAGAACAAATAAAAATAATTAAAAATAAATAAGATACAATGCCTAGTATAATACCAGGTCTAACATGGAACTATTTTATAGTTAAGAATATAATGGATAATATAAAGTATGTGTTCATGAGTTTGTCATTCTGTGTGTTTATTTACTTGAGAATTTTGCTGACTTGACATGAAATCCTATCTTGGATAAAAATAACATAGACCTCATACCATAGTGAGAACACTGAGAAACTAGTTGAAGAATGCTTCAATTCAGACTATTTCAGAGGGTGACACAAAACCAAAAATGCCCCAAAACATTACAGCTTATATAGTATAGGCTTTCCCAAACAACGGTCATATCTCATTACCAACAAAGCATTGTAAAGCTGAAGCAGTAATAAAAAGTGGTTTCTGATCAATTGTCTCAAAAGAGATTGAATTTTAATTATCTTTTTCTCTAAAAGTAATTTGTATTGATTAATTTCTTTCCAGTACTAGGGATTGAACACTGGGGTGCTCTACTACTGACCTATATCCTCAGGCCTTTTTATTTTTTTGACAGGGCTGGTGACAAGCTTGTGATTGATCCTTTGGCCTCAGTCACACAAGTTGCTGAAATTACAGGTATGCACTGCCATGCCCGACCTTTCTATAAATAATATTTTAGAAGATGTTGTTGATATAGAAAAATATTACAGATACATAATCATAGAATGTGTAACAAATAATATTAAGGAGAAAAGTGTAGAGGTCATCTGGCAGTAGATAAAGTATGTTAATTTTTCTAGATTTCAAGATGCATGTGGATTTTTGAATTCTAAATAAACATTCACTATCATACTTCTTTTGTATTAAAAAATTTTCCCCTTGAAGAGGGCTCCAAAATATATGATCTTCAGTCATACAGGTTTTGGAGCCAACCCAAGGGCTGGGATTTTGAGATTTTGATAGATATTCACAGATTTCCCTCTACAGAAGATGTGCCTACTCAAATTTCCACCATGCGTTACAAAATGTACTTGTTTCCTCATAACTAAAATAGTTTTGATAAAGGTCCTGCACTTCCAAACGGAAAACTCCTGTTAGTAAAACAGTAAAATTCTGGTGATAGAAAAGCACATTGTGGAACTAACTGGAAAGCCCAGAAAGAGATCCCAGGATCAACATAAAGATTGTGGCAGATCATCTTTCAAGTGGCACCTCAAACCTCACGGGTAAAATAAAAGAAGGCTCAATAAATTGTTTGAAAAATAAACCTGCTTAGAAAACATGGATGACAGATGTGTGATTCATTCCATAGGTCAAACTAAATTTCCTGTGATTTTTTTAATTTTAAAAATTAAAAGTATAGACAAATATTCATCTTATTAAGGGATCAGAATGATTGACTAAATAAAATCGAAATCACAAAAAATTAAATGCCAAATAAAAATTGGGAAAAATAAATTCCATGTATATGATAAGCAGAGAGTTTATGAATAAAAAATAAATACTCTGATAGGAAAGTGGGCAAGTAGGCATTTCGGAAAAATACAAACTCAACTTCCTTTTTAATTAAATATTTGCACCAACAATGGAATAATTGCTTTTCTGGGAGATAAATGTTTTGCTGCTGTTGTTATTGTTGTTGTCAGTGGTAACAATATTGATAAAATAAACCCTCTACTCACCATTTCTAGCCATGCAACTTACTTCTTGGAGGGTAAGCTGGATAGATAAAACACCTTCAAGATGTTTATTCCATCTCACCAATAACTTTGCTTTTGCAAACTACTGCAAAGGAATAAATGTGTGTACTCAGAAATTAATGATCGGGAACGTTCACTACAGTCCTATTTACTAGCACAAGTTTGGAAAGGATGCAAATTCCCAGCAATTGTGAAAAGGGCAAGTAAATGATGTTGCAATTATACAATGAAACCCTATAAGAGCACCAGAAAATCAATGGGTTTGAGAATAAGTGATAGAAGGAAATATTCATGGTAGTGATAACATATGCATTCATAAACCATCATTTTTGAGGTTTCACATTTGCTATTTCTTGCCCTCGGACATTTCTTCCAAGGATCTTTCCAGAGATGCCTCTTTCTTTTTTTTCAAATTTTCTCAAGCTTTATTTTTTTTAATTTTTTTTTTGTTTTTACAGACTGCATTTTGATTCGTTGTACACAAATGGGGTACATCTTTCATTTTTATGGTTGTGTACGATGTAGATTCACACCATTCATGTAATCCTCTGTATCATTCGAATCTCACAGCAAGTGTCGCTGGTACAAAATGACTTTGCGTGAGCCCACTAGTGACGGTAAGTCTCCACCTTCACCACCACCACCTGGAGCCAGCACCTCAGTGCATCTTCTTTACTCCACTAGTTAATTATCAACATTTTTTTGTAATATTCATTTAAGTATTAATTGTCTGTAGCTCTCCCAGCCAACCTGCCCACACAGGAGCAAGATAACATACAAACTTAGTAAGTGGCTTTTTTCATTGCTGAATCTCTGCCAGAATACTGCCATTCAGTCAATGATTAATAGACAAAGTCGCAGTAAAAATTCTGTAAGAAAACACACCAGTTTTTGTTTGTTATTTTTGTTTTGGTTTTGATCAACGGTCACCTCTGAGTGGTGATATTTTAGGTGATTTTAATCTTCTGCATAATGTTTGTATGATTCTTCAGTTTTTCTGTAGATCCAGAATCAGGAAAATCAACATAAAAAGTAAAGCATTCTCCATGTTCGGGATACAGGTCAAAGACATCTTTTCCTTCCTACTCCCAAATTCTTTTAGGGGTGAATTAACTGCAAGTAACCAGTACTCACAATGCTTTCAGTACCTTTAAAACACTTGTGACAGTGGCATTCAACCTTGTTAAACGTCAGTCTCCCCAAACGACTGTAGACCTTTTGAGTGCAGAAACTATACCAAAATATTCATTTATTCATGCAGATAAAAACAGAATATTTGGAACATTATGTATTTCATAAATGTTTGTTGGGGATGGTATGTATTTATCTTTAAGTAAAGCATACATGCAAATATGCACAAAATAATGATTAACAGATTGTTGGCCACACAGACAACCCTGGACCCATCATCCTGATCAGTAAACAGCACACTGGCAGCATGCCAGAAGCTTTCTGCTCATCTTCCTAATTACAACTTTCTTGGGTCTTCTTAAATATAGCCAATATTCTGAATGATATAGTAATCACCTCTTTTCTTTTACCTTTTTAGAATAATCCTAAATACAAAAGCTTAATATTGAGAGTTATTGTAGATATATAATTGGGCAGTATTATATTTGTGAGATTTATTCATTTTGTAATGTGAACTTGAAGTTCATTCATTTTTAATACTGTATGCTATTCAATTGTGTGACTCTGCCACAACTTATTTCCTCATTTTCTTCATTGTTGCAGACATTTTGGTATTGTCTTTGAACTACAATGTGTAATATTTAAGGAAAAAAGAACAAATATACAAAATAACAATAAGGGTGAAACACAGAAAATTTAAATTATTACAAGAAAGCCTTTGTACCATTCCAGATAGATTGAAAATCTATAGCAAAAAAATAATTTTCTAGGAACATATAATTTAAAACTTACTCCAGATGAAATAGATAATCTTAAAAGACCAACTTACATGGAAAATATGAAAACATAGGAAATGTTTCCAAGAAATAACCTAAAAAAGTCAGCAGCCCTAGGGAAGTTGTACCAAACCCTGAAGAATTCCAGTGCTATTAAATTACTGGGAGCATTGGAAAAAAGGGAAAATTTCCAAAATTTTTAAATTTATGTTTGCAAGGATTACAGGACAAACAAAATTATAAAGCAAATATTCTACATAAAGTACTAGCAGAAAAAATCCATCAAAAACTGAAAGGCATCACAATAAAGTAGAAACTAATCCAAGGTGTGTAATCATGGCTCAATATTAGGAAATGAATTTATTTTATTTTATGTTATTTTTATTGGTTCTAATTAGTTGTACGTGACAGTAGAATACATTTATGCATTTTTATAAATTATACATAGATGGAGTATAATTTCTCATTTTTTCTGATTGTACATGTTGTGGGATCACATCAGTCATGCAGTCATATATGTACATGAGGTAATAATGTCTGTTTCACTCTACTATCCTTCCTGCCCCCATACCCTTTCCCTTCACTCCCATCTACCTAAAGTAACTCTATTCTTCCCTAGCACCCCACCCCCTTATTGAAAATTAACATCTGTATATCACAGAAAACATGTGGTCTGTAAAAATAAAACTTTTTAAAAAAATTCCCAGCTCTTGAATGAATTTTATATTACGTTAGATTTAAGATTACAAATCATGTGATCAGTTGTGAACAAACTGAAAAGGCATCTGAAAACATTCAACAATATTTCTTGATTTTTTAAAAAAGACAATATTTGAAATAGAAATGAATATTTAATACAACAAACTATTTCTTTGTCAACCTGAGTATCATGAGAAAACAGTAAATTCAAGAAGGACACTATTTTCTCTATTATTTAGCATCATGTTGGAGATAAAAATCCAAAGCAATAGAAAAAATTCAAAGTTATAAAATTTGGAATGGGAAGATGAACCTTTCCCTACTTTAGCTGGTATGATTACATATTCAGAAGACACAAAAATTCAGATAAAATGTATTCAATAAGAGATTCCATAAATTTTAAAGGTACTGTCTTCACAAAAATCAATAATAACCTATTAGAAATACATAGCTTTAGTGCATATAAAAGTTATAATAAATACATATAAATATAATTATACAAGTATAATATTTCAATTCTACATTTATAATAATTACAATAGAATCAAGGCAAAATCTTATAAATAAGTAATTCATGTGCAAATGTCTATAATTAGAACATCAAAGGTTTAACAAAGTTCACAAGAGAATACTTAAAGTTTGACAAAGATAATCAACATGATAAAAATTTCAATTTTCTCTATGTAAACATGTACAGACAATAGAATGCTAATAAATGCACTTATAAATTTTTTAGTATTCATGTAAGGGCCATTAAAATTCTGGAAAAGTAAACTATTAATGATGATAAGTAAAACAATATGATACCAGAGCATAAATCAACAGGCAGACCAACGGAACAAAATAAACCTTCAGAAAAGAACCCAAACATGTCCAGAATTTCACTATATGATTAGGTGACATATCAAATCAATGAGCGAAATTCAATGATTCCAATGGTGGTGATGCAATTAAATATTCGTCTTGAAAAAAATCGCTCGGAACTATGCCTGCCTCTCTTGAGAATACTTGTCAAATGAATCCAAGAATTAATTATAGAAAAGTCAAGCCATAATATACCAAGAAAAAGAACATTCCTTTAGAACATTTCCTGTGCTCCAAACCAATAGGCTGCAAAAGAAATCTAAGCAAGTGAGCATAAAATTTTTCTTTAAAACAAACTGCATTAAAACAATAGAAGCCAGGCATAGTGGTGCACACCTATAATCCCAGAGGCTTGGGAGCTTGAGGCAGGAAGATTACAATTTCAAAGACAGCTTTAGTGATTTAGGAAGGCCCGCAGCAACTTGGCAAGACCCTGTCTCAAAATAAAATATAAAAACGGGTTGTGGATGTTGCTCAGTGATTAACCTCTGGGTTCAATTCCCACCACCAAAAAAAAAAAAAAAAAAAAAGAAGAAGAAGAAGAAAGAAAGGAAAGAAGAAGAAAGAAAGAAAGAAAGAAAGAAAGAAAGAAAGAAAGAATGAAATGTCCACACAAAATGCTAAACTGAGAAAAATATTTCAAATTCATCATATGAAGAGTGAATTGTTGTAATAGATGTACTATATTTCTCATAAGAAAAAAAACTCGGTCGAACAAAACAGAAGATATAAACAGAAGATATAATTACAAAAAAGTTTTCTTACAAAAAAGTTTTCTAACAAATAAAGTTCAACCTTAGCTATTAAAAATGAAATAAAAATTAACACTCTACCAGGATGTCAAACTTCCAGGTTTTTGCCAACTTGATGGGTGGGAAATGATATCTTCCCCTGCAGGGAAGGTATGCTGCCTGTAGGGAAGCAGAATTCTTGAGGACTTTAGGGCATACCAGTAGGTACAAGTCCTATAGATGGCAATTTAGCAATTTTTATAAAGTTAAAAATGCATTTTTCCTTGCACTCAGCAATTCTACCTCTGAGAATACAACCTAAAGATTCATTTCATATTTATATAGAAACATACTCCTTGCAGGAGTTAGTCATAGCAAAAGATTATTTTAAAAACCTTCAAATATCCTTCAACAGGAGAATATTTAAATATATAGTAGTACATCTCCAAAATTATGCAGATATAAAAAAGAAATGAGAAAGATTATGGTAATGACATGAAAACATCTCCAAAATATATTGGTGTTAGTGCATAGAAGACCTCTCTAGAGAACCATTGTGGTTTTCCCAGACTGAAGAGGTTTCCAAGAACAGGACTATAAAAACCAGGGAAGTTCTGGACTAATAGTCACTGTTGATTCCCTTAAGTCTAGTACACGTTTTCTTTAAGAAGGGCAGGAACTAGAAAATAAGTGAATACGCATTAGTGTATATGCATAAAGAGTCTCTGGAAGGATACACAAAAGGGAACAAGGATGTTTGCTTGTTTTATCTTTAGTTAGAGTGGAACAAAGAGTAGATGGAGGGCCAAGGTTGAAAACAGCTGTTTCATTCTATATATGTACTTAAATGTCTGATGTGTGAATTTATTACCTACTCAAAAATTGAACCCTCAAACAAATAAGATAAAACAAATGAGTCAGAAATGAAAGGCAATCTGTTTTTTGGAGAGAAAAGAATGTCTTTTTCCTAAGTAGAGAGCAAGGTATGTAGGTAATTTATCCAGTTGAATGGCTTGGAAACTCTCTTGCAAAATATATTTTTTATAACCTCTGCCAGCTAGCTTTAGAATAATGAGTGCAATACAGTGTGCTGCCCCTTGAGAACAGACTCTCAGCAGTCTGCCCTGGTCAAAGAGTGTAAGTCTGAGCTGCCCTTAAATTTCTGAATTGCCCAGACAGTCTCACCATAGGCTCATAAAGTACTGTCTGAAAGAAAATAGTCTGTACCCAGAGCAAATCACTCTGTGAGCTGCTGCATATTTACCTCATTTTGAAGACACAGTCTATATCACAGATTTTATTCCTCTGTATTCATTCATTCATACTCATTGCAGTAAGACTCCGTAAAACATTTTGAGACTTAGAAAAAATCTTTATAGAACCTAGATTTATTTTCGAATTCATAGTTTCTTAGGAAATGTTTGTTTTTCCATTCTTTTTTGGACAGAGAGAAAAAAGAGGCAACAAAAATAGTTAGAAGTCACCCTTAGGGCAGTACATGCATGAATGTGTGTGCAATTATGTGTGCATGTTCTTGCTGTTGATTTCCTTTACAATTTGACAATTCAACCCAATAAATATCACTTTAGAAACTGCTAATACATTTAAGACCACACATATATGGTCTTTATGGATATACAATATAAAATCTTTATATATATAAAATCTCTTTGTAGATATGGTATATGTGATGCTAGAGGTTGAGCAGTCCATGATCTGTTGTTTGGAAACTGGAGACCCAAGCACAGTGTTGCTGTGGTGGTGTAGTTCCAGTCCAAATCCAAAGGTTTTAAGATCTGGGAGTATTGATAGAATAAGTCTCAGTCCAAGGACAGGAGATAAGCGTTTGACTTGAGAAGTCAGGAAGAGAGAGAGAGAGAGAGAGAGAGAGAGAGAGAGAGAGAGAGAACACCAATTCTCCCTTCTTTTTGTTGCATTCAGGCTGTCAAGGGATTTGAAGATGCCCTTCTACACTAGGGAGGACTATTTTTTTAACTCAGTCTATCCATTCAAATGCTAATATCATCCAGAAACATTCTCTCAGACACACCCATAAATAATGTTTAGTCAAATATCTGGGCACCCCATAATCTAGTCAAGTTGACACATAAAATTAATTATCATGGGGGAGCAGGGATAAAACTATTCCAGGGTTGACCAAGGGGGACACATGCACACACACACAACACACACACACACACACACACACACACTTGCCTGAAAGGAGTAGTGGTGATCAAATAAATGCAAAAGGAACTACATTAACATTCTAAAAATGGCGAGGAATAGTCTGGTTGAAATGACTGGATGCTGGATGGCACAGAATGGAATATGACAGAACTGGAATCGGATGCTAAAGCAGAAAAGGCCTTGAGCAGAAAGACTGTGTAGTGGTGCATTGAGGATCTTCAGTCCTGGCTAAAGAGGAGAACAATGGTGCAGGGCGTCTTGCAAGCAGAAATAAATGTGTGCTTCAGGCAGCAGCAGGACCTGCAGAGAGGCAGTCAGTAAGAGTCCTGGCTGGGCTATCAGCAGCTGGCACTATCTAGAGGTGAGCAATCAGTTCCAGGGAGTGTGTAAATGGGAATAGGACAAGCAGGAATCTATATTTAGAAATCTGTCCCCAGAATGAGGAGGGGTTGTGTATACACAGGAAATAGCAAGACAGGTTCCAGTACTAGATTGACTAAAATACCAGGGAAATTTCAGACTGGAACTCAGGCACAAAGCTGGAAAGAAATCAGTTACCACAAAATGTAATATTTGTTCCTTTGCATAATACACAAAAATAATTCAAACAGGATCATAGCTATGTATACTCACTAAAAAGAATTCCTAGGAAATAAATAGAAGAAAAACTTCAAAATCCAGAGGTTAGCATAAAACAATCAGACAAGATACAAAAGCATTAATCATAAAAGAAAATTGATAAATTACTTTTCATTACAATTTAACAGTTCTCCTCTTCAAAAAAGAGCTATCAAGAAAATGAAATGGTAAGCCTCAATTCACAATGCATATATTTAAGAAATGACTTGCATTCTGAATATATGAAGAATACTTACAACCCAATAAAAGTCATAAAGACCAATATATCAGAAAATAAAATATATTAATGTTTAATAAGCACATGAAAAGATCCTCAACATCATTAATCATCAAGGAGAAGAAAGTTAAAACACAATACAATATTACACCCATTAGAAATAGTCAAAATTAAGAAAGGTGACTCTGTGTGTGTTTTGGGGAGATTTAACAAAAATGTCCAGTTGAAAGTCCACATAGAAGTGTGTCCAAAATAGCCAAAAAAAATTTTGAAGAATATTTAGGGGGGATGCTTTACAGGTACTAAACTACCACAAAATTGTATAGATTTATACAAGAAGAGACAAATTGCAAAGTAGGTAGACCAAAATATTCCAGAAATATATCCAAGTACATACTCGGAAATTCGATATGTGAAAAGAGAAATGCCAACAGGGCATAAAATGGATAATTTTGAATAAAGGTTAAATTTATCAATTAAGATTTAAATTATTAATTAAGAACTATTTTCAATAAGTGTCTAATGAAAGTGAGCTCCATCCAACTGATAAAAGAGTTAGATTCCTCCCTCATATCATATTTTTAAAAATTTCAAATGAACCAGATACATAAATATTAACAATAATTATTACTATCAGGTAGAAATCAAGAGTAAGATTTATATAACCTTGTAGTAAGGAGGAGTTTCTTAAGTGAAACAGAAAACTCAATAAATAGGGTGAAGATTGATGTATTTGACAACATAAAGTTTAATTTCTCCCTTGGGGAACACAGTAGGGAACTTTTAAGTGAGATGAAAAATAGAAAAGATGCTTGGAACAAATAAATCAGCCAACTATTTAATCCCTGTGTAACAAAGAATGTGTGCAGATTGATTAAACACACACTTTCACTTTTGGACACACATTCTCTCTCTCTCTCTCTCTCTCTCTCTCTCTCTCTCTCTCTCTCTCTCTCCAACAGAACATTAATATGTGAACCTGTTGGAATAAATATCTGGAAAGTTGATCAATCTTATTACTGGCAAATAAAATGTGAAAAAAAAGATAAGAAGACATTTTTCACCTCAAAAATAAGAACTAAAACATCTAGTCTTCACATATGTAGGAAGATGTGCATTTTCAAATGGTAGAGCAAATTATCACTATATTGTGAACACATTGTGGCAATTTTTAGCAAATTAAAAATAAAGAATATAGTGTGTATTAAATAATATGTACACCTGTGTGTACTATATATACTACTAATGCATATTACATATTAATACAATAATATATTAGTAACGAAAACCCACTTTCAGATATAACATATAAAAACAAAAGCATCGTATATGAGAATATGTTTGCAACATTGTTAAGGTTGTAAAATCAGAAAAATTCATTTAGTAGGTTAAGATATGATGATTCTATGACATAAAATATTGTTCAACTATTAAAAGGAATGAGCTATAGTTTCTGACTTGGAACAGCATGATTATGCCCTATGTAACATTTGCACACTTATTGAACTTTGAGCAAAGTTCCTGAATCTCATCTGAGGATCTACCATTCCCATCTTAATACAGTTGCTTCATGTGCTTTTCTAACCTCAGGTAGAGTATATGACTCAGGCAGCAACATACTGAGCTCAAGAACACAAAGTAGTACAATCTAACCCATACAGTCCAATCAAGCTTTTCTTGTGAGTGCTAGAAACACTGGGGTTACAAGCCAATACAGTCTCTTTCTTGTAGGACGTGGACCTATGGGTGCATGGTCTGTACTTCCACTGGTGGAACCACACATGGGGCCTCTATGCTGCAGTCCACCCACAGAGTCGTGCTGAGACAGGGCAAGACTGAGAACTGAATATGTCATTTGAGTCATACCTGGAGCTACACCAGTTTTCACATCCAAAAGTGTTTGGGTGGATTTTCTGTCCCTTGGGCTTACCAATACATTTACATATTTTGGTAACATGTACATGGAGGAAGCTCAGAATAAGAGAATATTAGATTATTTATGATGATTACCTAAAGGGGTACAAATGGAAGGGAATAAGAGAGGATTATTAAATGACTACTAATAATATTAGTAGAATAGTATTACTATACATAATATTGCTATGTTGTTGCTAATATGTTTTTGAATTTCAGTTATTATTAGCATGTATAATGTTCAAAATTTTTAAAAATCTTATGAAAATCTCAGTGCTTTGACTTTTGGTATCAATAAGCCTACATTTCTGCTTTTAAAAAATGGAATATAAAATCCAGGTGTAACTGAAAATTAAAGAATAAATTTTTTTCTTTGTTTTTTATGTTTTTACTTTAAGAACATACATCATGGTTTAACAAATGCTTATCTTTGACAGCAGGATTGTAATCAGAATATTCTAAATTTTTTTGCCAATTATTTCCTCTGTAGTGGTTATTAAATACATATAAAATATCCCAAACCAGCCAGGTGCAGTGGCACATGCCTATAATTCCAGTGACTCAGGAAGCTGAGGCAGGAGGATTGCAACTTCAAGGTCAGCCTTAGCAAAATAGTGAGGTCCTAAGCAACTTAATGAGACACTATTTCAAATTTTTAAAAAATGAAAAGGGCTGGGAAAGTAGCTCAATGTTTAAGTGTCCCTGGTTAAATCCTCAGTACCAAGTAAATGAATAAATGAAAAAATAAATAAATCCAAAGCCAAATTATTACATCCTGTGTGAAGACCTATGGAATTCCAAGAAAATAGAGTGAAGAACAGGCCATGGTAGGGGTTTAAATTAAAGTACTAGGCAGGGAGGAGTTGATCCAGGACTCTAGTGTACACTAAGGAATTCACAGTTCATTCTGAGTTTGATGGGAAGCTAAGAGGTTGTTAGCAGTTGAGGGTCACGGTGAGACTGGATACTGTGACTGTGTACAGGATGTACATCAGCAAGACAAGAGGAAATTTCCTCTTGTGTGAACCTGAAAATCCAGTCTCCTGGTGCACTCACACTCTGATTTATTTCCAAAATGATATAAGTGAAATTTTGAAACAGTCAATAATTCATTTCTACTGTGACTCAAATCATTCTATGCTCTTACATAAGAAAAAGGTTGTTTCTATATTAAATTTCTGTAAATTGTTGAAAGCATTTATCTTACTAAATTGAATTATGTTACCAAAGACATGATTGTCAGTGCTTCCTGTTCTGCACCTTCATGTTCTGTCCTCTCTTTTCTCAATCCCTAAGTACCAATATTATTAGAAAATCAAACTCCAAGCGGCCCATAACTAAGTTCAGATCTTTTACCTATTTATTTATCAAACACATATAGGTAATGCTACCTCTGCTCTTTAAAAACCCAGCTATCAAATGGAGGCATTCATTTTGATGAGACTAAATATCTGGTATAACCCATGTCTCTTTGGGTTCATGGTATAAATTTTTCTTGAAAAATAGTATCTGATTTTCCTTTCTTTTAAACACAAAATAATTAACCTTCCCAGTCCTATTATGGTTTGGTGGGACCATATGATTTGTAGTTGTCAATGGACTAAACAAGTGGAAGAGATGTGTGTCCCTTCTGGGAAGAAGCCCAGAAAAGCAGTTACGAGACTCCCATGCTAGCTTTTCCCCACCACCAGGAAGGCCATGATCACAAATGGAGCTATAAGAGGGTGGAGCTTCTAGTAACCTGGATGCCTGAGTGACTGTAAAACCCAGAGTTCTGCTCCCTGCTTCTACCTGTAAGCAAGAAATAAGGTATTAGTATGCTAAATCAGTAATATTCCAGATTGCATTTTCTACTGTAGCATCTCTCGTTTATTCTAATAAAGTTTTGAAGACTTCTCTGAGAATCCAATGACAACAATGTACCCTGTCTTCACCTAGCTGCACAAATGACATTTTGTATAAAGAATGTGAATGAGCCTCTCTGTGTATCTCCTTCCTTGGCAGATGAATATTAAAGATTGAAGAATATTTAGCTCCTCCCTAACCCACAAGATGATTTTATCTTTATATGTATGTTTGTGCATAAATTCTATTGCTTCATGTTGTAGTGACTTATATCAATTACTTTTGCAACTAAAAGTTGGTGGGTCAATATAAGAAAATCCATTGAATAACTCCTGGATTGTTTCTTATAGACTCACACAGTTTCTCAGCACACCAGCTCTAATGAGAACTAAAGGAATATTTCACTGCCTGTGGGCCAGAAGGAAATAACTGCACATTTGTTAAGTATGCTGGCTGCACGGTGGATGACGGCGGCAGAGTTGCTTGCTTTACATGGGGGTTGGAGTTGTGAACTGAAACAAGAATCCTAGCATGCTGTTTTGCTTACTTCAAAGAAAATGAGTAACTTTCTGTTTCTCAGAAAAAAAACAACAAATACTCTCAAAAGTCACATAGAAAGACCTCTCTGATATCAAAGGACTCTTCTAAGAAACTGTTTGGTGAAGGAAATGAAAAAGTATCAAAACCCTTTAGACAGATTAAATATCGAAGGGTAAAAGCATTTTGTTAGAGTGTTTGCAATTTGCAAACTGAACCCCAATATTTTAAAAATGTTTTTGAAATGTTGCCCAAATAAATAAATCAATTACTTTCGTTTTTTCAATGTAACTGTATTGATTAGTTCTTGGCTAACATGGGAAGACAGAAACTATCTTCCAGGCTCAGCTTCATTTGTTGCTTTACTGTGGCCCATATTTACCTTCCTCTGTGGCTCAGCAGCCCTGTGTTGCTCTCCTCTCCTCTCTGTCTTCTCTTCAGAGCTTAATCCTCACTGCTTCTACCACTGAGAAGAATGTTGGCTTATCCATGGCTAATCAGGACAAGTCAGAACTTCTGTGCCTTCTGGTCTTTGTCCTATCACCTGTTGAAATAAACCTAATTTATATAGTCACCCCCCTGCATGCTGAAGGGTGAGTTCCAGGTGCCCCCTAGAATACCAAATTCTCATTTGTTCATGTCTCTTATATAAAATAATGTATTTACATATAACCTATGCATATCCATCCATGTGCTCTCATATATCTAGATATCTAATGCAATGAAAATATTATACTATACTAATCATTGTTATACTGTATTAGTTAAGGAAAATGACCCAGAAGTCTGTATGTTCAGCAGAGATACAATTTTTTCAAATTTTTCGATCTGCAGTTGGTTGACTCTGCAGCTACAGAACCCACAGGTACAGAGGGTTAACTAGTTTAATTTCTCAGTCTTTCTTGTGTATGCCAGAAGTGAAAACTTGTTGATCAGAGAAAATTACAATTTCTTAAATCACAATCACAGTCTTCTGTATTCTCCTGCAAAGTACAGGTATTTGTGCAGTATGTATTATCCTAACCGGCTCAGCATGCCAGACACAACTCAGTCCCTGCTGGGCAAGACAGAGAGAGAACAGGTGCAGAAATAGTTCTTGAAGGAATGGCAGATGAAACCACCCACGAGAGGTAAATGGCTGTCTTGTATACTTTGAAAATGAAACTTTTCTGAAGCCTTTGAAAACAAAACTAGAGCACTGAGAAAGCTTGGGTGAGGGTAGAAGTTAGAAATCACTACTAGATATAATGCTTTTGTGAAAATTAAACAAAGATTAGAAAAAGTTGTAAATGTAAACACGAAGGAAGTCAATCAGTGCATAAAAACATAAAGCAAAGCAGTAAAGAAGAAATAACCAAGGAATAAGAAAAACAGCTTGCATTTACTGCACTGTTAGTTTGCCTTACACAAGTGATTAAAAGTTCTAGTTACATTAAGTCAAATAAACCCCCCATCCCTAATCATAGTAGATACAGTTATTCTCTTCATTGTCATTTAACAGATGAGGAAACATGTAGAGAAGTTAAGAAGAATTTATTAAAAAAAAAAAAAAAAAAAACAGCCATGATTACACAGCAGTAATTGGAGCTGGGATTTTGAAGGAATGCAATCAGGTTAGAGTCTGTAATTTACCTGTCTGATACATGTTTTTGCTTTTTTTCACTTCCAGCTACCCATAGTCATCCAAAGTGTCAAAAATATTAAGTAGAAGTGTTTGGAAAAACAGTACACAAGCTTTTAATTGTGTGCCATTCTGAGTAGTCTGATGGAATCTCATGCCATCCTGCTCCATCCCACCCATGATAGAAATTATCTCTTTCTCCAGAGTCTCCACCCTGTATATGCTACCTGCCTGTTGGTTGCTCCCTTGCTATCTTGCTTGTGATATTTACTGTTGTAGCATTACAGAGCTCATGTTCAAGTAACACTTATGCAGTAGCCTAATATGTCAGCATTGTATTATCTCACGCCAGCATAAGAACAAGGGAGAATATAGTTCATTAAGATATTTTGAGAGAGGGAGAAAGACCACATTTACATAACTTTTATTACTGTTTATTATTATAATCATTCTATTTTATTATTGTTGTCACCTCTTACTGTGTCTAACTTATAAATTAAACTTTATCAGAGATGTTCATGTATAGGAAAAAACTGGCATATATATATTCCTTTTGTCACTTTTTAGATTTTCTCTAGGTCTGATATATATATCAGACATATACTATATATATATATATATATATATATATATATATATATATATTTCAATACTACCTGAGATTTCAAGCACCCATTGGGGATCTGAAATGTAACCCCACAGATAAGAGGAAAATTCTGCACACTGCTTCTGAGAGAGAAGTGGTTTGAAAGTTATAGAAAAATAAATAAATGAAAATATAGGCAGAACAAGATAATGGCCATTGCATAAACGAAGTATGGATGATAAAATATCACTTTTAACAAATGAACACAGTGACTCATCAGTATCTCACAGACCTGGTGGATTGAGTTAAGAACTGTCCCTGAGAGGGTATTTCTTCTTTTTCTAAAGAAATAGATTGAGTCGAAGGGGAAAAGAATAAAAAAGCAAGTAAAACTGCTTGGTCCTTCATGCAAACTGGAGAGGAAGCAGACAATGTGAGGATAAAAGAAGAGATTAATGAGTGAACTAATAAGCTCAGTGAGGGAAGGGTGTGATATTGCTATCAGCCAGATAGCCAGATAAAAGATCTTAGGGGTTCACAGTATAGAGGCAACATATCAAAGGGTTTTGAAGTGCATATCTAGATACCAGTTAGAGGTCTTCTTGTTCTAAAGGCAATGAATCTCACAAATTCTTTAGAAAATTAATTGCTCATAAGACAGGAAGTAATGAAACTTTGGTCTACTCTAGTCTTAATTCATCTGACTAGAAAACTTACTAAGGATATAGAAGGGCGAGGATCCATGCAAGAAAGTGACAATGTGCTAACCCAATTTGTAACATTAAAGGACACTAACATTGGGTATACTCAGCTACATTCGCTAGGCTCCAGGAAGCCCAATTTCAGAGTTGAACTTGTGCAACTTGACAATAATGCAAATCATTACTTTTACCACTTACTTCACAAGGTTGCTACCATGGAATACTGTAAATTTGCTTACCAGCTCCCTGCCTTCTGTGTTTTTACTGTGCATTTAATGCAGTATATATTTTAATAATCATGAAATATTTTAATATTTATCTTTACATTTACTTTTCCCATGTTCCTTCTTCCCATGGGTGTTTCTGTTTTCACGTAGTTTCATTTTCTTTTTACTGTTTCTGTTTGCTTAGTCAGTTTATTGATGACAAAATAACTCAGAAGCTAGTACAAGAATTATTTTCCCTAGGCATAGAAATCAAGGTTGGCAATTATTTTCTTTAAGTACTTTAAATATGTCATTTGAGTAAAGTCATATTCATTTGAAATTCAGTTGGCCCTAATATCTGTGGTTTCTGCATCTGGAGCTCAACCACTTGTGGACAGAAAATACTTGAAAAAAAAATCATGTTTATACTGAATATGTACGTTCTTTCCTTGTCATTATTCGAAACAACACGATGGTTTTCAGATCATTTACACTGCATTTAAATAATCTAGAGATCATTTAAAGTACCTGAGAGAGTGTACGTAGGTTATAAGCCACAACTAAGCTACTTGGTATAAGGGATTTGAGCATCACAGATTTGAGTATCAGTCTCCAGCTGATGCTGAAGGATGACTGTGTTGAACTTACTATCACTTATAATAGGAAGTAAGCTCTCAGTATTATTGGGGTTTCTTTGAAAGTTAATTGTCTTCCTTCTGTCACTTTTTAGATTTTCTCTAGAACTGATATTTTGCCAGTCTGGGTACTTCATACCTAAATATGTCTGTCTGTCTATCTATTTATCTGTCTATCTATCTATCATCTATTTAATTATACTCCTTAGGGCTCTCTTGAGTTGCTTGTTCTATGGTCCATGATGTTTCATCTGCTTTGAAAACTTCTTTACCATTATATTTTCCAAAATTGCTTCTGCCTCAGTCTCTGTTTTTTTTCTCCTTCTCTGAATTCAACTATACATACATTAGAATTTTGAGTATGGTTTGTATGATTCTTACACTTTTGGCATACACACACACACACACACACACACACACACACACATAAATAACATGTTTCTCCCTGTATAGCTCTTTTGGCATTTTCTACTCAAATGTAGTATTATTAAATACACTCACTAAACTCTAAATTTTATATATAGTGGGTTTTTTTAGTTTTAAACTGTGCATTTGAATCTCTTTTAAAGATTTGAGTTGTGAGAGATTCTTTATCTTGACGTGTTCTCCATATTTTTTCTCTGCTTTTTTGAACATATTAATCATAGTTATTTTAAAATCCTTCTCTGCTAATGTCACATTCTGAATTTTGTTCAGGTCTGCTTCTATTGTCTACTTTTATTCCACTAGTTATTAACAAATAGTCTTGCCTCATCTTCTGTGCACTATTTTTATTTTATTTTAGCCATTTGATGCAAAGAACTATACATCTTCCTGATATTATGCTCTTCTCCTGATAGGGTTCAATCTTTCCTCTCAGAGGCAAATAAAGTAGAAGCATTATCAAGATAACCAATTCAGGCACTGAGCTGGCTCAGGGCTGGGTTAAATTTCAGTAAAGTTCACTCTTCTTCTAAAATATCAGTGGACCTAGGATATAGTTCTCCAGGACTCCTCCTGTCTTCTGGGGGCCAGTGACCCCTTTGCCTTGAAGTCATGTAGGTAAGTTAACTCAGGAGTCCTTCAGGAGTCCTTCCACGGAGATCATTGCTTTGTGAGGCTACACATTTTCCTCTGTTTTCAGGAAGGTTTGGGCTTAACTAGTCTCCCATGTAGCTTCAAAATTAAACAAGCGTCCTATGTAGAGAAATAGTCATATGTTTGAGACCCTTCAGTTCTAACCTATTGCATAATAACTTTGTGCAACTGCTAAAAGTTTTGTTTCTTTTTCTCCCAGAAATCACCTTCTGGCTGAACCAAACTCAAATATCCAGTCCCTTCCCCATGCTCAGAAACAAATATTCAAAGTAAAATTAAATCTGCTCATCCTCAGATCAAAATTGAAATTTTGATCCTCAGAAATTTCAGTTCTTCTAGATTTCATTGTATTCAAGTCTCTAACATTTTAAAATATGACTTTTCTTTTTCAATTTGTCTGGATTTTCTACTTAGTGTTAACAAGAATGTTGACTTTCTATGATCTTTTACGTCCTACCTGGAAGTGGAAGTCTCTTTAGGTTCTTATTTAATATAAGAAAGGTCATAAAATTATGTATGTTAAACACACACACACACACACAATGACAACAAGAACAAATTAAGAACAAATTGTCCTCTTTTAATTTCACCTCCCATAAAAACTACCATCTTGGACTGTGCTTTCTATAGGCAAATGCCCTAAAAAGCAGAATACACTCATTCTGCTATCTTTCTTTTCTCCATTCATTAATTAAATGACATACAGAAACCAACTTTTAAGGCTAAATTCAGAAAGCACCTTTTCCTTGGACTGTTGTGACACTCTTAACATCTACTTTTCTATCTTATGTGCTAGCTCCTCTGAGCTCCCCCCATTTGTAGACCTCTTTCCCCCACTATTCCTCATGTCTTTGCTCCATGTCCCTTTGCTTTTGGTATTTACCTTTAAGGCATAGCAAAGAACATTTCATCTATGACATTTAATATAGGTCTATTTGAGGAGAAAAAATGACTTACCCTAAGAAAAATAAATGAAAGGAAAGATATAAAACCAGACCAGCTGGGTGGTATGACCCAGTGTTGAGAATGGAAGCAGGCAGGCTGACATCGAAACACATGAGCCACTTTTCACAGGTATAAAATGAACAAAAAGAATAGAATCAGTGCCTGGAACATAAGATATTCTGAAAAGAGGGCCAGAAACCTCACTAATGAAATTGTATTTATTTCTACCTGCATCAGTAATCTTCAATCAGTTAATAGAAGGACAATGATTAAATAAGACTGGAAGTTCTAGATAGGCATTTGAAAGGATCTATGCTTCATACAGCAATAAAATCTTTTACATGGAGCTTAAAAATATGTACTTGTTACAGCACCTACTCATGTTTATAACACTATAAAAACTAGAAATAAAAGGAACTTACCTCAACATTGTAAAGTTTCTGTATGACAAACCA
Source organism: Sciurus vulgaris (assembly GCF_902686455.1). NCBI lineage: Eukaryota > Metazoa > Chordata > Mammalia > Rodentia > Sciuridae > Sciurus > Sciurus vulgaris. Next base: position 141,969,318 of record NC_136466.1, read on the forward strand.
GAGACAACATTATTCTGAATGGAGAAAAACTGTAAGCATTTCCTCTAAAAACAGGAATAAGACAAGAACACCCACTTTTGCCGCTCTTATTCAACCTAGTCCTTGAAACTCTAGCCAGAGCAATTAGGCAAGAGAAGGAAATTAAAGGGATAAAAATCAGAAAAGTAGAGTTAAAATTATCTCCATTTGCTGACAACATGATTGTACATTCAGAAGACTCAAAATCCTCCACCAGAAGACTTCTAGAACTCATAAATGAATTCATCAAGGTAGAAGTATACAAAATCAACACCCATAAATCAATCACATTCCTCCAATCCAATGATAAATCTGCAAAATAGGAAATTAGGAAAACTATCCCATTCACGATAGCCTCAAAAAGTAAAATAAAATCGTTGGGAAGCAATATAACAAAAGAGGTGAAAGTCCTCTACGATGAAAACTTAGAACACTAAAGAAATTGAAGAAGACCTTAGAAGGTGGAAAGACTGCCCATGTTCTTGGATAGGTATACTACTAAAAGCATTTTACAGATTTAAGACAATTCCCATCAAAATTCCAATTATATTATTCACAGAACTAGAAAAAGCAGTTATGAGATTCATTCAGAAAAATAAGAGATCTAGAACAATCAAAGCAATCCTTAGCAAGAAAAAGGAAGCAGAGGCAACATAATATCGGACTTAAATTCTACTAAAGAGATATAGTAACAAAAACAGAATGATACTGGCACCAAAATGAGTATGAAAATCAATGGAACAGAATAGAAGACACAAAGACAAACGCTCATAAATACAGTTATCTCCTATTAGACAAAAGTGCCAAAAACACACATTGGAGAAAAGATAGCCTCTTCAACAAATGGTGCTGGGAAAACTGGAAATCCATATGTAGTAGAATGAAATTTAACTCCTCTTACCCTACACAAAACTCAAAATGGATCAAAGACCTAGAAATTAGACCAGAAATCCCGCATCTGCTAACACCTGAAGGTCCAATATTCCAACATGTCATTTCAGGAACTGGCTTCCTTACCAAGACTCCTAAACTGCAAGAAGTAAACTAAGAACTCAATAAAAGGGATTGCGTCAAATTTAAAAAAAAACTTCTTCCCAACAAAGGAAACAATCAAAAGAATGAAGAGAAAGCCAACACAATGGGAAAAAATCTTTGCCACCTGCTCCTCAGATAGATTATTAATATCCGGGATAGTCAAAGAACTCAAAAACTTTTAACGCCAAAACAACAACCATATATAACCTAACAATAAATGGGCAAAGGAAATAAACAGACACCACTTCTCAAAAGAAGAAATACAATGGTCAACAAATACAAGAAAAAATGTTCAACATCTCTAGCAGTTAGAGAAACACAAATTAAAACTACACTGAGATTTCATCTCACTCCAGTCATAATGGCAAGTATCAAGAATATAAGTAACAATAAATGTAGGTGAGGATGTTGGGGAAAAGGTACATTCATACATTGTTGGTGGTACTACAAATTGGTGCAACCATTCTGGAAAGCAGAATGGAAATTACTCAAAAATAGGAATGGAACTGACATATGATCCAGTTATCTCACTCCCTGGTATAAATCCAGAGGATTTTAAATCAGCATACTACAGTGATACAGCCACATTAATGCTAACAGCAGCAAAATTCGCAATAACCAAGCAGTGTAACCAAACTAGGTGCCCTTCGACAGATGAATAGATAAAGAAAATTTGGTGCGTATACACAATGGAGCATTACTTACCATAAAGAGGAATGAATGGTTTTATGGCATTTGTTGATAAATGGATGGAACTGGAGACTAAGTGAAATGAGCCAGTCCCAAAAAGTTGAAGGTCAAAGGTTTTTGTCTAACAAACAAAAGCTAATCCAAAGTGTGTGGAGGGATTAAACAAAAGAATAGAAGATAAGTGGAGTAGACAACTGGGAATGAAGGGAAAAGAAGCGGGATGGGAAGAGGAAAGGCAGTGGAATGAATCTGACCTGAATTCCCTATGTACATATACGACTATACCACAGTGAATCTCACCATCATGTGCACCACAAGGCAATAATTAAAACAGTTGTAACAGAATAAAGATTGTTAGAATAGAAGGAAAGGCATGAGGAAGGGAAGGGAGGAGGGATTGGGGAAATACTGGAGACTGAAGTAGAACAAAATTGTATTACATGCTTTTATGATTATGCCAAAATGAGTCCTATTGTCACGTACAACTAAAAAGAACCAATAAGAAATATGAACTTTAAAAAAAAAACCTTAAATTTATTTTAGCATACTCCAAAAAATTGTATTACAGTGTTTCCCATCTTCATTGACATCTATTTCTTCATCTTTTATCCTTGCTTTAAATATGTTCAAAATAGCATTAGGGGGAAACAAAATCGTTTAGGCTGAAAATATTCATTTCTCTGTCTTGGTACCTTGGGTAACGTCACCCTACAGGAAGGAATGTCAGATATTCCCTAAACATATATCAACCAAGGGAGAAGACAATGCTCTAGAGTTATGTTTCAATGTAACTAAAATTCTGCTATAGATAATAATCCCTTAAGAAAGATAAGATACACATAAATGACTGGTAATTGAGTTTGCAGTCAATATTCTTTTAGGTTTTAAGTCTCAGAGATAAATAATTACAACAGTGAGCATTTAATGGGAATGCACTATATATCTACACTGTGCTAAGTACTTTACATATACTTTCTCATTTAAATCTCCTCCACAGTGATATGCCGTGGGATCTCTATTTTAGAGAAGAAACTGAAGTATAGAGGCTATCATATAAGAGTAAGATCTGGAAACCAGACTGCCAGAGTTGGAACCTTTACTGTATAACTTATCAACTCTATGGCTTTGGAAAAGTTATTTAATTGACATCTCTGCCTCAGTTTCTCACATGAAAAACAGGAGTAGCAGCTGTACCTACTTCTGTATAAAATACCTGACACATTATAAGGATTCATACATATATGTCCTTGGACAAGTTACTTGGTAATAAATTGTCCAAGGTTACACAACTAGTAGATGGCAGGACAAGGATTTCTGTCCCAATTTAAAGTTTATATCTTAATCAAAATGTCCCAGCGTTGATCCAAATTAGTTTGCAGTCTTAACATTTAGTTCACAAATAGTACTCATTCATTTCACAAAATTCCCCAAAATAGTATGGATTTTTCTCATTACTTATTGTTTATTGAGTGTTTATGGCAAAGTGTGAGATACTTCACAATGAAGAGCTGTCAATGCTCAGAAGAGAAGCTTGTGAAGCTGCCTCAAATGTGTGTGTGGATCATCACTGCGCATATCTCCTCAAGGACGTAGATTGTATAAGGAAGTCTATACTCAGAAACCAGCCACTTACCCTTAAGTTATTAGTTTCACAGGAACACACACACACAGACCTAAGAAACACAATCTTCCTCTCTCTGCCCTCACACCTAACTTACACTGTCATTTTGGATTCTGATACTCAGAGTGACAGCCATTTGTAGGACAATGACGAATTTTTCCTTTTGGCGAACAACAGGACATGATGCTTGTGTTGTTTTTGCTCTACTTTTTTGTCTCACACAATGTCAGAGCTGTGCCCAAGGAGAACTGCACATTTTTTTTATTTTTTAGGAAACTTCCTGGGGTTAGTTTTAAATTAGTTTTTCTTATTTCAGACTGAGTTGGCAGGAAAACTACGATGGCATCAAGAAAACTGAAAATTTCACAATTTCATGTCAGCTAATATCCTCTGGAAGTGTCAATCACGGTATGGAGAAATTCTGGATCCTGAATGTTCTCATTACCAAGTCTGAGAACACCAATGGTGGAGATTATGGAAGGTTAACATTGAAATGGAGGCAGACACAGTGTGCCTGGCTTGGCTGCCCTTGGTTCCTGGGAGGAAGCCATGAGAATATACTCTAGGTTGACCTTGATCAACCTACACTGGCTCCCTCTTGTCCCACAAATCATGTGTAAATGCTTGTCTCACATGGAAGCTTCTAAACAACATTACCCCAAACTTATTTCCCGCTGTTTAATCCCATGAAACTATAAACAGTGTCCCTTACCAACAAAGCTTCATGCTTCCTCGTAAGTCAGTTAGCCTATATTTACTGAGGGTTGTTGTGAGCATTGTGTTGAGTGATGAAGCCATTGCAGATTGGCCCTTGGAGAGTCTAGAATGGAAATGGACATTTGTTATCAATCTGCTGAGTTCCTTAAAGAAGGACCATGCGCTCTGGGAATACAGCATAAGGAAACTATCTGGCACAGGTGTCAGGAAAGGTTTCCATGAAGAAATAATTTCAAGGCCAAAACCTGCAAATTAGGTTACTCATGGTAATGCCGAGTAGAGAATGCTCCAGACAGAGAACTCCAAATAGGAAAGCCCTGGGGTATAGCATCTTTAAAGACCCAAAAAAGATTTTTATGGAAGGAGTAGAAAGAGGAAGAAGAATATGGCAAGGTGAGGTAGGCAGGGCCCTGTGAGTCCTGTTGCAAGACAGGTTTCACACTAAAACACAGAGAAGTTATAAAATGGTTTTATTTTACAGAGAACGAAAGTCAAAAATCAGTACATGATTAGCTCTGCATAGTTAAAGGATAGCATTCAGAGGCTTTATAGTTTAATGCAATCTCTTCTAATTTCCCTTTCATTTCCTGTGCTTTGGGGCCCCATCCAAAAAAATAATTGCCTATATCAATGTTTCAAAATGTTTCCTTTAGTTTTTCTTCTGGTAGTTTCATAGTTTCACGTCTTCCATGTAGTTCTTTGATCCATTAGACTTGATTTGTGTGCAGGGAAAAATAGGGATCAAGTTTCAGTCTCCTGTTTGTGGATATCCAGTTTCTTCAGTGCCATTTATTAAAGAGTCTGTCCTTTATCCCGCATATGTCTTTGGTCCCTTTGTTGAGAATCAGTTGACTGATCAAGGATGCATAGTCTATTTGTGGAATCTCTGTTCTGTCATTTGCATCAAACTGGATGGAATTAAAGGACATTACATTAAGTGAAATAATTCAGAGGCAGAAAAACAAGTCCTGCATATTCTTGGTTATATGTGGATGTTTAAAAAAATAGATCTGAATGTAGAAAATAGTGAGAAATAGAGGGGATAAGAAAGGAATCAGCATTGAGTCAGTCCAGACTGCATGAATATATTGAAATATTACACTGAACCCAATAATACATACATAACTAATACATATTAATAAAAAACAAAATTAAATTTAAAAAATAACCTTCACTATAGGCTTAGAGGCTACATTTAAGAGAGGCACAAGGCACAACCCAGCTAGGAGACTCACCATTGCCAGCTGGGATTAGGATGCAATTTCCTTCAGTCTTCTGAAGATAATTAGGAATGAATGTAAAGGCCTGCATTTTAATTTTTGTAAAAAATCTAAATATACAAATGTTATGGTTTAGATATGAGAAGTCCCCCAAAAGCTTGTGTGTGACACAATGGGAGAATGTTCAGAGGTGAAATGATTAGATTATGCAGATTAGAATCTGTTAGATTAATCCACTGAAATGGATTCACTGGGTGATAACTGTAGGCAGGTGGGATGTGACCGGAGAAATAGGTCACTGGGGGCATGCTTTGTGGGGTTATGTTTTGTCCCTGGTGAATAGAGCTCTCTCCCTGCTTCCTGATTGCCATCTCTTGAGCTGCTTTCCTCTACCATGCCCTTCTACCATGATGTTCTGCCTCTCCTCAGGCCTGGAGCTAGGGAGTCAGCCAACCATGGACTGAACCTCTAAAATTATGAGACAAATAGAATTATCCTTTTATGTTATTCTTACCAGATCTGTTAGTCACAGTGATGAAAGGATGACTAAAACAATGAGGAAAATTTGGGGTGATAGGGTGGAGCTGTAGCATCTATGTTAGAAAACAAGATCTTACCAACAGCAACTCCATATGAGGCAGCAATACAATACAGCCAACCAAAAGAATTAAAGTAGATTTTTAAAGCATGCATAAAGCAGTCTCATATTATGAAAAGCATGCTATTTCTAGTGAAGGAGATATTTTGGGAACACATTTCCTTTTGACTTTTTCTTGTTTTTGTACATCTTGGAAATAAAGACACCAGCTGCCTTTGTCTGGACTTTCAAATATATTTGTATAACAAACAAGCTTGGATGATGGAAGTGTTGTCTCCTTCTGGGGCAAATGTCACTAGGGATTGTAGTTCATTATAAAACATAAGACTTTGTTACAAGTTTATTGTTTCTTTTCTACAACAGAAACCATGTGTATGCAGATGTCACCTGACCGTTTTCACATTGTATTGTGGGAAATGAGCTCAGAGAACCAACAAAGATTGAAGCTCTGGCTACTGCCATAAGAGTAAGTAATAAGCCAGCTCTGATCTCTGAATCAGGAGTATCATGTTTCCTGTCTGCATCCATGAAACTGTGGCCAACCAACTTGTTTACTTGCAAGTGGGGTAAAATATTAGCTCCTCATAGTTATGGCCAGTGTTGCTCCTGAGAGCCTACTTGTCCAGGTCATACCCAGGTCTTTGTGCCCCACACGAAGTACAACCAGCTCAACTTTGCCAACTTCTTAGACAAGCAGGACAAAGCCCTACTCTCTATCAGATCTCAACGCAGTGCAGAGACAAGCTCGACAAAATGAATACTTCTGTAAATGAATATCTTCCCTGGTGAGTTCCAGGTTAACTGAGGAGTTCTATTGGGTTAACATTATAACTAGCAGCCTCAGGAATTGTATTTGAAAATCTTTAAAGTCCCTTTCAGGTGCTCCACTGTGATACTGTCATCCTGTCCACCACTTGTCTCTTAAGCCCTATTTAATGACATGAGTATCCATATTTCAGGCAACATTCTTGAGGAAGAATATCACAGTAATGAGGGAACAAGCTTGGTATCACACAGGTACAGATTGCAATTTCAGATCAACCACTTACTAAGTTATCTGATTCTTTACTTCTTTAGTCCCTCATCTGTCATATGAAAATAAAATTACCTCAGAGTAAGAACTATATGAAGAAATGAGTGTAAGTGCTTTCCAAAGTTTCTGCCAAATAGTAAAGACTCATTTATTAACTGTTATTCTCCCTCTCTCACATCACACTAGTGATTCCTCTCTACCAACAATAGCCAAATTTCAATTTCACTGGAAAGAGCATTATACCCAGGCATCATGGGGGCTTGCCACACGTCTCAAGCAATGGCAGAAAGTTAAATAAAAAGATGATGCAGTAAAATCATGTGACACACACACACACACACACACACACACACACACACAATGGAATATTAATCAGCTTTAAAGAAGACTTAAATAATGGCATTTGCTGGTAAATGGATGGAGTTGGAGAATATCATGCTAAGCGAAATAAGTCAAACCCAAAAAACAAAAGGCTGAATACTTTCTCTAATATATGAATGCTAATACATAATGTGGGGGACACTAGGGAAGACTAGAGTTACTTAATGTCAGGTAGAGGAGTGTGAAGGGGGGGAAGGGGTATTGGGGTAGGAAAGATAGTAGAGTGAAACAGACATTATTACCTCATGTACATGTATGACTGCAGGACGATATGATCCTACAATATGTATAATCAGAAAAATGAGAGTATACTCCATTTATGTATGATTTATCAAAATGCATAAATGCATTCCACTGTCATGTACAACTAATTAAAACAAATAAAAAATTAATTAAAAAGTCACTTTCCCTCTCTCTCAGAAATAGCATTCATGACTATTTTTAAATGAATTTAAAAACCAAAAGACTGCATTTAGTTTTAGCATAGAACAATAATTAATCAAAAGTAGTTATGGTAGAGAACAATAATTAATCAAAAGTAGTTATGGTAGAGGTAAGCGTCTGGATGATTTGCCTCCTCTGGTGCATTCTGTGACTCTGTTTTTCAGCACTGTAATTCTTGCTAATCTCACTAGTGAGTTAGCTGTTAATGGTTTGCCAATCCAAATGATGTATAGATTTTTGTGAGGTCATTGAAAATTTCTCCATAAAATTTAAATATATGTTTAGGGAGTGGAAAGTAAAACAGTGCTTTAGTACTTGTTGGATACATTTTCCTCTCTTCAGCTCTAATTTATTTCTTTGATGTTCTAATTGGAAGAAATAGATTTGTTTCCAATCATTTACTCCTACTTGAAACCTTCCATCTATCTAGGAAGTGTAAGAAACCTTATTTACCTGGAATTATTTTAGCCATGTACTACTATTCAAAGACTTTTTGAAAACAACATAAAGTAATAGCTTTTGTGCTAGGCCAACCCGAAGCCTTGACATCCGATGAGCCTCTGGATGCCGTAGCAACCGCAGCTTTGTAGTCATGGTAACAGCCTTGTGCTCCATAGGCAAAACCAATGAGCTTTAAGCATCACTGCATTCTAGCTAAGCTTCTCTGACCTTATCAGAGAGCAGCAAGATCTGTCTGTTCTTCCAAGTGCACGTGCCCCTCAGCAGGGAGGGGAAATGTGCATCATGTACCTGACTTAAATGTCATAATTAGCTTATTCAAACAAATGAATTCTTATTCTAGTTTGATGGGTTGAATAGTATGGTTTTCCTAAAGCAGATTGTTGATTTTGATTACCCAGGAGGATGTTCCAAAAGCAGAAACTGTATAGCCTGTATGTGGTGAATGTCGTGATAGCTAAACATTTCAGAGGAGTGAAATATGTAGAATTCTCTTCAGTGACACAGATGGGAAACCCCAGGGAACCTGGAAAATGAATTTCGTATGTTTTGTTGAAGGTTTTTCCTCTCATGCAGGATGATAATAAAGAACAGGGTCATCTTTCAAATTAATAATGTCACTTCAAGGTTGCAGTAGCAAAAAACAAGTTTGTAATTCAATCTACACCTGACATGCAACGTTTTTGAACAGGCGGAATACACCCTTCCTAAAATTGTACTAGAAAACTACAGCCGGCAAAACTGCTTGTTTGACTTTCTCAAGCTACAAAGTACGAAATGGAGAGCCAAGGCTAAGCAACCCATTCATAAAAAGAACATTAGTGATTCTCTTTCAGTTAAGTTCACTAGCTGTTCATGGATACATGATGTATGATTGCTTAATCCCATATGCAAATGTGTAACAACAAACCAGATGAGTTTCTCGACAGTACATAATTTGCTCTTGTTATGTATTTGAACTATTTCACACTTCATAGCATTTTTCATATCAAAAAGATAGCTCAAATATTAATCTTTGAGTTTATATTTCATGTATCCCCTTCTTTATGCCTATTTTTCATTCATTTTGTTCTACTGGTATTTCCAATACAGACTGGTATAACTCCCTAATAACTCTGTATAAATCAGCTCTAGTTCGAAGAATTTCTAATGGTTCTAACCTGCCCCAATTCACAAGAGTAGCTCTTTCATTCAAATGTTCAATTTAATGTATATAAAGTGTCTCTTGTGTATTAAATTCCACTGAAGATACAAAGATGAATGAGTAATGGCTCTTGCTCTCAAGAAACTGGCAAATTTGGCTTGAATGAAACAGATCTTCATCTTTGGATCAGTGGAGTCACCCTAAGCAAGAACATAAAGACACAAACTGTCCTATCTTCATTTCCAACAACACCCATGGAAAACTGGCTCTTCATTTCTCAACTTGGTGGGGTCATGCTTTCATTTTGCCAATTCTAGCATCTGAAGCATGTTTTTAAAGGAAGCTATCATGCTTGAGGGTTGGAGATATATTTTGTTACAGGCTTTTGCAATCATGTAGGTGGTATTGCTGAGTATTTTATCACTAGTTTGTAACACAATACTTTTACTGGAGTGGAAAGTTTTTCTCCTAACAGGAAGATCACAGTTGTTTGCCTCATGCCATCTTTGGTTGCATAGTTCATAGCAGACAAAGAAGGTGTTGTTAGTGAATATGTTGGAACTGTCATAAAGTGGACAACAAAGAGAAAATTTTAAATGAAATTCAGATTTGGTAAACTCAAAAGAAATCCTGGTCCAAGAAATTACTTCATCCCTCAGTTTTGGGCTGGTCATATGAAAAGTGAAAGCCTAATAGATAATGCTGAATTTACTATTTGGAAAATTATCTGATTTAACATGAAGTCCTTTTGATAATAGAATCCTTAGAATTATGAACTTGATGTCATTTCATTTTATCCTCAATAGGGTATTGTGATCTTCGCCAATACCTGATAAGCAGAAAAAAATTAAAGTTATTGTGTTACAAAATCACAAAAATCATTGGGTGGAATGGACATTAGGGTCATCTGGTTCATCCCTATCATTTTGTAAATGAGGAATTTGAGGTCAATAAGTTTCTGTTCAGTTTGAAGTATCAAATTTGGCTACTTCTTGACAATCCAAACAAACTGTACATCAGTGTGAATTTTCAGTCAAGTGGAAGTTGTCTATCTTCAGGAGAATTTATATGATTCATTCTATCTATCTCACTCTGTTTCTTCTTCAGTTTAATTTTAACTACTTTAAGCTAAAGAATGATTGAAGTTCATAAAGAGTTATTAAAAGAAGAGCAGTAGGATTGGCAAGTTGCCCTGATAAGGGTTTGGCTTAAACAAGGGGAAGAAATGAAGAACAATGAGTAGCGGGCTTTCAAAAAATATTTTGAGTTTTCCCAAGTTCATGATTTCTTCTGAGTTTAGATTTCCTTTGTCTCTATACTCTCGTGGGTAGTCTACAGATGCCTTCATGTGTCCAATGTATGTTCTTAGCCTCTGTTTCGATTCTCTCCTTAATCTTCTGTAAACTCATTCTTCTCTTCATTAATGTCTCAGAGCTAGTCAAGCTGTCGGTTGCCCTTCTGTGTCTGAATATGAATGTAAACTCATGATCCTGTGCGTCTGTCCTAATCTTCAGGAAAAATTTGAGGGAACAGATACACACACACACACACACACACACACACACACGCAAGGTGAGTGTCTCCTAAAGATAAATCTCTTCTTAGACTGGAAGTGAATCTATGGTTTGAGACCATTTGCCTTCAGCAGTACTTGATTATAGATGTTCAGAGAGGGGTTTGCTGAGGGTGAGGACCAACGATGCCTAGCCTACCCTGCACGTTACACAGGCATCAGAGATCAAGCTCTGAAGGCACGGATCTAATTTTATTTAGGGTTGCACAGGACATATGTAGGCACATTATTCAATCAGGTTAACATGCTTGTTAAAGTATAACAGAGTCAGCCAATAGGTGAACTATACATTGAGGGTCCAGGTAGTGTAAACAAACCAAGCATGCCTAAGCAATTCTGCCCAGCAACAGGTCTGAGACAAAGGACTGGGGAAATGGCAAGCTCCAGCACACAGCATGAGGCAAGGCAGCACTGGCAGCTCACATCACAGCTTTCTGTGATGCATGTCAGAACGAGGCCTCCCCTCAGTTCAAACTCAGCCTCAACAGCTGCAAAGACCTTCATTCCATGGTGAGTCTTTAGCATTACCTCAGTTTCTCTGTTCAGACTGTTTGGCTGACTTAGACCATGGTGTCAGCGACTGCTGTCAGATAAGCTTGAGGAATGTTCCCTACACTTGATTCGCAACTCCGTGCTGTTTGAGTGCTTTCCTTGGACTTGGTGGCCACCTGAGCAGATCTCTGTTGCACCTAAGGCAACTGTACACAGGAATTTCTTCACCCAGGCACCCTGTGTCCTAATGCTTTCTTTCTCCCTACTTGCTTTGAAAACTTACTTGCTCTGGAAATTATGCTTTCGAGATCCTGATCTCTAAAACTAGACATAATCTTCTAAATTATTTGTCTAAAGACATTAATGGAAGATAATGGCTTAATGTGCATTTTAAAAGGACCCTCTAGTGCTTTAACCTAAATGAGCTGTGAATTTATAGTTCTCAGATGTGCTGGCTAGGGATATTTTAAGGATTTTTACTTTGCTATCCCCTTTCATTCATTCAGTGGATGATTATTCACCATCCACTATGAGCCAGATCTTCATGATCAGCTTTGACACTTGTTTCTAGGTGTCTCAGTGGAAAAACTAATAACCCTCATTGGTCAAGGATGTGTTATGAGCCTGTATTAGTTTTCCAGGACTTCATTAACAAAATACCACAGACTGCATGGCTTACACTACAGAAATTTATTTTCTCACAGTCCAGCATGTTAAAAGTCCTAGATCAAAGTGCTGCCAGGACTGGATTCTTTTCAGACCTCTTCTTGGCTTGTGGAAGGCCTCCTTTTCTTCACATCCTCATCTGTACCCACACGTCTTGTTTTAATCTCTTCTTAGAAGGAAACCTATCAGGTGGTGCACCCATATGATGTCATTTCACATTCATTACCTTTTCGAAGGCCCTATCTCAAAATAGACTCATATCATGAGTAACCAAAGATTAGGACTTCATATAAATTCAGCCTATAACTTAGCTCAACATTGCATGAAACAATTTAGATATGCAATCCTTAATCACTAAAAAAAAATCCAGAAAATTTCTTGTTATCATTCAATTTTTTTCTATAGAAAAAAAGTGAGGGATCAGAAAGAATAAGTAACTTATCCAAGGTAATATAACTACGAGGTGGTGAGTCTAGGAATTGAATGGAGCCCAGAGATGGTGCTATACCACTATGCCTCCAGCTAAGAGTTAGAGCCAGACAGTTTTTCTCTTAGACTCATTGATCATTTTTCCTGGAATTTTTACTCCATGGGAGATTGAGAGGCTTAATTGGCATGTGGACAAAAATTCTCCAGAGAGACTATGTTCAAGAAACAGAAAATTGATTATTTTATAATAGCCAGTTTCTTTAAATTGACAAATATTTAAAAGGATTTTCATCTTTTTTCAGTAACAAGGAAAACTCAGAATTATTTTTATACCAGTAATTGTGACATTTTTAGAAAAATGTGTAGAAATTTTTAAAATCAAAAAGAAGATGTTAATTCACATGTCTTTCTCTAGTCTCTAACCCATAAGAGGGCAAGGTGAAATTCTTTACTATTCTCCTTTTGTGTCCCTGGAAATGTAGACAAACTCCTTACTCATTTGAATTATTTATTTTACCAATTTTTTTTCTGATGCCAAGTACCAAAATAAAATATTTCATGATTAGAGATCACCTGTAACAAGTCAGTTGTTTTTATTTATTATTTTGCAGCACAGAAATATTTACATGAAAAATCCATAACTTTTATCTAATGACAAAATAATAATGATATTCCTAAGGAAGGTAGTATTAAAATGAAGTTATTTTATATTAGTTTATAGTTAAGAATTCTTGTTGTCAGTCTAAAAAAAAGAAAATGAATTAACAAAAAGGAGAAGAATGAAAAATTAAGGATTTGATATTGAAAGGTTAACTTGGAGATGAGAGGTTGTGGCAATTGTGATAAAAAATCTTCTAGTCTTATCCTTTTCATAGAAAGACAAAGAAGTACAATTCCATCCCATAGGTGGTGATACTTGCAATGTCCTTTGTGTGGTTTTGATGCTTGAACCCATGCACTGCTACTGAGTGATAATGAAAGTATAATATAGCACCAGAGAAAAGGAGGAATGATGTCATTCAGGTACATCTTAAAAGTAGTAATTTTACCAAAAGCCAAATGTAATACTCTGGTTGTAAAATCCCCCACAGAAGTCAAGCAACCCTGCAGGGCCACCATGACAATAATTATCTTACCATTTAGGCTAGCACATGTTAGTGATGGGATAAACTTGTAGGTCCTATTGCATGTGGGTCCAAGTTTCTCCCTTTAGGTCTTGATCATTGAACTTCCTTCTAAACCCAGCAAGGCAACTTGCTTTTTCATGCTCTTGATCCATAGGTGACTTGATAGTTGGTAATAAGTATAATCTCCACCAAAGAAGTGGCTGAATAGTTTTTCCAAGCATAAGAATATGTGAAGGACAGCACCATGTAGGAAAACAAGCCTGTGGTTTGGCAGTGCTCCCGCAAGCGGGGCATGCAAAACACAAGATTGCTCAAGTTGAGAGGAACACTTGGGCTAAGTTACTTCTGAAAAAGAAAATAAAGTTTCTGCTGTACAGATCAGAAATTCAATTTCAGCTAAGCCAAAGGAGATTAAACTCAAAGGAGAGTATTTTATTGATCAAACTTGGTAACTGATTTGAAAATCTTGATACATGTCATTGTGCTATGTCAGGCATGTGGGATATATCATATAAATGTGTATCACAGTTCCATCCAATAAAAAAAAAATGAGTCAGATTGTAATTCACACTTGTTTACACTGAGTGAGACTGCTTAACCTGTTTCAGATTATGAATGACTTTGGGAATCTTTTGAAGCCCTAAAACCTTTTCCTCAGAAAGTGAAATTCATATGCATCCAACATTTTGTAGACAACATTAAAGTGCTCATGGGGCCTTTGGAGATCATCCATGGGTACTAGTTTAAGAAGCTCTTGCATAAAGAGTCATTCATTTTCAGTGATCATTCTCTGTGTGTCATCAGATGAGGTGTTATCATTTCAATGAAAATAAACACAGAGAAAACTCTTTGATATGGTTATCACCAAATATATACAAGTGAAAGTTAGATTATTTTATCCAAAATAAGGCAGAGTTTTTGTGCTATTGAAGATTGCATATTAGGACTAAGTAACCATGGATATCCTTGCTAAGGCTCAGCAGAGTTCAGTACAGAGCCAAAAACCCAGGACAAAGAGGAATCCTGTTGCATATACTTCAAATGATTCAACTCTATGAATATTTATCATTTCTTAAAAACCAAATTATAGTTTTATTGTATAGCCCATATTCTCAAAATGTTTAAATTAAGTCTACCTTCATAAATGCATATTGAGTTCAAAGCTCTCACTCAACAAATAATCATTGCAGTGAGCAACTACCCTGATGAGTAATCATATTGTGTTTGTGACTGCATGAAACTTAAAAACTGACAGATTCACCAAACATGGGAATAACCAATTTGTAATTCATTAGTTTTTTCTTAAGTTAAATAGACATAAAAATAATTTCAGCTAGGTCCCTTAAAATGCTTTCTAAAGTCTTTAAAGAAAATTCTCCCAAAATCTACATAAATAACTTCTTTGGACTTCTAGTACGTAAAGTGATTTTTTCTTGGACAAGTTCCTTATCCCTTCTGTTATTCAGTTTCTTCATTTTAAAATAGGGGGAAACAACAGTTATCTCATAATGTTGCTATGAAATTAAATGAGATAAGGTTTTAAAGGATCTTAGCATGTAAATGTTTGATAATATCTCCTACAATTACTAAAACAGATATGTAGTAATTTATAATAAGATGTCATGAATTGCAGAAAATGACAAAAGAGGGACTTGAGATATAAGAGGGACTTGAGATAACAAGTATGTTTGTTGGGCTTGGGTGATGATAGTAGGTTTTTCTGAATTGTACAGAAGATTTGAGAAACAGAGTTGAGAAAGTTTGAGGAGCATCTTGAGTCTTAATGAAGTCACAAGAAAATGAGAGACATTTCATCAGAAAAATGACATGTTTTAGAAAGATTCATCTCATCACCATGGGGTGGGAGGCAAATTTTATTGTGGGCTAGGAATTTAAGAGATGAAGAAGATAGATTTGCTAATGGAAGCTATTAAGAAAAAAAAAGCTGACATGGACATAAAGGACATAATCCTACTTGGATTATGGCAGTTCAAGTGGGAAGGAAACTAGACTGGAAACATCCAGGTAAAAGATGAAAGTTATAAAGAGAGATTATTTGAAGAAGATGGTGACAATAAGTAGGTATTGAAGACATAGTAGTGACCTGGAGTGTTTAGGGAAGTGAGAACACCAGATAGAAAGGAAACCAGGAAGCACATTTCTTCTGAACAGAACAGAAGTGGGGAGGAGGTAATTTTAAACTTTAAACAATTTACTTCCTGAAGAAACAACCATGTCTCATTCATCATAGAAACCTTAGTACTTAGTCCAGAATCAGGAACACAAACTTGAATAGTATAAGTGTGCAACTGGAATTAAAATTGAATCAGAGTTGGAAATAGAGACATATTTGGCTGGAGTATGAGATTTGCTCCATTCTGAGGGACAGAGGCAGAATGGGTGTAGCCCATGGTTGGGAACTGGCAACTTCTTACTATTCACCTTAGACCTGAACCATTTCTACTGCCAGCATCTGCAAATTCTTGCTTGATGACTTCCTTTGCCCACCAGAGCCCAATCAACTTATACTGAGGCAAGCCAAAAGTGCGACCAGACACCCATCAGAACAACCCTAGAACAATATGAGATAGGAGCTGGTGGATAAATATTCCAGCTCCTTTGGATGGAATGATTCTGTGGTGTGTTCTCTGTTTTCTCTCCCAGAGTTTCTCTAGTAAAATCCCAGTTGCAGTTACTCAATGTGGCCATTTGCTGGATAGCTCACTTTTTATGACTTCCTACATCATTGCCTACTAGTATTATGTCCCATTGCTTTTTTTCTGGTAACATCTGCCAAATAAACCACTTGCACTGGAATTCTGTTTTCAAGGCCTGCCATTGGAGAACTTCCATTAAGTCAGTGAGAATGACCTAAGATCATCCCAGGAAGTGAAGCAGCTGAACCCAACTTCAGTGGAAGGGCAGACCAAGAAGACTGAATGGTGGAGAAATACATAGGCAATGCTGCCCCACTCAAACCCAGGTACTATGGAGAAAGAAGAAGTGAGTGTGATTTGGATACCAAGGGCAAAGCTGAGGTTATAGAATCCACGGTGTAAATTCCAAGGAAAGTTAACAGCCAGATGTGAAATCCAATGAGACGAACTAGGTTGTCTCCTCCCAGAAAACATCATAGAGCAAAAAAAGATGTGGAAATGAACTAAAATCAAACCAAGTAGTCAACTTTTCATCACTGTGATCAAAACACTCAAAAAGAACAACTTAGGGGCTGGGGAGATAGCTCAGCTGGTAGAGTGCTTGCCTCGCAAGCACAAGGTCCTGAGTTTGATCCCCAGTACCGAAAAAAAAAAAAAAAAAAAAAAAAAAGAACAATTTAGAACAGGAAAAGTTTATTTTGGCTTGTGGTTTTAGAGGTTTAGTCAATGGTTGAATGAGTTCCTTGCTCTGAGCCCAAGGTGAGGCAGAACATCAAGGTAGAAGGGAATAGCAAAAGAATATTGTGCATCTAAGGGTGACCAGGAAGCAGAGAGAGCAGGGGAGGGACCACAGGGAGGATGAACCCTTCCTGGGCATACCCCAGTGACCTACCTCCACCAGTCACATCCCTCTGGTCCAGAGTTATTACCCAGCACAGTATCCCATTCAAACTAGGATGGACTGATTAGGTTACTGGTCTTATAGTCTAATCATTCCACCACTACATATTCCTATATTAACAAAAGTGTTTTTGGAGGACACCTCACATCAAAACCAGAACACCAGGCAAAGGTGGTTAAGAAAGGAAAAGGTCTATACCTCTGAAAACTTGCTGCACAAATAAATGTCTGGTCCTAGATTCAGCAGAAAAACAAGATTTGACCCAGTGGCTGGTGAAGGATTGAACAATTGAAGAGTCTTTGGAGTTCTCTTATTATACACAATTTGTCACATTTTTATTCACTTGATTTTTTTTTAAATTTCCTAGCAAGTAAGCAAATATCTACTATGATCTGTACCCGTTTTCATTCTTTTCATATTTGTTCTCTTCTCATCTTTCTCTCAAGATAATACTGTTGGAATCTTCTCAGGGAGAACTCACTGTTGCCCTACTGGGTTCCTATGCTCTTTTGGGTAGTAATACACAGGCTGGCAAGAGGATTAGATCACAGTTGACTGGTTCAATGACTTGACAATTACAAAGCCTGTTATCCTTCAATATTGCTGTGTTCCATCTCCTTAAGCTAATGCCACTCTGATGCTCACAAAATTGACCCCATGGATAGCAGGCATCCCTTGTCTGCTGCACAGGAATACTCCTCTCTTCCCATGGAGCCTGTTGACCAGGGTCTTTCTCCCAATACCTCCAGGTGACTAAGTTATATCCTATCTTTCACCCCATTATATATGATGTCTTTGTTTCTTTTTCGGGCTTAGAGACTGCAAGTCTGATAGCCCACTTTGGAAGCCACTCTGCCATACTCTTCTGCTGGATAGCATTTAAGACAGACATTTGAATTCATACTGAGGAAGGTAAAAAATTGTGTCACCGCTCTTGCTGCTGCTACCGCCACCACCGCTGACACCATAGCCACTCCATCTCTTTGCAACAACTACTTACTCATTTTATGACCCAGATTCTTGGCACCTTCCTGACATTTCCAACATTGCAGAGAAACAATGACTGGATAGTGCAATGGACAAATGTCATCTTGCCAATCGAAGTTGTTTACTTGTCAAATGTCAAGTCTTTACCTCCTCATGTTTCACTCTCTTCCCTCACAATCTTTTGCACTCAAGTGCCTAGGGAAATGGCAAAGACTTCTAATTTGGCTGGTAAGCATGGGAAGCCTGCTGGGTAGGGAGATTCTAAAGACCTTTGAACAATTCCTTGTTGGTTATAGTAACCGTCAGCACTACTATTATAAACCTCTTAGGAAATAATGTTACTGGAAGCTAACTAAATTTGAAGTCTGGGTATTACAAGTCCATTTTTAAAAAGCAACAGACAACCACATGATACCTAATGACAAAATTCTAATAGAGTCTCAGGGTGGGGGTTTACACTGGTCAACCAAAAAATTATATAAAAAATGTTAGCTGCTTGTCCAGCCAATTTAGAATGTATGCCTACCACACTACAGTCATATATACCAACTGGGAAATAATCAACTAATAATATTTGATGTAGGATTTAGTTTGACTCAAAACATTTTTAGATGGGATCACTTCTGAAAAATATATCTAACAAAGAATTCAGCCTAAGAACTAGCCCATATATAGTTAGTATTAGAGAAATATGCCTGCTCATGTTAAGTGTGTACATGTGAATTATGATGTGTTATTTATAGTGCATAATACAGTTATATTTACTAGTCAAATTACCTTATGGAAAACTTGAGTTATGCCTAAAAATTATAAAATAACTATAGAGAAAGTTAATATGGAAAATTCTTATTTTAGAAAAGAGTTATGTGCTGCTACCTTTTCTTCTGCCTATTTCACATGGGCATTGATATAAAGGAAACTTAGAGTCCAAGCAACTTAGAAGTTCCTTTAGTGAAAAGGTTGTCATACAAGCTTCTGTGTATAGCGTTATAGGACTTACTGACCATAAAGTAGAAAACCAATAAATGTTTATTGAATAGTCATGAAGCCTAAATTTCCTGGTTCATGTGAGTATAGTATGCAAAATGTATTCTGTAGTATCAGTTGAGTCCTATTCTAATCAGATGTGTTCAAGCTCATGGACAGTTTACTATTAGTGGGGAAAAAAATCCTAGATGTTGTCAAGGACTCAAGTTTTGCAGAATACAATGAAACTACCTGAGTATTTGTTTGTAGATTGTATTTCACTGATACATGCTCATAAAAAAAAAAAAAAAAAAAGCATCCAGGATACCCTTAGCTCTGTAAGTATATATGGTTTCCAATGTGAGTTTGTGATGTAGTTCTTATCCACAATAGTTGAAAATTCCTTTCAACAGTCTGGAATTAGTTTTCTACCACTGATTCCATTTCATGAGATCAGTACTAAAAGATGTCAATTTTAAGAGATGATCAACATTGGGCAAATAATCAAGGCTTTAGCCCCTCTCAGAAATACCTTTCAAAACAAGATATAGGAGCCAGTCATGATAGAGCACACTTGTAATCCCAGTGGCTCAGGAGACTGAGGCAGTAGGATTGAGAGTTCAAAGCCAGTCTCAGAAACTTAGCAAGACCCTAAACAACTCAGGAAGACTCTGTCTCTAAAGAAAATATAAAAAAGGACTGGGGATGTTGCTCAGTGGTTAAGTGCCCCTGGGTTCAATCCCCAGTACCAAAAAAAAAAAAAAAAACAGGATATAGGGTATAACTCCCAGTGTTTCTGTGAAAAAACAATCCCAAAGTGGCATCCAGTGCAAACGTCTCCAATACACACTGAAGTAATACTGATCATGTCAATATGTCTATTGCTAAAACTTATTTTTAAAATCTTCCTTTCACTTAGTCTACAATTTTATGTGTACTGCTTAAACAAACATCGATTTAATAAGGGAATTTCCTAACTGCCCCTAAATCCGATCAGCATTCTTTGGTTCTGCTACATATTGTGATGGAAAAAAAAAATTGGTCTATGGAGATCGGTCTGGTTCAATAAACTTATATGAACTGTATACACAGTTTTATTTTTCAGTAGCCACATTAAAAAAATAAGTGGGTGAATTTAACTCAGTGTAACTCAGAATATCCAAAATATTATCATTTCACATGTGGTACTATCCACATTTCAAGTACTCAAAAGCTCAACAGGGCTAGTGGCTGAACTAGTGGACATCCTATTTTTACTTCCTAATGATTTGTCTAATTTTCAAATCAGCAGACTTCTCAGATGACTCCTGGTGAAGGACTGTCCACGAAAATGATGATTATTTTAAAACACTTTATATATATAAAGAACCTAACCAACAAATTAATGTGCAAAACCTTGGTTGGTATCTCTGTAAATAATAGGAAGAAACATAAAAATGGGAAATGTTTGTGACAAACAGGAGGAGGAAAAGGAGAATGGGGAAAGAAGTCTTATTAGAGGTTGTTATAATATGTAGAACTTAAAGATTATTTGAACACTTCAGCCAAGTAGTTTGATGATGAAGCTACAGAAGAGATCATTTCTGGGTGAGCAGAGACGATTGTAAATACATGCAAGAATGTTTGATTGAAAATAATGAAAAAAGAATTTGCAGTATTGCTCAGATATTGTGACTAATACAGTTAGGCTTTGTGTTGAGTCTTTCATGAAGCTTGCCTAAAAATACTGCTGCTGATTTCATCAGCTGTTAGGCAAGTAGGACCTGTTATCCTCCTGTCAATAAAAAATGAAATGAACACAGGAGATTTAAAAAAAAAATTTAAAAAAGGACTGATAAGTGACCAGGGAATCCATGTGTATGAGGTACAAGAGGAGAAGGAGCCAAAGATGACATGTCCACAATTCCCATGTGGGTCACTGAGGCTCTTGAATGAGACTCTGTATTTGTGATTCTCACATTTGACCTGGAAACAAAATGATATATGATGCAGAAGAAGGAAGAAGTGTGATACGTTTGTTGAAAAAGATGGTGATAGGCTTACTAGTGTTTAGTTGATCATTCTCAGGAACTGAGGTTTTCAGGATTGGTTGACTTCAGATTTGTATTGTATCCCTCAAATCCTTTAAAGAGATGAGTTCAGATTTTGGAGCAGTTTACTTATGAACTGTGAGAAACTGAGGTTAGTTACTGCTTCCATTTTCTCATCCCTAAAATTGGTTTAGTAGTACATGTTTTGTAAGATTGAATAAAAAAGGCAATGACTTGACCAAGTGCCTCACACAGAATAAGTATTCATAAGTAAAGTGTCTTGTACTCATTTTGTCTTGTGTTCCATTGTCCAGAATAATGCCTAGCACATTGTAGGTGCTCTACATCTATTGAATTCATTAATAAACAACTGATCCTACTTCATATTAGATATCAGAAATGGGTTTTGTTGCTAAGATTGAATAGTTTGATGATCAAGAAAAGAGGAGAAAGGAAGGTAAGCAAAAAATGAGGCCTGAAAATAGCATATAAACCCACAGATCAGTAGTTCTTAATCTTTGGTGAAGAAGGGGTCATTGATTCCTTTGAAAATCCAATGATGCAGAGATGCAAAGATGCAGTCTAACTATAAAGTGTTAGATGTGTACACACATATCAAGGATCTGCAAGTCTGTCTACGACCCTCATGTGAAGAACTCCTGCTAAGGAATTTATAAAGCTCAAGAACAAAGCTCAAGAAAGGAGAGATGGAGTTGTAGGATGATTTCAAGAAACCAGATCCTCTCCATTTCCTTCCCCTATCCACACACCCTTTAAATCAGACAGTTCTAAACCAGAAATCCTAGAGTGAGTTTCCAGAGGTTTGGTTTAAAAGAAGAGTGCAAAAGGAATCAAGACAAACTGCTTCAATCAAAAAGACACAGAAACTCAAGTTTTGCATGTGGAAGTTCCAGAATGGGGATATCGGCCAATCTTTTGCCCAGGATGCTTTATTAGAATAAATTCTTGGAAGAAAAAGTAATCCCAGGACTGGGGTTTACATGAAGGATTTCAGCCACGCACAGGATACAGCTGCTCCTTGTGTAGTATTTTGAGAGCTAGGCTCTAGGCTTAGAGGGGTTCATGGTTATTTTGGTGACATGGAAGTTGTATATGTTTTAAGTCCTCAATGCAATGTTGAAAGTTCGCCCTTGCTGTTCTCCTAAGACTGTGTTCAGTAAGCTCTTTTCTTGGTGTTATAGAAAGGGGCACCTGTTACTGTCCGCTTTCACCCTTCCATGCTTGAGGAGACTCAGGCCCAACCTTACCTGAGTCAAGGCCCCTCAGGGTTCCTTGGCTCGTTTACCATTGTGATTGTTGATGAGAATTTTTAAATTACTATTTGCAGTTTCTTTCTTAAAAGTGAACTTCCCACTTCCACGAAGAATAAATTCAACCATCATTAATACTTTTCCCATGTTTAAAGAGAGTTTATAACTTTGAAAAGACATATTTACAGCTGTTTAGGAAGAATGCAAAAAATTTAAAGACAAATCCTTGCTTTGAGATTGGTAAGTCAAAATGTGTTTTGAGGTATCTGTTGTGTGCCAGACACCATGGGATACAATGGTCTTTGGAACACAATGGTGCTCAGGTGGATGAATTAGATCAATGCCATTAAAAAGTTTAGCCCACTAAAGAAATAGACAAATACTTGTACACGTGCTGAGTGCTACTTTGGAGAAGCTCAGGAAGCAACAGGAGCACACAATTTGGGGGCATAAACCACATTGGAAATGGAAGGTGTACTTGTGAACCACTTGCTTGGGAAAGTGATGCTCAGATTTGAGAAAAAATAAGTTCACTTGAAGAAATAAAATGGCTACACTTGAAGCAGTATAGGGTCCCCTAAACTGGACTACAGAAAATGCTAAATTGTGTGGAAAAGGGAAAGCCAAAGAAGATAACTAAGTGTGGCACATGCCTGTAATCCCAGTGGCTCAGGAGGTTGAGGAAGGAGGATGGAAAGAAAGTTCACAGCCAGCTTCAGCAGCTTAGCAAGGCCCTAAGCAAATTGGTGCAATCTTGTCTCAAATTAAAAAATAAAAGGAGCCAAGTATGTAGCTCAGTGATAAAGTACTCCTGGGTTAAACCTCTTGTAAGAAGAAGAAAAAAGAAAGAGGAGGACGAGAAGTTAACTAAGAGATAGAAGGATCAGGAGGTCAGGTGAGACGAGGTGTCCTCAAATAAGTGAATGGAGATGCAGTGGGTGAACTTTTTTGGGAACAAACTGATCTAAGATGAAGCACAAGAAAGAAACATGAAGCATTTTTTAAAAAAGGATAGTGAGTGGTCTCACTAGTATATAGGATTCCAAGTTGAGAAGAAGTAATACATTTTGTGCAAATTGATACAATGGAGATTCCTGAAAGCCACACAGAGAACTATTAGTTAATATGCTAGGAAACAGGGATCCACTAAGGGTTGTAAGCAAGATTTTTAAAAGCAGGAGTTAAGTTGCATTGCCTGAAGGTGAACTAGACAAAAGGAATCTGTCTAAAGCATCCAGACATTAAATTTGAGGTTCTGAATCAAGGGAATGGAAATAGAGAAAATTATAGGAAAAGGATGATTTCATGATTCATTGATTGTGTATAAACCAAGAATCTCCTGATGAGATTTCAAGCTCATGGTGGGCTTAGTGGGAGGGCCCAACTTGCAAGAGGGGTAAGGGAAAACTTGACAAGTTTAATTTGGGGTATTTTGAGTTTGCATCTTACTATTATGCATTATTTATTTGTTATAACCCTCTGCTGATTATTCTTTGTTTGACTTTCTAATGACAACTACCCTGAGGTATACTCTAAGCTATGGGATAAGAAAGGGGTCTCTTGTATGTACTGTACATGAAACTGTAAATCCTTGCAAAACAGAACAAATTTTCTGAACAATCAGAGAGACTATTTCAGGACATCATTGAATTGGTCTCATGCTACATTGCCAAAAAATGAATCTGTGGGGTTTTTCTCCCCATCAGTGTTTGGCTCACATGTGTGATCAATTTTAGAAAATTAAATTTAACCAGTGTTTATTGAGCACATACAGGACTATTTCTGCTTGGCTTATGGCAATTCTTCGAGTACAAAGGAGACCAGTTTTGTTTTGTTTTTTCATTTGGTAATTTAATTTGCCTTCTAATTTTATTTTTCTGATGACCATTCTGTGAAGTGTCTTTATTCATAGTGAAAAGATAAATCTATGTATGCCCAGACTATCTGAATTGGAGGTGAGATTAGAGAGGCATGGTTGGAAAATCCATTTCTTTCTTACTATGGATTCACTTTAAAACCAGATTTTTTTTAATACAGAAAGCAAAGGAATCTATTTGAAAGGTTTTCTTGAGGCCCTCTTCCCTTGGGGCAGTTGTATAGAGAGTTTAAAGATGGGTTGCTGGGACATAAAATGGTATTGAGCTCACAACATTAGGTCTTTCTATTACCTTCTTGCATTTATTCCTGCCTTAGCTTCCTTTATGGGCTTTATTTTACTGATTTGCCTTTTGTTTTCCTATTTTTGCCATAGAGGTAGACACCTTTAACTATGCCAGCCTACAAGTAACTTTTTGTTTTCTATTCACACATGAAGGCCATGTGGGGTGCTCTAGGACTGTTGGAGGACCCAGGAACTCAATGCTCCCTGGTTCTCCTCTGGATTTCCCAACACATTAAATTTGTACAGAAAGTATAGTTATTTCATCTTGAATAATTTTAAGAAATATTTGAGGAAAGTTTCTTATGAGTCAATTGTTATTTTTAATACCTTATTACATACCATCACACACATGATCATTTCATCAATTAGGTCTTTAAAAACTTCTACTAAGTAACACAGTATTGACCTATTTGCAATCTACTTTTCTTAGGGCAAAATATTTAAAACTCCATGAAAAAAAAAAAAAAAACGCACATGCATATTTAATTGGGCTTTTCTCTAATTCAAAACAAGTCTTCCCAAATTAATAACAATTAATGAAGTCTGTTCTCTTTGCAGAGAGGTTATGATCTTTAATGTCTTCTTGTGCTGAAAACACTTTAAAAAAAATAAGCCATAATTATGCACATAATCAAAAACATTATATCAGTGGTAGCCTGTGGCAATTATAAACTGTAAGGATTATCAGACAGAGAAGTAAATAATAGTGTAATTGATTATGAGATTCCATTTATTTATTTATCTAATTATTAAATAATTAAGAGCTAAAAATTGTCATTCAATAAATATGCATTCAAAAAATTCTGCAAAGGCTTATATTATCACTGGATTAAGATGAAAAATGGAAAGGACAAAAGACACCGAGAAAAAGTTAATAGACCAAGGAGGAGATGGGAAAGAAAAATGGGATAAGGAGACAGAGCACTGTAAGGCAAGAGACACACTCACAGAAGTAATGAATAAAAGTTCATTCAGAGGGAGACGAAACTTCGTCCACCACACCCTGCTCTAAACTTGGGTGCAGTTTTTGAAAACATTTACTCTTTTTTTTAATCATTTAAAAGAAACATTTTGACCATTATTCTCAGTTGCCTAACTGTTTCTTAGCTTCTGTCCTTCAGATGGTCTGTTCTGAATATCCTAACCATTTGTTGTGGGAAATTATTTGGTATGTCTAAAAGCAGTGAGCAGGATAACACTAATCTCTTGGATTGTGTTTTAGTCAGTCCCCTGACAGGTGAGTCCAAGGGGGCTGATGATTTTCTAGCTCTAAATAAATCATGAAAGGAAATCATGACGGAGATCACATGCTTGCCTACTGTGCTGTCAATTGTAGTGCTATGCGTTACACCATACCCCACGTGTTCATTTCCTCTCAAAAAACTGGTAGCATTGAGGTGACCTGTGCAAATTAGCTCTGTCTTTCCATAATTCAGAACATGTTGTTATACTCCAGGCCTAAAACTGAGCTGCAGTTTTGGAGTATGCACTCCCTATGAATTACAGAGAGCAAAGGAAAAGAAACTTAGCTCAAATGAATAGAGACAAGATTAAGATTTTCTGTTTGGAGAAGAATGGATAAAGAAAATGTGATATATATATATATATATATATATATATATATATATATACACACACACACACACACACACAATGGAATATTACTCAGCTTTAAAGAAGAATGAAATTATAGCATTTGCTGGTAAAAAGATGGCATTACAGAATATCATGCTAAGTGAAATAAGCCAATCCCAAAAAACCAAAGGCTGAATGTTTTCTCTGATATGAAGGTACTAATTCACAATGAGGGGAGTGGGGATAGTGAAGAATAGAACTACTTTAGATTAGGTAGAGGGGAATGAAGGGAGGGGAGCAGGTATGGGATAGAAATGATAGTAGAGTGAAACAGACATTATTACTTCATGTACATACATGACTGTATGACAGATGTGATCCTATAATATGTATAATCAGAAAAGTGAGTGATTACACTCCATTTATGTATGATCTATCAAAATGTATAAATGCATTCTACTGTCATATACAACAAATTAGAACAAATAAAAATTTTTTAAAAAGGTTTTCTGTTTGGGAAGACACATTAAATGAATCTTGGTGGGTCTACTAATGTTAATAATAATAAACAAAGAGCTAGTACATGTTGATACCTACCATGCATGAGGTACTGTGCTTGGTAGCTCATAAATCTAATTTTCCATGAGGTAAAAAAAATGCAAATGTTTTCAAATTTCAAGCATAATTTTTAAAATAGCCATTATCTCCAATATGTGTTAAGCTTTCAAAATTTCAGCTTCTGTCAGAAAGAGATGGCATGGTAAAATGAAAAGACATGGCTTCCTATTGCTCCATGACAGACTGACCCAAAATTTAGTAACTGAAAACATCCACTTTTTTTTTTTATTGTAAACAAATGGGATACATGTTGTTTCTCTGTTTGTACATGGCATAAAGGCATACCATTTGTGTAATCATAAATTTACATAGGGTAATGTTGTTTGATTCATTCTGTTATTGTTTCCCTTCCCCCCACCCCTCCCACCCCTCTTTTCCCTCTATACAGTCCTTCCTTCCTCCATTCTTGCCCCTCTCCCTAACCCTAATGCTAATCCTAACACTAACCCCTCCCACCCCCCATTATGTGTCATCATCCATTTATTAGCAATATCATTCGTCCTTTGGTTTTTGAGATTGGCTTATCTCACTTAGCATGATATTCTCCAATTTCATCCATTTGTCTGCAAATGCCATAATTTTATCATTCTTTATATAACACAGTTTCTTTATCCATTCATCAATTGAAGGACATCTAGGTTGGTTCCACAATCTGGCTATTGTGAATTGAGCAGCTATGAACATTGATGTGGCTGTATCTCTGTAGTATGCTGATTTTAAGTCCTTTGGGTATAGGCCAAGGAGTGGGATAGCTGGGTCAAATGGTGGTTCTACTCCAAGTTTTCTAAGGAATCTCCACACTGCTTTCCAGAATGGCTGCACTAATTTGCAGCCCCACCAGCAATGTATGAGTGTACCTTTCTCCCCACATCCTCGCCAACACCTGTTGTTGCTTGTATTCTTGATAATTGCCATTCTAATTGGGGTGAGATGGAATCTTAGGGTGGTTTTGATTTGCATTTCTCTTATTAGTAGAGATGTTGAACATTTTTCCATATGTTTGTTGATTGCTTGTAGATCTTCTTCTGTGAAGTGTCTATTCATTTCCTTAGCCCATTTGTCGACTGGATTATTTGCATTCTTGGTGTAGAGTTTTTTGAGTTCTTTATAGATTCTGGAGATTAGTGCTCTATCTGAAGTATGATTGGCCAAGATTTTCTCCCACTCCTGTAGACTCTTTCTTCACATTGCTGATAGTTTCCTTTGCTGAGAGAAAGCTTTTTAGTTTGAATCTATCCCAGTTATTGATTCTTGCTTTTATTTCTTGTGCTATGGGAGTCCTGTTGAGGAAGTCTGGTCCTAAGCCAACATGTAATACCAGATCTTCAACTCTACTACAAAGCAATAGTAACAAAAACGGCATGATATTGGTACCAAAATAGAAATGTAGATCAATGGTACAGAATAGAGGACATGGACACAAACCCAAATAAACACAATTTTCTCATACTAGACAAAGGGGCCAAAAATATGCAATGGAGAAAAGATAGCCTCTTCAACAAATGGTGCTGGGAGAATTATAAATCCATATGCAACAGAATGAAACTAAACCCATATCTCTCACCATGCACAAAACTAAACTCAAAATGGATTAAGGACCTCAGAATCAAACATCCACTTTTTTATGACTAGACTTAATGGATGGATTTCAGGAAGAGCTTGACACACATCTGACTTAGAGTCTCTAGCGGATTGAATACTACCCCCTTCACATTCAGGCCTTCCCAGAACTTTCGTGTACAACCCAATTGGAAATAGAGTCTCTGCAGGGTGTAATTAATGAAGGCCTCAAGATGAAAATATCCTGGATTTAGTTCGGTCCCTGAATCCATTAAAGGGTCTGGTGTTCCTTTAAAAAGAAGAGAGGACAGAGAAACACACGAGGAGGAAGACCGTGACGGGACGGAAGAAGGCAGAGATGGTAGTCATGTGACCCAAAACCAAGAAACGCCAGAAGCCAGCAGAAGTTTGAAGAGGCAAACCGTCTTCTCTAGAACTTACAAAGGGACCACAGCCCCTCTGACACCTTATTTCAGACTTCATCTTCGGGAAGTATGAAAAACATGAGCCAGATGATACTGATCTTTGGATTGTGTTTTAGATCAGTCCCCTGACCCATAAATCCAAGGGGCTGAGAGTCTCTAGCTGTAAGTAAATCATGACAGAGCTCACATGCTACATGCTTCCGGTTTTTCCAGAGGAAATGTACATTTGGGTTATTGTGTGTAATGCATAGCATTACAATCGAAGACTGGTAAGTCAGGTATGTGATTTCTGTCATGATTTACTTACAGCTAGAGAATCATCAGCCCCTTGGATTTATCTGTCAGAGGACTGATCTAAAACACAATCCAAGAGATCAGTATCATCCTACTCACATTTCAGAGAACAAATTTCTGCTGTTTTGAGCCATCCAGTTTATGGTGCTTTGCCACGTCAGCCCTGGGGAATAAAGAGTCACCCAGATGATTACTACCAGATATCGTCTATGGTTGCAACCATCCCATGGATCGGTGGGGCCAGACTTGGAGGATGACTCAATGACACTATTGGCAGGTTGATGCTGGCTTTTGGCTGGGAGCTCAGCCAAGGCTGTGACCTGGAAACCTCAGTTAATCGTCCTGTGAATCTGTATATAGGGCCAATGTAGCTTCCTCAAGACATGAGGGCCACCTTCAAAGAGGGAGTATCCCAAGAGGGCGTGCCCTGAGAACAATGTGTCCCAGAGTAGAAAGAAGCTGCAAAGCTTTTTCAAGACTCTTCCCCAGATTCCAAAACACAATTCCCACCTGCCTTCTATTCATCTGTCAATCACTAAGTCTAGCCCAAACATAAGGAAGGGAAATTAGACTCCACACCTCCTGCAGCGAAGATATAGAAAATGCGTTGTGGCCATCTCCAAATAAGTTCTGAAGCTCTAGGTTCAAATTACAATACTACCATATTCTGAGTACAAGTTAAAAAATTCCTTTTAACCTATTTTTCCACTTTCAAAATGTAGATGACAATTAACAGTGACAGGAGATTTTTGCAATGATTAAGTAAATTAAATGATGTTTCTATCCTTGAAAACTACACAACATATAAGTACACATGTACAAATAATGAATATACATATAAATGATCAATATGTGTGATTATATTAACTGGACAGAAACAGAATGCTAGTTTTAGGAGTGACATTCTGGGAATCCCCCACTTGTGTATCTGTTGCAGTTTCTGTATCTGCAATTCAAATGAGAATCATGCTGAAGTTTAATGTCAGAAGGAATTTTGGAGGGAAAGGTAGCAGAGGGTCACATTGTGGCCCTCGAATGCTCATGGAAAAATTTGACAATTCTGAAAATTCAGCAGGCAGGGCCCTTCAGCAGAAAAACCCTAGATTTCTCCTGTCTTCAACTAAGACTCAATTTTTTGTTTATTGAGTATTTTATGGCCTCTGAGCGGTCTGCTCCTATCATAATTAATTCCCACCAGATTTCTACATTAAATGGTATAAAAGTAAAGCTTTCTCCCATCTCTTTAAACTTTTTCAAGGAGAAAGGAAGTTGTGCCTGTTAAGATCTAAGCAAATATACATTAAAAGCACAACAAAATGTCAGAAACCTCAAGTTCATTGGTCCAGTCTTCTACTACCAAACTCTCTTTAACCTGTCCTACCTCAAACCTATCTCCATTTCTTGAGACAAGGCTTCATGTTATCATATAATGTTTATTTAAGTGTGTGTTTGAAAAATGTAACTCCTATTAAACCTATACTTTCAGATTGTATTGCTTAGTCTCAATAAAATGAGTGAGTCTACAGAAAAAGCATATTGCCTAAATCAGTATAGGTCATATATTGATCTGGAAAACAGGACAATGGTGGCGAGAGGAACGATATGAATTTGGGAGGCATTTCTCTACTTAAAGAACTGGAAATTTATCAATAAACACATCTGCCTTTTCTTCATGCACCTCTAAGTCTCTCATACAAAATACTCTTAACTTGACCCAGGTATTTTTTAAAGGGTCTCTGCAAACAACTCCTGGTAGAGCTTCTTTGGTCTGTCTTGTAAAGCAGCACCCCTGACTTGGGATATGACAGTTGAGACCTTGCTGTGGGAAACAGACATAGGTGAGCTCCAGACAACTGCTATCGTGCCTTAACCACATTGAAGTAATGTGAGACCATCCACAAGGGACAAGAGGACATGTGTCTTCCAATGCTCATTTCTGCCTTTTTTCCATGATGTCATCTCAGTGAACAACTTAGTCCCTCTGGCCTTCTGTGCTCATCATCTGTGAAACAGGGGCTCTGGAAACAGCTCTGCCTTCCTCACAAAGATGCTATATAAAATAACATATGTTACGTGAGATGTCTTTGCCAATACTGAGAAGAGCTTTACACACAGATATAAATATTGAGCATGCATACCATTAGGCTGTGAAAGACTATTGCTAATAGAACTTATAGGCTAAAATAGACAGCACTCAAGATTCTTTGTTTTTTTTTTTTTTTTTTTTTTTTTTTTTTTTTTTGCAGTACTGTGGATCGAACTCAGAGCCTTGTGCTTGCGAGGCAAGCACTCTACCAGCTGAGCTATCTCCCCAGCCCAAGATTCTCAAAAGATACCATAGCATAGCAGTCTGCCATGGAAACCACATTTAGCTTTATGATGCTTATTCCCAAGCTATGCCCCTAACTGCCTGTTTGAGTTATAAGCATCAAGTTCCTCATCTGCAAAATGGGGATAATAAGAATGTCCACTTGAGAGAAGATTTGCATGACTACTTTATGTGTTAGCTCATGGGAAGTGCTTGGAACAATGTCTTTTTCCAGAATATGTTCAATAACTATTATCATCAAGCTTCTATACTTAGATATTGCTGTGAGAATTCTGAGCACTTTCTGGGGTAATTTTTATTGAAACACACAGATTTGGTTCTTTCTTGCTGGACACTGTCCATTAAACTATAACTTCTAAATGGATTGGTGAGAGGAGAGATATTAGAAGACACTTGATATACATTCTTTTTTGTATTTAAGGTATATGATTTTCAGAGTAAGCATTTTTAATATTTAGACCTCTTTTTTACAGCATCTGGTAGTTAAAATTTTCCCAAGCCAGTGAAATTTAAGAATAGCATACTACAATAATACAGTCACATCAATGTTTATAGCAGCTCAATTCACAATAGCTAGATTGTGGAATCAACCTAGGTGCCTTTCAAGAGATGAATGGATAAAGAAACTGTAGTATATATACATAATGGAATATTACTCAGCCATAAAGAAGAATAAAATTATGGTATTTACAGGTAAATGGATGGAGTTGGAGAATATCATGCCAAGTGAAATAAGCCAATTCCAAAAAACCAAAAGCCAAATGTTTTCTCTGATAAGTGGATGATGATACATAATGGGGTGGGGGTTTGGGGGTAAGAGAAGAATAGAGGAACTTTGGATTGTGTAGAGGTAAATGAGGGGGAAGGGAGCAGGAGAAGGAAAGAGTGGAATGAGACAGATATCATTATCCTATGTACATGTATGAGTACACAAATGGTGTGAATCTACATCAAGTACAACCATAGAAATGAAAAGTTGTACCCCATTCGTGTACAATGAATCAAAATGCAGTCTGTAAAAATTTTAAAAATTTAAAAAGTAAAAAAAAAAAAAATAAGAATAGTGATCAAGATATGAGGTCTAGAAATGAACCGCCAGGTTTTAAGTCACAATTCAACTACTTCCAAAGTGTTGTGACTACCTTGGATAAATTACCTAAGCTCTACAAACATCACTAACCTCAGCTATAAATTGGAGATAATAAGTACTTATCTCATGACGTTATTGAGACATTGATTGGAAAGAAGAAATGAGAGTGTTTAGTAAATGTTTATTCCTGTTATAATTAGATTAAGTTATGCTAAAATCTATAAAGATACCTTCAAGTTGTTCACATGGTAGAATTAGATAAGGGTTGAAGTTCGAAGACTAAAACACACATTCAAGTAATCACACTGTGCCCTGGGTTTCTGGCCTCCTATTACTATTCAATCCTTCCTGGGAAAGTTGCTCCATGAGCAGGAGGAAACGTGAATGGACATAGCCCACATTCTTCTCTTCCTGCCAGAAGATTCTTTCAACCTCATTCCTCACTAAGATGCCAGGGGCTCTGTGCCTTCTTTGCCTTTTCTTGTGAACAGATCATCTTTCTACTTTTTCATGTTCCTACATAGCACCTTGTTTATAACACCAATTTCTGAAGATGTAGATGTTCATCTCAAAAATTTCTAGAGTTCTGCCCAAAGTGTACAAAATGTACAACAGCTGCAGTGATTGAATCTCAGTTTGTTGAAACTGGGAGTTCAGAGTTATTAATAGTTGGATGCCCCCAACCTTATGTATTTAAATGGGGTTTTCAGTGCCAAAATTCCTGGAGGATCTATGCCATGTTGAATTGCCATCTGCTTTCCATTTAGGATTCCATTCAAATCAGCTCTATTGAACTAAAACACAGGAATGATTTTAACCAAAACCAAAAACATCAACAAAAAAGCCTCTCACCATCATGGTTTTAAAAGAGTGGTGAACGCATCTTAAAACCTCTACATTACAGGGTTATTGAGATTAAGATATATTCATTGTAAATCCTAAAGGTCAAGGTAGACTCTGTCATGGGCCTGTGACCTCTGCCCAGCGAGGAATCTTACAGAATAAATTGACCCAGGTGAAACTTTGTAAAACTAACTTGTGGTAAGTGTTTCAAAATTTTCTCCTTTCTGTAAAACTACATGTATTTTCTTTGCTTGTATAACCCGTGACACACTCAAACAGAGGAAAGACTCATGAGAAGCGAATTCTGTAATGAGTGGTGGGAGAGAATGTGGCTAAGGGCCACAGAGGTTGGTCACTGTGATAAGATCTTTATGTAAGCTGTCTAGATTTCATTATCACACAACTCTAGGTGTGAAGACTTTAAGATATATCATGTTGTAAATCTTCAAATAGTCTTCTATTGACCATTAGTTCTCTCAACAGCCAGTTCTTGACTTGGGCAGCTTAGGAAATAGTTCTAGAATAGATCCGCCTTCCCATGCCCATTCCGGGCATGAACCTGAACTCCCTCAGGTTCCTCAGAGTCCACACAGTCCTCTTTTTCCCCATGACAAATCTACCCTCATTAATAGTAGGACTTCATCTAGTGGTATGAAATCAAGAAGGGAAAAGTACTTGAGAGCTTTGGTCTCATCAGTGCGACAACTTGCAAGAGGCTTCAGTTTATAACTAACTAGCCAAGGCCCTGGAGCCTGATTTGCTCAGAGAGAGGAGTGTGACAGGTCAGCACCAGAGTGAAAGCCTTCACTCGATAGGAGTTCTGC
The DNA here is from genome assembly GCF_902686455.1 of Sciurus vulgaris. Taxonomy (NCBI): domain Eukaryota; kingdom Metazoa; phylum Chordata; class Mammalia; order Rodentia; family Sciuridae; genus Sciurus; species Sciurus vulgaris. The sequence goes on from NC_136466.1 coordinate 142,003,496, forward strand.
AGCTCTGCCTTTCTAGGGAGCCTGCCCCAAACTTCAAATGGAGATCAGAACATTCAGAACTATATCCAAACTCCTCTTTGAGGCACAACATGTATTTTCCATTCTTCTTGGGTTCAATTTTCTCCCCACCACTTCAATGTCCCCTCCCATCATTTTCTTTTTATTTATTTTTAAACGAAGCCTTATGTAATTTTTATGAGTACAGGTCAATGCATGAATATACTCTCTGAATATTTTTCAAAGGACACCTAGAATGTCAATAATCCTACAATATGTATAATCAGAAAAATGAGAGATTATATTCCATTTATGTATGCTCTATCAAAATGTATAAATGAATTCCACTGTCATGCAAATTAGACAAAATAGATAAACTAGAACAAATAAAAAAAAATTAGACAAAATAGACAAATTAGAACAAATAAAAAAATAATAAAATGACTTGTTGCTTATAACCAAACCCATAGTTTATAACAGGAACTACATATTTAAGACTGTATTTTAAAAGATAACATTGTAATACTCATAAAAATATAAAATGAACACATGTTAAAGATTTTTGCTTTAAGTATCAATTAATAAGGAAATGGATATAAATCACAGCGTATTCAGGGAAATTGAAAAAGCAGGCATATTCATGGCCAACTGGAAATAGTGAGCTGAATATTTCATAGATGCACAACTGGTCAATATCCACAGGATATGGATCAATTTGGACAAATTCATTTGCATTTCTATGGACAAGAATAAATTGTATTATTACAATTTTCTACAATTTAGAGTTGTGAAATGGCTCAAAGACAATGAAAGTCAGATTACTTACGAGGGTACATTGAACAGGACATCCAATGCTTTTTTTATTTTTATTTTTGCCATTTCAATGTTTTAGATGATTCTTCCTGATATACAGTATGAGATTATGTGTAATAAAAAATAGCCACACAACAGGCTAGCCTCTGTGATGAGTTCTTCACTTGAATGATTTTATTGAATTATGACATAACTCTAGCAAATAGATGTTAATCAGAGCCTTAAAATGCATTAAGTTACAAGTTTTTGAAGAATATTATGTCAACTTTTACTTCCTCTTCACTAAGAAAGTGATGAACAGGGCAGCTAAGAAAATAGTTGTGGCATAATCCAGTCATTCTGATGACTTTCTCACATGGTCTGTGCTTCGGTAGTCTGGCAAGCAGGTTTGAGATCTTGTCTTTCTAAGCTGATCACTGAAAGGTCTTAGTGCGTAATCAACTATGGAAACAATCTCAAAATGTTCTGGCCCTGTTATCTTTCCCCTTTATGTCTAATCTGAATGTTCTATCTAGGGGGACTGGATTCCCTGTGTGTACACTGATAAAGAAAGGGACTCTAGGACCCTTTGAATGGGCAAAATCACTTGCTCAAACCACAAGGAAGACCTTATCATGCAGAAACATGTTCTTTTAGATTCTTCCTATGAAATCTTGTCAACTACTGAACCCCTGTCCTTAATTCTATTATAACTCTTGATAGCACATTTTTGGTAATTTTATAATGATATAGAAAATATTTTACATGTTCATTCATTCCTCCATTGGACATATATTTATATGCTGAACATGGTGTTTGGTCAGCAATGAAAATTAAACAGACAAAAATGCTTGCCCTGCTGGAATTTGAACAATTTTTTTTAAGAAGCAGAATATTGAATGCACTGTGGTGGGAAGTACTAGAGAATAAAGAAAGAAGGAGAGAAGATTGGAAGCTGTTGAAAACGTGATATGAGTTGAGAAAACCTAGGCCTTTTTTTTAAATTGCTTGGTCAAGGAATGTCTTACGAAGACCTGAAGATGAGAGAGTGAACCGTGCAGAGATCCAGGAAGAAGGTGCACATTGTGCAGGTACAGAGACTCTTAGGTTAGAGGATGCCAGGCGCATTCAAGGAAAAGCAAGGTGGCCAGTGAGAATAACGAGAAGAAGCTTGCTTTTCCCTTTCCTGTAAAGTGACGATACAGCTCATTAGCACACCAAACCCTTTGGAACACAACAGGATGGCTTCAGACTGAGAGACTGTGAACAAATAAATGAGCAAATAAATGGAAGGAGGCTCGTGTGCTTCTCCTAGGACGGTTCATCAAATATTGGCTCCATAAACTTATAGTGTGTACGTTCCCCTGTAAACCTCGGGAGGAGTTAACATTTTTTAAATAAGAAAATCCTTAATCTTAACATCTTTTGACTAACCTCTTCCTTCTTATTTTTTAGACAGCTAATTTTAAAGAAAATCAAACTCTTCGTTCTCTATTCCTTTATATTTAAAAGCTGACATCAGTGTAATCAAAGAGCGAGTTGATGTTAGAGGATGTGTATTAGTCCTCCAAATTAGGCCTTTAAAAACCTGACGATGGTACTTTGCTAAAAATAAGAATCATCAACAAACGCTTAGTTTCAGATAGAGATCAAAAGGTAGCATTTTCTCTTCACTTCAGAATATGGCCAAATATCTGCTAAATCATGGACCCTTCCTTTTTTTTCCTTTTTTCACTTTGCCAAATTATTGGCCCCTCCTGGTTGCATAGCACTGTTATTTTGCACTGCAGGTCAGATAGGGATCTTAAAGCTATTAACAATATTTCATGTTTACTGTTTAAGCAGCAGTGAAAAGCTTGCAAAGTGCTTTCTTTGTCTTTGTTGCTTATTCCTACCTAAGCCACATGCCATGTTAATATTTTCTAGGAGACTGAAGTCATTCAGAAATGAAAATACTAAGAAGGGGACAAAATCATTAAGATTTAGAAATGTATACCTTGGTCTTATCATATAATTTATCAATCTTCTTTCCTCATATCTCCCAAATGCTTCTCAATCTCTTTTTATCCCATTTACTCTGTTTGAATGACAGATTTGAAAAACATGATACTTATATTTATATATACCTATTTTTATATAAAAAATAAAGAAAGGTGAAAAGTGAAAATAAACAAGTTTTATTTGATGAAACAAATTTACTTAAGTGTATGTATGTGTGCATGACACTGAACTATCACCATCTTCACCATCACATGACTTTCATTGTTGAAACTGTCTGCAACTATCGGAAAGGGAGAGAAGGAAGTCACTTTTGCCTTCTTTCTCAGTCTCCTAAATACTAGGTTTAGTGGCCTCCTGTCATTGACTCTGCTCTCTGTGCTGTCTTTTACCTGAATGAACTTTAAGTCATCCCATCACATCTTCCAAAATTAGATAACTGTTTCCCTTTTTGCCTATATTCTCTTCCTAACTCATTTAAAATTGAATTTTCGAAAAAATTTCCAAAATGTATCTCTAACTATTAACCCATAGGCCTTTGTTTCATAAAATAAATGTTGCTATTTTCATGTTCCTTTCTTCCCCATAAATGAGCTGATCCCAGGTTCTGAGACTGTTCTGACTTCATTAAAAAAAAAAAAAAAAGGTATATATATATATATATATATATATATATATATATATATATATATATAGTTGTAGATGGACACAACACTTTTATTTATTTTTTATGTGGCACTGAGGATCAAACCCAGTGCCTCACATGTGCTGGGCAAGCACTACCACTGAGCCACAACCCCAGGCCCTCTCCAGAGGTTTTATACTAACAAAATTTAGATTAGACAAGTTCAGGTTTAAAAAAATAAATTCAAACAACTTGACTACCCTTGAGATTTTTCATGTTAAGTTTATCTGTATAGTTTTTTGGCAATTTGGAAAGAGTCTAAGAGTTTTGGAATCTAGAATTCATGGTTCAAATACAGGCTTTAATGTTGACCAGCTCTGTGGCCTTCAGCAAATTAGTGAGCTTCTCTGAACCTTCTTTCTTTTCTTGTATAAAGGAGGTGATATTTTAGTACTTAATTCCAAAAGATCTTAAAAGAATTAAAATAAAGTACAAGTTCTTGTCTTTAGAATCATTATTCTCATGTAATGTCTATAAAGCCTTTTTTTTGTTTAGGTTTTATAGATGAAAAAATGAATATTGACCATTAGTCACAGAACTAGTATTTGTTCATGTATTCATTCAACATATATGTTTAGAGGTACAGGGAGGTTTCTTCAGGTAGTTTTCCATTCTAGTACAGAGAGATGACAGCAAACATGCAGAAAATATATAACTGAGAATTTTGGAAGTTTTTAAGTGCAATAAGGAAAAAAGATTAAGGGAGAGGAATAGAAAAGAATGGAGAGCAAGGGAACACCAGATGATAAGGAGCTGCAGAAGAGCAGGACAAGCAGAGGGAAGAGCCCCGGCAGAGCCCAGGCCTGAGCTGTGGGTTCACACCCTGCGTTGGGAGGTAGCCAGGCTGAATACCTTCCCAAGCACCTTGCACCTCTGAGTAAAGCTAGGTAGCTTTAAGGCTGCTTGCAGAATGGATGACTCTGTGGCACTTAGCAGCCGTTCAGGATTATAATGTTCCTAGTCACCAATTTGTTTGCAGGCATTTAATGAAATGTTGTGTTTCGTGTTTGCCATCCTGTGATTTGAGGGTAAAGGGAGAGCCCGGGGCATGAAAGGTGAACATGCCTGTCTTGTTTCTTCTGTGTGCTAACTTCAAAGGAGCTTCCTCTCCATTAATTTTCACTGGAGAGGGAAAGAAGAAATGATCTTTTAACAAACCCAAAAATCCAAGTTCTTACAGTGTTACTAGGGTGCCACACAGTACAATTTGCTCATCTTTTATGAACTCAGACTGCCTTGCTCACAACAGAGCGGAAACAGTGCAACACAGAATGTGTGCTTTTAGGCCAGATATACCTTAATCCCTGCCACTTCCTGTTGCCACATTTCACTTCCTCTTCTGGCTTAGACTACACCGTCCCAAGATATCAAATATTTAAAAACTAGTTAGAATATGGGGTGAGATTTTGGTCAGATTTGAGACTAAGGCTCAAACCAACTCATGAGTAATCCTCTTTGGTTTTCAGTCATTTACAAGTTTTGGTTTGACACATGGGGGATATTCTCAAATATGGAAGAGGAATTATTCATACTTAAGTATAAAAGGAAGAAGAACCAGAAGCCCCAGGAAGACCTTGGGTGGAGCAATAATATGAAATTACGGTGATTTAACATGACTGCAGTACTGTAGGGGCAACAGAAACATTTATAGCTTTTGAAAAGATTTCAAGCAAGAAAACATACGGCAAGTGTATCCAGAAGGCATCTCAGAATTGCTGGCCTGTAAGAGTGAGAGAATAACAGACATAAATTGCCCACCACCTTCTATTAGGTGTATTTGTTTCCTAGGGCTTCTGTAAAAAGGTCCCCAAAACTATGTGGCTTCAAACAATGGAAATTTATTGTCTCACAGTTCTGAAGGTCTGAAGTCTGAAATCAAAGTGTCAGCAGGGCTGTGCACACCCTGATGACTCCAGCCATATGGAGCGAATTCTCCTTCACGTCTTCCCTCTGTGCATGTCTGTCTCTGCTCCAAACTGCCTCTTTAAGGACACCAGCCATAGTAGATTAGAGCCCACTCTAATGACCTCATTTTACCTTGATCACCTCTGATAGATCCTTTTTCCAAATAAGAACACCTTCTAAGGAGGATTAGAACTCCCAACATATCTTTCATGAGGTTTGCAATTGAACCTAGAGGTTGTGCTATAAGTTGTCAGCATTATCAACTTTTTAACCTGGGTTGCCCAATCAGAGGGAAAAATGACTAAGGTTGTCAGATTCAACAAATAAAAATGTAGAATGCCCAGTTACATTTGAATTTCAAATAAACAATGAATATTTTAGTATTTGTCCCAAATGCAACAGAAGACATGCTCATGCTTCAAAAATGTTTGTTGTTTATCTGAAACATAGATTTAACTGGTTGATCTGTATTTTATCTGGAAACCCTAAACAGGTCCTCACAGCTCTCCCTTTTTCTGCTGGCTTTTAGGTGCTTTTCCACTCTGCTGTGATACCAGAGGCACTGGTCATACTGCAGAGAGCCCTGTGCTAGGAGTTTGGAGTCGTGGGTTCTACCAACCAACGTGCTCTGGCCAAAGCCTTTACCATCCCTAAGACTGAGTCCTTCATCAGTTAAAACAGAAGTAGGGATGTCTTTCCTACCTAAATTCATATGGTAATGCCCAAACAAGAAAGATGAAATAAAAATGCTTCTGAGAGTCACGGTATCATAATACAAGGTTTTTATTTGTATAGCTTCAAATTTTGGAGCTTGAAGTTCTGCCTTATTCCTTGCTCTGGAAGCCTGTAAAACAGATGGCAGATGGGCACCTCTATCCCTTACCTATAGTAAATTAACAGTCTCCTTCCAGAACTATTGCCATGAATTCAGTGCTTCACAATAAAGAACTGAAGAACTGAAATAAGAAATGTTGGTCATAAAAGCAGCTCCTCAAGTTGATGCCAGGACATTTTGGTTTCAGACCTCTCCCCTTGACACATAAAAATGTTTTTTCCATCAATACTTTAATACATTTTGTTCTCTGGAGATGGAATTAATGTCTGTGTACCAGTAGGCAAGAAATCACTTTTTAAATTTGAAGAAAAGTCTCATTGAAAATTTTTTAAAAAAGAGGGATGGGTAAGAAAAAGAGACCCTGGAATGTTGAGTAATGAGATCACAGTCTTTCATTAGCAATATGGAACCAATTCCAGAGAAAATTTTCAAATAGGAAACTGGAATAATTACTCATACTAGCTAAATAAACACTCAATTTCATTGCTATCAAAATGAAAATCTGTCACTTCTGTTTTGACTCTGAGGGCCCATAATTAAATAGGCTTGACAGCTGTTTTAAATCCACACACCTAAGGAGGAAAATTATGTGCTTTATCCAGTAAGGAGACTGTGATTTATATTTTAAACTCTGTCTCTAGGAGATTTCTCCAGAAGGTAAAAGATTTTCCTTTATTTGAAGCAAGGTATTCCTGTAAGACTTTTAAAAAGGTAATATAAAGTAACAGTGAATTTCAATTGATTTCTATAGCTTATTCAACATTTGAAGATATTTACCATTTTAATTATAACAAGCACACAGGCGTACTATTATTTGAATGTGTCAATGCAGTGTTATTGCCTCAATTGGACATGTTGTATCAGATTATTTAAATTTTTTTGTATTTATAAAACATCCATTTTACAACTATCATCTATTTCCTGTGAAACCATTGTATACTATTGGCAATGTGCATAGTCTATACCTCATGCAAAGAACAATTCTGTGAAATTAATCATCAAGGACAACAATGTTCAAATATTTTGTTGCCTAGAAGAGCTAACACTTCTTGTTTTATTTGGAACTTTTAATTCTAATTAAGATTTTCATTTTTAATCTTCCTGTGTTTAATTTAGAACATGACCTAAAGGCATTGGTATTTTTTAATATACAGTGCCTTTATAATAACACTGTGGCTGCTTTTCTCCTAAAGCACACATCACAGAGAGGAGTATGGCTAAGGAGATGGGAAGTCAGCCTGTCTTGCTGAAAGCAGCTGGGAGTAGGGAGAACAGGCCTGCACACTTCTTTGTCCCTCCATGGGTAGAGCTCCCCATCAGAGGGAATGGCTTAGAAGGATGAGGGACGTCTTCCAAGAGAACCCATCATGCAGAGACATCCACTGATAGAACTGATGGATTTCCATCATCTGAAAATCAACTGGCCTGTTCCCAAGCTGCAGGTTCTTAGGCATTGAGGTAGATGTTATGGATGACCTTGAGTTGTCCATCAAAGTAATCTAAATTTTACATTCCCCCTATTTGGCACAATCTAAAGATTTTTCATGCTTAGAAAACCTTTTCCCCTCCTCCCACTCCCTTTGATTTGTAAATCCTTTGACAGATCACTGCATTAGGGCTATAACGGGGCTAACCTTTAGGGCTAACTAGAGTTTGGTTACCACTAGGGAATTACATACTATTGCTAGAAGTGCCAGGCTGCCCATTATTAATTATCTTTTACCTTTGAAAAAAAAAGAAAGAAAAACTTTACAAAGCACTTCACATTATCTCTAGTCTCTTGTGTCCATTTAAGAACTGAGGATTATTAGTCTCAAAGAGGTAGGGTGATCTTCCAAGCCACAATAAATAAATGCCAAAACCTGGCCTTCCACCCAGATTATTTGACGCCTGCCCAACTGCAGCTTCACATCAAAGTTGTGTTCTTCTCCATTCTGCTGGGAATACGTAAGTGATAGAAGAAACTCTAGGTAATGAAAAATCTTTATAGGCACTGTGTGTTGCTAGCCAGTACATTTGTTTCAAACTTCAAATCAAAGTTTTCTTTCAGAAACTATCCTTTAACAATTAATTATTCATTGAAAACTACGCATTAGAATTGATACAGTAGGTTCTGGGATGAGTTGGTGATCAGTCATGAAATAAGACATACATGTGCTCTTACACCATCCAGTCTGAGAAAGGAGACAGGTAAGCAATCGCAATACTGCAGTCTGACTGCTTTAACAAGGGAAGGACAGGGTGTAAGAGGTGGCTGAAGGGCCCCACATCAAACCCCTCAGGTGAAATTGTAGAGCGTTTCTTGCATGCCAAACACTGTCATTGCTTTGCAAGTATCATCTTACTTCATTCTTACTCAGTTTGAGCAGTCATAGGTTAGAAAATTGAGACACTGAGAGGTTAACTAACCTATCTCAAGTTACAAAGAAAGATAGGGCTCAAGTTGAACCAGGCAATAAGTTTCAAGTCCTCACCAGTAGACTACCACTTTTGTTACTTAGAACCTTCTCAAAGGTTAAGACATTTTTGTTACTACAGAGACATAGTGTTGTCCAGTGGAGCATAAAGGAATAGATAGAAGATTGGCTTCAAATAAAATCTATTACAATTTCTAAACAAATTATTTTACAACACAAATAAACCTGGCAAGAAACTTGGGAAAATGTGTCCGGGACTGAATTCTCTTAATGCTCCAGTTGGATCAGCAGTTGAATCCAGTTGAACTGGACTGCTATGCTCCTTTCTGCTGTGCTGACGCAGGAGGTTGGCCTTCTGTAACACGATGGGGAGGGTGGAAATCACCGAATGGTATCATTATGACCACAGGGTACTTAATAGCTACAGCCTTCATTCCTCATTACTTAAGAAACACCTAAGAGTGAAACATATGAAATTTCCCCTTCAGCAGACTGGTCCAAGGCCACGCATTGTAACAGCACACAGAATGCTGTTTCCTCGGGTTTTTCAAGCCTCTCCTGAGTTTCGTTTTTCATATAATATTAAAAAGAAAAGGAAAAAAGAAAAAAAGAGAAAAGAAAAGGAAAAAAAAAAAAGAAAAAACTTCTACCTGGGCATATTCAACAAACCTCCTGTTCTCATTGGTTAATACTGCTTTTATATCACCTAAAACCACTTATTCTTTGATTTCTTGGCCTATATTTTTTCTTCTAGACACTAATTAGGAATCTAAAATAAATAATGTGCAGGTCTGAATATATCAAAATGAACCCCACTACTTTGTATAATCATAATGCATCAATAAAAATAAAAAGTTTGCTAGCAATAGAGAGTTAAAGGAGGGTGGTGAAAAGATGTTTCAGCAAAAAGTAACACCATTTTGTTTTGTTTTGCTTTGCAGTTTGGAAAAGGAAATTGCATTGCTTTTGAAAATAAATGTGGTGAAATCGTAAACTATGCCGTTTCTATTCTGGCCTTCAACTGAAACTCCTTTGTGGTCATCAGTGCACACAAAGTTCTTTCTAAAGCAGCCTCAAGCAATATATGTAGAATATTTGTCCCATTTCCAATAACACAGTCTGTCAAACTAGTAGCAGTGAAAATAAAATCATCATGAACTGTAAGTATTATTTAACTAAACTAACTTGGCACATGCTTTATCTTTTTAAATTCTATTTTCTCACATATACCCAAAATAAGAGCTTTCTTCCATTTATGCTGATAATACCTACACATTAAAGACAAACTTAACTTTCATGAAGACATAAAACTCTTTGTTGCCTCATAGGTTATTAGGATAACTGACAATAAGCCTGTCTTCCAAATTATGACAAATATGTGATGTGACTCTCTGTAATTACTTCATATCTAAAGATTTTTCTATTAAAAGAAGTCATTATTCACTTTATTTGCTTTTCATCAAATTTTTCTCTGAGTGTCTTTATGGTTTGTTTCCCCCAAAGATTACATTTTTTCCCAATATTTACACTTTTATGGGCTTTAGAGTATTCTACAACCTCTGAAGATTTGAAAAGAGGGCTGAAATTGATTTTTATGATAGTAACAGTATTTAGCAAGGTACATAGCTTCTTCAAAGCAACTGTTATAAAATGCAGCATAAGGTGAATTATAAAAATAATACCTTAAAGTCTTATGGTTTTTCTTTCCAATGGAGGTCAAGGACCTCTCAGCAAAGTAGTTTGCCCCCAGTTATGTGAAGTCTACAGGAGAGGGTAAACACAGGGAGATACCAAGAGAAACAGAACAACAGGAGATGGTAAGAATCTGTTACATGAGCACAGTATAAAGATAAAACAATCAGCAGAACAAGAGAAAGACAAGAAAAGAAGAAGAATCAGGGAAAAAACAGCCACTGTTTAGAGGGCTTGGCAGACTATCCTGCATCACACAATTTTCTCAAATGCTTCCATGTTTTAACTCAATCATCTTAACAAACATATGAAGCATCGAAAGAGCCAGTTGAAACTATAGTGAAGACTTTGAAACACAAAGGAGGTGAGAGCCAAGGAGAAGCCAAGATGAAAGACAATGAGGGAGTGGACCAAGAGCAAATCTGAGGGATGGAAAGGCTGTTGGTGACAGGAAGTGACTGAACATGACCGTCAGAGAATTCCACATTGAGGAACTGGAGCAGGAAACATCAAGAAAAGGGGAGCAGCTGAAACACAACTGGGGGGCCAGTGTCCTTTGACTCTTTGAATTATGCCTCAAGGTCTTCCCCTGTCCCTGCCCATGTACAGGGTCTGATCCTCTGTTTGCTGCATGAGTTGAACTTATTAGCCCATCAGTAATGTCCATTCCCACCTCCCTCCTGCCGGCCTTAATCCTTGATCCTCTCTTCCTGTCCTGAAAGAGTTGGACTTAACTGATAAATTTAATACAAGTAATTTTGTAGGGGTTGGAGGAAAGAGAGAACAGAAGGAGAAAATCAGCAGAAGTCTCAAAATTCTACGACTGAGATTCTAGTCCAAGTTCTAAAATCTGGGTGACTTTGGTCAAGGGATTCCTCTTCTTTGGTCCTGTTTATTTCATTTAAAAATGTAGTCTTTGGAACAGACCTTCTCTGAGGTCTGTTCTAGCTCTCATGTGATATCTTTTTCTGAGGCACTCTGCTATAATAGATGTAAGCATGTTTTTAACATATTAAAGGTATTATAATAAATTCATTTAATAAAAAAAATTCCAGGTTTGAAATTCATACCAGTTTACCTTGACCTCTGAAGGAGTGAACTTAGGTCATGTAATAGATTACTCCTCCCAGAAAGGTGGTTTGGGTGTTTCCAAGCAGGGACAGACAGGCCTATCTGGGTCATCTCAGCCACCACAGCGTAACTGCAGAGGACATCTCACACCGGAGTCCAACACACCCAGATCAGCATACTCACAATTAGTCACAGGAGAGCCATTTGTCTTTAACTTAAAGCCTGTTAGCTGAAGCCTAATTACACACTGGCTGTTGCTTGGAGAAAACAATTAAAAAGTAATTCAGCAATACCATCTTGTCATTGCAGAAAACCTTAATAGGCAGTTCTTGCAAGCCTGGGAAATATTTTCTTTTTTGTGTTGCCTTTAGCAACCATGAAAGTGCTCCTCTGGGATAGCACCTTGCAGAGGTTCTCTGCTGAGACAAATGTTCTCTCAATGCCACTATGGGAACATCAAGTGTTACCACTCTTTTCTACAGTAGGCAATGAGCCAAAAACAAATAAATACATTGAATTTTGTCTTGTTTATTGCTGTAGCTGGAGGATAAAAAATACACAAACCATATAATAACTATAACCCACATATCTTCAATTACTTCTAAATTCTCTCTCATTCCACAGGCTTTACCTTGCCTTCCAGGCATGTGGTAGGGGGTCTTTCTATCTACAAGTTTCCTGTTTCCAGTTATTTCTGACACATCAGTGCTCTCAGAAAATTGAAAATTGCCCCACACCAAGATTTAGTGATTAAGACTCTGAATACAAATCGATATTCCCAGCACCACCCCCGGGGCTTTCCATAAACGGCCTAGAGAACAGAGGTGACTGATAAACTCTCTGTTCCTCCTGTCCAACTGTGCCCATCCTTTCTTGACCTCTGACCATTGTAAGTATTCTGAAGCATTCACTGTTTGAGCTGCAGTTATAAAAGTTTCAACTTGAAGCAGATTCTGTACTAAATGAGAAAGTAAAATTATTATTCTTGGGGTAAACTGGTGGTTGTTGGGTCAACTGCCCTTCCACGAAAAACAATTAAGTGATTTAATCGAATGTCTTCCTCCTGGTATTTCCAGAGAACTAAGGTAGACTTATTCTCCCAACTTGTTTTGCTTCCATTCCTCACATAGTTAACCAATGATAGAATTATCTCTTTGTTCTGTAAAGTCACATTGGTACGAGATACTGAACCTCTTCCCACTGAAGTTCCAACAGTTGACACCGCCATATACGAGAGTTTCCTCAAGGTATGTAGAAAGGATAAAGAAAGAAGAGAAGTCCCAGGCAAATTATCAGAAAACCTGGTGTAAATATAGGGAAAAGAAGAATACCAGGGGAGGTGAGGTGGTAGGTGCTAGAGTAGGCCTCAAGTCTGATCTGGTAGCTTGTAATGAGTAGTAGAACACATTTGGGCTAGCCCTGAAAAATCTGCCATGTTGGGACAGGAAAAGTCCCTAAAGATGGGTAATGTGCATTTCTGAGCCTCTTGCTAGTGTAGAATATGGTAGAGGTTCAGGGAGTGTGCCTCCATGTACAGTGAAAGGTAAAATCGTAAGATAAACCACAGTGGGTTGGTTGGTCTTCTCTGCTGATATTTGTCAGTCAATTTATTTCACATTTAATTGATGGTTTGGAATTTATGTCCACCTAATTTTCCAGCATTGGAAATTATGAGACAAGTTCTGGGTCACATCTTCTAATCTTGTGCAATTCACTGCCACCACATGCTGGGTACCTTTTCAGAAAGAAATCTAAGGCAAACATAATCAACTCACTCAACACAGAAGTCTACTCAAGTACCTTCATCAACCTCCAGAGACCTATGAAGGAAAAGACATTCAAAGTGAAACAAACTTTTCAAGCTTCTAATTAGGGTGTTGCATCATTTGAGTGCCTGAATTTCCTTTAAACATGAACTTTAAAAGATTTTAGAGTATCTTCCTCATATGTAACACCTACATGTGCTACTATAGCTATTTCTTACATTATTATTCTGAGGTAGGGAAATGGAAAAATAATACATTAATTGATTTCAGTGCAGTGAGATATTCAATCCACTTTTTTTTTCTGAGAATATGAAAAATGAATATGAAAATTTGACTCCCAATTTATTAAGGCAGAGTCTTATGGCCAAATATTCTGAATCACTCACATCTATAAAAGTCAAGTTTCTCTCTATCAGTTGTTTTATGGAAGCCACTCTTTAATGAGGCCCCAGTGATTCTTACATCCTGGGATTCATACCCTTGTATAATTTCCTCCCTCATTTTACCAGAATTGTTCTATGTGATCAATAAGATATGTCAAAAGTAATGGGATGTTACTTAAGAAGAGGTCATAAAACACCTGGTGACTTCTGCCTCAAGTTCTCTGTCTTGGATCGCAGACACTAGGAGGAACCAGCTACCATATTCTGAGTACACTCAGACTTCCTTGTGGAGAGGTCTGTTTGTAAAGAGCAACTGAGGCCAAGAACCAGAATCTGAGGAATATTGCCAATGGTCACGTGAGAGAGGTTATAAGCAGGCCAACAAGCTCAGTCAAGCCTTAGATGACTGCAGTCCTGGCCTATATCACAACCTCATGAGAAACTTTCAAACAAAACTACCCAGTTAACTCACTCCCTAAAGCCTAACTCATGGGAACTGTGAGATAATAATAAATACTGCTTTCAACTAGTAAGTTTGAGGGGAGTTTGTTGTGCAGCAATAGATAAATAATACACTCTCTTTATTGCTCTTAAATCTTAAATGATTTAAGAATGATATTTTATCATTTATTTCCTTGAGCCACTATATGCTAAATTCTTAGGTATTTTAAAAGTGCAAATTCAGGAATTTCTTAACCAGCTGAAAAAACACATACGTTATTCCAGGAATACATGCTGGAAAAGACTTCAAATTTACATTAGATTTAAAGATTGGCTCACAGGCTTTTCTGTGAGGATTAAATCTCACACACACACACACACACACACACACACACAACACCGCAGTTCATTTATTTGTTGGTACGATTCTTATGAAGATGCTAACCTGGGATCGTGACCAAAATAAAAGAAGAAGGAAGTCATTTTAAGTTTATCATCTACTGAAATAAAATCCCTTGAAGAAAATCTTCAACGCTTCAATTATTTTCTACAGAAAAACCTCTGAATCTCTCCTCCAAAGACTGTTAGTACCCCCAAAAATATGGTGCTAAACCATTTTTCTGTGCCAGTTTTTTTCTTATCTGAGAGGTAAACACGGTTTGAGCGTGACTCATTCATTGTCATGTCTCCCTGGTAAATTCTCAATGCAGTTAAATAAACTGACAGTCAAGAAGGGTTTTGTGGTTAAAAAAAAAAAAAAATCTGCTCCTGCATTTTGCAATAATTTCCTAACATGCCGGCAGTGCCAGGTTCCCATTGACTGGAGATACCCCACATGAGAAGCATAGCCTTGGGCCTCTAATTTTTAATCCTCTGAATTATATGTTAGCATGGAATCCTCTACTCACCGAATCAAATTTACCACATCTATAGTCAAAGCAGCTTTAACCAGGGTTCAATGATTTAAGGAGTCACCCAATGTAATCATTGCCTGTGACTGTAGACTGTTTAATGAAAAGAAAATTGGGTATATTTAAATCATCACTGCAAAAATTCCTGTGACTTTATGAAGTAATTCTCTAATGAAAATAGATGGCTGTATAATAAAAAGATATAAAGAAATTAAACAAACCCAAGTGTCTTCCTTTTGTTAGCTAAAAATGCAATTAGCCACAAATATATAAAATAATACATGTTGATTAGCTTGATTTACCCATTCTAAAATGTATGTATGTTTCAAACCTCACGTTGTACACTAAAAATATGTAGTTTTTATTTGTCAATTTAAAAAATTGTAAGAAGAAAACAACCAGTAACCAAAGAAGTTATGCAATTTGTGATCCATAACATGTGTTTATTCACAATTTTCTTTTTGCCAAATGAACCAGTTCACAATGGAGGAAAGCAATAAATCTGAGCTAAACTTTCAGCACTTAAGACACAAATGGGCATGTCCACTATGCATTAATGACCTCCATATGCAGTGCCAGAACATACTGTGGCCAAGTAAAGATGAAAAAGCACTCCTCGTTCCCTTCAGCAACCTCTAAATTCTCTAAGTCAAGGCAGAAGCCATCAATGGGCTTATCCCACAGAGCATCTATTATTTAAAATTTAGGTTGTTTCTAAGTTTAGTCTGAATTATATTACAGTGATTTTCCTAGAACATTTTATTTATTTTTCATCTACTTTGTGGGCATAGGTTATCTTATTCAAGTTTTTGATAGCTTAACCCTCAGAGTTAACTGCCTTTAGAGTCTCACTAATTCAAGTTCAAGGTCTAATAGATTTAGTCTAATAAAATGCCTGTATTAAGGATAAAGATTTAACCAAAAGTTCACACATTTTTAATGATGAGGCTCCAGTTCGGAAATGTGCTCAGATGTCATGTAGTCATAAAATGAAACTTATAGCAGTGTCCAGTACAGTTGTCTACAATGATAGAAATATTCTCTATCTGCACTATCCAGCACAGCAGCCACTAATCACAGTGGCTTCTGAGCTCATGAAATGTGATTGGTACAATTGAAGAAATAAATTTTCTAACTACAGTCATGTGTCATTTAACAATGGGGATCCATTCTGAGAAAGGCATCTGTAATGTTTAATTTGAATTTTCAACTTGATTGGATTAAGAGATACTGATGATTAAGAGACTTCTGAGTGTGTGTCAATGAGGGCATGTCTAGGAATTATTGGAATGTGGAATAGTGGAGACCCCTCCTAAGTGTGGCAGCACTGCCCAATAAGATGGAATAAAAGCTGGAAGAACAAGGATGCAGATGCAGATGCAAGCTTGGCTATTCTGGAACAGGTTCTTGACTGTTGCTTTGATAGCCCGAGGATATTGCCAAACTCTTGTTACTTCACTCTTTCAAAGCAGACTCTGCCAGTGATTCTCCAGGTAGTTTCCAGAAGCCTTGATCTTAGACTAGGGTAGTACTATTGATCTTTCTTGTTCTGGGGCTTCTGCATCTTGGACTGCACAGCTGCTGGTTCTGCCAGCTCTCCAGCTGCAGCCATTGTGAACTATCCAGCTTCTGGTCGTGTGAGCCAATCTAATTAATCCCCTTTTTATAATCATACTTCTGTTTGATTCTGTTCCTCTAGACAACCCTGACTAATACAGCATCCTTATGCAGTTTTGATATGAGAGCATCATAGAGTGTACCTATAAGAACATAGACATTTGCACATAGTACATTCCAAGTCTGTATTGTATAACCACTATCATATATGTCCATCTTTTCCTGACACATTATTAAGTAGCACATGACTATAATTTAAATTCGGCCACCATATTGAACAGTGCAACTGGAGTCTCATGAATTAGAAGATTTTGTCTTTTGAAATGGAGACATTTCAAAGCCAAAAATGTGTCCTGAAAATAAGTGGAATAAGATTTCACCTAACAATCTCAATTTTTGACCCATAAACTTCAGGGGAAGGTGTTTCAATATCTATGTAAACTGGGAAATCTGTTTGACAGCTTCTCAGCTGCTCAGCTTTCCCCTACCTTTCAAGTGACTTGTTTCTATCTGTGACTTAGTATATTCCCTCTTAAGTTCCTATGGAGAGTTTGAGAGTTGCAGAGATCTGAGCAGGTACTGAACCATGATGTTATATGTTGCTGAAAGTGGCTCTGTACAAGCCACCTTGCCCTTGGAATTATGTCTTTAAAACTCCCTTGCCTCACTAGGTGTGAAATAGATCCTCCAAACATGTATGTGTCCTCAGTTATAGAAAACAGCACTTTGATTTTTGCCCCCATGAAAAAGTCTTCTTTTCTCAATAACTAGGAAATCTTGCTTCAATTCTTTCATCTTCTGTTAGAGATGCTCAAAGGGTAAGGCTGAAAATCAGATTCACTGGTTGACTTATTTACTGGCTGAGATCGCCGGTTTAAATTCTTTTCCAAGTCCTGGGACATTTTTTGAAAGTAAGATATAACCTTCGATTTTGTTTTTCTAACACCGTAACTTCCTGCTTAAAGTTCATGAATGTGAATCTCTCTCTACTTTCACTTGTTTCTATCCTTACTCCTGTGCCTTATTTGTTTTTGTTTTCTGGACTTGACCTATAAACCTTAAATGCAAAAGCAAAAAGTAAGGCTCAGAGAGATGAAGTAACTGCCCCTAAGGTCACACAGCAAGTAAAGGGCAGATGACCGTGTTTCTTAGTACCATGCTATAAGACATGGTAAAATCAGTGCTGAAAGACACACTCAGCATAAAGAGCAGAGAGTCCAGTTTTCCCATATGGAAGTACAAAGCTTTATCTTTCTCCCTGGCTGTCATGGATGCCTGTGTCTGAATCCCTCCCATCCTTTCACACCTTCTTGGGATTCTGTAGGATCAGGCTCACAGATGCACCAAAGCCCCTTCGAGCAAACAAGGAATCCATGTTTACAGTAGCTCACCTGAGGCTTCCTCCAGTTTGTTCATGTCTCCTGCCTGATATCCACACTATCCTCACCTGGGTGGATGCAAAATGTACAAAACCATAAAACTGTGAACCCAAGGCCTACCTAAAAATTGCAAAATGTAATAAAAGAACCAGTTTGGATTTTCAAGTCCCAAAACCTCTACACCAATTTATGCTTTATTAAGTATTAACATAGTTATACAGCGGGGTCATTCCAAACACTGCTGACAGCACACGAAGTACTTTAATAATTAGAGTTCCATTTCAACTGCTGAATATCTAAAGTTTAACTGACAGAAATGTGACGATTGAGCAATTTAATTTTTTACCCAACCATAAACAATGTCATCTGAGTCATCAGAATTAGGAGATTAAGTCAACTGATAAATTTTGGCTTTAACATTCCCAGGACAACTTGCTCTTCAAGAGGGAGCCAAATCTGATGACCTGTCCATTGGAAAGGTGAGTAGATTGTTTAAACATCCTACCACTCTCTGTGTGAATGTTTGAATTTACCAATCTGGAAGATCCACCCTTTTAACTAACTTCCCAATTCCAGGAGTGTGTCATGAATCTCTAAGTTCTTTTCTTAATGGAATTGTGAAAACCCGAGTTATAATATTCATAATGGGATAATACACCGCCTAAACCAAAGAATACCTTAATACCCTAAATGTTCAGAATGCACATTCATTAAAAATATCTAATAGCCTTGAGCAAAAGTGATAACTAACTTTGTCTCATTTAGTCAAGTCTGAATAACAGGGGTGAGAAATATTAAAGCTGCTTTCCTGAGGTTAGGAGATGAAATTAAGAAACCCTCAAATGCATGCTTCACAGCTGCTGTAGCACACACCAGGGACAGTACTGCGTGGCAGTCGTTTCTGCTTTCTGAGTGGGTGGCTATGTAAAGAAGGCGGTCACTTTATGTCAGTCTCCATTCAATGTGCAATCTGCTACACTGTACAAGTAAACATCAAAAAGCCCCTGATTCACCATTGCTATTTTTGGCTTCTTTCATTATCAGAGGGCCCAACAGATGCAAGCCAAAATGCTCAGCAAATGGGCAGAACAGCATTCCAAAGGTACCCAAGCCCACCGAATGCAATTTAGGAAAAAAAGAAAGAAAGAAATGCCTCAGGAAGAAACCTTGGGGAATCATTCCAACTCATTAGATCAAGAAAGAAGAGGAGCTGCTTTTAAGGGTCTCAGCCTTGGCAAGATAGCCATAAAAGCCATTGTTACCTCTGGCACTGCTGCAAAATCAATCTAACCTAAAGTGGAGACAATCTAACAGTGCCATGGCAACCACAGGCTGCTACAGGAGGGGAGGGAGGAGAGCCACACGGCAGGCCTCAGCCCCTGGGAGAGTGTACTCCTACACTCTTGTCAAGGGGGCTTGGTGACCTTCCTGTGGCCCTAGCCACCAGGGAAGTCACTTCTCCCTGGGAGTAACTGGCAGTAGGGAAGGCAGCAAAACAAGTCATAATTAAAGTCACAAAGTGGGCAGAACCTAAGGTGAGAGGTCAGGCAAGTGCATTGGTGGTCCCTTCTTCCCAAAGACCCACTCTCATTCCGGCCCTGCAAGGAGATGGCGCACCCTGAGCTGTCAGAGATGGAAAACCCAGCAACGCTGCCTTGAGACAGTAATGCAGTACAGGACAGTTATTACAGAACTTTCTATTGAAGAACTCTCCTCCTCTCCCCCAAGTATTAGCTTCATGATTCAATCGAGGCAGCCATTTTTTCTTAAGATAACATGTTTTCCTATACCTTCTCTCCAATTTTCACATCCACCAACTTCCTCCTTTCTCTCTTTTCAGTCACCATTTTACCATGTACCTTCTTGTCACCAAGCTTATGTTGGTGACAGTGATAAGTATCACTGCATGTGACAGAATAGAAGGGTCAGATGATACCATGAAAGAGTTTAACGCAGGAAGGCCAAAGGAGCAAGGATAAATGTGAATAGTAGTGAGTACAAACTTTTTTAATCCCGCAGAGTCTTACTTCATAGTCAGTAAGATTTTTCTCATGTCAAATTAAAATTTCTTTGACCTTCATTGTTAGTCCTTCTCTATTCTACCCATTCAAACTCCAGCAGTCAAAAGAAAACATTGCTGATAACTGTGTCTTGCATCCTTCCTTGATGAGGAGATTGATGATCTGCAATTACTGAAAGGTGCTACATGTGCTTCATCACCATTAAGCCTCAGAGAACAGAAATAAAGGCTGAAAATAAAGACCCGTAGCCCATCTTCCTGTGCAACTAGATATAGCCATATTACTAAATTTTAGCCAAAAGAATTTTTGAACAGAATTTATGGAAGCCACTTCCAAGTTTTGTCCTTCAAGTTCTTGCCTTTCCCTCTCCCTGTCTCCATGTTGCTTTTGAAAACAATCCTGTTGTGAAGCCATGTTAAGCCAGGTGGGCAAAAGCAACACTCTAGGCAGAGCAGAGCAACAAAAAGATTCTGACAACTTTATTGAACACAAGTTACTGGACCAACTTGAATCACCTACCTCTGGCTATTATGTAGGAAAGGAACAAAATTTTATCTTTTAAAGACACTGCTATTTTGTTTTAAAAGTTTTTGGGCTGTTAAACCTAATATAAGTATCTATATTTGACTCCTGAACGATACCAAACTGACCTGAAAACTTGGGTGATCTGCCTTAACATCAGCTCTATGGAAATTGGTCAGAGACTGCCTCGGGTTGCTAGAAATCTGACCCCAGAATCTAAGAATCAGTAAGGGTTAAGACTCTAACATGAGACAGTCCCCAAAAGTGAAAATGAAGATGACAGGTCAAATCTAATAGATTTGCAAAAAGTAAAACACCCCAAGGAAAGTAGGCACATGCTTTCAGATTTGGGGGAGTGTAGCACAGTGGCACAGGCACATAGAAGCAGGAGGGTAGGCAAGTCCAAAGTATGCAAAGACCACAGCTCCAAAGAGAATTGAGTGAACTCTCTGCCCTCTGGCTATGGTCTTCTGATACCTTTCACGAGTTCATTTGCCACATGGTTCCCTAGTTTTAAAAATATGTTGACTCTATTTGAACAGGAAATTCATTACAAGAGAGAGGCATGTTATATCCTTGCAGTGAATTAAAAGTCTTATTGGAGAAAGGAAATCTAGACTACTAGGATTCCTCTGGAACCATTGAGGGAGATCTTGGGTTCAGTGTTTAGGCTGTATCATCTACTATGGTCTCATCAGTCACGTTTCTACTGCATCCTTGAAAGGTAACTAGTCAGAAATGAAATATGCTGCAGATGGATTTTGAAGATTCACAACAGATAGAAATAAGAGTGAAAATATCTCACTAATAATTAGATTACATATTGAAATGTCATTTGGGGAACATTACATTAAATGAAATGTATTGCTCAATTCATTTTCTTTTACTTTATTTCATGTGACTTCTAAAAATGTAAAATGGCATATGTAGCTCATGCTATATTCATATTGAACAGTGCTGGCTTAAACCTCCTGATGACCATCCACTCCTTCACAAAAATTATAGCCAGTTTGACTCCAGGCACATCCTTTCTCTTCTGGTTTGGTGAGCACATACCTTCTCATGAGGCAAACAGCTAGCCCTGGTAGTGAGAGTCTGTGTGCTGTCCCACATGGGGAAGATAATTGCTGATCAAATTCTTGGACTCCTGTAATCATTAACAGTCATTTCTAATCATCAATAATTAAGAAGTTATTTAGAGAGACTGGAAAAATTACAAGAGACACTTTTGAGCTGGCTTTTCTCATTGACCTAGCTAAACGCTCATTGCAATCTGTTCTAAAGCTGTACCCCTCAGTAGCACAAAGGGAATGTGGCCTTATGCAATAAGATAAGGAATATAGAAAAATTTAAATAGTAAGTTTTCTTTTGTTTGTTTATTAAGTAGGAAATTATGTTTCCCCAGTCTACTTTATACTGAAAGTATAAAAAGGACCTTTAAAAAATATATTGAGGTTCCCTAAGGATGCGTGGCTCATCTTCACATTGGCAAACTACTAAGCATTTAGAACAGAGTTTAGGAAGAAGTCAAAAAAATTCAATTGTGAAAATTTATCAGATTGTATATACACAGTAGGACTAACCTTTGGTAAAGCTGTATTATTTACAGAACACTGGAAAAATTGCAGTGTACTGTTGGGGTAGAAAACTTAATATGTATGTTAGTCAGTTTTTCATTTCTGTGACAAAATACCTGAGAAATGCAATTAAAAAGAGGAAAATTTTATTTTGGCTCATGAACTCAGAGGTTTCAGTCCATGGTCCTCTGGTTCCATTGTTTCTGGGCTGGTAGTGAGGGTATGGCAGAGCAAAGCTGCTCACATCATGGCAACAGGAAAGCAGACAGTGTATGATTTGGGTCTGGAATGTCCTGCAAAGTCTCATATGCTCAGCAATGGGGCTTTGGGAAATGATCAGATCACCAGTGGATTAATCCATCAAATGGATTAATACATTTATATTTGAATGGATTATTGGGAGGTAGAAATTAGTAGGAGGAAATAGGTTATTGGTTGCATTCTCTGCAAGTGTTTGTCTTTTCCACAATTACTTTCTCTCATTTCTTTTCTGCTTCTCAGCTTCTGAGAGCTGCATATCTTTACTCTGACACATCCTTCTGCCATGATGTTCTGACTCATCTGAGGCTCAGAGCAATGGAGTCAGTCAACATGAACTGAACCTCTGAAAATGTGAACCAAAATAAATCTTTCCTCCTCTAAGTTGTTCTTGTCAAGTATTTTCATCACAGTAATGCAAGACAAATTTCTACTATGTTTACAAGGTTTCAGATGAAAATGAGGTTTCAGTTTGGAATTGAATTAGAAGCCATTCATGTTACATTATAGCAAAGAACTATATTTTGTCCATGTCCTGAGTCTTCTCTGTGACTGAATTTAAAGGTGACAGACTGACTACTTAATCTGATGGAGAAAATTTCATGCAGCACAGCATACAGGCGGGGGCAAAGGTATTGCTACTGGCTTTTATCCAGGTTTACTGTGATAATCATGAGCAGAAAGATTTCTTTTTTTTTTTATTTTGCAGTTTGAACAGAAAAGTGCCTATAAAATTGGGGCTAAGAAAAATGTGGTTGCTAAAGAGATTAGAGCCATTAAAGAGAAACCAAGTGTTTTGCATGAAGACAATAGAAAAGATTCCTTGAGGGCACCTCAGAAATTGGCCAGACCTCACTCATTGCAATTTCGCTAAAAATTCATTTGAAAGACTTTGAAAAGAGAGTGCTTGGTTGCCCTGCTCCCACAGGACAGAACAGGAAGTTGTTTCCTCAAGATTTGTTTCATAATGCTCAGCTGCCCAGGCACTTGGAGACTGCTGAAGCCATGGTCAAGAGGGGCCCAGCTACTGCTCAAGCTAGTGGTAGATATTGGTGTTGTTCACATGATGCTGATTGTATAGCAATGCAAACTATTGGAGTTACAGGCTCATGAAGGTGTCCATACAGATTTCAAAGGAAAGCCTGGGAGGTTAGGTAATGTGTATCAGGGTCAGAATTCCTGAAGGTGCCTCTGAGAGTGAGGCTATAATAGTGAAGTCAAACCTGCAATGGAGACCCCAGGAATTAAAATATTTCAGGAACATGGAATGTCTACCCCAAAAAACAAAACAAAACAAAACCCTGCAGGAGAAAGCACATCCAGCCCAAGAGAGAAGCCATGTTGACTACAATAAGCAAGACCATAGGGGTTGGGGCTCCCCAAGCCCTTTGGGATCCACATGTCACCATCACATGTTCCAGATCCCAGAGGTGGAGCAACAGGACTTCTTTGCCTTGAATGGTATCAGTCTTGCTTTCATCTCATTCCTCCATTTTATGCACCAATTCTCCTTTTTTGGAATGAGAATATTTACTCTGTGACATTGAATTTTGAATGAATTGATTGTAACTTGCTATTGATTTTTACAGGGGCTCAGAGTAAAGAGCTTGCCTTGTTTCAGAGGAGACTTTGGACTTCGACTTTTGAGCAATACTGGCACTGTGAAAACCATGGGTACTCTTAGAGATGGGCTAAATGCTTTGCATAGGGAGACGGGTATGAGCTTTGGGGGGCCAAGGGTGAAATATGTTTGAATCTGAAATGTCCCTCAAAGTCTTATACGCTCAAAGGTAAAGCTTTGAGGAAGTGATTAGATTATGAGATCCCTGTCATCATCAGTGGATTAATCCATTGATAGCTGAATGAACTATTGAGCAGAGAACCCTAATAGGAGGAAGTCAGTTATTGGGGTCATGCACTTAAATGTTTGTATTCCTTCCCCCTCCTTCTTTTCCTCCCTTTTTCCCAAGCTTCAAGAGTTGAGCATTTTTGATATAACCCTACCCTTCTGCTGTGATATTCTGCCTCACCTCAAGTTGAGAGCAATGGAGTTGGCAAACCATGGACAGAAACCTCTGAACCATGAACCAAAATAAATCCTTCATCCTCTACGTTGTTCTTGTCAGGTATTTTGATCACAGTTATGCAAAGCTGACTAACCCATAATACACAGAAGAAGGAACTAGGGACAAGATACAGCCCCCAAAGTCATGTCCTCAAGGACACATGTCCTTCAACAAGATCTCACCTCCTACAGTTTCTACCACACCCCAGTAGTCCATTAAGCTATGGATAAATTAATCCAATGATGAAGTTAGAGTCCATGATCCAATCACTTCCCCAAAGCCAACCTTTTAACATTGCTGCATTGGGTATAAAGTTTTCAACATGAGTCTTTAGAGGGCATCCCAGATCCAGTCTTAACAGTGGGTCTTCCTCTTCACTTTGAGTCTCATCTAAATGTCATCTAAGCCTACAATGACCTCTCCTTTCCATGTTGAGTACTCAATATTCCCAAAGAAAAATTCTTCCTTTTGGATAAACAATATATTAAGCAATGCATTGAACAATACAGGCTGTAAGCAAGCCTGTTTTCGTGTGTTCTTTTCTTTCTCTGTACTTTAAACTTTCTGCATAAATAATCTTTTTTTTTTTTTTTTTTTTTTGTCCCCCAGCTGTAGGGGTGATAGCTGTGTCCTGCAGGTGCCACCTCCACGATATCTTAGAATTCTCTTCTTACTCTTTCAGGTACTTTAGTTAACAACTTCATGCTTAGTTAACAATTCCTTATATTGAATTTTCTTTGTTGAAATAATTGGTGTGGTTTCTGTCTCTTCATTGGGCCCTCAGTGATACGATACAGGCACCAAGCCACCTCTGTTTAAATTCTATTTCCCAAACTAGACCTGCTGTTTCAGTGAGAAAAGTTTATTCTTTTCATGAATCCTTAAATAGGTATTTCCCTTTCTCAGCTTTGAAAGCTTGCCTCTATCTTCCACAATTTGAGAAAGCTATCCAACTTGTGCCAGTATGAATCTTGTCTTTGAAAGCCCAGTTGAAATCCACCCCTAGGCTTTTCTGAAGTGATCTCTTACCTTTCCAGTGCACAGTGATGTCTCCCTGGCATGGTTAACTCATTTGACAGTCCCATACAAATAGCATCCATCCCCCTTAAAAACATACAAACATGCCATGTTCTGTTGGTTTGCTTGTAAGTCAGTGGTTTAGAAGTTCAGGTGCATTTTCCTGTAGAAGTAACTGTATACATGGTGGCTAAAGCAAAAGATGGTATATAGATTTTAGACTGCTTCATGCGTCCATTTAACTCACAATGGAATCAAATTGTAAATTTTCAGGACTAGAATTTAACAAAAATATGTATCATTTTTTTGGAAAAGTTTGACACAGAATACTGTCCTTTTATGGTGCCTGCCTGTGAGAATAGGCCATCCTTGGATATGATGAAGACTCAGTTGTGGCACTTCCTACCCAATCTTAAACTTTAAACTTTCTGCATAAATCTTATTCTTCTAAACTCAAATAGTTTTTTTATTTTTTTTTATATTAGATTGACAAGAAGTTAGACACATTTGGTTTAAATTAAAGCCATAGAGTTCTATTGTGAAAAGTAAAAATAAGAAAGATAGGCATGCCAGATGCTGGAATAGAGTTCTCAGCCCCACCCCAACCACCACATGGAAAATAAAGTATTCGGGGAACAGGAGAGTCAATCAAGATACAGTGCCACATAGTAAGTTACTCAAAAGTTCTAAAACCAAGTGATCTCATTGACCCTGGAAAAAAGTAAGCATGGAAAATAGTTCTATATCCTGCCTTTGAGATCACTTAGGATTCTCTGCCCTTCCTGCTGCCTCTGATAGATGCATGCTCCTGCCCTGCTTCTTCACTTCTTAGTCATTTGAGAAAAGATCTCACTAGTGCAGCTGGTATCAGAGCACTTTTTCCATTCAAATTCCTTTCATCCTTCTACATAATGCTGTGAACCACACTATGAAGTGTTGATCATCTATCTTTATGTGATGAAAATTATTAGTTGTGATTAAGTAAAAATATTTCAGATGAAAAAAGCATAAATGAACAAATTGAACTTTTCATAAGATATGACAATAAAAATGCCATTATCACAGATAATTAGGGATGCATATGAATTAATGTACTTCAAACTAGTTAATAAAAAGGCGAGATTCATTGACAGATTCACTGTAAAGAATATTATATGTGGTTTCTGTATCATAACCTTGAATTATTCTGTTTAGTTTTACAAAAAAAATCAACTGACATTTTTGTAATGTCTATAGTTTATTTGAAGTCACTAGATATGATAAAAACCCTATTTCAATAACTTTTCTGTGAATTACTCATTAAAATTATGAATATTCTTTACTACTTATTATTGAATGAAAATTCAAATTAAATTTACTTACTATATTTTCTCTTTTTAATGTAGATTTTTGAAGTATTAGTGAGAATTTTATATCTACAAAGTAGCTGGTTAAATGAATACAAATTACACATCAATTCAAAGTTATCTTGAAATGAAATTGCAGATTTATGACCATTTTATATTTCTCATTCTTCTATTCCAATTTTGATGCAACCAATTCTTTAGCCAATGGATCATTGTAGGTATAAAATAAACAATGTATGACTAAGAATACACTAATTTAACATTATTAGCAGTAGACTCCTGTTTCTTGTAATATGTCAGCTTAGATATTCAGAGTGGCCCTCTTAATGGAAACAACTAAAATGTTAAGAAAAAATTAAATACACCATTTAAAATGCATTGTAGAGGGGTCTGGAGTTGTGACTCAGTAGGAGAGTCCTTGAATGGCATGTGTGGGATCTTGGGTTTGATACTCAGCACCACATATAAGTAAATAAAATAAAAGATCCATTGACAACTAAAAAAGACATATAAAAACAATGCATTGTTGAATAAAAGTAAGTAGTCTCATGATCTCACACAAAAATAAAAGTGTGAGAAGACTCCAGCGGGATAAACAGCTTTGCCTTGGAAGTTGCTGCCAAAACATGGAGACTAGGGCATCCAGTCAGACTCCATTGTCTGCCAACATTGCAGTGCACAAAACACAAGAGTTCTGTAGCAAATCTGAGAGGTGAGCTCCGCATAATCCTGGAACTGGAAGGGAGGTGCCCTCAGGATAAAGTTAAAGAAGAAATAAAGACATGCTAAAGAGGACATCAGGGACCAAGAGTGTTTTAATCTGAGTACTAGGTGAAGGAAGAATCTCCTATAAGAGTTCATTCTTCCAAAATGGGTTTCTTTCATATATGTTTCATTTTGAATTTACATTTTATGATCCATAAATTTGAAGTGGAGACTTTGACTCAAATGTTTCTGAATTTAGTTGTGGCAGAGACAATGATATTCTCTCAGTATCCCAAGGACTTCTTTACATTTCCCAGCACCTTGCAATTGACAGATCATGTGAATATGAGTTAATTCTAGGCAGAAGAGTGACAGAGCTGATGAGACAGGACCAAATGGAACATTTGTTCCAGATAAAGCAATTCTAAGGTGTTGAAAACTCAGTCATCCTGGATAGAAATAACATAGCTTATAGGGTTTTCTGAATTTACAATAGATTTTGCATGAAGAGGAAATCAATTTTTGTTGTGTCAAGCAATGGATATTTGGGGCATATTAGCCTAACATGACAGAGGAACATGCTATCAGGGTGATTGATGGAAGCAGATACAACTTACCTCAGACAGAATTCAACTTGCACCAGTATGCAAAGTATCACAGGTAAGATTCCAAGGAACATGAACAACCCACAGCCAAAATTCAGAAACTACAAAAATGTCATGATGATCGAAATCCAGACAAAACAATAATTAATAGAAACATCTCAAAAACATTAAATATTATAAATATCCAACAAGTCCCTCCTATTTGTAGTACTTTTTCTTCTTGTATTTCTTTATCCCTCCTCCTTTCTTACCTTGCTTTTGATTGACTGTTTTTCTCCTGTTTTCTTTCATCTGCTTGTTTGGAATTTATGTTGTACATGTATACCTAATACAATAAAGTCTATCTTCATCCTTCTCTTAATAATAAAATGGCCAACTCTGATCATCTTTCCCTACAATTTATAAGCTCTTATTGTCCAGTATTTTATTCTGGTCTATTTTTTATCCACCATGTATTGGGCATTTGTATTAGATTGAATTCTGTCAATATTTTTTGACATCATCCACATATTCGACAACATATTTGCTTATTTTACTTTTTGTGCTTTTATTTTTACATCATAGACATTGTATCTACAAAAATTTCCTGTGCTGCAAGTACTCCTTCAAGTTTCCTTTCACTGTCAGTTGGCAATGAATGCCCTCAATCTATGATGGTGTGAAGGTGCTTTAATTTCCCTCTCATCTTTTGAGAGTTGAATTAGCTGTGAATGTCTGGCTCTCATCTGACAATAATTTTTTTCTCTACAGAAGAAATACATGTATCTACTCACTGCTGGCTCCCATTATTGCTGTTGACAGTAAGCTGACGTTGCTTCTCCTTGTCAGTGGGTTGCGATTTGTCTCTGACTGCTTTGAAGATCCATTTCTTAGGAATTCTTCAGTCTACTTGGTAAGTCTAGGAATCAAAGTATGTGTGTTTGTCTTGTGTGAGAATCAGTTGACATGCAGGTTCTGAGGTGTGCTATATTTGATAATTCTGGAACATTTCAGAATTATTTTAATATTACTTTTTTCATATTCTATTATCTTTCTGAAACTGATTAGATCTGTTTTATTTTTCTTTGTTTTGTGTGCCTCTTAATCCCCCTTTTATATCTGCTTTAACTATATCCTGAATTATTTAAACTATCTTCAGAATTATCAATTTTGTCTTCAGTTATTGATAACCTTCAGTTATTGATAACCACTGAATATTTAATTTCAATTATATGTTTTATTTCTTGTAGTTCTAGTTAGTTTTTTCTTTTTTCTTTTCTATTTATTTATTTATTTAGTGGTGCTGGGGATTGAACCCAGGGTCTTGTGCATGAGAGTATGCATTCTACCAATTGAGCTATATCGCCAACCCTATTTGATTCATCTTAATCTTCATAGTCTTTAGAGGTTTTTTTAAATATCTTTTTTCTAAATTTTTTTATTTAGCTTTTTAATTTTTTACCAACTGTATTTTGATTCATTGTATACAAATGGGGTCCATCATTTCGTTTCTATGGTTGTACACAATGTAGATTATACCATTCATGTAATCATACATGTACATAGGGTAATGATGTCTGTCTCATTCCACCATTTTTTATTTCCTGATTACATTTCCTAACAATTCTTTCATTCCTTTAAACATAGTATAGCAGACCCTCCAAACAAGCAGATGAAAAAAAAAAAAAAAAAAAAAAAAAAAAAAAAAACAAGAAAAACAGTCAATCAAAAGCAAGGTAAGAAAGGAGGAGGGAAAAAGAAATACAAGAAGATAAAGTACTACAAATAGGAGGTACCTTGCAAGATGGTAGAAATTAACCCAAATATAACATTATTCAGAAGAATTGACACAAGTTAACTCCTCAGTGTGGACCCAACAGAAATCCTACTGCACAAAAAGTCATGCCCTCAAGTGCCCTGCAGAGCTTACTCAAAACAGTCTAACACTGGAGACTTCTCACAACCCCATTTGACAGTAGAATGGGGAAATAAATTCTGGTATAAAGATGCAGCTTGACTTCTGCTAGGGTTATGTCCCAATAAACCCATCTAAATTGAATATATTTCAAGTTGAAAACACTTTCCTATACTAAATCTGAATGTCACAGCTGAGCAACACAGAACATTGTGGAGGGTCAGTGGCTTCCCCCTCTTAATTACATGGCTAGCTGAGGGCTATGTCTTGTGCTATTGCCCAACCTTGCAAGAAAGGATCATGCTGCATGTAGATAGCCTGAAATAATATCACAATTCAAGTAAGTACAGATTCTACTGCATGTTGCAGCTTTTGCACTGTTACACAGTAGAAAATTCATCAGTCAAACCATTGTCTATACAGAATGAGAGCAAATTCTTTCTTTTTTATATATACTGAAATTATTTTATTTTTTGTTTGGTGTGGTTTTTTTTATTTACTTTTTAAAATTTTTTACAGACTGCATTTTGATTCATTGTACACAAATGGGGCACATCATTTCGTTCCTATGGTTGTGCACGATGTAGATTCACACCATCCGTGTAATCATACATGTGCATAGGGTAATGATATCTGTCTCATTCCACCATTTTTCATAGACCCCTCCCTCTCATTTCCTTCTACATAATCTAAAGTTCTTCCACTCTTCTCTCAACCCCACCCCCTCGCCCCCATTATGTATCATCATCAGGGAAAACATTCAGCCTTTGGTTTTTTTGGGATTTAAAATCAGCATACTGGAGTAACACAGCCACATCAAAGTTTATAGCAACTCAATTCACAAAAGTTAGATTGTGGAACCAACCTAGGTGCCCTTCAACAGATGAATGGATAAAGAAACTGTGGTATATATGCACAATGGAATATTATTCAGCCATAAAGAAGGATAATATGGCATTTGCAAAAAAAAAATGGATGGAATTGGAGAATATCACACTAAGTCAATTAAGCAAGCAAATCCTTTTACAGCATTGAGAATGAACAACCTACAACTACATGCAACAAAAGGGATGGATTCTGAAACATCACATTGACTGAAAGAAGGTAGGAACAGAAGGGAAGGTAGTATATAATTCCCTTTACAGGAAGCATTGAAACAGGCAAAACTAATCCAGGAGCTAAAAAGTCAGGATACTAAGAGGAAGAAGTAGAGGAGAAAGGATGGAGAAGGACAAGGAAGGAGGAAGACATGACTGGAAAGAGAAGGAAGAGCATCTGGGGAGATAGTAAGTTTTTCTTTTTTGTTCCAGGTAATTGGTTACATAACTGAGTCAAGTTTGTAAAAATTTATTAAGTGACATATTCATGACATATATATTACTCTCTATGTATTAAATTTCAGAAATGGCTTTAGAACTTCACATACCTGTTATTCATAAGAGACATACCTATAATTTATGGAAACAAAAATATTAAAAGGCAAAAGGTTAAAGAATTATCTGCTAATAGCTAATTGAATAATTAAACAAAATGTACACCAAGGCTAAAAATCATTACTAGGAATGAAGACATTCACTGAAAAGGAGATAAAGTCCTAAATGTGTGTGCATCTAATAATACAAACTCAAAATGTGTAAAGTAAATTTAACTAAACTAGAAAGAGACATTGCCAAGTTCACAAACATAGCAGATCTGAATGTGCTTCTGTCCCTAATAAAAGCAAATCACACAGACAAAAAAATCAATAAGGTACAGGTTACCTAAGTAACGTAGAGAGATGCCACCTCAAATAAATAAATAAATAAATAAATAAGGGCTGGGGATGTGGCTTAGTGGTTAAGCATCCCTGGTTTCAATTCCTGGTACCAAAAGAAAAGAAAAGAAATACAAACAGCAACCTCTCATACAAAATTTAGGCATGCCATAACCAGCCATAAAGGTAAAAATTAATAATTCATGAGCATGTTGAATTTATCCCAGGAACACAGGAAACTATTTGCAATTCACTGCTGCAAGGAGAAAATATATGGTCACTTTTTAACAGATGCAGAAAGCACTCAATAAAATGAAAATCCATTCACAATAAAAATTTCTCAGCATATTAGAAATCAGAGATGCTTATTACCTCCCTTTTTCCCTTCAGACCTGTTCTCTGCCTGTCTCTACCTTGATTTGGAGTGCCAACCCCTAAGGGCAACAACATGTAGGAGCCATTACCCTCAGTCACATTTGGATTTCGTTGATATGAGCAAGAAATCTGAGGGTGGGAAGAGAGGAAGGTGAGGTAGCTCCTCCCTGCTGCTCACTGCACATCTCCTGTTAGAAGGGAACATCTCCTGTTCATAAGGCCAGCTCTCCCTGGGTCCAGTAATAACAGGTTTAGGGAAGATTAACAAGTTTCTGTTGGGCACCTCACCACCCCTTGTTCATTGCCTTAGACCTGCCCATGCCCATAAAAATGTTTGCAATTAGTGCTCTTTAAGCTCCCATCTGAGTGGTATTAACCCATGCTATGGGCTGAATTTTATCACCCCTCAAATTTGGATTTTGAAATTCTAACTTCTAGAACTTCAAAATTAACCATATTTGGAAAAAAGGTATTAAGTAATTAAGTTAAACTGTGGTCTTATGGGTAGGTCCTAATCCAATATGACCAGTGTCTTTATAAGAGGAAATTAGGACATAGACATGTGGAGGAAACGTGTGTGGGTCCCACTGAGAAGGCAGGCATCTGCAAGCCAAGAAGAGATGCCAGAGACTGAAGTTCCCCTTGCGAACACCTTGCTCTTGAACTTCTAGCCACCAGCACTGTAAGAAAGTAAATTTCTGTTTGAGTCACTCAGCCTGTGATATTTTGTTAGGGCAACCCAGTGAGAGTAAACTTCCTCTTTTAATGAGAATCTACTTTGAATTTTTAAACAAAATGTATAAAGCCCACATTTACAAATTTCCCAATATTTAGCTCATCCACATCAAGATATTTTCTCCACATTCAACTTAATTCTCCAAAAGAGAAGCTTAAGTTGTGTTAGGGTTTAGATCTTAATTGTCCCTTGAAGGTCATGTGGCAAAGATTTGTTTGAGACAGCCAGTAGCACTATTTGGAGTTGGTTCAACATTTAGGAGGTGGGGCCTCATGGAAGTCAGGTCATTAAAGTGTGCCCTTAAAAGGGACACTGTAACCTCAGGCCCTTCTTCTCTTTTTGTCTCCGGGCCACCTTGAAGAGCTTTACTCCAATGTGAGTTTTCCACCATGATGTTCTGTCTTAATACAGGTCTCAAAGCAGAAAGGCCAGCTGACCCTGGACTGAAATCTCTAAAACTGTGAGCCAAAACAAATCATTCCTACTTTAAAATTGGTTTCCTCAAGTATTTGTCACAGCAACAGAAACCTGACTAACATAGCTTGAAAGAAGAATTTGAAAATCAAACAATACTGAGCCACATCCATAGCCTTTTTTTATTTTTCTTTTGAGAGAGGGTCTCACTAAGGTGCTTAGGGTCTTGCTAAGTTGCTGAGGCTGATTTTGAATGTGTAATCCTCCTGCCACAGCTTCCCAAGCTGCTGGCATGCACCACCATATAATCCCAGCTGTACATTGCTTTTGAAGAAACAGACCATTAAAAGAACATCAAGACTCCGGCAGTGGGCTCCTCCCACAGGGCCAGATTCTCCAGCATCTCGGAGCAGGCCCCCCAGTGACAGCCTTTCTGCACAGAACCAAGCTTCAAGTCCCTGAACCAGCGAAGCGAGTTCCTGCCTGCAGGTTGCTTCAGGGACCAGGACAGGGCAGCCAGGGACTTCCCCAAGCAGCCCGCAGCCCGGCCCCCTCCGCGGGAAGCGCCTTCCCAGGCTAGCTTCTTGGAGCAGACCACCCAGTGAGAGCATTTCTACACAGAGCCAGCCACAAGTCCCCAAGCCAGCGGAGACCTCCGACCCACAAGCAGCCTCTGGGACCAGGGCAGTGCAGCCAGAGACCCCTCCAGGCGGACCTGCCCTCTCCGGCTGCAGGCTTTTTCCACAGGGCGATCCAAGATGGCGGACTAGAGGGTGACTGCATCTCCAGTCGCTCCAGAACCCAGGATTCAAGAAGGGGAGGCATTGAGAGACTCGGACTACAATAGAGCCACGGGGTAAATCTCCCCCAAACGGTGAAGCTCGGTGAAGCTCGGCCCCTGTGGCAGGCCCGGATTCGGGTGGCTTATTAGAGTAGGGCAGGGCAGCTAGAGTCTTCCCCAGGCAGCCCTGTGCACTCCAGTGGTGGGCTCCTCCCACAGGGCCAAATTCTCCAGCTTATGGGAACAGGCCCCCCAGTGAGAGCCTTTCTGCACAGAACCAAGCTCCAAGTCCCTGAGCCAGCCCGGCGAGTTCCTGCCCGCAGGTTGCTTCAGGGACAAGGACAGGGCAGCCAGGGACTTCCCCAAGCAGCCTGTCTCCCTCTGGCAGGAAGCGCCTTTCCAGGCTAGCTTCTCAGAGCAGGCCCCCTAGTGAGAGCCTTTCCACACAGAGCCAGCTCCAAGTCCTGGAACCAGTAGCGGGCTAGGGACAGCTTTCTTTGGAAGCACTGCATTATCAAGTTACTCCAAGACTTCAGGCTACTGAAGGCAGGAAGGTGATACACTGGAAATCTACAGGGACACTATAAGCCAATAGAGGAAATCTCCAATATCTCAGAGTCCCACTGACATCTGACCAATATGAGAAAACAAGGGAAGAAAATGTCCCAAACAAACCTAGATACTATATCAATAAAACCCAAAGACAGCACAGCAGAAGAAATGTCAGAAAGGGAGCAGAATGTACATAATTAAAACAATCAGGGAAGCAAATGAGGAAATGAAAGAGCAAATGCAGGCATTGAAGGAGGAGATGAAAGAGCAAATGCAGGCATTAAATGATCGCACCAATCAACAGTTAAAGAAGCAAATAAGGGAAGCAAGAGATCATTTCAATAAAGAGTTAGAGATATTGAAAAAAAACCAAACAGAAATCCTTGAAATGAAGGAAACAATAAACCAAGTTAAAAACTCCATAGAAAGCATAACCAATAGGATAGAACACCTGGAAGACAGAACCTCAGATATTGAAGACAAAATATTTAATCTTGAAAACAAAGTTCACCAAACAGAAAAGATGATAAGAAATCATGAACAGAATCTACAAGAATTATGGGATATCATGAAAAGGCCAAATTTAAGAATTATTGGGATAGAGGAAGGCTTAGAGAAACAGACCAAAGGAATGAACAATCTATTCAATGAAATAATATCAGAAAATTTCCCAAATCTGAAGAATGAAATGGAAAACCAAGTACAAGAGGCTTATAGGACTCCAAATATACAAAATTACAACAGACCCACACCAAGGCACATTATAATGAAAATGCCTAACATACAAAATAAAGACAGAATTTTTTAAAGGCCGCGAGAGAAAAGAATCAAATTACATTCAGGGGGAAACCAATAAGAATATCACCAGATTTTTCAATCCAGACCCTAAAATCTAGAAGGACCTGGAACAAATTTTTCAAGCCCTGCAAGAAAATGGATGCCAACCAAAAATCTTATACCCAGCAAAACTTACTTTCAGATTTGACGATGAAATAAGATCCTTCCATGATAAACAAAAGCTAAAGAGATTTACAAAAAGAAAGCCAGCATTACAGAACATTCTCAGCAAAATATTCCATGAGGAAGAGATGAAAAACAATGATGCAAATCAGCAACGGGAGGAACTAGCCTAAAGGAATAGCCAAATAAAGGAGAAACCAAATCATGTCAAAAAACAAAACTGAGTCAAATGATTGGGAATACAAATCATATCACAATAATAACCCTGAATGTTAATGGCCTGAACTCATCAATCAAAAGACATAGACTGGCAGATTGGATTAAAAAGAAAAATCCAACAATATGCTGCCTGCAAGAGACTCATCTCATAGAAAGAGATACCCATAGACTAAAGGTGAAAGGATGGGAAAAAACATACCATGCACACGGACACAGCAAAAAAGCTGGAGTATCCATCCTTATTTCAGATAATGTGGACTTCAAGCCAAAACTAGTCAGAAGGGATAAAGAAGGACATTACATACTGCTTAAGGGAAGCATAAATCAGCAAGACATAACAATCATAAATATCTATGCCCCGAACTTTGACTCATCCATGTACGTCAAACAAATCCTTCTCAATTCCAGAAATCAAATAGACCACAACACAATAATACTAGGTGATTTTAACACACCTCTCTCACCGCTAGATAGATCGTCCAAACAAAAATTGAATAAAGAAACCATAGATCTCAATAACACAATCAACAATTTAGACTTAACCGACTTATATAAAATATACCATCCAACAAAGAACAAATACACTTTCTTCTCAGTAGCACATGGATCCTTCTCTAAAATAGACCATGTCTTATGCCACAAAGCTACTGTTAGCAAATACAAGAAGATAAAGATACTACCTTGTACTCTATCGGATCATAATGGATTGAAATTAGAAGTAAATGACAGAATAAAAAACAGAAACTTCTCCAAAACTTGGAGATTAAATAATACACTATTATATGATGAATGGATAACAGAAGACATCAGGAGAGAAATTAAAAGATTCTTAGAAGTAAACGAGAACAAAGACACATCATATCAAAACCTCTGGGACACTATGAAAGCAGTACTTAGAGGAAGATTTATTTCATGGGGCGCATTCAACAAAAGGAGTAGAAATCAACAAATAAACGACTTAACACTACACCTCAAAGCCCTAGAAAAAGAAGAGCAGACCAACACCAAAAGTAGTAGAAGACAGGAAATAGTTAAAATCAGAGCCGAAATCAATGAAATTGAAACAAAAGAAACAATCGGAAAAATTAACACAATAAAGAGTTGCTTCTTTGAAAAAATAAACAAAATTGATAAACCCTTAGCCACACTAACAAAGAGAAAGAGGGAGAAAACTCAAATTACTAAAATTTGGAATGAACAAGGAAATATCACAACAGACACGAGTGAAATACAAAGCATAATTAGAAGCTATTTTGAAAATCTATACTCCAACAAAACAGAAAACCTCAAAGACATCAACAAGTTCCTAGAGACATACGAATTACTTAAACTGAATAAGGAGGACATACACAACTTAAATAAATCAATTTCAAGCAATGAAATAGAAGAGGTCATCAAAAGCCTACCAACAATGAAAAGTCCAGGACCAGATGGGTTCTCAGCCAAGTTCTACAAAACCTTTAAAGACGAGCTCATTCCAATACTTCTCAAAGTATTCCATAGAATAGAAGAGGAGGGAACCCTCCCAAACTCATTCTATGAAGCCAATATCACCCTGATACCTAAACCAGACAGAGACACATCAAGGAAAGAAAATTTCAGACCAATATCCTTAATGAACATTGACGCAAAAATTCTCAACAAAATTTTAGCAAATCGCATCCAAAAATAATATTAAAAGATAGTGCACCACGATC
Organism: Sciurus vulgaris; assembly: GCF_902686455.1. Taxonomy (NCBI): domain Eukaryota; kingdom Metazoa; phylum Chordata; class Mammalia; order Rodentia; family Sciuridae; genus Sciurus; species Sciurus vulgaris. Next base: position 142,040,883 of record NC_136466.1, read on the forward strand.
AAGCGGGTTTTATCCCAGGGATGCAAGGTTGGTTCAACATCCGGAAATCAATAAATGTCATTCACCATATCAACAGATTAAAAGTTAAGAATCACATGATTATTTCAATAGATGCAGAAAAAGCATTCATAAAATACAGCATCCCTTCATGCTCAAAACACTAGAAAAAAATTGGGTAGTGGGAACTTCCTTAACATTGCGAAGGCCATCTATGCTAAGCCCATGGCCAATATCATTCTAATGGTGAAAAACTGAAAGCATTCCCCCTAAAACCTGGAACAAGGCAGGGATGCCCTCTTTCACCACTTCTATTCAACATTGTTCTTGAGACTCTAGCCAGAGCAATTAGACAAACCAAAGAAATTAAAGGGATACGAATTGGAAAAGAGGAACTCAAACTATCCCTGTTCCCTGATGACATGATTATATATTTAGAGGAACCTGGAAATTCCACCAGAAAAGCTCTTAGAACTCATAAGTGAATTCAGTAAAGTAGCAGGTTACAAGATCAATGCTCATAAATCCAATGCATTTTTAGACATAAGTGATGAATCTTCAGAAAGAGAAATTAGGAAAACTACCCCATTCACAATAGCATCGAAAAAATAAAATACTTGGAAATCAACCTCACAAAAGAGGTGGAAGACCTCTACAATGAGAACTACAGAACACTAAAGAAAGAAATTAAAGAAAACCTTAGAAGATGGAAAGATCTTCCATGTTCTTGGATAGGCAGAATTAATATTGTCAAAATGGCCATACTACCCAAAGTGCTATACAGATTCGATGCAATTCCAATTAAAATACCAATGATGTACCTTACAGAAATAGAACAAGCAATTATGAAATTCATCTGGAAGAATAAGAAATCCAGAATAGCTAAAGCAATCCTCAGTAGAAAGAGCGAAGCAGGGGATATCCCAATACCAGATCTTCAACTCTATTACAAAGCAATAGTAACAAAAACGGCATAGTATTGGCACCAAAATAGACAGGTAGATCAATGGTACAGAATAGAGGACATGGACACAAACCCAAATAAATACAATTTTCTCATACTAGACAAAGGTGCCAAAAATATGCAATGGAGAAAAGATAGCCTCTTCAACAAATAGTGCTGGGAAAACTGGAAATCCATATGCAACAGAATGAAACTAGATCCCTATCTCTCACCCTGCACAAAACTCAACTCAAAATGGATCAAGGACCTCGGAATCAGACCAGAGACCCTGCATCTTATAGAAGAAAAAGTACGTCCAAACCTTCAACTTGTTGGCTTAGGATCAGACTTCCTTAACAGAACTCCCATAGCACAAAAAATAAAAGCTAGAATCAACCACTGGGATAGATTCAAACTAAAAAGCTTTCTCTCAGCAAAGGAAACTATCAGTAATGTGAAGAGAGAGCCTACAGAGTGTGAGAATATTTTTGCCACTCATACTTCAGATACAGCGCTAATTTCCAGAATCTATAAATAACTCAAAAAACTCTACAGCAAGAATACAAATAATCCAATCGACAAATGGGCTAAGGAAATGAACAGACACTTCACAGAAGAAGATGTACAAGCAATCAACAGATATATGAAAAAATGTTCAACATCTCTAGTAATAAGAGAAATGCAAATCAAAACTACCCTAAGATTTCATCTCACCCCAATTAGAATGGAGATCATCAAGAACACAAGCAACAATAGGTGTTGGCGAGGATGTGGGGAAAAAGGTACACTCATACATTGCTGGTGAGGCTGCAAATTAGTGCGGCCACTCTGGAAAGCAGTACGGAGATTCCTCAGAAAGCTTGGAATGGAACCACCATTTGACCCAGCTATCCCACTCCTTTTCCTATACCCAAAGGACTTAAAATCAGCATACTGCAGAGATACAGCCACATGAATGTTCATAGCTGCTCAATTCACCAGAGCCAGATTGTGGAACCAACCTAGATGCCCTTCAGTTGATGAATGGATAAAGAAACTGTGGCATATATATACAATGGAATATTACTCAGCCACGAAGAATGATAAAATTATGGCATTTGCAGGCAAATGATGAAATTGGAGAATATCATGCTAAGTGAGATAAGCCAATCTCAAAAAACTAAGGACGAATGATCTTGCTGATAAGCGATGAGGACATATAATGGGGGGTAGAAGCGGTTAGGGTTAGGGTTAGGTTTAGGATTAGGAATAAATAGGGTGGTAAGAATGGAGGAAGGAAGGACTGTATAGAGGGAAAAGAGGGGTGGGGGGAAGGGAAAAAAATAACAGAATGAATCAAACAATATTGCCCTATGTAAATTTTTTATTTTTAATAAAAAATAATAATAAAAATTAAAAAATTTTTTTAAAAAAGAATATCAAGTAATTTCATAGTAAATGGATGATTTATTTTTAAACAAGATGAACTTGAGAATGGACAAAATAGCTATACAACATCCCCCCAAAAGGAATCTGGGCACAGTTTTTGTTTCTGGCTCTAGTGGAGAAGTCCTCATATAAAAAGCATTAATGATTCTAACCTCTTAATTTCTCTTTTTGAAGGCCACAGTGTATTAACTTAGCCTGATGATCTAGTGCAAACAAGATTATGTAGTAGATTGGATGATTCAGACTGGATTCTAACTTTACTTTTTTTTTTTTTCTCCTTACATCAAATAATGTCAGTTTATCCTTTTTATTAATGTCCATTCCAGGTATGGATTTTAGCAAACAAAACCCTACCCAACAGAAAATTCCATGCATTTCCTCAGTTCTGTATCAGGATGGCTTTGCTCTGCACCTTGCTGTTTATTTTAATTCGGAGACTTGTGGCCCAAGTTTTCCTGTAGTCAGCCTCATGACTAGTTCATAGGTTTAGAGTATACACTGATGGACCAGAGCTGGGCCAGCCTCAAGGTTTCACTAAGGATTTTCTCTTTCCTCTCATTAAGTATCTCTAAAATATCAAAACAAGAGGCATTTGGCAGCCAATTCTAGACAAGTCCACATAGGAAGTTCCACAGGGACTCATAAATCTTTTATAAAAAAGTTTTCCTTATAGTAGTGACTACATTGTACAACAACTTGGAACTCCTAAGAAGATGGTTTTAATACCAAGGATAGACCAAGAAAGTGTGACAACATGATGAGATTATAGATTAGAGGGTGACCTGAAGAAGATAACAGAAAACTGGCTATCAGTTTGAATCCATTTCCGTTTTTGCTATTGTAATCAGATTAGTATTCAAATATGCTAACCCCAGCTGAAGAAAAAACAGGTTTAATACTCTCAAATGCTTCAAAATAACCATTGCTTTTAAAGACAAATGACTGGTTCTTATTAGAGAAAATTAGCCTTACCTATTGATTTTATAATCTTCATTTGCCTTTTCACTGAATGCTTATATAAACCCCAAAATATAAAGCTGGGCATGTAATCCCAGAAACTCAGGAGGCTGAAGCAAGATGATTGCAAGTTCAAAGCCAGCCTCAACAAGTTAGTGAGGACCTAAGCAACTCAGAAAGATCCTCTCTCAAATAAAAATAAAGAGGGCTGGGGATCTGACTCAGTAGTTAAGCACCCCTAGGTTCAATCTGAGGCACCAAAAACATAAAAAATAAAAACCCCAAAATATGCCTAACAGTGGACTGGGTCATAATGAAAAAGATCTCTAAAAGACCTACCAAAAAGAAACTTCTAAAGAGTCCCTATGAACAGTTAGAGAGGAATATGATCACCTTTAAAAGAAGTTCACATTTATGTCCTTGCCCCTCAGCAAGCTGCCTGGGTCCTGACAGGTAGGTGTATAATTAATTAACACATAATGGAAGAAAGGAGGAGGAGAAGGAGGAGAAAGAGAAGACAGGAGAAGAGGAAAGGAAAAGAGATACATTGTGTGGCTGTATTTTGGAAGGCAATGCAGAAAATTTTAAATAATTGAAAAATGGGTTTTAGTTGAACCTGGGTGATACTAAGGGAAAGAACATTCAATCTGGGACAAAGACATGGTGCCCACACCTGAGAAAGATCTAGTTGTGTCTTGGTGAGGGCTTGGTGAGTGGACAGACAGGGAGACGATGACAGGGCCCAGATAAGGCAGATCATAGATGGTTTACTTGTTCTTTTGCACTTTAAAGTCACTTGCATGTCAGAGAACTGAATCAACTAAAGCCTTGTTTAGGAAGCAGAATTTCGGAGGAACACATAAGGTGGCTTATCGCAGGTAAAGAAAAGAAAGAAGAACAATATGTCTGTAAAATTTTGGCACTCCTTCCATCAAAAGACAAAGCCTAATTCTCCTCCCTTGAAGATGGGCCAAATTAAATGATTCATTTCTAACAAATAAAATATGGCAGAAGGAATAGTGTGTGCCTTATGAGGCTAGGTTATAAAAGCATAGAATCTGCCCCGCTGTCTCTCTTGGATCCTTTGCGTTGGGGAAAGCTGGCCCCTGTAAGGTGTGGCCACTGAAGCTGCCAGCGAAGAGGTGGAGTGAGGAGCAAAATGCAGGCCCCTCACCAACGAGCAGCAGCCACATGAACAAGCCACCTTGGCAGCGTGTCCTCCAGCCTGGCGAGCCTTCAGATGCCTGTGTCCTGGAGATAGCTTCACACTGCTTTATGGGCAAAATCCTGAGCCAGAGTCCCATGGGGCACTGACATCTCCATTTCTGACACACAAAAATCATGAGGATAATCAGTTGTGGAATGATTGGTTACCTAGCACTGGATAATGAGTGCGGATGGGAAGGTCAACCAAAAGGTGGTTGTCACAACCTAGAACCTGAAATATGCTCTTGGCCATGTGAATGGTAAGGAATAAATAAACAAAGTTACAAGGGACAGTGTTTAGTGGTTTGTTGGACAGTGTTTAGTAGGAGTTGGGAAAAAGAAATAAACCAAAATGGATCCAAGAAAGTGGAGAACGCTGATTTCCTTGGTAGAAGCATCAACAGGGAGTGGATAGGAGAGATGGCTTTAGGGGAGAACATATTCTAATCTTGGCACTGTACAGGACTAGACTATGAAAGAAGGTACAGTGAGGATGACGGAATGCTGAATTTGGAAGACTGCTTAGAAACTGGTTAGTTTAGTTACCCATTTAACCAATAAAGTCAAGCAAGACAGTCACATGAGTCCCTGTGTCTAGAAGGACCCCATGCTTGGTTTAAATTCTCTGTCTTGCCTTCTTGAAACTCTTGATAATTCAACAAGAAGCTCTCTCATTTTCATTTTTCATCCAATCCACAGATGAAGTGGCTAATCTGGAGTACACTCCATCCTCTCCCTGTTGATTTGGGAAGAAGTTCTTAATGAATGTGGGATTATTGGTTTCTCACAAAATCCTAAGACTGGGGAAGGGGCTGTGGAGAACAGAATGACCGAGCTCTCATCACATTGCATTGTCATTAAACATTTCATTATCTGCAACCATTTTAGAGGTAGTGAATTGCCACAGTGATTGTCAGTCTGGGACAAAAGACACACTTTTACATTGCTGATGGAGTTGCAAATTGGTGCAGCACTCTGGAGAATCCTCAGAAAACTTGGAATGGACCAACCTTCTGACCCAGTTGTCTCACTCCTCGGTTTATACCCAAAGGACTTAAAATCAGCATGCTACAGTGACACAGCCACATCAATGTTTATAGTGGCTCGATTCACAATAGCTAGATTGTGGAACCAACCGAGATGCCCTTCAACAGAGGAATGGATAAAGAAACTGTGGTATATATACACAATGGAATATTATTCAACAGATTGTCTTTAAATTGCTGACAAAGTGACATGCCCGAGTCTCGAATATGGGTTCTGCTCTAAGGAGATGGAGGATCCCGTGGTGGAGATGCTGCTACACTGATGGATTTCTGAAGCTACTGTAATATTGTGTAATATTGCATAATACTGTGTGGTACGTCTTAAATTATCCAAGTTACTGAGACTGATAAAATCTTTGGAAAAATATTGAAGAAATGCCACATTATTCTCAGTGAATTCTAGTTCATGATAGTAAGCTGGATATTTTTTCTAGAATTAATGTTACTGCACATGAATAAACTACTATACCAAAGATATAGTTCTTTTATTAGGAGGCAAAGCTTATGGGAAGTAGAATATAGACAATTTACTCCAACACCAACCTTTGAGACTCTCTTAATTTCACCACCCACCTACTTCATTCTTTTATTACAGTCAATGAGTATTAGGTAAAGGTGTTGAAATCCTATGACTTTATATAATATAATGTATTTGTAACCATATTTTATTTCTAGACTACTGCAATTTAATTATTTAATACCTGTAGTTTCAGTTATTGAACAGTAGAAAGAAAACACATAAATACTGCTGGTAGCAAAAAATAGTAGCAAACAAGCATCTTTAAGTAGAACCACAAACATTGCTTTTAGTAGTATTGTTTTGAGCAGAACCATAACACATGAAAGTAAACATTCAGAAGCAAAGAATAATGAAGGGAAATGGGGCATTTCAGAGGGATGCTTTTATGTTTGAGTAATCAGTTTTTTGAATTAACTAATTGGAGTGGCAAAGGGGTTTTTCTCCAGGCTATCAAGTATTGTGAATTGCTTTCTAATCTGTTAGAAAGAAGAAAAAGAAAGAAAGAAAGAAAGAAAGAAAGAAGAAAGAAAAGAAAGAAAGAAAGAAGAAAGAAAGAAAGAAAGAAAGAAGAAAGAAAGAAAGATCCTATTTTGCTCGACAATTTTTCAATATTACAATTTCAGCTAGAGCTAGAACAGGGCATCTTAACCTTGGTCTGGCTTTCCAGAGGTCGACCTTGCAGTCTCAAGGTTGATAATCTCCCCTGAAGTTGGACACAAATGTGATGTAGATATGGGCAGATGGAGAACTTGTGGTGTTTCTCAACCCGAAATGCAGGCCTTCCTTTCTGTCTGTCCCATTCGCAGCTATGGCTGAAGGCCCAACTCAAACCTCCCCTCCTTCTGGAAACCTCCCCACTACACTCCGCCACAAGTCCCGTCAGTGGGAAGCTCTCCTACCTTTAGTCTCCTGGGGATTTTCTCATCTACATCGTCTGGATGCTCTTTGGCTCCTTGTGGTCAGCTTCCTCCATATCACAGGTCATGGAAGGTGAGTGCCAAGGACACTGTGTCAGAAAATCTTCAGTTAATATTCACTGATGCTCTTCCTGTTGGGAATGTCTCAGTTTTAGAGCATCACCCCTAGAAACATCCCACTGGGTCAGAAAAACTGCCCCAAATATCCCCCCTATTCACCTTGCTCCAACCTTCAGGTCAACCTCATTAGGTTCCACTTCATGGCCACTCATTTAATTCAGATGTCTCTTGTTTCTTCAATCCCACTTACATTCTGCGTTTATCTCATCCGTGTTGACATTGAGTATTCAAATCTGGGTTTGGATAACAGTATTTTTAGATTCTCATAATATTATGTGATAAAATTTCTCCAGGGTTTTAAAAATATTTCTTGTGACAATGAATAACAAATCGCTCTTGAATATGCTTTAATTTACCCCAAAGAGTGGGTATTCACGAGGAGAATGTGCCTCACTCTCTTTCAGTTAATTTGTGATTTAAAAAGTACTAGAGCTAGATAATGTAAATTAACAGGATGTTCTTTAGAAACTTACAATCTCTGTAGTGTGTGTGTGTGTGTGTGTGTGTGTGTGTGTGTGTGTGTATGCGTGTGTATGCGTGTGCATTCTTGGCACCTGTGTTTATGTATTTTGTGAGATATTATTTCTCCACTTTTGTTATAGTACTCATCAGAATCTGCATTGTATTAGAACTGTTTGCACAATTATTTGTCCTCTTCCTCTAAATTGGAGAATCCTGGAGGATGAAGGTCACAGTTCATTTTTCTTAGTCTTCCGCAGGGTCTAGTACACACCATACTTTACATATGAAAGGTTCATGATACATTTTAGTTTAACTTGAAAGGGGATATTCACAGTGGATGAAGTGTTAAGAGGATCCCATTTAAGCAACACAGGTTTGGGCAAGAAAGCAGCATTGGCACATGCTGCCTTAAACCACCACTTCCAGGTGGATAGTGAGCATCAGAGAGGCTGAAGTTGCCTTTTGACACAACCAGCATTTCTTCCCACTTGGGAAACGTGGCCTATCTTGCCAACATGGACAGTTCTGAAGCAGAAAATATTCAGGATCCTAACTGGAGTTTGCTTTCCCTAACCAGTGCCCCAGCAAGCCTTCCCAAATGACTCCCTAAAAGACTGTGTCTCTAAACTGTTATGGGCAGATCTTTCTTGATTAAGGCCAAGAACTGGCTTCTGATCCAGTTTTTCCCTTTGACCTGTTTCACTGCGCTAAGGCAGCATCTCCTCTGCACAGTATTCTGCAGGTGCACGTAACATCTGTGGATCGGTTAAAACCCTGGGTGGGGTAGTTTCGCTTTCTGTGAAGCACCTCAGAAACCGGTGTCCCAGTGCAAAGAGGATCAGAGAATGTCTATGACAAGCACGGGCATCCCAGACATCTGACTGAAGTGCTTCCAGGTGAGCTCTAGAGGTCCCCTGCCTCCACAGCACCTGTTCACCTCATTATTAGAGAAGTAAATTAAATTTGCTGAAACTTTTAAGAGTCTGTTCTGGTTATGTGGAACTTTCCTCCAAATGAAGAATGAAGTTCAAATTTTATCTTGTTACAAAAACCTTTGTAGTCAAATTGTCTACATTACACAGAGAGTGAAAGACAGGAAGTCAAAATGTAGTGCCATCATTTTTTTCTGATTTTTAAAGATGTTTATCTCAAAGGATCTTATCAAATATAAAGAATAAAAAAATCAAAACACATTCAAACTAAATACAGTAGCCAAGCACTGTAGAATGAAATTTTCTATTCTTACATCTTTTATAAGGCGGATCCATATTATTTAAAGGCTTTATTTTCCTTTAGGAAAAAGGAAGTTGTGAAAAATCTGCAAGATTCAACTATCTCCTCCTTTTTAAATCTTACCCTTCTCTCAGCTATACCCACTCCTTCACCCTGTCCCATTCTTGTCCAGTTGCACAGGTTGTCTCCAAGAGTACTGGCTGACCAGGTAAGTTGTGTGAGTATTGGTTTTTCAGGTTCAAATACATAAACAAAATCCCCTCACTATGTGTTTTCTGTTTTCCCACAGATCCATGTGAGCTATTCTATAATTTTAAAATGTTTGGCAAATTTCTATCTATGTAGCATCCAGCTAAATTATATTTTGCTCAAGTTTACTATAAAGATTAAGAGAATAACACATCAGCTTAGAGTAACTCCTTAAGGGAATTAAATTGTGGGTGTCTCTTAACATCTGCTTAGCTTAAAGGAAAACAAAACTAGATGTCTAGATACTCTTAGAAACTACCAGAAGACAAAAATTGAAATACATACACTTGATTTCTCAAGTGCATCCAACACAACAAGGGGTTCCTCAACAAAACCCTGCCAGGAGCAGAGTAGACTGGGCCTTTCTTGTTGGTAGTGTTGATGGTCTAAGAGAGAGTGGCAACCTCGGTTCTTCTCCTGGGCTTTGCCTCTCACTCCTCAGGGGACCCCATGCCTGATTTATGTTGAAAATGCCAATATTTAACTCATTCCTTTCCATTTACCAAAGGAGTTGACAACCCTTTGTTCACCGTGGAATGAAAGATGACCTTTCTTTCAGAAGACTGTCGAGCACTGGCTCACCTGTGAGGAAACGACAGTTTTCTGGAGGTGAGACATTGCTACACAGAAACCAGGTCCTTCCTCTGCACAGGTGCCTGCAAAGTCCTTACCAGCTTCAGAGGTATGTGTCCACATGGATGTAGTCTTTCCCAAGTCGGGAGAGGGAGTGGACAACGCCTTCCTTTAAAAGCCTCTAAAAATCTGTTTCTCTGAACCTGGTCTAAACTCTAGATTGGCTCCTGTACTTGAGAAGAGAGGATGAGAGAAAGAGAAGGAAAAGGAAGATGTGAAGGGGAAAGGAAAGAGAAGGATGTAGGGAGTACGGGAAGGAGGAAAGCCTGAACCAACAAGTCTTTTTGTTACAGACACTGTGTTACATGCTTTTTCACAAAAAAAGAAAAATAGGGTACAAAACTGTGGGTTTATCTCCCAGTGCTTCATTTCTAGTAGGGGGCAGGGCACGCTACCTCCCTCCAAGGCTGCTGTTCTTCCCACAATCCTACGCCATGTTGCCCATCCTCCAAAGGTTTGCCAGCTTTTAATTAATGGTGATGGAACAAAACGACTTCCACAAATAAAATGACACATTCAAATGCTTACATGTAATCTGAAGATTGTCCATATCCTTTAAAATATATGACAAATGTAGAATGATCTAATGATGAATTTTTAAAATGCGCTGGGGTTATCATAAAGTATATCACTATTGTTCAATAACTTCGTTAAATGTTGGTAACATAACAAGTGATATTTTTGTTTATTCTAGGGAAGATTTTAAAGGGCTTTCTGGTGCCAGAAAAGGGAGATGAGGTTTTACAAATATGTCTCTGACATGGTTATTACTATCCCCACTTAACAGATGAGGCAATGACAGCTCAGAGAGATAAGTAATGGCTCAAGTAGCTTGAGTCACCAACTTGGGTGGCAAATCAAGATATTTTATTTCCCAGTTCACAAAATTAACCCCTACTTAAACTATTAGCCAGTGTTGCGTTTACACATTGTGTTTATACATTAGCAAAATTATTAGCCTGTGTTATAACTGTGCCATATAATGTTGAAATCTGGACCATTAAATGCAGTAATTAGATATTATATAATTTTATCTTGTGAGGAATCCAGCACACACCACTTTAATTATAATTATTCTAAATTGAGAATAAATTGTCTTCAAGTCATTCATAACTACAGTAACAGAAACCATACAACTCTTCTGCCTGCGACAAGATTGGAGTATATTCTTGAACAATAATTAAAAAAATGGCTAACTATTCGTACCTGTGTGATATCATTCTGAACATTCATTTAACTAGTCTTATTCTTCAGAAGCAATTGAGCCATAGAGAGTTTAAATAACTTATTGAAGATCCCAAAGCTAGTAATGGACTTGGGATCCCAATCAGAGGCATCTGATTCAGAGCCTGTGCTCTTAATGAGATCAAGCAAGATGCACGTGCATACATGCACGTGGATGTACACACACACACACACACACACTCACATGCACACACACAGGAATATGCAAGCCCACTATTACAAGCTAATTAAAAAAAACAGTGTAATGTAAGGCAAGGTGATTGTTCTAGAGTAAAAGTTAAAGAGACATAGTATTCAAATGCAGAACATGATCCTTAAATAAATCCTGGTCTAGCTTGGAAAATCATGCAATGCTCAGCTCTAAAGCACACTTGGGGACTATTTTAGAAACTTTAAGATGTACTGTGTATTAGATAATATTTTTAACTCAGTGTTAAATTTCTTGACTCTTATCATGCTTCCCTGGTTCTATAGGAGAATGCCTGTGTTCTTAGCGCTGTATGCTAATGTATTTAGAGTTGTACTCTTACAGTGTCTGCAACTTTCTGTCAAATAATTCAGAAAAATACACATACAGAATGAGAGTTAAAGCAGTTATGGCAAATGTTAAATGATTGTGGTGTGTGTGTGTGTGTGTGTGTGTGTGTGTGTGTGTGTGTGAAGATTCCTTTCTCCCCCTAAATCTAGAAAGCAACCCCTTCTTAGCTAGTTACTTCTTAGTCTTTCCTTAGCCCATATTTCCCTCACATGCCAACTTGGATATAATTTCTTGCAAATAATGGTTTAAATCCTAAATAGGCTAATTTCTTCCCTTAGGTTCTAAGCTTATTCCTTCCCTCACCCTGTATGTCCACAGTTCATTTCTTACAATTTATCTCCTAAAAACTGGATTTTTCCCCATGGCTCACTGGATGAGTCACCATTTTGACAGAGAAAGAGTCTGCCTATTGACGTGCTTTGCTCACTAAGGTGCTATGTTCCAGGGTGAGTGGTAAGAGGGGATAGTTCCCAGAGACTCACTGCAGGGCTGGTCTGCCATATGATCAGGATTGATGAACTTCTCTTAGAATCCTTGTAGATACTGAGGAAACATTTAGTGAAAGATACGTCTGTCTTTGACATCATTATATCTAGGTCCCAGTCTTTCATTTTCTACTTGTTTTTAAGCAACAGGAAAAGAAAAAACCCCAAACTCTGAATTCGATATGTCTTGGCTTTGTTTTGGAACTACCTTCTGCTTCCGAGCACTTCCAGAAAACCCCTGATGAGGTTTTATAAAAAAAATGAAGGGTATTCAAGGTCATCTTCTTGGGTATCTGTTTAGAATTCTCTATGTTGTTCAGGCAGAAAAATAGTGTCAACTGCAAATTTTATATCCATGGGTGATGAAAAGTAAAAATATGTTCTTTATGAGAATTAGTAGGGATTTTTCAACACCTATACACTTTGCTTCTCTAGTCAATCAGCAGTGAACAAAACATTTTAAAAAATAACATTTCCTATTATCTCTAAAATTTGTGTTTTGCTGATGACCGGAGTAAATTCTAATTCCTATCTTTACTCACTTGGTCTCTTATTTTCTTTGTGTTACTATAAAAGAAATGAAGTAGGAGAGTGGAGATAATGCAGAGGATGAGCTGTAGCAAGTAAGCTGGGCTGTGAAGAGGGTGTTGGAAGCAGGGTAGACCAGGGTGGTGTTTGCAAATGCACAGAGCAGCCATAAGGGAGCACGGACAGGAAGGCAAGCCCAGCTATAAAAACCACTCTTCTCACTGGCAATTAGAATCTCCATGGGTTCCCCTGGAAACGTGGAGCTCCGTAGGTTTAACTTGTTTTTCCATTTTTAATAGTGACTTGGGCACAGAAGAAAATATTTTTCTAGTCTAACAAAAACAACAATGCAAGCGAAATAAGAAATGGCAACTGACCACTGTCTTCAGGATAAACGAGGAAAAAAAAATCAGGAGGAGAATAAGATAAACCGGAAGGGACAGGTGCTATGTAAAAGGGAAGTCGCAGCTCAGCACAAGCAGAGAGTTGACAGGTGGGAATGTGAAACCCCATGAGGATAGTTATGGTATGAATTTTGGTGTCTCCAAAATTCGTACCATAACTATCCTCATGGGAATTTTGATGTCTCCAAAATTCGTATGTTGAAGACTAAAACTCAATGTGATACTATTAAGAGGTGGAAACTTTAGGAAAGTCAATGATGGATCTACCCTCATAGGTAGGATGAATGCCCTCTAATCCTCTAAAAGAGACTCGACAGAGCTCTCTTGTGCTCTCTGCCATGTGAAGACACAAAACAATGTGGCATGCATGAGAAATAACTCTGATCAAGTGCCGAACCTGTTGTCAACTTGATCCTGGACTCCTCAATCTCTAAAACAGTGACAAATAGACTTTTATTGCTTATAACTTACACAGTCTGAGGTATTTTGTTATAACAGCCTAAAAAGACAAAGACAGGGATAGATAGTGTTTTTTCAAGAAAATTACAAAATCAATTTTAAAATCTAAAGTCTGTGGGTGGCATTTAACTCCCATTCCAACGTGGCCGATGGGTCCTGCTTTATAGATAAATGAAGCTCTATTGTAACAGACATGGAAACCTGAACTATGTGATTGTCTTAAATTGCAATAGAAGCGTTAGAAATTTAGCCTTATGGAAAGCATTATTTCCCAGAAGATTTGTGAAATTGATCAAGATGGTTGTATTCAAGAAAGGTGCTTTTGAGAAGGGTAAACACTAGGATACTCTCCCACTAGATGAGACCAGCCTGACTTCATCAAAGCAATGTAAAATCCCATGGTGATCAAGGGCCTGTGGCTTTCTGAATTCAGGAAGAAAATAAACCATCTGACTCAAGCAAAGAAATAATTTCTACTTGGCTTCATAGCATTCAGCAGCATAAACCAGTTCAAAAATGTTGCACAACAGAAGGGAGGTTGTACAACTCCAGAAAAACAGATCATTTTATCTCACATAGGGTTTGAGATGGTCCCCTGAGTCTCCACAGACCACTCAAAGGTCTGTCTTATCACATAAACAATGGGCAATATTGTTTCTCATAGCACGCTGAATGCTGCATGCTATGTTTCCCTTGGCAGCCATGTTCTCCCTGTTAAAGAAGGCCTGGTACACAGGATTTCTGTGAATCGCCTGATCTGCTCTTGATTATTAGCCAATAGGAGACAAGAGATAAGGTAAAGAGGCCAAGGAGGAAGTCACATCTCCATCCAACAGATGACCCATTTCTCTAACTGGAAATGCTGGAGTAGACTTAATCTGAGTCCACCCTATTTCCGCCATATGGAGGCAAAGTTAGTCTCATTATTTCAGCCAACAAAAGAAACCCTCAGGGTGGGAGAGGGCCCAGGAAGGGCCAGGAGAAGCTGTTGGCCATGGTAGCTTTGGCAGAAACTGGGAAGCACGCAGCCTGCCTAGTCGCCAGCTGTGGCTCAGCTCCTCTCGGCCCTGGTGATGGCTTCTCTTTCTCCACCAGGAAAAGGTTTGTTCCGTTCACTGTATGTTGGATGGAGACAATCTACCTTTCCATTAGTTAACAAAAAAATTAAAGGAAAAGAACAGTGGATAAAATGAGTATGTCCCAGTTTTTGTGTGTCTTCTTTCAGTTTTTAAGTGATGATGATGACTCATTTAGAACGTGAGTGACAAGGTTTCAGTGCTTCCAAAGGCACTTCTCTGCCACCATCACCTATCTCCTATGGCAGGCCACTCCCGAGGACACACCCAGGGCTGGTAAGCCAGTGGTTGGATGGCTAAAGTAAAAATAGGCAGGACCCAAAGTGCATGTATGTGGCAAAGCGGGTCTGTGTTCCCAGCCTGAAGACAGCCAGGCAGCTGAAGAGGGCAGCGAGCCAACAGTTAGGTAAGAAAAACAAACACATTGGTTCCTCCTCTTTCCTCCTCCCTTTCCCTTCTCTCTTTTCCTCTTCTCCTCTGCTTCTTCTTATCCTCTCCCCTTCTCTCCACTGCCAATCATAAACCTGAACTTTGCTGATTAATGAATTTAGAATCCTTGGGAGAAAACCACCACATCTGGAGAGTGTGCGTTTGCTTCCCAGATGACCCATTCTGACACCTCAGATTCCTGTGAACTGGGTTTCCAATGTGTCGGTGACTCTTTTTGCTTTCTTGCACCTTGAGATGCCACTGAATAAGCTCCACTGTGCCTCTGGTCCTGACAACAGTGTTTTCCACAACCCACCCCCCCAATACTTCCTTGCAACACAAGAGTACAGAACAAGAACAGGTAACCAACACTGGAACAACTTCAGGTTTTCCAATCAAGTGCTGAGTCTGTTGTCAACTTGATCCTGGACGCCTTGCTTTGGTCTGGGAAATGACTGCGGGTGAAGGAAGGAGCCTACATTACATCTTCTAGATGCAATCATTGGAAGGTTGCTCATTTAGAAGCATGGACCTAAAGTCCTATCCTAATTTTTTCATGTAGTAAGTCCAAGACAAGAAGAGAATAAATGGCAAGCAAGAGACAAACTTTTAGCATGTCCTTGCTTCTAATCTGGTAGAAAAAAGGGGTTGGGGTTAAACAATAATAAAGACAAGGTTAAGAAAATCTTTTTTTTTATTGTAAACAAATGGGATACATGTTGTTTCTCTGTTTGTACATGGAGCAAAGGCGTACCATTTGTGTAATCATAAATTTACATAGGATAATGTTGTTTGATTCATTCTGTTATATTTTCCCTTCCCCCCACCCCTCTTTTCCCTCTATACAGTCCTTCCTTCCTCCATTCTTGCCCCCCCTCCCAAGAATGGATAAAGAAACTGTGGTATATATATATATATATATATATATATATATATATATATATACAATGGAATATTACTCAGCCATAAAGAATAATAAAATTATGGCATTTGCAGGCAAGAAAATCTTTTAACAGGACTCCTAGTGTTAATTTTTTTTTCTTTTTTCTTTTTCTTCTAAGAACTGTGTTGAGAGTAGCACAGGCCAGACAAGCCTTAGAGAGCCTGTGTTTCATGCTGAGATGCAGAAGGCAAGACAAGCTAAGCCCTAACGCCCAGAATGTGGGTAAGCTGGCAAGTTGATGTTTTACTGAAGGCATTTTGTACCAGGCCAGTCTCTCTACCACCCACAGAACTCCAGATCATCATGGGTTTGCAACCTGGCTTTTCAGATGTGTAGTAGATTTGGATTCTCTCTGCTCAGAGGGAGGCCTGGCTGGAGGTCCCAGTCTCATAAACCAAATTGCCAATGTCTGACAGCTGTTAGCCTTCAGAGGAACCCCGTGATGTCATGGGAACTTCCTAACCTAGCCTAATTTTGTGACCTGGGGACAGCCTATGCCTTGATCTCCCAGACTCTAAAATGGACAGATAAATTGATCAGTATCAAGTATCACAGCCTAGAGTGAAAAATACAATTTACTTTAGGATCCAATATAAATATAGTTTATGTATTTTAATTTCACTTAATAATGATAATACATGTATTAAATAACTGAATTTATTTTATTGAACAATATTTACCCTTACCACCTGCAATACACACTCGGATACTTTTTACACTTCTCTCTTTTTAATGCTGATCAGAAGCCATTAAATTAATTTCATGACCTATTAGATAGGTTGCAGACCACAACTTAAAATCTGTGATCTAGATCACTAATTCAGTCAACAATCTAGTGAACATTAACATGTGCCAGGTTGTCATGTATTCTTCTAAGTTCAGTGGTAAATCAAACAACAAACATACTTGCCCTCATAAAGCTTACAAATATGTAAGTAATAAACTGTTTAGTAGTTCAGGTGACCAGCAGATGTGGATGCCTTGCCCATGTCCCTCCTCCCTCATTATGCTGGTGTTTCAGAGTCCAACACCTGCATCTCTTTGCTTTGGGACTTTTTCCAAAGTCACAGAAGCCTCCTCCTTCAGGAGAAGGGGCAGGAGTTCACATTTCACCCCTAAGCAGCCCACAACCAAAGATGAATGGAAGTCAACATGTACCTACCCCAGATCCTTCTCCTCTTAGATGGGATAACTGCACTACATCTCCCCAATAACACCACACTATATATCTGGGTCACTCAAACTGTGAAGTAAGGTAAGAAGTGCTATAATCCCATCAATAGGACAAGAAGATAGAGAGGTCATTTTAAATAAGGAGGTCAGGAAAGACCTGAAAGATAGGAAACAAGTGATATTTGAAGGAAGATCTCAAGAACTATGCCCAAAAGACCTAATAAGAACAGTTAGAGGAGGAAAAATTTATTTTCAAGCTCATGTTTTCAGAGGTCTTAGTCCATTGATGGCCAACTCTGTTGCTCTGGGCCAAATTTGAGGCATAACATCATGGTAGAAGAATATGGCAGAGGAAAGCAGGTCAAGACATCATACCAGGAAACAGTGAGAGAGAGCTCCACTCTCCAAGGACAAAATATATGAATCACAAGGACCCTAATGACCCACCTCCTCCAGTCAGACTCTACTTGTTTATAGTTACCACCTAGATAATCCCTATCAGGGGATTAATGTCCTGATTAAGTTAAGGTTCTCATAACCCAACCATTTCACTCTGAACTTTCTTCCATTGTCTCACACATGAGCTTTTTGGGGATACCTCATATCTAAACCAAAACAGAAGGATGTGTGAATATGGGTAAGCAGTATATCCCAGGCAAAGGGAACATCCAGTGCAAAGGCCCAGAGGTGAGAGTAAGTTAATCAGTGCTGTGAGACACTGAATGATTTTGTCCCCCCAAATTCATATCTTGAAGTCCTAATTACAAATGTGATGATATTTTGAGGTTGGACCTTTGGGAGGTGATTAAGTACAGAAGGTATTATGAAAGAATCCCTGTGGTAGAGAAAAAATGTGAAATGAAGGGGACTCTACCTCTCTCCTTCATGTGTGGACCATCAGTGGACCCCACAGAGAGCCCTCACCTAGAGGCTGACCAGGCTGGCACTCTGACCTCAGACTCAGCCTCCAGCATTATAAGAAATGAGTGTTTGTTGGTTAAGCCAACCCATCTCTGGTATTCCGTAATAACAGCTGAACTGACTGAGGAAACCCACTGATACAAGTAAGGAAAAACAGTAGTGGGAGGGGAGATCAGAGTTATAATGGTCATGTTTCAGTCGACACTTTCAACTCAACATTTTATTTTATGACTAGATGATAATGATTGAGAGTTGCAATGCCTGGAAACCTGATTCAAAAATACACCTCATCTTTTAAAGTCAGGAAATGTGGTAACAGCAGGCAGAAAAGCATAGGATGGTTTCCTTGCATTTCTAGAGTATAAAAACATTTCTAGGGGCTGGGGTTGTAGCTCAGTAGTACAGCGCTCAACTAGCATGCATGAGGCACTGGGTTCAATCCTCAGCACCCCATAAAAATAAATAAAGTATTGTGTTCACCTATAACTAAAAAAATAATTAAATCTACTTAGCAATTCTTTAAAAAAAATCATTTAATTTTCCTCAATATTTTAAATTAAGTTCCAAAGAACTTTCTGAGAAACCCAGATGAAACATCTCCTTCATGTGATAATCCTTTATACAACTGAGCAGAATCAACCTACTTTCTCTTCTCTTTCCTGCATCCAGCCATCATCAGGTCCGTAGGACATTTCACATACGATTATATTTCTAGCAGGATTCACATGTCAATGATAATACTAACCTTAAAGGTTATTGCATACCCAATGCTGTTCTAAGCACATTTATGCCAATAACCTCATTTTAAGGACAATAGGAAACAGTTTAATAATTTTCCCAAGACACATACCTGTTAAGTACTGGAAACAGTCCACCCAGACTGGCTGGTCTGACTCCAGGGTCATTATTATTTAGAATCCCTCCACTCTGCCACCTCTCCACCAACAGACCCATGGCTAGTTAGTGGAGTCCAAACAAGACTCGGACCTTTCCTCCATATCCAGTGCTCCTTCCTACACGTCCTGAGTGTCGATACACTGAGCTTGGGAGGAAAAAGAAAAAGAGGCAGCTGAAGGAGGAAGAAGAAGGATCCAGAATTCCTAAATCCAGATCCAGGAGAACTGTTAAGCTTTTGCTTATGTTAGCAAAAGTAACCTTCTCTGCTTTTAAATTTAGTTAAAAAAAAAAAAAATTGGCAATGACATAAAGGCAATCTTGCTCCAGAAAAGACTCTGAAACTCTTGCTGATTCCCACGCCCTAGGCACCAGGGAAAACAAAGCAAAGTCTTCTTGAACCAAGAAGGAAGTGATAGCCTGCAGGCATAGATCCTCTTCACCTGAGGCTCTTGAGATGGTGAAAATCCACTAGTGAAAGCTTCCTTTGTGTAGTGTTTTCCTTCTCCCTCAAGGAATTGAGGGGTCCAGTAAGAAGAAAAGGATGGCCTTGGTTCACAGAGCTGATCCTTAAATTTTTCATCAAGAAAGTGAACTTTCAGGAAGAGCTCAAGAGGCAAAAATATCTTAGAGAAAGGAATCAGCATGGAAACAGAGATGACCATGGTCAATAGTGTTGTTCCATAGCAGCAGCTAGGATAATCCATTTTAATGCAGACCAGTCAGCTCATGCCACTCTGCACAACCCTCCAGGGATTTCCCTCTCTCCTTGTAGGAAGCTCCTGTTCCAAAAAGAGACTGCATAGTTGTGGTTGTTTAGGTCTTGAATGTCCACCCAAAAGGTCCATGTGTTGAAGGTTTGGTCTTCAGTGCACAGTGATGTGGCAAAGTGGAATCTTTGGTAGTTGGGGACTCATAGAAGGAAGTTAGGTCCCTGGGGAAATGCCCTTGAAGGGAATATTGAGACCCTAGCCCCTTCTTGTCTCTTTCTTTGCTTCCCGGTAACCATTAGGTTAACAGGCCTCCATGGCCGCACTCCTACCAAGATGTACTGACCGCCACAGACCCAAAGCAACAGGATCAATCATAATCCATGAAACCTCTGATACCATGGGCCAAATACATCTCTTGGCCTCAAGGTTGGTTTTCGGAGGTATTTTGTCACAGTGAAAGTTGACTAACACAATAATCCTGACTCAGAGTTCTGCCCACATTATATCATTACAGAGGCCCATCCTGACCCTTTTGACTTAATTTGTACCCTCTTATCCCTTTTTTTGTTTTACTTCTTAGCACATATAACCACCTGGTATATGGATCATTTTTTTGTTTATAATTTGTCCTCCCACCACTGGAATGTAATACCTTGAAGGAAATCTCAGATTGAATATAATTTTTTGTTCTATGGCAACCCAGCTCCAGGGAACCTGGCATTTGTTGATGAATGAAGAATGAAAAATAAATAAATGAACAAAACTGAGAAAAGAAAAAAAAATAGGGATAAATTCGATGGCAACTGATATTCTCCAGTTCCATCTATTTACCAGCAAATGCCATAATTTTATTCTCCTTTAAGTCTGAGTAATATTCCATCATGTATATATGCACCACATTTTCTTTATCCATTCATCTGTTGAAGGGCATCTAGGTTGGTTTACAGTTTAGCTATTGTGAGTTGAGCTGCTATAAACAAATTACACAATCAGTGTAATTCTACATCTTGTACAACCAGAAAAATGAGAAGTTATACTCCATTTATGTAGGATGTGTCAAAATGCATTCTACTATCATGTATAACTAATGAGACAAATTTTTTAAAAAGATGGCAAGTAGATGAATGATCCTAACCAGTAAGAGAACCTAAAATGAAGTGTGTAAACTGAATATGAATAGGAAGATGAGGAAAGGTGAGAAGAACTGGTTAAGTCTTTGGATTACAAAAATAGGAACCCTTGTCTTATCTGCAAAATAACTTGGGGTGTATTTTAATAGACCTTTCTCTGGTTTCTCCAAAACAAAGAATTTCAATAGCTTCTATTTACTGAGCCAGACACATGAGCTACATTAGCTCCAGCCTTCATGATGACCACGAAAGTAATGATTTATTATCTCCACTTTGCCAATGAAGAAAGTGGGGGTACAATGTTAAGCAAGTTGTTCACAATGGCCAAAAGGGAGACACAACCCAAGCAGCCATTAGTGGATGAATGGACAGACAAAGGGTGGCAGGTTTATACAATAGAATACTATTTGGTCTTAAAAAGAAGTCATGATATATGATCTATTGTGTGTATAAATCTTGAAAACAATACGCTACATGAAAGAAGCCAGACACAGAAAGTCATGTACTGTATGGTTTCATTTATATGAAATAACAGAATGAGTAAAACTATAGAAACAGAAAGCAAATTAGTGGTTTTCAGAGGCTGGGGAGAGGGAGGGAAGTCACTGGTTGATTTTTAAAGACACGTTTTATAAACATCCACTTTAGGGATGATGAAAATGGGAACTAGAGAGAGAGGATGGTTATACAATACTATTAATATATTAAATTCCTATGCATTGTACACTTATGGTTATATATTATTTGAATTTTACCTCAATAAAATATATTAAATTAAAAAGTTAAGAAATTTGCTCAGGGTCATAGAGCTAGTAAGTATTAGTGAGAATTCCCTGGTAGCTTATGAATCTGTGCTGCTTTGAGTACTCTGCCTTGGTAGCTTTAAATCTAAAACAAAGTTCTGGAGTTGACATTCAACTAGGCCCATCTCCTAAAGTTTTAGCACAGCCCAATAGCCCACTAAGCTATGAATCCTACAATGGATTTATGCACTGATGAGATCAGGGCCCTTGTGATCTGGTTATCTCCCACGTACTCCAACTCTGACCACTGCTGTCCTGGGAGACAAGCTGTCAACACAGAAGCTTTTGGAAGTCATTTCAATTCTAAATCATAATGACTAACTACCTTAACTCAGCTGTATATTAAAAGATTCACACCCCATCGCCAAGTGGGGTTTATCTTTGGGTTGCAAGGATGTTTCAACATATATAAATCAATTAATATAATGCACCATATTAACAGACTGGAGGATAAAAATCACAGGATCAGATCAACATTTGCAGGAAAAATATTTGACAAAATTCCACACTTTTCATGATAAAAAGCAGCTCAGTGGGGTACCGAACTTCTGAAGTCCTGAGTTTTAAAATAAAGATTTTAAAAGACACATAACAAATGAAGAATACAAGGAAAGTAGATTTCATTCCTAGTTTATTGTAGAAATATGATGCCTCAAACTTTGCTCTTCTTCCTCAAGTTTGTTCAGCTAACCTGGGGGTTTTATGATTCTACATGAACATTAGGATTGTATTTTTTATTTGTGTAAAAAATGCCATTTGCATAGCATTAAACTGATAAGGATGTAGACAGTCTGGGACCCTTATACACAGTATATAGGTATTTGAAATGATGCAACCACTATGGAAAACAATGTGTAGATTCCTCAAAAATATAAAAAATATGGAACTACCATATAATTCAGAAATCCCACTAGGGGTTAGATATGCAAAATGAATCAAATCAGTATCTCAAATATATTGGCATTTCTACATTTATCAGCATTATTCATGATAGTTAAGATACATAAATAACCTGAATCACCCTTGACAAATGAATAAAGAGAATGTAATGTATACATACATTGGAATACTTTTTAGTCTTCCAAAGGAAGAAAATCCTATCACAGGCATGACAACATGAATGAACCTGCAGTACCTTCTGGTAAATTAAATAAGCCAGAAACAGAAGGACAAATACTTCCATTTAGTTTTCTAAAATAGATGCACAGAAGCAGACAACAGAAGATTTTGGTTGCCGGGGACTGAGGGGAGAAGGTAATTTGGGGGAATTTTGTTCAGCAAGTATGTTTCAATTATGCAAGATGAACAAATTGTAGAGATATACTATACAACGTTGTGCTCTATTTAACAATACTGTATTGTATGCTTAAAATTCTATAAAGAATGTAGATTGCTTGTTAAGAGTTCATATGACAATTTTATGTATATAGAATATATATATATATATATATATACCTTCAAACCCCATGACAGAACCAATTGGAGATTTACCTGACAGCATGCTTCCAGTCATATGAGTCCTCAGTTTCACAGTTGAGAAAGTGGAATTTGTAATGTCAGTTTGTCCTTATAATGCCTGGCATGAGACGGAGATGAGGAAAGCGGGTAAGTGTGAGCCAGTTTTCCCCAGGTGCCAACTGGGATTTCAGGAAGAATACTCATTTCAGAGTCACCTGGGGTTTAGGGACCCTAGTTAAGCAGCACCTCTCAAACTTCCATGTTCATGTGAATCAACTGGGGATCTTGGTAAAATTAGCCTCTAAGCCACTGGTTGTGGGGTAAAGTGTTGGGGGTTCTCATTTCTAACATACTCTCAGGTGAGGCGGTAATTTCTGAAACAAATTTTGATTAGCATTGAACTCAACCACTGATCTTTGAATGGGGGTCTGCCAAGTGCTTGGCTAGCTGCTTCAGAGTCTTCTGGGGAAATATTACATTCGATTCTCCAGGCTCTTCTTCCCTGATGACACAGATTGAAGAGACCTGGAGTAAGGCTTGAAACCTGTGTTTTAATGCCTATTCCATGTGATCCTGCTGCATGGCTGTGTTTGAGAATGACAACTTGAGAAAATAAAATAATATAAGTTATCTGAACTTTTTTTTTTTTCCCAAGAAAGAAAGGACTTGAGCTTTACTGATATTTAGCATTGGAATTTATAATGGTGTCTTCACTCAGTTCTTGAATTAGCTCAACACAAGTCCTGGAAGCTACTCAAAGTACCTGCAGAATAGGAGGGAATTCGGCATACACATGGTAGATGCCAGGGAGTTCCCACTTGCTGGTTTACTATGTGCCACAGGCCTTCATTGGTGTAGTTTATTTATAAAAGCAAGACCTTTAGAAGATGAAACTTAACAATGTGTTATAATAAAATAGGGAGTGAGTATGAAAATGTTGGATACCACACAGAAGTTTCTTGTGTATCTCATGGCAAGTTGTAAAAACAGTTGTTGGATTTAAATGAATTGTCTATTTTCTTTTACTAAGACATTTTTTTCCAGCAGAGCATGGTGGCCCATGCTTGTTACCCCAGCTACTTGGGAGACTGGGACAGGAGAATCACAAGCTAAAGTGAAGCCTGGGCAAATTAGCAAGACCGTATCTCAAATTCAAAAGGGGAAAAAAAAAAAAAAACACCTCTCTAAAGGGCTGGGGATACAGTTCAGTGGCAGAGCACTTGCCTAGCATGTGCAAGGTCCTTTGCTCAATTCCGACATCTACAAAAGTGAAATTAAATTTTACTTTAAATTTCAAAACTGTATCCACTTTTTAAAAAATTTATACTTTCCTTAATTTGTAATGCAATGGTACATATGCAATTTATAAATAAAAATATATTTACATATTTGGGAAGAAATGCCCAAAAATAATTTTATTGCTGGGACAACGAGTAAAAAAACCATGGAGATCGCCTCTCTAGAATATAACTTTTCAAACTCGAATGTGCACATGAACTACCTGCAGCTCTTGTTAAACTACAAAGTCTGATTGAGTCCAATTCTGAATTTCTAATCAACTCCCCTTTGATGACAATGTAATTGGTCCAAGGACAACACTTTGAATAGAAAGACTCACAATGCAATCTCCTAAAGATACCCATGAAGTTATTGTAGCATTTTATCATTGCATTTTATTCAGCATGCACAGTTATTTCTCCTTGGGTTTGGGAGATAGGCCTTATTAGTCAGCAGCCCAGTTCCCTTGGCACCTTTCCATGCATATCCACAGGGAGAAACGTATTCCTATTTCAATGTCCAATAAAGCCTTGATGTACTTAACCTCATTGCTTATCTACCAGCGTGGGCTTCCTTGGAAAGAAGGAAACATTATCTATAAAACATTACAGATGTTTTATAACTTATGGAATTCATTCAAATGGGCCCACTCACATCAGCCCAATGACGATCCTTGGAGGAAGAACAGAGTAGATATTATAAACCCACTTAGAAGTGCTATATGGCAGAAGCAAGCAGAGAACTTTCAGAGTGGGCATGCTCAGGAACAGCTTTCAGAGCAAAGCACCATGGAGTCTGGAGATCAAGAATGGATAGTTTTAATGGAAAAGGAGTGGGGGAAGTATCATTCTAAGAAGGAAAGGTGTAGATATTTATTGAGCTACTACTACCTGGAAGTCCAATATAATCATCAGGAGAAGTGATGTTTCAACTTTATTCTGTGGGAAATAGGTACCATTAAAAAATCTTAATTCAGTAACTGAAGTAAACAAATTCACCTAGAAGCATTTGAGTTTGATACAGGCAAAATATGGTGAAAGCAAGTATATTCAGAAGCTGTTTAAGGGGAAGGAGTAAAAATAATGAAGGCATGAACTGAGGCAATAAGAAGTTCAAGGGAAAAAAATATTTACAGGCTTTTGTTCCTGATTATATGTAGAATGTGACACCGGAAACAGTGACAGTTGAAGCCAGCAAAAAAGATAAGCTTTTATATCTCAAGGCCTATAAAAATGGGCATGACCTTTGATCTAATTATGCCTCACCTGCAATTTGAGTCTAAGCAAATAAATTCTCCAAAGGCAAAGTTACTTTCCACTTTCCAGACTGTGTTTATTTTTAGAATTATTTATAAAAATGTGAAAAGCACCTACATGTTCATAATATGCAATGATTAAGTAAACGGTGTAATAAGATTATAAAGACATTAAAAGATTAAGGAAAAAAATTGAAGGATAAAAAGAATCATCCAGGAAGAACTAATCCTTTGCAATATCAGTTCTTCTCAAATTAATAAGTAAATATAGCATAATGCCAAAGAACTATTTTAGTTGGACAAATTATTAAATTTTATTAAAAATAAATACATCACATTGATCAAGAAAATGTTGAGAGGAAAGAGTGAGAGAGTGCTTGTACTAATGTACTAACCAAAACAGTGCATTTTTGGCATGTACATAGGCAAGGCATCTCAATGAAACAAAGTGGAGTGAACAACACTTATAAACATGGAAATGATAGGCACGCTATGTGACACAAAAAATCATGGATTTTTTTCAGTGATGTAACAGAATAATTGATTATGCTGTCAGAAGAAAATTAACTTTCTACTTTAGTTATATTTGAAAATAAATGATACTATAATTAAATATTATAAAAAGAAAAATACTTTGATCAGTATTAGATGCAAAGAAGCCAGGCAGAAAACCAAGAAGGCTTCATTGAATATAGTGGGCAGGTTTGACTAGATAAAAATTAAAACCCTCCCCAGTGAGACAGTCTGACAAAATCAAAAGAAATATGACACACAGAGAAATGTCTTCATTACACTCAACTATATCTAATATGTGACCCCAAAATTTTATTTTAATAAAACAAACACCCTAGAAGAGAGACGGGCATTGCATTGAATAACTACAACATAAGAGAAAATTTCAAATCATAACCAGTATGTAAACTCAACCTCACAAGAAATCTCAAGACTGAATTATTACAACAGATGTCATATTTGCTTATCAAATTCGCAAGATTAGAATGATAAAATCCAGTGTTTGTGAACATGTAAGAAAACATGCATGCTAGGAGTGTATATTAATGCACATTTGGGGATTGAATTAGGAGGTATATGTGAAAATTTAAACATTCCTGCCCCATTCCTCAATAATCTCTCTAGAACTTTCTGCAATGGCATTTTTTGGAGAGTAATTCAATAGCTATCAATCAAAAGTTTGGTCACTTCCTTTGATCCGGCAATGCCATGTTAAAGCATCCAACTTAATGCCTGTGGAAAGATAATCATAACAGCATTTCTGACAAAAAACTGTTAGAATAACCAAAGGTCTAACAAGGGAATATACAATAATAAATTGCTTACAATGTAGAAAGAATGGAGTATGTCTCTAGATAGTAACCTAGAATATATAATCGCATTAAGTTTTAAAAAGACAAGTTATGGAAATTATTGCAATTTTAGTTTATATACATATGCACATACAGACATAACTGTACAGACATGAAAAAGAACAGGTACGCACCCTATGTTAATGTTGATTTCTTCTGGAAATGGGATTGAATTAAAGATTAAAGATGCGTGATTTGAAGGAATTGCTGTTTACAGATATAGATGAATATTTTTTCTTAACAGTGAGTTGATTGTGAGTGATTTGGGGCTCTTTTGGTATTTTTAGCAGTTTTCTATTTTGTTAAAGAAAAAAAAAAAAAAAGTAGTCTTCAGCAAAGAAAAATGAAGGACCAAGCCAAAACTGTCCCCTTATAACAGGAGGAGAGAGAAGAGAGGATCTGGCAAAAACCATCAGAGGGATGCCACAGAGGCAGAGGTCAACCCAGGGAGTACAGTGGTCAGAAAGCCAAGGAAGGAGAACTTTCAGAGGAAGGAGCGCAAGGGAGCAGAGTGCTAGGGCAAGGGCCCAGAATGACCTAGTGCCAGAGGCGAGTAGCAATTTCCAAAGACAGGGTGCTCTTCGTAGAAAGAGAACTCAGCACCCCACCCTGACCTTCTTGAATTAGAAACTCTGCAAATGACACTCAGACAAGGCACATTTTGAACACCCGCAGATGATGCTGGTGTACAGGCAAGACTGAAAACCACCAGTTAAGGCTTCAAGAGGGAAATAAGTTAAAAAAAAAAAAAAAAAAAAAGCCAGTGAGTGTGGGTCATTCTTCCACTAAGTTTAACAGATGAAGGAAAGAGTGAATTGAATTGAAAAGTCACCCAAAGGGCTAGCAGGGTCAGTGAAGATGTGAGGAAGTTGTAAGCTGAGGTGAAGAAGCCCATCGGAGGAGAAGATAAAATATGCAAGGCAGGTAGAAGAAGGTGGAAGGAAAAACAAAAAACAGAAACTTAATGTTTCTACACTTTCTGTTAAATTACAGACATTTTATGTAGGCTGTCGCCATTAATATTACTTACTGGATTTTTGAGCCCTCGTTATTGTATCTGATTTACAGTGAGAAAATGAAGCTCAGAGAAGACAAATGAATAGCCAAGACTCGAACCACTGCCAATGTCTAAGCTCTTCCCCTGCATTGAGCTATACAGCCAGGCCTTGGAGGCAATGAGCAGATATGAGGTCCAGGGTGAGACTGGAGGAGTCATCTTGGAAACAGAGAGGAACTTATCCAATGAGACAGATGCAGAGATGAGCCAGAAGAGGAGACAGGAAGGGGCAAAGCTTGCCAACGTGTAGGGGGGAGGAGGGAGTGATAAAACAAGAGTGGGGCCAGAGGAAAGAGGGTGAGGCTCACAGTTGCCTTCATCCCAGTAACAAGGGGCAAGGTAACGCACTGACAGCGAATGCTGTGGCTTAGGAACACTGCCTCTGCATAACAGAGCAGAAAGCCACCCTTGACCTTCTCTCCCAGTGAGATGAGGAGTCATCACTGGACAACAAATCTGGCACCTGCCGTGAACCATGTGTACAGGGTGACTGAGCTGACTGCTGCTGGGTGGGGACCACAAAGGGGAGGAGCAAGGTCCCTGCCTCTTGATGGCTGACAGTCCAGAGTTGTCTAGAGTGTTGTTGTTGTTGTTGTTGTTGTTGTTGTTTTTCACTATCTTTTGAAATACTCTGATTAGAAAAACTATGGTAGAATTGAGTGATCCTTGACTTTGCAAAGGTCATATAAAAATACAGTTCCCAAAGTAGGATGACTTTTTTGGAGCGTTTTACTTTTTTAATGATGCAAAAGCATCCCTGTTTTTAATGACGCAAACAGCATTCATTCTGTTAAGAGGCTTTGTCTAATTCCAAAAAACCAATGGCCGAATGATTTTTCTGATAAGTGTATGATGATACATAACGGGGGGTGGGAGGGAGGCAAGAATGAAGGAAGGATGGATTGTATAGAGAAAAATGAGGGGTGGGGAGGGGGTAGGAGAAGGAAAAATAACAGAATGAGACAAACGTCATTACCCTATGTACATGTATGATTACGCAAGTGGTACAACTCTACTTCATGTACAACCAGAGAAACAATAGTTGTACCCCATTTGTATACAATGAATCAAAAAATAAAATAAGAGACTTTGTGGGACTGGGACTGTAGCTCAGTGATGGAGCGCTTGCCTTGCTTTTGCTAGGTTTGATCCTCAGCACCACCTAAAAATAAATAAATATATTGTTTCCATCTACAACTAATTTTTTTTTTCAAAAGAGGCTTTGTGTTAGAAAATTTTGCCCACTTTGCTATGTAAGTGTTCTAAGCCTGTATAAGGTCAGCCAGGCTAAGTGATGATGTTCGATAGGTTAGGTGTATTCAATGCATTTTTGATGCAAGATATTTTTCCATTTATCAATTTGTGGGATAGATTAATGGGTCATCACCTCATCGTTCATTCAGGAGCATCTGTATTCTGCCATTGAAGATATTGCCCATTGGTTCTGAAAATATGTGGGAGTTGCAGATCTTCACAGACACTAGTGTGTAAAAGAAAATACACCTCAATCACCACAGGAAGCAAACGCATGTTGTAAAAGAGGAAACCAGATGGATTCTATGGCTTAATTCGTGCAAGGACAAGGTATTAAACAGGAAACACTAGATTATTATGCTTACACAGGTGCCTCTGGGCTTCTAATCCAAATGGATCACCAAAGCATCATGGGATTTTTGGTGGCTTCCTGAGCCTTGGCAGGTGACCACTACTGAATGTGATTTGCCAGTTATTGCAAATTATCTTTCTCCCCCCTCCTCCTCCTCTTCTTCAACTCCATAACCTTTGTTTAAAATATACCCTTGGTAGCCCTCAAGGTTGTGCGTTAAACAAATCTCAATATTAATTAATGGCATCGGACACTAGCTACTTATTCAGAGAAAACAATTTCATTCCCACAGCAGCTATTATTTGTTTCAGTATAAAGATGCAAAAGAAAACTGGCAATGTTTCCGAAAAAGAAAAGGTGGAGGTTGCATGTGGCTTTGTTGCTCCCCAAAAAATAAAATAAAAATCAGAATGTATAACCCTATTAGAAAAAGAAATTCTATGTTTGTGTCGTACAAAGGTGGATAATTTAGGCACCATTGATATTCCTGTATTATTTTGATATAACAGAGCATAAACCCTGGAAATTTTGGCTGTGGGTTACTGAAAAAGAAAGCAAAATCTCTTTAGGTCTCTGACTTTTTCTTTTGCCTCTTTTCTCTAACTCCTTCTTAGGGGAGATAAGATTCAAATCCCTGAAGCCGCCATCAAGTATGGCCAAGCTGCTTGCTGTTCTATGTAGCTCAAAAACAAGGAAAGAAATTTGACACCAGAGAATCTCAACATGTTGGCTGCCCGAGAGAAACATCATCTTCGAGGTCATTTCGCTTATGAAGACATTTTTATTATTGGTTTTTTTTTTTTTTTTTTTTTTTCCTGATTTCTGGGACAGTCTCAATGGAAAGTATGTGGCACTGATCATGCAAAACCGATCAGAGTATCAGTGATTTATTTCTTCTCCTCATCTTCTCTGCATTGGGCTGGCTCCCCCAACTACCTCTGTCACCTTGTAAAATTGGCAAGCTCTGGACATTTCGCATGCTGAAGAAAATCCCTGTTTTGCCTCCAGCAAGGAAAATAAATGTTGCAACCTTGACTCCTCCTCTAATGAAGAAAGAGTGAACAAGTGCACCCAGGAGTTGAGCTCCTTCTCACAGAGCCACCCGGCTGTGGACGCTGGAGCGGAGGCTGCAATCCCCAGACGCCCCGTCTTCTGGGCTGGGCTTTCCCCGCCTTCCTCTTCTGTCTTACTCGCGCCTCTCCTGCTTTCTGGATTTTACCGGCTGTTGGTGAAACAGCTTTACACACGATGGGTCTCCGCGTCTTTGTGCAGGATGTGCTCCCGGCCTCATAGAGCAGACTTCGCTCCCCTGCAAAAGTGAGTACCCAGAAAGGGCTAAGCCTGTGGCGGGCGGGCGCTGCCCCCAGCCACCGGTTCGAGGCCGCGTGCGGGAGGGGAGCGAGCGTGGCCGTAGACGCGGCCACTGGCAAGGTGCCTGCGAGCTGCCAGAGCCCGCAGCCGCGGGGAAATCCCGAGCCGTGACCGCTGCCAGCCTTGATGTCCCTTCTTGGGGGAACTAAAAACACTCTGAGGTGGCGTGCCACCCCACCCCAGCTTTCGCAGCGGCGCCCCGCACCCTTCGGTGCTTTGGAAAAGCACCTGCCGGTACCGCCTGGAGAATGAGTTTCGGCGCGGTTGTGGGATCCTCCGAATGTCGATTATTTTCATCAAAGGGAAAAGGGGCAAACAATAAAAATCAAAAATTAAAAAAAAAAAAAAATAGCGGGGAGGGAGAAGGGACTGAGATCGTGAACTCGAGGAGTCTCCCACCACCGGTATCCGGTGGGGAAAGTTTAGTGTTAACCAGCGCTGACCCAAAGGTGCGGCTCTCCCCCAGAGCTCGGGGTAGAGGCAGCTGAGCAGCCTCCAGGCTGTAACCCGGAGGTGGACTGAGGCGAATGGATCCAAGCAGAGGAATTCAAACTGGAGAGGAAGCTGGAAGGAGAACCGGCTGGAGGAGAGAGCCTGGAGGAGGGGAGTCTGGCAAACTCAGGTAACCGAGAGCCAGAGTATTGTGGAAGGAAAAGCGAGAACTGGAGTTCTGGCCCTATGAGTTGGAAAACATCCTTTTAGTGACCTCTACCTGCATCCTGGGGAAGCAACCCATCTTTCCCT
This sequence comes from Sciurus vulgaris, assembly GCF_902686455.1. Lineage (NCBI taxonomy): Eukaryota > Metazoa > Chordata > Mammalia > Rodentia > Sciuridae > Sciurus > Sciurus vulgaris. Next base: position 142,072,468 of record NC_136466.1, read on the forward strand.
AATAACAAGCAACTTAGTATTTCTATGATTGGACTTGAAAATGGTTGCAAAACATTATCGTTAATCTGGAGGGATCCTTTAGTTTTCATTCATTGAGCTGACTGGCAAAAATTTCCCACCGAGTCTCTTGACCAATGGGGTGTTGCTGGTCCTAGCCCAGCCCCTTGTCTGTGCAAACGCGGACAAGGCATTTACCCTCTCTGAGTCTGTTTTCTCTGCAAAATCTAGGGAAACTAATCAATATCTGTATCTATGTACACATGTTTAATGGGGTAGAAGTGCTGAACAGTGCAAGAAAAAAATTTGATGAAAATTCTACTAATTTCAGGGTTTTTTTTAAAAAGTGAGGGTCATGCATGGGTCCTCTTCTGTGGGTGGGGGGGTACTGTTCTTCTGGAATGCACATAGAATTTTACATGCAACTCCTGAGTGTTTGTGGATGGCCCCTGAACATGCCTGAACCTCAGGAGAAAATCTCTTGTCTTTAAGGACCTGCATAAAGACCACCAGGCTAAGCCCCTGCTGGTACCTGGGCCAACTTTGGGAGTAAGCCGTAGTCTTCTCAGGGGTCTGGAATTGGCCACACTGCTGAAAGAGACAGCCTGCTTCCCAGTCTGTCAATGATGTCGACAGTTTTTGCTTTCTGGGGACCAGTCCTCACAAGTCTTCAAATGACTTTCTTAAGGTGATGGTCCTTATCCCTAGAGCTTTCCTACCTACAGACGGCACTGGAGAGCCACCTGAAGAGAGTTGCTCTCCAGGTGAAAGGGTGCCCTTCAGGTCACCTGGCTGGATGACCTGGCTGCATGACAGTGGGCTAAGGCTTTGGAAACAAAGTGTGATGGGTTCCCCAATGCATAGTATGACTGGGTAACAGTGCTTCTTTGGACTTCTGTACTTTGTCTTAAAGAAACTGAGGATTCATCTTGTGAGGACCTGATCTTTCAATGGCAGTGCAGCAAGGTATCACAGAAATCACACACAGCTTTGGAATTCCACAAACTGTGCTTCAAATTGTGGCTCCCACACTTTGACAAGTCACTGAATTCTGAGTTTCACTTTTCCTGTCAGCAAAATGGGGAACAATACCACTTTTCTTGTATAGTTATTGGAGAATGGAAATAATATTTGTCAGGCCTGATCCATAAATATTAGAAACTCCTTAATATTAACTTGAGATTATCCATTGGTCTTATGCTTCTTTAGAGTAGCTTACTCTTTCTCCTATGGGAGTGGAAGGGTCAGATTTACTGTTTCGACTGTTCTGTGTCAAGCAGAGCACTATATGTTGCCAGCAAGTAAAATACGTCCAGACTGGCGTGGATCCTCAGCCCTTCTCTGAGTTCCCTTTTGACCCATAATCCTGAATACAAAACTCTGCCCATATCTACAAATAGCATGAAACAAGAGAAGTCCCGTGGCTGGATCCAAACACACCAGCAACTGGCTCTGTAGAAAGAATGTCTCCATTGTTATTTTTCTACTGTTTGGCACAGAGTTAGCTTGAAACTCAGCTCATTCTCCTTCTCTCTCTCTCTTTCCCCCTCTCTCTTCCACTCTTCCACTTTGTCTCTCTCCCTTATTTTGACCTCTCAGTAACAAGTGATCAGATGATGAAGAAATGTGGGAAAGGAATATCAGCACCCACAAATCGGCCAAAGGTCCACCAGCACACAGTGGAGAGGCATTTCTGTATACAAATATGACAATATTGACACCTACTATTCATTGAGCCTTCAAGGTATACTAAGCTCCTTCATACATCACCTCAGTTAATTCTCATTTGCAGCACTTAAGAATTTGAGCCATCTTTTAAAGCTTTACAGGGAAGAAAACTGAGGATCAGAGACATTTACATAATTTGCCCAGTCTATATAGCTGGGATCCAAGCCCAGGTCTGTCTGACTTTAACGCCCACTCTTTTTCCACTCCCCAGTGCTGCCAAGCTCCCCTATATCAAAAAGTCAAATCATGCCAAGTGGATTTGGATTCTCCTCAAAGTCAAGAATAAGCAAATGTGATTTTAAGTGGTATGATCATATACCCTGCTTGTGGTACTATTAACGAGTATCAACAACAAAATAACCTGTGGGAAAATAATTTTCTTGACCTTTTCCAAACCCAGCTGGTAGATTTCAGATAAGTAATACCCAACCTTAGTAGATGAGTCTGGCTTTCTGCCACTGACTTTCTGGGCAATCCTGGTAGGTTATAAAGAGCTAATTTTTATTCTTTACCACCTTTACCTTTAGGACACTGTTTATATTTACTTCCCTACTGATTTATTTAACAAATACTTGCCGAACTCGTGCTGGGCATTTGATGGTACAATTGGAGAATAAGAAAGACAGGATCCCAGCCCTTCTGGAGTTTCTGTGCAAGACAAAGTGACAAATAACAGGCCAATGAGAAAACACGGAAAGATCATTTTAGATGTGGATAAATGTTATGAAGAAAATAAGACTGGGTGCTCAAGAGTAAGTTGCTTGGGCATCTTCACATAGGTAGTCTGAGAAGACTTTCATAAGATGTTCACCCTTAAGCTTAAACTTGAATTAGAAAAGAAAAAGAAACTTGCCCTGTGAAGTTCTTGGGAAAGAGATTCTTTAGCAGAAGAAATCTCAGAAAGATCCTGTTGTGGAATAAATGAAGCAGCGGAGCCTCAAAAGTGGGACATTTAAAAGTCAAGTTGGTTTTACGTAGGGAGAATTATTGTTTGATCCTAGGCTGTGCTGTTACACTTTATGCCTATTTGTTTTAATCTTCCCAACAATCTGGTGAGTTAGCTTATTTTTATCTTGATTTTATAGTCAAAGAAACCGAGACAAATGGAGGTAAATCCATTAGCTCAGGGTTACAAAGCTGGGACTGCTTAGTTCATTTTGCTCCAAAGCCCAAAATGTGTTGCCAACACAGCCTGTGGCCTTTAGATAATCTCTTCTGGGAGATAGTGAAAGAGCCAGGAGAAGGAAAATATAAAGGTATATTAGGTAGTTAAATGTTGACAATGATTTCTATCTGATGTCTCAAATTCCAGTTGGTGTATCTAAACCTGCACTCTCCAATACAATAGCCACCAGCCCCACGTGGCTACTAAGCACGTGAATTAATTCAAGTTGAGGTGTACTCTGACTGTAAAATACACCCTGGATATCAAAGACCTAGCAAGTACCCCTCCCACAAAACAGTAAACTATCTCTTAATTTTTATTCTTATTATGTCAAAATGATAACATTTTAGATATGCTGAATTTAGATGGAATTTATTAAATTAACTTCACTCACTTCCTTTTAATGTTCTTTACCATAGCATATAGAAATTTTCAGTCATACATATAACTTATATTCTCATTGAACAGCACTGGTTTAGACTAATAAGTTGACAAAGATATGATAGGAAGGTCCCCCCTTCTTCCATACGTGACATTTTTCTCATGATAATTTGGTATCATGAGAAAGAAGAGGTCCCTTGTCCCCCTTTCCCAATCTTGTCCTGCTGGTGTGCAGGTGATAATTTAAGTCCCACTATATCATGTCACTGTTGGAGTTGATGAAAGAGACTCTAGTTTCATTTGTTACCAGGATCTATCCCTCACTCAAGAAAATATCCAGAGACTTTCATGTGTCTTATGCCCAAAGGATCATTGACAAATCTGGATTCAAATTTTACTTTTAAATCACTTCCTAAGACAGTATCTTTGTAGTTCTTGGCACTTTGTGAAATCAGACAAGGAGACGGCCAAGTTTTCATGATTTCATGCAAAGCTCATTAAATAAGTCATTTCATGTGGTGGTAGATTTTTTTTCCTGCTCTGTCCTCTTAATTGAAACAGTTTTTATAAGAATCAGTCCCAGTTTCATAAAGGCTGCTTCAGGAGCATCACAGGATGCTTTGGTTTCCTTTATTCACTAGCTAAAGTGGCCATCAAATTTGACAATAAGGCAAAGATATAATTTTGCTTCTGCACTTTCATTTATTCCAAAGGGAAGAGAAGAGAAATTCTGGTATTGTTGGAAGAGGCCTTTGACCTGGGAGATCAGAGACCTGATTCTGTTTTTGTTTTCTGATTTACATGCTACCACTCTTCTTCCCCTAATAATCCTGCAGCAAATTTATAGTTGATGAGATAATGCTACATAAAATGCTAATGGAGAAATGTGCTATAAAAATTATCTATGGTTATCACTGATAACCAAAACACTGATGCTTCTGTAGATATTTGCCTACAGGGAGGCGTTTCCTCTATGCAGCTAGAGCAAAACACTATAGAAGATACTCTTTGAGATACACATGGAAATAACATCTGCCTGCTTCCACTTCAAATCTAAGTCTTTATATCTACATCAACAGCAACACATATTTTTCAGCATCCTCTAAGCCAAGAAGTCAATGCCAGACTTCAAGGAGGAAATGGAAGAAAAAAAACAAGGTCCTTGCTCTGAAGAAAGGGAGCAAGGTGGAAAGATGGACATAAATGTAATCTATAATAGTTATGTGCGAGAATGTTTCTAAGTGTTGTGTGAGTAGTACAATCAGAGTATGAGGATTCTAGAGGGCAGCAGGTTACAAACTGGAAGGTACATGGAGAAAGATCAGATAAAAGTTGGGCATTAAGAGATGGAGGGTTAGAATAAAGACAAAACGAGAGGAGAGATGGCATTCCCTGAAAGGGAGTGAACCGGTGTATGGCAGTGGAGGTGTGCTTGTGGTATTTGGTGATATTCAAGAGAACAATTGGTCTAGTTCAGTGACTTTAGAGCCTCGCTTTACATTAGAATCACCTGTGGAGCTTTAAAGCTACTGATGTCCCAGTCCCATCTCTAGAATTTTCATCAAACCAGTCCAAGACATGTTTTTGTTTTTCTGTTTGTTTTTGGTTGTTCGTTCGGTTTTAATTCCCCAGAATATTTTAATGTGAAGCCAGTGTTGAAAATCACTGAGCAAAACCTCAGGTTTGTATATCCTAATCATGGAAACGTACTTAAAGGAGTATTCCTTTAAAAGGGATTAAAATGGACAACCAGGAATGTGGTCATGTGGAAATTTTACCTACACATGTATTTATATGTGTTATTTTAAATTCACAAATAACTGCAGGTAGTGATTCCATCCAATAAGTTAATGTGGCCAAAAGTCCTTTTGTAACCAGTCCATTCTGTCCTATGTACTTTGGGGTGCCTTTTAGTCAATCCCCGTGAAGTGTAGGGCAATTGCTATCTCCCACTTGCTTATAACCACCAGGCTTTTGTAATAATTGCAGAGGGCTTTATTATCATGCCCATTAGTGCCCACAGTAGCAATTTCATAACAATCTGTAAACTTCTCTTACCTCTCTGGTTTTGCAAATTGGGAAATAGAATTTTATTACTTGCCTTGGGTCATGGGGCTAGCTGGTAACAGAGGTGAAATAAGAAATCTCAGTTGCTGAATCTCCGTAACTTGTTAGACTCCAAAGTGAGTCTGCCTTGGTTTTTGTTGCAGTCAGAATACATCATCCTAGTAACATTATTTCTTATATGAATGAATTGGTGCGACAGGTCAGTAGGTGAGGATAATTAGTCTATCTAAACTGCCAGCCCTGTGTTCATATCAGTTAGCAGCCCGAGGGCAGGCACAGCAATCCCAGGAGCCCCATCCCTGCTTAAAGGAGGTTCGGTCAAGCTGACCTAGACTTCATCGGCTCTTACCTGTGGGGAATAAGTACTCTGGCTGAGTTCCTGCTGTTGCCTAGTCCCAGTGCTTGACAGCTGTCCTGATTTCTCTTGTCTGAAGTTCCAGCTCACTGAAAGGATATTGATTTCATGTTACACACATGAAAAAGGAGAGGAAAGTCCAGGATTTTTTAATAGCTGCATTTTTAAAGAATTCCTTCCGGATTCATTGCCAATAGTGAGACTAGGGGAAGGGGAAGTTCTTATGAAGGTTGGTGGAAGAAAGCTCGACTGGCTAAAGAGGTGCTGCAGCCTCCGTAGGACAAGAAGAGAGACCAATTTGTGCCATACCCACTTTTCTTTCCCTCTGTCTCCAAATCCATTACTGATTTAAGAACAATTCCAAACGCTTTCTTTAGCTAAGGCAAAAAGCAAGACTCCTCAACACTGATTGCACATGATAATCATCTTGAATCTTGAAAATTCATCCACAGACCCACTGAATCAAGATTCTAGGAAATGGGGCTAAGAATCTGTAGAATTTACCTGCAGTCTTCCAGGTGATTATGATATACTTTGAAGAATTACCACTCTGCTACCATCCAAATCTTAGTTCCCTCAGTTTCTTCTTTGGCCTTGTTGTAGGTCACCTGACTCAGAGAAGCACCCACAACCTATTTTCTTAGGTAGCCCTTGTTCATCCAATTCTAGAGGGAGCATGATTTTGAGCTTTTATAAACCGGCTCCATCCTCACAGATGCCCTTTAACTTTTCGTGACTAAAAGTTCTTTGGTGCAATTTGGAAATCAAGTTGCCAGAAGCTCAATAAATATGAGATTGAAAGATAAAAGTTAAGCTTGCCTTCCACCCATGTATTAAATTTCCCAATTGCTATGTTGATTTTTAGCTAACCAAGACTTACTTTCTCATCTCAGTCATTTTAAGGCCAATTAAATCTATTTCTATTCACACCCTTATTAAAAATATAATTATAGCAGTAGTCTCCAGAAACTGTCATTGGGTAGACTTTATCAAGGTGGGTTGGCCAAGAACTAATTAGGTTGTGTAACACTCTCTTACACCCAGATAGTCACTTGGGTTTCAGAGGCTGGGCCAAGTGGGTAATTAATTTTGGTTTGAAAACAGCCAATTCCAAGTCACTCTAAGTTTGGAAAAACCTAGGATATGGAGAATGATTCTAGAATCAATAACTCAGGGTCCAATTAAGTCCAATACTTCAACTTAGAAAGTTGTATTAATACCAAAACATAAACAGATTTTCTTATTAAATGTGACAGGAGAATGAGGAGATAAACAATAATATGCCATTTTTACTTTTTTGACTTTGTGTGATTGCAGGATTAAGAGAAAATATAGACATTGTAAAGGAGATCACTGGGGGACAGATGAGACAAAGACCTGCTGTTAACCAAGCATCATGATCATCAGAATTTTTTATTCACTCAGCTACTATTTATAAAGGTCCTGCTATGTTTCAGGCACCCATTATAGGAGCTAGAGATAAAGTGATAAAGTTTTTGGATTTTGGAGCATATATTTCCATGTAAAAATTAAAACAGATGTGCACATTAAAAAAAATAAATAAATAAAATTAACTAAATTAGTGATGAGAAGAAAAATAAAACTAAACAGACAGAACAGAGTCTTATGAAAGCTACTTTAAATAGACTTGAATGAGTTTTCCTGTCTCAGGAAAGTAGCATTTGAGTTAGTTCATCAACACTAAAGAGAAAACCACACAGGAAAAAGAAGGCATGAAGCAGAGATTGGAAATGGTTTGGCATGTTGAGGAAACAAAAATGGAGACCAGTGTGGCTGGACTGAAGGAGAGACGTGATAGACAGGCAGGATAAGACCACAGAAAGCCTGAGGTCATGGGATGGAGTTAACATTTTATCTGTTTTAAGAAAATCATTGGGAGATTTTGAACAGGGAAAGAATGTGTTTTACATTGCATTTTATAAATCTCATAGGCTTCTGTGTGAAGAATGGGTTGTACACTGGAAACACAGGGACCAAGGGAGCAGAGGGGAGGGTAGATTATGCTAAGGTGACAGTGGTAAGGTAGAAGCATTGGATTCAGGATGGAATTAGGAAGAAGGGCCAGCATGGTTTTCAGATGAACAGAGCTGGTAAAAGCAGTAGCAAACCCAGTCCTGTCTGAGGTAATTGCCTCCACCTTATGTCCTCCACTTGGACCACTGTTTTTGAATCAAAATGAAATAACACCTATTGCTATTCATAAACATTAAGAATTTTGGCCTTAACTTTATTTAAGCAGAAGTAAACATATTCCCACCCAAGGAGAAATTTCTATTTCTACTTTTTAGCATAAAAATGTCATCCTGTGTCAAGACTGTTCTGATGGGGCTCCTTGTTTTTGATTAATGTTTTTCTTAAGTACTAAAATGGTCACATTCTCATTGCTAGTTTATTTCTTTTCAGAGTATTTTGATTCTGGTTGTATTTACCAAGTTTTTCCTGCTGTCAAACTGCTTTCTGCAGTCAGTTTTTCCATATAAATCTTAACATCATAATAGCAAACATTTAATGAGTCCTTCCCATATGGAAGAATGTTTTAAGAATTTCATTTTTTAACTTATTCAGTCTTTTCACCACCCTTTATAATAAGTGGGTACTCTTACTATCATTTTATAAATGAGTAAATGAAGAAAAAAGTAGAGGTTAAGACATTTGGCCAAGATCACACAGCTGGCAAATGACAAAGCCAGGTTTTGAATGGAGTCTGGCTGGAGAGCTCTGGATTTTTAGTCACCATGTTATGCCCCTTCTCATCTAGCTCTTTTTCATCCTTTCCTTTATAACTGAAGCTGTTACCTTAAAGTAGATGTCTTTCTCCTGCAAAAACCTTCAAGGTGCCACAAGAAGGCATTTCGTCTGGCATACCATGAAACTGGCAGGAAGATCACGTAATTCAGAGGGCGAGTGATCATGGTTTGGATCTTCAATGTCTCCCGGAAAGCTCTCATGTTAATGCAGGAATGTTCAGAGGTGAAATAATTAGATTATAAGAATAGTACACTCATCAATGGATTAATCCACAGGGTGAATTAACCATGTGAAAGGACTATTTATTTTACTGGGAAGTAACTGTCGGCAGGTGAGATGTGCTGGAGGAAGTAGGTCACTGGGAACAGGGGCTGGACTATATTTTCTCCCCTTCCTTTCTCTTCTCTCTCATTCTGCTTTCTGGCTGCCATGAGCTAGCAGCTTTCCTCTACCATCCCCTTCCACCATGATGTTCTACCCTGACCAATGGAACCAGTTGGCCATGGATTGAGACTGCTGAAACTGTGAACACCGAAAATAAACTTTTCCTCCTCTAAGTTGTTTTTGTCAGGTATTATGGCTAGAGAGAGGAAAAGCCCACTAACAGTGATCCACCTCTTCTCCAGGAGGGTTTCACATCTGAACCACTTGCCAACTTCCAAGATGAGAAGATAAACCCTTACCTAGGGAGCTGAATGGACGCAGTTGCCAAGGGCAGAGGACTTGATACACAGTCTTCTCTTCTCCTTACACCTTTTCTGCCCACAACTCACACTTCCTGTGTTGTAACATCTACCTGCCTCTTCTCATGGAGCTGAATAAATTGGTACCATGTAGCACATTCTACCTCACAAGACCACCTAAAGCTAGCTTTCAGAATTTTTTTTTAAAAAGTAATTAATTTATTTGTTACCACATTACGTGCTTTCAAAACATCGAAGGTGTCTCTCCACAGTTTTATTAATAGACTTGAAATAAGACTGGGGAACACAACAGTTTACTCTGTCTTCTCTGCCTTCCATAGTGTATCTACTTCCAGAAAATTCTTCTGTCAACTTACTTGGAGTTGATCAGCATGAAAGTAACAAATCTCTCCTTCCTAGTGATGCTAACAACAATGGATTTAGCAAAATTAAATTTTATACAAAGAAAACATTAAGATTTTCTTTAACCAAAATAATGAACTTAGCAATGGCTGTAAAGGCAGTAACTGTGATGATTCATCTTCTATGCTGTAAGTTTCAGCTTGATAAATATTAGAATACATTTTTGCTGCAGTTGAATGGGGTAATTTTAAATAGAGACTGATACGCATTATTGGAAGTGTTGAATTTTATAATTAAATCATCAATCTGTTCATTCAGCTGTTTGATATTCAAAGTGTTATGTAAAATATTATATATGTACAGATTTCTTGTGGTAATATTAACCTTCAAATTTCAAAGTGCCAAGGAAAAAAGGAACTGTAGATACTGTAGGTATAATTACATTAAACTATTCTCTTAATTAAGTTTGGCAGAAGCAACATCAAATAACTAAAGTTTGAAAGCCATTTCACATTTTTCTTCAAGTAGTTCAGAATTCTGTAAAGAGGTTAATTTTCAAAAATTCAACTTCAAACCAATAATGTAAATCCCTTACTTTAAGTTGACTTTTTAACCAACATAAAAAGTAAAGGAAGGGTGAGTATGTATCAAAAGTAAATGTATCCTTAGCTAAAACTAAGTCATTCAAAGATCAGAGCAAGGTAAAGGCAGTTATGTGATCATAAGAGGGGACTCTATCATCTTATTCATGGTGATTCAATTAAGTTTCATTCTTCTAGGAACTTTTCAGATTTTAGTTTTCAAAAGACATCATTTAAATCAGAACACTGTTTATATCTGTGGTTTTTAAAATTTTTATTTACTTTTTTACATGGTTTAAAATTCAAAGGGACAAAAATGAAATCATGAAAGATGCATCTCACTTTTACAAAAATACATCATTGAACATTGAACAGATGTGAACATTGGCCAGATGTCTTCTCACTAATGAGATGCTAGATTCTGTGAAGCCAGAGCCCACTGACCATTGCCAACCCCTCACACTACTACTAGCATGGACTCTTCATTGATCCTGGGGCTTCCTTTCTAAACTCAAGTATCTTATTCAGTGTGACTATTGGAGGATGAACAGAAGTATTTTCAAGATGGATTTATTTGTCAAATGCAAAGGAGGAGATGAAATTACATGAGATGCCTACAACTAGGTATTAGTGGGCACGTGCTTTCAGGGGAATACCACAAAAAATTCAGATGCAGTTTTTAAGTACCATGGTGAGAATCCTGGGATCTAATTGCTCAGCCCCAGTCTCTTTTCAGTGACTTGGGAAATTTGGCATTCAGTAAGGCCTCACAAACTGGCATGCATACCCACTTTTAAGAGGCTAGAGGTGTAAGTTCCTCCATGCATTCAGAGTTTCAGGTCAATGCAGATCTTGGAAACCTCCCATCAGAATAGGACAGCATGGTGGATATCCAGAAGGCTGAGTGGAGCTGAAAATCAGTGTGTAGAGCTATCTATTGATAAGATTTGGAAAGAGAATGAAGCAAGGCAAACCCTGTAACCTAAAGAATTTCAGAATGTACTCATCTCATCCATGGCATTACCCCATTGTCTTTATCTATCATCTCATGTTATATGCTTCCTGGTCAGCACCACTATAATATAAGCAATCTGGGGCATGATTGTGACCAATTCTTCTCTGTAAACCAACCCCAGAACCTTAAAATGATTTCCAAATTTCAATAGTCAAAAAATGGATTAAACTGAAGGAAAATTTCAAGTCATCACAAATCATAGATGGTTAAAAAGAAAATCATTTTCAACTCAACTAAGTCTGACACAAACAGCAATTCGTGTGACCTATAGAAATGGAATTTTGCTGATACCTGTATAGTCCTGGACTCAAAGATTGCAAGGCAACAAGCTGACTTTTGTGTTGATCTTTGCCACAGGCTGCCCAAGCATCACACACAATGACCATTATGTATATATCTTCTCCTCTGAACTGAATGTTCCTAAGAATGTGCCAAAAAAACCTGATAATCTCTTCAGGTCACTATGGTTCAAGAAATAATCACCTCCACCATTTTTATTTTCATAGCCATGGTTCCACCAAAGTAGAACTGATGAAACTTAACTAGCAATTAAGTGGGGAATGCATTTTGAAAACAGGTGAAGACCTCTGATTACACCTTGCAGGAACTTCTTCTGGCTTCTCTGCGTAATATTACAGTTGTGAAAAGCCTTGTTGGTATCTAGTTGAGTTAAAACTAAGTGCTTCAGTCATCAGGATATAAATAATAATAAATACTGGTGAGAATGTGGGGGAAAAGAAACACATGCACTGTCAGCAGGATTGTAAGTTTGTACAAGCATTATGGAAATAAGCATGGAGGTTACTCAAAAGACCAGGAATGGAACCTATGACCCAGCTACCTCACTCTTTGGTATTTATCAAAAGAACTAAAGTCAGCATATCGTAGTGATAAAGGCATACCCATGATCATAGCAGCATAATTAACAATAGCCAAGTCAAAGAGTCAGCCTAGGTGTATGTCACCAGATGAATGAACACAGAAAATGTGGTATATATACACAGCAAAGTTTTTTCAGCCATAGAGGAATGAAACTCTGTCATTGCAGGAAAATGGGTGGTACTTGAGAACATCATGTTAAGTAAAATAAGTCAAACTTAGAAAGTCAAGGGTCACACATTTTCTTTCATATGTGGAAGCTAGAGAGACAAAAGAAGAAAAAACAGGAGGGAAATTTATGAAAATAGAAGGGAGACCAGTAAGTTGAGGAAGGGATTCAGGAGGAAGGAGAACGGAAATAAAAGGGGAGGTCCTGAGCAATGAAATTGACCAAAACTGTTATGTGTATCTACAAATATATATGATGAATCCCCCTATTTTGTATGTGCCATTTTTTAAAATGATTTTTAAAAGTAAGCCCTCAATGCCAGAGCCCTTACTGATCTTAAATATCAATGGATCAGTCTCTTCCAAGGACCCAGAACTTGCCTTCAGGATGAGATTCTTTTGCACATCCTGCAAATGAGAAGATTCACTGGGATCGGGCAGCATAAATCTCAGTTCCTAATTTTTCAGGGATGAAACTCTGGAGCAAAGTTAGTTACCTCTACCTGCCTTATATTTTCATCTCTACAATAAGGTTACTTAAACATATGTTGTATGAAGTTGATGGATGAATAAGGTAAGGTATATAGAACACTTGGCACCAGAAGAGGACTCATTTCATGCGAGTCATTTGCATCACCCTCAGCACAGACTTCATGACTCTGTGGGAGAGATCAACACATATACAGTCAACCATGGAAAAGGGTCAAGTCTGAGCTCAGCACAAATCAGTGAACCTCAAAGTTTCTTAAAAACCCAACTGCTCAGTTCTGTTCCCCTTCCTTTTTGCATTTCACCAGCAAACCAACACTGCACAGGTTGGCAGTCCTTACCAAAGAATTTACTTCTCCTAATGCAAGAACAATACATATCTTCTTGCAGTTGAATTTGTTTCAAGGTTATGCCATTGAGCAGCTGTGAGCCATGGCAAGTTTTCTGAATTTCCCTTGAACCTTAGGCTCCTTCTTTGGAAAAAAAAAAAAAAAAAAAAATTGGAGAAGTTAGTGTTTACATACTGGGACCTATTTGAGGGTTGAGTAAAATAAAGGATTTGGAAGTTCTTCATCTATCATTAGCCCTCAGTGAGATTTTCCTTCTCCTAAGACTCCATGGATACATTCAGATGACTTGAACAGGGAGGAAAGACACTGGAATGATAACAAATAGTTTGTTTATTTGGTGTTGTGTCCACTCAGCCACAAATGGCACACTTTCAAGGCCATTGTTCTTGCCAAATATTTATCTGGAAAGCTAGGTTATGAACCTTTGAAATCCAAATCTGATAAGTATGCAGGAAACTCCTCAAGAGAGATGAGCTAGATTAATCACATATACCTTCATTTGCCCTACATTTGATGCCAGCAGGCAAAGTAGAGCTGCTTGGGCAGTGTACAGTTCCCAGAAATGGAGAGGATGGTTTTACCTTCTCTTCCTCTGGTAAAACCAAGGGAAATGGAAAAGCTCAGAAATACATCAGCACTATTGGCAGTAGGCACAGTAGGAAAGACTGGGAAAAATCATTGCTGGTGAAAGCATTACAGGGAAGAGAGCCTGTCAGACTGGCCTAGACTGGACAAAGGCCTGAGTGGCAAAGGGCTGGACTAGGCTAGAAGGAACTGAGCTCCAGGCACTGAGGATTAAAAACCAACATAACAAAGCAGATTTGTTTCCATTTGTGACAGATGAAATGATTAGGGCTCGGTGGCTCACCACACCACCGGAAGGCCCAGCGATTACAAAAGAAAGGTGCCTGGCTTCCTTTGGCCACATGGAGGGGCCCTCACTCACACCTGGGTAGCTGTAAATCAGTGGCTTGGAGTGACTGCATCAGTAGAAACAATAAGGTTTTGATGCTTGTTACCATTTGCTATTTAATTTTGGTCCTATCCATCTATTTCTGAACTATAATTAGTGCTAGAAGAAGGAAACTCATTTGTGAAAAATGTATGCAGTAAGAATCCAGTAGTCAAAATTTAGGAGAAACTGCAACAGTGTTTCATTGTTAAGGTGGGAATCAATAATGCACAGGGACTGCTTTGAACTCTAAGGCATAATCCAGGTGTAACAACTAAGAAGGGTGTGCTTTCTTTTAAAATAGTAATTATATGTGACTTAGGAAGTCATCAACTGAAACATAAACCATGCTTATGTATTCTTGCCAAGTTATCATCAAAACTGGTAACCTAAGGTCTTAGCAAATAAATGCATGTTTAAATGTAAAACAACTTTCCCACCTAGGATTTCATGGTGACTTCCTTTACAAAGTGGCCATTGACTGGGACCTTTTCACTGACATTCTTTTGGACACAATGAGTTTCAGACAGGTTGTGATTATTGTTCAATGTGATAGTAGCTCTGATTATCGAAGCAGCTAGGTATTTTTATCGAAGCAGCTAGGTATTATTCATTTGCAAAGCATTAAGCTTCTCCAAAAATCTTTTCTCTGTGTAAGTAACTATGCAGCTGCTATTGAGACTTCCATTTTGCAAATGAATTTGTCCAATGAATGGCAAGCATTCAGTGGGAGTGGAGGAATGACACTATTGTTGTTGAAAATGAAATGTCTTAATGAATCTTGTACTTGGACTTGACTACAGAGTCAGAGCCCAATACTGGAAGAACTTAATCATGTTATTTCAAAATTTAACTCATAAATATTAACTACTATGGCCTTCTTTCTTCTTTCTATGGTGCTGGGGATCAAACCTAAGGACTCATGCATGCTAGGAAAGCACTCTACCACTGAACTATATACCCAACCGTGGGTTTCTTCCCCCTCAATTTTGACAGAAAATTTAAATACATGAAAAGATTTTAGAACATATGAAAAGATTTTAATAGTGCCAATCCCAAAAGAGCAACTCCTCTCCTTCTAATTGATATCAACCTGCCAAGTTCGAACTAGATGCAATTGAGAACTGTCTTCTCCCTTCTTTACCTTCAACAATGGTCTCTAAATTCTGAGCACTACTATTAGAAGAGGATTTCAGGGATCCATTCATGAGTGAAAATTTGTCCCAGAATGCATGGTTCATTATGCAAAGCAGGAACAAAAACACAAACAATGAAATAGTTCCCTAACTGATTCTCTAATATAACTTTTCAGGCAATGTAACTGTTGGGCTCCCTAATGTCATGTTATAATACACAGTTAAAAATTTATTTCCTGCTGGGGAACATCATTGAGAAAAAAAAAGAAAATCCACCATTTCTGAGGACTGTCATTTAGTTTCTCTGTGGGTAAGCATTGCTAATATATTTGACAGGAAAGTACAGCATTTTTATGTAAATATCAGAAGCCCCTGATTTGAATTCCAACTAACCTTATGACATCACTTTCTACTTCTGAGTTTCATTTCCCAACAGTTCCATGATTCTTAGTAGATGGACAGCCCAGAATTGAAAGACATTAAAAAGAGATAGAGAGTCAGAACCTGCTTAATCATCACCTTTGGAAAATTCAGGCACATCTTTAACTTTATTACCAAGCCTCCAAAGATCAGACAACTGGTAAACATGTATATTTTCAAGTTCTTCATATGACTATCAGAAATTGCTGCTATGGCCAAAGTTCTACACTCAGGGGTGGATACCTAGAGAATTTATTTTAATCTTCTTAACATGGGCCTTAAATAGTAAGGATGTTTCTAATATGTTCTAGATGGAGTCAGCAAATTTTTCTGTAGAGTCAGATAGCAGATGATTGTTAGGTTTTGCAGGCCAACCAACCTCTACCTGAGTTACTTACCTCTGCCATTGTCACACAAAAGCCGTTACACACATTGCACAAGTGAATGAGTGTGACTCTGTTCTAATAAAACTTTATTATGAAAAATGACAGACTAGTTGACCCATGAACTATTCTAGACTCTCAAAGTCAAGTAGTCTTCTGCTGTTATAACCTAGATTAATTTATTCCACATTCTAAAATATTCACATTTTTCAATATTATATTAATACCTGAATCTGAATCTGTTGTCATATCTAACATAAATTTATCTGAACATTTACTTAATCTATTAAAATTAAATCAGTGTTAATTAACCGCATCATGAATCTGTTGTCATATGTGAATTTTTAAAAACCTTTGTTTGCTCTATCATATTTATAGTCAGTAATGAGCACACATTGAGGTAGCAACTATTTTTAGTTAATTATCTATTGGGTTATATAACAGATCATCTCCCTTTTCCTTAACTTGTTCTGATGCAAGGAGTCTTATATAATTATATTGGCAAATAGTTTATTTAGCCTACCCATATCTATCTTGATATTAAGCATATCTTGTGATAACTCTTATTTCTAATTTCTAATCTTCATTATTTATCTTTCAGTTCCTCTCACTCCCTCAACTCCTTGGTCATTTTATGCCTCTATCACTGAGTCCCTTCAGGGTTTTTGAATCCTTGAAGTATGTAGAAACTAGACAAAAACACACTGTTCCAGGTTGCTAACATCACCTCTTCCTAATGATGTCCAGATGTACCTTTTGGTGAAAGTAAGCCACAAGAAAGTAAGTCAAAGTGTGAACGTGGGAGAAAAATTGAGAAAACCCAGAGAATTTTTGAGAGAGAAAAATGAACCACATGAAGAGAAAACATTGACTCGTAAAATGCTCTGAGCTGGCTAATAATGTGTTCCATGATTCTTTTAAACCTTAGTTGTGACCATAATTAAGCTTTCTCAAGTGTTGAAAAGAGTAAGAACAAACCCAACATCCTGCTTTGTGGGGGTATGATCTTGTAGCAGTCAAGAGTCAACACCTCTGGTAAGAGTTTGTCCCTGTTGGGTACCAAGCATGCCAAGAGTTTATATAAACCACATTCTTTCTGTGGAATTAGTAAATTTAGGACATAATTTAACATAATGGATACTTAACTCTGGACTGTACTCTATTTGCCCAATCAGGATTATCCTTCTAAACTGGAAGATCTACCTTTGTATTGAATGCTCTCTTCCACCCTCCTAATCTAGTGGGAAAAGTTGCCCTGAATGTTCTGAAACTATGTATAGAAGAAAGTGTATTATCATTGAAAGTCCTGTGCATAAGTTCAAACTAAAATTTGTCAGACTCATCATTGGGGATGATCCTATAAAATGTGTAAAACAAATGTCTGTTAAACCCTTGACATTGTACTGAGTCCTAGGATAGTGAGCTGAGCAGTCTATACTTACACAGAGCTTATAAGATAGTGAGGTAGCATACTTCAATCAAATTCAAGTACACTTTTACGTATGATAAAATAACAACAAAGAAGTGATATATTACTATCTAAGAAAGCAACCCTAACAAAGTTATGACTGATCTAAAGCCAAATGGGAAGAAATCATTTTCTCAGTAAAAGGAAAAACACATGCAAAGTCACAGAGGCAGAGGGAGTCTGCTGATACAGGGGAACAGAAGAAGCAGAGTGGCTGAACCAGGTTGAACAAAACATGAGAAGAAGCTAGACAGTGAGAGCTCAGGCCACCCAGGAAGGATCTGGAGGCGCAAGAGGAAGGCTTCATGGAGTTTTAAGTGGAGGGATAGCATGATCTCACCGAGTTTTTGTTTTTTTCTTTCTTATAAGAACCACTCAGGCTACTCTTTGAAGAATACTGTGCGAAGTGAGAATACATGCCTATGAAATTACTAACAAGTTAAGGCAGTTGGTAAGACAGATGAGTAACACTTATAGCAAGCCTAGTATGATTTTTTTTCTTATAGACCCGAAGGTGACCCAAGACCATGCACTACTGTATAGTTAAGATACTTTCTTTCAGGAATCTGTGGAAATAAATGGTGTTGAATATCACTTGACTGAATGCTCTATCAAGTTTTAGTACTCAGGGATCTCTGGCACATTCTTCAGAGGCTAAGGAAAGAGATTTGATTAAACTCTGTTTGGGAGCTCAGTAGACATGATTTGCCTTAATGTCTACTTGGCATTTTATCTCCTTGAGTTATTCCCAGCATAAGCCAACTGTAGTTGATTAATCTTCCAGGACTAGTCAATTCTTACCAATGTGTCTTAAGTACTCTTTTAGTCTTTTGAAGGCTTGTTTTGTTTTTCAGTTATTGGTTTTGCCTACCTCTCTTAATTTTGCCCCAAGGAAAGAATCTTTAATTTTTTTTTTATTGACAGATGAAGTCTAAGGAAGTTTGATTTTATTTGGTATTCCAAGGAAATGGAAGAAATCAATTTTACATAAGAATATCAAGAATTTGTGTGCTGTCCAGTATATTATGGAGTGTGTTCCTAAAGTAAATGAACAGTTAGGAAAATGGATTTTTATGTATGCTTAAAATGATATAACATTTTTATTTCATTATAGAATGGAATAAAGAAATTCAATATCACTTATAATCCCATGAACCAGAAAAAAAAAATCACTATTTATATAGGACCAAATTTTTTCCTCTCTCATTTAAAAAAAAAATCAGGAATATATTATACACATATTTTATACACAAACATTTCCTATTAAACTAAATGTTATTTGATGTCAATACTAACTGTATATGTACATTCATACAGCAACAGTTTCTAAAAATTGTTCTTAAAGGTCATATAACATTCCATCATATGATAGTGATTTTGCTAATTTGATGTCTAATATAATATTCATTTCCATTTCTTGGATTTACATGCAGATTGAACCTTCTCATATATTTACCATCCTTCATATTTCTTCTTTTATGAATTTATTTTTATGTTAATTAGTAAGATTTACATTTGGCTCTTAAGACTAATTTTTTAAAAATAAACTATCTTTTCAGGATATCTGTTCTCTGTAATATTTATTATAAATATTTCCTCCCTTTGATGTTTTTCTTTCAATTCTGCATAAAGTATTTTTTGACAACTAATGCATTTTTGTGGCTTGCAGTCTGTTTTATCCTTCATGATTACTTTTTAGCTTTGATTCAATAAATGCTTATTGGTTGCCGGGTACTAAGCAACATACCAAGTGTGAAGCACAAGACAGTTGCCTTTGCTTACTGGGAGCTTACTGTTTAATGAGGGAGGAGTTAGCAGAAACCAGACCACTGTGAAACATCGTATTACAAACTTTGCAAGGAGGCATTCAAGGTGGTTTGAGAACCTGATCTAGATGTGGCGGGCAAGGGAAGGTCTCTGGAAGGAAGCAACTTTCTAACTGAGAATGAGGAGATCCCAGCAATGTGAGTTAGAGGAGAGGAAATACTGTGAAACTAAGGTGGTGGTTCAATGACTTGAATGTTAAATGTCCTCTGTGTATAGAAGAGAGAAAAAGTGTGTGTGTGTGTGTGTGTGTGTGTGTGTGGGTGTGGGTGTGGGTGTGTGTTTCCTCGCATGTGCGAGCGAGGGGGTGGGAGGAGCAGTGGGCAACAGTAAGCAGGAGACTATTAGAGAAGCTATGGCAACACAGAAAAGAACAAAGGCTGAAAGACCTGGAAAAATGCTAAGTAACATCCTTTTCCATTGGCTAAGCTATGCTTCAGTGAATATTCAGTCCTTACTCATATCACACTGTCTAGTCCAAACTAATCTACCAGTTCTCAAGGTTAGCACCTCATTGGTTTTGAGTTTTATGAAACATTTAAATGGGTAAGCCATGTATTTTATCATCAATTTTTATTTTCAGAATTGATTTATCTACTTTTGCCACCAATTCTCACAAGTACACTCTAGCATGATTGAAAACTATGCATATGTGTGTATGTGTGTTGAATATATGTGAATACATGTAAGCACATATATGTATTTGTGTATACATACACACACACAGACTGAGATGCAAAAATCTTATATTGGTGACTTGTTTGGAAACAGGTTAAGTCTATAGACCAGTTGTGGGAGAACTGACATCTTTTAAAATCTCAAGTCAGCCCATCAAGAATTAAACATCTCCCACTTACTCGAACCTTCTTTTATATCTTTTTAAAACTTTAGAGTTTTATTCTTGGAGGTACTGCACATCTCTTATTAGGGCATACTTACATAGTTTATGGTTTTTCATTATGAATGAACTTTTTTCCATGGCTTTTCTCTGGTATTGCTGGACTATAGAATAAATAGTAAGTTTATATTATTTACTTTCTAGCGAACTAAGTTGTCATAATTAATTATGAAAGTTTGTAGTTAACCATAGGAGTATGAATCATGGTATCTATAAATAATGATAATCTTCCCATTCTAGTAATAGAATCTAATTTTAATTTGATGTCTTCCAGCATTAGTGCTAACTTATAATGTTAAATAGTAATAATAATGAGCATCCTGTCTTAATATCAATTTCAAGAAGAATCTCTCATGCAGTAGTTTTCAATGGTCTGTGGACACTAGTAAAATAAACTTGGGAAATGCTTTAAATACAATCTTCTATCTCAGAAGTTCATAATTCATATTAATAGATAAGAATCTGAGAACTGCAATAAAGAAAAAAGTTCAACTAAACTTAGCCCATCACTTCTGGAATGTATTTGACTTCAGAGATATTTTTCTCTCATTTAGAAATTTTACAACAATTATGACAGTCAAAACTACATTAATTTGATTTCATTTCTCTCTATTCTTTGAAAAAAATTGTGTTTTCTTGTCTTTTCTTTTTGATGTTCTTTTGGTATATGGACTATGATCTGGTTTTCCTTTTAAGAGAGTTATTCTCTTTTTTATTTCTATAAGTGGTTACTTTTTCTTTTTTCTACAAGTGTTTCAATGGTTTTCTTCCCATATTTTGTACTTATCACCGTCAAAAGTGGCCATACATTCTCTAATCAACTTCTGAATGAATTGTTTCTTTGAATAACCCCATCAAACATGAGAAATTTAATTCATATCTTCTTTCTTCCTACCCTTTTCTCAGTATTCTTAGGAATACTTAACATTTCTTATTCATGTTATTGTCAGCAAATATTTTATACTGCATGACTTCTTTTGGAAATCATTTTGTCTATTAAACACTAGTCTCCTTTTATAATATGTTTCTGAGCAGTTTTATGGTTATTTAGTTTCTGTGTGTCTTTTTTTACTTCTTAAGTTTAATTCCTCTCTCAGGCAGCTGAAGGATAGCTTCAAGAACTATCCTAAGTAGAACAAGTAGATCACGTATGTTTCGAATCCCTCAACGTACTTGGAATTAATTTCTGTTGCCTTTAGACATAAGAATGATTTGTCTGAATATGAAATTCCTGTTTCACCATCTTTCTTGGCTTTTGCTTTGAGTCACACCACAGAAAACTCCAAGGACACCCATAGCTGCATTTCTTGTGACCATTTTATCATAGTAAACTTTTTAAAGTTTTACATAGTCTTTATATTTCAAATATTTTGTCATGATGTACATATCTAAGAGTGAGCACTTTTTACTGATTTTGCTTGGGACTTGCTGAATCATTTCAGTTTGGAGGCTCAGATTTTCCATTACCATGACTGTTGGAACATTTTTTAAAAATCTTTTGAATATTTCTTCCATTATATTTCCTTAATTTAAAATGTTTTAAAAACTTGAATGCCTTCTTTATATGGATATAATTTATACCCAATGAAATAGAGAGAGTATAAGTGTGTCATTTGATCAGTTTTGCCAAGTGCATATATCTGCATAACCCTCATTCCTAATAGGATATGGAATATTTCCATCACTTCAGAAAAATTTCTTCATATCCCTTCAGAGACAATCCCTGTTCCAGAGGCAACTTTCTATCTTATTTCTATATCTTAAATTAGTTTTGTATATTCTGAAAATTGTGTAAACGATTCACACAATATCATGTATACGAATTCTTCTACTTCTTTTCACTTCTTTCTCCTTCGTTTTGAGATTTGAACCTGTCATTGTTTGTATTAGTAGTTCATTTCACTTATTGTTGAAAAAGTATTCCGTTATGTAATCATCATATAATTTGTTTCTTGAGTGTCTTGTTTGTGACACCTGGAATGTTTCTAGTTTGAGGATATTATGAATAAAATTGCTATTTTATTATATTTTGATCGTTAGTTTTGGATGCACTTTTTCCTTTCTATTAGATAATTACCTAGGGGTGGAACTTTGGAGTTGGAGGATATGTGTTCAGTTGTACAAAGTGGTTATTCCATTGGACACGCCTACCAGCAGTTTCTGAGGGTTTCAGCGACTGCATTCTGGCAGCATGTGTTAGTATCACTCTTTCCTTTTACTTATCCTAGTGGGGGTGTCATGCTAGCTCATGGTCATCACTGGTCTCTTTCCAAATCTAAATTAGTGTTTAATTTGATTCTACTCCCCATTTTATATATCTACCATATTTTATCCCACTTATTCCTTTTAGGGAGTAGAATGTAGGGCATCTATATTTTGACGAGTGCCTGATTCACTTCCCATAGTGTCAGCTATATCTCTCACTGTCTTCCATGAACATGTTAAACTGATTATTTTATTTTTGGCTACCTGTGATCCCTCCTTAATTTAACCAAGCACATGTTTCCTCCCATCCTTTTATCTCGCCATGATTACCTGTCCTTTCCCACAGCATTTTTTATATCACCTGAGGATGAGAAAGGCTTCCCTAAATTGTCTGAGGAGAGCTAAGTATTTGTCATGCTTACTAACCCAGGAATGAAAAACCAATCTACTTAGATCCAATGTTTATGAACACTTAGTATGTACAATGTGTTCTTGAACCTTATCCATATGTACCAGGACATAAGTTCTCCAGTCCATAGCTGGAGGGCAGAATGGCTTGTCCTAAATCAATATTGGCTTCAACAGAAATGCCAGTTGTGCAGCTTTCTACATTGAGATATGATTTTCTCTTCCTCCACGGCCTCTTCTCCTGCACACAAAGTAGAGAATTCAAACATTTAACGTCTTTGGGATTCCCTTCTCTGAGGACTCTTCCTTCCTCCCCGTCTCTCACCCTTATAGTCTGTACTTCTGTACTTGCCAGATGTGTGTTCCGGGATTCAACCCACTACCCCTCAATCTTCTAAAATCCAGCCCCGTTGTTTCAGAGAATTGAAGTTTTTATAAGATATGGAAGGGATGCTCTGCTGAGTTGAAGATGCTTCTATTGCATTGAGAGATAACTGAATAGTTTTCAAAACAAGAATGAGCTCTCTCCTAATTTCCTTTGAAGAAGCCAGTTATTTGTATATTTGCTTGTTGCTTGTTTTTTCAGCGGCAAATGAATTGTTCACTAATAGTTCTGATTCTCAGTTCAGTGCCATGGTAATGTTAGTTGTGGCACATCTTCAACATTTCTGGCTACTAACTGAACATAAGTCTTAGGTTTTGGCTTTGTCTGGAGTTTTCCTTCTCCCTCTTCCCACACCCTGTGTTTTCTAAGGTAGTAAAAAACATGGACTTCATTCCAGAAACCTAATAAATGTCTTCTTAGTTCCTTTCCAATTTTAATATTTTTTTATTATTCAACATATTTCTCTCATGAATGTTGGCTAAATTTCTCATTTAACCAAGTCCACGTTTGTATGCACAATGAACATATACTCTATCTTACATACCTAAAAAAAATTGAAAACATAATGAACTCTAGCAATGTTTTGCATTTCAGTGTGCTATCTCACTTAGGAAACCCTTTTGCATATTATGGGGAAGAAGGGTGGTGGGAAGATAGTCATAGCTGTGTGCCTCCAAAAATATGATTCTGTCATCTCTGAGCATCACTTACATTCAAGTCAACTAATCTTGAGCACCTCAGTCATATAGAGCAATGCACTAGAAATTGGACAGAGTGGATAAGGCATGGCATTTTGCTAGGGTCATTTAAAGTCCTAACTCTACCATTGTCAGTGAGACTAATGAGTCCAGTTTTTGAAATTTATGAGGGTCTTTCCTATTGTTTTGATGATAATACAAATGTATTTTGTCTCTTTCTCTTTGATGTATGTCTTTTATGACCACTGGGAAAACTGACTCTGAAAGTAGGTTGTATTGTCCCATGCAGATAATAAGACTGGTTCGGTGAGAGTCTTTCAAGAAAAACATTCCTCTTAGTATCAATCCAGATACTAGGGCTAAGTCTTCAGAACAGATCTTAAAACAACCTATAATTGCCTTCTGCTGCTTATGGGATATCTCAAAGCCTGTTCCCTAGGAAAGAGGCCCACCCTCATCAGAAGATTCAAAACCTAGCTAAATCTTTCATCTTCTGATATGAGTATGTTTTTAACTCTTGGTCCAGGATACTTTCCAATCTGGAAATTTAAATTCTCATCTTCTTCTAAGAAAAATATTTCACTCAATATTCTTTGAAATATACATTACCTAAGTACCATGAAAATATTAACCCCTAAAACAAAGATTCTAAGAAGTGTCCCTCCCCCCCGATCATTTTCCTCAGCACTACTAATAAATATTAGAGCTGTGCTGTTCTCTTTGGTGACAATTATGACTCTCAAAAAAGAAATCAGTTTGACTCTCTCAACCTTGACTTTCAACACCAAGGATAACAAAGATTTGAGGAGAAAAAGTTAAACAACCTGCCCAAAATATTTAGTGTAGCAATACCAAGTGTGTTAGTCAGTTTTTCACTGCTATGACCAAAATACCTGATGAGAACAACTTAGAGGAGGAAAGGTTTATTTTGT
Organism: Sciurus vulgaris; assembly: GCF_902686455.1. Lineage (NCBI taxonomy): Eukaryota > Metazoa > Chordata > Mammalia > Rodentia > Sciuridae > Sciurus > Sciurus vulgaris. Next base: position 142,097,167 of record NC_136466.1, read on the forward strand.
CTCACAGTTTCACAGATTCCTTCCATGGTCAGCTGGTTCAAAGGCAGAAACATCATGGTAGAAGGGTCTGGTGGAGGAAAGCTGCTCATGGCAGCCAAGAAGTGGAGCTGGGGCACAGGGAAAAGCTAAATCCTTCCAGAACACACTCCAGTGACCCACTTCCTCCAGTGAGGAAGTTCACTCACACTGTCAGTGATGTCAGAGCCCCTGTGATCCTTTTGTTGCCTAAAACCCCTTTTGCGCCTTGTTGCATTCGGTTCTATGCTTTCAACACATGAGCTTTTGGGGGGCCATTCCAGATCCAAACCAAAATTATTGAGTTTGTGGTAAAGCCTTAAAATTCCCATGCTTTTCTGCTAGATGAAAAAAAAAAAAAAAAAAAAAAAGGAACTTTGTTATTATACTCACAAAGTTAATTCCATAAATACATTGCTCAGTATAGGAATTATTGCTCTATTGCTGTCTTTGCTTGGATGTTTGGCAAGTTACTAGTGAAGCTGCCTTAGACTAGCACAGGATCTGTATTAATGACTCCAGTCATTGGCCTTCCATTTGGTAGGTTTCTGCGCCCCTCTACTTTAGACCACAGAAGGACAGGATGGTGCCAAGTCCAAAATTCTGGCACAAGAAGATGATGTCTCTATAAGACATCATTTTAGACCCAGCATAATGATTCCAACTGTCTTTTTCTGGCTGAGGCAAAGAGCTCAAGAAATCTTGGTTCGTTGCCTCTATTTTTTTCTTCTTCTATTTGATAGGTTTTGCTAACTACACACTCAATGAAATGCCCTTCTGAGCATCCACTATCACCTCTGACATAACAAGATATTTGATGGTAACTAAAGAATTTGCTTTAACTGTACTTTGCTAAGATCGCAAGTTCTATAGCATGAAAATTTATTCAGTTCTATTCTGCCTCTGGAAAAAGACAGCTTGGTCTCTCTGAAAGGGTCATTCTAAAACAAGGAAGCATCTGAGGCAGTATGTCAGCATGGTGGCTCAGTAATTGCTGTTCCTTCCAGAGCCAGATGATGGAAATAACTGGCTCAGACCCTCTCTTCTCTCCAGTGCCTTTTGGAAGAAGTATCTCTTCAGGATATGGCTGACCATGAGAAGCCATCAGGGATTTGTAATATGTTTAAGAACAGCATGCCCCATTTTATTGTCAGAGATACATACTCCATTAACAAAAGAATTCGTATTGACATTTTTGGGGACACATGAAATAATTGCCACTTGAGTATTTTTCAGGTCTTCAAAGGAGTATAGAAATGTCCTAAGACAGCTTTCATGATTGTAGTGAGGGTTTCATTGTTAATTTATGCTGTGTTGTTAGTTCATTTTCAAAGGATGATCTCACATGTTTTTCTAAAGTAGAAGGAACACGTTACGATCACCATTCTTAAGAGACTTAAGGCTTAAGGCAAAGATATACTCATATTTCAATCTCTCAATCATTTGTAAACAGCTGTTGCCCACCCAATACATATGGGCACTGAACTGGGCACAAACAAGGAAAGGTGGTTGTTCTGTACCCTAAGCACATAGCCTAGAGGAGAAATAGGTGTAATGTAGTCAGCAGCAGCAGGGAGATGAGTAGGAAGAGAACAAAGAGGGGATTCTGTGAGAGGAAATAGCCCACAGAAAATGACAGCTGTTTGCAGATCCCTGACATTTTCAGCAATTGCAAGTAGTCCAGTAGGCAGAACACATGGAGAAGTATGGAAGCCACAGCAAGTTCAGCTAAAAATGTAGCTTGGGGTCAGATTGTAATGAGCCTGGGATACTGTGCTAAGTGGCCTCAACCGTGGTTGAGGGAGTCACAGTTAGTAGAGGACTTGAACTCAGGTCTCTTGATTCAAAGACCATGGTTTTCTCTGCTATATTGTGCTCATCCCTCCAAATGCAGTGTCTATCACACTGAATTTCACCAAAGATCTCTTGATGGGGATGTTTATCTATGAGAAGCAATCTGTAGCTCCTCTTGTTATCATCTCTGTTTTAAGGTTGGGGAAACTGAACCATAAAAAAGTTAAGGGACTTGTCCAAATTCACATAACTAGCCACGTGATCCCAGGCAGTCTGCCCTCAGAGTCTGCCATCCTCCCTTTAGCATTTTATCCCATATCGATCTGGAAGACTTCATGCATTTTTGTGTATTCTACCAATGCTAGTATTAATGAGGAAAGGTGGCTTTCCAGAATAGGTTTGCAAAATGACCAAGTTTGAAACTAAAAAGATTAATATCTATGATGACACAGGTTTGGGGGTCAAGGAATGAAAGGAACTCACCCCAGTCATATTTTCAAATTTTTTTTTTCTTTACTTGTTCATGGGTACTTGATAGCATACATCTGGAATTAAGTAGCTTCATTCTGTTAGGGCAAAATGTCCTAGAAGGATCATCCAATAATACTGACAGATTTGACAAAGACCTTTGAGATGCTCCAAATACTGTTTCTAGCCAAGACATTGAAGACTAAAGACTATAAATCTAAAAAAAAAGACTATGTGCCTGATAAATATTGGTTGGTTGATTTTTTTTTTTTTAATCTTCACTGAGAAAGTGAAGAAGACATTGGAGTATAGGCTGAAGTCAAGAAAAGACAGACAAGCCTTACAAGTGTTTCTTTATACGTGATGATATTAGCAACCTCCAAATAGGCCTTAGGTCTATCTGATTACTTTCCAATTATCAAAGGAGTAAAGTATCATTTTCCTTGTAAAGGCAAATGTTAAATATACTCAAATATTGTGACTTCATAAACCTCCTATAGTGTTTTGATGATCTATATGTATTCACATCCCTTATTAGGAACCAGTATTTGCTGAAAAGTTCAATATCAAAGTTGCTTGTGTGGAAGAAGGAGAAGTGACCTTTAAAGACTAGAACTAGCACAATAGAAATTGTTTATATTTAACAATTCAAAGAAAAACTTTGGATTAACTAGGACTTTGATATGCTGCAACTACTAGGCAAAACACTGATCTCCATTTCCCCCAGAACAATTTGAGCAGAGATTGAATACGTTCTAGGGGATAGTGCTATAGATAGAATAAGAGCATGATGTCTCTGAGGCTGGACCAGAATGATCTTGAAGATTCTTCTGACTCTAAAGTATTATGAAATAATATACAAGCACTGGCATGCAAAAAGATCTTAGTGTATCATACTCTCTCATTTGGAAGGATGGGGATGTAGCTCAGTGTTAGGGCCCTTGACTAGCATGAGACCCTGGGTTCCATCCCCAGTACCACAAAAACAAATGAAAAATAAAAACAACTAAAAATGTTTACATGGTCTGTCATACAGAAAGGAATATTCAACCCACTCTTAGAAAGTAGTTGTCATAAAAATATTCATTTTTATGCTTTTACAATTTTAAAATATGCTGAATATTAAGAAAATGGCAGAGCATACCCTTTATCATGTTTTATTCACCCCCCTCCTATCATCCTTACAAAGTAGAATGTGGAGGAGTATTTCTGTGCTTATGTTGTAGATAAAAAAAAACTGGGACCCAGTGTCTTCCCACATATTTTCTCTCTTGATGCTTGTTGGTCATGGATCTTCTGATAGTCCCTCATCTTATATGTAGACATTTTGTTCCTCATTAATTAGAATGAAAATCACCATATGGGGAGAGACTGTGCACCTGTGAATAACCTTCTAAAGAGAAACTTCATCTCTTACTACCTCAGAATTCATTGTCCTTGTTCCAAGAGTTCCCTTCCACACACAAAACTCATATTCGAGAAACATGTTAAAATGAATAATCATGTTAGGACTTTCTTGGGTCACAGCAAAATGAGACTGCACAATTTGCATCAGATGAAGCAAATAGGAGTCAAAATGCCACAATAGCAGAGCAAATTTCAGACAATATGATGCTACCAGTAGTAACATGATAGAAGTGGCAAGATAAATGAGCATGGATGATGAGGCCTGCCTTCTCTCCATAAATCATCTCTCATCTGGGTCAAATGATAATTTCTCAGAAGCATTTGCAAAACTGGATCCAGCTCTTATTGGCTTCGGGAGGTGTATAAAATAGACATCACTGATGGGTTTAAAGGAGAATAGATTCATTTTCCTTTGCACCGTCAAGAGGCAGTAATAATGGTTTGTCTGGATCCTGCTAGAGAGCCTAAAAGAGGATTTTAAGATCCCCGCTTGGAAATAAATTCAATTGAGAAGTCAACTCTCTTGTGCTTTGGGTTTGATTGAATAAGAAATCTCACTCAAGGGTCAACTACATATTTTTCAGGTTTGTGGTTTTGCAAGAGACCGGGACATGTTCTCCCAAGTCAATGATTTCCCTAAGAACTGAGTGTCTTCCTAGGATTGCAAATGTTCCTGAGGCATCTTGGTACACAATCAATCAAGTTGGCCTATTCACCAGGGCCTGTCTGAGCTCCAAGCAAGCACTGACTTTACCTCTTCCCATAAAGACTTGTTGGCAGTACTTATCAGTCTTTCTTCAGGCCATGAATTTAATTAGGCAAGCTCACATCAGTGCCAGCTGCCCTAAGCCCCTTCTCTTTCACTACTGAGGTACCCCAACATAGATGCCCATATCAACTCTTTAAAGAATTCCATCTTTGCTTCTTATCCAGTAACTAGAACTTCCTCCCTTTCACCTTATTCCCTTGCTGCAAAGCAATGCTTGGTATGCTTTTGCAACTTGCATTACCTATTCTCAAGATGGCACCGTGAAAATGAGCAGTTTACCTTTTACAGTGGTGCTTTATACAGTTCCCTGAATCATAAAAGATGAATCCAAGTTTTTGGCCACTCTTGGGAGATAGAAACTTCTTCAGCAAAATACTTCATTATCAAAGCACAGAAGTAAAGCAGGTCTCTAGTGGGTGTATGTTGCTCCTATATACATAGTGCCTTTCCTTTGCAATGTACTTCCAGTGATCTCTTTATTCTTTCATTCCACTCTCACAGTAACTCCAGAAGATAGTTATTATTAGCTTCATTTTGTAGAGATGAAGAGACTACAGTAAAAGAGTAAAATGACATATACATGGACACGTGGTTGAGAAGCAGCCAGACCAGGGCTGGCCTCTGGTGATCTGACAGATGCTATGGCCAATGCACTTTCTCTACTCCATAGCTGTCTTCCCCCTTGCATGGGAATTCAAGTCTGGAAGGGAATTCAACTTGAAATAACAGCAATAACAATAATAATAATAAAGTTAATAATTTTGTAGTTTCTGCTATGCTCTAGACACCATGCTAATAACTTCATATGCATTATTGGTTTTTGAGTACTATCATTATTTGTCCCATTTAATGAAGAACACAGAGCTCAGAGAACTTAACTTGCCAAAAGTTACACAACTTGGTAGAGATAGAATTCATGCCCATACCTGTGAGTGAAGCTATAAAATCTGCTAGTGCCAAACAGTTAAAACTTGGGAGGAAAAAGTAGGGCTTTGTGAACAGAATCCTGAGCAAGAAAGATGAAAGATCTAAAGCTTAAATACTCTGTACCCCAAAGCTCTAAGTTTTAATCTAATTCAGTTTCTATTCATCTGTGTGGCCCCAGCCCCCTAATCTGTTTGTTTCTTATAAAATTGGTCTGCTTCTCTTTGGCCTGATATCCCATACATGAGGATTTGGTTAGGATAGGAATTCCTAGGATCTGTCTAGCCTCAAGATCACTCAAAACAGCAAGATACCATTTTTAGTGTTAGTATTGGAAATACATCCCTAGTGTTCTGACACCTATATCAGTTCCTACATACACGGGGCTCTTTCTTAAGTCCCACACTCTTTCCTCGGCTGTGAGGCTAGCATATTAAGAAAAGCTTTATTCTTGAATAAGATGTCTATAAAATTATATTCATTTCCTTGTAGTATAAAAACTCATTATGTGAAATTAGGCTGCCCTTTCCAGAGTATATTTTTGAGAGCCCATTTACTTGTTGCTGGGCAAAGAAATGTCAGTCTGTAAACCAGGTAGATAAAGTCTCTGCCCTAAAGCCATTTCTATTCTGAGGATAACTAGCAACTTACCTCACCCTAGAGCAAACAGAGTTTTCGAAGGGCAGGATGTGAGACACCTCGTAGCCCATATGGAATTGATTTGTTTTTGTGTCCAAGGTCATCACTACCATGAGAGCAGCCATTTACTAAGTGCCTCCTTGGTACTTGATGTACGGTCCAGGTGTGTGTTAAATACATGATTTCTAAACTTTGTCATAGCCTTTGAGGTACTTTTTCATCCCCATTTACAAAGGAAAAAAAGCGAGGCTCTGGGAGACGTGGCCTGGACCTCAGAGCTAATCGGTTTCCCGCTGGTCTTCCTGCCTTTCTGTCCATCCCTGTTGCCCAATGAACAAGCCAGTTTCAAAGCAATTTCACCCCTAGTCCAGTGACACCACTTTTTCCTGGTCAGTCATCAGAGCTGTCCAGGACTTGAAGTACCATGCTGGCAGGAAAGACACCTTATTTTCTAACATTCTCACCCAAACTTTGTCTGGGGCTGTTGTCAACCCCAATCCCTAGTTTTTGTTTTTCTTTTTGCCTTTGTTTTTGCTTTTCTTTTTTTTTTTTTGGCGGGGGTTGAGGGATACCTGGGATTGAACTCAGGTATCCACTGAGCCACATCCCCAGCCCTATTTTGTATTTTATTTAGAAACAGGGTTTCACTGAGTTGCTTAGCACCTCACTTTCGCTGAGGCTAGCTTTAAACTATCTTCCTGTCTCAGCCTTCTGAGCAGCTGGGATTATAGGCATGCGCCCAATCTCTACTGTTTTTGACAGTTCATCAAAGCCTTTGTTCCTCTTTAATTCATTCAGTCCTGAGTTTCTAGTTGGTTATGATGATAGATATAACATTTGAGGAATGTTTGAAGTCTTCAGGTACAAAGTAGGAATCAATGGGCAGATAAGGTAGTAACAAAATATTACGATAATTGAAATATATAAAATATTAATTTTGGGACATTCATATAGATTTATAATTATTTTATTTGTGAATATCAAGATAAGTTATGTGGTTTTTATATTGCTCGTATGATAACTAAATTATATTTAGAGAACTACAAAGGATAAAAGTAAAGCAAGAGAATATATTTCAGATAATTTGGAATTTTTTCATTTCTCATTTTTAAAGCAAAATTTTATTTAAAACTTTTTAAAATGTCCCCTAAATTTCATTGCCTTTAAGGTAAATTTGTAGCTATAAAATTGTATCTTGAAAATTTTTCTGTGATAAACACAGGAAATAAGAATTATTATTCCTAGCCATACAATGCCACTAACCAGATCACAGCTGTTCCTTTCAGAGAATGGCATTCATCTTTCAACCAGGTATAGTGTCTGTCTCACAATCATAAGCACTTTCCCGTCTAGGGTTTCTTAAATTGAAAATATCCACAAATTACAGAGCCAGACTGGGGGTTTCCGGAGGAGGCAGATTCTGCACCAAATCCTGTCATTCTGTTGGCAGACTTTGCCTTTCTTTATGCTTTAGAAAATGCCATTAATTTAGGACCTGGATGAGCCTCTGTAACCTTTTGTAGTTGAGGGCCATAGGTTCACGTTCTGTGCATTCTTCCTTGTCTGTCCCTGTTCCAACCCAAGAGCTTCCCTGTGGCCCACTCGGAAAAGCCTGAAGCCTGGGCTGGCAGGAGAACCAGGAGCACGGCAGAGGGCACTTGCTTGGCTCCTTTGAACTTGGCTCTTGGTATTCTACTAGCAGTTGTCATTTAGGAGCAAAAGCTTCAGGGAGAGCAGATCAGCTGGCTGTGGGGAGGTTTTTGGCTTCTGACTACAAGCAGATTAATCAAACATAAGTAAAACTTACCTAGAGGGTGTCTGAGGATGTGTGTGTGCGACACTGTTAAAGCTACAGTGAACACAGTTCAAGGGACTGATTTTCTGGCCTAACCAGGTAGGTGTTCCATACTCTTTATTGACAGAGAAGGGGCAGGGAGGGGAAGAAAGAGAGAACAAAGACCAATTGCCAGAATCTAGTAATAAAAATAAAACAAGAAACTAAAATGATTTTTCTTTCAACAACCAAGATATCTTTCTGTTTAGAGGACTGATATCTCCTACCTAACCACAGATAACAAAAAAGAGCAAGAAAGAAAATGAGAATTAGTGGACAGTTTACTAAGTAGCAGGGACAAGGAAATTCAGGTCAGGAATTCCTGGTCTCCCATCTGAGGTAGGCACAGAGAAGATGTTGGAGGGAAGACTCCGTAAGCTTCCAGCAGAAGTACGCTTTTTGTCCCATGTCCCAGGAAACCCACTAAAGGTTATCAGCTTCACAGCTTCACTATGAAGTGAGGAATGCTCCATCAAGTCAAGGGCACATTATAATAAAGTGTTCTGTTTGTTTGTTTTGGCAAGCATAAGATGATTTTACTAAGTGATACTCTGATAGGGCCCTGGGCCAACACCGTTGGAGCTGGAAAAGCGAGTCTTCCCAGTACAAAACTTCTCAATCTTCCTGCTGTCAGCACTACGTTCAGGGGGCCCAGAGTGTCTGCAAAAGAATAAACTTTGTCAGCAGCACTGGCAAATTGCTGACATGGAACAGGACTACCCAGAATACTGCTCTGACCTTGGGGGGATGGGCAGGGAGTCTGAAGGACACTGTAGCAGAGAAGGGCTGACTGGAGAGGTGATCCCATTAGCTTCTGCCATCTACAGCACTTCCTGCTCTGTCTTTGACAGGGCAGGTTTTTCCTCTAAACAGAATGGGTGTGGCCCTTCAGCTTTCCAGTCTCAATCCTCCTCTTGCCATTGAACCTCCTAGGAGTGCCCTCAGGGTGTGCTGCAGATCCAAGAGGGCAAACCCAAGTGGGAGGGAAACCCTGAAACTTCTCTTCCCAGCACTTTGCTCCCATCTGCAGATTTACCAAGGCACGTGCCCTGAGTAGCAGGCTTCCAGAGAGAGCTCTAGGTGTTCTCAGCTCCATGCCTAAGTGCTCTTAGGGGATGGGATCAGGCTACTTAGTTGATTAATCTTCAGCTTCCTCATGAACTTGGGCCTTCAGGTCCTTCTTTCCAGCCTGAAAAACTGAACAGGTGGAATGAGGCGACTGGTGTGAGTGACAGAAGTTGAGTCAATGAGCATTGGCATCTGTGCAACCCAATGAGAGCAAATATTTGGTGGAATCAGTCATTCACCTCATCAAGGGCTCACTCCCAGATCAGAGCAATGAAGAAACACTCCCACAGGGAAGCCCAGCACATGGTAGACTGTAGGAGCAGCCAGAAAGGGATGAGTTGACCTTGTGCTTGATTAATGTTCACAGACAGAAAAAGGTTGTAGTTTCCAATGTTCCCAATAAGCCTGTCCCCTGTCCCATGGCCAAGTACAAGGGTTGGGCCAGTCTTACTCTCCCACCTCCCAACTTAGGACTTTGGATTCTCATCATGGTTGATATTCTTAGCAAACAAATTCACCTTAGATAAGAAACAAATGTTGGGGTCAGGAGAAAGTGGTGCCCAAGGACCTACACTTCCCACCTCTGAAATGTATTGATGTTGTATCCCCTCCAGATTCACGTCAAAATCCTAATCCTTGGTACGATGAAGACTTTAGGAGGAGATTAAGCTGTGGGGACATGGGCCTCATAAATGGGATTAGTGTCCTTATAAAAGGGACCCCTGGGGCTCTCTCATCTCTTTCTGCCATGTAAGGATACAAGAAGTCAAGAGCCCGCCACTCGGAATAATAGCCATTCCTACCCCCACCATGCTGCCACCCTGATTTCAGACGTGTAGCCTCCAGAACTGTAAGAAATAAATTTTGGTTGTATGTTTGCACCCAGTTTACAGTGCTTTGTTATAAAAGACTGAACTCACTAAGACACCCTGAGACTCCTTCCTTCTGGGAAGGTCTTGTTGGCCTTCGCCTAGCCAGGCTGTAAACACATTACCATGTCTTACTCCTGGCTTTGGGCCACTGCCCAGTCCTCAGGCAGGAGCTGCAGGCTTCCCTGCTACACAGCAATCATGTGAGAGCCTAGAAGTCAGAGGAAAAGAATTTCAGCAGGCACCATATGCCTGAGGAGGCAGAGTCCTACAGTTGGGGTTGCTTCTGCTAGGGACTGGTTTCCTGTTCTGCTCTGGTCACCAAGGTCCCAGCCTGCTCCCTGCCCTACATTCATTTGCCTTCTAGTTCCCTGGTGGATGCTGTTGCTTTCTCCCATGCAAGACTCGTTTGCCATCAGGCAAGGCCAAACCAGTCTCATATTTCAGAGTGATTTTGTAAGAGCTTCCAACTAGGCCAGTCATGGGCAACTTCCTTAAAGGAACAACAGGATTTCTCCCAAATGCCATTGCAATAGCTTCTTTGGGTGACCAAAGCTATAGACAGAACATTTCAGGCACTTCTACTCTAATGAGCAGGACTTCTTCCCTGTGTTTCTATCACACAAAACTATCATGTTTTCTTTGGAAAACTTGGAGCTGTTCTCCCAGGACTGTGACAGTTTGCCATGCACTAGGCATCCTCTCATGCTGGGGGAAGAAGCAGAAGAAAAATCTCTGCCCCTGACATTTCCTCCTCCACCTCCTGCCGTGCTCAAGCAGGATAAACCTCAGGATAACGAGGGGAGGAGGGACTCATGATCTTCAAGAAGCAAGCAGCTGGCACAAGCAGTTCAAATATTATCTGGAGACTGCTGTGCTACTATGCATTTACCCAGCATTTACCGAATACCTAACACGCATGCCAGGTCTTATGCTGGGTTCTAGCAATATGAAGGTGAATGATGCTTCTCTGAAAAACCTGGGATAGTGGAAGTTTAGCCAGGGAATATTCTCTCCTCAGGGCAGATGTGGCCCCAAGTAGTCCCTACTGAGAAGCAGGCAAGGGGACTGCTCCCCTTGCCTGCTTCTCCTGGTGGGAAGAAGAGTTGAGGCATAAAAAGAAAATGTTGTGTATATTTATATATATAATGGGATATTACTCAGCTTTAAAGAAGAGTGAAATTATGACATTTGCTGGTAAATGAATGAAGTTGGAGAATATTGTGCTAAGCGAAATAAGCCAAACCCCCAAAACCAAAGGCCAAATGTTTTCTCTGATGTTCATTCATAATGGGTTTGAGGGGTAGAGGGGAGAAAGGGTATGGAGGAAGGAAGGATAGTAGAGTGAAACAGACATTATGACTTCATGTACATATATGACTGCATGACTGATGTGATCCTACAGTATGTGTAATCAGAAAAAATGAGAAATTATACTCCATTTATATATGCTTATCAAAATGCATAAATGCATTCTACTGTCATATATAACTAATTAGAACAAAAAATGAAAAATGAAAAAAGACAATGAGAAACCCTTGGAAAAATGGATTAGGTGAAAAATGATAAATCATTTACAAATCATAAGTACTGGGTACAAGTTATTTATAATGCAAACCAATTCTGACCCACACTAATGGCATTGAGAGTTCAGAAATATTTCAATAACTATATAAAATAGTAAAAAAATAAATAAAATAAAAGAAGAAGGAGTGACGGTACAAGGAGGTTCTTCTCAGGAGAGCCAGGTTTTACAGAATTCCTTCAAGAGTCCCAGTTGGCCTTGTTCTCAGGCCTTGTCCAAGATATGTTTGCTCTTAGAGAAGTCAGCTTTTTCTATAAGTGTCCAGATTCTGAGCTGGCAGATGACACAAACCTGAGCACCTTTAAGATAAATGTTTGAGAACCTTGAAGAGAACCTTTAAGATAAAAATGGGACTGTTTTTCATTACCTTTGCTGTTTCTCCTATTTCCCCCATTTCACTCCCTTTTCTTTTGTCCCCTCCCTGTCCAGAAAACCAAGTGGCTCCTCACTGGTTTCAGGACTGAGCCTGTACTTCTCGGCTTGGCCTTTCCTGGAGTGTGGTTCACCGTAGGCCTGTTGAATATGGTTATAGCAATGAATCATTCTCTTGGTCTTTATTTTTCAGAACCTATAATTCATAGGAATTAATGTACTGTTTTTTCCTAGACACTAGAGAATTCGTAATTTCCTTCAAATTTAGTTTTCACCTTTTTACTTAGAGCTTGTTAAAGACTAAGGTCCCCCCCACCTTGTCTCTACCCCTAGCCAAACCCAGTGGGTACATGTGAGCAAGCATTCCCTGCATCCCAACCTCCATCCCCTGGGACCATCTGAAACCAAAATCCCTTGCACTTTTCAGCAAAGGGTTGTCTGGCTTTCCCTATTCCATAAGTGCGTACTAAAAATCCTTCATTCTTCAATGTGCGGGTCAATCATTAACAGTGAGCTGCACCTTTCATCAGGTTGTAAAAGATGACTCCTTAAAGTCACAACATTTTCACTGTCTGTGTAAGAAATGCTGGAGAGAATGTCACCTCAGGCCACTTGCCTCCAGGATTCCTAACCAAGATGTGGCAGGCTGTAGCCAAGCAAGCAGGTGAGGTGGTGACAAACGGCAGGAGGACCACAGGTGAGAGAAGGGGATCACCTTTCCCTTTTTTCTGTCCACTCTGATTCTCCCCTTGTGGCTTTCTCATCTGGATGCCAATGGATATTTTAATGTCCATTAAGAGACCAATGGTGGGCAAAAGAGTCCATGGACTCTTCTGTTTTAACAAGGAATGGGCAGGGGGACAACATGTTGATCTATATGGTCAACATGTAGGCTCTTTTAAGACACCTGGAGTTCCAGGGAGAAAGCAAGGGTCAGGCATGGAAGCAAAGATCACTGTCATAACGCACTGGCACATGACAGACCAGTCCTTCTGGGGGATAAAAGATGCCAGGAGACCATGTGGCCACGTTGGTATGGAACTGAGAATATCTGCAAATCTTACTAGAAAGCAAGAGCTTCCAAAGAGCTCTTGGAGTCTATGCCAGAGTGAGGTCTGGGTGTTTTGGCTGATTTTTTTTTTTTTTTTTTAACAGTTTCGCAGTAGTCTTGACTTTATAGAAAAATTGGGCAAGAAGTATAGAAAGCTCCAAAAATTCTACTTCCCCTTCCCCATAGTTTCCTCTATTATTAACATAGTAGATTCATGTGGCATCTTTATGATCATGAACCAATATTGACATATTATTATTATTAACTTAAGTCTGTACTTTACTTTGGGGTTTAGTTTTTGCGTTGTATGGTTCTATGGGTTTTAACAAATGCCTGATGACACATATCCATCATTACAGTCTCACACGGAATAGTTTCACATCCTAAAAATCCCATATCTCATCTTTTCCTCCTTGCTTTCCTTCCTCCAAATCCCTGGCAACCACTAGTCTTTTTACTGTGAATGGTTTTGCCTTTTATGGAATGCCATGTCATACAGAATGCAGCCTTTGCAGACTGACTTCTTTCACTTGGCAATAGGCTTTTAAGTTTCCTCCATGTATTTCTGTAGCTTGATAGCTTATCTCTTTTTAATACTGAGTAATATTTCATTGTATGGCTGCCCCCTAGTCTGCACCCTCAGGCTGGGATCCCATCTCACCCACATGCGGTGAGGTGGGATCCTGGCCTGAGGGTGCAGCTAACAGTCCAGGTGAATGGGAAGAGCTCTACAGGGAAACCAATGAGTCACCTAAAAATTACAGGGTCAATAGAAATAGAATTTCCTAGCTTCGTGATGCCCCCTACCCCCATGCAAAAAAGCTTATCACCCAGACCTGAGTCTTGGTTTAAGGTCACTGCTCAAACTCAGGTTCTCTCCCAGGGCATAGTGCTAGTGCATTGATACTCAGATCCCTTTCTCTCCATGTGACAGAAAGGGTGAGTGAGTCAAGTACTATGACAGAGCAATTTGCTTTAGATCTGTTCACATCCTGCCTATGTTTGGGCTCACATGACTTACATAGTCAACACAAGGCTAGAGAGCACTTGAGGATGTCTTCCTAAAGAGAAAGAAATTGGGGGCTACTTTGCCCAAAGCCTGTTTTATAATACAGGGCTCATCCAGAGACACTTGTCTTGTTCCTTGTCCCTATTTCTGATTATATAACTAGAGGAGTCAAGGGTTACCACAGATGGTTAATTAGACACAAGTGTCAGAGATGGGGGCCATGTGTTGGTCAAGAGAGCTGCCTTCCACCTGGAAGCCCCCTGAATAGGAATCCCTGGAGAACGAGGATATGCTTGTGGGAAGGAGGACCCATGGTGACTGTGTGTTCTCCAAATGTGCTGGCCTGGAGTTTTTCAAATAACAGGAGAGCAAAAATAGCCGAAATGACTTCCATGGAACCAGAAATGCACATAGAGTAGAATCAGAGTTAGATTTAAGCACAGCATCAGCCTTGGGGAAAGCTGGTCCCTCCTAATGCATCAGCATCTGGCCACTTCTGTGGTCCCTGGCCATTCTCTGGGGTATTTCACATACATCTGGGTCACTCAGAGAAGAGCAGGGCTCTTACCATTAAGTTATTTGGATCTGGGCAGGGAAGTACCTTGGTGGTATAGTCCTTACCTAGCACATGGGAGGTCCTGGGTTAGATCCCCCCAGGATCAAGGACTGGGTGACTTAGGTAGGGAGAGTTCCCTGTGTCCAAAATATTTCTATGAGGAAAACCCAGTGTTTGTGTTTCACAGGGATCTGTTTTCATGGAGCATCTGCTATTTGGGTGCTAATCAGAAGGTGATTTTTATTCATAGGAGAGACTTGTCATGAAAATTCATGGCAAAACCCAGCATTTGGTAGTAGGAGAAAAAGAGAAGACAGAGCTCTGGGATGTGTTACTCTGTCCTAGGAATGTGACTCACTCTATGCAGATTCTCTTCCTCCTCCCGTTCACACTTTTTCCTCCCGGACTTTTCAGAACCCTCTCTAGACTTAGCTCCTTTTATCTTATTCTATGCCCTTTCTTCCTACTCCACCCTGCATTTCTCAGTTATAGACATTGCAGCACATTTAAATATCCACCCATAATGAAAGCAAAACCTCCGCCTCAGACTGGGGTCCTCAGGAAATCAGGAAGTGGGGAAGAAAGGGGGGCACAACTGAGAATGACTTGTTTAGTCTGACACAACCTCTTTTGAAAGGAACTCTGTGTCTCTAGGGACAATGACGGACAAGGACTCATGACAGAGTTCAAAACTGTGCCCTAATGCTTCTAATCTTAAACTGTGGGTCATGCATTCATTCATATATTCTCACCATGTGGATTGATAGAGCACCAGTTACGTAAAAGGGTAAACCTTGGCATACAAAGATGATTGAATGTAGTCCTTCTCCCCAATAAACTGGTAAGAGAGACAGACCATGGGACAATAAAAGTGATAACAAGTGTGATGATCCTGAGAGACTATAGGGCCAGGACCTGCAGACAGGTCCTGGAACCCAACTATGCAGATCTGGAAAAAATTCCTCAGGACTAAACTTGAAGGTGAAGTTGGGGGAGAAAGACTCTGACTTGGGTGCTCCTGGCAGGAGTCCTGCAAGAACAAAAGCACAGCGTTGATTGGAAAACTGGGGTTCAAGACACTGGAACCTTAAATATCTGACCTGGGGAGAAGTGAGACCTAAGGCAGAAAGGCGGAGGCAGCTTGGGATGGACTTTGAGGCTGGGTAAAAAGGTGGAGGCTGAGGAAGATTATGGGCAACTAAGGACAGGAGAGACATAAAATCAGATTTTATTTGTTGAAGGAAAGTTCCAGTTGAGATATGGAGAATTGTTTTGGGGGGACAAGACAGGAGACATGGAGAGTGCATGGGAAGCTGTTAAAATGCAATAGGCTAGAAACGATGGTCCTCAGAAGTCTTTCTCCCCATACCTGGCCACCTCAGCCTTCCTGGTGAAGGCTTTCTTGAAACAACTCCTTCTTTAATTGCGCCATTTCTGTGCTTTCGGTGACTATAATGGTTTTGTTTTACAGCTACTACCAGGTAAAATCACATTCGTGTAAATATTTCCTCCTGATAAAAGCTAGCTTCTCACAGTATTTGCCCATCCGCCAGGCTCAGGGACCCAGCTGCCTGGCATTTCCTCACAGCCTCTGGTGAGAAGTTTCCTCTCTCTGGTTGTAAGTGGATACGCAATTGTTAAGACACTGTTCCAGCACAAGGAATTAGAATGTGATGGGCTTACTAAGGGAAGATCATTGACTGCGAAAGAGCACATGTATTTATTTCTTTACTTTAGGATTCTGCTTAAATTAAACTGCATTTCAAAGAAAAAGCATTTGATTGTTTAGGCCAAAGCAGAATTTAAAAAAAAAAAATACTTAAGAGGGAAAGATGGTAGAGCAAACTTCCTGACATTAGCTAGGTGATATTGGGGAATAATTGCTCTGTGCCTCAACTTCCACATTTAAATTGGAATAATTACTTTGCCCATCTGTACTCTCTCTGATTGCCACAACAAAGTACTACAAACTGAGTGGCTTAAACAATAGAAATTCATTGTCATACAGACATGGAAACTGTAAAACTCAAACTCAGGGGTGGGCTCTCTCCTTGGGGCTGTGCAGAAGCATCTATTCCATGTCTTCCTCCTACCTACTGGTGGTTGCTATCTTTGGCATTCCTTGGCTTGTGGAAGCATCACCCTGACCTCTACCTTCATCCTCACTTGTGTGTGTGTGTGTGTGTGTGTGTGTGTGTGTGTATGTATCCAAATTTCCCCTTGTTTTTAAGAACACAAGTCATAATGGATTAGGATCCGCTCTAATGACCTCATCTTGATAATATCTGCAATGACCTTGTTTCTAAGTAACATCCTATTCTGAGCTGCTGTTTGTTAAGGCTTCAAGTATGAATTTGGGGGTCAGGGGGACAAGGAGGCACAAGTCAATATATACACCACCTAACAGACTTTTCAACAAGAATTCAATGAGTGAAGTCCTACAAAGTTTTTAAAATAGTGCCTGGCACTTAAAAAGCCCTCAGTAATCTTAGGTTATGACAAATTCAAATGAAAAACTCCCAGGATAGCAGCAGGCATTGCAGTTCAAGTGGTTTGTACCAAGGTGGGTTTCACCTTCACGTAAGACTCATGGCTCTATTGATTGGCCAGAGCTTATGCAATACCGAAACAGTATTTTGAATAATACTCCTGGCTAAAAGGTGCAGGGTAAGAAGGGGCAGACATATTGAGATCTGAGTTTCCTTCTTTGTTCTCCAAGTTTGTATACTGTACAATGCAACTAGCCCAGGAGTGGTTGGGGGACTGTTATTTTTTTCAGAGGAGAGCCAGTGAAGGCTCTGTCTTCTGGATGCCCATGGAAACAAGCTTCTCAGTGTCTGTGACTCTCTCATGGGGAAAGGGACAGGCCTACCACAGTGAGCTGGTACAGCAGCTCTCTAGAGCGTGTATTCGATAAGCTGACCTCAGGCAGCCTGGGGGAGCAGCTGACGTACATAAGTGTTTGCTTAGAGACGGCTTTTGTAAAAATAAATAAGGTATGTTGATTTTTGTGTGTGGCTGATTAAACAAATCAGGAGATTCCCAAATGAATTCTAGGTAGGGAGGAACATATGGAAATTTCATCAAGCTGCTGAAATTAGCAGGAACTGGGCCTGAACAACTTTCTGGGTACAGCAATCTCTTCTCAGTGAGCCCGCGACAGCTCTTAGGTTGTGCCAGGGGGCTGCAATGGCGAGAGATGACAGAAACAAGACCTGCTTAGCAAAGGGGGTAGCGGACATAATGGGTCAGAGTCAAACCAAGCTGCCAAGAAAAAATTATTGTGGTATAGTTTCAGCTGAGGAATATGACAGAGGGGTTATTGTCTACAGAGAGGTTTTGATGGGCCGACTTTATTGCTGAACGACTCCTATCAGAAGCATGCACTCCCTGACCTCCAAGGCCAAAGCAATGGAGATTGCTCCCTCTTCCTTCTGCTGCTGGGATTCCTTTGTCTCCTTTCATTGGTAAACAGGGAGGTTTCTGTGTTCTTGTAAGAAAACCTGGACTGGGAGGCAGGATGCCTGCTCTGGTTCTGCCACCTCAAAGTTGTCTGACCTAGGACAAGTGTCTTAACCTTCCTGAGCTGTCTCTTCTATTTCCTCTATTATTTCTGGGTCTGGCATCATGGAAATCATGGACTTTTCTCCCTGAAAGTAATCTTGGGAATCTAGTTCAATCTACTTTGTAAATAAAGAACCTAAGACCCATTCCATTAGTAACAGTGATTCCTCAGCTCTTGGAAGTGTCAGGATGATGACTCTTTTCCTCTTAACAACCATCTGAAGCAGACATTCTTATACCCGTTTTACAGACAAGCAAACTGGCATGTCCAAGGTCCTTCAACTGCTGAACTGGCAGAGACAGGATTTTCGTAGTTCAGTGCACTTTCCGCAGCACATTATCTGCCTCCAGTTACTCTCAGATAATCCCGGCCTCATGCTACAATGGGCATCCTGTTTTAGGTTGGCACCAACCCTAGCAGGAGCAAGAATCTGATTCTTTTGTAGTTGCTGTTGTTCTAATTGGTTATACATGACAGTAGAATGCATTTTGACACATTGGAGCATAACTTCTCGTTCCTCTGGCTGTACCTGATGCTGAGTCACACCAGTAGTGTAATCGTACATGTATATAAGGTGATAATGTCTGTCTCATTCTACTGTCCTTCCCATCCTCACCACCCCACCCTCCCCTCATTCCCTCTGCACAACCCAAAATTCCTTCAAAGACTGATTCTTAAGAGCAGGAGTGCTCATGATAGGGGTAGGGTCCTACAAGCAGAACATTTATTCCAAGCAACTGCGGAAAGTAGCATTCTTCTTCCCAGTGTGAAATTTTTCAATGTATCAAAGAGATTTCAAAGCGAGAATATTTTACACATCTGATACTACAAATTAATTGTTTGATCAGGGGTCGAGCAGAATGAGTTCGTCAGGGACGCCCTTGTGCAGGTTGAGAGGTCGCTGCCTCACTATTCCTCAGTGAGGTGTTGACACTGCTTCCCCTGCCCTCTCCCTCCCCTCATTGTCCTTGACTTAAAGACCAGGACATCAGAACAACAGAATTAGCACCTCTCAAAACCTTAGGGAAAAGTCGCTTCTTCTGAGTAAATGGAGGTCTCAGTCAAGCATTGATGCCTTCTCTGAGCAAAGAAGAAACACCCTCTAAGCTCTCTCCATGGTGAGTTTAGATTACATTCTAGACGATTTGACAGCATTGGCCAATATGACAGCAAGCCTCAAGGAACATCCAGTCCATACTACACTGGGAGAACCCTGATGTGAGACTCCTGGTCCTTGTTACCAGTACCACCAAAGAGAAATGGGAACCTCATATCTAACTTTGAATTTCCTAACAAAAATAAAAAGTAAAAAAGAAACGGATGCAATTAATTTTAGTGATATACCGTATTCATTCCAATATAATCCAAATGTCACTTCAATGTATAATAATATAGTTATAAATGAGTTATTTCTTATTCCCTTTTTCATACTGTATTTGAAATTCAGCATATTTTTCACACTGACACACCTCAGCGGGGACTGACTGCATTTCAAATGCTCAGGGCCACATGTGTCTCTGGGCTACTGTGAGGGACAGTACAATGGAACAGATGGACACACTAAGGCCGGATGCATGTTCTGAGCTCAGTGGTTCCTGAGGTTCCTTCAGTACTACAATTGATGAGTCTGGGAGCACTAACATGGTTGGAAGCCCTTTCATCCTATTCTAGGTCTTCTGAATAAAAACAGATGCAACAAAATAATCCAAACTCCCCTCCTGTCACCAAAAACCTTAAACAGGCTGGTCTTAAACATTCCCGGTCAGAGTTGAAGAAATCTACCCTAGTCCCTTGGCAAGTGTACCATCTACCATCCCTCTGCACTAGGACTGTGGGTTAGATTGCCAAGAGACCAGGGAAACACTCAGAGATGGGTTGCAAGATATAAAATTTCTTGATTAGTGTTTACGGGGGTGGTAGTGGTGATGGTCAGCACTTCACTAGAAGGTCCAGTAGTGACAGGATGGACTGGTGGACCTCTATTGCACATAGTGCCTCTGGTCCCTCAGCAAAAAGGAGAGCCTCCTATCCCTCTCCATGCTTTGTCTGGGGACAGAGGGCTGCTTGGATGAGGACTTGCCTCCTATGGTGCTGTGGTCCTTACCAGTAACCACAGGGAGAGAGGTTTCATGAATTAGGTTACAGCATTAGCGTTAGCTTGCTTTGGTCCTTGAATTACTAGCATCCCAAGGATCTGCTGACCTGGAGCTGATGCAAAAGTCAGTTTTATACAGTTAATACTAACTTTCCCTAATTCATGAGAGAAAGTCAGTGTCCTTCAAGATAATACATATCTGAACATCCTGTGCCAGACTTGCTCTTATTGTTTACTTAACTTGGCCAGGTTTGGGGAATAAAGAAGGGGCACTTCAAGAGCATGGTGTTCTATTGGCCCCCTTTTCTTTAAGGATGGCACAAGCCTCTACCCCCATTCTTAGCAGTGGGTGTGTAAATGAGAATCTCTGCCTTCTCCCGGGGTGACTGCCATGATCTACCCTTACTCAGAGTTCCAGAGTTAATTATTAACAACCAAACAAATTCATTGAGGGACAGGGGTAGGCCTTGCGTTAAGGTCCCTGAGTTTCCTAGAAGTATGGGTTTGAGGACTTTGCCCTTCCTGGGTCCAGGGCAGAGTGACACGCAAACACTGGGCCTGTGATTTTATTACAAAAGCAAAAGTCTGTAGGAAACCCATTCGGAGATTTTTCTAGGAAAGTGAACTCTGCTGTTTGACATCTCTACTGAACAGATCTTTTGGGAGAATAAAATCACACTGACTTCGAAGAAACTGGAATAGACTGACCTGACTTCTAGCATAAAGAGAATTTAATTCATTGTATAAAACAACTACAAAGGAGAGTGAATATCTTAGGATATTTGATTTACTAGTATACAGACCCACCAGGAAACTAACCCACCCTGGAATTTGGAAGGGATGTGAGAGCTGATTCTGTCCCTTCTCAGTATATAGATGAAGCATCTGAAATGAGGAAAAGGCCAAGTTTAGCAAGAAAGGTGAATGACTTATAAGACCGTTGCCTTCCTAACCAGGGACAGCTGAAAGGGAAAGGATGCTTCACAATATCCAAGAGTTGTTTCTCTAAGGTTCTTCTAATAGATCCCCAAAATTTTGCTCATACAAAACTTAACTTTCCCTTGTTGACATGATTCAGAGGTGAACTTGGGTGTAATTTGGATCAAAATATCACTCTAAACTAATGGCACTTGCTCAGCATTTCCTGTCTGTATGGCACTATAGTAAACTGAGGTAAACACTCCATTTCCTCAAGTGTTTCCTCAAGAACAGTCATGGTTCTTTTTGTTATTTGGAAGATTGAGTAAAAACCTGTGAAGTACGTAGGGTTTCCTCACTCCATGTCATCCACAGCCTTGGTGAGTCACTACTTTGGCCAAGTAAAATCATGACCAATGAGAAAAGGAAGGGAGTAACAGGCAGGGTTGTCCTGACAGTGGACACAATAGGTGAGGGTCACAGAAGGTACCTTTGCACCACACCTAATTCAATCATTCTAGGCCACCAAGACTACTTGTTCACTTGTGTGTTTGGTTTTTTACCTTGAAAGTTTAAGGGTCCCTTATCTAATGACAATGCTCTTTTGGAGGATAAGTTTTTTAGAATTTTTTAAATTAGTTTTGTACGTGACAGTAGAATACACTTTTTTTTTTTTTCTGGACTTTGGTTTCTTTTTTTTTTTTTTTAACATTTTTTTTTATTGTAAACAAATGGGATACATGTTGTTTCTCTGTTTGTACATGGCACAAAGGCATACAATTTGTGTAATCATAAATTTACATAGAGTAATGTTGTTTGATTCATTCTGTTATTTTTCCCTTCCCCCCACCCCTCCCACCCCTCTTTTCCCTCTATACAGTCCTTCCTTCCTCCATACTTGCCCGCCTCCCTAACCCTAACTCTAACTCTAACACTAACCCTTCCCTCCCCCCCATTATGTGTCATCCTCCACTTATTAGCGATATCATTCGTCCTTTGGCTTTTTGAGATTGGCTTATCTCACTTAGCATGATATTCTCCAATTTCATCCATTTGCCTGCAAATGCCATAATTTTATCATTCTTTATGGCTGAGTAATATTCCATTGTATATATATACCACAGTTTCTTTATCCACTCATCAATTGAAGGGCATCTAGGTTGGTTCCACAGTCTGGATATTGTGAATTGAGCAGCTATGAACATTGATGTGGCTGTATCTCTGTAGTATGCTGATTTTAAGGCCTTTGGGTATAGGCCAAGGAGTGGGATAGCTGGGTCAAATGGAGGGTCCATTCTGAGTTTTCTAAGGAATCTCCACACTGCTTTCCAGAGTGGCTGCACTAATTTGCAGCCCCACCAGCAATGTATGAGTGTACCTTTCTCCCCACATCCTCGCCAACACCTGTTGTTGCTCGTATTCTTGATAATCACCATTCTAATTGGGGTGAGATGGAATCTTAGGGTGGTTTTGATTTGCATTTCTCTTATTACTAGAGATGTTGAACATTTTTCCATATGTTTTTTGATTGCTTGTAGATCTTCTTCTGTGAAGTGTCTATTCATTTCCTTAGCCCATTTGTTGATTGGGTTATTTGTATTCTTCGTGTAGAGTTTTTTGAGTTCTTTATAGATTCTGGAGATTAGTGCTCTATCTGAAGTATGATTGGCAAAGATATTCTCCCACTCTGTAGGCTCTTTCTTCGCATTGCTGATAGTTTCCTTTGCTGAACGAAAGCTTTTTAGTTTGAATCTATCCCAGTTATTGATTCTTGCTTTTATTTCTTGTGCTATGGGAGTCCTGTTAAGGAAGTCTGATCCTAGACCAACAAGGTGAAGATTTGGACCTACTTTTTCTTCTATAATCTGCAGGGTCTCTGGTCTGATTCCGAGGTCCTTAATCCATTTTGAGTTTAGTTTCGTGCATGGTGAGAGATATGGGTTTAGTTTCATTCTGTTGCATATGGATTTCCAATTCTCCCAGCACCATTTGTTGAAGAGGCTATCTTTTCTCCATTGCATATTTTTGGCACCTTTGTCTAGTATGAGAACATTGTATTTATTTGGGTTTGTGTCCGTGTCCTCTATTCTGTACCATTGATCTGCCTTTCTATTTTGGTACCAATACCATGCCGTTTTTTTTACTATTGCTTTGTAGTAGAGTTGAAGATCTGATATTGCAATACCCCCTGTTTCACTCTTCCTGCTAAGGATTGCTTTAGCTATTCTGGATTTCTTATTCTTCCAGATGAATTTCATAATTGCTTGCTCTATTTCTGTAAGGTACGTCATTGGGATTTTAATTGGAATTGCATTGAATTTGTATAGCACTTTAGGTAGTATGGCCATTTTGACAATATTAATTCTTCCTATCCAAGAACATGGAAGATCTTTCCATCTTCTAAGGTGTTCTTTAATTTCTTTCTTTAGTGTTGTATAGTTCTCATTGTAGAGGTCTTTCACCTCTTTGTGAGATTGATTCCCAAGTATTTTATTTTTTTGGAGGCTATTGTGAATGGGGTAGTTTTCCTAATTTCTCTTTCTGAAGATTCATCACTTATGTATAAAAATGCGTTGGATTTATGAGCATTGATCTTGTAACCTGCTACTTTACTGAATCCACTTATGAGTTCTAAGAGTTTTCTGGTGGAATTTCCAGGTTCCTCTAAATATATAATCATGTCATCAGCGAACAGGGATAGTTTGAGTTCATCTTTTCCAATTCGTATCCCTTTAATTTCTTTGGTTTGTCTAATTGCTCTGGCTAGAGTCTCAAGAACGATGTTGAATAGAAGTGGTGAAAGAGGGCATCCCTGCCTTGTTCCAGTTTTTAGGGGGAATGCTTTCAGTTTTTCACCATTTAGAATGATATTAGCCATGGGCTTAGCATAAATGGCCTTTACAATGTTAAGGAATGTTCCCACTATCCCTATTTTTTCTAGTGTTTTGAGCATGAAGGGGTGCTGTATTTTATCAAATGCTTTTTCTGCATCTATTGAAATAATCATGTGATTCTTGACTTTAAGTCTATTAATATGGTGAATTACGTTTACTGATTTCCTGATGTTGAACCAACCTTGCATACCTGGGATGAAGCCCACTTGATCATGGTGCACTATCTTTTTAATATGTTTTTGTATGCGATTTGCTAAAATTTTGTTGAGAATTTTTGCGTCGATGTTCATTAAGGATATTGGTCTGAAATTTTCTTTCCTTGATGAGTCTCTGTCTGGTTTAGGTATCAGTGTGATATTGGCTTCATAGAATGAGTTTGGGAGGGTTCCCTCCTCTTCTATTTTATGGAATACTTTGAGAAGTATTGGAATGAGTTCTTCTTTAAAGGTTTTGTAGAACTCGGCTGAGAACCCATCTGGTCTCGGACTTTTCTTTGTTGGTAGGCTTTTGATGACTTCTTCTATTTCAGTACTTGAAATTGGTCTATTTAAATTGTTTATGTCCTCCTCGTTCAGTTTAGGCAATTCATATGTCTCTAGAAACCTGTTGATGTCTTCGAAATTTTCTATTTTGTTGGAGTATAGATTTTCAAAATAGCTTCTAATTATATTTTGTGTTTCAATCCTGTCTGTTGTGATATTTCCTTGTTCATTCCGAATTTTAGTGATTTGGGTTTTCTCTCGTCTTCTCTTTGTTAGTGTGGCTAAAGGTTTATCAATTTTGTTTATTTTTTCGAAGAACCAACTATTTATTTTGTCAATTTTTTGTATTGTTTCTTTTGTTTCAATTTCATTGATTTCAGCTCTGAGTTTAACTATTTCCTGTCTTCTACTACTTTTGGTGCTGTTCTGTTCTTCTTTTTCTAGGGCTTTGAGCTGTAGTGTTAGGTCGTTTATTTGTTGAGTTTTACTTCTTTTATTAAATGCGCTCCATGAAATAAATTTCCCTCTAAGTACTGCTTTCATAGTGTCCCAGAGATTTTGATATGATGTTTCTTTGTTCTCATTTACCTCTAAGAATTTTTTAATTTCCTTCCTAATATCTTCTGTTATCCATTCATCATATAATAGCATATTGCTGGAATAGTTTCTGTGTTTTACTCGTTCATTTATTTCTAACTTCAATCCATTATGATCTGATAGAATACATGCTAGTGTCTCCATCTTCTTGTATTTGCTAACATTAGCTTTGTGGCATAATATATGTTCTATTTTAGAGAAGGATCCATGTGCTGCTGAGAAGAAAGTGTATTCGCTCTTGGTTGGATGGTATATTCTATAAATGTCCGTTAAGTCTAAATTATTGATTGTGTTATTGAGATCTATGGTTTCTTTGTTCAATTTTTGTCTGGAAGATCTGTCCAGTGGTGAGAGAGGCATGTTAAAATCACTAGTATTATTGTGTTATGGTCTATTTGGTTTCTGAAATTGAGAAGGATTTGTTTGACATACATGGATGAGCCACTGTTTGGGGCATAGATGTTTATGATTGTTATATCTTGCTGATTTATGCTTCCCTTAAGCAGTATGAAATGACCTTCTTTATCCCTTCTGACTAACTTTGGCTTGAAGTCCACATTATCGGAAATGAGGATGGATACTCCAGCTTTTTTGCTGAGTCCATGCGCATGGTATGTTTTTCCCCATCCTTTCACCTTTAGGCTATGGGTATCTTTTTCTATGAGGTGAGTCTCTTGCAGGCAACATATTGTTGGATCTTTCTTTTTAATCCAATCTGCCAGTCTATGTCTTTTGATTGATGAATTCAGGCCATTAACATTCAGGGTTATTATAGAGAGATGATTTGGTTTCCCGGTCATTTGGTTCATTTTTTAAATGTTATTTATTTATTTGTTTGACACAACTTGTTTCCTCCTTTATTTGACAATTCCTTTAGGATAATTCCTCCCTTTGCTGATTTGCTTCTTTGTTTTTCATCTCTTCCTCATGGAATATTTTGCTGAGAATGTTCTGTAATGCTTGCTTTCTTTTTGTAAATTCTTTTAGCTTTTGTTTATCATGGAAGGATTTTATTTCATCGTCAAATTTGAAGGTAAGTTTTGCTGGGTATAAGATTCTTGATTGGCATCCGTTTTCTTTCAGGGCTTGAAAAATGTTGTTCCAGGCCCTTCTAGCTTTTAGGGTCTGGATTGAAAAGTCTGCTGATATCCGTATTGGTTTCCCCCTGAATGTAATTTGGTTCTTTTCTCTCACAGCCTTTAAAATTCTGTCTTTATTTTGTATGTTAGGTATTTTCATTATAATGTGCCTTGGTGTGGGTCTGTTGTAATTTTGTATATTTGGAGTCCTATAAGCCTCTTGAACTTGATTTTCCATTTCATTCTTCAGATTTGGGAAATTTTCTGATATTATTTCATTGAATGAATTGTTCATTCCTTTGGCTTGTTTCTCTAGGCCTTCCTCAATCCCAATAATTCTTAAATTTGGCCTTTTCATGATATCCCATAGTTCTTGTAGATTCTGTTCATGATTTCTTACCATCTTCTCTGTTTGTTCAACTTTGTTTTCAAGGTTAAATATTTTGTCTTCAATGTCTGAGGTTCTGTCTTCCAGGTGTTCTATCCTACTGGATATGCTTTCTATGGAGTTCTTAATTTGGTTTATTGTTTCCTTCATGTCAAGGATTTCTGTTTGTTTGTTTTTCAATATTTCTAACTCTTTATTGAAATGATCTTTTGCTTCCTGTATTTGCTCTTTTAACTGTCGATTGGTGCGATCATTCAATGCTTGCATTTGCTCTTTCATCTCATCGTTTGCTTCTCTGATCATTTTAATTATGTACATTCTGAACTCCTTTTCTGTCATTTCTTCTGCCATGCTGTCATTGGGTTTTATTGATGTAACATCTAGATTTGTTTGCAGCATTTTCTTTCCTTGTTTTCTCATATTGTTCAGGTATCAGTGGACCGTTGAGATATTGCAGATTTCCTCTATTGACTTACAATATCCCTGAAGATTTCTATGTATATCCCCCCTTAGCCTTCAGTAGGCTGAAGTCTTGGAGGAAGTTGATGATGCGGTGCTCCACAAGGAAGCTGCCTCTCTAGGAGTGGTGGCCTTCAGGTGGGGTATAATCCCTGCTAGTGGGCAGAGGTGCCTCCACTTGTTGACCAATGTTCATCCAAAGGGGACCTAGGCTGCGGGCTGAGGCAAGGCCTGTTTGGGCCTGAGTCTCTGGTTTTACCGTCCTTGTGGGGAAACCTCACCCAGCAGGGAAGACTCACCCGGTGGGGAGGTCTCGCTGGTCAGTTCCCTCCTAGAGGTTCCCCTCAATTTACAGCTACCACCTGGGCTGGGCTGCCTTCCTCTGCAAAGTTCCCAGGGGCCCGGCCCTGCCTCCTGGGCCTGGGAGCCTCACCCTTCGCAGATGAATCTCCTTAGGCTGCCCCTCCTCAGAGAATCTGCCCGCAGGCCTGGAACCTTCGCTCCACCCTAAGCCTGTCTCTGTGCGGCTCTTCCACCCAGAAGCCTCCTAGATCCTGGGACCCTGCTCTGCACCTAATCGCCTGGCTATGCGGCCCCTCCTCTGAGCAGCCACCTGGGGCCCCGTACAATCGCTCTGAGTCCCAGAGACCCGCCACACGCCTCTTCCTCCAGACAGCCGCCCAGTATTCCGGTGCGGTCACTAGGAGTCCAAGAAACTCACTGCGTGCCTCCACCTCCCACCAACCACCCATAGCCCTGGGCAATCAATCATTCCAAGTCGAAGTGACCCTCCCCATTCCTCCTCCTTCTCCAGATAACCCCCCGAGTGTTCAGGAGTGGTCGCTCTGAGTGGCTCTGAATCCATGTGACCCGCTGCACGGGTCCTCTGGGCAACCGCCCGGAGCTCTGGTGCGGCCACTCAAGACCAAGCGACCCACCACGCTCCTCCTCCAGGCAGCCCCCTGTGTTCAGGAGCTGTCACTTTAAGTCCAAACAACTCACCACTCGCCTTCTCCTCTGAGCAGCCGCCTGGAGCGCTAATGCAGTCACTGCGAGTCCAAACGACCCACCGCGCTCCTCCTCCTCCTCCTCCTACTCCTCCGGACAGGCCCCGGGGTTCAGAAGTGGTCTGAGTCCAAACAGCTCGCCACGCAGCCCCTCCTCTGGCAACCGCCTGTAGCTCTGGTGTAGTCACTCTGAATCCAAGTGGCCGCGCTCCTCTTCCTCCTCCTCGTCCTCAGGGCAGGCCCCGGGGTTCAGAAGCGTCGTTCTGAGTCCAAACAGCTCGCCGCGCAGCTTCTCCTCTGGCAACCGCCTGTAGCTCTGGTGCAGTCACTCCGAATCCAAGTGGCCACGTTCCTCCTCCTCCTCCTCAGGGCAGGCCCCGGTGTCCTGAGTCCACACAGCTCTCCTCGCCACTCCTCCCCTGGGCAGCCGCCGGAGCCCCAGTGGTTGCTCCGAGTCCCAGCGCTGTGCCGAGCGGCCTCCTTTTCGGCGCTCCCAGCTGTCCGAGTTCACTGCTCCAGCGGGGGGAGGGGTGTCTCGCCGGCAGCTGTACTTCACAAAGTTTCCTGCGTTCCGGGACCACCTTCCCATCCGGGACGCCTTCCCAACGGGTGAGAGTCACCCGGCTGCTTTGCGTTGGTCCCAAGTGTCTCAATATCTCCTCTTTTGAATCCTGAGTCCTGGAGCAACATGAAATGCAGCCACCCTCTAGGCCGCCATCTTGAAACCCCTAGAATACACTTTTAATTAATGCAAGAATTCCTTTGTATCTTCACAGTCATCTAAAAGAACAAGGTCTTAGAGATAAGGGCACAAGAGAAAGGCCAACCTTCTGATGCCTTAGAATTCAGATCATAAGTAGAGGTGGGGGGGAAATAACAGAATGAATCAAAAACTATTACCCTCCGTAAA
Organism: Sciurus vulgaris; assembly: GCF_902686455.1. Classification (NCBI taxonomy): domain Eukaryota; kingdom Metazoa; phylum Chordata; class Mammalia; order Rodentia; family Sciuridae; genus Sciurus; species Sciurus vulgaris. The sequence continues at coordinate 142,125,921 of NC_136466.1, forward strand.
TGTATGATTACACAAATGGTATGCCTCTACGTCATGTACAAACAGAGAAACAAGATGTATCCCATTTGTTTATAATAAAAATGAATTTTAAAAAAAGTAGAGAAGGTCATTTTACATCTAATCTTACATAAACTACTTCTACATAAACTAAATCCAAATTTCTTGGAATTGCTTTCTCTCAGTTGGGAAATGTACTTTGAAAACTCTTAGGCTCTGAGTGGGTGACTTGGCAAAAGAACATGGTGAGGTCCTTCAAATACCATGCTCCTTGCTGTTTTCTCAGAGGGTGATTAACCCATAACCTGAGGCTTTGACACTCCACTAAGTTCTTTCTAAAATGAAACCACCATGTGCCCATGCTATGTCTACAGCCAACTCAGGTGAACGAACACAGGGCCAGGATTTCATCTAAGCTTTCTGACCTTTCTCAAGAATGAAATGAAGGAAAAGCAAGGAACCCTAGGGTTCTCCATTTTCTGTGTCCCAAAGACCCTTGGCTTTGGTTAAATTAAGCAAAACAAATGTGATGTCATCCTTGAGAAGGAGACCCAGGTCCTGGGATTAGGACACACTCTGATCACAGGAGACATGTGGTAGATCTATGAGCCTGAGTGGAGGATCCAAGGCTTAAGGCCAGGACCTATTAAGAGCCTTCTAGCCAGTACATCACCAGATGTACCTTGAACAGGGAACATTGGCAACTCACAGTGTGTCCAGTGGAGGGCGACAAGGAGGCAGTCTCGTGAGACCCCAGACTTTGAGAACAAAATGGAATATTGCTTCCCCACTGGCTGTCTATCCTTTAAAAAATCTCATATGGAAAAAAGAAAAAGAGGGTCTTCTTTGCTCTAGATAACATAAGCAAGAGCAGTGAAAGGAGATTATAGAGAAGTTGGTTTTTCTAGCAATTAGAGCTGTCCACAGGCAACAGGCCCCCTGCAGGATGGTACCTTTCTTGAGACTTGACATGATCACACAGAGACTGGGGAAAGGAAGCACCAGCTGAGGAGTTGAGGAGGGATAGTTTTATGATATTTTTAAAGAAAGCAAACAATAAAGGTGAATTCGGGGTCTCTGTTCCATAAACTCTAATTTTTCCGCATTAACCACTTCATTAACAGAAAACCTGAGAAATGGGAAAGCTAATGAGTTTGAAGTGCATTGTGAAAATACTTTCTGAGAAGCTAATGGATGACAAAGGGCAATGCCTATGGTGTGGCTAAGAGCACAGGCTGAGCCCAGAGGGGTTCAAAGCCTGCCTCCCTGCTGTTTGGGCTCTGTGAACTTAGGTTATCTGACTTTTTTACAACTTCACTTTTGTAGCTGGAGATAGATATGATAATTCCTGCTGTTATTGCAGGTCTGCAATCAGTGAATGCACCTGAAATGTTAGGACTAAGCCTGACACATAAGATTGTTATAGCAGGAGAAATCAGTATTAGTCCTTAAGTCCATGGGAGAATTTAAACAACAAAGCATCAGCTTGCAAGAAGCTCGCACATGGCTGGGCTAGTGGCTCGATGGTAGGACTCTTGCCCAGAGTGCGTGAGGCACTGGGTTTGATCCTCAACGCCATACATAAATAAATGAACAAAATAAAGGTCCATCAACATTAAAAAAAAAAAAAAGAGAGAGAGAGAAAGAAGCACATAATTCTTTTGATTTGTTATCTAATGAAAGGCAACAGTTAAATATAGTTTCTTTTCTTGTTAATAATAGGCACTTTTTTAAGGGTCAATTCAGAAATGATAAACCCCATCCACAGAGTAAATGACAGCTAGTCTTATGACATAAAGGATAAGATAAATCAAGTTCAGCAGGGTGTTTTTATTTGTTTTGTTTCATTTTTGCATTTGTTTGGGGAGTGAGACTCAAAAAGCAAAGTCCTTGGGATTTTCACTGTTTACTGTGGCTATGTCCTGACTTCTCATCCCCCAAGAAAAAAACAAAAAAGTTTCATCTAGAGAGCTTAGCTGTCCCAGTGTTGACAAAACAGTGACATCTGGCTGACAATCTAATTATCCCCTCCCTAAATGTTTTTCTTATCACAAGTAGCACCTAGAGGACAAGAAGAAAGGAGGAGAAAAAGGTATGGGTGGATTCACACTTCTTACCCTGGGCACTGCCCTTTGCATGAGGGCCGCAGAGCCATTTGTCCCTCATTTGGTTCCTTTGAGTTTCCCAGGCTCCGGACTCCAAGCTCTTAAATAAGCTGGCAGCTAATCAAAAGAAAGGGAGAAAGATCCCAAATGTCCCTCTTAGGACATATTATGTAGCTCTTTGAGATCCTGACTGCTTCTTTGTACAAATGAAATAGATCACTGGGGGAAAAAGCAGAGGCCTCCTGCTGTCGAGCAAAACAGTTTTCCAGTCCTGGAGTGACACCACTTTGTGTCTACGTGAAATGCGGTTGTCTCGCTGAACAATCAATTGCATGTGACAGAGGAGCTTATTTTTCACACTCTCAGTCAGTGCAGTGAGACCACAGACAACTCCAGATGGTCTCTTTGGAAATTGGATGCTGCCAAGAATGAGCAGCTAAATTGATTCCTTTCATTTGGGATTGTCTATAAAAACTAATATTATTTAAACATGCTAAGAACTGTATGTTTCATCGGTGTGCTCCAGGGCATGAGTCAGTGCTTGAGCAATATGTGCTGATCATCCACATTCCCATCACATAGAACTCTCCCAACTGGTATATTGATTCTGGTCCTCACATTTTGAGTGGGGATGAAATATGGACTAGAAACTTCGAGTTTGAGATCCAAGTTATTTTTTTCTAGTTGCTTCTTCTGTATTGCTTCTTCCTCTGTTGCTCTTTTCTTCTTTTATTGTTTAACACTAGAAATTGAATCTATTTGCATGGAAATCTATCTGCTATGTAGAACATTGCATAACTTACTTTACAGGGCAGAAAAGGGCACTTAACTTGGCAATAATACTTGGAGAGGCATTATTTGGTGAGCTAACTATGGGCTTTAGTTTCAGGTCAAAAATTATGAGTTGATTCTTATTTGACCCATAGTGTATTTAGAGATGGTAGTTAAATTCAGCAAAATTCTCTTCCAAAAGTTCCATTTGTCTGGAAGATTATACATGCTAATCTGTATAAAATGCCCACAAAAGTCTCTTGGCATGATATCATAGAATCACATGTCAGTCTTTTAAGACTTTAAAATAGCTATAAGGACTACAGAAGAACCTGGATAAGGCTGTTAATTCGTGTGGCCCAAGGAAGGGAACAACACAGACACCTTGTGCTCACATCCGCAGAGTGTGTGAGGTTGCCACAGGTAACCTCCCCTGAGAGCTTCTCCTGCCTAACCAAGCTTTCGGATCTAGTTCTCTTAGTCAGAAAAAAAGAATTCACTGGGATGGATTATTTTAGCCTCCTCTTCCTTCTACACAAAGACTCACACTTATCTCTAAATGAGTTCTGATGTTATGAGAACCGCAAATTAGTGTAATTGAGCCTATTAGAAGACGGGGGACGACTCAGAAGAATAAGTCTGTTGACTTCATAGGCATCTGCCCAGAAAGGTTTCTGACTTAATGGTTACATTAAAAAACCATTCGCACAGCACCCAGCACCTCACCCCATAACCTGACTGAAGTCAAGAGTGCCAGATCATTCTCTCATTGTTCCTTCACCTGCTGGAAAGTGTGGTTCACCCTTCTATTAGATGAAGCGACAGCCAACCTCTAATACTTAATTAATGTAAAACAATGCTATGATTATTAAGCATGATGTTGATAAATTTCAGCCACTAATGAGATCATCTTTGCTTAAATAAATGGATTGGTTAGTGGAATTTCAATACAAACTTTCAATATAAAATCATCAGCAGAGGTTAGCTGTTGCTAGATATTTAACTACATATACCAACAAGCTATTAGGACAAGTTTTCATTCCCAAAGAGACTCAACAGGCCTTTTTAGGACCTAAGTAAATGTACTGTTCATTACTCTGGACCAAGGACATATTAATTTTTTAATAAAATATTTTCAAGTAACTGTCCTCAAAAACACTTTTAATATTGAATTGAGGAGGTAGGGATGAATACCTTTATGAAAACAATTAAGTAAATGTATTAAATGGTGCATAATAACTGAAAAATACCATATTTATGAGAAGCATAAAGGAATTGTGGTATGAAATCACTGTATGACAGTCCCTAGCTAATGTTGGTATTCCTTACATACTTAAAGTGTTAGAAAGATGGCAATATATCTGTTTTTCATTGTCCTCACTAGATTGAACAGGAAGCTTGAGGAGGGAAGAACCCATGTCTCATCTACTACTATGTCTATTTTATTCATTTAGCCTGTAACTAACAATGCTAATTATGCACATTTAATGACAGGCTGAACAGCTACATCAAAACAGGAATTTAAATTCACCTGGCAATGTATCTTTTCATTTGCTCAACAAATTTCTTAATCCATTTTCTGTTGCTGTAACAAAATACCTGCAGTGTAGTAATGTGTAAAGAACAGATGTTTACGTAACTCCTAGTTCTGGAGACTGAAAGTCCTGGGCTGAACAACCCCATCAGATCAGCCTCTGGTGAGGGCCTTCTGACTACATCACAACATGGTGGGTGGCATCATGGCGGTAACATGTACAAGAGGGAGAGCTCACATGGTGGGACAGGAAGCAAGAGATTTAGAGGTCAAGCTCACACCTTTTGTAACACCCTGCTCTCTCCGGAGAGTACTAGTCCCTTGAGAACTATTTAATCCCTTCCAGTGGAGGTACCCCAGTGACCTAAATGCTTCCCACTAGGCTGACATCTTAAAAGGTCCACCTCCTCCCAAGACCAGCACACTTGGAACTGAGCTTCTAGCACCTGAACTTTTAAGGAACACACTCAAACCACATACGAACCATAGCAGCAAACATTTGTAGTTACCTCACCATGTATACCTCACATCACTGTGGACACTAGGGTACAGAGGTGAAGAAAAACCATTTCTCTGGTGGGTTCATTTTACCCTCTCAAAATTGGAAAGGTTTTCAGATCAACCTGGGCAGACTTGGGTGAGGAGGGAAATGGTTGAGAACAGAAGTGACTATGTATAGTGAGCAGTGAGAAATAGGGCTCATTATGTGTGAAAAGCCTTAAGACCTGTGTCTTGAGGGCAGTGAAAGTCAGCAAAAGAATTCAAGTTAAGCAAGATTTAAAAGTCACTGGAAAGGTTCCAGAAACATTAATGACATCATGGTTAAGAGATGGTTCATTACTGATGAAAACTTCAGTCAGGTTGTATACACCAAAAAAATGCAATTTCAAAACCTTAAGAAGAAGTGAGACATACAGTTGTCACAAAGAATTTGCAGGCCAGGATTATATTCATACATTCATTTTTAAAGTTATTTAATAAGCATTTATCAATAGTGGTTTAATATTTTCATAAATAAAGCTTTTTTCTTTAAACATGGTATTTCTAAAAAAAAAAAAAAACTGGCTGCATTGCTATAATGTGGTTTTGATATGTGCATAGCAAGAAATCTTTTCTAGCAGACTACACTTCCATTTCATAATTTAATGGGATAATGGGATGACTTAGTCATACCAAATTCATCATAGAGCAAACTTCGTTGGTGTTCATCTATTCCATTACATTTTATATAAACTCACACAATGTGATAATTAACACCATTATCTAAATCATCTCTTCCCTCTAACGTTTCCTACAGAACACAGAATGATCATGTTGCATTTCTGTATATGCAGCCAGATTTTACTAATATGTACTCTGGCTACAATTTAGTTCCTTCATAGGTCATGAACCTTCTTCAGTACCCATGAAACTGCAGGCCAAACTAAGAGGTGCTAAGCAACTCAGTGAGACCCTATCTCTAAATAAAATACAAAATAGGGCTGGGGATATGGCTCAGTGGTCAAGTGCCCCTGGGTTCAATCCGGGTATCAAAAAAAAAAAAAAAACACATTTCCATCTCTTAATATGAGTTACTTATGGCATATAAAAGCCAGTCAGTCTATTCAGTCCTAAGGGCGAGTAGGAAGACAAGGTCTCCTGAATGTGGAAATGCCCCTCAGTATCATCTTTGCTGAAAGTGTAATGTGCATTTGAATGTCAAAAATCTAGTTTCAAAAAGTTGGTCTTGGAACAATAAAAACAACCCAAGTTAGAAATAAATGAAGGATTTAAATAGATATTTCTCCAAAAATGATATACAAATGCTCAATAAGCACAAGAAAAGATACTCCACAGCATTATTCATTTCGTAAATGCAAATCAAAACCACACTGAGTTATTTCCACACACTCACTAGGATGTCTATAATAAAAAGGACAGGCCATTACAACTGTTGGCAAGAACATGGAAGAATTATAACTTTCTTAACTTGCTGATAGAAATAAAAGATGGAGCAACCATTTAAGAAAACCATCTGGCAGTTCCTCAAAAACTTGAATATAAAGACCCCATAATTCCACTATTAGCTACATACCTCTCCAAATTGATAATAGATATGTGTCCATGAATGTTTGTAACAACCCTTTTCACACTTTCTAAAATGAAAATAACTCAAGTGTCCATTAATGGATAGAGAAACAAAATGTGGAATATCATTTCATATTATTAGAAAAGAATGAAATACTCGCACATACTGAAACATGGATGAACCTCAAAAACACTATGCTAAGTCACACCATCCACAGCCCAGGGTGGTAGGGTAGTAAAATATGCTGCCAAGAGACCAAAGAAGACCCCCCAGAGATGGAATGTGAGGTGTAAGATTTATTCAGAAATGCTTATAATGAAGATCCAGTGGTGACAGGCAGGACAAGGGCTGCACCAGAAAGTCCAGTGGCAAAGGACTGGACCCATGCACCTCCCTTTCACACAGTGCCTCTGGTCCCCATAATGCTTTGTCCAGTGGCAGCCAGCCAGCTGAGCATGTTCCTCTCCACAATCCTCTGATCCGCACCACTTCCTGCAGGGAGGAGGTGTTTATAGGTTAAGTTACAGAAGCAACATTAGCTTGGCTTGCTTTGTCCCATCATATGACCAGCACCTCAAGGAGCTTGACTGCCAAGCCAGAAAGCCACTCTCTACAGATAACACTAATTTGCCCTAATTCCCAGCACACATGAGTGAAAATCAGAGTTCTTCAAGTTATATTTATTTAGGGCTGAGAATGTAGCTCAGTGACAGGGAGCTTGCCTATCATGCATAAGGCCTTGAGCTCAAACCCCACCACTGCAAAAAGAAAAAAAATTAAAAGATTATATTTATCTGGACATTCTGGGCCAGACTCTCATTGTTCCCTTCACTTGGCTAGGCTGTTGGGAACAGAGGGCCACCTCAGGGACCTGACATTTAACTGTTTTTCTTTTCTCCAAGGAAGACATATACAAAGTGAAAGAAACCAGGTACAAAAGACCACGTTTCATTAGTGCATTTATACATGTCCAAAAAAGAACAAATAGAGACAAAGATAAGGGTTTTGCAGGGGAGAAAGGAATGAGGAGGGACTGATGTTTTCTAGGGGCTGAGGGTTTCCTATGGTGGTAGTAACAATGCTATCAAATTGATTGTGGTAATAGATACAGACCTTGTGATACCAAAATCTACTGAACTTTAGACCTTGAAAAGGTAAATTTTATGGTATATGAATACTCTCTTAATTTAAAAAATACAAAGGAAAGTTTAAATTTGCTAACTTGGATTTCATGGTGATTTTTATAAAACAGATTTGTAACCGATGAAATAAGCTACTGGTTTGGGGAAAAGTCATGAAAAAATAATGTAATTGGGAGAAGTTATAAGCAAGAAGATGGATGAGTCATAGAATATTAGGAAGAAAATAGATGATAATAAGAAACAGTGCTGAGAGAGACTAAAGTGAGGTTTATTAAAACAGTCAGGCAGGTACACACAGGTCTCATGTGCTGTGCATGTATGTATGTGTGTGGTTACATTAAGTGAATGTCATGCATAAAATATCATAGCGTATATAATGGACACATATATTCACATTGGAAAAATTCATGATGAATATAGCAGCAAATATTAATACTAATTGTCCTCATTTAGTGGAATTTCATGACTTCAATAATTTTCTTTCTTCATTTCTCAATATTTTCTGTGTGTGATGATTATCTCATAGTTGAACAAAAAAGAAGAAGAAATCAGTGTGGAAAGTTGATATTTAAGAAAGTGCACTTGGTGATGGAACTGAAAAAGTGAGGACAGTTTTCAAAGTCTTCCTGATGAGGAACCTCCTACTTGAGAAGGCCAGTCTTCGCACTGGGGCAGAGTCACATAGGCCAAGGAGAGCATCTTTGGCAGAACAGTTTGTCTTGACACCAACTCTAAAATGCTAGTGCTTAGACAGACTTGCTCTCAGAACTTTGAAGACAAAGGACATGACTGCTTTACCTTTGCTCAGCAGTTTCTCCTGAAAACTGAAGCATCTGCATCCACATTACATAAGTCACTAGACACTGGACGTAGATATACCTATCTACTGCTTACTTACCTCTCATCTACCTACTTATTTTCAATTGGGATATGTCCACAAGGCAATTGACCCCTAAAGGTAATGAAAGTTGATTTTCAGAGTCATAAAATAACTTTAAAACCACCAGAACAGGTTATGGAACCAAAGGCCTGGTCATAAGACAGGAGTTGAGCCCAGATAGATGAACTTGGGAGTGGAGCAGGGGGCAAGGATTCACTGAAGAACAAGGTGGAAGACAGAGTAATGGTGGATGGTTCAAGACAGACATATGTACATTTGAGTCTACTGTTAGCCTAGAGAATGGTCACGGTACCATTATCTGTAAAAGAACAATATGGAAACAATTGATTGTTCATCAACAGGTATATACAATTTAATATTGGTGGTTCACAAGAGAAAATTAATAAACCAGAGTCCTGTGTGACAATATAGAAAATAATTTTCTTTAAAAATCTACCTTTTAAAGGAATGTAAATTACAGTAATTTCTGTCCTTCACATTTATTTCACAATTTGCTGTAAAAAAAAGTGTCAATCTGAATGTCCTTGAATTGGACATGACATGCTGTTTTGAAGAGCAAAGAGGCAGAAAAGTTTTAGTTGCCAAAAGTAAAAGAGAAACTGGAAAGAATCCAACTTCTGATTTGGAAGGTCACTCTTGCGAGAGACCTTGTGGGAGAGAAAGCTTCTGCATTTTGTTTCTCAATTTTTTTCTTTACATAAACTGAGTTCTGGAACTGACTCCCACTCTGGAGAACAAGGTCAGGGCCAAGGATGGAAGAGAAGCAGGTGATCAATGGACCTTATGCCCAAAATAATAATTCAGTTTTCTCTTCCAGTGAAGTTTTTCTTGATTATAAGAGGCTCTTACAGAAATGAACTCACCCCTGAGATGTATTGAACATTATCAGCCAACATCAACATGGATATTCCTGGAGGACAAGTCTTTGATAGATCATGCCACAGGTGGGGTGGAACGAGTGGAAGAAAAGGGGTAGGAGAGGTTAGAATAAGAATTACAGGGGGAACAGCGAGAGGCAAAGGCAGGAATAAGGCACACATTACCAACCACTTTTTTTTTTTCAAGTCCAACTTCTCCAGTGAACAATTTACAAGAACAACAAAAAAGAACAAAATAAATAAAAATAAACTATCAAAAAAATAAATAGATGAACGAATAAAACTTCTAAATCCAACAGCATAAATCTCAGAAACCATCCTCTTATCCACATGGTGAAAAAGTCATAGTGAATTTATCACATTTTTCATAGAACTGTTTACTGGCTATAACTCACTTCTTAAATAAAAACATTAGTACTGAAGTAATCAAGTCTCATCCTTACCCTAGAAGAGAGAGTACAGCAGCAATAAAAGCAGATCCCAAGTCCCCACCCTTAGCCAGAAGCAGCATGATTCAGTGGGAGGAGAGGGAGGGCCTGATGTCACCTTCTCAGGAAGACAGAGTTGTCTCCACCGGACGGGGCCCCTGCAGGAATCAGGACCCCTTGAGAAGAGTTTGAGGATGAAATTCTTTACAAAATTGTGAGGAGAGTAGTCAGAACCACAGGAGAATTCAGTATCAGGGCAACAAACATAGGGTCCTCGGACCTCCATGTGCCTGAAGGGGCAGAGGCAAGAACACTGTCAACAACCCCAGAAAGGAGAGTTCTGTTAAAATATGACATCACAGGGAAACAGGGACCTTCTCAGCCAAGGGTGACCTCCAGTGTGGTGGGATGATAACCCCACCACCCTCCTCTCTCCACTCTCTGGCCAAGGCTCCCTGCAGGTAGAGTTCATCATAGAAGCCAGAAAGTAAGAGAGCCCTTGCATGCAGTACACACCACTCAGAGCAGGAAGCAGAGAAGGGAAATGTGAAGAAGGAGGGTAGATGGAGGACATTTGGCTCAGCAGGTTTCCTTACTCTTCACAGCCCTGTCACAATTACAATCATGGTAGTATAGACTCAGTGTTCAACAGGTCCTGCTCTGAGCATTGAAAATGCCTGGAGATACAGAGCCTGCCTGGAGTCTCACAGAGCATGTGCACACTCTGAGACCATGTGGCTCATAGCTAATTCAGATCATTTTAAATATTTTAGGAGCTCACTCCTCAGAGCTGCTGAAGACCCTCATGTTAAGCAACCTGATTGCCGTGGCTGGAAAAACAAAACCAAACAAACAAACAAAAGCAAAATAGTTTGCTTTCAATATTGACATAACTTATTGACTATGTACTACAGCTTTGGTCTGGTTTGAGAAGCTCTGGTACTTCAAAACTCACGCTTAAATGAGATTATTTGCATCACAAAAAATAATTCCCTACTCGTGAAATAATGAAGATTTGTTAAGAGACAGATCTTTGATGAATTAAAGCCCATTTAGGAAAAAAATAGTGCTCCCTTGGATAGGAATTGTAAGGGACTTACAGATCCCAACCCACATCTTTGTCCTGCAGCCAATCTGACATTGAGAGGTGTGCAGCACCATGGCCATATCTTAAATTTGTCAAGATACTTCCTGCTCCTGTTGGCAAGTGTCCATTCCCCCCAAACTACTGGCTTAGCCCCTTCTTCCTAAGTTCCCCAAAACTACCTGGGACCCCATTGTCTAACCATGAAAGGATCACTTTCTCCCCATCTGGGATGGACAGATGCATCTGCTGGGAGTGGTCAGTGCCTAGGTCACAGTAGTGGCTCAAGTGTTTGAACACCTCTGCTCACACACGAGTCACTTCAGTAAGGAGAGAAAGTAGGCTCCAATTTCTAGGCCTCCAGCATGCTCCCTCTCTGGACCACCACCCTGCATTGCTAGTGCTCCTCCACACACTAGGACCACCTCTCTACCCAAGATCCGGGGGACGTTTTTATAAATTTATCTAGAATATTTTTGAATGCCTTTCTGGAAATAAATAAAGGAACTTTCAAGTTATTGTGTATGCCAGGGTTGCTATCATTATTACTTTTTTATTCTTAGATTCCCTGGTGTGATTTTTTTTTTTTTTTTTTTTTTTTTTTTTGGTATGTTTGAGATCTTGGCATTTTCTGCTGCAGTAAATATGTCAAGATTTCTCCAGAGTGCTTTTAGCACCATTTCAAAAATTATTGCTCATCACCTATTTGTTCCATCACTCAACATGTTCTGGGGGTAAAAGTGAGATCCTGTTTAAATGCAACACCAAGGAAAAACAATAAGCAAACAAAAACAAGCTGAAAAAGTGGAAATTAGATCTATCCTCCCGTACCACGCTGTTCTTCCCTGCCACTGAATTATAAACCTTCACTAGAGCAGGGACTTTATCTGTGTGTTCAATTCTTTATTATTAATTCCTATAACAGTGCATGGCACTCATTATATTTTTATTTAATGAATTCATTAAATAAGTTAGGCTCAAGCTCTGACCCTCATGCAAAATTTGTGCTTATAATAACTTGTTATAGGGCGTGTTAAATTTTGAGGTCATTTTGTGTATTTCTGGCATTTCGAGGCAAAGGGGACTTTTGTTTCTATTTTGAACCAAACAAAATGATGCTGCCAAATGAAAATGTCCTGGGAAGAAATATCCTCTGCTCCTGACTGCACCCATGAGCAGGTCTGGACCTCACAGCTGCCCCCTTCACTTTCAACACATGGTTAACCCTTAATGATGCTGGAAGTTTGGTCTCACCAACAGTTATTTTTCTCAGATTCAAGATTGGCCTTCGGAGTGTGCAGTGTACATGGCGCTGCTTACGTTGCAGCACAGAACATCTATCCTATCATTTCAATTCAGGCGATTTCTTAAATGATGGATTGTGGTATCACAATTATGTCTTCGTTAGAACCTCTTGATCAGCCAAAATTTACATTTTTATAAACCTCCACTAAACAACTTTACTTAGTAAGATTCTATAATGCCATGCCATAGGAAATTAAATGACAGTTTCTAAAAGAAACACCCCATCAAAGAGAGTAAGCCTCAGACCAAAACAGCAAGCAGTACCCAGGAAGCACATGCTGTAGATGAACTGGGAGAGGTGTCTCAGGCTGTTGGCATTTAGGAATGCTAAAGGCGGACTGTGCAAGCCTATCAGCCACCTGACGGATCATGATATATAGCTGTGGAGGACATTCCATAGTATCCAGCAATTTTGGTTATTCAATGAATAGTAAGTGATTCCAAGAATCATATAATTTTGAAAGTCTAAGGTAAGAAACAAAATAGAAGCCAGTTCTATTGGGTGGGGTAAATCAATACTAGATTAAATATCTTCCACAATATGTCTTCCTTAAGATCATTGCTGTAGATAAAAAAGTGGAAATTAGATCTATTTCCGAGAACCGAGCTGTTCTTCCACACAGATACCCAAGCCTGTACAGTCAAAAAGACACTGTTGAGTCCTGGAGTCTGTGCAACATGGCTCCTGGGTGGTTAAGCATTTGGTTGGGATCCAGTTCATACTCTCATAAACACATGTGTTCAATATTAACTTACATTATTTGGATAACTGCTGTTCTATCAGCATTTTCTTAAGATTTTTCTGACCCAATCTCAGGAACCAGGAGTTACATATAAATTTGTCATTTTATATTGATCCAACTACTGTACCAAGATACCTAAAAGACTGAAATTAGTGTATTTCACCTTATTAATAAATGATTCCACAAACGTCTTTAAAAACAAGGTCCTTCTACAAAGTGTACATACCTAGATTATGGATAATATAGCTAAATGGTCAGGGAGAGACTCCAACAAACTATCAATCTGTTTGCTTGTTTGTTTTGGTACTGGGGATTGAACCCAGGGGTGCTTAACCACTCAGCCACATCCCCAGTACTTTTTTAACATTTTTATTTTGAGACAGGGGCTTGCTAAATTGCGTAGAGTCTCACTAAGTCGCTGAGGGTGGCTTTGAATTTACGATCCTCCTGCCTCAGCCCCCTGAGCCACTGGTTTACAGGAGTGAGCCACTGTGCCCTGCTTAATCTATGTTTGACAAACACCGATGTCCTTGTCTTGAGTCATTCAATTGCTCTTTGTTCTTGATGGGAAAAAAATCCACACAAAACTTATCATAAATCACACTAATATGAAAATAATGATCTACAATGCTACTAGAGGAAAGCATTTAGTCATCATTTAATTGAAGGGTTCTTAGTTAAGCACTTGGGAAAAAGAATTTACTCTTCCCTTGTAATCATCCAGAGTTTCATGAAGAACCTGATTTTCAGGATTTGAACTGTAAGATCCTGATTCACTCATAGCCCAGTTAGAATTTGAACAGAGGATGAATTTGTATAGGACTTACATTGAAGTCCTGTATCAATATTACCTGTCAACTGAATAAAGGAAAAAGCAACATTAGAACTTGTAGCATCATTTCATCAATTTTATGGTATGTGTGATCCATGATCTAACCACACTATAAATAGAACAAGATCTTCAACACTCCAGGGACTACTTATTTCTGCCATATTTATCTTTTACAAAGGACAACAATTTCTTAGCCTTTTCAAAGGTCATGGCTCTTTTTTATTTATTTTTTATTTTTTTAATTTTTTTAAATTTATTTTATTGTAAACAAATGGGATACATGTTGTTTCAGTTTGTACATGGAGTAACAGCATACATTTGCATATTCATATATTTACATAGAGTAATGATGTTTGATTCATTCCGTTATTTTTTTCCTTCCCCCACACCCCTCCCACCTCTCTTTTCCCTCTGTACAGTCCCTCCTTCATCCATTCTTGTCCCCCTCCCACCCCCCGTTAAGTGTCATCATCTGCTTATCAGTGAGATCATTCCTCTTTTGGATTTTTGAGATTGGCTTATCTTACTTAACATGATATTCTCCAATTTCATTCATTTGCCTGCAAATGCCATAATTTTATTATTCTTTCTAGCTGAGTAATATTCCATTTTATATATATACCACAGTTTCTTTATCCATTCATCAATTGAAGGGCATCTAGGTTGGTTCCATAATCTGGCTATTGTGAATTGAGCAGCTATGACCATTGATGTGGCTATATCTCTGTAGTGTGCTGATTTTAAGTCCTTTGGGTATAGGCCAAGGAGTGGGATAGCTGGGTCAAATGGTAGGTCCATTCCAAGTTTTCTAAGGAATCTCCATACTGCTTTCCAGAGTGGCTGCACTAATTTGCAACCCCACCAGCAATGTACGAGTGTACCTTTTTCCCCACAGCCTCTCCAACACCTGTTGTTGCTTGTATTCTTGATAATCACCATTCTAATTGGGGTGAGATAGAATCTTAGTGTAGTTTTGATTTGTATTTCTCTTATTACTAAAGATGTTGAACATTTTTCATATGTTTGTTGATTGCTTATACATCTTCTTCTGTGAAGTGTCTGTTCATGTCCTTAGCCCATTTGTTGATTGGGTTATTTGTATTCTTGGTGTAGAGTTTTTTGAGTTCTTTATAGATTCTGGAAATTAGTGCTGTATCTGAAGTATGAGTGGCAAAGATATTCTCCCACTCTGTAGGCTCTCTCTTCGAATTGCTCATAGTTTCCTTTGCTGAGAGAAAGCTATTTAGTTTGAATCTATCCCAGTTATTGATTCTTGCTTTTATTTCTTGTGCTATGGGAGTCCTGTTAAGAAAGTTTGATCCTAAGCCAACAATGTGAAGATTTGGACCTACATTTTCTTCTATAAGATGCAGGGTCTCTGGTCTGATTTCAAGGTCCTTGATCCATTTTGAGTTGAGTTTTGTGCAGGGTGAGAGATATGGGTTTAGTTTCATTCTGTTGCATATGGATTTCCAGTTTTCCCAGCACTATTTGTTGAAGAGGCTATCTTTTCTCCATTGCATATTTTTGGCACCTTTGTCTAGTATGAGAAAATTGTATTTATTTGGGTTTGTGTCTGTGTCCTCTATTCTGTACCATTGATCTACCTGTCTATTTTGGTGCCAATACCATGCTGTTTTTGTTACTATTGCTTTGTAGTATAGTTGAAGTTCTGGCATTGCGATACCCCCTATTTCATTTTTCCTGCTAAGGATTGCTTTAGCTATTCTGGGTTTCTTATTCTTCCAGATGAATTTCATGATTGCTTGCTCTATTTCTGTGAGGTACGTCATTGGGATTTTAATTGGAATTGCGTTGAATCTATATAGCACTTTTGGTAGTATGGCCATTTTGACAATATTAATTCTGCCTATCCAAGAACATGGGAGATCTTTCCATCTTCTAAGGTCCTTAATTTCTTTCTTCAGTGTTTTGTAGTTTTCATTGTAGAGATCTTTTACCTCTTTGGTTAGATTGATACCCAAGTATTTTATTTTTTTTGAGGCTATTGCAAATGGAGTTATTTTCCTCTTTTCCCTCTCAGCTGTTTCATCGCTTGCGTATAAAAATGCTGTAGATTTATGCGTGTTGATTTTATAGCCTGCTATATTGCTGAATTCATTGATGAGGTCTAGAAGTTTTCTGGAGGAGGTTTTTGGATCCTCTAAATATAGAATCTTGTCATCCACAAATAGTGACAGCTTAAGTTCCTCTTTTCCTATTCGTATCCCTTTAATTTCTTTAGTCTGCCTAATTGCTCTGGCTAGAGTTTCGAGGACAATGTTGAATAGAAGTGGTGAAAGAGGACATCCCTGTCTTGTTCCTGTTTTTAAAGAGAATGGTTTCAGTTTTTCTCCATTAAGAATGATGTTGGCCATGGGCTTAGCATAAATAGCCTTTATGATGTTCAGGTATGTTCCTACTATCCCTATTTTTTCTAGTGTTTTGAGCATGAAGGGGTGTTGTATTTCGTCAAACGCTTTTTCTGCGTCAATTGAAAAAACCATATGATTCTTATCCTTAAGTCTATTGATATGATGGATTACGTTTATTGATTTACGAATGTTGAACCATCCTTGCATTCCAGGAATGAACCCCACTTGATCGTGGTGCACAATTTTCATAATATGTTTTTTGATATGGTTTGCCAATATTTTGTTAAGGATCTTTGCATCTATATTCATCAAGGATATTGGCCTAAAATTTTCTTTCCTTGATGTGTCTCTTCCTGAGTTGGGTATGAGGGTGATATTACCTTCATAGAATGAGTTTGGTAGGGTACCTTCCTTTTCTATTTCCTGGAATACTTTGAGAAGTATTGAAATGAGTTCTTCTTTGAAGGTCTTGTAGAACTCAGCTGAGAATCTGTCTGGTCCTGGGCTTTTCTTGGATGGTAGATTTTTAATGGCTTCTTCTATTTCATTGCTTGATATTGATCTGTTTAAATCATGTATGTCCTCCTGGTTCAGTTTGGGAGGAGCATATGTCTCTAGAAATTTGTCAATGTCTTTGGTACTTTCTATTTTGTTGGAATACAGATTTTTAAAGTAGCTTCTCATTATGTTCTGTATCTCAGTGGTCTCTGTCATGATATTTTCTTTTGCATCATATATTTTAGTAATTTGAGTCTTCTCTCTCCTTCTCTTTGTTAGTGTGGCTAAGGGTTTATCTATTTTGTTTACTTTCTCAAAGAACCAACTTTTTGTTATGTCAATTTTTTGAATAGTTTCTTTTGTTTCAATTTCATTGATTTCAGCTCTGATTTTAATTATTTCCTGTCTCTACTACTTTTGCTGTTATTCTGATCTTTTTCTAGGGTTTTGAGCTGTAATGTTAGGTCATTTAATTGTTGACTTTTCATTCTTTTCTGGAATGTGCTCCATGCAATGAATTTCCCTCTTAGTACCGCTTTCATAGTGTCCCAGAGATTTTGATATGTTGTATCATCATTCTCATTGAATTCTAAGAATTTTTTAATCTCCTCCCTGATGTTTTTTGTTATCCATGTTTCATTCAATAGCATATTATTTAGTCTCCAAGTGTTGGAGTAATTTCCTTTTTTTACTTTGTCATTGATTTCTACTCTCAGTCCATTATGATCTGATAGAACACAAGGCAGTATCTCTATTTTTTTGCATTTCCTAAGGGCTGCTTTGTGGCATAACATATGGTCTATTTTCAAGAAGCTTCCATGTGCTGCTGAGAAGAAAGTGAATCTGCTCGTTGATGGATGGAATATTCTATATATGTCTATTAAGTCTAGGTTATTGATTGTGTTATTGAGTTCTATGGTTTCTTTGGTTGGATTTTGTTTGGGAGATCTATCTAGTGGTGACAGCGGTGCGTTAAAGTCGCCCAGAATTATTGTGTTGTGGTCTATGTGATTCTTGAAATTGAGAAGGATTTGTTTGATGTACAGGGATGCACCATTGTTTGGGGCATAAATATTTACTATCGTTATGTCTTCCTGATTTATGGTTCCCTTAAGCAGTATGAAATGTCCTTCTTTATCCCTTCTGACTAACTTTGGCTTGAAGTCCACTTTATCTGATATAAGGATGGAAATCCCCTCTTTTTTACTGAGTCCATGTGCGTGGTAGGTTTTTACCCATCCTTTCACCTTTAGTCTGTGGATGTCTTTTTCTATGAGCTGAATCTCTTGCAGGCAGCATATTGTTGGGTCTTTCTTTTTAATACATTCTGCCAGTCTATGTCTTTTGATTGATGAGTTTAGGCCATTAACGTTCAGGGTTATTATTGAGAAATGATTTGTATTCCCAATCATTTGGCTTATTTTTGATTTTTAAGTTGACTTGGTTTCTCTTTTGAGTGCTTTTTCTCTAAGGTAGTTTCTCCCTTTGCTGACCTACATTGTTGTTTTTCATTTTCTCCTCATGGAATATTTTATTGAGAACATTCTGTAGTGCAGGCTTTCTATTTGTAAATTCTTTTAACTTTTGTTTATCATGGAAGGATTTTATTTCATCTTCAAATCTGAAGGTTAGTTTTGCTGGGTATAGGATTCTTGGTTGGCAACCATGTTCTTTCAGAGCTTGAAATATGTTGGTCCAGGCCCTTCTAGCTTTTAGAGTCTGGGTTCAGAAGTCGGCTGCTATCCATATTGGTCTCCCCCTATATGTAATCTGATGCTTTTCTCTCGCGGCCTTCAAAATCCTATCTTTATTTTGAATGTTAGGCATTTTCATTATAATGTGCCTTGGTGTGGATCTGTTGTGATTCTGTGCATTTGGTGTTCTGTAAGCCTCTTGTATTTGATTTTCCACTTCATTCTTCGGGTTTGGGAAATTTTCTGATTTTATTTCATTGAATAGGTTGTTCATTCCTTTGGTTTGTATCTCTGTGCCTTCCTCAATCCCCATAATTCTTAAATTTGGTCTTTTCATGATGTCCCATAGTTCTTGGAGATTCTGTTCATGATTTCTTACCATCTTCTCTGTTTGGGCGACTTTATTTTCAAGATTAAATATTTTGTCTTCATTGTCTAAGGTTCTGTCTTCCAAGTGGTCTAGTCTGTTGGTGATGCTTTCCATTGAGTTTTTTATTTGGTTTATTGTCTCCTTCAAGGATTTCCATCTGGTTTTTTTTGAGAATCTCTATCTCTTTGTTGAAATGATCTTTTGCTTCCTGCAGGTGCTCTTTCACCTTATTGGTATTATCATTCATTGCCTGCATTTGCTCTCTTAGCTCATCCTTTGCTTCACGAATCATCTTAATCATGTATAATCTGAAGTCCTTTTCTGACATTTCTTCTAACATACTGTCATTGGATTCTATTACTATAGAATCTAGATTTGTTTGGATCATTTTCTTCCCTTGTTTTTTCATGTTGTTCGTGTATCTTCCCCTCTAGCACTGCAGATCTGGGGTATTGCAGATTTCCCCCTATAGGCTTATAGTGGCCCTATAGGTTTCCAAAACCCTTTCTTTAAGGGGAGATCAATATTAGCAATGCCCAAATCAGACACTATGCAATCCTAGACCAAATAGCCCCTATGAGGACAATAACAAAATTGCCATAATAAACAAAATGAGGTCAAATGTTATCTTCGGTAAAACAAACAGGTTTACAATAATGTCTGCAGTTTCTAATGGAGGACAAAGTGTTCAGTAGCCTGATGTATGAGAGGTATCTGACAATGAGTTTCAAGCCTCCAGCAGGCGTCTCAGGATGGGATTTGCCCCACCCAAAGATCGGAGCTATGGCTTCCAGGATTATCCAAGATGGCTGCTCTGGCTTCCAAATATGTTGGCAAATGGGGAGCTGCAGCTCAGGGTGGACGTGGTCAGCTGGAGGTCCTGGAGACAGGATGCAGTTGGTCCGGCAGTGGTCCTGGAGGTCGGGTGTGTTTGGTGTGGTCGTGGGATCCAGGAGGCCAGTTGCAATCAGTCGGTCTGGGTTCCCGGTGACAGGGCGCAGTCAGTTGGTCTGGGGTCCTGGCGGCAGGGAGCAGTCAGTTGATGTGAGGGCCCCAGAGGCTGGAGTGATTGGTTGGGTTGAGGGATCCTGGAGACAGGACTCAGTCAGTCCAGCCAGGGGTCCTACAGGGCCTGGCTGTTGTCTCAAAATGGCAGCAGCCACGTGTAATCAAACCTGCAGGTACTGTAACAGTGAACTTCCAGGCAGCAGCAGGCAGCTGGTTCTCCACTGGGGGTCTGCGGTCAGTCTGCTGGCAGCTGTCGGACGATCGGAAGGTGAACCTCAAGAGTTGGGTGATGGATAGGGGTAAGGCGGGTGATGGACCGGCGAGAGGCAGGCAAATGGCGGATGATAGATGCCTGACAGTGAGCAAACTGCTCTCAAAAAAGGCGTTGATATGCTGGCAGATTGCAGGTGATCACAGCAGACAAATGGGGTAAAGAGTAGGGGATCGATAAGCAGCAAAAACTGCCTCACTGAGAAACAGATATCCTCTGCTTGAATCCGGCGTTGCGGAGGGATGAGGAATGCAGCCTCCCTCTAGTCCGCCATCTTGGATCTCCTCCATGGCTCCTTTTTAAATAAAATATTTTTATTATTATCCCACTCAAAATGTTTTCTAATTTTAATTCTGGTTTCTTTGTAGAATTGTGGGCTTATTAAAAGAAGATTGCTTAATTCACAAGCATTTGCGCATTTTCTAGTTACTTTCTGATACTAATTCCTAATTCAATTCCACTGTAATCAGAAAGCATATTCAGTTTCAACTCTTCAAAATTGACTGAAACACATTTTGTGATCCAGCACGTAGCCTATTTTACTGAATATTATATGTGCCATTTAAAAGAGTTGTTGACTGAATTATTCCATAAATGTCAAGTAAGTGAAGTTTGTTAATCCACATATGTCCATGCTAAATTTTATTTTCATATGTAATCAGATATAAGAATAGTATGTTAGTATTCCCCATGATTGTGTATTTCTGTATTTCTCCTTTTTGGTTCTAGAAGCTTTTGCTTTATAAATATGTACATATATAGGGACTATTAAATTATATTAACTAGACTTTTATTTTTATGATGAATTGATCCTTTTTCTTTAAGGAATGTCACTGTATATCCAATAATATTTCTTGCATTGTTTTACTTTTTCTGATATTAGATATAGCTATATAAGCTTTCATTTGGCTAGTGTTTGGATCATGTTATCTTTTTTCATACCTTTGTTTTCAACTTTGTGGGACTTTTATCATCTTGTAATTGGATATTTAATGCATGTATACCGAATGTAATTATTGGCTTATTTTAATTTAAATCTACTATCTTAATTCATTTTCCTTCTGTCTCTTCTATTCTTTGTTCCTTTTTTAAAATCCCTTCTTGCCTTTTTAAAATTTTTGATGATCGACAATTTTTAATTATTATACTTTCCATTATTACCTTGCTATTTAGGCTTCTGCTGTGATTCTCATTCTCAGTATTACAGCATCCTCTTTGCCTTATTACAGTCTACTTTAAGTTATTATTTTGACTCCTTCCTAAATAATGCAAGTAACTTGCAATAATTTAATACCATTGACAGTCCTCTCTCTTTTATACTATTGCTATGCATTTTAATTCTACATATGTCTTGAAAACCACAAGACATTAATATTACTGTCGTTATTGTTTTAAATGGTCAATATTTCTTTAAATTTATCAAGAATTCAACCTTTCTGGTGATCTTCCTTCCTTCCCCCATTTTCATACTTTTTATCTGCCTGTAGAAATCCTATTAGTATTTCTTCTAGCTCAGAGCTGCTGGCCATGTACTTTCTCAGTTTCAGTCTAGCCCTGCTCTGTGGTTTTCTCACCCCATGGTTGTTGCTGTTCAAGAGTCACCTTGACAGCCCTAACACAATATGATTGCCTCAAATCCCAGGAACATTTATTTAATTTCACATCTGTCCCTGCTCCAAAAATTGTCTCAAGGAGAAAAGAACAGAGACCAATATGAGAATCACCTCATTTTCTTTCCCTTTTCTCTGGGCTATTGGATCCCTCTGAAGGAATGCCTTTGGAGAGCTGAAAGAGAAGAGTAGTCAGTCTTCACAGCAGTGTTGTGTGAATAGAATGAAACAAGCTTCTCCCTCTTGGCTAGAAGTGGAATTTCTCTTTGTAGAGAAAATGATTTCATAGCACTGAATTTATCATCCTAAGACAACCTTGAATGTTAGGCCTTGCAGATTGCCAAGACTGAAAGCACCATTTCTTATGTTATGATTTGGATCAAATATCTCCCAAAGGCCATGTAGTAAGGCCAGTCCCCAGCTGGTGATGATATTGGAAGGTGGAGGTGGGACCTAGTTTGGGAAAGTAGGTCCAAAGGGGTGTGCTTCTGCAGGATTTATTTTGTTCTCTCACCCTCTCTCTCTCCCTCACCCTTTTCTTCTCTTTTTTCTGGCTACCACAAAGGGGGCAGCTTAACTCCACCATGCCCTTCTAGCCATGATACTGCTTCACCCCAGGCCTAGAAACAATGAAGCCAACAACCATGAACTGAAATCCCTTGAACTGTAAATCTCTGAGCCAAAATAAATCTTTCTTCCTTCAAGTTTATTTTCTCAGACATTTTGTCATAACAACAGAAAGCTGACTAATACACCTTAACATATGTTTAATGGTGTACATTAGGAGTCAAGTTTAGCCACAAATTTTGAGGTAGTGCTAAGATTCCTATGATTATTATTCTGAAACAATATAATCCACAGATGTAAACAACTCAATCAATTGGTAAAGAAGTTTTTCCCTTATTGTGAGGATGGCAAGAGTTCTACCATACAGCTGTTAGGTTTGCACCTCACAACTTGCATTCATTATAGGCCTCTTTTAACAGTCTTTAATGATAACTCATTACTCTATCCCCATTTCTTATGTCTGGTCCTATGAAATATCAGAGCTCTGTCCCATATTTTTCTTTAAGATTAAAAGGAGAATATTGAATTCTAATACTGCAGACATCTGCAATAACCATCTGAATGCTCTTACTCTGAACATATGCATTTTGGGGTTTTAGCAAAATCCAAGAAAAAGTTCACCCATCCAAGCTGGTTAAATGACCTAATTAACTCTGTGGACTCCAAAATTTAAATGGATGTGACAAAGGAAGAAAGTTAAGACAAATCAAGATAATATAGTTGAGAAAGCAGAGTATTCCCTGGTAAGCGTAATGAATTATTTTCCCCAGGGGTGTCATTACAGAATACTTTTGTCACATTATACAGGTCATCTTATCAAAAGTAGAATTGATCATGGCTGAACATTTATTCCAATATCATAAAGACTCGAGACAACTATAATACATGCCAGACAACGTAGACTTAACCACAGTGAACTCTGACCATGAAGCCTTGGACAGTAATTCACACTTGTTTTGAAGAACTATTCTAAGGCACAAAGGAACAATTGTGGAGGGTTCTGTCTTAGTGTCTCAAAGCATTATTTGTTCTACCTAAACCTCAGCCTTAATAATCATAGCTCTAGATCATTATTTATAATATATGAGTGTTAAAAGGTATCATTTCTAACTATAGATCTACATGCCCTTAAGTTGTCTTTAAGGAATGTGTGGGTGGAAATCCTTACTATTGGGCAAATGGTCATGTTGTACGTGTTTGAATATTTGTCTGATAGAATTTGTTCAAGAAGACTGGCCATTAACAAGTTCCAGGTTTCTCCTCTCCCAGAACATGATTCCATGTTCACCAGTAGGATGCAGTTCTGCTGAATGAGTCAAAGGGCAGCACTGGCTTAGCCTTCTCCCACCATATTTTCATAAAGGTTTATAAGGCAAGAAGATGATGCTCCACATCTCATTCTTCAGCATTTACTCTTCATATATTTTTCCATAAGAATTAGCCTCTTCAACAAACCCTGGCGCTATACCAAGGTGAGATAAGTGAACCTGACTCATACTAGGTTCCAAGGGCCAATGACTTAATGAGGCATTACATGTTCATGACCTAAGAATATGATCCCATAGAATAAAGTGGCCAAAACAGGACCTTTAGAAACCCCTTCAATAAACACCAGAATTAATATATATGCTTCTGATTTCTGAAAACTGGTAAAGAGCCTCAACATAAAAGAAGTCATTATTTCCAGAAAAGAGGAACTCCTTGAAGGGAGTAATTTGAGTTTCTCCTTGCCCATACAATGCACAGTTAAAATGTGGCCATTTGGTAAAGGACACTATTAACTAATCAGAGAGAATCCATATTATGCGACTGCGTGGGTATAAGGTATTTTTATCCCTTTCGAGTTCTCAATTTTTTAGATCCTACAATGGGTGCTCTAGTGATCTGGGCAAGGGCAAGTAGATGATTAAAGGAAAGAAAGAAAACATGGGAAAGTCATTCAGAGTGGTTTTTGTTCCATTAAAAGACTGAGGTGAAATTCTCCATGAGTCTATGAAGTCTTCACCCTGTAAGACTGATTATGAAGAAACAAATTTAGGAAATGTGGAATTTATAAAAGTTGTATATTCATCCATTAACTGACATTGCAAACATAAGTGTACAAAGGGACCTCTTTATTTTCCTTTTCCTAGGAAATGGACCACACACAATCCAGAGGCCCACACCAGAAATACCATCCTTGATTACTATTTTCCCACTCCTTATATTCATTCGATTAGCAAATACTAGTGTTTTTATCTCTAAAATAAATCTCAAATCCTACCTCTTCTGACCAGCTCCACTGCCCCTAATCATGCCATCATCTCTAAACTGGAACCAGACCTTCAACAGCCTCTTCTGGCAACTGGATCTCACTGCTTCCACCTTTTTTTTCTTCTTCTCCCTCTAACACATCTTACATACCATTGCAAAAATGATCCTTAAAAAAAGCTGTATCACTAATTAAAACCCTGAGAGTTTCTCGACATACTTGAGTAAAATCCAAACTGAAAGACCTGATGCCTTCAGCCCCTACCTGACTCCCCAGTCTCATGCCAGTCCTTTGCTCATAAACTCTAGTGGTGCTCATCTCTGGGCACCTCAGGCAATCCAAGTGCTTTCTTGGTTTAGTATCTGTTGCACTTGCTGTTTACTCTTCCTGGGAAGTTTTTTTTTTTTTTTTACCCCTGGATCCCAAGCAGTTGACTCCTTTCCAGTTCTTAGGTATCAGCTTAGGTAGTTAATATTCACAACTCCTTCCCAAGTAAACTGTTCTTGGCTTCACTGGATGTGACAATGCCACATTTACTTCCGCATGGAACTTACCACCATCTGTAATTATCATGGTCATCCACAGATGTACTTGTTTCTTGTCTGTGATCCCCCACTAGAAAGCATGCCCTACATATCCACAGACTGGTGGTGTAAGTTTTCATTTTGTAGTTTATATACTTTGAGTAGTAATAACATACTTAGTAAAACAACTATGTCAGGTAGCCAAGGATGCTTGGACAGTTATTCATATCCATCCTGAAAAATTATTCCAAGGCAAAAATACCCTGACTGACAGCTTAAATAGTTCAAAATATATCTAACCCCATTTCTAATCTGAGCTTTAATAAGCAGAGTTTCATCCAGACATGTGAAGTATATAGATTGTCAGAGCTTCCTGCCAAGTGGTCATGGAGGGTGTATCCATTTACAAGAGCTGCATTTAAAAATGATCAAGTCTGTCTATTCATCACATCATCTCTAGCAGAATTCCTCTACCTGGTAAGCATCCAATAAGTATGCAGTGCTTGCATGCTTGAATGAATGAATTTCTCAGGAATTAAGGCCAGAGAAACTTGAAATTTAAAAAGCTAGGAAACCTTGCCACTTGAGAAACATTAGGAAATTAAGATAAGCTGTCTTTAATATTTTAATGAAAACCCATGACTCAATTTACATATATCATTTCAAGGAATACATATGCTTCATTTAGTCTAATACATCTTCAGGTGGCATTTAACGTATTTCTGACCTTTCGCCTTACAAATTTCACTCCAATAATGCCAATATTGAACAAAACTAAAAGGAAGCACAACCCTCGCTCCTTTCACCCATGTCCTAAGGCAAGCACTTCTCTGAAGGGCCCTCTTCTTTGTTGCTCCTCGGTTACTAGTGTTCATCTGGATATGCCGAGTTCTACTGTTCAGAAAAAGCAAATTCCACAACATTCTGGCAGACTTTCCAGAAGGCTCAGGGCATTGCTGACTGGGTGGTACAAATAACATCAAGGAAGCCCTAATTGCAAAGGAAAGTCTGGTCCAATAAGACCGACTGAGAGAAAATGTAGGAATACAAGCTTATTCTAGGTATCTGTCACTGTCCTAGTACTCACATGGCAATGACTGAGTTTGATCAAATTATGTTATGAGCATGGATGACTATGGCATAATGAATCCCACTTTACCTATAATTATAATGCACCAATAAAAATTTTTAAAAGACAGTTAACTATTTCAATTACAAAGTGTCACATGGGGCCTGGGGCAGAGAAAACACTCAGCACACTAGACTGAGGGACAGGTAGCCTATGCCAGCAGGCTGCTCACTCAGGCAGGTCACTCCCCTTCCTGACCTCTCGTTCCTTAGCTGGGGTATGAAATGAACAGGAGTGGTTCATCTCAGATCTCTGCCAAAGCTGACCCTCTTTGGTTTGGAAAGCATTGAATTCTGAGACTGCAGTGCCAACCAAACATCTCAAAAGGGTATGTATATAATTGCATACTTAGTATTCTCAAAGAGTTTCATAAGATTAGAATTGTGCGAAATTCATTTTTATACTGCATTTGTATTCCTGCTCATTTTGAATGGAAAAATCCTTATATGTGCTTCCTCAAAATATGTATGAAAATGTATCCTAAAGTCCAACAAGCTTCTTTGATTAGAAGTCGCGCTGAGTCCTATGGCTACTTGAACTTTGTGAATTGTGGAGCAAAACTTGATTTAGGATAGTTTGTGACCTGGCAGAAAGGTGAATTGAGGTGGAAGCTTACAAAATAGTGATGCTAAGATAGGTCATATTTTATGTTGTGTCACACTTAATGTTGGAACCAGAATCTCTTTCACTGTAACTGTTGACAAAACTTTTGTTACTGGGAAAGATAAAAAGGTTGGCAAGACTCGTGACAAATGTTAGAATTAAATGCCCAGGGTTTTTCTTATGTGCAAGAAGTCACTTACGTTTGATGACTCAGTGGGTCATTTATTATGACCTTGCATCCCTTCCACAGAATAGGATTAGGTACAAAATTCAAGCAGCTCAATTGTTTTTAAAGCCTTGGAAAATTGACTTTAAAAAGAAGCACCTGGCAATAGTCATGTTTCCCTTTCTCCTGAGACTTTTGGCACAGGATTGGGGTCAATAGTGTTTTCAGTCTCACAAGGAAAAAAAATCTATCTTCTTCTGCCCAAGTTTGATTTTCCAAAGTGGATCTGAACTGCCAAGTATGCTAGGCTCTAGATTTCATTAGCCAAGTCAGATGTTTATCCAGATAATCCAAGCCAGCGCTATCCCCTCCAAAAATGGAAAGGAGTTTGCCTGATCAAGAAGGAGCCCCGGTGACTAGACCAGATTAAAGCATCCCCTGTGACTGATCCTACAATCAGGTACTCTCAAGAGAAGACACTCAGCAAGCTGGATGCCATTCAGCCAGTTCCTCTGATATCTTACTTCACTTCACTTCTGTGGTTATGACCACAATTTTGAAAAACAAAGTCATGTGGGTAGTTTGAGGGATCAGAATGTCTCTTAAGAATAGAGCACTGTATTTTTTATACAGAACGATGATCCTTCCCTATCATGAACCTGTGGTCACAGTGAATGGGCACCCAACCACCTGCCCATCTGTCTGCAAACAGACCTTTGTGTGAACAAATGATTTTTGAGTTGGAATAAAATTACCAACACCACCATACGAAGAAGGGAGGAAAGTAAAGCCACAATGGAATTATATTACTCTCTAGGGCCACACAAATGACTAGGCATGAAGCCAAGTGAGAACTCAGGTTGCTCTTTCAGCATATCTATAGAATTCTCTGATATCTGGCAAGGAATAGCAATATAATCCATAGCCCAGAAGAAAAAAAAAAAAAAAAAACTTTGTACAGCAGGGGTCAGCAGATTTTTATTTTGTAGTGGACAAGTTAGCAAATACTTTTGGTTTTGGTTTTGCAAGTTACATGTTATGGCCACCCATCTCTGTCATTGTAGCATGAGAGCAGCTATGGAAAATATATAGAGAATCAGGCATGGTTGTGTTCCAGTAAAACTTTATTAATGAACACTAAAATGTAAATTTCATACAACTTTTATGTCTCACAAATATTACTCCATTGGATTCTTTTCAACTATTTGAAACTAGGAAAATCATTCTTACCTCCTGTTGGACTGGATTTGTCCCAGGGTTATAGTTTATCTCCTCCTGGTAGAAAGTAACATGGCTCAGGCATAGAGAATTGATGTGTGCCCTGGGTAATGCCCAGCCTCCCTGGCCCCACAACAGCCCCTGCAACCTCAAATCTCTCTTTTCTTCTTCTGGGGGGGCTGTCACCTGAGACTATGAAATTGGTTCACATTGTATTTCATGTCTGAAGTGGGTTATTTAATTAAAGTCACCCTAGATATGAATTAAATCCCAAAGCTCATTTAGAGAAGTGCTGAGGGAAGGAAGATTCCTTCTAACAAATGCAGAACCAACCACAAATGCCAGTGGTTTAGTTGGTGAGCATCAATGGCTTGGATTCCACTTAAAAACAAACAGCAAAAGACACTATGAATGTTGCTTGTGAGCGTGACTTTACTGGAACACAGAGAACGCCCAACACTCCTTGTTGAGATCCCTGACCACTTGGATTTGCCTATAAACAAAGGCCTCAAGGAATTTGCCACATTCCTGGAGTCAGTGGGAGCTCTGGCTGCCCATTCCTTTCACAGACCTGGTTTCTTTGCTTAGGTCACCTAACAGCCAAGATTCCCTTGCAATTCAAGGGCTTTGTCTCCTGCTGTCACTGTTTATTTGTCAGGAGGATGGAGGTCTCTCTTTTGACACTGGTTTGTTTCTGAGTCAGTGGAGAATAAGCAGATACAGGTCCGGGGGTTTTTCTGAGTTGGATAGGGACAATAGACCCTATGGTTTGAATGTCCCCTCCACAACTCAAGCTAAAATCTGATTGCCACTCTGATGGGACCTTTAGGAGGTGACTAGGTCCTGAGGGCTCTACCCACATGAATGGATTGATGCATTTACGGTGGGAGTGGCTTAGTTATAAAAGCAAACTCCCCCATAAGCCTGTTTTCTTGCCCCTGCCCTTTCTCTTTTCACACATCTCTTGCCCTCCCGCCCCATATGAAACTGCACCTGAGGCCAGCACCATGCATTTGGACTTCTCAACCTCAAGAATCCTGTTAGTCAAATAAAAGTATTTTATTCATAAATTACCCAATCTGTGGTGTTCTATTATAGCAGAGAAAATGGACAAAGACATTCTCTTTTAGTTTTTGACTCAGAAGACATAAGTTTCACTGGAAGCCAGGAGAAGGCTGAAGGATATCAAAGCCATTAGTTGATATAGTAGTGATTTTTGGCTACTCACTGTAGAATGAAGAGTTATAAATAGGTCAGAGAACTATAATTCAAATCCTTTCCATGAAGTAAAAAGTCCCTGAGTGTCACTGGCTCATATTGCTCTTGCTATGCTCTGGAGGACTCCTCTAAAAGTGCTTACAACTGCACAGGTTGCCTATTATAATAGTTAGACTTATCAAGACATTTTGGTTGCAAGTGGAAGAAACCCAACTTAGCCTGCCCTATGAAGAAATAAATACCTAATTAAATAAGAATCATTAACTGAAAAGTCTGATGTGTCCAAGAATTATCATCTCTCCTTCCCTTCCTCTCTCGTCTCTGCTTTTCTCTGGGTTGACTTCATACTCTGATAAACTTTTCTGATGCAGAAGGACAGACAAGTTCTAGCCTTTCCAGGTTCACAGGGTCCTTGCAGCTCACAATCTCAAAAGGGAAGAGATTCTTCCTTAGTATCTGCCTCAGTGAAAAGCACCTAGCTGTCCCTGCCTGCATCAGACACTCACTCTTAGACTTCTCAGGGAGTCCAGAGGACAGAACACTCTGACTGGCCAGCATGGGTCACATGCTTTCCCCTTGGAAGTGAGGTAAGTCCCTAGGTGGATATTCTCACTAGATCATGTGGAATGAGCAAGAGGAAGAACGCAGACTGACACAACACAAAGAGCTATGCACTATACAAGTAAGTTATCTTTTGTAGTTAATAAGACTGTGGCTTTTGCAAACAGCAAAAAGAATCAGAAGCCACCCTGTGAATCATTAGTTTCTCCAGACACTCCTTTATTTCTTCTTCATTCCCTGGTCTTCTTCCCTTCCTTTCACTGGGTTATGAGTTGAAGCAATACAAATGAAAAATATTCTATTCTACTTTCAATGCACTCACAGTCCAGTTCAGGATAATGCAACATGTATACACCAAACTGCAGTAGCAGTCACTATGGATCGAGTGGGCCCTCTAAAGTTCATGTGCTGTAAATTTAATCCCCAATAGCACATTGTTGAGAGATGAAACCTTTAAGAGATGATTAGAGTCTTCATAAGTGGGTAAATGCTGTTATCCTGAGATTAGGTTTATTATTAAAACTAAGGTCAGACCCCTCTTGCTCTCTTGCATTTCTGCCTTTACCTTCAACATGAGGTGACACAGCAAGGAGGCCTTTTTCAGAAGTGGATCCCTTGGCCTTGGGGTTTCCAGCCTCCAGAAATGTAAGAAATAAATCTCTGTTCTTTATAAATTACCCAGTCTCAGGCAGTTTGTTACAGTAGCACAAAGCTAAGACTACTGTGATATGAGCTCAGAATGCTGGTGATTCACTCTTCCAGGTTAGTGAGGACAGACATAAGAGAATTCATCTTCCTCTGCTCCTGTGATAATTTACAGAGTGCAAAGCTTTAATGCCAGTACTAACTTCACAGTCTCACAAAAAGACACCGAAGCTCAGATGAAAGAACCATCTTCAGCACAGCCCACTGGTTCTCTGAATATACAAAATTAAAACTTGTAAATAGTTGGTTTGCAGAGTTTTTTCATACCATGATGAAAACAGAGCAAGAAAGGAGTGAATTTTTAATCAGTGTATTAATCGATATGTTCTTCATCTGCAAGAAAGTATTAGAACACATTTAAAAGCATTTTTCTTTCTTTTTCCTTATTTTTACCAGTACATTATAATTATACATAACAGTGGGATTTGTTGCTATCTATTGATAAATACACTCACAATATAATTCGGTCAGGATCATTCCCCAGAATCTCCCCTTTCCCTTCCCTCCTCCCTTTCCCTGGTCCCTCTCCTTAATTCTACTGGTCTCCTCTATTTTCATGAGATTCTGCCCCCCATGAAGATGCCTTTTAAAGACTAGCAAAAATGACCCAAAGCAGTATTTGAAATATGAAGACAAAGGTCTTTTTGAGAAAGAAAACTAATTCCTAAGAAATAGGGAATAAAATCATCAGGATCCCCCCCCCCCCCCCGCCTTGGTTCTTCCTTCACCTTCTCCAGGTTTTTCTGTGACTTTAAAAAGAAAAAAAGCTGTGTGTACTGAGAGTAGAGCCCTGAGGGTCTTGGAACTTCAGGTTTCCACAAGGAAAATGAGGTATTGGATAAATCAGGGCCCATGGTCCTGTCCAGTGCAAACCCGCTGTGATCCTGTGCCCACCTAGGTGATCCATATTCTGGGCTTACAATGGATGTGGCATGTGCAACCCCTAAGAGCTACAGAGCTCCTCTGTTAAGGAAGGAGAACAAGTCCTCCCTGAGAGCTGTCACATCAACCAAGAAAAGGTTGCCCAGGCTGGAGGTGGTGGCTCTGCACCTCAACTCTCATAGAGTATCCTGAGATCCCCCCAAAACCCCCAGAAACCTATGCATTGCATAAGAAGTCAAGAGGATCTTGTGCTACTACAAATATGAATCACCAGTGAGTACACCCCCAAACCTGGAAAGAAGTGCACATTTCAGATCTAAGGTACTGCCCTGGCTCCAGATAGATAAAGTTCTGTTTTATAGAAGAATGAAGGAAATAATGTGTTTGACATTATGAGGAACACTGAACCTCAGACATCTCCATTGTTACTTCTTTTACGACAAAAACTTCAAGCAATATATCATTGTCTCTGCATAACAGTTGTGTTGTTTCTGCACACAACACTGTGCACTGTCCACACTGTGGAGGCTACATTTTAGTTTGGACTTTTCTCTCCAGCTAGAACTCATAGCAGTTTCTCAATACATCTATGTAGAATGGGTGAATGAATGAATGCTATCCCTGGAAGCCAGACAAGAAAACAAAGATTTAAAAAATGGCCAGCAATGTTGATTTTGCTATATAGCACAACAAACAAATCTGAGATGGAAGGACTGGATCACTTATGAAATAAAATAATGTCCTTTCCAGAGAAGATTTATAATTTTAAACAAGTCAAAATTTAGTGCAGAAGGCTGTGATTAAAAGGAAAATTTTTGAAGGAAAAGGGCAGCCTGGTATTGATGTATTGACAAAATCATCGGGCAGGGCATTCACTGGATTATTTCTTGTAATCTAAAATTGACTTAGAATTAGGAGCTCGATGAAGGGCAATGTGACATCCTGGAAGAAAGAGGATTGTCACAATACTTGATAATGCTTTGGTGAGAAGCAGGCTCATGCAGGCTCTGCAGTTCTTCCTCGAGCGCTCTTTCACAGTCCATGACTGGGAAATGGGCTCAGGGCCCTAGAATAGGGAGCTCTCAGTACTGAGAGTGTTTCCTACAAGCAGAAACGGGGAAGATTCCAGACAGTTTCCCTTCCTGCCTAGACCAAAGGGAAAAATCAATAAAGGACCCACTGACATGGTATTTAGAACAAGGAAATTGAGAGAAAAATCCATGGAGGATATTTGAGGAAAGAGTGTCGTGGATAGCAGGAATGGCAAGTACATAAGCCCTGAGGTAGAGATATGCCTAATATGTTCCAGAAGCATCCAGGAAAAGAGCCCCTAGAGTGGCAAAAGTGGGGAGGGGAGAGCAGATAGTTTCACAAATTCTCAGGGCTAGAACCTGGAGAGTCTTGTAGCTCATTGTAACAACCTTTACTTTGAATGATATGAGAAGTCACTGGCAAATTTTTTTTTTATTTTGGTTTTTGTTTTCTTGAGATTTTAAATTTCTTTTTAATTGACACAAAAGTTGTATGTATTTATCATATATATATATATGTATTGCAAAATAACTAATCAGTAAATGTCTGTATCATCTCACATATTTATCATTTTGTGGTGAGAAGACTTTATTCTTTTACTATCTTTCAAGAATAAAGTATATTTACTATAGTTACCATGTGGTACCAAAGATTGCGTGGAAGTGTTTCACCTACATAACTGAACCCTTGTAACCTTTGAAAAATATCTGCCCAAGCACCCCAGCCCGTGGTACCCACCATTCTATTCTGTGCTTTTATAAGATCACATTTTAGCTTCCATATAAGAATGATATCATGGCAGAATTTGTCTTTCTGTTCTTGGTCATTTCCCATAACATAATAGCTCCAGGTTCATTCATGTGTCACATATGACAGGATTTCCTTCTTGTATGGCTGAATAGTATTCCATTGTGTATATATAAAACACTTTCTTTTTTCTTTCGTCCATGGATGGACACTTAGGTTGATTCTAGTTCTTGGCTATTGTGAATAATATTACAATAAACGTGGGACTTCCATTATCTCTTTGCCATACTGATTTGATTTCCTATGGATATATATTTAGTAGTTGAATTGCTGGATATATGGCAGTTCTATGTTTATTTTTAAAAATATTTTTAGTCATAGATGAACAAATACCTTTGTTTTATTTATTTATTTTTATGTGGTGCTGAGGATTGAACCCAACGCCTCACACATGCCGGGCAAGTGCTCTCCTACTGAGCTACAACCCCAGCCCTTATTTTTAATTTTTTTAAGGAACCTCCACCCTGTTTTCCATTATGGCTGTACTAACTTTCATTTCTACCAGTGGTGTACAAATGTCCCCTTCTCTCTATGTCTTTGACAACACTTGTTAATCTTTTCTTTTTTTAATAATAACTTGTCTAACATCTGATTGCTCTGATTGTGGTTTAAAATTTGAATTTCCCTAAAGGTAGTGATGTTGAACATTTTTTTATATGCCTGTTAGCCATTTGTATGTCTTCTTTTAAGAAATGTGTATTCAGATCATTTGTCCATTTCTCAATTGAGTTGCTAGTTCTCCTGTTACTGTGTTGTTTCTGCTCCTTAGAGATTTTGGCTATTAATCCCTCATCAGATGTTTGGTTGCATATATTTTCTCCTACTCTTTAGTTTGTTTCTTCAATCTATTGCTTACTTCCTTTACATTCAAAATTTAATTTGATATGATCCTATTTGTCTGTCTCTGCTTTTGTTCATTACAAGGTTTCAAACAGAAATGTGATATGCTCTAGCATGTGATTTAAAAGAATCATACTATTATCTTGGAAATACTTAGGCTACACCTGGTGAGTAGAGAGGCAGGGAAAACAGGAGGCTAATGCAGTCATCCAGGTAATAACGATAACTTAGACCAGGTAAATGGCAGTGAAGGAAGCAAGAGAAAATTGCATTTTCAATCTAATTTAGGGTGAACAGGATTTGCCAAGGGGTTAGTGAGGCAGGGAGTCAAGGATGATTCCATTTTTATTTTACTCCAATCTTCAATAACTTAGAAATGAACATAATTATAAACTTCATTACAGGCTACAGTCAAAATAAGCACCTGGATGATAGCAAAGCAGATATTACTAAATGAGAGACATAAACTTTTATTGTTCTACCCATATAAGCAACTTGTAAAGATGTACATATGCTTATATTATTCAGTACCCAGATATTTACAACTGGAAGGAACTATTTTCAAACTCATAAATTTGTCCTTCTGAATTTCATTTCTACTAATGAATTAGAAGCATATTTGCAAGTCATTTTGTCTTTGTTCAAAAGATCAGCACCTAAAATGCTTGTGGTGTAGTGGATGAGCCCTAGTCCTGAATTCCAGTTCTGGGAATGGCCCTTCTTAGTTTTAGAATCTCCAGCAACTCCTGTAGTTTTTCTAGACCACTGTTCCTCCACCTTAAAATGAGGACAATGGTTGCTCATTTCATCAACTCTGAAAGAGCATCTAAATCCCAGGTGCAAGAATCAATAGCCTTCAGTTGAAACAGGAGTTTAGTTTAAAAAGTGTTTGGTCTTACCTGTGTTTTAATTCATACCTCGTACTTGTTCTTCCTTCTTGCTATGAATAGTTGATTTTATATTTTTAGCTGTGGCTTATGTGAGTGAAAGGTGAAACCAGTTAACTTGGTTGGTTGTTTTCTGAAATTAATGAGGTGCTCTTGTTATGTGTATGCACAAATTAGCTTTGCTCTGTTTCCTGGCCATATGCTCACCACAGAGTCACAAATGAGTGGAATTGATTACAACATGAATCAGGCAAGAGAACGCAAGTCTATCACTACTCCTGAGAAAACAGTTTAAAAAGTCAACCATCCCTGTTGATATATAATAATAACTATTAATATATAAAGGACTTGACTTCAGATCATTTATGATTGAGGCAAAGAACAAATAAGTATGCAAAATATAGAAAAGACTGGGAGACAAATAACTACCTATTGCAGGTAGTGAAATGGTTGAGAGATCTTTTTCATAACCTCTAAGAGTTTCTATACCTTACATTATTTGAGCTTACAGTGCAAAGTCTCAGAGTCTTTGCTTTCTCCAATGTAAATATTGGGTGAAAGAAGTCTTCCACCTTCAGAGTTCTATTATTCCATGAGTCTTCTACCTGGGAACTGTTCCTTCCATTCAGTGTAGGAAATATATTCACATATAGTTTATTCAATCCTAAACCTTGGAACTCAACTTTGGTGATTTGTTGGTATTTAAAGGTGCCAACATATCCTGTAGTGTTTGAGAAAATTGTTAAAGGAATCATCAGTCTGTGTGATTGATTTTGAAATCTGCCAGGTGAGCACCCTGGAGGCAAGGAACCTCATTATCGGCAGGCTTTTCTGCACGTAAAACAAGCTAGGATGACGGCTGGGACTTGGATACTGCTTCAGTTTGACAATCATCCTGAGGTCCAGAGGAATGGCACTGGGACAAGATAACTGACTTTCTATAGCTTTGGAAAAACAGTGTGTGTGTGTGTGTGTGTGTGTGTGTGTGTGTGTGTGTGTACATATTCACATGTGCAATATGGGGAGCAGAGATGGGCAAGAAATGGGAAAAGGCAATCACAAAAGTAGCAACCAAATCTGAGCAAATCAAAGAATTTTTTGAATACAACCCTATCTCTGTGAGTGAATAATTGGCTTGAAAATCACTTCTTCCATTTTCTTCTTATATAATAGCAATCATTTCAGTGTTAAGACAAAAAGTCCAGAAGGATATTACTTCTTACTGGGAGTTTTGAGTATGTCTTCTTGTGTGGAATAAACCTTCAAAGATGGGGAGACGTCCTCTGGCCCACAGACCTGAACTGGCAGATGTGAGACTAATAATATATATATATCTTTGGGAGAAAGACTTCCAGATGGACTGGTCCCAGCAGCAAGATGAAAGGGCAAGCAAAGGGACAGTCTCAAGCCTTTATCTAAAACCACTGTTCTCTCAGCACATTATCAAGAAGGAAATGAAATGCCAGATTTTATAGTCCAAGGGTTACTTAATCTGTGAAGCTTTGTGAAGCTTCACACCTGTGATTTTCCCACCTGACTCCTCAAAATGGGTATAATTATCCCCATATGAGACAGAAGAGCTAACGGAGTAGTTGCAGTTTAATTCCAGGTCTTACCAACACCAAGTCTCATGCCTTCTCCGATATTCTAACTTGCCTCTGTTAGCAAATGTTCCATCCCCCTTGTGTGTGGTTTCTGACCCACCTCTCTGCCTTCTGCTGTCTTCTGTTGTGAGTGAGATAGGAATAGCATTGTCTTCAGAGTAGCATTGACCCCTTGCTCTGGGTGGGTTTTCTCCTTTATTGAAGTATTCATTTTGACCTCTCAGCATACTAACAGTATGCATGTTGTACTTTCTCTCAGGCACATATCTCCTAACACGTTGTGAAGAATGAAAACTGGCCCACAAAGTCTAATTAACAAGCTGTGAACCAGACTTTCCTCAAACAATACTTGTACTCATGTGAATTCATGGTTTCCATTTGTGCAAGTAGAACCTTAAAATTAAGCTGATTGATGACTCTTATCGGCACATGCAATATTGACAGTTTTCTTTTATGCTTCTATTCCTAGAATCCTTGCTTCTAAATGAACTGTGCTATGAACTCCTAAGTTATTCTAGTGGCTTTGTTAAAAATTTTGCGCAAATAATTTTGGCTGCGAGCAACATTTATTAAGAAGTCTCCATCTAACACAGATACGATAACTAGAATCAATCAATCATCTCACAGTATGAGCCTCCCCATTTTCTTCATTGTATTTTATCATGTGTAAATATTTTTAATCTACTGAATGTTTCTTGGAGGAACAGAAGTATACAGTTATTTGCAGAATAAATCTTGTCTGGATGACAAAAATTGCTGTGCCCCAGTAAATTCAGTTTATAAAAGCTTGCATGAGGAATGAGACACTGACTGGTTATATTTAAGAAGAACAAATCACTCAGATTAAACCTGTAAGACCTTCCCACGATGGTGGTTATCACATAGGAAATTAATACCAAGAAACTAAAAATAGTATTTTTTTTTTAATCTTTCTGTTAAGATGAGCTAAACTGTGATGGGGCAGCAAAGCAGTTCCACCAGTCTATTCCAGTGACCAGCTGCTTTATACCAAACCACCCCAAATATTGTGGCATAAAACAATCATGGTTTTATTATGCTCACAGATTCTGTGGATCAGGAAATGAGACACAGCACAGTGATGATGTTTCTGGGGTCTCAGCTGTGAACACTCAGAAGTTGTGGGTGCTGAAATCATCTAGAGGCTTCTTCACACACGTTTGGTGCCTGACTGAGTTGACTCAGATTAGCTAGGACTCTTGACAAGAGCTGCTACTCTTGGACTCCCCATAGTGCCTGGGCTCCATGGTGGCTAGATCCTAAGAGGAAATATGAAGACAGGGAACGTTGCAAGACAGTAGATGCTTCAGGAGAAGTGTCCTGGCTTTTTCTGATCTAGTCATGGCCATCAGGAACTTACACTTGCACCACCTGTATGGGACAGGGACTCGACTCCTCCTCTGGATGAGACAGTAGCAAATTCACACAGAAGAAGAGCATGTTGGGCAGGAGAGATGATTGGCCCTGTAGATCATCTTTGGAATATACCATTGGCCATGCATTGACTTACAACAACAAGGGTTTATTTCTTTTTTAAATACAATCTGCTGTGTATCCAGGCAATTCTTAGAGTAACTATTCTCCTGTCAGCTTAGCAATCTAAGCTTGCTACTCCCATCTTATGGCTTTTCTGTGTCAATTCATAGTTCCTCAGCTGCTGGTGCAGAGAAGGACAGAGTGGAGCATCACACACAAACTTTAAGATAATGCCACCTGGAATGGACTTACATCATTTCTGCTTGCATTTTATGACTCACGTAGCCATGCCTAAATTTGGGAAAGCAAGCAATTGTGACCCTCCTTTGTGCCCAGAAAGAAAGGAAAGGGACAAGTGCTGGTAAATGACGATAATGTTTACCGTAGCCCTTCAGAAATACTGCCTGGGTGGTGAAACCCTATGATTCCCTTAAGTGCTGTTTTTTAAACTTTATTAAATCGTTCATTTATTCCTTCATCCACCCAACAAATATATTTTAATATGCTTTCTGTACACAACACATCACTAGCTGATTTCTACAGGGAATGCAGCTGCTCCCAAAAGACATAAAACTTACCCCAGAAAACCAATTGAAATGTCAGTTGCTTTGCCACTGATTAATGCAGGGGGAAATTTTTCTCTCTCAGCCTCTATATTGCCTTATCCCCACCAAGGCATATGAAATAAGACTTCTTTTGATCCTTACCTCCTCTGGTCATTGACTACAAAGTTTTCATATACTACTGTCAGTCAAAACTCTCCATTTTTTATTCATATTTCTTCCCTTTGGGGGGCTTAATTTTATGATGCACTATGGAGGATGCAGGATGCAGTTATAATTCCAGAAACTACAGGTGGTTACTATTAATTAAACACTTCCATAGCAATTAACTTTATTATAAATCAAATCATTTGACTCTATCTTAGAGGTACCATGCATTATTAGTCTAACAGCATGATTCCATTCATTGCTTTAAACAAAATTCAGGTATCAAGGCTGCAACCAGTGGATAGTATGGCCATAAGTCTTTTTTCCAAAAGGAAAGTCCATAGTTGCATTTCAACAACAAAAAGCAAACTCAACAGAGATTCTGTTTTAGGCCAGTTCATATTTCAGTCTTCAATTTGAAAATTGTGTTTCTAGTAGAAAGCCACAGGATAATCTTCATTCCCTGGTGATAAAGAATGAAGAAGAAGGGGTCTCTGTGATTGACTAGAGCAATGATACCAGGCACTCGGCTGAGTAGCTTTCTTCATGGATGACTTCAGCTCGGTAGAAAATCACTTCTACCCTTGGATAATCCATGCACTGAATTGTGTTGTGGAATATTCCACTGAAAATTTCTGAAGTACTAATAATTTGGGGCAAGTTCTTATTTAAAGTCAACAATAAGAAATACAAACAAGGGAATTCACTGGAAGCACGCACTAGAAATATAATAGTACCTTCGAGATATGCTTAAATAAACCTGTATATGGTAAAACTGTAAATTGGGGTCAGTATGTCTTTTTGGCTGAGACTCTTACCTTTTGAAGCACACCAAAAATGACAAGAACACTTATTTGAAATTGTATAAATTTAGTTCTCTGGTTGTCTGTTCCAGGATTATGTGTGTAAACTGAGTGGAAACTGTTTATAAGATTATCCTCAAAAGTTTTAGTTTGCTCGAACTATACAGCTTCCTCTGGTCTGCCAAACTAGGTCAAACAGCCCTTAGATCTGGAGTAATGCATGTGACTTAGCCATAAGAAATAAACAGTAGATATTATCAAAACCCACAAGCAAAACTGATAATAGGAATTCAGATGATAACTTCACTTATCGCAATAATGAAATTTTAGGTTTTTTAAGGTCATTCAGATGTAAACTAAGTATATGCTCCTAATACTAAAAGAGAAAGTTACTAAGAAACTAACATTTTGATTTCCGAGAATTTTAGAAACCTCATGGGAGATAAAGATTACTCACTTCAATTATTTGGTGCATTGGAGTCCAAAGTACTGTTATACAGCCTAAAGCTTTAATTCTCAAGGTCATACATCTTCTTGTATTCTTTCAAAACTTTTGAAGGCTAATGCATTCTCAAAAATGATAGAAATTGTGTGTGCTAGTGTGTATGTGTGTGTGTGTGTGTGTGTGTGTCTTGAATATTCAATATATATAACTCTGCATGTAGATATACTTCTAAGAGTCCCCAAACATATATGGTACCTATATTTTGTTTTTATTATTGTGTGTTCTTTTTTAAAGCTTTAGAATGTATTTTTTCCTAGCTGGGCACTGTGGTACACTCCTGCAATCCCAGTGGCTTGGGAGGCTATGGCAGGAGGATTGTGAGTTCAAAGTCAGACTCAGCAAAAGTGAGACCCTAAGCATCTCAGTGAGACTCTGTCTCTAAATAAAATATAAAATATGACTGGGGATGTGGCTCAGTGGTTGAGTGCCCCTGAGTTCAATCCCCGATATCCACACCCCTGCTGCAAATAAAAGAATAT
Organism: Sciurus vulgaris; assembly: GCF_902686455.1. NCBI lineage: Eukaryota > Metazoa > Chordata > Mammalia > Rodentia > Sciuridae > Sciurus > Sciurus vulgaris. The sequence goes on from NC_136466.1 coordinate 142,166,520, forward strand.
GTTTGTCCAAGCATGAACCAAGACTTCTTTTCTAAAAGTCAGTGGTACTTGGTATGTCTACTATATTCTAGTTCTTTGAGACTGTAGTTGTTTTAAGTGTAACTATCCTGATTTTGGATTTATCTTTTTTTTTTTTTTTTTTTTTTTTTTTGGTACTAGGAATTGAACCCAGGGTCACTTTACCACTGAGTTACATCTCCAGCCCTTTCTAATTTTTATTTTGAGACAAGGTCGCACTAAGTTGTTGAGGATCTTTCTAAGTTGGTAAGACTGGTCTCCAACTTGCTATCCTTCTGCCTCATTCTCTCCACTCACAGGGACTACAGGTATGCACCACCATGACCAAGGAATTTACCTTTTATGTTGGGGCCCTAATTTTTACAAAATGTGTTTCCTAACTAATGCAGAGTACATCAGACAACCACAGCTTTTAGTTATCATTAGACCCATTAGTCCTGCCTCCAGTCAAGCACCATCTCCCGAGATATAAATTCTCTGACTATGAATATCAATTTTGAATGAAAAACAGTTGGACTTTCTCTACGGTTCACTTCAACATAGGCAAGAAAAACCCTCTTTTGTAACTATAGTTTTTTGATTCCTGAAATGGGAAGGACGGCATACGCCTGTGAACCTGAGAAGCATTACACGCTTCCAGAAATGAGGGAGAAGTCAAACAACAAGTCGCCCGGGCACAACCAGAAGAAGTGCTCTCAGTCTCACTCAGAGTCGAGTCATCAAGTCACTGGCCTCAGAAAAGTGGGAGCAGACCAGTCACAAACCTGACCAATCATTTTCCCAGCTGTGCACTGCTGCATTGAATCTTTACTATCCTTTCTAGCTGGATTGATGTAAGAAATTGTGAAATGGAAATTTACATGAATCATTATCCCTGGTGGGACACAAGGGACTGACTTTAATGACCTGGCAGATGAAACAATGTTAGAAAGCGAAGATGGAACTTCCTTCAGCAGCCTGTTGTTCTCCCCTACATCTTTCCCATTGTGGGCACCGATATTTAGGGATAGGAGAAAGGGTTTTGTGGGTATGATGAGGGGTTGTGGGTGGGAGGTTCTTTCCTGTTCCCAGGCCAGTTTTATATCTCCACTTCCCTCTCTCTTTCCTCTTCTCCAGCTCCTTTCCAAAGGAGCAAAGTCTTGCTTCAGAAAGATTTAGGGAGACTAAATAAAAGCATAAACTGAGTTTTCTGCAAACCTACCTGATTGCCCTGGTTAACCACACACTTGTTCTGACAGAAACACTAATCTCAGATCAGCCCTGGTGCTGCCTTTGATACTCATCCTTAGGCCTCTGCACAGAGAGGAATTAAACGTCCACATTTCTGCATGGTACGCCATTGTGTTCCTGACTTCACACACTCAGGAGTTTTAAAGATGACATACGGTGAACGCATTGAGGTGTTCCCCAACCTCAATTAGGAAATAACGTTGCCACCCGCATGCTGAAATTGTGTTTAAGGAAGGACTCTGTTAAAGTGTGTCTCTTCTTAGAAGCAGTAAGGCCTTTACAGGAGTAACATAATCTCCAGTGCAATAAAACAATGTGATGTATGATGTAAAGGAAATTACTTGGCTCAAAAATAGACTTATAAACCTGTATTGCAATTGATCTGTCGCATACCTGTTTCCTACTGTACTGTGAAGCTCTTTAAGGACAAGCACCACATTTATTTCATCTGTACATGTTCCTATTATATCCTTCACCGTGGTGGCTAACATAGTCCCTTCCGAGTAGTTAGTACTGCTTGGGTCATATTGAAAGCCTACGTTAACTGACCAGTCAACTGCTAGAACCACTTTGGCTGTGACTGAGCCGATCTACAACTTTGTTAAGAAGTCTTTCATCCCACAGCTGAGCTGGTGGCACACGCCTGTAATCCCAGCAGCTCAGGATGCTGAGATAGGAGGATCGAGAGTTCAAAGCCAGCCTCAGCAATGGCGAGATGCTTAGAAACTCAGTGAGACCCTGTCTCTAAAGAATAATACAGAATAGGGATGGGGATGTGACTCAGTGGTCAAGTGTGCCTGAGTTCAATCCCCAGTACTAAAAAAAAAAAAAAAAAAAAAAAAAAAAAGAATTCTATCCTAGATTCAAAGGTTACGGCCAAGTTATAATAGGATTTATGGAAGGTCTTTGTCAACCAGCCACAGCACCAACAGCTTAAGGAAATTTTATGCAGTTGATTGTAAACAGTGATGCTTAAAGCAATTAGAAAAGACCTAATTAACATGGAGAAACTCTCTCTACTCAATGCTTTCAAACATCAACCACATTAGTCATATTTTGAAACTATTTTCGAGGGACTCAACCTTTCTACTCATCCCATAAGCATGCTGGTTTTTTCATGACTCTTCTTCCTTCTCTAGGATTCTTTTTTTAAAATATATTTTTAGTTGTAGATGGACACAATACCTTTATTTTATTTATTTTTATGTGGTGCTTGGGATCGAACCCAGTGCCTCATACATGCTAGGCAAGAACTCTACCACTAAGCCACAACCTCAACCCAATCTTTAGGATTCTTGTTCTGATTTTTATTATCTTAAGGTGCTTATTCAACATGTGTGGTACAGAGAATTAATTAGAATCAGAAAAGTGCACAGTCATGTTAACAAGCCCAGGCAGTTACTGTTTCCATCTCCATTTTAAATGCTTTGATGGATTACTTAGCCACTCAGGGTCAACTGGACTCCTAAGTGGTTTAGAACTCACCTGTAGCTTTAGCTTCTGAAGTGTGCCTTAGAGTGGTAACTAAGGTATCTCAGCCTCCAGCCCCTCAGTGATGGTCAATCTGCTTGAGGCACTACGACCAAAACTGCTTGCAAATTGAAGTGACTTTAGAGCTGGGAAACTAGAAAACTGTATGCTCACTTATGTTTTTTTTATCTTAAGTTGATGAATCAGAAATGAACAAAGCTTCAACCACTAAGATAAAAATGAGAGAAAGCTCAAATTCAGTGTGTCACTGATCCAGAAAGGGCAGCAAACAGTTAAAAGTTAACCTAATATTACCAGACTTTCATTGCATGCATATTTTCCAAAGCATGGTATTACTTTTGGCACATAAAAATCCATGTGGTCACCAAGTATGCTACTGTGAAGGCTTAACTATTTATTTTCTTAACTCCAATTGTCTAAGTCATAGAGATGATTGATGATAGATGATAGATAGATAGATAGATAGATAGATGATAGTCAATTTCTGATTTTTATACAGTTTTGTAAAGCAGTTTCTAACCAAAGAAAAACAGATCTTGTTCTAAAGTCTTAAGCTTTTATTTATTTTTTCATTCAGTCAGCAAACACTTGTTGAGGGTCAGGCAAAGTTTTGAAGACACAAATGAGAACTGGTTGTGGTAGTGCATGCCTGTAATCCCAGCCACCCAGGAGGCTAAGGCAGGAGGATCACAAATTCAAGGCCAACCTCAGCAATTTGGCAGAATTCCCATCTCAAAAAACAAAATAAGACCAAAGGCCCAAGAATGTAACTCAGTGGTAGAGCACCCCTGGGTTCAATTCCCAGAACCATGAACACCAAACAAGGCCCCCATCCTCACCACGCTTATGATGGGCAAAACAAGCACATTTTTCTAAGTTGCAAAATTCTACAGCTGTGCTGTGTACAAAGTAGAGTGGAGACCTGGAGAGAGCCCAGGAAATGCTGGAGAAGAGCTCTGGTGTGTGAAGTGCCACAAGAAAGATCTTAAAGCTTGCATTTGGTAGGAATAGGCCACCTCCGAAGATTCCTCCCATCCCACTGTATGGTTCTAAATGCTTTGTAGACTGGGCTCTATTCCCTGAACAAGGAAGGAAGCTGTTGCTCGGTGTGCAGTTGACATAAATTGGGTGCTCTCCGTCTGCTTCTCACTGTGAGTCTATCAGAAGAGCAGAGGCTAAAGAGAAACATTCCTCTTCTTGTCTTTATTTTGTTCTTCTTTCATTAAATCACCCTCGGGACAACTGGATGCTGCGATAAGAGGTGTCGGATAAAAACAACAGACAGATATTTCTGTGCAGTCAGAAAGCACCTGTGCTCTGTCACCAGCATGAGACATTTATGAAGTCAATTTTCCATACCTGCCAGTTCTTGCTGATGTGAGAACCAGCTTTCCCCAGCCTGTGCTCCTTATTCCTGGGTTTGACAGGAATGATACATTATCACGAATACAAAGGAGATGAGCACTAGTCTCCTAATATATTCATTACTTACCTTTCGAGCCTATAAACAATATGCATATGGTAATTTGAGAGACACTGTGTTCCCACTGCAGGTTTTTTTGTTTTGTTTTTTTGTTTTTTTTTGGTTTGTTTTTTTTTTTTTTTTTTTTGTCTTTTTTAATTCTTGGAACTCTGGTTGTCTTTTTTGCAAATGCTGCAAAAATCAAAGGCCAAATTACCTCAAAATTATATTTTATTTTCCTCCTATTCTCACTTTCTGGTGCCCATACAAAATACTTCATATCGTCTGTTTCAACCTGTTTTTAGACAGCATGGCCCCTTCCACTGGTACTATTATTGTAGAATTTTCTAGAAAGACTCAATGAAGTATTCATTTGTTCATTAACAAATATATATTTAGCACTTACTGTGTGCCAGGCTCTGTACTAGATCTTAAACATAGAACAATAAGAAACATGGAAGCATCGACAAAGGGACTATGTCTTTCAAACTTTTCCAACACCTGTGGCATCAGGTTAAGACAAAAGAGACCATGAAATGGGTGCCTCAAATAGAAATGGATTAATAATGAATCAGAAGCTGAGAGAGTGTGAACAATTTCTAGAGCACATGGTTTCAATTAACAGAGTAGACTAATAAGCTAAAAAAATAGGCCTGTGGATTTTGGAAAGAGTCCTTTTATGAACTGGGCATTAAAAGCAGAAGCATAGGGGCTGGGGCTGTTCAGTGGTAGAGCCCTTAGCTGGCATATGTGAGGCAGTGGGTTTGATCCTGAGCACCACATATAAATAAATATAAAATAAATGTCCATTGACAACTAAAAAAAATTTTTTTAAAGCAGAAGCATAGATCAGTTTTCTTAGAAATAAGTGAATATATAAAAATGTTTTACTGAAGGTGGGACATTTATGTGGATTAAATTATCAGAAGTTATCAGAATGTATTAGTCTTTTGTGGCCAGTGATTCTGTCACTGGTTTATTTAACATGTATTATTGACCTGCTACTGTTGATCTATCCGTCATTGTCACAAGCAGTAGGAATCAAGGGTCAAGTTCTCCTGGAGTTTATATTCAGGGGTCAGGGAAATGAACACAAGGGAATGGCCACATGTACCAGATAATTTTTTGTGTGTGCCAGAGAATTAGACATTGTGCTAATAAGCACCATTAAGAAAGTAAACAGGACTTGATTTTCAATTCTCAGGAGGTATTTGACACACAGTAATCAGGAAACCAACCACGTCCATGGGAGAGGGAATCATTTCAGACAGAACACAGAATATTGACTATTGCCAGAAGATAGCTCTGCCTGGACAACAGCAACGTACAATCATCTAAATCGGAGTTGTTGAACGACACCCAGCAGACCAAAACCCGCCCACCATGCTTTTATAAAGTTTTACATCTGACTTTGTAAGAGTGCTTTGGGAACTCAGCCATGCCTGTGTTTTTCACAGAGTGCAGTGACTCTTTTCAACTACAACACAAGAGTTTTACAGTTTCAACAAATACTCTCTGAGCAGCAAAGCCAAGCATATTTATCCTCTGGGTCTTCCTCGAAAGTTAGCGGACCCTGGATTTAAGTCATATGTGTGCATAGTAATTTTATTTGTCGCCTTTTTTTTTTTTTTTTTTCCTTAAGAAGCTGTGTCTTGCTATGTCATATGTTTGAGGACCCTGAGCTCCTTGTTGGAGTAAACCTCCTGCCTCAGCCTTCTCAGTAGCTGGGACAGGTGGGTGCCACCACACCCAGCTCTTTTCTTTTTACTTCTGTTGATTTTAGCTCTATAAGTTCACACCAACAGTTCATAGAAACTCTATTCAAATGTGCCTTGTGATGGATGCTGACATTTATTGAGTGGAATAATGTGCCACGCATTTTTTAAGTACTTTATATGAATTGCATTACATTTAATGCTCAGAACAGTCCTGTGTGCTATTATCACTCTAGTTTATAGATGAAGAAACTAAGAACACAGAGAAGTTAAGTAACTCACTTGATGTCCCACAGCAAGTAAGCGGTGAGTCAAGATTTAAAATCAAGGGGGATGCAGTGGCACACACCTATAATCCCAGCAGCTCTGGAGGCTGAGGCAGGAGGATCGTGAGATCAAAGCCAGCCTCAGTAACTTAGCAAGGCACTAAGCAACTCAGTGAAACCCTGTCTTTAAATAAAATACAAAAAAGGGCTGGGGATATTGCTCAGTGGTGAAGTGCCTGTGAGTTCAATCCTCAGTGCCAAAAAAAAGATTTAAACCCAAACACTGTGGACATAAGCAGGTTCTAAACTGTCTTTATGAGTTAATATTCTGCAGTCCCTCCACTATAACAGATTCCACTCTTTAAAATTGCCTATCTGTTCTAAATTTTCCACAAATAAACATCTTGTGTCAATAATTTATAACTTGTTTTAGAGCCAAAGTTTACTGTTTATTCCTTGCCTAGCCTTCAGAACACGAAGAATTCCAAGTAATTTCCTCTCAAACTTCATTGAGGAAGCATTGGGTATAAAATTGGGGCTTTTAAGAATGCTCCCATCCATTCTGCCAACTTAACTCCTTTAATCATCTAAAAGTGCTCACTACTCCATTTACTGCAATTCTGCAGTCCTCTCCCTCGCTGTGGCTCGCAGGTGCGCCATTAGGGGAAATACTGCCTTCCCCATCCCCCTCCTTTCCTGGGGTCCAGGATAACCTCAGCACCCCACCTAGGTTTGCCAGGTGGCTTCCTCGAAAATCCAAGATAGGTTTGGTACAAACATGAGTAAAGTGACCTGAAAGCCCAAATTCTGGACATTGAGTTCACCCCAGGCACCTAGCAAGTCCTAATGCTGACACAACATGTCCTCATCTCCGTGACAGATGTCTGGTTTTTACTAGATTCTTTTTCCGGCCTGTTCGCTTTTCAAGAGATTTGCCATAAGCTTCCAAAGAGTTTCCACCTACGCTTCCAAAAGTCATTTGTACTTAAATGTTCACACACCCAGTGAGATGACTAGACACTTCACAGTTGCCATTTTTCTTCTCAAAACTGAGTGTGGGCCGGACATACCCCATCACATGAGGCTCACCCTCCTGGAATGAAGGGGTAGGGATCTCTCAAAACTCTGTCCATTTCGTAGTGCTTTCAACATCCCCGCAACTTCATGTGGCAGTTCCCACCTCTGGACCTTAGGGTAAGCTGTCTGTTAGAATTTTCTTGTGCTATATAAACAGCAAATTGACAGACAACCCAGCAAGTGCCATAATAATGCAGGATGAGAGGACTGTTCAGAGACACACACCTACCTAGTAGCTGAGGGTGGGGGGCATGGCCCAGGAAGGCTTCCTAAAGGGCAGATTTATTTTAGTGTTTTTTATTTGTTTTGGAGTTGCTGAGAATTGAACCTAGGGCATGCTAGACAAGTGCTTTGACAACTGACCTATATCATCAGCTAAAGAACAGATTTAGAAAGGGATATTATCAAGCTCAGGTTGAGGGGAGATGGAGAATTGGAAATCAAGTGGTCAAGGATGACATTTGGTGTCAGCGCTTGATTTGTTTCATTGTTAGGCTTTTCTTGGCATGCTTCTCTAGACACACCCAGAATGTATATTTATTCATTCAAATGATCACATGTTCTGCAGTTTTGTAAGGATGCAATGACATTTCAAGACACTAAGAGTTTTACTTTATCAGTAACCAGCTCTGAGCTTTTGGAAAAATTACTGAACTTTTCTCAGTCTCCATCTTTTCATCCTTATAAGAAGATTTTTTTTAATGATTTTTGTGGTTACTTCCACCTCTAAAATTCTAACTTTTAAAATTCTACCCATTTAATAGTGCTTCTGTGACCCCCAGAACTTCATGTGAAATTTCCCAACTTTGAATGTTAGGATAGTGTTTCTATTATATTTATATCGTGTCATGTGTCATGTCAAACCTGATTAACGAGGGACAAGCAAATTAGGGAAAAGTAAAAGCTTTTCTTGGGAGAACAGATAAAGGTGATCCTTAGATGATGAAGTAGTCAAGCAAGGTCATCAGAGGCCCAGCCTCCTTTCATTTTTCTTCTTAACCATCCTGGATCACAACATAGCTTCTCTATCTCCAGTTTCCAGTCTGTGTTCCAGGTAAGGAAACAGAAAAAAGGGCTAAGTCGAGGTCACTTGACTCAGCTTGCTTTGAAAGGTCCTTCCCAGAAGTTCAGAGCACCATTTGCTTAAATATTAGTGATCAGAACTGTGTCACAAGGCCCTCTTTAAGTGAAGAGGAGGCCTGGAGATGCACTTTAATCTAGTTAGGCACCTTGATCCACCAAACAAATAAGGTTCTTTATTGGTAAGAAAGCAAAGGAGAAGGGATTTTGGAGAGATAACTACCATCATTATTCAGATGTAATATTCAAAATATTTAAATCCAGGTCTGGCACAGCTACTGATCAATCAGAACAGATGCTGGCCAGCACACCATAGCAGTAGATAGCAGCTGGAGGGTAGCCCTGGTGTTTTTCTGCTTTGCATTATACTCATTATGTATAGTTCATCCCTCTTCCTCCTGTAGAATAAAGCCAAAATCCATCAAGGATAAGATCCTATTCTGTATGTATTCTTTCCAATTCCAAAGAAAGAGGCATGTGTTGAGAGTGTTTGCTTTTGCTAAAGGGAATGAATCATTGAGATTTTCATTTATAATCCATGGATAAGGCAACCAGGCAAAGAAGTGTTCATGTTATTATATATTCTATTTCCTCTGGAATGAATGACTCCTCTGAATGGCAGCTGCGTCAGCCAAAATACCATGCAACAATTGATTATAAAGCTGGCAGATGGATACAGACTTTGAAGGTTGTTAGAAACTCTTACAACTACTCAATAGAGTTATTATAGACTTAAGAAAAGAAAGAGAAAAAGGAGCATTGCCTGAAGTGAAAGGCTCCCAGCGTTACAGAGGGTCAGAAGCCATTTCCCTTCATTTAGTAAGTTGAATAGAACTAATAAGAAGCCATCCATCTCTGCAAAGAATCAAAGTCGGTTCCTTAATGAGTTGCATCTGGTTCTTCCAGGCTGTAATGAACCCAGTAGTGTTCATTTCTTTTTACTCAAGTCTTGAGTAATCGTAATGCTGGGGTTGGAATGGTGGATTTTAGTTAATTATTTTTATAACCTTGAGGTTAACTCCAAATTCATGGGTCAACACTTATTCTCTACAAAAAAAAAAAAAAAAAAAAAAGTTTTACTTATAATGTTCATGGCTTAATTTTCAACAGTTGAATTATTAGTCTTTCCATCCATTTCTTGAAATGCAGTCCTAGCACATACTAAACTATTTAAAGAATTAATAATGGTCTACCAAGAAAAAAAATATGCAAAATCCAATATTCAAATAGTTTGTTTTGGTAAGACCTCTCTTTGAGTCATCATTTCCACTAAAACACCTCCTAACTTCAAATTATTTTATGCCGTCTAAAGGTCAGAATATAATGGGTACTTTGTTGCCTGATCTAGTCTTTAACCTCTCACTTTGTCTACTTTTTATATTTGAGGCATATACTTACATCTGTGGCCTTCTTGTGTAGATTCTTTCCTGACTTTCTTTGTTCATATAGTGTAACAGATTTTCTTCTTTCTGCCATGAACTATATTTTTTCTTTTTGTGATTGTCAACTGAAATTCATTTTATTACTAGCACTTGTTGAAAATCACAGGACTAATGAGCTTATTCAACCTTCCTAGTACTCGACTCCCTTCAAAATCTTTTAACTGCATGAAAAATATCAAACATTAAATTCAGGAGAGCTGTATCTCTGTATTTTATTTTCTCTGTGTGTGTGCATGCATGCATGTACCCTTTGATCGCTATCTCCCTTTTTCCCATGGTTAGAACTTCTTTTTAGGGAATTTTTTAATTAATTTTTTTATTTGTTCTAATTAGTTGTACAGTAAGAACTTTTTAAATATTTTTTATCTTATAAGTTTTGGAGTGTCATAATTTATTTGAAAGATTTCATTGGTACTAAATAATGGTAACCAAACAACTAATAGCTTCATAGAAGCACTGAAATAAAGTCATCTCCAACAGTGACAGTATACTTTTACAAAGTTCTGACTGACCCAGGAAGTGTCTCTGAACCATATGATTGCTTCTGACTGGTGTTCTGTTATATCCCAACCAAAATGTAGTTTAAGTCTTTAAAAATAGTAAATAAGACAGAATCAATGCATAGACAACTCTTTCTTTTTTGATTCTCTATACCAAATTTTTTCTCAACCACAATTTTTAATCTCTGACTTGTGCCTTTTGTATAACTAACCAAAATATACATCCATTTTAAAGCCTGACCTATTTTCTATACTTTCCAATTCTCTTTCCACTGATCCTAAAACAGGAAACAATCCACAAATGAGGAATTCCCTGACTGACCATCTACTAATGAGTGTGTACAGTTTTACCATGTTGTCTTTTGTTTATTGTGGCTATACACATGTAACATAGAAATTACCATCTTAACCATTCATAGCGGTACAATCCAATAATGTCAAATACATTTGCATAGATGTGCATCCAATCTCCAGTACTCTCTTCATCATGCAAAACTAAAACTACCATGATATCTTTTAGAAGGCAATTCTTAAACTGAAGAGACATAGTTTTCTTACATGGAATTAAAGTAGCTCCTTCCCACTACACATTATCTACCCTAGTTTTGTCAGAACACTTTCAAATAATTCAAAACTCAAGCCTGAGTTTAGCCTAGCCCAGCCCAGATAACACCGTTAAACTTTTGAACAGTTTTCCAAACTATAAGTCTGTGCATAGAAGTGTAAATGTCTATTTTTAGTCTATTAACATTTTAATATTTTGAAATGTTCACTGGTTGGCTCCTACTAAAATGTATGTGTCCTTCCCTAAAGAAACTGACAAATTGTAACCATTATTTCCAGGTCTCTTTTCTTATCTTGCCTTGTTCCTTAGCGATGCTTTTTTGAAGTCAGAGAACAGCCTTTCATGATATGTGATCCTATGTGTAAATGAATCGCGTATCTGTATCCTTACAGAGAGAGAGGTTTGTGAAATGTAGGGACCAATGGGAAGACAGAATTGTTTAAACCACAGCTTTCTTACTGGACATCCCGCCTCCAGAGTGACAGGAGACAGGGCCGCCCTCATGATGAGGCTGGCTCATGCCCTTCTGTAACCCTGGGAGCTACTTTCATCACTTTTACATTCTGGGATCTCACATAAAGTTTTCTATAAAGAAATGCAAGTTATACTTCTTTTTTTAAAAAACTGTCTTGAAAAGTAGGGAAAGTTCAGACTCTTAAACAGATCTAGGTTCAAATTACAGCCCAGACTCTGAAATCCTGTGAAGGCTGCATTGTATGTTAATTCCGTGTATGGTTTCTCTACGTCGCAGTTTCTGCTCATTCATTGCTTTGATCCGGTGGTGGTTTCAGCCCACTCTAGAATGATGGCCACTGCTACTTATTTCTTTCTCGACTTGTAACTACTTACTCTGACTTTCTTTTTCTTGTCCTATCTCCTAGTTCAAATTCCCAGCATAAGGAATCTCTCCCAATTGGACAAAGGTTTTTGAGCCAACAGCCCCATAGGCCCCTGAACATCCTGTGTAGTATCTACCTGGGTCCTGGCCACACTCAGTACAGGAAGGGAGTCATATCACCTGGTACAAAGCACAGCTGCCCAGGCTTCCTCAAAAGGGCACTGGCTGGGGAAGGCACCAGGATCAGAAAATACTGGGGTTGGGTCCTATCTAGAAAAGCCAAAGGCAACCCAGAATAGCAGGAAGGGAAGAGAGGGGATCTGCAACAGGGTTGGGTAAGGACAAATGGATGGTCAGAAGCCTGAGACAAGGTTATGCAGGGTCCAGTGGAAAAGAAAATGCAGACACAAGGAAGTAGGGCCAAGGCTCCAACAGGAAATAGAATCATGACAAAAGAGACACAAAAGCAGAAGCAGGAAAGGACCGATAAAATCCAGCTGCTCACAAAGACAAAGTGGCATGAGCTCTCTTGCAGCCTTTGTTCTTCTCCTTTCTCACCGGAAGCCAACACACACACAAGCTGGGTCAAGAGGCTTGGAGGACAAGACAGCGGAAGTGCTGTGTGTGCTGAGGAAGCCAAGCACAGGGCTGGAAGCTGCTCTGAGAGTTCAGACTTGTCTTTGTGCTGCCCACTCTCGGCGTGCCTCCCTCCGCTTGCTGGCCCTCTCCCCTTCCCTTCTTTAGGCTGCCCCCTTAGCTAACGTCACTAGGACAGAATTATTTTATTTTCCTGCCTGAATGGTAAAGGAATACTTGTTTCCTAATGCTTCATTTTAAAAGCAACAGAATGGAACTCTCTAAAGAAAAATAACACAAAACTCTCAATCACATTAAATTACATTTTCATTTATGTAGCCTTAGATGGATTGTCTTTCTTTGGGTAAGGAGATTCAAAGACAAAAAAAAAAAAAAAAAAAAAAGACATTTCAACTCAGTGGTTGAGGAATGAGGAAAACGGTAACTGTTCTGCATCATCTCAACCCCAGGAAATAACTTAGAGCAGCAGTTCCCAAACTCTGCTGCATGCCAGCCCTCCACGGCACCCTCCGCCATGCAGTTGGGAGTATAGGACAGAAGCCAGACATCCGTACTTTGGAATTTCTCAGATGATTCCAATGTGCAACAGATTTGGAATCAGTCTTAAAGACTTGTTAATAAAGTCTGTTACTGCTTTGCTGTCTTGCCACTGTATTTTATGCCAACAGATGGAATGTGACAACAACAAAGAAAAAACACATTTTTTTCAGTTAATTGAATGAAACCCCAGTTTGTTGACGTTGTGCTATCCTATCTTGCCAGAAGGAGACTAGACGAGTACATGCTTACTTCAGCCAAAATAGCAGTCAAGCCAGCATTTGACATACTATCCCCAAAACAGTGAGCAGTTGTTGTTAGTTGAAGCTTCAGCTTTAGAGCTCCGAGTTTTGATTTATCCAGATGTGACTTTGAACCTAGGGTCAGTAGAAAACAATGTGGTCTCCACAGCCCCAGACCTTTGTGGGCAATCCAAAGAGAAAGTGCCTCAAACCCCTCAAACGACATTTTGCCAGCTCAGTCAATATTTCAAAAACTCACCCAATTTCAACTCTCAGCTTCCTGAATTCTTTTTTTCATCTTCATATGTGAAGGGTTTTGTTGTTTTTTTAATAAACACGGTCGAAAAGGCCAACCTACAGTAGCTCAGTGGGGCCTGTTTCTGAGTACTATCTACTTTGCCAGCATGTTCTCACAACCACTTGGCAAAAATAAGAGCATGACCTTTCTTTTCTCCGAGCAACTGTGTATTTTGGTAGCCTGTAGATTTGTCATTTGTTCACAGTCTTGAAGGAGAAAGAAAATCCTGTGAGGAAGGAATTGTATTGAAGGTGACCCAATCTGGTAGGAAAAGCCTAACATACAATTTCATGGTCTCCAAAAGCATGAGAAATTAGTAGAAAGAAAATACAGGCTATTTGGTCTCTACTCCCACAGAGGAAATGAGCTTAAAGTGCAGTTAACTGACAGTAGAGGAAGCCAGGGACAATAACGGCAGAATTACAAAGTAGATTTGGCTACTAAGAAATCCTAAACAGACAGGCTGCTTGGGATTGGAACTCAGAGAAATGGGTGGGTTACAATTCTGCTTTAGTCTCCAGCTCACCATGAGACTACACAGGTCAAATGATCTTTCAGACCTGTGTTAATCAAGATACTTCAGAGAAGAGGAACCAACAGGATGTACTGTATATGCAATGTGATACATGATGGGAGTTGGCTCACGTGATTATGGATCTGTTACCTGCAAGCTTGGAGACCCAGGAAAGTCCCTGGTATAATTCAATCAAACTCTGCGGGCCTGAGAACCAAGGGAACTGATGATATGAGTCCTACACCAAGGCCAGAAGCCTAACGACCAGAGACTAAAAGAACCATTAGTCTTGAAACCTGAGAAACAGGAGCTCTGGTGTCCAAGGGCATCAACGAATGTCCCTTTTCAAGGAGAAAAAGAGAATTTTAGTCTTTCACCATGGCTTTGTTCTATTTTGGCCCAAAATAAATTGAATGGGGCACATTAATGGGGCAGATCTTCTTCATTCTCTCTTCCGATTCAAATGTTAATCTATTCTGGTGTGCTGCCCTCCAAGACACATCAGAAATCACATCTTATCAGCCATCTATGCATCCCTTCACTTAGTCAAATTGACAGAATTCAGTGTCCCCAACTGTCAGAAGAGAAGTTTGAGCTGTGTGATCTCCAAGGTTCTCCACAATAATGCTCTACGATTTTTAAAAATAAGACATGTCATCTCTGCCTGTAGCAGTTTAGGTACTAACAGAAGTTGTTTATCTGAGGTTCCTTCAATCCCAACAACTTATGGAGTAACCAATTTGTTTCCTATTTTGAATCACAAAAATATAACCAGATCCATATTAGATGATACCAAAGGATTATTAATTCCATTTACTATGAAAATAATGCTATCATTATATAAGAATATGTCATAATTGCTGGAGATGTATACTGAAATAGGTAGGGATAAAATAGTGTCTGGGATTTGCTTTTTAAAAATAAAGACTCTATATCCAGATTCCATAAGTTGCCTTTGGGTTGGGAACTTTTCCAAATATGGATTCTGTGTTCTGGAAAATGTATTCAGAGGCCTAGAGGGGGCAGATGTTAATGGTCTTGACTGTTCTGGAACCAAGATCTGGAATGTGGAGATTGAATTTATCTTCCCTTCCTCAATGTTATAGGGATATATTGGTAAGCTGAAATCTATTTCTTATAAAGAAAATTGAAACCCTGAAAGATTTAAGTGATTTTGCTGGGAATGTATGCTAATGGTAACATCAAAGCCAGAATGATGATTGACAGGTGAGGCACTGTGACTACCTCCCTTACACTCCTGATAAGAAAGTAACAAAGGTTTAGGTATCTTTGGGCATTATTTGTCCTGTAAGGATATGTCTGTCCACTATCTCGCAAACCATTCTTAAAGTTTCTTCTAGTAGTTACAGGTCACCCTTACAGAAAAATTACCAAGACTCTCATTGTAGTGAACTCAGAACACTACCACTGCCTTCTTACAGCAACTTTCCCATTGGAGCGAGCATAGATGCAGCCCTCAAACAGGACATGTCCACAATGGTCAGGTCAATTAAATCCTCTACCTTGCAACCCTTTTGACTGATTGAAAATACTATTCATTTCTATTTGATTCATATAAGTCTGCATTGACTACAGAGAAGATGTTTATAAGTACACCCACCCCACTCAGATACAAATCATCTGTGTATTAGTTCTTAGGGCTCCTGTAGCCAGGTACCACAACCAGGTGGCTTAAAACAATAGAAATTTACTTTATCACATTCCTGGAGGCTAGCTGGAATCTGAGTTTCAGCAGTGCCATGTTTGCTCTGAAATTCTGGGGAGAATCCTTCCGGGCCTCTTCCCAGCTCTGGCTGAGGGCCAGCAATCCTTGGTGTTCCTTGGTTTGCAGATGTATCGCTTCAATCTCTGCCATCGCATGGTGGTCTCCTCATGTGTCTCTTCTCTACTTCTTAGAAGCACAACAGCCATATTGGATGAAGGACTCACCCATTCCAGTAAGACTTCATCTTAACTAATTACAGTTCCAATAATCTTACTTCCAAATAAGGTCATGTTGGGAGGTACTAGAGGACTTCAACTTCTCTTTAGAGGAAGCGATTCAACCCACACCACCATCCAAACAAATGGCATTTTATGTGAAGTCTTCTGCAGTGGCTAGGCGCCTAACCTTACAGAATTTTAGAGTTAAAAATTCCTTTTCTGTGTGGAAAGTGATTTTTGACAAGAAGGATTGAGGGAACAGCCCAAGCTCCATGGCCAACACCAGTCTCTCATAGACGCATGTTCCATGCTATGAGACTTGTTTCCATAAGCCAATTGAGCAGATTCTGCCAGTACAGTGAAGAGTAGACTTGAGCTTCCAGGGAAGAGACTCATGACTCACCCCCTGCAGCTTGCCCTTGCTCCTCTCCCCCCTACTCTCCTTCTGCCTGGCTCATTCTTCTGCTTTGCTGAAACCATAGCTACTTTGAATCTAGCCATTTTGACTCTGTTGCAGGTGTGCCATAAACCAAATCAAGCCAAACCAAACAAATCCAACCCCGTCATAAGCAAGTTATCCATTTTTTTTTTTTTTTTTTTTTTTTTGCAATAAGGGAGGGACAGTAAGAGCCTTGTATATCCCAAGGCAAATATTAATCTGCCCAAAGAGTCAGCTCACCAATGGGTAATCAGCAAACAGGTTGGTGCTCATTAGAGCTGTGCAGACTGGTCATTGAGGATGTTCAGAGCCAGAAGAAACCCTAGCAAACAGGCACTTGTGTAAATCTGGTAAATTCTGTGTTTTTACATTCTACTTTGTGAAGCAAGCATCCAAACTTTGACTGGCTTATGACATGTCCAGGGTAAGTCAATGAACTTTTTGAATTCTGGGCTCATTTTCTTGTGCCACAAACCCTATTCCCTCTCTCTTCCTAACTTCTACTGGTGGCCAGCAATCCTTGGCACTGTGTGACTTGCAGCTGCATCTCTCTATGGAGGAAAGGGGGGGAAGATTCAAGCCCTATGGTCACCACTCCCACCCCTGCTTGGCTCTGTGAATGCCCTTTTAGGTAAGAAGAAAGTGGCCATCAAAGTACTCTGTTCTTGGCAGGGGATGAATTATAAAGAGAAGAGGAAGAAAATAGAAGAAAAGGCAAATGGGTATCAAAGGACTGAAAAGAAAAAATAAACATTTGGTCAAAATTGCTAAGACTTATCATTATAGGATACACTATTGTCTCTAGATAATAGAGGGGGTGGATATGGCCAAGCTTCTAGAACCTTTTCAGATTTGGGAACCTCCTCCTGTCTTGAAATTGACTGAGCCCCAACCACACACTGATATGGTTAATCCTTTAACCTTTGTGTAAAACTTCCCCAACCTTGTTGGGCCAGAGATGTGGAAGGTAGGGTTGGGTTCCGCCAGAGTTGTACAATTCCAGGGTGACTATTCTCCTAGCAGCTTATGTGTGGATGTCAGAGAGCTGAGCAGAGAACAACTCTCTCAATAGAAATAGGATTGATGCCCATTTTCTGTTGCTATACCAGAATACCGCAGACTGGGCAAATTAGAAATACATTCAATTTACTTCCTACAGTTCTGGAGGCTCACAAGTACAGAGTCCAGGGGCAGCATCTGGTATTGTAGAATCCCAGGACAGCACAGGGCATGGCAGAGTGAGCTTGCTATTTTGGATCTCCCTTTCACTTCTTATAAAGCTACTATCAAGAGGACCCTATTCCCATGACCTTATCAATCCTAATTGCCTCTCAAAGCCCCCATCTCCAAATGCCTATTAATATATGACTTGGGAGTTCAGTTTCAACATGAATTTTAAAGGCAACAAACACCCAGACCATAACAATTGGCATCTCAGTCCAAAGGACACAATTTGCCATTACCGTCATTGCTTATACAGTAAGTTGAACAAGTCAAAAATACTAAGAGAACTTTTTTCTCTGAAGCCTAAATTACCACCACCAACAAAAGCAAAAAATATGACACCATTTTTTTTTCCTCACCAGTTTCAACTTTTTATTCATTAACAAATGGCTCTGGTTCCCTTTGTAATAAGGAGCCACACAGGTAGAAGAATACCTACCCTCTGGTTTGGAACACTGGATCCTCACCACCTAAGTTTTGGAAGGAAATAAAAGACAATATGTGAAAGGGGCCAGAAATGAAAACAATTGAAGGCTGGGCCTCAGAGTTATGCTTACTAAATGGAGAGCCAATTTTCACCAGGCAAGGACTCAATGACCAAATTAAAAAGTGAGGAGGGAAGGACAAGATTAATTACCAAGGCTTTAGGAAGGGGGTAGATAAAATACCTCCATTTTCATCACTCTTCATTCAGAAAGGGCTGCTGAGCACACAAATGTATGTGTGTGTGTGTATACATATACATACATATGTAAATATGTGTGTGTATATTATTTTTATAGTAAGTAGGAGAAATAATAAACAAGTGTTTTTAGAACATCTTTTTAGTGATATGATTTATATCCCATAAAACTCACATGTTTGAAGTATACAATTTGGTGAATTCCAGTCGATTTGTACTTAGGCAACCATCACCATATCATAATCTGATTTTAGGACGTATTACAAGCTCAAGAAATGGAGTGGTACATAAGAAATCACTGATCATTCTCTACTCTCTCCCCATTCCCCTTCTTCATTACCCCCAGTCCCTGACAAGCATGAGTCTACTCTTTGTCTCTGTAGATGTGCCTTTCTGGACATGCCACATAAATGGAATCATACCATGTGCCATCTTTTGTGGGGTTTCTTTCACTTAGGATAATATTGTTAAGGTTCCTCCATGTCGAAGTATATATGAGTTCTTCAGTTCATTTTATTGCCAAATGATATTCTATCATATGAATATATGACATTTTGTCTTTCCATTATCAGTTAATGGATAACACACTGCATTTTAATTAAATGTCAAAATTCCTTTGATCTCTGTATCTGAATAGTATACCTTCGGACTTAATAAAACAGTTCCTGATCTTGGTATCTTAGACTTAAGGGTATTCAGTATTGATAGTAAAATGTTTCTTATTTCAGTGTATGCAGAATGGATGTTTGTGAGTGACCTAATAATAATAGCATAATAAGGTCATGATATTTATATTTTGTGTTTTTCAATCTTACTAGAGTGGTCTGTATTTAAGAATTTTTACACTTCCTCTCTAATAAAATCATTTAGGATATCTGAAGTTTTTTTTAATTTCATGTATAGGGACATAGCACCTGACTGGGTGCTCAGCTGACAAGTTTATGGCTAAGTCTGAGGCTCCATAACGAATCTGTCAGGGATCTACAGGTCACAGGGTCCTGATTATATGTCAGTTTCACATTCTCATGGCTTTTGGCTCTTTATGATTAGGAAGGCATGGAAAAGAGGAGGTATAGGGAGCAAAGAGAGTTCTATGGGTCTTAAAATTTGCCCTGGGATAGAAATTCAGGAAGTTCTTACTCAAGGTGGCAAAACCCTTCATGCCCACCATTGGTACATGTGAAGTAGCAGCCAGCAGCTAAAAGCTCTGGAATCCTGGCATGGCCACTTCATCTCATTGGGGCTTTAAGCAAGTACTTAACCTGTCTCTTTTTTGTTCTTATCAGCAAATGAAAATAATAATTATTCTAATACTCTAGAGGTGCCTTAAGGATCCCCTTAATTTCTGACGCATAACAAAGGTGCAATCAGTGTTAGCTACAATGATATAATAGCATGTATTAGTTACTTGCTATTTCCTGGATACTGCACATAAAAGCTCATGATACTATGAGGTAGCTATATATATTTCTGCTTTACAGATGAGGAAACCGAGACTCAAGGAGCTTTATGTTTTTCTCAGGGTCTCATTGCTAGAAGATGTTACAAATTTTATCACTTTCAATCTGATTCAAAGTCCTATACAGGTCCACTGGACTATGCAGCCTGCATGTGATGAACCAGACCAGTCAACATTCTATGCACTGAGATAATGGGTACAATAACATACACAAAGAAAAAAATCAATCTAATTTCTGTCTTAGTAAAAATGATTGGAGCAATTGGACCACTCTGGGAAATGATGTCACCAAAACCCATGGGAAAGAAACAGAAATGAGAACCTGAGGACAAATTTGGGGCTCAAAAATTCCTTGGAGTTAAGCAAACTTATCGGCTCCAATGCTCCATCCTCCCAGTTCTGGGGTGTCAGCCCCCCTGGCTTACAGGGACTAAAAGAAACTGCACATGGCACTCGCAGGCTAAAAGCAGTACCTCAATTCATTTCCATCAGCTGAGGAATTGTCTGTGTTGCCCATGTTCATATTTCAATTCTCACTTAATGGTTTAAGATGTTCCCATTACCACCACCATTCACCCACCAACAGCACTTCTAAATTAGCCTTGAAAACAAAAGAGTAAACAGGAACATAGTTTATCATACTGCCAAATTCAACTACCACTTACAAAAGTAAATAGTGAAACAACCAGACTGAAAAACAGGAGTCAGCATTGACACATGCTACTAATTTGCTGCTCCGTGAAGGTCATTAGCTGTGTTGCACCGAGAGGGAAGAAAAAGTTTAAGGCCTGAGACAAATGGCATTTAGATGGTCCCCAATGGGGCCTAAATAACAGGAAAATGAAAACAGATCTTCCTACTAAGATTCCCCTCTAACACAGTCTCCCTGATTATACAGTGTAAAGTAGGAACTCTTGGGCTACTAATCCTAACTAATCCTAAACCTTGCAGGATAAGACCAGGAAATATTTATTCTCTTATATTTCTAGGTAAAAAGATGTTCTCAATTCAGCTCTCCATACACTTAACAATCTGCTATTTTAATTAAAAGAGAGTGTTTTTTCCCCCACTTACAGTTTTAGTGGCTTCCAATGCTTTAAAAAGAACTTGTTATAAATCCCCTCAGGGGGATTTAGAGATCAGGACAAAGTTAACATGTTAAGAATGTTCTTATTGCAATCAAGCAGAGATTTTTTTTTTTTTTTCAAAATCAGATTTTTTTTTTCCTGATTCTGGAACCCAGGGCCTCACACATGCTAAGCATGTGCTCTACCACTGAGCTACACCCAGCCTCTGGGGACTATATTTTTATACCAATTCCTTGATCTTTCTAGACAATGTCTTTTTATCATTTGGAGGTTGTTTTTTATTGTCAGTTTCCATCCACTTTAAATTAGCAGTGTAGGGGGCTGGGGATGTAGCTCAGTTGTAGAGTGCTTGTGTTCGCCCATGGTCCTGGGTGCAATACGCAGCACTGCAAATAAGTAAATAAATAAATTAAATATATTATAGTGTTACTCTAGCTTATAAATGCCCCTCAGAGTCTCTGGGAAAGTCAATTTCACTTGTGGTTTACGAGCTAAAGTAATCAGAAATCCGTTTTGTTCAGGTTCACTGCTGATAGCCATCTCGCCTCATCTCCAAGTCATGGTCAACCTGGTCAAGCTTACCACTGTCCAATTTCTGCAGAACTGAATGCATTCCACATTCACTGGACTGGAATGACCACCCTCTTTTTAAGTGATCCTGATTCGGGGATCTAGCACTTGTAGAATCAATCCAGTTCCAAACTCTAAACTTTCCCGATGGACAATCAAGAAATCTGGACTTTAGTTCTTTTAAATTATCAGAAGTACTCTTCATTTACTTTGCACTCATTCCCAAAAGGATTTGAAGTAACCTGCTTCAGATATGACTCTACAAATAACCAATATTGTGACCTTGGGCAAGTTTTAGCAATAGTAAAACTTCAAACCTTTCAGTGTTTCGTTGTTAGAATACACTTTCCTACACCTTCTCTGGTTAAAGTTATTACCCTCAGAGAATACCAGTTGGCCAATCTGCTTCTGATAAAGCTAGCAATTGGGAAAATGAGGATACTGGATCAATGCAAATGCAATTTATACTAATCCATTGGCTGGTAGCACTTGAGTTTCAATGTGATGGTCCAACTTTGATTTCAACTCTGATTTGCAGAAAAATTCCCATCCTGGATGTTTGTCAGGAATAGGGGTTCAGAAATGCTCAAAGCAGGAGGTAAGGTTGGGTACTCTGCCAAGCATCCATATGAAGAACCTCTTGGAAAGAAACCGATTGAGGAATTTGGCCTGGATATCAATGACTGGAAAAGGGCCTTTAATTTTCCCCAGAAAATTACTAGAGGAATATCTAAATTCTGGAGCAGAGGTTATAAACTACAGATCAAATTGCAAACCTCCAGCTTCCTAGAATCATCACATTTCAGAGCTGAAATCCCCATATTTGTTTTGAGCCCCAAACCAAGTTGCTAATCCCTATAGAACTTTATATGACCTCTGCATAGACTTCCACAGTGGCAAAGAACATATTTTCTATCAGAGTGGCCATTCCATCCTTAGCCATAATAATCATTAAGAAGTGATTCTGCCTTATACCATGGTCCATTTGTTCTAGCTCTGCCAGCTAATGAGCAATTGGAATGCCCAATGAGATACTCCATTACCCTTTATCGAACCCATATCTGCCTTCATGTAATTGCCACCATTCCAAGTGTACTATGATTTGAATGAGTCCCTTTGAAAGTGCATGTACTGGAGATATTGAATCCCCAAAGCAACCATGTTGGGAGTAGGAGGTGGGTCTCATAATAGGTGATATGGGTCTTAAGGGATCTGCCCTCATGAACCTATTAATGCCATTATCACCAGAGTGGTTGAGTTGTTAGAAAAGCGAGGCTCACCCCTTTCTCTCTTGCTCTCTGTAGCTTATGCCCTCTCTTGCCTTTTCTCATCCTCTCTTGCACTTTTACCTTCCTCCATGTAATGACAAAGCAAGTAGGCCCTTGTCACCTGTGGGCTACTTAGCCTTGGACTTCCCAGCTTCCGGGACTGTAAGAAATATGTTACTTTTTTCATGAATTATCCAGTTTGTGATATTCTATTACAGCAACACAAAGCAAACAGAAGGGGCTCTCTTCCTGTGCGTTTGGAATATTTCCATGGTGGTCAAGACAGCACCAGAAGCTCCTGAATGGCAAATATTATACTTCCCACTCTATCTCTCTTTCTCCCCACATCATCTGCTGTCATTTGCATCCAGATAGTTATTCTAGAAGAAGCAAATATTTCAGTGAAAAGAAGTGGAATTTGGTTCAAGCCCTGACAAGTTTTCACCTCTATGCCTCATAAATATCCCCATGTACCTGATGGGGTGAGAAGGTGTAATTATAAGTGAGCATTTACTATATAAAACTACTTAACTAACATTCAAGTCTAGAAGACCTTAAGCAACCAGGCACAAAGATGCATACCTGTAGTCCCAGCAACTGGGGAGGCTGAGGCAGAAGGATCATGAGTTCTGGCCCAGTCTCAGCAACTTAAGCAAGACCCTAAGCAACTTAGTGAGTCTCTGTTTCAAAATAAAACAAAATAAAAATGGCTGGGAATGTAGCTCAGTGGGAAGTGCCTCTGGGTTCAATCCCCAGTACCTAAATAAATAAATAACCTCAAGCCCCTTGTTTGGCATTAGAAGATAGGAAAGAGAGAAGAAAAGTGAATTTTTTCAAGGGCCACATGATCAGTTAGAGACAGAGCTAGAAGCAGAATCCAGATTTTCCAATCCCTTGTTCCTTCCACTGCCCCTGTTGGACATGAAATTAATATAATCAAGCATGCAAAGCCCCTAGGCTAATGCCCAACATGCACTAGATACTCAATATCTGTTGGCTGAATAATATGTGAGTGAACAGATGAATGAGTGAAGGACTAAGATTCATTTTTGATGACTACTTTTTACAGGTTCCCTCCAAATGTCACTTATGTTTTTAATCACTTTTTAATTAGCTCTCTATTAAGAAGCTTAGTTCTCAAAGTGTACTTAAGAAGATTAGATGAACTCATGCGATACAATGCTTAGAAACAGTGTCTGGCAGTCAATAAATGTTAACTAATTACTTTCTTTCTGTTTTCTAGTCATTCTTTTTAAATAAGATTGTGCTGATGCTGTCAGGACTCACTGATCTAGAATCACTTTATAATCCACTAATGAAAGGAACAGGAATTCTGGAACTGCCTAAGTGTTACCGCTAATTGCCAGCTCCTATCCTGTGCCTGTCCTGGGTCGCCCACACCCAACCGCTGTAGTTGGCAGCCAGCGAGACACAAACAAAATCCTGGATTCTTCCGCTTCCTTCTCTGGGCTTGGGTTTACTCAGCCCCTGATGTTTGGGTCCTGTCTCCCACTCCCATCCCACCTTTACCTGTTGGTCCTGACAACTAAGTTGGCTTCATTCATTTGACCCTTAGCTTTCTTGCTCCTTTTCTCTGAAAACCAACCTCCATCAGATTTTGGGAGTTTCATTCAGTTCTGTCCGTTCCCAGCCACCCGGGAACCTCTACTCTTAACCAAGGTCATTCCCATTACTCAGATCAGTGTGTTTGCACCCGCCTGGTAAGGGTCAGACCCTCGTTGTAAGTGCAGCAGTCATTACGAACGTGGAACTTTGATACTCTAGACAGGGAGACAGAACTGAGGCGCTTCATGTTTCTGGGTTTCAGGAATGGGAAAAATGGAATTTCACCAAGTGTTGTTTTTTCTACTTTAGTTGTTGTGTTAACTGAACTGGCTTCCCACACTCCTCCTTCCCATCTGTCGCCTGGGGTCTCCCAGTCAGATGCTGCTCAGATTCAGCCTGCCCACCAAGAATGGCTCGCAAAAGCCTTGTTGGCTGCAGTTATTTTTTTTTTCCTGTAAGTGTTTCACATGCATGTTGACAAACACCATATGTCATTTAGATTAGTCACCAGAATGCTTACAGCTTCTTTCTGATTTTCTGCATTTATGTGAAAATTTTGTCGAGACCAAAACTGCACTTGAGCTAATGTCAATAAACAAGAAAGAGGTTTGGTAAATTCATCAATTATAATTATACTGACAGTTCTGGTATGGACACAAAATATTTATTATCTTTTTAATCTCTTTGTCTTGTGGTAGATTTCCATTTATTATCTTTTCATTTGTTAATTATATACCAAACTCCACTCTATCCCACCCTGGTCTGTTTATATTCACAGCTCTATCCTCAGCACTCAAAACAATACTTGGGAAATAACAGGCACCTATCAATGTTTGTGGGGTTCTGAATGAATAAATGAATGAATGAATAAATAAATGAAAGCCAGATGGAGTTGTCACTGGACCCCAGAATTTGGCATCAAAGAGTTATCAGTTCAAGTTTGAATGCCACTTCCCAGCTATGAGAATGCTCTGAATTCTTAGCTAGATAAATGGCAGTAATACCAGTGCCCACTTCACAGGTTTTGAGGGAAGAGTTATAGAATGATGCACATAAGATTCTTAGACCTTTAGAACATAAGGTTCTTAGCACAGTATCTAGCATCTCTTCAGAATTTAGTAAATGTTGACTATTATGTCTATTATTTTCATTCAAAGTCTTCATATGTTGAAGTTTCTAAGAGGTAATTAAACTAATTCAATATGACTAGTAGCAATGACTGTACGCAAGACAAATTAGTTCAATTAATCTGTCAGCAAGATTTTACTTGAAGATTCCAGTTGATAAAAATTGTACTGATCACACCCACCATATTTTAAGCACTATAGTAGGTTTTCAAGAATGGGTGGGACACAAAGATAACTGTGACACAGCCCCTTCCCTCAAGGAACATAGAATCTAGGAGACCTGCTCTGTGTGCAGTGCTATGCTGTGCACACACCAACATGAGGCAGGGTTACCACTCACATCAGATGAGTCACTCCACGTGCTCTGGAGAAAATAAGTCTACAACCCTCAGTCTCAGCTTCGAACCCTCACGATGGTAAGAAACCCACTGCCTCATGAAATAGCTTGTTCTATTGGGGAACAGTCATCATGATTAAAAAAATCTGCCTGAAAATTAGCACACATCTACTTATGATTTTTACACATTAATCTAACTCTTGCCTTCTAAACATACCTAGGATAGATCCATTTTTCTCTTTATATTGGAGGTTGGCAAAATAAGACCAATCAGCCAATTCCTCCCCATCTTTTATTTCTATCAATAAATTTTTATTAGAATTCAGCTAAACCTATTTGTTTACATATTGTTTACGGCTGCTTTTACTGCAATGAGAGAGTAGTTCCAACAGAGAACTTATGGACCACAGAGCTGAAAATATTTACTATTCCAACTCTTGGGGGGAAAAAACTTGTTTTATTTCTGCCTATAACCTAAGAGAAAACTAACATGTCTTTTCTTAAATTGAGAAGTAAAGGACTCCAAGCAGGAATCAATGAAGGCAGAATTAAGTAACATTAGCGACTCCTTGTTCTTGATGCCGTATTCCAATAATGTGGCCATATGTTAGATTGGACTCTGACTCATAATACTGGGGTATAGAAAGTATGAGATCTCTGAGATGTTTTCCCAGGAGCTTCTGTTAGGTCTCCCCACCTTGCATTGGTATACAGAAAAAAAAAAAAAATAGGAACTTTACATCTTTTTGGTTTGTCCATAACAATCAAAAACAATCAGGCCTATATTCAAGGGCTGCCTCAGTCGGGTCAGACAGGAAAAAGATGGTATGCTCAGCTACAATTTTCAAGAGAATGTAACAGGGAGAGTACATACCTGAGAGCAGGCAGCGTTGGGAAAACATGGGAATTTGTAACCACCTCTTCTGCATGAAGAGGTGCAGGAAGAATGTTGCTGGGGCCCAGGGGTAGTTGGAGCCATGGAAGAGGAGCTGCCCAACTAGAGATGTGGTAGGAGAGACCCAACCACTACTAGACTCAAGCCATGAGGAAGGCAAGCAGGGAGTGAAGGAAATATGTGATGTGCTTGTCTCCCATCCTCACCCTGCCGTGAGTAGAGCCCCATCTGAAGCTGAAGGGAAGGGAGCCATAGGATCAGATCCACAGGATGCAGAGCAGGTACAGAGTAGGTGTGCAAGCAGGGCAGAGAATGACCAGAGCTAAATGGTGTGCCAGGCATTTCACACGTGCTGAATGAATAACAGATGAGTAAATGGTGTGAACTCAAGGCCTAGCACTCGACAATGATGGTTGAACTGCAGAAACCGGGATCCCTTTATGGCTTCCTGCCCAAAAGCCCTCATTACTGCTATTTGGTGTTCTAGATTTTTCCACCCCCCAATACCCTTCCACCCTCTCTTTGTTCTTCCCTAACCTCTGCTAACCTCGGGGTTTCCATCAAAAAATGTAAAAAAAAAAAAAAAAAAAAAAAAGAGTCTTAATTTTATTTAGGAGGTAACAGAAAAGAACAGGAGTTGTTCTAAACAGAACCAAGACACTATCAAAACGAGAGCTGTAATAATTCCCAGAATCTAAAATGCACACTAGAATATTCAGAGTTTAAACATGAAAATTTCAGTGTCACTGCACCCTATGAAGAAAAATGAAGTTTCTGAGAAGCCCGCTCCAGACATCTGTGTCACAGGCTCTGTGCTCAAAGACACCTCATTATCAAATGCCTTGGGACTGGATGTCTTATGCTCAAATGACCCTTGTCACATCCTAGGTTTTGGTTGAAAAGATGTCTGGGGTCCCAATTTGTGATGCCAATGCCAGCGGCAATGTTGAGAAGGTGGTGAGTGTGAGAGAGGCTCAGTGGTATGAAGCCACTAGTGGCCGTCCGCAGCTTCCTGCAGTCACTTCCTCCTTCGCCAATTGAATTGCTATGGGGAACATTCAGCACTGACTTCCTCCAGGGATAATGCTTAGGATCCTGGATTTTAGGGACTTAGAAATGATTCAAAAGCCTTGTTTGGTCTGCCACTCTAGTTAGATTGTTTGCTTTTCATGGAATGTGCAAGACAAAATGGGCACTAAATTAGGCATTGCTGTCCACACGGAAAAGCTAATTTTAAAAAGTAGCTGCAGACATATATGGGCCTATTTTGTATTCAAGCTTTGAAGTCATTTTTCCCTAACTCAGATCTACATCTCTAGCAGTATTCCTGTCATGCCCCACAGACTCGGGCCAATCCGTCCCCAGAGTTTAAGCATTCATTCACACACAAAGACAAGAGCCAGATATGCTAACAGAAACAGGATGGGAACCTCCATTCCTGATGAGTACAGCCCAGCCTGTGTAAGCCTGAACCCCACTACCCAGTGAACAACCCCTTTCTCACCAAAAGTTGCGCATAATTCAAAAAGCCTTCTCCTAACAATGTACATATAAACCAAACTGGAGCTTCAAGTGATGCTGGCCAAAGTCCCAATTCAGCTGTGGCTGCGTCAGGATTTGTCAATAAATTCCATTCAAGATCTCCAGGCTTAAACTTCAGAAAGTCTAATCTCAACTGGGTTGACTGACAAAATCTGAGTAAGACGCACAGATTGGACAATAATACTGGATCTCTGTTCATTTTCTGATTCTAATCAATGTGCTGTTTATGTAAGAGAATGTCCTATTCCTAGGAAAACAAACTGAAATATTTAGGGACAAAAGAGAGATCATGGCTGCAACTCATTCACAGAGGATTTAGGAAAAAAATAATAATAATAATAATTTTTTTGTACGCAGAAGAGAAAGGATGATAAATCCAATGTGGCAAAATAGTAACAATTAGGGTATCTGGGTAAAGGGCATCTTTTTTTTTTTTTTTTTAACCATTTTTGCATCTTTTGTAAGATTTAAATTACTTCATAATAAAGTTGACAAAAACTACTTCCAGAAAATGAGAGCTGTCGTGTGCCTTTCACTGAAGTGACAGCATTAGGCATGATAAGTGCTGCCAGGGAGCCAGAAACGACACCTCTTGCTTTGTCGTGTTGGAGCTAAAATGAGTCATTTCCTCTTTCAGCTGAAGAAGCCTTCCCGTATTCATGGAGGCGAGCACTAAAGATGCTTTGCACATGAACGCTGAAGGTAAGAGGACTTGATCCTACGCCCCTCTGTCACACCCTGCCCCATGTCCATTTCATCCAGCCAAGGGCAGGGACTCACCTGATTGTTCACACAGAGCATCTCAAACCCACCAATGTCCTCAGCAGGTCATTCTGTTATCCTCAAAGGCCTGTTCCACCTCCCACCCTGCCTGACTTAGAAAAACCTGATATTCATCCCTTTCTTCATTTTTCTCAAAGCAAAAACAGAGTTATTAATAGTTGATATCTCCTAGTGGTGCAATTAGGGAATTCTTATAGTTTTCTGTGCTTTAGAGGTTTTCAACAATAACTGTGTTGCTTTTATAATCAGAAAGAGAAATACTGTTTGCTTTTATTTTCCAAGGCAGTTCTACACGAATTCTGTCACAGCTTTCTGGACCAACTTCTCGGCCTCTCTAATATTGTCACTGTGTTTGTTTCCCCACTCCCAGTTCATATGTCAAAATTCATACATGACAGGTTCCAAATCTTCCCCATCTACCAGTGGCAAGGAAACCCTAGGATGCTAAGACCAGCTAGTAGATAGGTCATGAAGTAGTATGACTCCATTTTTCAGATGTAGAAAATAAGCCCAATGGCTTGCGTTGGTATTCTACAGTCAAATGGAATCTACAAGTTGGACATGTGTAACCCTGAGGCTGTATGTGCTCTTTCAAAGGACTTTAAGAACTCATGAAAATAAGAATCCAGTGAACTTATTGGATGAAGAAATTTCTAAGCAAAAATTTCCTGGAATTTCTTAGAGCCACTTCATGGTGTTTATTAGTCTTCCAAACATGAAATAGTGAAGCCCTTTGAGAACCATCTTCCACTTTGGTGTCAAGAACCAAATCTGAAACTTTCCCTCTGGGCTAGACTTTCTCAAACACTTGACATTCTAGGTCAAATGACTTTTTGAGAACTATTGTCTGCATTCTGGAATACTTGGCAGCATCCCTGTCTCTCTCTATCAAATACCAGTGGGACACAATCCTGACCCCCAGCTTTAACAATGAACAATGTCTTCAGACATAGTGTAAGTTTCTGGGAAGGACAAAATTTCCCTCAGAAGTGACAGTGATGTTTCCAGACATTGCCAAATGTCCTCTGGTTGGGGCAAAAACCACCACTGTAAGTTACCTCAGACTAGTATTTTTTACCTTTTGTTTTTTGTGCAAATGGACTGAAATTTAA
The DNA here is from genome assembly GCF_902686455.1 of Sciurus vulgaris. NCBI lineage: Eukaryota > Metazoa > Chordata > Mammalia > Rodentia > Sciuridae > Sciurus > Sciurus vulgaris. Next base: position 142,196,428 of record NC_136466.1, read on the forward strand.
TATTCAGAGTAACATTAGCAAATGCATAGAGAAAGGACGCTACAAGTCATCAGAAAAATGCTTGAATACAATAGGACCCTGTGGCATAATAACCCTGCCTGAGAATAACAAGCTAATGAATCAACCAGCCAGATTTCTGCAAGTTTCTTTCTGTCCCTTGCTGCCAAATGCACCATGCTACTTACTGAAAGGACAGGCAAGTGAGGGAAAACAATGTCATGTTGAATACTGTGATAGTGCTTCCTTTAGGAAATCTAAAAGGTCTGGTAACCACTGTACAGGCTGAACTGTTTGCAAAGCACTGGAGTATTTGCCTGCAATTTTAAAATTTCTGTATGTACTTATTTATTAGTCATGTATTTGCACAAAAGATTTGAGATTGAGTTTTCAATTTACTTTGTACAGTTTGCTTGTTTAATACAAATAGGCACACATTCTGGACAGTGGCTTAATTAGAAGTCCTTTTCCACTCCCAAAGTAGTGTGTAGCAGGTGAGGAGGTGGTAGCAGATTTACTTGTGGTAGCAATTGGGAAACTGAGGCACTGGGATTAAATCCTGAATTGCCAGCATTGGTATGTGTTCATTCTGCTCACCTCCAAGTGCCCCTCAAGGTCTTTTTATTCCCGGTTGACCTCCTTCCCTGGCATCTGCTCCCCATTAACCTCCACCTTTTACCCAACCTGGTATTTGGTTTGCAAAAGTGCTTCCGATGCCAGTGGGTATCTGTGAAAGCACAGGCAGGAACTTGAAAGTAGCTATCAGATCAGCCAAGAGAAACAGAAGCACAGCCCAGTTTCAGGGTGAATTAAAAAAAAAGAACATCCAAAAAGCAACAATCACAGAAGAATGCAAGGAGGGTTTAGAACTCAGAGCAGGACTGCAATTTCTGTCCAACACTCAGTCAGAAGTGCCATAGTCCATCGTGTGGCCTTTAATCTGATTTCTGGTCTCGAACTTAACTGCTAACTTTACAATTGTGTCCCGTGGTGAGGATTACTGACTACCAATCCCTCCTTGGCACTTCCTCCCCAGGGTGGAGCAATCTGCCTGGCACCCCAGATTCTGCCTGGCACCCCAGATTCTTTTGCAACAGTGCTGGCATCCTTTAGGCACTGAACATTCCAATTCTCCTAGCTCCTGCCCTTTTCCAGGTGCCCATCACATGTCAGTCCTTAATTCTCCAAAGATTACAAGAGACTGGAGGCATTTAGAAGTGACCCAGGGCACTAGGGAGAATGTGCCCATCCATCCAGTGTGTTTTGAATTGTATCTAAGCTCTACCCATCTAATCTTTTCAATCACCACACTTACCTGCCAAAGTCCCTCAAATTCCTATCATTTAAGCTGCTGCTTTGACTAAAGTCAAAACATGATCACTTACTTACTTTATCAATAACAATTTGCTTATAAGATAGACTTACTAGTTTATCAATAATAATTTGTTTATGAGAGACTTGCTAGTGCTTCTCTGAAAAAGGGGTCTAGATTAGAACTCAAGTCAGATGAGTTCTAGTTGCAACAGAAAGACGGTCTAATCCACAAACCACTAGCCACATCTGGAAAATGTAAATGTAAATCAATTTAATAATACTAAAAATTTAGTTCCTTGGTCATACTGGGTACATTTCAAACATTCAATATCTATAAGTGGCTAATGACTACCACATTGAACAGGGAAGATTCAGAACAATTCCATGATCCCCTGAAGTCCTATTGGACAGCACTCCTCTAGACTGAACTGATCCTAGCAGTGGGGCATTCTGGAAAGGAGAGATAACCCACCATCACTAACTCGATTGGGGAGGATGGAGAAGAGCAGAAGGAGGAACAGAATTCCAAAGGCAAGATGACAGGGGACCAGAGAAAAACTTTGTGTGCTTTGCCAAGTGCTCATCCCTGAGAGAACATGCACCAGCTTTGCCACAAAGATCTTGAAAATAAGGAAGTGAACGGAGTTGATTTTGAGGCTCGTTTTCTCTGTCATCTGACTCTGGGCTTTTGTGAGCTTCTTGTGAAGCGAGAGACCTCCTAAATCCTAAGGGTTTGCTCATGCACAGGAGCCTGTGGGCTCCCAGCCAAAAGAAATCACCACTCAGAACTGGGAGTCTCCAAACCAAGACACTTAGGGGTAAAAGAGCATCTTCTCCACCTGGAATTAGACCTCTACATGGAGTTCGAGGAACATGGATGGTTTCTAATGCAATTGCAGGAAAGGAGCAATGGTCACCCTGGATCAGTGTCAGTGGCTCCTATTTGTATAGCACTTTGCAAACACATGGAGCACTTTCACAACAATCTTTTATCTTACCCTCAAAATAATTGACTGAGGGAAGTTAGGCAGATGTGACCCTCTTCACTTTATATAAGAAGAAATTCGTACTCAGAAAGAAGAGAGGTATCAAAGTCAGTGTGGCTGTAAATAGAGAACCAGCCTTAGAAACCTCCCACCTCTTCTGTTTGCAGCTCACATCACCTTTTTCAAGTGATACAGGGATTACTTAGTACCTGTTCAAGTCCCTAAGTATGTCAGCCTAGGGCGTGTGACCATGGATTATGCTGCACACTCAGTTCATGTCCATCCCCAAGCCAATGGCCAATGAACTCTTCCTTACAAAATGACTCATGAGCTGATCAAGAGAGCAGAGGGCCTCCCAGCTAGAAAGCTGGTGTGATGTTTCCCAGCAGAAACCCTCCTCAACAAATGCTGATGTTCTGATAATGGCAAGGGGAAAACAGTGCTCATGGATCTGTGAGCACCAGGTCTACCAAATGTGTTTTCCCACACCAAAGGCACGAGGAGGGTGATGCATCCCTCACTCCAAAATAGTCTGCAGTGGGAGATCCTTGAACAGGACAGTGGATTTTGTTTTCTAGAAAAGAATCTAGAACATTGGACCATGCCTGCCATTTATAAGACTTTCAGTGTGGTTGAATATATATAAATTTGAAAAAACTCAAATTTGAAAAAATGTCTTGCTCATAATGGACAAGACCCATTTAAATATGTGGCTATATAACAGATCAGATTCTATATTTTCCCTTGACAGCATACGTCTAAATAAATAGCTATGCAGTGCAATTATTGAATTATTTACTTTTAATGAACTCTAACACTAAATCAGCCACTGTCGAGAAAATTTAAAAGAAAAAAAATCAAAGGATAAACAAATAGACAAAGCAAAATTGAGGATAGTTGACAAAAACCAAATGATCACTTTTAAATGTGCCCCATAAAATAATCATCCTAACAACACACTCTTTTCCTTTCCTTTATAGCAACATTCCAATACTTCTATATCAACATCCAAAACTTTCTGTACCTCTAAGCCACTAGATTTGAAAATTAGACCACTGAGCTGTCCATGTCAAGCTGATGAAATCTCCCCAAGGCAAATGGGCCATGCTGGGCTACTTTGCTGTGGGACCTCTACTTCCTCCCAAGGCAGTCTAAGCAGAGATTCCAAGCCTCCCTCCTGCATCTTCCTGTGGCCCAGGGCCCAGTTAAGATGCTTTGAGCTACAAGCAATAGCACGCCTGGCTAAAAGTGGATTAAACACTGGGCGTGTAACACTCACCAAGTCCTGAGAAAACCATCTGCAGGCTTGACTTAACAGCTCATGAAATTTACAAAGAGCCACTCTTTCCACTTGGGGAGACTTCCCTCCCCACCCTGCTTTTTTCCAGGGAGGAAAATTTCCCCAGCAGCCCCCAGAAAGCTTCTGCTATGTCTCAGTGCCTAGAACTAGATAGGATGACCACTCTTAAACCAATCACAGACTTAAGGCAAATGAGATGACCGTGATTAGCTTAGACTGATAATTGCTCATCCCCTAGGGCTAGATACCTGATACTTGAAAAAAACCACTCTGCAAAAACGACAGAAGAAGTGGTTGTTGGAGAAGCAACCAGCAGTGTCTGCCAGACCCAGTTATACACTGGTTGTGTTACAGAAGGAAGAAGGGCCTTCTACTCCCTGTCTCCTAAGCAGCTTCAGGGAAGGCCCCTTCACCTCTTGGACCAGTTCAAATCTGCTCACTATTAGCTCTCATGGAACCTGAAGAGTTTGTTCTTAACTTGGTTTTATTTATATTTAAGTGTTTTTACTAGATTCTCTCTTCCCCAGACTGAAAGCATGAGGAGGTTTGTTTCAGCACAATACTGTATTCTCAGGGCCTACCTGCCTGTTGCATCAAAGAATGGATGGATGGATGGATGGATGGATGGAAATTCTAGCAACTAAATAGGTCAATTACAAATTTCTGAAAGTGCATTGCAAATGCACTAAAGAATGCCTGAATTCTGGTCCTCTCCCCTCCCCACATTCTCACTCAATGATATGCACTGGGAGTATCTCCTGACCCACTCTAACTACCATGGTCTCTGACCATTACCTCTCTGATTGGACAGGCGTGCTTTTCTATTAAGAGAGGACTTCTGAAGACTGAGTAAAACGGGGGAAAAAAGACAAAGAAAGTGAACATAAGCCAGTAAGAGAGATAAGCAATTATCTTTCTAGATAAGTGGCCCAGATGTTTTAAATGAAGAAACCAGTTTGAAAGAACATCTTGTATGTGAGTAGTAAAGGGTGACTCAATCAGGTAGAGACAGAATGTTCTCGTACAAGATGACTGTGGGACTGGTGGTGGAAGAGGTGCTCGGATTTCCACATTCTTGACTTTTAACTCACCCTGCCCCTTCTTACCAACATATGATTTTTTTTTTTTTTTTTTGAGAAACAAGGCCCAACAGAAGCTGAGAGGCCATAGTAACACTTTCAAACTTATTAAATTCCTTTCAGAAGATGGCCCAACCCTTCCTTCTCTGAGGCCCTTAGAAAAAAAAAGATTTCCCTGTGAAATTGCCTTTCACCCACTTGTCAAAAAACTGAATGGCAAATAAAGGCTGGTCACCCCCAGGGCATTTTAAATAACCCTCAGACAGATGTAGTGAGGGAATTCAGAGAAGTAGGAGAAATTCTTAAAAGAAAGTGAGCAGACTGTGAGACGTCAGGAACTGTTGAAATGTTCACTGTAGCCCAGGAGACCCACACATGCTCAGCAACACAGGACAAGCACGGAAGGTCAGCTGTCACCCACTATTGCACATTTTGCCACAAACATAGTAGTAATTTCTATTTTCTACCCTAGTGGAGACCATTTCCATGTAGTCGTACCACTGAATGCCAGCTTTTCATTAGGGAATTATTTTTGTGGCAATAATATTTTTATTGGGATTTTTCTCCTCAATTACAAAAGTAATAACTTTTAATTTTATTTAGGTATTTTAGTAATGGTTTATTTGATTTTATTATACAAATCATCAATTTAATTTTATAATTATCCTTCCAGGGATGCCCACTGCCAATATGTTGGCGTGTATGTGTTTCGTCTCTCTCCTGTGCACACGTGCAGGGGCCTATGTTAGAATCGCGATGAAACACATATACTGCCTGCACCTAGGTCTTTTTGGTTTTTACATGTTTCTATTATTGAAAATTTTATTACATTAATTAAAGGGTAAAGGACTATATCATTGTTTGCTTATGCCCTGATAAGGCATAACAAGCAATCCTTTGTGATTTGGATTAGATATTTTTTCCCAATATTCTAGATTCATAAATGGTACTGAGGGGAAACTCTAAATTCTGAATTGATTTTTTACATCTCTGTTCACTTGGATAAATTTCTGGAAGTATATTTTCTACTTCAAAGTATATCTAACATCCTTAAATTCTTAATATATATTAGGAGAAAAGTCACATCAATTTACATTCAAAAGAATAAGATGCTGGACCCACCCTTGCATCTAGCAGCCATTGTTTGTTTACAAACTCAATGCCATTCTGAAATTGTCCAGGGTCAGGAAAAGAATGAAATACAATCTCTTTTATGAAAGTACTTTGAAAACTAAAAATTTGGTTAAAACACACTTCTCTATTATTGTCAATTTTCAGACTATACAAGATGAAGAAAACATTTGCTCCCTCCACCAAATATTTCAAAGACTGTAGACCTTTAAGAGCCCAAAATCTTTACCAACATCCCCTCTAAATGTAACTGACACCAATACATTTCATTATTCAGAACTACTTATTGAGTACCTACTCTATGTGGAGCTTTGTCTTTAGTATGAGGAATATGAAACACACACACACCCAGTATCAATGAGCTTCCAACCTGGGAGTCCAGGTACTCAGGGGTTGGGGTAGAGAAAGATAAGTTAGATTAATTTCAATGCTACTATGATAAGGTCAGGTTCAGGGTGTTCTATGGGCTGGGAACCCCCAGCCTTGGGAAACCATAGAACTCTCTGCCTGACCATGTGCCAATCTTTACTGCTTCTGAAACAATATAGAGAAATCAGTTTTCTAGCAGCTATATTCCATTTCTGTGGGGCAAAGCCTTCAACCAGCCACTTGATAGAAATACTAGGACCCCCCAAGGGGTGTACTTGTTGCCATTTTCCTAGCAATCAGCCTGGCATTTTAGTGAATGAGCTATGCAAGCTGAGGCTGATTGCAGAATTGCTTAGCACTACAGAGAGGAATTTAGAGAAGCGTGAGGGAAGAGAGAGGCAAGATACAACAACTGGCAGGGGAGGAAACTTAGAGGGAAAGATAGGGGTGCCTAAAAAGGAATTCTATAAAATGTCTACCATGTGACATGCTATGGAACCACAAAACCCTTGCTCTTGAAAATTCATAAAGTGACAAAGGGCTGAGAGTGGCCTCCAGCTGGGTGGAGGGTAAGAACAAAGCCAGCCTGTTGCAGGCTGTCATGCCTGGTTACTCATCCTGCATTCTGCAAACATCTAAGTGCTTCTGTGCACTCAGAACACTTGTGCCAAGCCAGAAGTCCTCCATTTAAACCACATGGGCTATGAAAGTGAACATGCCCTGCTGCTTTTTTCATACTGAACCACTGGGCCAAGTGGGACTCCAATTGCCTGTGCACACGCACCTACGGAGGTTTAAAGTAAAGGTGGGGATTATATATTCCAAAGTGCATTCCAGAAACCAGGTGTGGGTCAGCCTCTCTGCCCAGGCACACCTATGGAAAGCATCCCAAGTCATTGAATTTTGACTTGCAAATAAATTCACAATGGACAGAACAAAGAATTTCAGTCAAGCAGTGAACTTTCTGCCTGGATTATATTGCATTCATAATATTAAAATTAATTTCTGTTTCTAAAGCTGAGTTGAGAAACATGAGAATGCAACAATAGGATGTCTGCCAGGCCAAGGATGAAAAATTATTATGGATAAACTACCAAGAAAGTATTTACCCAGATAAGGAAAAATTGACTAATCTCTTGATTAGTCAATCTTCTACCCCCATTTTTTTTTTTTTTTTTTTTTTTTTTTTTTTTGGTGAGGAGTATTTAAAAGACACACCATCAATTATATGCTATCTGAACAAGAGGCAGTGTTATTGTAAAGCAGTGAGTCAACAATGGTTTAATAGGTTGTGCCTGGCCAATGTCATTGTGGCCACATGTGCAGACATCTGAATTGGCCCACTCTGCTTCCATTGGCCCAGGAAGCCTAGCAATGAGTTGGGAGTTAGGCCTACCCTTTATTGTTATGCACTAGTGTCATGGAGAACTTATTAAGAAATACACTGAGAGATCCTTTCATAATTAACAATAGCACTTGCCTTTTAAGATATTAAACATACTATGTCACATTTTTAAAATTTTTTTATTTGTTCTAATTAGTTATACATGATAGTAGAATGCATTTATGCATTTTGATAAATCATACATAAATGGAGTATAACTTCTCCTTTTTCTGATTGTACATATTGTAGAATGTAGGGAAAAAGGTACATTTATGCATTGTTTGTGAGAATGCAAAGTGGTACAACCATTATGGAAAGCAGTATGGAGATTCCTCAGAAAACTGGGAATGGAACCACCACATTTGATTCATGTATCCCACTCCTCTAGATATATCCAAAGGACTTAAAATCAGCAGACTGCAGTGACACAGCCACATCCATGTTTATAGCAGCTATGTCACATTTTTTAAGTGCAGTTGTGTAACTTTGTGATACAGAAATGCACCACTATTTAAAGCTCAGTTATCCAGCAACCTTAACTCTGGAACATATATGAAATCTAGGATGCAAGCCAAAGCGGCTTCTGGGCAAAATAGATGGAACAAAATCCATTTCCCCACAGGACTAGTAGGAAACTCCTTTAGCCCTCACTAAAAGCTTCATTATTTTCATTTTAAATTGCTTAAATTTTCTAAAATTTGTTTATCAGCTTTCTGAATTCATAAACCATAAGAAGTAGAATGTAATGGAGTGTTGAATCTCCTGGAAAAGAGTTGACTAACAAAAATGAGAATTATTAGCTTACAAATCGAATGTAAGGACAAAGAAAGGGAGAAGACTAGCAAAAGAAGATTCATGGACTGAAACTCAGGTCTTAGTCATTTGATTTAGCAAAGAGTCTCTGGTCTGTATACATTCTCTGTAAGGTACCCTATATCCATCACCTCACACCATAATCAATACTCCATGGAAAGTTTCAATTAAAAAGACAGGGAAGTAGCTAAACTATGGAAACAACCTAGATGCCCTTCAAAAGATGAATGGATAAAAAAAAAATGTGATATATATATATATATATTTATATATACACACACACACACACACACACACACACACACACACAATGGAATATTAGCCTTGAAGAAGAATGAAATAATGGCATTTGCTGGTAAGTGGATGGAGCTGAAGAATATCATACTAAGCGAAATAAGCCAATCCCAAAAAGCCAAAAGCCGAATATTTTCTTTGATATGGGGAGGGGCTAGGGAAGAATAGAGTTGCTTTAGATTAGGTAGAAGTGAGTGAAGGGAGGGGAGGTGGTATAGGGATGGGAAGAACAATATAATGAATCAGACATTATTACCCTATGTACATATATAACTATACAATTGGTGGGATTCTACATCCTGTATAGCAAGAAAAATGAGAAATAACGCTCCATTATATATGATGTCTCAAAGTGCATTCTACTGTCATGTATAACTAATTTAAACAAAATATTTTTTAAAAAAAGACAGGAAAGTGAATAATTTTAGAAATGTGCATCCAATTAATTAAAATAAAAGTTTTATTTCCAAAATCGTACATTTTTTGTATTTAAACATGTAATACCCCCAAAGTGTTTTTGTTGAAAAATGCACAAAATTAAAAGAAAGAATGGACTGAGGATGGTTATTTCCTTGCCATTTGGAGATTGTGCAATTGAGGTTTTGCCTGTTCTTAAGAACCCTCTCATTTCCTTGATTTCTTGTGTTGAGATTTGAATTAACTTCAGCTACAGCCACCTACCTTATAACCACATCTCGGTGGACTTTGTCCTCCACCTGTCCTTAAGTTCAAATTAATGTGCTTGAAAAAGTTATTAAAGGAATCAAAAAAATCTCAGAACATATCCTTCAGTAATTTAGAGAGTATAGGGATTAATGAGAAGAAAGACTTTCACAGCTCAAGGATTCTAATTGAAGTGATGGAGAAAAGCAGGAATTAGGAATGAAAGTTCTTTCAGTGAATCTGTGAATGAGAAGTAGTATGTCCTACATGGCCTTATAAAAACACTGACTCGCTCACTCAGCAAGCGTTGCTGAATGCCTGTAAACAGGATAAAGGAGACAGTGGTGGGCTGCTGAATGTGTACATGGGTGAGTCTGATGTTACCCTGGGACTTTGATGATATGTTCAAGATGGGACAGTGTCAACCAAGGGCCAGTCACCAAGGGTTTTCATTTACCCGCGACTCTTATATTTGGTTAAATACAGTAGTTACCGTCTAAACTAGGCTGTTCAGATTGTCTCTGGATTGTCTGTGAATTAGCCAGGCTAAGAGGGACTAGCCATTTTTTTTATTTTTTCCGGTACCAGGGATTGAACTCAGGGAACTCAACCACTGAGCCCCATCCTTAGCCCTATTTTGTATTTTATTTAAAGACAGGGTGTCACTGAGTTCCGTAGGGCCTCACTTTTGCTAAGGCTGGCTTTGAACTTGCGATCCTCCTGCCTCGGCCTCCCAAGTCACTGGGATTACAGGCGTGTACCACCACAGCTGGCGAGACTAGCCACTTACAATACCCAATCTCTAATTTCAGATCTTAACAGCCAAAAGTTTCTGTCTCACTCATCACAAAATCCAGTGGGGGTCAGTGTGGGGGTTTCAGCCTCATCCAGCATGGATGAGGGAAGGGTTAACTGTCGGAGGATGGTGCCAGCCATAAATCAATTAATTACCGATAAACTTATCTAATCAATAAACACACAAGAGCCAATACTCTTTTCAAAAGGAAGGGAGTGTGACTAATTGGCCATACCAGATCTGGCCTACAACATGATGGAGGAGCCCACCTTCACCTTTATTTACAGTTAGACAGGTAAAGGGACCTGGACCAGGAGGGGCTTCTGTGATGAACAGGATGGGGTGGAGTTAGGGTAGCCATTTGCTTAGGGAACTAGCATATCCCCATAATATGGTAAACCACCCCCATACAGGACCACTTACTCCTGGGCTATGTGAAACGGTCTCCCTGAACCGCCGGTTCCTGGGAGTCAGACCTCTGTGTCCCAAGGCTCAGCCAAGTGTGATTCTCCTAGGCATGGATGGCTTCCCACAGGTCAGGGTGGAACTCAACGGCCTCCCATCTCTTGAATATACTGGGCTTTTAAGACCTTGAAGTCCTCAACTATATCTCCCTCTAACCAGTGAAGAGAAAGAGACAGAGAATGAATGTGTTAAAAATTTAAGATCGGGACTAGACTAGAAATATTTCACTACTGCCCACCTGCAGAGGCCACAGCTCAATCACCTGATTACAGGAGTGGCAAGGGAGTGGACTTGAACTCTGTGGACAGAAAGGAGAGAAGAACCAAATTCTGATGGACACTAGACGTCTTTGCTACTCCCGTGAACATACTCCCAGGGTTTGAACAGAAGTGGTGGGAAAAGCAGGAATTGAGGGGAACAAAGGCTTTTGACACATTCTTAAGAATTCCTCATTGAACTGGTCGGCTTTCTCAGTCGTGCATGCATCCCATCCTTACTGCTCCGAACATTCTCCCACTGGGAGGGACATGCTCGACATGGCTTTGCCACTTCATTTCACCCTCACAGCAAGCCTGAGGCCGAGGTACTGCCACCATCCCAATATTCCAGATGAGGACACCGGGGCCCGGGGAGGATACACGAGTTGTCCAAGGTCATACAGCTAGTGAACGGTATATGGAGCGAGAGGGATTTGGCCTCAGTTTCCCCATATATAAAAGTGAGAGATCAGATCCTAATCCCTTTCAAGTCTTCTGGTTCCTTCCAGGTCCAAAATTTCAGGATTCTGTAACTCTTGACATTCATTTCCTCCTAAGACAATTAAGCAGGCAGAGAGGCAGAGCCAGTAACCAGAAATTCATCTTTTCATGTTCATTTTATATTCCTCCTCACATCCCAAGCCCAAGTTTCCAGAAATTAAAATATACTCAGTAGAGAAAGTTATTAACACAACAGAGGTTCATTCTTATAGCAAAGTAGGTTTGTGTTTAACGTAACAGCACATAAAACACACGCACGCACACATACACACAATCTTGTTTGAAGAGTTTTGCAAAACATATGTCCTCCTCCTACCGCTCTTGCCAGTATTAGTCAGCTTTGCCATAGTAACAAACAGTGAGATCTCAGGGACTTACAACAACATTCACTGTTCACTCACTTTACTTTATAAGGACATTGGGTCAGCAGCAGGTTGGCTGTGGCATGACTAGGATTGGCTGAATTCTGCTCTGCTTATCTGGCTTTCCCTGTCTTCTCATTTTGGAACCCTGACGGAAAGTATAACCACTATCTGCAGTGTCCCAAGGGCATTTGGAGACTGAAAACAAGAAGACTTGAGCCAAACTATACAGTTATATTTAAGGTTTCTGTTTGGATGCAGCAAAAACAATCATAACCATTCACATCCCATTGTCCAAAGCTTTTCCCATGGCCAAGTTCAAAGGTATTGAGTTGGGATGTGTACCCTTCCCACAGGATGCATGTAAGTTTGTCCTATGGCAACAGATGGAAATGTGTAACCCTATGACTGGGAAGAAGGAAATACTGGGGACACGGCCTCCACTGACGTTCTAAATGCAGCGTTTCCTGTGGAGAGTCACCACTCCCTCCTCTACAGCCCCTTCCTTCCCATCTCCTTTCAGCTCTAGCGGGGGTTCCCAAACTTCAGCTTGAATGAAATCACCTAAGTGATCATTAAAAATGCCCTTGCTAAGCTCCACCCTCCAAATATTTTGATCCAGTAAGCCTAAGGTTCTGGCGGTGCCCAGAACAGTGTCTAGGAACAGTGCCCCAGGAACACTCACTGCTGTCGAAGGGTCACCCAGAGATTCCCATCACACTTGGCATTAGAGTCCCTTTGGACGGTGGAGTGTGCTGAGCTAGCCTGCCATGGGAAGAAAGGGATGCTTTGTAGGATTCAGAACCTGTGGCCCCAAAGCCCACTCACCTGGCCCTGCTCTATGGCCAAGTGGAATTGTATACACCTGGAACTCCTTGAGGGTGAGGGCCATCTGCCCTTCGTAGCCACCTGCAGCGGAAAGTGTGTGGTTAACAGAGAGCACAGAGCTAATCTGCTGAGTTCTTCTCTCTCCATGTACCACTCACTAGCTGTGTGACCTTGGACAACTCATGGAGCCTCTCTGACCTCAGCATCCTGCTCCATGAGATGAGAATAATAGTACCTACACTTCAGGACTGTCATGAGTAAGCAAGTTAAGGAGGTACTGCCATCTGGCCTATGGTGTGTCCTATATGAGGGTTTGCTGATTTTAACACCACAATTCTGAGGACACTGGAGGCTTTTTAGATAAGTTTGTGAGTTAAGATGAGGTTATGAGCTTAAACCACTTACTCCTTTGAGCTTTGGTTTCCTCATCTTTGAAATGGGAGTGATGATGTATTCATAATAATAATAATAGTGACCACCACTCTGACCCCTGTACAGAATTATTGTAAGAATAAAATGTGATAATGATGTGAAAGTGTTTTAGAAATTGTAAATTATCACATAGATAAAACTTTTGTCATTTTATCTTTGATGTTGTTAATTTAAGGTAAGATTCAGAGCCAAAGACTGGAACTCCCATTTCAGTTGAATGGCCTTCTGTGTGCAGTGGTGGTCAGAGATGGTCACTTCTCTGAGCCTCAGTTTCTTCTCCTGTTGGGGCCTCTTAGAGTAGGCATTACAAATATTAGGTGACATCATGCTTGTCAGTGATTCTCAGCGCTGGTCACACATGAGAATCATCTACACCCTTTTTCAATCCCACTGGGTCTAACTCTGCAGGCATCCATCAGCATCCACAGAAAATAGGGTTCATAAACTCTGTCAATAATAAAATCTGTGGATGCTCAAGTCCCATAAGGAAAATGCTGTAATGTTTATACATGACCTACGTGCATACTTCTATATACGTTAAATCATCTCTATCTTACTTATAATACTTAATATAAATGTACGTTAAATAATAAATATTCCCCCAAAATTGTCACAGTAGAGTAACAAGCCTTTACATGTTCAGTACAGATACAATCTTTTTTCCAAATATTTCAATCCAGGGTTGATGGATCCACAAATGTAAAACCTGTGGATACAGAGGGTCAAGAGTCATCAGATCTGCAGGGACAAGCCAGAGGAATGGGAACTTTAAAGAAGTCCCCTTGCTCATAATGTGAATCCTGGATTGAAAATCACTGATGTCCGTGGAACAGCTTTGTAAACTGCAAAACATAATGTAAAATTTATGGGTGATTTTTAACTGTCACTGATTGACTGGTGATCTCTTGAGGGACTAGTTCCTTCTGAAATCAGGCCAAGGTGGATTTTCCACCATCTGTCTGGAGCGTGCACTGGCCAGAGAACATTGAAACTCACCCAGTTCTTATTCTTGCCTTTGAGCCAAAAAGGCTGAGCAAAAACAAACCTCCCTCAGACTTAAAAAAAGAAAAAAATGTTGCTGGGATGCTGTGGTGTGGAAATGGAGTTGGTGTAATTGGAAGGAATGGCTCCAGCCATGGGTAAGCATGTGGCATCTCTTTTACTAAAGTGACTCCAGTACAAAGGCACATACATTACAGTGCGTAGCGATGTACCCAATTAGGTTAGAAGCCAGGAGATCTTTCTGTGGAAGTCTCCCCACAGCACCAGCCCTCAGGCAGGTCCCATTTTGCCGGTGCTCCTTCTGCTGATCACCTGCTTCTTACAGAATGCAGTCTTCATCATGCACGGCACAGGCCTCCTCTTTGGCGCATCTTCACAGAGCACAGAGTTCCCTTTCAGAAACTGCTGGGGCTTATGGGAGAGGAAGGAGGGACATGTTTGAAATCAGAGATGGATATTTTAAAGCAGTCTCTACACTATTTCTAACAACTTTCACACAGCCATGATTCTCTGACTAAGCTGCCAGATTCTAAGGTGATAAACGTTTTACACAGAAATAATTCCCTTGTGGAAAGTTCCAGATGTTTCCCACCAAGGGATAGCTCAAAACAGGGAATAGGTTAGAAACTTATGCAAGAAACAACAAAATGTAAACTTTATAGTCACTGCCATAAAAAAATAAATAAATAATAGTCATGAATGACCTCCTGAACAAAGATCTTCTGTGAGCATTCACTAATGTGAAAGCATGCCATCTGGGCCATGGGCAGATGACCATTCATTGCTATGGCCACATATTTGCAGAAAGCTAATTATTGGTGGAGCAGGAAGAGCTGAAACTTTTGTCTGTCCCCCTCAGGCCAAAATTCTCTTGGCACCACATCCTCAATTTTCAATGTCTCCATGAGAGATCAGCAACCCTTTTCTAAAACCTCTACTGATTCTCCTGTCAACAGATCACAGATCACAACAGATCACACTGACTCTAAGTCTAGCGTTTATCACACTCCTACTCAGTAGGACTAGTGTTCCTCCATGCAGGAGATGTCCTGTTCCAAATCTTAGAGTCTTGTTTACCTTTGAGGCTTCACTGATTCTCTTATTCATTCTATAGTCATTGATTTTGTACAGAACTTGTATAACAGTGTTAATTTTAGATTGGTATGAAATGGCTAAATCCCTCCTGTTTCTCTCTCTACCCTGAGCAGATTATGTCCTTTGTTTTCCAAATTAAATTTTGGCCTTCTGTATTGGAAAGAAAAGTCAGATTCCTGGAAATCAAAGAGAACTTGTGGGGCTCTCACACTGTTTCAACCTTGGACTATTTCATACCTGGGTGGAGAAGGGCAGATAAGGAGACCCAGTGGGCAGAGAAGCCAAAGAAAACACCTAAAGCAGGGCCTAACACTTCAGTCAGTGGATGGATGTATTCAAAATGTGTTCTCAGGAAGTGAGACTGTTTGGGTTTTTAGGACAAGAAATGCAGTAGAAATGTAATTAAGGCTACTTATCAGAAGGTCTGACAGGTGGCACACTCACCTCATATAGCACAGAGCTGCAGGTAAGGGTTAGGGGGCATATAGCACTTGCCCACCATTCCAAGCTGGCTCAGTCTTAGCAGTACCCGATGTGCCAAAAATTGGAAATAACACAAACATCCATCAACACTGGAATGAATAAATAAGTTATGATATTTCATTCAGTGAAATATGAATGAAGATGAATGAGATGAAATAAAAATAAATTATGTAAAAGTACATGTTCGACAGGAATGAATCATACAGTAATGTGGGATGAAAGAAGCCAGATGCACAAACACTCTCTTAGAAGGCATGCTTATGATTCTATTTACATAAAATTCAGAAGTACACAAATTTCATCTGTGGTGTTAGAAGTCAGGAGAGTAGATCCCACTGGGGTGCTATGGGTAGAGACGAGGAGGAGGAGGCACAAATTGGATTTCTGGGGTGCTATTAGTGTTCTGTTTCTACCTGAGTGACATATTGGACATATTCTCTTGGAGGTAAATTATTTCAGAATATTTAATGATTTGTGTAGGTAAACCACATGTATAATAGCATTTAAAGAAAGAGGTAGATAAGGCCTTGCTTGACCATCAGAGAATTGGGCTTGTAAGAGCTGAAAAGCTCCTAGGAATCCCTGTCTAGGTCCATTCCTACAGTCAGGGAAACTAACCGGAACAATGGGGTCACAGAGGCAGATAAGGCAGGCAGAGTAGCGCTCACACTCAGTGCGGACCCAACTAATGACAGGTCTTGGAAACGAGTTCCACAAGAGGGGAGAACCAAGATCCTGGCATCCAGGACTGATCTGCTCAGGGGTTGGGTGAGCCAGAATGTGCAGATGAAGTCTAACGAGGGGGAAGTGGTGTGTTGGATGGTGAATTCGTCATTTTCATCTCCCAGGAGCCACTCTGCCTCCTCCGAAATGGGGATAGCGGAATCGGCCCAGACTATGGTACCACGGCCCTGATTTTCAGTCTTGAGAGAGTGGTTCTAGTTTCTCAAAAGGGCAAGCTGCCAGGTCATAGGTTGCTGACCCTCTTTCTCAACTGTTGGCCTCCGTGGAAAAGACTTGGCTTAATGAAGAAGATAATGAAGGGAGGCTTTTGCAAAGAACCTAAACAGGATCTAAACAGGTCTAAATAGGATGGGTGCTAAGTTAGAGCAACCCAAAAGAGAAGGGGGTTTTCTTGGAGCCCATACCACAGCAGGAGGCAGCACAGTGGGAAGAAACATTGGATAATGTGATTGGAAGAAACATGAGGATAGGAAAACCCGAGGATTCAGAAGGGCGGAAGCCAGGTCAGGTCGTCACAGGCAAGGTGTGGGGGTCACAGACTTGCTAGAAGCCTGCTCTTCAGATCCAACGTTTGCGTTTTGTAAGACACAGTCACACTCACAGAGCGGGTGAGGAAAGAAGCCTGTGACGATTGACTTGGGATCCAGTATGTCAGGCTAACGTTTTGCTAACTAGACTCCAAATATTTCAAGACTTTTGTTGCTAAAACATCATGAAAAGCAGGCTGTGGACCTCATTGGATATTCCAGCCCCAGTTGAGGTAGTAAATAAGGAGGGCTATGCTTACCCTTGATCAAGATCCTGTTCGCAGTGGAGAGTTGACTTAGATAAAAACCAAATCTATAGTCAAGGACAGAGTGGCACACACCTGTAATCCCAGTGGCTCGGGAGGCTGAGGCAGGAAGATGGTGAGTTCAAAGCCAGTTTCAGCAAAAGTGAGCCTCTAAGCAACTCAATGAGACCCTGTCTCTAAATAAAATATAAAATAAGACTGGGGATATGGCTCATTGGTCGAGTGCCCCTGAGTTCAATCCCCAGTACACACACACACACACACACAAAATCAATACCTAGCCTAGTCTCTGCCAGCCATAAAAACTGTTCAGTGGGCCAGGAGAGGTATGTTTAATGCTGAGATTACCCGGTGTGTGATAGGAGTTAACATTTAGCCTAGCTCCCCTGGGGGAACGGTTACCATTATCTTTCACTCTAAAGGCTTCCTTAGCCTATGTACTTCTCCTCCTAGGGAGTAAGATGTAGGATGACTTGAATAATCATTATTGAAACACTGCAGTGATGCCACTGTGAGTTTGTCTAATTCCCTAGCACAGAAATTTCAGGCATTAGAAAGTACACAGTAGTGACCAAAGGCCAGGATATGTCTCAGGAAATCCCAGAGAAAAGTTTTTCCTTTTAGTTCATAAAATACTTCCTGAAAATTTATAGGGAAAAAAAATTTTAATTAGGAGAGTTTCTTAGATCCTGCATCAGTGTATGATGAAGTGTGAGCAGATGACAAAATCTACTTCTGTTGAGCATCCCCCCCCCCAAAATCCCACCCCAGCATTTCTTTAGCAAAACATTTGGAGCCCCACTTTGGAAGAGCTGCCTGGAGAGCACCCAACCTCACCCAAAAGGTGTGACTTATGGCATATTGATTCCAAGCATTTTAATGCAATGCCCAAAAGAGCAGAGAAGCTTCAATAAAGGGAGTTTATAAAAAAAAAAAAAGAAAAAAAAAAAAAAAAAAAAAGGTCTTAGACCAGTGAGTAGAATCCTACTTCTAAGCTAAGCTGAGATAACCAGATCACCAGGACAAAGAGCTCTTTCTGGGCTCTCTGTACCTGGGTAAGCTGGATTAGAAAGAGCAACAGAATTTGAGACTAGCAGGTGTAAGTAGGGCAGCAGCAGACATGGCCCCTCTCAGCCCTGGCTCTCCTGTTGCACATGCCCACCAAAGGCCTGGTGTGTTGCTCATGTTGGGTCTGCTGTTTTAATCTCCAACAGAAAGAGGAAAAATTGCTCCATCTATCATAGATTTTCTGCAGATCAGGATAATTTATCAGATTCTCTCAGATTTGCCTGATTGCACTATCCCAGGAGCAGATACTTGACAGCTTTCTAAACCTCTCCATACTTCACTTTCTCATCTGTTAAAAGGGGATGGTGATAACCTCTACCTACTCATGGTGCCATTGTGAGAACAAAACGAAATTCAAATGATTAAGGTAGTTTGCCCAGTGCCTGTCCCATAGCAGATGCTCCAGAAGAGGTGGGCATTATTTAAAACCCATTCAGGGGCTTTGCCTTCTTGATTTAAGTTAGATGACCCTGAGGGATCAGATATGGCAGGTAGTTGGAACGTACAACACAAGAGTGAATCTGGAAGGAATCCTGGACCTCCAGAGAACAAGATGCTGGCTACCTCACAGGACCCTTTAGTGGACCAGGATCCATTATTAAAACAGGAGTCTCAATCTAAGGGAGCTATCCGAAGTGTGTCCTTGTGCTCTGAACCTCGGCTATCACTGAGCTTTTTATAGCTGAGTATGGCTTGCAGGAAGAGGTATCATGTGGAGAAAGACTTCAAAAAGTTGCCCATTAAGTGGTTTGCAGCTGGCAGGAGGAGAGTCACACTCTAGTCAGGAGGAATGGGCGATGGTCTTTTAGGGGCTCATCAGATAACACAGGCATTTCAAATGGCCTAAGATGGACAGCTTTGCCCCTGGTTGCTCTTCCCTTTATTTAAAAATAAAAAATAAAATAAATAAAATTTAAAGGGAAGTTAAAGCCATGTGTTTCTGAGAATTTACACTTAGTCCATCAAATCTATTGTTTTCTGAGCGTCGTTTGAAGTCTAATAAGACTAATGAGCCTTTTTAAAATGTTTTTTTTAATCCTTTTTCTTAGAAGGACATTGAGAGGCTTTGAAAGTTGTTCCAGGGTAAAAATAATAATATTAATAATAAATTGCTCAAAACTCTCAACCCCTGCAGGTTCAAAATTTTCTTAATACTCTGAGCCCAAGGGATTTGAATTATTACTGAAGTTCATTGTATTGTATAATGGGACTTCACAGAAGGAGAGAGAAAGCACGTGGAGGTTCACTAGAGTTCATTGTGGATTTGTTTCATAGCCATGCTCGTAGCCCAGGCTTCCAGAACCCTCTCAATCTGAACCTTCAAAGGAAGCCCCCACCACCAACTTGGCAGTATCCATGGGGTTAGATGAAGTCATAAACTGAGAAACTGACTTTTTAGCTGATATTATTTTGGACTGGGGAATTAGAGTCAGAGCCTTCCTAGAAAGGTTCTCGTGTAGGGCATACAATCTATGTCATATACAATGCATGTTATATTGTCAAATGACTACGGGATGGAAAAAGAACAATTTTTTTTCTTTGGGATGTGTGCAAAGTGAACTATTGTGACTCCCCTCCAACTCTCTATAGATGATCATCTGAGGACCTCTGGTGGTGAAATTTTTCCCGGCAAGTGTGAATCGATGCTTCTGAGCCAAGTCATCCCGTGTTGCATTTTCCTACATTCCCTTCCTCCTGTTTTGTCATTCACATTAAGCAAGGAGCAAGAAACAATTGCAAACACCCAGAATAAAGTGGTGCATGTGCCTGACCAGGCTGTCATTTCAAAAAAGTTGCCTGTTGCCTTCTCTTTCAGGCAATCTTTGATACATTCCCTGTAACAAGAAAAGGGAGCCAACATGAAGGATAATGTGGCATCCACAGTTGTTCTCATGCTGCTGCTTTTTCTCAACATCAGACTCCTGAATGGTGAGTAAGAGACTGCCCTGTTCTCTTTCATTGCTGGGGTGTTTATCAAGAGGGTGGAGAGACCATCACAGCTTTTTTGCAAGGTAGTTGTGAGGAATAAAAATGTTCATGCCATGTGCTACTACTAATTTATTTGCAACACTTTTTGCAGTAAAGTTAATGCAGAAAACTCAATGCAAATTCTTATCACTATGTTCTCTGCCTTCTATTCTCATTTTGGATGTGTAATGAAACCGCTCCGAGGATGACAGGATCTGAGTTCCAGTCCAGATTCTGCCAGTTGCTGGCTGTGTGACCCTGAATCAATTGTCTAGTCTCTCTGGCTTTCCAAATTCTCAAAATGAGGATAGTGACATTTCCTCCAACACAGATGAAATAACGAATGTGGAAAATCTTTGTAAAACCTTAAAGGATGTAAAAGATTACTGTTGTATGATGAGAAACAGGTACAGCCAACTCTGTTATCTGTGCTTATCAGGGAAATAAAGTCCATAGCTAAATTAGGAGTGTGCCTGTACATTATACACACCTAAATTAATGTGTGTCTATGTACATTTCTGAGTGTCAAACCTGTGCATTTCTGAGTGTGCATACCTGTGTGCATGCCCATGTATATATTAACTTTTTATAGTGCCTGATTGCAAATGCTCCTCTGTGAGTACCTGTGTTGGTATAAATCTGTGTGTGGGTTTATACCTGTGTGTGTACCTCTGAGAATGTCTCCATGTGTATATTTCTCTGTGTGTACAAGTATGTGAACCACTATGTACTTTCATAAATATGTCCTTGTATTTCTTTGTTATGTGTGTGCATGTGTGTGTTTTATATGTGTGTGTACTTTGGATGCAGGATCTGTGTGGACATCTAACACCTGCATGTGTGATTCCTGGGTGACTGTCCCTGTGCATCTGTGTTTTAAGACAGTCTGTTAAGTTTAACTACCTCTCAAGTGGATAAACGAACACATTGTAATTTCACAACTTTATCTTCCTCTCTTGAGTTTCCTAAAAATACTATTAGGAATCAGTAAAATGTGAAAGAGAAGCTTCTTAAGAGAGAGAAAAGGGAAAGCAGAAGCCAGAATTATTCATAAGGGAAATTCTAAGTGCTCAAATCATCATCAGTTGCCCTGACTGACTTCAAGTATACTCATTGCTAAACCATAGACTTTGACATTTTTAAATAAACTTTCCTTCCTATGTCACACACTCCTCCTCACTCATAACAAAAACAGACAAAAGGAACCTTGCATTTTTGCCATGATTCCCAATAACATCATCCTGAAGAATCTCCCCCAGAGGATGAGCAATATGAAACATGCTGGCAGAGCCACACCAGGCTGATGGGCTGCTTTCAGTGGGGCCTGTAAACTGGCATGTTGCTCAGCTCCCACTGGCATGACCAGCCTGGGGTCCTGGGCCCCTCCTGTGCACTATGTCATGCCACCCCTTTTATTTCTCCTTTCTGGTCGGATTACCCCTTCACATGCATGTTCCCCTTGCCAAGGTCTCCTGCGACCTGCTCTTCCTAGTCTGGTGCTCAGCTAGGAGTTCTGGCCTAGGACCATGCCTGAGGGGTGAAGAGAAGTATGGGAGGAGACTGAGAACCCTCTGAGCTGCTGGGGCTTACTTCAGAGCTCCTCTCTCTGCTCCTCATTTTTTATGCTGAACACTGGGGCCCTGAGTTTGGCAGGAAGGAGGAGCAATGGGAGTTACATAGATGGTTGCAGTCAGCCTCCCAGTGCAGCTGGGGCAGACTCCTAGGGTAACTCAGTTCTTTGAATCTCACAGCCAAGCAAGAGAAATGAGAACCGGCTTGCCAAGAGCTTTGGGGATTAGGCAACTAAAAAATCCCTCCCCCTTGATATTGTATTTTCCATATTACCTTAAGCAGACCTTCCAACCTCCAGCCTGAGACTGGATTCAGCTCTTAGATAATCATGATAGCTCACAACTTACAGAGGAACTGCCTACTATCCTACCTCTTACCATACACCCCACCCAAAAAGGTCCGTAGAATTACAAGATAGCCCATTTGCCATCTTACCACCAAAAGACCCAAAGAGGGAAAAAATATAAACAGAAAGAGGGACTAAAAACCAAAATTCAGAGATGGTAACAGAGAGGATACGGAAGTCTACAGTAAGATGGGGCCGTTAGGCCAAGGAAAAGGGCAGAGAAAGGGGAGGAAGAAGAAGGTAAGAGAAGAGAGGACAGAAGCTGCTGAGGGACACCCAGATAGAGGGAGCATCAGTGATAAGCTGAAGATGGAGACAGAGATGGAGTTAGTGGTGTGGGGATGGCAGAAAGATGAAAACCCATAAGCAGAGATGTGCCAGGGAGCAACGTGTGGGCAAAGGATGCACAGTTGTCTACACCAGAGCAGGACTGTGTGTGGCCACCCTCATATTGTAGAAGTACAGCAGCTCTTTGGACCCCATGGGAGGGAGGCCTCACACTCTCCAATCCATAGCCATCCTTCTGCTCCCCAGGCTCCCTCTCCATTGAGATGTTAGTCGGTCACTGGTCCACATGTGAACGGTTGGTATCTACATCTCAAAACAAACACACGCATACACACACACCATGACTACCACCAACCTCTCTCTCCAAGGACCTGTCTACCCTGGAATAGCCCCCAGAGGGTGTTTCTGGGTGCTGGTGCTTTGGCTCTTCTCAGCCCTGAGCCCCTCGGTCTGCTCATCCCAAGCCTCTCACTACTCTGTCTTCTCTCTGCTGTCACCAGCAGAACAGTTGAATGGTTGAACGGACCTCAATATTAACTCCAATGGTGTGTGGGTTTTTTTTAGGAGAGTCACCTCCTGGAAAACCTACGATCTTTAAATGTCGTTCTCCTGAGAAGGAAACGTTCACCTGCTGGTGGAGGCCTGGGACGGATGGAGGACTTCCTACCAATTATACACTGACTTACCACAAGGAAGGGTAAAATGTTATCTTCTCTCCTACTGAGCCCCAGGGAGTGCTCACACCTCCAGGCCAAAGTAGAATTGGTTCTGAGTTAGAATTTTCTGGATTTATACCATGAAGGCCCATACCACTAGAGAAAAGGAGTGTCTGTCTGCCTTCTCCTGTTAAGGTTCTTTATTAAACTTTCTCAATCTACACAAGCGGAGCAGCCACAGTGGATACAAAATATTAGCAGTTTCCATTTAACTGTTACAAACTTAGGTTGCAGCCCAAAACTCAATGTAAGTATTTCCTTAATTAATCTTAGATGTCCATCTATAAACCCTGTGCCATTTATATAATTTTTTCTAAGTAAACATGTTGCTTTTGTAACACAATAGAATTATATAAATCAACACCATGTAATCCTTGACAAATGTGGCACATTGGATTTCAAATTCGTTTCACATCCAAGAACATAAAGAAGCTTATAAGGAAAAGGTGAATATTTTTCTTTATCAAATTGCTGATCCAGAACTTGAGATCTCCTGGAAGGTATATTTGGATGTAATGTCACCATGAGGACAAAACAGGACATCCCTGGGTGAGAATTCTGTTAAATGCACAATGAGACCCTCCTGGAGATCCTGAGAATTGGATATATTAACCAGTAAAGACAGCTGGTTCACTTTCCAGTAACTGCTCCTGGTTGTACACAAAGCTGTCCTTCCATCTGGAACCCAAAGGGATGTCATGTAAACAGATTTCATAAACCCAAACTGGCAACCAAAATCAAATAAACCTCCATCCCTCTGTGGTATGTCTGGAGTTGTATCTCCTCAGTCAAAATATGAGCAGCTTAATAAGCCTCTTGGGGTTAAAATACCGCCTTTCAAAATCACTTCACTCCGTTACTGACTTAGTAATCTGAAGTATATTGATGTCAGTTTTTATCCTCCTGAAACTTCTTTTTTTTCCCAAAGTAATTCAACATGTATGTGCAATAAATGCTGCATTGTAGATGACCACACTGCATGTGCGTGCAGGTGAAAAGTCCCAGTTTCCTGAGGTGACAATGTTACTACCTGGCTATGGCAGTGCCTTGGCCATTGGCAGCTCAGGGTTTATTTTCAGACAACACATATCACAAAGCTCTTGAAAGCACCATGCAGAGGAAAGGGTTGATGCAAGTTGAGGCCCCCAAATATCCTTTCCAGCCCTTTCTGTGTCTGCCCAGCTGACATGGGCAGAGCACAGAAGCCTGAGGAGCTCTTATTCTGCCCTGGGTTTTGCACTTAAAATGCAAAATCTCCAAGAGCCAGTGGTGTTGATCTATTGAGAAAACTAGACTTGTTACTACTTTCTTATTTCCTCCTAATACATTACTCATTGCAGAGAGACCATCACCCATGAATGTCCAGACTACAAAACCAGTGGCCCCAACTCCTGTTACTTTAGCAAAAAGCACACCTCCATATGGACAATATACATCATGACAGTGAATGCCACCAACAAGATGGGAAGCAATATCTCGGATCCACGCTATGTGGACGTGACTTACATAGGTAAGGGGAAGAAGACAGGTGAGGAATTTGTTACTCCATTAGGTATTTACCAATAGTCAAACTCAATTTGAATCTTCTTGACTTATGGGCAGATCTCTGACAAAAAAGATGAGAAATTTCACAATATCCTTGTCAACTGAGCATTTCAAATTCATTTTTGTTGATTCACTCACAACAGTGATTTTGACACTTGGGATTCTTGTGTGCTTTCTTTTGATCCTAGTTCCCATACTCCTGTACCCACAAGACATGGTTTATGCATGCTCTCCTTGTCAATCCTTCTCTCCTACACTAAATGTGCAATTGATGTTCCCTTCTACCTCAACAAGCTGGGATTTCTTTTATTCTCTCCATGGAAGACAGAGCTCTTCTCTGAAGAAACAGCTCTTGGAAGAGATTCATCTAGTCCTGTATCCATAGAAATTGTTCTAATTGCTTTGCTACAACCCTGAATTCTCAAAATATATTTCTTAACAATTCAAGCTATTATTTTACAAAGAATTGG
This sequence comes from Sciurus vulgaris, assembly GCF_902686455.1. NCBI lineage: Eukaryota > Metazoa > Chordata > Mammalia > Rodentia > Sciuridae > Sciurus > Sciurus vulgaris. The sequence continues at coordinate 142,221,489 of NC_136466.1, forward strand.
GTAATAAATAATGTTACTTGAGCATCAGACTGAAGACCAAGATCACAAGTACAATGTATGGCGAAGTCAGTAGAATAAAATCATCCTGGGAGATATTCCTTGATTTGCATGATCATCATTAAGCTGCAGGGCAACTGGGCACCACTTTGATGGCCCTTCTGAACAAAAGGCATATCCTAGGACAAGCGATGGCTTGGCCAAAGCTGGGTTCATTAAACATCTTGGGTAATACTCTATGAAGTTTCTACCTAGGTTCAAGGTCACTCGAGTCTCCTGACTTATACAATACCACCCAACAAGGAAAATCAGGCTGGGGCCCTCCAGTATTCAACTGCATATCATTTCATTGGCATGTTATCAGTGGTTGTTTCTTAAAAACTAGAAAAGCTTGCAATACCAATTGACACACATGTAAATATTTTCCCCCTCCAAAAATAATAGGAGTGAGCATTGGAGTAGAAACTGAATTTGATCTCAGTTTAAGAAAATCAGAAATGTAATCCCACTGAGAAGTAGAAATAAAATTGTGATCATATAAAGTCACTTGAAATAGGAAGACTTTAAGATGTTAAATGACAGATAATTGCATTTTGTGGGCTCTTTAATTGTCTAGCCCTAAAAAGTTATAGTATTTGAGCACCAAACAACAAAAACAGGAAAAATTTTGGAAAAAGTAATGGTATAATGAATGTGATCCACAAAACAAAGGGTTCACTAAAAAAAAGCGTGTATTTTTAAAAATGAAATCAACAAGTACATATTGAATTTACATTGACTCTGGAAATCTAATTCTCTGGCAAAAGAATGTGCATTGGACTATATTTTTCCAAATAATAAAAGAAGTGTTCATGGAACTCATATAACCCTGCAGCATGTTGTATTGGTGATAGGCCAAGAGAGTTCACTTAAAAATCTATTTCCACCACAGTACATTTTCTACCAGCTTGACTCTCATTCAGTGATAACCTGCAATACTGGTTACACCTGTACAATGTTGGCAGATAGTTGTTCAAAAATCTATGGATTTGTTGTTCTTATTGTTGGGTAACATTTAGCTATGTTGGAGACTCTTGAATATAGTGGTTCCTGACTGGGGGCTATTTGTATTCCACAGAAAGTCTGGCAAGGTCTAGAGATGTTTTTGAATGTTGAAACTTGAGAAGGGGTAGGGTATTACTGACGCCTGAAGGGTAGAGACCACATTGCTGCCAAGCATCTTTCCATGTCCAGGGCAAAAGACTATCTAGTCCAAATGGTCAAGGAACTTTGCTTTAAAGAATTCATCCTGGACATTTACTTAGACTTTTGTACATGTATTTTTTTTATTGCAGAATTGCTCAGTATGTGCTTTACTTAATGCTTCTTTTAATTAATTGATATTTGTTTAGTAAGTATTCATAAAATAATCTTTCTTAGGAGTGCATAAGCATTAGGAGTCATGGAAGCTTTTTAGACAAATATAAGTCACAATGCCAAGTACATCAAAAAGTTACACACACTCTTTCCCCACCTGGTTTAGAGACTGACTTCAGGAGACAATAAATAAGTAGAGAAAATGTTACTGACCAGCAGGAGCAAGACTAGACTAAGGCAAGTCAGCGCCCCTGGCAGTTTACTCTTAGGGAGGTGTTCTTGGGGCCCTGTGCTTTCAGGAATTGAAAGTAATGCCTCCATCATTTTTTTATTGTGGTAGAATACACGTAACAAAAGTTATCATTTGAAGTGTGCCCTTCAGTGGTATTAGTTCATTGTCAGTGTTACGAGACATTTATCTAATTCCAACTCCCAGCCAAGGGAAATATGAGACTGACTTAACATTGTGTCCCTCAAGTCCCTTCATCCTGAATGGAATCGCCATAATCACAACACACTTGTTCCCCATTTCTTCCTTTCTTCCTTTGTTACTCTAATCTGCCTTCTGTCGCCAGGGATTTGTCCAGCCTGAATACTGCACATTTATGGGATCATTTAATAGATGGCTGCACCATGTTTGTTTAACCATTCATTGGTGGATGGACATTTGCGCTTCCCCAACTTTTGGCTATTATGAATAGAGCTGCTGTGAACATTCATGTACAAGTTTTTGCCTGAACATTTGTTTTCAGTTCCTGAGGGCATATATCTAGGAATGAAATTGATAAGCAATATGGCATTCCTAGATTTTCTATTTCAGAAACTTTCAGACTGTTTTCCATAGCACTTTTCATTCCCACCAGCAATGTATGAGGGTTCCAACTCCTCCATATCCTCACCAACATTTATTTTACACTTTTTGAATACTGGGCTTTCTGGTGCGTATAAAATGGTATATCACTATGGTTTTCATTTGTATTCCGCAGAAGACTAATGACACCGAGCATGTTTTATGTGCCTCGGGTTTTGCAACTTCTGCACCTCACTTGCCTCAACTGCATCCCAAGCCCACTCACCAGCTCCTGACATCACATGAGGTGTCTCCCAGCCATGATAGAATGAAATGGTAGAGAAAGTTGATTTTAGATCACATAATTTAGGGTTCAAATGTCACTTTTACTGACTATGAAATTTCCCCTCCTTTGAGCCTGGTTTCTCCTCTGTAGAATGGCTGCAGTAATAGCACTATATGGAGTTATTGGAGGAATTGAATGAAATTATGCAGGGAGGGTGTTTTATGCAGTGCCTAGCATGTAGAAAGCACTCAAAGACTGTTCATTATCATTTTGCTAGTCGAGATTCTGATAATATTTCCAGAATGAAGGAATGGGCCAATAAGCTATTATGAGGTCACCAAAGAGATCATTGTCAAAAAGTCCAACCTTTAGGTACATTGTAATAACTTAGTATCTGGAAGAATGAATTCCATTCACCATAATGACTAACGTGTATTTTTTTCTGTTTTTTTTTAAACTTTAATTATTTATTTTCATTAACTTTTTTTTGACAGTGATAAATATTTTTTAAATTATTATTATTATTTTAAAAATTATTGTTATACATATATATAGGGTAATAATGTCTGTCTCACAATCTACCATCCTTCCCCTCCCCACTCACCCCGTCCCTCCCCTCACTCCCCTCTGCACAATCCAAAGTTTCTTCATTCTTCCCTACCCACCCCCCACTATGGATCAGCATCTGCTTATCAGAGAAAACATTCTGTCTTTGGTTTTTTGGGATTAACATGTGTATTGAATGTGAAATGTAAACGATGAAGCAAAGGTAGACTCTGTAAACTTGTAAACTAAGTTATAAATATGAACAGATGGTTCACAATACATCATGTGTGCCATCAAAGACAATCTTTCTCCTAGCTGAGAAAAAATAAGTTTTCAAGTCCCCTCTCAATAATCTTCCATCCCAACTTTCACTTGTGAATCTCAGCCTAACTTGTATCACCTGGTCTCTGCCATCATGAAAATAATTTGGGTATGTATCTGACCTTGGTTTCTGGAAAGTGGAGAACACACCAAAAATGAAATTTTAGCTGCTTGCCATTCTTACCATACTATCCTCAAATTCAAGTACAAATAGGATTGATCACATACTAAGAGGGAGACAGCATCATTCCTGTCCTCTAAGGGATTATAATGTGTTGCCAAGGGTAGGCTGGCAAGTAGAAAATTGAATCCGTGGTAGAAAACAGCAGTGCCAAATAAAAGTTGCGAGCAATGAATTCATCTGGAATTTCTTTTCTATGGACAGTTGAACCAGACCCTCCTGAGAATCTGACATTAGAAGTAAAACAGCCAGAAGACAGAAAACCATATCTGTGGATAAAATGGTTCCCACCCACCTTGGTTGACGTAAGATCTGGTTGGCTCACACTACAGTATGAAATTCGATTAAAACCTGAGAAAGCAGCTGAGTGGGAGGTGAGACAAACAGAATGTTTTTGAAGAATCCATGTTCTTTAGCAAGGATGAACCCCTCACATCTATGAACAGATCATTTCTCCAACTTGTGGGCTGCCATGTTGACCTCCCCATGCAGATGCAACCCACCTGGCTATGGGAAGGCCTTCTCTCCTTTCTTGAGATTGAATGGAGTTCGTTCTCATGGCTCTCCCAAAGGTAGTTTCTTGCACTACACAGCCTTCCCTCCCAGGTTCCCCTCCTGACTTTCTAAGTATTTGTTAGATTTGGACACCTATGAGAGTGTATAAATTACACTGGGGCAGGAGGTGGAGAGAATCTCACTATAATCTGTCCATAGATTATAGTGGTTGTATTTGTGTCCATACATATAATCTGTCCATACATAGTGGTTGTATTTGTAAGGAAATACTTTCAAAATACTTTAATGTAAAGAAATAATGCAGTAAATTACAGGCATTTTGATCTTCTACCCTTAAATACATTAGTATATAGGTCTTTTTTACACAGAACATTTCCAAATATATGCCAAATAATAGGATCATACATAGAAAAACTAAATTCCTGAATAACATGTAGTAGCCAATCCATATTTTAATCCCTCCCTCATTGTTTCAGAAATTTCTTTACTGTTGGCTTGTCCAAACCAAAATCCACTCCAAGACCACACATAGTGCCTGGTTGTTGCCTCTCTTTAGTTTTAATGCACTCAGGAGGCTAGACCACTTGTCCCATAGAATATTCCACCTTCTTCATTTATCTGATTGTAGTTCTCTGTGGTGTCATTCAATTTCTCTTCCCCTGCATTTTCTGCAGATTTAAGGAGATTCTGATTGCATAGTTTGAGGCAATCATACTTTAGAGGTGATACTACATACTTTATAATGCAACATCATCACCATCAGCAGGAGACACATCCATCTGGTTGACTCATCATAAATGATGCTTAAACTGATGCTTGTGCTGGGGAGATGAAAATCCGATCCCTTAATTGTAAAATCATGTTTAATTTGATTTTACAAACTTTACAAATTTACAGAAATTTTACATGAAAACCTTGTTCCCTTCCAACCTGTGGTTTTAAAACCAATTAATAATCTTTAAAGCAGTTACTTCCCTGGGGTTTATAAACTATTTTCAAATTTTATTGTTGCTTACACATTTATAAAGTTAATTTATTAACATTTATCCTGTCTTCCATATAGCAGAATTGGAGGGGTGTGACATATTTGCCTTTCTGAAATGAAGTTCTAAATGAAGAGATAGAAAACCTTTGAAATTTTTATGTGAGCAATTTGTAAAGGGGGGGCTGGATCTGAAAGGATAGAAAGGAATGCTGAAAACAGGGTATCCTATTGGTCTGATCATCTGGCCTAACTTTTCCAATGGTTTATTGTTTAGGGGAAAAGATTCTTTGCTCATAACAAAAGTCAGAAGTGACGTCTGTTTTCCTTGTTCCTCCTTAGACCCATTTTGCAGGACAACAGACACAATTTAAGATTCTCAGCTTATATCCAGGACAGAAATATCTTGTCCAGGTTCACTGCAAGCCAGATCATGGATTCTGGAGTAACTGGAGTCAAGAGAGCTCCATTCAGATACCCAGTGGTGAGTGCCTAGACTACCTTTGCTTATATTCCTAAGTATTTTTAAATGGTTAATTTGTTTGTATTAACTACTAATAGAAAAATTATTTGAGCCTTATCCAGTATAGCAAATAGAGGTGGGTTTATAATCTCTTTATCCAGTACAAAGACATTTAGCGGGGTTGTATTTCTCCTTGAGTGACTGTCCAGTTTCTAGACAAATCTACAGATGGGGACTTTAAATGTCTCAGAGGGTTTAATGGTCAATGATTTTGCCTTCTCCATCTGCCTCATTCCTAGCATTTCCAGGCAGGACCATCAACAAGTTCTTCCTGAGTTTGTAGAGTGTTATCGCGTCTCAAAGTCATGAACTTGTGTTTAATCTCTGATGAGAATTACATGTTGTTCTCTTAGCCTTGGGCACAGTACATGAAAGGTCCTCAGTTCTAATAAAGTGCCCTTAAATATGGTGGCTTGTTTTCCACAGGGGAAGAGTCATCTTGCATTCCTAAAGTACTTTATAGTTTACAATGCTTTTACCCCATTTGGTGCTCCCAACCTTCTCGGGTATTCGGAGAGAATATAATTACCATTAGGAATCAAAAGTGAGGAAAATTAAATTTAGTGAAGTTAGTGCTCTTACCAGAACCACACTGTGAAACCTTGCTCTTCTGTCAGCTTCGTTGGCCAAAAGTGTCAGGGCTTCGCTGGCTTGGCATACTGGGAAGAGTACTGAACTGTGAGTCAGTTCATACATCTAGTCTGATACTGGCTCATACTAAAAAAAAATCACAGGGCTCAGAAGCAGGAGGCCTGGGTTCAAATCCCAGATTACAACTCTATTCTGACATGTCCTTGGGTGAATCACTCCTTGATTCTCAATTTCCTCAACTATTAAACAAGGCAATGTGTGTAGCGAGGTTGATGTGATTGATGGTTTTTAGTAAGAATTTCACAAGTGTTAACATTTATGATTTTTAGTACTGCAACTGATCATGGATTTCTTCTTTAAGAATCAAATAAAAGAGTATGTGAAAGGACCTTAAAGTTTATATTGTAAAATATGTGCAACATTTTGAAATATTAATAATATTAGAAAATATCAGTTGGATTGCTCTTCAAGTCAAAAGAGACATATCCAGAAGAAAATCTTGTGTTCAAAAGTTTCATGCATTAGTTTGACTGGTTTGTTTTTAATGATACTATGTGTGATCAAAGCTTTCTGTCTGTTTGTTTTTTAGACTTCACAATGAAAGACACAACAGTTTGGATCTTTGTGGCCGTTCTTTCTGCTGTCATCTGTTTGATTATGGTCTGGGCAGTGGCTTTGAAGGGCTATAGGTATTTCACTGTCTCTCACCCTTTCTCTCAATCATGGTTGTCATGGGTAATGGCAAAAAAGATAATACAAAGATAATGGAAACCTACAGATAATCCATTACCTCATTTTAAGCATTAGTTGCAGCATGTTTTCCCATTTAAGAAATCTTTTATGAGTGTTATTTTCTAAAAAGTAGGAAAATGAACTCACTTGAAGCAGGTGTTCACAGCTGTGAAATACTAAAAATCTGGAAAGGACGGCTAAAATTAAGAGAAGCAAATTGTCCAAATAATCCACTAGCTTCAAAATCAGTCTTCAAAATTAGCCAGAGCAAATGTTAATGTAGGTCTCTATAATTATTATCATCATTTATTTTTAGTTTCATGTAGCCCCAGGACTCTTTCTTATAGTCCATGTAGCAGCTATTTGGAGATAAAAATAAGTTTTCAAAAATTACAAAGTAAAAAGATGAATCATTTATCCAATCTCACAAATTATTTTATAGCATGGTGACCTGCATCTTTCCACCAGTTCCTGGGCCAAAAATAAAAGGATTTGATACTCATCTACTGGAGGTAAGTGCCAGAGACAGAGAATGCAATGTGACTCACTACCTCGTAATAGTTGACTTCACAAGTGCACGCACAATCCCAACAATCCAGTCAGACCATCTCAGTCATCCTTCTCCATCTGTTCCTCTTTATTGGCCTGTGTTAAAAGAAAGAGGTGTGAGGGATAAGAGTGCTCACGATCAGATATGAAAAGTCCAAGGACAAGGAAAGAAAACACTTGTTGATGCTGCTGCATTGACCCAGGGCTGCTCAGAAAGCACAGAGATTACCATTTTGTACAAACAATTTGGAAAGAAGGGGAATATTTTGATTAATACAAAACAGGGACCCATTCCACCTCCATCATACATTGGGACAAGCTTCCCTTTGAATGTTCTTTATATAAGGTCAAAGTAGTAGAATGGTCTCTTTCCCCTATTGCTCAGTTTGAGTAGTCACTTAAGACTGGGTCAGTAAAATGGAACTGGTGTTAACCAAAGTACATTTATAGCATTTTGGATGAAAAGGGAGGTTAGAACATTTTAAATTTCTCTCCAGGTTGAAATACATAATTTTAATTTGACAGAAATCTCAACAGTGACATATATAAAATCTATTCCCTGTAGATAAAAGCAAATGTCACTTGGCCCAGTTATTATGATTGACAGTGCAAGAAATTGAAAAGTGAGTCCCAGAGAATTTGACCTGTCTTCATTTTGTCTGAAAATATCAGAGCAGTGACAAGAGCCCAGACGTTTGTCTCCTGAGCCAGTGTTCTTACCCCACCATCCAGTCTAGCACTGACCTTTATGGAACAAGCATGAATGCCTCTGCTAACTAAATTCACTACTGACTAGCTCACAACTCTACTAACTAAATTAACCACTAACAACTCAACTAACTAAATTCACTACTGACTAGCTCACAACTCAACCTGCTTGCCATGCAGACAGCATTGCTACTTTAATATCCTTCTTTACATTATCTCTACTCCTCAAAAGAACTTTCTCAGATAGTTAGTATTATTCCCATTATTAAAATGAAAATGCTAAAGTTATGGGAGCAGCTTGTCCAAAGTCATATGTACCCTGTACGTAATCAAGCCAAGAATGAGGCAGCAGTACCTGACCTTAGTCAGAGGATTGGAAAGAAGAGGGGAAGTAAGAGGCAGAAGAGGCAGAAGAGAAAAAGGAGGAGGGAAGAGGACAGGGAGAAAATATGGAACAGAAAGGAGAACAGGGAAAGGAGGAGAAGGAGGAATGAGTGGGAGAAACGGAACAGGAGGAGCAGAATAAAATGGAATTGAAAAAGGGAGAAAGGAAAGAGAAACAGGAAGAAGAGGAGGCAGAGAATAGTAGGGGAAAGAAAAGAATCAACCTATTATCACCAGACTCTAGAAAGTGGTAGGGGAGGTGGAGAGGCCAAGGTTTCAGAGCCGCCCTGCCAGTGAGTGCCAGAGTCAGATTCTTGCATCAACATTGTGGTTTCAGACGTTCCACAGGCTTCTTTTACTTAGTATTTGTATGTTTATTGCATGTATGCATACTGCTTTCCCATTAAACTGATGATCAGAATTGCTTAGAGAGAGTAAGTTAAAATCGTGAGTTGAGTTAAAGAAAAAGATTTGATGACAATACCCAGAAGGTGATTATAGATGGCCTGGCACACAATGGCTGTATTGGGGAAATTCTACGTAACTGTTACCACACTTCACCTGATCAAGGTGCTGAACAGACACCTTGATGCCAACTGTGATGCCGCCTGGGCATCCGAAGCTAATAGCCATCTCTCCTTGTGTCTGTGTCTCATAGAAGGGCAAGTCTGAAGAACTCCTGAGTGCCTTAGGATGCCAAGACTTTCCCCCCACTTCTGACTGTGAGGACTTGCTGGTGGAGTTTTTAGAAGTAGATGACAATGAAGACCAGCAGCTAATGCCAGCACATTCGAAAGAACACCCAGGTCAGGGTGTGAAACCCACACACCTAGATCCTGACAATGACTCTGGCCGGGGAAGCTGTGACAGTCCTTCCCTTTTGTCTGAAAAGTGTGAGGAACCCCGGGCCAACCCCCCAACCTTCCACACTCCTAAGGTCATTGAGCAGCCAGAGAATCCCAAAACAAATATCACCTGTACCTGCGACCCCCACAATATAAATGCGGAAGGCAAAATCCACTACTATCATGCTGTTGGATCCAAATCTTCGACCTGGCCTTTACCACAGGCTGTCCAGCACAACCCCAAGTCTCCTTACCACAGCATTGATGATATGTATAAGTTGGCTGTGAGCCCTGCAGGTACACTGGCCATTTTGTTGGACAAAGCAGGCAAAGATGCTTCAAGGTCCTCTAAAACCATTGAGACTGGAGGAGAGAAAAAGGCAGTCAAGCACAGGGAGATGGAAAGCTTCCCTTCTGAGACTGAGAAAGGCACGACCTGGCTGCTGCCACAGGAAAAAGCCCACTTTATCACTGCTAAGCCCCTGGATTATGTGGAGATTCACAAGGTCAACAAAGATGGAGCACTATCATTGCTGCCAAAACAGAAAGAGAACAGTGACCAGACAGAGAAACCCAGGGCTCCTGAAACCAGTAAGGAGTATGCCAAAGTTTCCAGGGTTATGGAAAACAACATCCTGGTGTTAGTGCCAGATCCATGTGCTCAAAGTGGGACTTTGTTTGAAGAATCAGCCAAGGAAGCTCTGCCATCGCTTCAAAAGAATCAAGCTGAGAAAGACATGGCCTGCTTCACAGCAACACCGAGCAACTGCAGACACCAACAGGGTGGGCTGGATTACCTGGATCCTGCATGCTTCACACACTCCTTCCATTGAGAGTTGACTGATGGAATGATTAGGTAAAATGTGATTTTTCTTCAGGTAACACTACAGAGCTAGGAAATGCCATCTGCGACTGATATTTGAGAATGCGTGTAGAATGACACTACTTTGCTCTTTTTCGTGCTCCGTGTCCAGCCACTTGCCTCTTTCTCCAACTGCTGATTTCCAGAACAAGTCGTTTTGTGTCCTGTGACTTGTAGATTTACGTTTTGCTATTAGTTATAGAAAGTGTAATCAATGAAATAAAAGCACATAGCTTAGTATTCTTGGGGGATAGTACCATTTAGGTCCAGCCTCTAGAAAAGGCTTTCATGGTTCAGTAGGTGATAGAAGGAAATGAAATGGTCAAATGGTAGCAGGGGAAGGTGATGGATATGTGGGAAATGCCATGAAAACCACTTTTGAAAACAGTTCTTTGATCTTGACACTCCTCTTTAATTTTGTTAGGATTACCCAAATATGACCCATGGAAAGAACACGTGCATTCCAGCATACCTGATGAGCTGTTTACATCTGTTCCTATACCTTGACACATTACCAAGATCCTAGTGAAATGACGCCTCCACCTTTTTCTTAAGATACTTTGAATATGTTAAGCCTAGATTCCACCTCCCCGGCCCCAAATTTTATTTCATTCCAAAGCCTCTAAAGAATATAGTTGTGGAAAGTAAAATTTTCTTATACAAGAGGCAAATGAATTTTATGTGGTGAATCTTTTCAGAATGTTTTCCTGCTTTATTGCAGCAGGAAAGATAATTTATTATATTCCCTAGTCTTTCCTTAATGAAAAAAAAAATCCCAAAAGATGAACTCTAATTTAAAAGATAATCACAGCAGGATGCTAATAGAACTACTGCCTTACTGTACATACAAATTCTACTTTAATACAAACCCATAAGTTTAGCAATGTATTTTTGAAGACTATTTTTCTATTGCTTAGGTAAAATAAAAGACTATTTTCTATTTTCCCAGTATAGCTGTTTACGTATTCAGTGGGTACAGTATTTTCTGCTGCAAGGTTATAATAAGCATTTATAGTACATAGAAGTGTATGCAGTCCCTGTTTGTGAAGTAAAATGTCATACCAACCCAAAGTCCACTGAAGAATATGAAGTGGATGATAAAATCCAGTTTCCAATACAATGGAGCATAGTTTCTCTGATTCTTTTTCTCTCCAGGATGCTTTAAGCAACAACCACCAACAACAACCTAAGTTCAAAGAATTCTCCACAGATCAGAAATTATTTCTGTGAGTTTAGAGTTACTCTGGGGTTTCTGCCCATCTGTGGTTGAATCTTCAGAAAACCACCATGAAAAAGGAGAGTGGTGACTTTAACATGCTGTTTCAGACAGAGGCTTGGTCTTGTTTTGTTGTTCTGAGCCATCTTGGGCAGCGAAGAATTAGTATCTCTCTGGAATAGATCCATTTGCAAAATATTGGTAAAGATAGAGACAGCACTTATATCAGCTGTATCCAAATAAGTTCTAGGAAGCCAGGCATTTGTAGAGTGATAAGAACAGCTGCAAAGGTCAGGGTATGGTAATGAGAATCTGTAGTTCAGTTTGTTTGTTTGTTTGTTTGTTTGTTTTTACCCCCTGAGAGTGGTCAAAAGCTTGGATCACCATTTTAACAGGAGCATCCATGACTCGCTGACTCCACAAATGGCCTTCCTCTATTTTTCATGCCACCTGTAGGCAAATCCCCTCTCCAGCCATTCACTAATGACATAAAAGACTTGAGCTCACCTTGGTGAGTCAAACATTCCACCCCAACAAGTCAACATTGATAGGAACTAGACCCAGAACTTCTTGGAAAGTGAACAGGCTGCCAGCACTCTATTTTCCCAATACATAGACAATGTCTCATGAGTTGGGGAAGTATTTGAGTGTGTTGTCCAAGCTCATTAATCCTCTAGATACTCGATACTCAGTGTCTGAAGATCAATTGTATCAGTATCACCTGGGAACTCTATGAAAATTCTATTTGCAGAATCTTGAACCCTAGTCCAGCCCTCTAGAAATGGAATTTGCATTAACTAAGTCCTCCAGATGATTCACATGCTCATGGAAATTTAAGAAACATTGCCCTAGATGACTATTTCCGGTAAAGGTTATTTTAGTGCATGGAAACAATCCTCTCATGGAACATACAGGTCAAGTTCATTTAACTCTCAATGAACCACGCTATGTATAAGGATAAGGCAAGAAAAGAAACCTATCAGTGGTTTAAGATGCACATAATGGAGAATCTGAGAATGACCTGTGAAAGTACATACAATTTCCAATAGGACCAAGGAATACAGTTCATTTGAAAGGCATTGACCACAGACAATGACCTTCAAAGCCAATTTAAACTATGCTTTTCCAGAATAGACCATTTTTCTCCAAAAGATGTGTGTGTATATATATATATATATATATATATATATATATATATGTTTTTATTTATAAAAGTATGGCCATAACAAAGACAAAAACTTGTTTATGTACATGTATTTGAGTATATCTTATAGTTTGAAATTTTGAAAACAATCTGCTTTTGACATATAATTTTGTGTATATGAAAAAATTATGACTGACTAAAGACAAACAAAACCCCAAAAGACAACTAGCACTCATTACATAATCAAAACTAATTCTGTGATCATTTTGCTCTCTGAATTTTTTCATGATACAGCATATTTGCTATGATGGAAAAGCTGACTGAATGGAAGAAGGCATACTAGAGGCCAAGAGACCTGGGTTCTATTCCTGTTTTGCCTTGGAGAGACTGAGACCTTCTCTAGGTCTCAGTTTTTTTCTGAAGATGTTGGACCAAATAATTTCTAAAGACTTTTTAAAACTGTGATTCCTTGATTCCATGACTCACTGAATATTTTCCTACTAAGTTCATTAAAACAAATGCCTAGTATCTTAATTAAGCTATCAAATAATTGCTTTTCATTATATGAATACCAAGTAATCTTCAATGATCAGCTCATCATACTTCACTATTTAATTCATCAACACCAATTGATCTTAATATATTGCACATGCATCTTCTGAGTTATGTAGATGCAGAATTATATTCTTATTATGTGCAAATATGCATAGAGAGAAGAGGCATGAGGTAGCAAAGAGACACTAATCTTTAGAAAAATGATCTTTTAGTGAGTCAAACTGTGCTTATTTCTGGATGAGTCCAACAGCACCAAATCTCTTTTATCTATTGATCTTTTTTTTCCATTCATGATACTTTGTAAACAACCATTGCCCAACTGACTTAAGGTCATACTTTGATAAACAAGTACCTAAATGTTCAAGTTATAAATCACATAGAAACTAGATATAGCCAATGGGTGATTTATGGTCACTTCTGACCAAAATAATAAAATGTTCTATTTCAATTTTAATAAATGTATATAAGGCACCCTAACATGAGCACAAGTTATTATCAGCTGCCATTGATTTTAAGCAGCCTCCACATTTTCCTAAGTGCCTAGGACCATCTCTGGTAGTCAGATGTGGACTGAAGACTCACTTTAACTGGTTTGGTCTGAGGGATCAATCTCCAGCTGCTTGTGTAAGATCAAAGCATGTTGACTCCTTGCCCTATGGTGACTCAACTGAATAAATAGGCAAACTTGAGTTAAAGAGTGACCAGGCCACCTGAATTCCAGGGAGCAGTTTGCCTCTGGAGGAAATCTGGCTCTCTCTTTTTTGAGCTACTCTCTGCTGCCCATCATTTGCATGTGCATGTGCAGAGAGACTTGGCCTGCCTTGCCAACTTCCCTATCTCCTTAGAGTAGAGAAGAAGGAAACATTTGTATGTATTATAAAAGTGCCTTTCTTTAATTTTCTAAAAAAAAAGACTTGACACATAGCAAGAAAGTTGGCAGAAAGTAAAACTTACCTTACATAGATTTTATTTTTGTGCAAATGTTACACACACACACACAAAAAAAAAGAATGAAGAGATGGAAAGAGAAGACAGAAAGAATGACAGAATGGTCTAAGGACTAACCAGCAAAATGTTCAGTAGATTTTTGAGTATTGTTCAATTGAATTGTCACAGAGCATATGTTATTAGTATAACTTACTTTGCCTGACAAGAAATTGAGTCTGGCTATGCCTTGGGGATAAACCTGCCACCCTGTGACTCAAGACAATCCATTTTAAAACATATTGTTGTGCTTTTGAATGTCACTGAATTTCATGCCAGAGCCTCAAAAGAACAATGTGTGTGCTTTGAAACTTTGCACACAGATGGAAAAATATTAATGACTTTGAATTATAATCCCCAGTGTTGCTAAAATAGATAAGCCATTGATGAAAGCCTTGTGTGTACTTAAGTAAGTGAATGTCCTTTCCTGCCTTTTTGGCTCAAGCACAATATTATTGTTGCTGGGATAGTGACTGCGCATTCAATATCCAGGCCTAGCTCATATCGCTGCCACTGAATAAGCTATATGGCCCTTTAAATTCTGGGCACCCATTTCCTCTCTGGGTTGGCCAAAATTATTTCTAGGATTTCTTCTATCTCTGTCTTTGATTCTCATAATCTAAGTAAAATCCAAGAGTTCATGTCCAAGGTCCAGGTGCAACACAGGAACAACGTGGCTGACATGCTCTTGACCTGCCCAGTGAACTCTGAAAACAGTGTATCTGTAAAAATGCTTAACAGACAAACTCAGCTCTGTTCCTTCAAACTCAGATGGATTTAATCCTTCCTTCTGTTCTTTCTCAGTTGTTTATACTTCTGGGCTTTTTATTCCTTCTCTCCAGGACCTATTATTTCTCCCAAGTGTTAATTATGCCCAATAGCAAGAAACAAAATTATTCATAAATAATGACTTTACCCCTGCAAAGAACAAGTCAAATGTTAAATCAGGCACACATATCCAAACCCAAGTTGAGGGTCACAGTACACCCAACTGAGAGATTTGCATGCTTAAAGATTAAAGCCCACATTCACTATTTAATTAATTCAGTGGCCATTTATAGGTCCAAGCTATCTCTATTACTAGGCACTGAAAGTCTTAAGGAGAAACTTAAAAACACAGAATGATTTCTTCAGAGCTTATGATCCAATCTGAAATGAGATTAGTAATTACAGCCTCAACTTGTTCTATGATTGACAGATCTGTCATCTGCAAATCAAACAGGATTTCTCTTACCTAGACTTTTGCTTTCCAGGAAGGTGATTTTTGGTTTGGGACACCCATGGTGTATACTTCAATTAAAGAGAAAAGACAGAAAAATTTAAAAATAGGATGTTTCCAAAGGTTTGGGCATTTTGGGATTCCACAAAATGCCAAGAATAGCTACTAAACCTAAATTTTAGTGAAAATAATGAAACTACAATGTATTCAGTGATCTGATATTACGGTTCTGAGATGTATATGATTCATAACACCATAGGCAAGCAGCTCTTTTGTCCATATCAATTTCTTTGATTTATGCTCTGATTTCTTAACAAAGCATTAAAAAATGTTAAGTGGAAAGACATGTCCTGTTTACATGGTGTAATCAATGACAGAGAGACTCTCAGATAATCTTGGTATATTAATTAACATTTTATCTGCTGCTGTTTAAAAAAATACTCTAAAAACTTTGACAACTGAAGGAGTAATATCAAATATAAACTTAAATAGTTATAGTCAAATTATGCTCACCTGAATCAATTTCTGAGCTTTTCTGTGCACATTTTGCAGTCTGGTGGGGGGGGGGGGTCTTTTTATCATGTTATCTAAAATTAAAAAACTATATGGCAAAAATACCTATGAAAAATGATTTGTTTTGCTTTATAAATTCATGAAAAAAAGATTTTCAATTTTTAGAAATAACTACCTCCCCTTCATGTTCTAATGACCTTCCTTCAAAGCTGCTTGTAGTTTAGAAATGAAAGATGTCACATCTCATGTTTTTTGGTGGCATAATGGATGTATTAGTCATAAGACATTCCTGACGTTAATCATTATATTATTTTATACTATATTGCTGTATGTGGTTCAAAAACAGTATATGGCACATTGGAATATATAATCTTGATGTTATGAAACTCATTATGTAATACAAATGAAAATTATTTAATGACTTAGAATCTATCCATATGTAATTTCAAGATGATTGTGTTTATGACTGTAAAAAAAAAACTAAAAAAATGTAATCATATATTTCTGTTGAAACTGTGAATGTACTAATTTTTCCTTAATCTTTGAAGTAGTATCATATGCCACTGTATAGCTGATCTGGGGTGTTATGTGTTTAAAGTACAATCCAACAACTATTTAAAGGTCAACGTCAACCCCTCGGCTTTGCTTAACATGACCAGAGTCTTGAGTGTTATCTGCATAATGAGGCTTGCTTTTGTTCTTCATCATTCATCTTAACAATTTAGAAGTCTCACATGGAAACCAAAGCGATCTAGACCCAGACTCATTGCAAGATCGTGTCTCCTGCAAAGCCATATTGAAGTGAAGCCTCCGCCATAGTGGAAGGTTCCATATTTTCAAAGCTACCACTACCTCTGCTTGTCTTCTCTCCCTAGAAAATGCCAAGCAAAATTCTTCAACATTAAGTGGCAAATTAGAAGTGATTGTTAAATACATTGATGGCGTTGTTTGTTTTTTTTTACATGAGAATGCAACTTCTAATTCATCACTTTGCAGGTTTTTGCTAGGTTTTCTGAATAACCATTTTTACATTTTTGTATTTTATAAAAACTGGCTGATAAGTAAAGTTCAGAAAGAATACACAGTCATCAGATAACAAAAAAACAAAAAAATGACATAGAGTGCAGAGTTTTTTCCTAACTGTAAGTCACTTTAAGGTGGTTTCCCAAAGCCATGATAATATATGTCATTATTGAATATACCCAGCTCAGTGCCTGGCTTAACAAATGTTTATTTCTTTTACCTGCCTTTCATCTATATTTTTTATTTAACATGGGAAGAGCAGAATTACATGTATGTAACTGAAGCAACTTTCTTGAAGATTTTTTGCTGCTAAAGGATCTATAATCAGGAATTTACAGAATGATTTCCTTTAAACCCCTAGAAATAAATCTTTTCTTTACTTGATTTTAGCTATCAAATATATTATGGTATGGAAAAAGTCAGCCATTTATTATAAATAGTCTTATTTTAATTTTTAAAATTCATTTTCTTTATGTCATCATTTTAATGTCTATTTTTTCCTTTTTAGCCTTAAAGAATTATAGATTACAGACATCTGATTTGTTATCTTATATTTTTCATTCTGTAAAACTTTGGTTATTGCACACTATGTTTCCTGTTTTCCATGGATTTATTCCTTTGTCTCCTTCCATTTTGTGGGGACAATATGGACAGTTAAATCTTTGTCAACAGTATGGGAGATTATGCTAACTGCTATTCTCACACCTTCATTTTTACTGCATGCCAAAAACAATGCTTGCCAAACAAAATCTTAGACATCCCAGTACAATATGGTCATTATATTTCTATTCATGTCATAAAAATACCCAGCCTAATGTCTGGCTCAATAAATATGTATTTCCCTTTTTCCCTTGCCTATCCTTCTTCTCTGTTTTTTTACTTGAAATGGGAATGAGGAGAATAACATATATATATATGTTAACATATATATATATAAAACATATATATATATGTTAAAGCAATTATTTTAAAGTCTTTTTGTTGCTGTCAGATGTATAATCAGGAAATTGTTCATATAATGGAACCAAAACAACTTTCCCCAAATACCTTCACCCTGCCGTTTAATTACCAGACAAGATTCCCTTCCTTTACCTCATCCCTGTCACATGAGAAACTGCAAAAACTAAAGTGAGATGGAACTGGGCACATGGGTAATGAGTAAGAGAATCTCATTTAAATATTGTTAAATAAAGAAAGGACCAAACCTTCAAGAAAAAGGAACCCTTTTGAAGAGAATAATTCATTAATATTATTCACATCTTTTTTGACAAAATCTATCAGATGCAGTGGGGGTTGCTTTACATACTCTTGTCTGCCACATCCTATTCACTAATGCCATGTCTTATTGAATTCCCTGGATATGGGAAGAAAAAGCCCCAATGACCTTGAAAGTCCCTCCAAAGCCTGCAGAGGAAATCAAACCCATGTTTAATGTTGTAAAGTATATTCCACTTTGGCAGTCTTGACACCTAAAGTTGGAATTCTTTTATCAATAACCTCCTCCACCCACACTGTCCATCAACTCCTGCTTCCCATACAAATGTTAAGCATTTTTCTCTTGTTATGATCAGGCTCACATTAAAATGTGTGTTTATAAACTGATTTGAAGTACAGATATTTTTATGGATGCTATAAAAACATTTTTTTAAAGAAAAGGCTAGAGGATGTCAGTCAAATAAAACACCACATGGATGTGGGTTGGCAAACACTGGTATTACAAAATGGAGCTCAGGAATTTTTATTACTGTATTTATAAATGTGTTTGAAAGAATTTGTAATTGCCACAGGTACATTTTTAAGGCAACACATTTACTCCTTATAAAACATTAAAAATTGCAAGGCGAGCTTAAATGACATTTACCAGTTTTACTTTACATGATGAATACTGATATTGTTGCTGAACTATGTAACTTTATGATGCATTTTTCAATCCTTTTTTTAGAGTAAAGGCTTTTGCAATGGTAACAATGCCTAGTTTAAGTTGACTTAATAAATTATTTCTAGAGCACGAAGGATTTTGGAGGGTCTTTTACATACATATGTATGAAACTTGAATTATGAAAACTAGAATTTGATTCACAAAACTTCTTAGGACATATTTTTTAAAAGAAAGGGGGAATTGGCATTCTAAACCTCTCTGGTAATAAAACATGCAGACACATGCTAAAACATTTATCTTAGGACACTCATCCTTGGCATTTTGTTGTTCTTCTGGGGGAGCACAAATTTCTTTGCTCATATTTCAACACCTTCTCTGATTTTATATTCCTACTAATCCTAAATCAAAACCAAATCTTGCTTCCAGCTTAGCTAACTGCTACATATTCTCTCTGCACTGCCCTCATGTCCCCTGCACCACCGGTCTTTATTCATTTGCCAGACTTTGAGTGTTCAAACAGTCTTGGAAGCACCCAGAAGTTCCTTGGATCTTCTCCTGGGAGCAACTGAGAACAATCAAAAGGAAAGTTTCCAAATCCAAGATACAATCAACTTCCCTAATAAAGCTGCAGCCTCAAATCTCAGTGCCAAAGACTGATTTTTTTTCTGTTGTTCATTTCTTCCTACCTAGAATTACCCTACATCTTCAACTCCATCTGTGATTTAGTCCTCTTTTATAATCTTTCATCTGTTGCCTGGACTATTTCATAAACTCTTGAAAATTACATTAAAAAAAACATAGCAAATATCTATTTATGAACTTTGAATTTCACAAATATTAATATTTTCCTTATCTGTTCCATATCTTTTAGCAAATGAAACACCATCAATATGTAATATATATCCCTTAACAAACAAATTCTCTTTCCCTTGTTGTATAGCCTTCTTTTGGGGGGGGACTGAGGGGGTGTTTACTGGAGATTGAACTCAGGGGCACTTGACTACCTATTTTGTATTTTATTTACAGACAGGATCTCACTGAGTTGCTTAGGGCCTCGCTAAGTTGCTAAGGTTGGTTTTGAACTCTCTATCCTCCTGCCTTAGCCTCCTGAGCTGCTGGGATTACAGATGTGCACCACCGCACCCAGCTTTTCCCGTATATTTTTAAAATGTATTTACCTCCTAATTAATTATGTGTGTATCCATACATAATATCTATAAGTATTTGTGTTTATGAATTTTGCTATACTTATTATTATGAACCTTGATTTTTTTTCCATGCATTATTAGTTTAATGGAACACAAATAACTTCAGTTTATTGGTTCTACATGTTGAGCATAGGTATACATGTATACAATTTATTAATGTTCTATGGATCAACTTTTTATTTCCACTATTTTAAATGACCATAGTGGGCCTTCCTATGATGATTTCACTTTGAAGCATTTCTCAGGGATATAAACCTCGAAGTGGCATTGTTGGGTGGTATAAAAACATACCTCAGCAGTTTCTAGATATTGACAAATTGCTGTCTCTCCAAGGTAATTGTACCATAGTACTCCCCTGCCATCAGTGTAGACTTCCCATTTCTCACCATCTTTGTCATTACCTGGTGCAGTCCAATGTTCTTATTTTTGACAATTTGATGAGCATAAAATGATACACTGTTTTTATTTTAATTTTCATTTCCTGATCAATCTTGTATCTGAATAATTCGCCCTTTCTCTGCTTATCTTTTCTGAGATCTTCGTCATCTTCTGGGAGTCCACGTATGTATGTCCTAATCTTCCTTTTGGCTTCTTTTTCTGGTTCACTTGTCTATCTATCCCCGCTCTTGTGCTCCACTGTTTTATTATCATATCTTATTCAAGGACTTGCTGTCTGGTAAATTAATTCCCATATTACCTTAGCCTTCCTCAAAATTATTCTATTATTACCTACTTATTCATCATATGAATTTTGAGACAAGCTGATACAGTTTCTTAAAAACTTGTGCTGGAAACTAGATTGTCTTGTATTAAATTTATGGATTAACCTCAAGAGAAGTTACATCTGTATAACATTGTGTCTTCCTAATCATGAACATAGCTTATCACTTCATTTACATTGGTCTTCAATAAAAATTTGTGTTAGTCTTTATAAATATTTCTATGTGTTGTACTAGATTCATTCCTAGGTACTATGTTTTTTTTTTGGTTTTTTTTTTTTGCTATTGTAAATGTCATCTTTTTAAAAACTATTTTATTCTAAGCAGTTATGGGTGAGCTGTAAAAATATCCACTGATTTTTTTTAGTATTAATCTTGCATGCTGCGACCTTTTTGAAGTCCAATAATTAGTTGTTATACTTTGTAGAATTTCTCAGATTTTCCATCTTTACAATTATGTTATCAGAAAATAACAACTTTGATATTTCTTCTTTTCCATGCTTTATACCTCTTATTTCTCTTTCTTCATCTATTTCTCAGGATAGGCCTTCCAGAACAGTGTTAAGTAGAAGCAGAGTAATAGAAAAGTCACTCTTTCTTGATCTGACTTTAAAGAGAATACTACTAAAAGTTCACTATTAAGTAAGTATAATGCATCATGTAGGTGTTTACACATACCCTTAATTATGCCTTTGTATTCTTAGTTTGCCAATATTTTCTTCTAATGAATTGTTGTTAAAAGTTCCCATGAGTTTTTTCTTCATCTATTGACATGATCACATGTCTTTTCACTGGTAATTAATTAGTGTGTTAATTTAATTGTAGATAATTACTTCAGAGAATATTTTTAATTTAAATTGCATTCTTGAGAAGACCCCCCCTTCTTCATGATGTGTTTTTGTAATTTGCTCAAATTCAATTTGCTAAGATTTTCTTTAGAATTTTTGCATTTATGAGATTCATTTTTTTTAACTGCCTAAGATAGAATTCCTGAGGTGATTTAGGCAAGTTAAAAATCTTCTAGGATTGTGAAAATTTCTCCTTCTTATAATTTTATCAGTTTTGATTTATATATTTTAAGAATATATTGTTAGATGTATATAGACTTAAATATTGAACACTCCTAATGAATTATTCCCTTTCATTGTTAAATATGGTCCCCTCTATCCTTAATGATTCTGTTTGTCATAAAACCTATTTTTCTGATACTAACATTGCTAATTCACCTTCTTTGGAGTGGGAAATCTCTTTACTTTCAATTGTTTTATGTCATCATATTTTAGATGTGATTTATAAACTGTATATAGCTAGATTTTTTTCTCTCTCTTTCTAGTTGAGAATGCTTTTCTTTAGGCAATTAGACAGTTCTCTTTTTTTTTTCATTTGATGCACCCTTCCTTCATTTTTCTTCTGCAATCTGAATTATTTAAATCAGCCAATTCTTTAATAATCATTATAGGAACGGGATATAACTAAAGATCCTTGTTAGATAATTCACTGTATCCAACTCTTTCTTCATTCAGAGACAACCCCAGTCATAGTCAAGTTCTATGAAATCCTATCCTGCTGTGATCAAAAGAAATAATTGTTCATTGGTTGTAAAGCTGAAAGGAATGAAAAACTGGAGAATTCAGTTGTGTGACTCCTAATGGAGGAGCTTAACCTCAAAAGAATTTCTGCCATATATCTTACCCAAGAAAAATTCACTTGGATTTGTCACATCTCCCTTCTAAATACAAATCTCAATAAAAATTTCCATCAGCCATTCTGCCACAGCCATTGTTGAACAAAACTTAAGCATTGTATGAGAATATAGTAAGCAGTATGGATGCACAGTGTGCCCTCTTGGGAATTACAGTCCAGCGCAAAGCTGAGGAAATACATGTATCCCTATTATGTCCTAGAGTGGCTTTCTTAAAAGGTAACAAGTCCAAAAATTCTGATTAGACTTTTGTCCAGAGTCTTAATGAATAAATGAGAGGACTTGGATTTTGCACTACATTTCAATACGATCAGTGTTGCATGAAACTTTAATATGTATAGGTTCTGAATCACATCTTCACTTGGTTATTCTCTTCTTACACACCTGCCAATCTCATTCTGAATGCCCTGTGCACACCATTCCATTTTGAAATGGAATAACTATAACAAGGTTTCATGTAATTTGTATTTTACCTTAAATTCTTCAAAGAAAACCCCTCTTTCCTTCAATTCTACAACTCCTAAATGAATTAGAAAAGGAATAATTTGGAAAAACTGTTATTTACCCTTAGTAAGACTTGTTGAACCCTGCTCTGTTATTGACAGAAGGCCTACAAGCAAAAAGCAAAGTTCAGCTATGTGCAGGATTCAACTAATTAACCACTGGTTAAACTGTATGCAAAAATACTCCCCTCCAATTATTAACATAACAGTGCATTCCTGGTTGCCAAAATTTTTTTTTCAAAGAGAATCCCCCAATAATTTCCTGCCTAAAGAAATATATTCTATGCCTTCAAACTTATTCGATCTCTGGAAAACAGAGAACTTCAAGGGATGGCAAATGATGAATTCTCTGCTCCTCTTATTTATGCTTTGTGTGAACTGGGGTAGTGCCTCATCTCTGGTCTTATATACAAAGAAGAAAATTATATACCTAATCAGCCCAAATTAAAAAACAAGTGAAGAGATTCAGAGCTGGTACCTCCTACATTTCCTTATACCTCAGTGATAACCAGAATTTTACTCTGAACCTTGGGTAAGATTTGGATTGTTATTCCAAGTGACAATTAGGTTGATCATGAAGATCTAGATGAAATTTAAAATTTTTTCTCATCCCAATTTTCGGATTCAGTGCACATCATATAATTATACACAGGTCAAAAGAATGAACATCTTGGAAAACAGTTTTGTACAATATTAGTTGAATTATAAATTGATGCCATCTACTGGGATGCATTTAAAATGTTTACAAATTTTGACTGAAGGATGCTTCTTTAAGTAACTTATTCAAAGAAAAAATAGTCAGGTACACAAACTTCTATGTCCTAGGATGTTGGAGAAAATCTAGCTACCCAGCAATAGGAACTGGTAAATAAAATATGTAGTCTTCCAGTTTCAATTCCAACATGAAAAGAGCTTGGAATTATCACTCTCATTCTTGCAATAAGGAGAAGTTGGATAAATTAAAATCAATGACTTTTCTTGAACTCACCAGAAAAGTAAAGTTTCAAAATGAATTATCACTCTGAAATCTAGAGACAGGCAAATGCTGAGTTGCAGACAAGATCTGCCCACCAAAAGGAGAAGCCACTGAGACCACAAAGAGTAAGAGCACTTAAAGAGTAACTTACACACATCACTGGAGGCCAAATATGGACTAGCATGAAAATGAGAAACTCTCTGGTTGTCACAGTCAGGGGATCTCCCAAGCCTCTATGGAATATCACCAGGTTGTCAAAATGAAGACACCCTCGTTGCTCTGGCAGAAAAGAGAACAGTGATCATTATGAAACATGCTCAGAGCCTTCACTCTAGCAAGGATCTGTTCTGCAAGGGAAATGACTTTGCCCTGTGTTGGGAAGGGCCTTCTTTCTGCAATAGCCCCTTTTGTCTTCTCTCTTACCCAAGGTAGAAAACCCAAAGTATTCAAGGAAATACCTTGATTCCAGGAAGGAAATGGGGGACAGAAATATTTTGCTTTGTATTGTTTTGTTTTTAAGTTGTACTCCCAGACAAACATCTGTGAAGGTAACAGTCCAGAGACACAGACCCACTAAAGACTGAGACTACTCACATTTTAGAGCTGTACTTATAATAATGATGGTTTACAGCTAAAAGAGCTACTGACCCCAGTTCTTTTTAAGGAGGAAGTTTTAGGGAAACTCAAAGACAACAGGGGATACAAAAGCAAAGACTAGGAGAATTTAAATCCTGTGGCACCTACAGTTACAGCAAACACTAAATACTGTCTGATTAACATAAAATCTCACACAAAAGGTTTATTTGCCTCAGATCTTTCCTATTATCAAATATATCATGATCAGCATTCATCAAACAATTACAAGGGATGATAAAATGTTAGGGAAAAAAACACAGTCTGAAGAGACAAAATAAGCACAAAAGCCAGACTCAAATATGACACAGGGATTGTAATTGTCAATTTAGAATAACTATGATTAACAGCTTAAGAACTCTAATGGAAAAAATAGACAATATGTTATACCAGATGAGTAAAATTAGCAGAGAGATAGAAATTCTAAGAAAGAATCAGTAGTACATGCTGAAATCAAAAATTCTGTATCAGAGATGAAGAAGACCTTTGATGAGCTCATCAGAAGATGATTTGTCTGAGGAAAGATTTGGTGAGTTTAAAGATCTGCCAGTAGAATCTTACCAAGCTGAAATGCATAGGGAAAAACAAACCCCTCATAACAGAACCTCAAAGAACTATGAGACGACTTCACAGTGAGTAATATACTTGTAATTGAATTATCAAAAGGAAAAGAAAGAACAAAGTAGAAGAAATACTTGAAGTAATAGTGGCTACTATGATCTGAATATATATGTCCCCCTTGAATCTATATGTTGAAATCCTAACCCTCAAAGTGATAGTATTGGGGGGTGCAATTCTCATCCTTGAGATTAGTCCCCTTACCTAGAGACCCTAGAGAGCTTGCTTGCCCCTTCTGACATGTGAGGACCTGTGAAAGTGACCTCCTATGAGGAACAGGTCCTCACCAAACACCAAACCTGTTGGCTCCTTGTCTTAGACTACTCAGCCACCAGACTGTGATCAGTACATTTCTGTTGTTTATAAATTCCCTAATCTGGCGATCCAAGATGGCGGACTAGAGGGTGACTGCATCTCCAGTCACTCCAGAACCCAGGATTCAAGAAGGGGAGGCATTGAGAGACTTGGACTAAAATAGAACCACGGAGTGAGTCTCCCCCACCCGGTGAAGCTCGGCTCGGATGGCAGGCCCAGATTCGGGCAGCTTATTAGAGTAGGGCAGGGCAGCTAGAATCTCCACCAGGCAGCCGTGAGCACTCCGGCGGTGGGCTCCTCGCACAGGGCCAGAGTCTCCAGCTTCTCAGAGCAGGACCCCCAGTGAGAGCCTTTCTGCATAGAACAAGCTCCAAGTCCCTGAGTCAGCACGCGGCAAACTCCAGCCCACCTACAGGTTGCTTCAGAGACCAGGGCAGGGCAGCCAGGGACTTCCCCAGGCAGTCCGGCTCCCTCCAGCAGGAAGCGCCATTCTACGCTAGCTTCTTGGAGCAGACCACCCAGTCAGAGCCTTTCTACACAGAGCCAGCCACAAGTCCCCAAGCCAGCGGAGACCTCCGACCCACAAGCAGCCTCTGGGACCAGGGCAGGGCAGCCAGAGACCTCTCCAGGTCTTTCTCCCTGGAACCAGTAGCAGGCTATGGGCAGCTTTCTTCAGAAGCACTGCATTATCAAGTTACTCCAAGACTTCAGGCTACTGAAGGCTGGGAGGTGATACACTGGAAATCTACAGGGACACTATAAGCCAATAGAGGAAATCTGCAATATCACAGAGTCCCACTGACATCTGACCAATATAAGAAAACAAGGGAAGAAAATGTCCCAAACAAACCTAGATACTATATCAATAAAACCCAATGACAGCACAGCAGAAGAAATGTCAGAAAGGGAGTTCAGAATGTACATAATTAAAACAATCAGGGAAGCAAACAAGGAGATGAAAGAGCAAATGCAGGCATTAAATGATCGCACCAATCAACAGTTAAAAGAGCAAATACGGGAAGCAAGAGATCATTTCAATAAAGAGTTAGAGATACTGAAAAAAAACAAACAAACAGAAATCCTTGAAATTACGGAAACAATAAACCAAGTTAAAAACTCCATAGAAAGCATAACCAATAGGATAGAACACCTGGAAGACAGAACCTCAGATATTGAAGACAAAATATTTAATCTTGAAAACAAAGTTGACCAAACAGAAAAGATGGTAAGAAATCATGAACAGAATCTACAAGAATTATGGGATATCATGAAAAGGCCAAATTTAAGAATTATTGGGATTGAGGAAGGCTTAGAGAAACAAACCAAAGGAATAAACAATCTATTCAATGAATAATATCAGAAAATTTCCCAAATCTGAAGAATGAAATGGAAAACCATGTACAAGAGGCTTATAGGACTCCAAATATAAAAAATTACAACAGACTCACACCAAGGCACATTATTATGAAAATACCTAACATACAAAATAAAGACAGAATTTTAAAGGCCGCGAGAGAAAAGAATCAAATTACATTCAGGGGGAAACCAATAAGAATATCAGCAGATTTTTCAATCCAGACCCTAAAAGCTAGAAGGGCTTGGAACAACATTTACCAAGCCCTGAAAGAAAACGGATGCCAACCAAGAATCTTATGCCAAGCAAAACTTACTTTCAGATTTGACAATGAAATAAGATCCTTCCATGATAAACAAAAGCTAAAGGAATTTACAAAAAGAAAGCCAGCATTACAGAACATTCTCAGCAAAATATTCCATGAGGAAGAGATGAAAAACAATTATGCAAATCAGCAATGGGAGGAACTAGCCTAAAGGAATAGCCAAATAAAGGAGAAACCAAATCATGTCAAAAAACAAAAATGAGTCAAATGACTGGGAATACAAATCATATCACAATAATAACCCTGAATGTTAATGGCCTGAATTCATCAATCAAAAGACATAGACTGGAAGATTGGATTAAAAAGAAAAATCCAACAATATGCTGCCTGCAAGAGACTCATCTCATAGAAAGAGATACCCATAGACTAAAGGTGAAAGGATGGGAAAAAACATACCATGCACACGAACACAGCAAAAAAGCTGGAGTATCCATCCTCATTTCAGATAATGTGGACTTCAAGCCAAAACTAGTCAGAAGGGATAAAGAAGGACATTACATACTGCTTAAGGGAAGCATAAATCAGCAAGACATAACAATCATAAATATCTATGCCCCGAACATTGGCTCATCCATGTACGTCAAACAAATCCTTCTCAATTCCAGAAATCAAATAGACCAAAACACAATAATACTAGGTGATTTTAACACACCTCTCTCACTGCTAGATAGATCGTCCAAACAAAAATTGAATAAAGAAACCATAGATCTCAATAACGCAATCAACAATTTAGACTTAACCGACTTATATAGAATATACCATCCAACAAAGAACAAATACACTTTCTTTTCAGTAGCACATGGATCCTTCTCTAAAATAGACCATGTCTTATGCCACAAAGCTACTGTTAGCAAATACAAGAAGATAGAGATACTACCTTGTACTCTATCAGATCATAATGGATTGAAATTAGAAATAAATGACAGAATAAAAAACAGAAACTTCTCCAAAACTTGGAGATTAAATAATACACTATTATATGATGAATGGATAACAGAAGACATCAGGAGAGAAATTAAAAGATTCTTAGAAGTAAACGAGAACAAAGACACATCATATCAAAACCTCTGGGACACTATGAAAGCAGTACTTAGAGGAAGATTTATTTCATGGGGCACATTCAACAAAAGGAGTAGAAATCAACAAATAAACGACTTAACACTACAGCTCAAAGCCCTAGAAAAAGAAGAGCAGACCAACACCAAAAGTAGTAGAAGACAGGAAATAGTTAAAATCAGAGCTGAAATCAACGAAATTGAAACAAAAGAAACAATCGGAAAAATTAACACAATAAAGAGTTGGTTCTTTGAAAAAATAAACAAAATTGATAAACCCTTAGCCACACTAACAAAGAGAAAGAGGGAGAAAACTCAAATTACTAAAATTCAGAATGAACAAGGAAATATCACAACAGACACGAGTGAAATACAAAACATAATTAGAAGCTATTTTTAAAATCTATACTCCAACAAAACAGAAAACCTCGAAGACATCAACAAGTTTCTAGAGACATATGAATTACCTAAACTGAACCAGGAGGACATACACAATTTAAATAAATCAATTTCAAGCCATGAAATAGAAGAGGTCATCAAAAGCCTACCAACAAAGAAAAGTCTGGGACCAGATGGGTTCTCAGCCGAGTTCTACAAAACCTTTAAAGAGCTCATTCGAATACTTCTCAAAGTATTCCATAAAATAGAAGAGGAGGGAACCCTCCCAAACTCATTCTATGAAGCAAATATCACCCTGATACCTAAACCAGACAGAGACACATCGAGGAAAGAAAATTTCACACCAATATCCTTAATGAACATCGACGCAGAAATTCTCAACAAAATTTTAGCAAATCGCATCCAAAAATATATTAAAAAGATAGTGCACCACGATCAAGTGGGTTTTATCCCAGGGATGCAAGGTTGGTTCAACATCCGGAAATCAATAAATGTCATTCGCCATATCAACAGACTAAAAGTTAAGAATCACATGATTATTTCAATAGATGCAGAAAAAGCATTTGATTAAATACAGCATCCCTTCATGCTCAAAACACTACAATAAATTGGGGTAGTGGGAACATTCCTTAACATTGCAAAGGCCATCTATGCTAAGCCCATGGTCAATATCATTCTAAATGGTGAAAAACTGAAAGCATTCCCCCTAGAAAACTGGAATAAGGCAGGATGCCCTCTTTCACCACTTCTATTCAACCTCGTCCCTCAAACTCTAGCCAGAGCAATTAGACAAACCAAAGAAATTAAAGGGATACGAATTGGAAAAGAAGAACTCAAACTATCCGTGTTCGCTGATGACATGATTATATATTTAGAGGAACCTGGAAATTCCACCAGAAAACTCTTAGAACTCATAAGTGAATTCAGTAAAGTAGCAGGTTACAAGATCAATGCTCATAAATCCAATGCATTTTTATACATAAGTGATGAATCTTCAGAAAGAGAAATTAGGAAAACTACCCCATTCACAATAGCAGCAAAAAAAAATAAAATACTTTGGAATCAATCTCACAAAAGAGGTGAAAGACCTCTACAATGAGAACTACAGAACACTAAAGAAAGAAATTAAAGAAAACCTTAGAAGATGGAAAGATCTCCCATGTTCTTGGATAGGCAGAATTAATATTGTCAAAATGGCCATACTACCAAAAATGCTATACAGATTTGATGCAATTCCAATTAAAATCCCAATGATGTACCTTACAGAAATAGAGCAAGCAATTATGAAATTCATCTGGAAGAATAAGAAACCCAGAATAGCTAAAGCAATCCTCAGTAGAAAGAGCGAAGCAGGGGGTATCGCAATACCAGATCTTCAACTCTATTACAAAGCAATAGTAACAAAAACAGCATGGTATTGGTACCAAAATAGACAGGTAGATCAATGGTACAGAATAGAGGACATGGACAAGAACCCAAATAAATATAATTTTCTCATACTAGACAAAGGGGCCAAAAATATGCAATGGAGAAAAGATAGCCTCTTCAACAAATGGTGCTGGGAAAACTGGAAAACCATATGCAACAGAATGAAATTAAACCCCTATCTCTCACCCTGCACAAAGAATCAGATCAGAGACCCTGCATCATATAGAAGAAAAAGTAGGTCCAAACCTTCAACTTGTTGGCTTAGGATCAGACTTCCTTAACAGGACTCCCATAGCCCAAGAAATAAAAGCAAGAATCAACAACTGGGATAGATTCAAACTAAAAAGCTTTCTCTCCGCAAAGGAAACTATCAGTAATGTGAAGAGAGAGCCTACAGAGTGGGAGAATATCTTTGCCACTCATACTTCAGATAGAGCACTAATTTCCACAATATATAAAGAACTCAAAAAACTCTACACGAAGAATACAAATAATTCAATCAACGAATAGGCTAAGGAAATGAACAGACACTTCACAGAAGAAGATGTACAAGCAATCAACAGATATAAGAAAAAATGTTCAACATCTCTAGTAATAAAAGAAATGCAAATCAAAACTACCCTAAGATTTCATCTCACCCCAATTAGAATGGCGATTATCAAGAACACAAGCAACAATAGGTGTTTTCGAGGATGTGGGGAAAAAGGTACACTCATACATTGCTGGTGGGGTTGCAAATTAGTGCAGCCACTCTGGAAAGCAGTATGGAAATTCCTCAGAAAGCTTGGAATGGAACCACCATTTGACCCAGCTATCCCACTCCCTGGCCTATACCCAAAGGACTTAAAATCAGCATACTACAGAGATACAGCCACATCAATGTTCATAGCTGCTCAATTCACCATATCCAGATTGTGGAACCAACCTAGATGCCCTTCAGTTGATGAATGGTTAAAGAAACTGAGGCATATATATATACAATGGAATATTACTCCTCCATGAAGAATGATAAAATTATGGCATTTGCAGGCAAATGGATGAAATTGGAGAATATCATGCTAAGTGAGATAAGCCAATGTCAAAAATCTAAAGGACAAATGATCTCACTGATAAGCAGATGAGGACATATAATGGAGGGTAGGAGGGGTTAGCGTTAGTGTTAGGGTTAGGTTTAGGGTTAGGGATAAGGAGGGTGGTAAGAATGAAGGAAGGAAGGACTGTATAGAGGGAAAAGAGGGGTGGGAGGGAAGGGGGGAAGGGAAAAAAATAACAGAATGAATCAAACAACATTGCCCTATGTAAATTTATGATTTTTAATTTAAAAAAGAGAGAAAATTAATTTCACCTATTTATTTTTATTCTTTTAAATGTGGCTACTGGAAAACTTAAAATTTATACATGGTTCACATTCACATCTCACACTTCTACTAGACCATACTCTACTAAGTAGATACATATGTATACTTTTTATTTTTTTTTAAAGTGGAACTTTTTTTTAAACAGATTTTTAAAAAAACTATTCCCTAATCTATGGCATTTTGTTATAGGAACTCACAGGGACTCAGACAGTGGCCAAGAACTTCCAAAAATTGAATATATAGGTATATATAATGGAATATTTTGAAAGAATTTGATAAGATGGCTCAAATCTATAATTTTTTGCAGGAAAAGCTACATTCTGACTATATGCAGTTTATGAAATGGCACATATATTCACAAGTAGGGAAAGACTTCTGTGTGTTTACTGAAATATGTTTATATTTGTGATTTTTACTTTCTCCTTTATGCTTTTTAGGTTTAAGTATATTTGCTTGCTTAACAAAAACACATTTCCATTAAGGTTAACGGATTTTTTTTTAAATAAAGAAGACGCAACCTCCCACTTCCCCGACGGATGTTATTTAAGATGCATTGTTTTGTTTCCCCACTGTAGACAGCCCCTGTTGTCGGGCACCTCTCACCACAGGCTCAAATCTTACAGCCCAAGAAAAATCTCCGGTCATGGGAGACCACAGCCTGCAGTGTTCACAAAGGCAAAGTTGATCATGGCCCAGGAGGGCCCAGTAGCTCATGCCGGACTTCAGGAACTCGATGTCTTCTCCCCACAGTCCAATAGCATGCCAGATTGTGTATCCCAAAGAGTAGCTGTGTGCCCATTGGTCTCACTGACCTGGGTCACTCCTGCAGGAGTTGACCAGCCAGATAACATAGCTGTTCTCTACAGCTCCCAAAGCAGAATGGCCTAGGAGTGGAAAGTTCAGGCCAAGGGAGATAATTCACATTGAATTTAAAATGCTCTCTGTGCTTACCTAGTGTCTTCACTAGGTTGTTTCCCAGGTGCTGGTAAAGAATATAACCAAGTCAATTGTCCTTTCTGCAAGGTTGACATCCCCACTTCCTTGTCCCCACTTCCTTGTCCCCTGTAGGTCCAATTGCCTTTATCACTGTCCACCTTAAGTTTATGCCAGGCAAAACACATTGACTTTCATTTTTACCCAAAGGAATTAAAAACAGCATGACAGTAACGCAGCCACATCAATGTTTATAGCAGCTCAGTTCACAATAGCTAGATTGTGGAACCAACTTAGATGCCCTTCAACAGATGAATGGATAAATAAACTGTGGAATATATACACAATGGAATGTTATTCAGCCATAAAGAATAACATTATGGCGTTTGCAGATAAATGGATGGAATTGGAGAATATCATGCTAAGTGAAATAAGTCAAGCCCAGAAAACCAAAGGCCAAATGTTTTCTCTGATAAGTGGATGATGATACATAATGGGGGTGGGTAAGAGGGGGGTGGGGGGAGGTATGAAAGATGGTGGAATGAGACAGACATCATTACCCTATACACACGCGTGATTACACGAATGGTGTGAATCTACATCATGCACAACCATAGAAACGAAAAGTTGTACCCCATTTGTGTACAATAAATCAAACTGCAGTCTGTAAAAATAAAAAAAAAATTTTTAATTAAAAAAAACAAAACTAGTTCAAGTAATCTTCACTTTGTTGAACCACCTTGCCTAGCCTCCTCTCTTCTCCATCTCCCTCCTCCCCTTCCTCCCTCTCTCCCCCCACCCACTGTCCTCCTCCTCCCTCTACCGTCCCCCCCTCCCTATTTCTCCCCTCTTGAGTCCCTGCTGCAGGCAACGTCAGGCTCTGGAGTTTATTCAAGGCCATTCGCAGTCACCCACCCAGGATTCCCCTTCTAGAGCCTCCACCCTCTCCTAATCTCAAAGTCCAGCAGGTCAGTGAGCAGCTGGCACCATTCTCCCACTGACCTGCTTCTACAGGCGTTTGCTTCCTGCCGGGGAGAAATGACTTTAGCCTGGAGACGTTTGCCAAGAGCCTTGTGCCTGGAGACCTCCTCTCCCAGGACCTCCAAGTTGTGTCCCTCCCTAAACCGTGAGTGGAAAACAGGGGGACACGGGCCAGCAGAGGGTCAGTAAGAGGGGAAGGCCTAAATTCCAGAGACTATTGTCTGGAAATTGGAACTGTTAGAGCTGAATGGGGTCTTAGAGTCAGAGCACTTAACAGATTGTTTCCTCATCATGTCTGACCCAGTGTCCCCTTTCCATAGAAAATATTTTGTAATGCCCCCTTTGTTCTGAAATGAAATCCATGGGCAATAAAACCTACTATACACAATGTCAAAATGACAATGGCATGCCATTTCAGCTGTATTATAAAGAAGTAATCAAGGGAAAGCGATTCAAACTAAAGCATTAAATTTAATATATAGATGCCCAGAGATGACCATTTTAAAAGACGTAGAGTATCCTGAAAATTTTTTCCCTTGCCCCTAGGAGGTGCCCCCACCCCATACCTACCCAATTACTGACAATAAGACTCAGAGAAGTGCAGTAAATTTTCTCAGAGTCACCCAGGCAAGCCAGGACCAGAACCCAGGCCTTTCCCTTCTGCTCAGACTCCTCTCTGCCATAGGAACTGTAAATGTGGGACAACCTGGAGCAGCCAGACATTGGTGGAATTACATCCTATGTGCTGGTGGTTTTCACATGGATCTTGATTCCCTCGAACCCTGCCACGTCCTAACCAATTGCTTCCTGCAAACACAAGCTTAAGACACTGTCCGCATGTTTCTGTGCCAGAGTAAGATCTTGTGCCCCACAGGCCCCAAACAGGCATAGGAAACCATTTTCCGTTCCCCATCATGGTCAGTTTTTGTCTTCATTTTCCCCTAATCTTTCCTGTTTCTTTTTCTTTGCTACCTGTCCTTTTATGCACCCCCACCCCACAACTTAAATTTTGTGAACAGCTACTTGATGCTTTCAACACATTATTTCCTTTCGTCTTCAATCTGACTACTGAGTACCATAATCCCATTCCACAGATGAGGAGACAGGAGAATAAAGAATAAGGAAGAAATGTAGTCAAAGGCAAAGGCATGTAAGTAATGATTTGAGCTTAAAAACCAGGTCTGTCTGATTCCAAACTCAGAGAGATTCCACCATGTCCAGTTTTACCCACCCTCTTCCTCTCCAGTTAGAATTTCTCTTTTCTCTCAGTCATGGTGTTTTGCCAGGACATCATTTAACTCCATTTTCTCAGAAGGAGTTAGGATTATACCCAGAGTTTTAT
The DNA here is from genome assembly GCF_902686455.1 of Sciurus vulgaris. Taxonomy (NCBI): domain Eukaryota; kingdom Metazoa; phylum Chordata; class Mammalia; order Rodentia; family Sciuridae; genus Sciurus; species Sciurus vulgaris. The sequence continues at coordinate 142,256,040 of NC_136466.1, forward strand.
GTTCAGTAAGGAGGAAATAATGCTAAAAGTACCAGTAATTCACAAAACGAGAGATAATGCTCTCTCTGGCCATTTCCCCTTTCCTACCCCAGCCTCTGAGCTGGGTTAATGGTAGCAGTTAGTGACTTAGAAATGGCAGGTGAGACTTGGTGTCTAGAGAGCTATTTTTTTTTTCTTAGTTTTTTTAAACTGTAATTTTATTTTTTTAATTGATTCAATATTCATACATTATCACACATATAATTCAACACATATGGACGTTCTGTAGTGATTGAATCAAAATAATGAGTATTTCTAGCTCCTTACCATTTCTTTGTGCTCGGAGCCTATGAACTCCTCTCTCCTAGCTCTTCATGGAATGTAGGCTGTGGTGCACTATGCTCATCCCACTGTGCTGTAGGACACCAGAGTTCATTCCTCCTGTCTTGTTTTGATACCCTTTCCCCAGTCTCCCTCCCTTCTCCTTCCTACCTTCCCAGTCTCCAGTAATCCCTATTCTACTCTCTTCTTTGATATCAGTATTTTTAGCTTCCAGTTTGGGAAAATAATGTGCAGTATTTGTCTGTGTCTAGCTTATTTTATTATTCCACTTAACCTAAAGTCCTCCAGTTCCAATCAAATGACAGGATTTCATTCTTTTCGTGACTGAATGATATTCATTGTATATACACCACTTTCTTTTAATCTATTCATCTGCCAATGGTCATCTCAGTTGATTCTATATCTTGTCTATTGTGAATAGTACCTCAATAAACATGGGTAGGCAAGTGTCTCTTTAATATACTGATAACTTTTCCTTTGAGTATGCACACGGAAGTATGACAAGTGGATCTTACAGTAGTTTTATTTTAGTTCTCTTTTTAGTTTTTTGAGAAACCTCCATGCTGTTCTCCATGATGGCTGTACAACTTTACATTTCCACCAACAGTGGATAAGAGTGCCCTCTTCTTCACATCCTCTCCAGCATTTATTATCTTTTGCTGTTTTAATAATAGCCAGTCTAACTGGTGAGGTGATACCTCATGGTGGTTTTGATTTGCATCTCTCCAATGAGTAGTGGTATTATGCATTTTTCCATATACTAATTGGTGATTGATCTGATCAACTCATTGGGAACTCCTAAATGCAGTTCTACCAAGCAAACTATGAAGAAGTAATCTTGCAAACTTGTGCCACATAGACATGAATGCCACATTTTTCACCTGGTCTTTCAAAAAACTTTGGGGTCATTGTGTCTACTTGCTTGCCTACTACACCTATATATATTCCTGTTTGTGTTTGTTCATCCAAATGCACAGTCATGGAACACTTACGCATTTGGGCTTGAATAGAACACTAGCACTTGCACATAAATGCACACTTCATGAACACCTACCATGTGCAAAATATACATTCAAACTACTTGAACATCTATTATGCACTTTGTTGCAGACATGGCCACAATGAACAAGAAAATATCCACTTCCTTGTGCTTTCCAGAAGTGAGACAGGCATAAAGAGATAAACAAGTATATATGTTTTTTTTAATCCAGTAGAAAGACACACACTATGAATAAAAACAAATCAAGTTAGGAGAATAGAAAAACAGAATGAGGAGTTGAGGCAGATAAGAAGAACTTCATGTGTTAAGTGTTGTCAGATATGCAGAAAATAATAATCCATAATTCTATAATAGGCACATATTTACTATATGATATTGATATATGCAAAATATTCAGCCTTAACTATCTTGATAGCCACAACCACTTTGTGCTAAAGATGTTTACAAAGTTATAAAAGCAATTTGCCTTCAGTATAAGGAATGGAAAAAGATTCTTAGTGGTGCTGTCTTATAATTAGCTAAGGTTGCAAAATTTATAGTTTCTAGGTAGGTGGGTAACATGCTCTGATGTGCTATTTTCTTAACATATGTTTTCTCTCTCACAAAGGATGGATGCATTAGGCGAGTGCATGCTTGGTAAATATTAACCATTTCCATCTGAGAAATTCACCAAGGCTCCTGAAAGACTTTTCTAAGAAAAAAAAATTAAAATTAGCCCCAAAGGGAGGTCTCCTTCTTGCACCCTTGACTGATCTCAGAAAAGTGGGAAAAGGAAGACCCACCAGTCCAGAATCAGGTAGATTTCTTGCTTGTGAACAACTACAACTTCAGCAAAAGGACATGTGTCAGGAATACAAGAAGGAACATAAAAAGGGAAAAGGGACTGAAATCATCCACAAGAAGGTGAGGGAATGGACAGGACTGGGCATGCCAGGCAGGAGTAGCCATAAACTTCTGGAAGAAATAGACTGGTAATGGTTTCACTGGAAGGGAGGTTGTTACCTGGTGTTTTGCTCTGGGTACATAAAACGGGGCAGAGAAATAAGGGTGTTAAAGATTTTGTCAGGGACTGGATGATACAGTGCAGCAACAGTGAGTATCCCCTGCAACCGTGAAATGGTTTATGGAGGGGAAAGGATCAGTCTGAGAGCTGGATACTCCAGTGCAGGGAAAGCATGTGAGAAAAAAAATTCTCCTCTAACCAGTCCCTGCACCTCACAGCTCTGGACCCCAGCAGTTTCAACAAGACTCTGTGGAAGGTGGATAGCTGCAGGGACATGTTTGGGTAGCCCTAGGATGGCGGCTGGCATTGGGCCAAGAGGTGTCATATAATTAGTGTTAACATGGCGTGATCTACTTTTGCCTGATTAGTTAATGTCTCTTCTGCAGCGCTAGTGGTCAACAGATGTTCCTCATTCTTTCTTGATTGGTACCAAGGGGCGTGCTTCAATTGTGCTAATCCTAAGCTGATTGGCTGCCTTAGGGTATATAATACATTCTCTTCACCTGGGAGGAGATGGCAGAACGCAGGTTGCAGATCGCAGAATGAAGGTTGCAGTTCGCAGAATGTGGGACTAAGCAGACAACTCTAGGTTGCAGATCGCAGAACGAGGGACTAAGAAGACACCTCCAGATTGTAGGTCACAGGACACACCACTAAGAAGCACCTCTGATAGCACACACCTCTAGCACGCACCTTTAGGACGCAGGATGCAGGACACACCTCTAAGAAGCAGCAGACGTCTAAGAAATAGCCTCTTTGATAAGCGTATCCTCTCTGAAAGGGTAGTATCTCCAAAATTAAGCAAAGTCTTTCTTCCTCTCAGAGCCTCTCTTCCTCTATAAACTAGCAAACAAGCAAACAAGCAAGGAAGTAGCCTAGATAAAGATAATAGAAGTAACTCACTTTCCAGTCCACCTCTGATAAATTACCACGAGATTATTGCTGCGGGCAGCAACAGGTAGCTCAAATTCTCAATAGTGTGAGGGTCCCCCAAACAGGCAAGACCTCACATTTAATGTCACTGCCTCAGCTCCAGGGTGGGTAGATGATAAAAATATGCCTTTCCTAATTCATTGGCTATCCTATGTATCAACTACAATACCAAATGAGACAAAGGTTTTTTTGTTACCTAAGATGCTGACAGAAATAAGACATAATTAGCATTTTAATAAAGCACATTGTGTGCCTTGTATCTTTTTCAAACATTGAAAAAATGTTTTTATGAGGGTGAGGAAGCCCTTGGTAAATACTCTCTCTCAGTTGAAAACTGGTTGTAGATGTTAGAAGAATCTTTACCTTTACAAAGGGAATTTCCCTGAAAATTTCCAAAGGCCCACAAAGAAAAACATATTTCTCTCACTTATCTTGTCCAGCAGTTTTCCCTTTTTGATGTGATTTTGGGAAAAAGAAAGCAATTTATCTGCTGTGAATTCTCTGTGAGAATTAAGCATCTGAGAAATTAAACCCAGTTGCCCTTTTTTATACAAGAGTGTATTATTCCCTGAATTAAATTCTGTTTTAATGTCTTGAGCTATACATGCGAACTGAAGTAGAAATTGTTGAATTGGATGAAAATCAGCAGTTGTCATTTGTGTTTATTCTAAAGAGGTAATATCAGATCAGTTAAAACAATAAAAAGAAACATAAAAATACCTATTTAGAAATAGACCTGGAATTCAACTTCATTAACCCAAATCTCAATTATCCCTTCCCCCACCCAATCCCATTACACACATGTACCCATGTGCACATACGCACATGCACAATTTCCAAGAATATGAGAAAAGCTTTATTAACCCTCAGCTCTTATCCTTGAAACCTAGGCTATTTTGAATAAAGACCGCATGTACTTATCTATGTATTTAGATTTTAAAAATTTTCTGGCATATAATAAAAACTAAAGCATTTTAGTTTCTTTTTAGCCATCAGTTATCATTATCATTACTACAATTTTTTTATTATTATTGTAAACAAATGGGATACATGTCGTTTCTCTATTTGTACATGGAGTCAAGGCATACCATTTCATTAATTTCATTACTACAATTTTTGAGTTTTTGTTTACTAAGTGTATGGTATGACAGGAAAGAGATTTTTCAGATATTTGATAGATTTATTTGACTTATTGACTAATTTTTTCCCTGATTGTTTATTTTCTGCTCTATTGCTTCATCCTTCTTTCCTTTTTTTCTTCCTTTCTTTCTTTCTTCAATTCTTTCAGGCAAAATTGTATGTATTTTATTTATAGCCTTCATGCCACCATCATATGCTTACCTCCTTGGTGCATAAAAGAATACATGAACGTTTCAATTCATGCTTTCTTTATCAAGTCTTTCTCTCCAACCCCTCTCCCTCCACCAGCCTACACACATAACCTTGGATTCAAGAGGGCATACAGCTTCTTCAATGGGCAACTCTAATTTTACAGATAGGAAAATGAGGTGGAGTAAAAGGATTTTGAATTCTCAGAAACACTCAAAAAAATTTTTTTTTTCCATCTCAGAAGAGTAACTAATGCAGAGAGGCACAATGAAAAGCTTTACAAAAGGTGAAATTCTCAGAAATCTTAAGCTATTTTTTTGTCACTTCTATGCACAGATAAAAGCCACTTGCTTTCAAAGTAAGAGCAAATTAATGACATTAGTGATTATTTAGAACAGAAAAAGTGAGTGGGATATTTTTGAAAGAAAATACGTTCAGAGGTGCTACTTTCCAGCTTCATTGAAAAACACAGCTGTTCATTGTGTTTCTCCGGACTGTGACTTCAGAGTCGGCCACACAAAACTTAACCGGCGAGTGGTCCAGGCACCCAGACCTTTACGCTGCTTAAGAGCCATCACTTCCTCAGCAATTCCCACCTGCAAAATTATCTTGCTATTGACCTTGGATCTTCACGATTAGGAGCATTCTTCTCCAAGAGCACTTATAAAGTCTCCAGACACCTCTTCCTGCTCTGATCATCTCTGATTCCATTATCCCATCCCACTGCTACAGAGAGGTCAGAGTCTGTGCTGGCAGAGAAGTGCAAAGGTGGCCTATCAGTGGAAGGTGGCTGACCAGTGATGAGGAACAGCAGTAGGCTGGGAGACAGAAGCTTGGTGACCTTAAGCAAATTAATTTACCACCTTAGGCGCATCTAGAAAAAATCTAAGGCTTCTCCATACTTAATGCTTCCTCTAGCTCAGCTTCTCTCCCTTTGTCACAGTCACTTTGTCACAGTGATTTGTCAGCCTTTTACTTGGGAAGTTTTGTCTTCCAGATCCGCCTGTAGGTATTTGTTAACACTGCATTGCTTAACACCTATTCCCCTATAAGAAGAGTCAACAGCCATTAATTCCACACTTACTGAGAGCCACCCAGGTACCAAGCACCAGCCTGTGCCCTGAGACTCAGTCAGTAAGCTTTTCAGTGTCTGGAAATCTCCTCAGTTGACAAAGTGGATGGACCCTGGCAACACACAGCATTAGCTAAAGTTTTGCCAACTGAAGAGAGAATCATAGTCCACATGGGTGGGAGCCACGAGGGGGAGTTTGACTTGAGCTTCCCAAGACTGTGGGAGTTGCTGTGGGAGAAACCATGACTTCCCCCAGGATCCTTGCTGCCTTTCTGAACTAGACTCAAGAGGAAATATCTACTCCTGACCCAGAAAATTTGTTATTGTGATACCTTAGTTTTAAAATCCGAACTAAAGCCTGATTCAAATGATTTTTTTTTTTTTTTAACTAGGAAACAAAATTGCCTAAGGACCTTGATTCAGATAACTATAGGTGATTGTCACAAACAGACCTAGGTCATATTTAGTTGAGATCCTAACTCACTTCACTTTCAGCAGATGCTTCCCGGATATCTGGAACCAAGCTTGGTCTTCATTCAAAACCCAAAATGCCACCATGTGACTTCCTGCCTGAAAAATACCAGGTAATACTCAGTGCTTCAGGAAAACCCAAAGTGGTAGTTCCTCCTGGAGAGGTCTCAGTTGTTTCTTCAAGAAGAAACCAGAGGGCTACACTTGTAGCTCAATGGTAGCACTCTTGCCTAGCACGTGTGAGGCACTGGATTCAATCCTCAGCACCACATAAAAACTAAATCAATAAATAAAGATGTGTCCATCTACAACTAAAAGAAAAAATAATTTTAAAGAAGGATCCACAAATGGCCCTGCCTGCCACTCAGCCCACCCCAGGTAGTCTATCCTTTTATTCACTGGGATCATCCAAACCCTCTTCCACCATTTATTATCAGAATATGAACTGATGCGCATGCATGAACTAGAGTCAGAGGGTACAAGAAAGAAATCATATGTGACAATATACGTATTGCAGGGACACACATATCACAAGCATGATGATATTTATTTGCTTTAAAAACTGTTGTTTCTTTTCTAACTCATATGGCAATAAATAATCTGACCTTCTTTACAGCTATTTTCTTCTTGTCAGGCTAAAAATGAGTGGGTTCCCCCCTTTCTCTCTCTCTCTCTCTCTCTCTCTCTCTCTCTCTCTCTCTCTCCTCGCGCACCGCGCGCGGGCACACACACACACACACACACACACACACACACACACACCCCTTATAAATCCAAAATTATGGAATCAATAGTCAAGATGGATCTACAAAGAAGAGAAACAAGGGAGAAAAGTTTTATAATTAAAAACGCCAACACTAACAGGACTCCACTTTTTTTTATTATTCAGAAACAAACTAAAGCTACAGAAATGACATTCATTTACTTCCAAAGCACCCCCTGCTTTTTCATGGTTAAAATAAACTCAAAACTAAGGTTTTCCATTGAGAAGTAGAAATTCTAGCCCCTTTCTTTCAGTTTGCTCTACAAAGGGGTCAAAAGACCATGAATAATCATTTCCACTACATAAGAGGAAAGAAGGACTCTGGTTTCTTGTAAGAAGGGGAATGGAAGGGGCTGGGGAGATAGCTCAGTTGGTAGAGTGCTTGCCTTGTAAGCACAAAGCCCTGGGTTCGATCCCCAGCACCCCCCCCCCAAAAAAAAAAAAAAGAAGGGGAATGGGTAAATAAGGCCCCATGTGAGCCCTGTAAGGCAGATGTGCTGGGAGAGATGAGACCCTGGCATATTGACCTATTATTGCCCGTGAAAGAACTGTGTGTGGAGAAAAGAAAAAGAGAGATCTTAGTCTCACCTGTCTACAGTCTCTCGCCTACGACCACGTCCTGGAGATCCACAAGAAGCATCTTTCTCCTGTGGCAACTGCGTATTTCCAGAAGCCCTTGCTGCTGCACCAGGGGCATATGGAGTGGCTATTTGATTCTGAAGGAAACCGATACCTGGATTTCTTTTCTGGGATTGTCACTGTCAGTGTTGGTCACTGCCACCCGTAAGTATCCTTAAAATCTTGGGGTTTTAATTACAGGATGTATGGAAAATAATCATGTTAGTGACTTAGAGCTCTTGATTTGCTTACCCTGGTTACAAAAATATATCTATTATGTAGACTGTGGCTGACATACTCCCACATACTTTCCTAGGTAAGAAAAAATTCTTGAAGCTGCACTTTTCTTGACAATGCAAGTTTTTATCACTCTTACTACACGTGCAGTGTGGCACATACCATGTGATTAGTACATTTCTCTGTGTTTCTCATTAGTCATAGCTTTTCAGAGAGAGGACTGCATTGAGGAAAGGGCAGAATGAGAGAGAAAGGCAGGTGGCTCTCGGAGAAACATGGAGAGAGGTGGGATGAGGGATGATGAGGATCGAGAGATGAAAAATAACTTCAAGCCTGAGAATCTGTGTGGACTCTGAGAGACAAAGAAAGAAAGGGTAATAAGAGACAGATGCAATCCTTGCTGGATATATGGAGCAATCAGTCTTTTTTTTTTTTTTTTAATTTCAATCTGTCTAAACATAAGGTTATCTAATAATTTTTTATTGTAAACAAATGGGGTACAACTTGTTTCTCTGTACATGAAGTACAATCAGACTTGACCTTGTCTGAAGACAAGCTCAGTCATCAACTCACCCACCCACACACCCTCAGAAGGTTCCTCTGTGGTCCTTTTGGTTCCCAAGCAGCCATCTTATTTCAACGTCTATTACTTCTTGCCCTTAACAATCTGGCCAATAAGACTAATATGGAGTGGAAAAGAAAAAAAGCAGCAGGTCTAAAATAAATCGAATGTTTTTGAGGTTCTTCCATCAAATCAGGAGTCCAAGGGTCTTCCCCTCCAGCAGCTATCAGGAGGTGAGGAGCGAGTGGCGCCACCAGACCCAGCCCTCATCTTCTCCGTCGCCTTCGTTTTCCTCTTTTGTCTTCAGGAGGCATCCAGCCCACATGACATCCCAAGGAGCATCCAAGAAATTTTTCAGATGTAATTTAAAACAGTACAAACATGCATGAAAGAAGTAGAGGAAAATGGAGTCTAGAACAATTTTAAACCCTATTTCCAAATCCTCCCAATGTAGATTGTCTTTTATGGTCCTAACACTCACTGACTTTTACCACCTCTGTACTTCTCCTGATCTCCATCTGACCCCTAACTCTGGCTCTTTACTTAGTTCTCCACCATTCCTTAGTTCTCTACCATTGTGAGACCAATTTTCCTACTCCTGCTTATTAATTTACCACATTTTCAATTACCTTACAGAATTTCTACCTCTTCACCTTTGGTCCCTCTCAGAGTTACAACATGTCTATGAGACAAGAGCAGGCATCAAGACGTCCTCATATTTTCCATGATCATTTAGGATATCTCCAATCCCCTGATATTCCACTAGCAGCTCAAATTCAATATTTCCAAGACTAATTAACCATCTCCACACAGCTACTTCTATTCACATTTTTATTTGTTCAAGGAGCACATGTGAGCAGCAGCGGTATTTCTCAACTGTTGCTGGGGTTTGCCAGGTATTAAAAGCAAGGATGTTGAAGTCATGTTTGACCCTTCCTGCCTTTCATTCTCTACAGCCAGCCAGACACCATGGACCAGTTTTCCTTCCACTAAAATGCCTCTCCTACTGGCATGGCCCTTTCCACTGATTCCCACAGTAATCCACCTCCATTCTATACTTCATGTATCTCTTTAACTTATTTTTCTAAGCAGTGCTGCTGCCAAGTGTTGTTTCTTTTGAAGAGTTTATTGATGATTCAAAGTTTTCTAAAGTGAGATTTCTGGGATACCAATCACAGGAGTGGTTCTGTTGAAAAGGATCCATGAGAAAATGAGTTTCGAAACACTACAAACTCTATCTCCCCTTTGGAGACAACCATTGTACATTAGCCCATTAAAGGTATTAACATGTCCCATAGAAAAGAAATCTGTTTAGTCTGTTATGTCTCAAAATTGTTGGGCCACTAAACTGGTGTGTGTGTGTGCGTGTGTAACAGATATTAACAAACAGAATTGATATGAAACAAACTTTAGCAATTATTGTCCTTTAGGTTAAACTGAAACAACTTGACCCGCCTTTCAAAGGCCCTCCTAGTCGAGCCTCATGAATCTATTGACCCTTTGTTTCTACTGTCCATCAATTTGAACCTTCTGACTCTGTAAGGTTAGCCTGGTCCTTCAGAGAATGTATTTTCATCATCAAAAACGTTCATCCACACTGACCACTGCTCAGACACTGGTACTAGAATCTCCTTTGAAGGACAGAGTGTTGATCTTGCACATCGTGCTTGATAGATCCACATACTTCTTTATAAAAAACAAAATGGGAAGACACCCAGGCTTGCAACTTGCTATTCAAAGGAAGGTTAATGAGAAAACACAAGAAATCCTGAGCCTGAACTCCCTCCTAAACTAGAATTTTTTTTCGCTAAAATCCCTAAGAGACAATCATGGAATCTCCCCTTGAACTCTTGTCTCAGGGAGAAATTCATTACCTATTGAGGCGACACATCCCATTGTCGGACAGCTCTAGTGGTTAGAGTTTCTTCTTGTGTGTGGATGAAACCTGACTCTGGAAATCCCCAAAACAGTCATCATATGTCCGGGTTCGACGGCCAGTGTGTGCTGGAAGGGCATGCCTGCCTGCAGCATGGGTAACTCTGCTCTCCTGTGTGTCCAGGAAGGTAAATGCTGCAGCACAAAAGCAGCTGGGCCGCCTGTGGCACACGAGTTCTGCCTTCTTTCACCCTTCAATCCACAAATACGCACAGCAGCTTTCGGCACTTCTTCCTGAGCCTCTTAAGGTATGGTGCTCCCAGCTTAAAGGGATAAGAGTCTCAGAATCTACCCAAGGATGCTGGAATATGGGCAGGGAATTTGCTCTGTGCATTAGATATCTGTCACATAGATATCTGTCACATTAGATATGAGCTGATAGCCTTACCTGAAAGCAATCAGATAGAAGAGAGATCCGTAGTTCCATAGTTCCATAGAACTGTTCCATATGAATTCCCTATTAATTCCCAGTGAAACAAACCAACGTTTACTTACATCTCCTCAGAGTCTCAAACTGTCTTTGGATGCTCTACTTACCACACCGTTGAAAAAATCATTTCCCAGGATCCCCAGTCCTCCTGACATTCTCATCTCAGTTCTTAAGAGCTTTTCACCTCTTTGCTCCATAGTCCTTCAGCAAAGTTATTTCCATCCTTCTTTTGCAAGGAATAGAGTCATTTCACATAAATGCCTTTGGTCTATATTTTGCTAAATGTGATAGCTTTCTACATCTGAAATGACTGAATTTTTAAGCTGGTTGAGATGAAAAAAAAAATGCTTACCAAGATTTGCATTTAGGTATTAAATGGACCCAATCCCCTTCGGTTCTCCCCCTTCTTTTGTCCAGGCTGAGCTGCATTTTTTTGTTTGTTCACTTGTTTTTTCAACATGCACACATGCAGCACAGCTGACCTGGGACAATCCCTGGAGTTGCAGGTCAGGAATCCTGCCCCATTCCAAGCCTTCAGAAGCAGGTGAGTGTGTTAGGTTCAGAAGCCAAGAGACCCCATCCTTAGATACATCCAGCCACTAACCATTGTGTCCCTTCAGCAAGTCTCCCCATCCTAGTTTGCAGATCAAAGTCAACAAAAGTTCAGAATGTTCCACAGCTGAGACAACCACTCAACCATTTTTGTATTTCCAGCATGTAACAGCTGCTCAGTGACATTAATAGTAGGGCTGCTAGTTAACCCAAACTGGTCTGAAGGGAACTCTTCTTGATAATCAGAAGCTAGGATACGTGGTCGTTAGCAATTTTGAATGAATCTAACAATAGGGAGCTAAATTAAAGCATGAGGTCATGTGTCTTCCTTTCCCCTCCAGGTCATTTTCTTGGTGAACAGCGGCTCAGAGGCCAATGACTTGGCTATGCTGATGGCCAGGGCACACTCAAACAACACAGATATCATTTCCTTCAGGTAACCAAACCTCAACTTTAGAAACATTCAATATTGAACTTTAGAAACATTCCTTAGCCCAATACTAAATCTGTCTCTAAATTTTCACAGGGAAAAAGGAGTGGAGTTTCCCCAGGGGTGACTTTCCAATGTCAAATTTGAAGGACAGAATCAGTAGAGTGAACTTATGACTGTATTAGCATTAAAATAATAGAAAACTAAGATTTTTGTTCACAATTTCCTGCCTTAGAACATTTCAACAGACTCTTACGAGGTTGACATAAGAGATGGGAGTACTTAAAGTAAAAGTTGATGAAATAAAGAAATAGTCCCACTTTAACCAGTCTGTCCATAATTTCTGTCCAAATTCAAAGAAGACTTTATATGTCCTTACCACAGTACCTACAATACTATGAATACCATGTAAAACTCACATGTAGTTTTCATAAGTAAAATGAAATGTTTGTTATCAAAGAAATATGGCTTTAAAGAACTGTGACTGATGTTTTACCAAAATAACAGTCAAGATATGTATGTCTGAATAAATATGATCTATTTGAGAAGTCATGGTGCTACCAGGGTTTAACACATGCTGTGTCTCTGCTTTCAAGATACATGACCATTCTCGCCAGTAGTCTTAAAACTTTATTTAAGGGTGATTTTTGACTTCAGAAATTGTCAAAATATATTAGAATGATTTATACTAAATATGACCATTTCAGGCTCAAAAGAAACAAAACCTGTGTGTTTTATATGCCAACTAGGGTTGGTTATGTCACTGAGAGGATTCTCCAAAGATAGAGAGACATAATTTCATCACAGGAACAAATGTTTTTCTTCCCAAGAAGACTAGCACTAGTTGAACCTTTAATGTCTGGCATGTTGCTAAAAACCACATCTCATTCTTTTAGTATAATAGAGTGGGGAAGGTCCTAGAGCCAGAGTTCTCGGCCACATGGCCTCCAAAATTCCTTTCACTATTTCAAATCCATGGCACCAGTCAAAAAAAATACATAAATACATTCACCTCACATGGGCTTAAAAGAATAGGAGTCATCAGATTTGAATGCCCCTGTTGTCATAGTCCATCTCTGTTGCTCTCATAGATTTTTTTTTTCTTTTTTCCTACTTAGGCTAGTGACCAAAGAGAAGAGAACTTGATCCTATTCTTCCCTTGTATTTTACAGAGGAGCCTACCATGGATGCAGTCCTTACACTCTAGGCTTGACAAATGTACTAGCTTTCAAGATGGAACTCCCCAGTGGGATGGGTTGCCAATCGGTGAGTACTGAAATGTTTATCTTGTTTCTGTAAGGACTAATGTGGATAATTGATCAGATTTTTTTTCCTGATCTTAGTATTATAAACTAATAAAAAGTCAGTCATTAATCAGAAGCTCAATTTGCCTTAACTGAATTGAAGACCATTTGGGGAAAATGCTTCTTGGAAAGGGCTTCAGAGTCTGAGTATAATTTCTTTAACTTTTCTTCCTCTGATTTTATTTCTTTTTATGTTTGCAGACTGCATTTTGATTCATTGTACACAAATGGGGTACAACTTCTTATTTCTATGGTTGTACACGATGCAGATTCACACTATTTGTACAATCATACGTGTACATAGGATAATAATGGCTGTCTTATTCCAGCCACATGATAGAGTTTTTAAAATTTATTTTGCTTGTAAGTACAATCAAGTAAACTCAAGGCCCTGAAAACCTTGAATAAACAAAATTTCTGTAGTTGTCACTGTTCTAACCCTCTGTTCTCACCTGCTGTACTTGTCTTTTCAGCATCAGAATCAGATACCTAATTATGCTTATTCTTTTGGATGCCCTTATCCACAAAACCCTTGAGAAAGATATTTCTAGATTAACATTGTAATCAGTTTTCTTTGGAGAGTGCCCACAGAAGTGATTTCTAAGAAAAAAAATCTCTTCAAACCAGAATATTAGATTTTCATTCTAAGTGAGGAAGAAATGAAGAAGGAATCTCAATATCAAATTAAGAAGCCCTCTTGCCTTGATGGCTACCATATGCTCCTACAAAATTAGCTGTCTTATGTTCATGTCTTGCCAAAATTCTTCTTTTGTCATTTACAGACAATGTGCCCAAATGTTTTCCATGGCCCTTGGGGAGGAAGCCACTGTCGAGATTCTCCAGTACAAACAATTAGGAAATGCAGCTGTGTACCAGGTCCAACTGGGCAGGGGGAAGGGTTGGAATGGAGGGACAGAAGGGGCAAGAAGCCTGGGGAAGGACAAAACTGTCCCTGAGTGAACAACCAAATTTGGAGAAATGGGAATGGGAAAGGAAAAAGCCAAAGGAAACAAAACTAAAAATAATAAGTGACACCTCATTGAATCCATGCGTCTCGTGCCAACCACTATCTTACTATCAGTTTGCCTATCTGGTCATGCAGGAAAAATATCTCATGCTATCAGAGATAGACTTTAAAACAGATTACCACCTAGCACTTATAAAGGAGCTCTATTAACTCTATTAGCAATAGCTCTGGTATCAATTTTAAAAGAAAACAAGGTGGTAGGATTATTTACCAACTCTTAATGGAATAAGGAGGAGGGAAAAGAATACTTTTGGGTAATCTCAAGACTCCAGTCAAGTTCTCCAGGGACTCAGAGTGCCAGCCAAAGCAAGAGCATCTGTCCAAACATGAGGTAATTCCTGAAGGCTGTGACACCTCTTGGAAAAGTTTTAAAGGCATCCTCACAAGGAAAACATTTATTTCTTAATCATGTTTATATTTGCCTTTTTTTTTTTTTTTTTTTTTTTTTTTTTTGCGGTGCTGGGGATTGAACCCAGGGCCTTCTGCTTGCAAGGCAAGCACTCTATCGACTGAGCTATTCCCCCAGGCCCTATGTTTGCATTCTTTATTTATGGTTAACATGATGGAGAGGACATATGGAAGCATCTTCTGCTCTTAGCTGGTCAGCAAGCCTTACCTCAGATTTGCCACCATGGTACATTTCCAATAGCTGCTTCTAAGTAGGTCTGGAGGAAAGAACTCATTACTCCAGCCAAATGATCTTCGATGGAATGGTATGAGTCACAGGGTTAAGAGGAAGAATGCAAGATGGAAGTCTTTGAGGAAGAAGTTTCCCAATCACCTTAGAATTCCAATGGGATGATGGCAAAATGAAAGAAGAAGGCTGAAAGAATGAGCATTGGAACAAGACAAGATGTTGTGATCACCAAGTTCAAAACCACAAGGAAGTTTAAAGCTACAACCCAAACTTTCCAATTTAAAGATAAGGATACAAAGATCCACAGGTAGGAAGAGAGAAAGTTAGGATTTTAAAGGATAGGCAAGGTCGGCTCTTCTGAACTCAAAGCCAGTGCTCCCAATCCATACTCATTCACACTGATGGGCCAACAAGGTGAACCTCGGCTGAAAAACAATTCCTGTTCTGGCCATAATTAAGGAGATGCATTGAAGAGATACGTTGAGGAAGTGCATACAGTTAAGAGACATAGAGTCCACTCCCAACACTGCCATGGTCCACCAAGGAGCAAAATCTTCATCTTTTGCTTCAGTTTTCTTATTCCCAAAACAGAGATAGCAATATCTTCTCCCCCAGATCTCATCACAGTACTTCATGAGATCGAGGCATACAGTTTTCTGTAAAGGAAGCTGATGAATAGCAACTTAATTTAAATTTTACTTGCTTTAACAAGTAAAGCATTGTATGTATATAGCATCTGTATGACTCGAAGAACTGAAATCAGTTTGATGCAATGTACAGACCTGGGTCTGTTTGCACAATCACCAGCAGAGTCCAGTAGACAGAAGCACTCAAGAGTCTGCCACTTCCCTCCCTCCCTACTCTATGTTCTTCTCTCTCCTTCTCTGCATCCTCCCTCTTTGAGAATTTTTCCTCTGCCTTAGACCAACTTGAAAATGCCAGGACACCATAGTCATCTTTTTGGTGGCATTTGGAGACTAAAATAATAGTGATAGGTGTACATTTCTGCTTCTCTGAGCTGTTGTGTTTGATGTATCTGAAATCTGCTGTTCTCTTAACTAGTCTTCAAGGGACAAGGCTGATAACACTTCTTTAAACAGGATTGGAATACAGAAAGGGTCTCTAGCCTCTTCTAGGGCCTTTAGAACCCAAGAAGTGTTTGATTTTTGTTGCCAAACTGGTGTATTCATAGATGCATCCCAACATGTAAGTGCTCTGAATACACATGGTTCCAGTTCTCAGTTCCTCTTTGCTCACTGGATGCGTACAGGAACCAGCTATGGTACAGAGTTAAACCAGCTATGCTTAAGTCATCAAATCCCAGCTTAAGCAGGGATCCATTTTGTGAGCCTAATGCAGATGCTATGTGGTATATTTCATTCTCTTACCCTATCTCACAAGTATTCTTTTTTCTCCAGAGGTTTATTCAAAGTCCCAACTTTTAGATGTAACCCAGGTTGAAATTCACCTCTCATCACACCCTGCCCTCCTCAACATCCTGAACCTGATATTAATCATTTTATTCTCCTTCTAGAAGGAAACTTTTCCTTAAAAATCGTTGCTCTTTCTTGGCTTCTGACTCTGCTCAACTCCTTCTGTCCCACCACTAAAATACACTCTCCCACAGCCACTCTGTTGTATCCAGCAGAGCACCCACATCTCCCTGATGTTGTCATGGAGACACCAACGCACCAAGGCTCTCTCCAGAGGTGGCCTGACCTAGAGCTACAGCAATGAACCAATGAAGCAAGTGTGAAATAAAGAGCTGAAGACAGTATATGACCCCTTTCATCACTGACTGTGTGGCAGACCATGAAATGTTCAGCACAGGTTCAAGCAAAATTTTCCCCTGTATGGGTTTCCCCAAATTTAAGCTTTTGGGGTTGACTTTGCTCCATGCTTTGATTTCTCTAATTACAAAAGGGCTTGTTAAATCTCCAAATAATGTATTTTGAACATATGTCTAAAGAATGATATAAATGTTCTCACCTACCTGTATAATATGCTCCATGAAACATTCTTAAGCTACAGTATTCTTAAAATTCACAACTTGCTGTACTATACCTGTCAAAACAATCAAAAGGGGAAAAATGTGGTTAAAAGGTCATTTTCAAAAGCATAAAGTACACCACTAGTACTTTTTAGTTATACATGATGGTAGAATTCATTTTGATCTTTGAAATTTTATAGGTATCTTAAATTTTTAAAAAAATACGGATTTTTAACAAAAAAGAAAAAAACTAACCAAAAATTCTCAAAAACCCAAAAAGGTCATCAGGGTACTACAGCCAGCTTTTGCCTAGGAAACACTTGTCAAATCTGGTGATCTCACACTTCAGGTTTATAGCTCTATGAGTGCAGGCAGAGATGACAAAGTCCAGAGCCCAGACACAGGAGGGAATTGGATAGGGAAGGCTCTCCAGCCACAGAGCTGGAATTTCCAAGAGGTCACACCTTCAACTAGAAATACATGCACAAATGACTCATCACACGCAAAAAAATCTTCAAGGATTCTCACTTTCATGTTTAATGGAAATGAAGAGAACCTGGTAGGAACATCACTGGAAACTGAACTACTGACTATCATGATTGATGATGATGATGATGATGATGATGATGATGATGATGATGATGATGGTAATGATAATGACACACAACATATATACAGGTTTTGTGTCTGTCACTACCTGAGGCTGATAATTGAGAGGAATCTTAGGCTAGGCCTACCCTGTGTGCCCAAGAATGCAAATGTAAATATGCTCTGGAGAAACCTACCTCATTCTAGGCCTCAAAGAATTCGAATTCTCACAAATGAAATCTGGAGGAAAGTAAAATACCTAGAGTCAAAAACAACTAATGTACAAGGTGACAAAACTCCACCATCAAGAAAAAGACCCATGAGGATTTAAACAGAACTCTCAGACAGACAATAAGATGAATATGTTTAATGTATTTAAAGAAAATCAGATATAATATAAGTAGGGAATGGGTAGTTATATGGAATGAAAATACAAGTTTTGAAAACTAATATATCTTCTAGTAATAAAAAAGAAACAATTAGCATTTAAAACTCAGTGGGTGGGTTTATCCACGGATGAATCCAGCCAAAAAGAGAATTAATGGATTCAGGACATCAAGGCTACTTGAACAAGGACACTTTATTCCCTAGAAGAAAGACTTTTAAGTGAAATTGCTCAATATCTCACACCAGTCACAATTTCTACAATTTATTTCCCTCAACTCATTAAAAATGTACTGAGCAACTACAGGATACCAGACTCATTTATATTTGGCCACAGATTCTAAAAATGAACTAGGTATGTTTCCTGCCTTCAGTTAGAGAGAAAAAGATGTGTAGACAATAAGCACAGGATCCAGTGTCAATGGCTACAGCAGATGCCTGTTATCTGGGTCTAGCACATTCCTCCATAGCCTGAGTACTAACTGTCTTACAGACATATTTACTAACTCTAAGGACAGAAATGTATTGTACTTTAAAACTGCACATCATATTAAAGTGCAATAAAAAATAAATGAGTTATTTTCAAATAAATTAAATAGTTCCAATTACACTGGAATTAGATGCACCCATTTAAGGGAATTGACACCCTTAGGTAAAATAGTTAGCTATACCAGACTCATTGAAAAATGAGGCATTTTTCCCCCAGATGGGAATTGTTTAAGTGGTTTGTTTGTTTTGTGTCTTTATGACTGTCCTAATCAGTACAATTGGTTTCCACAGAAATAAGTGTCCTTGTATCCTAGTTGACCATTTTATGAGGATTGCTCACCCTGTTTCTGCTTCTTTCCTGTGTCTCCCCAATTTTCTGGATGCCTTCCTCACATCTTAAAATGCTGTGGTTTGTGTGTTTCTTTGTTGCAGACTGCTGCCAAGCTAAAGAGCAGTATATTGAACAGTTCAAAGACACACTGAACACTTCTGTGGCCAAGTCAATTGCTGGATTTTTTGCAGAGCCAATTCAGGTTGGTATAAGAACCATACACATTAGTTGATCAGTATCCCATTTATCAGACAATTTTAACCCATACATCCTCAACAGTTCCAAATTAATTAAATGCCCATTGCTGTGTTTCCCTGCAAATTCAATTCATTGTCTTGGTCCCCTTAAAAAAAAAAAAAGAAAGAAAGAAAGAAAAGAAAAACCAGAATGTTCTGATTTTCAGTTGACCTTTAAAGACCCATTTCCTCCATTCCCACACTCAACAGATATATAAAACTACTGAATTGCTAAATTTCTCAGGAATAAGGAAACCCTAGTGATTTTTATTTGCTTAACACCCACACTGTCAGGGGGAGTCTTTCTTAAGTCTCACCAAATTCCCTTATTCTACTTTCTTCTACTCTCACAAAATAAAGTTTGTTTCCTTTTCCCAAAAAAGCATGACATAATAGTAATGGTTTCTTTTCTCACCCATGGTGGAAACAGTTCTACAAGCTATCTATAACACTGCTAGCATTACTATCCTGTTAATAGTCCTAATGATCTGTCTTCCTTTTTCTAAAACTGTAAAAGGTCTTGTGCTGATGTTACAGGTCTTCTTGGTTTGGTCTTTTGCAGGGTGTGAATGGCGTTGTCCAGTACCCAAAGGGGTTTCTCAAGGAAGCCTTTGAGCTGGTGCGAGAAAGGGGAGGTGTGTGCATTAGCGATGAAGTGAGTGGCAATACAAGGGTGTAACTTGGTGCAGTGGGAACAAGACAGGCAGAGAGAAAACTCTTCAAATCCTCCTTGGAATTCCAGGAGGAAAGTAGAAAGTCCATTAACTTGGGAGAGTGACCATAAATGAAGGAAGCTTCTTCCAGTTGGCTGACTGGTTTGTTAGTAGATTAGTTAGTTGGTGTAACAAGTACAATAGAACATCAACATCCAAGTTGATGTCCATCAAATAAGTAACTAACAAGGCGTAGATTATGCTACCATTCCTCCATGGGGATGTGCTTTTTTTAATTCCCTTTTGGGGATTGAGGCAGGAACACTGACAAATCATTTAGGAAACTGAATCTCACAAATAAGTTTCCATCTTTATTTTTATCAACATAATGTTAACCAGTCTGGCAGCATATACTTTTCTGACTGAACTTGCCTGGAAATGATAGTTTTATAAATTGTAATCCAGCCTCTAAATTTTAAGAGTACCCCATTGCTGATATTCAGAAAATAGTGCTTGAAAATTTGTGAAATAGTGGAGTTCAGACAGCACAGTTGCATTAAGCACACAGAACACCCAATGGAACTAGTTTGAAGAGAACTCTTGAGCTACGTGAGTTCTAGCCCATGTTCTTAAAAGAATCAGTTTACTTAATTATACCTCATATTACAGTGTATTAAAGTAAACAAACTTTTGTTGTCTGAGAATAGCTAGGAGATAAAAGGCCAGAGAACGGCCACCAGGCACAGATGTCCTCCCAGATCACTGCTAAGGTGATCCACCATGATTGCACTAATACCTACTTAGACCCACCAAGGACAGGTAGAGAACTTGTGTTTCATACCCGTTTTAGTTCTATCCTCTGTGCTTGAACAGTTTTCTCTGAGTAAAAATCCAGCTGATGTCACACTGTCTCCTTGGTAGAAATTTTGTAAATGCCAGTTCTTTATGTGCACCAGGTTCTGGTAGGCCCCCTGGTGCCCTGCTGCCTGGTGCACTAGCATGGCTCGGGTCAGACGCCTCCTGCAGTGCTCATCCTCCTTCACCAGCCTAGCAGTAAGCTAGGCAGGACCTAGCTGAACAAAGTCTCCTACTATTCACAAAAGGAGACACCTATAGTCAATCATTTTGAAATTAGCTACATCAGGGAAGTAGACGAACTTAGCCTTTGAATCAGCACATAGTGAAGCTCCCATAAGGGGACCAACCAGAGAGAAGGTAGAAGGAATTCAAAGAATATATAAATTTCAGAATTGTCTAAGGGATGTGGTTTCATGTCTTTCAAGAATATAATTGGAAGCTGCCTTCACACAGGGTAACCTTAAGGCCTGTGGTAATGGCTGTCCTAATGAATTTGAAATTGACTGCTTTTAAGCAGAGTATGCATCCAGAGTTCCATCTTCTCACTGTTGCAGACCCAGCTGCTCCACTTCCTAAGGTATATTCATCCAGGAAGGCACTTGAGGTTATTCACCTTGGAGTGATCCATCTTGGTCTTAATATTGATTCTCCCTAAGTGACTAATCATGGTTTATTGCTCTACACAATTTTGTTCATTGTTCAAGTCATTTGATGGTTCACCATTTATACCATCTATTTATGGCTCCTTGATGCAGTGAAAAAAGAAGACAAGCAGAAAGACAAAATGTACAGGCTTCACTGCAGTATCTCATTTGGGCCAATTAATCAGCTTTCCCAAAGGCCCACAACTAGGAAACAAGAGACCCAGGATTCAACCCAGATCTTTCTGACTCCCATGTGTAAGCCCTTCTCCTACACTGGTTAGTATCATCTAAGAATAACCCCAGGAATCTGCCTTTGTTGCAGCAACCTGGAGAGAGTAGGGAGGACAAGAAGGAGATCTGAGGAAAAAAAAAAAAAAAAACTTGCTCCTTTTAATGCATTTTAGAATGGGCTTCAGGTGCCTACACCCCATCCCCACTTTGCAATGTGTACATGTGTGGAGACAGAGATACTGAGCTGGAAAGAGATCAAGGTACCTTCACCAGAAAGGCTCTGGCAGAAATTTGCATGGAGATGTTTGTGAGGCTTTATTCAATTAAGCATTTCTGCCACTCCTTCATTCATCCTGCAAATATTAAGTGTCCTTTCTGTATCAAGCACTCTTCTAGACATTGTGCATAGGGGAGGACTAAGGCAAAGTCCCTGCCATCAGACGTGTGCATTGGCGATGAGAGTCCACAGTGAGGGGTTCTGATGGCTTGTGCCTGGAATGCCTTGAATGGGAGCTCAGGAAACGCTTACTCGACCAGGTAATAAGGAAGCCAGGTTTCGAAAGACAAGAAGTTAGACAAGAAGTTAGTGAAATGGAGAAGCAGGAAAGGGCTCTCCCGAGAGAGGTGACAACGACACACAAAATCCTAAGGTCAACTTTCAGTTCAAACCACTGCAATGTCTAGATCACGGGAGTTCAACTGGATGAGCTGGGCAGAGAAGGAGGGAGGAGTGTGGGGAGGAGGAAAGGAAAAAGAATAGAGACTCAGATTTTTAAAAAATCTCTTGACAGCTTTCCAATGGTCATGCATCTGTTTTCGTCAGGTGCAGACAGGATTCGGAAGACTGGGCTCTCACTTCTGGGGTTTCCAAACCCACAATGTGATGCCTGACATTGTCACCATGGCTAAAGGGATTGGGAATGGTTTTCCCATGGCAGCAGTTGTGACTACTCCAGGTAGGACCCCAAAAAGTTTGTTCTTGCTCCTGGGCCTCCTGCATTGGCAATGGTATTGAGCATGAAGGTGGGAACTGGCGTGGGTTAGGAGCAGTAACAGGAACTACATGTTGCATTTCCCAGCAAATGAAAGAGAAACAGTCTGTCTGCCAGACTGTGGGGCAGATGGAAAGAAGTCAACCTTTCCTACTCTTGCTGTAGGAAGACTAATTCTCCTGTCCCTGAAATTCAACACAGGGTTCCACTGACACAGGATAGGGAAATGTGCTGCAAATCCAACTCTGGAATTTCCAAAAGAATCTTACACGATTACCTGTGATTCAAGGCTGGAGTGACAGATTTCTCTGTTCATGTCTAATCAACAAAACAGCCAAATTCAAGTATGATCTCACTTACCCAAAACATTCTATGAAATGAACACTAGAATGTATATTCCAATGAATTCAAGCTTTGCTGCATGTCATTTTTTATCAACCATTGATTATCAAGATTCTTAAAATTATTGTATTTTTATTTCCCACCAATGGTAAGCACATTTGTGAACCACTAATTAGGTGCCTTGTGATATCTCACTGTTTTATTGAATGAATACATGTACAAAAATATGATCATACAAGGTGAAGTATAATGAATATGACCAACCCTGAAACAATTGGAATCGTGTTGCTGGATTTGGATGTGAGATTTTTTTTTCTTGACACTTTGTCTCAAAAGTAGAACTTGGGGGGGGAAATGTTTAAAACTCCCAATGTGTCCAAAACTTCAAGGTACTTTCCAACTCATACAACACATTATAGGTTTAATTATCAAACTTCTCATTGAGCAAGTAAGCTCTTCCTCTCTTCACCCCATTATATTAGTTGGCTCAAGTTGGCAAAACAAGATGCCCCACTGGGTCTCTTAAACAATAGACACCAATTTTCCCACAGATTTGAAGACTAGAAGTGCAAGATCAAGGTGTCAACAGGATTGGTTTCTGGTGGGGCTTCCCTTCCTGGCTTGCAGATGGCTACCTTCTTGTTATATTGCATATACCCTTCCCTGTATGTGCCTTTTCAAAGCATAATCTCCAAATAGTCACAATTGAGGCTAGGGTCCATAACATCCACTCATAGCTGAATGTTGAATGAATGAGCTAAGATGCCATTTACCAAGTAAACACAATCGCAGCAGTGTGATGGGAGGCAATGGATAGGAATGTGTCGCTCTTATCACCTTTTATTTTCTACCCCTAGAAATTGCCAAATCTTTGGCTAAACGCATGTTTCACTTCAACACCTTTGGAGGGAACCCCATGGCCTGTGCCATCGGATCTGCTGTGCTTGAGGTTTGTTCCAGACTCACATCAACATCGTACATTTCACAAAATAACCATCTGAAAACCACTCATTGCATTAAGTAAAGAGCTAGTTAGTAAGTAACTCATCAACTTAGGTTAGGTTTCCAATTGTTATTCTGCCTTCCCCCTTTTTTAAGATTGACTTTGGGTGCTTAAAGTATTAGATAAGAAAATACCACATAATAAACCTCACATACATGGGAAATGTAAAAATTCACCTAGCCAGTAATAGTGCTAAATTTTTTTAATCTGGATAGTGTTTTAATGATAGTTACTAACTTTTATCCATCTTTTTAGCTTAATTTTAGTCTTGCGTTGTGTTTTTTTCTTCCTTTTGTTTCACTGTCATAAATGAAAGGCCTAAGGAAAAGCTAAGTTTATGTGATTACAACCAGGTAATTCAGGTACTATGAACAACTGTTCATCCCTATACCATTGATTTAAACTGGTATTAGCATATTTTTCTACTGAAAATGTCCTTTAAAAAAACTCTTATGAAAATACATAATAACATTTGCTTAAATAAATATAATAGATTTCTGGAAGAATGTCCAAGAGGTTCATAAATTTTTAGGAAAGGAAACTGACTGGGGTCAGGGGTCAACAGGAATCATTCTACCATCTACCCATTTGCACTCTACAGCTTCTGACCCATGGATATGATTTACCTATTCAAAAAGTTAAATTTAAAAGCACTTTGAAACAAAAATAGTTAAGACTGTTTTGCTAATTAAAGATTTATCTTCAAAGATGATTAAGTTATGAGACAACTGGGTAGAAGCGTGTCATTTATTTTATTTTATGTATAAGAGTAATTTTTTTTCAAGTGCTGTGTCATCTCAATTTAGAAGATAAAGATGATTTAAGTGAAGCAATAGTTCTTTAAAAACATCGATTGCCTGGAGTCATGCAATTACCAACAGCTAAATATAAATGTGGTATATTTCCTGTGTCTTCTCAAGGATCAGAGGTGTCTGCTGTGAGTGGAACTTAGTTGAAAATCCTTTTATATCTTCAGGTGCCCTGGCTTTGGGTGCTCAGCTAAAGAAGGCAGGATCCCAAGGTGGGACACCTGGGCTATGAGAACTTGCACCAGGCTGAGGATACAGGAAGAAGGTCACCAACTCCCAGTAGAGAAAGTACTTGTGAAACGTCTTTCCTCAGAACGTTTATCCTTTTCACCACTGCACCCTAGTTCTCAGCAAAGTCTAGAAATAATAAACTTCCAGATTATGGAATCTAGGTCACTGACATAGTGACACTTGCCAGAAAGCGGGGGTGCTTGGGGGGAAGCGTCCCCTTCACTGAGACTTTTTAATTGATTATTGCAGATCTTTTTGTGTTATCCAGGGTGTGTCCACATTGGACATTCTGGGTTAGGTTTGCCTGGTTACTATAAAGAGGGTCATGGACATTTATCTCTCTGTACTTCTCAACAGATCTTGGAATTTTTGCCACATAAGGTCACTTGGGGCTTTCTCTCAACAGGTGATTAAAGAAGAAAATCTGCAAGAAAACTGTCAAGAAGTTGGTACCTACATGTTACTGAAGCTTGCTAAGCTGCGGGATGAGTTTGACATTGTTGGAGATGTCCGAGGCAAGGGCCTCATGATAGGGATAGAAATGGTGCAGGATAAGGTAGGTTCTGATCTGTGCTTTTAGTAGCTCGGGGCCAATAGTAGGTAGAAAGCACCAGCTACAAACACACTTCATTCACTCTCTGGAGAAGGAGAGCATGACACAGACAGCCAGACTCAGTAAAGCCCTTCAGAGAAAGATAGGCAATGTTAAGAACAGAATGCTAGCAGATCATGCAGAATTCCAGAAAGGTGAAGGACAGCATTTGGAAAAGGTCTTGCCAAACCAGGCAAAAAGCACTGGCAATGACTGAATATCTAGAATTATGGGGAGGGGAAGAAATTATTTTGACAGCCATCGCACCACGCATTATTCCTCCTGAGATTACTGTTTCTCTTTCTCACTCACCACCATCTTCCACTACCCCTCCTCAATACCACAAAATCATCCTTCTTCACAGTTTTTCTCAAATCCTTGGCTGCTTGTTTCCACTGCTGCCAACCCCTAGGAACGCCATAAGGAAATCATGATTTTTCTCCCTAAACAAGGCTGGGAGGCTGTATGGATAGAGAAGAAGGGGAATCTTGATGGGGCAAGAACAATCTCACAGCCCTAACTTTCGTCCACAAGATGGAGAGTGGACAACTGATTTCTTGCTATTTGGTCTTAACCATACCATTCTACTTTAGAAGCACTGAGGCTCAGTTCTTGTAATACTCAGGTCACACCATGGACATAAGACTCTCCCATTAATAGTTCAAAGCTGGGATAGTTAAATAAGAGGCGAAAGCAAAGGGAAAACAACAAGAAAACAAAGTAATGAGGCAGAGCCCTCCTGTTCATGAGGCACATCGTACTTGTCTTCAGCTCACGACCCCAGTATCAGGTTATTTTAATTTGAGTCCACCCTAGTCCCCATGAATTCCCTGAAAGATAGCTAAATTCCTCAAGGCTAGACTCCAGAGAAGTAAACCCAACAAAAGAAGAGTGTCACTATGACAAATCCAATTTCTGTGTGCTCAAAGTCATATGAGCAAAGATGTTCATGAGAACTTTTTCACAGTAAAGGGTCAGAGTGCTCTCAAATGACCATAGATACAGAACAAGATGTATTGTGGCACATGCCTAATACCATTGCATAGATACATATTTGATATAGAAATATGTTCAAAATCTTTTGTGAGAAAAATGAAACAGTTATTAAACAGTGTCTTTAGAATGACCTCTCTTTCTCTTCCCTCTGCCATGGGTCAGTTTTAAGCATGGGCTCCACCCAGATTGAAATCCCAGCTCCTCCATTCCCTAGTTCTATTCCCTGTCCTCTCAGTGCCATTCACTACCCTACACCCAAATGTCACCTCTCCTCTCTGCCTCTGCTGTGGAAGTCCTACTCTTCGTCAAGGTCCAGTTTCACATCATCTTTCCTCCCTAATGTTTTCTTTTGCTTCTCCCCCATATATTGGTTTCACATTTCAGAGGATT
This sequence comes from Sciurus vulgaris, assembly GCF_902686455.1. Classification (NCBI taxonomy): domain Eukaryota; kingdom Metazoa; phylum Chordata; class Mammalia; order Rodentia; family Sciuridae; genus Sciurus; species Sciurus vulgaris. The sequence continues at coordinate 142,282,423 of NC_136466.1, forward strand.
CCTCAAGGACTCACTGACAAAGGATCTCCTTTGGAAAGATCTTCTGTACTATCTAGGACAGCTCTAACAAAGTTCCATAAACTGGGTGTCTTACAGACAACAAAAATTCATTTGTCACAGTTCTGAAGACCAAAATGTCCCAGATGAGTGTGCCAGCAGATCAATGTTGCATGATGGCTCACTTCTGGGTTCATATAATGGCTCACCTTCTTTCTGTACCCTCCCATGGCAGAAGAGGCAAGGGAACTCTCTTGGCCTTTCACAAAGGAACTAATTTCATTCACCCTCATGACGTAATCACCTCCTGAAGGCCCACCTGCTGATACTATCACACTGGGAATTAAGTTTCAACATATGACCTGGGGACTTGAGGGAAAGAAACATTCAATCCATGGCATCCATCATGTATAAACTTAGTTTTTATTGTACAAATACCTTATTTTCTTAAACAAGTTTGAGGCCAGGAAACATAACAAATGGTGGGTGCTTTGTGTTCGTGGATTGATCTTGGGCTCCTACAATGCTTCAGACCACATTTGTATAATTATAAAAGCCCAGAGCTCTGCTATTGTGCTAGCCAGCATAACCCAGGATGATACTCCCATCTCCCACACACGTGGTTGAAATGTAAATTGGGGCAGCTCTTTGGACAGCAAAATGTGTCTGCAACTATCAAAATTTTAAATGTTTAGAGCATTTTGACCTTGCAATTCTACTTCCAGAAATGTATCCTAAAAATACAAAAGTATATTTAAAAGATGTATTTGAACAGGGATGTTTGCAGCATTATTTATAATCATGAAAAATTGGAAACAACTGAAGTGCCCAATAGTAAGAGATTGAACAAATTACTGGCAAACAATGAAATACTAGGTAAGTTTTAAGACTATGTTTAAATATACTCACATAGAAAGATGTTCAAAATATTTTGTAATTATTAAAAGAAAATTGCATAACACTTTTTTCAGTCCTGGGGATTGAACCCAAGAGTGCTCTTCCACTGAGTGACATCCCCAGACCTTCTTTTATTTATTATTTTGAGAGGGTCTCACTAAGTTGTCCAGGCTGGTCTCAAATTTGCAATCCTCTTGCCTCAATCTACTGAGTCACTGGGATTACAGGCATGTCCCACCATGCCTGACTGCAGAACATTACTATGACTTATTTTTAAATATGCATATAAATGTATTTTTGTGCAAAGAAAAAGTGCCAGGATCACATCAAATTATCAATAGGATATGTCCTTAGGCATAGAATAGAAGGACAGGAAATTTTTCTGATTTGCTTTCTGTATTTTTATACCATTTCAATTTTTTTCAATAAATCATAATTATTTTTCTAATTGTTTCAGCATAGATTTGTCAAAAAAATAAAAAGTTAAAACCCAAAGAGATATATCTGATGTCTGAAACCACATTATACATTCATCAAGAAGCTGAATTACTTATGTGCCCATTTTATAATCAAGCAGTTGGGACATAGGCATGAACAGGAAGGCCTGAGCATGCTGCCTGTGACTTGCCTGGTTGGAGTTCTGGCCCTGCCTGTCTCTGTGGAATGCAGACAAGATATTCAATGAGTCACAACTGTTGAGGTAGGGTGGGGTAAGATGGAAAGGAAACAAGGAGGTGCTGGCCCATACTAATGTTGGGGTGAGGCCAGACCAACTCCATCTTTACAGATCTGTAAATTTGAGCAAGGCCTCCACCAACCCAAACCTTTCCAGTAATGCTGGCCCCTCTGATTTCTGGTCCTTCAAATCGCATTTAATTTCTCTCCAATTCCCATAGTTTAAGCCTGAATTACCTCAATCTTCCTTCTCCAATAGGTAAGAACCTCAGGAGCAAGCAAAAATGCATGGTGAAATTTGGGGTTTGAAGAGAAGATCTTAGTCTTTTCTCCAATCCCAGATTCTCCATTACCAATGATCTGAAAGTTGGAAAGGTATTTTCCTTTTCATAAAGCTTTAAGACAAATTTTAAAATAGGCAAACAAAAGGGGCCCTGGAAAGTCAGACCATTGCTAATAAGATACAGACACCATACAAGGAATAGAGAATTTTTGGAAAGAGTTGGATTAAGAGGTAGTGGGTTAGCAGATGAATGGATTAAAAAATTATATATATATATATATATATATATATATATATATATATAAAATGAAATATTACTCAACTCAAAGAAGAATGAAATTATGGCGTTTGCTTGTAAATGGATGGAGCTGGAGAATATCATGCTAAGTGAAATAAGCCAATCCCAAAAAACAAAAGGCTGAATGTTTTCTCTGATATGTGGATGCTAATTCACAATAAGGGGGTGGGTGCTAGGGAAGAATAGAGTTACTTTAGATTAGATAGAGGGAATTAAAGGGAAGGGAGGGGGTATGGGAATAGGAAGGGCAGTAGAATGAATCAGACATTATTACCCCATGCACATATATAACTATACAATTGGTGGGATTTTACATCATGTATAACCAAAAGAATGAGAAATTGTACTCCATTACATATGATGTATCAAAGTGCATTTACTGTCATGTATAACTAATTAAAACAAATTTTAAAATTTTTAAAATAAAGAGGCAGTGGGCAGAAGAGAATAGACACCAAAGCACATAGGAGGGCAGACAGGAAGTGCTGAAGAGAATAACAAAACAGCATACTGGAGGAACCTCCCTGTACCTGCAGGGGCTGACTCAGGGGCAAGGATCATGTTTTATGTACCTAAAATCAGAGAGCCAAAGCAGCGATGGAGGAGGCCTGGAGCAGCTCCCTGCCCAGCCATCTTGTTATATACAAATCTGAAACCCTGCCCAGACATTCTAATTTGACCTAAGGTGAATGCCAAATATCTGTAGTGTGAAAGGCTTTCAGGTAATATACACAAAATCAGACTTGGAAAGAAACATAGTTAGAGGAAGATATTTATGATCAGAGATGAAGAAGGCAGGAGTCACAGAGAAACAATGCAAGCTGCGGCCCGATGTCACCAAAGGAAACTGACATGTTGAATCCGCAGGGAGGGGAGCAACAACATCCATTGCCTAGAGATCTGACACGGCCTCTGGGGTTCTGAAGTGCTTTCCTTTCCTGCCCCTGGAAGATGAAGTCTTGGGGGAGAAAGAGCAAATTTCACAAGGGAGAATGATGTGGTCAAAACAGCCCCCCACCCCAGCTTCCTGGCCATCAGGGCCCAGGGAACGATTGGTCTGCTGGTGCTCTTGTGCAACTGCTGAGCCACTGCCTGGATTTTTGAAATGAGCTCTTTCCAGTGGCAGAACACAGTGAAGAGTTGAGAAGGATTTCAACATAAGTAAAACAGACTTTAAATTCAGTTATTAAGGAACCAAACTCCCAATGTAGCCATTAGCAGAGCCAAGATTCACTGGCTATCTGCATAGAACTTAGTTTTGTTCTTGGGAATTTGGGATGAAGTGGAATAAAGACAAATATTTTTTAATAACACTCTCCAAAAATCTGCTTCAGCAATTAACAGCTTTATTTAATTACAGGAACATTCGTCGCTTTAGTTTTGTTTTGTTTGTTTTGTTCTCTCCCTCTTGGGAAATTGTTCCCCTAACCATGCAAACACCAAATAGGAAACATTTTTAAAATGTATTCACAGGCGAGCCGCCAGCCTCTTCCTCCTGAAGAAGTAAGTCAAATCCATGAGGACTGCAAAAACATGGGTCTCATACTGGGCAGAGGAGGCATTTTTTCTCAGGTAAGAGAAAGACTGGTGTTTAAAAGTCCTTTCCGTGATGTGCCAATGCGGGTGGCTTTTATTCCCGACTGTGCTAGGGTGCCTGTGCTCTAGGGAGACTGCTCAGGCGTTCTCAAAAGGGCCAAAAGGGACAGTGAGACCTCCTTGTGCCACTAGGGGGCGCTATAGTGAAATGATTTGGTTGTCGCAGTTCTGAGGGGAGAAGACACAGGCGAGCCTAAGACGGACAGCCAGACCAGACGATTTACAGTATAGAGAATAATAGAAACGGAACATTCATGCAATAAACAACTTGTCTCGCTTATGAATTCATTTTAACTCCTGTTAAAGCAATCCTAGCCACCCTTAACTCAGTCCTGAGTTCTGACTGTATGAACTTGCTTATCAAGTGAGTGGCCATTGTGGCAGTCCTGGCTGATTGATCCCTGCAGAAGAGGTGGGGGACTTCCCAGGCATAGTCCCTAGTGCAGAACTCAGGATCGGGCACTTCCAGTGCCCTCAACCTCTGACTGGGAAATTCAGAGATGTAGCTCTCTCCCTGCTCCCTTCCCGGAAAAGCCAAATCCCAGCTTCACAGTCAGGACCTGTTCCCGACAACCCTGTACTTCTGAACTGGGGTGCTGTGCTGTGAGTAGCATGATCTGTCCCCACACCAGGGATGGCGGCCAGGGCAGAGATTTAAGAGTAAGAGTAACTTCAGTTCCCCTAATCTGCTCTTGGGCTTTGTCAACTTTCTTGCCTATATTTTTTAAATTATGACACATGATAATTATACTTATTTGGGGGGTACCATCCCATGTTTCAGTACATATATACATTGTGTAATGTCCAAACAAGGGTAAGCATACTTATCACCTCATTCATCACTTCTTTATGGTGAAAACATTCATAAATCATTTCTTGCAGCTTTTTAAAATATACAATGCATTATTATCTATAGTTGACCAGTTGTGCGATAGCACACCAGAACTTCTTGCTCCTATCTAACTGTAGCTTAGTATCTCTGACAATTTCAACATTTCTCAATCCTGACAGTTTCTGGGGTTTATTCCTGCCTCCTTCCATTTCCATGGATACTGAAACATCCACTTCTTGCCTCATACTTCCCAGAGAAAATTCAAGCTATCAGGCAAGGCCACCAAATAAACCGTAAATATTTTTTCTGTATAAATCAGATAGCATAACTCATTTACTAAAATCCTAAGCTATGCAAGTTCTAAAGACATGAAACAATTGTTCACTACTTAGCTATTCCTTCATTATTGGCCAACATTTATTTTAAGTGCTAAGCAGCAGGTGATATGCCGAAAACTGAAGATACAATGATAAATAAAGCGTGGTGTGGTCCCTCCTTCATGAAGTTTATAGGAGAGAAAGACATATAAACAGAAAATTACAGTGCAATGTGGTGAACTCAACCTCAAATATAAAAAGAGGTGTTCATAGGAGGAGAGAGAATGGATACTAGGCCAGTCTTTTGGGCTAGCAGACTGTTAACTAATGACCAAGGGCTGTTTTCAACACTTTGCATGTACTGACTCATGTCATACCCTCAACAAGCCTAGGAAATAATACCACTATTAACTTTATTGTACAGATAAAGAAAAAGAGGCAGGGAGAGGTTAATTGCCCAAGTCACATAGTAAGTGGCAGAATGAAGATTCAGACCCAGGCAGTCTGATTTAGGAATAAACCTAAGGTGGAAAACTGGAAACAGGGAGTCTGGAGTGGAAAGGGTGTGACTTAGGATGCTGTTTGAACTTGAACAGTGATTGAAAGGACAGAGGAGACATTCCAAGGATAATTTTGGAAGTCTGACTTGGTGAAGGCAGACACGAATGAATTCATCCTTGAATATGCTCCTTTTGCAGTGTTTGTGAGCATCTGGCTATAGCCAAGCCTGCAGCTCAGAGGAAGGGCTAAGATGAAGCGCACAGCTGAGGGTGGCAGCGTGTAAGTGGTGAGAGGGGGACAGATGTCGCACAGGAGGCCAGTGTCTAGGTGAGAGGCACAGTGAGGTAAGGTAACACCACCACTTAACAGGCAAAAAGGAAGTTGGAGCCAGAAATGGGCAGACAGGTATGAAGAGGGTTAGAAGAGAGTGGAGTCATGGAAGAAAGAGAGTGGAAAGGTTCAGGAAGAAGGAAGGTCCAAAGCATCAAATGCAGGAAAGGCCAGGAAGGATAAGGGTGAGAAATGCCCAGCGAATTCTCCAGTTGATCCAGTTCAGTGATGTCAGAAAGTTACAGGGATAGAAACTATAACATTGTGGACTGGGATGTGGATGGGGAAGGGTGAAGCGAAAACTAGTGACCAACAGGCATCAACCTGTCTTTCTAAGGTTTGAATAAAAGCAGGTGGAGAACACCTGTATGGTAGCTAGAGGGGACCAGGGGGGTCACCACAAGTGGTTATTTGTTGTGGTTTGAATTTGGCTTATGAGAGCTTTAAGCCTGCTAGTTTTAGAGACTGGGGGTAGCTAAAGAGAAGTTGGAAAGAAGATGCAAGAGAACAAAGAGGTGTTTTCTGAAGTGAAAGTATGGGTGCATCCAAGGTCAAGGGCACAGGCAGATGATTTGGAGTCAAATGGTAAGGACATCTCATTCTCTGAGCCTTTGGGAAAGAATATAGATGGATGTCAGAGCAGACGGGTTTATATGAAGGTCTTGCCTGACAGCTTCACTTTTCTCCAAGAATTATGAGGCATGATTGGCTATGAAAAACAATGAGAAGCACAGGAATTGAGAAAGAAAACTAAGGATACTGAAGGTTTCAAATGAGAAGGGAAACTGGCAGAGATCAATAAAAATCTCAGAGACCAGGAGACATTGGAGACCCTGGATATCTAGTGGTATCAGTCAAGCCTGCTCTGTGATTTTCTTAACACTTCTCAGCCATGTGAGTTGGAGGAAAGCAGTTCAATTACAGTTTTAATCAGACTGAGACTTGGCCACACGTGTATAGCAGCAAAAAGGTAGAAATGCAAACAAAATTAAAAGGTCAGGTGAGAGCATAGTTCAGTCAACTACACAATCAAAACAGGGTAGGAATGGAAGGAAGATATCTGAGTGGGGTGAAATACCTGAAGGTAATGAAAGGATGAGGAGACTGGGGTTTGTGATGAAAAGGGTAGGTGTAATGGGAATCAAAAATTGGGTTATTCTGGTGAAAAGAAAGTTCGTGACATTGGTTTTGGGTGTGAATGGATGCAGAAAAGTGGAGATGAAAGTTCTGAGAGTTTGGTCCCTCAGAAAATGAACTTGGTTTATACACAAAGGAATTAAAATCAGCAATATTACAGTAATGCAGCCACATCAATGTTTATAGCAGCTCAACTCACAAGAGCTGAACTATGGAACCAACCTAGGTGCCCTTCAGCAGATGAATGGATAAAAAAAAAAATGTTAAAGAAGAATGAAATGATGGCATTTGCCTGTAAATGGATGGAGTTGGAGAATATCATGCTAAACAAAATAAGCCAATCCCATAAAAACAGAAGTCGAATGTTTTCTCTGATATGGGGTTACTAATTCACAATAAGTGGGGGGGTACTAGGGAAGAGTAGAGGTAGAGGGGAGTGAAGGGAAGGGAAGGGGTACGGGGGAAGGAAGGATAATAGAATGAATTAAGCATTATTACCCCATGTACATATATAATTATATGACTGGTGGGATTCTACATCATGTACACCCAGAAGAATGAGAAATTATACTCTTCTGTATATGATGTGTCAAGATGAATTCTACTGTCATGAATAACTAATTAGAGCAAATAAAAAAAGAAAAAATGAAGCTAGTCAGTTGGGTTCTACACACAGACAGGGAGGTCACCTTGGTGATGGTAGTAATTGAGTGTAGAGAGGCCACTCAAGGTGATAGAAGGACCAGGAGTTGAACTGATGACAAAAAGGAAAAGGCTTGGAGACGGCTCCTAGAAGGAGAAGGAGATAGGAGAGAAATGTAAGAAACAGCATAAAAACAGGTTTGGGATTCTTAGTGCAGGGCTGTTCCTCAAAGCCATCTCTATTCTCTGATTATCTGTTTTCCTGTCTTCCCAGACCTTTCGCATTGCGCCCCCAATGCGCATCACTAAACCAGAAGTCGACTTTGCAGTGGAAGTATTTCATTCTGCCTTAATCCAACACATGGAGAGAAGAGCAAAGAAAAACTTTTAGAAATTAGAAAACTCAAGCCTCAGGAACTTCCCACTTCTGTGCAAGGGTGACTTTGAGGAATTTCCAAACCACTGGTGTAAGGAGTGAAGCGGCAGCTCTCCACAGTAGTTGTAAAAGACCTGGCTGACTGCCTCCCAGCCGTGTTTATCAACAGAGATCCCATTATATTGAGAATTCTATCCTCTGAGAAAAGGATCTCTATCTTAGAGAATCATTCCTAGATAGTCTAAGGTCATTTGATTCTCTTCTGCCTTCATTAGTTTCAGCCTGAATATGTGGTACTTTTTTGGTCAATGAATCCTGAAGGAAAATCTTTTGGTGGAGGTGCCTTCAGGAAAGGCTTCTCTACTCTTCAGCTCAGGAGGAGATGTCTCCTTATTGCACTGAAAACATCTTTTGTCGACACGGGATCCCTGGAACCATGTTATCCATCTTGGATCCAATAGGAAAGCCTGATTGCTGAGTTTGGAAGGGGAACGGAAGCTGAGTGCTTCCTGATGCTAATGAAGCACTGATAACCAATCCTGGAACCACCCTATCTCAGGTCTTCTTGATATATGAGAGAATAAATTCATAGTAGTGCATGAGTCCTTTTAAGTTTTCCATTACTATAGCTAAAAGCACACTAAGAAATGATGCAGAAAATTCCTTAGGGAGAAGGCTTCCTCCACCTTTAACTCCCTTAAAATATCAGAGCTTTCTTTTCTTCTCCATTCTCACTTCTATGATTCCAGTTGGGTCTAAACCTTCATTACTCTCATTGCAAAAGTCTCCAAGTCCAGAATTTCTCAAACTTTAATCGTCAGAATATGCATTCATGATTCCCTATGTGTGTGTGCTGCTTGTCTTAAAATTGACAATATTTTTCCTTCACTTTTTGTTTAGATACATTTACTAGTAAATATGATTAATGAGAAATCAATATTACTTGTCATAAGTATAAAGTAAACATAAAAACAGAGTAAACAAGCAACACAATCCAGTTCCTTCTAGTGAGACACAGATGTTTGCAAATGTTCTCAGCCTGAAGAGAATTTTGTTCAAAAGTGATGTTAGAGACTATTTGAGAGGTGTTAGAAACATATTGGCAAACTGAGACCTTCTCCTAAACACACAGAGAAGAGGGTCTGGAGAACTGAAAGGGAAATAACTTCCTCAGCATGTGATTGGATATTTATTTAAAGCTGTGTCCTGATTTGAAGCCACATCCTGTCTACCCTACTGAAATGTCTGTTCGACTAACACATCCTACATCTCACTACCAGATTTGTTTCCATCAAGCATCAACTTAAACATAGCATCCCCTTAACACAAAGCCTCCCAGTAGCTCTCTATTGTCCCCTGGATAAGGTGACAACTCTCTATATCCAAATGGAGCCAACACCTCAGGAACATTCAGTCTGAGCACTATGGAATGGTCATTGGATTAAGAGTCTAATGTCCCATACCTAGTTCTTAATTTGCCCTAAGTGACCTTGATCAAACCTTTAAATGTCTTCTTAACTTCGGTTTGTGCCCAAGTGTATCCACACTTGCCCTCCTTGTCTCCTGGAGCTGCGCTGGGAATCAAGTGAGCCATGGATGCAGTAGATCTTTACAAATTGATGAACCACATGAAAAAGAAATTCAAGCTACATTTCTTTTTTTTCTCTTCACTATAAAATTTTTCCCAAGAACAAGTTTTCAACACCATTTATGCTTATTCGCCTTCCGTCCAAGCCCCAACCACTAGGATCTCATTCCTGCCTCTCAGTCCTTGAAAACTACCTTCTCGGAAGGCAACCTGTGACTTCTTTATGCCCAAAACATGTTTCCTTTGAAAGATTTTTGTCTAAATGATGGCTCCTTCTTGAATAATACACTTCTCTGTTGTACTGTGGCCCTCCTATCTCAGATGGGTCTTTCCCAGCTCTTTCCTGGCAACTCCTCAGCTATGACAATCTGCCCTGGTCTGTCCTTTTTCCATGCTACACTTTCCTTATGAGCAGCTCATCCACTTCTGAAATTTCATCTGCTTTAATTATGCGGATGATTTTTCAAATATTTAACTTTGGTCCCAAACTTTTTTCTGAGTTCTAACCTCAAAACTATCATTCTTTGGACACTTGCATTTGGATGTCACAAGGACATTTCAAGTTTTATTTATTTGTGTCACTTACTTATTTTGGTGCTGGGGTTTGAACACATTGAGCTTGAGCTACATCCCACATCCCACATCTTTTTCTTTTTCCTTTTAGGCAGGATTTTGCTAATTTGCTCAGGTGGCCTTGAACTTAACAATGTTCCTGCTTCAGCCTCCTTAGCACTGAAATTATAGATTATGGGCACAGGAGCCACCACACCTGGCTCACACGGACATTTCAAATTCATCAGATTTAACCTAAGACCTACTAAATATCTCTCCTCTCATGGATACCTTCTTTATTAATGGTATGTTTTTATCTCAGACTCACATTTCAGATAATTTTTTTCTTCATTTAACTAAATTTTGTTAATACTTTCCTCAACATTGCCCACTTGTACCAAAACCGCCTCAATTCGGGCTATCTTTCCTAAGTTATTTAAACTGCCTCCTCACTGGTATCATTCCCAATCCATCCTCTACCATAATACCAAAGACACATACTTAAATCATAAATATCATCATGTGTCTTATCACTTGAAGTCTTTGGAAGTTCCCCACTGCTATGGAACAAAGTCCGGACTCCAATTATTGTGGCATTTCAGAGCCTTAATAATTTGCTTCCAAATCAACTTTTTGATCTGTTTCCACCTTTCTTTTCATATCATGCACCTTGTTTCTTTGCTCTTCTAGTGAACCTTTCATATTCAAGATAATGTTCCCAAGGGTGCCAGATATCCTCTCCTGGAAAGAGGGGCTAAGAGAGTTAGTCTTTCAGATAAATTCATATGACATATTCCCAGTTGGTCTTCCATTTCCAGGGGACACCTTAGTGTCAAAGTGTCTTTGCATGTTTTCTGTTACTCTAACAAAATACTGAAGACTAAATAATTTATACAGAATAAAGGGTGAGCCAGGTGCAGTGGTTCATAACTGTAATCCCAGTGACTAGGAGGCTGAGGCAGGGGGATCACAAATTCAAGGCCAGCCCTGCCTCAGAAACTCAGAAAGACCCTGTCTCAAAATAAAAAATAAACAGGGCTGGGGATGTAGCTCAGTGGCAGTGCCCCTGAGATCCATCCCCAGTACCAATAAATAAATACTTTTGACTCATAGATCTGGAGGCTGGAAAATCAAAATCAGGTGGTCACAATTCGTGAGGACCACATGCTCTTCAAATTCATGGCAGAAAGCTAAAGGGCAAGCCAGCACATGGGGAAGAAAGAGATAAAGGATGGACTTGCTTATAGCAACCTGTTCTCACAGTAATCCAGCCTGGCGAAAATGAGAACCCACTCACAAAAGAATGGCATTAGTCCATTAGAAAGGGCTCTGCCCAAACACCTTCCACTCGGCCCCACCTCCCAACATGGCAGCACTGAGAACCAAGCCTCCACGTGAGTTTTGGTGGAGACACAATGTGTTCAAAACATAGCAATAAAGTCAGGAGTGAAATCCCAAAGGGTAACCAAGACCCAGGTCTCATTTTGACTCTGTGAAGGGTGCTTGGCTCTCCACAAGCCCCTGTGGATCAGGATGAACCATAACTTCTTTTTGAAGTGCAGTGGGGAATTGAAGAGGAGCAAGCACCAGAGGCATAAGAGCAGGAAGGGCAAACGCTGGGGCATTGGAGCATGGACAGCGGTTCAGTTCTCTCAATGACTTATCAGCATGAGGGAGTCCTCCTCCTTTCCATTTGGAGTGTGGGTGGGAGCTTAGCACCACCATTTTTCCCCTTCCATTTTCTGCTCTACCCACAAGAGGTGGGACATGAGCCAGCTTACATAAGGCAAGGAGGCCACATTCTTGCCAAGCTCTTTTTTATTTCCTTTCTTGTTAAAATGGTCTAAAGTGAAGATAATGAACACTTAGCTCAAGTAAACTTTTTTCCACACAAGGAACATATTGTCAGTGAGTCACGTGATTAGAATGTAGCATTAAAAAGTTGGCGACCAGGGCTGGACTTGTAACTCAGTGGTGGAGCGCCTGCCTCACACATGTGAGGCCCTGGGTTCCATCCTTAGCACCACAAAAAATAAATAAATAAATAAATAAAATAAAGGTATTGTGTCCATCTACAAGTAAAAATATTTTTTAAGAAAATGTTAGCAACTATTTATAAAAACACTTGAAATGCCAATCCAATCAAGAGGGAGTAATTTTTTTAAAATCACATGAAACTTTGGTTATAGCATTAATAACAATACGATTATTATAAAATAATACCTATAAACAGGTAATACAATCATAAACTGCAATCCTATTTGTATTATAAAAACTCTATCTTGTAAATCAGTGTAATTTTTCACTAGATGCCCTTCAGCGTCCTAACAGATTGGCTCCAGGACCTTCTGCAGACACCAAAATTCAAATATTCTCCAGTCTCTTAAATAAAGTAGCATAGGACTTCCATATAGACTAGGCACATCCTCCTATATACTTTAAATTACCCCTAGATTACTTATACCTAATACAATGGAAATGCTAGTGTTGTTTAGGAATAATGACAAGAAAAATGTCTGTATGCGTTCAGTACAGATGCAATTTTTTTTCAAATGTTTTGATCCATACTTGATTGGATATATGGATGAGGAACCTATGGAGACATAGGGACCACTGTAACTCAACTCATTCTCAAAAGGTTTCTCCAAACTACGGGAGGATATAAGTCCTCTTCCACCTTTCAATCCCACTCAAATCTCCCTTTCCTGCAAGGAATACCAAAATAACAATAGAAAACATAACAACATTCATCCCTTTGTCATCAGAATATTAACAGCAGGGCTTCAGAATCAACATCTGGAAGTGCTGTTGAAAGGTTGCTGAGTCCTGCAGCAGAAGTTTGCTATTGGTTAATTAAAGCAGAAGGTTCACTTTCAACTGAGGCAGAGTCAGTAAAAATGGTACAGCTCTACCCCATTAAAAATGGTAATAGAATCTCAACAAAGGGTCCACTGAATTTAGGTGATTGAAGTTATGGAAACAAAACCTAGATTGTATCAATCTCTTTGGGTTTAGTAAAGATAAAGTAGATAAGCCTTGGTGGGGTTGGAGGCCAATGTAGAAAACATTTGGCAGATCTGAAGGTTTGGAGAGAGGAATGCAGGATGGAGAACAGCCATACAGAGTGTTATGGTTTAGATGTGGTGTCCGCACTGCAAGACGGTTTGGGGGAGAAATTATTGGATCATAGCCTTAACCTAATCAGTGAATTAATCCCAGATGGGATTAACTGAGTGGTAATTGGAGGCAGCTGGGGTGTGTCTGGAGGACGTGGTCCGTTGGGGGCGTGGCTTTGGGGTATATATTTTACATCTGGAGAGTTGAGGCCCAAGTAATGGAGCCTGCTGTCTATGGATTAAGACCTTTGAAACTGTGAGCCTCCAAATAAACTTTTCCTCCTCTAAAATCGTTCTGATCATATATCTTTTAGTCCCAGCAGCGCAAAAGCTGATTAAAACTCAGAGGTCTTCAGAACACGGCATAATCAAGAACAGAACAGAATGCAGGAGCGGGTGAGGACAGGTTAGGGAGGATCACTGCAGACAGAACTACTGAAAAAATGAAGCTTAATTAGATGGAACAACTTGACACGGATAGAGCGTGCACATTCTCTCCACGTGTTCTGTTCTAGGAAAGTGAACCTGGCTGAGCTGCAACTATCCCATAAAGGAAGAGGACGGTGTAACCCACAGAGCACTTGAGAGAATCTGAATAACAAACACATGGCAGTGCTTTCATAACCTTAACTCAATCTGTAAAACTCCCTGCCTCCCCCTGACCCGGTGCTAGAGTTGGAACTCTGCACCCAGTACATACTAGGCAAATACTCTGCCACCTACCTGGAATCCCTGCTTGTGACAGAACTTCCTTAACTGTCCTGGGCTGCTGCTTCTCATGTATACATCTTTTCTCCTTCACTGGACTCTGCTGGCAGGACAGTACTCCTCACAGGGCAAAAACTAGCTCCTAAAGGTGCTATGTGTCTTTTATCTATGGGTTTATGACATTTTAAGGCAGCAATCAGCCCATATGAAATAAAGGTTGAGCCACCTGACAAAGACTTTGTGTGAGTGTTTAGAAATATATATAGCATATGTTTAGAAATGTGTGTAACATGTCATTAGAAACATATAGAATAAACATATATAATAAATAAATATATTATCAGAAATATATTTAGGGCCAAGTCGTGGTGGTGAGAGCCTGTAATCCTAGTGACTCAGGAGACCAAGGAGCAGGAGATTCAGGGTTGCAGCCTGCGATTCCTGGCTTCGATCCCCAGTGAGAGAGTGTAAGTATTTAGACATATATTATTTGTATATTTAGAATTTTTGTAATTAAGTACAACATGTTATTTTAGAAGGAAAAGGAAGTCACTCTTAGATTAATTACAAGAAGAGCATAGTAAGCCAGAAAGAATCTAGAAACCTCCCAGAATCTCTTAGGCATTCTCTAAGGGGGTCTTGCACTCTACTTAGTTCCCCTACCTACATCCCTGCCCTCGCTCTTAGTAAGTGACTTTGCATTTAATTTATCAGAAAAACAAAGTATCCAGCAAAACTTCCATCACTCACCTTCCTAAAACCCTCTCCTACCTTCCTGCTCTCTGCCTCTTGCTTGCTCACCCATTCAGCCAGGGCCTGAATGACTTTTCTGTCTTTTATCTTCCAGGTTGGCCCGGCGCTGCAGAAGTCTCTGGGCCTGCAATAGTGCACCCGCACCCCCTCTAGCCTGCAACAAGGCTTTGTCAGCTAATGCTTCCTTCTTCCTTCACAGAGCATCTTCCCTCCGATGATCAGGCTACTGTTCTACATAAACCTTTGCTCTCCCCTGTATAGTCTCCAAGATCTGGCTGTGCCAGTTAGTTATTCTCTGCTGGATTTTCAACTTCTACATTCTTTTGGGTTCTTCCCTCTCAGCCTATAAGCATGCTTGTCTTTCAAGAAAAAAAAAAAAAAATCCTTCCTCCCAAAAAATGCCCTCTTCCTTAAAGTGCAGCTGCTGGGAAAAACGTAGGGGCTCTGCTCTGTTATTTCCTCTCACTCTCTCGGTACCCTGCAGGCTGGTCCATGAACCTATTCTTGCAAAAGTGACCAATCACCCCCCACTTGCTGAATTCAACAGAAAAGCTGCAGCCCACAGGCTGCTTAGCATCTGTATACACTCTTCCAGAAACTCTTCTCCTCTACTGCTTAAGAAATGACGTTCACCGTCTTCCATTCTCCTACCTCTCATGTCCTTTGCATTCTCCTGCACTGGTTTTTGTTCCATTCGCTTCCCAGTGCTGGCATACCACAGGGATATCGCCTTAACCTCTTTTGGTCCCTAACAGTTTATCTGGATAGTTTTGCTGATGCCGATGTCTCCAAGGCAACCTCCTCTTGCGCTTGGAGATTCACAGTCCACACCTGGTTGCCTGAACACCTCAGGCTGAGTACCTGCTGTATGTCCTCTTCCAGAGGGCACGGGCACTCCTGACCACAGGAGTGCTGATTGATCCTCGGCCTCCTTGCCTTAAGCTGTGTCGGTTTCTTCTTCCACTGCCACTTCTCCGTCCCACCCCTGCCTCAGATTCCAGCTGCTCTCCCAGCCATCCCTTCGTGGCCCCATTACCTGCTGGTCATGGCTTTCTTGCCTCTTCTAATCCGCCCCAGACCTGGCTGGCAGGACCTATGGAGAATCTCACTGCCAGCCCTTGCCAGGCTTTGGACCTTCTGTGTCACACTCATTGCTGTGTTCCCCGCTGGGTCACAGTGCCCAGAATAACAGTCAACACCTCACCCTCAGTCTTGCAAAAGCTGAGGATGTGGCTCTTCCTGTTACCTAACGCTTCTTCTGCTCCAGCAAAGAGCCCCAACTTGCAGGCCCTGTAGATTGTTACTTGAAGCAATTTTTTAAAAAGCAAGGAGGTAGGAGGTGAATGGAAATTATGCCAAAAATAAAGTATTTTTAGCATTCTGTTTTCTTCCTAAGATGGCACTAGGGATGAGGAATGGCAATTTAAGTGAACTTCAGCAGGAGTGTTGTTAAAAGTCACTGATCGGGCTGAGGTGGTCTCTAGCTAGTTCCATTCAGCACTTCCACCCACCAGGACCTGGTGAAGAAGGGGCCTGATCCATACTTCTCTGGTGTCCTGTGCCAGTCCTAGACAGAAGGGCCACTTTATTCTTGACAACACCCCAGGAGTCAAATCCTAGATCTGGGAGCCATCTCCAATAAACCCCCTTCTTTCTTTTTTGTAGCAATATCCCACGATTCATCTTATTTTTAGCAAGGAGCTCCCTCCCTGACTTCTACCTTTCCATCTCTTCTCACATTTCTCCCAGTGGAATCTTACACCCCAAATCAACTTGTCCCTGACTCCCCTGACACGCCCAAGAAGTACTCTGCTGAGATGCAGAGGTCTGGTAGAGAGAAGCAGGGTGTATTTTCATTCAATTCTTTCTGTATTAAAGTTTTAAAGATTCAGATTTTGCCACTTTTAAAAATATCCCTCAGAGATACAGAATTGTGCTGTCTAGGTGCACAATTTTAAAAGAACATATTTGTAAAAGAAAAACAAAATTGCAAGATTCACACTACTGATTTCAAAACTTACTATAGAGTTACAGCAGTCAAACTGGTGTGATACTAGCTTAAGCCCAGACATACAGTACCAAGAGAATAGGACAGACAGCCCAGAAATAAACCAGCACATATATGTTCAATTGATTTTTGACAAGAGCAAATACCATTCAATAGGGAAAGGACAGTCTTTTCAACAGTAATAGGAAAACTGAATAGCCACATGCAAAAAAAGAAAAAATGAAATTGGATCCTTCCCTTATAATACATATAAAAGTTAAACTCCAAACAAAAACTTAAACATAAGAAGTAAAACTATTAAACTCTAAGAAGAAAACACAAGTGAAAATCTTTTTAGGATTGGATTTAGTGAGTATTTCTTAGACAAGACTCCAAAAGCATAGTTAATAAAAATAAAAAGAGATAAAATGAGCTATTCAAAATTTAAAAATTTTAAGCATCAAAGAAATCTATCAAGAGAATGAAATAGAGCATGTAATGGTAGAAACTATTTGCAAATCATTTATCTAATAATATCCAAAATATATAAAGAATTCCTGTAACTCAATATTAACAACAACACTTTAAAAAATGGGCAGAGGACTTGTTAGTTCCTCAAAGAAGGTATACAAATAGCCAGTAATTATATGAAAAGATTTTCAACATCCATGGTCATTAGGGAAATGCAAATCAAAACCACAAAGAGATACCACTTTATGTTCATTCAGATGGGTATTAATGAAAAATAAAGAATGAAACAGCAAACACTGATAAAAAATGTGGAGAAATAGGAAAGCTTCCATGTTGCCTACAAGATGTAATATTTTCTGCTGTGGAAAAGGGGTAATTCCTCAAAGAGTTAAACCTAGTATTACTAGATGATCCAGCAATTCCACCACTGAATATAAGCCCAAAAGAATTGGAAGCAAGGACTCAATCAAGTATTTGTACTCTCAATCCATAGCAGCATTATTCAGTCACCAAAAGAAGGAAACAACTCAAATGTCCATCAATGGATGAATGGATAAACAAAAATGTGGTATGTATATACAGTAGAATATTATTCAGCCTCCAAAAAGAAGGAAATTCAATGCATACTATAACATAGAAAAGCCTCAAAACAAAATGCCAAGTGAGATAAACCAATCACAAAAGGACAAATATTGTGGTTCTACTTATGTAAGGTACTCAGGTATAGTCAAATTCATAGAGATAGAAAGCATAATAGAAATTTCTAGGGCCTATGGAGAAGAGGGAAGAGAATGTCATTGATGAATGGGTACAGGATTTCTGTTTGGGATGAGTTCTGAACATGAGTAGCGGTGATAATTGAGCAACATTGTAAATCTGCTAAATGACACTGAATTCTACATTTAAAAATGGATAAAATGATAAATTTTGCAATGGTTTCTTAAATTTTTAAAAAATTTTACAAAGAATATATTTGTGAATGGAGAAAATTTTCAACGAGAACAAAGGGAATGATTAATACAGAGACTTAAGTTGTGTGAATGAATAGAATGGTAGAGAGATTTGGTTGCTTTTGTAGATAGGTTCTACTTCATATCTAGATAAGAAAAAATTGTTCACAGTGGCAGGGGGAACACATTCCTCTTCTTCATGTATGAGTTCCTGATAGCTTCTTGGAACATAGAAAGGTACCAACAAATATGTAAACAAAGATGCCTGGTTCGCGATCACTGCTCACTAAGCACCTCACCAAAGAAGGTGGAAGATAAAGGATCTTTTCCCTAAAGGGAGTTCTCTCATCTGTAAAATGAGCAGCTTGAACTAGATAGATAGACAAAGCTCCAGTTTCTACTGTCTGAAATGTTAAAGCAGTAAAAGAGTCAAGTAAGCGATTTCCTTAAGGGTCTTGAGTGCTGTGACTTCAGGTCTTGCCAGACTGGCGTAGCACCAAGGTACAAATGGCTGTCTGGACGCCTCAGTGCTGCTAACGACATGGGAAATTTGAAAGCGAGGCTCACAGATCTGGGAGTGGGGAAGGTTTTCTCCCCTCAATGTTTTAGGTGTCTCTTGAAGCACCAAAGCACCAGGTGTAGGCTGAACTTCAACCAATAATATACAGTCTGATCACGGTGTCTGCTTCCCACAAGCCAGTCTGCTCTTAGATTACTTTGTTTTTCATTCTGTGATGAAGTTGCTCATGGCTCAAAAGGTAAATGCCAGGCAGTAATAGTAAATGATTAAGGTGACAGGAAAATTTTGCTTAAGAAGGTTACTCTGTATTTTTAAATGAAGCTTGAGATTTTAATGCTTCGTCAAAAGTTTAAAAAAAATCAAGTTATGCAATTCCAAAACAGACTGATTTAAAAATGCACAGTGATATTTTAGGAGCACCCCCAAAAGGTTGACAAAATCATAGGCATTACCTCATTTCCCCCTGAGGTATTATTGTTTATGCTGATAGGAAGACAAAGATTTAAAAAAGAGAATTAAACCAGAGGTTAATTAAATTTTAAAGGAGATTAGACTTGGGTCTAACAATCTAAAGTTTCTATTTGAAAATGGCTAATGGAGTCAAACAGAAAATGACCTTCACTAAGTATTGCTAACTTGCCGCTACCCTCCAGTGCAGAGTGATTTCAGGGCAGGTTCTCCAGCACTGATTCTGGGGTGTCTGACTCTAAGTTACTGTGTCTGGGAAGAGTGTGGCATGAGCAGCAGAGTGACGCTATGGTAGGGAAATGACCATCCAAGCCACTCAGAGAGGGGGCGCCCAAGGCCCCAAGAAGAGGGTGTGTGTGTTGGGGGTGGGGGCGTTGTCCTCCCTTTTCTACTTTGTTTGTTGGTCAGTTGGTTGGTTTTTTGCTTTTCTTAAAACTAAGGTATGATTTACATACAGTAAATCTGACTGTTTTAGTGACCAGTTGTTCAAGTTTCAACAAATGCATGATGTGGAATAGTTGCATATTCCACAAATGCTCATAGACTCATTTGTAATGACCCTTTCTTCCTCCCCCATCCCTGGCAATCACTCATGCATTGTCTTTTGCAGCAGCTTCACCTTGTCCAGATTTCCTGATCTCTCCACTCTCAGCAATCCTCATCAACCCCATTCTGTTGTAATTTACTGTCCTGCTATCTTCATTTGCGTAACCAACAGTAATTTAAATTCTGCCTAATAACTTTGCTTCAGAGATGCTTGTTCACAAACACATCTAGGAACCTACACATGGCCCAGTCCAAGGGCACATATCAATCTTTCTCTACAGCCCTTGCCACAGTTAATTTTACCTTCATTTTTAAAATTCTCTCCTGCTTTGGTTTCCATGATTCCATTTTTCCTGATTCTCGGGCTGTCCCCTGTTAGACTCTCCTATGCCCCTTCTGCTTCCAGTGTTGAACATCCATGTTACCCAGTGTAGCAGGCACTGTTGGTCTACCCAACAGCTTCCCTTTTCTTCCTGGATCCACTTTTGTTCAGGTATTTGTCCTAAGAGGAGGTGGTCTCAATTCTCAGGGATGAATTCTTAACTACCATGGTGGTCTCTAGTATCCCTGGCCAATGAGATCTAAGGAGAAAGCTGCTGGGGGTGGAGTGGGAAGTTTCTGGAAGATTCTTCACCTCCCTTCATACTTAATTCCTGTTTAAAAAAGGAAAAGAGAGAAATGACTAAAGTTATTGTAATATTGTGATAAAATAAGAAATATATATTTGGTCTTCATCCTCTGTTCCTGGCACGGAGCTCCTAAAACTCTTCTTAAGGGATAGAGATACTAGGAGTATCTTTTGTTCTGATATTTGTTTTTGCACCCCAGTTCCTGACACCCCAGTTCCAGACTTTTGATCTAATGAAGCAACTCGTGGTTTGTTCCTGAATGGTTTCAGGATGGAGGTTAGTCACCAGAAAGACTATGATTAGAAGCTTGGAACATAGAACCCCACCCTCTATCCTTTGGGAAGAGGAGCTGAAAAATCCTCTTCCCAAAGTTAATAATCAATCATACCTATATGAGGAGCCTCTGTAAAAATCCCTAAATGACAGTTTTGAGAGAGTTTCTGAGTTGGGCAACGCATGCTCATGCCGGAAGCGTGGCTCACCTTGCCTCATCTCCATGGGAACAAAGGCTTCTGTACTGGGGGCCCTTTCAGATCTCATCCTATGTATGTCTTCATCTGGCTATTCATCTGTGTTCTTTATCATATCCTTCAAAATAAACCAATAAACATAAGTAAAGCATCCCACTGTGTTCTGTAAGCCATGATAGCAAATTATTAAACCAGAGGAGAAGGCTGTGAGGACCCTCAATTTGTAGCCAAGACATACAGAAGGATGGGTGGCCTGGGGCCAGGATGTTTGCACAAAAACAAAACAAACAAAAAATATCTTTTGAAACGATGCCCCTGACCCATGAAAACTTACTAGACTTTAGTCCACCCCAGAAAAATCAATAAGATCTTACATCTTTTGCTTGAGAAGCAGCCTGGTTTCCCCTCTCCATTGATGTTGTCCCCCTTCAACTGAAGTCCTAGTTGAAGCCTTGCCTGTTTGTTCACTCTCTTTTGGCTCCATGCATTTCTATCCTCACCGAGTCTGAATTTTCCAGGCTCCAGTTGACAAGTATCACAACTGAATTGTAAGATACCCAGTTGACAAGTATCACAACTGAATTGTAAGATACCCAATTGATGTCTACAAAGTTGGAGAATTGGTTGGTGTGGGCAAAACTCACTCATTTGGTATCAATGAATATGTAGACAGAAATATGAGTGTGTGGATAATATGAGTGTGTAGATGCAAAGAGAGAGATTTTTCCTTTTCCATTATCCTGCCCTTCCTGCCCAGAGCTGAGGCAGCCCTCTTGTGACTGTGATGCGACAAGTCTGAATAAAAGTCAACACACTGACACTGGAAGACTGATGGAAGAACCACCCAGCTCCCCGATGAAACTCCACCGGACCACCCAATGAGACAGCCTAGAGATTTTTGTTCTCTGAGACAGAAAACCCGAGGCTATTTTTAATGAGGAGTTCTGTAATATGAATTCAAATGTATCCTGATAACATTCTGCCTACTCTGTTCTCACTCCTTACCCTCTTGCAAGGGAATCTTACTCAATCTTGTGGTACCATGAATGCCATGAAGTCAAAGTTCTCCTGCCATCCTATACCTACCTTTCTCCAGATCCACATGTATAGGGCTGTCCCCTGCATATCTATGATGGACTCTGATGTGGACCACCCAGGTTCTCTCTCAAAAAGGACTTGCTTGCTGTCCCTTTGGCCGGGGAAATGGTCAGCAGACACTTCCAGTTGTCAGCTCCTTATTTAGGTAGAGAGCCATCTTGCCCAAGTGCACATCCTTCCCAAGTTGATCCATATTCATTGATGATCTGAGATGCTCCAGGCAGGGGAAGAAAGACTCAGTCACTTGGCTTCCCAAGGGGCATTTCTGATGAGCCATGTACCAGAGATGTCTTTGGGCCAGCATTTTTCCCTGACTTCCTTCCCTGCCCAGGCCAGCTTCCCCCCCACCCCCCCTTTTCACAGGCCCAAGGGCACTCCTTAGTAAGTATTCCCCATGCTGATTCCTTTCTAGAGTTGGCTTCTGGGAGAAGACAAGGCACAACAACACCTTCTGTATGCTCTGCATGAACTTCAACAAGGGAAGACTGAACTCATGGTCTCAGATCCCATTCCACCATGCTGCTTTCCTCACACTAAGTACCTGGACCAAAAGGTCTAGGAATAACTTTTATTCTTCCTTTTCCTTTATCCTCCAAACCTAAATGGTCTCCATGCACTTTCCATTTTATTTTCCTGGTATTTCTCAAGTTCTATTTTAATCTCTTTCCACTGCTCAAACTTCAGCTCACATCCTCATTTCTCACCAGGACCAGGGTACCTGGCTTCTCTGCCTTTAACAATATTCTTCTCCCACCCATTTACCACACAGCCACAGGAAGGTCATTATAAACTGCAACTCTAATATATCTGCACCTTCTAAGACCTGAAAACTGAATTCAGATTAGTAGTCAAGGTTTCATCACGTGCTACTTGAGGTATTTTGAACAGTGAGGGCTGATCTTATAAAAATCTCCTCATAGAGAAGTTGAAGGACTTCACCTAGAAACAGGTACAGCAACATAATTTGCAGAGCACAATGCCAAAGGATTTCAAATGGCAACACACACACTAAGTCAAGCTGAGGACCCTTCTGAGCAGGGACCCTGTGTAACTGACTGCACAGGTCACATACCTATGAAGTGTGCTTGTCCTATGGGGCTGGTTCAGGGACACAATCTGGCCAGTTGGCTGAGAAAAAAGGCAGGAAGAACAGGCAAAGTTCTACATTCAGTATTCCTTGTTCTTCAGGGCCCACCTGGCCAATTTGTTACCATGGATACTGCCTCATTGCTTGCCTTCCTCTTTAAAAATTCTGGAATCGTTCTCTCTTGACTCTCTTTTTACTTTGTAGCTGCAAAAGAGTAACGTTCATGCAGTTGCTTTGCCTCTGGAGGTTCTGTCATTCCTCTTGGTCACCCAAGTAAAAGCTAACAGTCTTATCTTGGGAGGTCCCGGTTAGGGCAGGTGGGAGGGGTAAGAAAGGAGGAAGACAATCCCTTTTGGATGTTGTGATGTCCCTGTATTCACCCTCCCTCCTCTGCCCCACTTCCTTCATCCTGAGACCTGAGATTCTGCTCAGATACACAGTTCTCCCCCCTGTGACTCTGGAGAAGCTGACCACATCACCAAGTCCTGGTTATTCAAGTCAATCGTAGTAAGGTCTTTCCATTTGTGGAAGTCAGTTCTCCTAAGACATTCCTGTGGTCACGGGGAATCGTGGCTCTGTGGCTAAAATGACCCAATCGGACTGAGAAGACAAGATCTCCAAGTTGAAGTGAGGAGGGCTTTTTCTTTCTCAGAGAGAGAGAGAGAGAGAGAGAGTCATCTCAGGGGATACTGGCAGCCATTTTGGGACCACGAGGAAGGCAGCACAGGAAAAGGGAAGGCGAGATGAAATAGCAGAGAAACAGAACCCAAGTCCTGTGGCGTTGGCCCAGGGCCCACGCGGTTTCTGTTAACTGTTTTGGAAGATAATACATCGCCTTATTAATCGAACTTGTTAGAAAGTCTGTTTCTTACATCAAAAATGTCATTTTTGTCATAGATGAAGGTGAAGGTCTGTCTGAATCTGACTTGCTCACACACTGTACGTGAACATCCATTAAGCATCTTCGTGGTAGGTACTGTTATACCCACAGCAAACACAGGGGTTAGATATGGCTGTGTCTGCAGAGCTCTCAGCATAGTGTGGAAGCCATGGCTTACACTATGAAGAGCTCTCCTGACAACGGGAAGCATTATAGGCTTTTTTAAAAGTTTGTTTTGAAATTTACAATAGGTGTTTCTTACCCTTTCTACTTCCATTCCTGAGATACAACTACTAAGCATATTTACAATGGATCCTCCAAACATTTTGTTTTAGTCAGTTTTATTCACTACTGTGACTAAATGGCCCACTCAGGACACTTTTAGAGCAGGAAAAGTTGGGCTCATGGTTTCAAAGGTCTCAATCCATACATAGACAGCTCCATTCCTCGGGGCTCCAAGTGAGGCAGAACATCATGGTGGAAGAGTGTGGCAGAGGGAAGCAGTTCACATGTCGCCGCCCAGGGCAACAATCTCGCGGTAATTTATCTGAGGTGGACTGGAAACTGAGCTACTTCTATTATCTTTCTCTTTAGTGCGCTGCTTTCTTGCTTGTTCACTTGTTCCCTAGCTTATAGAGGAAGAAAGGCTTTAAAGGAGAGAGAGAGAGAGAGAGTGAGAGGCTTTGCATAAGAGAAAAAGAGAGACTTTGCTTAAGAGAGAGAGACTACACTTTCAGAGATCTATATCTTCTTGAAGTCCTGCATCCTGCAAACTAAAGGTGCATGCTATCAGAGGTGCTTCTTGCCTTCTGCGATCTATCAGAGGTGCTGCTTCTCTGTGCTTATCTGGCTATTCCTCTCTGCTAGCTGCTTATCCGACGGTGCTTCCTATAGGTGTGTGTCTTACATACCTAAGGCAGCCAATCAGCTTAGGATTAAGTAGCATGGTTGGAGCATGCAGTCCAGTACTAATTAAGAATGAGGAACATATGTTGACCACTAGCGCAGAGGAGACATTAACTAATTAGGCAAAAGTAGATCACACTGTGTTAACACTAATTATGCGCCACACCTCTTAGCTCAATGCCAGCCGCCATCTTAGGGTTACCCAAACATGTCTTCTGCATTCACATGCCAATCAGGAAGCCGAGAAGGAGAGTATACTCTTGTCAGATACAAATAAATACCCCAAAACAATGATGTCAATGCCCCACCTTCTCCAGTCACTGCCTACCACTTCAGTTACCACTCAGATAATCCCTATCAGGGGATTAATTCACTGATTGGGTTAAGACTCTGACAACCCAATCATTTCTCCTCTCGACCTTCTTGCCATGTCTCACGTGAGCTTCTGGGGAACACCTCACATCCAAAGCATAACACATTTCATTCTTGAGGCAGCAATATGGTAAATATCAAATAATGGACAAGTTCAGACAAAGGAAAATTTACTCAGGCAGAGGAGCTGCTAGGAAAGTTTCATAGAAAAAGAGATAAATGTTGCCCTAAAGCTGAGGCTGCAAGAGCCCTGCTGAGGGCTCTGTAGTCACACAGAGGATACCATCCCCAAATAGGTCATCCTGGCATACTGACTACTTCGAGTCAAAGATGTGCAACAAAACAAACAAAATTATCAGATGCAAGAAAGGCATGGTGACCTTCCTCTTCCATCCTGAAAGCTGGAGATAGAATACCCTTATGTCCTCTGTCCACCAGGAGGAAGGCCTTCTTACACAGGAGAGGGGGATCAAAGCTGACAAATTTGGATAAGCGATCCTTGCTAAATTAATTCATATATTTCTACAATTAACCGCCCTAGCCCAAACTCTTTATCTTGTTACATTTTTGCAATTTACTACTCTTTGTCAAAGGAGCATTTTGTATAGGAGCATTCTGTCCTAATTGCTTCTTTGAGTCTTCATATTTTAGGAGGTGTTTTAGTCAACTTTTCACTGCTGTGACTAAAAGATCTGACTAGAACAACTTTAGAGGATGAAAAGACTATTTGGGGGCTCACAGTTTTAGAGGTCTTAGTCCATAGAAGGCTGACTCCATTTCTCAGGGCTCGAGGTGAGACTAAAAATCGTGGTGGAAGAGTATGGCAGAGGAAAGCGGCTCACATGGTGATCAGGAAACAAAGAGAGGAAAACGCCACTCTCCAGATACAAAATATATACCCCATAGCCACGCCCCCAATGAACCACTTCCTCCAGCCACTCCCCACCTGATTAGGTTAAATGCTATGACCCAATCATTTCTCCTCCATTCTTGCATTGTGTCACACGTGAGATTTTGGGGGACACCACGTCTAAACCACAACAGGAGGTTCCTGTGTACATGTAAAAATGACTAAAGAAAATGTACATGCTTTTCTGCTGTTAATCTGTTTTATGTCAGTTTAATCCTTAGGCTCAGGCAGAGTTGCTAAAACAGTACAAGGGACATGTAGCTCATCTGGTTCTCTGCTTCTGGCCTTAGGAGGTCTGGGTGCTTATCTGCAGGCTACAGAGAAGGATTAGCTTCTAAGCTCATCCAGGTTGTTGGCAAGATTCAGCTGCTAGTGGCTGGAGGACTGAGGTCTTTTCCCCTTGCTGGCTATCAGTTGGACACCTCTTATTAACTCAAAGCACCCCCTCCTCCCCATTCCTGGTATGTGGCCTCCTTCATCTTCGCAGTCCAATGGGGCTCTAATCCTTCTCATTGAATAGAATCTTTCCAACTTACTCCCCCACCACTAGCCAGGGAACATTCTAGGCTTTTTTTTTTTTTTTTTTTTTTTTTTTTTTAGTTGTCGATGGACCTTTATTTCATTTGTTTGTTTGTTTATATGTGGTGTTGAGAATCAAACTCAGGTATCACATATGCCAGGCAACCACTCTACCATTAAGTTACGACCCCAGCCCAAATTCTACTTTTTAACAGGATTTGTGTAATTAGATTGGGCTCACCCAATCAACAATTCCTTATCCCATAACACTTCGAGAAGTGAGGGAGACCCTGTGTCAATATTAAAAATGAGGTGGGGATATAGCCCAGTGGGTATAGTGCTTCTGGGTTCAATCCTCAATACAGGAAGGAAGGAAGGAAGGAAGGAAGGAAGGAAGGAAGGAAGGAAGGAAGGAAGGAAGTCAAGAAATCAAGGAGTACTATATTTACAGGTTCTGGGGATTAGGGTAAGGAATCTTCGGTGGGAGATACATTTTTTTAAATGCTGCCTACCATAATAATAACATTCTGGGAACAACTAATATGTGCAACTGTTGTTAAATCCATCAGTACAAAAAGGGATGCAGTATGAAAGGCCCCAGTCTTCACCTCTTCTCCACATCGCCTGGTTCACCTCACCAGGGGTAGCTCTGTGAGTGATCCTTCAGCCACCATATAACATAAATACATTGTATTTTCTTAACATTGTATATTGCAGATTCTCTTGTATCAGAATTCCTGAGCTCTTTGCTTAGAACTGGAAATTGAACCCAAAGTGCTTTACCACTGAGCTACATTCCCAACACTTTTAACTTATTTCAAAATAGAGTCTCACTAAGTTTCTGAGGCTGGCCTTGAATTTAAGATCCTCCTACCTCAGCCTCCAGACTAGCTGGGATTACAGGCAAGCACCACAGTACCTGGTCAATTCTCATTAGAAATTAGCAAACATGGGCTGGGGAGATAGCTCAGCTGGTAGAGTGCTTGCCTTGCAAGCACAAGGCCCTGAGTTGGATCCCCAGTACTGAAAAAAAAAAAAAAAAAAAAAAAAAAAAATTGGTGAACATTTAGATATTTGATTATTTGCTTTCACAAAAAATGCTGCCATTAGGGCTGGGGTTGTAGCTCAGTAGTAGAGTGCTTGCCTAGGCATGTGTGACACACTGGGTTCGATTCTCAGCAGCACATATAAATAAAATAAAGATCTATTGACAACTTTAAAAAAATTTTAATGCTACAATTAAAACCCTTCTACACAAGTGCAAGTACATCTGGAAGATGAATTTTTAGAATCATAATTTTGGAGTTCAAAGACTACATGCACTTGCAATTTTTATAGGTTATTTGTTTTTTACACCTCAACAGAGAACATTTTCAAACTTCTCAAATTTTGCAGTTGAATAAGTGAAAAATAGTACCTTTTGCCAATGTAATTTTGATTTTCCTTAGTTGAGTAAGCTAGAGTACCTTCACTAAAGGAGTAATAAGCATTTCTATGACATCCTACTGCTAAGGCCTGTGGAGCTGCTGTTCTGGTTCCATGCTGTTCTTTGTTGCATTTGGTCTTGCTTAAATAACCAAAATTAGTTTCTACTATTCACATCAAAAACACTTTATTATTACAGTACAAAAGCTATCCTGAGGACTACTGAGCCTGAGGGAGCCTGGTGGATAGCATTCTTTTTCTCACCCAAGTTTTGAACTAATTTCAAGAAAAGTGGATTAAAGCAGATGGATATCAAAATATCAGCTTTACTACTTATGGGACCAAGTTGTGTAGCAAGACGACTTCCTAATAGGAATCCCAGGGTGAGAAAGAACCTGACTACTCATAGGAGCACTGACTGCACAGCCAGGGGCCACCGCCTAGGCACCCTGCCAGCACTCCCTGCAGGCGCAGAATCTTTATTGCTTTGCTCACCTCCCTGTAGTCCTGGGTCAGACCAAGCCTGACATGTCACAGACAGGACAAGCCAAAGAAGGAGGGACAGGGGGCTGAGCCACCTAGGCCAGCTCCTCTCCCAAGTCCACCAATCTAAAATGCACACATTCTCCTCTAGGGTAGCAGAAGTCTAGTGGGTGGAGACAGGCAGGACAATTTTCCTAATCAATAAGCTTCCCCTTGGAAGTATACAGTAAGACTGGAAAATTATTGAATTGCTCCCTAGGCTTACACTGATAGAATGCTGTTCTGATTCTGTCTCCTACAAAGTAAGGAGAGGGTTTGAGGAAAATATAGAAAACTGGTAAATTTCCTAAAAAAAAAAAAAAAAAAAAAAAAAGCATGCTTCCTGCACCCCCAAAGCTGCAAGATTTCACATTAAAAGGTCCATGTCAGTATTGATGGCAGAATTGGTTTCAATTCAGAGTCTGACAGAGGCTACTAGATAAACACAAAGCCCACGGTTTGGGTTTTTGAGAATTTCTAAGGGTTCACCTTCTCATCAAGTGTGTATACAGCAAGCCAGATCTGTCTGTTTTGCAGAGAGCAGTGCCTGCTCACTAGATGGCTTTGTATCAATACAGCCAGGCCTTGGCTCTATTGCATGAAGTGCCTTTGGAATTGTTCCATCAGCACAGCTGCAAGCAGCATCACAATAGGATTCAGCATTTAAAATATCTGACAAAATGGATTGCTGATGCCCATTTATTTCCCAGAGAACATAACAATGAGTAGCCAGAAGCCCTCTAATCATGTTCTGTTTCCTCTGTGTGTGCTCTGAATTCAGTATGGAATTCAGTTCAGCAAGTATCTCTTAAGCATATACTGTACTACAGAACAGAAAGGAGCACAGGGCCTCTCTCTTCCCTCCAGCAGTTTGCAGGCCAGTTGTAGCCTGTGAATAGGGCAGCTTGACCCAGGGTGAGTGAACCCTGAGCCCCAGGTTTACCACATCAGTCCTTGTGTAACCTTTGAAAAGGCACCTACAGAGTAAGCCAAATAGTGCATCATCTGCTCCAAAGATGCCTATCTCCTCAATCCCAGGTTCTTCACATGGCAAAAGGAACTGTGTAGAGTTAAGAATCTTGAGATTATCCCAGATGATCCAGGTGGGTACAGTGTCATTACCAGGATATTTATAAATGAAAAATCAGAGTCAGAGATGTGACATGAAAAGCAACACCCAATACAAAATGTAAAACAATGCCATTCTTCTCACTAAACTTGTTTTGAAAAATAATATTCTAGAATTGTTATATAATATGTTATATTATTTTCATATGAATTGATACTTTTAAACTTTCTAACATTTAATTACAATATCAATATAGTCCGAACACACAAAAACTCCTTGGGTCCTGTTTCCTGTGTTGTGCATTCTTATTTTAAACAAATCTCTCCCTTTTGCAAATGCATGGAGCTAGTCTTATAGAACAAAGTCTTGGTTTTCATATTTAGGTATTTAATCCGTGTCATTTATTTTTGGGGAAAGTGTTGGGTAGTACCTACTGTAAGGGAATTTCCATGGAACCATGCCGGACACAGGAAATCACATAAGGGAGTTTATTAAGCAAACAGAGTGTCTCCCTGCAGGGTAAGAGAGAAAATGAAAGGAAAAGAGAAAGAGAAAGGGCGTGCGCTAGAGAGAGTGGAAAGCCAGGAGGATAGAGAAAAGTGAGGAGGACAGACAGAAGAATGGAAAAAGATGGCAGGGAAGCTACAGTAAAACAGTTGAATTCCACCAGGCTAACAGGGGACCAATATCGGAGAAGGATACTTGCAAGCTGACTGATGAACCAATAGCTAGCTAGGATGTTCACAGATTGACAAGTAGTTGGGAGGCGGGGAAAATGACTACACCAGAATGGTCAAGTGGAGCAGCTTTATACATTACATTCCCCCATTTCTGTTTTTATAAGAAAATCTTTTGCTCTCCAGTTCTTTCTGAAGCCTTCTCTCTCCTTCCTGCCTAAGTGACTGGGACTGGTTTTGCAGGTGAGATGTAAAAAATCCATTCTCCTTCCAGACTTCCAAAGGCAGATGGTTTTCATGGACTTCATTTCCTCGATTTGACTGATCCCCTATTTCTACACTAACTGCCTGTGCCCAATTCTAACTTCATTCACCCCTCTAATTCTAGGAACTCCTTTGCTGTAGGGAAAGGGGATCAATGACCACTCTGGCTTCTTCAAGCTGAAAAGGGGCAGCATGGGGCAAGCAGTTTGGAGTTCCCTTTTTAGAAATTGGGTCAATTGAGGGGTCCATGTAGAAGTCCGGTTGGGGAAGAGCAGGTTGTAAAGGCATCTGGGGATGGGTGCTTCTATGAGAGAACAAAAAGACATGAGTACTGAAATGAGATTGATACAATATAAATGTTGCAGAATCTGGAACATGCCAATGCATATCATAAAGATGACAGAAGTCAATAATTCCTCACCAGGGGGTGGAAGAACTGAGAAGTTGTTCCCATAACAAGGCCTAGCAAAGGCTAGAGAGGACAAGGCCTTTATTTGGGAACTTTAACTTTGTCTAGGTTATCAGGAATGTAAACACAACATTTAGTAGAGATACTAGCAAACATAGATTAAGCCTACCTGTGTAGGTAGGCCTTTAACTGACTAAAAACTTCTGACTCTGGCAGTTTCTCTTGATAGTTATCAGGCACATTTGCCTAAGAATCTCTCTTTTGTAGCTTTTAGTCTTTATTCTAGTGGGCTAACACAAGTGTACATCTTAAGTTACATTTAAGTATTATTTCTTTTAAATGCCCAAGAATGGCTATATTTTGGTTTTAACTGTTTTCTAGGTGTTTAAGATCAAGCTGGTCAAAGTGACCTGTTCCTGTCTGTTAAAGAGTCAGCTGAGTTCCCACAGGGGTCACTCATAGAGAACTTAAGAGTAGCCTCTTAGCTTCATTAGTGCCATTGGTTAGGCAGGGTCTTCTCAATGAGGTGGCTCCCCTTGGAAGCATTAGGGGTGTCTCCCTTTTTCCATGACCCTCTTCTGCAGCAGGTACACTGAGTGACTTTTCCTCTAGTGGCCTCATCAATTTCCTTGGTCAGGAGGTTGTGTGACCCAGAGTTGCAAAGCTCCTTGGAGAAGTCCTCTTGTTCCCTGGGTTCAAGCTGACTCTGAGGGAAAGACTCAAATATGGATTTTCTTGTCCTCTGTACTTAATCTCTAAGTTTGATCTTAACCATCAAGCAAGTCAGTCTCACCAGTCATAAAGTAAGAGTACTGGGTTTTAGCTTCAATGTCTACAACTTTACAGTTATTTACCCCCCTTTATCTAATTGGGCTTGACATTATACAATGTTGGCTCTTGAAGCAGTACTTCTGCAAAATATTGTTCAGGCAACAATTAGAGTTTACAAGGAAAATACAAAATGGAATCACCAACAGTAAAACATTCAGTTTGTGCAATAGCTATCTTGAATTTTGGCTGAGTTCCCTTTTGAGATCACAGTAATCTTTACAATAAACATCAGACTTTTGAACACAACTTTAAATGAGTTAAAGTCTGGCTTACTTTGGAGCCATTCTGATGTGCAGCAGAGTTGTGAGGCAGAGCCTTATCTCAGGTAAGGTGAGGCTTTTCCTAAAGCTAATTTTTCCTCTTTTGCCATGACCAGCATGACCGAATTCTCAAGTTCAGTGAGGGGCAAAGGAATATTAGAAAATAAAGGTTTATAAACACAGATTTTGAAGATTAAGCTGAGATCAGATGGAATTCTGTTCTCTGATGGAAATGCAGATCTAAAGAGTTATGTCAGCAACGTTTATATATGTATGTAAGTATTAAAGAAAAGCTGAGAGAGCTTTTAACTGTCCTCTCAATAACTTTTAGAAATACATTTAACAAATTTTATATATACCCTATTGATGACAGGTCCTATAATAGAATATTAAATGATAGGTTTACCATTACAGACAAGTTTAATTTGGAGAATAGCAGCTTGATAAATTTTCTGCTTTAAAGGCTTGTATACCTGGAAAATATGAACACATTTAATATACAAAGAATAATGTTTTTAAGTATGTTACTCCATGGAATAACTTTGTAAATTAATTAGATGTCTCTAACAAACGCGTTTGAGTAATCCCATACATGTCAACTTTAATTCACTCATCTTATTGTAGAAAAAACAAGATATACAAGTGTACCAACAGTATTTGCCGTCTCTTTCCTGTTGAAGAAAAGTCCTAGAAAAATTGATGTTAGATATTTTATAAACATCAATATTTTATTAGTGTGACCACCTAGAGACTTGTGAGTTAATTTTAAAGACATTTTACTTCTATTAGTTTACCCAATTTAAATTGAACCTCTTTAAATCACGTGAATTAAAAATATTTGGATCCATGTTTAAATTTTTAATTTTTATGTGCGCTTATATTTAACACAAAAGTAAAGGCCTTGTAGTATTTATCGCCATTGCAATGTAACAGATGCTCAAAAATAACTCTAGAGCTGGATAAAAAGAATTGATCAAAAATCATTAACCTAGGTATGTAGGATCAAAATTGTGAGCTCAAAAATATAGCATTTAAGAAAAACAAAAGTCCTAGAAGAAAAATGATAATGGTCATTAATCATAGCATGAGAAAATGAAAAGGAGAGAAAAGGTGAAAGGGAGAAAAGTATTCTGAGTTGTAGCCCAGGAGAAATTTAAAATGGACACTTTTTTTTTCCTTGGGTTTGAGACTGGTCTCCCACTGCGCCTTCCTCCATTTACATTTCAATGTAAGCCTTGACTGAGATCTGAATCCGAAAGGGGCTAAAATGTTCTAGCAGAAACTTGATGCTGAGGTCCTTTTAATTTAGGTTTGGACGCAGAAAATTGTCAAACAATTATCTCCCACTACTTGTGGGGAATGAGGCTGCTTATATTATATGAGGATGCAGGGGAAGACAGAGAAGCAGGGTCTGGAGGCACTTGAGCCTGCAGGAAGAGCCAAGAAGCACGAAAGAAGAGACTGGAAGATAAGGAATCCCTTTCCATCTGCCCAGTCGCTCATGGAAGCTGTGTGCCATTACACAAACGGATTTTGATGGCTTTAAGTACCAGGGGTCGGGCGAAGGGTTCCCAGGGTGGAATCTGCCAGATTGGAGGACCCAGATTCCATGGTGGGGACTGATACAGCCGAGTCTGTGGCCAGGGTGTCCCGAGGCCAGAGTACTGGGCTGGAGATGAGGGGCAGCACATTGATTGTGTCCTCACACAAGCATCAATGTGGGGCCAGGCAAAAACCGAGAAGAGTTGAGGACCTGATATCAGGGTTTTTGAGTGCGAATGTGAGTATGAGATGAGTCTCAACCCTGAGAGAGATCTCCACCATAAAATCAGGAATCCACCCGGCAGATAAGACCGACTATAGGG
Source organism: Sciurus vulgaris (assembly GCF_902686455.1). Classification (NCBI taxonomy): domain Eukaryota; kingdom Metazoa; phylum Chordata; class Mammalia; order Rodentia; family Sciuridae; genus Sciurus; species Sciurus vulgaris. Next base: position 142,316,156 of record NC_136466.1, read on the forward strand.
GCCAGCTGTAACTATAAATTGGCCTAGGGGAACCAGCCTACAGGACTCACCAACCTGAAGTCCGGTGATAAATGCAGAGCAGAGCGACCAGGCAGAATGGAAGGTGGAGCTGTGTCCGGGGACTCTGGGGCGTCAGATGGTGTTCCACTCACTTAAGAGACAGTGGAAGATCCCATCCCAAGTCACGGCACCACTGTAAGGGAATTTCCACGGAACCACGCTGGACACAGGAAATCACATAAGGGAGTTTATTAAGCAAACAGAGTGTCTCCCTGCAGGGTAAGAGAGAAAATGAGAGGAAAAGAGAAAGAAAAAGAAAAGGGCGCGCGCTAGAGAGAGTGGAAAGCCAGGAGGATAGAGAACAGTGAGTAGGACAGACAGAAGAAGAATGGGGAAAAGATGGCAGGGAAGCTACAGTAAAACAGTTGAATTCCGCTGGGCTAACAGGGAGCCAACATTGGAGAAGGATACTTGCAAGCTGACTGATGAAGCAATAGCTAGCTAGGATATTCACAGACTGACAAGTGGTTGGGAGGCAGGGAAAATGGCTGCACCGGAATGGTCGGGCGGAGCAGCTTTATACGTTACACCTACTCTGTTCTTTTTCTTTCCCACATTTTTATTGGTGCCTTATAGTTATACATATTAATGGAATTTGTTGTTACATATGTGTATATCTATACAATATAATAATTTGCTTTGTCCAATATCACTCTCCAGCACTCCCCGGTCCCACCACCCCTTCGTCCCTCCTTGGTTCCTTTCCTCTACTCTCTTCCTTTGATTTTTAGGAGAACCACCTCTGTTGGAAGTCCTGTATGAACTATGGATTTGTTTAAGCCAACATAAGATAGGGAGGCTGCTTTTCTGGGAACTCCTGGGTGAAATTCCCCAGTTTGAGAAAGCGTAGCTCATGCTGGTGCCCTTCCTTAGCTCAGAGCCCTAGGTTCAAACGCAGTTGCCTGGAGATGGGTGTAACCTGCCAAGCCCCAAACAACTTGTTTTCCCTACTCTTATCCTGTTTTCCTCAAGAAGCTCCTTACAGAATTCCTTTGGTGTGTTTCACAATGAATGAAGCATTAGTGGGCTTTTCCCTTTGTTAGGATCAGACCTATCAGGTCCCTTCTACCCATCAATGCCCCTGTTTTGAATACATATAATTCTCACCTTTTGTGTTCATTTCTTTTTTTTTTTTTTTTTAATGGCAAATTGTTTTAATTAAGAACTTAGTCAAAAATTTAAAAAGGCTTTATGTAGCATTTATTTTAAATAACACTGGATTCTCAACCAGTTTTATTTTTCCAACCTGAAGGCAGTTTTAAACTATCTCCCTGTCTTACAACGTGTCCCAAGAATTAGGAACACAATCACATCATCAGTTCCCAGTAATAAGAAGAAAGGAATGTCACATTGTCACAACTTTTAAAAATTCATAGGCTCAAAAAGTAACTGTGCCCTTGGGAAAGGGAAAGGAGGATCTCGACCACCGAGGGCTCAGACAGGAGGGACCGCGGCTGCTACCCTCAGCTGCGCATGGTTCATGCACATCAGAAGTCCCTTAACGACCTTGTTCATTTGTCTTCTCCTTAAAGGAAGGGGGAACTGGCCCGTCTGCCTTCCAGGCTCACTTCCGCTTGGAGTTCAGGGGAAAGCGCACAAAGGCGTATGTTTTCTAGGCATCCCTCGGACCCCGGGCTGGAGGAGGAGGGTGCCAGGCCTGCGCCCCGGCCACCTTCCTGCAATGGTCAGAGGCAACCTGAGGCTCAGCCGGTGGTAGAAACTACCAGAGCCACACCACCGCCCTGGCGTGATCCTGTGACCCACAGGGCCCCACAGCATTTGAAAATGTGTGACAGGTTGAACCAAAGTTCACTAGACTTCCTAGCCAGGGTGTCGGACAACGTGTAGAACTTCCTCTCGGTGAGCACACTGCTCAACGACAAGACGCGCTCTCCATGCAGAATCCACCTTGAGACCATGCAAGTGCTCAGATTCTCAGGATGCACACTCACAGCGTGACATGGTGACAAGATGGTGACTTATGTGGAGTGGAACTGGTCTGCAAGCCCAGAGCATTGGACTTCGGAGACCCTGAGTGAGAACCAAGGCCTGCCCAGCCTCGGGTGCAACGCCAGCTTCCACTCACCCCCAAGGTGCTAAGCTCGAGGCCAAGCACCGGCTCAGCCCCTAGAGCACCTGCCCTGGTCCTTCCTGGACAGGCCTCGCCGGTGGAGAGGTCCACCACCTGGGAAATGAGCGTGAAGACCATTTTCCACCCTAGAGGCAAACGCGCAAATAAGACCAGCACTGCTGGGACGTGGCTGTGCCTGCTCCTGTCCCCACACTCCTGAAAGGTGCTGGCCAGGACCAAAGGGACAGTTCAACCTGAAGCACGAACATCACACCGTCAAGACCAAGTGCTGCGGAAGAAGAGCGGGGAAGGCGGCGGCGTCTCTGACCACGTCTTCCACTGCGCCTTCCCACGGGCCAATCCCAGGTCACACCACGTGGTTTCAGGGTAGTTCTACGTGTTCTGCCGGCTATTGCAGGAGAGGCTAGAGTCCACAGCCTGTCACCGCGGCTGGCTGAAGCTCACGTGTTCGAAAGGGAAATGCTGTAGTTAAAACAGCGACGGCACTGCCACCCAAACAGTCCCTGGCGCTGTGTCTACAGAAATGTGTGTGATTGTTAAAGTACGAGGGGTACCCAGAGCCCATCCAGAGCAGCGGGGCCTCGCCAGCCCAATCCTCAAACCCCAGGACCCACGTGAGGTGGCGCGGGCTGGAACATAAGCACCTCTTCACCTGCCAGGAGCCGCCACCGCCCTGCTTCACCCTACGTGGACCCACGGTCCTGGGGGGAACTAGACTCCAGGTGGTGCTGAGTCATGGACTCAAGGTCATGGTGAGTGCTGTTTGCTTGGTGCTCTCTCATAAAGGAAACCACATGTGTCAGTTAACACAAATCTCGTGCAGGACGTGTGAGTCAGAGCCCCTAGGGTGGGTGACACAGCCCACCTGCGCCAGCCAGAGGGGAAAGGGAGCCTCATAGCCGTTTAAAGGCATCTGGTGTCAGTACCTCAAAGGCGAGACGCTCAGACACAACTCTCACAAGAATACCAGAGGCTGGGGCTCATCTTCGCGAGTGACCGGTGTCTATGGCTTCGACCTTCTGCCCTACGGCTGAGGTAGGTGACAAGCTCCATCCACACAACAGCCTCTGGCCGTTCCCTGCCTGCTGGCAGTCTCGGCCAGGTCCAGCTCGGCGGGTCTGGCCCGGGTGCAGGACGGCAGGTCTAGGCCCGTGCTGAGTAGCAGCGCATGTACTCGGTCACCCAGGGGCTCTCCGCTGGGGGCGCCCGCGACGCTCTGCTCTTCTCTACCTCCGCCGAGTGCGCCGAGTGCGCCCGCTGCCTCTGAGCGGCCAGCTTCCTCTTCTCCACCTGCCTCCTGCTCTTGGCGCGTAATGCAGACTCGTGAATCTCATGCACTGAGGCAGACGCGCAGACGTTGTGAGTCTTCTGGCTTCCGGTGTCCATCTGTCTTTCTCCCCAGCCATAAAGGGCAAATGGGTGCTTGTTTTCTTTTATTTTACTGGATGATCTTTGGGGGCTTCTGACCGCTTTCCTATTTCCTCTAGCAAATAAGGCACTTGGTTGCTGTTGGGGCTTGGTTGCCGTCTCTTTCACTTGGGTTTGTTGTTCAGGCTTTTCTTCTACGTCTTTCACTGGCAGTGCTGACTGAGGAATTAGGCATCTGGCTACAAATACGTCAGGTCAGCAGCAGACGAGCCAGCCAGGAAAGATGGCAACTGACTGGGGACGGCCAGCCAGCAGGGAGCGGTGCAGGGCCCCGAACCGGGCCCTGTGACACACACGGCCCAGGGGGTACACCAGGCCAGGAGCTCTGAGTGGATGGTCACGCCGCCCTCCGAGGTCCAAGGATGAGAAGAGGCGCCCAGCAGAAGGAATGGCCTGGCTGTGCCGCGTCCTGCTCGTCCCCGGCCTCCGCGCCCCGCTCCCCCGCAGGCCGCTCGGGCTCCTCCCGCGCCGAGGCCTCCGCGGGCTCCGAGGCCTCCGACGCCTCCTCGGGGTCCGCAAGCGCGCACCGGGGCGCGGGGCCCGACGCCGCCGACGAGGCCGAGTCGTCCGAGGAGCAGTCCGGGCCCCAGGCGTCCCAGAGCCAGGGCGCGTGCGCCTGCTCCAGCAGCCGGCGGCCCAGGCGGTAGCGCAGCAGCTCGCGGTAGCACGGCGCGTACTCGTCCCAGCGCGGCTCCCGGTAGCGCTTCATGTACTCGCTCTTCACCCCGCTGCCCGGTGACATGGTGCCGCGATCCGCCGCCGGCCCGCTCCGCGCCGCTGCCTGAAGGGCCCACACGACACACAGGCCACCCGCCCGGCCCCGGCCCGCCGCGCGTTTCAAACTCGGAGCCCCGCCCGGACGGGGCGGGGGCGGAGCGCGTGTTCATTTCTTAATATTACTTTCCTGGCCTTTATTTCCAGCCAGCCCACACCACCAAGGTTATCTACTCCCTCCCCTCTCAGGCCCTGGAGGAGAATGAGTGCCTGAAGCAGAGACACCATCACTAGGAATTAGAAAGAAAAGTGTCAGGTGGCTGCCAGGTGGCTCCCTCATGGAAATACCCATGTTAGTCAATTTAAAGAGAGAGCGTGAAGGGAGGAATCTTTAAGATAGCTTGACATTTAGAATGGGGAATTTAAACTCTAAAGAGAGTTCTATTATGTTTAAGATGAAAAAGAAACAAATGGTACAGCTTTCAGAATCCATTAAAACTTTTCTTTCTTTGAGGAGCCTACAAACCTGAAAGATAGGCCCCTCCTGCTGCCTAGCCAGTAAGCAGCTGCAGTAAAGGCCGCTAGTGCGGTGGGAGGAGCTGCAGGGTTGGCCTGGGAGCAACTCCAATCTCCATCTCTAGAGGAGGAGTGCGCAACCTGGCGTGCCCTAGGGCCCCTATGGGACTCTTTTTTCTTGTGGTCTTTTTTAAGAAATTAAGTCCACCTTGTAATAACATAAAATGTTCAGCTTTTGACCTGGCTTCTGGCTTTAAAATTATCTCTGAAATCCACAAAGGATTAACAAAGAAATTTAAGCCTTAGTGGACTTTTTCCAGCCCCTCCCCCTACTCAACAACAGCTTCAAGAGCAGGCAGGGGGCCAGGGATAGAGGGAAATTAAAATTTCAGCAACAATTGCTTCCTTGATTAAAATCTCTGGGAAAAAAGGTTCTTTCCAGGCTGATTTCAAACCTGTGGCCTTTTGCGGGTGACACGAAAGTTCTTGACTTGAAACCTGAGTCCCCTTAACCTTAACTTAACGGGCTGTAATTCACTGTTTTAACAGGCTTCCTCTCAATCCTGCCACAGAGGAAGTTGCTGGATTTCTCTCATTCTCTCAATAATTAAAAACCAAAGTTAAGAGTAAAATTCTCAAGTTGATAGAAAGTGTTCTAATTACACTTCTAATGGATTATTTTTTGTTTTTTAGGGATGATGTTGGGGCGAATCTGGCAATTATCAGGACAATAAGCTGGGAATCTAAAATATTTTATTTCAGTGTCCTCATGATTGTCAGATTTCAAACCTGGCTTATCCATCAAAGCAGACCTGCCCTATGATTAAATCATAATGTAAAAGTCTGATCGGCTCTTTTTTAATTAACAGGTCAAATCTAATAAAAGCTCTGATAAAAATCTGTAGCCTTATTTCCTATCTGCGAGCTCCACTTACAAAACTTATGAATCTTTGTTCCTTGTTTTGGTTTTTCGTCCACAGTGTTTTTATTGTTGTCTGTTCCTGTTATTATCATGGCACCAAAGTTAGCACATAGGTGAAAGAGTGCTCATTAATTAATATAATTTTAAAAATGGATCCTAATACCTTTAATTTATGTGATTTCAAATGTTCAATTTAAATTGGGTAAACAGATGAAAATAAAGATGTCTTTAAAATTATTAACACGTTTTTCCAGCTGGTCAGATAATAAAGTTGCTAATTCCAATAATATTCAAAATTTAGATCTATTTACTTCTAACAGTTTTCTTCAATAGGAAAGAGATGGTTGATACTGTTATGTACATTCGTTTGATATCTTGGCTTTTACAGTTAAGCATAAGTAAGTTAAATTTAAGAATAATGGGTTAAATATGTAAGTCTTTATAAGGATATAATTATTAATTTACAAAGTTAGAATGCTAAAATATCATCTACTAAATATAGAAACATCAAGCACTCTTAACTAAAATATGTTTAAACATTAGATGTGTTTGTAATTTGGTTAATACAAAAAAGGTCTAAAATTCCTTTGTTCTTTATGGTCTCACTGAGAACACAGTTGCTGGGAGTTAAGCTTCTGTCAGGTGTGATTTATTTATAAGGGCCTAAGAAATTTTTCACCTGGTAAAATAAAAGGCTGTAAACGTCTAAGAAAATTAAAACAAAATTTGTACAAAATAAATTTCAAAAAGTTTACATGTAATTAAATTGGTTACATATAATTAACACAATCAGTTAAAGTTATTTTAAGATTTTTGCTCTTTTAAAAAGAAAAGCGTGACCTGGTGGTAAGTTTCTGACATGAGGCCTATTTACAAGTATAGATAAGATCTTTCACAGACCCCTGTTAATTGGGCTTTCTAAGTAAAGAATGAGAGAAGAAAGAAACACTTAAAACATTAATCTACTCTCATTCCAATAAAATAATTTCTTATGTCTGTTGAGTTTTATTATTTAGAAAAACTAATTTTAAATAAATTAAGATTTGTACAATTTTGATTAAACAATAACTGTTATTTTAAAGTATCACATTACATTTCAAATTTCAAATTTTTCCTTAAAAGCTAAACTCGGTTAATATAAAAACATCAGTGTAATTGTGATACTATTATTCACTTCTTTGTTTATTAAGTACATTTTTATTTCCAAAATATACATCTTTAAAGTGTAAGATTTAAAAGAACATTTTACTAAACTGATGCTTTCAAAAGTAAAGTTTTCTACGACAGTGGTATCTTACAAACTTATAAATATAACAAATTAGTTGGAAATTTAATTATGTCATTTAACATTTTATAATAAATATAACAAAATTTTATGCTACTCTTTACACTGAGAAGTAAACTTAACTATATTTCTAAAAGACAATAAAGAGATCCTGGCTTATTTAAATGTTAACCATATGAAAATGTTTTGCCTCAAGAAGGGGTTAAAATCTCTCTTGTCTGTTTCATGTTTTAGATGTACTGTTAAACTGTTAACTAAATCATATTAATTCAAAAATTATACATAAAAATTTTATAAAATAACACTCAAGTAAGGAACTAAGATTAGTTTCAAAATTAAAACACCTTACCTAAGATTTGCCAAGAAGCTACCTTGCTTAAGATTACTCTGCCTCTCATCTCATTCTGGGTTAAGATAACCATTCAAGTTCATTTAAAGTTAAGTTCAAAAGATAGCTTTTTGTTATAAAGATTACTATATTCCTAAAACAAACAAAAATACTATATATAACTAAGTAAAGGCTTAAAATTTTAAAAAATTAAATCCCTTGATTTATAATTATTACACAAATTGAATGTTTTTATTCTTGTTAATTGTATATTGTATTTTTCTTATAAATTTTACAACTATTGTCTGTTAATGCCTTACACGAGGACAAATTTTCATATAACAAGTTAATTTAAGATAATAAGGCCATTACCTGTGTTATGGGGCACAACTTAAGAACAGACCAATCACCACTGAGAAGTACAAATTTGAGAATCTTTATAAAGCCGGCCAACTGACTGTCTCACACAATACCCTAAAAAATGGCTATTGGAAGAACAGCCCCAACCACAGGGTTGTAGGGGTTCTTCTACCAAAAATCACATCAATCATAAGTGTCTGTTGCTATGATTAGAAATTACAAACTAACATCATGAGACCATCAACAGACGGAGAAGTGGGTCAAAATGACCCTTACCTTGGTACAAACTAAAGAATGATTACTAACAACCACACAATCACTGTTCACATGGTACATTGTTTAGGAACAACAGGAATCAAAACAGAGCAATTTTTCTTTACATAGTAATTGTCATTTTGTATTGTTAAACGTGTCACACTAAGTAACTGATGATGGGTACAGAGGTGGGGTGTTCCCATGGGAGAAACTTATTTCCTACATACCATGGAGTCTCAGAGCAATAATGGAGTCTGTTTAGGTCAATTCCTTCATAGTCTGGCCTATAACATTCTCATAGAGCCAGATCTGTCAGCCCATCACATTCCCCACTGGTTTTTTGTACATAATCAAATCATTGATTCATTAGTAGTGTAGGTGATTGTACTGAGTGTGCTTACACCATTAGCTTAACAGACTGGATTCTATCTTTAACATATTTAGTTGAACAGTTTATCATGCATGGCTTCATTAAAAGTCCCAACATAACTAGGATGAGAGGTCTCACCATTGTGGTTATTAAAGTAATTAACCAGGGGGACCAAGACAAGAAATTTTGATACCAATTTTTTTTAGGTCTTTGGTTTTTTTTCCCCCACTCCTTGAGTCTTTTTTTAATCAAAGATAAACTATTATGAATGACACCTGGGTGGTTAGTATAGAAACAGTAGGTTTCCCTAAGGCCATACATAATTTTTCTTATTTTAAAAACAGCAAATTTAACCCTCTTCTGTTTTGTAAAACTACCTCAGCAGGTGAATCAAGGTAATTTTTAAATGGCTTATGGATTTTTTTTTTTAATTCACTTAAGTTTAGATCTATTTGTCAATTTAAGGTTTTGAAATTTTGGTTTCCTATAATGAGGAACTGGCTATGTTTATTCCCACTAGGAGGGGAACTAAGACAGGGGCCACTTGTTTAGATCAATGCATGAGTCCCAAATGTTCCCTTTTTTCCTCCCCATCATAAGAGTACACCTGGGGAAAGATGTGAACAGTAACACAGAATCCATCCCATTTGGTAATCTCAAAAAGTTGAAGGGCCAAGCATGGAGTTATTCCTGACATAGTCCAAGCAAGAGAATGAAACATGACTAACATATTTTCAGTCTTATCTTTAGATGGTGGTTGGGGTCTCTGAGGGCTGTCCATTTTTCTGTTGTCTTGACTCAGATGTTGTGAGTAAGGTCCCCTCCATTTCAGTTGGGAGTTAGTCCTTTTTGGAACCATTTGACATAGACGTAGTCCTCTGACTGAAATGGGTGTTGGAAATCAGTGTTCTCTTGTGGCTGGTTCTCTCATAAGTTGAACCTGTTAGAGAGACTTAACAACAGGTTAGAACAGGAGCAGGTTCTTGGTAAGGGTGGAAGAAGGGCTCTGGAAGCATTGACATTTTAATCTCTCAGAGGTTATTTGCTTTCAACTTTCTGAACCCAAACTTGCCCTTATTTTTGTAATTTAACCCAATTTACCTATTTATATTGACTATCTTTTAAAATTTTTATCATTACCCCTCTAATTTTAGGGACTTTTTACTGCTGTAAGGAAAAAGGGTGATGACCGCTCTTGCTACTTCGAGCTGAGAGGGGGTGAGGTGGGGTGGGGCAAGCAGTAAAAGTTCCTTTTTAGAAATTGGATCTTTCTAGGGGTAAAAGTCTTATTTTATGAAAGAAACAAAAAATCATGAGTACAAAATAAATAGCATCTGGAACATGGCAATGAATATCATGAAGCTGAGAGAAATTAATAATCTCTTACCAGGAGGTGGAAGAGCTGAGATATTATTTACATAAAAAGGCCTAACAAAGTCTAACAAGGCTGGAGAGAATAAGCCTTAATTGTAAATCTTAACATTGTCAGAGTTATCAGGAACGTAAACACAACATTTAGTTAAGTTATTTACTGTCATCTGATTTTTGTAAAATATCTTTTAATTGGCATGATCTCTTTGTTTAGTAGAGATCCCTTTATTTTTGTTACTTAGGGTTAGAGAATCATTAAGTCTACCTGTATCGGAGGTTAGAAAGATCTGTAGGCCTTAAACTGACTAAAAACTTATAACTCTGGCAGTTTCTTTTGATAATTATCAGGCATTTTTGTCTAAGAATCTTTTTGTCACCTTTAGTTTTACTTATTTTGGGGGGAGCTAACACAAGTGTACACCTCAAGTTACATTAAAATAACTATTGTTTAATTTTTAAAATGTCCAGGAATGACTGGGTTTTAGTTTTAACTGTTTTTGTTAGGTGTTTAAGATCAAGCTGGTCAAATTGACCTTGTTCCTATCTGCTGTTAGGACTCAGCTGAGTTCCTACAGGGGTCACTCTTGGGGAACTTGAGAGCAGTTCCTTAGCTCCTTTAGTGCCATTCACCTGTAGGGTTTCCTTGATGAGATGGCTTCCTTTGGAAGCATTAGGGATGTTTCCCTTTCCCAAGGACCTGCTGCTGCAGCAGGTGCACTGATTGGCTTCTCATCCTCTAGTGGTTTCATCAGTCTCTCTGATTGAAAGGTTGTATGGCTCAGAGTTGCAAAGCTCCTTAGAGAAGTTCTCTTGTTCCCTGGATTTAGGCTGATTCTGAGGGCAAGAGCCAAATATTGATTCTCTTGACCCCTTTATTTTAATCTCAATCTTTAAGTTTGATCTTAAACACCCAGCAAGTCAGTTTCACCAGTCATACAGTAAGAGTACTGGGTTTTAACTTTAATGTCTATGACTTTATAGTTATTTACCAACTTTTATTAAACTGGGGTCTATAGTATCTGTCTTATAGGTGATGGATTATTATCTCAAATTAATTTAGATTGTTCTTGAAGCAGTACCTTTGTAAAACATTAATCAGTCAACAGTTACAGAGTTTACAAGGAAAATACAAAATGGAATTAACAACAGTAAAAACATATTTAGTTGTGTAACTGCTATCTTAAATTTTGGCTGAGCTATGTATTATATCCCCTGTTTGAGATCACAGTAATTTTACAACAAAGATTTAATCTTTCAAATATAACTTTAAGTGAGCTGAAGTCTGGCTTATTTTGGAGCCACTGTATCATGTAGTAAGGTGGGAAGCAGAGCCTTATCTCAGGTAAGGCAGGGTTCTTCATAAATCTTAGGTAAAGTGGTCTAGTTCTGAAGCTGATCTTTATCTTTTTTTAAATATCATTTTATAACGTTTACATATATTGTTTCCTAAGTCTATATGAATGTTAGTTAACACAATATTATATTACACCTAAAATATGAATCAAAGAAAGCTGAGATAGATTTTAGCTTTCTTTTTGTGTAGTAAAGTGGCAAAATGTTTTTCCTGTTTCATGGTATTAACTTTTAAACAGATCAGGCTCTCATCATCTTTTAGAAATACATTTACATTTTTATCCCAGTGCAGAAGGTAACATAAGGTTCAGGTCCAGTTACAGAACACTAAATGATATAAATAACTCCCCAATAAAACTTCTTATTCTGATAAGTTTAAAATTACTATTACAACTTTAGGTTGGAGAACACCAGCTTGATAAAATATTTTTTTAAACCTTTTAAAAACTTGTATACTTGGAAAATATGAACACGTTTAATATATAAATAAGAGTAATAGAATCATAACTACATTGAAGTTTTTATATTAACCATGTTTAACTTTTAAAGAAAATTTAGACTTTGTAATGTAGTACAATACTCTAACAGTTGCTGTTTAACCAGAGTTGTACAAACTCCTGATTTTTAAGATTAGTTGCTCTAGAGAATAAACTTAACAGATACAATGTTAAGAGTAAATTAATGTTTTAAGAACCATTGGTCATTTTAGCATAGAGACTGAAATTTGGTTTATTTCAGTACATTAATATTTGACCTTAGGAAAAAACCTTCAATAGTTTTAACTGTTGTGTTACTTATATATACACATAAACCTTTTAAAATTTATCCTTAATTTACACTTTTTTAATCTCTTAATTAGACCCTTTTGCTGTTTACTTAGCTGTATTACAGTTTTTTTTATCACATAAAGACATTTTTATCTAGAAACATTTTTACTAAGTATATTTTATATCTAAAACCTTGTAATGTTTTAATCTGTTGATCCCCTTCTTAAAATTTATATTTTGAAACAACCCTTATAAATTTCTGAATTCAGATAAATTACTCCATTTTAATCCGATGAAATACTTTGTTACTTATAGAACTCTATTTAAATACAGTTGAAACTTTTGGACCCTTTATATAGAATAATACCTGTTAAGACTTTAAGTAATCATGTTTTTAGTGATAACATAAAGTAAATTTAAACTCTTTTTTATTTTTTGGTGTTTTTATGAAAACACCAAAAATGTTTTAAGTATGTTACCCTGTGGAATTTAAGGAGTTAAGAGTACTTGATGTTATATTTAATAGTTAGCATTTTAACTCTCTAAACCAATCAGATGTCTCTAAGAACACATCCATGATCAATCCCATATATGTTAAATCTAATTTAGTTACTTTTTAAAAAACCAAGGTATCAGGCTGGGGAGATAGCTCAATTGGTAGAGTGCTTGCCTCATAAGCACAAGGCCCTGGGTCAATCCCCAGCACCACCAAAAAAAAAAAAAAAAAAAAAAAAAAACCAAGATATCAGAGAAGTGCATTGGGCCATATTAGTCATTTCTTTCCTATTGAAGAAAAACCTACAAACAATGGATATTAGACATTTTATAAAATTAACATTTTATTATTTTTGACCACCTAGAAACAAAACTGTGTTAGTAACTTGAAAGCCAAATTTTTGTTTACCCAATTTAAAACCTTTTAAATCATGTAAATCAAAGGCATTTGGATCCATTTTTTAATTTAATTTATGAACTCACATGTCAACTTTGGTATCAAATATATGTAGACATGACAATACACCAGTGTACATATACATAAAATAAACAGATGGACAAAGACCTTATAGCTTATTTTTTAAAAACCCATTAGATTGAGAGTTAACCCTTGTAAACTGGCCTCTGAATGAAACAGAGCATTAAGAAAACCTTACAGTTGTATAAAATAGGTCTGATCAAAAATTAACTGAGGTGCACCAGATGGAAATTATGAACTCAAAAAAATAGAATTTTAAGTCCTTTTGGCTTCCATCCTGATGTGGTCCCTCTCATCAGAGTTGAAAAAGAATTAAGAGAATATAGACAAAATTATGCCCTATCCCTCCCTGAAGGAGTTTCCTGAAGAGACAGTAAGGGAGCTTGCGTCCATTGGTCTCCTTGGGAGAGCCCCCTCAGGTTGGGGTCTTGTTCTAAGCCGGTTTTTCTGGTCTCTTGGATAGCAGCCATCAAAATTTTAGTCTGGCATTTTGGTGGACCAATTCCAATAGTTGGAAATTTCTATTGGCAGCAGTTTACATTTTAATGTAAACTTTAGTGAACATGGTTAAAAACCTTTTTAACCATTTTTTCCCCCAAATTTGACTATAAAACATTTGATCAGGATGTTCAGGCTGCCCAAAGACAATTTGGTGGTCCCCTGAGGAGGTCATCTAACCTTGAAAGTTGGTCATTCTCCCTCACAGAATTTAGAGAAAGAAAAGATGTCACAGCAGGTCCCGTTGTCAGCAGCCCTTCTCTGGAATTCCTGGAAATTTGTCAATATGCATTGAAGGGAGTACACGACAAGCACAAGGGAAACTGACCCATGTTCACAATCAAGGGCAACAAAAAACAGAAAAAGATGAACAAACACAGAACAGGTAAAACACCAAAGACAATGACAAGGGACCACTCCAGATTCCTGACCTGAGGGCCTGGGCAATGTCTTGCCAGTTCCGGACTTGGGAAGTAATGCTGTGTCCAGCCTTCCTCAGAGTCCCCAGATATGGATCTGCCAAAAACAGACTTACCGGTTCCCCAGGGGTGCAGAAACAGGTGACTCTCTTGGAGAATTCAGTTCAGTCCTGGGGTGGGGCTCCACAGACCGGGCAGCCTGGGGCTGAGGAACATCTCTCAGAGGCCTTCCCCTAGGAGCCACGTTGTGGCCTCTCCCCTCCGCAGGAGTTTCCAGGTCAGTGGTGAGCGGTGGTTGCCCACCAGGCAGCGAGGATCTCGCTGGGGCCTCCAAATGTTATGGGGCATAACTTAAGAACAGACAGTTCACCACTGAGAAGTCCAAACTTGAGAGACTTTATTAAGCTGGCCAACTGACTGTCTCACACAATGCCCCAAAAAATGGCTATTGGGAGAACAGTCCTGACCACAGGATTGTAGGGGTTCTTCTACCAAAAATCACATCAATCATAAGTGTCTGTTGCTATGATTAGAAATTACAAACTAACATCATGAGACCATCAGCAGAGGGAGAAGTGGGTCAAAATGACCCTTACCTTGGTACAAACTAAAGAATGGTTACTAACAACCACACAATCACTGTTCACATGGTACATTGTTTAGGAACAACAGGAATCAAAACAGAGCAATTTTTCTTTACATAGTAATTGTCATTTTGTATTGTTAAACGTGTCACACTAAGTAACTGATGATGGGTACAGAGGTGGGGTGTTCCCATGGGAGAAACTTATTTCCTACATACCATGGAGTCTCAGAGCAATAATGGAGTCTGTTTAGGTCAATTCCTTCATAGTCTGGCCTATGACATTCTCATGGAGCCAGATCTGTCAGCCCATCACACCTACAGGATTTTAAACAAGTTGCAAAACCAGCTTTCAGTGTACACACTGACCCCATTTCATAATTTTATTGCTGAGCCCATTACTAGAGACAAAGTTAAAGTCACAAAATTGGTAAAAACTAGGCCTTGTTTTACTGCGGTGCCCTCTTCAGCTCAACAACATTAACTTTACAGTCCTCATGCCTAACAGGTAACAAAAACCAATAACAAAGTTGACTCTGGCAATCTTCTAACACTTGGCAAATAGCTTTTGCTAATTTTCCTGGCCAAATAAAAATATTTATTAAGTAACTTCTTACTGTTTAAATACTTGTACAGTGCTGGGCCATTCTCTCTGATTTAAGGCTAATGATGCTCCAGCTTATATCAACTTTTTTCTATAATTTTAAAAAATAAAAAAGGGGAAAACAGAAACCCACATAACCCCACTAAATCTCACAAAATTATTTAAAAATTTTTTGAATTGTGATATTAAAAGCTTCACTGCTGCTGAGAGTCACATGGAGCAATAGAATAAATCAGATTCAATAATAATATAGGGTAGAGGTTATGCTTGTATATTTCCAGAAAACCCAACCTGCTATGGTGAAGACAACTGAAAGACCTGACGCATCAGGCTGAGCACATTCAACAAGGAGGACTCCACCTATATGTTGGTCCCATGCTAAGCATGCCAGCTGTTTAAAAGTAACTTTTGAGGAAAAGACAGCATAGGGGGGACCTAGGCTAGCCAATCATACTGACCCTTAGGACTTACGATCGTATGTCTGGATGGTTATTAAAATAGGACTTTCCCATGACAAACCGGTCATTCCCATGGAACATCCACCAATACTTTGCTATGCTAATCATTCTATGATAGAATTTGGCAGCTTTCCTAAATGGATGGAATATGCAAATGTCTTGCCAGTACAACATAAAATCTCTAGCAATGGTGGATATATTTTGGATTGGTTTCCAAGAATTGATAAAAGACAGCTACATCAGGATGCCATGACCCCTGGAGATTTTGTTGGTAATATTTAACTTTCAGTGAGTGTGATATTCAAAAAGATCTCTGGCATTTAACTGCTGCCTCAGATTTTCTCCATAATACAGATGGCCCTACGCCTGACTTTATAGTCAAGAACTGCAAAGAGATCTCCTGCTATGGCCTGTATCCTATCTCCTTATGTTTAATTACTGGTAATATAAGAGTAAAGAGAAAAGATGATAAATATCATGTAGTTTGTAAAAGATACAATCTGAGTAATTGTATCACTAGATTTAATAGAGAGAAAGGAGCATTAGTTCTTCATCAACTCTTTTACTCCCAACTAACATTTCAGAGCCATGGTATGCTGATATTGGTGTTCAAGTTTTACAGTAGATGCATGCCCAATTAACTAGACCCCAAGCAAGCTCTCGGCCTCAAAATTTTGGGATAGTTGTTTTAATCTCCTTTATGTTCTCTACTGTGACAGCTTCTATGGTCATATCTCAAAATATTCAACATACAAATTTTGTTAATAATTTGGCCCAAAATATATCCAAAGCCCTCCGCAATCAGGTAAATATTGATGGAAAGATTGAAACTAAATTAAATGCTTTGTAAGGTACTGTCATAATTATGGGTAATGAATGTTCCACTGTCAAATTTAAACAAAGACTTAAATGCCATGATGACTATAAATATGTCTGTATTACTGCAGCCAAATATAATTCCCAATGGGAATGGAAAAAAGGTCAACAATCATCTAAGGGTGTTTGGCATAGCAATAATTATAGCTTGGACCTTTTGGAGTTATATCGTCACATCCAGGAAATTCAGAAAAGCAGGATCGATCTCATGGACCCTGCATCTCTAGCTGAACAAATACTTCATTAATTAAATGGCTTTAATCCTGGAAATATTATGTTATTGGAATGATATGTTTGCTACTAATTCTGTTCTGTATCATGATAATAAGTTGTTGTACCTTCAGAAAAAGGATCTGGGAACTTCAAGTAGTCATACACCACTTGCATTTATTTCCAGTCAGCCCTCGTTACCTACTTCCTTCCCATGCAGGCTGTGGACATCACACCTCCACCTTTGTTTTCCCTTCTCCTCTCTAGTTTCTGTACAGGAGAGAAAACATGACCCTTAACCTTCTGAGTTTGACTTATTTCACTTAACATGGTGATCTCTAGTTCTGTCCATTTTCCTGTAAATGTCATAATTTCATTTTTCTTTATGGCTGAATAAAATTCCATTGTGTTTATATACCATATTTTCTTTATCCATTCATGTGCTGATAGACACATAGGCTAGTTCCATAGTTTGGCTATTGTGAATTGTGCTGCTAGAAACATGTATCACTGTAATAAGATGACTTTAATTCTTCAGGGTAAATACTGAGAAGTGGTATAACTGGGTCATATGGTGGTTTCATATCTAATCTTTTGAGAAGCCTCCATACTGATTTCTATAGTGATTTTACTAATTTACAGTCCCACCAACTGTTAAGTATTCCTTTTTCTCCATATCCTCTCCAGCATTTATTATTATTTGTATTCTTGATGATTGCCATTCTGACTAGTATGAGATGAAATCTCAGTGTAATTTTGATTTGCATTTCCCCTATTGCTAATGATATTGAACACTTTTCCATGTATTTGTATTTCTTCTTTTGAGAAGTGTCTGTAATTCATTTGCCCATTTATTTAATTTGGTTATTTGATTTTTTGACATAAAATGTTTTAAGCTCTTTATATATTTGAGGTATTAATCCTCTACCAGAAGAGTAACTAGCAAAGATTTTCTCCCATTCTCTGGGTTCTCTCTTCACATTCCTAATTGTTTCCTTTGCTGTGCAGAAGTTTTTTAATTTGATACTGCCCCATTTATTAACTTCTATTAACTCATTATTTTCTGAGCTTTAAGGTCCTACTGGGAAAGTTGTTGCCTACACCTAAAACCTAGAGTGTTGACCCTACATTTTCTTCTAGATGTTTTCTTCTAGGAGTTGCATAATTTCTAGTATAATTCTGAGATCTTTAACCAATTTTGAGTTGATTTTTGTGCAGGGTGAGAAATAAGGGTATATAGTTTTATTCTTCTACATATGGACAACCAGTTTTTCCAGCACTATTTGTTAAAAAGGGTGTTTTTCCTCCTATGTGTTTTTGGCATCTTTGTCAAGGATCAGATGACTGTATCTCTGAGGATTTACCTCTGTGTCTTCTATTCTGTACCATTGGTCTATGTGTCTGTTTTTATGCCAGTATCATACAGTCTTTGTTACTATAGCTCTGTAGTATAATTTGAAGTCAGTTATTGTGATGCCTCCACAGCATTGCTTTACTGTCTTAAAATTGCTTTAGTTATTCTGGGTCTTTTATTCTTCCAAATGAATTTTAGGATTGTTTTTTTCTAATTCTGTGAAGAATATCATTAGTATTTTGATGGATATTGCATTGAATCTGTCTATTGCTTTTGGTAGTATGGCCATTCTAACAATATTAATTGTGCCTATCCATGAACATAGGAGGACTTTCCATCTTCTGAGGTCTTCTTCAATTTCTTTCTTCAATGTTCTATAGTTTTTATTGTAGAGGTATTTCACCTTCTTGGCTAGATTAATTCCTAAGTTTGGGGGGTTGTTTTTGAGACTATTGTGAATTGAATTATATTCCTGGGTACTTTCTCAGCAGATTGTTGGTATATAGGAAAGCTATTAATTTGTATATGTTGATTTTGTAACCTGCTATTTTGCCAAATTTGTTTGTTAGCTCTAGAAGTTTTTTGGTGGTTTTTGGGATCTTCTAGGCATGGGATCATATTATCTACAATGCTAATTTGACTTCTGCTTTTCCTATTTTTATCCCTTCTACAATCATCTCTTGCCTCATTGCTCTGGCCAGAATTTCTAGTACTTTATTAAGTAGGAGTGGTGATCCTTTTCTTGTCCCAGATTTTAAAGGATATTTTTCAGTTTTTTCCCCATTTCCTCTGAGATTGGCTTTGTTTTTCATATATAACCTTTCGATGTTGAGGTATGTTCCTTCTATCCTTGGTGTTTTTGTCATGAATAGATGCTGAATTTTGTTGAACGTCTTCTGTGCATCTATTAAGATCACTAAGGGATTTTTGTCCTTTATTCTGTTAATGTGATGAATTATATTTATTAATTTGCACATATTAAACCATCCTTGCATCTCTGGGATAAAACCAATTTGGTCATGGTGTACAATCTTAATATATTCTTAAACACAACTTGCTGATATTTTATTAAGTACTTTTGCATCTAAGTTCATCAGGAATATTGGTCTGTAATTTTCTTTCCTTGATGTGTCCTTAGCTGGTTTGGTATGAGTGATACTAGTTTCATAAAATGAAGTGTTCTGTTCCTTCCTATTTCACAGAATAATTTAAGGAGTATTGGCATTAGTTCTCCTTTAAAGATTTTATAGAATTCAGCTGAGAATCCATCTGGTCCTGGGTTTTTCCTTGTTGAAAGGCTTTTTATTATTGCTTGTATCTCATTACAAGTTATTTGTCTGTTTAGGTCTTCTATGTCCTCCTTATTCAGTTTTGGAAGATCATATTTGTCTAGAAATATATCCATTTCTTCTAGATTTTCTAATTTATTAGAAATAAGTTTTCAAAATAGCCCTAATGATCTCCTGGATTTCTGAGATGTCTGTGGTGATTTCTCCTTTTTCATCTCTAATTTTATTAATTTGGTTTTACACATTTTTTCTTTTGGTTAGTTTGGTTAAGGGCTTATCAGTCTTGTTTATCTTTTCAAAGAACCAATTTTGTTTCATCAATCTTTTGTATTTTTTAAATTCTCAAGTTCTTTGATTTCTGCTCTGATCTTAACTATTTCCTTTCTTCTACTAGTTTTTCAAGGACCTTGAGATGCACCATTATGTTATTATATTGGGGATATGTAGGCACTTATAACTATAAACTTTTCTCTTAAAACTGCCTTTATAGTGTCCCAGAAGTTCTGGTATGTTGTGTAGCTATTTTCACTTGAATTAGAGAATTTTATAATTTCTCCCTTGGTTTCTTCTATCACCCATTGATCATTCAAAAGGGTATTGTTATGTCTCCATGTATTTATATAGTTTCTATAAGGTATGGTTGTATTGATTTGTAATTTTTTTCCATCATGACAAGATGCAAGAAGTTATATCATTTTTATTTTAACAGTGGCTTTTTGGCCTAAAATGTGGTCCATTTTGGAGAAGGTTCCATGAGTCACTGAGTAGAAAGTATATTTACCTGTCATTGGATGAAATATTTGATAGATGTCAGTTAGGTCTGTTTGATTTATTTTTCAGACCCAAATGGTCTTTACTGAGTTTATGTCTGAATAACTTATCTAATGGTAAGAGAATTGTGTGGAAATCATCCAGTATCTTGTTTTGGGGTCTACCTGGGGCTTTGATTTGAGTACTGCCTCTTTTGTGTAATTAGTTGCACCCACATTTGGGGCATAAATATTTATTATTGGTTTATCTTATGTTGGATAGTTCCCTTTACCTGTATGAAGTGACCCTCTTTGTCTCCTCAGATTAATTTTGGTGTAAAATCTGCTTTGTCAGATATGAGAGTAGCTACCTTGCTTGTTTTGGGGCACCATTCAGATGGTATGTCAACTTCCATCCTTTCACTTTCAGCCCATGGCTGTCTTTGCCTATTAGGTGCATCTCTTGCAAACAACATGTACTGGGTCTTGTTTTTAAATCAATTCTGCCAGCTTATGTCTTTAAATTGAGAGTTGAGACCATTATATTCAATGCTGTTACACAGAGATGTTTATTAATTCATGCCATTTTATCATTTAAGTTTTTTTTTTTAATTGTAGATGGACACAATGCCTTTATTTATTTATTTGTACGTGGGGTTGAGGATTGAACCCAGTGCCTCACACATGCTAGTCAAGTATTCTATCCTTGAACCACAACCCCAGTCCCTCATGTATCAATTTTAATTTGGTCCTGTTTCTCATTTGCATAGCTACTCTTCAAGTGAGATTCATTCTTTTGTTAGCTCTGAGTTTTTTAAATTTCTTCTGTGTGCAATTGTTCTTTATATAAGTTATTTAGTGCTAGTTTAGTAGTCAAGAATTCTTTTAGTGTCTGCTTCTCTTGGAAGGTTTTTATTTCATCTTCAATTTTGAATGATAGCTTTTCTGCATGTAGCAATCTAGTTTGACAGTTATTTTCTTTCAGGACTTGGAACACACTTTACTTGTAAAGTTTGTGCTGAGAAATTAGAAGTGATTTTGATTGCCTCTAAAAAATGTGACCATTTTTCTCTTGAGGCTTTTAAAATTCTTTGTTTTGTATGCTAGGTATTTTAATTATAATGTAACATGGAGAGTTTCTTTTTATGATCTTGTGTACTTGGGATTCTGAATGCCTATTTTATATGGATGTCCATCTCTTTCTGAAGGTTTGGAAAAATTTCTGTTATTTCCCTGAAGAGTGTATTCGTTTCATTATCCCACATCTCACAACCCTCCTCAATTCCAGTGATTCTTAAATTTTGCCTCTTCATGTTGCCTCAGAGCTCTTATATAGTCTGATCATGGTTATTTTTGTTGTTTTTTTACCTTAACACTATCTGAATATTCAAGGCTTGCCACTTTGTCTTCCAGCTCTGAGATTCTTTCTTCAGCATGGTCTACTTTATTAGAGACTTTCAACTGAACTTTTTTTTTTTTTTTTAAATTGTGTCTTTCATTTCCAATATTTCTGTTTGGTTCCTTTTCAATATTTCTATCTCCTTATTGAATTTCTTGATTATATTCTGTACTGACTTCCTTAATTCATTATTGTTTTCTGTGTTCTCTTAGAATGCATGTCTTTCATTTCCAGGATTTGTTTGGTTCTTTTTCAATATTTCTATCTCCATATTAAATTTGTTTATATTCTGTACTGACTTCCTTAATTGTTGCTTTCTGTGTTCTCTTGGAATTCATTGATCATTTTTATAATGTTTTTTGAGTTCCGTATCTGATATATTACCTACTTCAATGTCTTTGGGGTCTGTTTTTGGTGAATTACGAACTTTCGGAGGTGTTATGTTAGCTTGTTTTTTTCATATTTTTTGTATTACTGGGTTGGGTTTGTGCAAGTGTTGGGATTTCTCTTCCACTCTTATATGTGGTCCTTTATAGGACAGTCATCACTTGCCAAAGTGTCCTAGAGTGATCTGGATTAAGACCCCCTCATAGGTGTGGTATCCACAGCTTTTGTTGTTTGTTTTTCCTATAGCAATGGGTGTCCATAGGTGGGAGCTGGGGGGTGACCCCTAGCTGTTTCTACTTGGGGTCTGATCATTAGTTTGGGGTTTTGTTTCTTCTATTCTTTATATTAAAGTATAGCTGAAAAATGAGTATCATTAATTTGTGTGGAGCAAAGTGTGCTGTCTCTTGGTTTAGTTCAGCAGCAGAGTTTCTACTCTTGTGAAATAGTCATGTCCCTGCGGGTCAAAACATTCAACAAGAACAGATGATCACTGTCTATATCTTTCTTTTGTTTTCTTCTTTACATACTGAGAGCAACAGCAAAGGATGGGTGTTGTTAACCCCTTCCTCTTTCTTTGTGTTGCTCACCAAACTGTCAGTTGGAGTGCCCACGACTGAAGACGGTTCAAATAATTCCCAGCTTCTCTTATATCCAGTATGAGGTAGGATGGGATGGAAGTACTGTCAGTTGGAGTTTTGTCTGTACAGATCAGATTGATGCACTCCCATGGTGGGGTCACTGCAAAGTATTATAAATGGAGTTCCAGAAGATGGGACTTAGGTCTAACCAGGCTTCAGGAACTTTGTTGGGTTGTCTGCCCTGGGGAGATTAAATCAACACAAACCTAGGGGGCTTGGCATTTGCCAATATCTGTTAGGAGTCTGGATCTCAGGAGCCTCTCAAGGATTCTGCTTGTGGGGTGGGGGAGCCAACACTTCACCCCCTCTTGAAGCCCACAAGCACAGCCTTTCCAGGCTTCCTAGGCTTAGCCTGAGTGTATTATTCACACCTACATGTTCAGATTCCCAAGGGCTCTAGCTGGTCATATGAGTCACCAGACTCAAAGTGGGAAGAAAGTTGGGCTACCCTTCACTTTCTGACTTGAACCCCCCTGGTATATTTTCTGTGCCTGTTTGCCTCCTGTTCTGCTAGGTATACCATGGCTACAGTGTAGCCATGTTTGCTCAGAATCCCAGCTCCCACAGCAGCAGCCACAGCATGGCTGCCTCAAGATGGCTCCTGTCTCAGCTGTCTGCAGTCAGTTGGGAAACATGGGGCACGTCTCAAGAATCAGTGCACACTGCAGCTTCTGGATCAGGAAAGGATAGGTTTTTCTGATTTCAGATTTTTCTGTACTAAATCTGCCCATTGTCTTTTTCTGTTTCCCCTCCCTTTGTGCTGAACCAGTGCTGCTACCACTGCTGCCACTGCAGTCCCAACCAGCTTGGCTCTAATGTATTGTCTTTCTTCTTTGTTTAATGTACCCAAACCTCAGAGTTTGTAATGAACTCCCTCTTTCACCCACCTTGCAGAAAAGTAGTATTCCTGCTTCTTGAATCCCGAATCATGGAGCAACTAGGAATACAGCCTTCCTCTAGCCAACCATCTAGAATCCCCTTCACATACTATGATTTCATACTAAATATAGCTTCCCACAATCTTTAAATTTGGCAAAAATTTAGTTCCCACACACACGAGTCTGCTTCGGGTCTCTGTGTTCTCATCAGAGATCTGCTGATATACACTGCCACTGCCACTGCAGGCTCTGAAGATGCCAGGTTGCCAAAGTCAAGGACTGCAGGCAGCCTCCAGAAGCTGGAAAAGGCAAGAAGGCTCCTCTTCTAGGACCTGCAGAAGAAACTGCCCTGACAACACCTTGTAAAACTTTAGTCCACTGAGACCTATTTTAGGGTATCTAATTTCCAGACCTACAAGTTAGTAAGGTCACAAGGTTTTAAGTCACCACGTTTGTAGTAATCTGTTGCAACAGCAATAGGAAACCAATATAATCCTCATTAAACAAATGCTAGGCCCAGCATTGCCTTCTATAATTTGTCTAAGTTCACACAGCAAGTGAATGGCAGTTGGGATTCAAACCCAGAACCATTTATTTGCAAAGCCCACATTTTTTCCTCTGAAGTACAGTCATCCATTCAATACACAATAATTTGGTGAATTATAAGGCAATGCAGGAAGCCTCACAGCAAGTTTTTAAATATTTCTTTTTATATATGCCTATTCAGGGCTATCCCAGGTGACATTTCCAAAGCAGTTTCCAACTTGAATAGGAGAAGGAACCCATTTTTACACAGGTTTCTGTTACATTCAGCTGTACACATCCCTTTTCTGGGGGCTCTTGAAGAAGTTGACTGGGGTTTAGAGACACAAGGTGGCCCAGGACAGCCTCTTGCAGAAGATCCAGGTTAAGAGGTCTCATGGAATCAAGAGAGGTCAGTGATGTGACTCTGCATAGAATAGTGAAGAAAATAAGACCCAAAGAGGAAATGCCTGGGCAGGAAGACATGAGTGGAGATGGACTGGCAGTTCAATTCACACTCCTTGGTGTGCTCTGGGGTGGTGGTGGGGTGAAGTCAGACTTGGAACAGATGGAGCAAGAATTTAATAGGCGTGTGTTTGCCAAGCAGTCTGCTAGGCTACTTGCATATGATGCTGCATTTAATTTTAACCACTAACCTATGAAAAAAGGTGTCATCTTTAAAGGGAATGGGTGCAGAGTTTTCATGTAATAAACCTTGTAATTCTGGAGTTTGAACCCATGAGGATCAAACTTCCAGACCCAGACTCTACCTTTTTTTTTTTTTTTTTCCTCTTATGTACAAATGGAGGACAAAGTCATCTCTGCCTTTGGGATGAGGTCCCTGAAGGGACTTCCTCACAAACTTCCCTTGATTCTCAAACTACCATCATCTATGAGGACTTCCTCTTGTTGCTCATCCCAGGCTCTTTGGGAAGAAGAACAAGGAAGGAGCCAGGAGGAAGCTACTTGGACTTTGGGCACAGCTCTAACCCTCTGCAGGTACGAAACCTTGGAAGCCAAAAGGCCTGGAGTCAGGGTCATTGCCAGAGAAGCCCCAAGAGCAAGCATCTCTCAGTGTGATCTGAATGCAGAACACATATCTCAGCTAGGAAGTGGCTGCAGACAGGTCTGCCTGCTTTGGATGAGGGAGTTTTTCCTCAAAATCCATGTAGTAAATATATGCCATCTGCATCAACACCACCCTTTAAAACAGAATTCAAGGTTGAAGGGACCAATGCATGTAGCACTTTTTAAAAAATGCTCATCTTGCTGCAGTATTCCCCTGCTTCTCCATCCAGAGAGGACATTTTCCATTTCTGTGGCAGAGAAGGATCCTAAGAAGCAAGAGAACTCTCAATATAGATAGCTAAAAGCCAGATGGGACCATAACCTCAGAAGATGCTTCCAGCAGGGCAGATGTTCACTTAATTTTTTTCAATGAAGGAATCAAAAAGGACCCAAAACAGATCACAGCTTGCAATTATTAAGATATTTTCTTATTTGTGCCAATGTTCCAGAATTATATTAAATATCTAAATATTTGGTTGGTCTTTGCTAGTGTGAAAATGTGTGAGGTTTCTGTGAGGCTTCATGCTGCTTGTCAGATGGCTGGATAGGATGATGTCCCCAGTCTGTCCCTGATCAAAGCCATCTTAAGGAGTGCATCTTTTTTTTTTTTTTTTTTTTTTTTTTTTTTTATTGCGGTGCTGGGGATTGAACCCAGGGCCTTGTGCTTGCAAAGGCAAGCACTCTACCGACTGAGCTATCTCCCCAGCCCAGGAGGAAAATGTGTTTGCTGTTCAGAATAAAAGGGAATCACTCAAAACTGTTTTCAGTCCTTCCAAGTTAAATTCAAATGTTTCTATAAAATGTATAAGAGAAAATTTCATGGTGTGGCCTTGTTTATGGCCATAACATGAGCTATCTCCCCTACAGGGTTATTAGAACATAAGCAGGTCCACTTTTCAGAAGGGCAATCTGGCAGTGTACCTCATCACCCCAATGCACCCCCTCTAGGAATATATCCTAATGGAAGGAAAATAAAATAAAGCAGCATAAAGGTAAGTATAAGCACATCCATCAAAATGTGATGAAAAATTGGAAACCTAGATAGTGATTAATAGGAGCTTGATTAAATTATGGAAAGTCACATACCACGCAGCCTTTAAAATAATACCAATATAAACTGATGTGAAACAGATGCAAAACAATAATATTAAATAGAAAAGCTATTATTATTATTTAAAATAGTGTTAAAAGGACAAGTTCAGTTTTGTAAAACATCTGTCTAGAAATAATCTTGAAGGATAATAAAACATTAATGTGTGGGACTCCAGGGGATGTTTTCTTCTTTATGTTATTCTAAATGTTTTATAAAGAGCACTTTATAATTCCATTATTGAAACACACAAAATTTCCAAACCAACAAAAATGTAATTCTGAAAAACTGATGCTCTTTTCTGGAAAATGAGGATTAGTGGGGTATGAAAAATCGTGGAATGAGACATCATTACCCCATGTACATGTCTGATTACACGAATAGTGTGAATCTACACTGTGTACAACCATAGAAATGAAAAAGATGTACCCCATTTGTCTACAATGAATCAAAATGCAGTCTGTAAAAAATAAAAAAATAATTAAAAAAAATAGAAATAAGACAAATAGCCCCTAACAATCTTTCCAGTTGCCAGAACACTAGAGCATGATGCCTAAAATACTCAAAAAATAACAACCAATTGGTCAAACCGGTAACAATCTTGCCAGAAATACAAGAGCATGATATCTAAGATACTCAAAAAGTAACTCCCAATTGGTTAATCTGGTAGTTTGGACAAAAGTATCATTACGGGAATGAAAAACAATGAAATCACTGCAAGCAGGTGTGTCTTAAAAATAAGGCTGCCAATAAAACTGGGCTTCAAAGCAACCTAGTAGTTGGGACATGCAGCATTCTGAGTTTGCTTGCCAGAAGGCTCTGCTGCCTACTCATCAACTCTTGGGCCTCTCTGGAAATGCAGATAGAAAATCTAATAGGCACAGCCCCTGCTGCTGCTCGGTCACCCTTCTACAGTGCTCCAGGAGAGAACTGCCCTGACTGTGCACTCAACCCAGGGAGCTCACTGCATCAGAAGGAACCAATCTGCTGGAAACTCTGCTTTATAATATGCTAAAGTAACTGTTACCTTTGGACTTGCAAAAGTATGGGTTCTTATTAAATTTGAAAACAAAAATATCTAGAAGAGATACAGAAATTATCTACCACTTTGTCTAAATGTTGTTTCCCTGAAATTTTCATTTTCAGAAACTTTCTCTGTAATCAAGTGACTCATAGTGCAAAGTTAATTTAAGCCTTTTCTATTTTTGGAAGATACTCGCAGGTCTAAACAGACAAAACTGAGGCCTCTGACTAGTTTTAATGGCAAAGTAATTACCTATAACTAATGGTCTGAGCCTTCTAATATAATTAAAGATCACTGATCTACAAGACAGCTTTATTTTAATAAAATAATTTGTTCCACTTACAGCAGAAAATTTTTCAATATATACATTTTTTAAAAAAAATCCACTATAAAATCAATTTAATCATTTATTTTATTCCAAGTTACTTTATTGTCTGGATGACTTAAGAAAAATAGTGAATAATCAAATAAAGCAAAAAATTAGAGACCGTCAAAAATAAAAGCTGTTACTGAATTCCTACTATGTGCCCAGGTACTGTGTTCACACTTCAGACTTTAATCTTAGAATTCTGTAAGATTGGTCTCACCTCTATTTTACAGATTTAAAAAAAAAAAAAAAAAAAAAAAAAAGACTTAAAAAGAATCCAAGTGACTTGCCCAGGGTCACAAGTTAACACTGGAGCTGGAATTCAATCCAATATTTCTGAATGGTATAGTCACATAACCTTCAAATTAGACCTCATGTTTAGGTAACTGCATACATGTTGCCTATGTGACTCAATCAGGATAAGTCACCATGTCAGGAAGCTAGAAAATCAGTGGCTGCAGAAATGCAGAAGCTTAGTTTCTCCTGAGTGCAGAGGAAGGTAGTCTAGGCTCCTGGGGGGGGGGGGGGGGGGCTAGAGGAGTCAGGACTAAGTGTTCTAAACTTGTGTTGCTCTGCCCTGGTGAACAGCATGATCCCAGACAGGAGTCAGTCATTACCTACTCACTTAAGCAGGCCAAGGAAAGG
Organism: Sciurus vulgaris; assembly: GCF_902686455.1. NCBI lineage: Eukaryota > Metazoa > Chordata > Mammalia > Rodentia > Sciuridae > Sciurus > Sciurus vulgaris. Next base: position 142,344,008 of record NC_136466.1, read on the forward strand.
AGGAAGAACATACCCTTATCTTCAAGGACATGTCGCTCAGATCACTGGTCAGAAATGACAGCCAGCTACAAGGGGAGCAATCTTTATATTCTGGGTGACTTTGTGCTCAGTCACAAATTCTTTAAAGGGAGAATGATACTGAGAGGGACAATAGCCATGATGGACTATGCCAGGAAAAACAAAAAACTTATACCCTTTACAATTCTTCTCCCACTGTGGGCAAATATACATCCTGCTAGTAAAGTGGAGAATTAGTTTGTATTTTTCTGAATATCTGAAGTATTTTGTGAGAAATAGAAATAGCAAAACCTCACGTAGCCCCCATCCCAAATGAACAAATATTAACATTTTCCTTCAGATTAAAGGAAAAAAGAAAAAAAAAAAACAAGTTCCATTTCTTTCCTTCCATTTCCAGAAATGATTGTTTGGAGTGTCTCTTTTGCCTTGATGTTTCTATGCTTTTACTACATGAATAACAATCAACATAGTATTTTTAAAAACTGCATAAAAGGCAGTTTTATTCTCCTTGACAGTTTATATTTCAAATTTTTTTCAGTACTATCCACATTGATATTAAATTCATTCACTTTTACTGCTCAATTGTTTGCCATCTTATAACTTGGTCACAATTTATTTATCCATTTCCTTGCTCATGGGCATCTAGGTTATTTCCAACTTTTCCTTGAACAACAATCCTCCTGTTGGCCTCTTTTTATGTTTCTTTATACACTCTGCACGCATTTCTCTACAGTTCTGCTTCTCAAGCTTTAAGCTGAATTATCTTATTACCCACAGATCTGACTTAGCAGGTCCAGGATGGTGGCTGAGAGCTCATTTTTAACAAAGCATACAACACTGTGAGAAGTGGGCTCTAGTACATATTGAGAACAGCTGGCTCACAGGGTGTGTACATCATCAACTTTCTCAGACATTATCAAACTGAACAAATTTTCACTCCAGATGAAATACTTCCATTTCTACATTCTCACCAACACTTGATCTTGTGAGAATTTTTCCAATCTGAAAGCATGAAACAATTAAGTCACATTTCCCTGATTATGATAATGATCATCTTTTCATGTTAATTATTTAAGCTTTTTTCTGTTCATATAGTATACCCATTGTTCTAATGCAGTGGTTCCAAGTGTGATCCAAGGGCCCTGAGACACATTTTGCATAGGCCTCTCCTTTTCCAATTACATATCTATGTGAGGCTAGATTATCTTCATATACTTAACTAAAACATACAGCAATAGATTGATTGCAGAAGCAGGTAGGAGAGTCCAGCTCTCTTTTCTGAAATTAAACATTAAAAAGATTTATACTCTTCTCACTAAACTTTATATTTTTCATAATTATTAATTTAGCATGTATTATTTTTTAATTAATATTTTTGAACTTTCTCAATTTTAATTCTAACACAGATATGATCCACAAACATAAAAACTCTGGGTTCTCAATTTTTCAAAGTATAAAGGGACTGGGGATGGTGATGCACACATGCAATCCCAGCTACTCAGAAGGCTTAAGCAGGAAGACCACAAGTTCCTTGAGCCCAACCTGGGCAACATAGTGTTCTCAGCCAAAAAAAAACAAAAAACAAAAAAAAACAAATAAAAGTATACAGGGGTTCACGACAAAGTTTAAGCACTGCTGTTCTAACACTCAGCTGTCCTTTCCTCACTGATTTGTAGGAGGTTCTTTTGTTTGTTTTCCAATGTATTCAGGATACTAACCTTGTCAGTTATGTGTCTTGCATTTTCTCCAGTTGGCACCTGGTCTTTTTACTTATGTGCCTACTCTTCTACAGAATCTTAGGTGTAATGCAGTCCTATTTCCTGTAACTGTTGTCCTTCCATGTCTTATTTTAAAGAAATCCTCTGTTCTGCAAAAATTATGGAGATAACCTTAAAGATTCACATTTAAATGTATCAATTTTCATATTTAGATCTTTAATATATGTAATTTATATTTTGGGAAGGGTGTAGAGTAGTACTTATTATATTTTCACTCTAAAGATAACTTCCCACAATCTGTCAAAAATTCCGCATGGAAAAAAAAAAAAAAAAAAACCCACATATGCAAGGACTTGTTTCCACATTGCATTCTCATCAGATATTCTGACCTACATTGGCACAGGTCACACATTGATTTAACTAACACCTCTTAACAATGTTCTTTGATATTGACAAATCCATGCCTCTCCCTTTTATTCTTCAAACTACCTATCTTCTTTTTTTCCCCCTCCTTTGGTAACAGAGATTGAACCCAGGGGTTTTTAATAACTGAGCCACATCCCCAGCCATTTTTTATTTTATTTAGAGACATGGTCTCTACTAAGTTGCTTATGGCCTTGCTAATTTGCTGAGACTGGCTTTGAACTCATGATCCTCCTGACTCAGGCTCCTGAGCTATTGGGATTACAGGTGTGCATCTAGAGTTGATTCTTCTTAAAAGTAATCTTCCCTCTGCAACATTAAGAAATTTTGGAGTGTGTTAAAAGGATTACTGAGTTGAGAGTCTAGGAACCTGCCATGGCAGCATCTCTAATCAGCTGTGGAGTTCATAACTCTGAGCTCAGCTTTTTCTGGAGCAAGAGATCTAACAATCATTTTTTACTTTCCTCCTACAACCCCAAGAGCCTATAATTTTGGCATTAAGTAAACATTAAGTAAATCTGAAGAAAATGCTAACTGTAATAAGTAAAATACTCCAGCATTGCAGATTATAAAAAGTGAACCTGAAACATACAAGTAGTATGTTTAGGAATTTGTCCATGGGGTCATAAGGTTCTATTTATTGTTTTATCTTGAAAGTTAGGCTAGAATCGTATCATAACACACAGCATTCTCAAGGTTTTGGGGTACTCCAGAACTTACTATTAAGAATTAATTTCAGGGACAACTTCTACAAATACTAGAGAGTAACTTCCCATCCAAAAATTCTGCAGGGTAAGACTTAAAGAAAATGAAAGCTTCTGACAAAATCCTTCAGTAGTCTTCTTATGACTGTTTCACCAGCAATCAACAGAACATGCACTCGAATGATCTGCTACAAATTCATGCACAGTGGAGCTTTTTCTTCTCTGTGACCCAAGTCAAGAATTAGCAAATCGCTTTTTTTTCCTAATTCTTGACTTTGTTCACAAAGGATATTGATCCTATTTTGAAATAGGGATAATCTAAATGGGTTTTATTAAAAGTCTGAACTTTTGCTCTATTGAAAGACTCAGGGGAAAAAGGCGAGTTCCCTTCACCCTCTTCTCCCAGAGTCAATGTATCTTCATGTCTAAGCCAAATTAAATCAAAACAGTTGCCACTGACCTTTAATGAGAGCAATGCAAAATAGATGCTCCTGTATTTTAGAATATAATTTTGTCTATACATATATTCTCGTTTTCCTCCTCAGAGGTAGATTTGGGAAGCAAATTCTTTTAAAAGTTTGTGCACATATAATTAAATGTGCATAATTCTATCTGCAAATGTTTCAATTTAAAAAGATTTAATTCATTTAAATTGGGCAGTATTTTGTATAAAACTTTTGTGTTTAAAAAGTGTTTTCATATATACTATTTTATTTCACCTTCATAATGATCCTGTATGGTAAATGGAGATAATACTATTACACTAAGAAATGTTTTGAGATAAAGAAGATGAAGAGATGGTTTATCAACATCACAACAGATTAGAAACAAAATCACAACTGATGAAGATCTTTTGAAAATTAAGGTTGATTTTTTTGTCAAGTCAAGTAACAGTGACAACTCCAATTGATACTCTCATAAAGCAAAAACAAATTAAACACCAGCATGGTCAATACAAAGGAAAGCAAAGAAGGTCTGAAGGACATTGATAGGACACTCTATGCCTTTCAAGAAATCTTTATATTTTTTTCACTGTATAATAATATGTGACTTACATGTGCTTCTATTTACTAATATTCCTATTCATAATTATGATCAACTTCATCTAGTTCATATTATAGGAAGGTAGACGGTGTTCAGATGAAGCCTGGGAGGAAAAGATCAGAAGATACAAAACTGGCTAGTATTGCCCCTGAAGAGATGGAGAAAGCTGGGGAAAGAGCAATTGCAAGGAATTAGTAATAGTAGTTAACAACAGAAAGGTTAAAAACACACACACACACACACACACAAACCACAACCCCCACAACAAAAACAAATCTTTAAATGGAAAAGAAAAAAAAAATTAAGGCTCAAATGCATATTTTTAAATCAATAAAAGAATGATCTAACTCACCAATACTTATGATGAGGCTATCAGAAAAGAAAGACCTTGCCATTCATAGTATTTTAGAGCTTAAACATATTGACATTTCATTCATTTGAAGATTTGAGGATGTAAGAATAGAAATAATCTCATGGAACAGAAAGTACACATTTTCAAGCTAGTGAGTTTAAAATTACTTTCAAAACCAATTGAAAGAATGGCCTATTTAATCCATCCTAAAATTGACTCATCACTTATTTGTACCTTGTATTTGGTTATACAGTTACAACGATTTTCTATATTCTTTTTGATTTTATATTCACAACTGCTACAGAATAGATTGCTTTGAATTTTCGGCCCTATTCAAATATCTTTCATTAAGAAAGCTTCTTTCCATTGAATGATGAAAAAAAAAAAAAAAGAAGAACATATCCTGTGTTAAGGAGTTGGTAAAATTCTGAACCATCTGCTACCTGTTACTTTCACAGACATCACCATGTCTAGGGAGAAGGTACCAAATAAGTTAATTTGCCTCCACCTTCACAATTCAAATCAGAATTGGAAAACAAAAAACAAACAAAAAAAAATGTATCTTATTGATAATTACCAAATCAAATCTTTTTTTGCAGTACTAGGGATTGAACCCAGGGATTCATGTATGCTACACAAGTGCTCTACAGCTAAGCTATATCAATAGCCCTTTTTATTTTGAGACAGGGTCTTGCTAAATTGCCCAGGCTAGCCTTCAACTTGTGACCCCCCCACTGCCTGCCTCCACCCTCCTGAGTAGTAGGGACTTCAGGTATTACACCTGGCTTTGAGATATTCTCCCCAAAACACAACTATACATATTGCGTTGGCTCCCACCCATCACTGTCCTTGAGAAGAAAAAGAACACTGTACTTGACAACTGCTTATTTTAAAATAAGCACTGGAGTTGTAGTGTCAGGTGGAAAAGAAAACTAGGATGATTTTTAAAAGATCTGAGTTTCTGACAGATTACAAATCAAAATTTAAAAGCAATGAATATAAACACATGGTGTGAAATTCACAGAATGAAACAAAAAGAAGCATTTGTATGTGTTAAAATAATTTAATTCTCCCTGTACATCTCTTTCCATGTGAGAAATCAAGGTACACACTTTAAAATATTTACCTGTTTTAAGACATTCAAGTCAATTCAGATGGCAAAAGTAGAATTCAATCACTAGTGAAATGTTTAAAAAATATATATTAAACAAAAAATGTCTTTACAAGATAAAAATAATCTTCCACAATGCAATAAATTGCAGATCACTGAAATTTTAACTCTTTAGATGATTTCAGTTCAGTTTTTGGTTTCAAAATCTAGAGACAGTTAAAAAACAAAAAGCGCGTTGGCTGAATTTCTATCTGTTTTTACGTTTCTCTTTCTTGCTTCGACTACTTGTTACACTGGTTAAAGATGAAGATGGAGGTGCTCTTGCATGACCTGTAGCTTTTAGATGATCAAAAAGTTTATTCCGGGATGGAAATTCACTATGGCAGGTTGTACAGCTGATAAGAACATCATTCTGAGAAGGGGAAAAAAAAAACATAAATAAAACCAAATGTTATCACCTCAGAGCAGTGTTTAAACATCAAATATCTTCAAAACAAAGATTTTTTTTTTTTAAAAAAGTTACCAAAACAGGTGCAACAAAGGCAAATGTTTCCGGAAGTTAAATCTCATTCACCAATACCATCAGTTCTATGGATTCTGAGATTTTCAATGGCATGCACCAGACTGGAGAAGGTATTTGTGCTTCGTAATTAATCTTCAGAATTTGATACAGTTTAGATCACAATATAAAACGGTAACTATTCTAGTATCTAATATTTCCAATGTACTTCTTATTTAGAAGGAAAAGAAATGATAGTAGTAGATATATAAATTCTGCCTTTAGCATACAAAACCATTTAGCATACAAAACACACTGCAGATTCTTTGGAGAAGGGCTCACCCAAAACACATTTTTATCTTTAGGACACTATTCTGCTTAAACAAGACCCACCAAAGAATGTGAATATGATCTTGACCTACCAGTATTTGTGGTTCAGCAGGTACTTTGACAGATTTTTTCACATCTTTGGTTTTCTTTCCTTTGGGTTTAGGAACACTAGAAAATAAATTATTCAGCATAATACAAAATAATACACCCCTTCTAACTGTCATCTTGCTTTTAAAAACAATAAAAGATGAGATGTACTTTAAAAGCTAGTTCATTAATTGTAATGGCTAATTTAATCTTCACATCTGCAGTGATCAGCTTTAAAAAGCATATCTAGAGAGTGAGAGACTCTCTGCACAGAACCAGCTCCAAGTCCCTGAGCCAGCGCGCGGCGAGCTCCGGTCCACAATTGCTTCAGGAACCAGGACAGGACAACCAGGGACTTCCCCAAGCAGCCCGGCTCCATCCAGCAGGAAGCTCCTTTCTAGGCTAGCTTCTCGGAGCAGACCGCCCAGTGAGAGCCTTTCTACACAGAGCCAGCCACAAGTCCCCACACCAGCAGAGACTTCTGACCCACAAGCAGCCTCTGGGACCAGGGCAGGGCAGCCAGAGACCTCTCCAGGCAGACCTGCCCCCTCCGGCCGCAGGCTTTTTCCACGGGGCGATCCAAGATGGCGGACTAGAGGGTGCCTGCATCTCCAGTCGCTCCAGAACCCACGATTCAAGAAGGGGAGGCATTGAGAGACTCAGACTAAAATAGAGCCACGGGGTGAGTCTCCCCCACCTGGTGAAGCTCGGCCAGGGTGGCAGGCCCAGATTTGGGCGGCTTATTAGAGTAGGGCAGGGCAGCTAGAGTCTCCCCCAGGCAGCCCTGGGCACTCTGGCGGTGGGCTCCTCCCACCTCCACGGCCTGCATCTCGCAGCAGGCCCCCCAGTGAGAACCTTTCCACACAGAGCCAGCTCCAAGCCCTGGAACCAGTAGAGGGCTAGGGGCAGCTTTCTTTGGAAGCACTGCATTATCAAGTTACTCCAAGACATCAGGCTACTAAAGGCTGGGAGGTGATACACTGGAAATCTACAGGGACACTATAAGCAGAGGAAATCTGCAATATCACAGAGTCCCACTGACATCTGACCAATAAGAGAAAACAAGGGAAGAAAATGTCCCAAACAAACCTAGATACTATATCAATAAAACCCAATGACAGCACAGCAGAAGAAATGTCTGAAAGGGAGTTCAGAATGTACATAATTAAAACAATCAGGGAAGCAAACGAGGAGATGAAAGAGCAAATGCAGGCATTAAATGATCGCACCAATCAACAGTTAAAAGAGCAAATACGGGAAGCAAGAGATCATTTCAATAAAGAGTTAGAGATACTGAAAAAAAAAAACAAACAGAAATCCTTGAAATTAAGGAAACAATAAACCAAGTTAAAAACTCCATAGAAAGCATAACCAATAGGATAGAACACCTGGAAGACAGAACCTCAGATATTGAAGACAAAATATTTAATCTTGAAAACAAAGTTGACCAAAGAGAAAAGATGGTAAGAAATCATGAACAGAATCTACAAGAATTATGGGATATCATGAAAAGGCCAAATTTAAGACTTATTGGGATTGAGGAAGGCTTAGAGAAACAAACCAAAGGAATGAACAATCTATTCAATGAAATAATATCAGAAAATTTCCCAAATCTGAAGAATGAAATGGAAAACCAAGGACAAGAGGCTTATAGGACTCCAAATATAAAACATTACAACAGACCCACACCAAGGCACATTACTATGAAAATACCTAACATACAAAATAAAGACAGAATTTTAAAGGCCGCGAGAGAAAAGAATCAAATTACATTCAGGGGGAAACCAATACGGATATCAGCAGATTTTTCAATTCAGACCCTAAAAGCTAGAAGGGCCTGGAACAACATTTTTCAAGCCCTGAAAGAAAACGGATGCCAACCAAGAATCTTATACCTAGCAAAACTTACTTTCAGATTTGATGACGAAATAAGATCCTTCCATGAAAAACAAAAGCTAAAGGAATTTACAAAAAGAAAGCTGGCATTACAGAACATTCTCAGCAAAATATTCCATGAGGAAGAGATGAAAAACAACGATGCAAATCAGCAATGGGAGGAACTAGCCTAAAGGAATAGCCAAATAAAGGACAAACCAAATCATGTCAAAAAACAAAAATGAGTCAAATGACTGGGAATACAAATCATATCACAATAATAACCCTGAATGTTAATGGCCTGAACTCATCAATCAAAAGACATAGACTGGCAGATTGGATTAAAAAGAAAAATCCAACAATATGCTGCCTGCAAGAGACTCATCTCACAGAAAGAGACACCCATAGACTAAAGGAGAAAGGATGGGAAAAAACATACCATGCACACGGACACAGCAAAAAAGCTGGAGTATCCATCCTCATTTCAGGTAATGTGGACTTCAAGCCAAAACTAGTCAGAAGGGATAAAGAAGGACATTACATACTGCTTAAGGAAATATCACAATAGACACGAGTGAAATACAAAACATAATTAGAAGCTATTTTGAAAATCTATACTCCAACAAAACAGAAAACCTCAAAGACATCAACAAGTTTCTAGAGACATACGAATTACCTAAACTGAACAAGGAGGACATACACAACTTAAATAAATCAATTTCAAGCAATGAAATAGAAGAGGTCATCAAAAGCCTACCAACAAACAAAAGTCTGGGATCAGATGGGTTCTCAGCCGAGTTCTACAAAACCTTTAAAGAAGAGCTCATTCCAATACTTCTCAAAGTATTCCATAAAATAGAAGAGGAGGGAACCCTCCCAAACTCATTCTATGAAGCCAATATCACACTGATACCTAAACCAGACAGAGACACATCGAGGAAAGAAAATTTAACACCAATATCCTTAATGAACATTGATGCAAAAATTCTCAACAAAATTTTAGCAAATCGCATACAAAAATATATTTAAAAGATAGTGCACCATGATCAAGTGGGTTTTATCCCAGGGATGCAAGGTTGGTTCAACATCCAGAAATCAATAAATGTCATTCACCATATCAGCAGACTAAAAGTTAAGAATCACATGATTATTTCAATAGATGTAGAAAAAGCATTCGATAAAATACAGCATCCCTTCATGCTCAAAACACTAGAAAAAATTGGGGTAGTGGGAACATTCCTTAACATTGCAAAGGCCATCTATGCTAAGCCCATGGCCAATATCATTCTAAATGGTGAAAAACTGAAAGCATTCCCCCTAAAAACTGGAACAAGGCAGGGATGTCCTCTTTCACCACTTCTATTCAACATTGTTCTTGAGACTCTAGCCAGAGCAATTAGACAAACGAAAGAAATTAAAGGGATACGAATTGGAAAAGAAGAATTCAAACTATCCCTGTTCGCTGATGACATGATTATATATTTAGAGGAACCTGGAAATTCCACCAGAAAGCTCTTAGAACTCATAAGTGAATTCAGTAAAGTAGCAGGTTACAAGATCAATGCTCATAAATCCAATGCATTTTTATACATAAGTGATGAATCTTCAGAAAGAGAAATTAGGAAAACTACCCCATTCACGATAGCATCAAAAAATAAAAATAAAATACTTGGGAATCAATCTCACAAAAGAGGTGAAAGACCTCTACAATGAGAACTACAGAACACTAAAGAAAGAAATTAAAGAAAACCTTAGAAGATGGAAAGATCTGCCATGTTCTTGGATAGGCAGAATTAATATTGTCAAAATGGCCATACTACCAAAAGTGCTATATAGATTCAATGCAATTCCAATTAAAATCCCAATGATGTGCCTTACAGAAATAGAGCAAGCAATTATGAAATTCATCTGGAAGAATAAGAAACCCAGAACAGCTAAAGCAATCCTCAGTAGAAAGAGCGAAGCAGGGGGTATCGCAATACCAGATCTTCAGCTCTATTACAAAGCAATAGTAACAAAAACAGCATGGTATTGGTACCAAAATAGACAGGGAGATCAATGGTACAGAATAGAGGGCATGGACACAAACCCAAATAAATACAATTTTCTCAAACTAGACAAAGGGGCCAAAAATATGCAATGGAGAAAAGATAGCCTCTTCAACAAATGGTGCTGGGAAAACTGGAAAACCATATGCAACAGAATGAAATTAAACCCCTATCTCTCACCCTGCACAAAACTCAACTCAAAATGGATGAAGGACCTCGGAATCAGACCAGAGACCCTGCATCTTATAGAAGAAAAAGTACGTCCAAACCTTCAACTTGTTGGCTTAGGACCAGACTTCCTTAACAGGACTCCCATAGCCCAAGAAATAAAAGCAAGAATCAACAACTGGGATAGATTCAAACTAAAAAGCTTTCTCTCAGCAAAGGAAGCTATCAGTAATGTGAAGAGAGAGCCCTCAGAGTGTGAGTATCTTTGCCACTCCTACTTCAGATAGAGCGCTAATTTCCAGAATCTATAAAGAACTCAAAAAACTCTACACCAATAATACAAATAATCCAATCAACAAATGGGCTAAGGAATGAACAGACACACTTCACAGAAGAAGATGTACAAGCAATCAACAGATATAAGAAAAAATGTTCAACATCTCTAGTAATAAGAGAAATGCAAATCAAAACTACCCTAAGATTTCATCTCACCCCAATTAGAATGGCGATTATCAAGAACACAAGCAACAATAGGTGTTTTCGAGGATGTGGGGAAAAAGGTACACTCATACATTGCTGGTGGGGTTGCAAATTAGTGCAGCCACTCTGGAAAGCAGTATGGAAATTCCTCAGAAAGCTTGGAATGGAACCACCATTTGACCCATCTATCCCACTCCTTGGCCTATACCCAAAGGACTTAAAATCAGCATACTACAGAGATACAGCCACATCAATGTTCATAGCTGCTCAATTCACCATATCCAGATTGTGGAACCAACCTAGATGCCCTTCAGTTGATGAATGGATAAAGAAACTGAGGCATATATATACAATGGAATATTACTCCACCATGAAGAACAATAAAATTATGGCATTTGCAGGCAAATGGATGAAATTGGAGAACATCATGCTAAGTGAGATAAGCCAATCTCAAAAAACTAAAGGACGAATGATCTCGCTGATAAGCGGATGAGGACATATAATGGGGGGTATGAGGGGTTAGCGTTAGCGTTAGCGTTAGGGTTAGGTTTAGGGTTAGGGATAAGGAGGGTGGTAAGAATGGAGGAAGGAAGGACTGTATAGAGGGAAAAGAGGGGTGGGAGGGAAGGGAAAAAAAATAACAGAATGAATCAAACAACATTGCCCTATGTAAATTTATGATTTTTAATTAAAAAAAGGGGGGGGACATGAAATAAAACAGTTAAAAAGAAAAAGCATATGTAGAGATTAAATTAAATAACAAATCTGGCACAAAGATCAAGTAATTTACTTAAAATAGTTGAAACAAAAACAAAACAATGCCCCTAAAATATCTGAACATTTATACCATGTATTTTTATAAAAAGCAAAGCACTTAATACTACACTTATTGAAGCAAGTCATCTTCATAATCAGTCAGAAGTAATAATAATCTATGACACTAAGTATGGTTCCACAAAAACATCAACTTCTTGAGCCTGGTCATTCAACAGTTCTATGGTAAAATTTTAAAAAAGACATTTTAATGAATTTTTCATAAAATTAAGATTTGTTCAATGTAGGAAATTTACTTTCATTAACAAAGGATGTCCTGATCTGGTGGGCTTTCCCCCTATATCCTTTAAACCAGAAACTGCTTGACTGAGCAGTCAGGTTCTTCCTGTTCTGCTTGAACTCCTGAATATTTCTCTATACGATCTCTTCTCTATGAACCTTAATTTATTTTATACTCTTATTCATTTGTGATAAATTTCTAGAGTAAAAATTTGGGTGCAACTACATTTATAAAATGGACTGGACAAGTTATAATGGTGAGTTATGATATTGTTTTACTTCATGGGTACACTATTGTTCAAGCAGAAACCCAGGGTCTGTATCAGGTTAAATCGCCTATACATTTAAAATATGCATATTAGGAATATAATGTAACAGCATGCACCATTCAGCCAGCTTTGGAAGCATCAAGAAAAGAACAGAATGGCATAATAGGCAATAGATGAAACAATAATTTACAAAAATCATCACAGATATGCCACAAATATGTCTAAAAAACTTGGGCGATATCCCTGACAATTTATCATATTGTACAATATCGCTACTAAGGTTAAAACATTTATTTAAAAAAATATATATACAAACACTTTTTAGTCAAGTGCTTCTGAGTAGCCACAGTGTCTGCATCACTGCAGAGAAGCAGCAGAGACCCTGTAGGAAGGTCCCATAGTTAGGCCAGTTGGAGGGTGGAGTGGTAATGAGTCTATCTCAAACCTACCATTCCTCAAGCTCCACTTCATGGCCCACTCCTCACACCCTCCAAGCAGCCCAATGGACCTGTACAGGACACTCAAATCCCAAGGCCACAGACATTCTGGGTGCCTTCAGTGACTAGTCAGACAGAAAGGGATTAACAGTCAGCTTTTCCACCTACCAACTCTTGTCCTTAGACAAGTTAACCTGAGATTCAGTACCCCCATTTGTAAAATAGGAACAAATACCCAGCATCTACTAGCTGTGTAGTTCTTTCTCCTCCATTTTCTACAGCTAGAGTACAATTATAGGCCTCATTCATGTGTTTCCCTCATTCATGCTACTCTTCATGAATTCCTCACACCCCCAAAATGTACTCCACTGCCCCATCACTTCAGCTTCAGCATTGAGCTTTTCAACTAATACTCCCACTTTACTCTTGTACTTAGTCATTAGCTATTTTTCAAGAAAACAGAAACCTAAGGCTATTTACTGTTCAAATCTTTCCTCAAGGAATAAGAAATAACTGTATTCTAGAGGAACAGAGAAGGATGGGGAGGACAAGGAAAACAGACAAGGAGAAGGAGAAGGAAAAGGACTGGATCTCTTCCCTGAGCCAGACTTTCCTCTAACCCACCACCATGGTCTCTGGCAGCACCAGGACCCCAGGGCTTCTTTGAGCAGGGAAGACCCAAGCTGCTGACTGGTGCTCTGACAACACCATGGCGCTGAACGGCATGCTATCCCAAGCATGAAGATTTACCTGGTGATGCTCCAGGGGAGTCAGGGTGGAAAAACGGACTTTGTTCTCATTTGAGTGTCAAGGACAAAATAAAAACAAGAGCAGTATAAGGAAAACTGGAACTGAGTCAGAGTGCTTGTGGTCATGTTGCTGAACTGTGAGCATAGTACTCCAGGATTCTGTTTCTAACAAGTCTGATTCGTGTGTATGTGTATGTCTTTATGTCTATATTATGTACAGTTTATACTTATTCATAGAAAGATTTTTGATATATGCAAAGCTATCCTTACTATCAATATCCAGTAATTAGAAAATAATATACAACTATGACTTACCTTTTAGCTTCACTTTTTGGATCATCACAAGCTTCAATGGTCTCTGTGACATTGGCATTTTCTTGGGGACTAACTTCTAATTCTTTGGCACTGTCTTCATTTAAGTTGACATTTTCTGGATCAACCTTTACTCCTTCTCCAGGTCCATTTTCATTGAAATTGTCGTCGTAATTCTAGGCAAGAAAATGTATATGCCATCAAAAAACAAACATATCTAATAATACTGGTTTCTTATATTATCAAATGTTATAATAAATTGATAATGTCCCATATACTCTAGTAGGAGTACATTTCAGGAAATAAAAAGGAGAAATAGGTAAGTCAAACAAAGAGTAACTCCACTTCATGGACTTTTAGAATATCTTTCTAAGATTCTCTTATATCTTATATCTTATATGTAAAAACTATTTGCAAAAATGGAAGAATTTTACATAAATGTCTAATCGCAATTTAATTAGGGATAATATTTATACTTTTCCATATTTTTCAACTGATTAGCAACAAACAACTATTATTTTTTTGCAGGGTGGTGGGGAGTACTGGGGGATTGAACTCAGGGGCACTTGTCCACTGAGCCACATTCCCAGCCCTATTTTGTATTTTAGTTAGAGACAGTGTCTTACTGAGTTGCTTTGTGCCTCACTTTTGCTGAGGCTGGCTTTGAACTTATGAACCTCCTGCCTTATCCTTCTGAGTCACTGGGATTACAGGTATGTGCTACCATGCCTGGCTGCAACTATTTTTTTTATAGTCAGGAAACAAAACACTAAAAAAAGTGTAAATATTATCCCTAATTCTACCTTTAGAGATCATACAATGAGTGTTCCCCCAAAAGCTCATGTTTGAAACAATGCAAAAGTGGATTAATCCACTGACATGGATTAACTGGGTAGTAACTATAGGCAGAGAGGACATGGTTGGAGGAAGCAGGTTATAGCTGGCATACCTTTGGATTTTATATTTTGTCTCTGGTGTGTACAATCCTCTCTGCTTCCTGATGTCAGGTCCCAATCTGCTTTCCTCCACCATGCCCTTCAGTTGATATTCTGCCTCACCTCAGGCCCAGCACTATAGAGTTGGCTGACCATGAACTAAATTTCTGAAACTGTGGGCCAAAATAAACTTCCTCCTTGAAATTTTTCTTGTTGGGTATATTGGTCAGTGACTCAAAGATAACAAAAACAGAATTTGAACTGAGAAGCAGTGTCATTGCTATGATGACCTGACCACCTGGGTTCAGAAACCTTTGTAGCTGGTTTAGGGGTGGGAGGATTTGAAAAGTTTGGAGATAAAAATACAAGGTGGAAAAGTTGTAGAATTGTTATAAGTAGGTTTATGGGCAATTCTGGTGGGAGCTGAGACCACAATGCCAATAGGACTGTGGAGAGTAAAGACTAGGCTCATGGGGTTTCAGAAAAGGAGAATTCTACTGGAAATTGAGGTCATTTATGTTATATTCTGGCAAAAAAGTTGTCTACATTTTTCCCCTGTTCTGAGACTTTATGCGGCTGAATTTAAAGGTGATGTACTAATTAATCTGGCAGAGGAAATTTCAAGGCAGAACAGCATTCAGGTAGTGGCATGGATATTGCCGGCAGCTTTTAGCCAAGTTTATTGTGATCAGGAGCAGAAAGCAGAGCAAAAAAATCTGAAAAACTTGGAGTTGGGCCAGAAAAGTGAGTACAATTGGGTTAAAGATGTTGTGGCTGTTAAGAGGCATCATAATCACTAAAGATATGGCACTTTGCATGGACACAATGGGAAATATGGCTTGAAGGCATCTTAGGAATTGGTTAGACCACACCCATTTTAGGTTCAAGGGTATAAAAGGAAAAATTCTTTTGAGAAGAAATGAGGGCACAATGATTGCAAACGGAGGCCTAGGAAGTTGTTTCACTGTGCTCAGTCACCCACACATTCAGAAGCTGCCGCAATCATAGTCCCAGGAGACTTGGATACTGCTAGAGATGGTGGGAGACTGGCATCAATCATATGGTGCTGATTCTGCAGAAATGTAAGATGCTGGAGTCAGGGGGTTATGGAGGCTTCCACTGAGATTTCAAAGGCAGGCCTGGGAAACCAGGCAAAGTATAGTGAGGTCAGAGTTTTTGCATTTTGCCCTTGAAATGCATAAGGATGTGAGAATAAGCCAAAGCTGTATGAGAACCCCCCCAGATTAAAGGATGCTAGTAACATGGTATGTCTGCCAAGGAAAGGTGCAGGAATCCAGTGGAAACAAGCCAAGAGAGAGGCCATGCTGGCAAGGGTCATGGGGTGGTGCTCTACAAGCCTTTTGGAGAAAATATCATTATGTCGTTTGCATCAAATGCTGAACGTGGAGCTACAAATCTTGTTTGCCCTGATGGATTTCAGTCTTGCTTTTGTTCCAAACCTTCTCTCTATGCTCCTCAATTCTACCTTTTGGAACAGAAATGTTTACTCTGTGCCATTATACCTGGATATATGAAATTTGCTTTTGATTTTTACAGGGGAAAGCATCTGAGAATTTGCCTTGAGTCTCAGATGAGATTTTGGATTTGGACTTTTGGGCAAGGCTGAACTGTTAAGTCTCTGGGGACTCTTGTAAATGGATTAAGTGTATTTTGCATTGTGAGATAGGCGTGGGTTTTTAAAAGGGAGCCAGAGGCAGAACTTTATTATTTAGTTATGAAGGAGTTCAAATGAGTATTGTGTTAAAATTTTAGTTACACAAAAGCTTATGTGTAAGACAATAAAAGAATTTTCATAGGCAAAATGATCAGACAAGAGGTGGAACCTAATCAGTGGATTAATCCACTGATAGGAATTAACTGGGTGGTAAATGTAGACAGGTAGGGTATGGCTCAAGGAAATGGGCTACTAGGGTTGTGCCTTTGGGGCTTCTACTTTGACCCTAGGTGAACACAGCTCTCTCTCTCTCTGCTCCTGGCTGCCATGTCCTAAACTGCCTTCCTACACCATGCTCTTCTGCCATTATGTTCTACCTCATCCTAGGCTCAGAGCTGGCAAACCATGGATGGTAAAAACTTTTCCTCCTCTACATTATTCTTCCTGGGATTTTTGGTCAAAGTAAAAAAAGCGCTGACTAAAACAATGAATATTGTCTACAACAGTCATTGACCCAATACATTTGAAATCTATTTATAATTCTTGCCTGAACCATTTATTATACTGGTAGTTGCAGAACGGTGATTTCTATCTCTATTACCTATGCCACTTACATTTGTACTAACTCACATTCTTCTTTAATAAAGTTTTCCCATTTCCCTTTTGCCAACCTTTTGTAAACTCAATATAGATACATGAATTTTTTTAGAACAAAATCGATATGTGAAAATCTATCACCATTATTTCTTCTTATGACTCATATTTTCTCAAATTGACAAGTTCTGTAAGCAGGGTCTTAAGGATTGATGATATATCCCCATCAGTTTTTTAGTACTTCCTTAATACCTAGCATAAGTGTTCTAGGTTCACCTTCTACTTTCCCTGTCTCAGTTCTGGAATCATCCATTTCTCCCAAGAGCAAGTCTGCTTTCCTTTGTCAGGGAAAGGGAACTTAGAAACCAAGATGTGAGTGTTAAGTTTGCTCACTGCTGTGGGGGGTGCCACAGCTTTATAGGCCATTACTGTTTTACATTATGAGCTCCTACCAACATCTCCAATTCTAATCTTCCTCTCTTCCCCTTAATTTGAATTTATATTTCTCTTCTACCACAGAGAATCTGGTTTCTACCTGCATAATATATTTATCCACTTGCTCTATTCCACAATCTACAAAAGTTTAAGAAATACCATATTAATACTTTACCAAAACCCTACTAGTTCTAGTTCAAGACTTAGTTTCTTTGAAGTTAACTTTATCTTTTGACTATTATCTCATGAAAGGAGTTCAGAAAGTACTGTGTTCAGGGACTGGGGTGTGGCTCAGTAGGAGAGCACTAGTTTAGCATGTGTGAGGCACTGGGTTCAATTCTCAGCACTACATAAAATTAAATAAATAAAAATAAAGGTTCATCCACAACTAAAAAAATATATGTATATATTTTTAAAAAAAGAAAGTACTGTGTTCAAAAATTCAAAACTTAGCACCCACACTGAAAAGTTGAATTAATTCTTTTTTGTCAGTCAGGATCATTTGTATTTGTTTTTGTTCAGTTTTAGTCCTTGGGTTTTGTTTCATAATCCTTTTTGGCTTACAAAACTTTTTTTTTTTTAAATCATATAGAATACTTTCCCAATTTGAAGGGCCAGAATTCTTAGTATTTGCTGCCTGCTTCTCTTTGGTCTACATTGCCTTTCCCTTCAAAAGAGCTTAGAAAATACCAGGAAAAGTGTGACATACATAAAACTTATCTTAACCCAATATAATCAGAAATTGTAAACAAGAGGTGCTGTAAAGGGATACAGCTGTGGAGTTAAAAAAATGGGGTGGTCATTTGAAGCAATTTTGTCAATTAAGAAAACACTAACATGGATCTATTATTGCAAACAATAGAACCCATTCTCCATGATTAAGGTAAGGCAGATTTGGGTTAAGTATAAATCCTTCTTTGCTTTATTGTCCTTATTCTAGTGGTACTGACACACATAAACTAGTGATTACAGCGTCTTTGAGTGGACAACGGTACAAGTAAATTTATAAAAGGAGTATATAATCTGCCATGCTAGTTTATAATCAAAGCAAAAAATTCTAAATTACAATGTGAACAGTGATTTTATTTGTACCATATATCATTTTTGGAATAGCAAAATGATTAAAAACTACCCAATATGTTATTGAAACCATAAATAAGTCAAATCTAAACTTATGAAAAAACCATTAATAGGTTTCCTAAGTTTTTAAAACATATTTACTACTTATTAATATAATTAGGTTACATTAAAATGATACAAAATCAAACCAAGTTGCTTTAGAACCACCAAATACCATTACTAAAATGGATAAGCTTGCTGTTTTCATAGGTTTGGAGTCATCCATAAGATGTGTTTGACATGTGTAACAACACCATAATACTAAAGATAGAGACTGATTTTGAACACCAATTGTGAAATATTTAAACTTCTGAGTTACAGAAACATTTTTTCAATAACTCATTATGAGTTTTTAACCAAATGTTCCTTCTGCAATATTTCACTGATGTTACTAGTAGAATAAACTTAGAATTACAATGATATTCTTATTTTTAGATTTTAGTTGACTTAAAAGCTCTATTATCAGATGTATCCACACTTTTTTAATATGGCACTCAGTTAATTCATACCAGGACAGTTCTACATATGAAAAATTTAAACACAAAACAGAAATTTAATTACATGTATATAAGGGGAGGAGCACAGGATAAAGAAAACACTTTCGCTTCCTTTCAATTTTGCAACCAACATAAAATTTTGAAATGAAACTCCCGTCTTTAATATAAGCTAAATGGAATAAACAAAAGTTCTGCAACTTTATAATTGATATTTAATGTTAATAAAATCTTTTCAACATACCTGTGCTGGTTTCTGTTTCCTTTTCTTCTGCTTTTTAGAAAGCCTAAAAACAAATACATATAAAAATGTCAGTTGACTTTGTGAAGACTCACCAAGTGAAAAGAAAAAAATACTGAAATATTAGTGGTAAAGAAATATTTAAAAGTATTTAATATTGTAAAGCACTAAAATGCAAAATATTCATATTGTCACTTTTGAGAATAACAGTGGTTAAATAATCAGCATATCAATTGCCTAGGTATGAAACTGCTTTTAATATAGTAATATGTTCTATAAAAATTAGATCTGACATCATGTCTTTACCCACTTTGACACGATTGAAGTTCCATCAGCTAGAAGGGACTGAAGAAATATTAGCAAACAATATTTTAAAGACAAAACATCATTTAAATAATCTCTAACTATGACAAATATGTCTAGTGAAATTTGAAAGTACTTTTGTTTTGGTGTATCTTCCATTTCTTCCTCAGAATTGGCATTCAATAGATTTTCGTCTGTATGAGATCCTGAAAAATTTTCTTCCTCTTCCTCCAATTGTTGTTTTAATAAGGCAACCATTTCCCGATGCTTCTTTGACTTTTCATGATTCTTCATACTGGAAGAAAAACCTAATGTGAGTAGCCGCACTAGTGTTCATATATTCCCAGGTAAGTTGCTGGACAGTTGCACCAAATTGAAATTGCCAAATGTTTGGGATTTTTTACAGAGCAACAGAAGTTGGTCAGGACTGCCCAGTTATTAAGGCCCCTGGGATCTCAGCACTCCCCTCATTTTCTTCCTTTTAACTTTTATATTTTTTCCTTAAAAAATTCTGTTATTTTGATTTTTCAATTATTTTATCTTACTGCATGATTCTGTACCTTTATTTCAAGAAAACATTATTTTTATGAATAAATAAAACTAAGAATCTTGAACAAAATGCACAATGAGAACAAAAAGTCAGGCCCACAGAAGGAAAAAGCATTTGCCATACATGTAACCAACATGATTTTTCAATTCCTAAAATTAGAGCTTTCTCCACAATTTCCTTTCAATCACTAAGTATTTGCTAAAAGTGCTTCTGTATTTCAGGCCATGCTACTGTCCTTCAGGGATCACTGAAAATGGCTGTGTACTCATTCTAACTTCAAAAGGAATACCTCTAGAGAAATGATGATATGAGGGCTTGAAGGAAAAGAGTAGTTTTCTTTCATCTGCTTTTTTCAACAGTTGGTTTTCACCTTCTCAAGAGGGGTTTACCTTCTCACTACTACCACCCTGAATCTAAGTTCAGTCACATATTTGAAACTGTACAAAATGTTATTTCTGTGTATCTACAGGCAATTAAAAAATAGAGCTGACAACATTAGAGTTAGATAAACTAGAAAATAGAAAACTTGGGCTTGGGATATAACTTAATGATAGTGCTTCCCTTGCATGCAAAAGACACTGGGTTTCAACCCTAGCACTGAAAGAAAAAGAAAGTAGGAAACCTGTGTCACTCTATACTTTACGTCTTTGGCTTTCCAAGTTTCGGTTGCTACTTTTCCTTCCCACTAAATTTTTTCCTTCAGATCAAAGTCCCTTGGATAAATTTGAATATACTCACTATATCATAAATAAGTGCTCAAAATGATGAACTCATGTCAAAAGGACATAAAGACCGGCCTGAAGGAACTCTGAGTAAATCTGGAAATAGGTGATCAAGAAAAGGGCAGTAACAAATTAAAAAACACTAACAAAAATTTACAAATTCAATAATAACAGAAAATTAATAATAAATAAGGTAGATAAAGGGGGAAAGGGAAGGTGCTTGTTTATAAGAGAACACCAAATGCTGATTAATAAATGCAGAAGGAGCAGAAAAGCATCATTTGGCAATCAGCACAATGAAGACCAGTAAAGATTGAGTATCTTTTATCCAAAATAAACATACCATAAGACATCTTGGGGATGGAATCCAAGTCCAAACACAAAATTCAGTTATGTTTCACATACATCTTGTACAAAGAGTCTGAAGGTAATTTTATACAATATGTTCAAGGTGCCTGCATGTTGATTGTGGTCTGTCTCAAGAAGAAGAAGCAGGATTTTCCCACTTTTAGCATGATGTCTGTACTCAAAAAGTTTAGGATTTGGGAGCATTTCAGATTTTGAATTTTCAAATCAGGGTTACTCAACCCATGCAAGATTAAAATTGTCAATGGATGATAAATTTGTGGGGGTGTCTCCCTATAGATTAAACATGATTCCAGGGAAAAAATTTGCAAGGGAAAAAATATTAAGTCAGCAATAGAACAACTGTACAAAACCTTGATTAGGTAATCAAAATGATCACATTTCAAAATGAAGAGCAGAACTTTGTGTATCCCCAGATATGAACCCCTGAGAATAACACAATATGCTATGCAGTTGTCACCTGGAGATGCACAACTTGATCTAATTGTGAAGAAACATATGAACCCCAAAATAAGAACTATTTAAGAAAAAAACTTTTTTTTTTTTTTTTTTTTTGCTGAGGGGGGCAGTTACCCAGGGGCGCTTGACCATTGAGTCATATTCCCAGCCATTTTTTTAAAATTTTGAAACAGGGTCTCACTAAGTTGCTTAGGGTCGTGAAATTTCAGAGGCTGACCTTGAACTTGCGATCCTTCTGACTCAATCTCCCAAATCATTGGGATTACAGGCATGTACCACTGTGCCCAGCTCAAGAAAAAAAAAAATTAAAGTGGTATTATACTTTCAAAATGTAAATGGCATAAAAGACAAGATGAATTAACTATTATAGATTGAGACTAGAGAGACAAATAAATTAAGTATATGATCCTAGACCGGATTCTGTACTGAAGTAGGGAAAATATTATACAGAATATTAATAAAAAATCAACTGACAAAACTGGAATATAAGCAATAAATTAGATAAAAATACCACATCAATGTTATATATTGGTAACGCATCTTTATTCTTCATATATCAGGAAGTATTTAGAGGAAAAAGCAGTGCATATGAAACTTACTTTCTAACTATACAGGAAAAAAGCTGTACCTGTGTGCATATGCATGTGCATGGAGAGGAAGCAGGTGCAAATGGGGCAACATGTCAGCAACAGTTAAATAGGGTGTGCCATATTCTACTCTTGGAACTTTTCTTTAGATGTGATATTATTTCCAAATTTAAAAAAAAATTCAAAAAAACTCTCATTGTTGCTTTTTGTTTTATTGCTTGTTTCTAACTTTCCTGCCTCTCACCACTTCTTTAGTTCCCTGAAAGTTCTCCCTTAGTGTTATCCAGTAATACTTGTTCACAATGCCACATCCCCATTCTCATCCTTTGCTCTCCTTTCGAATTTGCAGGTGTTGTTTCTTTTCCCTAGTGATGTGACTCTCAGTTTCTCTCAAGTCCTCTCCTCCTCCCTTTATAATGGAATCCTTTTTAATGTTTCACTCTTCATCACTGTTCCCACAAGATTAAATGATTCCACTTTGGTAAATAGACTCTTGGCAGGACAAATTTAAAGTTTCTAAGTTGGCATCAACAACATCCATGGAATAGCAATGGCTGGAAGTGAGTTTGATGCCAATAACAGCGAGAGAGGATTACAGTCTAGCCTCTTCAACTGTGTGCCTATACCGTGTCAAAAGAAGCGCAACTTCTTTCTGGAAACAGCATGTATACTTAAAAAGCAGATATTATATAGGAATATTGACATAAATGATAATTAGTATAACAGGCTTAACTACTGATAGAAATACTTCTTCCTTCTCTCCTGGATAAGAATTCCCCAAGGTGACAGGTAGGGGTTAGTGATCTGCTGTAAGCACATTCTTTTAAGGACGTTCAAAGTGTACCTTTGCCTCAAAAGAAAAGGTGAGTTCAAAGATATTAAACTTACGCCTTTTCTGTCTTGAAAGATTTGTCACATGCTGGACAGTAAAGGTCATCATAAAGCTCAGCATCCTCGGCCTCATCACTATCTTTACCTATGAGAGGAAAGCCTATGGTAAGAATCCTATTTGGTTAGAACACAAATGTGAAGTACTTTAACAAATGATAAATGATACCTCTTTAGTAAGAATCTTAAAAAACAAAACATCGAAAACAAACCAACCACAGGCTGTCAGGATTTGACTTGGTCTTTCAAAAGCAACACTGAAAGCTTTCAAATAAATCACCCTATCTTGCATGTTCTTTTCTTAAGTCTGCTCAGAAGAAGATTCAGAAAGTCTGCAAAGTCCTTAGTGGGAACTCAGTTTGGAACATCAAACACCATTTTAATATTCAACCACAAAGCAGGTTTTTCAACACAGGCTTTTACAACTGTGATTTACTCCGATAATCTTAAACTTAGCTTACAACAGTCTATTGTTACTGAACAGGTCTTAAAATAGTATATTATATGTAAAGGTTTAAACATTTTCTTTACAGACCTTTTTTTATAAGCTTGAGGCTTTATTAAAAACAGAATAATTAGTATTACTGTAGTCCATGAAATCCAAGTGACCAAGGAGCCCAAATGGAATTCTCTGCACAACAATTCCATATTCTAGTTTTTAGGAAGTAAAAAATAAATTGATGCCATTTGGGATTTATTATTACATCAATAAAGACTCCAAGGTATCTCATATTCCACATTTTGGTTCTTTATAAGTGATGTTAATATAAGTATGAAGAACATTCTCACTGAAATCACAAATAATCAAAATATATCCTATTCAGCGTTAATGTCTAGGACAGTAGTCCCCCCTTAACCACAGAACTTATTCCAAAACCTTCGGAGGATGCCCGAAACCTCGGATACTACCAAATCCTGTAAGTGAATGTCTTTTCCATCTTAACCAAGCACTAACCACAAATGGTGGCTGTAACTTCATAGTTTGAAACTGAATAGTTAAACTACCATGGATTTTTTTTTTTCTTTTCTACTATTTCAGGGTTACAAGATTCATTCTTCTTGTAGTTGTCAGCAACCTCAACATATGAGGTTCCTTTCCTTAAATTGAAAACTTCTACCTTTTATTTACTTACTTACATTTACTTTTATTTATTTTGGCACTAGGGATTGAACCCAGAGGCTCTTAACCACTGAGTCACATTCCCAGCTGCTTTTAAATTTTTTTTTATTTAGAGACAGGGTCTCACTAAAATTGCTTAGAACCTTACTAAATTGCTGGGGCTGGCCTTGAACTTGAGATCCTCCTGGCTCAGCCTCCTGAATTTCACTGGGATTATAGGCACGCACCACCACACCCAGACCACCTTTTCATTTAAAGAAAGCACTTTATGGCTTTTCTTAATTGCCAGCATCTTTACTCTTGCATTTTGGGGTCATTATTAAGTAAAACAAAAGGTCACCTGACCACAAGCACTGTGATACCTTGAGGGCTACTATGTGACTAACAGGTGGGTAGAATATACAGCATGGATAATCTGGAGAGAGGGATAATTCCCTTTCCAAATGGGGGAGACAGAACTGTGCAAAATGTTATCACACTATTAAGACTAATGCACAATTTAAAACAGGTTATTTATACAAATTTCCATTTAATATTTTCAGACCATAGTTGACCAAGAGTAATTGAAACTATGGAAGGCAAAATCAAAGATAGGGGGACCTACTGCATGTGGTGCTATTTTCCAGTTTTGTGTGCACTTCAAAATATCATATACATGAAATAACCTTTAAATAATCAAACAGTTAATAAAGAATACTCATTTGAAGTAAGAAATCTACATCTCAAAATGGTTCCGCTCTCAGGCTTATGCCACACCTTCTCAGACTCCTACTTTCTTCTTCAGTAAAATGGACTTAATTCCATCAGTAAAATCTACATTTAAAGGGTACTTCATGAAGATTAAGTGAGATCTTGTATGCAAAAGAACCTTATAAAGAATGAAATTATGGCATTTGCCAGTGAATAGATGGAACTGGAGGTTATCATGCTAAGTGAAATACCTGAATCCCCAAAAGCAAAAGCCAAATATTCTCTCTGATATGCGAATGCTAACACACAATAAGGGGTGAGGGAGGAAACAATAAAAGTTCATTGGATTAGACAAAGGGGAATGAAGGGAAGGGAGAGGAGATGGAAATAAGAAAGACAATAGAATGAATCAGACAATTTTCCTGTGTTCATATATGACTAGTGTAACTCCACATCATGTACAACCACAAGAATGGGAAGTTATACTCCATGTATGAATGACAAGTCAAAATACATTCTACTGCCCTGTATAACTAAAAACAAAATATAAACTTTTAAAAAAAGGAACTTATAAGGTATAAAACTGTGAAATTAGGACACTTCACATTTATAAAGTGCTTTATAATTTTCAAAGCACCTTTTCACACACTATTTCTGATTTATTAATAAAACACTTCATTTCTGTAATCATTTTGAATAAATAAAATTTTGTCATTTTATCATTTGGGCTATTAGTATAAAAATCACATTCTTAGCTAAGTAAATTAGTAAACTATTTAGATCATTCAGTTTTATTTATGGAAAAGCTAGAGATAGTGGGGAAAATCAGATATAAAGCTATTCTGAAGAATGCCGAAGCCTCACTTTTGGGGTAGTCACTTGTCTGTGTTTTAATAACATAGGCACAGAAAAGAAATATTCTAGACACCAAGAGGAACCTCTCTATAAAGTCAGAAGTGAGAAGAATAATTGATAGATACCACACAGACTTCTGCACAAAATCTGCTTTACTGGAAATAACTGCTATTAAAACTTGACCTACTGCTTACTTGTATTTTCTT
Source organism: Sciurus vulgaris (assembly GCF_902686455.1). Lineage (NCBI taxonomy): Eukaryota > Metazoa > Chordata > Mammalia > Rodentia > Sciuridae > Sciurus > Sciurus vulgaris. The sequence goes on from NC_136466.1 coordinate 142,369,924, forward strand.
TTAAAGGCCAGTCAGTCACACTTCTGAATATGCTCACCTGTCACTATATTTAAGCAGCTAGAAAGGCAAATCATTTAATTACAGACAAAAAAGCTTGTTTATCGAACTACCTGAATTAGACTACTTCACTAGACTACCTTTGTGAAGCCCATACAATTATTTAAAAAAAAAAAATTTTAATTGGGAGATGTTTCACAAAAACTCAGATTTTCAGCTTTATTTAGAAAGCAAACAACAACAACAAAAAATAAAAACTCTGGCACAGTGTTAGCAACAATCAGTTGGAACTCTGGGTTTTCCATTCCCTACTCTCTAATTCCTGTGACCCTTTACTGGAACTTGTAAGCATCTGAGTGTACATCCTTGCACAAAATAAAATTGATTTCCCAAAATTGGTTAACCGACTATAAAAATTACCATCTTGTCCATCTTTAAGCTCATGTTGCTCTATTTCATTGTCATCTGATCCATCTCCAAACTCCTTTTCGTATCGTGCTTCCATCTCGCGGAGTTCCTTTTCCAAATCAGCCACGGTCATCCAGCTCTGTTCTCTGTACTGTTCTGCCAGTCTAGATCCACAGAGCACAGTCTTACTTAACTCTGACGAGCATATCTCTACATGGTTTTTACTTATTTCTTAGGCTTAAAAATCTATCCCCTAGAGACTTCCTTCCTCCCAAGCCCCAATGCTTACAAATCTAACTCTGGCAAAGTCACTGTAACCTGTCACCTAGCTGGTTTTAATTGCTCTATTTGATACTGGGTTTTGAAACATATCTTTTACAGCACAGGAAAAAATCCTCAGACCACTTTAAGTCCTGAGTGTCAAATAAAATACTAATAACGAAAAGATGATAAGTGGAGTAGGTAGAATTTTTAGTAAGTGAATGATTTATAAAAGAACACTACAATGTTCTGGTCACAAAATGCTTACAGTTTACTCTTAACAATAAAATTTTAAAGAAACTAAAATGAACTGAATATCTCAGAGTACCAACAGAAAGACATAGTGGTTAGTTAAAAGCAAGGCACTGAAGTAAACTTCTTAGATCTGATTTCTGGCTCTGTGATTTACTAGGTATGTGACCTTGGGTTTTCTGTCTCATTTCTTCACAAGAATGAAGAGGATAAAAACAAGTTTCTACACAGAATTGTGGCAGGAAAGCAAACAGAACAGGGCCTTGCACAGAGTGAGAATTCAATTAACTAAGGGCCTCTAAAGAAAAACATCCAATTCAAAATGAAAATGTTTACATAGTGGATGAAAACACTCCACCTAATGTCAGGATTAAATCACAATGATGACTGAACATGACACGAGAACCCCAAATCTGGTACCTACTGATGCTCCCTTTGATCCCACCTAAACTGAGAAAGGAGCCAGTCACATACTTTGCCTGCTTTAGTTTCTGCTGCCGTCTCATTTCCTCGGCCTTCCTCGCCTTCTCAGCGTTCTGTTCCTCTACAAGCTTCCGATGTGCCTGCACTCTTTTATCTCTTTTCCGGATGAAAGCTACCAGCTGCCGTACAAGCTCATTCTTCTCTTTCCTTGCTTTGTCTCGAATCTTTCTGTTTTCTTTTTCCATGGCTCGTTTTTCCCAGCGGTTTGAAGCTTGCCGGGTATCATATTCTTCCTTCCAAGCAAAATTCTTTTGAGTGCAGAAACTCTGCCAATAAGCGTAGAAAGGGTGGACTACCTAGTGACAATAAAATTAGGTAAAATTCTGTTTTTTACCTGATTTTTTTGAAAGACAGTAATTATTAACAAAGCAAAACATCTTTCTTTTTTCATATATATATAAAACATTCCCACTAATCAATGTGCAGTCCTTTTAAGGCTTTAAACCACTCTTCGACAGATTCAATGAAAAAAGAAAAACAATCTTACTGGCCAAAGAAAAGGACTGTGGTCCAGTTACAGAAAAAAACAAAGAAGGTAGCTATCAGAGAACTGCACGTTCCTTCAGAAGAACAGAGGGTACGAGAGGTCATGACATAGGACTAGGACTCATTTCTTTACAAATCAGACAATGGGAAAAAGACAGTGATAAATGATAAATATAAAATGCAATGTACTTGTCTTTTACCGTATCATAGTCACTCTGGGAGTCTCCAAAAGTTGGGAAATCCTCAACATCCTCCTCTAACACAGATTCCAGTTCTTCCTTTGCAATCATTTCAAAAACACTACGATACACTGTGTAAAATCCCTTAAAAATCAGAAACAAAAATACTTAATATTTCTGTTGTCTATTCACAAAGCAATATTTTAAAATGTGAGATGAAAAACTTTCAACATTGAAAATTTATAGAACTCAGTTCTGGTCAGTACAAGTACATTTAGTATCAATTGGAGTTTTTATGTACTAAAGGCTTAAATATGCCGGCAAAGGTATTTTCAGGATTCAAAATGAACATTGCTTCATTTTCTATTACAGAATATTTTTAAGTATTCTCTTTGTATCTGAGTCTTACTTAACTGCTTGTTAAGAAATTAAGATGTTCACTTATTTTACCTTTTCATCGTCTCCATATCCAGAATAACAAGTAACAGTGAAATAGTGAAGCAAATCTAAGCTGTCATCCTGATATTCTCCATCAAGCCCTCCTTTAAGTAAGGCCTCTCTATGATTATCATACCTTAAAAAAAAAGAAAGGCACTTTTGATGAAAACCAAATAAATAAGAATTCAAAAGGACTCCTAACTACAAATCAACCAAAATATCAGTGTACATTTCAATGTGTCCAATGCACAACCAATTTTAAGGAAATATTAACATGAAAAGACTTAAGTCTTTTTAAAAACTGTACCTGTACCTCCCTAAACTTATATAATATTAGCCCATATGAACAGGGGAATTTAAAAAGCCAGTAAAGGTAGAAAAGTAGATTCATTTCCATAAGAAAGAAACAGTACAAATAAGACAGTACTGGACACAATTTGGTCCATAAATGAATTTGAGGATTTGCCAAATTGCAAAAGAATAGGAAGACTCTTCTTATGTTTATGTAAACTTAATCTAGGAGCTTTACACACATACATGATTACTTCTCATAATAACTCTGTAAAGGTAGTTACAATGGGAAGGGCTGGGGTTGTGACTCTGTGGTAGGACATTTGCCTTGCATGTGAGGGGCACTGGGTTCGATCTTTAGCACCACATAAATACATAAAATAAAGACATAAAAAAATATAATGGGAAACATTAAATACTTATTGCCCATGATCATAAAGCCCACAAACAGTATCATCAGAATTCAAAACTAGGTCTCCTGCACTAACAAAACCAGGTTCCTGGCTACTACATGGTACTGCCTCCAGGCAATAGGAGAGTTATCAGGCAGGAGTTTTACATAAAAAGACATGGAAGTCCATGGGACAAGAAAACACAACCCAAGTTCTAGAGAAGAGACTTTAGATAAGAGAAATTCAGGGAGGAATCTGAAAATTCCAAGAGGAAAGCAGAATTTCTAAGGGTAGATCTCCAAATTCTTCAGGCAGAGAAAAGTTTAGGAACCTCTGATTTTCTTATAAAAGACAAATTTTTAAGAATTTTCTTTACAGCCTCTCTTTGACAGCAAGCTATGTTGTATAATGCTCAACATGTAGACTGCATAACGGCACCAAACACCACCTTCTCTTTGTAACAGAAGGATCTTCCATGTCTGTGTCAGGGTTTAAAACTTATTCCTTTGAAGCAAAAAATTAATCAAGAATCTGAAAATTCAGAACTTCAAACACAGAAACTTTTATTTGGAAATGAAATTAAATTATCAGGCTATCTTTGGTAAAAATATCTGTCATAAATATAGAAGCTTAACAAATTTCTTCACATATTCTATGTGCAATTCTTGTATTTAAACACTCTGGCTTTTGTTTGTTTGAAACAAGACTCACTATATTGCCCAGGTTGACCTTGAATAAGGAATTCTCCTGCCTCAGTCTCCCAAGTAGCTGGGATTACAGGTATACACCCCCACACCCAGATCCTACCTGATTTAAGGACAGGTCAATCTTTTTCCTGTTGGATATCAGTGAATTTGTTATACATCAAAAGGACCAAGTAATAAGAAATCACTTGAAGTAGCAAAATTAAAATTATATAAAATTGCCAAACTTTGTTTAATCACCTATTAAACCAGATAGTATCAAGAAGTATCTCCAAGGCTCCTTCCTACCAAAATACTGCATTTTATGTAATAAATAAGTCACAAATGCTTCAGAACACACTGAAACCATCTAGTGTATTAATTTTTAAAAAAACAACAAACCTACATGGATGATTCCTTCCAAAAAAAAAAAAAAAATGAGGTTAGGAAAGACGAGGCAATGCTCACCATGCTCTTTCCTGAGGGTCACTCAACACATCATATGCTGCTTGGATTAATTTAAATTGTTCAGCTGCTTCTGCGGCATTATCCAGATTTTTATCTGTTAAAATAAAGTCACAAAATTCCATCATTAAAAAAGTAGAGGACAGACAGGGAGATAGCTTTCACTGCAAAGGCCATGAACAGATGAAGAATGTACAAAATAAAAAAAAAAACTAAGGAAAACAGAGATCCAGGATGATAGCTAGTAATCAGAAATCTGTCACAAGTGTCCATAAGCTTTGGTGTTATCAATGAATCTTCAACCTGGAATCCACAATCGGAAAACCCCAAGTAGCACACATTTTATTTCCAGCATGAGAAAAAAAAAAAGCCAAATCAGTTATAGAAAGATTGTTATTTACCTAATATCTAGTACTAGATTACATTTAGTGTTCATATTAAGTTTTTCTTTTTTGTCAGTATGTACCCAAATAGACCTCATAATATACAGATACTAATTATTCCTCCTTAACTGTGGAATTCTGATAGCATCTTTGTTTCAGGTGGTAGCTGGCACTCTGTGATCTCCTCCAGGCACTCACATCCTGCACTGTCTATTCCCTCCTTCATTAGCAGCATTGGTCTCTGTGACCAACAGCAGGAGCAGGAGTAATAATACATCTTGTGTATGATGAGGTTATGAAAGACCTCAGTTTCCATCTTGGGCTCTCACTCTGGGCATAGCTAACTGCCATAGCTGAGGAACCAGGCAGCCTATGGAGAAGCGCATGGGGTGAAAACTGGAGGCTCTCAGAGCTGCAGGCAGCAGGGAACTGAGGCCCACCAACAACCACATGCATGAGCATGAAGTGAATTGATTCTCTCAGTGTTGACACAACCTCATCAGAAGCCCTAAGCAAAAATTACCCAAACAAGCCATCCCCAATTCTGAGAATCTATATAATGGGAATCTATATAATGATTAGCTGTCTGCTGTTTTTGTTTTCTGCTGTTTTAAACTCTAAGGTTTTGTTGATTTGTTTTGTAGCAACAGAAAACATACATTTGAAAGTAAAGTATTTTAAGCATACTGAAGTTCTTTAAGCTACAACTTCTAACAGGTTAGGTAGAAGATATGATGATGGAAATATATTCCCTATAAATACTATTTCTGTCACTGGCTCTCAAAGGCATCCTATTCTACCACCTTTTTTCAGATCTCAGCACAATGACTCCCAGTTGTTCAGGTGGCCTTCTGCTCAGCACCTAACACTGACAATACTTATCAAGTGTGGCAATTTGCCATGGCTGTTTTCCCTAAGATGCTTTAATACAAAAAGTTTTAGATATTTTAGAATCATGATCCTTTAGAAGTGAAAAATGTCTTACGTAAAGTAAAAATAATCTCCATCTTTGGAATCTTTCTGTATATGAGAAGTAACACAATCCAAATCTAATAAGTGCTAGACAAGTGCTGAGGGTTTTTTTTGTTGTTTTTTTACACACTGCATTTTCATTCCTCATGCACAAATGGGGTACATTGTTTCGTTTCTATGATGGTACACGATGTAGATTCATTCCATTCATGTAATTATACATGTAATGATGTCTGTCTCATTCCACCATTTTTCATACTCCCCTCCCTCTCATTTCCTTCTACATAATCTAAAGTTCCTCCATTCTTCTCTCACCGCCCTACCCCCATTATATATCATCATCCACTTATCAGGAAAAACATTCGGCCTTTGGTTTTTTGGAATTGGCTTATTTCACTTAGCATGATATTCTCCAATTCCATCCATTTATCTGCAAATGCTATAATAGTATTCTTCTTTATGGCTGAATATTTCATTGTATATATACCACAGTTCCTTTATCCATTCATCTTCTGAAGGGCATCTCGATTGGTTCCACAATCTAGCTATTGGAATTGAAGCTGCTATAAACATTGATGTGGCTGTGTTACTGTAGTATGCTAATTTTAAGTCCTTTGGGTATGAACCTAGGAGTGGGATAAACTGGGTCAAAAGTTGGGTCCATTCCAAGTTTTCTGAGGATTCTCCACACTGCTTTCCAGAGTGACTGCACCAATTTGCAACTCCACCAGTAATGTACAAGTGTGCCTATTTCCCCACATTCATGCCAACATCTATTATTGTTTGTGTTCTTGATAATAGTCATTCTAATTGGAGTAAGATGGAATCTTAGAGTTGTTTTACTTTGCATTTCTCTAATTACTAGAGATGTTGAACACTTTTTCATTTATTAATCACCTGTATGTCTTCTTCTGTAAAGTGTCTGTCCAGCTCCTTGGCCCATTTATGAAAAGAGAGACCACAGAGTGGTAGAAAATCTTTTCCACACGCACTTCAGATAGAGCACGTATCCCCAAAATTTATAAAGAACTTACAAAACTTTACACCAAAAATACAAAGAACCCAATCAATAAACAGGTCAAGTGCTGAGTTTTAGACACCCAATACCTCATCTCCCTGCTCACCTTTTCTCTGCACTAGGTACTCCCATTTCTTATGGCAATCAGAATCCCCCATTTCCAAGACAGTCCAAGACAGGCATAGATAATCAATGAACCACTTGTTGCTTCCGAAACACTACACTTGTAAATACTATAACCAATTACATTAACTCCTAAGCAGCAGCATACTGTCATACAGAATTAATGGTTGACAAAGGTTCACATGTTTTTCCCTTACTGACAAGTCAATTTCTAACTGTATAATCAGTTACTTTTGAAATTCAAATATAGGATTTAATCCATCCTGTGACAGACACTATGTTAGATCATCCAATACTCTCTCCCACTTTTCTCTTAGAGTCTCTACTGGGGGCAGGAGGTTGAGGGGGTTGGGTATACTAAGATACTTGCTTATCCAACCTCCCTGTCTGGTAGGAATGGCCATGTGACAAGGTTCTGACCAATGCAATGAAAGCAAAAGTCTATTTTCTTCCTCCTTCCTCTTTCATATTGTCTTACATGTGAATGTGATAGCTGAAACTTCAGCAGCTATCTTGAGATCAGAAGGGGAAAGTCACCAGATTTGCTGTGACTCTGAACATGAAATTATCAAGCTCATGAAATAATATCTGTTGGCACCTATCTCCAAGACTTCTTGTGGGAAGAAAATAAACTGGTTAGACTTTCTACTATTACCAACGAGTACTAGCAATTATATCTTGTTGTGACCCTTTTGCAATCAGGTTCTAGGCAGAATAGACACATGGACCCTGTTGCAATTATTTGGGATTTGACTATCACTCTGTAACGGATGTTATAAGTTGCCTACTAAATATCTATTCTCTTCTTCCTAACAAAACCTAAATTTTGTTCACAGTGGCAATTTACCCAGTTAAAAAATTTCAAACTTTTATTTGTGGTTATTAGGTGGCAAACTTTAGCCAATCAGATGTAAACACCAGTCTACTAAGTGAAGATTTCCAGGAAAGATATTGTTCCCTTGATGAAAAGGACCTGGGGTGGTACTCACAGTGTGCCCTTAACCCATCAGTTGTGTCCTACCCAAAGCCAAGGTATAATACGTATAGGTGAGGACATACTCAACATGACGATATGGCAAAGACTGCTGGCTAATTCCAGTGTTTACTCTCTCCTTCCAGTTAACAACTAAATCCTGATTTTATGGTAGATACTCAGCCCCAGAAATAAAGACTCCCATTTCTCAGCCTCCCTTGAAGCGTGGGTATAGACAGTTAACTAAGCTCTGGTCAATAAAATGGTTTTTAAGATGAATCCTTAATGGGCAACTAATTCTCAATGTCAGCAGGGTGGGTGCAGAGATGAAGTGAGTTTAGCAATGTTACAGATTCTCTTCAGTTCTCTGATCTGCTCTTTACTCGTATTATTCAGATTCCAAAACAAATTAAAATCATCCCAAGTTAAAAAAAAAAAAAAAAAGGCAACTAGCAAACACTCCTGTCCTTCCTTTATCCCTTCCTGCTCCATTGTCCATTTTGCTGCCTGCTATCTTGAGCTGCTACCTTGGACGATGGGTGAGTACCCCCTCTGAGAGTTCCTGGGCAGAAAGTCTAAGGGTTTCATGGTTGAAAACAGCTACCCCAGGTCTCAACTGACTATCTCTGCGCCTCTACATGAGAAAACAATTCACTTCTGTCTTTGAGGCTTTACTGCTTAAACTTGATACAAGGAGTAAAACCCGAGGGTGAGAACAATGGAGCAGGGCTCTGATGGACTCATCAAGGACTGGAGCTATCAGGACAGGCCTCCTCCGGATTTCTTGTCACGTAACAACTTTCTGGATTAGTCACTATAGTCAGCTTCCTATCACAGGCTGTTGGGCACAATTCTGATACCCCTTCAAGGTAAGAGTCCAGCTATAAAGAGTTAATGTTCTATGTCTTCAAATCATTAAAAACATGTTCAAAAGGAAAAGAATGAGGACAAAGTTCAGCAATGTTCTGGCATTTTCCAATATTCACTTCAATATTCATTAAGCATACCTCAAGTAGGGTTCCACTTATAACCAGAGCATCACTGATCTAACCAGCCTATACTTCTTTTCTGGCATCCTAGGAAAAATGGGAGAAACTTTAAGTCTGAAAATTTTTTTATCAGATTAAAAATAAAAAAGAAAAGTCCAAATTAAATGACCTAAAAAAGGTCAGCAACTGAATCTTCCTAATTACAACGAAATTAGGTATCTGTAAGGGAGGGAGAAAGGTGTCTTCTTTCCTTTTTACCAGTATTGTACCTTGTCCTCTTTTGTTCCATTCCCTTCTTCCCTCCCCTGAAGAAGTCTAGAGGAAGTTAAAGTTTTAAATGCCAAAACCCATGAATGTACCATCTAAAAATAGGTTCTACTATCTTACTAGAGTCATTTTCTTAAGTAATTTTTTTCAATCTGTCATGTGGCTTTCTATTTCACTTAAATGTACTTGAATTAGTTGACTATATTAAACTAAAATCTAAGTGTAATAAGGTACATAAACAATAGAAAAGGCAAGTTTACTTTTCTCCATATATAAAAGTCACATGTTCTACAAATTCAGTCACTGGAGTTTAAGTCATTCATTCTCACACTATTTTTTCTTTTCACACATTCATTCTTCTCCCTCCTAAACTTTTTTACAGTGCCTTCTGGAAGATTTCACGGTTAGTGCCTTTTAAGCCCTGGCCCTGGCTCCCTGAAAACACTCTACAGGCCTCTTGGTTCCTCTTGCCACCAATCTCCCACAGCAGGCATCCACCAGTCACTCATCCTTTACTTGCCCATAGGTAAGAAGTAGCATTCCTTTGAGGTTCAGACCATTTGGCCATACCATCCTCTTCTCTTCCTCACTGTTCACTTGTCTTCCTGATTCAATGAAAACTTTGGCTCAGAGATCCCACATCAGTTTGATGATTTCAATTTCCTGACCTCCTGGCCTGCTTACTTCTGGTCTTGCCCCATCCAACAATTACTCCCAACAGCAGCTTGAGAGAAACTTGAAAACACCTGAATCTATCATTCCCCTACTTCTAGGTCCTTGATGGCTTCAGGTCCCAATGCCCTCAGGCTGAAGTCCTACTCCAGTTTACCAAAACCTTCAAGACCAGCCCTGCTTACCTGGCCATGCTCACCTTCTCCTCACATTCTCTCCTGTTTCCCTCCACCCATTAGCCCACTTTAGGCCTCCACCCAAGGTCACTTCTTCAGGGATGCACTTACTGAATGTCTCTCTCCAGCTCTTCCACACCCATACTCACCTAGTCCAGGGTGAGTATATGGACTCATAAACACCTTATATTTGTCATCCTACAGTCCTCCTCTCACCACACTGAAAATGCCAATTTTCCTATCTGTGTCTCCCACAGAATGAAAATGCCACCAGGAAGGGGTCTTTACCACCCTGTTCACATAGCTCAGGGACTAGTCATTGGATGAATTACTGAAAGCCTGCCTTCACAAGGAGGGATCTCACTGGGCAGAACTATTGACCCTACTGGAAATTATTCTCAGCTCCTCCATAATTTCTTTCCTTCTCTTTTTTTAATACCATTAAAAACAGACAACCTTTCTATATCAGGGACACATTATACTCTGAAGCAAAGCTTAACCCCAGAAATATCTAACACAATGCCCTATACATAGAACAAAATTAAACATCTGAGTAACAGACTTAAAATTAATGAGCCAGCAAAGCAAGCAAACCCAAATTGTTTCTGTGGGAAAATAGGATTATACAGCATTTATGCTTAAAGATACTTAGCATGCCATGAAGTATGATTATTTAGAGAATATATTTGCATTCAGTTAGTTCCTGACAGGTTTGATTTCAAAGCTGATATTTCAGTTAACATTTGCATTCTTATGCCTTTCTTCCTCACACTGATTTTCAATTACTCACCAAATCCGCTAACTTTCCTTTGCACCATCTGAACTCTTCCCCTTGCCCTAGCCCTAAGCATGGCTTGGGTCCTCCTTATTTGTCCACGATGAACTTTCTCTGACTGTCCTTGTCCTATCCAAGTCACTCAGTGCCTTCCTAGTACTCTAGCAGGACATCTTTGTGAAATGGGACTCATAATTATCTGTTATTCTGCCAATACATTTCTACTATTTTTACACTATTTTTGGATTTATTAATTTTGTCTGTCTTATTTCCTGCTTATGATGAACAATTAGTTCACTTATTTCTGCCCTTCCAATATATATATATATACTTTTAGTTTCTCTCTTGGTAATTACTATTGAGTAACATGCTAATAACTCTTCTTGTTGCACCAACTACAGACATTCCCTTTTGACTCTGCTCCTTACCTTTTCTTCAACTTTTTTACCCATCTTTTTCAGTCTTTCTATAAACACTGCCTTTGCTAAATCCACCCCTGGAACATCTTTTTCCCACCACCAAAGTTTTTCCGACACTGTTAGCTCATTTTTCCACATTCTATTCCTCCAGGATCCAATCCAAGCTTCTCTGACAAGGGAAAACCTCAGCATCTCTCAGTATACAGTGATAACTCCCTCCCTGAATTCCTGAGCATTTACTGGGTTTTTTTTTTTATTAAGTATGTAGTGCTACTTTCTTTGCACTTGTAGTTAACTCTTCATGTGTGTGAGGAATATTTTCCTAACAAGAATGTGAAATTCCTGGGCTGTGGCTGTAGCTCAGTAGTAGAGCACTTGCCTAGCATGTGTGAAGCACTGGGTTCAATCCTCAGCACTGCATAAAAATAAATTAATAAAATAAAAGTATTGTGTCGATCTACAAAAAAAAATGTGAAATTCCTGCCTTGGCATTTCATAATCTATATGTTACATACTGCAGTGACGTGCACAGATTGAAGATTCTGTGTTTACTAATTAATGGTTAAGATAAAAGCCTCTTGGGCTGCGGTTGTGACTCAGTGGCTGAGCACTTGTCTAGCACATACAAGGCATTGGGTTCGGTTCTCAGCACTGCATATACCTAAATAAATAAAATAAAGGCCCATTGTCAACTTAATACATACATATATATATATATATATACACACACACACACACACACACACATACACACACACATATATATCTTTTATATATATAAAAGATAAAAACCTCTTATTAAAAACCTCAAAAAGCTGAGATTCGACTACTCTTTAGCTGCCCACTCTGGAAGATCAGATTACTTCATAGTCACCCAGGCCTGGGTACGAACAAACGAAACGTCCAAAGGATGCACACGTCAAAGTGAGCATACAAACTTCATCACGGAGACACCTGATCAGAACTCCTCATCTGAAGACAAAAGTCTAAAGAGAAGTACAGGGTGTGTTGACGCATGCCCTTCTGACACCCCGCGGGCTCCCTCGGCTTAACTTCGGTAGGAGCTAAGCGACTGGCGGTCCACAGCGGAGTCGGGGCAGCCGCGGAGGGGACGCGGGCAGGCTGGGGCAGCAGGACCAGCGCGTCAGAGGCGAGCCCCGGGCCGACTCCTGCCTCGGCAGGTGAAGCCGCCGGAGCGTGGTCTTCCCCATCAGGGGCACTGCGGGAAGGAGGGGCGTCCACCGCGGGGTGGGCAGACTGCGCGCGGCCACCGGGCCCGGCAGCGGGTAGGTCGCGGCTGGCCGGCCTCCCGGAGTCACGCGGGACAGGGTGAGAAAGGTCGCCTGGGCTTTTCCCAGCGCCGCAGCGGTTGCGGGGCGGTCACCTACCCGGGTGCCATTTCAGGGCCAGCTTCCGATAGGCCTTCTTGAGCTCCTCCTCGCTGGCGTCGCGCCGCACCCCCAACGCCTCGTAGTGACACTTCATGGCCGGGCCGGGCAGGGGGTTGTGGCCGGGGCCCGGGACGGGGCCGGGGCCGGGACCCGGGCCCAGACCGGAGCGGCGGCGGCGGCGCTGGCTGTCCTCTCCTCCAGCAGGAGCCCGGCGCCCGCAGCCGGCCAGCCAGCGAGCGTGGCGGCGGCGGCGGCAGCGGCGCGGGGCGGCGGAGGCGCGCGGCGGCGGCAGACGACGCGGGCTGCGGCACGCGGGCGCGCGGAGGGGGCGGCGCCGGCGGCCGCGGCTCCGCATGGGCGGGGGCTGGTCTCTATTCCGGGAAGAGGCGCGGAGAGGGAGGCGGGGCTTCGAAGGGGCGCCGAGGGAGTGAGGGGCGGGGCCTCCGGGCGGTGGGCGGGGCCCCAGCAGGTGTCATTGTGAGCCGCACAGACCGCGGTCAGTGTGAGTGGCACCGATTGGGCCGCCCATCTGAGGGCTAAAGGGAGAGTGGGCAGTGTTAGCATGGGAAGGATTCTCGAAAATATCGTGTGGTTCAGGTTATTTTTCAACTAAGCCCTTTTTAATAGATAAGGCAGAATGGGACTCCAAGTAGTCAAGTAGATGGCTCAAGCCTCCTCCTCTATATAATGGCAGCATTCGTTGGATTTAACACTAGAATTTTAATCTTTTCACTTCTTGGCAGCTGCCACTTGGCAAAACCTACGTTATTGCTCACCTTGACCAATATGCATCAGAAATGACAGTAAATAAGACGGTATAAATCAGCTTACCAAACAATTTAAGAAGGAAAAAACAACACATTTAAAGCTTTACTACCAATGTAGATGAAATTGTGCTGCTCTATCCATCCATTACTCTTTAATCCTGTCTGGCTTCATCCTACTTGCCAAGATTGATTAAGAAAGCAATTATGGGATAGCTTTTAACCAGTAGGTTTTGATATTTATCTAACTAGCTGAATTGCTCTGCATTAATTGATGGAAGATTTGTAAAACTATTACAATTTAATAGTTTGAGGGGGAAACGTGGGACCTTTCCCCTCCTGTGAATAGATTTGGGCTGGGTGGTGAGGGACACAGTTCTTTTTAACTATATCTGGCTTTATATACTAACTCTGCATGTCACTTGCTTTTTTCCTTCTGATAAAAATCTTTTTTTTTTTCCCCAGTAACAATGTTTAGAAATATAAAGACAATGACCCCAATGTAAGTTTCAGTCTAAAGAAATTAATAGCTTGACTTCTAAATGAATATGGGTTTGGGAGATGAGCCATTCCAGAGTTCACTCACTCAGATAAGGCATCCATATGAATGATTGTGAAAATTTGGTACATAGAAACATGTCCATATGGAAATTGATCATTCACAACTGTGAAATAGGAAATTCTACTTGAATTCCACAATATGAACCTCAAAAAAAAATGTTGTCTTCTGTTGGGGGGTTTCCACATCCTGCATGGATGAAGGGAAGAGTTTCTGTTGAAGAATGTTGGTGCCAGCAATAAATCAACTAATTACTAATAAACTTATCTAATCAATAAACACACAAGAGCCAATACTCTTTTCAAATGGAAGGGTGTGTGGCAGATTGGGTCATACCAGGCCTGGCCTCCACCAAGATGGAGGAGCCCACCTTCGCCTTTATTTATAGGTATACAAGTAAAGGGGTCCGGACCTAGAGGGGCTGCTTCTGTGAGGAATAGGATGGGGTGGAGTTAGGCAAGCCATTTGCTTGGGGAGAGAGCATATCCTCAGATGGTAAGCCACTTTATACAGGGCCATTTACTCATAGGCTATCTCAGTCTCCCATGACTGTCAGTTCCTGGGAGTCAGAGCTCTGTATCCCATGGCTCAGTCAAGTCTGATTCTGCTAGACATGGATTGCTCCCAAGTCTTCAAACTGGCAACTTGTTTGTTTTAAGGTACAATTAACCTCTGAGATGTGGGTGTTTAACAATCCTGAATTGGCTGTCTCATTTTTATCCAAAGCTATCTTAAATTGCCTAAATAAGCCAATAGCCATTTTGGTTTTTGCATTTAACTAGATTTGGTCTTAATTAGCTACCCAAGTATTTCAAGTGAACCTCTGACCAAAATTACTTGTACAACTACTCCTAAATTAGACTATTTCAAGATAAGTAGCATAATTAGCATACAACTAAATCTTTAACAAAAAATTAAAAATGAAATGGAAGATCCCCAGTTCTGCCCAAAGATTTTAAATAGACATAATTAAAATGTAGGACAGAGGTTTAAAATAACTTTAAAAAGCTTTTGGAAATCTGTAAAAGATAACCCTATCACACAAGAACACGTTTAGTCACAAAACTAATTTTTTAAAACCAAAAACTATTTTTCTGACATTATCTCACCATCAGCAAGGATACAGTGAAATGTTCTATCAAGCAAAAATATTTAGAATGTTTGACCTGAGTCCCTTTTATAAAAAAACCATAAAAGTGGGCTGGGGATATAGCTCAAATGGTTGAGTACTTACCTTGTAAGCACAAGGCCTTGGGTTCAAATCCCCAGTACCGCAAAAAAAAACCAAAAAAAAAAAAAAAACGTAAAATATTCATTCCATGCACCTATCAGGAAATGTAATAAAACTGAAATGTTTAATAAGGGACTAATCATACTGATCAGATTATTTAGCTATGGTATAAAATAGAATACCATGCAGTTAGGAAACATGTTGTAGACAAACATGAGAAAATGACCAATGTGAAATAAAAATAGTGGGTGACTATGACTCAATTTTATTAGATATGTTTATCATACATATTTCTATCTGTCCCATTCAGCAGTCATCTACGCCATGGTCACTGGAGGAATCTTTTTTTCCCCATTACTAATCTATCTTAAGCCTAGAAACGTTATGCTACTTTAACTACCTTATTTTTTCTTTCTTTCTTTTTTTTTTTTTTTTTTTTTTTTTTTATTAAAGGGCATTGAACCCAGAGGTGGTCTACCATAAAGATACATACCCAGTCTTTCTTGAGACAGGGTCTAAGTTGTTAAGGCTAATCTCAAACTTGTGATCCTCCTGCTTCAGCCTCCCAAACTGCTCAGATTACAGGCATGTATTACCACGCCCAGCACTACTAGGTTTTAAAATAAGATCCCTTTTGCTTCTAAAACAAAATTGTATTATACAAAATGCTTTCGACATAGGTATTAACTCATTTGATTCTCAAAACTTAAGAATTTTAATGAATTCTTTTTTGAGGTGAGAAAAAGATCCTAAGTTCATTTTTTCCAAGGCTTCACTAACTGGTGACTCTGGGAGCCAAAGCTCAGCAAAATGCTTTACTATCTACCAGGAGACTCATATTTTACTATCTACCAACTATGCTCCCAAAGTGCCTAATGCCTTTGTATGTAGTAAGAACCCAATAAATCTGTTTGAATTTCAGTTTTACTAAACTAAAAATTCTAATCCAAGAAAGCAATCCTAAACCACTGAGTGTGCTAAATTTTCATTAATATCAAACAAGCTCTAAGAACAACGAAAGTTAACTGATGAGTTCTGGTGATATTTTATTTGGAAAATGATGAACATCACTGACTTTAAGATTTTAAATTTTCTTTTAAATGACACACTAATAAGACAAAAGTAGTCCTCAATAAAACTATTTACACACTGAATACAAAATAAATACACAATAATTGAAAAACATTATCCATTGATTCATTTTGCATTCCCACTGTTCATTTTCTGTTTCATTTTTCTTTGCCTTTTGTAAATCCTTTTTTTTCTTGCTTGCAAGTCAACTTTTGGCTCTGGTTTTACCCACTGTATTTCTAGTGGTTTTTCCTCAGCTGGTATAACAAAAACATCTTCAGTGGGATCATGTGGAAGAATAGTCTTTGGCTCTTTCTTTCTCAGTTTCTGCACATCTTTCACTTGCTGTTTCTCTTTGTATTTTGCAGCTGTGATAGATCTTATGATACGCCGATGCTAGAAACAACAGATTAGATGTTTTTGGAATAAACATTTTATATAAAGGCAGACATTCACTTGTGAATTCTGTCCCTCCACCTGGTGTCATGAAAACAAGGTAGTAATTCGCAGGTATATATGTAACAAAAACCAAACACAGCTTCACAAGTGATAGAAGAGTAATTACTTTAAGAAATTATTTTGGTCACAGAGTTCTGGTACACTGAAGACCATTAAACAACAAAGAAAGCTTACCATGTTTGGAGACTGGTAGTGAGGATTTTCATATAAAGTTGGTCCTCCAAAACTTCCTTGAAAAATCTTTATAAGATTTAAGACAAAACGAGGTCCTATTTCTACAAGAGCAGCATCTTCTTCTATGATCTTTAACAGAAGGGAAACATTCATTTTGGTTTAGATATACAACTCCTAAACTGGCTATATACCCTCATTACAAATGTACTTAAACAACTGAGAATCTGTAAAATTAAGGTACAGACATGGGGAAACCTTGGCAAGTGCCAAACCATCAATGTTTTCTGAGATCTATTACTAGTTACAGGTGGTTGTCATAGAAAAATATGTAATTTTTTTTGGTATGATCTTTAAAAATGGACTAATCTGCTGGACTCAGTGGCACACACCTATAATCCCAGCTGCTCAGGAGGCTGAGGGCCCAATGCAACTTACCAAGACCATGTCTCAAAAACAAAAAGAACAAAACAACAACAACAAAAAACACCTGGGGAAGTGGCTCAGTGGCTAAGCACCTCTGAGCTCAATCCCTGATAACAGCAACAAAAAACAAAACAAAACAAAACAAAACCAAAAAAAAAAAAAAAAAAAGGGGGGGGGAAGGAAGAAAGAAAAAAATATTGACTAATCTAAATTTGCTTCATATATTGCTTTTCACAAATATTAACATTATATATTGGTTCAGGTATGTCTGACCTCACAGTTGAGAAAGGAATATAGTTAACTCATATTGCAAGGTATCTTGTATAAAACACAGGTAAGAGTCCATATGCTTCAAATATGTTTCAAATTTTGTTCTTGCTGCTGTCTTTTCTTCCTGCAGACCTATTCTACCAAACTTGTTTCAGGATTTCTAGAATCACCTTTTCTGAATGAGTCACAGTATGACTCATCTTATAGTTCTAACTGAATGCCTTCTACAGGAGTTATGCTTTTCTGCTTAAACAACTCTTCCCTGCCTCCTGGACTGTAACCTTTGAAAGAAAAAAACATATTTTATTGTATTCTTTACAGTACTTAGCATAAATTTGGAACCCAATTTCATGAGATTTTCCTTTTTTTAAAAAAAGAAACATATAGTGGCTTGTGAAGAAACCTACACTCTGTATCAACCCAGAACCATGAAAACATGTAGACAGAAGTCACTTAAAATATAATAGACAATTATTTATCTGCAGTAAACCTCTGAAAAGAAAAGGAAGGTATTTAAAACAAAAGGACTTACTGTTTGCATTCTCTATGTCTACAAATCCTGCATATTAAAAAGTAAAGTAGAGCTAACCTGAAAGTTCCGAAACCATATCCTATTATCCAAAATGGTGAAAGTAAACACGTGGTCCACAAATGGTTGGCTTTTGGGATGGTACCTTGGTGTACTAAAAATCTAGTTTAAAAAAAAAAAAACAAAACACACACACATTAGTTCTTTATTACAAGGCATATTATGAGTGTTTCCAATGGCTAAGTAAATAAAAAGTCCAAAGGAAGACTCCTAGTGACTTAGGAAGCTGACAATCAAAAGTTCATTGCCAACCTGGGCAATTTAGCAAGACCCTGTCTCAAAACCTTACAACAAAGACTAGGGATCTTGGTAGTAGAGCTGCTGTGGATCCAATTCCTAGAACTAAACACACACACAGAAGTCCAAAGGAAGACAGTCACTTCTATTACTAAAAATGCTTTCTAGAAAAGATATTTACCTGAATTAAGAGTTCTTTTAACAATGTATAGTGTGACAATTCATCAAAAGCCTACAAAATAAAATGAACACATTATTTGACATCAATAAAATGCATCATTTAAAATTATTTTTTATATTAACTAAACCGAATTATATGACAATTTTATCTACTGAAAAAAACAGCTATGCAAAATAAGAAAATCAGACACTGTATGAGAAACTTACAGGATCAAAAGACAAAAGAGGCCGAGAACCTTTCAAACAATTTCCTGTCAGCTTTAGTTCAGCTAGGGTATGAACTAGAAAAATACAAAAACAAAAATAGTTATAACTTTGGCACACTTACTCCAAATGATTATTAGTTTTTTCATTAAAAAATTTAAAATTGAGTTAACTTACTGTTTTGAACAAGAAATTTGGCTGATGGCCCATGAGGTGAATTTGAAAGCCTGGAATATATGAAGAAAACTTTTTCACTAATTAGAATATAGAATATTGTAAATGCTTACCACCTTTCACAGAAAAGACAACAAAATACGCTTATTCGTATATTTAATTTTCTGTAAGAGTTTCAAATTTTGTGAAATCAAATGAGTTTGCTTCATTCTCCCCTCCTCTTTTATATACTGAAAGGAATCTACAACATAAGAGGTACAAAGAGAAGCCCACTTAAGTTCAATGCAAAGTTTAATAATAATTCTCTTACCACATATAGAGATCCTGTTTTTTCTTAGCTTCAAAATAGATGCATTTATTGCAGTTTTTCATCTCACAGACCTATGAAGTAAATAATACAAGTGAGAAAGTAATCAATGCAATTAATACAGATTTCTCCAAAAACATGTAAGCAAATTAATAGGCCACAAAGTCTTCACCTAGATAAATTTATTTTTTCCAGAAACAGTAAAGTTCCTCTCGGGCAGCATATCTCAGAGTTGCTCTGAGCAATCTTTGGAGGACGTATCTATCCTACTCTTTTTGGCCTAGCATTTTAAAGTGATTGGTTTCATTTTTGATTATTGGTACCTCTTCCAACCACAGTCTTAAGTACAAACTACAAAGACTGAAAATTAATGCCCTAAAAATAAGGCATACCCCAATTAAACTTATCAATATTATGAATATACCATCCTTATAGAATCAAAGACATGCTTTTATAGTGGTTATTTTGGTCTTTGACTTCTTAGTTTTTAAATTTTAAATTCACAAAATTTGTCCTCTTCATTTGCATTTATCATATTTCTTGGTGATCTTGTTCTATAAAATCACTACGGGATGGGTGAAAAGCAAAAGCATGCAAAATCTATTTCAAGCTGAACTGGATGTCAATATCTTGAAGTTTTACAAAGCAACCCTTAAGAAATACACAAAACACAAGAGCAAACTTTTGTATGTGGTAATATTCATCAACTCAAACTATCCAATATAGTATTCATAAATTCTAAACTTTTTGAGACTTTAAACCTACCAACTTAAAAAAAATTAGGTCCAATGCTTTTGTAAATCAAAATTACTGGTCTCAGGATAAACAACAATGTGAAATTTGTGCCACTTTTAGGCCTTGGGACTTGTTTTTTCTACCTAGAATGCTCTTTCACCCTTGTTTCCACAAGTCTCTAATCAAATATTAAGTTGAACGGCATCCCTTCAGAAAGGGTTTTCCAGTTCAGTTATCAAAAACCCATAGCTGTTGTTTCATTTCTTCCTTCTCCTTGAAAATTATAAATTTTCTCTTCTCTTCTTGAAATTATAAATTTTGTTCATGGCCCATTGCATTAGAATGTAAGCTCCATGACAACAGGGGTATTGTTCTGGTAAACAATGATTCTGCAGTATGCAGAATAATATTAAAGCAGAGGTTTACGATTTTGTGCTAAATGAATGAATAAAAGAAGCTTTTCTAGCAAAAGAACTTTCTTAAGACAATTATTTTGAAAAATCTGCTTTAAAATACAGGTTTAGTATCTTCAATAATACTTTGAAAATTTAATCTATTACTAATTTAAATACTTAAAGAGCAAATTCCACATATATCACTTTAAATATTGGCAAGATTCTTTTTATAATATGGGTTTTCTATAAGTATTCGGTGACTTTTAAATTTTATTTTATGCAGGTTGGTTGATAATTTTTATGAGTATCTACTATGAATTTTGCACAATACTAGACATTATGAAAGAAAGCAAATGAGATATCTTTGTCCTTAGGAAATTTCAATATGCTTGTTGAGATAAGACAATCATAGAAGTAATTTAGAAACAATATATACTGAAATGCTAAATTGTGAGATATAGAAAGTACAATAAAAACATACTACAGGTTATTGAAGTTTAAAAATCTGTCTGAATATCTTTCATGAAACAATTTTAAAGTCACCAAATAATGGACTTTTTAAAATTAAGCATCATTAGTGTGTCTAAAATATTTTGCTATAGTTTCTAAAATTACCTCATTAATCACAAATAATTTATCTTTACGATCCATTTTAGTATCTATAAAAAGAAAAGAAAAAACAAGTAAACAAAATATGTCAAAACTATTTTAATCAAATCACATGCTACCTAGAAAATAATTTCTGATGTTTTTATGCTGTTTGTTGTAAAGATTTTTACAATTAATTTTCAAAATAATTAGACCTGAAAACACCTAACTTTTGATTGATTCCTTTTAAATGTGAAGAAAACAAGTAATTAAAAACTAGACCTCAAGAATTATAAACTGTGTTTTAAGCAGTATTTCTCAGACTCCAGGTATAGTCATCCCTCCGTATCCGAGGAAAATTGGTCTATATCCAAGGAGGACTGGTTATAGGCCCAGTGCAGACACCAAAATCTATAGATGCTTAAGTCCCTTATACAAAACACTATAGTCAACTACATAAAACCTAGGCACATCCTCGTGTACATTTGAAATCATCTCTAGATTACCTACAGTACCTAATGCAATGTAAATGCTATATAAATAGGTGTTATCCTATATTGTTTAGGAAATAGTGACATACAAAAGTCTGAACATATTCAGTTGTTTTTTACTGAACATATCATTCTGCAAATAGTTTAATCTACAGATACAGAACGCAAGGGTCTAGATGGTGGTATTCTATGAACTCTTTTCAAAAATGGGAAAATTCCCAAACTGACAATTATGTCCAAGGAGTCAGTCAAGAAAACATTCACTTAAGAGAGCAAAATATTAACCAATGACAACACCTTTTAATATCAAATCACAGTTGTCAAAGAAAACTATTAAAAATTGATTTCGGATTATCACAGAAAAGATTATATACATTAAAATTTCTCTTATAAGTTTCAGAGATCTGAAGACATTAAAGCAGATCCCAGTTCAAGAAGTACTAGTATAAATAACCAAGCTATTAGCTATAATTAAAACCAAAAGCATCTCCCAACATAGACAAAACAGCCACATGGTGGTCTAATCTTAAAATCAGACATTCTTCACTAGCCTTCAAAATACACCATGTGCTGGGCAGGATGGTGAACACCTCTAATTCCAGCTATATGCAAGGCTGAAGCAAGAGGATTTTAAATTTGAATCCCATCAGAGCAATTTAGCAAGACCCTGTCTCAAAATAAAATAAGGGCTGGGAATGTAGTTCATAAGGGAGGGTGCTCCTGGATTCAATGTGCAATACAGACCCCCCACACAAAAGATACCCCACTTCTAAAAATAACTTAATATCTGGAAAAAGCTGAATTCAACTTAAAGGCAATTTCAATTCTAACCTATGCCCATTAATGTTTTAATAAATGCAATTTTGTAAATCTCAAATGAATACATGCCTCTCTTCAATCATTTAGAAGGATAAATTATCTCGTTCATTACCTGACCTCTAAAAACTATAATGAAGACATTTCTGGACTTTTATGAAATGTGTCAATGTTAGGGTACCCATTTAAGAAAGTAAACAAAATGATGAATTCTATAAAGAACCTTATGAAATATTCATTTAATAAATTGTGGTACTTGAGGATACACTTCCGAGGTACTGTTGCTTTTTGTTTAACCAAATTGAGCAAATACATAAATAATAGTGAATACATCAATAGGCAAGTTTATAAGTACAATTTCGTAAAATACTTATTATTAAGGCACCTGCTTTAGAATGAGGCATCAGCGTTCTCAAGTCCTGCATTAAATGTCTTGTTCTGAAATTTATTCCTCTAGAAGAAAAGATGAGAATCCGTTCCTTATTCTTCCACTTGCCCTAAAGAAAAATAAAATGTTAGAAGATTCTTAAATCTCATACTGAACCTTTATATATATTTTTTTGTACCAAGGATTGAGCCTAGGGTTGCTTAACCTCTGAGCCACATTCCCAGTTCTTTTTCATGTTTTGAGGGTTTTTTTTTGTGTGTGTGGTGCTGGGGATTGAACCCAGGGCCTTGTGCTTGCAAGGCAAGCACTCTACCGACTGAGCTATCTCCCCAGCTCATGTTTTATTTTGAGACAGAGTCTC
Source organism: Sciurus vulgaris (assembly GCF_902686455.1). Taxonomy (NCBI): domain Eukaryota; kingdom Metazoa; phylum Chordata; class Mammalia; order Rodentia; family Sciuridae; genus Sciurus; species Sciurus vulgaris. The sequence continues at coordinate 142,392,833 of NC_136466.1, forward strand.
ACTAAGTCCTTAGGGCCTCATTGAGTTTCTGAGCTGGTTTTAAACTTGCCATCCTCCTGCTTCAGTCTCTCCAAGTCTTGCTGGGATTACAGGTATGAGCCACTGTACTCCACATCTTGTTTTTTAAAGCTAGTTTTAAAAGCTTCCAGAGGTGTGTATGATGGGGCATTCCTATAGCCTCAGTTACTGAGAAGGCCAAGGCAGGAGATCATTCAGTCCAACAGTTAATTAGAGGTCAGCCTAGGCAACAAAGTGAAACTCTGTTTCAAAAAAAAAAAAAAACAAATTAAAGATAGTTAAGTCAAACATTCCTGACCCTTTTTATTCAATCTCTCTATAACATTAACTGAGCACATCAGCCTGCCCAGAAATGTCCTCCTTCTTTCCTTCCTTTTCTGTTCATTTTCATTCTTTTCAATTCCTCCTCCCAACCCTAAAAGTTTTTTCTGCTTTTTTTTTTTTTTTAAGACCTTTTTTGGAGACCTTACTCCCACATTCTCTACAGAAAGGAACTCTCTTTTGCACTAATAACTCAAGTATTTGACTAAAGTCTGAAACTCAACTCTGCAATACTAAATATCACCTTACCCCTTAAATCTAGTAAATTTCCGTCATTTCTTTCTTTTTTTCTTTTTTTTTTTTTTTTTTTTTTTTTTGGTGTTATCATTTCAGTCCCCCAGACTTTGGATTAAGTAAGCATCCACCCCTGGTTTCAATCCCTGGTACCTGGTACCCAAAAAAAAAAAAAAAAAAAGAATTATTATTTTGGCTCATGCTACCTATCCTAGTATTCATATCTGTTCAAATAAGTCTGAGTCAGTCCCCAAAACAGTAACTAAAGGCTTGGATGAACAAGCTTCAAGATTCCTGAAACGCACTGACTGACTATGGCAGGATGTGGAAGTAAATCACTGGAAAAAAACATACCCTACAGCGAGAAATAACTAAGGAAAAGCATTATTGCCAGGAAAAGCCTAAGTACCTGGAAACACAGAACGCTAGAACTGAGTACCCCGTGAGCTGGTTAAAGATCTACAGACCGCCGCCTCCAAGCAGACGGCCACAAGCACGAGGATTAGAAGTAAACAGCGCCCAGATCAGGCAGGACAGCTGAGACCGCTCCGGGGTAAAACTGGGGATACTCTGAAAACAGCCGAGTTGGAGTCAGCCCCAAAGAAGGCGCATGGGGCCGCCGTCAGAGCGGTAGCCCCGGAGGAGCTCTTCTACCTTGCAAACGGGGCCTGGGATACGGTCTCTCTCTTCTTCCTCCACCTCTTCTGCCTTGACCGGCGACTTAGATAGAGGCTTGGCATCTTTTTCGTTTCTCTTTGGCTTCTTCGCCTGAACCGCTAAATCCCCACGCCGTTTCCTCTTGGTTGCCACCATCGTGCCTCACCGCCGTCGCTCTTGCTCTACTTCCGGCCCTGCTGCACTCTCCTCTTTCCGGTCTCTATGGTACCATGTGCTCGGCTCTGCAGTCCTGTTCCACTCTATGGTGCCTCTTTCCGGTCTCGTGGTATTGCACGCTCGGCTCTCTAGATCTCTTTCAGCTTTGTGGTGACGGTGGCCCAACGGGTAGGCGGGTCTGAAAAAAGTGGCGGGACCGCTCTTCCTTCTCGGTTTCCTGGCTGGGAGGAGTTCCCCGGAGCCGGACCTACCGCAAAGGTAGGCTTTCCGTGCCTTGGGTTCCCTCCGCTAGTGAGGGACTCATTTTCTGTGGGCGGGTTGGTGATGGGGTGACTGGAATTCTTGGAGGATCTTCAGAGGGTGGCGCTGGGGGGCTCTAAGCAAGCTCTGTGGGTCTATCCGGGTTTGACAGTGAAACCTGCCGTAAGTGCAGTTATCGAATCCATTGCCTGTTTTCATTCTTTGAGGCTTTTCAGGTATAACTCTTCCTATAGCGAAGACGAGGAAACCGTAGCCGTAAGAGATAAGTAATGTTCCCCAAAGTGAGAGATGGTTCAGTGGCAGAGGTGGGACAGTGCCTGATCCGACTCTTCCCACTCGCACCAGCGTGGGTAGGGCTTGCGGGGACCGCCCGCGCTGATGGGGCTTACTGTTGAATCTCTCAGGTGTTTGCTGATTCTCGGGAGCAGGTGTTGGCCCCGGCATCGGGAACTTCCCGGGCCGAAAAAGCAGACGACCATGCCCCTCCTAACCCAACAGATCCAAGACGAGAATGAGTACAGCTTAGTGGCCAGCCTTGACAACGTCAGGAATCTCTCCACTATCTTGAAAGCTATTCATTTCAGAGACTATGCCACGTGTTTCGCTACTAAAAATGGAATCAAGGTTACAGTGGAACATGCAAAGTGTGTGCAAGCAAATGCTTTTATTCAGGTATGGGAAAAAGGCCCCTTTAAAGCCTGTGTCATATTCTTTACCCAGTGTAATGAATTCGGAAAGTCTCACTAGACAAAATTTGTTAGAAAACAAAATATCATTTTAATTTTTTCTTTTCTGGTAACAAATTATTTTCCTGTCTTTCAGAGATAATGGTTAATAATAGTAAATATCACGTAAGAACTAAGTGGTCTCATGAATTGCATGAAGATTCTGCTGATCAATATTACACTCCATCCTCTCTCTAGTTTGCTGGGTAGTAGTGGAGGGGATAAGCTAAATAGTAATTTCCGACAAAGACTGGGAAGGCTTTTTCTGTTTAAATAACAATGGAATTGGCATACTTGGGAATGAAGCTAAAACTAGGAACCAAGATGGAGAAGATGGAGTGTATATACAAGGGCTGTTAAAAATGCAAATGAATGATCATAAGTTATGCCAAAAATTAAAAATATGTAAAACTTGGTTGCATTATTTGTGGAGGCTCAAACTTGTGAAAGTTAAATACCATATTTTTTCCAATTGTTCTGCATTTTGATTCTGAAAAGAAAGCTGGCTTTGCCTGTTTATTAAAAAACTTGTAAATCTAAAAAAAAAAAGTGACTAAAGTTTATTAATCTAAACTGTAGAACACTTCTGAGTGTTTGATTCTTTTAATCCTCACAATACACCTATAACGCGTAGGCTTTGTTATTATTCCCATTTTATATAACAGAAACTGAAGTACAATTTAAGTAATTTGCCAGAGTCTTACAGCTGGTAAGTAGCTGTTTTGGGATGAAAATCCAGAATTGTTTTTTTTTTTTATTTTTTACTACCACATTTTTACTACCTCCCTATTATTAAAAGATGTTTTCTCCTCTTATTGGTGATAACGGAATCTGTCCTTAAAAATATTCACATGGTTCAGATTCAATTCAGCATGTTTCTGAGCACTTAAGTGCACGGTGTGACCTCAGAGATGATTAAATAAGGGACAGTTCTTGTCCTCAAAAGATACTGAAAACTCATGCATACATTATAAAATTGTCTGTTATCCAAGTGATCTTACCCATACTGATAGGAACAAAAAGGAGACAAAGGAATGGGAGATAGGTTTTGATCCAGGAATGGAAATGAAGCACCTCTCACCAGGGTTTGCATGGGACCTATGTAAGTGTTACACCTTTAATATTAAGCTATTGAGTAGTGTTCCAATGGGTAATAGTTGAGAAAACTAAGATGTCTTCCCTTAGTAATCAGAAATCCTCATGGCATTAGCACACTATTGTTATTTTTAAAATATATAAAGTGAAAACTAGAATCTATATCTGAGATTTCATTCTTTAATATAACTCCATTTTCATGTTTACTCTTTGTAGGCTGAAATATTTCAAGAGTTTGTGGTTCAGGAAGAGTCTATTACTTTTCGAATTAATTTAACTGTCCTTTTAGACTGCTTATCTATATTTGGATCAAGTCCTATGCCAGGTGAACCATTTTATTTGTCATTGTAAAGACATAAAGTATTATACAGAATGATCAGAAAAATACAACTTTTTTAGAATGTAATCATTTCTTTAGAAAATTAATTGGTGATATATTTTTCAATGGTCACAATCCTCAATTATGACTTTTTCCAGTATCAAGTGATTATGTGTTTATCGTTCTTTTTATATTTTTGAAAATATTTACATTCATTTTAATTTATGAGGCTTTGGGGATTTTAAATTTGAACTGACAAAAGACAACTTTGAACATGTCATAAATATCCTTAACACTGTGAAATATGTTTTAATTGCATCCTTCCCCTAACTTGTCCAGAATTAACACAGCTACTTAGTCGCAAAGAAAGATAGAGACCAATATTTCTTAATCTCGGTTTATTATGTTTAAAATTTGTTTGCCTTTTAACCCTATTTATAAATTATGTCTATGCCCTCAAATATTTTCCTTCAAATTATATTTTTCCCAAATACATATTTTTTCTTTGCATGGGGAAGTAGTTTTAGAAATGGTGAAATTTAGTTGGATATAAAACTAGAAGAAATCCCCAGAATGATTTTATTTCATAAGGAAAGTAACATGGATATTATTAGAGGAAATTCAGTTAGATTATCTAGAAGATATATTTTAACTTTCCACTGCTAGTTCTACTATTATTAGTTACATGTTTTCTAACGCAGCTCTCCCTAGCTGATTTTTCCAAAACTATCTGCCTTCCCGCCTTCCTCATTGTGACGTTCTATCCAGTAAGGAGAAGGAGCTCTAAACTGTCTTGTTGTATTTCTCCTTTAATAGTTTCAAGTATTAAAATTCATACTGCCATTAGGCACCCTCTTTTCTCCCAATGTCATCTTAAAATTTGAAGAAATGTAAAAGGCTATCTCCCAGTTGGAAGGATCCTTAGAGTGAATACACTAACATAGTAGTACACACATTACTAAAGCAATGCACTGTTGCAGAAATTGAACCTTCAAGAAATAGTACAGCCTATACTGCAACAATTCTGTTACTTGCTGTGCTAGTCCATGGATAGATTATCAAATGGAAGTGTGTGTACATATGCTCATGAACAATTTTTGAGGTATTTTGGGCAAACTAATAATGACTTCAGAAGGTTACATTACATTTAGCTCTGGTTCCCAATTTTCTTATTTCTTTTGGAATTATAATCCCTTTTTTAAGGAGATACATGTATGATAGAAATTTGTCAAAATAAATTATTGAGCAATTTATTCTGTCATTTGGAGGAGAAGCTGAACAACAGGGTCATAAAGCCAAACCAGGTATGATTTCTTTCTGTTGCAGGGACTTTAACTGCACTTCGAATGTGTTACCAAGGCTATGGTCACCCCTTGATGTTATTTCTGGAAGAGGGAGGAGTGGTGACAGTCTGTAAAATCAATACTCAGGAGCCTGAAGAGACTCTGGATTTTGATTTCTGCAGCACCAATGTTATTAATAAAATTATTCTGCAGTCAGAGGGGCTCCGTGAAGCATTTTCTGAATTGGATATGACAAGTGAGGTCTTGCAGATCACCATGTCTCCTGACAAGCCCTATTTCAGGTATGTGAGAGCAGTTACAGTTCATGTGGTCTGTATTTCCTCTCCCCACTTACACATTTGCTGAGGTTGCAGAATTTTTATTATTCAAGTTCCTAGAACTTCCAGAACTTTAGGAAAACTTTAACTCTTCTCTCATAATTTTAGACCTTTAGAAACTTAAGATCTAAGAAGAGTAACTCACTATTTCGGATTTCATAATTAGGTTGTGTTGGTTCGTAAATGAGAAGCCCAGTCTCCTAATCCATAATCTAGTGGACTTTTCATTGTGTTACTACTTACTGTTGTAGATCAGACCACAACATGAGGAAAATTAGGTTTAAATGTTTGGAAAAGGTGTTTGTATTTTTTTTTTTTTTCTCTTTTTAGTACAGGACACACAAAAGAAAATGGATATTTCTGATGTATGTTTTATTTACTAAGTATCTGTTGAGCACCTACCATATACATATCTATCTTAAGACTATGGGAGGAAGAGTTTAAAATTAAGGTGAAGAGAAACTATGTGAAAGAGCAGAGAAAGAACAAAACTGCAGATCATTAGTACCAAAATAATATTCATAAATGCCTGAGGAGGCAGTATATGAATACTCAGGGATCAGTGACCAAGGTAATTTCCAGCAGGAATTCAAAGTTAAAATGATAAAGCTTCTCCAAAATATTTCTTCTTGAAACATTTCAGAATATTAAAGAGTAAAAGAACTAAATGCATGTGGAATAAGAGGTATAAGCTCTTTTTGTATCAACTTTAGAAGAATTTTGCAGGTCCTTCTAGTGCATTAGGCAGATAAAAAGTTTGGCTCAAGGTTTGTTAAAATGGTAACACCAAATTTCTTTCAAAACAAAAATCAATGAAATCCGGTTAACCAGTATGTCAAAGGCTCCCCTTCTAAATAAGCTCTCTCTGCATCAGTAATTAGATGAATCATGGTATCTTTCATCTCCAGCATGGGGAAAAAATTTGTTGGTGGGGAAGTGGAAGTTAAAATTTTTTTCTGGATATGTTAAATTTGAGGTGACCGTGACACTAGGGAGCAGTTGGATATACCAGCAGTATAGCACTCATAGGAAATCAGTTTACACTGCAAATTTAGATTTTAAAATCATCATAGCTGGGCATGATGCCTAAGTACAAGACATTCAGGAAAGGTTTTGTTAGAAAAAGAAAAGATGGATCCTGGGAAAAAAAACACCTAGAATATTTGGAGTGGAGATGGAGCTTGGGGAAACTCCATTTTCATGTTTACTCTTTGTAGGCTGAAATATTTCAAGAGTTCGTGGGTCAGGAAGAGCCTATTACTTTTTGAATTAATTTAACTATCCTTTTAGACTGATCACTGTCCTTTCAGGTCTGATCACTGTGCCCATGTTGTTCTTATCAATATGCTGACCTCATAGAAAATGCTCTTGCAAATTAAATCAACATAAACACTTTTAAATTGTCTACATACAACTGTTAATGTTACCAAGCAAGGAAAGCCATAATACTGCTTAAGAGCATTCCAAGATGCAGAAAAACCATAATTGTTTGGTGTGGCAGTAAAGATTGGGAAATGGAACCCAAGGATTGCATTTGATTTAGATCAAGGTCTTCCATCATACCTCAGTTCTCTCTTCTGTTATGCATTTCTAGATTTATGGATAAAGGAAAAGTCAGTGTCAGAGAAGGATGTATAAACTGATGTGACTGATTTTCTTCAAATTTGTTATTAGTTGAAGTTACCTGTACTCCCACAACATCCTGTGGGAACCTTTATTATGGTGCTTGTTAAAGTATGTTGTAAACATTTGTTTTATGTGTCTGTTTCATCCACAAGTATGAGTTACTGAAGGAAGTGTTTTATTTGGATCTGAATGTTGCTTACTGTTAGACCAGTGAGTAAATGAGTTGCTCATTTTCTACTATAGGTTATCTACTTTTGGAAATGCAGGAAGCTCCCACCTTGATTATCCCAAAGATTCTGATTTGATGGAAGCATTTCATTGTAATCAGACCCAGGTTAACAGGTCAGTGTCTAACTTAGAGGTTGCATTGGTGATGAAGATGAAATACCAAATTTTCTTTTCTCTCTCTCTTTGTTTTTTTTTTTTTGGTATGGGGGATTGAAGTCAGAGGCACTTTACCACTGAGGTACACCCCCAGCCCCTTTCTTTTAGTTTGAGATAGGGTCTTGCTAAGTTGTTGAGGGGCTCATTTGGTTTCTGAGGCTGACCTTGAATTTGCAATCCTCCTACCTCAGCCTCTCAAGGTGATGGGTTTATAAGCCTATGTCACTGTGCCCAGCTTCAATACCAAATTTCTATCAAAACAAAAAGCCCAAAACTTACAATCTGTTAATAAAAATGCATAGAATTTTAAAAAATGAATGAGGGGAGTATGGATTTACTTGGGGGTTTGGAATTATAATTGTGGGTGAATAAAAAAGGCATTTTTGGAAACTGGATAAGTATTTGATTTTATTCTTATATTTGTTACTGGGTAGTTCTTGGTTAACTTCTGTTCTTTACTTGAGGTTAATGAACACTATGTTAAGTGTATCCAAATAACAGGTTTTTATTCACTCTTCACAGATACAAGATTTCTTTACTGAAACCCTCTACAAAGGCATTAGTTTTATCTTGTAAGGTATCTATTCGGACAGATAACCGAGGATTCCTCTCATTACAGTACATGATTAGAAATGAAGATGGACAAATATGTTTTGTGGAATATTACTGCTGCCCTGATGAAGAAGTTCCTGAATCTGAGTCTTGAGTATAAAAATTCACTGATGTTTATGTGTACATTTAAGAAAGATTATGTTCTCATTCTGAGTACAGTACTCATGATTTCTTGTTGGATTTTTTGTAGGGAAGAAACATGGAGAAGATAGGAGCAAGGTCCCTGTAGGCTAGTAATTGTTATGTATCTTATAAACAAATGTTTTCATGTTGGCGTAAACTATCCAGCTTATTGGTTGTCCTGTGGTTCTATCTTTTGAACTCATGGGAATCATTGTGAGTCAAGGTGAATAAGTTATGTTCTGTTTGTTTAAGTAGAATACTTAATAGACTTAAGGTTTAAAGTTTGATGAAGCTACATAAACAAGCTTCCCCCAGGAAATTCTGATGTGCTAAAGTTTGGAAACCGTTGTTTTGAAGGATACTATTATTGCATATAGGTGATACTTTTACTTGTGATTTCTTCACAAAGTTCTGAGGTTGAAGCATTGTCAAAACAGTCTGAATAGTACTTATGGTTTATTTTTTATGTCCATTTCTTGAAGAGTAGGAATTATAGATTTTCTTCTCAGAACTGTTCAGGGCAGTAAGTACTACAATACGTATTTAATAGGTGCCTTTCCACTTGCCTATGATAGCCTCTTGACTAAACCAGAGTATAGAAAACCAATTAAGTTATTTTGTACTTTCCTGGGTAGTTTTCACTGAAATATTTTATGTTGTATTTAATAATATAAAATACTAATATTATCTAACTTCTTCTCTAATTGATAAAATACATGACTAAAGTTTTTGTCTTTGTTACTAAACCAGGTGACGACAGTTTGGTGTCTCCCAGTCATGGACTAGCACCATTGACCCTTTGGGTATGAGAGTTCTTTATGGGAAAAAACCTGTCAGCCCACTGCAGGATTCATTTATCCTCCCTGGCATTCACCTGTTAATGCCAGTCATTATGACTACCTCCTCCCCCAAGTAAAAGTGCTCCAAACTTTCGAAGACCAAGAATAATAGTAACCCAAATTCCAGGATATGTGTGGAATGTTCTACCATAAAATAGGCCCCAGAGCATTAGAGGTAGTTAGTTTGGAGAGTATTGCAGCAGGTGCCTTGTGGAGTGGCTCCTTCAAAGCTGTGAAGACATGGCTTCCCAGCTGCATACACAGTTTTGATGTAGCCCAGGGTCAGTACCTGATCTCCTGGCAATTCTCCCATGCAATCTCTGAATGTACTGCTGCTACACAAGAAGTTAAAATTTTGTAAAAGTGTAGTATGTGTTCAACAAGGAGATGGATGACTCTAAATGTTGTCAGAATTTTTTTGTTTAAACACCAAGAACATAGCAAATCTAAAACATAATTATGAAAATTACCAGTCAACATATCAGGGTCTATAATTTTCCCTTGTATTTAAAATAAGGTATTTAGAATTTGTTTAACAGGTTTTCAGTTTTTACTAGAGCCACCCTTCTTAAAAATAAAAATCAGGGTAGTTATTTTAGGTTTTGTTCACTGGTTTGTCCTATATCTAGAACAGTGCCTAGGATATAATAAACATTTGATAGATATTTGCTTTATGAAAGAAACTCCACTTTCAGATTATCTTTTAGCATTTTACTGGTCACTGTTTAATTCTGCTTACTTAACTCTAAATTTATTTCAATCTAACATTTCTTTGAAAGCTGTACCTATAAGCCACCACATTTAACACATTTGTGAGTATTCTGTGCATCCTAATCTTGCACCAGTCGGTTTAGTAATAAATTTATTAGTAGTATAGGATCAAATTTTTTAAAGCTTCACATAATGGTTGCATCCCATTTTTTGCAAAAAGAAAAACCAGTTGGCATAAATTATAATTATTTGGTGGAATAGTTTTTACTGTTTTAGCTTCTAATGGCCACTAGGGGGAGGTTTCCTCAGGCAGAGCTGGTGACAGTGGTGATTACAAATTCATCTGAAAGAACAGAGTCTTACTTTTAAGAGTTTTAGTTTTGCTTTTTTGAAGTTTATCTCATTTTCAGTAAAACTGTACTTAGCATGAATAGGTAAGCAATATTTTTTAACATTTTATTCACCATTTGTGCTTCCAAGTAGAATTGATGAAATACCTCAAAATAATAAAGATAAAACGCATTAAATTTTATTTTTCTCATAAAAATAAGACAGCAGTCATTTTTATTGTAAGCCATAGAATTTCTTTGGCATTAAAAGAAGTTCTAGTAAAAAATAGTTATAGTTGCTGAAAAGTGTAACGTGGAATTCTCAGCAGCTCCCTTCCTCTCTTTTCCTGCCCTTTACCAGTAGAGATAAAATTTATTGGATCCTGAGAAATTGGAGAAGTGTGGTATTTTTTTTTTTCTTAATTATATTTCTAATTTGCTTTGGTTCTGGATACAGAAGCACCTATAACAGCTGCCTGTGGCATTTCTCATAGGACTACAGCTATTCATCCCTGGAGTGGAGTGGGAAATCCTTTAGAGGTACTTGACTGCCATGGGGGTGCTTGTAACCTGACATATACAAAAGCAACACTGCCTGTTGTGTTACAGTTGCTTTGTAGTATCCATATCTCAGTCATGGCCTAAGATTTTGAAAATCAGAATAAATGTTTGAAGTAGGTTTTCTTTTTGAAACTAAGAGTTTATTGATCAATATATACTAGTAGCGGCTCTCAAGTGGTAAAAACTGATAATATTCAAACCATTTCATCAGTTTGATCTGGGCCTGAATTTCTTTTTTCTAATTTAGTACTGAGGTTGTAAGAAAAGAACTGATCCTTATCTCAAAAATATCAAAGTACATTAGCTCAGGTAATTAAAATAAATGTAAAATATTTGGATTGGTTTATCCAGATTGCTTATTTCCACTAAATTTAGAAAGTATCTTGGTTCTCATCTACAACTTCCAAATTCTATTTTATATGAAATTGTATTATGCTCAACATTTCTAGTGTATATTCTTAAGACTGAGATTTCACAAAACAGTAAAATTTTTAAACTTCAGTGGAGCTCAGAGGATTTTTAGGGCAGTGACATGCTCTGGATAATACTGTAATGGGTAGATGTTTATATATATGGAAATATATATAAATTTAATACATATGTTTAATATATATTAATATATATTTATATATAAATTTAATATATATAAATATATATAAAATATATATATATTTAATCTATAGAATGCACACCAGAGTGAACTGCAATGTAAAACCCTGTAAACCGTGGACTTGATGGTTAGATTGTGTCAATTTATGTTCCCTAACAAATGTACTACTCTGGTGGGGTGTGGGGTGTTGATACTGAAGGAGGCAATGCGTGTGTGAAGTTAGGAGGTATATAGGAAATCTCTATGCTCTATTTTGGAATTCACCTAAAATTTCTTTTAAAATATAGTCTCTTTGGAAAAATAATGGGGAGAGCCAACATAGGGTGACAACTTATTTTATCAGGTATAAGGTTATTAAAATTTCACCATTCATCATCAAACATTTTCATAAAACCTTTTAAATTAAAACCTCAGAAAACAGCCAACTTTACATTAACTATGTAGAAAAATGAAATATTAAAAACCTCAAATATAAGAATGCATGATCATGAAATTTTATTTTACAATTTACCCTTTTTTGTTATTTTATTGATGTAGATTTGTCAGTTTGGAGGCTTTTAGGTCTCATAAAATAGTAAAAAAGTTTAGATTTGGTGCCACCAAATGGAGTGTGAATGGCCCACTTCCTTCTAGTTCTTTGTTTTTATCACATTGAAAATCCACTTTCAGCTTGGTATGTGAAAATGGAAACGACTCTTCTGCAGCTACTTGAGTCCATCTAGAATATTAAGAGTATAAGTCTCATCTCCAGGTAGGCCTAAAATTAACATTGACAGACCAAGCTACCAGTTTATAAGTGCTGCAGAGAAAGACAATGGAATGCAATTGCCTTTAGCCAGGTCTGCAACTGGGGACCCTTGATCCTAAGTGCCAAACCTAAAGGATTCTGGGAGTCAGCTGGCATCTGCTAGCAGAAATTCTACCCAGTCTATACACAGGACCTTGGTTAACTGCTAGATAAGTATTTCTGCCACAGTGAAACACTACTCACTACTATACCTGGACAAATAATAATTTCTTGAATGAAAAACCAAAATACGCTTCCATAAGCAATGAGTGATGTAGTTGTTGGTAGTGAGACTCTGATGCCCAAAACATGGTCTTTGAGCTTCTAATACATCAGTTCAGGTAAATGAGTGAGGAAGGAAAAATTAACAGTTTTTATGATGTATGCTCAAATGAATTTCTTCTTATATACCAGTTTCTTTTCCTAGATATACATTTGTTCAGGGGCTAAGGACTTTCCCCCCAAAAAACTCAGTAAGTATTCCTTTTCTAAATAAGGTTCTCTAATCCATTATTGTGGAGGCAGCATAGTGGAATAGAACAAATGATCATCTGCAGTTCAGTAAGTCTGCTTTATAATTACCACCAGACTGACTTTCAAGTTCCTTAATTTCTCTTGTTCCTAGTTTCTTTGTAAGATCCTTTCTGATTCTAACAAGTGATCTTTTCAATAGATCAGATCCAGACAAATGTCTCAGAAGGATCAAACATCCTCATAAAGCAGTTTTGGTCACCTCAAAAGGTGACTAAAACATTTCCAAATAGTATCTTAAGATGTTCACCAATAAACTGCTTAGGTATTGCAGAATTTTTTTTTTTAAATTAAGACTGAAAAGAATGAAATTAATGTTTGAAAAGGGAAGTGGAAGGTAATGATGACTCAGTGGCGTGAGAAACAATAGCTTGAAGTATGCACCTAAAAGATTTCCCTCAGTTATAGGTCAGGATCCTGGTTTCTATGGTCTTAGGTGTTTTACCTGTAATATGCTACTAAGTGGACCTTTTCCTCCCAGAGTCATTAGTAAAAAACTTCTGCTTTTGCTCTGCCACTGCTATCCATGCCAATAAAAATATTTTGTGGTCCAAAATTTTTATTATCAACAAGGTTGCCTTTATTGTTGACTATCTTGTATAGAAGTTTTCTCTTTACTGATAACAGAAGACCTAGAGGAAAGGAAAAAAACATTTGTGCATTTTTTGTTTGGTTCTTATCTTCTTCCATAACTAGCTGTGCTTCTCCCTGCACCATATCATTGTCTTACCTGAGCAAGAAGGCTGTGCTCAGCTTGAGGCAACAGTCACCATAATTTCACCACATTACCATACTTCTAAAGTGCTGACCCTCGTAATGAGTCTCCAGAATGGGACCAGAATCTTGAGTTTTTTCCCTAAAGAATAGGGAGCTCTTCCCTTGATTAACTTGGCAAACCATGGATGTCTGAGCTGTTGGAATTACTTTTAATCACAGCTGAAAAAGCTATCTAACAGGGTCTCATATAACTCATTATTTCAGGTGATCTCCTGAGCGCAGAAAGTTAAAGCCCAGAATCTCTATGTATGCAAAAAAGAGGATCTGTCTTCCCTTTTTCCAGTCATGATGCCTTCCAGTCTCTGGTTTCCTAATACTGGGAGAAGTAGAGCTGGAGTTAGAAGGAACATGGTCCAAAAAACTGATCCAGAAACAGTTTCTATTAAGTGACCTTCAGTCACCTTCTATTTATGCCTCAAGCCTATAAAGAGTATAGATTTTCTAACTCTTAGCTGGAGAAAAACTGTTCCATAGAAAGAAGAGATCCAAAATTTTACAAGTAACTTGAGCTTTTTAATACGCAAATCCTACAAAAGACTGGTTCATTCTCTACAACTGGACTGCATAAAATACAGAAAGCTATCTGACACTCTAACTTCCTCCTCAGTAAACCAAAAGATAATGTGATTCTAAGTTAGCAGAGGAAATAGACACTGATTAAGTCAGTTGCCCAGGAATCTAAATTCACAGGTGGGCCATGATCTGAGAGGGCTGAAACTAAGGGATGACTAGCAATTAACCGCCTGCCTACTACTTCCACCACAAGGTGGCAGAATTCCTCTTCCCCAAAATATTCAGTTCACTAAAAGGACAACAGATCTCCACAGAGTGAAATATCTTCTTTGGCCTTTAGTGACTGGGCCAGACTGTCTTGTCTATGATATTCTATGTTTCCAGAGGCTGATAAACTCTAGGTCACATCTTATATGATAAGCAACAACATGTTTTCCATATCAGCTTAGTGGTAGCTTTTCAATTTATGGTGCTCATGTGCATTTTACAGATGAGGAAATCAGGATTACACATAAACAGAAAGTGGTGGTTCTGGGGTTTGAATCCAGGTTTTTGGCTCCAGCACTACTGCTCTTAACCACCATGAATCACAAAGAAAAATAAATTCATAGGGATGTGTTGAAGACATGTTACTATGATCAGATAAAATAGTTTGTTGGTGAGATAGTCATTATTCATAAAAATTTTATTATGTCCTGAAGTAGGGCCCAAATTCTTTACCAACCTGCAAAGGTGTTCTTGCATCCTCAGTTCAGGCATGCCCTACGCCCTTTGCTCTAAGCAAAACGAAGGATTAGTTCTCTAATTTGGTTCTAAAGACAATATAAGGTCTTTAGAACAAAATTTAAATCACTGACCATTTCAAAAAGAATTCAGGTGGATAAAAATGCAATGTTTTCTTAAAAAAAGAACTGATTTGTTCAAAACATACCTCAAGGGAAGTTAAATTTAAAGTCTGAGGAGTCCTTCAGGAAAGTCACCCATGTCACTTTGTTCAATCCAGTTTTCTCCTTAAACTGATTTATGCCCCAGAACCTCTCTCCCTCTCCCTGCTAACCAATGCATATCCCTTGGAATCAGCATTCTGGACAGTCTCCTTTAGGAAACACTCCACTCCATAATGACCAGAAGTACTCACCATTCCTTCCATACACTGCTCTCCTTCACGCCTCTGTGCCTTTGCATATACAGTTCTTTTTTCCTTGAATGGCTTCTTTTTTCCATTTGGATGGATTGTTACTCTCCCTTCAAGAAATGGCTCAAATGTCAATCCCTCTGTGAAATCTTTCCCAGTGCCCATAGATTTTTCTCTCTGCTCTTATTGCACTGAGACTGTTGTTCCAGAACTTATACTTCATGTTTTCAGTATTTTTTTTGTCTCTCCTTTCTTGAGGCTAATCAGCATGTTTTATTTATCTTTATTAACCCCCTGCAGCTTTAGCTGCACCTGGCACTTGATAGATGCTCACCAGATGTTGATTAAAGGAATAAATGAAGGAAACTAGTGCTCAGGATGTTTCTGACTTAAGTTCACATAGCTATTTTATAGCAGTCGGGATCCCACAGGAGATTTTTTTTTTTTTTTACTCAGAGTTCAGTACTCTTTTCTTTACACCTGAATAGCAAGTATGTGGTAGAAATTTAGCTATTCTCCCTTGTACATCCCATAACAGAAAACACTAATAATCAAGCTCCACTAAATATAGTCTTTTGCTCCAGAACTTCAAGCATCCTCTAGGAAACCAGTAACAGAATGAGCCTAAGAGATGAAGATATATGCCCTCCTTGCCCTATTTCATACTGGACCCTTCTCTCAGCCCTGTTCTGTAGACACAGCCTCTCAGCCCTGCTCTGTAGACACAGCAGAGTAGCTGTTGTCTGTAGCGCTCCCCTGCTCTACCAAAAATGAGGTACCCTGAGCTGGCTCCCAGTGGCTTTGCAGCCCCTGGCCTACATAAGGAAGACCCTAAAGCAAAGAACTAAAGGCTCTTGAGTTTTCAGTTCTCTCTCTGCCAGTGCCTCACCTAGTCCTAGAAGTCTGATCTGGAAAAGCTGTTACTCCTGAACACCTGGATACTGAAGCAGATTGTTCCTCAATCATTCACACCAAGGTTTAGCCAAATTTTTTCTTTTTTAATTATGTAGATGCCATATTAGAATATTTACTAATAAGTGTTAGGAAAATAATATGAACACAGCAGCCTGGAAATGATCCAGGCTATGGAGAATAAATTTCACCACTTAGGTCTTACCCAAGACTGGATGACTGATATAAAACTTAATATAGCATCTATTTTGTTTCTCCTTGATGCAGCTCTCTGAAGATAATTACTCCAAATTCCTATTTCTACCCTATATTCCTTTGGCTTTCCTCCACAAGCTTTCCCACCCAGAAGAGGCTGTCTACTCTCTCACATTACCAAGATCACTAGTAGATTAATGGTCACTGGGGAGTCTTCCTGTTACCCTTCCTGTGAACAGAAAAGGATGGTCTTTCTTGCTCTATCTATTGGATTTTATAGCCTAAGACCCACCAAAAATTCTATCAAAATAACTTCTCTTATTAAATTAAGGAATCCAAATAGAAAAAGAAGTCAAATTATCTATTTGCTGATGACATGATCCTCTATCTAGAACCCAAAAACTCCACCAGAAGATTTCTAGAGCTGATAAATTTAACAGGATACAAAATCAACATTCATAAATCAGTAGCTTCCCTATACTATATCCCAATGTTGAATATGCTGAGAAATAAATCAGGAAAACTATCCCATTCACAATAATCTTTAAAAAAAATGTGGGAATAAAGCTAACCAAAAACGTGAAAGACCTCTACAATGGAAACTACGGAACACTGAAGAGAGAAATGAGAAGATGAAAGACCTCCCATGTTCTTGGTTAGGCAGAATTATTATTGTTAAAATGACAATATTACCAAAAGCACTCAGATTCAATGCATCAAAATACCAAAAGCATTCTTTGCATAAATAGGAAAAAAAAAAAAAAGATCCTTAAATACATTTGGAAGAATTAAAGAGCCAGAATAGCCAAACAATCCTGAGCAAGAAGAGTGATGCTAGAGGCATCATGATAACTGTTCTCAACTTGTACTATAATAACAACAGAGCTATAATAACAACACAGCACGGCACTGGCATCAAAATGACACGAAGATCAATGGGATAGAGAAGAAGGCAAACAAACCCAAACAGTTACAGCCATCTGATACTTGACAATAATGCCAAAAATATACATTGGAGAAAAGACAACCTTTTTAAAAAATGGTGGTGAGAAAACTGGAGAGCCATATGTAGAAGAATGAAACTTGATCCCTATCTCTCACCCTGCACAAAACTCAAATCAAAGTGGATCAAAGACTTGGGAATTAAACCAAGCAACTTCCGGAAGAAAACAGGGTTAACATATTGGTGCAGGCATCAACTTCCTTAAAACCCCTGAAGCTCAGGAAATAAAACCAAGAAGCATTAAGGGGGATGGCATTAAATTTAAAAGCTTTTGCATAGCAAAGGGATGGATTAAGAATGTGAACAGAGAGCCTACTGAGTGGGAGAAGATCTTTGCCAGCTACTCCTCTAAAAGAAGATTAATATCCAGAATATATAGAGAACTCAAAAAGCATAACAACAACAAC
This sequence comes from Sciurus vulgaris, assembly GCF_902686455.1. NCBI lineage: Eukaryota > Metazoa > Chordata > Mammalia > Rodentia > Sciuridae > Sciurus > Sciurus vulgaris. The sequence continues at coordinate 142,410,316 of NC_136466.1, forward strand.
AAAAACCAAATAACTCAACAAATAAGTGGGCAAAAGGACTAAACAGACATTTGTCAAAAGAAAAAATACAATAGCCAAGAAAAATATGAAAAATGTTTAACATTTCTGACAATCAGGGAAATGCAAATCAAAATTACATAAAGATTCCATCTCACTCCAATTATCAAAAATATAAATAGGGCTCAGGAGATAGCTCAGCTGGTAGAGTGCTTGCCTTGCAAGCACAAGGCCCTGAGTTCGATCCCCAGTACCACAATAAATAAATAAATAAATAAATAAAAAATGCTGCTGGTGGTTTTGGGAAAAAGGTACACTCATACATTGTTGGTATAACTACAAACTAGTACAACCACTTTGGAAAGCAGTATGGAGATCCCCCAAAGCACCAGGAATGAAACCAACATATGACCCAGTGTTTATCCCAAAGAACTAAAACCAGCATAATACAGTCACCTCAATATTTATAGCAGCACAATTCAAAATAGCCAAATGGAATCAGCCTAGATTCCCATCAGTAGATGAATGGATTAATAAATGTGGTATAAATACACAATGGAATTTTACTCAGACATAAAGAAGAATGAGATGATGGGCATTTACTGGTAAATGGATGAAACTGGAGAACATCACACTAAATGGAGTCAGCCAGACTCAGAAAATCAAGGGTTGGATGTTTTCTCTCATGTGCTGAAGCTAGAATGAACTAAGAAAAAAAAGTGTGTGGGGAGTCAGATCTCATAAGCATAGAGGGAAGTTCAGTGGAATAGAAAAAGGAGATTAAAGGGGGAAGGGAGAACAGGAAAAAGGAGGAGATGAGGAACGGATTTGACAAAATTATAATATGTACCTGTATAAATAAACCACAGTGAATTTCACCTTTGTGTGCATCTATAAAACACCAATTAAATAAATAAATAGAAGGAAGACTGATAGAGTAGAGGAAAGGGAATAGAAAGAAGGAGAGGGAAAGAGGAGGCACTGGGGACTGACATGGAGCAAATTAAATTCCATGCCTGTATGATTAAGTTGAAATGTACCCAACTATTATGTATAACTGTAATGCACTAATGAAAGTATTAAATAACAAAAAGAAAAAAAAATTTTCCATATACAGCTGATATTTGATAAGGACAAAAATGAAGTGGATGCTCCAAGCTTTCATGCTTACAATAAGTCTGGATGAAAAAAAAGATTTGTAAAAATAGCTAATATTTATTGAGTGTTTCCTATATACCACTAAGTGATTTATCTAATTTACTCCACATTATGTTTTCGTATTACAGATGCTATCTAAATCCTCATTAGAGAAAATTGAGACTTAGGAAAATTTCTCAAAAGCACATAGAAAGTGGTGAAGGCTGATTCAAACATAGACATAACTCTAAATTTAGTCTATGACCCTAACTTCTATATGCTTCTAACAATTAGACTATCCTGTAATGGATTATAAATCAGATTATTAATCAGATATTAGACAAACAGTAATCTCCAACATTCACCCTACCAGTAACAGCTCATGCTAATGTCAGTGATGATTTTCTACTTGCCATTACAATGGCTTCTTATTTGTCATCTTTCTCTCCACATCTGCAATCATCAGCATCATCTCTAATTAGCAAATACTATGTGCCAGGAATCTAAGCAGTTTTACTTATAATTACCTCAGTTACAACAATCCTGTAAAGTAAGTGTTACAGTTCCCATTTTATGGATGAGGAAACTAAGAGGTAAAGTGATTTTTCCAAGGTCACACAGCAAATAAATAACAGAGCTATGGTTATAATCCAGGCCATCAGTCCCTAATCCATTCTTTTATCACTACATTACACTGTCTTAATATTTGACACATATACCATACTCTTTAAAAATTCATCTTTTTTATTATCACAAATACAACACATATTTGTTATAAAAAATAAGAGAAATATATAACATAGAAGTTGAAAGTTCCTTATATTCAAATGTACCAGAGGTAACACTTTACTAACTACATATTTACATGTTTATGAGACATTCTATATAATGCTCACCAATGCATTTCCTGTTTTCATCCCTATCAGTATATCTGGAATATTTTTCTAAGACTCTTCAAAGCTCTATTTGATGCTTCTGAAAGATCATATTTCTTCTGATGGACATTTGAGTTTTTTCCACCATTTTATTATTATAAACAAATCTATAAGGAAGGCAGACACATACATACAAAAACATGCATGCATGCACACATATATACATGTATGTAAGGATTTCAAAAAACAGATTCTGAGCAGTATTTCAGAGTTACGGGACATGCACATTTAAACACCCTACGCGTTTTCCCGAATGTCCATCAGAAACCTGTTCCACAAATAAAAGACAAAGAGGGCTGATCTCACACTTTTGTCAAGTGGGTTTGTGTCACCTAGACCTCCTAGACATCCTCCAGGATGATCTTCTCTTGCCAATGTTACTTCATTTAATAACATTGCCACTCACCCAGTTGCCAACTAGAAACTTCAAAGCCACCTTTGATTCCTGCTTCCATTACACTTCGCATCTTATTGGTCCCAGGGTCTATCAAGCTTCTGAGTTGTTTCTCAATACATCCTTTACACATTTGCTTCTACTATGGCTTTAGATAATTAAGGGTCTCAATAGCTCTTGCTTGGACTATTGAATCTGCCTTCTAGTCGGTCTCCCTACTCCTCCCTACGTGCCATCTATCTTTCCCATTGCTGTCGGAGTTAATTGATCACATCCTGTCCTGTTCAAACTCTTTGAAAGTTGCCTTCTATCTACTAAATAAATTTTAAACTCCTTAATATAGCACACACAAGTTCTGTAACTGGCCCCAATCTTGCTTTCCAAGTTCATCTGCAGAATGTTCCTGCTCATGTGCCCAAAACTACAACCACACAGGCTCCTTGCTTGTCCTCAGAGATATCAAGTAGCTCCATGCCACCATGCTTTTTTCATGCTACTTGGAATGTTCACCTCTGACTTCTTTTCTACCTGTTGTACTATAACCTGCATTTCTTTGAAGTCCTGCACTCTGCCTGAAACCAATACAGTTTACATCTGTATGTCTAGCTTCACAATTTATTTCTTAAACATATTAAACATATTAAACATGTCTAGTTCTTAGAAGAATCTCATATATTAATGATTAAAACAAGTAAATTTGTGACTTGGGTAAAACTTAGACTAAATGACCTTGGAGTTTACTTCCAAATCTGAGATTTTCTATGCCTTTTCTACACACAAAAATCTTATTTGAGGCCCTTGAAACTATCTTTTAACCTTCAAATTAACCCCCATTTCAAGGGGCCAGTTCTGCCTTTACTTCTTGGGAGAGGCTTCAAAAGCCAAGAATTGGGGCTCCTGGCAATGAAAGTCCAGTGAGTGTTGTAACTGAGTTTCTGGAGGAGGTGGAGTAAATAGCACAGGAGAGTGCATTGGAAAACTAGCAGCATTCCAAGACATCTGGGATTCATTATTCCAGTGAGATGCTGAAGCAAAGAGAACAATTCTTGTACTGCCTTTTGACATCTGGGCTTTGGCAGCTGCTCCTATGGCTTTGCTCAGCAGTTCTTGAGGAATGAGATACGTGCTTGTTTCAGGGAAAGAAAAATGTTTAATTGATTCCACTTCTATTACAGAAGAGTTCTTCAAAAGACTCTTCTTTTCCCCTTTTATGGACTCTCTTAGTAGGTCCAGGTCTCAGTATCATTTATCAGAGATAAGAATTAGTCTCCAAGCATCTAAAAAACTCACACTACACCTGGGGTCTGAATTAGGATCCACCAATGTCTCCCAACTTCTTCTCCCTTGACTCTTGTCAAATCATGGATTTAACAAGAATGGAAAGGAAAAGTAATCTCAGGCTACTGGAAAAACAGATTCACTTCAGCTATCCTGCAGTTTCTCTTTTTAAATATAAGCTAACAGAATGAGACAAACATCATTACCCTATGTACATGTATGATTACACAAATGGTATGACTCTACTTCATGTACAACCAGAGAAACAAGTTGTACCCCATTTGTTTACAATGAATCAAAATAAATAAATTATTTTAAAAAATACAAGCTAAGTAGAACTTTTGCCCTAGTTTTGAGGAAATATGGATTTCTTCTCTGAAATTACCATTTTGTTCTTTCAGTTTCATTATTACTTCTTTCAAAGCACAAAATGTACTTTAGGCATATTCAGAGATTCAAATCCTCAAACACAAAACATAGGTCAGGGCTAACTTATCCCTGATTTCAAATATTTTGACCTACTGCCTTGAAAGTGAAAGTCAGTGTTCTATGAGGGGCAGGAAGAGTGTTTGCTAACATTTATTGAGCACGCACTCTAGTGGCACTATAGTGTGCATGTCAAAGACATGATTTTATGTAAAACTCACAAAATTCTTTATGGCTTGCTGATATCTGCATTTTACTGATGGAGAACCAAGGCTCAAGGATGTTAAGTGATTTGCCCAAGGTCACATACTTCCCATGTGGCAGTGGCAGGTCAAGATCACAGGTCTGACTCCAGTTGTGTATATTTCTTACCAATACTCTTAATATAAAATAATAATAGGGTGCTACTTAGAAGCCTCTTATTTAAACATTCTGACCTATTTATTATCTCTAGCACCTCAGAAAGAGAATTACTATTGTTATTGTTATTTTATTATGATGTCAACACTCATTGAGTATTTAAGACCTGCCAGGCCCTGTGCTAAGCACTGTAATATATGATTTCATTAACTCTGAAAACTCACTTGCTAAGGAAGGTACTATCATTCTACCAATGCATAACTAGGGGCTGACGGAGGCTGAGTAACTTCTCCTAGGTCAGAGGGCCAAGAGTTACAGCCTGAGTTTTGAGTCCAGACGGGCTGCTCTGCATGCAAGCTATACCACCTGCAGAGAGTGTATTCTGGAGTCAGAGAGACCTGTATTAAAATTCCAGCTCTGCCTCTTCCTGGGATAATTAACTCAAGTAAGTAAGTTCTCATTTCCTCATATGTAAAATGGGTTCTGGAGTCTTACCTGATGAATAGGTATGCCCATGTGTATACCCATCATCAAAATCTGAATACCTATTATATAGCAAAATAAGGGCAATTTTGAAATATGATCAACTTGGATTCAAATTTTACCGAATTCTTGACAGGATACACAAATATTCTGAGTCTCAGTTTCATCATAAGAGACCAAAAAGTACCTATCCAACAGTGTGGTTTATCAATAACAAATAGCATATATTAATACAAAACAATGTCAGAGAAATAGGAGGACTTTGATATTATAATCATTCATATTTTATGGTCCCTTATTAAGAAAATATGCTTTCATGACACTGACAGGTAGGGAAAAGCGCTCGCTGCATTGCCTTTTGGCTGGTCCTCTCTATACTCCTCTCCTACCTTTGACATTACAGAGGGAAGCTGGAGAACCTCATCCTCTGGTTAATGATTTTATAAAAAGGGAGACAGTCTTCTGTGGGTCCTGCCTTTCATGAGACTGACTGAAGTCGGTGCAGGGAGGGTGGGCTGAAAGCATTTCCTGCTCATCTTGTTCCCCTGGTGAGCCCACTGAGAAGGGATGGGTTGTAAGCCCCATGTAGTAAATGCAATCAGGGCCCTAACTCTCACCAAATAAGGATGTCCCGCTTTCTTCAAGGCTCTCAGAGAAAAGCACATGGCCTAAAGGACAGCATTTCCTTTAACCTTCAAGCCAGGGTACGTTTAGGCAAATTCCTTTACAGAATATCAAGGGTCCCTTCTATCAAATGGGAGCTTTCAAATACCCAATGGTTTACACTGGGCATTTTTAATGCTTAAATAAAATACTTTATGAATACTATCTATCTCCATTAGGGAGATAGGGAGTTAGTAAATACTCAACAAATTTTAATTCTCTTCTTTCTTAGAAGAGAACAGTTCAAGGTGAACATGTAGAGGTGAACAACATCAATGATATGCCACAGCTAAAGAATGGGGCAAGCCTGTGCAAAATAGGCTCTTCAGCTTACATCTAAACATTCAAGAAAAGAATATGAAGAGGTTCTCTCATCACTAACTTTGGAGATAAATTCCCAAAGAACATGCCATATATTTAGGAAAGTAGACTTTCAAGAAAAATAATTGACTTTGTATAAATCCATATCATATCTATCACACTACTTCAACAGAGACCTTAACTTGCAGGATTTGGCGATAATGCTTGGCATTGAAAGGGATATTGTAGCAGAAACCTAAAAAACTGTGTGTTTTTTGTTTGTTTACTTTTACTACTAGGAATTGAACCCAGAGGCACTTTACCATAGAGCTGCATCCCTAGCCCTTTTTATTTTTTGTCTTGAGACAAGGTTCTTGCTAAGTTTCTGAGGCTGACCTCAAACTTGTGATCCTCCTGCCTCAGCCTCCTAAATCACTGGGATTACAAGTGTGTAGCACTTTGCCTAGCTACAATACAGCATTCTAAGAGAATACAAGAAATCAGTTGTTTTTCCTCAGTATAGTATTTAGCTAAATCTATAGCAGAGGTATACTTTTGTCTTACTAGTAATAATGATAGAGGTGAATCACCACTATCTGGTTGTATGGTTTCAGTATTAGGTGTTCCCCCAAAGCTCAAGTGTGAGGTAATGCAAAACAGCTTAGAGGTGAAATGACTAGATTATCAAAACCTTCAGCTAATCAGAGCATTAATCCTGAGATAGGGATTAGCTGGGTGGTAACTGTAGGCATGTAGAATGGAGCTGAAGGAGCTGAGTCATTGGGACATACCTTTGGTTATATATTTTGTCATGGTGAGGAAAGTCTCTCTTCTTCTTGGTGGCTATGTGTTGACCTGCTTTCCTCTGCCACAATCTTCCACCACGATGTTCTGCCTTACCTCAAGCCCCAAGGAATGGAACTGGCTATCTATGAACTGGGAACTCTGAAACCATAAGCCCCCAATAAACTTCTCCTCCTTAAAATTGTTCTTGTCAGTTCTATTAGTCATAAGCAGGGCAGAAACGGACTGAAACACTGAACAGTAAGAGGCCTTTGATGACCTGGTTGATGCCCAGGGATGGAACTTACCTCTGCAGTTGGGTAAGGAGGCCCTTTGTCTCTTTGCTTTTATTATGCTCACTTCCATATACAAAAATTTGAATCATGAGGCACTGTATGTGAAGTGAGAAACATAATAGGTTAAAGCGAATAAGATAACAAGTATTTCAAATGCAGACTAAACTCAGAAGAGGACCAGTGGAACTGGAATGTCACAAGTTTACATTTTGAATGCCTATATTGCATGTCATTGGTTCCCTACCAAGTAGGAAAAGGAGTATGGATTGAAGCCTCTTTAGTTACCTCCTATCACACTCATACTGCATGCATGCTCCAGTTTACTTCACTGTCCTCTACCAAATGTGGCTGCAGAAAACCAAAGTAACAGTCCCAAACTGAGAGCATCCCTACTTAAAACATGGCTATAGTAGTGGTTTACATCAGAATTTTCCATATAGCTATAACTAAATGGATAGAAATTAAATGAAATGAGAGTTATGCATGCATCCCAAAGCTGCCTTGTTTTCTCGTGTTGCATAGCTTTTCTTTTAGGTAGTTTTTCACTTCAAATTTTATTGCTGAACTTTGTTTCTAGCCAACATGGAATGGTAGGGACCAGATTTACTCCATTACCTGAAGCAACCAAAAAAAAGAAAAAGTGGACAAAAATCCATGAATTTTAAAGATACCAGACATCAGGTAAAAAAAGATCATGATCCCTAAGAAAGGGAAAGCAAGTGTGGGGAACCCTCCGATTGTCCCAGATTACTGTTTTGACTGTGTCTAGACATAACACAGGGAAGGGGACCAAAGTGCACCAAACTCCCTGATAGAGCTGAGTCCCAGAAGACTTATCGGAGATACTGCATAGAAAAGGAACCATGGGCATCTACAGTGGTTCCCCTTAAGTAGTAAGCAAAGAACTAACTGGCACATTCCTCAAAGATAGGGGAAAATCATCTGAAGGGACAGGAGTCCTGCCTGGCACTTACTTAGGACCAGGTTAGTGTCTGTACTTACCAGATAAAACTGGAAAACCTCCTTGTTCATTAATCTTTGGGTTGAATACCCAATAGGCTTTTGCCTTAGTAATAAGGAATCATTATTAGCCCTTGACTAAATTGTGCTCCGGTCCCATCTAACAAATCTTAAAATTAAATGCAAGATATGAAATGATCAGACTGTTTCCAAGTAATTTAATGGAAACAACTTCATTCTAGATAATGAAGTTCAAGAATACTTGATTGTAGTAATGGCTTCACAGACGTAGACAGATGTCAGAATTGATCAGATTGTACACTTTAAAGATGTGCAGTTTACTGTATGTCAATTAAAATTAACCCATCACAAGATTATAACTTTTTAATATTTGTCTTTTCTATACCTTCTTATTCCCACTCTATTACATTTAACTTTGACGCCTTTTCTATGAAACCTAAACTGCCCCAAAGAAAGTCAGCAAAAATATCACTAGAAAACACATGTGTGACTCTCTTTATTCTACAGTCTGTCTGCCAAAAGGGTTTCCTTAAAGCTTTTAAATTTGGGGCTCTTTCTCCCTTTCTTTTTAGTCTCAAGAGCAATTTCCAAACCCCAAAACAGTACCTATTAGCACTTTCACAAGGTGTTCTTTTTCTCTGAATCTTCAAATGAGTTTCCTTTTCTCCCGTTATTTGATTTTCTGTTTACATTAACCCAAAATGAGATAAAAATTTGTCCAGACCTGAGGTTAACCAATGTAATGTGTGAACTGCCTGTGACTCCACCCTCTGCTCACTTGAGTGTCAGTTGATCTTTACAGACTTCTCTGACTTTGGGCAAAGGTAGGTGTTATGTAGAGGCATCCTTATCTATCTTACCAAGTCTCTAGCCTTTGTTCTATCAGCATTTTAATTGGTTATACACCCTGAAAGGGAAGGGAAGGGATGAGAATGGATATACACACATATATACATATATCGCTCTTCAGTTCTGCTGATAAGCTCAGGATAAAATGTAACAAACACATGCAAAATTCACCTTCCTTGGCTCACCTTCCTTAGCAGCTGAATTGCCTTTCTGAGCTCTCCATTGGCAAAGCAGATCCTGCCCAAGTTATAAAAAGTTTCTGCCACCTTTTTGCTACAGTCACCATAGCTAATGATCTGGGACTTCAGTGAAGCCTTTAGCAGTTTGTAAGCATCCTAGGGAATAAAATTAAAAAAAAAAAATCAACCTTGCAATTCAGAAAGAGCCTGCTGGTTCTATGCCATGAACTCCATGAAGGAGACATTCTATCCTACAGTGACAAGACCCACCAGGACCAGTCAGTTATGATGTGTCACCTAAACAATTTGTACCTATGAGTTAAAGTTCTAAGCTCAAAACTAAAAGTAGTTAATCATAGGTGTAATAGTATTTAATTTTCATGGCGATTCAATGTGATAGAAACTATTCTTACACTCATTTTACAGATGAAGGAATGAGGACTAATAAACGCTAATGAGGACTAATAAAAGATTCGTGCCCAAGATCACATCAAACACCATGCAGTCTGAATTCTGAACTCCACAGCACTCATTCTTTCCTTTTTTTCTTTAAAGAAATTTCAGACATTTAGATAAGTTAAAAAATAATAGGTTGAGTACTCATGAAACTTTCACCTAGATTCATAAATGATCACCATTTCTCCACATTTGCTTTATTGTGCTCTTTTTCTCTCAAATACACACAAACACATAAACACACACACAGGTGAATATATACATATATACACATATTTTTGTTGAAAATAAGTTGTCATCAAGATACTTTCCCCATAAATACTTAAGCAATGTCTTCCTAGAACATTCTCCTATTTAACTACAATAACACTATCATTCAATAAATTTTACATTGATACCATACTATTAGCTTAATATATACACTCCAGTGCAAATTTTCCAATTGTCCCAATAACTTTTTAAAATCTACTAATTAATCAAGAATCTTATATTGCATCTAGTTTTCATAATTCCCATAGACTTCTGCAATTTTTATATTTTACAATATTGATACTTTTTTAAAAAATATTTTAAACTTTTATTTTAGAATAATTCTAGATTTATACATGTTGCAAAGATAGTAAAGAGATTTCCTGTATCCTCACCACTCAGTTTCCCTTAATGTTAACATCTTACATAACAAAGGTACATATGTCAAAACTCAAAAATTCACACTGGTACATTGTGATTAATTAAACTTCCTATTTTATTTGGATTGCACCAGTTTTTCCACCAAGGTAATTTTTTTTTATTGTAAACAAATGGGATACATGTTGTTTCTCTGTTTGTACATGGCATAAAGGCATACCATTGGTGTAATCATAAATTTACATGGGGTAATGTTGTTTGATTCATTCTGTTATTTTTTCCCTTCCCCCCCCTCCCACCCCTCTTTTCCCTCTATACAGTTCTTCCTTCCTCCATTCTTGCCCCCCTCCCTAACCCTAACTCTAACCCTAACACTAACCCTTCCCTCCCCCCTTTATGTATCCTCATCCACTTATTAGCGATATCATTCGTCCTTTGGTTTTTTGAGATTGGCTTATCTCACTTAGCATGATATTCTCCAATTTCATCCATTTGCCTGCAAATGCCATAATTTTATCATTCTTCATGGCTGAGTAATATTCCATTGTATATATATACCACAGTTTCTTTATCCACTCATCAATTGAAGGGCATCTAGGTTGGTTCCACAATCTGGCTATTGTGAATTGAGCAGCTATGAACATTGATGTGGCTGTATCCCTGTAGTATGCTGATTTTAAGTCCTTTGGGTATAGGCCAAGGAGTGGGATAGCTGGGTCAAATGGTGGGTCCATTCCAAGTTTTCTAAGGAATCTCCACACTGCTTTCCAGAGTGGCTGCACTAATTTGCAACCCCACCAGCAATGTATGAGTGTACCTTTCTCCCCACATCCTCGCCAACACCTGTTGTTGCTTGTATTCTTGATAATCACCATTCTAATTGGGGTGAGATGGAATCTTAGTGTGGTTTTGATTTGCATTTCTCTTACTACTAGAGATGTTGAACATTTTTCCATATGTTTGTTGATTGCTTGTAGATCTTCTTCTGTGAAGTGTCTATTCATTTCCTTAGCCCATTTGTTGATTGGATTATTTGCATTCTTGGTGTAGAGTTTTTTGAGTTCTTTATAGATTCTGGAGATTAGTGCTCTATCTGAAGTATGATTGGTAAAGATTTTCTCCCACTCTGTAGACTCTTTCTTTGCATTGCTGATAGTTTCCTTTGCTGAGAGAAAGCTTTTTAGTTTGAATCTATCCCAGTTATTGAGTCTCGCTTTTATTTCTTGTGCTATGGGAGTCCTGTTGAGGAAGTCTGGTCCTAAGCTGACGTGTTGAAGATCTGGACCTACTTTTTCTTCTATAATTTGCAGGGTCTCTGGTCTGATTCCAAGGTCCTTAATCCATTTTGAGTTTAGTTTTGTGCATGGTGAGAGATATGGGTTTAGTTTCATTCTGTTGCATATGGATTTCCAATTCTCCCAGCACCATTTGTTGAAGAGGCTATCTTTTCTCCATTGCATATTTTTGGCCCCTTTGTCTAGTATGAGAAAATTGTATTTATTTGGGTTTGTGTCCGTGTCCTCTATTCTGTACCATTGATCTACCTTTCTATTTTGGTACCAATACCATGCCGTTTTTGTTACTATTGCTTTGTAGTAGAGTTGAAGATCTGGTATTGCGATACCTCCTGTTTCACTCTTCCTGCTAAGGATTGCTTTAGCTATTCTGGGTTTCTTATTCTTCCAGATGAATTTCATAATTGCTTGCTCTATTTCTGTAAGGTACATCATTGAGATTTTAATTGGAATTCCACTGAATCTGTATAGCACTTTAGGTAGTATGGCCATTTTGACAATATTAATTCTTCCTATCCAAGAACATGGGAGATCTTTCCATCTTCTTAGGTTTTCTTTAATTTCTTTCTTTAGTGTACTGTAGTTCTCATTGTAGAGGTCTTTCACCTCTTTTGTGAGATTGATTCCCAAGTATTTTATTTTTTTTCGAGGCTATTGTGAATGGGGTAGTTTTCCTGATTATTCTTTCCAAAGATTCATCACTTATATATAAAAATGCATTAGATTTATGTGCATTGATCTTATATCCCGCTACTTTACTGAATTAACTTATGAGTTCCAAAAGTTTTCTGCTGGAATTTCCTGGTTCCTCTAAGTATATAATCATATCATCAGCAAATAGGGATAGTTTGAGTTCTTCTTTTCCTATTCGTATCCCTTTAATTTCTTTGGTCTGTCTAATTGCTCTGGCTAGAGTTTCAAGGTCGATATTGAATAGAAGTGGTGCAAGAGGGCATCCCTGCCTTGTTCCAGTTTTTAGGGGGAATGCTTTCAGTTTTTCACCATTTAGAATGATATTAGCCATGGGCTTAGCATAGATGGCCTTTACAATGTTAAGGAATGATCCCACTATCCCTATTTTTTCTAGTGTTTTGAGCATGAAGGGATGCTGTATTTTATCAAATGCTTTTTCTGCATCGATTGAAATAATCATGTGATTCTTGACTTTAAGTCTATTGATATGGTGAATTACATTTATTGATGTCCTGATGTTGAACCAACCTTGCATCCCTGGGATGAAACCCACTTGATCATGGTGCACTATCTTTTTAATATGTTTTTGTATGCGATTTGCTAAAATTTTGTTGAGAATTTTTGCGTCAATGTTCATTAAGGATATTGGTGTGAAATTTTCTTTCCTCGATGTGTCTCTGTCTGGTTTAGGTATCAGGGTGATATTTGCTTCATAGAATGAGTTTGGGAGGGTTCCCTCCTCTTCTATTTTATGGAATACTTTGAGACGTATTGGAATGAGCTCTTCTTTAAAGGTTTTGTAGAACTCGGCTGAGAACCCATCTGATCCTGGACTTTTCTTTGTTGGTAGGCTTTTGATGACCTCTTCTATTTCATTATTTGAAATTGGTCCATTTAAATTGTGTATGTCCTCCTCGTTCAGTTTAGGCAATTCATATGTCTCTAGAAACCTGTCGGTGTCTTCAAAATTTTCTATTTTGTTGGAGTATAGATTTTCAAAATAGCTTCTAATTATGTTTTGTATTTCAATCGTGTCTGTTGTGATATTTCCTTGTTCATTCCGAATTTTAGTGATTTGGGTTTTCTCTCGTCTTCTCTTTGTTAGTGTGGCTAAAGGTTTATCAATTTTGTTTATTTTTTCAAAGAACCAACTATTTATTTTGTCAATTTTTTGTATTGTTTCTTTTGTTTCAATTTCGTTGATTTCAGCTCTGAGTTTAACTATTTCCTGTCTTCTACTACTTTTGGTGCTGGTCTGTTCTTTTTCTAGGGCTTTGAGCTGTAGTGTTAGGTTGTTTATTTGTTGAGTTTTATTTCTTTTATTAAATGCGCTCCGTGAAATAAATTTTCCTCTAAGTACTGCTTTCATAGTGTCCCAGAGATTTTGATATGATGTTTCTTTGTTCTCATTTACCTCTAAGAATTTTTTAATTTCCTTCCTAGTATCTTCTGTTATCCATTCATCATATAATAGCATATTGTTCAATCTCCAGGAATAGTTTCTGTTTTTTACTCTTTCATTTATTTCTAACTTCAATCCATTATGATCTGATAGAATACAAGGTAGTGTCTCTATCCTCTTGTATTTGCTAACATTAGCTTTGTGGCATAATATATGGTCTATTTTAGAGAAGGATCTGTGTGCTGCTGAGAAGAAAGTGTATTCACTCTTGGTTGGATGGTATATTTTATAAATGTCCATTAAGTCTAAATTATTGATTGTTATTGAGATCTATGGTTTCTTTGTTCAATTTTTGTTTGGAGGATCTGTCCAGTGGTGAGAGAGGTGTGTTAAAATCACCTAGTATTATTGTGTTATGGTCTATTTGGTTTCTGAAATTGAGAAGGATTTGTTTGACATACATGGATGAGCCACTGTTTGGGGCATAGATGTTTATGATTGTTATATCTTGCTGATTTATACTTCCCTTAAGCAGTATGAAATGTCCTTCTTTATCCCTTCTGACTAACTTTGGCTTGAAGTCCACACTATCTGAAATGAGGATGGATACTCCAGCTTTTTTGCTGAGTCCATGTGCATGGTATGTTTTTCCCCATCCTTTCAACTTTAGTCTATGAGTATCTTTTTTTATGAGGTGAGTCTCTTGCAGGCAACATATTGTTGGATCTTTCTTTTTAATCCAATCTGCCAGTTTATGTCTTTTGATTGATGAATTCAGGCCATTAACATTCAGGGTTATTATTGAGATATGATTTGGTTTCCCGGTCGTTTGGTTCATTTTTAAAATTTTATTTATTTATTTATTTATTTGACACGACTTGGTTCCTCCTTTATTTGACAATTCCTTTAGGATAATTCCTCCCTTTGCTGATTTGCTTCTTTGTTTTTCATCTCTTCCTCATGGAATATTTTGCTGAGAATGTTCTGTAATGCTGGCTGGTGTAAGTGTTTTGAGTTCCAGTGTATCCTGGAGAGTAATGTTCTATCTGAGGTGCAGGTGGTAAAGATTTTCTCCCATTCTATAGGCTCTCTGTTCACAATCTCCATCGTTTCCTTTGCTGTGAAGAAAAGCTTTAGTTTGATACCATCCCATTTATTGATACTTGATTTTACTTGTACTTTAGGAGTCTTACTGAGGAAGTCAGTTCCTAAGCCAACATGGTGAAGAGTTGGGCCTACTTTTTCTAGTAGGCAGAGTCTCTGGACTAATGCCTATGACCTTTATACACTTTATGTTGAGTGTTGTGCCAGGTGAGAGATAGAGATTCAATTTTATTCTACTATATGGACTTCCAGTTTTCCCAGCCATTAGCTGAAGAGGCTACCTTTCTTCCAATGCAGGTTTATGGTGCCTTTGCCTAGCATGAGATAACTATATTTATGTGGGTATGACACTGTGTCTTCTATTCTGTTCCATTGTCCTCATGTCTATTTTTATGCCAAAACCATGCCATTTTAGTTACTATAGCTCTGTAGTATAATTTAAGTTCTGGTATTGTGATGCTTCCTGCTTTGCTTTTTTCACTGAGGATTGCTTTGGTTATTCTGGGCCTCTTATTTTTCCAAATGAATTTCATGACTGTTTTTTCTATTTCTATGAAGAATGTCATTGGAATTTTAGTTGGAATTGCATTAAATCTGTACACTGCTTTTAGTAGTATGGCCATTTTGAAAATATTAATTCTGTCTATGCAAGAACATAGGAGATCTTGCCATTTTCTGAGCTTCTGCTTCAGTTTATTTCTTTAGAGTTCTGTAGTTTTCATTGTAGAGGTATTTCACCTTTTTGTTAGACTGATTCCCAAATATTTTGTTTTTGAGGCTAGTGTGACCGGGATAGTTTTCCTGATTTCTCTTTCAGCTGACTCATCATTGGTGTTTAGGAATGCAACTGATTTATACGTGTTAATTTTATATCCTGCTACTTTGCTGACTTCATTTTTGAGTTCTAGATGCTTTCTGGAGGAGTTTTTTTGGGTCTACTAAATATAGAATCATGTTGTTAGCAAATAGGGATAATTTGAGCTCTTCTTTTTCTATTCATATCCCTTTCTTTTGTCTAAGAGCTAGTATCATCTTGATAGCAAAACCTGACAAAGACACATCAAGGAAAGAAAACTTCAGATCAATATACCTGATGAACATTGATGCAAAAATTCTTAACTCCTGGAACATCAGATACAAAATCATATTAAAAAGACAGTGCACCATGATCAATAGGGGTTCATTCCAGAGACACAAGGCTGGTTCAACATACAGAAATCAATAAATGTAATTCATCACGTCAATAGATTTAAAGACAAGAATCACATGATTATCTCAATAGATGAAGAAAAAGCATTTGACAAAATTCAGCATCCACTCATGCTCAGAACTCTAGAAAAACTAGGGATACTAAGAACATACCTCAACATTGTAAAAACTATATATGCTAAGCCCAAGGCCAACATCATTCTAAATGAAGGAAAACTGAAAGTATTCCCTCTAAAAACTGGACAAGACAAGAATGCCCTCTTTTACCACTCATATTCAACATAGTCCTTAAAACCCTAGCCAGAACAATTAGTGCTCTTAACTAATTAAAACACAACAAAAAAATTCAGTATACCTTAGAAAATATTTGTCATCTTGCTTGTATGTATTTGCCTTCCAATGTGCTTTCTTTAGAGAGGATAAAGAGGTTTAGTTTTCATTGTACCTTCAAGAATCGTACATTGCACTGCCTATATTATTTCTATTTTGGCATGTATAAATAGAGTATTTCTTCACAACTAAGTTGAAAATGTAAGCATTATCCTCTATATGCTGAACAACTATTTATTTATTTTTCCTGTTCATTTTTTTAATTTATTTTTATTGTAAACAAATGGGATACATGTTGTTTCTGTTTGTACATGGAGTAACAGCATACCATTTGCAGAATCATACATTTACATAGGGTAATGATGTTTGATTCATTCTGTTATTTTTTCCTTCCCCCCCACCCCTCCCACTCCTCTTTTCCCTCTATACAGTCCCTCCTTCCTCCATTCTTGCCACCTCCCACCCCCCATTATGTGTCATCATCCACTTATCAGAGAGATCATTCGTCTTTTGGATTTTTGAGATTGGCTTATCTCACTTAGCATGATATTCTCCAATTTCATCCATTTGCCTGCAAATGCCATAATTTTATCATTCTTTATGGGTGAGTAATATTCCATTGTATATATATACCACAATTTCTTTATCCATTCATCAATTGAAGGATATCTAGGTTGGTTCCACAATCTGGCTATTGTGAATTGAGCAGCTATGAACATTGATGTGGCTGTATCTCTGTAGTATGCTGATTTTAAGTCCTTTGGATACAGGCCGAGGAGTGGGATAGCTGGGTCAAATGGTGTGAACGACTATTTTTAAAAAGCTTCAATTGTTGCTTTCCAGTAAACACTGTCAATAATCTAGGAATCTCATTGGTTTATAATCTTTACATTTTTTTCTTTTTTAATAATCTATGTATTCTTAGAGTAAGAAAACATGCATTTATAATTTCATTCTTTTTTTCAACATACAAATATTTCACCTTTGTTAAATTTATTAAATTCTAAGTATTTCATTGTTTTTGATGTTATTGTAAATGAGATTATTTTCTTAATTCCTTTTCAGATTATTATTAGTATACAAATATACATCTGATTTCTGTATGTTTGTCTCAGACAACTTGGCTGAACTTCATTTCTAAAATTTTTGTGTGTGTGTGTGTGTGTGTGTGTAATCTTTAGGGTTTTTTAAAAATATAACACTATATAATTCTGCAAACAAAAACTCTACTTTTTCCTTTCCAATTTGAATTTTTTTTGTTTGTTTGTTTCTTTTTCTTGTCTAATTGCTTTGGCTAGTACTTTTAGTACAAAATTGAAAAGAAGTGGTAAAAGCAGATATCCTTATTTTGTTCCCAATTTTAGAGCAAAAGTTTTCACTTATTCACCACTTAGTATGATATCAGCTGCAGGCCTTTCACACATGGCCTTTACTGAGATAATTTCCATTTATTTATAGTTTGTTGACTAATTTATCATAAAAAGTTAATGAATTTTGTCAAAATTTTTTCTTCACTTTTGTGATGATCATATAATTTTTATCCTTGTTAAGTTGGTGTATTACATTGACTGATTTTTGGATGTTAATCTTTATAACAACATCATCTGATTTGCATGTATGTGGTCAAAGGAAAAAGTACATGCTCTCTTTTTGTTGTTGTTGTTTTGTTTTGTTGTGATAATGAGGATTAAACTCAGGGCATCATGCATGCTGGAAAATCACTCTACCACCGAGTTATACCCTCAGTTCCTTTTACTTTATTTTGAGACAGGATCTTTCTAAGTTGCCTAGGCTGGCCTCAAACCCATCATGTTTCTGTTTCAGCCTTCCAAGTCACTGAGATTATAGGCATGAGCCACCATGCCCAGAGAACATACAGTAGGTACCTCTCTTTTCTCTTTGCATGTTTCATTTTGATGATTTCTGAAAGATAATGGTTCTAGCCAAATGGAGACTTTATTTTAAATCATTGGTAACTTAAACCTCTATTTACCAAGGAAAAAACTATATTCCATGGGAACACAATTCCCAAATCATCTGACTTTCTATTTTGTTCCTTGAAAACAGGCATATAGCCACATATCAGGTTTGGAGGTGAGGGAAAGTGTTCCTTTTAAAAATATAAAATGTGCTCTAACTATCAGCAATTAAATTAATTTATTGTTGAGCACCTGCCAAGTTCTAGATACTTTCAGGCAATGGGTATACTGTAGTTAATGAGAGAAAATTTCCTACCCTCATGGAATTTGCTTTCTAGTGGTAAAGATGACTGCTCATAATCCTGAATATGTTTTAGATTCAAGAGCCACCTTTTATGTTTTTGTTCAGGGGCTTGGTTTACTAGGAAGCATTTGATTAGAAGCAGAAGACCTTCAGGAATTGATACTGGCATTTTAACAAAAACAAGTCAAAACAGTCATCTCACCAGAACATAACAAATACAACCTCTGCAATTCTGACAAAGTGCTTTCTCTCTTTGAGAGTAAAATTAAATATGAGCTCAATCAATGGCACTGGTATCACATGATAATCTTCTGACTCAACAGAAAATACGACCACAAAAATTGCAAATTACAGTAAGATTTCTCTTTAACAAGCAACAGTTAAAATAGGAAAAAAATAAAATGTCATCATTTATTTAAAAATATTACAATGTGATAGAAGTTTTCTTCCTTCCTAGAAATAAATTCTTACTTTTCATATACCTGTAACCTTTTAAATTTGACCATGTCAAATCTAACCATTTTCTCACTTGCCCAAGGAAGTATAAAATTGGTTTGGTCAAAGCAAAGTTATGTGGGATCTCATTACAGACAAAGGTATTCACTAAGTTTTTGCTATACTGAATACAAAAGCTCAGGTCATAAGTTTTCAAGCAATAGCTGAGGCTCATGGGATTTACAAATAAAAAGCCAGCAGTCCAAAGAATATTCTATAACCTTTTTAAATGTGAAAACAAAATTGTGGCTAATAAGTGCTGAGGTCAGGCTGAGAGGGAAATACCACAATGAAAGAAAATGTTGGCAGCCATATCCAAAGGTAGAAGTCAATTATGACTTAAAATATTAAATTTATAAAGTTGGAGCTTATATATGTTCTGGATTTGAAGGACATTTTGTGTCAAGATACAAGAAAAATACTAATATCCCAAGTACTGCCAGCTGTTATGTTTTATTCCTTGTTTGAATTGAGATGAAAAAAGCTGTCCAGATATAATAAATAAACTAACAATTATGTTTATGAGTTGATTATGTTTACCTGTTTATCCCCATTTTCAACAAGCCATTTGCAAAATTCTTCAATGGTGGTCAATGTTTCATAATCCTCTGAGCCCAGTGTTGCTTGATATGCACTGATACTTTTTATAAAATATGTCTCAACAGCATCTGGAAAAAATGGAAACAAGTGCTAGCCTTCAAAAGTGTCTATCAGTTTTGATACAATCAACATTTTTATGTTTAAAGTTCATGCCTGCTTTCATCTCAGGTCTCACCACAGACCCTTAAAAAGACCCTGATGCCATGATTTGATGGCTTCAGATGATTTTCATGAATTTAATGTAGAAAAAGAAAGTTCTACCTGAATATTCTTATTATCCTAAGAACTAAAATAGCTACCACATGAAACTTTCAAGTGTACTGAAAGACAATATTTTTAACTAAAACTCTGACACAGAGATCACTATTTATTGAGGGTTTCTGGTTTGTGTGGGGTGGTGGTATGTAGAGAGAGTGAGTTATAATTTTAAAGTACTTTAAGTATACAGTTGTTACTAAAATTTATTTTTGACATTGTCTTTTATCCAAAATATAATAGATGTTTATGCAATTGATCTAGAAAATGTAGAGAAACATGGGAAATATTTGCCAATACAACATTGTCTTGATTACTGTAGCTTTGTAGTTAAGTTTTGAAGTCAGGGAGTGTCAGTCCTCCAGTGGTCAGCATTACGTGATTATTCTGGGTCTTTGCCTCTTCATATGAACTTCACAATATTTGCAATATTCACAAAATAATTTGCTGGGATTTTGAATGGTGTTGAGTTGAATCTGTAGGTCACACTGGGAATAACTGACATCTTGGCAACCTTAAGTGTTCTTATCCATGAACATGAAATATCTGTTCATTTAATTCTTAGATTTCTTTCATTGGATTTTATAATTCTCATGTATTTTGTACATATTTTGTTAGATTTTGTACCTAATTATTTTATTTTTCAGGATGTGAATGTAAATGGTGTTATGTTTTTAATTTCAAATTTCACTTGTTCATTACTGATAAATAGAATAGGAATTGAAATTTGTACATTAAACTAAGAGAGTGTATGTACTTTCTATAATTATTCGTTCTAGGTCTATTGTTGCTGATTCTTCCAGATTTTCTAACTAGGCAATCATGTCATTTGCAAACAAAACAGTTTTATTTATTCCTTATTAAAGATACTTCTTTTATTTCCTTTATTATCTTGTTGCATTAGCTAGGACTTCTAGTGTGATGTAACAAAGGAGTAGTGAGAGGGTATATCCTTGTCTTGTTCCCAATTTTACTGAAAAAGCTTCCAGTTTTTCTCCATTAAGAATAAAGGTGTGGGCTGGGGATATAGCTCAGCTGGTAGAGTGCCTGCCTCACATGCACAAGGCCCTGGGTTCAGTTCCCAGCACCACACACACACACACACACACACACACACACACACACACACACACAAAAGGAATGTTAGCTATAGGGTTTTTGTAGATGTTTGTATTGGTCTTTTTTCATTGCTGTAATGTAACGTCTGAGGCTGGGTACTTTGAAAAGAAAAGAGGTTTATTTAGCTCTCAGTTTTGAAGTCCAAACAACATGGCACTGGCTCTGACATAGGTCCTCTGACTCCATGACATCATGGTGGGAAGAGAGAGGGAGAGATAGAAAGTCAGAGAGCAGGGAAGGGCCAGTCCCTGATCTTTTATAACAACCCTCTTGTGAGGACTAACCAGAGTCCCAAAATAACTAATTTCTTCCAAGAGCAATGCCCACCATGATCTAATGACATCACAGTAGGTCCCATTATTGATTTTAGATCTTTTTCTTTTCAATTAATTCAATGCTATAAATTTTATTTTAAGCACCACTTTTGTTGCATTCCACAAATTTTGATGATGTTCCCATTCAAAAAAAATTAACTCAAAGTATTTTAAAATTTCTCTTGTGATTTCTTCTTTGACCTATCCATTACTTAGAAATCTTTTGTTTATTCTCCAAATATCTGGGGTAGTTTTCATTTTCTGTTATTAATTCCATTGTGGTCTGAGAATAGAGATTGTTATGATTTAAATTTATTAAGACCCAGAATGTGGTCTATGTTGATGAATGCTTCATGGAGGCTTGAAAATGATGTGTATTCTGCTGTTTTTTGGATGCAGTCAATAAATGTCAATTATATAAAGTTGACTGATGATGTCATTGAGTGTAATTATTGCTCCTACTGATATTTTTTGTCAGCTGGATCTTTCATTTCTACACTTGATCTTGGCCGAAAGGCCAAGAAGCAATGCATCTGTCCATTTCTGATAGAAGGGCATGGAAGTCTCTAACTATAATAGTGAAATCATCTATTTCTCCTTGTCAGTTTTATCAGGTTTGTCTTGTGTATTTTGACATTCTGATGTTAGCTACCTACATGTCAAGGATTGTCTTCTTGGAGAACTGGCCCCATTATTTTTATATAATGTCCCTGATAGCTTTCCTTATTCTAAATCTGCTCTTTCTGATACTAATACAGCCATTTTTACCTTATTTTGATTAATGCTAACAAAGAATATATCTCTTTATCAATTTGCTTTAAATTTATTGTTTTAATCTATGTAAAGTGTGTTTCTTAGAGAAAACATATATTTGGGTCTTGCCTTTGACTGAATATTAAAATTTTTGCCTTTATGCTAGTTTATTTAGACTATTTATTTCAGTGCAGAAGATTGAACCCAGGGTCTCAGGCATGTAGGGTAAGTGCTCTGTCACTGAGTTTTTTCCTCAGTTCTAGACCACTGATGTCTAAAGTGATTATTAATACAGCTGCATCAGTATCTTCCATCTCATTATTGTTTTCTACTTTGTTGCACTTGTTCTGTTTCCAGTATTTTCTTTCATTCTTTTTTTTACCTTGTGGTTCGATTGAACATTTTATATGATTCCATTTTCTTTCTTTTTAAGATATCAGTTATACTTGTTTGTTTTTTACTCTTTTCAGTGGCTGCTCTAGAGTTTTCAATATACATTTACAACTAATTCAAGTTCACTTTCAAATAATACAATTTCACTTTATGGGTAGTGTGAGTACCTTATTAAAAACAAAATACTTCTGTTCCATTCCTCCAGTCCCTGTGTGATTGTTGTAATTCATTTTACTTATAATATACTCTTGCTATGATTTTGAACAAACTTATCTGTTAAGAAAAATACATTTTTATTTTACTAGCCCTCACTTATTCTCAATGTTCTGCCTTTTTTGTGTACATATGAGTTCCTGACCTACATAATTTTCCTTCTCTCTGAGAAACTTCTTTTAACATTTCTTGCAAGGCAGAGCCACTAGTAACAAATTCCTTCAATTTTAGTTTGATAAAAATCATTATTTCTTATTCACTTTGGAATGGTAACTTTTCAGGGTACAGAATTCTAGGCTGGTGAATTTTTTTCTCTCTCAAAATAAAATATTTCCCTATCCTCTTTTTGATTTCATAGTTTTGGGAAGTTAAATGTAATTCTTATTTTTTGCTCCTGTATAGGCAAGTTGTTTTGCCACCTCTGGCTTCTTTCTGATTTTTTCTTTGTTTGATTTTCTGTAGTTTGAATATGATATGCATAAGCGTAGGCTGGAGACTGTATTTTTATTTTGTCATTTATCTTGCTTGATATTTTGATCTTCCAGGCCTGTGGTTTGGTATCTGACATTAATTCGGGGAAAATTCTCAATATCTGCTTTCAAATATTTATTCTGTTACTTATGTTCTCTTCTTCTAGTATTCCCATCAAACATGTTATACCTTCTTGTAATTGTTCCACAAATCTAGAATATTGTGTTCACAGTTTTTTTTGTCTTTCCTTTTGCTTTTCAGTTTTTAAAGTCTTTTTTAAAGATATTCTCAATTTCTGAGTTTTATTTTCTTCTCAGTTATGTTCAGTTTACTAATGAGTCCATCAAGATCATTCTTTGCTTTTGCTAGTGTTCTAACAACTACCTAGTGTTTTTGTTTTTGTTTGTTTTGTTGTTGTTTGGTTCTGGGGATTGAACCCAAGGGTGCTCTACCCCTGGGTTCCTTTTCATTTTATATTTTGAGACAAGTTCTTGCCAAGTTACTGAGGCTGGCCTTGAACTTGTGACCTATATACTTCAGTCTCTTGAGTCACTGGGATTATTTTTTATTATTATTCTAAGTATTTCAATCTACTCACATTGTTCTTCTATTCTTGCAATGATGTCTATCCTTTGTAGGCTATAAAACATTGGTCATAGTTCTTTTAAATTCTGGTCTGATAATTCCAAACATACCTGCCATATCTGAGTTTGGTTCAGTTTGCTCTATTTTTTCCAATGTTGTTTTCTTGACTTTAAGGGTGTGTATGGGTTTGAATATGAGGTGTTCCCCAAAAGGTCATGTGAGACAATGCAGGAATGGTCAAAAGGTGAAGGTAGATTAAGAAATGTAGCTCAGGGCTGGGGTGGTAGCTCAGTGGTAGAATGCCTGCCTAGCATGTGTGAGGTACTGGGTTCAACTCTTAGCATGACATGTAAATAAATAAAATAAAGGTCCATTGACAATTTAAAAAATTGAAAAAAAAAAAGATATGTAGTTTAACCAGTGGATTAATCCATTTGATGGGTTTATAATATAAATGGACTAACTAGTTGCTAACTGTAGGCAGGCGGGGTATGACTTCAGGAAGTGGGATACTGAGGGCATTCCGTGGGGATTATATATTTTGTTCTTGGCTCCTCCCTCTGTCTGCTTCCCAGTTGGCAAGTTATGAAGTGTTTCTCCTCTGTGCCCTTCTACCATGATGTTCTTCCTTGCCTCAGGCCCAGAGCAATGAAGCTGTCCATTCATGGACTGAACCTCTGAAACTGTGGGTCCAAAATAAACTTTCCCTTCTTTAAGTTACATATATATATGTGTGTGTGTGTGTGTGTGTGTGTGTGTGTGTGTGTGTATGTTTAGTTGTAGATGGACACGATACCTTTATTTTATTTATTTTTTAATGTGGTGCTGAGAATCAAAGCCAGTGCCTTCACGCACGCTAGGCAAGTGCTCTACCACTGAGCCACAAACCCAGCCCCTTTAAGTAGTTCTTATCAGGTATTTTGGTTATAGTAATGAAAGAGTGACTCAGTGTGCCTTGCAGTTTTTTCTCGATAGCAAGATACTATATACTGCGTAAGAGGAACTGCAGTAAAACAGGCCTTGAGGATTGTGGTGGTAATGCATGAAGTGAGAAGAAGTATTCTATAGTCTTATAATTAGATCTTGCTCTTTTAATAAGCCTATACCTCTGGACTGTGAATTTCACAGCATTTCTCCTTACTCCTCTTAGGTGGGACAGGATGGATAAGTTGATTATAGTATTTCCCTTCCCCAATTCAGAAGGCTAAAAGGGGCTGAAGTTGAGTATTTTCCTTTCCCAAGTTCGTAGGCTCTGAAAAAATCCAATAGTTTAGGATTTGGCGTTAAAAAAAGTTTCTATGGAGAACTGGCTGAAGAATACTCTGGCATATTTCCAAATGGTTACTTTTTCTCTCCTCCTGCCAGAAGCATGAGGGATTTTTCTCCAACATTAACTTTGAAAACCTGCTCAAGCTCCTAGAGATCAAACAAAAGTGTGAAGGACCCCACTATTATTGGGTCTCCCTGGAATTTTTAAATCTCACAGTTGTCCACGCTGAGCTTCAAACAATTCTCCATTTACTGTTCATATTCTTCTACTCTGGTATTAGTCCCTGTGCAGATAGGTTTCTACTTTTGTTCTTTGTGATTCTGCATATGTGCCTGTTTCTCCAAGGGGAAACATAACAGATATAAGAAGAGTTGCTCATTTTTCAGTTTGCTTTTTACTTGTTAGGACATAGTGATGATTTTCAAGCTCCTTACAGACCAGACCAGAAACTGGAAGTCTTTGTTCAGGTTTTAATGCTTATTTTTACTTTTAGTTTGGATTTCTGAAGGCCCTGTGTCTGCATAGTTTAGCACTGAGTCAATGACTTGGGCAGAGGTTGTGCTCAAATACCTCTAGTCTGTATGTCTTCTATCTCATCAGTTGATCTGTATGAGCAATGCACTCATACAGTTGATCTGTATGAGCAAGGCCAGGCACATTTCAAATCTCACTTGGTTGATACTTTCCACTGGCCTTCCACTATCCCTTGCACATGCCTATAGTTTTCCAGTTTTTCTCCAGAGAGTTTTCCAAACTGTTCTCCTGAGAGTTTGTATCAAACTGCTATCATCAATCCTAGATGTTACCATTTTTTAAAATTCTGAAAATACAACAGGAGAAATATAGCATCTTTGCTATTATTTATTTCTTGATTAAAACTTTTTTATATGATTATATGCCATTTGTATTTATTTTTATGCATTCTGCTCCCCCCCATCCATTTTTCTATGTAAATGTAAATTTTAGCTCTCACATTTAGGACAATGAACCATTACGAGTTAATGTTTATGTATGGTACAAGTGAAGGCACTAAGTTAAATTTTTTTGGCATGTGGATATCCAATTGTTTTACTATAACTCATTGCAAACATTATCGCTTTCACATTGAATTACTTTTACATCTTTGTCAAAAATTCACTATATTTATATAGGTTTATATGGGGAGTTTTTATTATGTTTTAATGATACTAATCTCTGGGTCTTCCCCTTTGTCAATATCACACCCTCTTGATTACCATTGCATTATAGGAAATCTCAAAATCAGATACTAGTCTTCCTCTAATTTTAATCTTAATTTTCAAAATCTTTTTAGTTATCCTAGTTTTTGCTTTTTCATATAAATTTTAACAACATCTTATCTATATTTATAAAAATTACTGCTGAAATTTTTACTGTAATTACAGAAGAATTTACATCTTTATCAGTCTTCTAATCCACACACAGTATGTCTTTCTATTTATTCAGATTGGCTCTGATTTCTTTCATTAAGAGTTTTATAGTTTACAGCACACATATTCTCTATATTTTTTTGGCAGAATTATACCTAAATATTTCATTTGGGGACAGAGAACTACTCTAAGTTCTTCTAAACATTTGTTTCTAGCTTTGCATTATTATTATATTATAGTTAATTTTGTGCATTGGCCTTCTATTCTGTGACCTTGCTAAGCTTAAACTTACCTATTAATTCTAGGAATATTGTAGATTCTTTGAAATTTTCTAGAGGGACAATCACATTGTCTTTAAATAGGCACCACTTTATTTTTTCCTAAGTTCTATGTATTTTGTTTCTTTAGTACTAAATTTCTCACCGTATTACCTTACCTAAGACTTCTGGTACTATACTGAATAAGAGTAGTTATAGTAGATATCCTTGTCTCACTGCTGATCTATGTTCTGGGAAAGCATGGTCTCTTACCATAAACATGATCTTAGTGGTAGGATTTCTCTATATGTCTCATCAAAGGACTGTCTGAAGGATAAATTAATCAGCTGGCTTTCCTCCAAACTCCCTCAGTAACTAACTTTTGAAAATAGGTCAAGAAAATTCTAACTGCTATACTGTCTTGTAAACCAGAAGAAAAGAACCCAGGAGATTGAGAATGGAGGAAGAGGAGAGGACCAATCAGTGTTTTCTTTTTTCTTTTATCATTAGTTTTTCTTATTAATCAATACATCACAAGTCACCTTCATAGTATGAATGATTTCTACATCTTACAAAGGTGCATTGTACTGAGATTCTAAGAGAATAAAGGAAATAGAAAAATAGATAATTTTATTGGTTCTGATGTTCCAGCTTATTTGGGTGGATATTATCAGGTCTAAATTCATGTGTAATTGATTTTGTACAAAATCATGACCAGTCTAATCCTTCCATTACAAGCACAAGTAACTATATTTCTTATAGATAGATTGTTCACAAATGTCTTCCCATATGTCACTGGGAAATGATGATAATTGCAAAGCCACCTCTTCTACCTACCCCTGTGCTGGGGCTTTCCAGACATGGCATAAGCTTTGGCTAGTAACGCACTTGCCTCTGCAGTTTGGGGGCTGACTTCAGTGAATGAAGAAACAGAGATAGAATAGGCCTGGAAAAAAAGAAAATCATGACAAAAGTAAGTACCCACATGACAGTGCTTCCCTGTGGATTTTCTGGTAGTTCTGACAGAATTGCTAGTTGATTGAGAGCCAGGTATAGCTAATCATCGAGTTAGATGGAAGATGTTCCAGCTCTATCTCAGCTTTGAGTCTCCATCAAGTAATTTCACCTTCTTATGCAGAGGGAATATATGGCTCCTACTGATTAGGCTTGGGAAAGATGAAATGAATTGATGTATGCAAAACACTGGCCACAGTTCCCATCACATGGTAAATTCTCAATCAATGTTTGCTATTATTAATTTTACTGGGTTTCACATCAAAAATAAAATTATAACTTTAACCTCTTCAAGAGTTCACTGTCAAAGTCAAGTGTAAAGTATGGATCCTACAGACACACTGCCTGAGGTTCCATCCTGACTTAGACTCTTATCTTGATAGAAGATAGATCACTTACTTCTTCAAACATAAAACAGATGATAAAAACAGAATGGTCACACCAATTATTGTAAATACTAATGAGTTGATGGATGTACAGTGTTTAGAACACCACTTGGAATTTAGTAAGAACTAAAGAAGATTTTTTTTGCTTTTTTTAAAATTTATTTTTATTGTAAACAAATGGGATACATGTTGTTTCTGTTTGTACATGGAATAACAGCATACCATTTGCATATTCATACATTTACACAGAGTAATGATGTTTGATTCATTCCGTTATTTTTTTCCTTCCCCCTCACCCCTCCCACCTCTCTTTTCCCTCTATACAGTCCCTCCTTCCTCCATTCTTGCCCCCTCCCACCCCCCATTAGTATAAGATTTTATTATTTATTATTATTTTTGTGCTAAAATGGAAGGAGCATCAGGAAAGAGAAAGAAGAGTAGCAAAAACATCTAGTCCCTACCCATCAGAAAGAAAAGAACACCTGTACTGAATGTGTTATGGGCCAAACTCTGTGAGGTGTTTGAAGGAGTTAAAGAGATTATCAGACAACACTTTTAAAGTCAAGACACAGAGCAGTAAGCATAGGCTCCCCAGGGTCAAATTTTCTGAGTTCAAATCCCTGCTTTGCCATCTGCTACAACAACTTCAGCTCAATTAGCTCTAACTCTTTGTGAGTCACTTTTCTCATCCTTAAAATGAAATAAAAAATAATGATGATACCGCCCTTCATAGGTCTCTTACATGGCTTAAATGAATTAATACATACTCAAATGCACTTAGTAAAGCATTCCATGAGTTTTAACACTTATTTTTTGGTATTGTTGGGAAACACTGATATCTATTGTTTAATCCATACTGATCCATGGCTTTAAGCAGTCTTGAACTCAAAACCTGGAGCAGCTTCCTCTAAGAGTGGATTCCCCGCCTTCAAAGAAATACTTCCTATCATTTCTCCATTGTGGAATGTTTACTGTCTTGGATTGTCAAATTAGACACAAAGCCTTTTCTTTGGCTATCTGTTTTCAAACATACTCTTATAAGACTGCACTACAACTTTTCTACAATGCAGGTGATCCAGTCTTTTGTTGTTTGTGGCTATAGGAGATACCTGAAGTTATAAGCATTCTCATTTAGAAGAGAGAAAAGGTAAATTCAACTAGCAGTTTGAAGTACACTATTACGTCAAAGAACCCTAAATTGTTTTCATATGATAGATGCAACATTCCTACCTATGTTTTGTTTTGTTTTGGTTTCCTCTGGACTTTTGTCAAATTAGTTACCTCCAAGTGAAACAACCTTTTATCGGCTTAACCTTAGACCTAGAAATACAACCAGTTAGTTAAGCTTAAAGGATAAATGACAGCATTATACCAATAACATAATTTTTTCCATTTAAAAGGGCTTTTGTGTTTGCTAAAGACTTAAATTCAGTAGCCTCTATGTTTTTTTCTAGGAGTACACTCTCACTTGGCTTCCTCTTCCCAGCATCCAGAGAGATAAGAAAAAAGCCTTGGAAGGGGAGAACTGTCTCTTGATCAGGTTGCACAGATGATATACTCACCTCAGTCAGTGTTCTTTGCTCAGGTCACTTAAAATTGACAATGGGCGATTGTTTGGATCTGGCGGGAAGTCAGGGTTAACATGGAACCAATCCCACCCCCTTGTTCTAAGAAGCCCACAAGAAGTCCACACAGCCCTGGCTCTGGGACCAAACAAGGCCACGTAGCCTGGGTTCCAGCCAACTCACCAACCTGCTTCAAGTACTGGATGGCCTGCTCATGGTTCCTCCTCAGCTGCTCAATCTGGGCAATTTCCTCATAGAGACTAATCAGATCTGATGTGTCACTACCCTCAGTAGCAATAACATTGCCAATTACCTTTTCAAAGTATGCCAGAGCTAGGTTCAACCTGTGGACAGCCAGTGAGGCTCTACAGGAAAAGAAACAAAGATAGAAAGTCACTTACTTTGCAGACACAAGGAATTAATCCCAAGAACTAACACATTTGACCCTTATAGGTCAATCATCACGGTGGTTGGTTCAAAATCCAGCCTTATTTTAAGTAAACTCCTATTATCCTGCATTTACTCACCAGATTCTATTGCCTACATTTATTAAACCCGTTAGTATATTGCGTTATCATCTAATTTTTATAAAAAATAGAAAAATGGTGTTCAACAATTCATAAGATGGGATAATTTACTCAGAAACAGACTCTCCAAAATCCAAATAAAATTTATCACCTCTAGTTCTCTCCCTTTCAGGTTAAAGAAAGTTTCTGCTTTGTTTTGAATTAGTTTAGTTTATTCTCCCTCAGTTAAAGATGAGATAACACTGTAAATATCCTTTAAGGAGGTGGCTAAATAAATTATGGCACATTATATTCTAAAGTACATTACAGAGTCATGGTTTTTTTAGACTACCAATATGGAGAAATATTCAAAATGTGCTAAGTTTAAAAATCAAGATATAAAACTATGCATCAAATATGATCCTGAGATAGACAGACAGACAGCCAAAATGTTCATAGTAGTTATGTCTGGGTGGAGGTACAACTGACTGTTATTTTCTTCTTCATACAATTTGTATTTTCAAATTTTCGACAACAATATTGGAAATATAACTTTTTTAAAAAATGAGGATACAACAGGATCTCATCAAGGTTTATCTTTCCAGGAAAAACAAGGCATAATGAGAAGAACATGGGTAGTTCTGATGGCTGGTAGCTTTATTAAGCTCCAGGAGCCTATATTTCCTTCCAAACAAAGCACACAGTTAATTAAGCATATCTAAATTATGAAGTTGTTATGCAGGTCAAATATTATATGCAAAATCACACAAAATATAGCAGATACACCATCATTATTACTTTCTCATCTCTTACTGCATGTTGAGTTGAAATTTTTAAAAGTTATTTTACATGAGGCATTCTAGCAATAGTTCCTCTTTTTTTCCCAGCTGGAAGGTTTATCCTTCCCCTTAAGATTAGAATCAATAATCAAAAGAGCACTAGCTATCATCCAATAATTATCTGTACAAATAACCATTTAATGGATCAGACCACTATTTCCCCTGACCATAAAAGCAGATTATAGAATGATTATGGCTCTCATCAAGGGATTGCAGGGTGATGTTAGCAAGTTGTCTGAAATGAACATCCTGCTTCAGTTTCCTTACCTTAAATGGGAAAAGGGACTTGCCCTCACTAGATATTTGGTTAATACCAAAAACTCAGTGTGGTACAGAGGTGAGCTATGAATTCAGGTACTTCAGTTATAAGCCTGGCTCTTATCTATTAGTGTCAGAACTACTCTGTCAATTAATCTTTCTGTGCCTTAATCATCTTATCTGTAAAATAAAAATAAAAAAAAATCTACCCTCATAGGCTGTGGCAAGGGCTGAATGAAATAAATTATGAAATTAGGGAATAGTGTTGAATACATAGTTAGACTGTAAACATTCTAACATGTAGAACAGTGCATGCACAAACAGCTGCTCAATAAATATTGTGGACTTAATGAGTGAAATAAGCACTAGAATTCACTCTGAAAAAGGAAGGCTTTCTTTCACACAAGGCAGAAAATCTTTATTGCCCCATGTGACATTTACCAGACTAATTTATGGACTTAAGTCAGTAGTGTGGTTTAGCTCTAGACATTCTAACACATCCCCACCATTTCCCATTTGACTTTGAAATCCACAGTTGTTGAGAGGAGGCAGAGGTGGTACACGCATTTCACTTACTTATCATTTGGTCCATTGGCCAATATATTGTGCTAAGTGCTTATTAGCTTTGGAAACAGATTCCTTTCAAGGATTTGAAGATATCTGAAAAATCTAGGGAACAGTATAAACTTTTGTTTTCTTTCTTTTTTATTTTTCTTTGATAATCTGATGGGCCTATTCTCATTTCTAAATATTCTGGTTCTCAGATGATTCCTATCTCAACTGCAAAACAGTTAAGTCTTATTCTGGCTTGAACAAATTCCATGAACTTTGTTTCCACACAGAACAATACTTTACTTAAAAATGCACATGCTGTGCATAGCTTTCATGGCATCCAATTAATTCTCTTCATTAAGTATTCCTTCCCTGTTAAGATATTACAATGTCAAAAGTAGGAGGCAATTTAGGGGAAAAAAATAATTAACCCCAGTATAAGTGAGAGGCAGTATACAGAAGGGCTAAGAGTCAATGAGTTCATATCACAGATCCAACGTTCACAAGCGAGGTCACTTGGACAATTTGCTTAACCTCAGCCTTCGTCTCTCTGCCCTCTCTCTGAAGAGAGCAAAATCATGCCAACTACTTCAATAGTGGTTGTGAGGATTGTGTGGTGATACACATTAAAACTTGGAGCACAGTACACATTTGATAAATATGAGACTCTTTTGTTATCATGAGTTTCTGCTTTTGTTTTTTGTTTAACTCTGAATATTTTTCTCCCCTGCGATAGAGCACGGAACAATGTGCAACTCCAGGCCTCATTCATAAGTTTCAGCTTCTCTACACCCAGATCTTACCTGCCCAAAGCAATTGTTAGGTCTTTCTCTGAGACGTATAATCCACAAATGCCTCTCTTAGTTAATCCGTTCAGTTCCTTCATGTGTTTGTCTGCCTTCTGCAAGTTGAAATAGGCCTCCCTGCCAGTGAAACAGTCAAGGTAAATAACAGGTGCACAAACTAACTGCACTGCATAGGGACAGCAGTTGATAAGCAAACAAAAGGGCCCCTTGGGAAATGAAGCAGTATTTGAAAATGGGTACTTTACATTCTCTATTCTCCGTGTGTCAAGAAGGAAGAATTCTCTGGAAAAGAGCAGGGCCTTCAGTTTACTGAGATGACTGCCTAAATTCAGGTCTGCACTGAATGCTAAGGGTTTGCAGGAAAGAACAGAAACAGTTAAATTACACTAGATTTCCTTTAGAGGCATCTATTGAGTGACAACAATTATTCATTTTTCCCAAGTTGTTTCATAGGAATGGCAAGAGAGGAACTAATTATGCTGAAAGGGACTTTCTGGGCCACTTAGAAAATCCAAGAAAAGCAGGTTTTTGGCCAGAGGCAAAAATCCCCTTAATTCCCCAATACTCTTCTATTTCCCACATTTTCAGTAGCCCCCTGCTAGGAGTATAACAGAGGAAGGCCACATCAGATTTCACAAGTGCAGCAACAGAACCAAAAATGTAGAGAGTAGGATGTGTGGAGAGGAGTAATTATGTTTATGATTATTCATGAACCTGAAAGACCCTGGACCATCTTTCTGGTGGAGACAGTAGCTATATAAATCGCTTGCTTCTTGGGGAGAGCTGCTATTATAGCTTGGGTCTTAAGTGTCCCCCAAGGTCCATGCGCTAAAGGCTTGGTCCCCAGCATGGTGCTACTGGGAGGTGGTGGAACCTCCAAGAAGCCAGACCTAGTGTGAGGTCACTGGAAGTGCATCCTTTAAGGAGATGGTGGGACTCCAGCCCCTTCCTCTTCTCTCTTTTGAGGTTTTGCTCTGCTACAGACTCCCACCATGATGTGCTGTATTGCCACAGGCCCAAAAGCAAAGGGGCTAAGAGACTATGGACTAGAACCTCCAAAACCTCCAAAATAAATTTCTCTGTCAGCTGATTATCTCAAGCATTTGTCAGAGTGATAGAAAGCTAATACAGGCACATATCACAGTCCCCCTCTGGGGATATGGAGAACCCATCTCTTTTGTCTAGTTTGCTTAGCTTCCAGTTTCATGGGCAATATTTTCAATAGCATTTCAAAAAATTAAAAATAACCAAGAATCCATTAAATCAGTAAGTTTTGGCTGTACATTACAATAATGTGAGAGACTTATAAATAACTAATTGAATAGATACTTCTCAGACTTACTAAATCAAAAACTCTGGGTTGGGGTCCATAGAATAGTAATTCTTAAAATTCCTCAGGGAATTACAATGTGCAGCCAAATTTGCCAAACTGTGACTCAAATTACCACCCATTCTCTCCATTCTCTGCCACCCCCATCATTCATGTCTGCATTGCAAACACTTATTTTCTTGGGTACTCAATGAAGAGTACACCAAATATGGAAAACTTTTGACTGCTGCATGAGGTGTCATTAGTGAGATCCTTCCCATGGTTCAACTCAGGCCTGGCATGAATAAACATGGGAGAAAAATGCCTATTTTTTCTAGACAGACAGGCACCTTGTGGAGGGCCTGGATGCTGGGATGCAGCTATCAGGACTTGGTGTCATTTCCCCCGCTCCCATGATGACCCTCCTAGCGGGTATATCCTGTGGTCCTGATCACCAGACGCAAGTGAAAATGAAAGGAAAGGATATTGGTTCTGTAGGAGCCAGACCACCCCCAGAGTATAGTAGAGCATGACCAAAGCTTCCAGGATTTCCTTTTGCTCCTTGTCTGAGGACGCGTTCCCCTTCCAGGTCAATAGTACGTTCTTGGCAGATTCAGCATGTTTCTTGGCCTGAGCTGGGAGGCCTGGGGAAGGTAGAAAGTGGGTGGCAGGAAGAAAGACATTAAAAAGGCATGTTCCAATCAAAGACATTCCTGGGAGAGGAGAAAGTGAGCAGTATAGCTGTCAAATAGTCATTAGTTCCCAAATCTGGCTGTGAGTCAGGATTACCTGGAATGCTGGTAAAGAATACAGATTTCTGGGCTCCACCCAAGACCTAATGAGTTGGAATCCCTAAAAGAATGGCGTCCAGGAACTTCTATTTTTTAATCTCATCATTGGTCCTTATGCAGCCCTCCTGGCATCAGTCTGCAGACTTGAGTTTGGAAATCACTAATAGAGACAGGAGTGCAAGCCGAGAACCCCCTTCCCAGTTCTGTTGCTAGTACCATGTGATTCTTTCCAACCGCAAAGCTTTTCCCTCCTCCAAATGTCAAATGACAACAATAATTAAAGAAGCTGCCCCTTACCAGACACATGGAGATAGTCCAGGAACAAACTAGGTTATGCCATAGAGTGCTGTTGCTTTGAGCTTTCTGGAAAAGGCATTCTATAAATATAAGCCTTATGAATCCAATTACTTCCATCTGGAAATTTTTTTAAATCCAAGATGAAGCTTGTGATACTAATTGGTCACACACACACACACACACACACACACACACACACACACACACACACACATAAAAGGAATCCAGTTTCTAAAGCAGTGAGGCCCTCACTAAGAAGACGAACATACCAAACCCCAGCTAGACAGACTGGCAGGGATTTCCCCTTGTTCTCAAACCAAGGCTGGTGTTCCTGAGTGCTTCCCAGAGCTATCTGTTCAGTTAACAGAGGGAGATATGGAAACACTCAATGCATGTCCTCATCTTCTAGCCTAACGTGTATTCTTCCCTTTCCCTGATGGGAAGGGGGAAGTCCTGACAAAAAGAAAAAGGCCAGAAGAGAACACACCATCTTAGCTCTCTTTTACTCTATTAAAAAGCAATGGCTGGTGTTCCCTTTCAGTTCTCTCTCTCTCTCTGCGGGCACCTAGGGGCTGGTAAACATATTCATTCCTGCCAAGTAGGCCCACTGTGCCCCTAATCCTCATTTCACACCCCTGGCCCAGGTCCTACACAGCTCACCCTGCCTTTGGCCCTTGGAGTCTGATTTCACAGCATAGATTCAAATCAAAGGCAATACAGATAAATGGAAAGGATTTGCCCCTGATGCTTGCAGCCCTCATACATTCTAAATGTGCAGGACCTCCTTTAAGGAGTTAACACAATGCAAAGAAATGATGCCTTCTCTGTGAAAGCTCTAAAGTAATCCTAAACCAATTATTCTCTGTCTAATACTCAGAGGTAGTGTTTCTATAGGTCTTAACTGAGAAGAGAAATGGACTCTGTAGCAAATGACAGTGGTCTTCAAATTGTCCTGTGCAGATTCCTGGGCTTCACTTCAGTGGTTACAGTTTATAAGCACTGGGGTGAAAGCTATGAATTCACATTTATAAGAAGCAATAAAGTCTCAAGTGGTAACCAAGAATTTACATTGGTAACAACTCTCTTAGGTGATATTAATGCAGGCTGTCTGAGGTCCATACCTGGACAGACACTGATTTAGTAAAATCTTTATATAAGAAGTAGGACTTGTTTTTGAAAAGTGGATAGGATTTTGACTGATGATGAAGAGGAGGAGTTTCCACTTGGACTAAAAGCCTAAGACTACAAATGCAGAATAGGCAAATGTATGCCTCTGTGTGTGTGTGTGTGTATGTGTGTGTGTGTGTGCACGTGCGCGTGCGCATGCACACATGTGCACACATGTGTATGTGTATGAGGCTAAGGGGTTGTGAGAGTGTTACAGAAGGTAGTAAGAAGACCAGGCTGACTGAAGGACAACTTTTAATTTAAAGATATACAAAGTACACACTGCATATGTAAAATGAAGTCTTAGATACTAGTGTATTTATACTGCTATAACAGAATATGCAGGACTGAGTAACTTATAAAGAACAGAAACTTGTTTCTCAAAGTTCTAACGTTGGGAAGATCACGATCAAGGTAGTGGTCTCTAGTTACTGGGCTCTCTTGCCATATCCTCAGAAGGTGAGAGAGAAAAAAGGGCTGAATGCTACCTGAAGCCTCTTTTACAGGGACCTTAATCCCATTCTTGAAGAAGGCACTCTCATGGTCTAATCCCCTCTTCATGGTCCACCTCTTAATACTATCATATCGTACACCTGAATTTTAGAGGGGACATGTCTATACCACAGAGGATGCCAAGATGAAGAGGTTAAGTATGATTCTTCGATCTACAGGTCTTGAGAAAGAAAGCAGCAACTAGTAGATCACAGAAAACTCTGCCTCGGACATAATAAGATGGAATTTCTATTTTACAAACGAAGACAATAAATTGGTAAACTGTGAATCTTTTAATCAAACTGGCTGGTTTCCACAACCAAGTGGGCCCTTGGGAGTGTGTCATTAAGGACTGTAGCAATCAAATTCAGATGCTTCCCTGGGTCCTCAGGAGGAGTCAAGTGAACATGGAGAAGCAGTTACATCACACACATCAGCACAGAAGCACCCCTTCTGGGTTCTTGAATAGGAAGCAAAGCAACCAGCATTGAGAGAGTGGCTTTTAGGCAGTCCTTGGAGGGTTGCAAGCCTGCCTCCTCCCTGCCAGAGTGCCCAGGACTGGTGAAATATCAGGAGGAATACTTCCCTTTAAGCTCAGCAGCTGATTAACAATACAATTCCCTGACTCCACACTCTCCTGCCCCATACTGGGGTCCCTCTGATTAAAAAGCTGAGGTAGTGACCAATGTGGCTTAAGCAAACTAAACTGTATCTTGATTTAAAACTACTTGTTACAGTTTAAAGCAGGCCCTGAGGGAAATATCACTCCTTTCACCTTCTGATGATCTACTCTGGTCCTCCCAGTAGGAAGCACATACCCCTATGGGCATATTATAGGGTATGTGAGTAGAGGATGGAAATAAAAATTTATCTGCTATCTTTTTAATCTTATTCTTTTTTTCTATTTTTATAAATGTTTATAATATTACATGACATATCAATCAACACTGTTGTACATAATTTATAATAAATACACATACACAGAGTATTTGCTCAAACTGTATTAAGCGATGGGGAGCTAACTCACAAAAGACTGGAGACAACTACTCTAGACATGTTTTCCAACCTTTTTAAATATGAAAGAGTCCTATTTAAAAGAAGTTCACGTCTTCTCCACTCTGTGATAATAATTATTTTTATGAAAATTTATGACAAAAAGTACTATGAATTCATTATCAGTAACATTTTGGAATGAATTCATTTTTTATTAAGAACAAGAATACCCTTTTTTAATGTAAAAATAACACTCTGTATAGATATGTATTTATAGGACTTATTAATTCATCTAACTAGGGAGCATGCTACAGATTTGTGCTTTCTCCTACTCCAAGCCCTACATCTTCAATCTGGTATCTGCCCCTAGATAAAGTCTTTCTCCTTTATCTGCCCGCTCAGAACAAAGATACTATCCTTTCCTCTGTGCACTAATAATAACTGGAGAGGTTAAATTCAGAGTGGCAGCAAGGTCTGATTCCAGAGTCTAAGATGCAGGAATTACAAAGAAATGTTGATGGACTGGCAAAACGGGTCCAAAGATCACCCACTGAATACATTAATCATTTTGCTCTGGTCTGGGTTGGAATTCTATCACCAATGTTAACTATATGACTCAGGCCAGAGAGAATATGCTCAGAGATACCCAATCTTCGGAGGTTGCTACTGTTACCAGAAAACAGTCAGTTTTGGTCACTGTTTATATTTAAAAAGCTGCTGTGGCACAGTGATTAACACACCAAGTATTGAGTCAAACTTCCCAGATATAAATCCTGGCTTATCCACTTGGTAGTAATCATGTAGTCTTGAACAAGTTAGTCTGCCTATACCTTAATTTACCTACCTATAAAATGCAATGAAAATAATATCTATCTTGTAGAGCTGTTACAAGGATTAAGTTAATTCATAAAAAGAGATTAAGTAATGCCTGAATGAAATAAGGTTCAAGAAACCCTAGTCACTATTATTATTGTCAGGGTCCATTTCTCTTACAGAATAATTATTATGTTTTTCCTTACTAAAGACATTTTTGATAGTACGGCTTACAGAATCTCTGTGAAAAAGGCAGCATTCTCACAATGTTGCAGGTAGGTATTAAGCTCCCTCAGGGCTAGATTATGTGGTTTTTTAGCATTCTCTATTCTTTCTGTACCAGTTTTTTAGACAGTTCATAACTTATACTTCTTTTTCTGGATTTTTTAACACTTGTAACAAAGTTCTGAATGCCTGGAAAGTTCCCAGTAATAACAGGATAAGTGATTAATTTATTGCTTCATTAATAATAAGCAAAACAACAGGAAACTACTTGTCCATGTTACTGTATTCTCCTTCCTGAACATCTGAAAAGAGTTTACCACTGGGTGCCAACTGCCCTGGTGTTCTCTGCCTGCTCTTTCCTCAGCTGCTGTATCACCTCAGAGAACCCCAGTGGGGTGCCAAGAGTTCCACTGCCAGTACCCCTAAGCCTATCTCACCACAACAGTCATTTACATGCTGTGCTTTACAAAGACCTCATGTTCTCTTATGAACCCCATCCCATCAGTTGTTCCATTTTTAAAACCTTTAAACTCTCCAACCCAACTGGCTTCTTCCTCTCTGCCTAAAATCTTTCTTCATTCTCCTCCCCTTGTAAATAATCTTCCCTTGTCTTTTCTGCTCTTTCTAGTTTCCCTTTTATTTTTCCCTCCTTCCATTCCATATGTATTATATAGAATATGTAGTCCAGTCACTAGCCTTTGTTCCTTCTACAATTCTCTGGGATCTGGTTTCTGCTTCAACCACTATGGGAAACCTGTTCTCCTGGAGTCCCCTTTAAGACCTCCTCAGAAATAAATCTGAGAATTTGGATTCTTAGTCCCAAACCTTGCTGCAGCATCTGATACCCTTATTTGTTGGAGGTGGCAGTACTGCACCAACTTGGTCCTTTAGAAACCTTCTCTGACTCTTTAGAAACCTTTGCTGACTCTTTTGGTTCATTGTTCCCTTCCATTAATGTGCCCATTTTCCAAGTCTTTCAGTTTCTCCTGCTTCTCTCTTTGCCTCTCAGAGTTTAATCAAGTCCTGTAACTTCATGTTTGTCCTCCATGCTTGTCATTTCCATTCCCCTTTTCAGCTTTGTTCTTCAGCAGTCCTCCCACACTTAGGATTTTCTTTCTCTCATGTCTAGCAACTAGTAAAAACTTATTAGTGGGCTTCCCTATTGAAATTCAAAATCAATACATCAGAAATTAAACACAGGTTGGGTGCAATGGCACACACCTGTAATTCCAGCAGCTCAGGAGGCTGAGGCAGGAGGATCTCGAGTTCAAAGCCAGCCTTAGCAAAAGTGAGGCACTAAGCAACTTCAGTAAGATGCTGACTCTAAATAAAATACAAAATAGGGCTGGGTATGTGGCTCATTGGTCAAGTGCCCCTGAGTTCAATCCCTGGTTACCCAACCCCACCAAAAAAAACTAAACGCAACATTCCTCTTTGAGACTACCTTCTTTTATGACCTATTTATCTATGAAAATGACACCCTCAAGGGCCTAAAACTCCAGGGTCACCTTTGAGTATCACTTTTCTACAACTTTAAATTAAAAACCATCTCCTATCAATTCTTTCTTAAAATGACCATTTTGAATAAGTAATTGTTTCTATGGTTGAAAAGTTAAAATCACATGAAAAGGTAAACATTAAGAGGTGTCCCTCCCAGCCCTGTTCCTTTTCAGCCTAACCATCCTCTAAGTAAGTTTTTCATTTCATTCTTGTGTATCCTTCATTGCATCTTCTTATAAATATAATCATACACTCTCATTTCTCTCCCCTCTTTCTTATACAAAGAGTCATGCCGTAATACTGCTGCACTGTGCATTTCCTTTTCCCTAAAGTTGCATCCAGATCTTTCTCTAGAAGGGTACAGAGGTTCTTTGAACTCTTTTTAAAAACTGGAGATATCCCTTTGTGTGTATATACCACTTCACCATTGATGGACCCTTGGCCGTTTGCAATCTTTTACTCTACAAAAATGCTGCAAAGAATAATCTTATCCATATATTGCAAGTGTATATTTAAGAAAGATTTCTGGTTTAAAAAATAAACATATCCTTCCTTCATAGGTTCCCTGTCATTAGTCAAGTTTTAAACTTAGATGA
This sequence comes from Sciurus vulgaris, assembly GCF_902686455.1. Classification (NCBI taxonomy): domain Eukaryota; kingdom Metazoa; phylum Chordata; class Mammalia; order Rodentia; family Sciuridae; genus Sciurus; species Sciurus vulgaris. Next base: position 142,450,938 of record NC_136466.1, read on the forward strand.
CTAAGACAGCTTTACTCTAGCTATCATTGCTAGATTAAATATCAAGCTACACTATTTGATATTTTCATCATCCTGAGGGAAAATCTCCAATAATCCTCCTGCATACCAAATAAATTTCAAATTCCTTCACCCCTTTTTACAATTGCACCGTGTTCTACCCAATGCACCCTCCTTTCTGGGTTCATCTTCCCAGCCCAAATCTTTTCCAGTATGCTACTTCCTGTTATCGAAAGAGACACTGCATGTTCCTTCCACATGCCTTTGCCCATGTCCTTCTCTTTGACCAGAACTCTCCCACTTTCTTCTACCACCCAAACATGATTCACTTTTTACAGTCCTTCTTGAATGCTACCTCCTTTCTGAATCTACTAATTCATTACCATCTTAGCAAAGAATAAGTTCACCCAATTTTTTCAAAGCCCTTTATTTAAACCAATTACACAACATTTACCTTAAAAATGCCTTCTATCATAGATCTGGAGTAGCTCATCTCCACAATAGGTCTAAGTTCTTTGAGGGTCTGTACATTTCCCCAAGTGTTCTTCATAATATTTCACATACATGCTGCTCACTACATCTTCATTGAAAGTGAAGAGAAATCAGCCTTTGGGCTTGACTCTCCATTCCAATTTTGTAAAAGGCTTAGAGGGAAATGAGGAATGCAGATCTGATGGCTGTAAAACGTGAGCATGTGCAGTGAGGCATCAACACACAGATGCATATGTCCCGCTTACACACGAAGCTGGCCCATACATTCTGTCCATTTTAAAGTAGTTACAGGATTAATGACAACAAAACTAAGTGGAACTCAGCAATAATTTTATCCCTCTGAAAGGTTTGCAATTTTCAGATCCTTATTTGTTTTATTCCATGCACCAGACATTAAAAAAAAAAAAAAAAAAAAGGCAGTAAGAAACTGGGTAAGAACTACTATGTAATAAAAAGCACTGAGCTATCCTCAAAGAAAGGTCACAATCATTATCTATTCTAGAACAATTCTAGGCTGGGTGTTAGAAACTCTGGGATCAAGCCCATGCATGGTCATACCATGTGAGCACTTCATTTAACCAGGAAGCTGTTTCTCCATCTAGAAAAATGAAAAACCTTCCTGTACAGGAAAATTTCTCCACTCTCCAACCTCTTATCCCAAATGGAGTTCTCAATTCATGTAGCAGAGAGAACAAGATATCCTCATCATCTTCTGTGACATGACCTGCTTACCTATTTTAACTTCGTTTAACTGAAAAAAACTCAAAGTCAGTTTGTAGCTGATCATAGAAAGGGTGGATTTCAGAAGATGCAGGCCAAGCTCCTTCCATGGGCCTACCATAGTAATCTCTACCCATACCAGAAGCAGTAGCAACTGGCCTTGTTTCAGTTTCAGATAAATCTCCCTTCCAAACACTTTCATCTCTGGTTTAAGTTTTCATGATCTCAGGTCTAAATCAGAGCAAAAGTCTCTTTGAATTTGGGATCTCCCAGGGTCCAAAGAGTGCTCCATTCCAAACTAAGTATCAATGACCTACCAATTGTCAACCCCACAGTTCTCTCCAACCTTTACCCTGTTTGACTCTCTCGACTACCTACAACTGCTGAAACCACACTGCACTTCCTTTCGAAATCCTGTTTTTTCCCTCAGCTTCCATGACAGTCCCTCCTGATTCTTATATTTCCTTTGCTCCTCTTTGGTTACCCATTCCTTCCTGTTCTCAGGTCTTATGCCCTCTTCCCCTCTCATTCTATACACATTTTGATCAAAATTATCTGCTCCTAAGGTCTCAACTTGCTCCCTAATCCTTCCCAAACTAACATCTCTGAGCTCCAGATCCACTTTTCAGTAATCTACTGAATACCAGCCTGTCTGACACCAAACCCAGCAGCTTCTTTCCCTTCCTCTATCAACCTGCTCTTCATTTTTATATTTTTTATTTTATTTTTTATATTTATTTATTTAGGTGCTAGGAATCAAACCTGAGCCTTAAGCTTGTTAAGCATGTATTCTATCATGCAGCTTTATACCCTCAGTTCCTGGTCTTCATCTTTAACTCCATTTCAACTAATGATCAGATCATACTACTTCAACCCTTCATGTCCTTCCCACTCCATATTGAATTGATCATTAAATGTCATTGATCCTACATTTTAAGTTATCTCATTTGTATTTTAACTGCCATGGTCAATGCCGTAATTTATTTTCCTCTGGACAGGATAATGGTCTAACTGGTCTTCAGCTCCACTTTCTCCATCAGTCTAACCTGAAGTTTCTCATTCTACAATACAAGTTTGATTACTTTACATCATCACTTCATGTCTCATAATAACTCCTCAAACACCTTAATATCTGGGCCCAAATTACCTTTTCAGTTTCACTTCTAGTCATAACCTGTCTGTTCTAAGATATCTTCTGTTCTAACCTGAATCATTGAGTCTGGATAGAACCTCCAATGTTCTGTGTAAGGAGTTTCCCAGAATGCTCTCTCTCAGCTCCCACTCTTCGGATCTATACGTGCAGGGCCAACTTTATATATTATACCATTCTCCTCAAGATCTACTTGGACCTACACTCATTCTTCAAAGACAGAATATCACCTTCTCTCTGCAACCTTCCCTGCCCTTACTCAATGGTAAAACCAATGATTAATATCCCCTGGAACTTTGTTTCCACCACTATTGTGAGGTCCTATTATGAGACCCCGTAAGCTCTCAGGGAGCAGGACTATGTATCCCCAGCACCTAGCACAGGGCCACCAGGCTTGTAAAAGGAGTTCTAAAAATGTCAGAGTGGTACCCTTACCATTAAGGTAGCACTTTAAAAATATATACATTTTTAGTTGTAGATGGACACAATACTTTCATTTTATTTATTTATCTTTTTAGGTGGTGCTGAGGATCGAATGCTGGGCCTCACACGTGCTAGGCAAGCACTCTACCACTGAGCCACAATCCCAGCCCAAGGCAGCATTTTTGAGGGAATCAGTCTGAAGGGAACACAGAGATCCAAATAAGGAGGGATGAAGCCCCATTAGGAGATTTTATTTTGTTGAGGGCCTTCCTTGTATCCCTCAAATCCCACAGACAGACTGCTACCTGCTCTTCTAGTAAGTGAAGAATCCCTCCTTTGGGTACATAACAGATGTTCTAATATGGCCCGTGACTCACAGCACTGCTGTTCCCAAACACTTGTGAACTTATCACATCAATGAATCTAAAGTTGAATTAAAAACAAATGAAGGTAAAAGGGCCTAAGGATCCCTGAGAAGGAAAACAATTGTTGAGATTAGTACCTGAGAAGTGAATTCAATTTTAACTTTAGCCAGCGTTTTTGATTTCTGTCATCTAGGATCATTACAGCCCAGGTATATTGGTTCCCCTTCCTTTTAAGTCATCAAATTTCTCAAGTCCTGAAATCACTAAGGTTAGGCTCCATTTCAGACTGATGTTTGAGAGGCACTAGAAAGTCACAGGCTGGCAATTCATTTCTATCAAGCAATAATGTGCTGATACATATTGTATACAAGGATCTATTCTGGATTGAGAACTGGTCCATGCCCTCAAGAGGCTTCTATTTCAGAGGTAGGAGCATTTAAACAAAAGTACTTATGATTAAAACACAGTGAATTCCACCGAAGTAAAAACAGTCCATGCAGGAAGACTGGTTGATCAAGCGGCAGGGATCAACTGGCCATGACCATAGTTCTAGAAATGGGTTCTTGCCTCAATTAGTCTGTCAACAAATATTTATGAAACTTCTACTCTAAAGTATCTACCTTCATGGAGCTTTCCTTTGGGTTCCAGTTTCAGTACATGAACTCCATCTTCTACACGTATACCACAGTACCTTCCAGAAACACCACTTCTGTAGGATGAGGGCCCTGACTTTCTCTAAGCTCAATCTTCTAAGAACTTGAATTCAAGTTTTAGAATTCAAGTCCTATTACTGGGTCTGCTTCCCTGGTGCTGGGGGTACACATATTTTCCTGAATTTTCCCTATTAATCTGTGGTTGAAACCTGATACTATCCTTTGTCCACTGTGTCTTGTTTATAAACTAAGGATAATAACAGTAACTCCCTTCAAGATATATTATAAAAACTAAATAAAACTACCTTAGAACATGCCAAATACTCAATAACTATCATTTCCATTGTTACATTTTTTACTAATACTTGCTGTCTGCCTTATCCATGGACTCTCATTTCTCTTGATGAGGTGTGAGTTGGGAACTGGAAGGTGCCCTCCCAGTCATTCCCCTACCCAAGGAGTTGTGTGTGGTTCAATCTGCCTTCATAAGCTGGCCCACCCAGATCCAGCTGAGGAAACAAGTACCTCTCAGTACCAGGTAGCCATAAGCCAGGTTGGTTAAAGCTTGTGCACATCTCCAGTGTTCTTCTCCAAAAACAATTCGAGAAAGGATGACACATCGAATCAGCTCCTTGTTTGCTTGGATAGTCTGCAATGAGCAAAAAGTCATTGGGCTTTCGGGAAAGGAGGAAAATCTCTAGCACATCACTTGAAGAAAGGTTATTCCTCATGTTCAATTGCTGCATGCCCATGGCACAGAGGAGATTCACATTCAATATTTGTTGAAGGGGGGAGAAAAGAGCCCCTCTGCCACTGTGGAGCTGATGGGCAGAGCTCCAGAAGGCACAGAACTATACCTTCAAGTCATGTGTTCAGTGACTTTACAAACACAATCATCTATTGGCTGCACCATTCAACAGAGTCAGGCGTTTATTTCCTGGTGAAATGAAAATAGCACTACAAGGAATAAAAAGCCCAGAATTTCAGCTGTGTTCTAATGTTTACCAATTGTGTTGTTTTGGGATAGATCAGCGTGGTCCTAATTTTCTTTTCTGAGATTTAGAAACTAATACTATCTACCTTAGAGAGGTATAGTTAAAAAAAAAAAAAAAAAATCAGTGTCTAAGTGATCCAAACTTGTTAAGCACTATATAAATGTAACCCACTTAAGAAGTAATGTATGAGTATGGTAGCACTTCATGCAAGTCCAAGGACTACTTCTTCATGATCCCTGTACCCACAACCTAACCTAATGCTTCAACTGCTTCCTGCTCAAATACACAGGTACAGGAAGTGGTAGAGGGACACTTCCCTTGATGCTTGAAAAACATCCATTCAGTCAGCATTTTTGAGAGTTCACCATTGGCTGACCATTGAAAATATTAAGTTCCATTTTGAGGAAAAGGCATAACACCATTAAAGAAAAAAATCACAGAAATGGGACTCCAAAGCTTTGAGTTCTTCCCTGACTCTGGACAGTCTGTATTCATCCCCACACTCTGTGTCCAAGGTACAACCAACATGGACTTAAGAGTTCACCCTGATACTGCTGCTATTGCTGGTGGTACCACCTTGCTCTTCTGGTTGGTCTATGAGTTCTGAGTTGGGTTAATTTAACTCCTAAGATCTAAATCTCTGTCATTACCAAACTGGCTAAGGGGTTTTCAAGCCTCCAAAGCTCACACTTGGAATCCAAGGCTAGAGAAATGTTTTTTCTAGCCTAGATGTGTGACATACTAATGGGTCCAGACAGGATAGCCTTTTACAAGGTCTCCAGATATGGAGGTAAGCTTAGAGGTATCCATCTAAAGAGGTATCAACTCCTATCATGTGCTTCTGAGGTGCCCCTCAGCCCTTATCTGCAAGAGAACACATGACCTGGAATTGACAGGAAGTCAGTATATGAACTCTGTTGATAAATCAGGCTCTGGAAGCAAGTTGATGTCTGTATTCTAATAATGAGAGTCAATGTGTTGCTGTCTCAGGATCCAGGGTTTTGAACACTCTTGTTTACACACTCACTCAAAGATCCTAGATCCCAACCTACTGACCATCAGAAATGCATACCTAGACTCTTTGATCTCATGTTTCTAGTTTTTTGGGTTTTTTATATCTTCACTGTAACTATGAGCATCCTACCCATATCCTTACCAGGCCTCAACCTAAACTTCTGCCTGGCTATCCTTGTTCTTAGCCTCCTGTGTTGATATTCTGGTCTTCTAGTAGTTTCCCAGTGATGCCATCCTGAAACCTTCCAGGAGAAATTTTTAAAACTAATTAATCAAACTTAATCCTATGGCAATAGGAAGAAGCAAATTACTTTTTAGTTTAAAACTAGGAGCACAAATGCTCCAGGGAGGAATAGATGGTGAACCACGTGGCAAACTGGGTTGGCTACTCAACTGTGCTCTGCTTTTCCTCCCATTTTCAAAGAAACGTAGCCCTTCACCCTACTTTGTGTGCTTCATTCTGCAGTGAATGCAGAGTTCCTCCAATCAAGGTCATCTTTTTATGTGGATAAAGAAAATTTTTTGTCTTACCATTTTTTCTTTAATAAGCTGAGTTATTTTCTTCTGGGACTGAACTAGTTTCTCTTTGGGAAGAGACATATAGTCGGTGATTGCTTCCTCTTCCTGAACTGCAGTGTCTTCTTCACTCTCTTCAGACCCATAAGTGGGATACACTTCATCTGTCTGCTGTTGCGTTGGGATCGGGGTTTGCTGTGACCTGTGGGTGTGAGAGACAAAGAGTCAGGATTTTCAAAAAAGAAAAAATTGAAGGCTACAGTTCTCCCAACTGGAGGATAAGGACATGCTTTCTAAACTAAACTTGAAGGAATAAAGATAGGTGGTAAACTCATGTCACCCTCAAAGTCCAGCATCTAGAATAACAATGTGATGGTTCAAATTAAACACATTTGGCAAACTGGTCACCTGCATTAGAGTAACAGCTCTGCTGCTCATTTACCACATGACCCTGAGAAAGCTAGCACTTAATCTGCTTCTCTGTAACGTGAGGTTAACATGAATACCTACCTGATGAAATTAGAGAATTAAATGAGGTAATACTCATAATGACATCACAATGACTGGCATTTAGTAAGTGCTCCTTTAACATAAACTACTACTGTTATAATTAGCACCACAATTTATTTTTCCTTATCTACAAAATGAGCATATTGAATTAGAATATCTCAAAGATCTTGAAATTCTGATTTGAACTACAACAGAAAATGAATATAATGAAATAAGGGATGGAGAACTAACATTTTGAGGTTACATTTTGTATGTCTATGTCCATTTTTATTTATGTCAGAAGCTTCAATGCATACTGGCTAATTAAGCAAAGAGAATTGTTTTAGTCAGCTATTTCACTGCTGTGACTAAAAGATCTGATCAAGAATTAAAGAAGAGGAAAAGTTTGAGGGCTCATAGTTTCAGAGGTCTTAGTCCATAGAAGGCCGGCTCCATTTCTCAGGGCTCGAGGGGAGGCAGAGCATCATGGTGGAAGAGTAGAAGAGTGTGGTAGAGGGAAGCAACTCACATCATCAGGAAGCAGAGAGATATGGAGAGTCTTTACTCTCCAGATACAAAATATATACCCCAAACCACACCCCAATTCCAGTCTCCTCCAGCCACACCCTACGACTTCAGTTACCGTTCAGTTAATCCCTTACACTGATTGGGTTAAGATTCTTACAACCCGATCATTTCTCTTCTGAACCTTCTTACATTGTTTCGCACATGAGCTATTGGGGGACACCTCATATCCAAACCATAATAAGGATGAATCCCAGCAGGGTAAGGGAAGGAACTCAACACTGGGTCAAATGCATAGTCAGAAGAGAACTGGCTCTCTCAGTTGTGTTAGAACTAAACATGGAGAGAAAGAGCTGAATTGACTCTCTCTCTCTCTCTCTCTCTCTCTCTCTCTCTCTCACACACACACACACACACACACACATATATTTCACATAGGATATAGATCTGTGACTTTAATGCTGATAATAATTGTGAAGGGGTAACTGGATTTATAAAGATAGTCACGGAAGTAATCCTATACAATGAAAGAGAAACAGAATTCTGAGATCTTAAGTGTAATAACAATTATGTTTCCCCATAGAAACAATCTTTATATTCACAGTAGCTTTTAAAAAGTCCAGTCACTACAAAGTTTTAAAATTAAAATGTATCTTTCTTTTAAACTGATAAAGTAACATATGTTTACATATGTTTACATTTTTTTAAAAAGGGGGGAAATTCAGAAAAGTATGAGGGGAAAAAAATGTCAAGTGAATCTTTTACATCATTTGAGAGATGATACATTAACATCCGGAGTCCTATTCCAAATGACCTATCCATGCAGGTGTGCCAAGATGAGTGGGCAGGAGAGTGACATTTCTTCAGGCCAAGCCTAGGCAGGACCCCTTTCTTCCCAGAGATAAGTATGCTTTGAGTAGACAAAAGCCAGGGAATACTGGTAATATGATATGAGCAGAGGTGTTAAACTCTCCTTCTTAGAAAAGGGCTGGGGATGAGGCTCAGTGGCTAAGTGCCCCTGAGTTCAATGCCTGGTACCAAAAAAAAAAAAAAGAAAGAAAGAAAAAGAAGAAAAAAATCCTCTGCTTTCTGACTGATGAATTTCATGTTCTCCCCACAACCCATATGTCACCCCTCCCAGAAGTCTTTCACTAAAGTAGTGATAAAGAGGCAGTACAAAAGGCTTGCAAAAATTTCCCCAAGCCACTATTATAATACAGTTCACGTTACTGTTTGATTTTTTTGTTTGTTTCTTTATGTTGTTGTTGAGTCTTCTTTGCCTTCTAGCAAGGAAACTCCACCAGAGGATGGGTGAGTCTCATTTGCTTCTAAACACTGATACCTGGCTCACAGTATACTCAAATAACGTGTTACATAATGTGATTAGACACAGAATGTCCCCAAAAGATCATGCGTGGGAACCATGAACTTAATGTGGCAAAGTTCAGAGGTGGGACTTTTAGGCATTGATTAGGGATCTGACCTCATCATCCATTGACAGCTGAAAGGACAACTGGGAAGTGGAACCTACTTGGAAGAACTAGCCACTGGAGGTGTGCCCTAGAGGGGTTTGTATTAGCTGCCAAGAGCTAAGCAGTTTTGTTTTATGATGCCCTTCCACCATGATGTTTCTGTGATTTTGTCAGTTGGCCATGTGCTGAGAACTCTAAACTGAACCAAAATAAATCTTTCCTACCCAAACTATTCTTGTCAGTTATTTTGGTTATAGCAAAAAAATGCTAATATACATAATGAATAAATAAATGAAAAAAGAACTTTAAAGTCTTTACAGTGTTTGGAAAAAAAATGAGGAGACAGAAAATCTGTGGTGAGATTAAAACTTAAGAAAATTAACAGGAAGAAAATTACTCCCTGTATAGAAAATTTTGCTTGAGCTGCATTTTTCATAGGACTGGAGCAGAAGTTAAATCTATTAGGGTAACCAAAGAAATTACTAATTATGGATATTAAATATCATAAGCCCTAACATCTTAAATAAAGACTTGAATGAAATTAGGCTGAGACCAAAGGCAGCAAGTTAGAGACTTCAAAGAAACAGCCCTGATCTAACTTTGAACATCTCACTATAAAAGATAAGAAAGATCTCTCAAAGAAGAGTCAGAATAAAAATAACAGGCAGGCACATCAATGTTTATAGCAGCTCAACTATGGAACCAGCCTAGGTGCCCTTCAACAGATAAACAAATAAAGAAAATGTGGTATATATACAAAATGGAATATTACTTAGCTATAAAGAAAAATGAAATTATGGCATTTGCCAGTAAATGGATGGAACTGAAGAATATGCTATGTGAAATAAGCAATCCCAAAAAACCAAAGGCCGAATGTTCCCTCTGATATGCAGATTCTAACTCACAATAAAGGGAGAGGGTAGGGAAGAATAGAAGTACTTTGGATTAGACAAAGGGGAATGCAGGGGAGGGAGCGGGGAATGGGAATAGGAAAGACAGTAAGTGAATCAGTCATTACTTTCCTATGTTTCATATATGAAAACACAACCAATGTAATTCTATAACATGTACAACCAGAAGAATGGGAAGTTGTACTCCATGTAAGTATAATGTGTCAAAACACACTGTCATGTATAATTAAAAGAACAAATTTAAAAAAGAAAGAAAAAAAATAGGCAGGTTTGATGAAGTTTGCCTTGCTAAGCTTACAAATTATTCCATATGCTGCCACTGCAAATATGAATTCTGATTAGTAATTCAGTATGAATTATCTGATTGTTTGTAAGATATTCTACTATGAATGCTGCATTTTAAAAATTTCAATTGTAGTTCTATAACATTTAAGTTCAAGATATCTGATGAGATAGTATACCATTATGCTATCCAGTAAGGTAACCAGTAGTCACATGTGGCTACTGGGAACATGAAATGTAACTAGTCAGAACTGAGATGTGCTATTAAGTGTAAAATATACAACTGAATTTGAATTATTAATAAATGTAAAATATTCCACTAATAATTTTATATAATATTTTGAGACAGGTAAAATATATTAAGTTTAAATTCACCTGTTTCATTCTACTTTTACTATGGCAATCAGAAAAATTTAAATTACATATTGGGCTCCTATTTGCAGCCTGCATTATAATTCTATTCAACAGCACTGATACAGAACAATGGTTCTTAACTAAGGATGATTTTATACCCAGGGAACATTTGGCAATGTCTGAAGACATTTTCTGTTCTCCCAAATGGGACAATGTTACTGACATCTTGTTATGGTTTGGATATAAGGTGGCTCCCCAAAGTTCCTGTGTCAATGTAGGAATATTCAGAGGTGAAATAATTAAGATCTGAAAGCTATAACCTAAACAGTCCACCCTAGTTTGAATGGGCTAACTGGATGGTAACTCTAAAAGTGGAGTGTGGCTGATGGAGGGGCAGTCACTGGAGGCATACCTTAGAAGTGTTCGACTTCCCTGTGGCCCCTTTCCCCTTTCTCCCTCTGCTTCTCATCCGCTGGGTCCTGGGCTTCTTTCCTCTACCATGCTTTTGTACCATGTTCTGCCTTATCTTGCGCCCAGAGCAATGGAGTTGGCCAATCATGGACTGAACCTCTGAAATGGTGAGCCCAAATAAACTTGCTCTTCACTAAGTCTTACACACACACACACACACACACACACACACACACACACACACATTTAGTGGTAGAGGGACATAACTATATTTTATTTATTTTTATGTGGTGCTGAGGCTTGAACCCAGTGCCCCACATGCACCAGGCAAATGTTCTACCACTGAGCCACAATCCCAACTAAGTTGTTCTTGTCAGGTATTTTGGTCACAGCAATGAAAAGCTGCCTAACACACATCTAGTGGGGTAGAGGCAAGAGATGCTGCTAAATATCCTTCAATGCATAGGTTATCCCTCCAAAACAAAAAGTTCTCTGACTCAAAATGGCACCAAACTTGAGATAATCTGGAAGAGAGAAATGGTTAAAGAACAGACTTTGGAGTGAGACTGCCCAGTTTGAAAACCATTAACCATCAACTAGCTTGGGCAAACTGCCTAAACTCTCTTTGATTTATATTCCTCATCTGTCAAAGGTGGTATCAAAGGTAGTAACTCCTTCACAGAGTTGTTAGGGGACAGGCATATAATGCGTGCTCAAAAATGAATTACGATTAGAAAATTTTAATTTATCTCTATTTCATGAAACAATTTCTCATTTTTAGATTTTTCTCTATGATTTTATCAGTCTTATAAATAAACTATCTTCTTTTTAAAAAGTTTATTTTTTTTAAAGTTAGGGAAATAATTTTCTTTTATCTTACAAAGTTATAGATACAAATGGATACTATACCATAATTACTATTAAAACACATCACAACAGAACTTTTTCTTCTAATATGCATGCATAGTTTCTTACCCAGGCTTGCTTTAAGGGGGATGGGAGGGTCCCTGTATTTCTGGTCAAGGAGGAAGCTTGATGTCAAGTTTCTATGGTACTTACAGATGGAAGCAGAAGTCCCAGTCAGTGTCATTGCTAACAGTTGGGATGTAGATAGGGCTGGCTTGCATCTTCTTCCTAGCAAGAATCATACGTGAGATCAGCTATGAGAAAAAGGCTTAGGAGTTTGTTTTATTTTCCCTCTGTTGGCTACTACTAACATTAAATTTAAACTGCCAAATGTAAACCCACAGATAACTATACAAACTCATGTATGGAGATGCCTAGAAAGCAGAAAATAAAGACATTTGCAAAAAAAAAAAAAAAAAAAAAAAAAAAAAAAAAAAAAAAGCCTGACATATTTCTTTTTCCTAATTTCTATTCCACATTACTTCTCTAAAATGCTGAGGGGTTTGTTGTTATTTGTTTTTACACTTAAAAGTCACAATTTTACATTTACACATCCGAACTATGGTCATCTACTTAAATTAACTCAAATATTCTTTGGCAGGCCTGATGGAAAGAAGACTCAAACAAAGCAACCAGTTCTCAGCACTAAATGAAGTACATTCACTGCATTAGTTAATTCTCCTCCTTTTCCTGGGCACCAATTCACTATTTAATTGGAGATGGTAGTTAAGGAGTAACACCCATGTGCCTACTTTGATTGCTGCTGTTAGGTAATGAGGGAAATGGCTGAAACACATGGTGGAAAATGTGATTTATAAACATTTGTGAATTTCATTTCTCAGGGTTGTCGAATCGAATCCATATCCAATGCACAATTATGAAACATTAATACCCACCACGTCCCTCCTCATTTCATCCTACAATGTCACTCATTCCCACCGGAATCAGGAGTAGCTAGCTCTCTCTGACCCAGGTTCCCATATACGAAATACCCAAATATCAAAAATCCTTCTAATCCCTATTTTCACAACTCCTACATTCTGTTCCCATAAGTTTCCACAGTGCAACAAATTTAGGACACCACACTGAGGCCCTTCTCTCAAGGAAGGGCGCTGTCTCCTTTTCCGCGGTTGCTCCTCGGTAACTTGGTAAGCCCGGTCGCCACGTGCCGGGCCTGTTCCGGAGCTCCCGCCCACCAGCGCAGAGGCGGCGGTTCTGGGCGTACCTGGCCTTGGGTTGAGAAGCCACGCCCCGGATCTAGCCCTCCAGGCTCCCTCGCCCGCGCCGTTCAGCTACCGGGGGCAGCGTCAGCGTCGAGGCTTCAGCCGACCGGGTTCCGGAAGCCACAACTGTGCCTCGCGGAAACTACAGGGTTAGCGAGATCGCCTTCGGCCTTGGCCGCCCGGGTTCCTGCCCTTGAAAGACAATGGGGTTGCCGTGGGAACTGAACGCTGCGCACGCGCCCAGAGCGCCGGCGCTGTAGCCATGGCGACGCGGGGCACTTCCGGTCCCGAGGAAGCCGGGAGGCCCTTAGGCCCTCGGCGTCTGGCAGTGGCGCGCTTTCTGTCTTCTCGAGTTCAGGCTGGTCCTTGAATTTGCCGCCTCTGCTGCTCCAATCGTCGTTTCCGCCCGAAGATGACGAAGAAAGGATAAATCTCGTCGAAGGAGGGGAAGGAACACCAGTCTCAGGATACTTCTTCTTTAAAGCTGCGATGTCCTCGCGCGGCATTCAGCGACATCCCCCCTCCCCCGAGGCGCCCCGCATTCCGTTCCGCGCACCCTGCACCCCCGCGCTCCCGGGTGTTCCGAGTCCCAGACCCCAGAGGACAGACTCAGATACCCCTCCTGACGGTGCTGGCTTCGTCTGTGTTCTCTCCCCAGGCACAATCGCAGCCAGGCTTGTTCAGAAAAGTGGAATGCAGGAAGTGAGTAGCCTAAGAAAAGGGCGGCTGGATGGACCAGTGGTTAGCAGCTGGAATGTTTTCGAAGAGAGGAGGGCACATTTGGCAACCACCGCATCACAACCAGTCAGTGATCTGAAACACACAGTAGTAATGCACACAAGCGCGGAGGGAATCGTGATCAATACCTAAGTGAACAACCCCAGCCCTGGAATGTTTGGGTTTAAGGGTGTTATCATGAACCCGACAATGGACTGGTTTGACGTTGGAATGGATATATAACCACCCCCCCAACAAACAGTAGGCTAGGTAGAGATGGGCAGTATTTACTGGGATCTTGAAAGATGGAATTTACATTTGATGTTTGTTCTTTCTGGCTGTAGGGTGGAAGTTAAATTGCCATTGATCTGAGACTGCAAAGATATCCTCTAGGTTGGTAATGTTATTTAAATGAGTTTGCTTAAAATCTTGAAGTAAAACCTGGATCATCTGTTAAAATAAATCCGTATCATTGAGCTCCTGAGTCAAAATTTTGGAAAATAACCCACTCTCTTGATTATTTTGTTTCCTAAGAGAACCCTTGGCATGGAACAATTATGAAAGCAATGAACAAGATGTCAAGGTTATTATTTTAACTCTAGCCAAGTTGATCCAAGTCAACCCATGGATCCCAATTTTCTTACAGTGAATATGTTTGTACTGCTTGCTTTCTAAAGCCCCTTCCAGCTTCAGGATTCTGTAAGGATTTTTGTGACTCTAGGAACAGTATTTAATATGTGTGGAGATTAAAAAGGAAGAAACTATTTCCTGTTCTCTAACACTTGTTTCTCTAACCCTTTGTTAAGTTGGGCATCATCAAAGTGAAGTTTTACTGTTTTTTTCTGGGAAATGACTGTGAGTATGTTTCTAAGTGTATTAAAGGTGAGTTTTCTTTCTTAAACACTTCCTTTTGCTGATTATTGTGAAGGTTAATATGGATCAGGACAGTCACTGAATTCCCATTCCTAAAACCAACACTCTGGTTCTGCCTCTGTTTAATAAGCTCTGACCAGAATCATGTTGCTCTCATCTGCAAAATTATAAACTAAGAGAACCTTAAAGACTCATAGAATTCCAAATCTCTGTGATTCTTCTTCTCTTGCTGTCTTAACCCCATCCCTCAATATAAAACTTAGTTGTAGTATATGCACTCTAGGATTGCTCACTAACTCTAGAGTGGAATGCCAGTAAGCTGGGTGGACAGTGTTTGTTTTGTTTTTTATCCTATGTTCACTTACATTACCTCCCTGATCTCAAAGTAGAAGAGGTAATCATTGCTGTTGTAAAAATCGCAGAGGAAGCATATGTAGAGGGTATTTTTAGAATTGCACAGCTCCAAATCTAAATGTGATTATCTCAACTGTTTTACCCCAGGAACTGTGAAATTTAAGAACAAGAAAATCCAAATAAAAGTTCTCTTGGAACACATTTTTTTGATATCTCAAGGCAGAGTTAGATGCATTACTTCTGAGTTCCCACAGTATCCTGTCCACAATCTCATCATAACTCTCACCACACAATTTTGGCACTCTATTTACTTGCAAATTTCTCACTCCCATGCTTCCTTTCATTCACTCAGACAAAAAGATCTATTGAATAACTTCCTATATGCCAGATACTGTTCTAAGCATTGAGCAAACACAGTTGGACAAACAAGCAAAGATTTTGCTCTTCTGGAATTTATATTCTACAAGATGATGAAAAACACAGATACTAGTAAACAATATGGTGTCTTTGCAAGTTAGAAAAAGACATATGCCTTATGTAGTACACAGCAACACTGTGAATTAAAAAAAACTTCCTCCTCTAGCTCAACTGAAGCCTGTGCTAAGGAGTACAGCTCTTAGAACATAAGGGAAACTGGATTTCAGGACTCATTCTCTCCCACACCCAGTGAACCACCTTATATGCAAGAGAAAATGATACAGAGAAAAATAAGCCAGGTAAGGAATCTAGAAAGTGATGTTGTCATGTGTGCATGGGAATGCTCTTATATACTGTGATTGAGGAGGTTCTCACAAAATAGCACTAGGCAGAGACCTCAAGACAAAAGGAGCAAAATCATGCAAATATATAGAACATTCTAGGATGTTGAGAGCAAGTACAAAGGCCCTGAGACTGGAGCATGTTTAATGGAGGCAAATAATAGTAAAAGGGTAAAAAAATGAGGATACAGGAGAGTTGGGAGCACAGTAGGGCATCAGGTCATACCAGGCCTTTTAACAATTCACCCGCCCAGTCAGAATACTTAATACCTACTAGGTAACAGGCCATTTGAAACTCCTTATAAGCAGGAGATGTTATCACCATTGAGCCCATAGCAGTCAGCACAGTGCCTGGGATATCATCGCTGTTAATAGCATTTAATAAATGAAATCATCTTTAGGAACTATTAGTGGAGACTCTTGCCTCTGAATGTTGTCAGTTCATCATTTTTGCTATAATAAGTCACCACAAACTTATTAGCTTAATAAAACACCAAATTATTTAATTCTGGAAATGAGCAGTCTGAAATGGGTGTCACTGGGCTGAGTGATTCCTTCTTATTGAAATGTAATTTAGTTATTTTTCTAGGTTCTAGAGCCCAATTATGTTCCTTCTTTTATGACCCCTTTCTCCATCTTCAAAAACCAGCAGCACAGCATCTTCAAATCTCTCTAACTCTTCCTTTCACTTTTAAAGGACCCTTATTGTTGCATTAGGTCCACCTGGATAATCTTATTTTAGTGCAAATTGGTTATTTTTATTTTATTTTTTTAGTTATACATGACAGTAGAATGTATTTTGGCAAATTATATATACATAGAGTATTATTTATTCTATTTAGGATCCCACTCTGTGGTTGTACATGATGCGGAGTTACCTGGTCATGTATTCAAAATACAAGGCTAGGAGAGCCATGTCTGATTAATTCAGCTGTCTTTTCTATTTTCCTCTCCCCTTCTATTCATTTCCCTGTATCTAATCTAATGGATTTCTATTATTCCCCTCCCCAACCTCCCTTGTTTTGGGTTAGTATCCACAAATCAGAGTGAATACTGGCCTTTGGTTTTTTGGGATTAGCTTATTTCACTTAGCATGGTTTTCTCCATTTCCATCCATTTACTAGCGAATGCCACAATTTCATTCTTTTATGGCTGAGTAATATTCCATTGTGTATATACACCACATTTTCTTTACTTATTCATCTTAAGGACACCTAGGTTGTTTCCGTAGTTTGACTATAGTGAGTTGAGCTGCTTTAAACATGGATATGGGTGTGTCACTGTAGTATGCTGCTTTTAAGTTCTTTGGGTATAGACTGAGGAATGGGATAACTGGGTCAAATGGTGGTTCCATTCCAAGGAATCTCCAAACTACTTTCCATAGTGGTTGCACCAATTTGCAGTCCCACTAACAATGTATGAGTGTACCTTTCTCCCCAGTCCTTGTAAGGCAAACTGATTATTAATTCTCCTTTGCCATGTAAGTTAACATATTCATAGATTCCAGGAATTACAAAGATGGAATTCCAGTGGAGATGGTGAGGGAGTACTTATTCTGCCTTCCAGAGTGTATTTAACCTGTCTTAAATGCAGGTTTTGAAGACTTCTTGAGGAAACACATAGGCAGCTCCTCACTACCCATCTCCTCTGGCTTTTAGACGCTTACATCATTTGGCCATGTCCTGCTCCTTTTTCTCCCCTCCACAACCTTTTTATAATCTGGTACATCTAGACAGTTCTTATGTGGGCCATTTCTTCCCATTGTAGGGCCTGGTGTATAAATTTGTAGACGTATCCCTCTGTTGTCTTCTTACCACCATCTCTTGGAACTTACTGCAGGGAAGCCTTTCCAACTGCTGGAAAACACATTGATTGGTTCCTTAACTAGTGACTATTATGCCCCAAACTTCCATATTGCTTATTGGTCCTCTGCCCTGAGCTGGTGAACAAAAACTCCTGCTTTGTAAATGTCCTGCTTCCAACAGTCCAATCTGTTGCTTTCTCCAGCTCACCCTACCTTGCAGCCTGCCTTTTAGCTTTGCTTAAAGAGCATCACCCCCATCTTTGCTGGGTAGTGTTTCTGCTGTCATCAGCACCCAACATTCCAGATTTATGTCACATTGCAAAAAGCTGTGCTTCAACACGTTCTGGGAGCATTTTCTCCACACTGCATATCATGTGTTTATCATAAGATGGGTGGGTTTGATTATGAAAGGCTTTGGAACCTGTCTTAACAGAGTTTATGTAAGAACACATTAATATCTCTCGTTGAACCAATATGAAGGAAAGGCCATTCTTTCTTAATCTGGCGTGCAAAGTATTCTGAATTTTAAAAGTCTGCTTGTATCATGATGGAAGCTAATGTGAAAATGGGCAATTTGAAAGTTATCCACAGAATCCTCACATGTGTAAAGACATGCATAGGATAGTCATTGATTGCATCATTTTTATAGCTTTAAAATACTGCAAGCAGATTAATGCCCATCAGTAAGGAACTAGTTACATACAGTTAGCATTAAGAAATATTACTTGGCAGTTAAAAGGTATGAGATATGTGCTGAGAGAACCATCTCCATGGTGTTTAAAGAAGATAGAGAACTCACCTATAGAATGTCTCAGCTCACCCAAGAAACTTCCTAACTGCTGCTGTTAGGAGAGGTGAACTAAAGGTTGGGAGTGAGAGATTTATTTTTGGTTTATTTAATTTGTCTGACAATTAGAGCCTGAATTCTTATCACTGAGGGATATGTGTTTCCTTTTGGCTTGCGAGGCATTTCTTTCCATCTAGAACTCATTTGAATTTATTTAGGTTTCCTGCCTAGCAGAGTGCCCTCATTAAATCATCCTCGGTTGTTAGGTTGGCCACAGCTGAAGTAAGTTCTCTCAGGGTGCACACACTTGATAATTTAAAATGTCAAAACCTACACCATTTGCATTATTTTTTTCATTGGGAGTAGGGATGCATTAAAGGTTCTCTTAGTAAGCACTGAGAATCACACACATGCTTTGAAATCCAGTTTGGTACCAAGCAGCAATAAATTTAAGTGGTAAAATCATTGTAGGGGTGCCAGGCTAGCTCAGGCACAGGTAAGAGCTGTGGAGTCAGGACCCAGACCCCGGGAGTTAGGTAGGAACAGGCTTATGGCGAGCAGCCTGCAAACTCGTTTATTGCAGGAAAAACCATACATTTTATAAACTTTTTGCCCGATCACAATGTGCCACGGGGGATCAGACCACCAGGCTCCTATACAAATGTTGGGAGAAATCCTAGTTCTTGGCTCGCAGAAGTTAATGTCTCAAGTGTGTAAACTTGCAGAGAGGAGCATTCCACTCTGACCACCTAGGAATGCAAACAACTGCCCCCAAATTGACCTAGTGTTACCAAGGGAACCTGTATAGGGGCCTGGTGGTCTGATCTCCTGTGGCACATTGTGATCGGGCAAAAAGTTTATAAAATGTATGGTTTTTCCTGCAATAAATGAGTTTGCAGGCTGCTCGCCACAAGCCTGCTCCTACCCAACTCCCGGGGTCTGGGTCCTGACTCCGTGGCTCTTGCCTGCACCTGAGCTAGCCTGGCACCCCTACAAATCATGTTGAGTGAAGACAAGTGGCCTTAGTACTAATTGATTTATGGGTGTTCATTTTATATCCTGCTACTTTGCTGAATTCATTTATGAGTTCTAGATGCTTTCTGGTGTGTTTTTTGGTCTTCTATATATAGACTCATATCCTTGGCAAATAGGAATAGTTTGCACCCTTTTTTCCTATTTGTATCTCTTTGTTTCTTTTGCCTGAGTGCTCTGGCTAGGGTTTCAAGGAGTGTTGAATAGGAGTGGTGAAAGAGGGCATTCCTGGGCTGGGGATATAGCTCAGTTGGTAGAGTGCTTGCCTTATAATGCACAAGGCCTTGGGTTCAATCCCCAGCGCCGCAAAAAAATGAAAAAAGAAAGAGGGCATTCCTGTCTTGTTCCAGTTCCTAGAGGAAATGCTTTCAATTTTTTTTCCATTTAGAGTGATGTTGACCTTGGGTTTAGTAAATATAGCTATTACAATGTTGAGGTATGTTTCTCCTATCCTTAGTTTTTCTAGTGGTTTGAACATGAAGGGGTACTGTATTTTGACAAATGCTTTTTCTGCATCTATTGAGATAATCATGTAATTTTTGTCTTTAAGTCTATTGATACAATGAATTATGTTTGTTGATTTTCATGTTGAACCAACCTTGTATCCCTGGGATGAACCCTACTTGATCATGGTGCACTATCATTTTAACATGTTTCTCTATGTGGTTTGCCAGTATTTTACTAAGATTTTCTGTATCTTGTTCATGAGGGATATTGGTCTGAAGTCTTCTTTCCTTGATGTGTCTTTGCCTTGTTTTGGTATCAGGGTGATACTAGCTTCATAGAATGAATTTGAAAGGGTTTCCTTTTCTATTTCATGGAATAATTTGAGAAGTATTGGTGTAAGTTCTTCTTTGAAGGTCTGGTAGAACTCTGCTGAGAATGCATCTGGTCCTGGGCTTTTTTTATTTTTGGCTCTTGATAGCATCTTCGATTTCATTGCTGAAATTATCTGTTTAAGTTTTTATGTCCTCCTGTGTTCCTATACACAATGATCAACTAGCTGAAAGGGAATTAGGAACACTATCCCATTCACAATAACCTCAAAAAAAAAAAAAACAGGGGGGGAATCAATCTAACAAAAGAAGTGAAAGACCTCTACAGTGAGAACCTCAGAGCACTAAAGAACGAAATTGAAAAAGACCTTAGAAGATGGAAAGATCTCCCATGTTCCTGGTTAGGCATAATTAATATAATCAAATGACCATATAGATTTAATGCAATTCCTTTTAAAATTTCAGTGATGTTGTTCATAGAAATAGAGAAAGCAGTCCTGAAATTTATTTGGAAAAATAAGAGGCCTGGAGTAGCCAAAGCAAAACTTAGCGAGAAAAGTGAAGCAGGAGGCATCACAATACCTGATCTTAAATTATACTACAGAGCTATAGTAACACAAATGGCATGATATTAGCACAAAAACAGACATGAAGACCAAAGGAACAGAATGGAAGACACAGAGACATACACACATAAATAGCTATCTCATCCTACACAAAGATGCCATAAACATATTAGAGAAATGGTAGCTTCTTCAACAAACGGTGATGGGAAAACTGTAAATCCACATGTAAGAAAATGAAATTAAATCCCTATCTCTCAACCTGCAGAAAACTCAAAGTTAATCAAGGACCTAGACATTAGACCAGAGACTCTGCCCTACTAGAAGAAAATATAGGCCCAACTCTCCATCATGTCAGCTTAGGAACTGACTTTCTCAACAAGACTCCTAAGGTGCAAGAAGTAAAATCAAGAATCAATAAACAGGATGATATCAAACTAAACACTTCTTCACAGCAAAGGAAACTATCAAGAACATGAACAGAGAGCCTACAGAATGGGAGAAAATCTTTGTCACCTACACCTCACAGTATTAATCTCCAGGATATATAAAGAAGTCAAAAAACTTAACAACCAAAAAATAGATAACCCAATCAATAAATGGGCTAAGGAACTGAACAGGCACTTCACAGGAGAAATATGAATGGCCAACAAATACATGAAAAAATGTTCAACATCTCTAGCATTTCTAGAGAAATACATATTTAAACTACACTGAGATTCCACTTCACTCTAGTCATAATGGCAATTATCAAGAATACAAGTAGCAATAAACGTTGGTGAAGATTTGAGGGAAAAGTTTCACTTATTCATTGCTGGTTGTTATGGTTTAAGTTGTGAGGTGTTCCCCAAAAGCTCATGTGTGAGACAGTGGGAGAAGGTTTGGAAGAAAAATGATTGGGTTATACCCATAACCTTATCAGTGAGTTAATCCCCTGATAGAGATTAACTGAATGGTAGCTGAAGTGGTAGGGTGTGGCTGGAGGAGGTGGGAATTGGGGGGGTGGCTCTGGGGTATAGATTTGTATCTGGTGAGTACACTATCACTCTTTGCTTCCTGATCATGGTGTGAGCTGTTTCCCTCTGCCACAGTCTTCCACCATGATGTCCTGTCTCACCCAGAGCCCCAAGAAATGGAGCTGGCCTTCTGTGGACTAAAACCTCTGAAACCTTAAGCCTCCAAATAAACTTTTCCTCCTCTACAATTATTCTGGTCAGATCTTTTAGTCGCAGTGGCAAAAGAGCTGACTAAAACACAGGTGGGACTGTAAAGTGGTGCAACCACTATGGAAATCTATATGGAAATTCCTCAGGAAACTAGAAATGAAACCACCATTTGATTAATGTATCCCACTCCTCGGTCTATACCCAAAGGACTTAAAATCATCATGCTACAGTGACACAACCATACCAATGTTTATAGCAGCTCAGTTCACAGTAGCTAAGCTATGAAACCAGCCTAGATGCTCTTCAACATATGAACAGATTGAAAAAATGTCATATATATATTCACAGTGGAATATTACTTAGCCATAAAGATGAATGAAATTGTGGCATTTTCTGGTAAATGGATGGAATTGGACACTATCATGCTAAGTGAAATAAGCCAATCCAAAAAAAAAAAAAACAAAGGCTGAATGTTCTTTCTGTTATGTAGATGCTGACACATAATAAGGGGTAGGGAAGGGAATAGTACAAGTTCATTGAATTAGGCAAAAGTGAATGAAGGGAAGGCAGGGAGGATGGGAATAATAGAATAAATCAGATGGAACCTTCCCATGTTCATATATGAATACATGACCAGGATTATTCCACATTATGTACAATCACAGTAAAGGAATCCTAATTAGAATAAGTTATACTCTATGTGTGTATAATATGTCAAAATACACTTTACTGTCAGATATACCTAAAAAGAATAAAAAATACCAAAAAAAAAAAAAATACTTATTACTCAAATAGCTGTACCTATTTCATTGTCATTTGGTATTTATGATTTTAACCTGCAAGAATTCATTCTACAAGAATTTTCTAGAATGAATTAATTCTTGTTAGAGTAAGAGAATGTATTTCAATTTTTAAAAAACCATTACCTTTAAAGAAGATAACAGGTGGGGATTATGGGGGATTGGGATAATGGAATCTAGTGGAGGCTTCCAAACAGATAAAAAGGCAACAGAGCAAATGAGAGGCAATTTTGAATTAAATGACTAGGATGTAATTGCCTCAAAGTGTCTGATAATTGGGGCAGGCTCAGGGTGAAAGCAAGAGCTGGGAGACAGAATGAGTTGAGACCGTGTGCCTCAGCGTGGACAATTCCCACATCTGAGCATCATGCAAAATACAAAAGCCCAAAATGCAAAATACAAAAGGGATGCTTATGAAGACACTGAAAACAACACAGATGCAAAATGAAACAAGTTTATTTTCTGCAATAATTTCTGTAAATTATAAAGACAAAATGCTAAACTACAGCATATAACTTTTCAATATTTAACCAGAGTACTTGTAATAAATATGCATCCTGAAACAAGATAAAAGGCTACACTTTGTCAGGCATCCTACAAAATGTCTCAAGTTTTATACTCTGCAGCATTTCTGTGCGGGGACATGATGGGGGGGGTTGTTTTTTATTTTCTTAAGTGCTGTGACAAAAAGTCCTTTCACATTTCTTTGGAGCATTTTTGAAATTGCTTAACTATAATTAAACAACTTAAGTAACAACACCAAGCTTTAAAGCCATTTCATTTTGCTGTCGTTGGTCCTCATCCAATACAGATTAACATATCATCCAGTTCAGCCAAACCCCCTGAGCCCAGGCAGCCCCGCGATAAGTGGGCCCTGTCAAAGCAGGCCTCCACTTTTAGTTATATACTAAAAGTTCTGTATTCTGTTTATCTCCCTCAAGATCAATGCCAGAAGAGAAGCTGCAAGCAAGTAAGAAACATTTTTATCCTGAAAGCGAAGTGAACAGAGCTACTTTCCCCCAAGACTTTTGCTATGCACCATGTAACCATATCAGGATTTTTAGTTTCAAAGCTGAAAAACTGATTGGTACTAACAGTCTTTCCAGAGACAATTTATGGGTGCTTGTAGAGTTGGGACATTCAAAAATATTCAACGGGTAAAAAGAGGATTTACTATTTTCAGAAATGCACCGCAGCTCTGAGGAAATGTGGCAGAAGTCTTAGGGGTATTGGTGGCAGCTCATATGAAGTTGGGAATATATAACTACCTTTGCTACAGCTGAAAACTTTGAGGAAAAAGTTATATTTTTTAAAAGTCTTAAGCATGGTTACCTAAAAAATAGTTTGTTAATATAATCTAATGTAATTTCACTTATTTAGGGGCTTAGATATGAAAACATCTTTTAAGAGCCAATAAAAATATTATAGAGAAAAAAACACTTTTTAAAAAAATTGAGGTTAAGTACTATGAGGCATTTCTTTTGGCTGTAAACACACAGTTTACTGTCCCTTGTTGAAACACAAATGTTTGGATTTCCTGAGCTTCACAGGTAACAGCAGGAGGCAAGTTTGCATAGAAAATTTGCAATATGTCAATGATTTGCTTATAAAAACTTTTAAGGACTGTTTGCTTTTGCTTTTAAACTTCATATTTTAGTTAATAGTGCTCATCAAACTGAGTTGATAAGCAGGGTAAGGAAATACATAAGGCAGCTTAGGGGAAGAAAGGTGGAATCATAGGTTTTAAATCCACAGGATATTATGATAAAGGGTTTAAGCATGCACTTCGTTAACTAGTGCCATACTAATTTGGTTAGAAATTAAATCCTGTTTTGAAATTGAAAACCAAAGGTTAAAAAGCTCTCCTGTGCTGATTGGCACAGCCCAAGGGCAGGAATTGACGCAACTATGCTGCATGGAGGTCTCAATAGATCACTCAGTAGTGATGAAGCCACTTAGCTGGACAGGATGTCTACCTGCCAACATCAGGACCAGACCTCTGGGTGCAGCTGATCCCAGCTCTGGAATCTGAAGGGATGATGGACTTTCACCTCTGTGGTCTGAAGTCTCTAAGCAGTTCTGAGGAGGGCAGTCTTTTCCTGGGGACTAGTCCTCAGAATCCTTTGGAACGGGAAGAAGCTACACTAGGTCACAGTGCACACCACAAATGAGAACAATGGCAGTGGTTGCCAACAACTGGGTCTAATACAGGGATGGACGACAAGGGGCAGTGTACTGCCAAGGAATCCACTTTACTTCTTTTGGGACTGGTTTTTACACATGGTAAGGATTTGCTTCAGTACTTTCTGGACATCTTCATCCATCTGGCCCTAGAAAATTCACACAAAGACATTCATTAGAACCTCAAGTCATGGCACTTTCTTTTTTAGGGAATGAGGCCTAGAAATGGATGGAGGCCCTGACTCATTCCTTCCAACTCTCAGAGGAATATCAGCCCTATCTGTTCCCACATTTCCATGAGGAACTGAGTCAAAGAGAGTGCCCTGCTGTTATCCGTCAGAAGGATGAGTCTCGGTCTGCTAAAACCCTCAGCAAAGGGTGTCCAGAGTCTCAATTACACATGTGAGTCCAGCCAGCCAGAACATCAACAAAGGCAGGAAAACAGCAGTGCCTAGGACTCTGGAAATATCTCCATGCCTGGAAAACAAATTCTGGTCTTCGTGATGGACAGCAGTCTCAACTTCATGCATCTATTATGAGGAGACTGCTACCAATATAAACAGGGTTCAAGGTTCTTGACCCAAAATCCAAAACAAAGAAAAAGGCATCTTAAATCCTGCCAATGAAAAAGATTCTCTTCTAATTCTCGTTCCTTCTATTAGTTTGAATGATAGGAATGTGGGCAACATTTGCTGCTATATTTCTTTAGGATGTCTAGATACTTCACTGGGCATTACCATACCTGCACAGCGTACAGAAGATGCATTCTATAAACTGATATGACCTCCTGGTGTTGCTTCTTGCAATCCTACAGAGACAATTTGGCATTATTAGGAAATCTTTAAAGAACAATAAAACAAACACAAACAAAAAACTTGAGAAAGCTGCCATTAGATGATATGTAACTCATTTCCTCCACGAGCATAAGAAGCTTGTTTGCTATGACTTCACTGGCTTGTGTATTTCTGTATACTTGCCAATATTCTTAGAAAAAAAAATTCTGCTTATTTCATTTTGGCATGCCAAATTTAGAAGAAATTTTATGTAAAAAGTTACTACAATCCAAAGTTTAAAAATATGTATGTGCACATGCTTATGCAAACATAGTAAGATAGCTTCACTCATAGGAAGTTGAGTAAATGCAAAAAGTGATTTTCTCAGTTGTTGAATTATTTTCAATTTTTATTTATGGAACTTTTTGGGGTTTTGTAATTTTAGACTTTTCTATAATGACTAAATATTTATTAACTCAATAAAAATCTATTCTTTTTAAGACAGTTAATGATCATCCCCTACACAGCCAGTGTAGCATAATCCCTGGGAGTTCAGTAATTAGCTGTCAGTGTACCCTGGAGGCAAACAGTGGTAGCCCCAATCTCCAGTGGTTGCTCACTACAGCTCTTGATGGATTCATTTCTCCTTGTTGAGTTTTAACTATGATTCCTCTTGGTAACATGTTTGCAGGACCTAACTCAGCCCTGAAGTATTCTTATTCTAAGAGGTTCTTTCTCCTACTTCATCATGAAAATTGAGACTATCTAATACAGATTAATTCAGAATGCTACGAATGTCCATCAACAGCCCTTCTCATCTCTTTCCTATCAGTGTCAGAATATGAGTTATGCTTCCTATTAAAGGACAGCCTTTGAAATCTCAGTCCTTTGAAGTTCATGCCATAAGAAGGTACACTTGATACAAGCTGAGAATCACTTATCCAAAATGCTTAGGATAGAAGCAGAAGTGTTTTGAATTCAAGAGTTTTTTTGTTTTTTTTTTTTTCCCCCAGATTTGGAGTATTTGCATAAATGTTGCTGGATGAGCATCCCTAACCTGAAAATCTGAAATCACAAATGCTCCCAAATTGGAAACTGTCATGTTGGTGCTCAAAATTTCTTTTGATTTTGGAACATTTTTAGATTTCAGATTTTTGGATCAGGGACACTCAGTCTGCACCTCTCTGTCTTGTGTCCTTCCCACCTCTCAGCTCTCTCCATACAATCATTTAGCTTCTGATCACTGTCTTCCTTTCCACCCCTGCTTCCATCATCACTTTGTTGACTTCAAAATCTAAGTGAATGACCCATCTAAAATCCAGGTCTCTCTCTATATGACCTGCTCTTCTTCCTTTTAGCTACCAGCTTTCATGGTCTTATTTCTGCCTCTGTCATTATCACCTCTGAAATCTCAAATGAAAGCATCCCACCCTCTGACCATGATCTATTTTTCTGGCAAACCTACTTTCCCCTGATTCTTTGGCCTCATCAGATACCTGTCCACTTAATTCATTTTTCTATTGTCAGCCTATTGCCAAGATTACCAAGGGCCACCTAAGTGACACATCTCAGTCTTTGCTGAGTAAGGATGAGTTTTTACACATCCCTTCAAGATCAATGCAATCATCTCCTCCTGTAGGAAGCTCTTCATGACTCACCCAGGTTGGGTAGACACATTTCCTCTGTATGCCACAGTATGCTAGGCATCTTGTTATCACTGGATGCTTACCATATCAACTTTTCTTGAGTACAAATTCCAAGAGAGCAGGGACTGTTTTATTCATTTTTATATCATTGATATCATATGCACTACTGATACATAAGTGCTCAATAACATACTGAAAAGTTGTGGAAATTGCTGTACAAGTCAGCACTTTATCTACAAATCTAGAATAATCATTTTGTCAGGAAAATAATCTACAGAACCCACTAAGGAGCATCTCCTACTGATTATTCCACCATTGCTAGAGCTGTTAACAAAGAGCTAGATGTGTATTTTGTGGGTAGCAAGAGTAAGGACTGCAAAAAATGTGAATTCACTAGTGTTAAGTTTACATTGAAGAAGTCAAATCCATTTTGTGCTTGTGCATGGCAAACTAACCCTTGACTTCTTGTGGGAAATGTAATGTACCCTTGCCAACTAAAACCTAAACAGATACTGTGATAGGTTAAATAATGGTCCTCCAGAGATTTCCAGAACATGTTATAGATGTTACTGAAAATTTAGAGATGGAGAGAGAGATTTTCATGGGTTATCTGAGTGGGCTTTAAATGTAAATAACATGGGTCCTTATATCAGGGAGGCAAGAAAGTCAAAAGAAGGAGACAGGAAGATAGAAGCAGAAGTTCAAGTGATGAGCTCTGAAGATTGGCAAAGGGTCATGGGCCTAGGAGAACAGTTGGCATCTAGAAGCTGGAAAGTCAGACAGATGGAGCCTGTTTCACCTAGAGCCTTGAGAAGGAATCAGCCCTGCCAACACCTTCACTTTAGTCCAAACAAATTTTGGACTTCTGGTCTCCAGACCTATTAGATATTAACTTCATGTTGTATGAAGCCAAGTTTGTGGTGTGTTGTTGCAATGGCCATAGGAAACTGACAACAATACTGAAAGAACTTTCCTGGGTAAAACAGATGGGCCAAGAAGCAGCTTCAAATATGTAGATATACAACTACCAGAGATTCCTGCCCCTAATGAGAAAAGGTTCTTGCTGCTCCCATAATGGGGAATAACCATTGCAGAGAGCAGAAAAGAGGTGAAAAGTTGGTGGATGAGTGACAAAGTAGCACCTCCCTCTGCCCTACTGATTCCTCCCTTCTCAACAATACGTTTGACCCATCTCATTATGGATCATGACTGAGACTTCCACCTGTGGTTCCCTCTTTTGCACTAACCGAAGAAGTCTTCAGTCCATTGCTCACTGAAGTACAACATTCCTATAGGCTGGGAGTCTGTGTTTGTGGTTTCTGGCCCTGACAGCTGAACTGGTATTCATCTGCCCTGCCCTCACCCCAAAACAGGCAGTGGAAAAAGCCCACTCACGGCCAGCTGGTTCTGGAGCTGTTTGACCTGCTGCTGCAGTGCTTCCAGCTGCTGGCTCTGTCTTTTGGAGGAGCTTGTTGAGTAGGAGAGCTGGGAGAGGCTGTTCAGGGCCTCCTTCAATTTGGTAACTTCCTTCGACATCTCATTTATCTAGTGAAAAAGGAACACTATATCAATAGGCATCCAATGTGTCTCCAGAAGCAAAATTCCAGATATTTCTCAGCTTCCAATAGAGTCATGTCTTTTGGTTCCTGGGACTTCAGATTCTGAAACAATACCTTTTTTTATATTTTAGAGGAAACCCAAAAAATAAAACACATAATAAAATCAGGTAGATCAACAAAGCCCTTTACATCTATTCCGTTCAGATACAGGCCCCTGAATTACATGCTATGTTTTGGTGTATAGGCCTAACAAAAACTGTGGTCCTAATTTCTTCATTTTACCCTTGAAAGAAGTGTGGTTAAAAAAAATAATAATAAGTATTGGGATCAGAGACTTTTTTTTATTTGGAGATAACTGCATCTTTTCCAATATTGCTAACATGGACAATCAGGAATAAGTCCTAGGAGCCCTGGTAGCTCAGGACATCTTGGTTTAAACTAAACACAAACTCCCACCTTTTTTCACCACTCCCTATTCCCCCATCCCATAGGCTTTTGAAGTTCATTTTGAAATACTCATTACAAAAAATATAAATAGTGCTCACAAATAAATTCAGAGCCTTCAATGGGAGGCTGGGGATGTGGAGCAGATGCAGGTACAAAACCGTTCTGAACCTATGAACTTACTATTTGCTTCCCTCCTTTCTCTGTACCATATCCAATGCCATCTCTAAATTGCCTGCCCCCACCATGTTCTTCTCTTCCTATATACCTTCAAAAATGGGGGTCAGAGAGAGGAGTGATATTTATGCTGACTCAGGGATGTGCAGTCAAGGAGCTTTGGGGTGTAGGATTAAGTCTAGGAGTATGTGGGTTTCCATATGATGGAGGCATCTACAGTGCATTTAAAGAGAAGTGTTAAAGTCAAGAGATAAGTCATACTTTCAGATACTTGATCCTCCAAACTGGAAATCATTCTTAAAGGACAAATATGCACCATATATGTGAATACATATGTGAAAAAATATATACCTATATATGTATATATATGGAAGTGGCTGAAGATGGGTGTTTTTTAAAAATCAAGATCTAGCATACTTTTTTTCAGAGGGGGTGCTGAGGATTGAACCCAGGGCTTTGCACTTGTTAGGCAAGCACTGTACCACTCAGCTCCATCCCCAGCCTTTTCTAAAAATTGAAAATAGGGTCTAAGTTGCCTAGGCAAGTCTTTAACTTGGGATCCTCCTGCCTCAACCTGTTGAGTAGCTGGAATAACTGGTATATACTAACACACCTGGCTCCTCCAACATACTGTTCTTTAAGGGACAGATGTAATCATGTGCAGAGCCTCTAAGAATTCTCAAGAGATTAGTGCCAACAAATCCTATAAATGTTTCATTCGGTGAAACTTGAAGGGCTTAGGACCTATTACCAAAAACTCAATGGCAATAGAATTTCACCAACCTTTTTATCTTTATCCTCCTCCAGTCTTGAAGAACTCTCAGAATACCTTTTCATTTCAGCAAGTTCCTCCTGAGCTTGCTGGAATTTTTGCAGAAGTTCATTTACTTCTTGCTCTTTGGATTTCAAAAGGGTCTGAATGTTTTCCTTTTCCCTTTTCATTTGTGAGACCTCACTTCGAACCTGGGCAACCTCTGAATGGACCTTCTCTTTCTCCTTTACTGAATCCTTTAATTTTGATGCCAACACACTCACTTCACTCTCCAAGGATGACTGGAGCTTTTCATAGGAAGACCTGGGTACCATTGCATCAGTCATAGCAGCTTTCTCTTCTAGGAGCTGCTTCTCCAGCTTTGTCACTTCCACTTCCTTGCTTGCTAGGTGTTCTTTAAGACTGCTTATTTTCTCCTCCATCTCTTTTGCAGTTGTTCGTAGTGTGGTTATCACTTGCAAATGTTCTGTGATGGACACAGAATTCTCTTTCTGTGCATCCACCAGTTGCTTGAGCTGGGTCAATTCATTTATCACTTTTGAATACTGGGACTTCATTTCAGACAGTGCCTCTTCTGCTTTGGCCTTGGACACATTTGTCACTTGCATCAGTTTCTCATGCTCTGCTTTGGGGATGTATTCAGCTGCTACATCTTCTAGAGACTTCCTCTTCCTATAATCCTCCAGCTCAGCCTGGGCTTCTTTGTACAGCTGTGATAGCTCACTCACCTGTTTATTGAGTTCATCTATCATCCTGTTCATGGCCTCTTTCATGTCCCCAGCTTCATCACTGGCTTCCTGTGTCATCTGACTTTTTAGTGTGTCTTTTAATTTCATGATTTCTTCTTGGGCCTCCTGGTATTTTTCAAACAAAAATGCTTTTTCCTTGTTCATATTCTCAATAACAGAGCAGTATGAACTTTTCATTTCCTCATATTCTTCCGCAGGTGCCTTAATCACTACACTCTTCTCCCTTTCCACAAGTTTTTCCTCTAACTCTCTCACTTTCTCTTTATTTCTTTCACTTTCTTCTAACGCATTCTGCAGATCCTGCTTTAGCATATCTATTTCCCTGTCGGTGACCTTCAGCTCATGGAGTTGTGAATAGCTATCCACACTCTCGTGAGACAGGAGACCTAGTTTCATCTGCTTCTGCACACTGAGGACTTCTTTCATCGCCTCCTCGTACTTGCTCTGAGTTTCTTTAAGTTTCTGACTGAGGTCTGAGCCATTCTCTGAAATCTCTGTGTTGTTCAAGCACACGGGTTCTGTCCTTCGGGACTGGAGTTCAGCCTGTAGCTGCCTCCTCTCTGCTTCAGACCTCTCCAATCTCTTCTGCAAGTCTTGTGAAATCTCTTGTAGTTGCTGAATTCTGACATCACTGTCAATAGTGGGTTTCCCCAAAGAATGAGTTGAGACAGATGGGGATGATTTGGAGTCTGGGGGAGAGGCTTCACTAGGTTTGCCCAGGGATGGGGCCACATCAGTCTGGGTGGAATGGAAAGAGTCAAAGCTTAGGTCTGCTTCTGCCTCCTTTGGTGATTTGGCCTGGGAAAAAAAGCAGGAATGAAATGGAATTAAATGTTTAGGTGACCAAGCTGCAGAGTGAGAAGAACAAGTCTAAAATTTAGGTACAGAAGACCAGGGTGATCTTTTTCCACGTGTACTCTGTACCATGATAAAAATATGGTTTGGGACATGAGAGTCAGATTAACAACACAAAGCTTATTCTGTGCTCTATTAGAACAGATTATTTATGTCATTTGAAATATACTGGAATTGTTTTGCCTATAAAATTTTTGACTCAAATTTTTCTTTTGTTTTTCATATTATTCTAGTTGTCCTGGGGGTAATGGGCATAGTACAGCTATTTCTTATCAAGTTCTTAACA
This sequence comes from Sciurus vulgaris, assembly GCF_902686455.1. NCBI lineage: Eukaryota > Metazoa > Chordata > Mammalia > Rodentia > Sciuridae > Sciurus > Sciurus vulgaris. The sequence continues at coordinate 142,482,908 of NC_136466.1, forward strand.
CTACTCTATGATCAATTTTACAAAATGAATGGAAAATATTATATATATACATATATGCATATGTATATATAAAATGTTTAAATTTTAAAATAGATATTTTAATGCATACAAAATAGAAATATGAAATATAAAATTTTATGCACATAATTTTCATATGTCTGTATAATATATCTATAAACAAATTTTGTTTATAAAAATTTTTATGTATTCTATTTATATTTAAATTTTAATAATTTATATGTAACTGTGTAATTATATAAGATTTACCAATTTATAGAAATACAATTAATGAAGTATACTCTTTTATCTACCTAAGAAATTTATGTAGATATTTAAAACAATATGCCTGATTACATCAAAAAGAAACAATCATTTGACTCCACAGAATTATCTGTGGTAGCAATCTATTCACCTACCTGTAATTTATCTTGTAACTCCTTATTGTGTAAGGTAAGGGAGGCAACTTTAGCTTGCAATAGCACAAGAAGATCTTGTTGATCAGCTTCAGAACTTATATCCAGTAAGCTATCAGCACCTTGGAAAAGAGAAAGGCAATTTAAAGTGTTTTTTAAAAATTAAACTATTATTTCTCTAACCTCTACCAAACTCACCATCTGGCTTAACCAGTTCTTCTAAGTCCTAACTATGATCACTCCCCATCCCCCAGCTGGGTAAATAATCAGAAATCTTCAGGTACTGGAGATTACTTACTGTGGTATTAACACAAGTGTATAGAAGCTAATTCTGAAAACTGATGGATTTTGTTATGAATTTTTCATTCACTTGATTAATCACTTGGTTTCTAGTTCCTCCCTGTGCCTCATTAAATCTCAGTTTTGTGAATTCTTTCAGAAAGATCTTTGGAACTTGGTTTGTTTCTTATTCCTACCCAAGCATTATTCAAGTTCAGACTTTTATCACCTTTCTTGGAAACTTTACACATGGCTTACCAAGAAATCTCTGCCCCTCTTTTTTCCCCAGTAAAAATGTAGACTACACAACAATGTTAGACTAATCTTCCCAAAACATTCTTCGGGCCATTCCTTTGGTTCAAATGCCTTGTTTCCCTCCAAAAATAATCTCCAAACTCCTTTATATGGGTAAAGGCCTCTTTATCTGGCCCCAGTCTTATTTTTCAGGTTTATGACTCACTACATCTTTCCTAGATTTCCATTTCCTCAGACTCTGTTCATCCACAGGAATGCCCTTGCATCTTTTTACCTAGATAACTCTTTTTAAGCATCCTTTACAACCCATGTCAAAGTTTGCCTTCTCCTTAAAAGCATTCACTGACCACCTGGCATGAAATGATTTCTCTTCTCCAAATCACAGTATAATCACTGCAATCATTGTTGGTAAACCACACTTCTTTAGTATCATACTGATTATCATGCCTAAGAGTATCTGAAGCAATGCTGCTCAAAGTGCTCATTGAGATAAGACATGGAACTTGCTCCAGAATAAAATGTAACGTGTTGCTTCCTTCATTCAGAAAGTCTTCCTATGAAAAAATGTCAGTTGCACGAGATGGTGTGCTTGGTGACAGAGCTGGATGGCTTTCTGGTGAAAATTATTACTGCTGACTGGAAATCATTTACAGATGACTCTTTGAAGAGTACAGATCTGTACTTTTTACTATTATGCTTTTTATTTACTCACAGACATTCAATGCAGAAATGAAAACTTTAATTTTAATTTGGATGAATACAAAAATGTTTCTTCATAGAAAAATTTACATCTGATAATAAGGCATTATTCTGATGTATGGTACCTAAGCCACAGCTTTGTGAATCCCCCTAGGATGAAGTCTGGTGAGTTTCTATTCTGGTGTGATAAACTTGGGGATTGGAAGCATAATCTCATTTCTAAGCAACAGAAATTACTTCTAAGATGCAATGCAATGGATGATTTTAAAAGTATCCCATGTAACATCTGTTCAGTTGTATTGACATTGATATCTGCCAGGAATTTGAAAGTTTAATATTTCTAAACTTGGCAAATCAAAGGTAATAAAATATAAAATGAATGATACTCTAAGAAACTGAGTGCTGGAGCAAAAGGGGAAACTTTGAAATCATCTACTCTGTATTTTTAATTAATTCTGAAGATATCGTACTACATTCTTATAGATTCAGTTAATCTCTAGAATCTCCATCTCCTTTAGAAGGGACTCTTCAAAGACACAATGAATTAAATCTCTCTTGGTGAGGACAATATGACTGTGTGTGGTTTTGCTAACATTGTCTTTGCTTGTGCCTATTTGTAAACCCAAGTGGTAAAGTTAGATTGTGACAACCACGTAGGTGCATGGTGTTCTCCCTTCATGATACAATTTGCTTCTCAGCTGCAATGAGTGTTCTGTGCTATTAGCTGACAGCCTAAAGCCTGTTTTTAAATGCATAGGATAAAATACACAGTACTCTAAAAGATTACTTTGTAACACACCAAATAATAAGATCCAGAAGCAGTTCTAATAACTGCCATGATTTTTTAGTGGTGATATTATAAATGAATTTCCAACGTATCTGTAATAACAGTAAGGTGACAGTAAATTGTCAGGGAATTCTCTTGGTGACAAAGTCACTGGTCTGTTAATTTTTTGCATTTATTGCCTATATTCATAATTGAATGAAATGTTAACAATTAGGGACAAGTGAAAATAGAAATGAATTTTTTATATCCCAAAGTTAGATAGTCTTTAAAATTCAGGTTCAGGCCCATGAAGCACAGAGAGTGAAAACATGTGTATTATTGGCAGCTCTATGACCACAGGTATTGCTGGCTTTGCCTCTGCTCTGTTTAAACAGACATGGAGTAAAGACAGTTTGTTCAAAGAAACAAAAACAGATGCTACTTTATCTTACCTGTGGTACTGTCACTTAGTCTGTCTTTGTTTTCTCGTATAGAACTAATCTCAGCCTGCAGAAACACAAAAATGATGTAAAAATAATACTCCTAAATAGACATACAAAATACTCAGGCATATTTTCCTCCTTAAGTTTACAGAGAGCAGGGTCAGTGTTATCCTACTAGAAAAATGGAAAATCTGAAGGAAAAGAAGATATTTCACAAGTGAAAACATGACAATCATCTACTAAGGTATAAATTTTAAAATTTTAGAAGTTCAGAGTGCATATTTTCAGAACATTTTTCAGAAATATAATTTAGGAAGCACAACACAAATATATTTCAAATTAAAATAATTTCACACAATAATTCATTTATTGGGTTATGTGTTCTAAATACATAAGATGGCAAAAGCTACTTTATTAATGATTTCAAATAGAAGTTATATTTATCTGGGTTATACATTAAAGTATATTCAAAGTAGACTTTTTAGTTTAATCACTTTTAAAATGATCTTTATTAATATCTTATTAATCTTCTAAAAGAGATGCTAATAAATAAGACCTGTAAAGGAAGAAGATAATTTTATAAGAGAAAAAAATGCATATGGGCTCGGATTGACAAGTGATCCTATAAGTATTTCCTCTAACCCCCTGTCCCTGAAAATCTGTTAATATATTACAAAAATTCTTGGAACTTCAAAGACAAACTCTCATTTCAAGACTTTTGTTTCAAAACATTACAGTAACTTGCCAAAAATTTATTATGTTTCATCTAGATGAACCCCAGACAATGATAAGAGATATCACTTTTCAGCAAAGGAACTTTTGTAAAAGCCAAAATGCTAAAATTAAGCAGCTTATTTTTGGCAAGTGCTTCTCTTTATAAAAAGCTGTCCTTCCCTTTTTTCAGAAAATGTACATATTTTAACTGTATAAGATATAATAAACTAAAGTTTCTAATCTGTAGGGGTTTTGCCAGATATATACCCATGGAACCACCATTATAATCAAGATCTAGAAAGTTCCCTCATGCCTTTGTCATGGCTACTCCCTGCCCACTCCATTCTTAGGCAACCTGACTGTCCATTTTGTATTTTCTAAAATTGCTAAAAATGGAATGTAATGGATACAGTAAGGATATTTTTGTAACTGATTACTTTCATTCAGCATGATGACTTTTAGATTTGTCCATGCTGTTGCTTGCACTGCAGCTCATTCCTATTTTTGTTGAGTAATATTATTTTATATGAATATATCTCATTATCTGTATTTATTCACTTGTTGATGAACATTCAGGTCATTTCCAGTTTAGAAACACTATGAATAAAGCTACTCTAAACATCTATGTATAAGATTTTATATAGATATATTTTTATTTCTTCTGGTAAATACCCATGAGTGGATGGCTGGATCATCTTGTAGGTGTGTGTTTATCTTTTAGAGTAACTTAGTTTTCTGAAGTAGTTTGTACCATTTTACATTTCCACCAACAGAATATTAGTAGTCTAATTCTTTCACATCCTCACCAACTCTTAATATTATTAGTCTTTTGAAACTTTAGTCATTCTAAATAGGTATTAGTTTTATCTTATTTTCATTTATTTAGGAATTAGTCATTTTTACTGCTGAAAAAATCATAATTTGTGATACTCTTAGAATGCATTATTTCTCTTGAGTCATGGTCATATTAGGAGATTTTAAGGTACTACTTATACAAGCATAGTTTCCTCGCCTTGCTTTATTTAGGTATTCATCTAAAGGGTTTATTAACAAAATCTAGTTAAAATGAAGTAAATGGTAGGTTGGTAGAATATTTTTCAGATTCATGTGTGTCCAAATTAAAAGAAAACTTATCTTTAGTAATTTTAAGAGGGAGGAAAGTAAAATATACAATTATACAATGTGGACTTCATTTTAACAACTATATTTTTTATTTCCTTCAAAATATAATTTCCTAGTGATAGGCTAATATTGAAAGGAAATATCCTCTTTTCAATACAATATAATTGTATACAGAGAATTTTTTAAACTGTAACTTTTGCCACTTCATAAATAATGTGTATTAGGAATAAAAGAAGTGACTACCAGCCAGAAGCCAGTAATTTTCACACCTTTTTAAAAAATTAATTTACTTTTTAATTGATGAAGGAAGTTATATGTATTAACCATGTGCATCATGATATCTTGAAATAGGTATATAATGTAGTTAAATTGTGCTCATTAACATATGCATTGCCTCATTTTTTGTGATGAGAACACTTAAATCTACTCTTAGCAATTATCAAGAATATAGCACATTGTTATTAACTATTGTGTTATATACCACAATGTATAATAAATCTCTTGAACTTATTCTGCTATTGAACTGAGAAGTACACTTTGACCAACATCTCCCCAACACCTCCCCAATGATGACCTACATCATTCCCCAAGCCCCCACTGTATTCTGCTTTTATGAGTTCTACTTTTTTGGATTCCATAAATGACCTATGTCTATTTTTTTCTAATGAAGAAAATTATTGGGTAGTAAATGCAATTTATTCTCCCTTATTTTTGTTCTATCATGTTCAAGCCAGGAAAAATAATCAAGGGGTCCTTCATGGTGAAAAGGTTGTGAACCAATGATTGAGAAGTATATTCTGCTTTGCTCAGTTATACAACTTAAAGCAAGTCTATCACATATCATAAAATATGGGAACAAAAATGAACTGAGAAAGGAAATACCTTGAAGGGTGCTTCTGTAAAAAATACTGATTCCTTTCCTGAAAGTGGTGTTGAAGTTATTGATCTTGGGGAAGACACATCACTCAACTAAAAGAAGAAAATGAAAACCACCAGTAAAGAATAGGTTCTCAAAGTCTTTTCTTTTCTAGTGCTGTTGAATCACATCCAGGCAACTAAACTAACTGTAAGTATCCTTAGCTTCAGTTAACACAGGGGTAAGGTTTTCAAGGCAATTCAGTTACATCAAATAATTTTTGAGTTTTGCAGAGTATAACTAAGTAACTTTGCTCCCATATTAACTAGAATCAGTTTTTAAGATCTACAAAACTTCTATTGCAGGCTAAGAACCCTATTAATGAACATGCTAACATATATTTAACATTGTTTATCAGATGAGATATTTCTCTCTACTATTTGAATATGGATTATTCTTTTTATGACATATGGTTTAAAACAACAAACCCCAACCTGTTTTATTTGCCATTTCACAGATTTCTGAGCTTCCTTCTCTATGAAGTAGTTTTTATAAGCTCAGAACTAAATACTACTTTTAATATTAACCAAGGGTAAATGTAATTAGAAAGACACATTTTAGCAATGTTTGTTTTCATGTAACTGCCTCACTAGCTACTCATTCCCTTATCCCTAACTCTTACTAGATGTTAATATGAGGAACTAAAAATAGACTGAGCTTATTGTTACAATCATAAGATCTTTTTTTTTTTTTTTTTGCTACCAGGGATTGAACCCAGGAGCGCTTAACCACTGAACCACATTCCAGCCCTTTTTTGACTTTTTTATTTTGAGAGACAGAGTCTTGCTAAGTCACTTAGGGCCTTGCTAAGTTGCTATGGCTGGCTTTGAACTCACCATCCTCCGGCCTTAGGCTCTTAAGCTACTGGGATTACAGGCGTGCACCACCGTGCCTGGCCTGTCATAAGATTTTGAGAAATTCCCTTGAGCTTTTTAAAAAAGATACTATTCAATCCTCCAGTTTTTAAACAAATAAAAGTCAACATTATTTTCATAGTAATAATCAAAATCCTTCTTACCACAATTTGTAATCTACAAACTTTAAGAAAATTTTAAATGCGTACTAAGGGTCAGGTCTAAAATACCACTTTTTGACCTAAATGCAAAATGACAAAATTATGACTTTGTTGTTTTGTGCTTATTGTTTTTGGTTTGCTTTGGTTTTTACCTGAGTAGGACTGATAGGAGGTGGTGGAGCTTTGCGTTTTTTTTGGAGTTCCACTTCTTTCTGAGCTTAGTTTAGAGACTTGATCATGCTGAAAGTTATCACAGTCCAAAGAATGGAGGTGGGTTAGTTAGGTTAGTAAAGTCTGAGCAAGTAGCTTCATCAAACAAATGAGAAAAACCTCTACAGTTCATGCGTGTCTTAATTCATCAAGACCTGAAATCTTCTGCCAACATAAAAATATAGTAATGTGCATGCTCTAAGTTTTCTTCTAGCCGTTCATGCTTTTATAGCAAGAAGATTAAAAACAGACAAAACCAGATGAAGATGGTGTGGAGAACTGCCGAAGTAGAGGATGAGGAGTTGTCTACCATAATCAGAACCCAGAACACTTTCACAGGTACTCTCCATCTTAATGCATGGCACTGGGATGTCCCCCATCTCAGCATGACTTCCATCCTCCCCACCATTTTTTTTTTTTTAAGAATGTAAACATGAGGGAAAGGGGGAACCTCATCTCTGAAAGTTATTGGTAAGGAATACAGTTAGCACATAATAAATTCAGCATTATTTGTTGTCTGTAATATCTACAAGAACCTTGATATATAAGTAAATAGAATAGCCAAACTTAAGTTGATAGTGAGACATGCTTTTTGGAAAAACTCCAAAATAATAGGGCAAACTTCTCAATTTCTATTCCATGTAATACTAGGTGAAATTTCTGAGGAGGAAAAAAATTAAAATAAAAGGAAAAGCTAAATGTCTTATTTTCTTTAAGTATTTAACATTTTTGTAATGATAGGTCAGTATTTCATGTGATAATACAAGTATTTAACTCTAGGTAACAGGAGGTGAATTTTTAGGAAAAAAACAATTAAAAGGAGAAGTTAAACTTCTTATTTTCATTAAATATCTAGCATTTTTGTGACTATAGGTCTGTAGTCCACATGATATTATAAGTAGTTAAAATATTGTTATTCAGTCTCTGTTTAAACCACATCAAACATTTTCACACCATTAGGGAGTATTAGTACATTTCAGAAAAAGATAAATATATAGGTAGCAAGTTTAAAGTTACATGCTTTTGAAATAAGGTAAATCATTAAGAAAACATTTACCGTCTCATAACAATGAATCATTTATTCCAAAGTCATTGCAGTCCTTAAGTATTTTCAACAAAGTCATCACTTACCTTTACTTTTTTTTTTGATACTGGGGTTGAACCCAGTATCAAACACTTTATCACTGAGCTATATCCCTGGCCCATTTTATTTTTTATTTTGAGAAAGGGTCTTGCTTAGTTGCTTAGGGCCTCACTAATTTTCTGAGGCTGACCTCGAACTTGCGATCCTCCTACCTCAGCCTCCCGAGTTTCTGGGATTACAGGTGGGTGCCACCACACCAGGCGGTCATCATCACTTTTCTAGTGAACCACAGAGTTTATTATAAACATTTTCAAACACCCACAAACATAAATGAAAAACACCCCTACCCCAAAAGATAAATACCTGCTTTGGTTTTGTTGGAGTCTTTAAGTCTAAAGAAGAAAAAGTGAAAAGAAATTACTATAAGAACCATAGTGACTCATATTTCATATTTGCTTTGGGTGGGAACACACACACACACACACACACACACACACACACACACACCATACACAACATTTAACACTTCATTTTTCTTCAAGCCTATGTTTAAAAGAATAATAAAATATATCGTATTGCACAAATTCCTTTATCCTTTGGGGAAAATGGAGTGCATAAATTTAAAACAACATTGACTATTTTCTTTCACATACCAGCATCCTGAGAGATTTTCGATAATAGAAGGCTTTGAATTCCTGCATTTTCTGAGAGTTTGGAATAATGTAAGGCATTGTGTCCAAGAGAATCTACAAGGTTTAGGTCTGCACCCTTTTTAATTAAGGCTTCCACGATGGTAGAGCTGCCAATTTCACAAGCCAGCATGAGAGCAGTTCTAAAGAAAAAGGAAACACAAAATTAGCCCTAAACAAAGGTAAAAACTCTTTCCTCAGAAATTATTTGTCCTGAAAACAGGGAAAAGAACCTTTCTACACTTACTCTTCTGGGAAATTCAAAATGAAATGCCATCAAGATGATATTAGGTGGTATTTTTTTTTTAAACTGCAAATTAAATCTAAATGTTAATCCATATTTAGTCAAACAACATAGACACAATCTTCTATACTGTCTGATATAAAATGATAGTATTTAATGAGTGCCATCTTACCCTTGTACCTCAAGTATTTTAAAGAAACTGTACATCGTGAAGACTTTTCAAAATTAACTAATATGTTTACTTATTTTTCATGAAAAGTCACAGGAAATGGCTTAATCACTTTAATAATTTAATGGTTTTATCACAGATCCAGTCAGCAATGATGGTTAGAGAGTCTGGGAAACATTATTTTTAAGTAGAAACAGATTCTTGATTATCAAAAAGGTAAAAAATTTAAAAAGAAAAAAGTTAAAACACATTATAACAAACCATCCAAAATACAGCTATGATATTCTGAAAGACCCAGAACGTGGTATCACTTAAGTCACTGATTTTTGCCTATTTATGCAGTACCTTCCATTTTTGTCCCTGGAATTAACATCTGCTCCATGATCCAGGAGAAAGCGACAGACCTCACTGTGACCATTTTGTACTGCAAGAAGCAGTGGTATATTCCCATCCTAGGAGACAAACTCTGATTTAGATTTTAACTTTAACACCAAATGCCAGAATCATGAAGACCCTTGTTCTTTCCCCATGTCCCCCCCAACTTGTGCTGCTGGTATAATATTTGATTCATTGTGATACTGTGGGCCCTTCAGGGCAACCATGACATCCTGGCCAACTCTTCTTGTGGAATTTCTCTGTTAACATTTCCCTGGAAGCCTTAGCCTCTTGGGTCCCTTGCCTGTTCCCTCATCTGTCACTCAGTCTGAGTGATCACAGGAGAAAGCAATGAACTCAAGGTGTGTTCAGGCTTACGGCAAGTGTATCATGTGTACTGAAGGATCAGTCTGGAGAAATGAAGGACTTGTCTCCAGATGGTCAAAAGAACTTCCTGCTCTAGGCAGCTTCTTCCCAGTGAACTACCTATTTGCTGCCATCCCAATTCTCCCAGAAGGCATGCCCATTCATAATTTTAGTGTCAAAACAACAAAGTAAAGACTCTATTTATCTGTTACCAACACAAGACAAGATAAAAGATGGATAAAAAGAATTAACTTGTCATGACAATTAGCAGTCCTTTTGGAAAAAAGAAAATTAGATCCCCAACTTGTATATAAACTATGTCAGATGGATTAAGAATGAAAACATTGCAATATAAAACAAAAGAGAAAAATAAAAGGATAGATAAGTGTTTCTGTAATTCAGGTTGAGGAGGGCCTCATGAAAATGACACAAACTGGAAAGAAAATCTATTATTCTGTCTTTTGGGGGAAGAACATATCCTATAAGCAAGTCACCAGTAATTTTTAAGTTAAAAGCATTCACATAGGAAAATAGAAAAGACTAACCACAATATTCCTAACTATTTTAAAATGGGGATTTATAAAGTACAATTGCTATTTAACAGTTAAATCTCTTTTTTGTTTGTTTGTTTTTTTCCTCTTTCTTCTATCCTGGGGATTGACCTCAGAGGCGTTCTACCACTGAGCTGAGCTACATCCCAGCCCTTTTTACTTTATTTTGAGACAGGATCTAAGTTGCACAGGTTGGCCTTGAACTTGTGATCTTCCTAAAACTCTCAAACAGCTAAGATTACAGGGGTATGCAACTACACCTGGCAGCATTAAGTCTTATCGTGCAATTTCAGATAGATTTCCAGATATTAAGGTTTAGATATGAGGTGTCCCCAAAAAGCTCATGTGTGAGACAATGCAGGAGACAATGCAGGAAAGTTTAGATCTGGAATGATTGGGTTATGAGAGCATTAACCTAATCAGTTCATTAAACCCTGATAAGGATTAACTGGGTGATAACTGTAAGCAGGCAAGGCAAGGCTAGAGGAGGTGGGTCACTGGGGGCATGCCTCTGGGGTTTATATTTTGTCCTTGTCAAGCGGCACTCTCTGTCTGCTCCCTGATTGTCATGTCCAGAGCTGCCTTCCTCTGCCACACCTTTCTGTCATGATGTTCTGCCTCACCTCAAGCTATCTATGGGCAAGGATCTCTGAAAGTGAGTCCCCAAATCAACTTTTCCTCCTCTAACTGTTCTTCTTGGGTCTTTGGATCATAGCAGTAAAACAGCTGACTAAAATACTAGGTATCATCTCTGTGAAGTTCTAATGCTTTCTGGTCATGAAGTAATAGTGTTTCAGATTTTGGACATTTTTGGATTTTGGAGTATTTACCTATATATAATGAGATATCTTGGAAATGAATCCAAGTTTAAATACAAAGTTCATTTATGTTTCATGTAGATCTTACAAACATAGTCTGAAAGTAATTCATCCAACATTATTAATAATTATGTACATGAAACAAAGTTTTATAGTGTGGAACTTGCCACTTGTGGCATCAGTTTGGTGCTCAAAAGGTCAGAATCTGCAGTGTGTAGGATTTTGGATTAGGGAAGCTCAATCCATACTAAGGGTAGATACAATGAAATTTAACTCTGTACTCATATGTGAAGGCATATAAATTTATTCTGAAAATAACCCTGTGAGGTGATAATAGGCTAGAAATATTTCTGTCTTCAAAGTTGGAGAATTCTAACCAAAAGGTATCTAAGGTGGTACATGGGGGTGCAGAAAGAAAATACCAGAATTTCTATTTAGACTTATTTCTTACTTTTACAAATCAAGAAAGTAAGTTTTTTTTCATATTTAGGTTGAAGGCAGAACGTGTATATATGTAGAAACAAACATACGTATGAAAGAAGTGCATGCTGCAAAATGTCTTAATAATTTAGGGACCAATGGAGGAATAATCTAGAAAGCCAGTTTTTCAGAAGACTTAAGCTGAAAAACAATAGAAGTTTTAAGAAACTTGGGTCTCTAAAGTCTCAGTGATTCTCAGAGGCATCCCACAGTGTAACCACTGTCCATTTCACATCTAGTGACGACCTGGTACTCACCAAATCCTTGAGGCTTACAGGACTCTTGTGTTCACTGAGGACCTGCACAGCTGGTAGGCAGCCTTGTGCCGCTGAGGGAAGGAAAACACAAAGCTACTCACATAATCAAGGGCATCAACACTTCTAAGAAGTCTGTGTCTGATTCAGTCGCACACATTCACTCAAGCCGCACTCAAGAGAAATGGTGTTAGGAAGGTAAGTAAGAGGTATTTGAAAATTACTGCTTCATTTTAGAGTTATCTGGACCTAAAACCAGTGACTTCCAAATGCCTTCAGCAAACATTTGTTTTATCTTTTCATAGGACTTAGCTTTTCCACAAATAGCAATAAAAGAATTTTTACATCTAATTGCCTGAGAGCTCAGTGTCAATATTTGTCACTTTCAGCTGCATGACAAATGGTAAAACAAAATGTTGATAAATAAAATTGATTACCAAATAAGAAAAAATCTGTATCACAGATTACCTGAATCCACAAGCACTTCTGATTATCTCTTTAAAAAGAGATTTAAATTATATATATAAATCAGTTGCATATACATACATATGCAGTAATTAAATAATTGGTGCCTTGGATTAAACTGAGGGCCTTGTACACAAGCTCTACTACTGAGGAGCTACATCCTCAGTTCTCGTTAAAATAAGTTAACCATGATGACCTCTTCTGGTTGTATGGCAGACAACTGATGAATTCTAGGTGTACTCCTTGGTAAAGCTCAACATGTTTTTCAAACTGATTAAAATGAGAATGTGTAGGATTGATGACAGAAAACAATCCCAGAAATAGTATGGTAAGGTTGGTCACCTGAATGACGACAATGGCAAGTTAGTGTTTCTTATGGCAGAAGAAGACAAAGAAGAGAACAAAATTACCTGCATAATGTAAAGCTGTTTTCCCAGAGCTGTCAATACCTTCGGCTGGACATTTAGACTATAAGACAAAAATTAGTAAAAACACATATTAGAATATCCTGCACAAATTCTATTCAGTTCATTCATTTCCTGTAAGCACTGATGTCTTATTAGGAAGGGTATAAACATAATAAGCCCCAACTGCTGTGCTCCCACTGTCTTTTATTGGGATGGAGACTCACTGAGTAATCATGACAGAGGAAGCCAGTCGCCCTTGGCTGCTTCGCCTGCCCTTTCCTCCCTGACTTCATCACTTGGCCACCACTGGACCACCCCTGCCAGCTAACAAACTTGCGCTAGCATCTCTCACCTTGATCCTACCTTTGTCTCCGCTTGCTAACCTACTTCTCTTTCCCCTTCATAAAACCAGCTCTCTCTCTTAAGAGTTGTCACCATGCAGTCTTCCTTGCTTCCCATGCACTCCTGAGTCCGCTGCAGCTGGGTGTCAGCCCTCGAGACTCCATGGAGATGGTCCCAGTGGAGGTCACCAGCACCTTTCAGTTTCCAACCACAGTAGCACTCTTGTCCTCTGGCCAGCCTCTCAGTGGCAGTTCACTCCCTCCTCTGCAAGCATTCCTCCTCTCAGCAGCTCAATTCCCTGCCTGGAACACCTGTTTTCCTCCACTGCTCTGGCCATTACTCTTCCTCTAGCCAGACTCTTACCTTCTTCATTGTTCTTTCTCTAAGCTTTCTTCCTTAGTGATCTCATCCCCAACTGCAGTTTGAAATACTGTCAAGAAGTCAAGGCTAGGGACTCCTGATGTTGGTGTTACCAATAACAAAAACATAAGTATTGTGTGAGTAATAGCTGTCACATGCCAGGCTGTGTTCAAAGAATTGCTTTAAGTCTCCTAACAACCCTGGATAGACACTACTATTACCATTTTTAGGTAAAGAAATTGAGGCACAAAGAAGTTAATAATTTATCAGATCACAGTGAACAGCAGAGCTGGATTCCATCCTGTCAGAAGGTGCATTCTTATTCAGATGTCACCTGAGCACCAGGCTTGAGAACCCACTGCACCTACTTCACCATTGTCTTACAAGCACCTCAAAGGCAACACTTCCCCCCTTCCAAGCCCAACCTGGTCCTCCCCATCCTTCACCATGCCTGAATCACACCATCCTCCATCTAGACAACAAGCAAGAAACCATGGAGTCATCTTTGATTTCTTTTTCTCCTCCTTCCACATCTAATGAATTCTCAGGTCCTGTCAATTCTTTCCAGAAACCATACCTCTGATCTACCCTCTTGTCTTTCTTGTTACTACCACCCTAGTCAAGACAGCACTTTCTCACATGGACAGCTAAGATAATCTCCTTGTGGGATTCTCCAGTTGCTTTTTCTCCTCTAAACAACTTCTTGACACATAGGAATAATCTTTTAAAATATGAATGTTACTGTCTTTCACAGTGCCACAGTGTATTTAGGATTAATTGCAGTCTACCTGTCACAACACACAAGGCCCTGAACTCTGTGCCACATTTCCTCTTCACTTTCCTTGCCCCTGGCTCATGCACTGGCTTTCTTTCCTCCCTGATGAGCATCTTTCCTGCCTCAGGACTTTTACACTTGCTATTCTTTTAGGAATGCATTCCCCTTGACACTTTGCATAGTAGGGATCTCAGCTTAAATATCACCTCCTCCATGCAGCTGCCCTGAACTGCCACTTCTCAGTACCCTGTTAGCTTCCTTCTTAGTGCTTTGCAATTTGTAATGTGTGTTGGTGTTTATGTGTACAGGACTGTGAGCTCCATTAGGGTAGTGACTCCTCTGTGAGTTTATAATAAATGCTTATATTTAGTGTCTGGTAACCTCTTGGTATATGAAAGGGTAGGAGGACTGGCCAGCACTCCGGGGAAAGGGGGAGAGTTCATGTGTATCTGTAGACTCTCCAAGGCTCTGTTTGTGCTCCTTGCCTTGAGAAGACAGAACTTTAAAATGGTGTTTACTGGAGAGGGGAAATATGTCTAGCACACAGACAATTACAGTGAATGCTGAAGATCCAGAAAGGCTGCTAAATGGAGAAGGTGGGAGGTGAGTGGAACAGGAGACCATGGGGTCACAATGCAGAAAGCCTGGTTGTCCAAGAGGTGAAGAGCAGACTAGACGGGACCAGGACCCAAGGAAAATGACCTAACAGGAAGACTGTCTTTGAATAACTGCCCAGAAAGAACAACACTGGTGAGACAATTTGCAAGCTGGACAAGGGAAGACCAAACTACCTTAGAGTGAAAAGCCTGCCCTTTAGTGGTAAGAAGAATGGAGATCAGGTTACAATTACCAAGCTCTGGCCTAATTTTAGAACAGCACAAGGAACTGCTTAAGGGCTTCAAAGATTCCAGAGAAAAACCAACCCATTTGCATAACCAGATATAAAATTACCTTAGAGGCTAGAATATCTGGTCCTAGCCCACAAGAACTTGCAGCTTGTCAGGTCAAATCTTCCTTAAAATCAGAGTCAGATGCAAGGTCTGGATAGCCAAGGTAGGATGGGAATGGAAATTTAACACACACACACACACACACACACACACACACACACACACACCCCACAGGTCAGAAGGTATAGATGCAGAACACCTGGGCAAGTGAATGATCTTCATTTATCTAGAATGTGTGGTCCTGGAGGAGATGGGTAAGAAAAGTTCTACATTCACTGTCTTCAAGGGGAAGCCTCATAATGCAGTACCACTGACACTGATCTATTTTTCTTGAGTTTTGCTTCAAAGACCTGTTAAGGTTGAACATTCCTGAAATTGGCAGTAGCAAGCAGCATGTAATGCAAGACAGGAAGCTACGTGATCAACAGAGCAGACAAGTCGAAGGATGTGACCACAGCTCTGCAATAGAGTTTCAAAGACAAATTAAAGCAAGATGCTGGGTCCCAAACAGTGCTTGTGGGGGCTGAGACAACAGCTTGACAGAACAGACAGTACTCCAAACATGTATTTTATTGGTCTCTGCTGTTCCTGAAAACAGCCAGCTTGCATTTTGACTAGCAACAGCTGGATGTAACTGTGTGGACTGCTATGGGGGTTCATTGAATATGCATCTTTACAGATTTATGGATGTCATCACCTTAAGGCATCATTATAAACTTCCTGGCAAGGTTATCAAACCAGGGAGTTGGCTTATAATTCTAAAGAAGAATAAAACCAAACACTGAAACAGGAACCAAGAACTAAAAGCTCATTAAGTTATACACAAGGAAATAATGGTTGAAATTTCGCTTCTCAAGAAGACTTGCACTTGACTAATGGTTTATAGAGGAGAATACCAGGACACCAGAGATCCGGTATGGCAAGGATTTCCAGCAGTTTGTAAAAACTGACTACAGAGAGGTCACAAATCCTTCAGAAAAGTGGAAAAAAGAACTGACTAAAATTGGGGGAGGAGCCTATTCCTAGGAAGACACTCCAAATTTTGATAAGGATCCTCCACTCTGCCAGGGGGGTTGCTTGGAAACAATCTTCTCCCTGACCTTCATTTCAGTAAGGAGGTTACGTAGGAACACAGGTTCTGAGATCATATTAAAAATGTGTGTGTGTGTGTGTGTGTGTGTGTGTGTGTGTGTGTGTGTGTGTAGGGAAGGTATTCCTTTCTTCACAGTAAGGTCACCTTTTAGAAATGACACATGATTTCAGGTTGCTGCTGCCTCTTTACCTGAAGGAGCTTCTTGACGCACTCATGGTGTCCGTTCTTGGCTGCCAGGTGTAAAGCACTGTGTCCTGAAGGGATTAAAAAGCAAAAATTGGGGAGAAAGGCTCCACTTTTTTACATCTCTTTCTCATCTCTGTGCTGAAGTCAACTATGAGGAAATAAATTGTTCTCCAACAAAGGCAGAATTGTTTCTCTGGAGATTAAAGCCTCACATTCTTTAATGCTACAAACGTGGGAGGAAATCAGAGCATCCGCCCACCGGGTAACATTCACAGACTCCAACTGCTGTTCTCTTAGGGTACGATTAAGCTCCAGGCTAGAAGCTTGTGGTAGACTCATGACATGAGGTTTCGAAGTTCTGCTTTCAGCTGTCAATGTGTATGCCAAATGTCCCGTGTCCACAACAGTCACACCAGGCAAGGACCACCCTGGCCTAGAAACCCCAAAACACACAGCCCACAGGGCAACAGAGAACATACTAGAGGCCCACAAACACAATCTCTACTCACCCCTCATTTCCCTCTCCTTCAAACATACTCCAGTCCTTATTGGCCATTACCAGAGATTTCAGATTGTCAAAGTTCTCACATGGAGGAAGGGGAAGAGTAGTAAAACAACAGACCACTAAAGCAGCATTTCTTTAAGTTCCCTTATGACTCCAACATGAAACTTAAGTGTTTCGATGGTTAGATGACTTCAGAGATGGCCTGATGACTTCAGGAAAGCCCAGTGCTCTCTCCAATCCTCCCCCTCCACTGCCAAATGGGCTTGTAGAACTTTATGGGAGAGGGGCTTAGGGGCAGCAGAAGGGTCAGAAGGTCCCCACACCAGGGACTTTGCAGTTGCTCTATTTTTAACCTGAATTCTCTTCCTTAGAACAGGCAGGGAGCTTGCTTTCTCACCTCCACTGGATGCCACTGAAATGCCGCCTCTTAAAAGAGGCTTTCTTTTTTTTGGAAGGAGGGCGGGGAGGTACCAGGGATTGAACTCCGGGGCACTCAACCACTGAGCCCCAGCCCCAGCCCTATTTTGTATTTAATTTAGAGACAGGGTCTCACTGAGTTGCTCAGCGCCTCACTTTTGAGGCTGGTTTTGAACTCATGATTCTCCTGCCTCAGCTTCCTGAGCTGCTGGGATGACAGGAGTGCACCACTGCACCCAGCTGAAGGAGGCCTTTCTTGGCATAGCCATTACACACTCCATTTCCTCCCTGATGCTTTTTATCCTCACTACCTGCTTTACTTCTCTATTCTTCATAGTACCTTACACCTTTTATCATTCCTTTCACACCTCTCTGACACACACACACACACACACAATTACACACATATAGTTAATTGCCCTCCTCCAACTAGAATATAAACTTGGTCAGAACAGGGACTTTTCTGTCTCATAACCTGTGGTATCTGTACCGCCTACAACACTGCTCGTGCACAGTAGGCTTTCAATATATTCTTGTCAATTTGAATTAGAGGATAGGTTAATTTCCAATGTCTACAATGAGGGTCTGGAGACAACTGATGGTCAGCCCAATATACCTAGGAAGCTCTTACAGTTTGCATTTCCAAAACTATTTGACCAAGATATTTCCACTGCAACACCTGTTAACAACCCACACTTATGCTTAAAGCATGATTTCCCAACCTCAGTCCCATTGGTATTTAAGCTGGATAATTGCTGTGGATAGCTGTCCTGTAAATTGTAGGAAGTTAAGTCACATCCCTGGCCTATTTCTACCAGATGTCTAGTAGTGACAACTGAAAATGTCTCCAGACATTGCCAAATACCCCTTGATGGCAAAATCATCCCCAGCTGAAAACAAATGGTTTAGAGGACAATTTCTTTTTTATGGTGACCCAGTTCCAAAATACTATATCCCTTTTGGACTGATCTTCATTTTGTAAAACTAATCAGAATTTACTAATTAGAGCATCAGATGGCTAGGAAACACCATATTTAAGATCAGAGGGTCACAGGATCATGGTGAACTGCACAAAAGTCTATAAGGTCCAAAGAACAGAACCCTTCTATTTGTGAAGTAGAGGTACTGAGAGATTTTGAGGGTATGTGTGAGGGGTGTTATTTAGTTGGGGTGGAATACCAAGAGACAGAAGCGCCTCCACAGAAGGGTGATGATGAACAAGGCTAAGAAATAAGGGAAAGGAAGTCCTCGAAAGTAGAAAGATGAAGATCTTCTCTTCCTCTCCCCCTTGCACACCACCCCCCCTGCAAAATGAATGAAGCATAATAGCATGACTTTAGTTACATTATGCATTAAATAGGCTTTAGTGGGTCGCTTGGACTCCCCAACCATCATTTATACACTGTTTCTAAGGACAAGCACATTCTGAATTTTAAACAAATGCCTTACAAATCAACTTTTGGAACATGTCCTGATTGTAAGTTGAAGACTTGTTTATGTAGTACATGGGAAGCATTTAGCTTTTGTCCATGCTCTGAAAAAAAGCTGTTCTACAAAAACAGCACCCATTTCAAAAAGGCATAAGTTCTCCAAAGACAATGTGGTAGGGACATTTGAACAATACATCATAAAAGAAAAAAAATCAGACTTTCATTTCACTTCCAGTGTTCTGATCACACCTGGATACCAACACTGTGTTTCTAGAGAAGCAAAAATTCTTATATTCCTGGCATTGTGACATGTTTTTCCATGTCACAGCATTAAAGCATTTTTCAAGGGTGGAGGATGTAGCTCAGTGGTACAATGGTATAGCACTTGCCTAGCATGCTCAAGTCCCTGAGTTCAATCCCAGGTACCACTGGGAAAAAAAATATATTTTTCAATTAAATTAATCCAAAACTCAAATGAAAAATCATTCCCTGGACACTGAAGTGAAAATATCTCTCTTTGCTAACATTAAAAACAAAATTCCTTTCCAATGCAAAATTTTCAGGAAAGAATATATTCTATTAGTTATAGAATCTCATTATAAGGGGAAAAGGCATAAGGGTGGCTCCCAGACAGCTATGGATCTGTCTGGAATGTCAGAAAGCAATTTCCCTATGGACAAACAACAAGGGCAACCCTAATTCAGATGCATCACAGAAGAACTTTGCCTGCAAGCAAAAAGACCAGTGCCATATAAATGAAGACTACTGGACTATTACAGGAAGTCTAAGATTCCCATTATTGAAAGAGGCTCTAAGTAGGAAGGCTCAGCTGCCCTGCTATGGAACACCTTCCTTTAACCTACTTCAAACAGTGAATATTTATTCTGTGCTGGAGAAAACAGGCAAGAGTTAATTAATGTAACAGAAGAATAATTGAGGGTACTAAGACCACACTTCTAAAGACTGAGGAAGTCTTGTAGTACTCAGATATGGCTAACTTATACCAAGAAGTCCAAGTTTGAGATAGGATAGTTTCTGCTCATAATATAGAACTATCTAGATATAATATTAATAAAATGATACATAACTATATAGGCAAGATTTTAAATAATTTGTTAAAAACCAGAGTTTCAGTGCAATCTGAGCAGCTTGGGAGACTGAGGCAGGAGGATCATGAGTTCAAAGCCAGCCTCAGCAAAAAGTGAGGCACTAAGCAACTCAGAGAGAACCTGTCTCTAAATAAAATACAAGAAATAGGGCTGGAGATGTGGCTCAGGGATCGAGTGCCCCTGAGTTCAATCCTCAGTACCCAAAAACCAAAAACCAAAGAAAGCCCAAAACCCCCAGAGTTTCAGAATGCAGAAAATATTTAAACAATATATTTAAACAATAAAAGTAGAAGAGGAGTATTTAGTTCTTTTTTTTTTTTTTTTCTTTTCTTTTCTTTTTTCTTTTTGGTGCTGGGGATTAAACTCAGTACCTGTGCATGCTAGGCAAGCACTCCACCTTCAAGACACAGCCCTAATTCTTATTAATAATTTTAAATTAATGACATTATTCTTAGAAATCTTCATCTTTAAATCAAATTTTCCTCATGGAAGGACAAGTCCATTCACACTGTTATATTCTCAGGAGAGAAGATAAATTGTAAAAGACTTATTCATAATATTCATTCTTACTATTAGAGTTATAAAATGATCCCTGTCTCTCCCCTTATGTTTAAAGCAAACAGATTTGCAGTGCTTTACAAAGAATCAAAAGATATTTTTGCATGTTTTTGTCATCTGGAATATATTCATGGCTAGGTTATGCTCAGCCATGTGCACAGGTGGTCCTTATGACTTCCCTGTATATATGAATTAATAGCAAGTCAAGTACTATGAATCATACCAAACTTTTTGATTTTCCTTTATTTCAAACTAAAATATGAACTTTGTTTATTTGGTATAACATGCAGCTACACTTCAGAATGACTCATGGTCTAAATACGGTCCCTGAGTTTTAAGATGAAATTACCTTTTGTGTCTTCATACAGTGAGTGCCAAAACTGAGTGAGGCTACACGGCATAATGGAACAGAAGGCAACCCAGAAATCATAAAAGCTAAACCAGCAACTGGAGATGCAAGAGAAGAGGAAGGGCTCACAAGTTCTCCCCTCTCTACAGACCTCAATTACATTTTCAAACCTCAGTTTCTCACTCTCCTAGGTTTCTTTTACAACAAAAGTAGTTCCAACAGGAAAGTCAAGTGTGCAAAGGGATTAGAGACAATTTAAGATATGTGAGTGATAGAAACTGCAAATCATCTGTCAATCTGTTTCCACCTCCTTTTGTAGCACACCTTTGATTTTTAACTAGAAAAATTGCAGCCCAGAATTTCCCTGCTTCCCATACAGCCAGGTATGCCACAGTCCATGTTGTGTCCAATGAGATCAGAGTAGAAATAGGTGTAGGCAATGTGAGGACTGTGCCTGCCTTACTGTGAGGCTGCTGGGCTGCAGACCCCAGGGAACTATCCTGGATCACTGGGACCACAGAAAGACCCTGCTTGCTACAGCAGCAAGGAATCTGGATCCTCATTGTGTGAAGTAGAGCTGCCACACCAATCTGGGACTTTCAATTGAGAGACATAACATGCTGATAAGCCACTCTTATCTTGGGTTCTGTCGCATGTCAAATGCATATGCTTATTAATGGAGTCTCAAAGTTAAAGCCTCAGAGACATATTGATAATAAACAGATGACTCTTTGGTCTTCTTCAATCTTCTGGCAATTATATCTATTTAATTCTATTTCCTGCTCCAGGAAGCGAAGTGCAGGCATCCGAAAAATAAAACAAAACAAGAAACTTTGGCATCAGTTTTGCTGTTTGCCCAGAACTGTTCTTTAAAAAAAAATAGATAGAATTCCCAATTCTTACATCTGTGAAGAACAAGAAGAAACAAACAAGAAAGGGTGTAAGAAAATAACATGGATCCAGTTCAGAGATGGTCCAGGAACTGACCCCTCCACCTGACTGCTCTGCACTGTTGGGCAAACAAGCAATTAAGCAACAGGGAAACCACCCTCCCAACAAAATCACAAAGGAGGGTCTTGTGTAAGTCTTTGGGCTTTTCCTTTCTGATATTTAAAATGAAAACACTTGGCATGATGATTGTCAAACCTTCTCTTTCCGTTTCTCCTAAGATCTGAAACTTCTCAATAGCTCAAAGAGTAAAAGTAAAAAAAAAAAAAAAAAGGATCTGTGATCTGGTTGAAGTAGCAATAATCATGAAAATTTAGCAGCCAAATGCACTTGTATGTGCCTGGCACCGCTAAGATGCCCATATTGACCATCTCACTGAAGTCTCCAAAGGAACCTAATATGCTTATTGATGCTGTGCCATAATTACCCACAATCTTATCTTCTGATGGTGCTTTGCTCATAAGATTGGTTGCAAAATACCCATAAAACTTCCCAAAGTTCCAAGCATTCCATGTAGAAAATAAAATAAATAAATAAAGATACTAGAAGGTCTTTGCTTCTAATTCTTTAAGTCTAGTCAGTAGCTTTAAATGTAGAAAACTGTACCAATTTTATCATCCTTAGACTTTGTGGACAAAAATGACAAAATGAGCCAGTATAATATATTTGGAAAGGTTCTCCTGGTCCCTCCCCACCCCCCCCCCCAAAAAAAAAAAAACCCTACAGGGCAGTATGATTAATGGTAACAGGTTTTTGCACCAGTTCTAACTAGGTTTTGAGATTGAAGATGCCTGCATCCCAGTAATAATGTGGCAATATATAATGCTGGTTTACTGAAAAGACCTTCCCTGTCAATGCTGAGCCATTTAATTTATCCTCTAACTGTAAAAAATAATTTGGACTGGTGATGACCACTAAGGCACAGTGTGACTAATGTCCTTGTCCTTCCCTTATATTCAGATATGTGTCTTTAGTGAGAGACAGGGAGCAGCCAGGACAGCCAACAGCAAGGACACAACAAGCGTAGGCAGTAAAAGCCATCACAATTTACCTTGTTTGCTGTGGTGGGAAAAGTTGGAGCAGTGTTGCCCTGGTTAACACAATAGCTCTCCACTCTCACATACTCTTATCCATGTAGTACTTTCCTTCTTTTGTTCTGGTGGTCTCTCTGCACACTTTCCAGAAATCAGCAGAAGTAACAGGTGCCTCATTCAATCCAAAGTAAAACAATGAAGGCTGAGGACCCACGTGCTGGCTTCAAGGTGAAGAGTGCCAGGTAAGAGGGAGGACCTTGGAAGCTCTGAGACTTTTCCAACCCATGGGACATATGGACAATGTCCTGGGGCCACAGACTGCTAGGATTGACCAATTTCCATCAGTTTCCACTGGTCAGCATGGAGAAATATCCAGGATGGGTCTGAGCACCCCCTCTAGTGTTCCTTCTTGGGGGATCCTGCCATTCAGTCTACAAGGAAGTGGGTACTGAGCTGAAGGGTCCAGAGCTTGCTGCTTATACTGTACCAAGTCCTCAAAACCCAGTTAGGGATGTGATGGCAAATTTACCTACATAGTGTCATGTGGCCACAAATAAATGCTCTCTTCATTTATGTATGATTTATCAAAATACATACATGCACTCTACTGTCATGTATAACTAATTAGAAAAATTATAACATGAAAATAAAAAAGCTTTTAATGGGGGAAAATAATACCAGTTTAATACTAAATTAAAAAAACAGGATATAGAATTTACTACATAATATTATCTCAGCTATGTAAACATGTGCTAGAGGAAATTGCAAAACAAAAACAAAAACAAAAAACCCAGTAACATTTAGTTTTCTTTCTAATGGGAGTAGAAGCGCTAGTTACCTTTTTTACAGTTTTCTATACTTCCCAAGTTTTTTACAATAAGCATCTATTAAAGGAACTTATGTTTCCTTATAATGTAATAAAACAGAACTATTTGACAGATGCCAGTATATTTACTATAAGCTAGTTCTTTTAGAATATGATTTTTTAAAAGAGGAAAACTCCTCTCCTTAAAGAAGTCAAGCACCTCATTAGAGGTAGGAGTATGTTAGCCAAACTTACTATGCTGTGTTTATGTGGTGTAACTTTAAAAGTAATGACAATCAGCTTCAAAGACAAACAAAATGGGTCTTGATATTAAAGATAGCCTTCACTAGTGCAAAGTAAATTAGTATTCCCCTCAAGGCAGTCACTGAGAAAAACCATTAATCTGCCATTTCTCAAAGTATTTTTGGAACTCTCTGTAGAACTGCTCAGGAAAATCATTCTGCTACTTCAATCTCTCCCTATTTTTGACCAAAAATGGTTTTACCAGTTTGACGTGTCATTTACCTGACATGACTTCAAGTGCTCTTGGCCTGTTCCAAAAAAACCTATTTTCATAGAATAAAGATCACCAACCACTGAGATTATTTTCTTTTAAATGCCACAGACTTTGAAAACACTTCTGGAACATGACTTTCCTAGGTATGTTATGAGCAATAATAGCATTCTTGCAATACTTGACTGATTCCCCAAGATGATTACTCTGAAGAGACCAATTTTGGGGAAGAAGGTAAAAGACCCATTATATAATAATGAAAATCCTAGATAAAGACTAGGGAATTAAGTTATTTTGTTTTTCCAATAAAAGCTAACAAAGACCTATTAGAAACCAAAGATTTCCCAATGTAATAGAGAGGTTAAAAATCTTGCCAAAGTTGTTTTGGTCCTTTCTAAGGACCAGCAGGGGTACAATCCCAGGCTGGAGACCCCAGGGGCTCCTTCCCAGAGGAGAAAGCTTATAAAAGACTAGACTACACTACCTCTTCTTTCCATCTGTCTTGTCCATCATTTGTTAAAACTAGCTTTACATCAGAATCATCTGTGGAGCTTAAAAAAAAATCCCAATTGACTGGCAACTTCTAGACAATGGAACTGAATCTTAGGAGAGCACAGGTATATATGTCTATGGTTATGTGTACATTGTGTACTCTTTTTCTCTTCTTCCCTCCTCCCTTCCTTCCAAGTCCTAGGTAGATTTGGATGCACTGAAATATAGTAAGGGATGAGGATCTTGGGTAACCTGTCAAAATGAAGTTCATGACTTTTGTCCATAGAGCTCATCTCAGCTAGTTGATGGAATGTGTTACTAAATCATTCACTCAATTTTCATCTTATTCTGTGATTTATAAAAACAAAAATAGGGAATATTGCTTGGTCCATATGTTTAATGTTAGGAAATAATATAAAAAATGGGAGATAAGAAGCATGCAGTCTCTAGCTGACTAAGCTCACAGCAGATGAAAACAGATGGATGATGAAGTCACACCAGAGCCTAGCCATCAAAGGTGACTCTAAATTCTGCACAATGAATACATTTATCATCTTTGTAATACCTACTCTCACGCCGGCCTGTGGACTTAAGAGGTCAAAACCCCACATACCAGTGGTGTCTTGGGCAGTCACATCCACACCGTGGGCAACCATGACCCTGAGGCATTCCACGTGTCCCTTCGCAGCTGCAAGATGAAAACTGCGGAGAGAGGAAAACACATCTGCTGAGGATTTCCACACCTTGCATTCATCTCTAACAAAGCTTTTTGTCTCTTCCTGTATTTTTTCTCACTTGAGCTCCGCAACCACCCACCGAGTGGCTATTATTATCAGCCTCATTTCATATTATTGTATGTTTAATTTTTTAAATGTTGTCCAGGTCAATCTCAAACTCATGGGCTCAAGTTGATCCTCCTGCTCAGCCTTCTGAGCAGCTGGAACGATAGGTGGGCACCACCAACTTAACCTTGTTTTAAAGATGAGGACACAGAGCCTCACTATGGTCTGATAATTTGCTCTTTGACCCCTTTCTTTTGTTTTGTTTTTATTTTTGGTGCTGGGGACTGAACCCAGGCCCTCCTGCATGCTCAGCACATACTCTACCACTGAGCTACATTCCACCTCCTTTCTGACATCTTCTATTAATGATGGAGCAGTACCCCGATCTTACTTCTTTCAACCCAAAGTTCAGGCTTGAAAAAGTAAGATTTAACCACGTATCTATCTCTTTATGAATCAATAGAGAGCCTCAACTAGACTGAATTTATAATTAAGTCTTTATTATCTTTTTTCTGTTGTCCAGTGCTTTCACCAATGCTATCATTTCTTCTTTTTTTTTTTTTTTGGCACTGAAGATTAAACCCAGGGGCACTTAACCACTGAGCCACATTTCCAGCCCTTTTTATTTTTTACTTTGAAACAGGGTTTCACTAAGTTGCTTAAGGTCTCGATAAGTTGCTGGGGCTGGTTTTGAACTTGTGATCCTCCTGCCTCAGCCTCCCGAGCCACTGGGATTACAAGTGTGTGCCACTGTGCCTGGCGCCAACACCATCATTTCAACATAATGTCCTCCAAAAAGAGGGACCTGTCTAAGACACAGAGGTCAAAGTTCTAGGACAGTGATGCTTGGACAATGCATGCAATGCTGTTTTCGATGAACGACAGTGGCATGCAACATCTGTTATGTGCCTACACTTACTTCACACTTCTAGATGTATGCCTTTTCCTCCCCATGACGGTGTTTTAAGGGGAGCCCTATCACTGTCTATCTCAAATGGAAGCCCACAAGAAGCTCCAGAACTCAGTGATGTGGAGTGCAAACCATGCTCTACATCTTTAGTTGGACCATTAAAAGGAGGTATCACATCTAAATGCCACACCAACGATCCCAGGGTGAAGGGCACTTCTGCAGGTAGAAGGAAGCAGAGTCCATCACCAGGCAGTCAGGCCCAGAGGTTGAGATGGCCACAGGTTTCAAGACCATCTCCACCATAGAGACCTTCCTGCCCCTCTCTGTTTCCTTCCTGTAGAGAGAGGTTAACAAGCCTCCAGTTCTCCTCCTACTTGGCTGTACTTCTCAGTCAATGCCCACAAATCTTTTCTGTCAGGGTAGGATCTGTCACCAGAGCCCAGAGTCATACGCAGCTTGCAAATCCAAGAGCTTAATATTTGAAACCAAGTGGGTCTGACTCCAGCCCTCTGTCCTTTGTAGGAAGGT
This sequence comes from Sciurus vulgaris, assembly GCF_902686455.1. NCBI lineage: Eukaryota > Metazoa > Chordata > Mammalia > Rodentia > Sciuridae > Sciurus > Sciurus vulgaris. The sequence goes on from NC_136466.1 coordinate 142,509,729, forward strand.
TGAGTGAAGGGCACAGATAATCAAATGGGAACACTTCAAGTTTGGTTGTAAATCAAGCATAACATAATTAACTGTAAAAAAAAATTTAAAAACTGTAAAAAGAATTTTTTAAAAATTAACTGTGCACTTTGGGGAAATCAGATCAACCTCTCTGTGCTTATGTTTCCTCCATTGTAAAGTGGAAGGACTAAGTCAAATGATTTCTAAGGACCCTCTGGCGCTAATGTTTTACTTTTTAGTATGCTTCTGATCATACCAACTGTTTTTGTGTTTGTGAAGCAATCTGTGCATAAAGTCTCTTTACAATCAAAATTCACTTTGTAGGTGATTCCACATTAAGTAAAGTGTTGATTACATGGAGTGATTTGGGAATGTGGTGACTTGTTTAAATGGAATTCCTATTTAAACACAACTTAACCAAAAGAACACCCCTAAATGGCAAGACAAAATACCCCTGTTTTTACCACTTTGGGGGAAGGCTTAATTTTGTAATAGTTTACCTTTAAATGATAAATCTTTTATTTTAACTAATCTTTGTAGAAGGTTTCTAAAAATTCCCCAGCCTTGTAATGGTATACATAACATAATGAATTGCTCTTGAGGAAATTAAGTCATCACCAAAAGACTCAGTTCTCAGTTCCTTGAACTCTGCTTTCAGGGAGGTGCTAACACAAAGCCCCAAAGTACTAAGCCCTAAAATTGATTAATATTCTCTCCTTTTCTACATTTGTATATTTGATTTTAAGATGTTAACCTTGCTATCTCCTTTGACCACAGAAAACTAAATCAAAAGTCTCTCAACAACAGGGTAGCCATAGACTACTCTGAAGGTGGACACACTGGGAAAGCGATTAGTGTACATCGGTGCACATACCCACCACCTTTTTTTTTTTTTTTTTTTTTTTGGTACCAGGGATTGAACCCAGGGGCACTGAACCACTCACTGAGCAACATCCCCAGCCTTTTAAAAAAATATATTTTATTTAGAGACAGGGTCTCACTGAGTTGCTTAGGGCCTTGCCGGAGTTGCTGGGGCTGGCTTTGGACTCGAGATTCTACTGCCTCAACTTCCCAAGGTGTGTGTCAACACTCCTGGCTCCACCTAACCTTTGATTAAAGTATAACACAAATAAAGAAAACCGTTCATAGCATACAATTTGGTAAATTCACAATTGGATGCCATCTCACCTTCAATACATCAAGCAAGAGAACATGGTCAGAGACCTTGAAGTTTCCCTTCCAGGCTTGCTAGCACCTCTGAAGCTCTGCATGGTCCCTTCTAGTTCCCACCAACCTCACAGGGGATATTTAAATTTTTTTCTATTCTGAAGTTTCTTAGATTGCCTCTGAATCATAGACAATATTTATGGCTGGTTCAAATTCTAGACATATCTGACAAAGAGCACGACTATAGACCACTACTATAGTAGTAAATGTAGTAGTCTGTTGAACATAACTGAACTGCAGGGATTCAAGGTCAGTACTTGGAAGGCCAAACATCAATATAGACACAAGAAGTATTAGGATGTTGGAATCAATTTCCAATTCCATATCAGAAATTAGACATGGCTTTTGAAAGGAAAACCTCTGGTGTCAATCAAAATTGACCACTTTGTTGGCTGTAACACATCTTCTATTTTATTTTACAGACTGCATTTTGATTCATTGTATACAAATGGGGTACATCATTTCATTTCTATGGTTGTACATGATATAGATTCATACCACTTGTGTAATCATACATGTAGATAGGGTAATGATGTCCGTCTCATTACACCACTTTTCATATCCCCCATTTCCCTCTACGTAATCTAAAGTTCCTCCATTCTTCTCTCACCCTCCTCCCCACCTCCCTTATTATACATCATCATCCACTTATCAGGGAAAACATTTGGCCTTTGGTTTTTTGGGATTAGCTTATTTCACTTAGCACAATATTCTTCAATTCCAGCCATCTATCTGCAAATGCCATAATGTCATTCTTCTTTATGGCTGAATGAAACTCCACTGTGTACACATACCACAGTTTCTTTATCCATTCATCTGTTGAAGGGCATCTAGGTTGGTTCCACAATCTAGCTATTGTGAATTGAGCTGCTATAAACATTGATGTGACTGTTTTACTGTAGTACGTATAAACTGAGGAGTGAGATAACTGGGTCAAAAGGTGGGTCCATTCCAAGTTTTCTGAGGATCCACCACACTGCTTTCCAGAGTGGCTGCAGCAATTTGCAATTCCACCAGCAATGTAAATGTGTAACACATCTTTTGATGGATCTAATTAAGTAAAGGTTTCATTGAATATGCTTTAACAAAAATGAGGGGGGGTTGTTTTCTTCTGCTTCTCCAATTAAGAGTTGAGATCAGGGAGTGACCTTTTTCTCTATTCTCCAACCATTTTCCTGCTAAGAATGATAGTCATTTCCCAATTTATGATTTTCTCCCATATTTTACCAAAAGCTTCAGTATTTACTGTCCTTAATAAAGTACAAATATAAGCAATTAGAAACAGTTCATTATAAGGACAAATATTTGGGCTTGTAACTTTATGCCACACCTATCCAACAATCATCACATTTTCAGATAGCTAAGTCACTCATGTGAGTCAACTAAACATTTTGGGGGGGGGGGTATTTCTCCAAGAAGATTCTAATTTCCAGGTGTTTGTTGTGTTCTGCTGTTACACAGAAGCTGCTAGTCTACTTTCTAAGACACAGGAGCATAGTGATAAGGCTGCAAAGCAGGAAAGGCAGATTAGCCATCATTTTAGTGTCTGATTCACTTTTCCAGAGGGACATGGAGCTCTAATCTGTACATTATCCTTCCTTCTCACTGAGCATGCAATTCTAGAAAATGGAAGCAAACCCACAGAACACAATATATGTCTTCTGGTGGGGAGAGTCCCTCTAGATCTGTCCTCTACCCTTAACCCTGGGCCCATGACCCAGGAGACAATCCTCCAGAGCACTGAAGCCAATGGGCTACCATGTCCTTTGGCTTCTGGTTGAGTTTGACCAATGGTACTTATGAGAGTCAGGACATGAGGAAAGAATTCAAAGATGATCTTTCCCACTCCCTCCCCTCCAGGTCACACATTGGCGCAGTCATCTTTCCTCTATGAAGGACACAGTTCTGGCTCTCCCAAAGCTACAACCATGGCTCTCCCTGGGTTTGGGTATTTGCTCTCTCTCCTCCTCCTTCTGGGTCAAGGATAGAAAAGATTCCCACTATTGCTAGCCCAGGGCTGCATTCCCAACCTTGTTGGTTTCCCTTAACTTGGCAACACATTTGTAAATAGTTCCTTTCTTAAACTCTCCTCAGTCACCCTTTGACAATGCTACCTATTCCCTAGAGGATACTGAATCATGCCAGGCTTGGATATTTTGTGTGTGATCATCCACAGGATGAACCATAAGTTCTAGTGGATACTGTTTAATTATATATTTGTAAGGTAAATTCAGGCTTGAAAGAATTTGTATTACCACATATCATTAGATTATAAAGATATTTGAGCATTTTGGTTAAAATGCTTTAAAGGGAAAATATGCTGTATAACTATAATTACACAGAATATGGTGATTTCAAAATAGTTTTCTGATAGGGTCTTAGTTTTCTAATATGACAGAGAATAGTTTGAAGGGTTCAAGATTGAACCCCTCCAAGATTAAGAAAAAAAACAACTTCCTTAACCAATAGAGAGCTAGTAGACAGCCTAGCACAACCAGGAAGGAAGGAAGGAAGGAAGGAAGGAAGGAAGGAAGGGAGGGAGGGAGGGAGGGAGGGAGGGAGGGAGGAAGGAAGGAAAAGAAAAAGGCTAAAATTAAGATTTTGTACTGTGGATTTAGTTTTAAAAGGATACATCCACAACAATATATAATGGCATGCATGCGTGCTCACACACACGCACATACACAAAAAACTATAACAAAAGCAAAATTAAAAAGCAAACAAACTAAACCTACACATATCTTTACAACCCAACCATGCCTGTAATCTGTAAGACATAATCAAGACACTCAGAAAACAAAATTGTAACAGCTCCTAAACACTCCCATATGCTGAGGTTTCCGTTCCCTCTCCTTGATGTGGACTCTAGTGGACTTCCTTAATTTTATTAGAATCCTGATACTATTCATTAAAGTACATGCTGTGGTTTGAAACTGGGAAAGTCTTGTGAGTTCTGTGAGCATATCCTGTGGAATAACAAAGACTCTTTGGTGATCAATTACAAGTAAAAATGAAAATTCACTAAAATTTTCTATACTATTTACTATATATATATATATTTATATATGTATATATACACACACTCATATATGTATATATAATTTATAGTTACTTTGATATAGATTGATCACTCTAACACCTTACAATTATCTACCTAAAAGGATAATAATCTAATATTCTGTCTAATAATATGTCATTGCCATTGTTTTTTACTCATAAAATCACTTTACTAACTTGGAATATGGTTTTTAAAAAATGCATGAGCTTGCTAAATCAATTGCCACATAAAAGAAAACCAAAATGGTTTATGTGCTGGTATAGCTTTGGCTTATTTTTATGAAAGATGTACAGATGCAGAAAATTAAGGCACATATTAGACACTGAAGCGACTTTGGTAACAAACCCCTAACAACCTAGCTCCTTTATGTTACGGTAGCACTTATATGTTCAGTCTAGATATATATGTAAATAATCAACTATCCACAAAAAGAGCTGAGTCATTTTGTTTATTTCCCTGGGAGAGAAAACTCTGGAAGAGAAGGGTCTGCCTTCTTTCCCTCATTCCCCAAGCTGGAAGAAGCTATTCATAAGGAGTGGGATAAATACCACTGTACAGAAGGGCAAGGTGGGAAAATACATTGCTATTACTTTTATTTATCTAAATTGGTTATCTAGTCATCTTAAAGTTTTAACTTTAGGGAATCAAGTCCTCATTATATCTACTGTCCATGACTTTGCAAAATTAAAGCTTTGAATAAACTTTAACATTATTAAAGCTTAGCACAGGACAAAAATATGCAGTCAGATGGGAAAGAATAACAAGAACTGTGATATTAGGTAGGTAAAACATCATCCTTAAGGGCTCAAACTAAATGAACTTCAACGTTCATTTTGCCACTTGGTAAGTATAATTTTGGGTAGGAGTTGTCTGTATCCCAGTTTCCACATCTGTAAAATGGACTGTGAAGAATAAATGAATTGTATGTAAAAGTACTTAGCAAAGGCCACCAATTATTGTAGCCTCACTCACATAATAAAAAGCAGACTCTGGGACATGTTGCTTAATGAAAGGAATTATTTCAACATTCAGAAAGGTCAGGCTAGCAGAAATTAAGTCAGAAGCATCATGGCTTAAAAAATGAAGGGCCAGAGAGGTGGGAGATAAAACCTATATATCTTTTCAGTGAGTGGAAACTTGGAAACAAATTGTAGACAGTCATGCACTACAAAAGCCACCCAAGACCAGCCTTGTCTAAGGTTCACACTTGAGCTGCTTACATTCTGGCACCTTCTACGGAAGTGATAATCCTCAGCGCAGGGTTTGGCAGCAGCAAGCCATTAACATTTAGCCTCTGAATGTGAACCAGAGGCAGAGCCAACTTTTAGTAAGATATTCAAGTAGAAAGTTGGGCTTCATTGGGTAGAAAAACACGACCTGTCCGTGACACAACCTGGATTTATTGATGACAGAATACAGATTTCCTTCCTTATACAGTGACTGACAAATGTAGGCACCCTCAGTAGAGGCAGGCCAGGAGGCTGGCATGCTGGAGCTAGCACCAATCTGAATGGGAGGCAGAGGGGCTGTGGGTTACTGCAGGCTTACAGAGCAGATGGTACCCCAGGTCAGCACCACATTAAGAGTATGGCCTATGCCCTGAATAATTGGCTGAAAGAATGAACCTCAACAAAAAGACGGTTAGTAGATAGGACTGAGATGAGCAGGGTTGGGGTGGGGGGTGAAACAGAGGCTGATTAACCCCCCCACCCCCACACACACACACCCTTAGGAGAATATTCTTGACAATGTTAATTGGGCACTGGAGCTAACTCAAGTGTGGAATGGTTTTGATATTTCTATAGCTGTCTATTTTTATACACTGTTACTACTATAGCTAAATATATTCATTTACACATCTACTAGGATCCTAGGGTATCCATGTGTCAAATTAAGCACTCAGAAATAACCCGGGAATAAAATAAAGTCCCTTTGTTTATGGAGCTTGGCTTTTAGAAGGAACACTAAAGATAAACCAGTGGTCTCAAAACATGCACATACACACATACACACCAGGACATTTGGCAACATTGGGGGACATTTTTTTTGCTATTGCCAGGGAGCAACAGAGACCAGAGATACTGCTGGGCATCCTACAAAAAGGATAAGACTATTACCCATAACAAGGGATTATCTATCCAGTCCAAATATCCTAGTGCCCAGGTTGTGAACTCCTGTGATAAACCATTAAAAGCTGCATATAACGCTGAAAATCATTCTATTAAAACAAATTAGAGAGTGAAGAAGAAAAGTGAACATATTTTTATCTTTTTATTGAGATATAATTCAACTACCATAACATTCACCATTTTAAAATGTACCATTCGGTTGTTTTATTGTATTCACAAGGTTGTGCAACCAACTTCTCAATGTAATTACAGAGTATATTCATCACCCTAAAAAGAAAAAAAATTTCTGCATCCATCCCATTTCTCGGTCCACTTTGTCCCTGTAAATCACTAACCCATTTTCTGCCTCCACTAATTAGCCTCTTCTGGACATTTCCTGAAGATGGTCCCCTGTGTCTGGCTTCTTTCACTGGCGTTTTCCAGGTTCCCTCATGCTATGGTGTCAATACTGCACTTCTTCCTTCACAATGTCCTACTTCAGGAGTATTCCACTTTGTTCATCCATTCGTTACAAGATGGACATCTGGACTTTTTTCTACTTGGGGTTATTATTATTGCTGTTAAACCATTTGTGTACAGTGTTTGTGTGGAATGTATTTTCATTTCTAGTAGTTGTATGCCAAGGAGTGGAACTGCAGAGTCATATGCTAAACATTTGATTTTCTAGGAACTGCTAAACTCTTTTCTAAAGCTACTGCACCAATTTATATCTCTATCAACAATGTAGGAGGGGATCCAATTTCTCCACATCCTAGCCAAGATGTTTTATGTCTAGTAAATTTTAATTTAAGAAATGAGAATTTTAATTACAAATTAAAAAGTCCAGAGGCAAAACATTTAAGTCTTGCTTAACAAGCCCTTTGAAGTAGTTAGTGCAACTAATTATCAGCTGAAATTTCCTGTTAAAAAGGAATATAAAAGAGTGAATGCAAAACAAATTAGGAACATCCTTCGGCTTTGTCTCTACATAAGCTTTTACTTCTAATTAAAAGTGTGGCCTTTCCTTTTAAAGATAAGAAATGTCATTCAAAGGCTCATATAACAATATATTTTGTGAGAGATTTTGTTTACCTGTTTATTTCTTTATTTAGAGGGGTTAAGAATTCAGCAGAGACAGGCAAACTATAAAGACATTTTATCCACCCCTCTAACCCCAGGCCCAGCGACAAGGACACTGGTCACTATTGAGGGATGTCCATGGTGGATTCGCAAATTCTGAGGCAGCTACAGTGACAGAACTTCAGTAGCCTCAGTCTTGGCTACTCAGCTGCGTAGGGGCTGGGGATGTGGCTCCATGGTTAAGTGCCCATGGGTTCAAGTGCCCAGGTATCCCCCACCAAAATGTGAGCTTTTGGGGCCCTGCCTCACATCTACTGAATGACAGAAGCTGCTGGTACAAGGTCCCCAGCTGACCTGGTGTGCCCACTCAAGCATGAGAGGCACTGTTCTTCACATTAAAAGCCTCACACCATCACTCTTGCCAAGCACCCACTGTTTCACGGTCTTTTGAAAACATAATCCCCTTAGCCTTAAAAACAATTTTATAGACATGTTCCACCAAAAAAAGGCAGCTCCACTGGGTCATGTTTCATTCTAATATGGGATGTGTAGTTCTGCTTCTAAGACTGAGCCAGGGCCCTTCAACAGAGATGTAATGAAATAACAATAACAAATAAGCAGCCCAAAGATTTATATAAAATTACTTTGATCCTTTGATGCTTATTGATATTTGGAATGTCGCTGCTTCTGTCACTTGAAAAGATCCCAAGTTTTCAGTGCTTGAGAGTCTGTTGCTCCCTCACATTCTCCCTCTCTCTCTCATTCCCACTAGCCACACCCGCCCCAAGAGAAAGTCAACTCACTAATGGCCCTAGCCTCAAAGAGCAGCCAGAGGGCAGGCAGGCTGAGTGTAGGCTGGAGGACGCACAGCAGGGGTAGGAGCAGGGGCTAGCTTGTAAGAGGCTGGGGGGCTCTGTGGGAGGACCAGGCAGCACAGCTATTGGCTGCTTTGTTGCTTCTTGATGGTGGCTGTGAGAGCCCCCGTTCCCTCCTTCTAAACCATGTTTAAGGCAGTTAGAAGACGGCAACGTCATCAATCAGAATCTAGTCTATTGAAATACTGTGCACCAAGAGTGTCTTATCCTCACTGCAGGCTTTCAGGGGTTAGAATAAACTGTTATGGTTCCCACTTTACAGAGGAGCAAACAGGCACAGAGTTTACCAACTTGCCAAAAGTTCCAGAATGAACAAGGAGTTTGTACTGTAAATGGACTTCTCAGTAACATAGTTCTGAATGTCTTAAATATCATCTGAAAAACTCCTAAAAAAAAGAAAAAAGTGGCAACTAAGTCCTAACTCAGGCATTATGGCGCATAGCTGGCCCATCACCACTATGCTGATAAGTAGCATTGTTTGTCAATCACTCTGCAAACTGAAATGCTATGGATTATAACTTACTGTTTGTGTGACCCTTCAACAAAGTTCAAACTAAAAACTGGGAGTATTTGGCAAAAAACAAACATGGGCTTCTCACTGGGGCCGATTAGTGTTGCCTGGGATCAAAAAAAAAAAAAAAAAAAAGGACAGGAATGTAATCCCAGCACTGAAGCAAACAGAGCCAGCAATGGAGGTTTCGTTTCCTTGAAAAAGAAAAAAAAAAAAAAAAAAAAAAAAATCAGCAAAGTTGTGCAAACCTTCCCGAAATAAATACCTTAGGACAAGGCTGGGATATTTCCCAAGGCTCTTCACCAGAAGGGGACTTGAGCTGCTGCTATCCAAAAGCCCATGAGTTATGGCCTGGAAAGTTCTTTCAATTTTCCAGAGTAATAATAAACACAATTCTTCTGGTTTCTGATTGCCAGCTGAAATATATATTGGAAGGAAATACACATTCTCAAGGCTACTTTTAGAAGACTTGATTTTCCAGGCATATTCATTCACAGAAAATTTCACCCAAACCCAACACTCTTTTGTTGCTTTCATCACCTAGACTCCAGGTCCGCAGAGGTCTGGACCACAATAAGGTCTTTAAAACCTTCCCCACTGTCTCTGCAACCAATTTCTAGTCCCCAAGTCAAGCAAACAACCAACACTCACACAAAGAGTTGATCATACACCAGATCCTACCAGAGAGATCCACATGCCAGAATTCCAGAGTGTTAGAAGTTTCCAGAATAACTGGTCCCGCATCTTTATTTCATAGACAGAGACAGAGGCTCAGAGAAGTTAGGAAATATCAAAGAGCAGGACTTAATTACTGACGTAACTCAGAAAGCAACTTCTCTCTAATATACTCATATCTTTCTTCTTTCCTTAAAAAAAAAAAAAAAAAAATCCCTTTCCAAAAATGGAGTCACCATACTCAGCAAGAGAATCAGAAACAGTAGTCCTTTGAGAGCCTCACCATTTCAGTCCTGCAACAGGTGCCTCACATTCTGACCACCCAACGTTGCTTCTATTTTTATTGTATTCCTTCATAAGATATTTTTCTGTATATTTCAATCTACTCGGAGGCAGAGTCAGGAAGTATTTGTGATCAGGATTAGCCATACTCTTCAAGGCATGAGGGGTCCTGGCTGCCTCCTTGCCCTCACCTTCCAGCAGTCTCCCTGCTCACGGGGCTCCAGCCCACTGGCTCCTTGTGGTTTCTTGAGCCCATCAGACACCCTCTCTCCTCAGGGCCTTTGCTCTGCTGTTCCCTCCACCAGGAGAGCCATTCCTCCAGAAAAGTGCTTGGCATTGTGCCCACTCCATTCAGAAATCTGCTCAGAGAGCCCTTCCTTCCTGAGGCTTAATCAAAGTGGCCCCTGCCCTCCTCATTTTCTTCAGCATACCTGTCTTTACAAGGTATGCCTTGTTTATTGTCTGTCAGCTCCATTAAGATGTGTGTTCCATTATGCTGATATTTGACCTTGCTTCTTTCAACTTTCCTATCAGGCAGAAGTAATTTTTAGCTTTGTGGGGGCCCAGGGGTTGTGTTTTTAGGTGATGCAGATCTTTAACTTTGAATTTGCTTTTTTTGTTCTAAAGTTTTTGAGTTCCTCAAGTCAAGGCACAGCCATAAACTGTCATGTTTTTTCTCAGATTGAGAGACAAATTATGAACTTTAGCCAAGTTCAGTGTTGTTTCCCATCACAGGTCTACAGTGGGTTTCCCAAGCATGTGCCCAGGACCAGCAGTGTCAGCAGCACTGGGAACCTGTTAGAAATGCAAATCCTCAGGATCCTGCCCAGATTCCAGGGGTGGAGTCCAGCAAGACCCCACGTGATTCTAAGGCACATTCAATTTAATTTAGGATCATTGGCAAGGCAGGAAGACATGAACTACAACTCTAGTAGTTTCTGGTTTTGCTCTCAAGGCTACCATCCTCGAGCCATTTTATACCAAGAGCTGTGTGTATCATGGATCACTCACTGGAGAGGAGATGCTGAAGAATGAAAAACTAAAAAGAGGAAATTTTACAGGAATATTGTCTTCCAGTAAAGTCATTCAAATTCAGCTCACTCAACTAGTCTGTATATCCAAAAAAAAAAGTCTTTTTTTTTTTTTTTTTTTTTTTTAGCTCTAAAAGCTCAACCCACCAATTGTTTTATGGCACGTCTTTGTTGCACATCTGAATTCTAGGTCACTGAGCTCAATGAGGCTGGGTTCACATGGAATATTTCAGTTGGGACAATCCTAACAATAGGGTTAAAAGGTCTGGAGTCCCATTTCAGATTATAATCTAAGGGTAAGGAAGGCAGTCCTGTCTAATAGCTTCTAATTATAAAAGCCCTGTAAAACTAAATTCCACTCTGCTGGTGGGTATTAACCCCTCTGACCCATGAAGAAATCCCTCCAGCCAAAAGTACCACTGCAGACAAGCTTTCAACAACTTCCAAGGCAACTCTAACAGCAACCTGGATCACTGCTTCTAGTAGAAACCATGTAGCAGACAGGCTGAGAAAAGGAAACATTTGTTGCTTTTCCCTGCTAAATGGGCATAGTAAATGAGACTGATACAAAAAACCGAAGGCTATAAAAATAACATTACTGTCCTTTAAGTGCCCAGGATGTGCTAATGAATAGCATCAGCAGTGATACTTCTAGGGACAGGCTTTCCCGAGGACAGGACAATGGAGACACTGAGTTGAAAGACCACATACTCAAGAGCTAAGAAATCCCACAACACTTACCTTAAGCATTAGCTCTTTTTCTTCAGGACTGCCTGATTTCATAAATGTGGCCTGGGAATAGTACTTGGGCATTATAAGATTTCCATTAGGACAAATGATTTGTATATTATAGAACTGATACACCCCCCAAACTCCAGCCCTAAAAGTTAAAACAAATGATTCGTATTAATTCCCAAACCTTTCCAAGTCACACATTCCTCTTCATAAATTTATCCCATTGAGAACATCCCATGAGAAATGCCTGAGAGAAATTGACAGGGTCTTTTTAAAGGAATGAACAAATGAACTATTTGCCGAATTGATAACACAGGTGAAGGCCCCTGGTTCCGTATAATAACAATCCCTTTCTTACTAATTAGGAAAGGTTGGGCTCTAACTCTGGTAACAGAGGTAAACACATAGGTAACTGAGACTCACAGATCCCAGGTGATTTGGGAATGGCAGTTGCTTTCCACTTTGGAAATTAGCAAAGACTTCATGAAAGAGGTGGGAAAACTGATCACCGGAAGATACACAAAACTCCATGGGATGGGCATTTAGGGAAGGCAGGAATGGAGATGAGAAAGCAGAAGCCTGTGAAAAACAGGCGTGTGCTGGTGATCCTATATGCCTGGACCCGTGAACTGTCTGGCTGCTGCTCAGCGTGAGAACCTCCTGCTCCAGCATGCCCTCTTGTGCGATGACTGAGGGCAGGTCACTGCCTGTGTGCTCCAAGATCCACCCCATCCTCCCCTGCTCTGCTCTGTATAACAGTGAACCATATTTCCCAGGCTCCCCTGACCTCTGCATTGGGGGCAGGTCCAGCCAGTGCCTTCCACTGCCAGATGACCCAGGCAAGGGGCAAAGCCAGAGAGTTTTGGTCCTGGGCAATAATTACCCATCTGAGTGTTTAAAATCCTTCATGTTCACTACACTTCATTCAACTTTGAAAATATTGAGACACTTTAAAATGAAAAATCTTGGGATTCTACCAATATTTTCATCAGTATTATTTCTAATTTGCAATCTATTCTCACCAATTTTCACCTCTATTTTGGTTATATACCTTTTTTTTACTGCATGTAACAAAACGTTTTGCTTAACATACAACACGGTTTCCCTTTTAAACTTCAGGAATTATGTTACTTTTACATATTTAAGACAACATTCGATTTTCGTTTAAATTTTATTTTGTGCACAAGCATTACATGCACATGCACACACATGCTAGGAAAAAATTAACCTGGGCTTCACAAGCTGTCTTCAGCCCACTTGTGACCTATCATTGGTAGCACCTGTTGGGAAGACTAGGCAATGTGACTCTCATTGTGTAGTGACTTCTCAGATTGGACTGATCATTCAAACCACTTTTAAAAAACCCTCTGCCTTGACTGCACTCCATAGCAATTCAACCCTCAGCCCCTGAGGGTGGAGCCCAGCCTTTTCCAAAGCTGCCCAACTGATTGTAATGAAAGTCAAGTTGAGAATGGATGATCTAGTGTCAAGTGGGGCCCTTAACTTGACTGTGATAAGCTGTTAAAGAAGGGAATAATGGCCAAGGTGTCATTTGCTTTTCAACTTGCTTAACCTGCTGTTACCTGTACCTATACCATCCTCTTGCCTTGCATTCACCCAAATCCTACCCATCCATTCATTCTTCAAGTCCATTCACTTTACATCTCAACAGGTAGCATTTGTTAGCTCCCCAGTATCACAGTAGCACTCCTGTCTTGAACACTGTGGTTCATATTTTACATATTAGCAATAATTATTCACCAGCATTTTCATTAGTTTTACCTTCCTAACTCGATATTGTGCCTTTTGCAGGCAAGGACCATATGTTGCTCTTTTTAAAAAATCCGCTTACAACAGTTTGGAACATTCGAGACTAAAGGAGTACCTACCAACTAGTAGATTCATGAAGCACAAGCACTCGAGCATATTTGTAAGGCACAAGAAGAGGTTATTATCACTGTTAAAAATCTATGCGGTCCAAAGCAGAGTGGATATAGCATTTCATTCTGTCAAATGTCAAAAGGTCTTATTACAAAGACACAGCATAATTTTTCAGGGAAGGATAAAGGCTGCAATTACATATATAGTATGTACTGGTTTCACGTAAACTAATTTGTCAGGTATTTGTCAGAAGAACTGGAGAAAGCTGATTAGGTGGTATGACTTGATTTCTAAGCTTGAAAAGCTGGTATACTCTTTCTAATACATCCCTAACCTGCAAAAACAAGAAAACAGAAAGTACAACAAGCCACTAGCCAGAAAAGCCCCTTATTATACTGATGTTGAGCAAGGACTACTTCCCACACGTTATATTTAAGTTCCAAAGAGATGTCTAAAAATCTTTTCACAAGTTCTTGCTTTCAAAGTCAAAATGATCAGATTTCTGAAATGTGGGCTACATGAAAGCACACGTGTGTGTGTGTGTGTGTGTATACACACATATTTTTAAAGGTCTGTGTACACATGCCCTGGTGGGTATTTGTTCAAATACAACACTCCCAGCAGAGATTTTATTTAGTCTGGTTGTTCCTAAGACAAACACACATAACTTTAATTAAAGACACATTCAAATATAGGGGAAACCATCTTGAAACAATTAGACTCTCCTACGGTAAGAGGTTTCAGGGCACTGACATCCTCCCACTTCCTCACATCCCCCATGGAAAGAGGACAGATGGGCAGAGGCAAGCCAAGCCGGACTCCATAAACACTGCCTGCAGCTATAACTCTGCCCTGCTCTATTTTCTCTCTTCCGACCAAGACACCACCCTTCTTTTACTCTTTCCTAAATGAATCCCAGTCATTTGATTGCTTTTACTTCTTTTAACCCCTCTTCGATCAGTCCTACAGGGAGAAAGAATTCTGACTTAATTTCTTATCTTTCCCAAGAAAGAAATATTTCAGGAAGAAACTGAAAGGAAAAGTCTAAGGACTTACCAAATCACCCATCTGGTTACTGTCCTTGGCTTATGGAAGCTTCTGGAGAATGTCTGAGAGATGGCTGCCTTTCCAGCACATTCTCAGGACTTTCTGGGCCCTCTGGTTTTCTAGGAAATACAGACTGAGTATTTCTCTATTTAAACTGCCCTGAAAACTGGGGGTACAGGTTGTGACATTCACTAGAATAGTTCTTTCTCCTCTCAGTCCCAAGTTAACTCATGGTGATTTATCCATGAGCAACTATCAACAGAAAGAGTGTTTTCTCCATAAGAACCACACTGAGAAATCACTTCAGCAAATAAGGATTCAATGGTCCCTTTGAGGATGGAATACTGGGAAAGACCAGCCCAAGGAAAACAGTCTGACCCTTGTCCTCACAGAGTTTACCCTGTTGTATAAGAGTCAAGACTTTGGGAAAACAAAGGTTTTTCATAGGCGGAACATTCCTATTCCTGTTCTTTGAATGCAATAGAACACAACTGGACACAGAATACAACCAGGCAAATATGTGGCCATTCTTACCTGAGAGGAGGGCAGAAGCAGGCTGCCCCACCTCCAGAAGAAGGCACGCAATTGTAGATTTCTACACCGAATTACAAAATGTACTATCAGAAAAACTCTCTAGAAAATAGGCCTCCGGCCTAATTTTGATATAGTGCTACATAAAATGAAGGGTAAAGTCTTAATGAACAGGCAGAAAATGAGGCCAAGTGCTGTCATGGACCTCATTTTCAAGAGCGATGTGGCCTTATCCCTTAGAAAGAAGCAAAACATCTCTTAGGTGTCCGTAAACACATGCCGCTCCTGCAAGGTCCACAGGCTGGTCTAGCCAAGAGCTCCAGCAGAGGGGAATCAGCGCCGGCACTGGTGCTGACATGAACTCTGGGCCACTCTTAGGAGGGGACCACTTCACATTTTGCCAAACAAAGGCACCTGGAAATAAGAGAAACCACAGAAAAATCTCCACAGCCTAGGCAAAAATCCTCAAGTGGGCACTCAGGCTGGGGTGCAGAGATGAGACTAAACCTCAGTACAGAAGTGCAGACTTCCAAAGGTAAGAAGGCTGAGGCAACGCAACCTAGCATTCACTTCCTAGCATAGCCCGGAATTTGGCATTAACATGTGATGGCGAAAGGTTGAGGAAGAAGTTTCCCACCCCACAGCCCTCCCTCATTCTCAATACTCAGACCCGTGAATGAAACTAGGAAGCCAGATAAGATTGAATTCCGTGGTGCCTTAAAAATTAAATTCTTACAGTTACCAGTTAATAACGTTAATCCTCAAAAGGAATATCCCAAGCAGAAAAAAATGAAGTGTTGACAGATGATTACTTATGGAAAATCCTACACTGGAAAAATAATTACCTCCTCTCTTCCTTTTTCATTCATTCTTCTAACTTTCCACATTATGTATCATGGAAGGAAAAAAAAATAGCTGACAAGCAAGTGCACAGGCAAAAGTGTGAGAGCTGTTTCTAGATTAGTTCAGGGAGATGTGTGTTATGCGGGTCTTAGTTTATCACCTGCAAAACGGAGGTGGTGATGTCTATATAGCTGCTATGTGCACTTCCACCAAAGAGAATGAATACATGCTACAAAGTGAAAGGGCCCTGAAAACACGCTAAGTTAAAGAGGGCAGAGACAAAAGGCCAATGTTTTATGGTTCCACGTATATGAACTGTGCAGAATGGGCAAATCCAAAGCAAACTCATGGTTGCCAGGGGGATGGGAGGGAACTAGACAGTGAGAATGGTCGCCCCGCATTGTGAACCGACAACGCCACTGAGCTGCGTACTTTAAAATCACTAAGATGGTAAACTTTATGTTACGTATGTTTTACCACAATAAAAGAGAGAGTTGAAAATGGTAGTCTTGTCATGTATTCCATACACAATAAATATGAACCAAAAGAACAAATTTGTTAAGGTGCTCATAATTGTGGCTAAGCCGATAATCTAGATTTTCCATCTTCTTTTCAGTGAGTACCATCGTAGACAAAACTGTCACAAACCTTTGTCTCCCCTTTCCCTGGGGTGACTATGAAATATTGTCCTGTATAGACGCCTGCAAAGCTAGATTGGGGGAACAAGTATCAAGAAGGCTATACAGTGGTACACAAAGTAGTTCAAAAGCCAAGTGCCGCCCATCAAAAGTCTCAGGACAAAAAAATATTGATTCCTGGGCTTCCCCCCAGACCAAGCAGTTAGGAACATCTTACTGATTCATGTGTCAAATGGCATCAGTATTTTTAAAAAGTACCTGGGTAATACTAATGCAAAAGTTACCAGGAAAGAGAAGCACTAATCTGGGATAAGAAGGGAAGGGAGGAGGCTTTGTCAAGAGCCTGTCGTCAGCTGGGAACTAGGATGGCTCTCTCCATACAGATCCTTCAGCTGTGGGTGCCCCATATCCTCTTGCACCTTTTCTGGCCATAATAAGCACTACAGCCTCGAGGAGTGGCACTCAAACTTTAGGGAGCAGGAGATCAAGAGAGACACCCCACTTTCCTTACCCTTCAGGGGGGATAAGCATACCCTAATCTTAGGCAAAAAATACTAGCTAAAAGGCCAGATGGTAAATAGTTTGGGCTTGTGTGACACATGGTCTCTGCTGTAACTATCATTTCTGCCTTTGTAGTGCAGAAGCAGCCATGGACAATGATTAAATGAATGTGTGTGGCTGTGTTCCAATAAAACTTTATTTATAAAAGTCACAGTTTGCTAACTCCAGCTTTAAGTCTAAATAAATAACCAGAAGCCCTCATCAGGAAAGCATCCCAGTTTCCTGCAACTAATTCTACACAGAACTCCTACGTGTCCCACGCTTCCAGGAATCTCTGGGTACAAAAACAACTGGCATCCAAGTCCTTGCTTCATAGATTGCTTCTGAGGGGACCCAACCCACTCTGGTATCTTGTATTGCACTTATAATTACTCTAGCAATTAAATAATATCACATCCATCTTACAGCAAGCAAGGTGAGGTTCAAGGATTGCACAACTCTTAAGTGACAGGCTCCATAGGAGAAGGCTGTCTAGCTCCAAAGTCACTGACCTTTCAACAACACCACCAGAGTAAGGATGGATATAAATACCCAAGTAGGTACCTGCATGCATGTGTGCACATACACAGTCCTACACTCAAATATATAGCTTTAATTTTAGAAGGCAAGAGTACCATGCATAGCAAACCATGAAGCAAAGTCATTCTACAGTATTCATGTAACTATCTATGTTATAAAGGGGGTGGTTACATAAATTATAAATAGTAAGGTTTGCGGGTTATAGAAAAAAAATATTTTTCTCTTTTCTGCTGTTTCTTATCTCAGAAAGAATTTATTTCCCAACCACCAACTGGTAGCAATCTTGGTGTTATTTGTTCTCTGGTGAAATCTTTGGTTAAATGTTTGGATAACAAACAGCCACTCAGGGAAAGCTCAAAGTGTCATTTGGAATTGGAAGGGACAGGAACCAGATTAAAACATCCTCATACATGTTTTAACATGGGAGAGGGAGGGAAACAGCAATAACTTCACAAAGGCCTCTTATGAAACTCCCTTCTGGACGCACAGGATTCCAGAGAACATTCTGACACCCAGAATGGGCAGACACAGGAACCAGTGTTTTTGGCTTACGCG
The DNA here is from genome assembly GCF_902686455.1 of Sciurus vulgaris. Taxonomy (NCBI): domain Eukaryota; kingdom Metazoa; phylum Chordata; class Mammalia; order Rodentia; family Sciuridae; genus Sciurus; species Sciurus vulgaris. The sequence goes on from NC_136466.1 coordinate 142,527,886, forward strand.
GTCTTGCCCTCGCTGTCATGCTTGGTGGCGCTGGCCCCCTTCTTGCCCAGCAGAGAGGCCACCTTTTCCGAGTCACCATTCTCCACAGCCTGCAGCAGGCGGTCGTCATTCTTGTTCCACTCGTTGGTCTGTGGAGCAAAGGCGAGGGAGAGTCAGGGATGATGAGCAACATCCGCCACGGCCACGTGGAAGCACAGGACCTCGGTCCTTCCAGTTCGAATCAAAATCTAACCCCAAATGGGCAACTTTAAAAATACCTTCCCCTTCACCATGGAGACACACAAGAAGGCCTGTTTCCCAAAGAAAACATCAACAGTTCAGCCAACGTATCGGCTGTCAGCAAACTGTGATAGTTACTCCTTTTAATAATTCTTGGAGAAGATGAAGCAACTTCAGAAGACCAAGGCCAGTTTATACATTAGCTAATTTCTAACTAAACTTGACAGCTGGCGCCTGAGAGTGTTGGCCTTTGACCTAGCCCACAACTCATTCAAGTGCACTGTGTTACAGAACCCAACTAGCCAATAGCTCAAGGTTACCCCGGAGTTTAAGTACACATAATTCTTCATCTGCTTTTATGGCTACTCTTTCTTGCCTGTTTACTGGGTCTTGATTTTTGAGTCATATGCTGATTTTAAGTAGTTGTCCAGACTACTGACTAAACAAAATATCAGCAGAGACAAAACTTCTTCCTGAGTAAGCTATTAAAAATCTTCCAGCAAAACTTCCATCAGCAACTCCCAAACTCAGTAATTCTGCCAGTCACAGTGACAGTAAAGATTGCATGTGCATGCACACACACACACACACACAAACTCAGTTTTTACTCTTAGGAGCAGGATATATAATCTCTATGTCAGAGCAAATGAGCCTTGAGTTCAAGACTAAGAAATTTCAAATGTGTGAAAAGGTAGTAGTGAGCCACTGAAGATTGTGGAGCAGAGAATGAGATAACAGAATCAAGAATTGAGGGCCTGGGAGGTGTATGAACATAAATGATTAATGAGGGAAGAGAGGAGGGAGAAAAGACACTGGGCACATCCAAGCCTCCAAGGCACCCCTGCAGCAGGCAATGAGCTAAGCCTACTTTCTGGCCTCTTCAAGCTGTGAACATCATTACCCTGGGAGTGACGTCTTCTCCCTCCCCAAGGCTCCCAAGACCTTCCTTTTGTCCCTTCCCCACCTTGGTCCTGGGTATTGAACCCAGGGGTGCTCTACCACTGAGCTACATCCCCAGCCTGTTTTTTATTTTTTTTGAGACAGGATTCTCATTAACTTGCCCAGGCTGGCCTCAAACTTGCAATCCCCCTGCCTCAGCCTCTGGAGTCACTGGGATTACATGTGTGCCATGCTCAGTCCTAAAATTTTCTATAGACCTTCAGGGCTCTCCGCTTCCTTTTGATCTTTGAAGATTAAAGATTTCATATTAAAGGCTTTACCATAGACCAGAGCAAGAAAGCAGGTAATCCTGGAGATTGGAAAGCTGTAAAGAGGGAATTGTACAGGGTCACGGTCTTCCACGGCCCCAGGAGTGTTTTCCTAATCTCTGCACTGATGGAACGAGGAGCCCCACCAGGACACCACCCTCTCACAGATTAAAGGGGGGCCCAGCAAATGTTCCCAGAAAGTGCATCTCTGTGAGTCTCAGGGCTGAGTCACTTCCATTTCTCAGGGCTCCTTCCTCCCCTTTGGCCATCACAGAGTGCAGGAACACAGTAAGAATGAGTAAGTTTGAAGGAAAATCAGCAGTTTATCTCTAGGATTCATGAACCTGAAGTCTAAAACTCTAGACTGACATTTATACGCTGTGTGCCCTTAGTCACCCATAACCTCTCTGTGCCTCACTTTCCCAAGTCTTTGGGTTGAATGACCACTGTGTCAAATTCTTCACTCTAATGTAAAATTCCTCAAACCAAACTTTGCTAGGGATTATTCTAGAATAGTACTGTGATCATGGAAATGATTTACATTCCTACTGTCTAATAATGTAGCCACAAGGCCATTGATTCTCATCCGGGAGTGATTTTTGCCCCCCTCCCCCCAGGAACATTTGTGAGCTTTGGGAACATTTTTTTTAAATGATATGCATGTTTTAGATTTTATTAAAGTATTTGATTAAGTTCCCCATTTTGAGTTATGTGGTCATATTTAGGGTGATTTTATTTTTTTAGTTGTAGATGAACAGAATACCTTCATATTATTTATTTATTTTTATGTGGTGCTCATGCGTGCTAGGCAAGTGCTATACCACTGAGCTACAGTCCCAGCCCCTTAGGAACATTTTTGATTATCCTTATAACGGAAAGCCACTGGCACCTAGAAGCTGCTAATCTTGCAATGCACAAGACAGTCCCCCCTCTTCCTTCAGCAAAGCAAAATCCGATCCCAGAGGTCAACACTATATCAGTCACACATGGCTACTGAGCACTGGAAATGTGACTAGTGCCCACATCTTTAACTTTGAGACTTCATGTGCCGGGAGCTAGTGGCTACTATACAGACCAGGGTAGCTTCACATGGATCCTCTCATCAAGCTAATCAAAGTGAGAATATGTCAGGACCAATGTCATCCACCCTCCAACATCAATCTGCTCATAGACAAGATAGCGGGTTGCATCTTCAATCACAAATCAGGCTCCCAGAGAAGGGGGAACACAAGAAGCACAGGGCCTCACACAAGCATTTGTTAGTAGAGTAGGAAGCTTTACTAACAACTACACAAAGCAACTGTAGCGAAGTGTCTTTCTTACCAGAGAAATAGACTGTAGTCAATTTACCCCAGAGTGCATTTTATAAGCAAAAAAAAAAAAAAAAAAAAAGTTTATGAAGTACATTCAATGAATGATCTCCACCTATGTTATCCTAAAAGGGAAAAGTATTATCTTTTAAAATCCTTCCCCAACCCAAACTGACCAAATTAAAACCGGATTGGGAAGATCAAAAAGATATTAAATCCTAGACGACAGGACTGAAATTATTTAAGCAAAGGAAGGGCCATATGAAAGGATTTTCCTTTTCAGTTCTGCTAAGGCAGTCCAATTTTAAGTATAGAAAAATTTGATTGTAGGGCTTCCCTAAAATCATTTCCACATGGATCTGCAGGGAGTTCAATCTCTATAGGAGACACTCTACTCTTTGGAGGGCAAGGTCAACTGCATATTTCTTTAGGACTGAAAAGCCTCTTATCGAAAGTCTGTCCTGCAAGCAGACAGGACACTAATTTTCTCTTGGAGGAAAGGCAAAGAGAACATGGCTTTCCACAAGGAAATACTGAGTAAATAATCCAAAACACCATTCAATCTGCCGTGTTGCTGACCAGGCTCAGGGTGAGCAGTAACAGGGAAAAGGACAGGTGCTCATGTATTCTGAAGGCCTCAGAATTTGGGCTGAGAAAGGAACCATTCCAAAAGAATCAGGAAAGACAGGGGCAAGCCTTGGAGGGGTGGGAGAGGGCGGATCATCAGTTGGGAAAGGTGGAAAAAAGGTAAAAGTTTTAGTCTTAAAAGTCTTTTAAGTATGCTCAAGGTGGAGGGCAAGAGAGTTCCAATTAGACCTCTGTTCCAGGAATCTGGATTCTGAACAGTGAGGCTTCCAGGTGAAAGACCCAGAATGTTGGCCAGTGCATGCCAGGAGCCAGTGTTTGTTCAGCAAGCTTCTCAGTCCTGGGCCAGGTCAGGGGTTATCTGTGCAATTAGCTCTAAGACACAGAACTAGCCATACCATGCTCCTTCCAGAAGCCCAGCTTTCTAGTTGCCACGACTTTCCTCTCCTACACTTGCCCATGAAAATATTGCCTACATCCTTTCCCCTATAACTGTTTTACCCAGGGTTATGTTCTACACCAAAATCTCCATGGTCAATCATGATGTGAGGCAAAACATTTAAGAAGCACTCTGAAATGTCATTGTTTTGGGAATCCAGAAGCAAATTCCTGTCCCCTAGCCCATTCCTCTACTGAGAGATACTAAATCAAAATCAAACTTTGAAGAGAAATTCAAAAAGTCATCATCGTCAATCCACTGACCAAAGGTAATGTTGGCTGGATAAAGAGATGAAGTCTGAGATTTTGCCATAACATTCCAAAGTAATTCATCCATACTCCAGAATCAAGGAGGGCTTCTAAAGAGCACAATGTTACCAGTCACTACTTCCCATGAAAATTCTCCCCTCTAATTAGTATTCTCTTAATAGGACTGCCCCACACTGGGCTCTTGGTCCCCTTAGAATTTTCAACATATTAATGAATTAATGTAACATATTAAAAAATAAAGAGGGCTGGGGTTGTGGCTCAGTGGTAGAGCACTTGACTAGCACGCATGAGGCACTGGGTTCGATCCTCAGCACCACATAAAAATAAATAAAATAAAGGTATTGTCTACAACTAAAAGTATTTTTTTTTAATGAAAGAGAAAAAAAAACATAAGCTACATCATATTTAATAAGGTTAAATGCCTTATAAAACTTGTATCTATTATATGTATGTGTGTATACTGGGCTGTGATATAAAAAAGGTTTCTTACTGGAGAATCACAGTAAAAAACAATGAAAGACACCGCTTTAGAACATTCCGTCATCCCACCACCTACATAAAGGCTAACTTCTAGAGCCCTGCAGGCTCTCAGACCTTTCCCTGTGACCTCTCTCTGCTTCTCTACTCCATCGTGTCCCCAAGGGCCACCTACTCAACTCCACTGAAGCCTGTAGTCTGGACTTGATGAAATACTGCATCCTGGCTTTTGTTGGAGAGCTCATGTTTGTTCATTTTATCTCCTGACTTCAGCTCCCCGAAGGCACTGACAGTAGTCTTATTTCTTACCCTCTTGGTGTCTAGAAAATGCTCAGTATTTGATGCTGACGTTAGCAGGAGTTTCTTCCTCTTGGTTAATCTAAATCTCTTTTGACTTTGCAAATGTTTGTGCTTCCCATTTATAAAACTTTTTTTTTCGTACACAATTATTAAATCATGTTTCAGATTTTTAAAAAATTTTACAGGCTAAATAAATTCGTCTCTCTTAACTTTTCTACAAAAGGCCAACTTTCCAAAATTTTAATCATATGTATACTCTCTCCAGATCACTTCATGACTAAGGAGTAAAGCCTCATAAGGCCTCATAAATTCAATCAGAGTGAAGCCAGCGTCTCCCAGTCATGAGAACCACCTGGGTGCCTGTGAAGTCTGCAGACTCCCAGGCCCCATCCTGGAGATGATCCAGTGAACTGGGGTGGAGCCCTGAAATCATGAGGTTCAGTAAGTGCTCTCATTGTTTCTTACTGCCAGTTTGGGGACAATTGGAACTATGCTAAGGTTAACCAGAGAATCTACTTGAATGAATTTTCTTCCTCCACAAGGTCTTGTTAGGACAGGGAGAAGAGAAAGAAGAATTCTCCACTTTCTCCTTGCAGAACCAGGTATGTTGTCTCCCACAAAAGCTTGGGATACATTAGGCTTTCCCTACAAGTTGCATGTGTAACATGTGTGTAAGACCTATTTAAAAATGTGAGCAAGAACACTGCTCATAAGTGGGAAAACTTACAAATGACACAGATATCCAATAACAAAAGATGGATACATAGATTATAAGAATCAAACAGTGGGTCATGAACATGAACAAACTACAACTAGCTAAAATGACATGAATGGATATTAACAACAATATTGTTGAAAGCAGACACACATACACACACACACATAACCCCACATTAGTATGATTGCATGCTTATAAAGATGAAGGAAGGAAAAATGGAATCACATTGTCTAGGAATAGATGGAGACAGCAACATTATAAAGAAAAGCATGGACAAGGTTGCTCTAAAACTCAGGCCAGATGTTAGGGATGAGGGTGGGAGGATGGGGTGCTTGGTCAGGAAGGGGTACGTGGGAGCACTCCTGGGTCCCACCCTGTTTCCCGAACTGGCTAGAAGCTCCACAGATGGTCGTTTGTCTGTTTGTTTATTTATACATACCAGGGATTGAACCCAGGGGTGCTTAACCACTGAGCCACATCCCCAGCCCTTTTTAATATTTTATTAAGAGAGACAAGGTCACGCTGAGTTGCTTAGGGCCTGGCTAAATTGCTGAGGCTGGTTTTGAATTTGTGATCCTCCTGCCTCAGCCTCCCAGTCACTGGGATTACAGGCGTGCACCATCATGCCCAACCATACCCTCACTTTAAAATTGCTTGTTAAATGGTGCATTCTTGTTGTGTGTGCGTTCCTCTATAGGTAATTAATAAATCACATGTCTTCCTCTTTCTCTTCCTTTGATGGTTCACATTCTCATATGCCATTTCCTCATCTCTATTATAAAGTCAATTTAATCATTAATCTTTTGGAGGCCTCATGAACTCACAGGGAGAATCTGATAAAGCTATGGATTTTCAGCAGAAACACGTGCAAACACATCCATTCAACCAAAGAACTCCAGGAATAGAAAAGAAGGGATAGATTTGGGAGTCAAGAGTTTTCAAGTTTCTGAAATTCCAGTCCCTGCCTCCCACCTAGGTGATCTTGAGCAGGCCATCTGCATCCCTGATTTTATCTATAAGATGTAGGAAATCCTCCTATTTGCAAATTATCCTAAGAATCAGAAGAATTATACATAATTTGTCTGGAACATAGACACCCTGAATTACGATGTTGTTTATTAATAAACAAGATGATCTAGGCTGTTCTTTCTTGACTAATGCTCCATGAGTATTTCAATATTTACAACACAGGACTGACAATCCCTTAACCCTTGTAGAGGCAGGTGATACCTTAATGCAAATTTTCTACTATTTTCCTTAGAAATCACATTTTAAAGGGGTCTAGGGAAACCTTCATGGACACAAAACTATTTTATTGAATATGGCTTAGCTTTCCAGGAGACTGTTTAAACAGACACTATTTCAACAGAGCACATGAGGCCACATTTGCAAGTTCAGGAAGCCATATGTTACGCTCCAGAGACATGTGTCATGTGTCAGCTATGAAGGGCTGCATGTGGGAAAGGCAGACCTTACCCTCAGTGTGGACTCCAAACATTCCTGCTAATATATCACAAATGAGAGTTTCAATGGCTGGCCAGTAAGTTTCCTATTCATCAAATCATTTCCAAATGACACCCACTTGCTTAAGGGTTTTCCCTTAAAGCTTAGTCTTCGGAAAGCCTTGCCTGCTCCATCCAGGGGAGCAAACACCATGCCACTGTGTGATGAACGCTGGGGCTTTGGCAGGAGGCGACTTCTGCCCTTGGCCAGACACGGCATCATCTTCTTTTATTTTGATTGAATTGTGGAGAACTTAAAAAAAACGAGTGGAAACCCAGTGATCACTGACATATGGCTAGCGTGCAGGCTTGAGTTGAGAATATATCAGCCCAATCAAAATAATCCAATGGCACACAGTGTGCCAGGAAGAGAAAGAGGTTCTTTGACTTTCTTTGGAAAGATGCTACAGCTCAAACCATAGCAAAGTGGAATTGCTCTTGCTGTGTGGATCTGCTGAAGCAGCTATTGGGAGAAGTCTATTTGAGAGATTATTTTGGAAAAGTTGCACTTTTCCCTCCAGTTCATGGGGAGCAGACTGTTTTGCCAATATAATCAGCAAGGCTAAGATGAAAGAGAAAGCAAACAGTGTTTGTATTGGGGAAATTTCATATTTATACTGTTCCCCACCAAAGTTGCACATATTTCAAAGTTTTAATATAAAGGACAAGAACTAGGAAAGCTTCAGGTTCATATAGCAGTTCCCTCTATTGACTAAGCCAGCCAGTACCTCTTATTATCTGTCTACTAGGGGAGAGTAATGTACAAGATTCTATAGATGTTACACAGGTAAGAGAGACTTATTCATTCATTCAACAAACCTAGTGCCTTTCACCTGACTGGCAGTCTTTACTGTATTTTCTATAAAGTTGTGGAGATAAAACACAGTTGTACCAGAAACATACCAAAATTAGAAAACAGAATATTGGAGGTAAAGTTACCTAAGTGAGACAGAGAACTGACACCAAGGAAGGGAGAAAGCTCAGCAGGGCAAGCAGGTTTCCTGACTGGTCCCAGACCTAGACCTTGCAGTGAGTAATATTCAGGTTAATAAAGAGAAGAGAAGACAAAATGATTAAAGAATGTAAGATGCATTTAGTATAGAGTACAAATAGCAAGTTGGTCTGAGTGAAGCCTCACAAGGCTCTTTAGTGCTCATAGAAAGCCTGGAAAACTACCAAGACATCATGACTTAAGAGTTGCCCATTCTCCTGCTTTTTGAAAGCCCAGCAGTTTTATAAAGAGCTTTCCATATAATATTTGTTCCTTCGGACCAACAGCTGATGAGTTCATCTACAATGAGGTTTCCAGAGGGAAACTTTTATTTCAGATTATTCACACATGTAGGTGATACTCTCTGTTCTTTAAGATTACATTGTAATGTAGTACAGGTCCTAGCACTGATGATTTTTACTGAGTTTAAATAGTATTCTTCATAGGTTTTGGTTCACAGGACTTGTCTAGCACTGATGACGGACCACATAATTGGTACTGGGTAGCCATCACCCTCCCTTTAATGAACTGTCCGTGGTTCCTAAGATCTTTACCACACAAATGCTGAACGCTGTGTCATGGACATAATACCACCATAAACACCTCCATCCAGGATCAGGCAGGTCCCTCTGCCCACCCACTTCACCAGCTGTTCTAATCATCCCCCACCCCCCCTTGCACTGCTGTCCCTCCCTGGCCACCAGGACAGGGTTGGTGATCCCATGCTTCTCTCATACAGCACTTGGCACAGCTGTAATTAGATACTATTTCTAAAGTATCTGTAAGGTCTGTGACTCCCAGTGGATTGCAGTTCCAAGGCATGGCCAATGGCCACCATCTGTCTAGTTCACCACCAAACCCCAGCTCCCACTCCTTCCTGCCAGATGGTAGGGGCTCCGCCCAGAGCTATGCATTGAACAGCTTGGTTTTTCTTCTTCCACCATGGGAACCACTACTGATTAACCCCTTCTCCACTGACTCCTTTGTCTCGAGCTGTAAATAGACAAAGTATTCCACATAATCCTGCCAAATTCCTTCCTCTGATTATGTTGATCAGTATTAAAACATTACATTTTAAAGTCATGTCACATGAGGTAAAAGTCTCATGGAGACAGGTGAATCTAGGAATAAGTAAAGTCACTTTTACCATTCAAAGAGAAAAATTATTCCATGTAATTGGTTTCAACCACTCATCTATTTACATAAGAGAGAGAGAGAGAGAGAGAGAGAGAGAAATCTTAGGTACCACATGAAGTCCTAGGCAAAAAAATGGATATGAAATAATGTCATCCCTCAGGTAGCCTGTAGACTTGGAGGCTACCCAGTAACAATTATGCGGTCCTTCATCAGTGCTGGACAAGTGCTGTGAACCAAAACCAAAACCTATGAAGAATACTATTTAAACTCAGTAAAAGTTATCAATGCTAGGACCTGTACTACATTACAATGTGATCTTAAAAAATGACACCACAAGGTTAAGTACTTTTATTAGCCTATTTATAGATGAGAAACTGAGGCACACCAAGACTAAGGCACTTGTAAAAAGTCACTCCATTTTCTCAAGAGCAGAAAGCTAAGGCAGTTAAAGGAAAGGAAAATTCAGAAAGGAACTCTTCAGGATGAGGAACACTTACATGTGTTTATAGACTGAGGCAAGCAAAGGAATTGGGTGTCAAGAGGCATGAAAAATACAAGAGGTGAGTGTGCAGAACTGGTAAGAGGGGCAAGGTGGATGGACTTGATTCAGCACAGGCAGATGGCTGGCCAACCTTTGTAAATTAGGGTCATGTTCTTCCTCTGAGACAGTAGGCAGGAGGGGCAGAGGCAGAGAAGTCACAGTGTGTCTTTGGTGGCCTTTATGTTTTCTCAGGGAAGTAGGAGGCAAAGCAAGCAGGATCAGTGGTGGGTAAGAAGCTTGAGGAATGGTGACGTCCCCAAGAACTACCCAGGGAAACGAGAAAGGAAACCCACTTGAAATGAAGAAAAGGGACTTCAAATGGCTCTGAAGGTCCAGCTGGTTGTAGAACTTACAATCCCATAAAGAAACCATTCGGTAGTGTCACGTGGTCTTTCACTGGAAGACGGGGTAGGACAGGAGTGAGGGCTGGCTGGAGACTGAAGAGAGGGATTCAAGCAGATTCCAGGATCAAGAGGAAGTGCCAGTGGGAGGGTAACCAGAAGTGACGGTGGGATCAAGGACCCACTGTGACCTTGTCCATGGCTTAGTCCTATAGGGCAGGGTGTTGGAGGTCATTTATATGAATGTTAGAGCTCCCAGGATAATGGCAGAAAGGAAAAACAGGAGCTGGGAGACAGAATCTTGAAGAAGTATCAGGGAGCAATCTCAGCTTTTGAGAATCTACCCACAAGATGGTGAAAAAGTGAGATAAAGGTAGCCCAGCATAACCAAAGAGCAGTAAGCGTGAACTGAGAGAGGCATGATGGGGTGGCAGAGCAAACAAGCCCATCCTGGAAGAAGTCACTTCTTGCCATTTGCTGAGTTCCTACTGTTGGGGGCTGTGCCATGTTGGCGGTGCCGGGATGGCACCTGATCACATCAGCAGTGAGGAGGTTAATTGACATAAGCACACTCAGGTGATTTTCTCCTCCACGCACACAATGTATGCACATGTGTTCTCGAGCACTAATTTCCTGCTCGGAGCGACTGGCCTAATCTTTGCGTAAGAGGCGTGGCCCTGCTCTCCGCTTCCTGGAGGTGATATAAGCGTTGGCGGAGCGAGACAGAGACACAGCAGCCATTAGCAGAATAGCAGTAGCAGAAGACACGCGCCGCGGCAGTAGCCAGAGAAGAAGACACGCCACAGCAGCCATTAGCAAAAAAGCAGCTAGACACGCGGTAGTAGCTAGTAGGGACATACGCAACAGCAGCCATTAGCAGAAAAGCCAGAAGAAAGAACACAGCAGGGGCAGCGGTGGAAGGCAGATCGCGGAACGGAGAACTGAGACGCATCACTAGGGCACCTTGGGTGGACGTACCCTTAGTTCACAGGATGCAGGACTTTAAGGCATAGCAAGTTTCTCTCTTAAGCAAAGTCTCTTTCTCTCTGATAAGCGGGCTCTCTGTCTCTGTCTCTCTCTCTCTCTCTCTCTCTCTGTCTCTCTCTCGCGCCTCTCAAAGCAAGTAAACCTCATTTCCTCTATCCTCTATAAACAAGCAAGAAAGCAGTGCACTAAAGAGAAAGATAGAAGTGCCTCAGTTTCCACTCCACCACCCATAAGACCCGTGCAAGTTGTTGCTGCAAGCGGTGACAAATATCCACGGATTTTGGAACCGCAAAGAGCCAGCGACACCTACTATGTGAAGTCCCTTCCAAGTTAACTTATTTCTTTTAAATCTCCATAACCACCTTTGCTGAGTTGAGGTGTTCCTGGAAAAATCCTGTTTTCCCAGAACCTCAGATTGAGACCTTATTTGGAATAGGGGTCTTTGTAGATGTCATCAAGTTAAGACTAGGACCTATTAGGTTGGGGTGGGTCGTCCTAAGTCTAATCAATGTGTCTTTAAAGGGGAGAGATTCAGAGACAAGGGAGGAAGGCCATGTGATGAAGGAGGAAGAGACTGGAGTTTTGCTGCCATTAAATGAAGAAAACCAAGGATCATCAGCAACCACCAGAAGCCGGAAGAGGCAGGGAGGGATACTTCCCTAAGTTTTGGAGGGAGCATGACCCTGCCAACACCTCGATGTTGGACTTCTAGCCTGAGATGTGTGAGAGCATACATTTTTGTTGTTTTAAGCCACCCAGTTGTGGTAATTTGTTTGCAATCTCCCTGGGAAACCAATATATGAGATAAGTATTATTTTCCCCATTTTACTGATGAGAAAAATTAGGCTCAAAAAATACGTATTTTGCCCAAAGATCAGGGGGTAGAATACTTGGAGGAGCCCAGGTGCTCTTAACATTGCACATTTCTGCTCCCAACATATGCCTGTGACGCTGAGGAAAGACTTGGCAAAAACTAAGCCAAACAGAACAACACAGTTCAGTCACAGTGTGGATGGGCAGGTTAGGGCAAAGGGATAGAACTCAGTCTGGTGGCATCAAGACTGGAAGATAAGCTCTAATAGGAGCACTAAAGTCGTATTTATCTATTTTTGGTGCTGAGAATTAAACTCAGGACCTTACATACTGAGCTACATCTCCAGCCCCAGTGCCTTTTAAACACAGGAAACACCTAATGCAAACTCAGTATTACATATGAAACTTGTAGTTATTCAAAAGAAACTAAAGCATGATTATTTACTTCCCACACATGTTCATAAGACATCTGTAAATAGCAGGCTCTTTTAGAAAATACATACATGTTTATATAAATGGTATTTGAGTAGCTCAAAGAAACATTCATTGCTTAACAGGAGGTACACATGTAAAAATGAACATCGTATGGTCTGAGAAGGTTTCCTTGCACACAGACGGAATGCTTAGAGGTATGTCTGGCTATAATCCAAGCATACTGAAAGTATTTGGGGCATGTACGTGAACATAATAAGCAGCCATAACTCCTAAGCTTTGCTCTCACCCAAGTGGTAGAATATAGATTTCACATGAAGCATCCAGACACCAAGATCACTCAAGTGCTTTCAAGAACCTAAATGGTCAAAATAGAAGGCCAGGGTCGTGCCCTATCCTTATCATACCCAAGCATTATGCTCGTCATAGATGTTAAAAAATTAACAAGGGACAAAAATCACAGCTAAAGAAATTTATAAGCCACAGCAATAGTCCTTGAAGTTACAAATTCATTGTAAAACCTGATGGTTCCATATTTTCTACCACCCACACCCAAACTCAATCTCTTTCTCTCTTGGAATCAGTTAGTTCAAGAAGTGAAAATGCATGACCAATATGATCCTCCAACATGTACAATCAGAAAAATTAGAAGTTACACTTCATTTATTTATGATTTATCAAAACGTATAAATGCATTCTACTGTCACATACTACTAAATAGGACAAAGTTTTTAAAGATTAAAAAAAGAAGTGAAAATAGGTCTTCAGTGGGGTGTGGGTTCATCCCAGGCCCAGAAAAAGATTGAGGACCTCAAGGTTAGGGTAGGAAGGTACCTACCTCAAGGTTAGGTAGCCTCCCACTGGTGTCTTAACCCCAGAAGCACGTAAGTTGTGAGTATGGAGGTTGGTTGGTATACCCCACACATTCCTATCCACCTGGAACCACAGGAGGCAACCTTAATTGGAAATAGGGGTTTTATTAGTTAAGGATCTAGAGAGAAAATTATCCTAGAACAATGAAATTACTTAAGATGGACCCTAAATCCAACAACTAGTCTTTTTATATGTAAGAAAAAGACACAGAGACATGGGGAGTATAAGGAAGGAGGCAGAAAGACTGGAGCTATGCCTACAAACCATGCTAACAGGACTGTGGGCATGCACCAGAAACCAGGAGAGAGGCGTGGAGCAGCTTCTCCTTCAGAACCTCCAGGAGCTAGCTAACCCTGAGCATGCCTTGATTCTGCCTTTGGAACAGTGAGAAAATACGTTTCTGTACTTTAAGTTCCCAGTCTGTGTTAATCTGTTCCAGCAGCCCTAGGATGCTAACACAGTGACACGTGAAGAGAGGGTGGCTTATCCAGGAGGAGCTGGAGCCCCAGGGGACTCTATCCCGGCTGATGGTAGGCCAACAGCCACCTTCCAGAGCAACCACACGCTACATTGATTTGTTTCCTGTTTGTTCACAGTTCCTGGGTGGTGCTTGTGCAAAGTGTTTACCTAAAGGCTGATGGAAATATTAAATTCTTAAATACCTACCTTCTACTAAAGTGATGACTGAAAGCAATGTTTCTCAAAGAACGTGGCCACAAGGCTGCACATTAGAATTACCTAAGTCTGATTGAAAATGTACGGATTCTTTTAAAAAACTCTCTAAGTGATTCTAATGTCAGCCAGAATTACTCAACAACAATGAAAATGACAAATTAGCACAACATTAACCATATCTGTATCTGTTAAATGCTGAACTTGACCCGAGGGTAAATCTCAGCATCACACCTCGAGCACACATAGACTTAATGCGCCAAAGTGCAGTCAAGATGCCCCACGGGGAGTAAAGGACCTGAGCCAAGTTCATTGCACCATCCCTGGAATGAGCCCCTCATCCTGATCCCCTGCCTAGGTGGGGGAAGCTGGAGGAGAGAGTAACAATTGGCTGTCACTCCCCGGCTGATGAGCAACAGTCAGTAGGCTTGCCTATCTGGCTTCTCTGGCCTTCCCGTTTTCCTTTCCTGCAGTCCACGCCTTCATTCAACCTAGTTCGGTTTAACAAACACTTTCTGGTTCTTAGTTTTGCTGGGCATTGTTGTAGATACTTCTTCCCCTTTGCCAAGCTCTGGTACGCTGACATGCACAGATGCTTAGCAGAACCATGGAAGAGGGTCTGACTCTGATCACTGTTTCTCTAGCTCATTCCCCCGCTTTTAAGTGAGCTTTCTAGCTCTACTTCCCCACTTCCCTCTTCTTGTGCCAACATATCTGGTAGTTAAATATTCTTGCCTACTGTTTTGGCTCACTGTCAATACAAAACTGTCCATGGCTGTCCATGACTAACAAGAGATCCTATTTCCATTTTGATGAAATGGATGATGATGGCATTCAAAAACTTTCAGATTTGAGAGCATTTCAGATTTTTGGATTAGGGATGTTCAACTTACAAACGGTTTTCCCATTTCATGTCTTCTTATAGAGAGAGTAAAACTTAGGGCTAAGAGTTGTATGCTGGGTTTCTGGGTTCAAATCCTGGTTCTAACACTTATTAGATGTGTGACCCTTAAGAAGTTATTTAACTTCAAGTATCTCTGTTTCCACAACTGTAAAACAGGGGATAAAGTATTTGACTTCCTGAACATATTGCACTTGGTGGAAAAAAACTTTCATATTCTTCCATAACGTCTCTCTAGTAGATCTATCTGGATTTTTTTTTTTTTTTTTTTTTTTTTTTAATGAATCACTGCATTCAAACAGAACTTTCTCTGTCTCGGAGGGGACATTCCAGTGTTCCAGCTCACCATTATCATTCTAAATTCCCATATGTGCTACCACTGGGATTTGAATCTTCAGAAGATAGAGAGTGACTTAAATAATCAAAATACTACCCACATATAAGCACAATATTTAATGTTATCAGAGGTCGGTTTTAAGCAGTCTGGATATTTTTTGGCATTTGAGACAAGAGACGCCACTGATTTATTTATAACAGAACTCTTATAGTTCTCAAGAAAGGGCTTACTGGTTAAAGCCTTTCTATACTCCAATAATAGCAAACCCAGAATAAACTCCAATATCCATCCACAAGAGGAAAAAAAGTCTAGTTCCAAGAAATTATTTCTGCCTGATGGCAGAGGTCAGCATTTTTTAAGAGCACACGACAAGGGGCCATGATGCTCACTATCAGCCTGATCTGTCTGAGCTTCAGATGAGCCTGTGTACAGACAGGCCTCCCCGCCATCATCTCCCCAGTCCCAGAGGACACTGAGCCTCCCAGCAAGCCCAAGAAGGCTTAAGGCTGTAGCTTCACGTTTCTCACTGAGCAACAGAAATGTCAAAACCAAGGACGCTGGCAGATGTGGAGTACTTTGGAAAACTCATCGAGGGACCCATATGCAGAGCCTCATTCATTACCCTTTAGAGGTCACGAGGAATTCTCCAAACATGTCTTGCCTTAGACTTTTATGATTCAGCTAGGTGCTGAGTGACAAGTAAACACACACAAAAATCACCAAAAGGGGGGAAAAAACAAAGCAAGCAATATTGGAACTCTGGTGTGTTGTCCTGCACTATGGATTTTGACCCTAACCTAATAGAGATGTCAAGAATCTGCTGTTTGACCGCACATTGAAAATGAATGAGTCCATTTATGGTTAAAACAATGAAGCGATAGTTAAAAATACAGCTGCCTTTGAAATTCTTCAACTTTATTTTCCAGGGCATACCACACTCATCTTTTACAATTTCTATTGAAAGCCACTTGGTGTTCAGCTACTAGTGACCACAGATTGTGAGCTCAAGGGCAGGGACTGTGACTTTTCCCTCTGTGTTCTAGGCATGCGCTAGTACATGGCCACAAGCGCTGGTACATGGCCAGAGGTGAACAAATGTTTATTCAGTGAATGAGTAAAAAGCAAGTGGAACCGTGGGTTTTTAAGACAATGTTGCTACTAAAAATACTGAGGAAGAAGGCAGCTCTCACAATCTCCCAAAATATTTTGTCCTCTTCTCCTTTGCAATTATTTGTTATTATCTTGACATTTTCTTCTTGACATCTACTTGCTACTGGGCAGCAACTGGCTCCCTTCTGTCTATTCTCTGAAATTCAAATTCTTGACACTGGTAGAAGGCCACAGATCTCCAACATCATTCCTGCCTTTTGAAATGCTGTATAAAATAGTCCTTAAAAGTATGGACCAGACACCAGATTGCCTGAGTTGGCAGTCTAGCTCCACCCTGTGACCTTGGGCAAGTTACTTTATCCCTCAGTTGCCTCAGCTGTGGGCTGAGAGACAATAATAGTAACATCTATCACAGGGTTGTTGTGAGAATCAAATGAATCAGATATTTTTTAAAATAGTATCTGGCACATAGCAAGCACTCGGCAAATGTTAGCTAACATGGTTATTATTCACACTCCCAAGGGAAATTCCATTCTGTAATTTTGAATAATTTTTTTTTTTTTCTCTAGGATTAGTGGATGTTCACATTCACAATAAACTCCCATGGCCAGACCCAGATTTGCTGACCGGCTAGAACACAAATGAGATACACTGCAGACTATGCAAATCCAGAGGCTTCTGCTGCAACTGTGCTTACCCACAGAATAAATGATTTCTAAGTTCTTAAAGTGATGGGAGCTTTGGGGAAATTATCGATATCTTCAATGATATGTCAAAGTTCCATTAAAATGAACTTGGGACTGTAACATCAAGGTACAACGTCTCTCTCCACTGGAAAACATGGAAGGACAACATGCCCAAGCTAGAAATTCCAGGATACTTCTTGCAGTTTTAGGTCAGATGGGACAAATCTGAATAAAGGCCAATTAAACCAATGATGTCATCAAGCAGCCTTCTTGCCTGCCAGGCAAATGCCTGGAAGATATCCCAACAAAACCCCATTCATGGACCTAATTCAGAGGGATAAAAGGTGACATGAGGGTGGTATGCCCTGCCTGCCTGTCACTTGGGGTCACCATGAAGTGTACTGATGCCAACAGCTCATTAGACAAACATGGGAGGACACCAGTACAGCCATGTGTGGCCAGGGCCTAAAGAAGGCAATTGTGCCCAGCCAAGACAGGAACACTACCCGGTGAATCTGAGGCTGCCACTGCCAAGTCACCAGGTCTGGGCACAGACAACAGCCCCTGCTGCAATTGACTCTGCCCCACGGGCTCCTCAGGCAGCTGAGCTTCTGAAACAGCCAAGCACAGAATGGTGGTTCTAGTCTTCCTGTCTGCTTTCCCTCCCCTGCCCCTTTTTCTTTCCTTCTGACTGTGATATTTGAATACGAATTTTATAACATCCACTAGACCCCTTCTCATTCCTCAGTATTGGATGAGCACAGCCCTCTCTCTCTATAATTAGCTGCAGAGAGAACATTTTCTAGGAAAAGCTCCTGCCTAAGAACTCCAGAAGGCAAGTTCTTTGAGGAACCAGGGCCTCCTTCTTCCTACAACATAAAATCACACTCTAAGAAACTGGAGAAGTTTTCTAATATGTACTTCCAACCAGATGAAAAATGTGTCTGTGAAACTGCTTTGAAAAACAATCTGGAATCAGAGAAGAGCACACAGAAAGGCCAAATTTAAAATGTGTTAGAAGCAGTGATGAACAGATTGAGGAATCTAGAAAACGTGGAGTTAAAGTAAAAGACAGGCATAAGGGAGAAGGGAAAAAAAGAGGTAGAAAAAGAGAGGAAGAAAGATATGAAAGAAGGATCTGGGAAATATGTGATGTAGGAATCTTAGCAAAATTAAGAAATAAAAATCATAATAAGAGAAAACTACCCTGAGCTAAAGAAAAGCTTGTCTATAAAAAAGAACTATCCAATTAATAACTAAAATTAATTGGGAGTGGGGAGAGACAGACAAACACCAAGATACATTTTGGTGAAGCATTGTTTTTTGGTTTTTTAATTTAAAGGATAAAAGAAAAGTTCTATTCATTCCCAGGTAGAAAGTAGGTTATTTTCAAAGCCTTCCTATTTTAGTTAGCTTTTTCACTGCTGTGACTAAAGGATCCCACCAGAACAACCATAGAGGACCTCAAGGTTTCTGAGGTCTTAGTCCATAGACGGCCAGCTCCATTCCTCAGGGCTCGAGGTGAGGCAGAACATCATGGTGGAAGAGTGTGGCAGAGGGAAGCAGCTCACATGGTGATCAGAAAGCAGAGAGACTCCACTCTCCAGATACAAAATATATACCCCATAGCCACACCCTCAACGAACCACTTCCTCCAGCTACCCCCCACCTGCCTCCAGTTACCACTCAGTTAATTCCATCAAGGATCAATTTATTGATTAGGTTAAGGCTATAACCCAATTCATTTGTCCTCCAAACCTTCTTGAATTGTGAGCCCTTGGGGGGAACACCACATCTGAACCATAACACTTCCCAAATCAGGCAGGCTCAGGTTTTCCCAAAGCCCTGTATACCAGAAGAGAGTGGACCTTCATAAATAGAATTACCCGGGCAATTCTCACCTTAAAAAAAGAAGAAAAAAATGTAATGACAACAGAAACATACCCTTGGGTAGGCAAAAATTGAGCATACTTGCACCTAAACATTTCTTTATAAGTTTCCAAAGACTTGGCTCAACTGATCAAAAAGTGAGTCAAAATAACAATCCAAGAATCAGAAGATTTTGATTCCATAATGCCGAGAGGGAGAAGGAGTAAAATTACTGTAGCTACAAAATCACAAAAATGTAAAATAAACTTGGAACTTAAAGATGGGATTTTTTAAAAAAATTATTTTATTATTTTTAAATTCATTTTAATTAGTTATACATGACAGTAGAATGCACTTTGAGACATCATATATAATGGAGTATTATTTCTTATTTTTCTGGTTATACATGATGTAGAATCCTACTAGTTGTATAGTTATATATGTACATATATGTCTGATTCATTCTACTATCCTTCCCAACCACATCTCCGCTCCCCTCTCTTCACTCACCTCTACCTAATCTAAAGTAACTCTATTCTTCCCTAGCCCCCTCTCCCTGCATTTAAATTAGCATCCGAATATCAGAGAAATCATTCAGCTTTTGGTTTTTTGGGATTAGCTTATTTTGCTTAGCATGATATTCTCAAGCTCCATTCATTTACCAGCAAATGCTCTCATTTAATTCTTCTTCAAAGCTGACTAATTTATTCCATTATATATATATCTCTATCTATCTATCTATCTATCTATCTATCTATCTATCTATCACATCTTTTTTATCCGTTCATCTGTTGAAGGGCATCTAGGCTGGTTCCATAGTTTAGCTATTGTGAATTGAGCTGCTCTAAACACTGATGTGGCTGCATCACTGTAATATGCTGATTTTAAGTCCTTTGGGTATAAACCAACAAGTGGGATAGCTAGGTCAAATGGTGGTTCCATTCTAACTTTTCTGAGGAATCTCCATACTGCTTTCCATAATGGTTGCACCATTTTGCATTCCCACCAGCAATGTATGAGTGTACCTTTTCTCCCACATTCTTGCCAATATTTAATGTTGTTTGATTTCTAGATAATTGCCATTCTGACTAGGGTGAGTTGAAATCAAAGATGAGATATCAATAGCCATCACTCTAAACTAAAGATCTGGACTTCAAGTTTCAAACAGTAAGGTAGCACATTTTTCTCCAATACACTTTCCTTGCTAAAGAACATTGTGCTGAAAAGTGGTGAGCTACTTGGAACAGATGGCAGGTACTAATTCAGATAACCTCATGAGTCCCCACAGGAGTTTTAAAGCTGAACTGTGCTCCAGATTTTTTTATGCTCATGCTGTTTTCCTTAACTTGTCAAAAATCCTTCAAGGGGTGGGGGGAAGAGAAAAAGAACAGAATGAATCAAACACCATTACCCTATGTAAATGTATGATTACACAAATGGTACGCCTCTACTTCATGTACAACCAGAGAAACAAGTTGTACCCCATTTGTTTACAATATAAATCTAACGATAAAAAAAAAATTATTCAAGCCCAGATAAATGCTGCTGCCTTTACTGTCAGCATAGCACCACTTTATTAGAATTAGTTGTGCACTAATTTTACCTCTGAATTATTGACTTAGCTCATGTTTTACTTAGCACATGATGTGGATTTTACAAACTTCAGACAACAAAGTAAAATTCAGCAAACATTAAAATGACCAATTTGATAAAGAAAGTTTTTCATGCACCACTGAAGTTTTTTGTACCTTTCTAGACTGTTTACCTGAATTTGTTCAAACACACATTTTACAGACTTTTATGAAAATATTCTAATTTAAGCTAAATTTCAATTTATTTAAAAGGTTTTTCAGAGTATGTGTGTGTCCATAACCATGAAATTTTAGGCCACCTTGGAATGAAAAAATAAACTTTCATTTTTTTCATATATTATTATGCAGAGAGCAGCTGTTTCCCCACCGCCCTAGAAATGGTTAAAAACCACTTACCACAGAGACCTACTATGAGGATTCAGACATAATGCATCAAAAACACTCAGTAAGGTGCCCTGCACATAGTAAGTGCTGAGAAAATTTTTGCTATTACCAAGAACACTTTTATCAAGTACCTTACAGGAGGTTAGGGCTGGGGGGTGTCTAGGGTAATTAGACACAGAGCCAGGTTCCTAACCCACAGAGCTTCTATAGGCTGATACTGGCCTTTATAGGCAAAAAGATGAAGACCTCTGATACTACCATTTCCCTGCATGTTAAAACTCCATTCTGATTTATTAAGCTCTAGGCACTTAAATAAACCCTGTGGAATGAATTTTCCTGAAACACTTCAATTATTCTCAATAAATTACAAAATAGGACAGAAGATGAATAGCATTTGGAGACTCTTTTTACAACTTAGAGGGTTCTCATTTTCTAGTCTTCAAAATGAAGGGTACAACATGATTTTTAAAGTTACTTGCAAGATTTATACTGTAATAAAGGCATTTTTCCAAATTACCACATGCATTTATAAGTGCCAGATAATATTTAAGACATTCAGTTGTTGAAATATAAGCTGGAATGTGGAATGAAGTAATAGTTATTAGGCCAACTGAGAGGGGAAAAAATTGACTAAAAGCTTTTATGCTCAGAGACTCTAACATTCAGAAATTATGAGAAATGTAAAAAGTCTTCATAATTAAGAACAAAAAAACACATAAAACACTGATGCAAGCATATATTTTAGCTTTTCATTAAGGTTAATGGTATAATTTCTTTTGAAAATACCTTTATGTATGTAAACAACATTCACTGTAGAAAGTTAATTTAAAAATCAAATAGAATTACTTTCAGTCTTTTCACTCAAGAATAATAACCCTGACCTATTTCCTTAATTATATGACCAACAAGGATAAGAAATTAACTACAAGAGCCAGGCGCATGCCTGTAATCCCAGCAGCTCAGGAGGCCGAGGCAAGAGGATCCAAGTTCAAAGCCAGCCTCAGCAACTTTGCAAGGCCCTAAGCAACTTAGCAAGACCCTGTCTCAAAATAAAACATAAAAAGCACTGTGGATGTGGTTCAGTGATTAGACACTCCTGGTTCAATTCTTGGTATAAGAAAGAAAGAAAAGAAAGAAAGAAAAGAAAAGAAAAGAAAAGAAAAGAAAGAAAGAAAGAAAGAAAGAAAGAAAGAAAGAAAGAAAGAAAGAAAGAAAGAAAGAAAGAAAGAAAGAAAGAAAGAGAAAGAAAGAAAGAAATTAACTGCAAGAAGCTTTTTTTTTTTTTTTTCTTTTACTCTCAACTTATTTAATTTTTTCCAGAGAAGCAACAATTATTCTGGGCTATGTATATGTACTTTTTTTTTATTTGCAAGCTTTTTATACACTCCACATGCTTAGCATTTTTACATGTATAAGCTAGGGATGCACATCATTCTTTTCACACAGACAGCTAAACTAAAATACTGTATTAAATCTGCTTTAGAAAAGAGGAACTCTGTATATGTTTTGTAACATTCCACATTTTTCCCTATGCCTACAGCAAATATTTTGCTCTGTAACCTGCCTTTCTCACCAGATAACATACGCTGAACTTTCCCCATATGAGTGGAGTTACATCAAAGGTTTTTACAGCTAAATGGTACCTAGGCTGCTGTTATTTTTTCATGATTCCATAGCTCTGCCTTAAACATCTTTGCACATTCTGTATAGAATGGCTTTAAGGATAACTGAGACAAGTTCTTTGGATTAGACGAAGTGGAATGAAGGGAAAGAAAGGGGATGGAAATAGGAAAGACAGTAGAATGAATTGGACATAACTTTCCTACGTTCAGATGTGAACACACGACCAGGAGGACTGCACATCATGTTCAAGAATGGGAAGTTATACTTCAGTATGTGTAATATGTCAAAATACATCCTACCGCCATTTATAACTAAAAAGAACAAATACAAATGATCTATCAAAATGTATAACTACTTTCATGTACAACTAATTAGAACAAATTTTAAAAATTCAATTTTTTTTAAAAAAAAAGAATAACTGAGACCATGTACAAATGTTGCTGGAATAATCTGTCTAGGCTGCAGCTAATGCCTTAATTTGCAAGTTTTCAAAAAATTTAACCCTTTACATCCTTAATGATATCACCCAACATAAAGTGCTTTTCCTTCTACTAAAATGCCTTTGGCACCCAGGTGTCTATAATAAACACTCTGTCTCCTACTTCCAGGGGGTTGGGGCACAACCCCAAATGAGGAAGGGACAGAGGAGGGAAAAGGCAGAATGTCCCATCTCTTCTCTCACTTCAGATGCTTTGACTTAGGGTCACACTGCACTGTGTGGGGAGACAAGATTTAAATTAAGATGGGGATGGCACTTTTGAACTGGATTCATCTGTGAAAGTTTATGAAAGTTGCATGTCGCGAGGGGCCAGGAAAGGAGAGTCAACTCAGCATGGGTGAAGGCAACGAGAGATAAATATAGATCCTTTCACATTGATACACCATGGACTTGAGACAGTTCAATAAATCATCTCTATCCTGAGTGCAGTTACATGCAAGTGCTCAATAGGCCCATTAGATCCTGGCTTGATTCATTTATTCACTCAGCAGATATTTCTTCAATGCACTGGGCAGAGCTGTGAAAAAGACAAAAGCCCAATGCTCTGGGAAGTAAAATTCCAGGTTCAATTCCAGGTGTGCATGTGTGATTCTGGGGAACTTTCTTACCTGTCTTGAGTTTCAGGTTCTTATAGAGTCTTGTTCTGATATTCCTTATCTAATTAATTTGCAAAGATCATGGAAATGAAATAAAATTATCTGACTTTTTCTTTTTTAGTAACATACATTTCAGACAATCAAATAGTTGAAAAACTTGTGTTTCAAAAACACAAAGCACAGGACACATGGAGGCTTCTAAACACAGAGGAGTTACTCCGGGTTCTCAGAATAGAGTGAGGGTAGATGACTGCAGGGAAAGCCAGGAATAGCTTGCCTTGCTACCATTATTCCAGACAAACTGAGGAGGGTGACCCTCTAGCTGCCCTCCAAAAAAATCTATAATAATGGCCTTAAAATATCAAGTAGGGTAAGAGCTAGTACTTTTGTAAGGTTAAGAGGGGCTCAAAAAAATAGTCTTAGTAAAATTAACAATTGTAATTAAACAAAGCCAGCACCACTGCACTCTGTGTGTGTGTGTGTGTGTGTGTGTGTGTACACATACATACACTATTGGGTGCACATATTGTGTTTTTCTTGCTATATGTTGAGAGCAGAACTCCTCCTGGCCACTGGTTCATGGACTACAGCTCAGCATGACAGCAGAAAGAGAAGCCAGTACTTGGCCCAAAGGCCACCTTTCCTCCCAGCAGGGCGGCCCCAGTGAGTTGAACTGTCAGTCCACAGACGTTGTAAGCAGTTCCTGGAAGACTGAGTGTACCCGTGCTAACCAACAGCAGGCTGATCCTCTCCTCCGTTTTCCTTACTACTATCTCCAGGGTCTTGTCCACTCCCAGGGCCTGTGATTATCTCTAGACCTTGGGAGGACAAGCCAGTTGCCTTACTAACCCCATAGCCTCTCCAGATTCCTAGGATGACTGTTCTGCAAAGGGTCCTTCAGTACAACAGACCACCCTGGTTATGTCTGGATTCCTAGAAGGCAAGGCCATGCCCCGTTTAGGCTGACCCTCAACTGCCCTGCTTTGAAATAGCAGCGACTTTACCAAGCCAATGCCACTGCAGTGTTTAAACTGCCCTCTATCAAAACAGGGGTTGAGATGACCGTCTTTACAAAGTTTGATTATTAGAGTGCCAGAAAACTATTCATTTCCTTAAGTTATTTTTTCCCAAACTAGTTATGAACTGGAGGTTGCATTTTTTTTTTTTTTTGGGGGGGGGGGGGGTTCTGCAAAAGAGAAACACGGACTGAGTGCCAAGAAACTGGAAAATGGAAAAAATGGAAAAGCAGTATATAAGGAAAACAACTTTGCCAACAGCCTCTGTGTCGAAAGCACCAAGGGCATTTTCTTTTATTTATTCTAAAATAAATCATTAGATGCATAAGTATACAGGAAAACAAAGGTCTTCTAGAAAAGCTTTTCTAAAGTATGTAATTGCAAAATAATTTACCATTCACTTAAAAGATAAAATAAACCCATTAAGATATTTCTTTGTTAGATAAAATTAGTATCTTTGTTTTAGGTGAAGATAAATAATGTAGTTTAAACATATATAGGGGAGGATATTTTCTCAATTCACAATATTACACATTTTTATTTGTTTAAGGTTTTAAAAACTAAAATACTCCCATAACAAAAAAACTTAAGACAGAGAAGAATATTCACATCCACAATTTGATACTGTACTAAAAGCAAATTTAACATTTTATTTCCTTTCACTCAATTTTCTGAAGTATTTCTCTTTTACCATAACTCAATTTTGTCCTATTTTCTTTCACCCTCAATATATTACAAGCACTCTTATGGGACAATAAATTGTTATTTGAAAGGATATATAGCTTAATTAAAAACTTAATTTGACATGTCTTTATTGTTTAACATTTAGGTTATTTTCAGGAAAATAATATAAGGAACATGGTTAGAAATCCATAATAATATAAAGAACCTGGAGATACAGATGCATACACACACACACACACACACACACACACACACATATGCAAGGTAGATAGATGTAAATATATAGATACAGATATACACTTCACAAACACACATATACACACACTTTTTTTTGTTGTTGTTGCTTTGTTTTGTTTTGCTGGGATTGAACTCAGGTCTCACACATGCTGGGCAGGAGTGCTCTGTCACAGAACTACATCCACCCAGGCCCATCTGTGCCTACAGTTTTTTAAGACTTCTTAGGTAAATTGTGGTCCATAAAGGACCCTAGCAAAGTGCACAGCATCACTGCAGAAAATGTTTATGATTATTTAACAATGGAAAAAACCTATTTTTAAAATTACAGAAATATTTAAACATATCTCAAAGTAGAATTTATCATTCCACTTCCATGACTCTCGACTGGTGCCAATCTCCCTTCAGTTGAGCCCCCATTTAAACACACGCCCACCAGCATCACTAACTATGTTGGAATGGGTCTCTAAATATCCTTTTTCAAACATAAGCACAATAGCACATCTAAAATAAATTACACTAATGCCTAGTACATTCAATATTCAGTTGCATCTAAATTTTTCCAATGACCTCATGAAATGTTCTTAGTTTGGTAGATTCAGGATACAAGTTGAGATCATACATTGTAAATGGCTCCCTCTCATCAGTCTCCTAATTTAGAGACTTCCCTTCCTTCCCCCAAGCCTCCCACTCACCCTTTTCTTTTAATTAACTTGTTGAAGAAATGAGGGCAATTATTTTAGACTTTCTCATACTTTTGACTCTCACTGTGTCTCACAAGGGCGTTTGACATAATTCTCTCTTTTGTACTTCCTGGAACTTAGTAGTAGAATCTAGAATCTTGATCAAATTCAAGTTTAATTTTTTGACAAGAATAAAGACTTCATAGGTTAAAAAAAAGGGGGGGGGGCTTCTTTGTACCTTCCCACATGTCTGAATATTGCTTGTTCTCTAGCCTTTCTCTCTCTCTCTCTCTCTCTCTCTCTCTCTCTCTCTCTCTCTCTCTCTCTCTCTCTCTCTCTCAATTTAGGAGAGTCTTTAAATATTTTTTGTTTTGTTTT
This sequence comes from Sciurus vulgaris, assembly GCF_902686455.1. Classification (NCBI taxonomy): domain Eukaryota; kingdom Metazoa; phylum Chordata; class Mammalia; order Rodentia; family Sciuridae; genus Sciurus; species Sciurus vulgaris. The sequence goes on from NC_136466.1 coordinate 142,554,292, forward strand.
TTTAACTTTTCATTGCTAAAAAAAAAAAAACAATTCAAACACTCCAAAGAATTCAAGCCAAAGAAGAGAAAAGAATAGAACAAATCCCTCTGTGTCCATCACTGGGCTTCACACATCAACTCACTTGCTACCCTCTCCTCCCATGTTTTCTTTTATGGACGTCCTCACTCATTCCTCCTTTATTATCCCTTTCTTCCCCTTTTCTCATTCTGGATGATTTCAAAGCAAATTTCAGATATCATATAATTTTTAAATTTTTTAATTTGTTCTAATTTGTTATAGGTGACAGTAGAATGCATTTATGCACTTTGATATATCATACATAAATGGGGTACAGTTTCTCTTTTTTTCTGATTGTACATGTTGTAGAATCACATCAGTCAGGCAGTCATATATGTACATAAGGTAAAAATATCTGTTTCATTCTATTATCCTTCCTATCCCCATATCCCCTCCCCTCCCATCACTCCCCTCTACCTAATCTAAAGTAACTATTCTTCCCTGGAGCCCCCCATGTGAATAAGCCTCCACATATCAGAGAAAACATTTGGCCTTTGGTCTCACACCTGCACAAAACTCAAAGTGGATCAAAGACTTAGGTACTAGAACAGAGACCCTACACCTACTAGAAGAAAAAGTAGGCTGAAATCTTTACCATATTGGCCTAGGATCTAACTTCTTTAACAGGAACTCTAAAGTGCAAGAAGTAAAATCAAGAATCAATAAATGCAATGGATTCAAGCTAAAAAGCTTCTTCTCAAAAAAAGAAACAATCAATAATGTGAAGAGAGAGCTTACAGATTGGGCTTACTACACATACCTCAGATAAAGCATTAATCTCTAAAGAACTCAAAAACTTAACACACACACACACACACACACACACACACAAATAATCTAATCCATAAATGGGCTATGGAACTAAACATACACTTCACAGAAGAAAAAGTACAATTGATCAACAAATTATGAAAGAATGTTCAACATCTCTAGCAATTAGAGAAATGCAAATCAAAACTACTCTAAGATTTCATCTCACTCCAGTCAGGATGGCAATTATCAAGAATACAAGCAACAATAAATGTTGGTGAGGATGTGGGGGGAAAAGTACACACATACATTGCTTGTGGGAATGCAAAATGGTGCAACCACTCTGGAAAGCAGTATGGAGATTCCTCAGAAACTTGGAATGGAACCACCATTTGACCCAGCTATCCCACTCCTTGTTTAGATCCAAAGGACTTAAAATCAGCATAGTACAGTGACACAGTCATGTCAATGTTTAAAGCAGCTGAATTCACAATAGCTAAACTATGGAACCAACCTTGATGCCCTTCAGCAGATGAATGGATCAAGAAAATATGGTACATATACACAATGGAATATTACTCAGCCTTAAAGGAGAATAAAATTATGGCATTTGCCGGTGAATGGATGGAGTTGGAGAATATAATGCTAAATGAAATAAGCCTATCCCAAAAAAAAACACAGTTGAATGTTTTCTCAGATATATGATAAATTTCATCTCTTAATATCTCAGTGTATCTCTCTAAAAGACAGGGATGTTTTAAAAAATATATAATACCTGAAAAATTTAAGAATAATTTCTTAGTATCATCAGATGCTAATGTCTTAGTATCATCAGATGCTAAACAGTACCTCATATTCTCAAGTGTATAAGATGATTTTTACATTTCATTTTGACCTGCAACATTTGGTTACTAGTGAGAATATTCTATCATCATTGGTTTCTGGCTGTGAACTATTTTCTGACAGACTTTGCTTGCTTTATTTTTGAGTAAATGGGCTTACAATAATACACAGAAATTTTGTTACAAATATTTCCTCATTCTGGTATCTTCCTACTAATGATGGGAGGGCAATCTACTTACTCCTCACTATCCAGAAAGCTTTTGCTTTCAAATGAAAGTGTGCTTTGTGGCTCCCATTCCTTCTAAACTCAGAATAACTTCCTTCCTTCAAAGATATAATGCATATTCAATTCTATTATTTTTCCTAGTTTCTGTAAGTAATCCGCATTGTTAATTATACTCAGGTCTTACATACTCAGACAGCTACTTGGCTTGTATAAGCCCCAGAATTTATTTCCATGACCTCCAACTCACAGTCACTGACAGAAAAGAGAGTGTTTCATAATAGTGGTACATTTCTAAATAATTTGAATCCTTTTACAGACTACCCATAAATATATTTCTATATGTTCCTAAAGAAAAATTCCAAACACTTTTTAAAGGGGGGAAATCTCCATCATCTCATTTTAAAGCTATCTAAATAATCAGGACATTAATTAGTTTTGTGCAAGAATAAAAAGTAGGGATTAATTTAAATCATAATGAAGTTAGTGCTTTTTTTCAAAATGGCTTCTTCTTTAACAGTTACCAACACAATTTAAATAGACCCAGGCCCTTTTAAAGGAGCACATTTATTAGGCGCAAGCTTTGTAACCTAGGAGACCCCACCTCTTCCTTCAGTTACAGTCTGTCACCTCAGAAAAGCAACTTCAATTTAATAGATGGCCAGTTTTCTAAGCCTCAATCAAGTAGACAGTAGGACTAATGGAAGAAAAGTAAAACTCAAATATTACCACAACTATAGGCTGAAGGGTTTTTTTCTTTTGGAAGTGGGAATTCCCACGGTAGCCAAGTAGGACTGTGATGCAAAGTCTCAAGAAAAACTAAGCTAAGGTTAAGGCACCAAGGTAAAAAAGAATACAGCATGTGTAGGACCTTTGGCTCAATCTCCAGCATGCATATGCATGTATATGTACACACACATACACACATATATGCACACAAACAAAAGCATAGATTAAGCAATTTATGAAATCGTTGTTAAAGACTATTGAATTTCCAAGGCACACGTAAAAATTAGTCAGCCATCTACATCACACTTAATGCTTATATTGTCAACAGAGATTTAGAGGTAATGGCAATATTACATTTTAATATGTGGTCAGCTCACACATACATCAAAACAAGAGATGGTCTGAAACAAATCAAGCAAGGTTATACATGTAAACACATCATTATTAAAAATAATGTTTAAAATGTAGCTTTTATTAAGTCAGTTTCTGAAATTCTACTGGTTTTATAAAGTCTGCCCAGACTACCACTTTTCCATTATGACCATGCAAATATTATGTGTCGCTGTGGCTAGGCTATGGTGGCCAGTTGTTTGCTCAAACGCTAGTTCTAGATGTTGCTGCGAAGGTAAAGACTACCTGTGTAAGATGGACAGTCCTCATCAAATCAATCGAAGACCATAAGAGAAAAGACTGAGATTCCCCCACAAAGGAATTCTGCCTTCAGGCTCCAGCCTACTGGACTGCCCTGCAGAATTCAGACTTGACAGCCTCAAAATCACACGAGCCAATTCCTTAGATTCAGTCTCCTGCCCTCCACCCCATATACACACCTCCTCTTGGTTCTGATTCTCTGGAGAACTCCAATACACACTGTCATTCTACAACTGATTCTTAAAAGTGAAAGAATTTGTATTTATCTGCTTCCTGTGTTATACGAGATTGAAGATCTTGTCTTTGCACAAGGTGTCAGTTTGCTAGAGCTGCCATAACAAAATACCAGATTGGCTGGCATGAACAAGAGAACTGCAGCTGTCACAGTTCTGAGGGCTAGAAATCCAAATCAAGGTGTCAGCAAGGTGGTTTCTCCCGAGCCCTCTCTGGCTTGCAACCAGCTGCCTTTCCACTGTGATTTTCCACACACATCCCTGGTGTCTCTTCATGTGTCCAGATTTCCTCATCTTATAAGGACACTGGTTTGAATAAGGGCTCATCTTAAGGGCCTCATGTTAATTTAATCACATCTTTAAAGGCTCTCTGTCTGAGATTACACTCTGAGATATCCAGGATTGGAACTTCAACATATGAATTTTGGGGTGACATACAACTCAGGCCATACAGATAATGTATTTGGAAAGGTCTGATTTAACATAGAGATGACAAGGCCTACCTAAAGCTCACTTTGCAAGTGAGGCACCTAATGGCAAGTTTTTCTTTAGAGCAGTTATAGGTGTCCAACCAAGAAGATCACACAGGCTGGGGATATGGCTCAGGGGAAGAGCACTGGCCTAGCATGCACAAAGAACAAGGCCTTATCCCCACTACTGCAGGGAGGAAAAAAAAAAAGGAGGAGGAAGAGGAGGAGGAGGAAGAGAAGAACACACAAATGGAGACATTTGATGTGGGGGGGTGGGGAGACAGGATTTTAATAACAAGTTCAAGGCACAAAGGCAGACTGAATTTCCAAGGTTGATTTGTCATGTAGATATTTTAAATATTGCTCAGTATAAAAAACCAGCAGGAACTTATGTATTTAAGCCTGGTTAATGATTCTCTCCAAAGGCTACATGGTAATAACAAGTCAGTTGGCAAATCCCTCTAGAACCCTGGGCTAGGCAAGATGTGAAATCCCTGTAGATGCACAACGTTTTGGAATTCGGATGTGACACGCAGTGGGCATCAGTGAGAGACTGAAGACCTTACAGAAGACAGGGAGGAGGAAAAGGCAATAGGAAGAGGAGAAGAAAACAGAAAGGAGTGAAGAGAATGAAGGGAGGAAGGGGTAGGAAAGAAACAGGCGAGGGGACACAAGGGAAGGTGTCTGTCCCTCCTCCCAGTGGACTGCACAATGTCACAAGTTCCTCCTCTGACTGGTAACAAAAGATGCCAGAACCTTACACGTAAAAAGCACATGTACATTCCCAAAGGTTTTCCACCTCATTATCCCTCATCTACCCCAAATGGCCCAGTGAGCCCTGATGGAAGTGCAGTTATTTTTATTTGACAGACAGAAGAATCTGAGACAGAGCTATTAAAATGGCTTTGAGATGGGCTGGGGCTGTGGCTCAGTGGTAGAGGCACTTGCCTCCCATGTGTGAGGCACTGGGTCTGATCCTTGGCACCACGTAAAAAAAAAAAAAAAAAAAAAAAAAAAAAAAAAGAATAAAGAAAGATATCGTGTCCATCTGCAACTAAAAAAATATTAAGAATAAAATGAAATGACTTTGAGAGTCTGGAAGCAACTGATTTTACAGACTAACTCTCCTCCACATTAATGATAAACAACCACAATATTTTTTTCACCCACTATCCATCTCTTAATTTCCAGTTCAGACTATGTGATATACATGTATCTTAAAATCTCTGTGTCTACTCTTTTTCTGCAAAATGACTTTTTGGTTTCATACCCCTAAGAGATTATAGTTTGTTTGGCTGTAAGAACTTGTAACTTTCAAACAAGTTTAGAGAGAAAAGTGATAAATAAATGATTATTTCCTGGGGAAAAAAAATCTGTGATAAGACTGTAAGGAAGAACTCTTATTTCTGACTAGAAGCAAATTCTTATTCTTCTGAAGGAAGTTTACAGAGTCTTTTGACTTCATATTCATGAAGACAGAGCAAATATAAACTTTTCTATGATTATTTAAATGAGCTTTTAAAAGTCCCAGGGAAAAATGTAATTGATAAACTTTTAGTAAAGGGGGCAAGGTGGGGAATAGGTAACTTGCCCTGAAGTAAAATCAGGTTAGGGTGCTAGGAGAAGGAAAGTCAGTCCCTAGCTTCCCTGGCAGGTCTTACACCACTGCCACGGCCACCAACACACACAGCCCAGAGCTGGGTTACCAGCGTGCTGCTGACCTCCAAACATTCCTGGTTTTCATCTGAAAGCCAGGCTCCCGTTCAAGACTAGAAGGTGATACCTGTCCTAGAACAGAGTTCAAAGTGCTATATTGAAAGCCCTTATGTTAAGGTTAAGGCATTTAGGCTGGCAGGCTCCCGCAGTAAACTGAGGGACAGCCCGAGGACATTCAGGAAGTGCCTCTGCTTACCAGCTTACAAGCTGCCTGTACTGTGGGCACACAACCATCCCAGCAAGAATTCTATTCCCATACACTTTTCTAGGCTCATCCTGCATCCAGAGGCAGAGACTTGCATCTGGTCCAGACTGTGGCATCCTTAAGTCATGGAATGTGGCAGTAGTGATGCCATGTGACTTCCAAGGCCAGGCCTCAAAAGGCAATGAGGTTTCCATCTGGCTTTCTCTGGGGATGCTTAGTTTTGGAACCTAGCTACTGTGCACTTGCTGAGGTACCTGGGCCACAGAGAGGAGCACAGTTCTGGCCAGAAGCCTCAGCTAAGGTTGTAGATGGTAGCCAGCACCAATCTCCAGCCATTAAGTGAATGAGCCACTTAATGACTCCAGCCCCAGCCTTCAATTTGAGTCTCCCCAGATGAAGTCCCATATCACTGAGCAGATACAAACTGTCTCCGCTGTACTATGTCCAGAGAAATTATGAACATAATAAATGTTTAATAATAAATGCCACTAATACACTAGTAATAATTTGTTAAATAGCCCTAGTAACTGGAATCTACATTACAACTGAGTTAATACCAAGAAGTAAAAAGAATCAATTTTTCTTTTTCTTTTTCTTTTTGGTACTGGAGATCAAATACAGGGCCTCCTCACACATGCTAGGCAAGTGCTCTACCACTAAGGTAAAGTAGGCCTGATTAATTTTGATTTTGTACAATTTTGGTTTGGGGTCTGTCTGAGGGATGGCAAAGAATCAGTACAAAGTAGAAGCACCAACATTTAAGAGCCACCTTCCCAGTGCCCATCACAACATGGAGTACAACAGAACTTCAGTTCCTCCAAAGCCATGATAAGGCTAACTGTGCTCTCATTTTTTCTTTTTTTTGCATTTTTTAAAATTATTTAATTATTTTTTTTAATTTTTACAGACTGCATTTCAATTCATTGTACACAAATGGGGTACAACTTTTCGTTTTTATGGTTGTGCACGATGTAGATTCATACCATTCGTGTAATCATACATGTACATAGGGTAATAATGTCTGTCTCATTTCTCCATTTTTCATACCCCCTTCCCTCTCATTTCCTTCTACATAATCTGAAGTTCCTCCATTCTTCTCTCACTTCCCACCCCTCCACCCCCATTATATATCATCATCCACTTATCAGGGAAAACATTCGGCCTTTGGTTTTCTGGGATTGGCTTATTTCACAATAGTTAGATTTGGAACCAACCTAGATGCCCTTCAACAGATGAATGGATAAAGAAACTGTGGTATATATAAACAATGGAATATTATTCAGCCATAAAGAATATTATGGCATTTGCAAATAAATGGATGGAATTGGAGAATATCATGCTAAGTACAATAAGCCAATCCCACAAAACCAAAGGAAAATGTTTTCCCTGCATTCTCATTTAAAAGATGAGATTCAGAGAGGTGCAGCCACTTGTCCAAGATCCTACAGGAAGTAGCAGATATGTGATAGCATATCTGCCTCACAGCAAAGCTTACAAACTTATTTTTTCCCTTCTTCTTTCTCTCAGTGGATCCCATATTAGTGGCTTTGGCCTTGAATTGGAAAGACAAGGACAGGGAAGGGCCTCATTTGTTGAGGACGAGAGGAGTCTATGAATCCATGTGGGCACCAGTCACTAGGTGCCACATGCCACTTACGCATGTGGCATTTTTCAAATATAGTAAATTCCTTAATAATTATCATTGAAATTCACTTAAGACATTATCGATCTTGGATTATGTGTCTACTTGACCAACAGATGCTAATAAAAGAGCTAGTTGAGTTAAAGGTCCGTGAATGCTGTGTACATATATATGTCAGAACATGCTCTAGTGTTAGAACCACCAACCAACTGCACACGTAGTTGTAGTGTGTGTAATTAACGTTCAGCCTGGTGAGCTGGACTGTGTTCCCAGAGGAAAACACAAGGACCGCTCATGACCCTTGCAACATTCCATCTGGAGTGTTCTGTCTTAAGCTGGGTTTTGAGAGCAGGGTCACCACAGCCACATCCATTCATTGGCTAGTTGTGCTTCCACTGAGCTGCTGACCCTGACCAGCACTCTACTTTTAGCTCAAGTGATCCACTGTCCTGAACCTTTCCACTTTCCATATCCATAGAGTGACAGCAAGTCAGGCAGAGGAATGGGCTCTACTCCAAGTTCTCCTTGCCTTGACGTTGTTCTTTAGGGTGTCTACTGAGCAACTCTGCTTCTGTCCCCAAAGAAGCTTAAGGTTGGGGCTGAAAGGAGATGGTGGTGATAGGTTTGGGAACAACTTCATCACCAGTCAGGAATGTGGAGCGAGTTCACTGCCCTCCCCGAGAAAGGGGAGCCCGTTCAGATTTGTGCTAATGAGGAAAGGATGCCAGGACTTAAAGCTCCTTAGAAATGCCTTCTCCCCACAAAAGACTGAGCTCCGGCAGGGCCTGGCCCTCACATTCCCAGGGCTGAGCAAAATGCACACAACCATGCCAGCCCACACAAAGGGCCTGGGTAGGATGGTGGCGGTCACTGGCTCTTCCCATGGCTATTTCTTCAGCTGCAAGAACCAGGGCTCACACCCTATGTCTTGCCCTTTAGGACTACTAGTGCTACCTGTAGCATCCCTAGCCCCACTCGCTCACCCTCCTTAAGCCCTTACTTCACTGCGTTCCACACGGGTTTTTCTCTGTTTAGCTCTGATTAAGTAGGGAAAAAGAAAAACAAGAAATGGGCTTTTCAAAATCTTGTTTCTTATTATCATTAACCTTAGGCATGTGAACAATTCAAAGACATTCTTTGTGGCAATTCTTTAAAATAAACACAGTCTTAAAACAAACCACAGGGAAGCACTGTTTAATTCACAGATGAAGGGAATCTATGTCTTTTATTAAGTGTAAAACTAGAGCCGGCTACATACGCCTACATTCACAAACACAGTGCTGAATGTATAAAAATGAGGGCAAAACTTGAAGATTTACACGCTGGCCACCAGCAGTCAGAAACATTGTTCACAGAGAGAAAGAATTTTATCCATTAAAAAAAAAAAAAAAAGAATATATATATATATATATATATATATATATATATATATATATATATACAGGGTCAGTCACAGGAGGAGGATGAGACTGCAGCCTGCAGGAGTCCCTCCCTAGCTCTCTTCCACAGAATGGGATAAGCATTGTGGAAAGTTAGAAAGGAGAGGAGAACAATCTGCACTGAGAGACCTGGCCTAACCAGACACACTCTCTCTTTCCTTTCAAAGAAGGTTCTAGAAAGCAGGAGAACAAGGAAATGTAGAAGTGGGAGAGAAGGTATTTTAAGAAATTAACCCAAAATGCATAATGAGCCAGCCACATGGCAAAAGCTACTAAGTGCCCTGACATTCCCTGGTGTTCCTTCTGGATGGAGGCAAATGGCAGATGCAGGAGGTATAAGGGAATGACCAGGCAGCCTCAGATTCTTCTGGATGATCATATCCAAAATTTCTGCATTTCTCAAAAAACATGGGCATGTAAATTCACATAGTCTACTCTTTTAAAAGTCTATTCCTTTCCCGAAATACAGAATATTTTCTTATTTGCCTTGTTTCGTGCCCCCAAACAACTCCAGATGGGTGTTATCAGCATTTGCGAGGTCAGAGTTCTTTAGACTTCAAATTCCTAGAGGACAGGAAATACGATGTTTTTCTTGCACTGTACTATAACTACCAAGTACACATACACATACATAAACTCCTGCCAGGAATTTTTTTTTTTTTTTTTTAAGTCTCATTTCCTTTCAAGTGTCTGGTCTTGGAAGAATTCTGGGCAGACGGGTGATAACATCCTTAATTTATAAATGGGATAATTGTGATTCATTCATCCATGTATTCATTCATTCAGCAAAGACTGACTGAGCACCTTTTTTGGTGCCAGGCTGGAGACTCCACAGTGACTACCCAGGGCCTATTTTTCACACAGTACAGCCCTAGGAAAAGGACAGGTTCTACACAAATAAGTACATCACAAACAGGTAATAGGTCAAGGTGAGAAATGTTCACAAAGTTAAAATGAGAGGCTAGGAAGCAAGAGAAGTGGTTTTATGTTAGGGTGTCATGAAAGGCCTCTTTAGGTGACATCTCAGCAAAGACTTGCAGAAGTTTTCTGGGGCAGGGAACTCAGGTAAGAGACTGAGGTTCAGGTGGACTAGGTGAGTTAAAGGAACTGCAAATGAGCCCTGAGCAGAGACAACAAGGGGAAGGAGGTGGGAAAGGGCCTGGTCTATGAGGCTTGTGGACCTGAGGAGGACTGCTTTACTGTGGGGTGGGTGGGGTGGCAAGTCACCAAAGTGCTGTGAGCACAGGAATGACAAAAAGGATCACTATGGTTGCTGGGTGGAAGTGACGGGACAGGGGTCAGAAGCAAGGCAGCCAATCAAGAAGTCACAGCAAGAGTCCTGGTGAAACATGGCTATTGCCTGGACCACAGTGCTTGCAGTGGGTACAGTGTGAGGCCATCAGCTTGTGGACATATTTTGAAGCTAAAAACGATCATGCTTTGCTGATATGACAAGAGATTAGGGCTTTTGAACTAAATAGGCCTAGAGTCAAATTCCAGCTCTGCCACCTGTAAGTTGTGGGACCTTAGGAAAATAAATGTTTTAATTTCACTAATTCTCAGTTTCTTCCTTTGTAAAATGGGAATAACAGTGCAAAGTAGAAACACACAATAATTATAAGTCTACATAATTCATCCATTATAATACCCTGGTGTTACTCACTGTTTGTTTGTTAATTCTATTTCATATTTGGCTAATGTAAATACCTGAGTCCCAAGAAAACCCTGTTCTGTTAGGGAGAATTTGTATTTGCTCCTAAAGTTTCTCTCTATCCACCATGTCTTTGCTGGCTGGAACTGACTGTCATTACATTTTTGTCCCTGTCAGCAGAACTGTTGTTTTCAAGGCTGGGCTACTGAAGTTCTAATCTTAATAGAATCAGCAAACTAACATGTATGTCCCTTATCAGAGAGGTGGGCAGAAACAGTCAGTGAAAAACAGACTCCTGGGGCTAAGAATTTCTGACAATGCAAGGAATGTATTTGGAAATAGTATAGTTTATATTAAATTCTCCTGGTTTTAGATTCCACAAAATAGGGTTAATTATTATTTTATGTTATTAGATTCTAAAGTTGGGAGTTCTTGCCTCCTTTCCTGTCCAATAATTACAGTTAGGCCAATATTTCTTACTTATGTCAACATATGATCAAGCTCCTATGACCTTGACTCTAACAAGCAGTGAAACCACTCAGCCCTGAAAATCAAATAGAAAATCAGTCTTCTAGTTTCTTGGCTGTCATGCTCACAGGAAGTACATACCCTTGATTTTTGGATCCTTCCACTTCCCAACTCCAGACAACTTAATGCCCCTCTCTAAAAATAGGAAATTAGTTTGCAAATCTCATTTGTGTTTAAAGTAAATTTTGAAAGCTATTCTAGGAACAACCAGTTGAAGAACAGAAATAAAGTCTAAAAGGGACACTTAAAAAATGAGAGCGTTGGTGCACACAAAAAAATAGAAAGAAAGAGAGAGAGAGAGAAAGGAAGAGGGGGGGAAGAAGGAAGGAAGGAAAGAAGAGAAGAGAGAGAAATTGGTTTGGTAATAGAGCCTTTATAAATTGAAACAGACATCTATTTGAAGAATTTAAACCTGGTTTTAGTAGAACTACATAAATGATAACTCAAAAAGAATTAAATAGAGAAATAAGGATCAGGACAATAAGATTGTCTCAGGAAATGACACCTAAAGCAGACTAAACCATCTAAGAATTTCCTATTAAGCAGATCCTCAAAGAAGGATGAAGTTCAAAGGTCTTCCTTAAAAAAAAAGCTTAACTCCAATATTACAAAGTACTACTTTGCAGTGTCTTTGCATATGTGCTGGCCTGAATACCTGTGTCTCCCTCATTTTAAAAAAAAAAATCATATGTTTAAATTTTAATCAGGTGATAGCATTAAGAGTGGAGGCTTGGGAGGTAATTAGGTCATGATGGAGAAACCCTCATGGATGGGATTAATAAGTGCCCTTATTAAGGGGACCCTCAAGAGCCCTTTTGCTTTCTTTTGTGTAAGGAAATAAGAAGTCAGCAGTGTGCAACCAGGAAGCAGGCTGTCCGGGTTCCTTTTCTGTTGCTAATACCACAGATTATAAAGAAAAAAGATCTATTTTTGCTCCTAGGTCTAAGGTCACAGTTGGCAGCATTTGGGGGTGGCCTTCTTGCCAGCTAAGTCCCAAAGCAGTACAGGATATCACATGGCAAGAGTCAGGGAAGAACAGAGAGACCTAGCCAAACTGGCTTATTCCAGACATACTCTAGAGATAAGCCATTAACCAGTTATACATTAATCAAATGATTTGATTAATCCATTCATGATAGTAGAGCCTTAATCACCTCTTAAGGGTCTCTCCTGGATCTGCTTCTTATCTCATCATAGGGATCAAATTTCAACACAAGTTTCAGAGGGAACAAACCATGTTTGTACCATAGCAAGGGCCCCTGGCCATGCTGGCACCCTGATTGCTGCCTTCCAGCCACCTGGAAGAATACATGTATCTTCTTTAAAACGCACCCAGGTCTTCGGGGCTTCATTATTGCAGCCTGATTTGATTTAGGCAATACCTTTACTTATTGTTTACAAATATAATGTGTTCCAATAAGCCTCTTAATATTATTAAGTAAAAATACTAGTAGCAGCAATAGCAGAACTCACTAGCCTCATCTCCTTGACTCATCATGACTAAGAAGCAGGCACAAAGTTCAATGCAGAGTTTGTGGCTAAATCCCAGGTATCCACCCTTAAAACCCATAAGTCCCAATTGCTACAACCCACTGTCTCTTTTCATAATTCATGAGCCATAGCCACACTCCTTTTGCCACCCCTTAGTTACCAAATCAGTCAACTTTTCCTTCCTTCTTTTAGCTCTTTCCCATCAGGGCATCCAAAGTTATTGACTCTACCTTTGGCATACCTCTTGAAGCCACTCCCCGCTTTCATCCCTGCTTGGCCTCCTTCTCCATGGACCCTCCCTCCTTTCTCATCTAAATCATCACCTACTAACTGTTCTCCCACCTGCCAAAACTAACATGCCCAAGTCCACCTACAAAGCCCTTTCACCTTCAATTGCCTAAAGTCCAATACCCAGGCAAGCTTCCTACTCAAAAGCCATTAATGACTCCTTAGTACTTAGAAAATTAAGCACAAGGGATAGTAGAAACATACCTCAACATTGTAAAGCTATTTATGCTACTAAGCCCACAGCCAACATTATTCTTAATGGAGAAAAACTGAAAGCATTCCCTTTAAAAACTGGAACAAAACAGGGATGCCCTCTTTCACCACTTCTGTTCAACACCGTGCTTGAAATACTAGCCAGAGCAATTAGACAGATCAAAGAAATTAAAGGGATATGAATAGGAAAAGAAGCACTCAAGCTGTCACTATTTGCTAATGACATGATTCTATATTTAAAGGATCCAAAAACTCCACCAGAAAACTTCTAGACCTAATAAATGAATAAATAAATTCAGCAAAATAGCAGGATATAAAATCAACACACATAAATCTAATGCATTTCTATTCATAAGAGATGAATCATCTGAAAGAGAAATGAGGAAAACAACTACATTCACAATAGCCCCCCAAAAAATAAAAATAAAATACCTGGGAATCAGTCTAACAAAAGAGGTGAAATACCTCTGCAATGGAGACTACAGAACATTAAAGAAAGAAATTGAGGAAGACCTTAGAAGATGGAAAGATCTCTCATGTTCTTGGATAGGCAGAATTAATTTTATCAAAATGGCCATACTTCCAAAGGTGCTAAGAAGTGGAACCTTTAAGAGGTGATTAGGGCCATGAATGTACTAAATTAATTCATGTTAGTAACAGGTTAGGGTGATCTCTACTGTGTGTCTATTAGAAAAGCCAGTTTGGATAGATCTCTCTTGCCATGTGCATCCTTTGGGGACACTGCAGTTGACACCATCGAGAATGACCTCAATCTCATCTCTTGAAATTCTGCCCATTTTGCAAGATCTTCTCTTTAGTGAATCTTCCCTTCCCTTCCCTGGTCCCTTCCTTGGGTTTGATAGTTTTTCCCTTTGAAACTCCTCCCCACTGTCTCATCCAGACTCCCCACCACCACAATCCCTATGATAGGCTCTCAGAAGACAGGGAGCAACTGCTCACTTTCCAGCAGAAGACCTCAGCGAAGATGCTTAGGGTTTGTTACATTCAACTTAAAATCTACCTTGCAGAGAATATACTTCCCTCTAATGCTTTAAAGTATGCATTTGATATCATGTAGTACTTAGATTCTACCCTGAATATTATCCTTCTAACTGTGTACTTTCCATCCCCCACCCACACCCCCAGTGAAAAGTTCAGGTTCTCAGAAGTCAAAGTCCATGTCTCCCATTTTATGTGTGGCTCTAAGACCTGCCATCAAGTAAGTTACACATGCATTCCGACATATTTTCACGATTCTCTCTAAAACTGCATTTTTCCAAGGTTGTTCCAGTTCTCAAGAAAATATTATCATGTGACATACCTTCCTCCCCACAACCTTCTCCTTTTCTAGATACTCACAATGTGCATTAATACATTAGACCCAAGAAGTTCCATGACACAGACCTATTCATTTTGCCGACTATATTTACCAAACTTATTTGACACAAAGAAATGTTCTTGCTGATAACCCCTTATAACATTCACCTATGCCACTTGGGATAACTGTCTTAACATATCTGAAGCAACGTCCTATGGATGACCAAGTGCTTAGCAGATAACATGTAAGGCATTTTATAGTTCACAAAGCACACCTGACACACCATTACAGTGTAACTTCTTCAACAGATTTGCAAAGTAGGGGACTATGAAGAAAGAAAACCCTACCTTGCTTTCCTCTAATTCGCTGCTACTTCTCCAGTCTTCCCTCCCTCCCTCCCTCCCTCCCCACTCTCTTCGTGCATCAAATAAAAACTTCAGGTCTGTGTGACTTGACCTGTTCCTCCCATTGAGGGACTTTTTCCAGTTTTCTTGGACATCAAGAGGGTCCTTAGATATAAACTCCAAATTGCTCCTCTTACTCTTCAGGAAAGGAAGAAAGGTTTAAGTTCAGGAAATTCATCTTGAAGACAGAGAGAAATTAGGTGACCTAAGTATTGCTGTTTTTAGCTTAAAGGAAATTCATAAAGTACCAAATTTAGAAATATATCAATAAGGACGAAGAACAGCTATACATAAAAAGGAACCTAATGATGGTTTAAGTAAGATAGAAGTCAATACATATATAAATAGTGGATTAGAAAAACTAGTCCAAAGATTAACCAGAAAACATTTTCCACCAGGGCTCCTTCTATCTGTTCCACCAACCCAATACAAGGCTTCCAAATTCAAGATAACTTCAGGGTACAAATTGGCAGCTGGGGTGCTAATCATCTAGTCATCATCTGAAGCAGAATAAAAAGAAGATGGAATAAGCAAAATAAAAAGATCTAGCTTTCAGCAGAGTAAAACCTGCCTTTGAGGTCGTCCTTTGTTTTAGTTCCAGACTGTTATGACAGAATGCTTTAATAGAATAGTTTAAACAACCAACATTTATTTCTCATAGTTCTGAAGGCTGGAAAGTCCAAGATCAAGGTATCATCAAACTCAGTCTCTAAAGTCCGCTTCCTGGTTTCACAGATGGCTGTCTCCTCAGGGTATCCTCACATTGCAGAAAGGATGGGCAGCTCTCTGGTTCCTCTTTCATGAGATCACTTATTCCATGTATGAGGGTCCCATCCTCATGACCTAGTCACCAACCAAAGGCAACATCTCCAAATACCATCACTTAGGGATTAGGCTTCAACGTATGACTTCTGGAGGGACACAAACAATGTACACAGCACACCCCTATCACCTCTTGCTGACCAGGACCTGGTCACACAGTCAATGGTAGCTCAAAGAAGGCTGGGAAAGGAGTTCTTTCAGCTGAGTACATTGCATCCCAAGTAAAAAGTGGGGTCTATAATGGATCTCTGCCACTGGGAAGGAAGTAGATGTTAGAATCATATTATCTGAGACTGTAGCTTAGTGGTAGAGCATTTGCCTATCATGTGCAAGGCCCTGGACTCCATCCCCAGGACACATGCATGTGGGTACACACACATATGCAAAAAAAATCCTATCTAAGAGTGCTGATCCAAGGTCATTTAGTCCACCATTTCTCAAGTTCAATGATAAGAATCACCTGCATGGGACTTAAAGGAGTAGGAGGGAGATGCTCATTGAATGCAGATTCAAGCACCTCAGGTGATTCTTTTCATTAAGGAAGTCTGGGAAACACTGAAATCTAAACCTAATCTTGCCCCCACTGGACAGTCCCCTCAACAAACTGCTAAGCCTTGGGGGCCCGGGAGGCAGTCCAGTCCACCTTTTACCAGCAAGAGGCATAAGAGGCACCAACGTTCTTCTCTCATCCTTTTGATTGACTTGCTTGGTCTCTTTCCACAGGATAGGCAAGATCTGACACAGCCTGCCCCACAGGAAGAGACAAATGAGCCTTTGCTATAAAGGGGATTACAGAATTATGAGTGAGGAAACCAAGCACTTTAAGCAGCCAGTTCTGTCACATGAACAAAGGCCTGGAAGTTAGACCAAAGCAAGCTTTTGGGTGACTCTTCTCTGTTTTCCAATCTTTACAGACTGGAAAGCGATTTTGTGTCACACCTCTTGGGATCAGCACCATGCCCAGCATTCGTGAGAGCTCCCCACTAATGAACTTGGTTGCCAGCCCAATTTACCTTGTGGGTGGATGGGTTTCTCTTTGAGGATCAGAGCTACAGATTAAAGGGTATAACATACTTTGTAACACTGAAAAGTCAACTCTTACTAATTGTACTCAGTCTTTTCCTATCTATTGCAGCATTTATTTCCTCCAAACAAATGCAGCTGGAACCATGTTAGTTACTTGTGCAGGGTCATCCTTACAGAACCAAGGGGCACCCGAGGACAAACTTGCAATGAATGAACTCTAGGGCTGATAAGAGATTTTGATCATTTTTTTATCTATCAGAAGTGAATACTGAGAAAATGTGGCAGGGAACGATGGGGAAATAAAGGAAGAGAGCTTCAATTGTACCAGAAACAGCTTATCTGTGATGTGACCTTCCTAGGAAGAAAATAATTACTATTTACATTTTGTTTGATGTTTCTTTAACAGCTTGGAATTAGATCCCTAGAACATAATGAATAATGAAACATGTCAAAGGGAGATTTTTTTTTGCATGTATTAACAATATATCCCTCATAAACAATATGTCGAATGTGACCTTATTTGGAAATAAAGTCTTTGCAGAGATAATCAATTTTAAGTGAGGTAATTGGGGAACCTTCATCCAATATGAATAATGCTCTTATAATAAAAGGAAATTTGGACAAAGACAGACGCAGAGGGAAGATGAGCATGGGAATATGGAAGATCGGAATGATGTACCTACAAGATTGCAAGGAAACTACCAGAAACTAGGAGGAAGTAAGGAAGGATTTGTTCTATACATGTTTCTGAGGGAGAATGGCTCAGCTCACCCTAGATTTCAGACTTCTAACCTCCAGAATATGATGCAATGCATTTCAGTTATTCCGAGTCACCTAGATTGAGGTACTTTGTTTTGGCAACCCTGGCAAATAAATGTAATTGATTAGTGAGGAAAGTAGAGGATGTGTTTCCAATGTATGTATGTCAAATGTGATATCCCTGAACTAAAACTATTTACATTCACCAACTATGAATGTAGAGCAAAAGAACTTTGAAAAAATACTTAAAATTGGGTCTTAGTCACATTTACTTGCTCCACAATGTTTGAAAACAAGATTTTTCCACTTGTCTTTGATGGAGGTATGGACAGAAAATTCATTGTGATGTCTCTCAGAGCAAGAAGACTTACAATTCTGTATTGCTCCTGATTGCTTCTCATTCTAGATCAGTGATTCCACTGAATGCTCTCTGCTCAGAATACTGTCCTGAGGAGACCTAAAAAGACCCAGCCTGGATTCCTCTCCAGAAGTTTTTATTCACTTGTATGAGAAGAAAGTGAGGAGCAGAAATAACTTTTTTAAATCCCCCAGGTGACATTATTGTACAGACAAGATTAAAAAAATAAAATAAAATAAAAAGCCTGAGATGATGGTTTAAGTTTTTTCAAACATCAATAGAGTGGCCAAAAAAGCCTCTATTATGGTTTAGAACTGTAATGTCCCTCAATGGCTCACATGTTGAAGGCTTGGTCTCCAGTGCAACAAAGTTCACAAGTGGGGCTTTGGCAAAGTGACTGGATCATGAGGGTTCTGATCTCATCCGTGGATTTATAAATAATCTGACAGCATTTTTAGAGATCGTGGAAACTGTAGGAAGTGGGTGGGAACAAGGTGAAGGAGGGTGTCACAGCAGGTGTGCCCTGGGGGCTATATCCTATTCCTTGTCCCTTCCTCTCTCCCTCACTCCCATCACCAGCTGTGTTTCTGGGTTGCCATGCCCTTCTGCTATGATGTTCCCACCTTGGAACCAGCCAAGCAAGGACTGAAATTTCTGAATATAAGTCAAAATAAATCTTTCCTCCTTTAAGTTGTTTGATTTGGGTATTTTGGTCACAGCAACAAAAAGCTAACATACCTACCAAAACTCAGAAATACTAGGAAAACCAATACTGTGTAAAATTGATAGCAGGCAGCCACTGACTTTGAAAGATGGCCCTAGAAATTGAATTTCTGAATGAATAAATTTCTATCATTGTCGGATTGGCAATGTTTTAACTAAATGGCTCCAGATAGGCTGTCAGGCATCTAATTTTATCTGTAGCATAATAAGTCTTTTATGTTCAATCTCCCACCCAATAGTTTTAATAGAAAATAAAATTTAATCAAAATTTAAAAAAAGAACTACTGACATTTTCACTGTCATAACTTGGCAAAGTATCCAAGTATCTATTCCAAAGATATCCACAACCTATGAAATATTCTCTACATAAATTTAAGGGAAAAATTCCCTCCTCCCCATTCTGTTTTGGTAGAAAGGGCAGGCTAATGATGTAGCAACTATATAGCTGACATGATTATCCTGTCTCTGCAAACTGCTTAAAAACACAGATGTTTCTTCACACTGCAGTTCCATTACTTCAAATATGGCTCCAAAGAGTATATTACACTATATCTTCACTTATAGATGCATAAAACTCAGGAGCTGCTCAGATTTTACACTACCCAATTTCTTGACAGGCAACTTTTCCTTTTCCTTACTCCAGTTTAGAAACAAAGCAAATTCATAAAAATAATAGATACATAAAGACACAAAACCCCTTTTCTTCCTTCTTTCATCCTCTTTCTCCACCTTCTTCCCCCCCCCCTCTCTCTCTCTCCCTCCCACACACACACCCACACACTCATATATAATCTTTTTTATTTTTACTTTTTAAAAAGTTTTTATTTCCCATTAGAGGGGGCCAGGGGCATAACCCAGTGGTAGAGCACTTTTGTAGTACTGGGTTAGACCCCCAGCACTGCAAACAAAACAAAACAACTAAAAACCTTGGGAAAAAAGGGGATTTCCTGTCAACGGCTCTGCTCTGTGCTTTAAGGATATGGGGGGGGGGGGGGGGGCGGGCGGCCTTCATATTTCAAAGGAAAGTTATGATCATCATCACTACAGTAGATCAGACGCTTTCCTCCCTGCTTGTTCTTAATTGGTAGTGATTACAAGAAAAGTCACAAATTAGAGGAAGAAGATATATTTGACTAGGAACTAGGAGAGACTTAAACACACGTCAATTAAGATCTGTATTCCCCACCCCCAAGCCTGTGAAACTTTTGCACAACTCCAGGAAAAATAGACATACTGCTTTCATACTCTATTACAGAAGCAATTACCAGTGGAAGGAAAGATGGATGGAAGTTGAGCGGTTAGAAAGAGATGTGAACAGGAAATAGACAATTCTGAAGCTTAATGAGACTTTGGAGAGCATCTTATTTTGCCCATGTGGAAACTCAGGGAGGCAAACTGCATTTGTAGGAGTCGCACAAAAGTAATCAGCAGAGCTAAGGCCAATGGGATGGAGCCCACTAATCAGAAACACCATGTACCAAGTCCTGATGGAATCCAGAAGTTAACAGGAAAATGTTGAGCCAACCTCTGTGGCTCTCGGACCCCATGTTTTACATGTTTATCATCTCTTATAACTGAGATGAGGCCAAGCACAGTGGCAGATGCAGGTAACCCCAGTAATTTGGGAGACTGAGACAGGCAGGTCACAAGTTTGAATCCAGCCTCAACAACTCAGTGAGATTCTCAGCAATTTAGTGAGATTGTCTTAGAATAAAATAAAAAATAAAAAATGATGTAGTTCAGTATAAAGCCCTCTTGAGTTCAATGCTCACTGCGACAAACAAACGAACAGGTTTGGCTGAGTTCCTAACTCTTGTTAAGGAAGATGAAAAACTTTTCTGGAGTGGAAAAAGGTTATTTCTCAAGAAATGCAATCCACAGTACAAAGTTCAAGGTCAAAGAATAACATGTGGCATATGCAAGAGAATCACATGCATTGTTTCTGTTACCATTAGATGGCTTAGATAATCTGGCATTTCAAAAAGGAAAAAAAAAAAAAACTACTAGAATAATAAGAGCCACCACCACCACCACCAACAACAACAAATATATATACCCACATATATGTACACACATACATAAACATATATGTACATATATATATGTACATATATATATACATATACAACCACATGTATACATATACAAACCATATATACATATACAACCAAATGTATGTGTATATATGTACATATATATTACAAGCATAATCAATCATACAATAGGCCCAATACCATTACAATGAAGTCCCAAAAATGAAAATATACTTTCACAAATTCAGAACTCCTTGGCTCAGGTATCATCTTCAAAATATCCATGTAGCAGTGGAGCACACCTGTAATCCCTGTAATCCTAACCATGAACAGCCTGGGAAATTTAGTGAGACTGGTCTCAAAATAAAATAAAAACAGCTGGGGTTGTAGCTCAGTGATAGACCACTTGTGCCTAGCATGAGCAAGGTCCTGGGTTCAATCCCCAGTACCACATGCACATACACAGTCAACTAAGTGTCTAAATACCAGCTTGAAATCCATTGTTCAGCCTGAGATGTTTTGTGTAAGGGCCCTCCAAATAGGAGAAATCAATTTATAAAAGCAGAAAATAATCTTTAAATGATATATTTATGTTTACCTTGTAAGAAATCTTCATTATGCTCAGCTTAACAAGAAACTCTAAATAACAGAAAGATATTCACATTCCAGGGGTCCTATAAAGTCAGGGCTGCTAAAGTAGGTCATTTAACACTTCAAGGAAAACTGAATTATGGGAAGGTCAAATCCCTTTTGAAAAGTATATTAGGAGGCATTACAAAAATAAGGAAGTGGTTATAAATCTGAGTTCCAAGAATGGCAACTCCCTTGTATGGACAGAGAAAAACACCGGAGCAGAACAATTACATTCCTACGCTAGATTACCTGACAGAAAAAAAAAAAAAAAAAAAAAAAAAAGGAAAACAACAAAACCCATAAAAGGCAAAATCATAACATTAAAAAAAGCACTAAAAAAAAAAAAAAAAAAAAAAAGATAGCACTTTAAAAAAAAAAAATGCACTTTGCTGAGATGCTCCATATTGAAATAAGTGGTATCAAACTAGCAGTTCCAGAGGACAGAGGGCAAAGGGTGGGCGATCACTTATTCCAAATACAGGGGCTGTGTGTGTAAGCCAAAAGAAAAGGGAAAGTGGCTCCATCAGTTCCTCAAAGGCAAATGCAAGTGGCCAGAGGCTGAGAGAAGTATCAGTCCTCACTCCTGATGGTGCCAATGTAAGGAGGTCCCTGTGTGGACAGCATCATTTCACTCTCAATCTTGAACATGAAGAGTTTTGCTTTTTTAGTTTTTTCTTTTGTTTTCTAACACAGCACTGCCCAAGAGAAATATAATGTACGTCGAAGTTTATGTCTTCTGACAGTCAATTGAAAAAGTACAAACAAAATGGTGAAATCAATTTTAGGATCATTTTATATAACTTGATATATGTAATACAAAGCTGATCCCCGCCCTTTACGTTGCATCACAACCTACCTTGTCAGCCTGAAAGCTGCTCTCCCGCCCTTTCCATTGCAGCCATTTCCCTGCCTCCCAACTACTTGTCAGTCTGTGAACATCCTAGCTAGCTATTGGTTCATCAGTCAGTTTGCAAGTATTCTTCTCTGTTATTGGTCCCCTGTTAGCCCGGCAGAATTCAACTGCTTAAGGGTTGCTTTCTCTCTCCTACTCACTCTCTTTCTCTCTCCTCCTCGCTTTTCCACTCTTTCTTGTGCGCACCCTTTTTCTTTTCTTCTCATTTTCTCTCTTACCCTGCAGGGAGACACTCTGTTTGCTTAATAAACTCCCTCATGTGATTTCCCGTGTCCAGAGCGTGGTTTTCATGGGTTTCTTACAATATATATAGCCCAAATATTATAGTTTCAGCAAGAAATCAGAATGAAACTGTTAGGGGGATATTTGATATTCTTACTTTCATACTAAGTTTTTACCGTATACTTTCAGTACATCTCGATTCTGACATTACACATTTACTGGAAATACATGACATCTATTTAGATTTCATGAGGTTTATAGTTGAAAAAATAAATTCACATACCCAAGTTATCCCAAAGCCATTCAACATTTTCCAATATCTGAACTGAGTATCTTTTTAAATTTAAATTTATTATACTGAATAAAATAAAAAATTCAGTTCCTCAGTAGTAGCTCTAATCACATCTCCAGGGCTCAACTGACATCTGTCTAATGACTGCAGGAGTGGACAGTACAGTACGAACACATCTTTGTTCCACTAACAAGAATAACTTCTCATTCCTATGCCCCATGGGACATAAAAGTCAGGCAATAAAACTGAAGTCATCCCATGGGAAATAAGCATAATAACTTCTTCATTATCTAAATCCTGTATGGAATTCAGCTTAAGGAATATGAAAATAGAAGAAATGTTAACAAAACAAAAACAAAAACAGATTTAGGGGTTGGGATGTAGCTCAGTGTTAGAGCACTTGCCTATCATGCATAAAGCCCTGGTTTCGATCCCTAGTACTACAAAATAAAACAAGCAAAAATAAAACAAAACCAAGATTTGATAGGGGTCTATAACTGGGAATTAGAAAGTACTTAGGAAAGGAAAAGGAAAAACATTTCGCATTCCTGTCTTACTTAATCCCTAGGAGGGAGATACTTTTCTAAAATCTCCATTTTTCCTAGAAGGAAACAAAGACCCAGAGAAGTTAGATACAGTAAGTAGAATAAATGAATTTGAGCTTTACAAATTCAACTACTCTTTTTTTCTTCTTGGTACTGGGGTTGAATTCAGGGGCATTCGACCACTGAGCCACATCCCCAGTCCTATTTTGTATTTTATTTAGAAACAGGGTCTCACTGATTTGCTTAGCACTTTACTTTTGCTGAGGCTGCCTTTGAACTCGGATCCTCCCACCCCAGTCTCCCAAGCAGCTGGAATTGCAGGCGAGCACCACAGCACTTGGCTCAACTAAACTCTTAGGTGACATTTATGGATCTAAGCACAGAACAATGCTCAGACATTCAGGTAAGTAATTATTACTTATTCCCTGGTGAAACTTAGGGAAAAGAGCCAGGACAAAGTACACACCAATAAAAGTGTTCATCTGTACAGCTATCCATTTAAACCTCTCCTCACTAAAAGTGCCATAATCTCCATTCTTCACTTGCTGTGGTGACTCAACATTCTTCTCATTGAACAGGGAATTTCTCAGGGTGGAGCCTACTAAGCCATCATTTTAAAAGCTTCCTTGGTGTGTATTGTAATAAATCTGGCAACTATTGAGCCAGATCAGAACTCAAACTCTACTTAGCATCAGAATCATTTGGGGAAAGAGGGGGTCAAAACACAGATCAGTGAGCCCCATTTCCAGAATTCTGATTAGGCAGATCTGGGGTAGGGTCTAAAAATCGACATTTCTAACAAGTTCCCCGGGTCTGCTGGTGCTGATGGTCCAAGCATCCATCAGATTTGGAGAAACACTAAACTAGAAGAAAGATGGATGCACTTAATTGATGTAAAAAGAACCACCATAAATTCTTAATGAACTTATTCATTAGTGCAATTTACCAGGCTTGCATCTACTTGGCCTAAAAGTGCCCAGAAGGTAATTGCTTGAATCTAAAGAAGTGTCTAGATGCCTAAGGCTGTAGCCTTTTCTTCCTCAAGTTTCAAAGTTCAAAAATGCAGATCCAGACTCAGAGGGTTGATTTCTCATAAACCCTTGCAGCTACTAAGTCTTAACTTTCAGGGTCCCTTTCAAGGCTTAGCAAGCTTAGCAATGTTCAAGTGTGTGGGCCCACACACACAAACACAGAGAAAGAGAGAGAGGGAGTCAGAGACAGAGAGAGAGACAGAGACAGAGACACAGAGAGAAGCTATGTAAAACTGGCAAGGGATTTTTTTCTTTTTTTTTTAAAGGACAGCGGAGGATGTAACTAAGTGGTAGAGTACTTATCAGGCATACATGAGGCCCTGGTTCTATCCCTGCTACCTCAAACAAATAAATAAAATTAAAAAAAAAAAAAGGACTCCCATATATTTTTGTATAAACCTCAGGCTTCACAAAAGTTATATGTGTACCAGACATAGTGGTATGTGCCTGTAATCCCAGAAGCTCGGGAGACTGAGGCAGGAGGATCACAAGTTCAAAGCCAGCCTCAGCAACATAAGGAGAACTTATCTTAAAATCTCAAAATAAAAAATAAAAAGGGCTGAGGATGTGGATCAGAGGTTAAGTGCCCTCGGGTTCCAAATCCCAGGTACCAAAAAAAAAAAAAAAAAAAAAAAAAAACACACACACACAAATAAACAAACAAAACTGAATTTATCTTTGAGACCTTTTATCCCTGTTCATATATTCCAGAGTATTTTGTAGGTAAAGAAAACCATCACACAGTTTTTAAAATATCACAAATATATTTAGAACTTGTTTTTACCTCTTAGTAACAACTTATGAGGCAGCTTTCTTTAATACATTCTGTGACATTTTAATTGGCTGGATAATATGTATGCAAAATATATTCAACCTATTTTTTTCATTTTAGATACACAAGTGGTTTCTATTTTATATATATTTAAGAGTTATCACCCTGCGGAATATACAGAGAAATATTTATGCCCATTCTTATTTTTTTACTCTTCCTCTAACTAGAAGAGTTGATATATACTATATGCCTTTGTTTTATATTTGCTCAGTTAAAATGTACTTATTTTTTATGCATGTTCCCAGTTGCTGCATGATTTTTAATCTTAATGTTTTTAATGACTATATACCATTCTTTTCTATGTATGTAACATTTGCTGACTCTTTTAATATCTGGTTGCTCCCAACTTTTCATGAATATAAATAACATGATGATAAACTCTT
Source organism: Sciurus vulgaris (assembly GCF_902686455.1). Taxonomy (NCBI): domain Eukaryota; kingdom Metazoa; phylum Chordata; class Mammalia; order Rodentia; family Sciuridae; genus Sciurus; species Sciurus vulgaris. The sequence goes on from NC_136466.1 coordinate 142,579,718, forward strand.
TGCCTTTTGCACATTATTTCCTTAATAGAGCTTTCCCTAAGTATGTCAAGAATTCTAACAGTGATCACCCTCACAGTGCCATTAATGAAATACAGGTTTATGGAGAAAAAAGAGATGTTAGCATGAATAGGGTTGAAGTATCAAAGCCTCAAAGATACAGAAACCTGGGCCCGTCTTGAAGATTTAGCTGGCCATTCTGGAGAATTTCTTCCCTGACTAGAATCTGCCCAGAATCTCTTTTTACAAACTATGGCTAAATAACTCACAAAGATATAAAAATTTTCTGACAATATTATAAGATTCCTTAAATGAGGTTCAAAGCAGCTGCCTCATCAAAACCCAGAACCCTAAGCACTATTTTGTTTCTGGAAACCAATGGCACTGTTCTTAATCAATAACAGTCAAGCTCTCTTGGGATCAATGAGACACAAAGGCCAGATAGTATACTGGGTCTACATTTAGGTAATTTTCTGCCCAAAGAACACAGTCTAGTTAATTTGTTTATATAAGGTCCAAGTTAATAATGTGGTTCTCCAACCACTTGAGCTAATGAACTGTACATACAAATAATGTGAGTTCGTGTGCAAGAAAAGTACAACCACCCCTTTATATCCATGGGTGCCACATTTATGGATTCAGTTGCAAACTGAAAATATTTGAAAAAAAAAAGTCTACTGAAAATGCAGCCATTTTTCTTGTCATTATTTCATTATTTTCTAAACAACACAGTATAACAACTACTTACTTAGCATTTACATTGTATTAGGTACTATAAACTAGAGATGATTTAAAGTGCAAAACAGGATTATGCACACATAAAACAGGATTACACAGGCTACATGCAAATACTATGCCATTCTATGAGGGACTTGAGGTCTTGGTGTCCACAGTGGCTCTGGAACCGTCCACAGTGGCTCTGGAACCAAAACTCCATGGATACTGAGGGATGGCTGTACACAGTTGGACTATAAATAATTAGCCCTTTAATGACACTTGTTAATGTCACAGTATACTCAAACGTGGCCAAGAGGATATTCAGACCATCCTAGTGGCGACACCAAAAAATATCAATGACTTGTTCTTTCTGTCCACAATATTGTGGACTGGTAAGTGCTGAGCAGGGAGGAGCTACAGGGATAAGGTGGTGATAAATAGGCGGTATTTTCATTTTATAGTCAATTCATTCATGCTGCATAGTGACTGGTGTCAAGAACTGGACTAGAGCTTCAAGCAGAACAGAAACAAAAATCCCATATCACCTACCATGCCCAAGACTGCTATTTGCAACCTCAATCCACTTCAGTCCACCATGGGGGAAGGGCTGGCGTAGCTTTCCAAATACACTTGAAGAGGCAGGAATCCATAGTAACAGACTCTTTTGACTGCTGGACTTGTAAATCCAGGGCTTATGAAACAATCCACCTTCCAGTTATCCTTCAGGCAGACAATTCCCCAAGACCTGGATCCACTGCCAGAAACCACCACCCAAGGGAACTGTACCCCTTGAAATGTTAAAGACCTACATTTAAAAACCTACATTCCTAAGTCTCAGTTCCCACTTTGCATTGTTAGTCTTCTTCTCTTTGACCCACCTCTTCCCAAAACAGGTCTAACCACTTTGACTTCTGTATACTCCACCCCACTCTTATCTCTGCCACCAAAAGCTTTCAGACTGATAATTCTGGGCCTGACTAGCAGGCTTCACTGAAGCATGTTTTGGTTAAAGTTTACCCGTGATTGTCATCTTCAGTTGCCACTGGCAATTGGAATAAGGAATCTGAAATTCAGTTCCAAGCCTTTATAAGTTGGTTGGCATCATCGTGTCCTGAAACTCCCAATGGAAACAGCCTGTGCGTATCAGCAGCAGATGTGGTGAAGACGGTGCGCCTGGAGCCAGAGTCCCCAAGTACAAGTCTTAATTCCTGCTGGACCTCAGTGATGCGCATGAATATTACAGGTTGAATTGTGCACTCCCCAAAAATCATCTGTTGAAGTCCTTCCCCTAGTACAAGATGCAACTTTGTTTAGAAATAGAGTCAGTGCAGATGTAATTAGTTAATAAATCAGTATGACTGGTGTCCCTTATCAAAGGGGAAATCACCATGTGAAGATGAAGACAGAGAGAGGGCTGAGGCTCCTCTAAGCCAAGGAATCCCAAAGGCTTCAGGGGAACTATCTGAAGTTAGAGGAGGGATGTGGAACAGACCCTCCCTCAAGGCTCACAGGGAAAACCAACTAGCAGACACCAGTGTCTTCAAAGTCCTCTCCCCAGCACTATGAGATAATGAATCTCTGTGGTTGAAGCTGCTCAGTTCCTGGTACTGTGTTACAATAGTACTAGCAAAGCAGCATAACAAATTACTATGGTGCAGTTTTCTCATCTGGAAAACAGAGATAAAGAATGGCTCTTCTCTAATAAGGAAGAGTAACCAAATTATAATTGAAGCTGCTAGGATAATAACTGACAGGCAAATGCATTTTAGTGTTAAATGACTATTCCCTGAACATTCTCTTAATCAAATAGATTGTCACCTTTTTTGGTTTCCTAATCAAGTTGCTGAGTCAAATGCAAGTCAAAAATAAGCCCACGCCAGATCTCTCAGGAGATGAGGGGCACTTACCCTTGGCTGGCAGGGCCATCGCAGGGCGCGGCTGCACAATTTAGAGACCTTCCTTTGTGTATCAACAGGAATCTAGGCTCCCTCCCCGCTCTTCAACCCCACACCCACTCAAATCCCATCCCTTCCTTCCCTGAAGCAGCCACCACCCTAGCCTTGGCCTGAGCCCTGGTCCCTTTCTCGGGTTACATTCTCTCAAAACCTCCAATCATTCTACTTCCAAATACAATCATCTCAAAACTTCATTCTTCAGTTTCACTCACCCCACCCCACCCCACCCCACCCTGGCAGAGAAGTCCATCCCTCTTTGGAAATTTACTGCCTATTACTTGTCCATACACCTTCCTCTTTGCTGTACCCCTCATCAGGACTGGTTTCCTCTCGTAATTGTCGCCTACCCAGCCAAGATCACCCAACCCAAGCTCCCCTCTTCCTTGAGTTTTCCCTGAACTCCACACAACAGAGCTGATTTGAATGGTGTGAGCCTTGCACTGCTGAGACTGTTTAATGCACATTGGTCACATTATCTCAACTGGACAGTAAACTCTTTGAGACCATTCATTCATCACACAAAACAGAGGACCGACCAACACCAGGCACTGCAACAGTCCTTGGCCACTGTGATGTACTGAGGACTTACTGTGTGCCAGATTTTATACTCATCGTCATGACACTTAAGGAATCTGTGGTCCCATCCTGAATTACAGGAGAGAAAACTGAACATCAGAAAGATTATGTAATTTATCTGATATCACACAGTATAAAAGATAAAACTAGAATAAGATAGGAAACCAGGCTGAGAAGTAATACAAAGGTCGAGCTGCAAACAGTGTGAAAAATCAGACCCCAAAGAAGATGGATTAAGGCACTGTCCCTTTGGAAGTATGGTAATAGTTTAGATATAATACAAGCACTAAATGTGTAAATTTCTCATATTTTCTCACATACACAGAGATAACTCAATGCTTATTCCTGACTTATTCCAAAATTAAATAAGTATGCCTACCAAGTTTGTGCATGACTCAACATGATTATGATGAGAACTAGAATTTAAAATTATGAAAAAATAAAACTACAGTAATAGATTTATCTTACAAAATAGAATTCAACAAACATAAAGTAATATTTAAGAGGGATAAAATCAGCATCCTGCATTTGGGTTCAAATACCCAAATACCACACAAACATGCAGAGAAACACAGAGCAATACCCGGGAAAAAAAGAATTAGTTCTGCATAGTTAGAACTCTGAGTTCTACAATTCAAGAGTTAAACCGTCATATGTGTTCAGATGAAATCAATCAATGTAATTATGGATTCTTGGATCTTTAAATTTCACAAATCACATGCTGACTGAGAGCAAGGACTAAGTATAGCCTAAAGCCACCTCTGTAAAGTAGAACTGCACGCTGATATCATTCCCCAACTTTTCAATGGAGGTGTAAGATCAGATGCTGATAGTTCCTATCTGTGAAAGTCACCTCAAAATTACAACTGTAAAGTGGTAACTTAAAACAGACCCTTGTTAAACCCTTATCAGATCAGGTCACCTAGTATATTACTAGACTTAAAAAGGAAAAGGCTGACAGATTACCTAATGTCACCAGCTGATAACACCCAGGAGCACTTTCCATTCCTAACATGGAAAAGCATTTAATCTAAAACAGCATGCTTTGATAGCTTTCCACCAACACAACAAAGGGTATTGGACAAAAAGCAACCAATAGTCACTTCTGGGTAAAAGTAGGAAGTCATTAAAGTGTGACCACAATTCTGGTGCACCTTTAACACTCACGTCTCAAATGATTCTCTGAGGATATTGCCTATGACTAAGTCAATTGTCTCCAGGGTCCATTCTCTCTTGCCCTTGAAGGTTTGGTTGGTTTCCTGACTGCCAGCTAGAGAATGTGTTCTCCCACCTCCCATGCAACTAGGCATGTGACTAAGCTCCAATCAGTTCCATGTGTGGGTGATAATTTGTGCCCCTTGGGAGCATATACTTTGAAAAGGAAATGCTTATTCTTTACTCTTCCTCTTTCTGGTTCCTTAAAACTTGAATCTTGACCATGCAACATGAGCAGCCTAGAACAGAATTATCATGCAAGACTTACATCATTTCAGTTTCTGATAACAACATTTCAAAACATAAAGAGAAGCGGGTGAAATGAATTTGACTAGGTTTATTAATCTGCTGTGCCCAGAATGTTAGCATTTTAATGTATAATTATTTAAAATTTATAGAACACATTATAAGATATTTTATATCATTTTGTTAGGGGTGTGAAGTTTTTGAAATCTGGTGTGTATTTCATGTTTACAGCACATCTCAATTGGGACTAGCCACATTTCAGATGCTTAAGAACCACATGAGGCAAGTGCCTTGTACGTGGCACAGTGTAGCCCTAGAGGGAGCAGAAGGACATCAACAGTAGGATTGGATCCCTTGAGGAATCTATGGAGCACAACTGCCCTGCAGGTCCTTAAATTGCTTAAAACTCTCTTTTTTTTTTTTTTTTTTTTTTTTTTTTTTTTTTTTGTGTGGTGCTGGGGATCGAACCCAGGACTTTGTGCTTGCAAGGCAAGCACTCTACCAACTGAGCTATCTCTCCAGCCCGCTTAAAACTCTTGATTCAGAAGAAAACTTCTATCTTGTTTGAGTTACTGTATTCCTGGGCATTTTGTTATAAATGCTTATCCTGTCACTAATCCACCTTCTCTCAGAAAGACCTGGCAGTTTTTCAGTTATGAAAAAAAACTTCAAAGAATGAGGAGCTTCAAGGCCAGTCATGGTGGTGCACGCCTGTAATCCCAGCAGCTCAGGAGGCTGAGGCAGGAGGATCACAAGTTCAAAGTCAAACTCAGCAAATTAAGAAGGCTCTTTGCAACTTAGTGAAAGCCTGTCTCAAAATAAAAAATAAAATGGTCAGGGGACTGGGGATGTGGTTCAGTGATTAAACGTTCTTGAAGTTCAATCCCTGGTACAAAAAAAACAAAACAGATTCATGATTCTCATAAAAACAAAAAAAGACCAAACCAAAAAAACCTTTAAAAACAGACCAAGTCTGAAAATTGCCAAAAAACACTCTCAGCATTGGGAAATACACTTCAAAATAAACATAGCCAAGGGAACGATTTTTTTTTCTTGTTTTTCTTTCATATTATAAACATCTATATCTTCCAGCAAACCAGTCTACTAGGCAGCCCAGGAAAGACCATCAGACAATTTGGCCTCCTAACAAAATGAATAACAAAATCCTTTTCAGGTAGTGCATCCCCCAAAAAAGTGAAAGTGTTTTTATTTATGCAATGGAAACTAATAATTAAATAATCAGGTTGATCAGAGCACACTTTCTTTTTTAAGGGGAGGCAGAGGGCTGGCAATGTAGCTCAGTGGAGGGAGCACTTGCCTAGCAATGTAGGACGCCCTGGATTGAATCCCCAGCACCAATAAAAATAAAAGGAGGTAGGAACTTAAGCAAAAGCAAATCCAAAGCTACTCACTAACATCATTTTTTTAGACATACTGGGCTCTTAGCTAAAGCTACCCCTCCTATTGCCCTCTAAGTGAAAAAACCACCTTTATACAGCAAAGATCTCTAGGTAGAAACTCATCCGAAAATCTCCACAGAAGGATTCAGAGGCAATTCCTGTTTCACGCACAAGGAGAAGTTACATAAAGAAATTGTCAAAAAACAAACAAACAAACAAACAAAAAAAACAAACAAACATGTAGGTCAACAATAACCTCCATTCAAAATGACTAGGCAATTAATTCAGAATATAGAGATAAGAGATAATGACCCAGAAAACTCATTGTGTACACTACCAGACTTCCCTAAGTTTAGGAGCCAGGTTCTGGGGTTTCATATTGATCTGAGGCTGGAACAGTATGGTGTGGGGTAAGTACACACTTAACCAAGAAGTATGGTGTGGACTGAATCTGTGACTCACAGAGCCAGATACAGGAGTCTATCTAGACACAGCTATGTCATTGGCTCCAGTAACATAGCTCTTTCTCCCTTCAGAACTGAAGACGGAAATGCACGTGGTTTTTAGAAAACAAACAACCCAAGATTGTCCCATATCCTTCCCTGCCACAGAGGAAGAACATTGACACTGGCAAGCTTTGCTGCCACAGATAGGCTTGGTTGAAAAAAAAAAAAAAAAAAAAAAATCATCCTATGTGTCCTATTTCATTTTAGAGAAATAAAGCAGAATTTACTTTATGAGGTTTGATATTTCAGAATTTAGAAATGCCCATTCCCTGTGGGAGCAGGAGTCTGCAGCAACAGACAATGCAAGCTCCCATGTCAAGAAAAATCAAGGTCCCAGTCACCCTGCCATTTAAGAAATGTGTGACTTTAGCCAACTAAGTCACCTTCCTTTGACCTTTATTCCCCTTACAAAACTATCCTAATAGTGGATAGCATTTGGTGCACAGTATATGATAAAAAACATGCAAAGGGCTTGGCACAGTGCTGCCACTTAGCACTCCATATACATAAGAACTCGTTATTACTATAGTAGAAGGCCAGCCATCAATACCTGCTCATTCTTGTTATCAACGTTATATTAGGCAGAGGCACCCACTGAAAAAGTGTGATGCTCCCACCTCACTTCCACAGACACGGAAAATAGTCCCCACCATGAAGGAGCTAAGGTCTGCAAGTGGGATGCTCTCTGGGGCTCAATGTGGAGAAGTGGGGTTTTTGGAGAAACTGCTCAAGGATGAAAAGGGCACAGAAGTGGTTCTAGGTCGAATTGTGTCCCCTGTCCCCTAATTCGTGTGCTCAAGTCCTAACATACCTCATTCGGTAGGTGATCTTATTTTGCTTTAAAAGTAGAAAACCCTACATTTCCAAGTTAAAATGAGGTCATTAGAGTAGGCACTGATCCAATTGGACTGGTGTCCTTATATAAAGGGGACATGCACACAGGGAGAATGTCATGAGAAGATGAAGACTGGGACCAGGGTGATGCATCTACCACTCAAAGATCACCAGCAAACCACCAGAACCCAGGAGAGGGACAGGGAGAGATTCTTCCTCAGCCTCACAAGGAACCCACCCTGCCAACACCCAGATCACAGCTTCAGCCTCAGAACTGCAAGACAATAAATCTCTGTTGCTTAGGCCACCCAGTTTGTGATACCGTGTTTGGCAGCCCCAGCCAGCTAATACAAGGTGAAATCAGGCAGCACGCAGATCCCCCATTTAAAACGAGCTGACAGGATCTGGAAAATATGCAGCATGACATGAACCTGACCGAATTTCTCTCTAGAACTTTACTGGAGTCTTCTGCCTCCACCCAATGGGGTTATCATTTATAGATTTTAAAATTACATCTACACAATGCATTTGGCCAAGGTTCCTCTGTCTACAGAGAAACTTAGATTTTAAATACTCCCATTATTTTTTGTGTGGGAGAGAGGAGGGCTTAGGCATGTGTAAAAACGTATTGTAAATGACTGAAAACTCCTTGAAAAAATACCTTGGCAGAGATGTAGGTTGTCAACCTTCATGAGAGCTGTTATCTCAACAGGCAACAAATTCAAACCCTTGACTGAGCAGGATGTGTCTGGTTCCTCAAGATTCACAGGGTGTGTGCATTTCCTTGGCCAAAGCTGCAATAGTTAGCAGCTGCTACGTAAAGGTACACCATCAATTTAATCTTTTGTGGAGCCAGTCATTTTAAACTGGCTGCTTTTTTTTTTTTTTCTTCTTTTTCTTTTTTAATGGGATGTTTGCTGCCTCCCTATTATAATGGAAAACATAATTGGGAACAAATCTTTCATAAAATTTAACACACACCCACAAAGTAAACTGTGAAGCACTCCATCACATTGGAGTGGCATTTCTCAAGATTTGTCACAAAGATCTTTCAATTCCATTTCCCATCCCTCAACCTCCACCCATTTCACTCAAGGCACTAAAAATTGGCATTTGCAAGGAAATTCCAGAAGCTGGAGCATTGTAATAGCAGAGGGAAATCCCAACCTTTTTGGCCTCACTTCTCATGCTGACAGCTCATTTTTCCATGTGGAACCACATTCTAGTTGCTGCAAATATTTAAAGAGGTAAAGAGCCACTTTCAAACTAAAAGATAAAAGATATAAAACAATGGCAGTCATAAAAGATATAAATAATGATGACTTAAAACTCTGGGCTTGCTTTATAAGCAAAGAAGTCAGTCTATCCGGTTTTAAAACCAGACTGAAAACTTCACAGTGTTTTTACTGAAATACCCAGAGTCATGCTACAGTACTCTCTGGTCTCCTGAAGTCTTGCTATTTTGCAATGCCAAGAATAACTTCTGACACTGGGTCTACTAAACCAGTGTCCCCCTCTTCTGACCATCCTTCTCAATGCTACCCATCCTCAAGGCCTGGGTAAAGTCCCACCTCAATAAAATTCCCCCAATTCTCCCATACACAGATTTAGTCCTCTGAAAATCAAGAGTATTTATCACTCGTCTTTACCATCTAACTAGGTGTACCATCTTGAAGGATCCGTTAGTATTTATCTTGCATTGGCATTTTGCTTTAGTTAGTTCCTGCATGTGTTTTTCCTCCTCCCAAGTTTAAATGCTCTTTAAAGACAAGGGCTATACCTCATATTTCCTCTATAGTATCAAACTCAAGTGTAAGGATTCTCAAAATAAGGTGATAAATGTGAACTTTAAAATATAATCCACCACAGAAACTCCTGTGCGGAGCCAGCAGGTCACGCGCCCTGCCTTGCCTCAAGGTCATGCGCCTTGGCTCATGGTCACGCGCCTTGGCTCATGGTCACGCCCCGTGCTTCGCCTCATGCTGAGCTAAGATGGCGCCTGCCGGATGCTGGCGGGGCGTGCCATTACCTGTTTACACACCTGTCAGACTATACCAGGTGCATCAGACTAGATTGCGTGGTGTTTCATGATTGGACAACTACACTTCCTTATTGGAGTTCTGGCGCGAGACTAGTCTTGCCTTCGCGCGCTTTACTCTGATTGGTTTCTGTACTTTATATTAACTGTGTTTATTCCTCTAATAAACGAGACTTGATCAGGCTTTTGTCTTGTCTCCATTTCTCGTGTCTCTTGTCTCTCTCAATCCCAGCACCCCCCTCCAGGTACCCGTTGATGTCCTGCTGGTCGGGGCACTCCTGAACTCTTTTAGACTCTGTGATTTATCTATGGAGTCCCCAATATATTTAGGAATCAAAGCAACCAGACAATGACTTTGTCTAAGCACAGCCTGTAGAATCAGGTTCAGTCCCCTATTAATTCACATAAACCTGCCCTGGACGTGGAGTGTAAGTGCTCCAGAAAAACACTCTGATTAAATCTACCTGCATGATGGTCCTGGAGTAGTAGTGACCTGAAGGCCATCCACAGAGGGCTCCTTTGGGCCACTCTTGTCCTTTTTTTTCACTCCACGGCCACAAACCTATCTGGCTACAGACCTCCCAGACACAGACTGGCTGAAACATGATCACGGCAATGGGTCACCTGTCATCTCTTTATGTAAGCATGAACCTGATCTGCTATCCTCATCTGCCCACCCCCAGAAATACAAAGAACTTTTTCTTTCCTTTTCTCTCTCACACAAAGACAAACAGGAAAGTTGGATGGCTAATGATTTAAGAGACTTGAGAGAGACCACTCCATCTGCTTTGTGTACAGAAGATCATAAAGTTTTGCTCATTTAACTGAATGTAATAATTTGTGGACTTGTTTTTCTTGCAATAAGTAATAGAAATATATACATATTTGTACATATACCCAAAACCTCAGCCTCATAGGCAAGCACTGAAAAGTGAGATTCCCTCACCCACTCACTCCTAACCCTCAGTTTCCCTCCTTAGAGAAAGTAATTCTTAACAGATTATTCTGCCCCCTGGATCCTATTAACTTTTTAATCTCATTTGTGTTTCTCCTTGGGAGAAAAGAATAAGCTATTTCCAGGTACCTCCTGAGCAACACACCCTGAGATGTATGTTCCACAACCATTAGTGCATTTAACATTCATCATAATTAAGAATTATTAGTAATAATAATAATAATTAATAGTTCACCTTGTGAGGCTGATGCTGGAATTTCCTCTAATTTCAGTTAAGGAACCCAAGGTTAGAAGAATAAGAAACTTCTCCAAGGCTGCAAACCTAAATCCAAGTTCAAAGTTCCTTTTTCCAGCTGCTACCTGGATTGTCCTGGTTCATAAAATAGAATCTCGATCTCAAACTCCTTTTCTCAGGAAACACAGGTGTTGGAATCCAAAGACCTTGGCACAAAAACTGGTTCTATGACTTAGAGTTCTAAGAACTGGGACAGATGACTGCATGTCCCCAGGCCTCAATGTGTCCATCTGCAAAATGAACTTAATAATAAAATCAACCACACAAAGTTTGCAGCAAGAGTAAATGAATTTTGTGTGAAGAGCCTGGCAGGGCACCTGATGTCATAGTAACTACTCCATCATGGTTATCTGCTTATCATTATTATTATCATATGGTTGATTCATAAATTGAGATTGGAAATGGTTTCCTTTTTTTATTAATTTTTATTTTTATTTACTCCATTTAGCTATGCAGTGACGTAGCTTGGAGAAACACTTTAGGATGTATTTGGGAAACCACGTGAATTTGTCTGGCTCCATTAGACCAATTTCCTTTGCTCTCCTCCCCCAGGGCTGCTCTTCGAACATTTCTTCTCTTAGCATTCACTGCCAAAATCATGGCCTTCTCTGCTGCCAAATCCCAGAAGCTTTCACTAGTGTTATTGCTGTGATTATTTTTTTCTTAAACCATGGAACTATTTCAGTTTTTATTTAAAAACTAAATTCAGCTACAACCTCCCTAATGCCACAAGCTTGAAATTTTTAAACTGAAAGTTTATGTGCCTATCATTTCCCCCTGCCCGTGTTCATATATCATGGAACTCTAATGCAACGACACTTTGCTAAAATAATCTCCACTTGTGTAAATGGAAGCTACCCAAATTCTTTAGGAATGGAAAAAGACACTTGCTAACCTGATCATACAATTGACAAACTCATACCTGCTAAACAGGGCAACGATGTCCATTTAATTGCTTTTCCTTTCTTAATTGAAAGCCAAAGTAGATATGCAGGCTTGGTATCCTACCCAGTAAATCATCAGATCAAAGGCGGTTTCTAAGGAGAGATGCAGCTAAGGAAGTCAGATGACTGAGGCTTTCTCTGTGGTCAATGCCTAGCTACACAGCTTTGGCCAAATCACTTCATATGTCCTGAGTTTTAGTTAATTTTTAAGAATAAGAAGATGAGATCAACTTTTTCCTAAGAACCTCCTTTCTAGGTCCTTCTTTAAGTAAGACAATATTTTGCAATCGCCCCCAAAGAATCTTGTCTGGTCTGGGCCATATCAGAGCAGTAAGTTCCACATCACTTACACAACCTCGACAGATAAGCTTTAGCCAAGAGTAGGTGTGCGTGTGACATGCTAGTTGTAAAAGACACAGCCTCCATTTATTGCAAAAATGCAGTTGTGCCAAGCTGTCAAAATAAAATTCATGGCAAAGCAATAAAATCCAGGTTCACTTTAATTACCTAATTTTAAATAATATCTGTGCATGCACGTTTCCAGGGTGACATATCTGGGCTTCCCTCTAAAACCCTTCCATAAATTTCTCCCATTCAACAATCTTGCTGGAAGCATGTGCAATGCAGTTAGCATGAGACAGCAATCCCAGTGGGGTTTATAAGGCAACCCTTTTGTAGAAATGTAACTCTGTATAAACCTGCTGTGTTATTTTTCTCCATTTTCTCCTGTGGGAGACTTTGTTTCATAATTCTGACATCACAACTGGTTCCTCCAATCTAAAGTCTTTTATGATGAATAACAAATGAGTAAGAATCCCAGGAATTCAGGGGGAGTGAAGGTAAGGGCAGCCATGCATACTGTTGTTTTAAGACAAAAGCCTTCACAAAGTTAAACACATTAAAGTCAAACATGAAACATGCTAATATGCAAGTCCTTAACCACACCCAGAATAGTTGCTTCTATAAATGATATTGTGAATCAGGAATTGGGCAACTTCAGAAATGCTAAGGATTTTTCCTGATTCTTTCCTTTAAGATATTTAATTCAACTGTTCCCTTATAAGGCACAGGCCAACTTTTCTAAGGTTAATTTGAAAGCATTACACATCAACAGTAAGGAACTTAAGTATGCCATTCACAGAAGCCATCCTGAGCGGGGGCCCAGAGTGCTTCTGGTGTCTGTAGTTTATTAACCCAGCACCTTATCAGGGCAGGAGTGGGGCTGTCTCTGCAGCCCATGGAGCAGAGCGGGAGCAGCCAGACCATGAGTCACAGTGTACTTACATCACTCTTCCTGAACTTGGCTTTTAAGCTCTTCATGTTTAGTCCATTCAGCCTTCCAAAGTCCTAGGAGATTTTTCAACACCTAAGCAGAGAAAACAAGAACGAACAAATGAATGAATAAATGAATGAATGAATGAATGAATGAATGGAGGTTTCTAAATAAACACTACAGATTTTCTCTCCTGATTGGATTACAACATTGGGCCAAGGGTAGGAGACAGGATCAGAACTCCAACCAGGTCAGAAGATGGTCAAAGTTAACATCTGGGAAGCAGTGAAGAACATGTGCTATTTCCACAACCTAGACCCTTCTGACACTTTAAAATTAACCAAAACTTTAATTTTTTCCTATTTTAACTGACAAAAACCATATATGTGGTATACAGCATGACATTGTGAAATATGTAGACATTGTTGGAACAGGTAACCTCAGCTAAATAACTCATGCATGACCTCACATGTATATTATTTAACTATAGTGAAAACACTTAAAAGTTGCCTTCTTAGCAATTTTCAACAATGTACACAATACAATGTTTTAACTACAGTCACCATGTTAAACAATAATCTCAATCTTATTCCTTCTGACAAAATAAAATGATACACCCTTTGATTAACGTATCCCCAATTCCCCTCACCATCCCCTCATCACCAACCCCTGGTGACCATTATTCTATTTTCTGCTTCAATGAAGTACACATTTTTAGATTTCACATATAAGTGATTTCCTACACATTCAAATAGAACATGTTTAAGTTACTGCTTAAAAATTGCTCTATCTGTACTGCTATGGCTTGGATATGGTTTGTCCAGCAGGGATTCATGTGTTAGAAGCTTGATTCCCAGTGTTGTGATGTGGGAGGTGATGGAACCTTTGAGATAAGGCCTGATGGGAGGTCCTTAGGACACACCCTCAGAAGGGAATGTATGTCTCCTGGAGTTTTTTAAAAACCTGGGCTTGATACTTGCATCTCTGGTTTCCCATCTGGCAAGAGGACCTCTTACTTCTACACATACTCCCACCATAGTGGTGCTATCCACCAGAGTTAAGCTGATGCCAGTGCCAACCCCCTGCAAGCAAATAAACCTCTTTTCTTTACAAGGTTACCTAACTGCAGATATTTCATCATAGTAACAAAAAATGGACTAATACATGTATATTCCTTACAAGTAATTCCTCCACACATCCTTCCATTTTGTAATGATACCATCCGCCTTCCTTTGAAGAGCTACAATAGCAAAGAATGATAAGGAAGACATTCACATTCCAGATGCCATTCACTCCCTATTTATTTGTCCAGTGTTTGCCCCTCCTTCCCCCCAGGTCCTCTTAAATGCACAGTGCAGTTAGTGAAAAATGCCAGAAAAAACAAAACCTCCCTCATCAAATAACTCATTCCTCAGAGGACCACTCTAAACAGTGCAAGACTCTCCAGGTCCTTGTGGGGCTCAGCAATTTTGAGTTGGCACTGGAAGAGTCTTAAGCAATTTCTTTACTTAGGAGAAGTCTGTGGTCCTCTGGAAACTGAATGTGATTTTTTTCAAGTAAGAATATATATATTTTTTTCAGTGAAGAAGGTTCTTGAGAGATACTTGTCACCCTTCAAAAGTCAAGACGACTCATCTAGCCCAAGATCTTGACTTTCCAGAAGTAGAGTCACAGGCTCAGAGAAGTTAGGAAACTCATCTGCAGTCAATCACTGAGTCTGTTTATGATGGAATTCAGGATCAAATCCCAAAGTCTGACTGTATGCTTTTTCTACTGCTCTATTCAACTTTATAACTAAAACCAAAAAGCCAAATCCTAAAAGATGGGCGTATTAGTCATTTTGTGTGGCTGTGACCAAAATACTTGGCAAGAACAACTTAGAGGAAGAAAGGTTTATTTGGGGCTCATGGTTTCAGAGGTCTCAGTCCATAGATGACTGACTCCAAGGCTCTGGGTCCAAGGTGTAACAGAAACCATGGGCATTAGAGAATTGCAGAGGAAAGCTGCTCACCTCATGGTGGCCAGGAAGCAGAGAGATGGGGGAAGAGGTCACAGGGAAGATGAACCCTTCCAGGGCCCACCCACAGTAACCCACCACCTGCAACCATGCCCCACCGCCCATGATTACCACACAGTTCATCAAACTGAAATGAACTGGCTAGATTATGGCTCTCAAGACCCAATCATTTCATCTCTGAATATTCCTGCACTGTTTGGGGGGATACCTCATATCCAAGCCACGACAATGGTAAACTACAATACATAATTAATTTCCTTTATTTAATCTAGAAATGTGTAAAACATGGAATCTTCGCATATAGATTTAAAAACAATCAAAGTGCATTTAGGTCAACATGGCAAGACAATCCATGTGAAAGTTCCTATCACTTAAGAAGTAGTTCAACATGTGTTACCTTCAAGTTGTACCTTGACGAAAGTGAAAACACGTGGACTTACAAACAGTACTATTTCAGTTGAGAACTAAAGAATGAAAGACAAATGCTTAACAACTCTAGTCACTATTTTTTTAAAAGCCTTTCAAGGTCCTCTCCTGTTTCTCTACATTCTTATCATTCTGGACAAAACTGATTAGAGAAGAGAGAGGCAGAAAATGCAAGCAACTGAATAGATGAACTCATCCTTGCTTGTGTCCTTGTTGCCTTCCAGAAGTCACCCAGCAACTCTCTGGTTTCTGATGGATTCACTTTCATTATTGCTGCTGCTATTAAGTAGAGCCCTTGGATGAATGACATGAAAACCCAGTCATCATGCAGCACTTTGATGGCATTAATCTGGAGGCCACAGTTACTGAGGCCTCTCCATGGTCCGTTTCAATCTTCCCAGCCTGGGAGAAGTGACAGAATGCATGTTGCCTTGGAAACAGTACACACTATAATTATATGTGGTTAATTGCCAAGCATTTACTCACAGAGATTGCTGGGCTGGTACCTGCATAGCAAGGGCAAACTCCAAGGCAAACTCAAAGTCAGTCCGTAGTTCATCTGCATCAGAAAGACCTGGGAACAATTTGCTAATGCAAAATCCTAGTCCCTATCCTATAGAAATTGAATCTCAAGAGGCAAAGCCCAGGAATTTCCTTGGATGAATCTGTGTATACTGAAGTTAGAAAATCTAGAATAGATGTTGATAGAACAGGGGATGCACTTGTCAAAGTGGTCTGGTTTATACTCCAAAGTCAAGCTGGTTTTCTTGTGTCAAAACAAATCACCTTTTAGATAGTAACAACAGAAATAATGATCACCAGACATTCCTAAACTCACCAGCCCACGGTTTTTATACCAACTATTTTAATAAAATGGAAATTGTCCTTCCACCCTCTGGAAATAACTAAATAAAGGGACCAAATCAGAGCAGCAGGAAAAGAAGAAAGGAGAAGCCACGCTGGGATAACCTACAAAACTCGCAACCCACCAAGGCAGAATCGTCCAAAGCATTGCTTCATTAAGAGAACACGAGGTCTCAGGCAATAGTGGATAAGATGTTTGTTTGAGGTCATGGGGTGCTGTGTTGTTTTTTTTTTTTTTTTAATGTGTGTTTGTCTTTGATTTTTCTCCTTCTTCTTTTTTAAGCCTGGCAGTGAGAAGTATGCAAACTCTTATTTGAAGAGGATTGAATAAATAAAGTAATAAATTCCAAAGGATCCCAGGGGAAGGCATTAACTATTACATGAATGTCTTCCGGGAGCCCAGGGCCTGGGTGTGCTATAGGTGGGTGGTCAGTGGGCATAACTGCACCATGATAGAGATGGCTGTCTGAGGGAAAGGAGGGCTGGAAGCCTACAGAGCAGTAACTCTTAAAAACAAGAACTGGGGCTGGCTGGGGATATAGCTCAGTTGGCAGAGTGCTTGCCCCAAGCACAAGGCCCTGGGTTCAATCCCCAGCACCAAAAAAACAAAAAACAAAAAACAAAAAAAAACAGGAACTGTAGCTGGGGGCAATTGGAGTTATTAATAGATCACCATTTTCCTGGGATTCCTACCAAGTTCTAACACCTGGAAGCCATGGAAGTGGGGAGAAACTGGACAGCTAACAACTCCACCTAAAATGACCCAGGAGTAAATGAGGGCCTTGCCTTCCTTGGGTCAGCTGGGATTTTACAGCCTCAAGTCCCAATGCCAAACTCTCAAAGCCCAGACTGGGCTACAGCCAACCTTAAGTAGTGTCATCTAAACAGCACAGAGAGGCTATATTAGTGGCAGTCCTTAAGAAAAACCACTTAATCAGGGTGCCTATTTCAAAAGATTGCAGTGAAACTGAGTTAGCTAGACAGCAGCCTCCTGTGGGTAAATACAGAAAGAGGATGACACATCTATAGAACAGTTATCTGAATTAAATGCTCCCATTTCAAAAGAATAAGGCATGCCTAACCCTGAGCAAAACTACTAGTACAGTAAGTGCTCAGTTCAAAATAATGCACTCAAACAAGTCATCCTAATGGGTCACCAATCATTAGCACAGACATTACGGTGATCAGTGAGGAGGAGCAGTGCAGAGATGTGCAGCCTCGCCTGCATTCTCATTTGGAAGACCAGATGCAATACCTAGGGTTTTCTTATTAATGTATTGTCCCCTTCAAAAATGTAACTCTCAAGCAAAGCTTAATACCTGATGCCTTTATCTGACATAATTATAGATGGAATAAAAAAACTTTGATAATAACCTATTGAGTTTTATCAAGAAATTCAGGCTTGAGCATTAAAAAACAACAGAATGGATACCAGAAAATATTTTACATTTGTGGTGAGAGTTGCACAACAGGGGAACATACTAAAACCATTCAACTGTACTCTTCCAGGAGATGGATGGTATGTGAATAACAGATCCACAAAGCTGTTACTTTAAAATGGGGTTATTGCCCCATGACCTTCTCCAATTCATGGAATTAGGAATATTCTAGGTTAGAAATCTCTAGATTTATTACAAAAGAGTGTCAAAGGAACAAAGCTTAATGTACAATGCCTTTAAAATGCGAAAAGATGGCCAGGCATGATGGCGCATGCCTATGATCCCAGAGTGCCCAGCATGCTGAGGTAGGAAGATCTCAAGTTCACAGCCAGCCTCAGAAACTTAGCAAGGCCCTAGGTAACTCAGTGAGACTTTGTCAAAATTAATTTTTTTTTTTTTTTAAAAAAAGCTGGGGATGTGGCTCAGTGGTTAAGCATCCCTGGATTCAATACCTGGTATAAAAAAAAAAAAAGAAAAGGGAAAAGGTGGCTGTTCCCTGATTTTCTTTAGCTATTTCTCTGCCACAAGCCAGCACTGATTTGAAGTGGTTTCAGACTACTCCTACTACTCACTCCACTCCACCCCGTGGCCAAAGGATTATTTTCTTGGAGTCCCTGCCCCACTATCTGCAACCATAAGTGAGACCCAAAAATTCATCATTTTTTAATTCCTTGGGTGATTTGGAAATTCAACTAGATAGGGAGCCACTGCTCTAGATTCAGTGATGCCATACCTATAATTTACACTTGCAGTCAAAAATCATCCAGAAGAATTAAACAAGTAGATCAGATTAGGATCTCTGGGTTGCAGGGGCAGCTTGGTGGTAAAGTGCATGTTTAACGTGTGTGAGGCCCTGGGACCGATGTCCAGCATGACCCACACAAAAAGACTAATATTTCTAAGCACTGGCTATGTTTGAATCTTTCACAGTATTATGGGATAGGGGAAACAGTGGAAGAAGGGATACACACTAATTCTACAGGAACAAGTTAGCTGGTTACCCAAGGTCACTAAGAAATATTAATGAGATGGTGGCGGTACACACATTCTTCCCAAATCACAAAAATACAGTACCATCCGAGAAACCACAGCACAGGACTCAAAGGCAGTAGTTTTAAATAATTAGGGCAGAATTAGAGAAGCAAAGTAAATAAGAAGGTCCTCTAGCTAATCCTTCTTCCATCATGGGGCAGTGGAATACTTCTACCAAACCCTCAGCAACACCAGGACACTCACACACACCCGAGACAGAATCCAGGAATTTTTCTACCAAGTTAAAAAGTGTGTCAGGCTAAAAACCCACACCACTCACAACAGTGTTGAACAAATATAAGAAGTTAAAATACTTCTCTGCTTGCCAGCATCTACCTTTTCTCCTAGTGCTTATTTCCTCAGACAATAATCTCTGTGCAACAGAGATGGAATTTTATCCAAAAACTGTATAAACATCCAATTCTCTTAATCTGGCAAAGCAAAAATAATTTGTAAAAGCCCTCTCCAGACCAACCATTTCAACAAAGGTGTCCCTTACGACACAGCACCTCACACCATACAAACTCCTGGTGAGTCTGAGCTGCTTTAAGTCTCTGCCTCTGGGATGGGGTGGTGTTTATGAGCTATGTCACTGCTTCCGGACTAAAGAATATAAAGTGGGAAGTGGAGCCCAATGAATATTGTTCCCTCTTGTCCAATTTACTTGCCTACAGCACAATGGTCTTGTCTATAAGACTGGAGTTTAAACACATATGCACATTTAGGTAATGGGAAGCATGAGTGATCCCTGCTGGAGAACTCACAACTGACTGAGGTATGAGTAGAAAGGGATTTTTAAAAAATTTAAAAATCTCAAACTTGGGTGTTAAACACTTCAGGAGTTTAAAAAGTAGAAATTCTTGAGGGTGGGAAAAATCACATAAGCCCTTATAATTGGGGCAGAGGTCAAACTGGCCTTAAAGGAAACACAGGATTTGGGCAGGCTAAAGGGGGAAGGGCATTTTGTCTCTTGCCCAGGACATGGGTACTCCTTTCTTAGATCTTCCAGGCACAGGTCAAATACCTGGGCAATCTCTAAGCAATTATGAGCTTTTCTCATATGCTGAGTCAGTGCCATGGGAAACTGCACAATTCTCTCCAATCTGCTTCCTATAGATGCAAGATATGAGTACACAGTTCAAGGTTTTGAGCAAATCTGAAAATTTCTATCTCCAATTGATCATATACTTTGGAACAGAAGATTCTTAGGGCAGAATTTTCATTTTGCTTATGTATATGTGGGCCCTAGTCATAGGCATATAATCAATAAATGTTTCATCGATGAACATGTAGGACGAAGATACAAATTAGGCATCTGTGTAGCCTTCAGCCTCACCTTTGACCTCAGCAAAGCTCTCTCTGATCCCAAGTACACAGCGGAGTTGAATGCTCTGACATGGGTTCTCTCTACTGGGATTTGTATAGAGGCAGCAAAATGATTGGGTTTTACATGTACAAATCAAAGCACCAGGTTCATAAAAGGTCCAGCTCACTTGGCCTACGGACACTTAACAAATTTCCCCTCCTTGTCCTGCCTGCAAGCCCCACTCCCTGCCCCTTACATTCTCCTCCTGCAGCATCTCTCCCGACACTAGTCAAGGAGCAGACTACTTTAAATAATGGAATGTGGGGCTCAGTAGAAGGATCATAAAACAGAACCCGGGGGAAAGCTCTTAGGACAGATTTTGTCAGGTGACTCTGGAGAGAGTTGTGGAGAAAGCCAACAACTGCCCCCAAGGCAACATGCCTGTTATTTCACAGAGTTACCCTTGCTAGTCAGAGAGATCCTCACTAAGGAAAAATCCATCCTAGACAGTGGGCCCAGGTTTCACCTACAACCTCAGCAAAGGTCGCTTCATAGTGAACACTCGGTGACACTTCACTATGGCTGAATAAATGAATACATGATAAATGAATAAAGGACATTAAGAAGTGAACTGGAAGAACAAAGATACAATAGCCATTTCATTTCAAAGAGGCCAGTTCAAGATGTGGATTTTTAAAGAATTTAGTGGAAAACTGGTAGTAGGGCTTTTGAATCCTTTACTCACATGTGCAGGGTCTAAAAGCGCCAACGTGTGGAGACTGCGGATCTTTCCCTGGAGAGAATTATGCAATGATTCCCACCATGAGAGAGGTTTACAGGACTGCTTGGAGAGAGTAAATGGGTGTCTGATCCATGCTCAGAAAATCTAAAAGGCAAGAGAGAAACTGGCCTATGCTTCAAGGGTGAAAATAAAGGAGATGCCGCTGCTATGCTTTGCTCAGTCTGAATGCTGCAGACTATCTAGCCATAAAAGTATATTTCCTATGGGTCACAAGTGGACAACTCACAACAAAGGGCAGTAAGCTGTCATAGATCCTCTGGAACTTGGTGAACTAAGAGGAGGAGGAGGACAGAGCAATGCTGAGTGCCTGATGGAGAAGCAACGAACTAAAGGCAACACATCATTTCCCTGGGGAACTATTGGAGAGGTGTCCAGTGATGCCCCAGAAGCAGCAAGGAGAGAAGACCAATTGTAAAGGTCCCTTCTTCTGGTCTGCTGGGGCTGCCATAGAAAAGCACAGTAGTTGGTAGCTTGAATAACAGAAACGTGTTTCTCAGAGTTCTGCAGGCTGGGAGTCCAAGGTCAAGGTGTAGGTGGATTGGGTCCATTCTAAGGCCTCTTCCCTGGGGCCATCTTCTCCCTTTATTTTCCCCTGGTCTTCCTCTGCTTGTGTCTATGTCTTCATCTCTTCTTATAAGGAAGACAATCACACTGTGTAAGGGATGACCCATAGAACTTTGTTTTACCTTACTACTTCTATAAAGGCATTTCCAGTTATAGTCATATTCTGAGGTACTAGAGGTTAGGATTTCAACACATGAATTTGGAGCAGACAATTAATTCAGTCCATAATATTCCCAGAAAGATCCCAAGAGCAAGATTCAGCTCCGAACATCTGTCAGACACTATCTAGCTATAGTACCAATTAAGAACTTGGTAATCCTTCTTGCTTCCCATTCTACATTACCCCCAATTCTACCAGAAAACAATTCCTAGAGGGTCACAAAGCTTGACAAGCAAATGGCAGGATAGCAGGGTGAAGTGCAGAAAGTAAGGAAAGGGGAAGTCATTTAACTTTAAATCAAACTTTATCTTTTCTTTCTCTTTCTCTCTTTTTTTTTTTTTTTTTTTTTTTTTTTTTTGGTACTGGGGATTGAACCGAGGGGTGCTTAACCACTGAGCCATATCCCAAGCCCTTTTTATATTTTACTTAGAGACAGGGTTTCACTGAGTTGCTTAGAGCCTTGCTAAATTGCTGAGGGTAGCTGAACCCTTGTAATCCTCTTGCCTCAGCCTCTCAAACCACTGGAATTACAGTCATGTGCCATGGTGCCCAGGCATTATTTGAAATTGGACATTCTGGACTGAAGATGTATAGCTTAGTGGTAGAGCACCTACTTAGCATGATCTAGGCCCTGGGTTCAATCCCCAGCATGGGAAAAAAGAAAAAGAAAGAAAGAAAGAAAGAGGGGTGAGGGGATGGAAGGAAGAGAGGAAGACAGATAGATAGATAGATAGATAGATAGATAGATAGATAGATAGATAGATAGATAGATAGATAGATGATAGATAGTTGGAGTTGTAGCTTAGTGGGTAGCATATGTAAGACACTGGGTTTGATTTCCAGAAGGGTAAAAAGGAGGAGGAGGAAAAACCTAACATTCTAATCTAAGAATTAAAATTCACTGTGAAACTTTTTAATTAATAATAATCAGAAAAGTCATAGATTTCATTTAGAGGCAAGGACTATACTAACTTCACACTCAGATGGTGGGACACAAAACAAAAACAACATCTTATCAATCTTATATATTCACCACACCAAACACATATGAGTAAGTAAATTAAAAAAAGTAAACTTCACTGAGTATCAATTATGGGCTGGGTGTTTTCATATGTCCTCTTTTATGAACTAAGGTACATATTTGTTAAAAGATTACCCAAATAATAAAGAAGTTAAGGAATGTTCGAGGTAATGAATATGCTAATTACTTTCATTTACTTATATTGTACACACATATCAAAACATCACAGCGTAGCACAGAAATATATAAAATTAGTGTGTCAATTAAAAATTCAATTAAAACATTTTAAAGGCGTTATGAAAAAATGATATTGACAGTTTCATTTTGGCAATGGATACTTTCTAAGATACTTTAATATCTGACATTTTTCAAAGAAAACAAATGAACATATTCTTTTTAAACCATAAATGTCATTCAGCTATTTCATCAAAATAAGCAGTAAAATTCTTCTGAAAACATTAATCTCCCTATATTCATGACTTGCCTTTATCCAGGGGATGACATTTTTCTTGAGAACCAAATATATCATTCTTCTTTGAGAATAAAATCTGCCATCAACTAGGACTGATCTTGGTCCCTGGATCAGCCAGAGCCAGAGGCACTGATATAAAATTGGCCAGGGCTCTGGCAACATTACTATCTGGTCTGTCAAATCTGCTCCTCATGTCCTCCAATGAGGCTAGGAAAGAGAAGTCCTAAGGTCACCTCCTGCCCTAAATCCATCCAATTTAAAAACTACAGACTTAATCAAAACCACAACTTCTAGAATATAAAAATGGTTTTAGGACTAAGAAACTCTAAGTGATTATCCCACATTGAGGTTATATTAAGATGATCTCTAAAATCCCCTGCCTGGTCAATATTTATCTTCTGATGTTCATTTCAGTACCACTTTCTAAATACATCATTGTGCTCACCTCTCAAGAGAAAAACACTGCTTTGCCCATAGCTAGTGATCAACTCCAAACAGCCAGGTATATGAAGTTGTCTATACCTAAGTGTGGGTAAGCCCCTGGGTGCTATCCTCCAAAGATCTTTCCTTAAATTTCATCCATCTTGAAACCAAAAGAACCTATCAAGTACAGGCTCAATCCTTAAGCATTACCAGTGAAAATGCAAGAAAGTATAGCCATTGGGGAAGGTTTGGCAGCATCTCAAAAAGTTAAATAAAAATTTACCATATGCATTCCTACGTATCTAGCCAGGAGAAATGAAAACACACATCCACCAAAGACTTGTACACGAATGTTTAGAGAAGCAGTATTCAAATTGTGAAACAGTGAAACAACTGAAATATATCCTAGGTAAACAAACTGTGGCATTTCCACATAATGGAATACTTTCCAGCAATAAAAAGGAATGAAATACCAATCCATGGTGAGCTTGGATAAAGCTCAAAAAACATTATGCTAAGTACGGTCAGACTAAAGACCACATATTGCATGATTCCATTTCTACGACGTGTCTAGAAAAGGCAAATTTATAGAGACAAAGGGGATTAGTGGTTGTCTAGGGCTGAGGATGGATGGTAACAGGAGTGACTGAAAATGACATGAGGGGATCTCGCCAGGAAGAGGGAAATGTTCTAAAACCAGATTGTGGGGATGGCTGCACAACTCTGTCAATTTATTAAAAATCATGGAATGGTACACTAAAATTGGTGGTTTAATTGCAGCAGGATGTAAGTAGCACTTTAGTGAAGCTGTTTCTTAAACATAAAATGCAAACCGGTGAAGTATGTGGTACACTCCTGTAATTCTAGCTACTTGAGAGGCTAAGGCAGGAGGATCACAGTTCAAGGCATTACATACATTTAATACAAAAAGTAAAAAGGCAATCCATATGCAAAGTGTTTGGTTATGAAAACTATCTTTGGAGTGAGAAAAAAAGGTTCTACTCATTGTTATATTTAACCCCTGATTTTATTCCAGAAAGATTTTATTGCCAAAAGTTGGCTTGCTGCATATTTCATTGACTCTCTGACTCAGTTTCAAAATAGGGACAACATGGACTCTCCATATTCAAGAATGTGGAAAATGTCATTTATCATGATCACAGGGTTCCATGTGGGGTGCTGAATCTCTCTACCCGATCATTCAGTGTCTTGAATACTGTGCAGAAGCAGGGACACAACTATGTTGATAGATTCTGTGAATATGGATGCCTCCAGGACAGGAGAAAGGGAGTGGATGGAGAACCCTAAATGATTTCCAGTCCCAACCATCACATCTGGACACAATCTAAGCCCTGGGGTTCAAACCAGGATGTTTCTCATCTCCAGTCCAACAGGGCGGGGATGTGTGCTCCCTTGCAGGAAGTCCTCTTCCTTCCCTTTAGCACACCACTGTCCCTGCATGCTCTTGTTGTGTGTCTGGCAGGGCCCAGTCTTCTTTCTCATCTCTCCCCACCCACCCAGGTCACTGTGGCAGTGGCTGCTCCCTTTGAAATGGGAAAGTGTCATTAGGACTTTCAGAGACACTCCTTAGGATTTTTGGCATTGGGGTTGGGGGAGTAGAGACTTTCCTCTTTAATGAAGAAACACAAAAACGTGAGCCTGACAGTTTCCAAGACCCAGTTCTCGTCCTGTGCGAAAAGCTGGCTTAAGAGACGGAAGGGCAGGGCAGGGGAGGGGACTGCTTCCAGGGATCCTGGAGGCCCTGCTATTCAAGTTGATTTCTGTCACTTGCAATGTTAAGCATACTGACGGATGTTTTAGTGCCTTCTCACCCACTCAGTCATGCTTAGTCTGTCATCTCAGACACCACAGAGAAAGAGAACTTCGATTGCAGTGTGTGTGCGGTCTCCTCAGCCCATCCTCGAAGTCAGTAGCTAAATTTACTTTATGAACCTACAGAAGTGAAATATATACTCCTGGAGACTAAATGAAATTAACACAATGAGCTGGCTGGCAATGTCCCCTCTGAACCTGTGTTAGGGAGGGCATATTTATCACTCGTTTGGTTACTAGCTGCTGCCTGACCTGATCTGATCTGCTCTGTTTCCTTGCACCCAAATCCCACCTTCAAACTGTTCATTCTCCCGCTTATGACTAAGCCACAGCCTTCATGGAAGACCTTGCCAGTAGCCCAAGCATGGGTCTTCTGGGCTATTTCCATTCTGAGAGTAAGTTGCCTTTGGTTCTTCTAGAGAGACCAGGCCAACAGTGAAAATAATCGTAATCAACTGGAAATGAATAGATTAGATTATTTTAAAACTTTCACAAAAAAAAAAAAAAAAGTCAGGTTGGGTGGAATTGGGATTAGTGATTCGGGTCTGGAGATGGGGTGAACCCAAGTTCCTCTGCTTCCCAGGGATTTGGCTCTACAGAGATGAAGGGGTTTGAAGGAGGGGAAAAATGAAGCTGTTTCTGAAGCTGAATAGAGGAAACCTTTAGGATAGGAAGGAACAAGGGGAGAAGAACACTGAGTTGGTTTCCCTGGGAGTCTGGGGTGGGGATGTAGTGCTCAAGGTCTAATGATACTCCTCTGAGCAGTTATCCTTGAATAGTAGTAAAGATATGATATGCAAATATAATCACTCACTCTAATTTATTCTGAACAAGAAACCTAGAAGAGAAGCTTAAGACAGTGTCTCAAACACCAAGGAATCACTGCCCAGGGGCTATGCCAGCCTGGATTTGCCACACGACATCCCTGGCAGTGCAAATGGAAAAGCCTTTCAGATACTTTTCCATTAGAACTACCAGGTATTTATTCCATGCCTGTGACATGGGGGCCTAGAACACCTGCCTGGTGAAGATACACCTCTCTTAACTGCATTTAATATCAAACAGCTTCTCTCTTTCCATTTCCAACCATGTTCTGTATTTAGGCATAAAAAGAAAACAGCATTAATATGAAGGTTGGCCAATGTTTCCATCAGTGTAACAAAGATCTAATATGCTCCAATTCCCCACACATCTGCAAGCCTCCATGCCTTGTACTTGATGCTAAACGGGTTTACATAGTAAAGACCTCATGGATATTCAAGAACTTGCAATTTAAGAGAAAAGACAAGAAACCTGTAATGCCTTACTCATGTCACATGCATTGAATATCAACTATGAGCCAAGCACATATACAGCTGATGTAGAAATGTGAATTGCATACAATCTTTTGCCTACAAAATTAGTCTTATTGTGAAAAAAGTTCACATGGCTGAATATACTGAAACAAAGGCAGAGATTCAGATTTGTACACTAAGGGGCTGGGGAGATAGCTCAGTCGGTAGAGTGCTTGCCTTGCAAGCACAAGGCCCTGAGTTCAATCCCCAGCACTGCAAAAAAAAAAAAAAAAAAAAAAAAAAACAAAAACAGATTTGTACACCAAAAACTCAAATGCCCATTATAACATGTACCATCAATGTTTGATGAAGTTACTGCATTTCTGTACAGAAAAGGCTTGAAGCTAAGAGCAAAATACCAGTTCACTAAAGAAAGACACAGGGAAACTTAATTGAACATCCATTTGTGGAGGGCATTCTAGATACCAAGTAGTTCCGGAATTACAGGACCTAAATGAAGTCATATTATTTATACCAGTGCTGCCCAATACAATAAACCATTAGCCACATGTGGCCACTGAGCATTTGGAATCATTTTTTTCCAGGGCTGGGGATGGAACCCATGGCCTCACACATGCCAGTCAAGCATTCTACCACTTAGATACACCCCCAGCTGGCTACTGAGCATTGAAGTGTGACCAGTACAAATAGAAAATACAAATACACAATGGATTTCAAAGACTTTCTATGCCAGCTATGTCTCTAATAAGTTTGGTATTGACTGTATGTTGGAAATGATAATATTTTGGTTATGTTAAATAAAATGAAATAATACAGTTCATCTTTTTTAAACTTTCTTACTGTGGCTACTAAAATTATCTACCTAGCCTCTATTTGTGACTCGCATCTCTATTAGTGATTATTCAGATTTTCCCTTCAAAGACAATAGTAGTAACAAGTATTAACAAGGCAGGATAAAAATTAAGCAGAAAATGTTCATGCTACTGGCTTCAATTCATTTACCATCATAAGGTCAGGTTTAGTAAATACTATAAGTTAGTGATAGAACAATAATTGAAAGTTGTAGTTTAACAAGTTCACTCTGTCACACGTAGAAGAAAAAACAATTAACCAAAAATTTTATTCCACTCAGGATGGACACCCAGTCTATGTGAATCCAATTATAACCTCATCATATACTACTCAGAAAACAGGTCTATATTTTTCTCTGAACTGTCTGACAGTTTTCCAAAAGATGCAAAAGGTAATTTAAGATCACACTAAATACTACCATCTTTAACTGAGATTTTAATGTTGTGTTTAAATTATGGTTGAAGAAAGACAAGTTCTCTGAGGAACCTGTTAATGCAATTTGGGACAAGACTGGTCATTAGCAAAGGAACTACATCTTTACAATGTCCATATTACAAAATAACATAATAACAGAAGGACTAATAGGAAGAATAAAACAGAAACATAGTTGCTAACTACAATGTGTTAATAATAACATGTGAGGCAACCTCCTTTTATTGATACAGATTTTAAGGGCAGGAATAATCATTTTGGCCAATATAGCTACAATTCTTTAAAAGCAGGTTGGAAGAGAAATGGATAGCATTTTCAATGACAGTAATAGCCACAAATAGGTATCATTTACTTACCTTTGAAATTTTTTTATTTTATCTTGTGTAATTTTTTAAAAATTTTATTACAAATAAGTAATATCTCCTTTAATACAACCACTTTGGAAATATTGCTATTATTATTATTCCAAGCTCCATATTAACAAATTGCAGCACAGAAAATTTATTGCTTGCAAATGGAAGGTAGCTAGATCTAAACTGAGGTTCAATTTTTGAGCCCCAAACAACAGTGGGCTGTGTATTAGACAACTAATAATAAGGGTCTCAACTTTTTAGTATTAACAAACAAAAAAATCAGTTGCCTTTAAAGTTGAAAGAGTTCTCAGAATTGCTTTTAGCACCTAGAGTCTGAATGGACCAATCTGCAAAAGGTTTTCCTCCTGCTGGCTGTTGGCCCTCACTACCGCCCTTGCCTCACTTAGGGAGAGGGTAGCTTCTTTACATCTTCATCCTTCTCATATGTGCAGCATATGCTTAATGAATGATTTCACTGAACTTAACCAAAGTCTTTTCCATATTGTTTTACTAAAGACACCAAGGCAGTATCAGAGAAAATACAAAGAGAACTACAGATAAGTGAAGTGACTATTTTTACCCTCAACTGAGCTCACAAAGCACAGGTTGGGATGCAGGTTTTCATGTTGTAGCAACAATGTGGGAAAAGCAGAATGTCTGATACTTACATACTTCCCTATCATTAGGACATTTCTGTTCCTTAAGAAATTATTCAATCTCAAACATCTTTCTCCCTGAGATATTAAAAAAAATGAAATACTGCAATTCTTCAGGACAATGAAAGGCACCAGTATTTTTTTAAAAAATTTTTAGTTGTCAATGAATATTTATTTATTTATTTATTTATTTATTTATTTATATGCTGTGCTGAGTATTGAACACAGGGCATCACACATGCCAGGTAACCACTCTACCAGTAAACCACAATTCCAGCCCAAAAAGCACCAATATTAAAGTTAAGTCCTTTAAAAGCCACCCAAGGAGACAGGAATGGGCCTGGGGAGTAAAGGTGATACTTGTTCTGGAAGCCACACACAAAAGCACCCACAGCCGGCAGGCGGCCACCTAGGCCTGAAGCAGATAGTAACAGGGTAGGGTGAGCTTCTCTTTCTGATTCTTTTGCCAGGGTGCATATAAACACCTACTTTCACAGCCATGGGAATCAAACACCCCTTGTTCTAGGGGGTATGCACTTAAAAGCAATCAGGGATGCTTTTAAAGGAGAGAAGGAAAGCAAGCTTCTTGCCAAATAGGCACAAATAGCAACATGGCCACCAGCCCATCAGTCAAAAGATGGGCCTGGGATGGGCATCGCTGGAGGGAAGCACTGAAGTCTGCCTGCCTCTTTTGGCTTTTACAGACTAGGAGAAGAGCAATAGAAAAAGTAAATAATGGCACACCCAACATTGTAATAAAGTTGTACAGCACAGAAAGAATCTAATTACCTAGCAATTCATCAAGAGTGTGGACTGGACATACACATATGGGTAGTGTCCAGAGTGAAAGTTCTCTTAAAAATGAAAGGAAGTAAGGAAGGGAGGGAGGGAAATAGAGAGAGAGAGAGAGAGAGAGAGAGAGAGAGAGAGAGAGAGAGAGAGAGAGAGAGAGAGAGACTCACTCCCAGAAATCCTGGATGGTAGGCATATGGATATTGGTTATTCTTTCTATGCCTGTAAATTCAAAAGAATTTACAGAAAAGAAATGTGATTTTTTTTTTTTCCCTCAAGAAAAGTGTTATTGGTCCCAAAGAAAATCTAAAGATTTTTCACTTTAAACAAAGACCCAAGAAGGTCCTGAGGGCATCTGAAACAACTTCTACCCATGATGCATGTGGACTCAGCCTGGAGTAACAGCTGCTTGGAGAGAGAAGGGGTCATCCTCACATAGTTCATGAAGGACTCTGGTACGTGTTTGTGGCTGGAGCCTATCTTATATTTTTGCCATGGCTCCCTTTCATGAGGAAGAAAAGAAAATGCAGCCCATAAGCCTTTTGGCTCACAGGTTGGCTGGGAGGAGGTCACCTCTCTCAGCTCTGCAAGTCAGTACTGCTCATTTCTGAAAAATGCTCCATCACCAACATGTCGACTTTCATGGGAGATGTTCAAATTACTTGAACATTCTTGTCAAATTAAGTGACTCCATGCAGAATCTGTTAACTCACTGACAAAGCTTGACAAATAGATTTGTTTATGAGGTTCTCACTCAGCAGGACGTTAAGGGTGGGGATTCCACATCTTTCCTCACCATTTGCTAAACCATTTGCTTCATCTGAGGTTCCCAATTTCCACCCTATTCTTCAAAGTGAACTGTCCCAAGTCTAAACAAGTCTCTTCATTTGTAACAATTAGTTAGCTATGTTTAGGACTCGCAAGGTGACTATGTGGGTCTGAGAGACACATAGAAATAGTGTTTAAGAGTTCAGTGCAGCCAGAACCCAGGTCCTATCTAGCCCTGCCTCTTTTGGTCTCTTTCCAAGGGGTCATTTTCACTTCTCTAGGCCTCCTCTGTAAAATGAATTCCCCACGACCCCATTCCAACCACCAATACAGTCTACCTTGTACTGTTAGCAGACAGTGAACAGACATTTCATCCTGTTTAAAAATCTAAGCCCTATAGGGCAGGTTTGCCACTCATTCATGGATCTCCAAACATTTGTTTAGCCCACCATCATGTATTACTCATGGGAAGTCTGACAATGAATAAGACTAGCCCAGACACTATTCACTGACAGCCCAGTAGCAAAGTGTCTGCCACAGAGAAGATGTTTAAGTCAATTAAACCAACTTGTTGAATGAGCTTCCATTGGGCATCCTCTGCTGCATGCCAGGCAGCATCTTTTTGGACGCCATTTTTTCACTTCAATGTAATAAGGATATCAAATGGACACCAACAGCAGTTCTGGGTGTTTCTGACATCAGCAGTGCCTTCTTCCAGCATCTTTGACGTCACAGAAGGATGTTTTGCTTGGCAAGAGCAAGTATCCCACTGAGGGTCAGCTCTCCAACTAGGGAATGTGGCTTATCTTTGTCTGGGCTCCACTGACCCCCATCAGGTTGGAAGGCCAAGATGAGAAGGAAGAAATAGGGAATGAGCTGGGGATATTTTCTCACTGGGCTAAACAGTCAAAGGCCTAACCTGTGAGCCAAGGAGAGTTGTCAGGTATAGCCTAGGCTATTTCCATTCCTTCCTGCAATAATAAAGCCAGGAAGTTGCTGCTACTTGGGGACAGGCCCATCTCTAACCCAAGAGATATGATAAGCCTTGGGCAAGAAGCTTAAGGCCCATCCTTAGAATTCTTCATATCTCTGTGAAACAGCCATAACACAGAGCCATTTTTTATTACTTCTAATAGTTTTACTGCATCCAATAGAAATAGCTACTAAAAATGCTCAACATTATAGACCGGTTGGTATAGCAACCAGTGACTTGTTTTCCAATTGAGGGAATAAGATTACTAATTACTACTTTTCACTCATGTATGACAGGTCATCCAACTATCCTGGGAGATAGTAGCATGTGGTAGAAAACAGATCCTTCTTAATTGCAATCTTTACCCTTCAGAGGTGGCTGCTAAAGGAAGTAGGAGAAATATAACATCAGGTTCTTTACCTAAATATTCCAAAGAGGGACAGAAATGGCCTTAGAGTAGAGAGTTCCATGAACCTTTTGAAACTGATAAAAATTATGAACATATAGCATCATTGTAGACAAGTATCTCCCATGGAAAAAATGGCCCAGAACCTGCATCTGATTTACAAAATTGTCTACTTATGATTTACACGTTTCAGATTCATTGCTACATGATCTTCCTTGATTTGCAAAACGTATTCCCCTTGGAGAGAAACACTTTACTCGGTGCTCTCCCTCATGAAAAAGCAAGAGTTCTTTGGCCTTTTATCCCCACTGGTGAGCTCTGCCTCTGTCGCAGCTTTCTGACTGAGGGTCTACCACTTTAGCCAGCAATGCAATTGGGCAGAGACAGTCAAAGTAAAAAGAGGTAGAATCAGGCTGCTGCTGCTTTTAATTTTAGAGTTATTTAGTTCTTTAAAAAGAAAGAAAAAGCATTCTAGATATTCTAGAACATTCTAGAAATCATAAAGAAAAAAAGAAAGACTAATTTTATTTTATCAATAGCAATACCCAGTAGGGATAAGAAAATTAGGTTAAGGTTTAAAAAGGCCATAAACAAATATATTATTTTAATACAATATATACTTGTGAGGGAAAATTATTTAGTAGATAATGAGTAGCTTATTCTGGGATACTTGATAATAAACATTAGTGTTCACCAAGTATAAATTAAGAAAAATACATGGAAAGAAAAGGAGTCCATACATTTCTTCTACTGTACAGTGAGTTTCTTGGACTATAACCAACTTTTCTTACATTTCAGTTCTGCTTATTTGGGAATCAAGGAAGTGCCCATTATAATTTCCAGTGAATGTCATTTCCAATGAATGTCTAGAAAGAACTAGTCAAGATCACAGATAAGATTAGAGGAGTAGATGAGGTGAGATTTTAAAAACAACAACAACAACAAAATAAATAGCTAAAGAAGCAGACAAAACAATGCACAAACTTCCCCAAAAAGTGGGCAGGGAGGAAAAGTGTTTTCTTTTACATCCTATGAACTTCAACTTGCATTTTGCTGCTAACTCTCTGTACTCCTCTACCTTCTGATTGTTGTTTATATCCTCTGGACTAGATGGCGAGATGTCTGATGGCCACCATCTGGGGCTTAGGAACCTCTGGAATATTTTTGTATATGCACTTCAATAAGTTAATCACCTATGTGACAGTACTATACTGGACACATAGATTATAAAGTTAAAGAATGAGACACGCTTACTTTCCTTCAATTAAATAGAAGAATGCTCTGTTTTTAAATACATGGTTAAGTCCAGAAAATTACTTTTTTAAATGTTGACTGAATTTACTGGTATCCATGAGTGAGACTGATGTCCAAGACTAGATCAGGCTTTTGTTCATTGTAGATGGCTAGACTTGGGAAAAGGAGAGTTTGTTGAACCTTTCTTTTACTTGTATTAAACTACCTATACTTTTCCATGCATGGTAACTGTAAACCAAAGAGTAGAAGGTTAATTAACCCTATCTTGATCAACAATATTCTGATTTCTTTCACAATTTTATTTCCAAGGATAAAATAGTTGGGCTTCAATACTCTAGTGAATTGTAAGAATACCATCGGTAGGTATATCTATATAGCAAACTGCAAGAAAATCTAGTCTCATTTCCCTATTGCCCACTTAAAACATAGCCAAGAGGCTCTAATATATTTAGCTTTGTTTTGTCAACCCCTATACTCATCATACAAAGAAAAGAAAATTCATTTGGCTTTTATAAAATAATTAACAACACTGTAACAGTGAATGTTACATGTGTGTTACATTCTGTGTCAGGAATTAAGGAATTTACACAGTGGCAGTTACTAAGAATATTTCTAGGTACTTACAGCACATGGGTCACTCCTAGATCTTCCAATTAAGGTCACTACCCCATCTTTACTCCCCAGATACCATTAGAAATGAAGACAGACAGTCAGGGCAATGATAAGTATACTCTATGATGATTCACAGAAATATTCATTCTTAGAAATTCAGTGTGATGCTGCTGCTGGAGATGGCTGCTGGCCTGTTTGTACAGATGTTTTGTGGGGGTGCTCAGCATCCCTTGGTTATATACCCTCCACATGTATAACACTGGAAAACTAGGTTAATTTAAACAAAGTAGTTTCTTAAAGACATGGTTTTTATCCTGTTAGAACCTATAAATATGACATTTGGGGATCTCAATTACAGCTGCAGAACAACTAATACCATTACACAGTTTCAATATGTACTAAAAGAGAAATTCCAAGTAGAAAATCACAACATTTCAGAAAAGCATTACATTTCTTTGTTCTTCAAATAGTTGAGTACCTACTATGTGTTGACACTGTTCTGGCCACTGGGGATATACCAGTGGATAAGAGAGGTAAAACCCCTGCCATCGTGGACTTATATTCTAATATGGAAAGACCAGCAATACTAACAAAAATTATTTGGCAAAGTAGATAAGTATCATAGAGGAATATCCAGCAGGGAAGGGGTATCAGAACATACTGAAAGGGGATGTCTGATTGAACACCTAAGCAGAGGAGGGTGCGGTCACATGGGTACTAGAGGAAGAGCTCTCTAAGCAGAGGGAACAGCAAATGCAAAGGCTCAGAGGATGGAATGTGCCTGGCAGTTTGAAGGAAAAATAAGGAAGACAATGTGTGCCTTAAGCTCCTTCAGTTTAAGGGATTACCATGGGGGCAAAATATATCCCTAACATAACCACATTTTCATAAACTCTTAAAGCAGGAATGTGCCTTTGGAAATGCTTCCGCAACCTCTTAGTCTCACCAAGGAGGAAATGAGGAAGAGAAGACTGAATGACTAATCCAAGAAGACACAACCAACAACTGGCTGAGAAAGGCGTTAGTACAAAGGATCCCAAACTCAGCACAAAGGTTTCTGTCTCATGCCTCAACTTTTTAATAAAGAGGCACTTTTCTTATTTCAATTTTTTTAAAATAAAATAATAGAGCCAATGAATATAATCTAAGTGCTTAGAGTTTTAAATTGATCAATTGAAAGAGACCCTGTATCGCCCAAATATTTGTCAGGGAAGGAAATAATAAATGCAGGGCCTAGACCTTATTACTCAGCAACTAACTGTGTAGGCATTTAACAGAGAAAGTTGTTCACAAAGGGACCTGTCTTAGGATATGTACTACACTACTGTTTGTTATTGTAACAGACTGCCCCTCAGCAGAAAAGGTGCCTGTAACAGTGAAAAATTGGAAACTCTTAATTTTCTCTTGCCAAGGGAATGAGTAGACTATCATTTATTTGTACACTAGAATTCTCTGTAGCACCTAACACATTGAATAAAGATCTACATGTACCTCAACATAATGATGAGTTTAAAAATGCAAGCTGTATGTATACAGAATTACACCATTTATGTAAAATGCTAAACACAAACATATATTCTGGGGGATATATAATACATAGAAGTACCATGCATGCTTGGGAACTGTATGTAGTAACTCCACATCAGTGGTTCCCTGGGGCTGGAAGAAGAGAAGGGATGGGTTAAAAAAAAAAGAAAATTAAAAAAAAAAAAAAAAAAAAAAAACTAAGTTGCAGTTTATTTTATTGAGGGAGGGAGAGTTAAGCAACTCTTAAACCTAGGCAGTAAAAAATGAATGTCTTGCTGTATTTTCCTTTGATGTATGTTTGAAATATTTCAAATTTCTTTTTATTTCAGAAGAAAGGAAAAGACAAAAGTTCTCCACCACATTCTATTGACTCCAAGGGCCAGTTGCCCTTAACCTCCAAATCTCGGTTTCTTCACTTTTAAAGCATGGGGGTTGCCGGGCATGGTGGCACATGCCTCTAATCCCAGCAGCTCCTGAGACTGAGGTAGGAGGATTGGGAGTTCAAAGCCAGCCTCAGCAACTCAGTGAGGCCCTAACCAACTTAGCAAGACCCTGTCTCAAAATAAAATATTTTAAAAAAAGGGGGGGGGGGGGCTAGGGATGTGGTTCAGTGGTTAAGCACTCCTGGGTTCTATCCCCTGCATTAAAAAAAAAAAAAAAAAAAAAAAAAAAAAAAGCAAAACAAAACAAAAAACCATGGGGGCCTGTGAGCAGGAAGCTTGGGGTGCATCTCAGTGGTGTACAGAATGTGCTAAGCATGCCTCAGGCTGTGGGTTTGATTCCTAGCAACAACAAAATAGCAAAGAGGAATGGTAGATGTACCTGCCTCTAAGATGCATTGAGAAATAGCAGTCCGGAGACAGAATTTCATTGTCAGAGTACACTCCTAGTGGGTGGGCACATATCATATATATATAATATCGTATATCATTCTCCCATTGACTTTCCAGAGGCTCTGCATCTGCGTCAGTTTCACAGATAACAGCACAAGATTTTTCAACTGGGTTTTAACAACCATCAGTACTCTCAAAAAAGTCATACAAGGGATCGGTGTTGTAGCTCAGTGGCAGAGGGCTAGAATGTGCAAAGCCCTGGATTTGACACCCAGTTTGGGGTAAGGAGAGCCATAATACAAGTTTAAGTAGTGTAAATGGAAAATGCAACAATAAATCATCACGAAGCATTTCAGTGAATAGAAATGAAAGTCTAGTGACAGCCCATGCTCTCCTAGTTCACGTTAAGCAAATGATAACAAATGTTAAAATGATAACAACTGGATACATGTCGTCTGATAAAATCAATTGCCTTACAAATCCAAGGAAGAAAACATCTTACCTGTTAGCTACCATTTTTAAAAGACTATCGAATTATATTCATCAGTAATAAAACTCCCAGCCACACGAGTGAACCGGGCTAAGCACTCAGTGGATAGAGCTATCAAAATCCAGCCTCCCTGTGATTCAGTCTCTTCTCTAACTAGTTCAAAAGAGGGAGGTGAGACTGCGCTGAAGGGCTTCTGCTAAGTCCTACTGAAGGACAAAATCAGCTCCTCTCTTTGCCCTGTCTTTTAGGCCTTGAGGTCACAGTCCCCAGAGAACAAGCTATTTTTCCCCATCCCAGGCAGTTCGGTACTCTCCTCTCCCAGAAGGGAATCCCAGCCAAATCACCTGTGAGGGTACTGCGAAGGGAAGCCGCAGGTCGGAGGTGCGCGGCCTGGAGTCCGCAGATGTGCCCCAATCAGCACTGCAAATAAAGTTGCGCCGAGCTGAACTTCTTGGAAAAGAAAGGGAAGCCTGAATGTACAGCCCCTGCCCAGGCCTTCTCGTCACTCTGGGCTCCATCTATCTTAATCCTCCGTCTGTTGCCTCTTCAGAAGGGGGATACAAAGCCCAAAGGGGGTTAAGAGATGAACGCTGCAAACTGCAAAATCTAAACCGTAGACGCAAACCTGTCCAAGCCGGCAGCTAAAGGAAGATGAGTCAAAGATACCCGCCCTCCCGGGCCGGGGTCGCGGGAGATGGCGGGAGCCCTTCTGGCGGCTACACATCCTTCTTTTTTCCCAAGTCCCAGCTACCGCGAGCCTGCCTTAACTCCAGCATCCCTCCTCCCCGCTTTCTCGGAACCGCGGCGAGTAAAAGGACCAGGGGGCCGTGGGCTGGGGGCCGTGGCAGGCCCGAAGTGGTCTCATCTGCGCCCTTCGGCCGGCTGAGCGGCTCTCGGGAGTCAGAAAAAGAACAATAGCGGTCCCCGGGACCTGCGGAACAGCTGGAGTCTCCAGCCCACACCTCCTTCCCCAGCTCCTCCAAGTTCAGCGGGGAGGCGGGTCGAGCCCAGAAGCAGAGACCTGGGGGGAGCGGGACGCCGGGAAGGGCGAAGCAGGTGGGACGGGGTGCTGCCTCCCGGGCGCACCCAGAACATCCTCTGGGGTCTAGTCATTCATTCCCACCCGCGCTCCCTCCGCAGAGCCCCGAGCCCCTGCCCTACTCCAGCCGGCCTGCAGGTCGCGGGGGCCGAGAGGAGGAGGACCCCCTTTTCCTAACTTGGCCGGTCCTCCTCTCTCTCTTCCCAGATCCCCGCCATCCTCCTCTTCTTGTCCCATCTGTCCTCCGCAGACAGTTGGCGGCCGGCTGCGCACCGGGCAGTGCTGGCGGGACCCTGGCTGCCGCCGGCTAAGCCGCTCCGCCCGGGCGCCGTCCGCAGCGCCTCGCCGCCTCCCTTGCCCGAGCCCCAGACACAAAGGCGGGGACGCGATCGGGGACCCCGCGCCCGGAGCCTCGCAACTCTCGGCGACGCGCACTCACCCCATCGAGGCGGCGGCTCCCCCGGCCCTGCTGGCTGCGCCACCCCGCCCGCGGCTTCCCCAGGAAAACGCGGCCGCCGGGCTCGCTTCCTGCTCGGCTTCCTGCGCCTCCGTCCCTCCTCCTTCCCGCTGCGGGGGTCAGTGGGCGCCGCGGCTCCCGGGCTGGGCCGGCGGGGCGGGGGCAGCGGCAGCACCACCACGTGGCCGCCGGGCGCCGGCCCCCGCCGACCTGGATCCAGGGGGAGCGGGAAGGGAGGTGCTAGCCATTCCCCTCCCCTTCAACCCAGTGCGGCCCCAAATTCCG
The DNA here is from genome assembly GCF_902686455.1 of Sciurus vulgaris. Classification (NCBI taxonomy): domain Eukaryota; kingdom Metazoa; phylum Chordata; class Mammalia; order Rodentia; family Sciuridae; genus Sciurus; species Sciurus vulgaris. Next base: position 142,618,052 of record NC_136466.1, read on the forward strand.
CGAGTCAGGTGACCCGGCCCGACGCTCCGGCCGGGACCCACGGGGGGTGCGCCCTGCCCGCGTGTCCCCCGCTGCGCCCGGGACCCCGCGCCCGCGCGCCCTGGGCGTCCGTGGCCTGCTTTTAGTTTCCGCGGATCGTGGGACCCTTCTCCACGAATCTGTTTCATCGTCTTAACCCGAAGTTCGTAGAGCTACCGGTGCCCGGACCCCTGGATCGGATGAGATCTCGAATAGTACTCATTTCTGATCGACTTCTAAAGTCGTTCATAATCGTGGGGATGTTTAAAGTAACTGATCCAAGCCCCCTTCTTACCAGAATCGGATCGATTATATTTCCCAGAATTATTGAACAGAAAGTAAACTAGAATGTGTTCATTTTCTCAGGACTGAACCAATTGGTTGAAGTCGTGTTTCCTAACACTCATCAGGTGGCAAGACAGAACTCCCAACATTAAGTATTTCTTTGCTCAGGAGTTAAAAGGGAGACATCTACAGCCAGAACTGACCGGCCAGATTACCAGTGGGAACAGACTAAGGGCTCAAAGCCCCAGACCCCCTACAGCTTCTCTCCTCCAGCCCACCAAGACCTGGACTTTGAACCATAATGGAGTCCTCCACTAATTCCGAGGATTTCAAAGCTCCCCACCTACTCATCTAATTTGGCCCGGTTTTTCCTTGCATTCTAGTCATGCTAACCAACTAGGACTTAAATGTTTCGTTCACTAAAGTTCCTCACTTCTGGTTAGTGCTACGTCCTTTGTACAATGAGAATGCTTTCTAGAATGAATGAATGAATGAATGAATGAATGAATGAATGAATGAATGAATGAATGAATGGTATGCCTTTTTCTGGGATCTACTGCAAGTCAATTGAACTTAAAAGGAAAAACAGCCAATTCCAACAAAAGCGAAATTCATCCTGACAATTCAGTTTTTAACGTCTTTGGCCATATCTTAACTAGTACAGATCAGACTTTATCTGCTCCTTCCCCTAGTCCCATCCCTCCAAGGGAACTGTCTAGCTTTCATAGGTGAACTTGCCAAATAGGAAACAAAAGCACCATAACTAGCTGCATGGTCTTCACTTTCTAATATCATGAATCACCGATTCCTCAGGGAAGCGGTGAACAGCCAGTTTAAAGTAAGATGCACGCTCCTCTTGTCCTTTATCCCTTTCTCTAATAAAAGCACACTCAAAGGAATGTGAACTAGCAACCCCCTCTTTTTTTAATGCTGGCAATTTCTACAATATAATGCTTCCTCACGATTCAAGTTAATGAGATACTGTACCCTACAATACCGAGACTCCTATGTATGAGTTCTCTCCTGGGCTTTTAGTATCAGTTTTGTTTAGGCAGAGGCAGATGGGCAGATAGGACTTGGTAGAGAGTATACGAAGCTGCTTTGGAAAGTTAACCTGTAGGAACAGGTGACAAGTTGAAAGAGTTAAAATTTAAACAACACTAAACATGATTGCCTAAGGCAGGCTGATCAGCCTTTGATTTATAGAAACCCTGACCCTTATCTATTTAATCTGTCCCAGCCTCCTCTGGAGAGTCTGTGTCAGCTCCCTGTCTCTCCATGGTGGCTCCTGTGCTATGCCCTTTAGTTGATAACCCCATCCTCCAACATCAGCAAGTCTAACCTGGGTGAGGGGCTCTTGTGGAGGAAGGACTCTTGCTTGTTGGTTGGGCCAAGCGCCTCTTCTAGATTGTCCTTTTTGAAACTCTAAACCAACCACCTACTCTACAGTCTGCCCTTCAGACAACAGCTGAAATTCTGCTTCCTGCAGGGGAATTATTGGTTAAGTGTGGGATTAAACAGAGTTTTCTCATTGTTTTGTTTTGTTTTGTTGCCCAGGCCTTTTAGAAATGCTAATTGGATTCAGGATACATTGAATATGCCCTTGGATGGAGGCCAGGCTCAGGTGAAAAGATTTGAGAGAAGGTAGCAAGAATAAAATGACCATGAATAATCTGAGGTATAAACCTTTCAGGGGAAGAGCATGATACATTCCTTTACTCAGAGCCAGTCACTGTGGTGCAACGCGTATTACAATGAATACTTAGAGTAAGGAGACCAGGTGTCTTTATCCCTTCCTTTGACTTACTTTCCATTTGAACTTCAAGAGTTTTAACCTCTTCTGGTTTCACTTTCCTGATCAGTAAAAGAGAACATCAAACTACATGGCCTCTGAGAACGTTTTCAGTTCTAACATTCTAAGCCCATTCTTTTGTAGAGCCTTCACAAGTAAAATTGTCCTGTTATTTTTTTTCCCCCAAAAAATCACTCTAGTGGTATAAACTTGTTATACCAACGTAAATGTAAACTCCAAAGGCTGTTGTTGTCCAGACCTTAGCAGGACTGCGTAAATGAAATCCTTTTTTTAGTAGGGTTCAACTTTTCATTTTTTAAAATTCTTCCTTGCCCGATCTCTCATCAATATTGGTTCTCCCCAATTAGTAGGGTAACAAAAAACTGCCCCTGAAGGAGGAAATGGATATCCATCACGCAGAGCCAAGGCACCTCCACTTTATTTGGTATTTGGTCAGTGTGATACTTTGGATCTGGAATGTCCCCAGAGGCCTGTGCATTAAGAGACTTATTCCCCATGGTGGTGCTATTAAGAGGTGACAGATCTTTTAAGAGGTAGGGCCTAGTGAGATACCTTTAGGTCCAAGAAGCATGCCTTTGAAGGGAATCATGGGACCCAGGACTCTTGCTCTTTCTCTTTGCTTCCAGGCCATCTGGTGAACAGTTTTTCTCTGCCACTTGCTCTTGCCGTGATGTGCTGCTTCACCACAGGCCCAGAAGCAACAGGGCTAATCAGTCACGGACTGGAACTTCCAAAACTGTAAGCTAAAATGAACCTTTTCTCTTTATGTGTTATCTCAGGTATTTGGTTATAGTAACAGAAAGCTAATAGTCAGGATTTGACTACACCCCTGTGTTGTGTTAAAAGCAGCACGATTTAGATAATGGGGAACTATTGGATGCAGTCCGGAGTGGAACAGAATTAAAAGGTTGGAGGGGAGATAACCTACACACACACACACACACACACACCTGAATATTCATAGAAAAAGTTCTTTTTAAAAAAATTTTCCAGGGGATGTTCCAATAAGTAGAAACTAATACAGGAGAAATTAATCAAATAACTTCAGTATTGCTTTCATAGTTTAGCAGTGCCACAGCAATAAAGCAGCCTGTAAACACTAATTAACCCATAGATTTTCCACTTGCCAGAAAGCCAGCAGAGATTTCTCCAAGGGTAGGTTACTCTCCTTTCTATTACCCTGAAGTTGTGTACCTGCTCAGATGAGGCTCAGACATTTAAAAATACATTCCAAAGCCCCATCTCAGTGTTTTGATGCAGAGTGTAACAGAGAAGTGAGGCACCTCCACCTTGGCATTATAGATTAGACCTCGAGACCCTCTGGCCTGTCATCACATATAAATCCTCAAAGCCATGCTGTCCTCTGTGGTAGTCACAAGCTACACCTGGTTTCTGGGCACTTGAAATGCTATCAGTCTGAATAGAGATACACTGTAAATGCAAACTACACCAGACTTCAAAGAGTTAGTAAGAATTTTTTAAAAAGTAGTACTTTTTATATTATGTATAGAAATGCTAATAGTTTTGATATTTTTTTAAATTTATTTTTATTGTAAACAAATGGGATACATGTTGTTTCAGTTTGTACATGGAGTAACAGCATACCATTTGCATATTCATATATTTACATAGAGTAATGATGTTTGATTTATTCTGTTATTTTTTTCCTTCCCCCCCACCCCTCCCACCTCTCTTTTCCCTCTATACAGTCCCTCCTTCCTCCATTTTTGTCCCCCTCCCACCCCCCATTAAGTGTCATCATCCGCTTATCAGTGAGATCATTCCTCTTTTGGATTTTTGAGATTGGCTTATCTCACTTAACATGATATTCTCCAATTTCATCCATTTGCCTGCAAATGCCATAATTTTATTATTCTTTATAGCTGAGTAATATTCCATTGTGTATATATACCACAGTTTCTTTATCCATTCATCAATTGAAGGGCATCTAGGTTGGTTCCATAGTCTGGCTATTGTGAACTGAGCCACTATGAACATTGATGTGGCTGTATCTCCGTAGTATGCTGATTTTAAGTCCTTTGGGTATAGGCCAAGGAGTGGGATAGCTGGGTCAAATGGTAGGTCCATTCCAAGTTTTCTAAGGAATCTCCACACTGCTTTCCAGAGTGGCTGCACTAATTTGCAGTCCCACCAGCAATGTATGAGTGTACCTTTTCCCCCACATTCTCTCCAACACCTATTGTTGCTTGTATTCTTGATAATCACCATTCTAATTGGGGTGAGATGGAATCTTAGTGTAGTTTTAATTTGCATTTCTCTTATTACTAAAGATGTTGAACATTTTTTCATATGTTTGTTGATTGCTTGTACATCTTCTTCTGTGAAGTGTCTGTTCATTTCCTTAGCCCATTTGTTGATTGGGTTATTTGTATTCTTGGTGTAGAGTTTTTTGAGTTCTTTATATATTCTGGAGATTAGTGCTCTATCTGAAGTATGAGAGGCAAAGATATTCTCCCACTCTGTAGGCTCTCTCTTCGCATTGCTCATAGTTTCCTTTGCTGAGAGAAAGCTATTTAGTTTGAATCTATCCCAGTTATTGATTCCTGCTTTTATTTCTTGTGCTATGGGAGTCCTGTTAAGGAAGCCTGATCCTAAGCCAACAAGGTGAAGATGTGGACCTACTTTTTCTTCTATAAGATGCAGGGTCGCTGGTCTGATTTCAAGGTCCTTGATCCATTGTGAGTTGATTTTTGTGCAGGGTGAGAGATAGGGGTTTAGTTTCATTCTGTGGCGTATGGATTTCCAATTCTCCCAGCACCATTTGTTGAAGAGGCTATCTTTTCTCCATTGCATACTTTTGGCACCTTTGTCTAGTATGAGAAAATTGTATTTATTTGGGTTTGTGTCTGTGTCCTCTATTCTGTACCATTGATCTACCTGTCTATTTTGGTGCCAATACCATGCTGTTTTTGTTATTATTGCTTTGTAGTATAGTTGAAGTTCTGGTATTGCGATACCCCCTGTTTCATTCTTCCTGCTAAGGATTGCTTTAGCTATTCTGGGTTTCTTATTCTTCCAGATGAACTTCATGATTGCTTGCTCTATTTCTGTGAGGTACATCATTGGGATTTTAATTGGAATTGCATTGAATCTGTATAGCACTTTTGGTAGTATGGCCATTTTGACAATATTAATTCTGCCTATCCAAGGACATGGGAGATCTTTCCATCTTCTAAGGTCTTTCCTTAATTTCTTTCTTCAGTGTTTTGTAGTTTTCATTGTAGAGATCTTTTACCTCTTTGGTTAGATTGATGCCCAAGTATTTTATTTTTTTTTGAGGCTATTGCAAATGGAGTTGTTTTCCTCATTTTCCTTTCAGCTGTTTCATTGCTTGCGTATAAAAATGCTATAGATTTATGTGTGTTGATTTTGTAGCCTGCTATTTTGCTGAATTCATTGATGAGGTCTAGAAGTTTTCTGGAGGAGGTTTTCGGATCCTCTAAATATAGAATCATGTCATCTGCAAATAGTGACAGCTTAAGTTCCTCTTTTCCTATTCGTATCCCTTTAATTTCTTTAGTCTGCCTAATTGCTCTGGCTAGAGTTTTGAGGACAGTGTTGAATAGAAGTGGTGAAAGAGGACATCCCTGTCTTGTTCCTGTTTTTAAAGGGATTGGTTTCAGTTTTTCTCCATTAAGAATGATGTTGGCCATGAGCTTAGCATAAATAGCCTTTACAATGTTCAGGTATGTTCCTACTATCCCTATTTTTTCTAGTGTTTTCAGCATGAAGGGGTGTTGTATATTGTCAAATGCTTTCTCTGCGTCAATTGAAATAACCATATGATTCTTAATCTTAAGTCTATTGACATGATGGATTACGTTTATTGATTTATGGATGTTAAACCATCCTTGCATTCCAGGAATGAACCCCACTTGAAATTTTCTTAATATGTTTTTGGATACGGTTTGCCAATATTTTGTTAAGGATCTTTGCATCTATATTCATCGAGGATATTGGTCTAAAATTTTCTTTCCTTGATGTGTCTTTTCCTGGTTTGGGTATGAGGGTGATATTAGCTTCATAGAATGAGTTTGGTAGGGTACCCTCCTTTTCTATTTCCTGGAATACTTTGAGAAGTATTGGAATGAGTTCTTTTTTGAAGGTCTTCTAGAACTCGGCTGAGAATCCATCTGGTCCTGGGCTTTTCTTGGATGGTAGATTTTTAATGGCTTCTTCTATTTCATTGCTTGATATTGATCTGTTTAAATCGTGTATGTCCTACTGGTTCAGTTTGGGAGGAGCATATGTCTCTAGAAATTTGTCAATGTCTTCGGTACTTTCTATTTTGTTGGAATACAGATTTTCAAAGTAGCTTCTCATTATGTTCTGTATCTAGTGGTGTCTGTCGTGATATTTCCTTTTGCATCATGTATTTTAGTAATTTGAGTCTTCTCTCTCCTTCTCTTTGTTAGTGTGGCTAAGGGTTTATCTATTTTGTTTACTTTCTCAAAGAACCAACTTTTTGTTATGTCAATTTTTTGAATAGTTTCTTTTGTTTCAATTTCATTGATTTCAGCTCTGATTTTAATTATTTCCTGTCTTCTACTACTTTTGCTGTTATTCTGTTCTTCTTTTTCTAGGGCTTTGAGCTGTAATGTTAGGTCATTTAATTGTTGATTCTTCATTCTTTTCTGGAATGCGCTCCATGCAATGAATTTTCCTCTTAGTACTGCTTTCATAGTGTCCCAGAGATTTTGATATGTTGTATCGTCATTCTCATTGACCTCTAAGAATTTTTTAATCTCCTCCCTGATGTTTTTTGTTATCCATGTTTCATTCAATAGCATATTATTTAGTCTCCAAGTCTTGGAGTAATTTCCTTTTTTTTATTTTGTCATTGATTTCTACTCTCAGTCCATTATGATCTGATGGAACACAAGGCAGTATCTCTATTTTTTTGCATTTCTTAAGGGCTGCTTTGTGGCATAACACATGGTCTATTTTCAAGAAAGTTCCATGTGCTGCTGAGAAGAAAGTGTATCCACTTGTTGATGGATGGAATGTTCTATATATGTCTATTAATCTAGGTTATTGATTGTGTTATTGAGTTCTGTGGTTTCTTTGGTTGGATTTTGTTTGGAAGATCTATCTAGTGGTGACTAGTTTTGATATTTTTATTAATTTTTTATTCTAATTAGTTGTACATGACAGTAGAATGCATTTATACATTTTGATAGATCATTCATAAATGGAGAGTAATTTCTCATTTTTCTGATTGTACATATTGTAGGATCACATTGGTCATGCAGTAATAATGTCTGTTTTACTCTACTGTCCTTTTGATTTTATTAACACTAATTTTACCTCTTTTTTACTTAAAAAATGTGGTTACTAGAAAATGAAAAAATTGTGCGGTTTATATTTCTATTTGGTAGCACTGTGTAGAGGATAATGTTAGCGGCTAATACACATTTAGCATCTACTTTACACCAGGCACTTTTCTAAGTGATACATACATTAGCCATAGTGACCATGTACTCAGTTGTTCAATCTGGGACACTTTACAACTTCTAAGCCAGTCTGAACACCAAGACAAAAGGCAAAACTTGGAACTATCCTGAGCGACCCAAATGTTAGATCGTTTAGTCCTTACATAACCTGATGGATATCATTATTCCCTTTGGGCACAAGAGGGAACTATGGCACAGAGAAAGTAAGTAACTTGCCCAAAGACACACAGTAGTAAGTGTCACTGTTGGGATTCAAACTAGGGCAGTCTGGCTCCAGAGTCCTTGTTCTTAACTGCTGCTTAGGAGCTAGTGTGGATTGAGGATTTAGTAGGGGCAAGATTTTTCTTGGTCCACACAGCAATTTGGATGTTGTATTCCCCTGACTTTACTGATGGGGAGACCTCATTTCAAATAGATCCAGACACTTGCCCAAATCATAGTACCTAAAACATTGGAGGCAAGAATCATAGCTTGGCTCCCAGAAAGGTCCTTTTAACCATACTCTCTGTGGCCATACACCAGGGCTTCTGTACTTACAAAGGACTCTTAGTAATCTCGTTTCTCTTTCCACTTCTCGCAGGTACCTGCATACAAGAAAACTGAACCTTGGTGCAGGCAACTAAACACTGAAAGGTCAGTCTTGGTGGTCTCCCTGCTAAGAAGAGGCACTTTAAGATGATCCAAATGTCCATCGTGTTGCTGAGTTGGTTGTTCCACTAGGCATGTCAGAAATTTCAGAAAGTATTCTCCCATTCAAGCAGTGAAGGAAGGTGTTCTGAGGGGCTCATGGATATCGGAAAGTCCATTAGTTGATTATCAGAAGACCAAGAAGGGGCTTTCACTAATCTCCAGATTTGGAAGCAACGACAAATGCAGTAGGTGTAACTTGTCTTGCTTCCCCTTCAGTAGAGCAGTCTCAGCTCTCAGCAGCCCACTGGAATCACTTCCTTAAAAAAAAAAAAAGGAAAGAAAGAAAGAAAGAAAATCACTGAGCATTCCATTCCTATGTCCCAGGATACTGCTTTTAAAAGGGTGTGTGGTGCATGCAGGTATCAGTATTTTACACCCTCTCTGTATCATCATAACACAGGGTCATTGTGTCATGGACTGTCCCCATTGTGCTTGGAGCATCTGGCACTCAGGCTTGCAAGCACTGTAAAATTAGGTAACCAGGGTAGATCATTCTTGCAATGGGCTTGCAGAAGTTTATGCTCCAGAAAGTTTGTTTGAAAGAATGATTCTAAATGAAATTGCTGTTTTTGTTGGTCTGGTATGATTGTTTTGTTATGACATTAAACCTGAACTCTGAAAGTCTTGTTTTCTCCATTGAGATCAATTTTTGCTTATGAGGTATTTTTATTCATGTTCCTTATCCAGTTGATACATCCATAGTGAAACTGTGTTCCTTTGGCTGGTGAGTGACTTTGACTCTGTTAATGGCTTCATGTGTTTTTCAGAGGTCCTGGAGCCATTTGAATTTTGTTGTTACTTTTCCATTTGCTCTGTGACAGCTTTTTTTTTTTTTTTTTTTTTTTTTGCTTGTTGCAAAAAATTACCTTATGAGTTATTTATTTTCTGTCATAACCAGTTGACATTTTGACTGTACTGGAAAACGTATAACAAGAGCAAGTACAATTACCATTGTTTACAGAGATTTTTTAAAAAATGAAATATCATGTATTTATTTTCTTTAGTTTTTAAATTTTTTTTATTTTTATCTTTAAAGGCTGCATTTAGCAGAGGATGTGAAGTGAATTACTTGTTCTTTTCAAAACTGATCTTTCTACTACATCAGTGAACACATTTTGGGGTATTTTCCATAACAGATTGTTCCTGCTTAAGATATTTGACTGCACTACTGTGAAGATATTTAACAAAATTCCACAAGTTGTTTGCTTTGTCTTACTATGAATTCCTCTAGCTATCCAAACATGCACCTCATGTAGGTTTCTCACATTCAGGAAGAGGATTCTTCTAAGTTAAATCTATCATTCTTCCTGTGCCTTTCCTAGTGTACCAGTTTCTTGCTCTAAAGTTCTTGAGTTTCAGAATATGCAGGTTAAGACCATGAAAATGTTTCTGATTCTCTGTTCTGTGACTTTCCAGAAGAAGAGAGAGGGGTGGAATTAGGGAAGCCAGTGAGATCTCTGTGAAACATTCCTTCCAGAGAGCCAAGCCGGGAGAGGGAAGGTCCACAGAAATCAATGAGGCAGGAAGAGAGGCTGTGGAATCTTTCTTCCACTTCCTCCCATGGATTCCTGGAACTCTTGGGCACAAAAGCCAGTAAGACAAATTGACTTCACAATAATAGGCCAGTAAAAGGAAGGATGGAGGTTTCTGGTGTTAAACATACCGAGGTCACTGTTGGCCAACCAGAGGGGAGTTTGACTTTTTGAATTATGTACTAGGGAAGGGGAATGTGGAGGCACTTTGAAAGAACCAGAAAACAAAGCAAGCTGGCACTGAATTAGGTTAGGAAACCTCTCACCCAAAGACCCAGGGCTCAGGGGCAGAGAGAGGAGGTGGAGATCTGAGTGGTTCTCATATTTGCTTTGTGTGCTTCTGGGAAGTAGTTTAAAGCATTTTTATTTAAACTGTGTGTCTTAGGAGGACTCCCAACATAATGTGCTCTTATTAACAAATATTACTTATGAGAACATTCCCGTGTTCCTACTCTCCCTGACTGTCCCTCCCTGGCCAAACACACTGCCTTCTGCCCTGAGTCTGGGCATTCTTTCTTGAATGTCCATTTCAGAGGGATGGAAGATGACTAGATGTTAGAAGAGCATTTGGGTGGAATTTTAGAATGTCATGCGTGAGGCCAGTTCTGTGGAAGGGCAGTGAGAAAAGAGAAGGCATATCCCGTCAAGATCATGCCATAGTGACCCGGAGGGCAGGTGCTTCCACTCTGAAACTGCTGAGTGCAGCTGTAGTTGAACTCTCATTTAATTTCTCTTTGCTTTTAAATATGAAGTAAAGATGAAAAATGAAGAAAAAATTTTAAAAAAGAAAAGCACACAAAGGAGAAGTACTCTGCCTTGTAGTATATTTAAATCTCATTAAGTGGTTTCCCCCACTTAATAGCTATGTAGCAGGGGCGGGGCAGAATACTTAGTCTGTTTTGACCTTAGTGTCTTCATCTGCAAAATGGGGTGACATTAGTACCTGCCTTGGGGTATTTTGGAAAATAAGTAGTTTAGTGAAGCACACTCTCTCTGCCTGGCATAGAGTAAGAATTAAATAACACTGTTAATTATTACTAATAGGAAGAAGCATAACAGGATCATAAAATCTAGGGGGAGATAAAATAGTGGAATACAGGAAAATTAATTCAACTATCATTAAAAATGTCATAGGCTGTAGTTTAGGGGAGAGTATTTTGCCAAGTCTTGAACAGTAACTTTATTTATTGACTAATTTGTGAGGTATGGCACTGCACTCACAAAGAAATATAAAACATTTTTGGACTCAAGGAACTTCTGTCCTATTTAGAGAGATGGCATTAGAGAACTATGGAGTGGGAGAGTAACCTATTCCACCCTGATATATTTTTTTGGAATACTGTGAGTTGGTTATTCAGAGAAATGGCAGACCTTGGCAAAAGCAGGAATGATTCTGAAAGACTGACTTTGTTTAAGTAAAAGAAATGCATATCTATAAAGGAAATCTATATTACTGACATAAATAGCCAGCAGATATAAATAAGCTTCCATACCTGATATCCCTTTTTTTTTTTTTTTGCCTAAGAAAGATCTTTTTTCAAGAAAAATAGATCTCGGGACTCCGACACCTGGCCCAGACAGGTTTTACCACAGGTGCTATTATCTGGGAGACTTCATCTGCAATAAGATGACCATCCCTGCTTTCTGACCCTCTTCCCCCAACCTTCCTTGCATTGCTTCCGTCCCTCCAGAAGTCCAAACCTCTACCCCTTAGTTTAGCTCTATGTAAGTCAAGTGTCTAGCTTTCCTTTTCATCTTGTACTTTGTGTGTGGCTCCCATGTTTCTGCATGATAAAAAATTAATTGTAATTGTAAATCTTCCTATTGTCTATTTGTAGAATAAACTTATTGAGCCTTCAAAGGTAGAAGAGTAACTATAAAACATCCCTACAATGGCAAAAGAGTCAACAAGAGCAGGCAGCTAATGATTTCATGTTGCGCTCTAGGTCTTTAGCCCTATTTTATGTCTTTGCTAGGCCATATTATCTGGCCAGTCATGCTCTAGAAAATGTGAGGCATACTGTTTTGCTGAAATCTTATGAAGCTACCTATATAAGTAAAATCTTCTCTGTCCCCAGAGATTCCTGTTCTGTGTCACCCAGGATTGAGAACTGTTATGCTATGCAGCTTCTGTGCTGGCCACGGGTGATCCAAACATCATTAGCATCCTAACTGGCTGCTTATAATGCAATCATAGTGGTTTGAGTACAATTGGATTTGTTTCCCTCATATTTTGTAAAGCAGTGGCTCAGGGATGTCAGAGCTGAGGTTTCTGTGATTCTCTTGATTTTCCCCTTGTCACAAGGCAGCTTACCTATGTGCAACACCATACCTTTGTTCCCAACAGGAAAAGGGAAGAGTAGACAGCCAGCAAAACGTGCCCTCTTCAGGAGATTTTCTGAAAGGGCCTCTTAATATCTGTATTTAGTTGGGCAAATTGTGTCATATGAGCATACATATGAAAGGAAGGGAGGAGAATATGCACTTTTATTTGTATATATTACACATCATATAAAATCAGAGTTCTGTTAACAGGAAAATGAGGAAAATGGATATTGGTTTTATCTATTGCCTTAAAATGAAGGAGTCCAGGTACTGTCAGTCCAAAATCTGGTACTCTGTAATGACTGATTGTTCTAAATTAAAGGAATTTAATTAAACATGTGCTGGAAGAGGCTTTTCTCTGATAGTTCCTTGTCTGCCTGGAATCTGGACCCCAGAGGAAGAAAACAATGACCTCTAATCCCTTCCCCTGAATTTCCATGAACTAAACTCATGTCACAGAAAAACAGACTGAAGTCTGTAAACATACAGGGAATTATTTGCAATCTGTTGTCTGTTCTGTCAGCCCAGTGAACTTCATCCTAGGTCACTGCCTTTTCTCCAGATCCACTGAGTTCCCCTAAAAATCCCCAACATACCCAATTCTCCCCCTTCCCTATAGAAAAACTAAATGGACAAACAGGTATGTACACTCATGCTATGATTTTTCCTGGTTGCATCTTAATACATTTGCATGCCTTTTCCCTATTGATTCTTCATTGGTTTATTCCAGTGAACCTAAGTGAGATTCATGGAGAGAAAACATGTCAACAAGCATGGTAGCAGACCCTGAAGTGTAGTCTGCCTTGTGGTTTCTACAAATCTTGGGAACCTGGTTCTCTGTGAGAAAACTAAAACAGGAAAAAGCTAGAGATCTCAAATGCCCATCTCTCCAGAAAAAGTTAAATTAGATGAACAAGTCAAAAGCAAGTCAACAAGGAAATGTGGTTGTCTCAGGTGTCAGTCTAAGGAGTGAAAAGTAAAAACATAAAGGAGACTTTCCAGAGATTTTATAATTCCAAACCTGACCTCATGGAAGTTTTCCTGCTATACTATATCTGTGATCTGAGAAACCCCAGGTAGATAAATTATTTTAAAAATATTTCTTAGTGGATGATGATACATAATGGGGGTGAGGACTGGAGGGGGGTGAGAGAAGAATGGAGGAACTTTAGATTACTTAGAAGGAAATGAGAGGGAGGACAGGGCGGAGGTGTGAAAAATGGTGAAATGAGACAGACATAATTACCCTACATATATGTATGATTACACAAATGGTATGAATCTACATTGTGCAAAATCACAGAAATGAAAAGATGTACCCCATTCGTGTACAATGAATCAAAATGCAGTAAACAAATTAAATTTTTGTTAAAAATATTTAAAAATAATTTAAAAATTTTTAAAAATATTTCTTGCTCAAACTACTTTAAAGCACCTGGCATGTGGAAGGATATACCTTCAACCTGGACTCTTCAGAATTCCTACCTTCAAGGAGTCTGGTGTGAAAAATCAGTACAAAAATCCAAACACATGAGAAAACAGGCCATCAAAAATTGGGTTCCATATGGAGGATAGAATTAAACTCTAAGAACTTGGAGCATACAGAATATAAAATGTGTATTCATAATACTTGTGAAGTAACAGGAGGAGTGGTCAACTAAACATAAGAAATAAGAGGCTGGAGATATAACTCAGTTGGTAGAGTGCTTGCCTCACAAGCACAGGCCCTGGGTTCCATCCCCAGCACTGCAAAAAAAAAAAAAAAAAACCATAAGAAATGAGGAATGAGGACTGACAGTATACCTCAGTGGTAGAGCATGTGCTTAGCATGCATTAAACCTGGGTTTAATTCCTAGCCTACAGCCCTGAAGATCTCAAGAATACCTGGGCAGCTGACATAATGGGACATGATGGTAATCCCAGTAACTAGGGAGGCTGAGACAGGAGGATCACAAGTTCAAGACCAGCCTCAGCAACTTAGCCAGGTCCTAAGCAACTTAGCAAAACCCTTGTCTCTAATAAAAACATAAAAGGGCTGGGATGTGGCTCAGTGGTTAAGTGCCCCTGGGTTAGATCCCCAGTACTGAAAGAAAAAAAAAAAGAAAGAAAGAAAGATAGAAATAAAGAATAAAATAATAAAAAAGAAGAACCAGGCAATGTTGTTAAGAACCAAATAGAAGTTCTAGAAATAAAAATATAATAATTGATATTTAAAATATAATGGAGGGATTAAATGGCAAATAAATCCCAACAAATGAATCCATGCTATGGACTGAATGTGTTCCCCAAAATTTATGTGTTAGAAACCTCATCCCCAGTGCAACAGTATTGGGAAATGGGACCTAATAACAAATGGTACCTAGATGAAGGCTTCATCCTCATTAATGGATGAATGTTGCCCAAACAAGGGCTCGCATGAATAGGGTTTCTCTCTTCTGTTCTCCTGCCATGTAATAACACAGAGTTAACCTTTGGGACTTTTCTGCTTTCTGTCATCTAAGGAAACTGTAAAAAGGCTCACTGCCTTGCTCATGGACTTCCCAGCCTCCCAAACTAGAAAATAGATTTCTGTTCATGACAAATTATCCATCTCAGTTATTTATTCTGTTAGAGCAACACAAATGGACTAAGACAATTAGTAATTTGGAAGAAAATGTTAAAGAATCTTCTCATAATGCTGTACAGAGAAGAGAGATAAAGATATGGAAACTGAAACTGAGTTTCATGGAGTCAAAAATATGTGTTGAAAGTACCTCTAATGAGAATTGCAGGAGGATAGTATTAGAAGAAAGTAAAGGCAATGTTCAAGGCACTAAAAAAAAAAAAATTGAATCTTCAGATGAGAAACATGATTTCTGAAATTTGTGGAGAAGTACATCAGGTTACAAGTAAGAGAAATAAAAATAAATTCATTGCTACACACAACATACTGAAACTTTATAGACAGAAAGAGCACAAAAAGATCCAAAGAGAAAGATGAGATTACCTAATAAATAATAACAATTATGTACCTGTCTTCAGCAGCAATAAGAGAATCTAGAATCCAGGGGAAATTTTCAAAGCACTGAGCGAATAATCGCCCTGCAATCATATACCTTGCTAAACTATCATCTAAGAGGAGGGACAAAATAATGACATTTTCAGAGAAACAGAGGAAGATATCTTCATTTTCTGGTCTCTTCAAAGAATACTTTCTGCCTGTCTCTACCACACAGAACTCCATGGTTATAACAATTATAGACCGTGCTGAACCAAAATTTATGGCATCAACAGCATCATTAAAGTTATTTAGACTGATAGGTCTGTGGAAGGAAAAGACTGGGTTAGATGACACTCTATCATTCTATGTTTATCTCTTCACTCTATCCATTCATTTTGCTTCTCCTTTTCTTCTTTTTTTGGTGTTTGTTTTTTTAGACAATACATTAGAGTCCCAGGCATATATGGGCATGCACACACACACACACACACACACACAGAGTGTTGGCAAGGATCTGTTCGAAGAGATTTTGTAAAGGATGGGAAGTTCAGGGCAGTCATACCTGATATTTTTTGTTGACTTGCAGGTGGGGTGAGAAGTTTTAGTGATTTTATTTTTTATATGGTGCTGAGGATTGAACTCAGGGCCTCATGCATGCTAGGCAGGTGCTCTACCACTGAACCATAACCCCAGCGTTTTAGCAATTTTAATGAGCTGAATATTTCACAGCTGAATTGTATCTCCCTCACCCTGAATTCCTCTGTGGAAGCTCTAAACTCCATCCCATGTGACTGATTTGGAGATAGGGCTTTTAAAGAGGTAATTAAGGTAAATGAGTTCATGAGGGTGAGCCCTAATCCAATCCAGAGAGTGCTTTTATAAGAGGAGGAGATTGGAACACAAAAAATAGCAGGAGTGGCTTTGCACTGAGGGAAGATCATGTGAAGAGGAAAGAAAGCAACCTTCTGCCAAAAAAAAGGAGAGAGCCCTCCAGGGAGACCCACCCTGCTGGCCCCTTGACCCTGGACTTCCAGCCTCCAGAACCATAAGAGAATCAGAGTTTGTTGTTTAAGCCATGTGGTCTAACAAGGTACTCCCTCCTAACTCCTCTACGGGGCCTGTGTGCCACTTTGCACCAGTAAATGGTCCACACATCAGAGTCACACCCGTGCATAACTAAGGTCAGTCTCTGCACCTGAACGAGATCTTTAAAGAGGATCTTCCCCTGTTCTTTCCAGAGAATCCCTCTTGTCACTCTTGGTGCCCAGGTCTCCCCAAGAGCAGAAGACTGATTGTCCCAGCTATGCTGAGACCTTTGCTCCCTGTAGCACCCAGAGCCCCCATGGTTACTCTTCTGGCTCTAGGCCCTGCACTGATTCCTGGGAGTGAGATGAACGTGCTGTTGAAAGCCCAGGTCATACAGTTCTCCACCTGATAAGGAAACCTTAGGAGATAGATTTTTCTTACGCTGTGCTAGAGGCGTGCTGAGCGGTGTGAAGGAGTGCAGAGCATTCCTGCAGCACTCCACACAGGAGAGCACTGTGGCCTTGCCAGGGCCAGACAGACGTAGAGCAATGCAGAAAGTCCTCAGTTGCTGAGTATTGCTGTGACACTATTTGCCAGGCTACTGTGGTCTCAGTAGAATCTTAAATGATCAAGTTAGCAACATATCTGACGGAATAGTATAGCCTACCTCAAATTCCAGTGATTTTCTTCTTTAAAGAATGGTACTTGGAGCCTTATTTCTCAAGGTAACTCAGGGGGTGGGATTCAGCCTAGAAGCAGTCATGGACAATAGATAAAAACTGAGCCATGCTCACTTATTTAAATAAGTACTTATTGCTTTTTTTGAATAATTGAGTTTTTAAAATATTTTTTATTTTTACAGAATGCATTTTGATTCATTGTGCACAAATGGGGTACAACTTTTTATTTCTATGGTTGTACACAATGTCGATTATTTTTAATCATTCATGTATGTAGGATAATAATGTCTTTCTCGGTTCACTATCTTTCCTTCCCCCACCCCCTCACCCTCTCATTTCTCTCTACATAATCCAAAGTTCCTCCATTCTTCTCTTCCTCCCCACCCCTACCCCCAATATGTATCATCATCCGCTTATCAGAGAAAACATTCAGCCTTTGGTTTTTTTGGGATTAGCTTATTTCACTTAGCCTGATATTCTCCAATTCCATCCATTTATGTACTAATGCCATAATTTTATGCTTCTTTATGGCTGAATAATATTCCATTGTGCTTATATACCACAGTTTCTTTATCCATCCATCTATTGAAGGGCATCTAGGTCGATTCCACAATCTCACTATTGTGAATTGAACTGCAGGTAGACCAATGGTACAGAATAGAAGACACAGATAAACCCACATAAATACAGTTACCTCATACCAGACAAAGGTGCCAAAAACATATGATGGAGAAAAGAAAGCCAGTTCAACAAATGGTGCTGGGAAAACTGGAAGTCCATATGCAGTAAAATGAAGCCTGTATCTCCTCACCCTGCAAAAAGCTCACCTCAAAATGGATCAAGGACCTAGGAATTAGACCAGAGACCTGCAACAAATAGAAGAAAAAGTAGGCCCAAATCTTCATCATGTTGGTTTAGGACCAGACTTCCTTAACAAGACTCCTGAAGTGCAAGAAATGAAAGCAAGGACCAACAAATGTGATGGATCCAAACTAACTAGCTTTTTCTCAGCAAAGGAGATAATCAATAATGTGAAAAGAGAGCCTACAGAGTGGGAGAAAATCTTTTCAACACATCTCAGGCAGAGCACTAATCTCCAGAGTTATTAAGAACTTAAAAACTTTACGCCCAAAATACAAAGAACCCAATCAATAAATGGGCTCAGGAACTGGGCAGACACTTCACAGAAGAAGATATACAGGTGATTAATAAATATATGAAAATGTGTTCAATATCTCTAGTAATTAGAGAAATGCAAATTAAAACCACCCTAAGATTTCATCTCACCCAATTAGAATGGCTATTATCAAGAACACAAGCAATAATAAGTGTTGGCGAGGATGTGGGGAAAAAGGTACACTCATATAATGATGATAGAGTTGCAAATTGGTGCAGCCACTCTGGAAAGCAGTATGGAGATTCCTCAGAAAACTTGAAATGAACCCACCATTTGACCCAGTTATCCCACTCCTCAGTTTATTCCCAAGGACTTAAAATCAGCATGCTACAGTAACGCAGCCACATCAATGTTTATAGCAGCTCATTCTTGCCTTAATATACTTGCATCCAATTATATTGGGGATTAGAATCCATGATCCTGATTGCTAATCCAGTACTTTCGCTCCTAACTAAAGTACTTAAATAATTATAAATAATTATGAAGTTTCTGCAAATATTCAGTGCCGACTTCTATGGGAGGATTATACATCTTCATCCTGTTGAAGAGAGATATGATTCTTGCTTTAGGCAATTAATGACAATGGGAATGGCAATGTGTCACTTCCAGGTAGAAGCTCCCTGCCCCTACCACATTTTGGAGCATTAATGACAGTAGAATAGAATGAGGTCTTCATTAGCCTTCAGTTCTTGCATGGCCATGATACAAAACCACTTCTGATAACTTATGTGGGGAAAAAACATATATGAGCAAGAAATGTACCTGGCCATGTGAAGATGCTGAGATTTTTAGAGACTTTATGTCTATAGCACAACCTAGTTTCTCTTGACTAATACAATAAATAGATTGTTCTTAAGATATTAAACTTTACATAACATTTAAGTGAAAAGCTTTGTGATTTAAACTTGTATTCAGAAAAATGCATATTAGTGCAGGGGGACAAATATTTTTTGAGGACAAGTCACTAACTCCTTCATTGCTATCGGCTC
Source organism: Sciurus vulgaris (assembly GCF_902686455.1). Classification (NCBI taxonomy): domain Eukaryota; kingdom Metazoa; phylum Chordata; class Mammalia; order Rodentia; family Sciuridae; genus Sciurus; species Sciurus vulgaris. The sequence goes on from NC_136466.1 coordinate 142,637,041, forward strand.
ACATAATCTGGGCATCTAACAATTTCAGTTCAACATCCCTGTGGTGAGACTGTGATGAAGACCAACCAACTTTTTCTAAATTGTAAGTATTTTCAGATTACAGATGATATGTGCTCTGTTGTGACTTCTCTTCTTCTTCTTCCTCCTCCTCCTCCTCCTCTTCTTCCTCCCCGATTGAAGCTAAGACCTCAGCAAGCTAGGGAAGTGCTCTACCACTGAACTATTGCTCAAGCCCATGATTGTGTTCTTTTTTTTTGTTTGTTTTTTTTTTTTTTTTTTGTTTTTCACCATGAATGTGTTCTTTATAAAGCTTTATTTATCAAAACAGACAGCTGGCACATAAATTGCCTACCAATGACCTGGGGCATGGAAAACAACATCTGACCCCTCAGATCTCCAAATCCCTCAACCACTCCTGAGAAATTAAATCAGGTTGTCAGATAATTTGTTCATTCAATAACCATCTTTTGATTACATGGCAGTGTTTCATGCCATGCAGGGAGAGTTAAAAGCAAAGCTGACAAGGTGTCTTAGTTTGTTGCTGCTGCTATAACACAGTACCTTAGGGTGGATAATTTGTAAACAACAGAAATTTATCGCTTGTAGTTCTGGAGGCTGAGAAGACCAAGATTCAGGCACCAGAAGATATGGCGTCTTGAGAGGCAGGTCTCTGCTTTCACAATGCCCTTCACATGGCAAATGAGTTGGGAGCACATAAAAGGTACTCGTTTGTTCCCTTGAGCCTTTTAATAAGGCCATTAGTCCGTTCATGAGGGTGGAGTTCTCATGACCCAGTCACATCCTAAAGGCCCCAACTTTTTGTACTTTTGCATTAGGGATTAAATTTCAATATGAATTTTGGAGGGATTCAAACATTCCAAGTACATAACCCAAGTTCATCACTCACACAGTGCTTAGAGAAAAGTTCAGGGAGATAAAAACAAAGATATAGACAAGATAATTCTTGATAATGGTTAAGGGCTGTGCATGAAATAAAACATACATTAGAGCCAGTGTCACCGAGGGGCCCTCTGGAGAGGTAACATTTGAGCTGACTCTTGGGCACACCTAGATAAGAAGGACAGAAGAGATCCTAGGCTCCTTTTCCTCCTCCCCAGACCTGCTTAGTGGTATCTGAAACTCCTTTCCCACAATTAGAAGAAACAGACTCATCATGGAAAACCATGGTGGAGGTCACCTTTCAGTGTGAATAAGCTTTGCTTGATCTGTAACTGGCCAATCCTTGCATCAGTGTGGACCACTGGGTATCAGTTTTGCTGGGAGAGGTGGTTAGAATCCTTGCTCATCAGGGGAATCCAGTTTCTCTTTGCTTCTTCAGCTCCCAGCCTGAGATGCAGGGGAATCCACCACTGTAGCTGCTGAGTGAATGAGAAGTGAAGAGAATTTGAGACAGGGCATTTCTCTGCTGATGGGGAAGTACCCCTGCCGAGGAGCTTGGCAAGAGAGGGATGGTCACCCAATTCTCCATCGCTTTAATGTCCTTTTTTTTTTTTTTTTAAACCATCGGGCAGTTTTGCTTGCATTGTTCTGATAGAAATCTTATTTGCTTTTTTGTTTTTACAAAGTTTAGTTCCCAGGCATCTGTTAATTAAGCTCTTACTGCCCCGCTTTTGTATCCCACGCAGATAGGCACTTAATAAATGTTCAATAAATGCTTGACACTCGATCTCTCTGCTTGGTAATTATGTTCTAGAAATAGAAGTGTATCACTGAGCAGCATTCTTATTTTCCTCTCCCCGTGGGCTTTTGTGCCTTGCAAACATTTATTGTTAACAGAAGAAAAGGAGACTCTCATACAACTCTTTTTGGTTTTCCCTGAGTGTATTTTTAAAGTCTGTTTAAAGGCATGTGAAAAAAATCAGTTGAAAGTTTTGCTTGGGAAATGGGGAGAGAATCTTTTCCACAGGGTCTTACTTCCCACAAATTTTATCGCTCTGAACTACAGGAAGAAACAGCTGCAATTGATATTTTTGTCAACTGGTAAGGAGGGAGCCAGATTTTGGGTAGAGAATTCCTGTCTTCTCTCAAATTTTTGCTAGCTGGGATAAGAAAGCATACCATTTATTCATGGTGCAAAAGGCTTTTTGAAAGTCTTAGCCTTTCCTGAGATATGATGCCTCTGATGTTTTAGGCCAACTATTTCTGGAAACATGGATTGTTTGTATCTGCTAAGAACATTGAAGATGCTACTTATTCTTGACTACTGAAAAAAAATTTCTTAAATCACAGTGCCTCTATTTCTATTGGAATTCTTTCCCAACCATCTAACCACCCCCACACATATCAGAGGTATCTTTTGCTCTGCAAAAAGAGTTTTTAGGAAATCCTATGAAGAAGTCAGGTACAAGTTGTCACAAGGATGAAGCATGGAGCTGGGCAAGCTCTGGGAATTTGAATTCCAGTGCCACTGCTTGCTGGCCGTGGGGTCCTGGGGATGCTAATTAGTCTGTCTGTGCCTCAGTTTCTCACCTGTATAGTGGGGGCAAGAAGAGCACCTGCCTCATTAGGGATTTTGTGAGGACTAAATGAGAGGATGCAAATAAAGTGCTTAGCCCAGTGCCCCATGCATGTGGAGCCCTCTGAGTGTTAGCAATGCTTCCGATCTGTTAGTGGTCATTAAATGCATCTCCTTCAATGGCCTATTTCTAGGAAGAAGGTCATGTTTCCTTTTTTTTTTTTTCTTTCTAAAACACAAGAAAGTTACTGAAACAGTGTGATTGAAGGGCAATTTAGGAATGAAAAAATCTCTAGACCTCATCATTCTAAGCCTCATAAGTTTTACCCACAGTTTTTGAAAACCACTGTTAAATCATTTGGTATTTCAGTTGTAGCATAATGTGCAATATTTTAAAAAATAGGTTACCAAATGCAGGATTAGGTTACATATTTACATGCAATGTACAGAAAGAAAATCTTTTTTTCCTTTTTTAGGGGTTTGGTTCTATTCTTGGTTTATAAATCAATTTCCTTTTCCTATTTAGATCCAAAGCGTTCACATTCCTGCATAACTTCATGGTTCTGGGTGTCTGTGGCAACAGCCACCTAGGAAGTGGTATTTCCCAGCTAAAGAGTGTTAAGGTTTCTTGGCAAGATGAGAGAAGGGTGTTTCAGGTCCGCAAAACCCATGATTTTAGCATGATCGTCAGATAATAAGGATAATAATAGAGTTGTAGAATTTTAAGACTAGAAGAACATTAGATCCCATCTAGGTCAACCCCCTAATTTTACAGATGAGTAAATCCCTTATACTGGAACCATGTTTTACAATCCTGAAAGGGTTTTCACGGAGATTATATTATTTGCCCCCTCAATAACCCTTTGTATTGTGAGAGGGTTGGTATTATTTATCACCACTTTTCAGATGAAGAAACTGAGGCTTTGGGAATATACGTGACTTGCCCAAGCCATGGAAAGAGTCAATCATTGGCACAGCTACAATTCATTTTGGGTTGCCTTGGGTACAACTGGGACCTGTGTGTGTCTACTGTGGGTCATGTAGACTTCAGGTCTCCCAGCCTTGAGACTTTGGATCTTTGAAACCCTGTCAGGTCCAGTATAACATCTGATCTCTTCAACATGCACACAAGAACCTCGTGCCTGGCCTTGGCTCTTCTCCTCTGCCTCCTCATCTCCCATGCTCAGCTTTTACATTTTGCTCCAGCAACTCTGAATGCCTTTGTATTTGCACTTTCTCTTTGCTGGCAGTGCCCTTCCATCTTACTCTTTACCCTCACCCGTTCCCTTGAAGAATGAACTTGAGGTGCTCATCATTTTTCTCCTGCTCCTACTAGATTCCCTCTTTGGGAACCTAGTTCTTGATAGTTCCAGTTGTTCTTGGTAACTTTACCTGGTTCGGAACCCTAGCAAGGATTCTGGGAGATATTCCTGTATAATTCATAGGTTCCTCTTTGGCAGTGGTGATCTGATAAAACATCTCTTAAGAAGCAGGCAAAGCCCCGATTTGGCATTTGCCAATTTTTGAGGTGTAAAAAGACTCCCACTGTGACACACATCAAGCTATGGTGATGTTACATCAACGGGCGTGGCATTCACTTTCCTGGGCTTGGCCAAGCTGCACCTAGCACACCACTGCCTTGGGCTTAAGCTAAAGTGAGTGGGTTTTGTTCCTTGCAACCAAATACCATGTTATATCAAATTAAGACACCATTGATTAGCTAGTTTATTTACAATCAAAACCAAACAAGCAAACTGTACCACTCTGCCTGCTAAGTCACGATATGATGCTGCAGGGACCATCCTGTGTCAGGCAGGAAGTCAGTGGTTCCAGTCTCTGCTCATCTGACACTCCTTGGGCTGCCTATTCCTCTGGGTTTGCAACTTTCCCTACCCTTCTGTTGCTTAGGAAATTCTTTTCATGGTATCTTAGTAACAAATGCAACACAGCTTCATTTACTTGTAGTTATCTTCTTTTCTTGAATCTAGTAAAAAACAAAATAAAACAAAACAAAAAAAAACCCTTATTTTTGTGGAAAGAATACAGAGCTGTAGCTGTTCCTCCAATGAGAAAAACAACGTGCTTTCTTAATGTTCAGTGGCCTTTCCCTCCATTCCCAAGCTTTTCTCCGCAGACAATAACTTTTCACTGATAACACAAAATCATAGGTAATTTTCTTAAAGACATTTTAAATGGCTATTAAACTCCATGTATATATTCAAAATGTATAGTACTAACATTTTGATTAATTCAAATGAACTGAAGACAAAAGTCAGATGGCTCCTCTGCTATTAATGACCATTACATCAGGGCAGCCAACCTGACCCAGAGCTTTAAGTTTCCATCAATTATCAGATGAATCCTAGTTTCAGATGTTACAACATGAAAAGGAAAGTGCATCTCTGAATTAGTGAAACATGGTGTCTTTGCTATAGAAAACATCGTGGCTCAGTATCTGTCACCTTCTCCAAGAACCCTTTCTGGCCACCTTGCCACCCTCCTCTAAGCTGGACCAAGCACCCCTGCTGTGTTCCTTTAACCCCCAGTGCAGATCCCATTTTTCACACTTTGTGTGTGATATCATTTTTCCTGAAGAATGTATGTTTGAGAATTTTCTGCTCTATCATCACCTGGCAGAGAAAGAAGAGTGACTGTCCCTCTGTGTTTCTTCTTACAAGGGCATTGATCCCACTCACGAGGACTCCACCCTTATAACCTGATCACCTCCCAAAAGCTCGACATCCTAATATGATCACCCTGGGGACTGGGGTTTCCAATTATGAACTTTTGGGGGAACATAAACATTCAGCCCACAGTACCCCTGATGTGGGAAACCAAGTCATACTAAAATTCTAAAGGGTCATAATGGCTGAGCTCTTGCCTTTTTAGACAGGTAGAATAAGCTAACTCAAGGAAGGTCTTGGTTTGAACTTTAGGCTGCCATAGGGAAATTTTGAGCCAGACTGCTTTTCAGCGTCTAAAATCAGACCACTTAAATGGTTTCATCTGTTGGCTTTAGACCCTAATTTGGAGCCATAAGGTCCAAGTCAAATTGTGAGGAAAGCCTAGGTCATCTCGGGGCTCTGCTTTTGGGCTTCATTCTTTCTTTTTTACAGGATTGGATTGGGCAAGGAACCAGCATCCTGAAACTGTGGGTGGTCTCCCCAACCTGTAAGGGAGGGCGCAAGGGGAAATCAAGTTTCCAGGTCTCCAAAACCCAACTCCGGTCACTATGATACCCTGAATGTTTATGTTTTCCTTAAATGGGGAACATACTCAATTTCTTCCAGATCTTAATTCTTATTCTCTTTCACGAAGGTATCTTATTTCCCTCCTCTATTTGTTTTCAAAATTTCCAAAAATAAGTTACCTCTGTCATTTTCTTTACTCGTAACGCTCTTCCGCCCACATATTGCTTTAGGTCTAACCTAAAATAGGACAGTGGAAGAAGGAAATACCAGTTATTGTTATCAATTCAATAAACAAAACACAGAAATTCAAAGAATGACAATACAGTTTTCCTGGTTTTGGTGTCTTGCACACAGGGATATTGGAAGAAATATCAAAGGGTTGGAAAGTGGGGCCCAGGCCAACTGCATGTGTCTGTGATTTAATGTTCAGACAGAGGTGGGTGGGGACCTCTCCCCTGCTTTACAAAGGCAGAAATGAACCTCACGGAACTCTTCTTGCTCAGGGAGGCTTTGTGGATAAGAAACCTCAAGAATGAAACACTTAATTATAACCAAACGTGGAGCCATTGGAGGAGCAAGGGCCAGGTTGGGCTGTCTTATGAAGCCTGTCTACAAAAACCAGGCAGCTTCTTCCAAAATTTGTAAGAGATCAATGACAAGCTGGAATTTTTCATTTCTGGGCACAGTGAGAAGTTAAATAGCCATCTTCATTTATGTTTTAAAAGCAAGTTAACTTCAGGCTCTCCACCCTTGGAACTTTCATATTGATATAATTTCATGATTGGGGAAAAATATTTCAGTCATTTCCCTAACTCTAATAATTTCCATCCATAACCTCAAAAGGAGAAGGTAAAAAATTACAAATGGGTGTGATGAGGAGGTTGCTCTTGAGTAGTGCCAACAGTGGGGACTCGGAAGGTGCTCAGCTGTTCTCACTCTGTTTTGGTGGGCTGAGGTGGGCTAGGGACTGAACCAGGGCCTATTGCATGCTGGGCAAGTGTTCTACCACTGAGGTGCATCCCAGCCAGTTTGTGTGTGTGTGTGTGTGTGTGTGTGTGTTAGTGGAAACTGAACCCAGAGTCTTCTCATTCTAGGCAGGAGCTCTACCAACTAAGCTACATGCCTAGCCCCACCCCATCTCAGTCCTTTTTCCATTTTTATTTTGAGACAGGATCTTGATGAATTGCCCAGGCTGGCCTCCAACTTGGGCCCTCTACTCTCAGCCAGTGATTTGCAGGACTGCCAGTGTGCACCCCACCCCCACCACCATGCTCATTCTTTAAACAAAAACTTCTTTTGTGTGAACATTTATCTATGACAGGATTTTATACAACCTGTAGATGCATGCAAGATTTCTTTTCTTTTTGCATAAGTTATCTGGTTTATATAGGAAGTTAACATGTTTCCTGGTTCTCTATTTATAGTTCAAATGACTTGACCAAGATAGTTGAACTAGAATATGGCAGATCCAGGTTTGAACAAATTCCTCTCTTACTCTAAATCTTACATTCTTTCCTTTACATTATGTTGCCAAGTGCGCTTGCCAGTCTATGATGGAATAGGGTAAAGTATATTTGAAGCAGAAATGAAAATTTTATCATTTGATCAGGCAAATCTTACTATAGTATCTCTGGGGAGTCTACAAACCAGTAAACATGAAGGTGATTTACAGAAGAAAAAGTGAAACTATCATCATTGTCCATTCCATTTTCTTTAAGGCAGTACTTAGGATGGAACCCAGGACTTCATGCATGGTAGACAAATGCCCTACCACTGAGCTGCGTCCCCAGCCTCACAGGGTCATCAATGAAGCAGTCATTTCTGGGGGATTTCTAATCACCTCTGTCTACAGAGTCCGCCATTGTCCACCCACTCTCTGCCCACCTCTAGCATTGTAGAGAGACCCCTCGTGTGGATTTTAATCTACATGTTAACCTCAGAAACTCACATTTTGAATCTCTAATCTGGAGGCCCCACTATGCTTCACCCCCTGAGCCCTTGGGATTCTAGAATTTTCCACCCTGGAGACATGTTTAGCCTGTGGTTAAGCATGGCAATCACTATCCTGCCTCATCCAGATATACCTTGCTAACATAAAGTTTGTGGGAAATTGTCAGGAAAATGTTGGGTATTCTTGCAGTGGAGTCTCTGGGTCACAGGTTGGGCATCCAGTAGAGAGGACAATAGAATAAATTACTAAAGTAATGACTTTAGTGCAGAACAGTTTCCACGGCTGGGTGGCTGCACTGAAGGAATTCAACCTTCCACTTCAATTCTTGCTTCATCTATTGCAAACCAGTCTCTATTTTCCCTCCTCTCTGCACTCATTACCAAAGCTAAAGTAATATTTAAATACCATGAATCAATTCACTGCTTCACATCTTCCACTAGCTTGCAATCATTCTCAGAAATCAAACTCGGACTGCTCACCTCAGCCTGCAAGGCCTTGGAAGATTTGGCCTCTAACTGGCCCTGCAACCTCTTCTCCCATCAGCCTCTTCCCGGTTCACTGGGTTCCAGCAGCCTTACCTTTGCTCTTCCCTGATAGGCCAAGCCCTTTCCCTCTGCAGGGCCTTGGCACCCTCTGTTTTTCTCTGCCTGGAGTAGCATTCCCCGAGGCTTTGCCAGCTGAACCCTCAGTTCTCAGCTCCAATGCTGCTGCCCTGGACAGCCCTTCCCAGGCCACTTCACCTGAAGTGGCAAACCTCCTCCTCTGATCATCCTCTACTGCATTCCCTGATCATTTCCTTGTAGCACTTTTCTGCTGGTTGCAATTCTCTCCTTTTCGATTGGTTGATTTGTCCTGGCTTATTGTTCTCTCCCCACTAATAGAATGTAAAGTTGTGAGGATGGGTTTTAATCAGTGTTGAGTCTTTAACAGGACACACAGTAGGTGGTTAATAAATGTTTGTTGAAAATATAGGAGAAAATGTTCAACATCTCTAGTAATTAGAGAAATACAAGTCAAAACCACTTTAAGATTTCATCTCGCTATAGTCAGAATGGCAATTATCAAGAACCCAAGCAACAATAAATGTTGGCGAGGATGTGGGGGAAAAGGTACACTCATACATTGCTGGTGGGAATGCAAATTGGTGCAACCACTCTAGAAAGCAGTGTGGAGATTCCTTAGAAAACTTGGAATGGAACCGCCATTTGACCCAGCTATCTCACTCTTCGGTTTATACCCAAAGGACTTAAAATCAGCATACTACAGTGATATAGCCACATCAGTGTTTATAGCAGCTCAATTCACAATAACTAAACTATGGAACCAGCCTAGATGCCCTTTGATAGTTGAATAGATAAAGAAACTGTGGTACATATACATAATGGAATATTATTCAGTCTTAAAAGAGAATAAAATTATGGGTTTTGCAGGTAAATAACTGGAGTTGGAGATTATTGTACTAAGCAAAATAAGCCAATCCCAAAAAGTCAAAGGCCAACTGTTTTCTTTGATATGCGGATGCTGATCCATATGGGGTAGAGGGCAAGGGAAGAATAGAGGAATTTTGGACTGGGTAGAGGGGAGTGAGGGGGGAGGGGGCATTGGGTGGGGGATATGGTGGAATGAGATGGACATCATTACCCTGGGTACATGTATGATCACACAAATGGTGGGACTCTACATCACATACAACCAGAGAAATGAAAAGTTGTGCTCCATTCATGTACAATGAATTGAAATGCATTCTGCTGTCATGTATAACTAAATAGAACAAAAAATAAAAAATAATAAGCAGTCCAAAATAAATACATAAATAAATAAATATTTGCTGAACAACTGAATCCCTTAAATTATTTGGCTTTTTGTCCTTTAGACTTTAGGACCTGACTCTGAATCCATATCTTGGGAAGTTCCTCTATTTATGACCCCATCATATAAAAATCCCCTCTATAAATTTGTACCAGCTTTCTTGGGGGGGGGGGATGTGTTCCAAACAGGATGTAATACGCTATGAAAATTTCCAAGTGTCAAATGATAAATGTGAAACAATGGAAAATTGCTCTGGATGGTTGCCTTCCTGTGAGTCCACGTGTGGCCTCCACATAGCACTGTTGAGCCAGGCCACTGACAGCATTAGATATTTTGGATCTCTTGTCACTTTTTTTTTTTTTTTTTTTAATAACTGGCTCCAAGCATGGCTCAAGTTTAATACCCTTTCTCTGGCTTCTCTTTTAGTTCTTAAGACAGGATATTACATAAACCTAGAATTCCAGAATATGTCCTTCTGATATTTATTACTAAAACCACTAAGTTCTAGAAATACAGTTTGCCTTAAGGGGAATTTAAAATGCTTTTACTCATATGATGCTGTTTTTCCCCACTTTTTGCTTCTTTTTTTTTTTTTCAGGCGGGAGTGTGTTTTTTAATGAAGGGCGGAATGGGTCAGTTAGTTTCTGTAAAAATCTTAAGTTTTCACAGTTCAGCACGTGGACACAAAGATACGCATATCTATGGATTAACCACACTGGCTCAAAGTTCCTTCATATGGTGCTATTTCAGTCATAAAATACCTTTTTCCTTCCTCATCTACTCTGTGGACCTTATATTTACAGTTAAAAAAAAAACCCACATTTAGATTGCTGATTTCATTTAATGTTTACACACTGTGGAGTTTTTAAAGAAGAAACAACTCATTTTTCCAGAAAAGGAAACCAAGTCAGAGAGGTTGGGTCCCCAAACTGTATCCTACTTGACCACCTTCGGGTCTTCGGGGGATGAGGACCTTACCTTATCACTGTCACATGTGGTTTACCTAACGAAATTGAATAATCCTTTATCCTAGTTATGGACCTATCAATACAATCAACAAACTGCAAAAGAGTTACTTTATTTAGAACAGTGATTTCTGAGTTTTTTTTGTTTTTTTTTTTTGTTTTTTTTTTTTATAAAAATCCTTTTATTTTCTTCTACTCTCAATTCTCTTGACTTGAGAATACTTGGCCAGGAAGTTCTGGATTTTCCTTAGATACTGAGTATTTTAATATGGAATTCCCTTGATTCCAGTCAAAAGCAGTGGATCTTCATGTTTCAGTTCACCTGTGGTCTCATCCCTTCCTGAGCTCAAAATGCTGATGACTGTACAAAGGCCTCTGCTTTCATAATGCCTTTGAGGACCCTAAGAGACTCAGGGATAATTTATACACAGAGTCTGATTGCAATTTGTGACAGGTATTTGTGAAAAGCAGATTAAGTACAAGTCATATTCAAGGCCATATCCAACAAGTAGTTTCAAGCAGTTTGAAATATTCAACACTACTTGAATAATTGAGTTACAACTACAGGCAGGCAGTATTTTCTCTAGCCTCTGGTTTATCCTAATGAGTTTTAGTAGGGGTGGATTATTAGGATCACCCAAATTCTAGGACAAAAGACTGTCATATACCCTTGACTGAATAATAGATGCTATTTCTCTTTTTGAGAAACATTTTCTACTGAGGGACACTGTAGACCCAGATACAGGAAAGAAAAGCATTTCCTTCTAAAACAACCAGGATATATATTTAGTGACTGATCATTTCCCTTTGCTGCATATCCCAATAGCTATTACTAGGGTAGCAACTCACTAATACTTATGATGTATGTATGGAATTTTATGAAAACCATTTACAGAGTTGCTTATGTATACTCTTTTATTTTCTCCTCCCACAACCCTGTGAGTTTTGTTATCTTTGCTTGTGATAGAGGAAATGAAACAGCAATTCAGTGGCTTGTCCCAGACCATCCAGCACATCAGTAACCACGATCTGGATCCCGCTTGCAGGCTCTGCAGCTTGGGCTTCCTCCCAAGGCGGCCTTTCAGCACAAGTTTGTCCACTCATTGTGAGATCCTTTGGGAGGAGTTTTCTGAAAAGTTTAAATTGAAGGATGAGGAAATGTTAAATCACATTATCACTTTTGAGCCCTAATCACTAGACTCCAGTAACGATTTCTAATTTGTCTTCTTAATTAATTGGCTAAGATGATGTTCCCCTTGAATAACAAGCTGCTGAATAATAGGACTTACTTTTTTTTTATTTCAAAGGTGTGTGAAACTTGCAGTTGGTCATTCTGGGGAGGAAGAAGGAAACTGACTATATAGTTGTGACTCTTTCTTTTTCCCTGCCCTGGTTACTCAGTAGCCTCACTCTTCTTTTGTCTCTGGGCAGCAAAAGGATAAATGGACACAGATACACTATGGAACAAATGGGCATTATTACAACACACTCGTATAGAATTTGCTTCTGGGATGTTAGAAAATAACGCTTATCAGCCTAATGCTCATCTTGGCCCTATTGAAACTGCCTCTTGTGACAATAAAAGGAAAAATCATGATTAAAAAAAAAATTGGAAAAGCTTTTCAAAATGAGTCAGGAGGCCATTAAGAAGCAGGACTTAGAACTGATGCTGCTGCCTGGGAACGTGAACCCAGGTCACCTTTGCCCTGGGACTGTGGCATCTAGAACAGATAATTACCTTGTAGACTCAAGATGCATATCAAAAGATTATGGCACTCTTGTTTTATGGATATTTTTACTGAGGACATGCATTCTTTTCTTTATCATCTGTGAGTCACATAGCCCCTGTCGCATAACACGTATTCTCAACTCCAGTAGGAGTTTCCCCACTAAAGAATTTTTACTGCCTTCTAATAAATCAACACTGTTTGCTTAATACAAGCTCCTAGCTTCTGTGTCTTTGGAACACTGATTTAGAGCTGTCTGATCTGCAATTCTTAAGATCCCAAATTAAGTTCTTTTTACTTTTGAAATTTCTGAGTTTGGATCAATCAATAGTTTCCCTCGAGGTCCAGAACAAATTAACTTGCTCAAATTAACACTTGATACCTGGATAGACTTAGGGGCTACCTGGGAGGCTACATGTGTGTGTTTTTTTGCGATCACAAAAGGCACCATCCTCACTCAGAAGGCCCTGTGCTAGGCAATGCTCTGTTCTTACCATCTCAAAACGCTCAGTCAGTTTGAAGAAGGGATTTGCATTTCCACTTTGCACTAAGCCCTGAAGATTATGCAGTTGGTCTTATTGGTGCCTTAAGATATTCACAGACAGTGATCTGGTCTGGTCAGAGCTCTGCTGGATGTTGAGTCTCCCCAAAAGTTTGGGCACAACCTGACACAAAGCTGACATAACTCCAGATCAAAAAGAACCTGCAGTTCTTGAAGGCTTGTGGTATGTGGGCCAGAGATCCCAGTTCACAGCAAGGACAGGGGACACTGCCCACCTGCCTGATAGAGGGTTTCCATCTTAATTAAAGCAGTGAGGTGGAGACATGATGTCTTGCCCCAAATGCCAGGATGATATGATGGAGAGCCCCCAGAATTGTAATCCTGTAGTCTTTTGTTTGGGATTCTTTTTCCACAAAGCCACTTCACTAAACAGAGTATTGGCACAGGCAGATAGGAAACAGATTTGATATACGACTATCAAGTTTTAAGCTTTGGATATTTGTTAATCCATTTTATTTTTGAAAGCATTTTTATTTTAGAAAAATTTACCTTTATACTTTATAAAGTAATATGAATTGAGAAACATAATATTTCATTACTGATTAGCAGAAAAAAAATTTAAACCACAGTCCTACTCCCCAGAGACCATCATTTGCCATTTAATACACATATATACACTTATATGTATATATTTATATACATATATAAACTTATATTGTAATGCTGTACTTCATGGTATCACAGAGTTGCTCTTTTTTGCATTTAGCATTTTGAGAACATGATCCTATGTCATACCTTGCATTTCACCCACCACACGATCTTAATCAAATTTAGGGTTCTGAATTAATTTGTGTGGTGTGTGATCTCAATCAAGTCTCATTTGTTGCTATTTTAAACAGTGCTGTGATGACTAGGTATGGAATAAAATTTTTGCCATCATCCATGACAACTTTAGAATAGTTTTCCAGAAGTGAATTTTCTGAGTAAAAGAGATGAACCTACTGAGAGATGCTTGTCCAACTGCAACTGCTGTATCAATTTCCATTTGTCAGCAGAGCTGAAGGGTTTGGAGAGCATGCAGGGCATGGTGGCGCGTGCCTGTAATCCCAGTGGCTCGGGAGGCTGAGGCGGCATGATCACAAGTTCAAAGCCAGCCTCAGCAATTTAGCAAGGCTAGGTAACTTAGCAAGACCTTGTCTCAAAATAAAGATTTAAATGAATAAAAGGACTGGGGATGTGGGCCAGTGGTAAAGCTCCCCTGGGTTCAATCCCCAGTACAAAAAAAATAAATAAATAAATAAAGAGTTTGGGGAGCATTATTAGAATCCAATATGGAAACTCAAGTTTTGTGAGTGGGTGAGAGGTTGTGAGTCATATTGAAAAAGGGCTCTTTCCTGACTCTCATGCAATTTCTAGAATTGCAAAGGGTCAGTAGGATGGGGGTATAAATGGTGATAGTTTTTATGGTTTGTAGTCTAGGCAACCAGTGTGCGGTGAAAATTATCCTAAAGAGATTACTGCCAAGAGGTTGCCCAAACATTCTATTTGCCTGTAATTGCACCTTATAGTTATATATAACAGCATGATCACATGGTGCTGAATCAGGATTTATAAAAATTGCACTACAACCATGTCCTGTAATTTGAAAAAGCAAAACAAGACTTCTTTTTTGCTCCTTATTCAATCGGTAGTAATCATTGGCTCATTTGGGCCCCCCTTCTCTCCCCCTCCAGCTATACTTAAGATTTTTCTTTTTTGTCACATAGAGAAGCAGAGGCCTTATACTGTGACCCTTCAAAAGCTTCCTTTATACATAAAAATTTCAGCTCAAATCTCTTTTATGTTTACAAACACTGAGTCTCATAATCCCCGAGACCATTGTACCCTGGGAATTCTAAGGCAGCCCATGGTAAAGAGTGCCCAGTTTTCTTTGGAGAATCCATATGTAATCCTCCTGTATGAAATAGGCCTGTCTCTGGGCTTCTGGAAAAATAAAACCAGTAAGAGGGAAACACAAGCATATCTACCAGAAGCACAGCTGGAATTCAGAGGCTCAGTTCAAGCACAGCTGGAATTCAGAGACTCAGTCCATCAAAGGAGCCTTTGTGTTTTTTTTTTTTTTAATCAGCAAAGATTGTATTATTGAACTGTAGAGGTGATACACATAGAGAAGAATGAGAATTCTGTGGTTCTGTGATTACAGATCACACACAGTTTTCTAGTAAGTGAATATGTGATATACAATACCCTTCGCAGATAGACTCCCCTGTAGGTTATAGATGACACTCCAGGAACATGTGCTAATGTCAGAAAGAACCATTGCCTGCTGATAGTCAGGCAGTCATTTTCAGTGAGCAGTGGCTTAGGTCTGTGGTTTGTTTAATTCCCTACCCAAAAAATGCAATGGATTACATAATCTTTACAGTGGGCAGTCTTAGAATTCCCATGCTACAATGGCTCATTCTTTTAAAGAGGTATGAGATATGAGTTAACCATTTATCAGTAATTATGATATGCATTTTTTTCTTTTTCTTGCTTTTTTTTAGAGTTGCTGGGAATTGAACCCAGGGGTGCTTAACCAGTCAACCACATCCCCAGTCTTTTTTATTGTTTTTTTAAATTTGGAGGAAGGGTCTTGCTAAGTCACTAGGGGCCTCCCTAAACTGCTGAGACTAGCTTTGAACTTGTGATCTTCCTGCCTCAGCCTCCCAGGGCTGGGGTTACAGGTGAGGTCCAACATGCGTGGAGGTATGCATTATTTTCTTGTTTGGTTCCTTCCCTTCTTTTCCTTTCTCTTGCACATCCTTCTGTTTTCCTTTCCTGCACCTGCATTCTTTGCTTGAAGCTCTTACTCACATCGCCTTAATTTCCAACACATTTCCTCTCATATTTGTAATTTTTGCTTAACTCTTTCCCTTTTTGTTTCTACCCGAGCCATGATTACTTTTATTTTCCTCCCAGCGGTCTAATTTCTCTTCATGCTTGTCACAGTTAATTGAATAAGATGAAGAAAGACTCTTCTTCTCATACTTAAAAAAGAAACTGCCCACTATCTGGTCTTAGTTATTCCAGATTATCGAATAGAATCTCTGACTTTTTCTTTAAAATACCTGTTTAAAGAACAGTTTTATGCTTATGTAGAACACAGTGGGGATGTGGAGTTTCAAATTTGGTGTTCTGACTCCTCTGTGTCACTGTATTTTTTTTTTTTTTTTTGGTACTGGGAATTAAATCTAGGGACATTTAACCACTGAGCCCCATCCCCAGTCCTGTTTACTTTTTATTTTGAGACAGGGTCTCACTAAGTTTCTGAGGCTGTCCTTGAACTAGCAACCCTCCTGCTCGACTTTCGGAGTGACTGGGATTATAGGTGTGCACCACAGCACCTGGCCTCAGTGTTACTTTCTGAAACATGTTGAAGTGTGCTTATCACTAACCTTACTTTCTATTTCTGCTTTTAGATGTTTTGAATTGGAATTCACTTTCCTTGTCCAAGGAAAAATTGCCTGCCCTAAACTTGTTAATCAAAACACAAAGATGTTAAAAGGGAGCTATTAAAATCAATTAGAACCTCTTTAACTTGTGGAATAAAAAGATTCTGAGGGGACATTGAAAAAGTCTTCTGGTGGATTAATGTCGAGAATACATAAAGAACTCAAAATCTTAACACCAAAAAGAGAAAAAAAAAAAAAACAAAAACTGAAATAACCCAATTAATAAATGGGCAAGTGAACTAAACAGATACTTCACAAAAGAAGAAATACAAATGACCAACAAATAAATGAAAAAATGTTCAACATCTGAGCTATTAGGGAATTGCAAATCCAAACTACATGGAAAATATATCTCACTCCACTTAGAATGACAGCCATCAAGAGTACAAACAGTGACAAATACTGGAGAGGATGTGGTGAAAAATCAACACTTTTACACTGTTGGTGCGATTGAAAAGTAGTACAATCACTATGGAAATTAGCATGGAGTTTCCTTAAGAGACTAGGCATGGAACCACCATCTGACCCAGCTAGACCTCTCTTCAGTTTATCCTAAAGAATTAAAGTCATCATACTATAGCAATACATACATACCCATGTATACAGTATCACAAGTCACAAAGACTCAAACTATGGCAACAGCCTAGGTTTTGGTTTATGAATGAATGGATAAAGAAAATGTGGCATAGATGCACAATGGAGTTTTATTGAGTCACAAAAAAGACTGAAATTATGGCATTTGCAGAAAAATGGATGGAACATGAGAACATTATGTTCAGAAAAATAAGTGAAACTCAGAAAGTCAGTGGTCATTATGTTTTCTGTCATATGTAGAATCTAGAGAGAAAAAAGGAAAAGAAAGCTACGTGTGTGAAGGGATCTTATGAAGACCAGCAGAACAAGGGAAAGGGACCAGGGGAGGGAAGAGAAGAAGGAAAGGGGAAATACTGGGGAATAATATTGGCCAAAGTATATTGTTATATGTGTGCAGGCACAAATATGTAACAATAAATCCCACCATTATGTACAACTTTAATGCACCAATAAAAATGTGGAAAAAAAGAAAAAGGCCTCTGGCACAGTGAATAGTTAGAAGATATGGTTTGCATGGAGAAAATTCACTCTGGCTATGAGTGTTTATCACAGAACTATTTCAGTCTTTTGAGGGCTCTCTGGAACATATATATTCATGTAAGGGGAGCATCTTACACTAAGGTATTGCTGGAATCCATTCTTGAATGCCTGTATGAGTGGGGAATCAGTTCTAAAATGTAGAGTATTGCAGATTTTTCAGGAAGTCATTTCCATACTTTCATAAATTGGTTCAGACCCAACTCTAGAATGTAATGCTATGTTTATGTATTTGTTCATGGCTGAGAGATCAAACACATCTGCCATCTCGAAGTAATGAAAAAGTGTCTTACTACATTTCATTAAATCAGGTTGATAATATATTCCATATTTTGAAATCATCAAAATCAATTAAGATGCTCATGTGTTTAGTAAGAATATTTGGGAGGATAAAATGGTGCTTATATAAAGGGTATATTCTATCATTTTCCCTATAATGTGGTTTCCTTACTATATTTTTTCTCTACACTTGACATTTTCACAGTGGGATGGACTGAAGCTCTATCAGACACAAATACTCGTAGTAAAATGTGACTCACCTCTTTATTCCACTGTGAAAGTTGAAAAAGCAGTAACTTAAGTGTGTGGCTGACTCAGTTAATTGCCCAGTGCAGTCTTTATTGAAATTATCCTGAAATCTAGAAATTAGAAATGAAATAACCCATGAAGTCATCCTGACCCAGCCATTTTAGACCAAGGTAAGAGTCTTTTCTGGGGGCGTTTTTTCAATCAGTTTTATAATAACCAATGGACCACATTTCTATTCTAACTTGCTGCAAAACTGTAGCACACATCACTGAGAAGCATAGTACATCTCCTGAAATGAAGTAGCACTTCACTTCAGTTTTCAAGTTAAAAACAAGTTGGGTCAGCCCCTAACACCCAGGAATGCTTTTTGGAAAGTTAAGGAGATTTATTCATGAAGTCTAATTTTATCAGTGTCTCGTGGAGTAGAAGGTTTATCATGGGAGAGAATTTGTCTAGGTGTGGTGGCTGGACTGGAGAGAAAGTTCTCTATATCTGACAGACCATTGAGCCATCTTTTCTCTGCCAGCTGTTAATACTGGGCATGAGAAGCCTGGATGGAGCCAGGAACGGGCCCCTGACTTGGTGGACTGTGGAAAGTGGTGAGTGCAGTAGATTCAAGTGTGCACTAGTCCTAGGCAGGTGTGATTGTGGCTTCAAGATGATTTCCAAATCCGTCAGTACAGCAAAGTGGACTGTCAACATTCTAGTCCATCTCAGGATTTGCTCTTTCCCTGATTCCTTGACCACACTCCTTTGCCTCTCTCTAGAATATCCTATCCCCTTGTCCACCTGGAATATTTGGATTTGTCTTCTAAAACTCAGTTTAGCTCCCGTGTTCTTTAGCAAGTTTTTTTTTTTTTTTAATTTTATTTTTAGTTAGTAAGTTTTTGATGAACCCAGAGATAACTCTTTCTATACTCTCTATACCAGATACACATGCTCTATTTTTTTTTTTTTTTTTTTTTTTGTTTTGTTTTTGTTTTGTTTTACTTCTTCCAAGCAGTGTGATGTACTTATTTACTTGACTTATCTGGGTACTTCCTCTGATGGGCCATGAGCTTCCTATGGATAAGACCATGTCTTCCTTCATGTTTGTGTTTGCTGTGCCTTGCTCAGAACCCAGCACATAGTGGGTGTTCATTGCATTTAAATAGAACAAATGAATATATGAGAGAAGAGGCACATTTTTAGTGTTATGAATCTAGGAGGTGGCACATCCAGAGATAATGGAGAGGGTGTTTCTATATTGTGAGGGAGATTAGATTAAATGTTAGCTAAGAAAATGCCATGAATCAAGTAGCTCCTGGCTTTTCAGGGATCAGAGATGCAGCACAAAGAAGGAAAATTAGAATAATCCAGCCTAACTCTCACTTAAAGTGAGCAGTGCCTTCTGGGACTTGATGGACATCTGAGAGATGGCTTGCATTTGAATGCTCCAGGGCTGGAGGGAGAAGGAGCTTAACAGATGGCTGTGTTTGTTTTTCAGGATTAGGCGCAATTTACCTGTTTGGGGCCTTCATCTGAGCAATCAGGAACCTTTAGCTATTATCACTGTCTTTTATTCTTCATAAAAACACCTAACGGTAGCTACCAAGTTTTCTATTTCTTCTTTTCTCCCTGATGGCTTAAACCAATGACTCAGATCCCAGATCCCCAATGTTCTGGCCACTTCCCCTCACTTTTCATGTGGCTCCACAGTCACAAGAACAGTGACCAGTGAATCTTGTGATTCTGGCTCAATTAATTCCAGAGAAAGTTCCCTGTCCTCCCTCATTTTAGTGCTTATCAGAGACACCCTCAAAGCAGAAGGCTAAAGCTGTGATTGGTTGATATGGATAAAAATATATACAGGCATAGAAGTAAGAATTAAATTAGTGTAGCATTCATGTACCCAAGGAGAACTGGGGTAGGAAGAATGATATTAAATAAGTGACCAGGGGCACAGCAAGTTCATATTTACAAAAAAATTTGTTAATATTAGATATAAATTATAACAGAAGAAAGCTTTCTTTCTGTGTTATATATTCACATTGCTGTTTTTTAAAAATTTCTTTTAGTTGTTGATGGATCTTTATTATATGCCGTGCTGAGAATTGAACCCAGTGCTTCACAAATACTAGGCAAATGCTCTACCACTGAGCCACAAACCCAGCCCTCACACTGCTGTTTGCTGATCAAAAAGCAAAAACAAAATAACTTTTATGTCTTCAAAGGAAAACCATTTCTAGTTCAAATTAATATATTGAATTGTTGAAGAATAAGAAATGTGAGAAAGATTTAAAAACTCAAATATCAAGGTATATACAGATTTTTTAGGGAACAAGTACTTACACATATTTTATGGGAAAAACTAAAACAAAGCCAGGATATGTGAATATTCTTATTCAAGACAGAGTTGATTGTAGGACAAAGGGCATATTTAGAGATAGAGCAAAATGTATACTTATAAAAGATTCAATCTGTGAGGGTGATTTAGCAATTCTAAATATCTGAATCTTGCAACTCTGCTTTAGTCTATGTAAAGTCAAAATTAGGCCATTTAAGGGAGTAGACATATTCAAGATAAGCCACACATCAAGGAAGACTGAGCAGTCATATGGCATCACCTGGGGCCTGAATATATAATCAAACCTCAGAATTAGCCAACCACCCAGCTGCCTGTTAAGGACAGAGCTGATCTCTGATCTCCACCCTTATTCATGTGTTGAAGCCCTAATGCCTGGTACTTAAAAGCATGACTATATTTGGAGATAGGATCTTTTAAAGAGGTCATTAAGGTTAAATGAAGTCATTTGGGTGGGTCTCTAGTCCAACACAACTCTCTAAGAAGAAGGGGGACATTAGGACAAGCAGCCAGGAGTGCCAGTGCACAGACGAGACGCCTCTATCAACCCTGCAGGGAGGCCTCAGGAGAGACCAACCCTGCCACCGCCTTGCTCTGGGACTTCCAGGCTTCAGAACTCTGAGAAAACAAACTTCTATTGTTTCCGGCACCGAAACAATATTTGTTTTGATATTTGTTTATGGTAGCCCTACCGAGTGATACATTGCCTTATCTTTGGACTTCTTGATAAATAAGGTCATGTAATCTTTTCGTTTGTTTAAGTCACATGAGTGGGGTTTTATGTTTCCTTCTAACAGAGTTGTTCACAGCACACAAACACAAAAGGTATTGTAGCAACATCATTCTTCTCTAAGTGAAAGTAAGTCTGTGGATATGAGATGTAGTTAGAAGGTCTAACACTGAAGGCCAGAAGACCACAGAGGACTATCTTGAGTGACACTGTCAGAGCACCAAGAGAAGCAGTTCATGTTGGAACCCAGAGGAAGGTGAAGATGTCGAAGAAGTGGTAGCATTTTAATTTTTTCCCAAACACCAGGGTTGACTTTTGGTTTCTGTTCTTCCCACCCTCCCATAACTGGACTGCGGCATGGAGACTTATGAGGATTTGGTTTGTGGTCAAGGGACAGAACCAAGCTGATTGCTCCATGCGTGGGCTTAGACCAACGACTATGACCTCAGCTAACCAGTCAAATTAACTAGCAACAGACGAAAAACACAAATTTTGCCAGCTTCAGGGAATGAGGACTTATCAGGCTCTATGTAGTAGTTAGAGTAGGACGGCATGGAACCTATCTAATTTTATGGGTTTTCCCCTATTAATTTAGGTTATCCAAGTTCTGACTTCAAAGCAGGAAGTTGGGAAGCCAGTAGGTAAAGAGGTCAACCACCAACATATAAAAGCAAACAGCCCAGGCTTGGCTCTGAGCTAGGAATTAAGAAATGTTCCTCTCATGACTAAGTAAAAAGCTATTTTTGTTGAACCATGTGTTTTTTCTAGAGAACAGTGGTCAGGCTGACTGTAGCCACATCATTTCATGGTTTCAAGACTTGGAATCAAAGAGCTCCTCTTTGGTCTTCCTGCCCACAGCATCTTCCCTTCTAATTCATTCTGCTTTTTGCTGAAGCTTCCTAAGATCCTTTTGTTATCTCCTCCCCCACCTCCAAGTCATGCCTTTGGCTTTTAAACTGCTGAAGACATCCCTGGACTGTCTGCCCAGCTGACAGTCCCACATTCTATCTCCGAGAACCTAAAGAGACTTGGAAGTGTGAGTTGTGGGGTAGATTGTTTTACGCCACATTAGCAGAACAGTAAAATCTATTGTGCAGAGAGGAAAGGATGAGAAAAATATGCAGAGAAGTCAAGCTGAGAAAGTACATGGCTGGAAATAGCATTGAGGGGTCAAGACCAGGCAAGTTTTCATTCCTGGTTCCAGGATGGGGGAGATCCAGCTGCCCATTCTGCCCTTGCATGCCTTCAGATACCTTGGTTTTTCAATTCTCTTACTCCCTTTGACCTGTAGTAGTTTGAGTGATTTTCTGATACTTGGTTCCAAAACTACCTTGACTAAGGTGAAGTGAAGGTCAAGCCCTTGGCTTAGCCTTGAAGACCACTGCCACTGTGGCCATCAGAGATTGGTTTTCTTTGTATCCCTCTGCTATCCTAGGTGGAGGTCCATTTATACCAGTCTCCTTTCTGTCCTCCTCTCAGAGCTTATACATTTCCAGCTCTCTCCTTGTTTCACATTGTTTCTTCTACCTGAAATACTCTTCTTCGCCTGTTGGCCTACTAGGATTTTACATGTTTTAAAGGTCAACTCAAGTTTGCCCTTCTATGTAGTCTTCTACACATTTCCCAACCACAACAACTTCACCTTGTTTTAAACTTCTATCATCCTTATTGTTTCTGTTACCATCTGTTTTAAAGTAGCAATTGCTATGGTAGTTGGTAAAAAATAAGCTATGTTATAATAAGAACAACACCTGATGCTAAAAACTCTAATACTGGAGTTTGGAAATAATATGAGAAAACAAAGAATGTATCTGATGGTGTCAGAAAAAGAAGAAAGTTCCCCAAATATATTGAAATATTAGCATTAATAAATTAATATAAATCTGTTAGAAAATATGCAATGTGCATGTTCATATGACAATTTTTATTCAGTTTAATTAACACTTCCACTGGCTATGATAAAGCCCTGTCAGGGAAAAAGAAGATATGAATGAGAAAACAAGAAATATAGAATGGAAGAAGAATGAGGAGAGGTTGGAGGAGACGGAGATCATGGTAATGGGAGTCGATGGTACAGAGAGGATAAGAAAGGGATGACACGGGGTAGATCCTTCTTCTTCCCTGCCTCTCAGGTAAAATAAATGATTCTCTGACACTACCTCCTCTTTTGAGGAGGAAAAGAGATAGAAGTTACCAGGATGAAGTAAAAAAGAACACTCAGTCGACAATGATGACAAGGACAACTGCTTCCCATGGGCATTATGGACTTGGCGTCCATGGCCTCTGACCCAGGGTGGGGAACTCTAGACTAGGACAAGAATGAATAAGTAGTGTGTGGTGACAAATTAGTATTTTTAAAAATGTACATTTGGATCCTCAAAGACCTGCCCATTCAACACCACCACTTAATGAATATCTACTGCACTCCCCATTATTAGACGGTTCATTAACATATAAAGTAGCCTCACCCGCCTTCCCTTGTAAATTATAGAAACTTAACCCAAGTCTGATAACACTAGCAATAAACATTACTTGGCCATTGCCCAGTTGATGCTCTGCCTCTTTGACTCATCATTGACCTTTGGTTCACAAGAGCTCCCCACCCTGTCTGTCTCCCTGTCTCTGGGTTTCCCAAGGCTAGTACTCCACGATTTGTATCTAGGTTAGGGTCCTTTTTCTCTCAGAACCTACTTCCCTAAGTTACAATAAGCAATATCCTGAGCTTTCTCTAGCATCTCCGGAGACAACACTGAAGAGTTTGAAGACCAGAACATTTCTATTGTGTCTATTTTCTATCCTCAATCATTTTTATTCAGTTGTATAAGAACACCAAATGCAACCTGAAGGGGAAAAGATATTACATACTGGTTTCAACCATGCTTATGAAACTTGAAAAGATTACTGCATTTCATTTGTTTGTTCTTCTAGCCTATTATTGATTTGATACCAGATACCCCCCTGACCAAAAAAAAAAAAAAAAAATTCCTGTGTTTCTGCAGGAATATTCAGAGGTGAAATAATTGGATTGTGAGAACTGTAATGTATTCGGTCCATCCTAGTTTGAATAGACTGATTGGGTGGTGACTGTAGGCAGGTGGGGCATGACGGGAAAAGGTGGGTCACTGGGGGCATGCCCTGGAAGGGTGCCTCTTCCCTGTAATTCCTTCCCTTTCTTCTTCCTTGCTGCCACCAGGGAAGCAGCTTCCCTCTGTCATGCCCTTCCTGTGATGTTCTACCTTCTTGGGCCCAGAGCAATGGAGCTGGCTGTCTATGGACCGAGAGCTCTGATACTGTGGGTCCCAGTAAACCTTCGTCCTCTAAATTGTTCTTGTCAGGTATTTTGGTCACAGAAATGCAAAAACTGACTAATGCACAGCCTCAATCCATAAGAAGACCCAACTATATCCCAAGCATTGACCCTGAATGGACCATCACCTAATGGGAAAACCACCCAGGGGAATTTAGAAGTAACAGACATGAAATCTAGCCTCTTTATTTTTAGAACTATTTATGCAAATGGAAACCTACCTTCTCTATCAACTCCCCACTTCCTGTCCCCATGCCTACCCTAATTCTCTTCCTTCACTCTACCTCAGAGATGATATTAACTAGTGTTGCAAAGGTGAGCATCTTCTTGTGTATCTGAGTATTTGTTAATATTAAAGTCAGCAAGACATGTTCTGACTTAATGATTCATTTTTATAAAGTAAAGTCTGTCCCTTATCTAAGAAGCTACAGTCCTAAATCTTGCTCCATTTACCGCAGTTGTATTCTAGAGAACTATGTACAACTCACAGAAGGACAAAACACCTTTCCTGTTTCACCTGAGGAATGAGCATGTGCTGATGGATGCCTTTGCTGCCTATCAGAGGCAACTTTCCTTCAGAGGTACCTCTCCTTGTGAATAAGCAAGCAGCTCTTCCACCGCCTACCATCAGGATGCGGGAAGCAGTCCTACCTTGCCTGGTGCCTGGCAGTCATTCTTTCCTTTATGGCCAAATCTCTATTCTGTTTTCACTTCTTCATCTTTCCTCAAGGTCAAAGCAGACCTACTGGGTGTACACTCCTTCCCTGAGGTGATATTCCTGGGTGCTTCTTTGCATTTTCAACTACATAGATTGGGATCCTGGAGAAGTGAAGCACCATCCCTCAAGTCACACCAAAATTGGCATGCTGTTCCTAGATTTTGAAATCCAAATTGAAGGTTTTTAGCTATCTATTCATCTAGTTGAATTTATATGATTCACTGTCCAAATCCAAGTCATAGTACTATGATGAAACATGAAACTAATTTTTTCCCAGGACTCAGATACCACAGATCTGACTGAACAGTTCACAACAAGGTCAATTCCAATCCCATCACATGTTGATCAGCTCATCCTGGAGCTGCAAAGCAGGACATTTAGGTTCGAAGAGGTACTGGCACAGTTTCTAACACAGATAGGCTCCTCGGCAGAAATTTGTTAGTTGAATAATACAGTCTTGATATCAGAAGCCATCTTTTGAGAGTCTCATTTTTCTTAAGATAGATGGTTTTGAATTCATGTTTAAAACAAAAAGAAAGGATAAATTATAGAGTCTCATCAGTGATTTGGAAAATAAAGTAAACCCTGCCTTCTGGAGGGGCTGCATCATTTGTGGAGTCCACTGTAGAGGAAAAACACATGCAAGACCTTTTTGTTAAAAATTCATTAAGATTTTCAAGATGGTACCTGTAGAGCATGAAACCAAGTGAAGGCCCCTGCCAAACATAGTCAGAGGCCTTGCAGTTCATGCTAGCCCCCCGTTTAACTAACATGTGCAAGTGCCTATTACTGAGGGCATTGTGCCTGCCATTGTCATGTGTAAAATTGCCTTCTTTCATTCTCATGACAACCATAGGAGTATCACAGAATTTATTTCATTTTATTTATATAATGTTTATTTGCTTTCTCTCTGTCGAACTCTGAGCCGACCACTTTCCCCTGGCTACCTGGCAGGTATAGGCAAAGGAAAACACACAGAGTGGAGAAAGGACTTTGGGAAGCCCCTTCATACAGAGAAGAGTATGAGAAAGGCCACCATCAGACAAAAGAGCCCCAGGGCCTCTGGAAGGCCCATCCCAGAACAGTGTTAGAGAAAAGCTGTTGCTTCAGAGAGGGCTCCTGGAATAACCAGTGACAAAGCTCCCAAACAAGGTCCCATCCCAGCCCTGAGCCAGCCACCCCAATCATGGCAGCCCAGCCCCAAGGAAAATGGCTAAAACTGCCCTTGTTTGGACTGCAGTTAGGGACATGTGAGGTCAGGGAATGAGGGACCGCCACGTTGCTGAGGGTTTCATCTGACTGTGTCCCTGTGGTTCAGCCCGACTGCACATGGGGTGGGCTCAGCAGCCGAGCAGAACAGCTGAGTAAGGAGAGGTGGAGGTGAACTTGGAGTCCATGTACATTTCCAGGGGATGAGAGACTGTGGCAGGACAGCTTTCCCCAGTGAAGAGAAAACAGAGGGGGAAATTTCTTAATTTGCTCCAGAACCTCCCTGAAGACTGCATAAAATGCTAGGTTTTGCTCAGCCCAAATGTAGGGCTTTTCCCACAGACAGAAAGTATGTCAGTTGTGAACAATGTATTTTTGCATATGCTAACATATGCTGTCTTGTACAATTTCTCCTCATTGACTTATGTAGACAATAATTAACATGAGTTGAGAACTTACAAGGTCTCTGGAAATGTTCTGTTTGCTTTGCATGTGTTCATTCATTTAGTGCTGAACAGTGCACTTATGCTGCTGTGGTCTGGATTTGGCAGAAGGCAGAAAGCACAACTCAAAGGATTGATTGAAGTGATTTTAATGAGGAGACTACTTTCAGCAGTGTGAATAGGATTAAGGGAATCTTCAAGGAATACAGACGTATCTGGAATTAGCAAGAACGGGAAACTGTTAGCATATCAGGCCTGAGGGGGCAGTCACTAAAACCTGATGACATCTTTAGATACGGCAAAAGCTACATTTTAGGTGCTGTGGCTACAGGTGAAGGAAGAGAGTGAGTCACTGCAAACATCCTGGTGAGGAGACAGTGGAGGATAAATGTTCCAACCCCTTTCCCTATGCCTGTGGATCTCCTGCCAGGGCTCCTTGTTTTCCAGCCCAAGGGAACCAAGGTCTAAGGTCAGAGTCAGCTTCCTAAGTCACAAAGAGGTAAAGGATGGCCAGGCAAGATTGGGAAAAAAAATGGCAATTATCCCCATTTTACAGATGATGAAATGGAGACCCAGAGGGGCTAGTTAGCTTGTACCAAATCACAGCTATTATGTTGCAAAGCAGGATTCAAACTTGGAAAGTCTCAGTACAAAATGAAAAAACTTATCACTGTGTTCTAAAACATGTCCTCAAATGGAATAGATGCATGACCTGTGACAATCCACTATGTGCTATCAAACTTGTTGGCTTAGAATACTGTAATTCGAGAAAGCCAGGCCGAGCAAACAAAAGTGAAGTTGAATCATTGTAAGCGTGTGAGGTTGAGTTACCCTCAATATAAAGAATAATTAGAGTGAGGATTGTAAAGTATTGCCTACGAGATGATTTAGGGACTTAGTTTTAAGAAAGGAGAAGAGTGAAGGGAAATGCTGAGAGATGTTATTGAACAAATTTTACTGTTATATCATATGCTTGTATGAATGTGTTATGACGAATTCCACCATCATGTTTAATTATAATACACCAATAAAAATACAGAAAAAAGTGTTTTTATTGAGTGTTATCAATAAAGAATAATTAGATAAAAATCAACAAAAAAGAAGGGAGATGAGTGGTTCGGAGTTAGCAGCATTAATTTCACACTTGAAAAGGTCACGTTTCTTCTCATATTTGTATTCTTTATAAGTTGCTTGAATCCAGCATTAATTTGACAACTAAACACTGAGACCCGCCTGCGTGTGCAGCATTGCTCCCGGTGCTGGGGACACTGTTACGAACAGAGCAGATGAAAGCTCCCCTCTCAAGGCAGAAGGCAGACAAAGAGCAGATAATGAGTCAGTATGAAAGCATGCTAGCAGAAAAACTAAAACAGAATAAGAGGACAGAGTGATGGGGAGGGAGAGAGGCACTTTTTCATATAGAATTATCAAGAGCGCTGTCTCTAACAAGGAGACAATTGAGCAGAGAACTTGAAGGAAACCTCTGTTTCATCAACGTTACAAAAGTGAACTTTATCTCAGTTGCATCATAAAGAATTTTAGATCTGGAAGGGACCACAGAGCTACCACACTCTATCATGAAGATACTGAGGTCCCAGGAAGGTAAGTCCTTTATCCAGAACCACATCATGAATAATTGTCAATAAAGCCTGAAGGCAGGGTAATATATTATCGGGCACCCTGTATGTGCTAACACACAGGCTCATGCTTTTTGCGTGGGATATTATGGTTTTCTGATTCACAGCCAATTTCAAGTTAATGAGGTTTTACTCTGACTTTATTTAAGCTACCTTGATGTATGGGTTCCCTTTGTATGACATGTCAAGATGCCTTAGAAGATAAACAAAATCCTAGCAGTTATGTTTACAACTATTTGTGACGTTACAAACCACCACTCTTGCTTTCAATTGATTTTTTTTTAATGTTGTAATTTGACAATTAGACTCTGGTGGTTCATGTGGATTGGTTAAAAACCATGCTCTCTGTCTCCTATCTCTGACCTGTATCAATCAGAAATTCAAAACAGCAGAGTTATTGTCCTACTGTTGGAGGTTGAACACAGGAAACAGAATTCAGGCAGGAAGGGAGATGGGACATTAAAGTTCAAGTCAGAGATCAAAGTTAGAGACACAAGAGAGAACAGGCATAAGAATATGACATGTTTCCAGGCATCACAGCAAGCACAAGTTCCAGCTCTTAGAAAAGAGTCAGCAACCAGAGTGAATAGATGGACGTCTGGACAGAGAGACTGGAGAAGGTGACTGATGGTGAAAAGGAGCAAGGGGTTGGCCAGTCCAGGTGTCAGGAGGCAGAGCAACAGCTAGGGCAAGAGGGCCTGTGTTGGTTCATTTGGTGTGTCAGCTTGACTGAACTAAGGGGTGCCCAGATAGCTTTTAAAATACCATTTCTGGATGTGACTCTGTGGGTGGTTCCAAAGAGGGTAGGGTTTGAATTAGTAGACTGAGAAAAGAAGATTGCCCTTCCCAGTGAGTGGGCAATCAACTGAGGTCCCAGATAAACAAACAAGGTAGAGAAAAGGTCAATTTATTCTTGCTTCTTCAACTAGGGTATTGATTTTTTCCTGTGCTTGGACACTGGAACTCCTGATTCTTGAGCTATAGGACTCTGGGACTTGTACTAGTGGCCCCTGTTTTCTCCTTTAGTTCTCAGGCATTTGGCTTTGGAATAAGCTATACCACAGGATTTCCTGGTTGTTCTCCAGCCTGTGAATAGTATATTGTGGGAATTCTCAGTCTTTCTACATGTGTGAGCCAATTCTCATAATAAATTTCTTCTTATACATCTACATACATCCTATTGGTTCTGTTTCTCTGGAGAACCTCAACTCATACATTGTCAGAGGTGATTCCTATAGATGCATTTCTTCCAAGTCTACATCAAGACCCAGTTTCCACCTCTTATAGGATAGACAATTACTTTTATTTTAATTCATTAATTAATTGATTTTGAGATGAATTTCCCTATGAGGCTGGCCTCAAACTCCTAGGCTCAAGTGATCCTCCTGCTTCAGTTTCCTGAGTAGCTGGTACTATGGGCATATGCCAATGTGCCTGGCTTGACAATTACTTTTAATGTGCATTTATATGAACTAATGTTTTTAATTTTAATATCCATCCTATGTACATACCTTCTTTTTTAATCATTGAGGTAATGAATGCATGTATTTTCTCCATAATTTATGAATGGAAGAATTTAGGTCCAGAGATGATGAGAAATGGATGTCATGGATGATGATCTAGACCACATTGTCTTGTGTGAGGAAGATGGTAAGGAACTAACCACAGTAAGCCTTCAGGGCAGCTGAACTTGAAAACTGCCAAGGGTGGTCTTACCCAGGGTCCATCAGGTGAAGTCCCACATGAATTTTTATGGACTGAATATAGACCCTAAAGGAGTCTATATATCAACATGAGCAAAAATAATAGCTTATCATTTATTGACTGCTTATTATGGCAGGTGCTATAAAGCCTTGTGAAGGCTTAGCTAAGATGCCACCATGAAGTTGGGAAACTGGTCTTCAAGATGCAGTATATGCACCCACTTATATGATGTTGTACCTTTAGTAGGTAGAAGCAGGATATAAAAATAGTTATGACTGTCACCTGGTCATTTTAAACTCCTTGGGCTAATAGTTCAGCTAACCAAAGAGAAGGGTTTCTATCCTGGCAGGGATCAATGGTACAGTTATCTTACGAGGCACACTTACTTCTGTACAGCAGGAGCAAGAAGACATTTGGAACTTGGGGACATCTGGATCCCCTCTTGGTGCAGCCATATGGAAAATGGGCAACTGTAGCAACCACAGTCAGACAAGAACTTGGAAACCAGAAGCTTAGACCCCCTTTGTGATAAAAATCTAGGCTATCTTATGTGTTATAAACAGCTTTCCATTACTATGACAAAATACCTGAGAAAAACAGAGGAGGAAAGATTTATTTTAGTTCATGGTTTCAATCCATAGTCACTTGGCTCTGTTTTTTTCTTGGCCTGTAGTGAGCAGAATATCATGATAGGGAGGGCAAGATGAAGCAAAATTGCTCATCTCATTGTGATTGGAAAGCAGAGTGAGCAAGATGTCAGGAAGAAGATGCAGTCCCCAAAGGCACTCTGCTAAAGTCCTGCTCCCTTCAATGAGGTTCCAACTTGAATCGTTTCCACACACTGTGTGTATGTTTGTGTATGTGCTTGTGATTATGTGTTTGTGTGTGTGCTTATGATTATAAAAAGAAGATTATTAGACTGTCTTACAGAATCAGAAGATGTATAGTCCCACAATAGCCATCAGCAGGCTGGAGAGTTGGTGGAACCAGTAGTTACTCAGTCCAAGAAGCTGGAGCCTCAAAAAAAAAAAAAAAAAGGGACCAGTGATGTGGCCCAGTCCAGCCCTGAAGGCATGGAGACCTCCTGGAGAATCACTGGTCAGAGTCTACTTTGGAAAGAGCCTCACTAATATGCTTGTGTCTTAGTCTGTTCCATGTTGCTATAACAGAATATCAAAAACTAGAAAATTTATAAAGAAAATAAATTGACTTCTTACAGTTCTGAAGGCTAGGAAGTCCCACCTTGAGTGTTGGCATCTAGTGAAGGTCTTGCTGCATTATTCCATGGGGAAGGGCAAAGCAAGAGAGAGAGAACAAAAAGTCATACTGGCAGCCTCAGATCCCTTTGTAACTGGCATTAATCCATTCTGTAATATAGACCTCTCATAATCTAAAATCCTGCCATTAGATATTACCTCCCATAATTTTACATTGGGTATTAAGTTTCCAATATATCATTTTTGGGGGACACAGTCAGACCATAGCAACATGATATAAATATATTTTTCCTTTGGAAACTGTGACCAGATACCTTGGAAGATCCATGTTGCACTAGTAGATCTGAGTGTGACGGGGTAGACTATAGCGGATGCTGTTGATCCTCTTTCACATCCTTTTGGCTCTTACAGGTCCTGTGCAGGCACCATTCCTCACTCTCATCCAGAGCTTCTCTGGACACAAGAGTGCACTTGGCTTACTGGGGGACAGGCTCAAAAATTCTGGAGACTTCACATGCTAAGGAGTAGCTTTCTACTAGTGAAGGATGAGAGGTGGTGGTTAAACACCCAGCTTTTTATTTCTTGGGTACCAGATCCCTAATGCATATTCTTGAAAGTTTTCCAGGGGATGCATGTGGAAGAGAACCTGGAGACTCTGAGGTGGGCTGCTTCTTAGTGCACACTGTATCAACTGGCTTCCAGTTCCTGTACACATCCCCAGTACCTTGCTGGTGCCTCTTGATCACTTCTTCCATAAGTCATTTATACTCAAATTCTTATTTCAGGACCAGCTTCTGGGTGAATCTAAACTCAAGGAATGATCAAACCAGAATATGAATCCAGGTTGCTCAACTCCACAGACTTGGCTTCAACCACTTCATGTGAATTAAATAATTATCCGATAAATATAAAGAATATTATTTTTTTTACAAGCAATTGCTTCATTTGGTATCAAATTTCTGAAGGAGAATTAATAATAGACACTCAACTGGATGTGACTTTTCTCTTCTTTTTTTCAATAACTTTATTTTTTCACATTTGAGAAAAATGCAATTGTGTGATATTTAAAAAAGGAAACTCTGACCCTTCAAAAAACATGGCAGGCATGCGAAGGAAACTTGTGTATATTTATTAGATGTTTCTATCAACCAAGTTAAATGTTGCCCAGATGCAGAGCAAAAGTCTTGCTCCTCTACATCCAAAGCTTCATTAAGATCTTTGTGAATTGTCTTCATCCTTAGAGGGAGAAAAGGAGACTATGAAAAAGCAGGAAATGACCATGAGCTCTATCTCTTTGCAACAGACCTGAGGATTCCAGCATTCTTCTCATTCCACCTCTTTCTGAAGGCTAGCAGTCTGATTTGAGACTGAACTGAGTTGAGCAGAAATCACTCTAAATAGACACTGGCCTGGGAAAGGGTAAGTACTTTTCTTTAGAAAGGCGGAATTGCCAATTAGTTATTATTCCAAAATGCTTGGACCTGGAGTAATGAGCATTGGCCACACTGAATGTAGGGATAGCCTGGCGAGATGTGAAAGGACACAGTTACAATCCTGGGTATTTCTCTGGGTCACATCTTATTTCCATAAGTTGCAGCAAAATGTAGAGCCCAGCTCTGCAATACCCTGCCTAGCTGGTTTTAATTCCAAGTCCATCACTTACTTGGTGGTACTACTTAATTTTTCTGGGGTTCTGTGCTATCATCTGTGAAGGAGAAATAATAACTGTATCAGTTAGGATCCCAGCGAGAAGCAGATGTATTCTCAGACTGAGAAGAGTTTAGTAGGGAGATTGTTATCAACACTGTCAGAATGAGGAGAAACCAGCAAGTTGCTGTGAGGCATGCTGGTCTGGTAACATCAAGGAGTGGCCACTGCCCCCAGGCCCATGGGGTGTGACTAGAATGGAGGGTAGCTATGAGTTTACCTGTAGGAGGGGGCTATGTGATAATAGTTGTGGCTTTTCTGTGGCTTTTCTACTAGTGAAGAATGAGAGGTGGTGGTTAAACACCCAGCTTTTTATTTCTTGGGTACCATACCAGGGCTGCCTTCTCTCAGCCCTGATGTTGTTATTCTCATTCTGGGACGTTAGGGCTTCCTGCTGGTAGGACCTGGACTCTAGATTGCTGTTACATGACAATATTGACCTCAACAACTAGGTTTTGCATTTTTTCTGAGGCAAGGAGCTTCTGAGTTGAGCCTGGATTGAACTTTTGATATGTTCCCATCTGGACAGACTTTTCTTCTCACCTTAGAATGAAAACCTCCTCCAGACAGGTAAACCCAATCCCAGACTCAAGTCAACCACATTTGAGCCCAGAATATAGGAAGTCGCCTTCTCTTCCTATCAGTTAGGGATCCAGGCTCAGTGTCTCCTATAGGGAGTCTAATTCATTTGCAGAACTGAATCTTGCCCACCTATTTCCTCCAGAGTTCAATAACGAGAGAAATTGCTACCATTTCTTAGGCATCTAATTATGGGTCAAAGTCAGTAAGAGGTTTTACTTAATTTTTAACATTTAATTTTATAGCAACTCTACCAAGTATTAATAACCCCATTTTACAGGTGAGATAACTGAGATGCAGGGTGACTCACCTACACAATGAATAGGTGGCAGAGTTGGAATTTTTCTGATTCCAGAGGACTTTTCACTATACAGTGATGTCAGTGGATCCAACTTGAATCATGCATTCTCTTAAACTTTTTCTAGAGTCACAAATAAGCAGAGAAAATGTACTTTCTGTCCTTGAAGGGTTTATCATATAGGTGGAAGACAAGATTCATACAAATGGGGTGGTTTGAAATGATGGAGAACTGTTATCAAATCAGTGGCTAAGCTGAGTGCCACAAAATCTACACGTGGGGGAACTTACAGCAAGGGGAGAATCGGAGATGTCATGGAGGGAGACTTCCTGAGAAGCTGGGCTTTGATGGGGAGGTGTGCTCTGCAGAATGTTCATATAGAGGGAAATTGATGGACAAGAGGAGGAAGATAGAAGCTAGCGCAACCAGCAGAAGGAAAAAATTGACAGTACTAGAGAAGGGAGTATTTAGGAATAGTAGATAACGAAAATGGTTGAGGAAGAATAAGGAGGTTATGGAGAGCCCTGAGGAGGTGTTCAGACTCAACATGGAACAAAAGGACGCAGAGTAGTTATGGAGAGACAGTGTCAAATGAAAGAGTTCAGGGAGGTCTGGACTTCAGGAACCAGGGGAGACCCTGAGGGGAGTGGAGGTTATCAAAATACACTAATGCCAAGCAACAGGACCGAGCTAGGAAAAACAACTGGAGCCACCTTCACAAGAGCTGACCAGATGTGGTGAGTAACGGAGTGGATGAGACTAGGAGACCCACTAGTCATTAGGCATCATCATGCTCAATACAGGAGACAAACAGGACAGAGAGGGAGAAGACTCACTGTGAATTGAGTTCACTTGAACTTGAATGGCAGTGTCTCCAAAGCACAATGAATGCATCTCTCTGATCAGAGAAGCAAAGTTTTTTTTTTTTTCTCCTTTTTTCTGAGGAGTGGGATAACTAGCTTCCCAAAAACATGCAGATCCTCCTTCTGGGTAGATTAGAAAAGTCTTTGAATAAATGCCCCTCAAGGTAGAGGCCACCTATGTGTGTCCTGAGCTGTGGATGACTTCAGGGTTGGTGGGCTAAGGAGTCTGGGAGAGGGTCAAGGGAAGCTTCCCCCATTCCTTGAGTGTGGGGAAGTGCATCAAAGTGTTCTTGCTGGACTGAAGGAGAAATCTAAACAAGTCCAATTTGCCATCTTTTAAAATCTTGAGCAATTGAAAATACAGCCTTATTAATCAATCAAACACTGTTTACACATCCAGCAAAAGTTCTGTTCTGTGATCCTGGAAAGTGTTTATCTTCATGGTTTCCCTTGACCATGAAATTACATACTGTCATTAAAGTGCATACTTTCATTTCTGTTAAGATGTCTCAGACAATGTTTCCAATAAACTATTGTCACCAGTAAATTATGAACCCCATAATTTTCCATTAAGATCTTGCATTTCTCTGATATCTACCCCTTTTTGGAAATTTAGGTCCCTCCCCGCAAAATAAATAAACAAATACATAATAAGATACACTTCATTTTTTGGACTGGAGAGGCACTTTTCCTTTCCTTTTGGGGAAGCCACTTTTTAAGCTGTACATGAACTTCATTTATACATGATCTTTCTTCCTACCTGTCTCCCCTTTCCCCATTTATGGAGTGCCAGTTGAGAACTGGATTTATTTGTTCTTACAAGCCTTTTAAATATTTTTCTTTATGTCCTATTAATTAAGGGAAATTCATTTTGCCTTAAAAACAAACAATATACTTGTGTCTAAAGAATGCCTCGTGTTGTGTGATGTTCCTTCCAAAGACTATTCATGCATCCTTGCATGTATGCATGCACGTGTGTGTGTGTGTTGGCAATGGGCATGGGGGAGAGAGAGTGAGGAGGAGGAAGAGGAGGGGATGTCAAGTTTTTTCAGAACTTGGTGGTAAGAGTGTGGTCTTAGTCCTCGAAGAGATAACAAGCACTTACTTAAAACAATTGCTCCCATTCGGCTTCTATAAAACTTCTGAAGACATTTTACTAGACCAGACATAAAATGGCATTTCCTGATTAGCTGTCAGGAATACTATGTGTCTACAGACATGAATCACATCCCCTGTTTGTACATTCCATTTCACAACAGGAACATGAGTCGCACCCTGCCCAGTCCTTGCCTGCTTTGGAGAGGGAGCGGGCAACTGGCTTCCCTCTTATGGGGTATCCAGCCTGAATGTCCTGCTGACCTGGGCTGAGATGGAGTCCAGCATCAGGATGAGAGAAAATTAGGTGACTGATTGCCAGGTCAAGAACCCCAGCCCAGGGGTGAAAGGGAAATGAAAGAGAGGTGTTTTCCTCAGACAAAGGACTTTTGAAAGCCCTCTGAATCTTTTGACCTAAAGACTATGCCCAATGCCTACAACTTTGTGTTTCTATTACACTCAGCTAGCATACTCCCCCAATTCCATTTCAACCTGATACTGCCACTTGCCTTTCTTACTTTGCACGATGGGTGGAGGAGCACTTCCTGTGTCAGCAGGAAGTGAATAAAGAGCTCCTCACTGGGCTGGAAACTTGCTTCATGTTCACTTTATGGTTTCTTTGTTTGTACAGCCAGGCATTGTTTTCCGTCTAGATTTCCCATTCATTGTCTTTTGGATGTAGCTATCATCCATGCTTTCGCCATAAATACTGGTTCAAACTGTTGATCTACTGTGTTAGCTTTTCATCACAGTGACAATACCTGAGAAAAACAATTTAAAGGAAGAAAGATTTATTTTGGTTCATGGTTTTAGAGGTTTCAGTCCATGAAGTTCTAGGCAGAGCATCATGGCAGAAAAGCACAGCAGAGGAAATCTCAGCTCACGGCAGCCATTAAGAAGAAAGAGTGAAAGAACATATTAGGAAGGATCTTCTGGGGCATGGCCTTAGTAACCCAGTAACCAGGCCCAACAGTACAGTTTCCAAACTTCCCAGTAATGCCATCAAATATGATCACTACCCTATATACATGTATGATTACATGAATGGTATGAATCTACGTCGTGCACAATCATAGAAATAGTACCCCATTTGTGTACAATGAATCAAAATACAGTCTGTAAAAATTAAAAATAAAAAAAAATTTAAATAATTAAAAAAATGTCTTTAGAGAAAAAAATATGAATCCCTTAGTGGGTTAATCTATAAACCCTCCAGATTCAACCACTTCCCAAAAGCCCTACTTTTTCATACTGCTGCTTGGGGAGCAATACTTCAACACATGAGCCTTTGGGGGACAGTCCACATCCAAAACATAACACCCATCCATTTTGCCAGGATCTCAGGAACAGGGTGCTTCTTACTATTATTTGCTTTCTTGTCCCCCTCTCAATTCTCTGTATATTCACTGAATATTTATGTGCCATCTATGAACAAGTATTGGGACCCCACAGCATAAGCAGAAAAGATGGAGAGAAAAGTTATAATAAAATAAAATGGGTCATGGAAGGTTCTGTATGGGGTGCAAAGAAGAAAAATTGGAGGTTCTGTAGGGCTGGGGTGTCTGAGAAAAAGAGGGGAAAATGAGACTGGAAGGGAACCAGGGACCAGATTCTATAAGTCATACTATGGAGGATGGACTTTATCCCAAGGACCACCAGAAACTCTGAGAAAAGTAACGATGGTTAGTATCTATCAAGCAGTTACCATGTATTTTTCACATAGTGACATTCTCACAATGTTCATTGGAGATATATATTTTTGGGGGGTGGGTACCAGGAATTAAACTCAGAGTCACTCAACAACTGAACCACATCCCCGGCCCTATTTTGTATTTTATTTAGAGACAGGGTCTCACTGAGTTGCTTAATGCCTCACCATTGCTGAGGCTGGCTTTGAACTCTCGATCCTCCTGTCTCAGCCTCCCCAGCAACTGGGATTACAGGCATGTGCCACCATGCCTGGCTGGAGATATATATATATATATATATATATATATATATATATAAATATTTATATATAAAATATATATATATTTGTTGTTGTTTTGTTTTGTTTTACAGATGAGGAAATTGAGGCTTGGAGAATGTATTGGTAAGGATCCAATGAGAAAAACAGAATCCCTCTAAGTATTTAAACCAAGGGAAATTTAATCCATAGAACTGGTTATGTGGATAATGAAAAAGGTGAGGACCAGATAGTAATAGTGAGGCAACCAGGAGACAGACAACTGCAGGAAGCTGTAGGGAGGGGACTTGGCTTTTGCAGCCCAGGAGTCAGTTACCTGGCTGAAACCACAGATGGCACTGATGGCAGGGAAAGGAGTATCCATTGGCAAGTGTCCACCTTCCACCATGCAGCGTTTCCAGTATTCTTCCTGGCTGCGTCCACCTGGACACCAGAGGTCCTGTACTGTCCTGTGATAGAGAAAAGCAGGGGACGACACTGCATCAATGTGGGGATTGGTGGCACATGAAAGTAGGATAATCAGAGCTGAATTTATTTACTAAGAACTTAGTTACTGCATTACGGGGCAAGAATAGAGGAACCATAGGGAACAGTGCAAAGGATCATGAGTCTACTGTAGCAGAGCTACTGCCTAGGGCCAGAGTGACAAGGGAAGAAAGCGTTACTAGGACCTGGAAGGGAAGGGACTGTTAGAGAGCAGATCATCTGGAGGAGTAGGATTCCTCTCCCCGCTCCGCAAGGGAAAGAGCTACAACCTCACCTCAGAAGAACAGAGATTAGAGAATGCATTTTTGACGTTGTCTTTTCTTCATCTCATCAGCTGGGGTTCTTTTGTCCAGAAGGATTCCTGTCAGGGGAACATTTACAATTTCCCTTTTAGAGATAAGAAATCAAAATTTGGAGAGTTAGATGACTTTTTTAAGGTCACATCCCTCAATTGTAGAACTAGACACTGAGTATATACATCTGACTCCAAACCTGCATTTGTTAACCACTGTACTATGGGATAATTTCTTGCATTAATGCTCCAACTCTGAAATTTTAACTCTTGGCCCATTTACCTTATCACAGAGTCTAATTTTTATGGACCTTTAGAATTTTCTTCATCTGTGACTTCCTGCTGTCTTCAGCATTACCTTTGTTTTCCTGTCTTTGGAACTGAACATCTGTTGATTATCCAATGCCACTTGCATTACTAACATTTTCTGTAAAAACAGAACAGTTCTTCTTACTGGAATCTTATTGGAATCAAGGGTGGATATGAACAAATCATAGGTTTCTCTAGTAGCTAACCAAATGCTATGACAGGAAAGCGTTCTATTAGATGCTAGATGTACACTGGCTAAAACCAACAAGTAGAAAGATCAATCTTAAGAAAGAAGTTCACCAGTGAAAAACTATACATTTGAAGATGTTTATTGTCTCATTGTTTATAATAGTGAACTGTTAGAAGCAGCACAAGTGTTCAATGATAAGGGAATTGTAGTGTTAGTGGCTCTTACCAAATGCTAGGTAGGGAAGACTTTAAGTATCCACTTGCCCATTTCTGCTTAGAGTACATTGTTGGATCAAGCTGTTAGGGGATGCATTGTTGGTTACCTTTGAAGAACTAAAAACTCTAGTTCATACTTTTGGCCCAAGGTAGGTGGGGAATTAGGCAGACTTGGAGCTGCTTCCTTTGGGAGGATTTTCTGCCATGGGAGGCACAGCTCAACTATAGTTCAGTCAAGGGAAAGGAGGAAGTAGTTTTGGACAACTATGCTGCGGGCTACAAGGAGAAGACTTTTCCCTTGGGGGATGGCTCTAGGTGCATCTTTTCACTACCAGGTTAGGGTCTTGAGAATTGAGAAAAAGTCCATGACCCAGGAAACAGTGGTCCAGCAGACCCTCCTTGTCTTTTAGTATAGTCATGGAGGGACAAAAGGGTCCTAGACTCACATGTGTCCAGCTCAGCTCTCCCTAGACTGGGACCTGAAACCAAAGCCTTGGTAGGAAGTGTTCACTTCCCTAGGTGGCCTATCCCAGTGTTTCCCTAGAGTGCTGTTTCTCCAACTGTGATCCGTAGACTTTGGGTGTCTCTGGGGCCACCAAGAGAGTTTACAAGGTCAAATTGTTTTCATAATACTACCGTGATGCTATTTGCATTTTTTTTTTACAGTGTGTGATACAAAAACAATAGTGTCTAAATCTGGCATTCTAACATGAACTAAAGCTGTGGCTTTGTGCATTAATACCATTTGGTATTAAGTTTTGTTTTTCCTACCAGACATTCACAATTTCTTTTTAAAATGCCAATTTTGTGTTCATCTTTTTGATATTTTGTGTAATGAAATGGCAATTATATATAAAACATTTCTATTTCAAAACTGGTTGCATTGGCTATTATAAAGAAAAACAGTTGCATAATTATTTGAGTTACAAGTTGAACTAATCACATTTTTCATAGAATCCCTTTTTATTTAACAAATGGCTGACAAACCATACATTCAAATTGGGTTATTTTGCTGACATTTTATGAAAGTAATACAGAGTGAGTCTGTCACTTCAAGGAAAACAACCGATAATGCATGTTGTCAATGATAAAAGTCAAGTTTTTTTCTTCTTTGTGTGTGTGTGTGTGTGTGTGTGTGTGTGAGAGAGAGAGAGAGAGAGAGAGAGAGAGAGAGAGAGATATGCTGGGGGTCAAACCTCAGGGTTTTATGCCTGCTAGGCAAGTACTCTACTGCTGATCTACTCCCAGTCCCAAAGTCAAACTTTTAGGCAAAAACATAGATTTTTGAAAAATTTGTGTTCACATTGTGAGCTTATGAGTTTTCCAATATTTAAAGGCTTTTCTGATGATCTTCATGGTGATATGGAAAAACATAACTTTTTTGGTATTTAATAATGAAAAATGTCAACATTAGGTAGCTTTTTAAACTAACAAGTACGTTCCAAATGACTAACATAATTTGTCAAAATCATGCATGGGTAAAAAATCCATTCCAAGTGCAAGAAACATTAGTGGCTTTTAATGTAACACTATGAAAATTCATTGTTGTTTAAGATTCCACACTAGTCAATCTTGTGTGTGTGTGTGTGTCTATATGTCACCCACAATCTGCAGGTCCAAGTCAGAGCCCTGCATAAGCTAATGCTCTTCTACTGAGCTACACCCCCAGCTCTGTGATGAATTTTTAGCAGACTTTTATTTGCCAAGCTTTGGATAGAAACAAAGAATATCCTCAGTTATCTGAAAAGGCTATTAAAAATGCTTCTCCCTTTCTCCCTTTTTCAGTTGTAGTTGTCCTTCAGAATCCACAGAGGATAAGCTCCAGGACCCCTCAAGCATAAAAAAAATCTGCAGACATTCAAGTTCTTCATATAAAGCAGCATAGGGTTTACATCTAACCTAAAGATATCCCTTCATTTATCAATTAACATCAATTCTGAATTCCTTATGATATCCAACACAATGTTAAATGCTATGTGAATAGGCGTGCTGTGTTGTTTAGGGAATAATAACAAGAAAAAAAGACTGCACACATTCAGTATACATGCAGTTTCCCCCTAATGTTTATGATTCATTGTTGGTTGAGTCTGCAGTGTGGAACCTGGGGGTATGAAGAGCTGACAATATAGATCTGTGTGAGATTAGATTTTCTTCATACTCTTCAACCAAAGCAACATATTATAACAGACTAAATGCATAAACAGGGATAAGGTTCTGGATGTCTTCTATTAAGCTAGACTTTAAAGAAATGTGCAGAATTACAAAAGTAATGTCAGTGTTGTCACTGAATTTCCTTTGCTTTGGAAGTATGTTACTTTTTTAAATGAAACTATGTTATGATAACAAGTCATAGAATCCTCCTTTATTTTAATAAAAGATCAGTTTCAGGGCTGGGGTTGTGACTCTGTAGTAGAGCACTTGCCTAGCATATGTGAGGCACTGGGTTTGATCCTCAGCACCACAAAATAATAAATAAATAACTAAATAAAATAGTAAAGGTAGTGTGTTTATCTACAACTGAAAATATTAAAAAGAAAAGATCAGTTTCAATTTCCAATTCAGTAAATATTGGCACTTATGAACCACGCAAACCGAAGCTCTTTGAGGTCCTCAGTAAGTTTTAAGAATGTGAGGGCTGGGGAGATAGCTCAGTTGGTAGAGTGCTCGCCTTGCAAGCACAAGGCCCTGGGTTCGATTCCCAGCACCACAAAAAAAATTAAAAAATAAAAAAAAAAAGAATGTGAATAAGTCAAGGCCAAAGGCTTCAAGAATGACTCAGCTAGAGCAGGAGGTGAAGAGGGATGAGTGGCAATGAGTAGCAGCAATGTCTGATGATTCTGGAATTCTCTACTTTTTTCTACCTGTTCTCTTTTAAAAAAATAATACAGGCATTAATAACTAGACTTAGAAAGACTTTTAGAACTTTATGAAGAAAACATCATTTAAATGCAGAATGCAATCCTGTACATAGAGTATAAGACTTGATAATGTGTGTTCATTTGGGTGGGAAGTGAAAGGGAACATTGTAAAATGAGAACTGTAATGTTAGGATGGTGGGATTATGCTTGATAAATTTTCATTCATGCTTTAATACTGATATTTCAACAATTTAAAAATCCAAAACACTCATATACACAGCAATATAATTTTTCTATGAGATTCAAACATAAGAATTCTCTGGAAGTTTTCCACCAACTGTTTTATAAATCAAGTTGTTAGGTTGATTGTCCATGAACATTCTCAAACTCTGCAAGAAAGAACATTTCAGCACTCGTCTCTAATGGGATGGCTTTGTAGACTGTATTTGTCTAGCCTCTTGTAGGAGGTATACAAACTGTGCAGATTCTTGGGGCCAAGGGTTGAGTTAAGTCTCTGAAGGTCAGCTGCTGAGCTAGGCAGTTAGCACCTGGCCTTGTTTACATCATTCTGGTCAGCTGTTCTGGGTGGCCAGGAAGACTCGCTTGGACCATTTCCACTAATGGACGCCAGCAATGGTAACACAAAGCTGGTTGTGAATGAACTTTCCAGAGGTTTCTGGTTTCTGCAGACACAGAGGTTACGGAGAACAGGTAACACTCCAGGTGTGATTCCCATTGGCAGCAATCTTCCTGGGTGGAGACATGGTGCAGAGATAGCACACACTTTTTCTCAAACTGTTAGTTACATGTAACTCACAGGAGTGCCAGCCTCCAGGTGTGTACTGGGCACACACAAGGGGGTCTGCCATTTCTCACTTGCAGCATGGCCTGAGCAGCTTTCCACAGATCTACACCCTTGCTTCCATTGACGGTAGAAGATGGAGATGGGCATGTGAAATTATTCGTCCATTGTGAGATCTCTGAAGCTGGGTAACTACATAAAGAAAAGAGGTTTATTTAGCTCAAGGGCCTACATCTGGTAATGGCCTTCCTGGTGATTCCCAGGCTGTGCAAAGCATCACATGACAAGACAGAGTACGTGTATCCCTTCTGGTCTCCTCTCTTCTTATAAAGTCACCAGTATTTAATCAAGGGGAATCTGCCCTGATGAATTTAGCTAATCCTCACCACCTTACAAAGTTCCATCTCAACTGCCACAGTTGGATAAAGTTTCCATCTTCTAAATACCTCACAGTGGGAATCAAGTTCAAAACCAAGCCCTTGGGGGACACAATCAAATTATACTCAAACCATGGCAATATGGCACAACAGGGGAGTTGGGGTGTTCCCCAGTTCTGCAACTTGTGTAAGCTCTTTCTGTCCCAATTTCTTCATCACTGAGATAGACAAAGCATTCAGCTCCGAGGGCTGCTTCCAGGGCGAATGCGATGATTTACAGCACATAAAGCACTTGGTGTGTAGTGACCGCTGCCAAGAGCTAGGAGCATCGGCACAAGCCTGGGGCGGCCGGAGATGTGACGAAGCCAGACGTCAAGGCTGGGGCAGGTCAGGGAGCACCTTTTGGCTCTAACAAGGAGTTTGGATTAAGTCCGGAGACTGTGGAAAGCCTTGGAGGCTTTACGCTGGGAAGTTGCTTGCTTTGATTTACTCAGCTGTGTGGAGGGTGAAACGTAATGAGGCAAGAATGTAGAGAGGGAGACCAGCCCTGAGCTACATCAGCGGCAGACAAGAGATGCTGTCTCAAACTAGGCAGGTAGCATTGAAGGGGACTAGAAGTGATCTGACCTGGATATTCTTTGAAAATAGAGCAGTTGGTGTTTAGCTATGGGGCTTTGAGTGAGTGAGGAAAGAATCAAGGGTGGCCTGGGGACAGCGCATGGGAAGTCTGGGAGCACGCTTTGGAGGCTGTGTGGATGGATAACTCTTTTGGCCACATAAACTCTGTTGCCTTTCTTGCCCTTCATTCTTACTGCCACCATCTTGTCCCCTTGAGATCAGATCACAGCACTAACAGAGGCTCACAGAACTCCTGAGTCCAGCTGCTCCTTTTTGGTGCAACTGACCTTCCTGCTGTCTCTCAGGCAGTTTTTCCTTGTTCTTT
Source organism: Sciurus vulgaris (assembly GCF_902686455.1). NCBI lineage: Eukaryota > Metazoa > Chordata > Mammalia > Rodentia > Sciuridae > Sciurus > Sciurus vulgaris. The sequence goes on from NC_136466.1 coordinate 142,681,104, forward strand.
CTCAAGCCCTCCCACCTGACAGCCTGATCCTCTTTTGGCTTGAGTCTGGCTCACCTTTCAAGGCAAATGCAAGCATAGCCTCCTTCACAAAGCTCTTCCCCTTCTGAATTGCAATACAAATTATAACTAGCACCCATTTGATTTCTAGTATGTCATTAACCTTTTCCTTCAAAAATTTATTTACTTTCTTCCCTGTACTCTTTCCGAAAGAATCTCAAAGATGAAGCCAGAATCGGATGGGTCGGGGGAGGAGCTGCATGTATGTGTGGAAGGGTGGGAATGAGAAGGTGCCCTTCGAGGAGAAAGGACACAGAGGACAACTCCACACGCTTCCTGGAGCTCAGGGCTTACTGGGCACAGCATCCAATTATGCTAAACTTCCCCCAGAGTGCCAATCCCATTTCCAAGGGACTGACATCGTCTAGGCTTCTTATCACTGGTGAGTAACTTGAGGCTGTTTTTCTGGGGTGTAACTGTGCAGAGGAGATGGTTGAGTGGGCAGCTCTTTGAATAATGGGCCACCTGTCCTCATTTTCCCACAGGCCTTGTTTTGTTGTCAGCCAGGTTCCCAAGCTGAACAGAGAAAGACTGATCCCTGCAGAGCTCATCCTAGGCCGATTTTCTGGGTTTATAGAAGGTACAAGCTGCTACCTTTAATTGGTTCCAGTGGTTACACCCACCTATTGGTAAATTGACAATACAGTCATTTCTCATTATCAATGGGGGATCGGTTCCAGGATCCCCGTGGAGTGCTAAATCCATGGGTGCTCAGAATGGCATAGCGTTTATGTATATAACCTACACATATCCTCCTGTATACTTTAAATCATCTCTAGATTACTGATCATGCCTAATACAATGTAAATGCTATGTAAGTTGTTACAATGTAATGTTGCATTATAAATTGTTACAATGTATTATTTATGGAATAACCACAAGAGGGTCTGTTCATGTTCAGTACAGATGCCATTTTCCCCATACTTGGTTGAATCTGTAGTTGTGGAATCCTTTTTATGGAGGGCCAACTGTAGTTTAATTTTAGTGCTTAGTCAATAGTCTCATTCTCGTGGACCTCCCCAGGGCCTGAAATTATCTGATTGGTTCCTTCTTTGTGTCAAACTATGTATTAAAATTCTGCTTGCGGGCTGGGGCTGTAACTCCTTGGCAGAGTGCTTGCCTAGCATGCATGAGACACTGGATTCAATCCCTAGCACCACATAAAAATAAACAAATATATTTATCAGAATGTATAAACGTATTCTACTGTCATGTACAACTAATTAGAACAAATTAAAAAATTAGAAGAGTAAAAAATAAATAAATACAATAAAGGCATGATGTCCATCTACAACTACAAAAAAATTTTTAAAAAGAGATTATGCTTGCCATCATTAGAAGAGATTAGCATATTGTCCTAACTCAGTTTATTGTATTAACCAGGTCAGCACAGAGCAGGGTCCTGGTGGTCCTCCTTTCTTTTGCCCCTTCTCCCTTTTCTCTCTCCTCCCTCTTTTTTCCCCTGTTGAAGTGTTTGTTTCCAAGTGGGGGTGGGTGGAGGTATGGAAGGTGGTGCTGCTGGGGTGCGGATCTGTGGCTATGGTGCGGTGGCGGTTTGTGGCCTGGAATGGGGGGACACATGCTGGGGCAGCTGGAAAGCCCTGGGCTTCTTGGCAGAGCACCAACTTTTTCACACTAGCTGTCTTACAGCCTGAATAGTGACCACTTCAGAACCTGTGGAACCTGTGACTTTCCCTACTACAGCAGAGCGACTTGGCAAATTTGATCAATCTAAGGATCTTGAGATGGGGGGATAATCCTGGGTAGATACTGAATGTAACCAAGTGTCCTTAGAAGAGGGAGGTTGAGGGAGACAATATGATCAAGGTGATCATAAAGGCAGAAATGAGAGTAGCCAGGTCACAAGCCAAGGTTGCTGGCAGCCATCAGAAGTCAAAAGAAGCAAGAAACAGATTCTCAAAACAACAGAATGAAACATTTTCTCCTGGGTCTTCCAGATATCTTGATTTTAGACCCATAAAACTGAGTTCTGCTTCTGGCATCCAGAATTATGAGAATTGTTGTGTTGCTTTAACCCACGGAGTTTGTGGTAAGCAGCTGTAGAAAGTGAATACAGCTCCTTGGCCTACCCTGAGTCTGGATCCTCTGAGGAGCCTCCTAAGAGTCCAAAAGCCATTCATGACGTAGCCTGGAGAGTGCTTGGGATCAACTGAATGAGGATCTTTGCAGCAGGACAGACTTGTGCTCCCAGGAGGGGTCCTGCCAGTTCAAAGTGGAACCTGAGGGGTCAGGCTGGAGTCTGACGTGTCCCAGGAAGACTTTGGCTCACTGCCTGTATTAGTTAGTGTTCTCCAAAAGAAACAGGCACACACATATATAATTTATTATAAAGAATTGGCTCACATGATTATAGAGGCCAAGAAGTCCCAAGATTTTCCCTCTGAAAGCTGGATTCCCAGGAAAGTTAGTGGTGTGGTTCTGAGAACCGTAGGCCTGATGGCATCAGTCCCAGGTGAGGGCAGGAGAAGACTGGTGCCCCAGTTCAGTCAGAGGAAAAGAACACATTCCCCCTTTCCACTTTTTGGTTCTATTCAGGCCATCAATGGACTGGCACGGGGACTGCCAATCAGCTTTCGTCAGTTTACCTCACAGACACAATCAGAAATAGTGTTTAATCTGAACACCGCAAGTCCCAGTCAGACTGAGATATAAAATTAGCATCACACAGTCTTAGGTGATCACTTTTTCCCCTGAGTTCCCTCCTTGTCCTCTAAGTCTACAAAGAGAAACTTTGAAAACAGACCAACTGGCCAGGGATGGAAACATAATTTGAGATGTTTGGTACAAAATGCAAATGCAGAGCCTACTCTTCTACATTTGATGGGAATTTCAAGATGGGGACAACCAAGTATAAGGCCTCCTGAGGGCTGGCCTCTGAGTCACTCTGCTGTGGCCATCCACCAAGAGGCCTCCTGCCTTGGTCCCCCTTCTGTTGCTAGGTTGGACTTCCACTTTCTTTTCTTCATTACACGAAGCGTTTTAGGAAGTGATTTTTTTTTTTTTTTCTTCACTCCTTGTCTCTTTCATGGAAGAGACTATTGCTATCCAGGTTTCCAAGCCTAAATAGGACCTGCTGGAAGAGTGAAATGAAACTCAGGATCTGCTGATTACTGATGTTTTCAAAACAAACAAGGACAGCAATAAAAATGGTTTATGAGCTCATTAAAATTCCCCAAACCACAACAACATCATGGGGGGACAGAGAGTGTCATTTTGGTGAAGCCTTTTAATGCACCATGATGAACCTGTTCTTCTGCAGTTTCATGATGCCAAGTGGGGTGCTTCTCACAGTGGACAGAGGAATGGAAGGTCTCCAGGTTTTCTATGAAGAAAAGGAGTTAGGGCATTTCCCATGCAAACACGGGGCTTATAAATACACTGACTTTTGAGGGGAAAATAATTCTGTAACAACTGCCCCTGAACCCACACCACTTCCTGTTCCCCAAATCTCATGTGATCCTTGGGTGGATGGAGAGAAAAGGGAAGACTGTCTCAGCCCAAACCCCTGTCCTTTGTGAGAGAACTTTCCAGACCAACTAGATTGTGTCTAGCTGGTCCTCTCTATCCTGGTCCTGAGTCCATGGAGAGTCCATGGCTCCATTCTGGGTCACTTGCCTGTAGATAAGTTTTTCTGACCTTGTAATTCTGACATCCCAAACAGGCTGCAAATGCTAGATAATAGTTTTTAGTAAGAACCACCAGTCAATAGAGGAGCCTCTCAAAATCTGTGAACGATTGGCTCATCAGGAGCCTCAAGGGACAATTGCTTAGCAGCAATAGTTTAATTGCCAATTTTACTTTCAACTGTGGAGAGAGGTGAGCTGCAAGGATCCAGAGGCTGTGCTCAGTTAGTTGACCTTCATAAATTCAGTGACCCCTAGAAAGAGCCCCACTTTCCTGATGAACAAAGTGTTCTAGAGGGAGACAAGGATTTTCCAGTCCCAAGAAGGACGCCCAGCCCTGCTGACCTGTCCTCGGTTCCTTTTTCCCCCGTGAGACTATTATGGGAATAGGCACTGGTCTCTCCCAGGGAAGCCTGACTTCCACTATGGCAGGCAAGCAAATGCAGACCCCCTTCTAGAAGTTTCCGCCTGTCCCCTGGAGAGAAGTCAGAGATCCAGAGAAAGGGAAGCAGCTGTGGCATGCAGGGTGAGCTGAGGGCAGCATTTTGCCACTGTCTGAGGTCACACAGCAAAGATCTCATTGACTGCAGGTCCATTTGTATAAACTTGGATCGTCTTTGAAAGCTCAAGTCCTCTGGGGGTGGGAACCAGGTCTCCAGCAGCCCCAGTTTGCAGGCAAGGGAATTGATCTAATTTTGCCAAGCTGAAAGGTGTTCTGTAGGGGGTGGGAACAAACTTGAAGGGGGAATCTTTTCTGTTGCAGGGCCAATGCAGGTGGGTTTCCTATTGAAGGTCTGAGGATGGCACGATGAAGGGGTTAGAAAGAAAAATATTCATGTACTTCGAAAGTTTTTCTTGGTTGGCTCAGCTCTCGGGCAAGGAAGAGGAAGCTCCTTGTATCTGGAATATTATAGTCACAATTTACCTGCTGAGTCTGTAGTTTCTTTTCCCTTCAATTCAGTTTGCTCACCCCTGCCAAGTTTCTTCTCCTTAGTGGTGTGTTAAGTTACTCCACTGCTCAAAAACATTCAATGACTCCCTATTAACAATTAGGTCTACTTTATAATCCTGATTAGGTTTTTTAAAAAGAATCTGACTCTAATTTACTTTCACTTTTAGACTCCTTTGACTAGAATCTAAAAGTCAGTAAATTTCATCTAATGTCTTCTTTCCAGCTTATGAGCACAGCAACCCTGAGGAGGGGGTCAGATTCCTAAGAAACCTATCATGACCTTTGCCTAAAAATTTTAACCACTATTGGAGACCACTGATTTTTATAATAAGTTCAACAAACATGAAGAGCGTACTTTTCCAAAAGATAATAGTAATGCAACCAATTTGAGCAGAAAATTTTCAACTTTTACAGGTGTTTTTCAATTTTTTTTCACTTTCATTATTACTTTGCAGCCTCACAATCACTGAGTGATGCACACAGCACTTAGACTATACTCCAATGAGGCCGAGGCTAGCCCATTGTGTAGGGACTCAGAAGGGAGTAGGACCCACTTCTTGGACTTCAAAAAATATTCTTCACATTCTTCAACAACCACACAACAGCCTGTGATTCCTGACCAGCATCACCTGTCTGTCCCTACCAGGTCCTATTCTAAAATTAAAATGTGAGATGAAAAGTTGTATCTGCTGATCTTTAAGCAATAGCTTATCTCTGCCAAAGTCAGTACCACCCTGGAGCACATAAGAATCCCAAGGTGCCAGGCCTTGACCTATAAATGGTCTCCATCCCTAAGTATTAGCAGACATGCCCAAAGTCCCCACAGAGCATGATGGCTGTAGTTGCAATTTATGTCCCTGGGCTTTGTTTTTTAAACAATTTATTTTTGTTTAATCAGCCTACAAAGTCCAGGTCTCGACTGCCCTCAAAAATTCATTTATTTTGGGAAACAGAATGAATGGTGACAACCCTTTCCAGAAAGTCCCTAAACCGTGCTCTTAGAGAGAGCTAGCGAAGATGTAGGGGAAAGGGAGAGAGAGAAGGAAAAAAGAAAAATAAGGAAGCAAGATCTAAAAACTTAATTTCAGCATCAAGGTGTCCCTTCACAAATTATGACCCTATGAGCCAGTGGTGCCTGTTTGATGAGTCAGCCACTCCTTGAACATACAGGCAATATTTTTCTGTGCATTAACTTTGTTAATTTATGAGGTGTCATTTTTGAAATCAGTGGGCCAATGAACTCATGCTGAAAGTTAATTGAAAGTCCTCCTGTGAGTGCTGAGCTCTGGATGATGCATCTGTGTGACAATGAAGAACTGCCCCTTTTTGAGGAACTGAAGTGGACACAGGCCTGCCAGAGTGGCAGAGAACTGATCACAGAGCATGTGCAGGAGTAGCTGGCTGCTGCCCTCACATGAACCCTCGGCTGCTACACCACCATCGGAACAGCGTTTCTTTGCTCGTAGAAGACACTTCAGTACTTTAGAGCTCCAAGTTGCTGTTCCAGCAACAGAACAAGGAGCTCCTTGTTACAGGTTTATCAAGCAACGCCCCACATTTAGTTGATATTTTAGGAAAGGTTATCAGAAATGGACCCTAGGGGAGGAAGTGCGGAAGACCAGGAGAAGGATGCAAAGGAATTGAAGATGAAGAGGAGAGAAGAATGTGAGACCAATGGGGACGAGGACCAGGAATTTGTCCTCTTGCTCTGGGGTGCCTAACGTTGCTTGTGCCATAGAACTCCTGGCAGCCTGGTGAAGCCGGTGACCCTTCTCAGAGTAATGTTTTGAAGTGCATTAAGTAAAATTCATAGGATGACAGAGCAGACTACAATGATAATAAAATACAATTATCAAAATGCTTAAAATGAATTCATGATATAATAATGTGTTTGCTAGTGAATTGAATTATAAGATCTAAAGGCAAGTCTTAATTATTTTAAAATAGTGATCTTAGTAAATGCTTTTCCAAGATATCTGCAACAACTCTCAGGTGGTATGAAAATATCTGATTTTTTACTGGTTAAAAATTTGTAGTGACTGTTGTAAATTATCGCCAATGTTTGCAATGGAAGGAAATGGCCAATTTCCATTTGAGGCTAATGAAAATAACATCATTTCTTTTCCCATCCAACTTCATCCTCTTTTTGGAACACTATGATTCCGTTGTCCCACAGATTCAGAAGCTCTCTGCAGATGTTCAAAATTACCTGGCCGAATCTGGGGGGAGGAATGAGATCACATCCCTTAGACCTTATAAATTAAATGGTCAGCTCAGGGTAATGTTTGCTAATTGCTGTAGCTAAAAGGCTTGGGCAGAGGGGTTTCACTTAATTTCTTACATTGGTTTCATAAAGTTCATTATTTAAATTTATTATAATAGACCCTTGGCTCATGAATTATACACGACTGAATTCATTGAAAGGATGGTTACTTCAGAAGCTGTCAAGAGAAGTGATGGATCCAGACAGTTCAGGGGAGAAGCCTGCTGGGCTCTGTAAGTGGGTCTCACTGGAGTCATCGTCAGTGACCTTGGAGATGGCCGCTGGCGTCCTTCCCAGCAGGGTTTCGACAGGTGTTAACTCCCATGTGGGCTTAGAGGAGGTGACAGACAGCCACACAAGCTCAGAGAGCAGAAGGCCGCCATGTGAGACAGTTTTCTTTCCAGATTGTTTTGTTTTTCTTATTGTTTTGTGTTCTTCCAACTCTCACATCAGAACTGCAAACTACCTACTCTAAATGCTTGTATAAGCTCCTTGGGAAGGAAATAGTAGTCTTGTGCACACAATTTCTAAATTGTGTGATTTAGAAATCCCAATGTCATCAACCCTTGCTCTCAAGTTGCCATGGCAACTGGCTCAAGTTGACTGTTGGTGGTAGCAAAGGGGATGGAGACAGGACACAGTACTTTCCATCAGAGAACTCCAGAACCTTCAAAACAGTGCACCGCAACTACTGTTCCCACTAACTGTAGTAAAATTAGTGGTTGTTCACTACTAAAGAGCCAAACAATGCTCTTAGTCCTTACACACTATTTGTTGAATATCTAAGAAGTGGACATTATTTCTCTTCCTTACACAGCAACCATCATTTCTTTAAATAAATGGAAGAAGCCTTTATATTTTTAAAAGCTTGTTTATAAAGAATGAATGGAGGGGTGAATATAAAGAAAATGAATGTTAAAATTTTAAAAAGTTCTTAAACGTGAAGAGTTTCTTAAGAAGACCATCTGATGTTCAAAATCATTTGCATTTTCAAGAAAATGGTATAAAGGCAGGTGCAGTGATTAATAATTCCTTTTTTCACTGCAGGGTGCACTCAGCAATAAACAGTTTACTTCATGACAGCCACTTCTTATTCTATAATAAGGCGAGCAGCCAAGTTCAGATTGAAACACTTTTTAGGTTTTCTCAGCAGTTCCCAAACCACTTTTGAAATCCCAGAGCAGATGCAAATAGAGGTGAGACACATTTTCACTGACTTTGTCGTCATTGTCATCATTCGCAGGAGATACAGATCTCCGGAAGCCCTGAAATGACCTCTTCCTTTCATGCAGTTGTGCAGCTAAGTGATCCAGGGCGTGTCCAGCTAAGCAGTCAATTCGTTGCACTGGGCAAAGAGCACTAGATTTGAGACCAGGTTCTGCTGGTGACCTGGGGCAAGCACTTATTAAGCTCTTTGAATCTCATTTTTAAAATGAGACCAGCACTACCTGTTTCACAAGGTCATTGTGAGGATTGCTTGACATGATCTGTGGGGAGACCCTGGTTAAATTTTGACATTTATATAAATGTCATAAAATGTTTGTCCCAGTAAGACCTAAAGCATTGTTTCTTTCAGCAAGAGCTTCACTGAGTCCGTCCCTAGCAGGGGGAATACCACAGGCTGCGAACACACACACTTGTCTTCCATTTCAATTGCCAGCACACAATTACCAGAAGATCCACCCATCACTTAGCATTGACATTTACAAATTGTATTGTCATTCATCTTGTTAAAGTCTCCACTACTGGACCTTTGGGGCAGAAGCTTTTCTTAAGGCATTTAGTCCCCAATGCCTTCAATGGCAAGCAAGCAACACTGAGAAAATACAGGCAGCCAGCAACATTTATTAAGCACAAGCCATGCGCCAGGAAGTGTTCCACATTAATTATTGTTCAGGATATTCACAACAAGCCTTTGAAATAAGGACTATGATCATCCCTGTTTTATAGATGAGGAGACAGAAGCAAAGAAGGGAAAGAACCTGCCACAGGTAATAGGCAGGTCTGAAAAGTACATGCAGGTGCTGGTGCCAGGATTGAGAGCCCAGAGTCTGAACCACTCTGCTTTATTGCTTTTTAAATGTGTGCTCAAGATAAGCACAGTGGGTGGGAAAGAAGAGAGCACCTAGCAATTTCCTAACCTCCTCTCTGCCCCCTTGCCCTCTATATGGCCTTGAACAGTGCCCCCCATTCACATCCACCCAGAACCTCAGAGTGTAAATAGGGTCAATTTGGAAGTAGGGTCTTTGCAGATGTAATTAGTTAAGATGAGGTCATACTGGACTAGGGTAAGCCCTCAGTCCAGTTGGACATGTGTCCTTATAAAAGAACATTTTGGACCCTGACACACTGGGCAGAAGACCATGTGAGGATGAGGACAAGGATTGGAGTAATGTTTCCATGAGTTCAGGGATACCAGGGAATGCTGGCCAACCACCAGGGATAGCAAGGAGCAGAATTTCCTTCAGCACCCCTGGAAGGAACCAAGCCTGCTGACATCTTGGATTGTCACTGTTGACCACTGAAAGTAGGAGAGAATGGATTTCTGTAGTTTAAACCACCCAGTCTGTGACCATCACGTGAACCGTAGGAAACCAATGCACCTTCCCTCTCTTTGTTCTCTGAATCCCAGGGAAGTGAAGGAAAGTCTTACACAGATGACTCAAAAACTTAAGAATCTGAGGCTTTGGGAGGTTTCATGTTGCATTAGCTCATTTCCTTTTTCTGTGATTAAACCTCATAAAAAAAAAAAAAAAGTCCATTCAAGATTAATTACGAGTACATCCCATGGGCTATTATCTCTTGGTAAAGTAAAATCAGTCCCAAAGGTAAACTGCTTGAATAACCCATCTTCATTCTCATTCAATCTGGCTGTGAAGTGGAACTGTGCACTTCCTTCTGCCCCTTTTTTGAGGGAGAAAAGGGCCTGAAGAGAGGTTATCCTCACCTAAGAATTTGAATTGGTCTGTGAAAAACAGAGAACTTTATAATTTCAAATGTCTGGTCCGATGCTTAGTGGTGGAGTTTTGGATCAAATGACCAGTTCAGCAAAATATTTTACTGATAGCAAAGTTGGCATCCTAGAGTCTTGGTTTAAGAAAAAGCTGGAGGTTGCTGAATTTCTTGTCACAACTGAGCTTACAGAGATTGCCAAGGAATAGGGAAAGAGAAGCACATTGTGATGAGATGGCCCTGGTTGGTGGTCACGGCTGTAGGTCTTTTCAAAAGAGGCAAGGATGATGTTTTTCGGTGTTAAGCTCTGCTGTGTGAGAACGTGATGTAACTCCCCACGCTGATTGCATCAAATCTTCAGAATAAGTTTCCTGAATGCACAACCCAGTATTAATTGTCCTTTGGGGGAAAGTCAGAAGTATCCATAGAGGCACAGTGGAGATGCTACACAGAAAAGAGACAGGAGGAGAGGCAACCTGGGAGGGAGAACAGGAATCAGAGAAACCAGGAACCATAGACTTTTCTACCACCCGCCTCTCTTCCTCTCCTCACACTATTTGTGAGCTTGGAATTTAAGCACATTTTGAATAAATCCTAAAGGGTGCTGAGATCAGCAAGCTAGGGAACTTGAAAAACCATCACAGGCTGCTGAGAATTGTTTTCCTATACTGAGGGCCAACCATAGGAAAGGCACCTGAAGACACAAAAGCTTATAGTTCCTAATGTGGACTGAATATTTATATCCTGCTAAAATCGATATGCTGAAGCTGAAAGAATGAACATTTTTTTAAGCTGTTTTAAAGAGTGAACATTTTTAAGCTGTAAGCTGTTCTAAAGAATGAACATTTTTTTATCTCAACTCCCTAAGGTCTCCTGCCCATTGTCTTAACTCTCTGATGTCACCCTCCTGGTTATCTTAACTCCCTGAGGTCACCCTCCCAGTGATGGGAGCAAAAGCCCCTAAAAGCTGTTCCAGGAAATAGCCCCAAACAGAGGGTAAAAGAGTAAATTGGGCTAGATGACTAAATAGTGCTCAAACAGTAGGATTACCAGAAACTATTGACCAGAATCTACAGCCTGTTGTAAAACATTGTGAAACATGTTGTCAGCAAACCCAGACCCCCTTTGAAATTTCCTGGCAGCTTTGTTCCCCCTTTTCCCCCTTTCATGTGTGACCCCTCCCGATGTGTGGTTTTCTGCCTTTATAAGTTTGTAAGATTTTCTGCTAGGGACTTGACTCCTGGAGTTGGGTCCCAGCGCGCTGGAATAAACACCTCTTGCGGTTTGCATCAAGTGACGCCTCCTGCGGTTGATTGGGGTTGCCGTCCATCCATGGGACAGAGTTGGGGTTTCCTTTTTGGGGGGCCTTACATTTGGGGGCTCGTCCGGGATAAGATGGCCCCCCCTCATCCGCGGAGTCGACCTTGGAGGTAAGAAGGGGTACCCCGAAGTTGTCTGTCTTTGTCTTGTGTTTTGTTAGTTGGTCTGGTTCTGTGAGCGCGCTTTCAGTTTCGGTGGCAGCCGTTCGGTGACTCGTGAGAGTGGCCGGACAGTGGCCGGTAGACGTGCCTGGGGGGCCACAGGTTGCAGCCCTGGGGGACGCCCTAAGGGTGGAAGGAGAGCCAGGGACGCCTGGTAGTCTCCGTCGGTAAGGGCGCTGATGGGGTTCAATTGGTGGATCAGAGATTGGCGCCCGTCTGTATCTGGTTCTGTTGTGTGTTTGTGGTGGACAAGGTGGAGGAAGGGTTGGAACAACTGGGGGGTTCTCGGACCGGGCTACTCTCGGGTGGACCCCAAAGGTTCCTTCTCTGGACTCCCCCTCCCAACAGCCCTGAAGGATAACTTAGCAAAGTAGCTTCAGTCTCAAAAGTAATGAAAAATAAGGTCTCATAATTTTAACATCCAACCTGTCCTGATGAGGTGGCTAAAATGCCTTAGACACAGAGTTTCTGTTAAAACCTGTTAGATCCTTCCAGATCTCAGTCAAGGCTTACATTGAAATATAAATAAAAGAAGCCTAAAGGCTCAGTAGGAGACCGGTCTCAAACCCAGGGAAAGAAAAGGTAAAGAGAGTCTTTAAAACTCCAGCAAAGTAAATGCTATATTTTTAATTATATGTTTTTTTGAGCTCATGATTTTTTGATCAGTTCTATTTTTTATTCAACTAGAGTTTTTGAACATCTGTTACACTACAATGGAGATTCACCTATAAAGTTACAAGGGCTTGATTTTGTGTTATTTGTATGTTGTGCTGTCTGATGTCATGTTTTGTCTGTATCAAAACTGAGCGCTCCTAAAATTAAAATTTAAAAATGGATCCAGATACTTTTAATTCACGTAATTTAAAAAAGGTTCAAATTGGGTAAACTAATAAGAGTAAAATGTCTTTGAAAATAACTTGCAAGTCTCTAGGTGGTCAAGCTAATAAAATATTGATGTTAATAAAATGTCTAATATCAATTGTTTCTAGGACTTTTCTTCAACAGGGAAGAGACAGCAAATACTGTTCAGGACACTTGTCTGATATCTTGGTTTTTTTTACAGAATAAGTGAATTAGAGTTAACATGTATGGGATTACTCTAATGTGTTTGTAGAGACATCTGATTAATTTACAAAGTTAAAATGCTAATTGTTAAATAACATCGAGTACTTTTAACTCATTAAATTCCATGGGGTATCATACTTAAACATTATTGGTGTTTTCATAGGTTGGTAAATAAAAGGGTTTAAACTTGCTTTGTGTCATCACTAAACTAAAAACAAGGTTACTAAGAGTTATGTCCTAACAAGTGCAATTCTATATACAAAGGGTCCCAAAAGTTTCAACTGTGTTTCAATTAGAGTACTATAAACAACAGAATATTTAATCTTATTAAAATAGAGTAATTTATCTAAATTCAGAAATTTCATAAGAGTTGTTTCAGAATGTGAGCAAAAAGGGTCAACGAGTAGGAAAGAGAAAATAAAAGGTTCTGGGTATGGAAATATATTTAGTAAAAGGAAAAAGGAAATGTTTCTGGGTAAGAAAGTGCTTGTGTGATGAAATACATGAGGGTCTAAGTAAGTGCTAAGAAAGTCTGTGCGTAAGTAAAGGGCAAGTTTCAACAAGTTTGTGTGTAACTAAGTTGGTTATATGTATGTGAGACAGCTAAAACTATTGAAGGTTTTTCCTAAGGTGAAATACTAATGTTCTGATATAAACCAAAGTTTAATCTATATGGTAGAATGACATGGTAAAATGACATGCATTTGAAACACTAATTTACTCTTTGTGTCTATTAAGTTTTATTCTTTAGAACAATTAGTCTTAAAAATTGGGGTGTATACAATTATGGTTAAACAACTATTATAGAGTATTGTACTTTGTTACAGAGTCTACATTTCTCTTTAAAAACTCAATTTGGTAAGATAAAAGTGTCAAGGTATTTGTGAAATGGTCACTAGTTGTATATTAAATGTGTTCATATTTTTCAGCACCACAAGTTTTTAAAGCAAGGAATTTATTAAGCTCTGCTATCTTCCAGATTAAACTTGTCTGTAATGGTAATCTTAAACTTATAAAGAGTAAATTTTATTGGGGATTTATTTCTATCATTTAATGTTCTATTATAGGACCTGCTATCAATAGGGTATGTGTAAAATTTGTTACTTTTTACACTGAGATAAAGAATTTCAAGTGTAAATGTATTTCTAAACATTAGAGTCTGATTTGTTTAAAGGTTAATATTGTGAAATATGAAAGAAACATGAAAACATTTTGCCACTTAATCACACAAAAGGAAAGTTAAAAGCTCTCTCAGCCTTTCTTTGATTCATGTTTTAGATACTATGTTAAATTGTGTTAATTATAAAGTTTATATAAACTCAGGAAACAGTATATGTAAACTACTTAATGGTATTTAAGGAAAAGAAGCAAAGATCAACATCAGAATTAGAACACTTAAGATCTGTAAAGAGCCCTGCCTTACCTGAGATAAGGCTCTGCCTCCCATCTCACTGCATGTTAGAGTGACTCCAAAATAAGCCAGACTTCAGCTTATTTAAAGTTATAGTCAAAAGATTGGTTTTTGTTGTAAAAGTACTGTGATCTCAAATAGGGGATATGATGTGGTTCTCAGTCAAAATTCAAGATAGCTATTATACAAGCTGAATATATTTTTACTCTTGCTAATTTCATTTTGTAAAACTGTTACCTGTTAATGTTTTGCAGAAGTAGCTGCTCCAAGAACAAACAACCTAGGTAACTTGTGATAATAAGCCATCACCTATAGAACAGATAGTGGTAACTTCCAGTACTAATGCAGACTCCAGTTAGATAAAAGGGTAAAAAACTGTAAAGTTATGGACATTAAAGTTAAAGCCCATTACTCTTAATTTATGACTGGTGAGACTGGCTTGCTGGATAATTAAGATCAAACTTAGAAATTGGAGTTAAATACAGAGGTCAAGAAAAGTCCATATTTGGGTCTTGCCCTCAACGTTAGCCTGAACCCAGGGAATAAGAGAACTTCTCTAAGGAGCATTGCAACTCTGGGTCACACAACCTCCTGATCAAGGAGATTGTTGAGACTAGAGGATGAAAAATTATCCAGTGCATCTGCTGCAGAGGAGGGTCATGGAAAAGGGGAAACATCCCTTGATGTTTCTAAAGGAAGTCACCTCATCAAGAGACCCTGCCTAATCAAAGTCACTGGTGGAGCTAAGGAGCCGCTCTTAAGTTCTGTACGAGTGACCCCTGTGGGAACTCAGCTGACTCTTTAACAAGACAGGAACCAGGTCAATTTGACCAACTTGATCTTAGATACCCAGCAAAACAGTTAAAACCAAAATATAGCCATTCTTGGGCATTTAAAGGAAATAATAATTAAATGTAACTTAAGATGTACACTTGTATTAGCCCACTAGAATAAAGGCTGGAAGCTACAAATGAAAGAAAGATTCTTCAGCAAATGTGCCTGATAACTATCAAGAGAAACTGCCAGAGTCAGAAGTTTTTAGTCAGTTTAAGACCTTCCTAAGCTACACAGGTAGACTTAATCTATGTTTGTTAGTATGATTATCTATTCCTAAGTAACAGAAGTATAGAGATCTCTACTAAACACAGGTTATACCAATAAAGGGATATTTTACAAAATCAGATGACATTAAGTAGCTTAACTATATTTTCTGGGGACATCTATGACAATGTTAAAGTCCCCAAATAAAGGCCTTGTTCTCTCCAGCCTTTGCTAGGCCTAGTTATGGGAACAATTTCTCAGTTCTTCCACATTCTGGTGAGAGATTAACTTCTGTCATTTTCATGATACTCAGTGGCATGTTTCAGATGCTGCAACATTTACTTTGTGCTAATCTCATTTCAGTACTCATGTCTTTTTGTTCTTCTATCATAGAAGCAGCCGCCCCCAGATGACTTTACAAACTGCTCTTCCCCAACCAGGCTTCTTCCTGGGACCCCTTGATTGACCCGATTTTTAGAAAAGGAACTCCAAGCTGCTTGCCCCACGCCACCCACTTCCAGCTCGAAGAAGCTAGAGCGGTCATCGACCTCCTTCCCCAGCAGCATGGAGTTCCTGAGATTAGAGGGGGGAATGAAGCCTGAATTGGGAACAGGTAGTTAGTGTAGAAATAGGGGATCGGGTCAAATCAAGGAAATGGCCATAAAATCATCTGCCTCTGGAAGTTGGAGACTGCCCCTGGAAGAATGGAATGTCAAGGATCTCCGGAGCCCATTGATTACCAAATTTACCTGCCTTTATCAAGGACTGTTTACCAAGGACTGCAAACAAGGGGCTGCTAATTGGTGGCCCGCCCCCTCGGCTCTTGCCTGCCTGAAATCGCCTAGTTACCTTCATCAGGGAAAGAGTAAATGCTGTACAGGTGCTAATGCTCAGGCAACAATATCAGTCCCTCCGCCAAGGAAACAATTTGGGGGAAGAATATGTAGAGACAGAAGTTCCATGATTAGAACTTTCCGAAAAGAAAATGGGGAAATGAAAGAATGAACATTTTTTTAAGCTGTTTTAAAGAGTGAACATTTTTAAGCTGTAAGCTGTTCTAAAGAATGAACATTTTTTTATCTCAACTCCCTAAGGTCTCCTGCCCATTGTCTTAACTCTCTGATGTCACCCTCCTGGTTATCTTAACTCCCTGAGGTCACCCTCCCAGTGATGGGAGCAAAAGCCCCTAAAAGCTGTTCCAGGAAATAGCCCCAAACAGAGGGTAAAAGAGTAAATTGGGCTAGATGACTAAATAGTGCTCAAACAGTAGGATTACCAGAAACTATTGACCAGAATCTACAGCCTGTTGTAAAACATTGTGAAACATGTTGTCAGCAAACCCAGACCCCCTTTGAAATTTCCTGGCAGCTTTGTTCCCCCTTTTCCCCCTTTCATGTGTGACCCCTCCCGATGTGTGGTTTTCTGCCTTTATAAGTTTGTAAGATTTTCTGCTAGGGACTTGACTCCTGGAGTTGGGTCCCAGCGCGCTGGAATAAACACCTCTTGCGGTTTGCATCAAGTGACGCCTCCTGCGGTTGATTGGGGTTGCCGTCCATCCATGGGACAGAGTTGGGGTTTCCTTTTTGGGGGGCCTTACAAAGCCTAATCCTCAAAGCCGTGGGGAATTGGGGTGAGGTCTTTGGGATGTGATTAGGTCTTGAGGGTAGATCCCTCATAAATAGGACGAATGGCTTCATAAAAAAAGAGGAGATTGGAATTTCCTCGCTTCTTTCCACCATTGGTGAAGACAGATGTCTGCAAATCAGGAAGCAGGCTTTCCCCAGACTCCAAATATACTGCTTCCTTACCTTGGGCTCCCCAGCTTACAGAACTCTGAGAAATAAGTATGTGTTGTTTTAGCCACCGAGTCCACAGTAACTTGTTATAGCAACCTGAGCAGAGTAAAATACCAGTCTTCAAGGAGGTTACAATACTGAAAACAAAAGCAAGACTAACAATAGAAGTCTGATTAACTATAGAAGAAAAAAGTCTGAAGGCAGTCACTGGGCTAAAATTAAGGTATCATGGAAGCTGTAGGGGGGAATCTATTAATTGCTTCTTCCAGCTTCTGATGGCTGCCAACAGTCCTTAGCTGGTGGCCCACTCACTCCAGTCTCTGCCTCAATGGTTATGTTGCCTTCTTTTCTGTCAGTTGGTAGTAAAATCTGTGTCTCCCCTCTATAAGACACATGAAATTACATTTAGGGTCCTCTCGTGAGTGTAGGACAATGTCCCTATTTCAACCTCCTTAATCATATCTGCAAAGTTTTTGTTCCTGATTCACAGATTCCAAGGAGCAGGGCCTGATATGTTCAGGGGCCATTACTTAGACTGTTACAGGAACTTTTAAGGCAGGGAGAACAGGAAAGTGAAGGACACTAAGCAGAGGTGGAGAAGGGTACTTGGACCTGGCAGTGGTTGGCAAGCCACTGCAAACAAAACCTTTCACCAAGAGCTGTGCTGTGTGTGTGTGTGTGTGTGTGTGTGTGTGTGTGTAGGTGGGCAATACCACATAGGCTGGCCTACTGGGAACCTGGAACTGTGGTCATCTTATCTTTTTAAAGTTCCTACAAGATCCATTTTCTTTAAATTCCTTATCAGTTTCAAAAGGCACATTTATGTAAAATGGAAAGGAAGATGCAGACAAAGCAGCCCTCTTTGGTCATGAATTTGAAAGTCTTCATTACAAATGTAGTGTGAAATTGTCTGAAATTCCTGGCAGCAGACATGAGTCATGTATTACTGTCTGACATTTACAGAACATTCTTCATGGCAGTTTCTAGACTTTGTTAAGCGAGAGACATTGAATTTGTTGGATGACAGATCTTTTTGTTAGAGCATGGGTCAAATTCAAGAAGATGAAATGTTCTAGGCATAAATTAAAGACCCGTACTTGGCCCACTGAACCAACTAAACAAATTCTACAATAGGCTGGAGACTCAATTGAATTGCAGCTTGATAATAACTTATTGTTAATAATAAGCTGATACTGAATCAAGAAAAGTCACAGAGATCTTAAAATTGTGGTGCCTTAAAAATCAATATGCTCTTAGGCTACATTAATAAGAAAAGCAATCTGAAACAGTGTAGGGGATTTCAACATTGTAAAAGGGAAAACAAATTAATGTGGAATACAAATTTATTGCATTTGGAGGAAATTCCTAAAAACTGGGGTTAACACTTCTTTTGGAAACACATATGCCTTCTTACATGATTTTAAACAGTTTAGTTTTGAGGAGAAATAACATGAACAGAAAATTCAGAACAAAGTAGAAGACATGGATGAATTCAGGTGGACTGGAAAAGAAAATATTTGATGGACAATGAAACTGCTTTTTAGAAGTTCACCAGAATTGTTTAAGAAAATTATAGAAAATATAGTGAATCTATATGACTTCCATAATTAAAATTGGGTTATTAAATTAAAATAAGGGAAGCAATAATTACAATCTATCCTACATTGGTCAAACCATACTGGAAGCATGAAGTTAGTAGGCACCAGATAGAAAATCTGGAAAACCTTCATAGGAGAGTGACTGATACTGAACAAGTTTCCAAAACCATGTGATGAAAACTGGAGAAAAGATTGGGTATGTTTTAGCTTGGAGAAAAGACTTTTCAATTACTGCAAGGGCCACTTTTTGGAAAAGAAAGTTCATTTAACTTGGATGACCTGAGCAATTCAGAGAAACTTTAGAATTAAATGATAACGAATAATTTAAAGAACAAATTTTCTAATAGTTTCTCAGAAACAATATAAGTAGAGCATTACAACTTTGATCACTGGAAAGGTGGCTATCTTATGTAAAATTTAAAGTGATTTTGTATCCTATTGAATGTTCACTCACAGACATACTCCCTTCTTATTCAGGTTGCATGTTTAGGAGAGAATCACTTATTCCCAGATCAGAGGGTGTGGAGGCTCAGGGGATTGGTCTCAAATGGGTATGTAATCCTAATTCACTGTATTGGTGATTGGTTTTGTGTTGGGTATGTGACTTGTTATGGCCAATAAGAAGTGGAAAATTCAGTTGAAGTAATTTCTGAGAATTTGCTCCCTGATAAAAGGAAGGCAGGCCATCAAGGAGTACTACTTTTGTTTACCTAATATTGATTATAAGGTAAACAACAAAAAAAAATCACTTGGAAGTTCCATAGAACAAAGCCAACATAGTTGAGTCACTTATTGACCCTCAATTGCTAATCTCTGATTAAATGTCTTATTTGTGAAACAACTAAATATTTTTATTTCTTAAGCCAGACTTAATTGGGTATCTTAGTTGCCCCTGCAGCCAGACAAATGCTAACTCAATCAGGCTCTATGAAAATCACTGAGTTTGAGGTTCCAAGATACAGTTAATATAACACATGCCTTCTTGAAAAGATGCATATAAATCAAGCTTATAAAAGTCGAATATTATTTTAAATGCACCAATGGAATTACTTTCAAGATAATGTCTTGAGTATCAAGTTCCATTCTAGACCCTACATTTAAAGTGGAAGCTGTATGTTTCCCAGAGGAAAACAACTAGCATGATGGGAAGTTTGGAACTCGTGGAAGAGTTTGAGGCTCATTAGTCTGAGAAGAAAAACCTAGTGTTTAGTGGTTGAAGATTTTTTCATATAGAACAAAACTTAAACATTTTCTTTATGGCTTCTAAGATTGAATTAGGTCCAGTGGTTGTGTAGTACAGAGAGGCAAATTCCAGTTATAAGGAAGAACTTTCTAAAAGCTAAAACTTCCAACAATAAACCAGGAGGCCTTATGAAACTGGGCTGTTCCAGGACATGGTCAAGTAGAAGCCAACTTACCATATTGTTCAAGGAGAATTCTGGCTTTCAGTGGCATTGAACTAGAGGATTCTGAAAAATGCTTAGAAATAGGGTGTTCTTCACTGGCATAATTTAACAAAAGAGGAAACTAAAGCTTACTGAGAGAGGTGACACACCCAGGCTCTCACAGCTCATTAGAAGTTGACACAACCAATGTAACCTCACCTAATATACAGCTACAATAATGGGATCCTAACTGAAATAAGTTATATTTATCCTATGTATGCATAATATATCAAAATATACTCTACTGTCATGTAAAAAATAGCAATAAAATATTTTTTAAAAGCCAATTAAGATCTTAGAAGAAGAAGAAGGAAGAGAAGGAGGAGGAGGAAGGGGAGGAGGAGGAGGAGGAGGAGGAGGGGGAGGAGGAGTACATGGAACTAGGAACTAGGAGAGATCCAGGGCTAAGATGGTGGCATGAGTTTTTGAGGATACAGAGCTATTCTTTACATACACGTGGGACTTGGGAATTTGGACTTTGCACTTTATTTATTTCAGACACCAGTGAAAGCCAGACTCCTTAGCTCTACAGACATGTGATGGGAATTCAGGAAGCTGCCCCCTAACTGCTTCTGTCCACTGTAAAGTAAAATGCTTAAGTATTAAAAAGCAGAAATGATACCAAAATATGACACCACTGGCATTGACCAATCAGGTGAGACTCTGGCCTATAAACTGCACTGGGGGATCCAATTCCCTAATTAACTGCCAAAATCTTGTGTTCCCAGAAGCAAAAGAGGTCTTTCTGGTGCAGCTAGTAGAACATGACCTCATCCTCACTTATATTCAGCTTGTCCACTGAGAGGTGTTTAATGAGACTCCAGGCTGCCACAATGGGGAAGTCTTTAAGAAATAGACACAAATGAAACTTGGCATGCAAGTTCACTGGAATGTGCTTTGGGAACAATACTTTTGGGGGAGTAAGAAGAGCCAGATTGGGCAGAGGGAGAAGTTAAGCCATGGCTGGCAGCAGAAGGTTCAGCTGGTTCTCTAGGGAGCTCTAGGGCAAAGATGGCCCCACAGAGTTGGCTCACTTGAGGCACGGGGGATGGAGCTTTGTATCCCATGCTCATCTTTGGAGGCAGGTTACTCCCAGAGGAGGTAACCTTGGGCAAGATTGTCCTTTGGAGGAGGGCAGTTCCTGAAGAGGGACTCAGCTGGGAGCAGTTGGGAGCCAACACTCCCAGCAGTTGGGGGAATGAGAACCTGGGTCCTGAAGGAGCCAGCTGGGTGGACATTATGGTGTTGCCAAAAAGAGCCACTCCCCCTTGCCACTGTACTCCATGGCAGGCTGCCATACAAAGTGGAACACGCCCATTTCCTCTGGGGGGAACTCTTCTGGCACTTGACGAGGTCCCTCTGGCCAAATTAATGCTCCAAAGTACACACTCTATGTGAGGAAGGAAGAGGAGAGGGCATGTGGCAGGATGAGCTTCTTGCCCCACACTCCCCCTAGGCCTGCCTGTTCTGAAGCAGATCTCCACAGAGGAGGGAGCGCTTTGCATACACTCTCTACTCTGGGACTCTGTAGGAACACCAGCAGTGGCTGTGGGAGAGACGCTGTCAGAAGGAAATACCCATGTGTTGTAATTAACACTGGTCAAGGTTGGAGTCATGGACTTTGGAAATTTGGTGATTTTCAGCCAAAAGAAATGCGTCAGATACAATGACCCGACACACCCAGGATCAACATCCTCTGGGAAAGAAGAAAGCAAAATCTGAACTGTTTGGTTTCCTTGACTAGGAGGGATGCTTCACAGCCAGGATGTGGCCTCCAGGCTGGTTTTGTTGCCCACATCAGCCTTCATGCAGCCTCTCTCTCATCTGACTCCAGCCTTATGCAATTGTGGTGCAGCCTTGAATCGTCCTTCACTGAATTGCTGATATTGTCTCCCTCTCAGCTGTGAATTCCATATGATCTACTCTTTGCATCTGCAGGACATCCTGTACCACTTAGAAGGCTGATTTCCAGCTCTGTTAGAGGTTCTCTCTTTTCACATCCACTCCCTCCCTCACAGGGCAGCTACTATTAGTTGCAAGAAAATGGATTTTCTTTTCTTTAGCAGAGTAATAGGAAGAAAGCACAATATTTCCCCAACTTTTTTCTAAGGACCAGCTATTAGAACAGAGGGGAAAGGGAAGGTCCTGATATTCAGGTCTGTGACTGGTTTGAGGGTGTGAAGTCTCAGGAACCACGTAGGAGGTTCCAGGGAGAGGCTGTGCTTTGTCAGCATTTTATAGTCCCCCAGGCTTTGGAGTTTCAGACAGAGACAAAGACTAGAGACACTCAATTGGCTCCATGAACTCACTTTCACAGTGTTTACTGTGTGCCAACTCCATGGAGTAGGAGCTTTTCAGATTTCCATTTTATAGAGGAGGAAAGTGAGACACAGAGAACTTACAGTCACACAGCTGCTGAAGGGTAGACCTGGGTTTGGCACCTCCAGTTAGAACCTGTGCCCAGAGTCACTACCCTGCACTGTGGGTCAAGTCCACTGGAGAATGACCTGGTGGAATATGGGGGTAGTTCCTAATCTATTAGCCAAACTGCCATAGAGACAGCAAGGGCAGGGAGAAGGAGGCACCACGGGGTCCTAGTCCTTGGAGTAAGTGAAACTGGTTATGAAGTGAGCACATTTTCATCATTTCTCACCTTCAGAAACCTTGAAGAGTGCATTCCTTACCCCTGGAGGAAATCTCAGACAGTACTTATTACTTTTCCAGAGAAGCTTAGATAATAAAAAGTAAAACTCAATGTAACATCTAGACTTAAAACCTTACCTGGTTGAGAACACTCTATCCTTCCCCAGGGCATTAGCATCCGGTGGCTGCCATAAAAAATCACCACAAATTTGCTGACTTTAAACAACAGAAATTTATTCTTTCACACTTCTGGATGCCAGAAGTCTGAAATCAAGATGTCAGCAGGGTCTTGCTCACTCTGAAGGCCCTAGGGAAGGCTTTTCCCTGCCTCTTCCAGTTTCCTTTGGCTCTGGGACTTCCTTGGCTTCACCGCCCCAATTTCTTCATCTTCTTATGTCATTCCCTTATGTGTGTCTCTCATAGGATGTTCATCATTGGACTCAGGGCCACGAAGATAACCCACCATCCTTAACTTAATTGCATCCTTAAACACTGTTTTTCAAAAGAAGGTCACGTTCATGGGTTCTGGAGGTCAGTGTATTGGCATGTCTTCTGAGAGGGCCTTCTTTTAATTTGAGAAGCTGCAATAAAAGGGGTATGTGTGGTATGTGTGCACGAGGAGTTTTATCATTCTTTCTGCTCTTCCCCTCCTCCCACATTGTCAGTTCCTGCATGGACTGGCACAGGAGCAGAGTGGAGAGGAAGGAAGCAGGTAGGCTGAGGTGGATTTGACCAGTGCCCATGCGTTCTGAGGTCGGGGCCCTTGCATATGGAAGATGTTGGAGATTGACTCTTGTTCATATGGGGAAACTACAAGGATTGCTGACGCCCCACTGTCCCACCCAGTTTGCTGGTTCAGTAGCTGAACTATAGGAAACACACATGCAGCCTTGGCCACATGATTTTGGAAGAGTCACTATTCCCAATGTGGCCACCTCCTATCACCGTGCCTACTGGCAGAAACAGTATCAGCTATAACCTGTAGACTCAGAGTTCTTTTCCAGTGTTTCTTAATCACTAGTAGACAGCTGTCAAGCCTCTATGAAGGGTTCTCTTGGAGCACCCTCTCTTCTGCCTTAAAGTATATAGGAAGAACCCCTCTCCTCCTCAGTGTACAAATAATGCATAATATATCAACAGTTCTCAGCACACACGGTTTCCTCTACTGGCTCTGTGGTCTCTGAAGGAAGGAAGGTTTTACCTTCTGTTTGATAGCCTGGAAATGGTGGTTGGTGTCATGATGCTGGAAGATCTGTCCTCATATTTGTTCAGCATATCCTGCGTAAATTTTCCTTTCAGATATGGGTGGTTTGACTCCTCGCATTTCATTGTTCTCTG
Organism: Sciurus vulgaris; assembly: GCF_902686455.1. Classification (NCBI taxonomy): domain Eukaryota; kingdom Metazoa; phylum Chordata; class Mammalia; order Rodentia; family Sciuridae; genus Sciurus; species Sciurus vulgaris. Next base: position 142,704,790 of record NC_136466.1, read on the forward strand.
CCTTTAGGACTACTGCCTGAACTCTAAGACCTCAGAGAGGGTCTGTTTGATTATGTTCAGTAAGTTAATGGGGGCTATTTCCCTTTCTCCCAAATTGGATTTGCATAAAGGATAAAGAATATGATAAACCTTTCAGGTATAACAAAGCAGCATGCATATTTCTGCCTTGGTAACCTTATAAGATAGTTATTGACACAAAGAAGAACAAGAACAATAAACAAGAACAAGAACAATAAACAAAGAAGAACAAGAACAAGAAATGGAGATTTATTCCAGAAACATGTACTATCTGTCTGTAGGTGCAGAGTGGAAGGTTGACTGTTGGGATTTGAGGAGAAAGGACACAAGACGAATGTGATGCTGTACACATCCCAGGGCTTTTCTGCTCCCCTCTCCATCATTCCTGAGAACCTAGTATATGAGGCGTATCCTTTGACATCAAGATCCTGGAGGCTCATGTTAAAGTGCACTTGTCCCAGGGAGCGCTCTCTTCTTAAGCCCTGATGAGCAGTTTTTCCAACAGGGCTCTGTGGAAAGGTACGTTTAAACTTCACTTCCTGTCCAGCCCTTCTCTCTGCCTTAATTGAATTTCATGCCTTCATCTTCTTCAACAGGGATGACTAAAATAACCACCTACCTAATTTTCTTGGGTGTCATCTTACACTGCAGCAACCCAAGGTTTACACCCAGAATCCTCTGCCAGCATCTCCCAGGGTCTCAGCAGGAAGCAGAGTCCCATTCAGTCTGTTCAATGGAAGAGGCTTTGATGAAAGAGCTATTTACAGGAGTGAAGTCAGGGTCAAGGGCTCTGATGGGGACTATGGGCACAGAGACTAGCTTAGAGGGAAGTATCTTCTAGATTTAAAGGAGGGAAATAAATGAAGGGAGGCCCTGAAGCTAGGAAAGAGAGAGTGGCCCAGCAGGAACCATGCCTGGTGTGGACAGCAAATGCTTTTGTGTCCCTGTCACATCCCCCAGCCTCCCTTCAACTTTAGCTGCAACTGAAGTGCTCTTGTCCTGACAGCTTTTCACTGAAAGGCAGGAAAGTGTCTTTCTGATTTATTTCTACAGCTTTCACTGAAGCTGCACCTGCTTGACTTGCTTAGAAATGCAGCCAGAATCCTGGGAGAGTCAATGTCCCCCAGGCACCCAGTGAACCGTAGGTGGGGCTTGGGAGCTGGGACAGAAATGTGCAGCCTCCCATCCTTTGGACAGAAATTCCAAGAGGCATGTTTCTCAGAGGTTCCCAGAGGCAAATTTCAATTGCTCCCAGCAGTAATCCCAATGACATTTTTATATTTGTTTTTCTCCCTCTCTGTCTGACCCTCCTTGCTCCCCTAATCTTGGAATCACCTTCCAGACATGTCTCTAAAACCCAAGTCCTTGCCTCAGGCTCTGCTCACTAGGGAGCCATCTAAGAGTGGATAGTCAGCCATGAACAGAACAGTGGCGTGCAGAAGACTGGAGTAGGGGAAAGAAATATCTCTTTCTCTCTCTCTGCAAACTTCTGCCTGTGCCTCTTTTTGGCTCAATTACAAAGAAGCCAGCAGGAAGGGGAACCTGGGGAATGCAGTCTTTTGGGAGTCAGGACAGAGTAGGGTAGGACAGGGCAAGTGGAGAATAGCCAGTATATTTTTTAAGGCCTTATATTGATGATCTCACTCAATGTATGCAACTACTCTGTGAGGTAGATATATCATCATTCTCATTTTGCAATGAGGAATTGATGCACTGTGAGGTTACTCAATTCTAAGGCTGTTTCCCTGGGAAGAACACACCAGACTAGCCTGATTTCTTGGTGAAGTATAAATTTCATAGATAGAACCTGGGGTTCTGCCTTTAGCTTTATGCCTTATCTTCTCTAAGATGCCCACATTTAGTGCAGTCCTTGACCACACGACATGATCTGATGTTTCTTGATCTGATATTTCTTAACTATGATCTTGATCCCTTTGTTAACCTGCTTGTGTTAGTCAACTTTCTATTGCTAAGACAAAATACTCCCTCCCCCACAAAAGAAAGAACAACTTAAAGGAGGAAAGGTTTATTTTGGCTCAGGGTTTCAGAGGTTTTCAGTCCATGGTCAGCTGGCTCCATTGTTTCTGGCTGGTGGTGAAGCATCATGGTGGAAAGGGTGTGGTAGAGCAGAACCACTCACCCCATGGTGACAGTAAGCAGAAAGATAAAGATAGATATAGAAAGAAGGGAAGGAAGGAAGGAAGGAAGGAAGGAAGGAAGGAAGGAAGGAAGGAAGGAAGGAAGGAAGGAAGGAAGGAAGGAAGGAAGGAACCAGGGACAACATATACCCTTCAGGGCATGCCCCCAGTGATCCACTTTTGCCAACTGGGTGCTGCCTCCTAAAGTTTCCATCACTTCCCAATAGTCCATTCAATTAAAAACCCATGAATGGATTAATTCACTGATAATATTAGAGCCCTCATGACCTAGTCCCTCACCATATGCCTCTCTTCTGAACACGGGTGCACTGGGACCAGCCTTCAACGCGGTGTTGTCCTTTGGAGGACATTTCATATCCAGACTATAATACTACCTCAGTGGCCTTTGGGTCTCAGCCTAAGTCCTACCTCCTTCTGGAAGCATCTGTCCCTGCTGTACTTCTGCCCCTCATCACTCCACAGCCATTAGCCTTCTCTGTGGTCCCATAGCCCCCAGGAGCCAGTACAGGCAGCACTCACAGGACTGAACAGAGAGTTGATTGACTGGATTGTCCCTCCCACTACCATGAGCACCTGGAAATTGCCGTATCTGGTCTCTTTTTTCTCTCTACAGTGCCTGGCATGTTGTGAATTTTCAGTAAACATTGGTAAAGGAGGCAGAGGAGAGGTTGGATCTGAAACATGAGAGATGGCCAATAAGGTGGCTATTAAGAAGAACAAACTGGGTGACTGGGAGCAACACCTGGGAAGGGTAAGGTGATCAGGAATATCAATCTCCCATTTCACTTCCTCTGAATGTCAAGGTCTTGACCTGCACAGTGTTCATACACTGGAATCATATCCTGAAAGACAGTAACTGCGGTGGGATGCAGCGCTTGGTTTAGTTTTTCTGTACAATGACATAAGAAGGAAAACCTGGAGGTCGATGTGGAGGTCAGTGGACACAAGTATAACTATGTGCGCTCCAGGAATTCTAAAGCACTCCGTGGCTGGAGTAAGTCATAAGTACTGCTGCAGGAAGGTGCTCATGATGTTACCCATTCCTAGGAGATGGTGGGGCCCTCTGAGAGCTGCATTCATGACCTAACTCCATGGGTCTCCCTTTTTACGAAGTACTTCAAGCCAAGTACACACCCGTTCAAAGGGATTTCCTCCATTTGCGTTCACCATCCCTTACTTTAAAAAAAAAAAAAAAAAAAGCAATTAAAGGTGAAGGAGAACTCCTGTTTACTCCTGTTTATACAATAAGTCTTCAAAGCATTCCATGCTCCTTGTCATTCTTGAGATAACCCTTGGTGTGCAAGATCAGACTTGCGTGCTTCATCACAGACTGTTGGCTGTGATTGGGCACTGACGTGGAGTGTCAAGTTTCCTTGGGTGTCCATTTGGAAGGTCCAGGGAATGATCCCTGCAGTAACTTTGGGAAGCAAACTACTCCTTCAAGTCACCAAGAAATCCATGTAATATGTTATTGCTTCTGCCTTCGCCCTGTATTACTGTCCAACTGTAACAAATTGATAGATTTACCTAGTGCCTCAGAAATGATTTAATTTTCTCTGTCTACATTTGATTTTGAGAGACCTGATACCCAGAGAGGGTAAGAAAGTTGCTTAAGATCCTATAAACAGTGCATACCAGGCTGGAACCAGAAGCCAGTTCTTAGGATTCCTCATCTAGTTGCTTCCCCATTCCTCATTTAGTCACTCCATTATGCTGTCACCCTTAAGGCCTCCCGTGACCAGTGATTCCTACTGTGGGTGAATTGTGCCCAATTCCCATTCACATGTTGAAGTCCTAACCCTGCTACCTCAGAAAGTGACTGTATTTGGGAAAAGTATCTTTATAGAGGTCAATAAGTTAAAATAAAGTCATTACAGTGAGTTCTGATTCAACATGACTGGTGTCCTCAGAAGAAGAGGAAATCAGAACACAGACATGCATAGAAGGAAGACCATGCAGAAGAGATCAGCCTGCTAGCTCTTCAATATTGGACTTATAGCTTCCAGAATTGTGAGAAAATAAATTTCTGTATTGTAAGCCAGTCAGTCTGTGACACTTTGTTATGGCAGTTCTAGCAAACGAATGCAATTCCTTATAAACACTGGTTGAGGAAGAAAAAAAAAAAAAAAAAAAAAAGAAAGAAAAACAAAAAGTCTTCAACTCTTTCGGTCTCATATTTATTAACTTTTTCAATTGGGCTAACAAATAAAATGTTTCTTTGATTTCACAACAAATTTATTCCATGTATGAAATAAATATGGCAGGTAGTGGAAAGGCAGTGGGAATTTAGCTCAGTGGATTTAAAAAAAAGAAATTCCAGTATTAATCCTCATTTCTAATGGAGGATCTTTGGATTACATAGAGGAAATTAACCAGTAATAATCCTCATTTCTAATGGAGGATCTTTGGATTACATAGAGGAAACTGAGAAGAGAGAGGGCACAGCAGCATGAAAGATGGTGGAATGAGACAGACATCATTACCCTATGTACATGTATGATTATATGAATGGTGTGAATCTACATTGTGTACAACTATAGAAGTGAAAAGTTGTACCCCATGTGTGTACAATGAATCAAAATGCAGTCTATAAAAATAAAAAATAACAAAATGATAAATAAAAAAAGAATTTAAAAATTCTCATTTCTAACATTAGATATATTTTATTCACATAGTCATCCACTTATCTCTGTAGTGAGAAATCTCACTTTATTAATTACCATGTAGGAAACTGTCTTATTAAGCCAAAGAGACAGTCATTTCCTGCTTCTTGAAAATGTGAGATTCAGTCATGCTAAAGAGTGTTCCAGAATCTTTGCTAACTGTCACAGTCTCAACTTCTTTGGAAAGACACCCCAAGGTTTTTTTTCTGTCAAAAGAAATGAAAATATACGTTAAAACAAAAAGAAATATGAAGTTTATTGGAAATTTTTTTTTCTCCAGGAATGGGAAGTTTCTGGGCAAGCCTCCAAGCACAGCAGTTTCTGTGACCTGTACTATTTTATTTTCAGAGATATCATAAGTCAGAATTTCCATGTTTGCAAGGCATTCTTGTCTTCATTACATTCGTGATAGTTTATTCTAGCAGGTGAGAGCACTCCAGCGACTCTAAGGAGGGAAGGGTAATTAAGATTTATGATAAAGAACTGCCAGCATAAAGCATTTGATGACATCACAGTGCTGCTAGCATGAAGAGCTCAAAAAATCCTGAAAATGCCTCAAAGTCTAAAAGGAAAAAAATGAGTCCAGCTCACAAGTAATTGCTACTTCTCCTTTTCCACCATCTTCTCCTTCTCTCTTTTCCTTCTCTTCCTTTCTCGGCTTCTAGAAGAGGGAAGTTGACCCGGAAGAGAATACTTCACTCTTGAACTAGATACACTGGGTCTTCACTCCCACATCATGCAGTCCTGGCTGATAGTTCATGGGCCTTTGGTGTTCATTGGCCAAGGCTAAAAGGAACCAGGGAAAATGCTGTAAAGAGAGGGAGGGAAGAGCCAAAGGATTAGGGGCCATTTCTCACCTCAGAGCAATGTGGCTCCCCACCAGTGCCCCAGGGGGTGGCAGGGACATGGTAGTTCTTGAATTCTTTAATCCTGTGTTTTGCTCTCTGGTACTACTGGTCTCTTGGGAGAAAAGCGGTGCTTATAGTAAACTATAGTCACTGAGGATTAGGTCAACGTTGTTTCTCAGGGTCATTTCACCTGGGAACCTATTAATACCTTTTATAATCAGCAACATCTCCTGGGGTTAAACACAGGAACTTTATCTAAAAGGCTTCACATTTGCTGCTTTTATTGGCTCAGTAGATAATTTCTAAAGTAATAGCAAGCTCAGAATGCTAACCCACAGAATGAGAATATTGAGATAGTGTTTGGTCTTAGGAGCAGATTGGATGAAAGAATGAGGGATGTGGAAGAAAGAAAAGGCACAGGACATGCACCATTTCCCTTATTCTTCTCCATATATTTCTGAAGAATGTTATTCCCGTGTTTTTTGGGGTATCGGTGCCTGAGGTTATCTTAGTTGCTCACAGTTGCAGTTTACTGGTGAAGGTACTGGGATTTGAATTCAAGTCATCCTGTTCTAAAGCCCATTATTCCAGAATGAGATCCAGGCCTTTGCAAGAAGTGAGAAGGTGAAGAAGACAAGTTTTGCTTACCTTATAAATATGGGGTAATGATTGTGGAGAGGGGCTATGTGGTCACTGAAGGACATAGTCACATTCAGAATATATGAGCTTTGGTGCTCTTCTTGGGAAAAAAAATCCTCCTACTCTGATGTGTACATTTTAAACTCAGGGCAAGTTGAAAGGGATCTGGGTGGAGCTGGGCTCCATAAAAATCACTACCTTGATGGTTAAAGATTTATTATGTGACCACAATGTGCTGGGCATATAAATAGACTTGACCTTTGCCCTTAGGAAACCCAGAGTAAACACATGAGATTTATAGCCAGAGTGTTGATGTCAGTTGAAATATTTTAGGACTGTACACATTCCAGAATTCTTGCAGACAGAGTTGAAAAATGTGGGCTACAATAGAGTTTGGAGTGAAGTTGTCCAGTCTTTGTGGTCACATCTACCCAGTTCCTTTACTTTTGCAGGCTGTGTGAATTGAGGCAGGTTATTAAATTGCTCTGAGTCTCAGCTTCTTTCACCAAATCAGGATAATAATATATGCCTCAAAGGATTCATATAAAGTAAAAATCAAAAAATGTGTGTAATTATTTAGCACCTACCAGGCACATGGTAGGTGCTAAATAATTGAAAACTATGGCTATGAAAGCCTCCAGTTGTCTACAGGGTGATATCCAGTCTCTGCTCCCTGGTATTTAAGGCTCTCTCCAGTTAGCTCCCACTTACCTCCCCAGTCTTTGTCCTGGTCCCCTTCATGCTGACTCATTTTCATTTACATCTGCATTCTGGGAGTTCAAAGTTAACATCCTCATCAGTGAGCATCCTACAGACAAACACCAGAAAAATTTTAATCTTGGTTCCCCATTGTTTTGCTGTGTTTGGTCACGTGGAGCTTTATGAGCTGGTTGCCACCAGCTTCATGGGGATTCTCTTGCCCATTTCACCTGGGAAGACCAAGTCCTCGAGGATCACATGCCTCCTGGATGTCAGAGTGCAGCTCCTGGGACAACTAAGCTCTAAAAATTACTACCTGAGCTTGGTATTGCCACAGTCAGGATGTTTGTGTCCCTCCAAAATTCTGTGTGATACAACTCACCATAGCTAAACTATGGAACCAACCTAGGTGTCCTTCAACGGATGAGTGGATAAAGAAAATGTGATATATATGTAATGGAATGTAACTCAGCTTTAAAGAAGATGAAATGATGGCATTTGCTGGTGAATGGATGGAGTTGGAGAATATCATGCTGAGTAAAAAATGAGAAATTATACTCCATTTATGTATGATTTATCAAAATGCATAAACGCATTCTCTGTCATGTGTAACTAATTAGAACAAATTAAAACATTAAAAAAAAACAAGAGAAAAAATTCTCTGTGATGATATTAGGATCTGGGACCTTTGGGAGATGACTGGTCATGGGGACAGGGCCCTCATCAGTGGGGTTGGTGCCTCTGCAGAGGAGGCCCCATATAGCTACCTTGTCTCCTGCCACGTGATGCTACAGGAAGAAAGCACCATCTGTGACTCAGAAAGCAGGCCTTCCTAGGCCGCAAATCTGCCAGCCTTGATCTTAGATTTTCCAGTCTATGGAACAGTGAGAAATACATTTCTGTAGTTTATTAGTTTTTACTTACTAAATATCTATATGAGGCCAGATTTTACTCTCATATTTCCATCCAACTGAAAATGTTCTAATAGATGTAACTGAGAATTCAACTTTTATTAGACCAGTCATTAAAAAATTTGCAAAATGTAAAATAATGCCATTCTTCTGATTATTTTTGTTTTAGAAAATAGTTATTTTCATAAATATGCATTATTTATTATATAATTGGGTTTATTTTATAAAATGATAAGTATTCTCAGTTTCTGATTGATTAAATATCTATCTATCTACTGCCCCCATTTAAGAAGTCCTTCAAAGTCTTCAGTATTTCTTAAGAGTATGAAGAAGTTTTGGAACTAAAAAGTTAGAATGATTGGCTTAGAATAAAAGTCCCACCAGCTTCAGAAAAACCATCTAATCATCCAATTGGAGGTCAGCAAATTTTTCTTGAATTCCTGTAATCCTTAAGTATGTACCACTCTTCTGTCATTTGATATTATCTTATTTCTATTTTAAAATCCATAAAATATCCAAGCTTCACTCAGGCCAGAATCCTGTCTCACTGCTTTTGCAGGAAGATGTGAGGGAAGTCCACAATACTTGCCTGCTGTTGAGAGCATATGGCAGAGATAACTATGTTACTAGTGTGATTGTCTTGATATGACATTGCTGATACAGTAGAACCTCACTATCTCTAACAAATACTGCTGGGATAGTGGTCTAAATTAGCGAGAAGTCAGAATTAAAATATGTATTTAATTAACACTTATATATTTTGGTATTAGTATGGTTATATTTTAAATACTTTTCAATTAAGGCAAGACTAACACAAACACTGTGGACATTTGTAAATAACAAGAACTAAAAAAAAAAACTCAAAATTTTTCAGTCTTTAAGATATTTTAAAAGACCTGTAATCTTACAGTGTAGAGACAATGATTGTCAGTGTTTAGGTCTATTGCCTTTTGGACATCTATCATCCACATACTGCAAGAGTTTTATTAATAGTTCATTTACACAGATATTTTTTGATTTATAATGGAGTTATGTCCCCACAAGTCCATCGTAAGTTGAATCATCATGAGTTAAGAATGCATTTAATAGACTCGGAGCAATCACTGGGGCTCCGGCGGCTGCCCAGGGGAGGAGCAGCGAGGAGAGCTGTGTGGACTCAGGACACCGGGGCCTGCCCTGAGGAGGAGGAGGAGGAATGTGGCCGCGTGGATTCGGAGTGACTGCACCAGAGCTACAGGCGGTTGCCAGAGGAGAAGCTGCGTGGCGAGCTGTTTGGACTCAGAACGACTGCTTCTGAACACCAGGGCTGGCCCTGAGGACGAGGAGGAGGAAGAGGAGTGCGGCCGCTTGGATTCAGAGTGACTACACCAGAGCTACAGGCGGTTGCCAGAGGAGGGGCTGCGTGGCGAGCTGTTTGGACTCAGATCACTTCTGAACCCCGGGGCCTGCCCGGAGGAGTAGGAGGAGGAGGAGGAGGAGCGCGGCGGGTCGTGTGGACTTGCAGTGACTGCATTAGCGCTCCAGGCGGCTGCTCAGAGGAGAAGGCAAGTGGTGAGTTGTTTGGACTTAAAGTGACAGCTCCTGAACACAGGGGGGCTGCCTGGAGGAGAAGCGTGGTGGGTCGCTTGGTCTTGAGTGGCCGCACCAGAGCTCCGGGTGGTTGCCCAGAGGACCCGTGCTGCGGGTCACGTGGATTCAGAGCCACACAGAGCGACCGCTCCTGAACACCCGGGGGGTTATCTGGAGAAGGAGGAGGAACAGGGAGGGTCACTTCGACTCGGAGTGATTGATTGCCCCGGGCTACGGGTGGTTGGTGGGAGGAGGAGGCACGAAGTGAGTTTCTTGGACTCCTAGTGACCGCACCGGAATACTGGGCAGCTGTCTGGAGGAAGAGGCCTGTGGCGGGTCTCTGGGACTCAGAGCGATTGTTCGGGGCCCCAGGTGGCTGCTCAGAGGAGGGGCCGCACAGCCAGGCGATTAGGTGCAGAGCAGGGTCCCAGGATCTAGGAGGCTTCTGGGTGGAAGAGCCGCACAGAGGCAGGCTTAGGGCGGAGCGAAGGTTCCAGGCCTGCGGGCAGATTCTCTGAGGAGGGGCAGCCTAAGGAGATTCATCTGCGAAGGGTGAGGCTCCCAGGCCCAGGAGGTAGGGCCGGGCCCCTGGGAACTTTGCAGAGGAAGGCAGCCCAGCCCAGGTGGTAGCTGTAAATTGAGGGGAACCTCTAGGAGGGTACTGACCAGCGAGACCTCCCCACCGGGTGAGTCTTCCCTGCCGGGTGAGGTTTCCCCACAAGGACGGTAAAACTAGAGACTCAGGCCCAAACAGGCCTTGCCTCAGCCCGCAGCCTAGGTCCCCTTTGGATGACCATTGGTCAACAAGTGGAGGCACCTCTGCCCACTAGCAGGGATTATACCCCACCTGAAGGCCACCACTCCTAGAGAGGCAGCTTCCTTGTGGAGCACCGCATTATCAACTTCCTCCAAGACTTCAGCCTACTGAAGGCTAAGGGGGGATATATATAGAAATCTTCAGGGACATTGTAAGTCAATAGAGGAAATCTGCAATATCTCAGCGGTCCACTGATACCTGAACAATATGAGAAAACAAGGAAAGAAAATGCTGCAAACAAATCTAGATGTTACATCAATAAAACCCAATGACAGCATGGCAGGAGAAATGACAGAAAAGGAGTTCAGAATGTACATAATTAAAATGATCAGAGAAGCAAACGATGAGATGAAAGAGCAAATGCAAGCATTGAATGATCGCACCAATCGTCAGTTAAAAGAGCAAATACAGGAAGCAAAAGATCATTTCAATAAAGAGTTAGAGATATTGAAAAAAAAACAAACAGAAATCCTTGACATGAAGGAAACAATAAACCAAATTAAGAACTCCATAGAAAGCATATCCAATAGGATAGAACACCTGGAAGACAGAACCTCAGACATTGAAGACAAAATATTTAACCTTGAAAACAAAGTTGAACAAACAGAGAAGATGGTAAGAAATCATGAACAGAATCTCCAAGAACTATGGGATATCATGAAAAGGCCAAATTTAAGAATTATTGGGATTGAGGAAGGCCTAGAGAAACAAGCCAAAGGAATGAACAATTTATTCAATGAAATAATATCAGAAAATTTCCCAAATCTGAAGAATGAAATGGAAAATCAAGTTCAAGAGGCTTATAGGACTCCAAATATACAAAATTACAACAGACCCACACCAAGGCACATTATAATGAAAATACCTAACATACAAAATAAAGACAGAATTTTAAAGGCTGTGAGAGAAAAGAACCAAATTACATTCAGGGGGAAACCAATACGGATATCAGCAGACTTTTCAATCCAGACCCTAAAAGCTAGAAGGGCCTGGAACAACATTTTTCAAGCCCTGAAAGAAAATGGATGCCAACCAAGAATCTTATACCCAGCAAAACTTACCTTCAAATTTGACGATGAAATAAAATCCTTCCATGGTAAACAAAAGCTAAAAGAATTTACAAAAAGAAAGCCAGCATTACAGAACATTCTCAGCAAAATATTCCATGAGGAAGAGATGAAAAACAAAGAAGCAAATCAGCAAAGGGAGGAATTATCGTAAAGGAATCGTCAAATAAAGGAGGAAACAAGTTGTGTCAAACAAATAAATAAATAAAATTTAAAAAATGAACCAAATGACCGGAAAACCAAATCATATCTCTATAATAACCCTGAATGTTAATGGCCTGAATTCATCAATCAAAAGACATAGACTGGCAGATTGGATTAAAAAGAAAAATCCAACAATATGTTGCCTGCAAGAGACTCACCTCATAGAAAAAGATACCCATAGACTAAAGGTGAAAGGATGGGGAAAAACATACCATGCGCATGGACTCAGCAAAAAAGCTGGAGTATCCATCCTCATTTCCGATAATGTGGACTTCAAGCCAAAGTTAGTCAGAAGGGATAAAGAAGGTCATTTCATACTGCTTAAGGGAAGCATAAATCAGCAAGATATAACAATCATAAACATCTATGCCCCAAACAGTGGCTCATCCATGTATGTCAAACAAATCCTTCTCAATTTCAGAAACCAAATAGACCATAACACAATAATACTAGGTGATTTTAACACGCCTCTCTCACCACTGGACAGATCTTCCAGACAAAAATTGAACAAAGAAACCATGGATCTCAATAACACAATCAATAATTTAGACTTAACGGACATTTATAGAATATATCATCCAACCAAGAGCGAATACACTTTCTTCTCAGCAGCACATGGATCCTTCTCTAAAATAGACCATATATTATGCCACAAAGCTAATGTTAGCAAATACAAGAAGATAGAGACACTACCATGTATTCTATAAGATCATAATGGATTGAAGTTAGAAATAAATGAAAGAGTAAAACACAGAAACTATTCCAACACCTGGAAATTAAACAATATGCTATTATATGATGAATGGATAACAGAAGATATTAGGAAGGAAATTAAAAAATTCTTAGAGGTAAATGAGAACAAGAAACATCATATCAAAATCTCTGGGACACTATGAAAGCAGTACTTAGAGGGAAATTTATTTCATGGAGCGCATTTAATAAAAGAAGTAAAACTCAACAAATAAACGACCTAACACTACAGCTCAAAGCCCTAGAAAAAGAACAGAACAGCACCAAAAGTAGTAGAAGACAGGAAATAGTTAAACTCAGAGCTGAAATCAATGAAATTGAAACAAAAGAAACAATAGAAAAAATTGACAAAATAAATAGTTGATTCTTCGAAAAAATAAAATGGATAAACCTTTAGCCACACTAACAAAGAGAAGACGAGAGAAAACCCAAATCACTAAAATTCGGAATGAACAAGGAAATATCACAACAGACAGGATTGAAATACAAAACATAATTAGAAGCTATTTTGAAAATCTATACTCCAACAAAATAGAAAATTTTGAAGGCATCAACAGGTTTCTAGAGACATATGAATTGCCTAAACTGAACGAGGAGGACATAAACAATTTAAATAGACCAATTTCAAGTACTGAAATAGAAGAAGTCATCAAAAGCCTACCAACAAAGAAAAGTCCGGGACCAGATGGGTTCTCAGCCAAGTTCTACAAAACCTTTAAAGAAGAGCTCATTCCAATACTTCTCAAAGTATTCCATAAAATAGAAGAGGAGGGAACCCTCCCAAACTCATTCTATAAAGCCAGTATCACCCTGATACCTAACCAGACAGAGACTCATCAAGGAAAGAAAATTTCAGACCAATATCCTTAATGAACATCGACGCAAAAATTCTCAACAAAATTTTAGCAAATCACATACAAAAACATATTAAAAAGATAGTGCACCATGATCAAGTGGGTTTCATCCCAGGGATGCAAGGTTGGTTCAACATCAGGAAATCAATAAACGTAATTCACCATATTAATAGACTTAAAGTCAAGAATCACATGATTATTTCAGTAGATGCAGAAAAAGCATTTGATAAAATACAGCACCCCTTCATGCTCAAAACACTAGAAAAAATAGGGATAGTGGGAACATTCCTTAACATTGTAAAGGCCATTTATGCTAAGCCCATGGCTAATATCATTCTAAATGGTGAAAAACTGAAAGCATTCCCCCTAAAAACTGGAACAAGGCAGGGATGCCCTCTTTCACCACTTCTATTCAACATCGTTCTTGAGACTCTGACCAGAGCAATTAGACAAACCAAAGAAATTAAAGGGATACGAATTGGAAAAGAAGAACTCAAACTATCCCTGTTCGCTGATGACATGATTATATATTCAGAGGAACCTGGAAATTCCACCAGAAAACTCTTAGAACTCATAAGTGAATTCAGTAAAGTAGCAGGTTACAAGATCAATGCCCATAAATCCAATGCATTTTTATACATAAGTGATGAATCTTCAGAAAGAGAAATTAGGAAAACTACCCCATTCCCAATAGCCTCGAAAAAAATAAAATACTTGGGAATCAATCTCACAAAAGAGGTGAAAGACCTCTACAATGAGAACTACAGAACACTAAAGAAAGAAATTAAAGAACACCTTAGAAGATGGAAAGATCTTCCATGTTCTTGGATAGGAAGAATTAATATTATCAAAATGGCCATACTACCTAAAGTGCTATACAAATTCAATGCAATTCCAATTAAAATCCCAATTGTGTACCTCACAGAAATAGAGCAAGCAATTATGAAATTCATCTGGAAGAATAAGAAACCCAGAATAGCTAAAGCAATCCTTAGCAGGAAGAGTGAAACAGGGGGTATTGCAATACCAGATCTTCAACTCTACTACAAAGCAATAGTAACAAAAACGGCATGGTATTGGTACCAAAATAGAAAGGTAGATCAATGGTACAGAATAGAGGACATGGACACAAACCCAAATAAATACAATTTTCTCATACTAGACAAAGGGGCCAAAAATATGCAATGGAGAAAAGATAGCCTCTTCAACAAATGGTGCTGGGAGAATTGGAAATCCATATGCAAAGAGAATGAAACTAAACCCATATCTCTCAGCATGCACGAAACTAAACTCAAAATGGATTAAGGACCTCGGAATCAGACCAGAGACCCTGCAGATTATAGAAGAAAATGTAGGTCCAAATCTTCACCTTGTTGGTCTAGGATCAGACTTCCTTAACAGGACTCCCATAGCACAAGAAATAAAAGCTAGAATCAACCACTGGGATAGATTCAAACTAAAAAGCTTTCTCTCAGCAAAGGAAACTATCAGCAATGCGAGAAAAGAGCCTACAGAGTGGGAGAATATCTTTGCCAATCATACTTCAGATAGTGCGCTAATCTCCAGAATCTATAAAGAACTCAAAAAACTCTACTCCAAGAATTCAAATAATCCAGTCAACAAATGGGCTAAGGAAATGAATAGACACTTCACAGAAGACGATCTACAAGCAATCAACAAACATATGGAAAAATTTCAACATCTCTAGTAATAAGAGAAATGCAAATCAAAACCACCCTAAGATTCCATCTCACCCCAATTAGAATGGCGATTGTCAAGAATACGAGCAACAACAGGTGTTGGCGAGGATGTGGGGAGAAAGGTACACTCATACATTGCTGGTGGGACTGCAAATTAGTGCAGCCACTCTGGAAAACAGTGTGGAGATTCCTTAGAAAACTCGGAATGGACCCTCCATTTGACCCAGCTATCCCACTCCTTGGCCTATACCCAAAGGACTTAAAATCAGTATACTACAGAGATACAGCCACATCAATGTTCATAGCTGCTCAATTCACAATAGCCAGACTGTGAAACCAACCTAGATGCCCTTCAATTAATGAGTGGATAAAGAAACTGTGGTATATATATACAATGGAATATTACTCAGCCATAAAGAATGATAAAATGATGGCATTTGCAGGCAAATGGATGAAATTGGAGAATATCATGCTAAGTGAGATAAGCCAATCTCAAAAAGCCAAAGGACGAGTGATATCGCTAATAAGTGGAGGATGACACATAATGGGGGGGAGGGAAGGGTTAGTGTTAGGGTTAGAGTTAGGGTTAGGGAGGGGGGCAAGTATGGAGGAAGGAAGTACTGTATAGAGGGTAAAGAGGGTGGGAGGGGTGGGGAAAGGGAAAAAAATAACAGAATGAATCAAACAACATTACTCTATGTAAATTTATGATTACACAAATGGTATGCCTTTGCGCCATGTACAAACAGAGAAACAACATGTATCCCATTTGTTTACAATTAAAAAAAAAATGAAAAAAAGTCTAATTTAATTCAAATTAATTCTTATTCCTTGATCATAAAAAAAAAGAATGCATTTAATATACCTAACCTACTCACTATCATATCTTAGTAGCACAGTACTCTGCAGAATATTGGTTGTCTGCCTTTCTGATTTCGTGATTGACTAGGAGCTATGACTTCTTGTTGCTGACTGGCATTACAGGAGAGTATTGTGCAACATATTCTAGGCCAGGAAAAGATCAAAATTTAAAATTTGAAAAACAGTTTCTACTGAATATATATCACTTTTGACTCATAAAAAAAGTTCCCAAATCATTAGGTTGAACTACTGTAAATGGGGACTGTGCATAAATATCCTACTCATCATGAATTAAACAGATCTTCAAAAACATTATTCTTATTAATTCTGCTATGTTTCAGTGATACACATTTAGGCTGCTTTTATTTATTATTTTTATGGATAATACTGTGATGAACATTGAATTTTATATGTCAGCTTGACTGTCCATATAGCTAGTGATGCATTATTTCTGGGTGTGTCTGGCAGTGTGTTTCTGAAAGGGATTAGCCACTTGCATGAGTAGACTGAGCAAGGAAGGTGCACTCTCACCATTGAGTGGACATTTTCTCACCAGTATAAGTGAGCATCTTCTCACCAGTGTGAGTAGGCATCTTCTATTATGTTGAGGGGGAAAAATAGCTCCCTTATCCTAATAAGAAGGCAGAGTAGGAGTGAATTATTTTCCTCTATTCCTGAGCTGGGACATCCATCTTCTCTTGCCCTGAGACAACAGAGCGGCCGGTTCTCATGCCTTCAGACTCAGAGTAGGACTTCACCATTGGCTTTCCTGGTTCTAGGTCTTTGAGTTGGATTGAAACTACACTGTCAGCTTTCCTGGGCCTCCAGCTTTCAGATGGCAGATCATGGGACTTAAAAGCCTCCATAATTGTGTAAGCAAATCCTTTATTAATAAATCTTTTTCTACATGTCTATATAAATCCTATTGGTTCTGTTTCTCTGACAAACCCTAACACAAACATTCTCAAAATGAAACAACAGATGATTTATTCAGAGTTGATTCCTAGAAATGGGATTATTAGATCAACAGGAATTACAAAATGCATTTGATTAATTTAAATTATGTAACTTGAAAAATGATATGTTTGCATATGGCCAGTTAACAGTGTCAACATGGAAAGTTGGAAGCCAAACAGAACTTTCAGTTGTGTGGAGTCAGCTTCTCACACATTTTGGAGAGAGATGAAAGTTTGTTTTCTGACTCTTTCTGCCTAACTCTCCCTGACCCCTGACCTGTTCCCCATCTCCAGCACTTGGGTGCTGAGAGGTGTCTGCTGTACCCTCTCAGTGTCTATCAGGGAACTTAGTAAAAGCCACAGAAACCAAGTCTGGATAATTTGAACCGAAAGAGATCGTGTTAGTTTCCATTGCTGTGACCTGACAAGAACAACTTAGAGGAGGAAAGTTTATTTTGGCTCATTGGTTCAGAGAATTCAGTCCAAGGTCAGTTGTCTCCAAGGCAGAAACATCATGGCAGAAGGTCCTGGTCTAGGAAAGCTATTCAGCTCGTGGCAGCCAGAGAGTAGAGACAGAAGGGGTTGGGAACAAGATTAACCCTTCCAGGGCATGCCCCATTTACTACTTCCTCTAACTAGGTCCTACCTCCCAGTAGTTCATTTAATTATCAATGGATTAATCCACTGTTGATTAATTCACTGATGATGTCAGAGTCCTCAATACCCAATCATTACCTAAAAGTCCCACCTCTGAACCTTGCTGCGTGGGGGACCATACTTTCAACATCTGAGATTTTGAGGGCCATTCCAGATTCAAACTATGACAAAAATGTATTAAAATTTTGGGTCACTCATTGAATTTGTAAGTGCTCCAGAGAGCTGGTTCTAGAAGCTAGATGGTTAGGATAAGCTTCCTGAATCACAGAAAAACTGTTCTTAAGAAGACTCCACTGCTTGCACCACTTTGCCATGACTCTTTTTGGAGTTTCCTGTCACAGCTGCCTCCACGTGTCCTAGGATGGATATCTGCTGATCCTCCAGCTTCTGAGTACCACCTGGCATTGTTGCTCTGATTAGTGTTGCCTTTTAATTGCCCTCATTCAAATTACAGTGGAGGCCAGGAAAGTGAGATTTGGCATTGGAAAGTATTCCTGCTTCTTATAAGATACAACAAGAGGGGCAGCCCATAATATTGGAAAATGGTTCAGATGCTGAGTTGCCAAAAAAAAAAAAAAAAAAAAAAAAAAGTGCTTACCATAGAAAGTAAAACTGATGATCAAGTGCCTGGGAACCTGGCATCTATGCTAGGAGGTGAAAGACTGATGGACCTTTCTGTCAACTGTAGAGTAGGGAAGCAGTTCTGATCTGGAGCTTAGGACTGAGTAGGTGTGCAATACATTTTTCTTGAGTGAATGAGTGGATGAGTGATAGATGATGGTTAGGTTCAGCTGAAGGAATGGATGCTGTCCACCACGGAAAGTGCTGACACTCTGTATTCCCTCCATTTCATGGATGCTGTCACTGGGAGTGGATTATGGAGTGTAGGCTGAAGACACCTATTGTCTCCCAGGTCTTTGCCTTCTCTCCCATCCATATTTTTGTGGAAATTGTCCAGGTTACAATACTTGTCTTCTTAATTCCCCCAAAGAATAGAGAGCATGTGTTTTAGGTATATTCTCTCACAAGATGAATATTTGTAGTTTGCAGATTAAACAAACAAACAAAAAATAAAACTCCAAAACCAATGGGACTGAAAATCGATGTTGGACACCTGGGTGAAAACTTAGTACTTTTATGAATGCTGGTATTTGGGGAAAGAGGATTCTCTACGAAAGCAAAAGGCATGCTAGATTTATGTTTCTGCATATATTATCCTGTTCCCCATTTATACCACTCCACTACTGTGTGGTCTTTAAAAATAGGATAATTTTTAAGTCAAGAAATTTGTTGGGTAGGTTTATAAATGGGAGAAAGAGGTTTGGAAAGCAGTCAATTCTGACTGATTTTGATTTTCCAAGTCTGATTTCCATTATTAGAAAAGGGGAATGTAGTAAGTAAGAGATGATGTCATCTATTGGAACCACTGAAGAATGAGGACAGTTGAGGTTTCTGCCTTGCTTTATTCTGGTTTTTGCCAGATGTCGAAGGGGACTGTGGAGATGAATGGGCGTGGGATAATTTTTGGCAAGGCACCTGAATAGCAGATCTTGTTTTCCAGGACCGTGGAGGCTAGTTGCTTTAAAGACACCAGGTGTCTATCCTCCTCTATATTATTATTTTTCTTTTCTAAATAGATCCTTCTAACTGTAGACATCACGAATATAGAGTACAGTTCATTCACACATCTGAGCTGCCATATGCTAACTCACAGCAGTCCTTAGAGTAAAAAAAAGCAGGGAAGTGAAAAACACGAGTCTTTGGCTTACCATTGCACCCACTAAATCTCACCCAGCAGAACTGTTTAGGATTGAGAACAGCTTGCCTAATATCGACACGTCTCCAAGCCCATATGGAGTTGACGTTTTCTCACCGAGTGCCCTTGTCTCACTACACTAGAGATAGATGAACTGCTCTGCCTTCCCCCAGATTTTTCGAGTAATTGGTTGCTCGCTGCCAGCAAACCCAGCCACTTTTGAGGCACAACATGAGCCGTCCCCTTAACCAATGCTTCAGTGTTTGAGCTGCTGCCAATGACACCACTCCTGGGAGCTGGCAGATGGGTCACAGTTCCTTTCGACAGATGAAGATGTAGATGCTCAGAGTTCAGAGCTAAAATCCAAGTAACAAAGTTGGACAAGCTCTCCTAGGCCCTTCCAGCCCTAATTTCCTTGTATTCCCTAGACGCTCTAGCACATTGCCCCAGCCATAGAGAGCATGTAATAAGTATTAATAACTGTATGTGTTGCCAGGGATGAATATGTTAAACCCAGGATAACCATGGCAAACATTTGCTGAGTGCTCACTAAGTGACAAACTCCATTCTAATTAGTGCCTTAAATATACCATCTCAGCCAGTTCTAGGTTCTGTGATCACTCTTCTTTTAGAAATGGGGAAAACTGAGGCACCAGATGGATTAAGTAAGTTGTCCAAGGTTGCAGTTATTAAGAGACAGAGATCCGGGCATGGTGGTGCACGCCTATAACCCAGTGGTTTGGGAGGCTGAGGCAGGAGGATTGCAAGTTCAAAGTCAGCCTCAGCAAAAGTGAGGCGCTAAACAATTCCATGAGATTCTGTCTCTAATAAAATACAAATGGGCTGGGATGTGGCTCAGTGGTTGAGCGCCCCTGAGTTCAATCCCCGTGACCTCCCCCACTAAAAAGAGAGGCAGAGCTCTGATATGAACCATGGCTGTCCCAATCCAAAGCCCATGTTCCTTGGAATAACCAATGACAAGCACAATGGATGCAGAGCAATCACACAGTGCCAGGCCACTAGTCTGAGAATTTTATGTGAAATCAACTCATAATTTTTACAGCAGTACATGGGAAATACTAATCCAAGTCTGTCTTTACAAATGAAGAAACTAGAACACATAGATGGTTAAGAGTGTTGTTACTCAAGGTCACACACAGCTTATAGCGGCAGAGCTGAGATTTGAACCCAGGCTTTATAATATGTGTTCTTTATCACATGCTGTCTGGGGACAGCATCCCAGACTTAGGCTACAGAGCATGATGAGCAGTACCTCCTCACCCCCGGCAGGGAAGGAGGAGGGCGACTTCCACTCAGGAGTTCTGTTAGGTCATATTCTGTGCTTTGTGGTTCATGAGTCAGGCAGTCAACACCTGCATGGACATCTTCCCTTCCCACCAGGCACAGATGGCCTTCACAGGTGATCTAAACAGCCTCAATCATCTCTTGCATATTCCTAAGAAAGTAAGAAAAAGTGTGGTTTGTCTTTAATGGAAAGCACAAAGGTCCCAGTCCAAGAGTCCTAGGCAGTGAAGGGTACCAGAAATGCCTTCCTAAATATGCATTCGGATCATTTTGAGCTAGAGGCCATGGGGAACTAGCAGCTCAGGAAAACTCTAAAGCAAAGAATAAGTTTTAGTTCTATAAAGGAAATGTACATTTTTAAAGAAAAATTTCATATAAAACTTGTCTCCCCTTCTCCACCAGGAAGAGCAGGACTCTTAGTATTCTCTGTGAAGGAGATGGCACCAACTTCAATTTAGTGGATCTTACTAAACACCCTTTGTTCACCATACTTCTCCTAATACCTTTCAGGTCTCCCCGACCCGAAGCCCAAAACCCTTTCCCCTCACTTAGCCTAAGATGGTGTGTCAGCCCAAGATTAAACCGCCTCTCTGGCTTGCTCATTATTGTGTGCTCCTATGCGATGTGTGATACTCATTAAAAAACTTGTGTTTGACTTGCCTTTTGCCAGTTAACTTATAGGGTCACAGCTAGAGAATCTATGATGGGCAGAGGAAGAATGAATTTTTCCTCCTTCCCTAGACCAGGGAGAGCATGCAGGGTCTCTGGAGTCTGACCTGCCACTGTGTCTAGGAGTTGATTACCATGGCTTCCCTGGAAGTTCAGTAGCAGTGGTGATTGTCTTGCCTAGTACCAACACCCCTAGGCTAACACCATACTCCTTGACAATGGCAGATTGTATGACTTGGCTGGGACCAAGTAGAGTCCTCCTCGGGGATTTTTCCCTGGTTAGGGCTAATGAGGTTCATTTTTGTCTCATGGGCCCAGTGGCCTGTGGGTTGAAAAAACCATCTGATGGTAGAGAATGGTGATGGAGAGACTCCTGGAAGCCTGAGGACCTATGCCACCGTCTTCCACAGTCCGCTTCCTGTTCTTCTGGTTGCACAGACAGCAATTTGTTATGTCTTTGAATACCTTGGAAATGAGTTTGTCTCGTGCTCTGTCTGGAAAGTATCTGAGAGGAATTAATTACTTAATCTCTGATAAATCCTGTGGTTTTGAATTCTTGTTGCTCTTCCTATTACATGACCTCTCCATCACGTGCAGTGACTCTGAAGACAGCTTTGCAAGAATATTCCAGGAGCCCTCACACTCCAAGACACATCTGTGCCCATCCTTGCAATGTGCCACCAATTTCACATTTACTCAGTGTATGAATTTGCTAGGGCTGTGGTTATTTGTCAGCATTTTTTACTATAACCAAACATCCAAATGCAGGTCACATTATAAAGAAAAGAAGTTTATTTCATTTATAGTTTTGGAAGCTGAAGTCCAAATTTCATGACACAGGCCTCACCAAGGGTCCACCTTAGCTTCATTGCACCATGGTAGGAGCACATGTGTATCTCTGTATGTCTCATCTTTGTCCTTCTTATATAGCCAGCAGGATTCAGCCATGGGAGCTCCATCCTCATGAACCTATCTAAACTTAATCATTTTGCAAAAGACCCCCTCCTCTAAACATCATGTTTTACTCACTTAATGCCATTAACATATGACTTTGGGACTTGAACTCCTAGAACAGTTGGAGATGGGGAATCAAAATGATATTCAATCCATAGCAGGCTGCCACACTACAATGCCACAGACAACGTTGCTTAAACAACAGAAACTTACTGTCTCCCAGTCTGGAGGCAGGTGTCTGAGATCAAGGTGTCAACAGGTCAGTTCCTTCTGAAACTCTAAAGGAGAATCTGTGTTTGGCTCTGCCTTTGCTGCTGTTGGGTTTCACACACTCTTTTGTATTTCTTAGTTGTGGATGTACTGCCCCTGTCTCTGCCTCAATGGCCACATGACATTCTCCTGTGCACATCTTGTCCATATTTCCCCTCTTTAGGAGGATGCTCAAGATAAGACCTATCCTAATGACTTCATCCTACCTACATCTGGAAGGACCCAGTTTTCAAATAAGATCACATTGAAGTACTGGAACTTAGGACTTGAACACAAATTTTAGGGGATACAGTTCAATCCATAACAGGGAACCAAGTGGGGACTGAAGAGCAAAGTGCTGCCTCATAAGTACTCAGCTAGTGTCTTTGGGAAGGACCACAGAGACATTGGCCCTGGATATTCTCACTTCCCTTTCTTACCTTGGTGGCCTTGGGCAACTCATTTCACTTTTCTGAGTTTGAAAGAAGAGCAGAGTGGACTGGATTGACCATTTTCAATGGACAAGTTCTGGTTAGGATAAGTTAGCAGATCAGCAATGCCCAACTGACCTCACTCCATACTTGCTTCACCCAGAGGCATATTAAGTGGGCTACCTGGTGGGGGGTATCCTACCACTGACTTTGCTGAGAAGCATCGGTGCCTAGAGGTAGCATAAGGTCGATCATTGTTTTTCAGTTCTCTACAAATAATACACTGCCCTCATTGTCTGTACCCAAGACATTCAGGTGAAGTGACCCCTGGAATCCCCATTTTGTATGCCTCTGCTTTGCCCATAGTGATGTTTTTATCTGTTTTATGAAGATAATTTATTTTTATCTGTTTTATGTTTTAGAATTCTAAGAAAAAAGTTTGTTTGCATAAATGTCTCTGTTTTAAAAAAAATTTATCTGAATCCATTAAAACAACCAAAGGGATCTACTCTTTGCATCTGCAGGACATCCTGTACCACTTAGAAGGCTGATTTCCAGCTCTGTTAGAGGTTCTCTCTTTTCACATCCACTCCCTCCCTCACAGGGCAGCTACTATTAGTTGCAAGAAAATGGATTTTCTTTTCTTTAGCAGAGTAATAGGAAGAAAGCACAATATTTCCCCACTTTTTCTAAGGACCAGCTATTAGAACAGAGGGGAAAGGGAAGGTCCTGATATTCAGGTCTGTGACTGGTTTGAGGGTGTGAAGTCTCAGGAACCACGTAGGAGGTTCCAGGGAGAGGCTGTGCTTTGTCAGCATTTTATAGTCCCCCAGGCTTTGGAGTTTCAGACAGAGACAAAGACTAGAGACACTCAATTGGCTCCATGAACTCACTTTCACAGTGTTTACTGTGTGCCAACTCCATGGAGTAGGAGCTTTTCAGATTTCCATTTTATAGAGGAGGAAAGTGAGACACAGAGAACTTACAGTCACACAGCTGCTGAAGGGTAGACCTGGGTTTGGCACCTCCAGTTAGAACCTGTGCCCAGAGTCACTACCCTGCACTGTGGGTCAAGTCCACTGGAGAATGACCTGGTGGAATATGGGGTAGTTCCTAATCTATTAGCCAAACTGCCATAGAGACAGCAAGGGCAGGGAGAAGGAGGCACCACGGGGTCCTAGTCCTTGGAGTAAGTGAAACTGGTTATGAAGTGAGCACATTTTCATCATTTCTCACCTTCAGAAACCTTGAAGAGTGCATTCCTTACCCCTGGAGGAAATCTCAGACAGTACTTATTACTTTTCCAGAGAAGCTTAGATAATAAAAAGTAAAACTCAATGTAACATCTAGACTTAAAACCTTACCTGGTTGAGAACACTCTATCCTTCCCCAGGGCATTAGCATCCGGTGGCTGCCATAAAAAATCACCACAAATTTGCTGACTTTAAACAACAGAAATTTATTCTTTCACACTTCTGGATGCCAGAAGTCTGAAATCAAGATGTCAGCAGGGTCTTGCTCACTCTGAAGGCCCTAGGGAAGGCTTTTCCCTGCCTCTTCCAGTTCCTTTGGCTCTGGGACTTCCTTGGCTTCACCGCCCCAATTTCTTCATCTTCTTATGTCATTCTCTTATGTGTGTCTCTCATAGGATGTTCATCATTGGACTCAGGGCCACGAAGATAACCCACCATCCTTAACTTAATTGCATCCTTAAACACTGTTTTCAAAAGAAGGTCACGTTCATGGGTTCTGGAGGTCAGTGTATTGGCATGTCTTCTGAGAGGGCCTTCTTTTAATTTGAGAAGCTGCAATAAAAGGGGTATGTGTGGTATGTGTGCACGAGGAGTTTTATCATTCTTTCTGCTCTTCCCCTCCTCCCACATTGTCAGTTCCTGCATGGACTGGCACAGGAGCAGAGTGGAGAGGAAGGAAGCAGGTAGGCTGAGGTGGATTTGACCAGTGCCCATGCGTTCTGAGGTCGGGGCCCTTGCATATGGAAGATGTTGGAGATTGACTCTTGTTCATATGGGGAAACTACAAGGATTGCCGACGCCCCACTGTCCCACCCAGTTTGCTGGTTCAGTAGCTGAACTATAGGAAACACATATGCAGCCTTGGCCACATGATTTTGGAAGAGTCACTATTCCCAATGTGGCCACCTCCTATCACCGTGCCTACTGGCAGAAACAGTATCAGCTATAACCTGTAGACTCAGAGTTCTTTTCCAGTGTTTCTTAATCACTAGTAGACAGCTGTCAAGCCTCTATGAAGGGTTCTCTTGGAGCACCCTCTCTTCTGCCTTAAAGTATATAGGAGAACCCCTCTCCTCCTCAGTGTACAAATAATGCATAATATATCAACAGTTCTCAGCACACAACGGTTTCCTCTACTGGCTCTGTGGTCTCTGAAGGAAGGAAGGTTTACCTTCTGTTTGATAGCCTGGAAATGGTGGTTTGGTGTCATGATGCTGGAAGATCTGTCCTCATATTTGTTCAGCATATCCTGCGTAAATTTTCCTTTCAGATATGGGTGGTTTGACTCCTCGCATTTCATTGTTCTCTTGCCTTTAGGACTACTGCCTGAACTCTAAGACCTCAGAGAGGGTCTGTTTGATTATGTTCAGTAAGTTAATGGGGGCTATTTCCCTTTCTCCCAAATTGGATTGCATAAAGGATAAAGAATATGATAAACCTTTCAGGTATAACAAAGCACATGCATATTTCTGCCTTGGTAACCTTATAAGATAGTTATTGACACAAAGAAGAACAAGAACAATAAACAAGAACAAGAACAATAAACAAAGAAGAACAAGAACAAGAAATGGAGATTTATTCCAGAAACATGTACTATCTGTCTGTAGGTGCAGAGTGGAAGGTTGGCTGTTGGGATTTGAGGAGAAAGGACACAAGACGAATGTGATGCTGTACACATCCCAGGGCTTTTCTGCTCCCCTCTCCATCATTCCTGAGAACCTAGTATATGAGGCGTATCCTTTGACATCAAGATCCTGGAGGCTCATGTTAAAGTGCACTTGTCCCAGGGAGCGCTCTCTTCTTAAGCCCTGATGAGCAGTTTTTCCAACAGGGCTCTGTGGAAAGATATGTTTAAACTTCACTTCCTGTCCAGCCCTTCTCTCTGCCTTAATTGAATTTCATGCCTTCATCTTCTTCAACAGGGATGACTAAAATAACCACCTACCTAATTTTCTTGGGTGTCATCTTACACTGCAGCAACCCAAGGTTTACACCCAGAATCCTCTGCCAGCATCTCCCAGGGTCTCAGCAGGAAGCAGAGTCCCATTCAGTCTGTTCAATGGAAGAGGCTTTGATGAAAAGAGCTATTTACCAGGAGTGAAGTCAGGGTCAAGGGCTCTGATGGGGACTATGGGCACAGAGACTAGCTTAGAGGGAAGTATCTTCTAGATTTAAAGGAGGGAAATAAATGAAGGGAGGCCCTGAAGCTAGGAAAGAGAGAGTGGCCCAGCAGGAACCATGCCTGGTGTGGACAGCAAATGCTTTTGTGTCCCTGTCACATCCCCCAGCCTCCCTTCAACTTTAGCTGCAACTGAAGTGCTCTTGTCCTGACAGCTTTTCACTGAAAGGCAGGAAAGTGTCTTTCTGATTTATTTCTACAGCTTTCACTGAAGCTGCACCTGCTTGACTTGCTTAGAAATGCAGCCAGAATCCTGGAGAGTCAATGTCCCCCAGGCACCCAGTGAACCGTAGGTGGGGCTTGGGAGCTGGGACAGAAATGTGCAGCCTCCCATCCTTTGGACAGAAATTCCAAGAGGCATGTTTCCTCAGAGGTTCCCAGAGGCAAATTTCAATTGCTCCCAGCAGTAATCCCAATGACATTTTATATTTGTTTTTCTCCCTCTCTGTCTGACCCTCCTTGCTCCCCTAATCTTGGAATCACCTTCCAGACATGTCTCTAAAACCCAAGTCCTTGCCTCAGGCTCTGCTCACTAGGGAGCCATCTAAGAGTGGATAGTCCAGCCATGAACAGAACAGTGGCGTGCAGAAGACTGGAGTAGGGGAAAGAAATATCTCTTTCTCTCTCTCTGCAAACTTCTGCCTGTGCCTCTTTTTGGCTCAATTACAAAGAAGCCAGCAGGAAGGGGAACCTGGGGGATGCAGTCTTTTGGGAGTCAGGACAGAGTAGGGTAGGACAGGGCAAGTGGAGAATAGCCAGTATATTTTTTAAGGCCTTATATTGATGATCTCACTCAATGTATGCAACTACTCTGTGAGGTAGATATATCATCATTCTCATTTTGCAATGAGGAATTGATGCACTGTGAGGTTACTCAATTCTAAGGCTGTTTCCCTGGGAAGAACACACCAACTAGCCTGATTTCTTGGTGAAGTATAAATTTCATAGATAGAACCTGGGGTTCTGCCTTTAGCTTTATGCCTTATCTTCTCTAAGATGCCCACATTTAGTGCAGTCCTTGACCACACGACATGATCTGATGTTTCTTGATCTGATGTTTCTTAACTATGATCTTGATCCCTTTGTTAACCTGCTTGTGTTAGTCAACTTTCTATTGCTAAGACAAAATACTCCCTCCCCCGCAAAAGAAAGAACAACTTAAAGGAGGAAAGGTTTATTTTGGCTCAGGGTTTCAGAGGTTTTCAGTCCATGGTCAGCTGGCTCCATTGTTTCTGGCTGGTGGTGAAGCATCATGGTGGAAAGGGTGTGGTAGAGCAGAACCACTCACCCCATGGTGACAGTAAGCAGAAAGATAAAGATAGATATAGAAAGAAGGGAAGGAAGGAAGGAAGGAAGGAAGGAAGGAAGGAAGGAAGGAAGGAAGGAAGGAAGGAAGGAAGGAAGGAAGGAAGGAACCAGGGACAACATATACCCTTCAGGGCATGCCCCCAGTGATCCACTTTTGCCAACTGGGTGCTGCCTCCTAAAAGTTTCCATCACTTCCCAATAGTCCATTCAATTAAAAAACCCATGAATGGATTAATTCACTGATAATATTAGAGCCCTCATGACCTAGTCCCTCACCATATGCCTCTCTTCTGAACACGGGTGCACTGGGACCAGCCTTCAACGCGGTGTTGTCCTTTGGAGGACATTTCATATCCAGACTATAATACTACCCTCAGTGGCCTTTGGGTCTCAGCCTAAGTCCTACCTCCTTCTGGAAGCATCTGTCCCTGCTGTACTTCTGCCCCTCATCACTCCACAGCCATTAGCCTTCTCTGTGGTCCCATAGCCCCCAGGAGCCAGTACAGGCAGCACTCACAGGACTGAACAGAGAGTTGATTGACTGGATTGTCCCTCCCACTACCATGAGCACCTGGAAATTGCCGTATCTGGTCTCTTTTTTCTCTCTACAGTGCCTGGCATGTTGTGAATTTTCAGTAAACATTGGTAAAGGAGGCAGAGGAGAGGTTGGATCTGAAACATGAGAGATGGCCAATAAGGTGGCTATTAAGAAGAACAAACTGGGTGACTGGGAGCAACACCTGGGAAGGGTAAGGTGATCAGGAATATCAATCTCCCATTTCACTTCCTCTGAATGTCAAGGTCTTGACCTGCACAGTGTTCATACACTGGAATCATATCCTGAAAGACAGTAACTGCGGTGGGAAGCAGCGCTTGGTTTAGTTTTTCTGTACAATGACATAAGAAGGAAAACCTGGAGGTCGATGTGGAGGTCAGTGGACACAAGTATAACTATGTGCGCTCCAGGAATTCTAAAGCACTCCGTGGCTGGAGTAAGTCATAAGTACTGCTGCAGGAAGGTGCTCATGATGTTACCCATTCCTAGGAGATGGTGGGGGCCCTCTGAGAGCTGCATTCATGACCTAACTCCATGGGTCTCCCTTTTTACGAAGTACTTCAAGCCAAGTACACACCCGTTCAAAGGGATTTCCTCCATTTGCGTTCACCATCCCTTACTTTAAAAAAAAAAAAAAAAAAAAAAAAAGCAATTAAAGGTGAAGGAGAACTCCTGTTTACTCCTGTTTATACAATAAGTCTTCAAAGCATTCCATGCTCCTTGTCATTCTTGAGATAACCCTTGGTGTGCAAGATCAGACTTGCGTGCTTCATCACAGACTCTGTTGGCTGTGATTGGGCACTGACGTGGAGTGTCAAGTTTCCTTGGGTGTCCATTTGGAAGGTCCAGGGAATGATCCCTGCAGTAACTTTGGGAAGCAAACTACTCCTTCAAGTCACCAAGAAATCCATGTAATATGTTATTGCTTCTGCCTTCGCCCTGTATTACTGTCCAACTGTAACAAATTGATAGATTTACCTAGTGCCTCAGAAATGATTTAATTTTCTCTGTCTACATTTGATTTTGAGAGACCTGATACCCAGAGAGGGTAAGAAAGTTGCTTAAGATCTTATAAACAGTGCATACCAGGCTGGAACCAGAAGCCAGTTCTTAGGATTCCTCATCTAGTTGCTTCCCCATTCCTCATTTAGTCACTCCATTATGCTGTCACCCTTAAGGCCTCCCGTGACCAGTGATTCCTACTGTGGGTGAATTGTGCCCAATTCCCATTCACATGTTGAAGTCCTAACCCTGCTACCTC
The DNA here is from genome assembly GCF_902686455.1 of Sciurus vulgaris. Lineage (NCBI taxonomy): Eukaryota > Metazoa > Chordata > Mammalia > Rodentia > Sciuridae > Sciurus > Sciurus vulgaris. The sequence goes on from NC_136466.1 coordinate 142,734,083, forward strand.
AGAAAGTGACTGTATTTGGGAAAAGTATCTTTATAGAGGTCAATAAGTTAAAATAAAATCATTACAGTGAGTTCTGATTCAACATGACTGGTGTCCTCAGAAGAAGAGGAAATCAGAACACAGACATGCATAGAAGGAAGACCATGTAGAAGAGATCAGCCTGCTAGCTCTTCAATATTGGACTTATAGCTTCCAGAATTGTGAGAAAATAAATTTCTGTATTGTAAGCCAGTCAGTCTGTGACACTTTGTTATGGCAGTTCTAGCAAACGAATACAATTCCTTATAAACACTGGTTGAGGAAGAAAAAAAAAAAAAAAAAAAGAAAGAAAAACAAAAAGTCTTCAACTCTTTCGGTCTTATATTTATTAACTTTTTCAATTGGGCTAACAAATAAAATGTTTCTTTGATTTCACAACAAATTTATTCCATGTATGAAATAAATATGGCAGGTAGTGGAAAGGCAGTGGGAATTTAGCTCAGTGGATTTAAAAAAAAGAAATTCCAGTATTAATCCTCATTTCTAATGGAGGATCTTTGGATTACATAGAGGAAATTAACCAGTAATAATCCTCATTTCTAATGGAGGATCTTTGGATTACATAGAGGAAACTGAGAAGAGAGAGGGCACAGCAGCATGAAAGATGGTGGAATGAGACAGACATCATTACCCTATGTACATGTATGATTATATGAATGGTGTGAATCTACATTGTGTACATCTATAGAAGTGAAAAGTTGTACCCCATGTGTGTACAATGAATCAAAATGCAGTCTATAAAAATAAAAAATAACAAAATGATAAATAAAAAAAGAATTTAAAAATTCTCATTTCTAACATTAGATATATTTTATTCACATAGTCATCCACTTATCTCTGTAGTGAGAATCTCACTTTATTAATTACCATGTAGGAAACTGTCTTATTAAGCCAAAGAGACAGTCATTTCCTGCTTCTTGAAAATGTGAGATTCAGTCATGCTAAAGAGTGTTCCAGAATCTTTGCTAACTGTCACAGTCTCAACTTCTTTGGAAAGACACCCCAAGGTTTTTTTTCTGTCAAAAGAAATGAAAATATACGTTAAAACAAAAAGAAATATGAAGTTTATTGGAAATTTTTTTTTCTCCAGGAATGGGAAGTTTCTGGGCAAGCCTCCAAGCACAGCAGTTTCTGTGACCTGTACTATTTTATTTTCAGAGATATCATAAGTCAGAATTTCCATGTTTGCAAGGCATTCTTGTCTTCATTACATTCGTGATAGTTTATTCTAGCAGGTGAGAGCACTCCAGCGACTCTAAGGAGGGAAGGGTAATTAAGATTTATGATAAGAACTGCCAGCATAAAGCATTTGATGACATCACAGTGCTGCTAGCATGAAGAGCTCAAAAAATCCTGAAAATGCCTCAAAGTCTAAAAGGAAAAAAATGAGTCCAGCTCACAAGTAATTGCTACTTCTCCTTTTCCACCATCTTCTCCTTCTCTCTTTTCCTTCTCTTCCTTTCTCGCTTCTAGAAGAGGGAAGTTGACCCGGAAGAGAATACTTCACTCTTGAACTAGATACACTGGGTCTTCACTCCCACATCATGCAGTCCTGGCTGATAGTTCATGGGCCTTTGGTGTTCATTGGCCAAGGCTAAAAGGAACCAGGGAAAATGCTGTAAAGAGAGGGAGGGAAGAGCCAAAGGATTAGGGGCCATTTCTCACCTCAGAGCAATGTGGCTCCCCACCAGTGCCCCAGGGGGTGGCAGGGACATGGTAGTTCTTGAATTCTTTAATCCTGTGTTTTGCTCTCTGGTACTACTGGTCTCTTGGGAGAAAAGCGGTGCTTATAGTAAACTATAGTCACTGAGGATTAGGTCAACGTTGTTTCTCAGGGTCATTTCACCTGGGAACCTATTAATACCTTTTATAATCAGCAACATCTCCTGGGGTTAAACACAGGAACTTTATCTAAAAGGCTTCACATTTGCTGCTTTTATTGGCTCAGTAGATAATTTCTAAAGTAATAGCAAGCTCAGAATGCTAACCCACAGAATGAGAATATTGAGATAGTGTTTGGTCTTAGGAGCAGATTGGATGAAAGAATGAGGGATGTGGAAGAAAGAAAAGGCACAGGACATGCACCATTTCCCTTATTCTTCTCCATATATTTCTGAAGAATGTTATTCCCGTGTTTTTTGGGGTATCGGTGCCTGAGGTTATCTTAGTTGCTCACAGTTGCAGTTTACTGGTGAAGGTACTGGGATTTGAATTCAAGTCATCCTGTTCTAAAGCCCATTATTCCAGAATGAGATCCAGGCCTTTGCAAGAAGTGAGAAGGTGAAGAAGACAAGTTTTGCTTACCTTATAAATATGGGGTAATGATTGTGGAGAGGGGCTATGTGGTCACTGAAGGACATAGTCACATTCAGAATATATGAGCTTTGGTGCTCTTCTTGGGAAAAAAAATCCTCCTACTCTGATGTGTACATTTTAAACTCAGGGCAAGTTGAAAGGGATCTGGGTGGAGCTGGGCTCCATAAAAATCACTACCTTGATGGTTAAAGATTTATTATGTGACCACAATGTGCTGGGCATATAAATAGACTTGACCTTTGCCCTTAGGAAACCCAGAGTAAACACATGAGATTTATAGGCAGAGTGTTGATGTCAGTTGAAATATTTTAGGACTGTACACATTCCAGAATTCTTGCAGACAGAGTTGAAAAATGTGGGCCACAATAGAGTTTGGAGTGAAGTTGTCCAGTCTTTGTGGTCACATCTACCCAGTTCCTTTACTTTTGCAGGCTGTGTGAATTGAGGCAGGTTATTCAATTGCTCTGAGTCTCAGCTTCTTTCACCAAATCAGGATAATAATATATGCCTCAAAGGATTCATATAAAGTAAAAATCAAAAAATGTGTGTAATTATTTAGCACCTACCAGGCACATGGTAGGTGCTAAATAATTGAAAACTATGGCTATGAAAGCCTCCAGTTGTCTACAGGGTGATATCCAGTCTCTGCTCCCTGGTATTTAAGGCTCTCTCCAGTTAGCTCCCACTTACCTCCCCAGTCTTTGTCCTGGTCCCCTTCATGCTGACTCATTTTCATTTACATCTGCATTCTGGGAGTTCAAAGTTAACATCCTCATCAGTGAGCATCTTACAGACAAACACCAGAAAAATTTTAATCTTGGTTCCCCATTGTTTTGCTGTGTTTGGTCACGTGGAGCTTTATGAGCTGGTTGCCACCAGCTTCATGGGGATTCTCTTGCCCATTTCACCTGGGAAGACCAAGTCCTCAAGGATCACATGCCTCCTGGATGTCAGAGTGCAGCTCCTGGGACAACTAAGCTCTAAAAATTACTACCTGAGCTTGGTATTGCCACAGTCAGGATGTTTGTGTCCCTCCAAAATTCTGTGTGATACAACTCACCATAGCTAAACTATGGAACCAACCTAGGTGTCCTTCAACGGATGAGTGGATAAAGAAAATGTGATATATATGTAATGGAATGTAACTCAGCTTTAAAGAAGATGAAATGATGGCATTTGCTGGTGAATGGATGGAGTTGGAGAATATCATGCTGAGTAAAAAATGAGAAATTATACTCCATTTATGTATGATTTATCAAAATGCATAAACGCATTCTCTGTCATGTGTAACTAATTAGAACAAATTAAAACATTAAAAAAAAACAAGAGAAAAAATTCTCTGTGATGATATTAGGATCTGGGACCTTTGGGAGATGACTGGTCATGGGGACAGGGCCCTCATCAGTGGGGTTGGTGCCTCTGCAGAGGAGGCCCCATATAGCTACCTTGTCTCCTGCCACGTGATGCTACAGGAAGAAAGCACCATCTGTGACTCAGAAAGCAGGCCTTCCTAGGCCGCAAATCTGCCAGCCTTGATCTTAGATTTTCCAGTCTATGGAACAGTGAGAAATACATTTCTGTAGTTTATTAGTTTTTACTTACTAAATATCTATATGAGGCCAGATTTTACTCTCATATTTCCATCCAACTGAAAATGTTCTAATAGATGTAACTGAGAATTCAACTTTTATTAGACCAGTCATTAAAAAATTTGCAAAATGTAAAATAATGCCATTCTTCTGATTATTTTTGTTTTAGAAAATAGTTATTTTCATAAATATGCATTATTTATTATATAATTGGGTTTATTTTATAAAATGATAAGTATTCTCAGTTTCTGATTGATTAAATATCTATCTATCTACTGCCCCCATTTAAGAAGTCCTTCAAAGTCTTCAGTATTTCTTAAGAGTATGAAGAAGTTTTGGAACTAAAAAGTTAGAATGATTGGCTTAGAATAAAAGTCCCACCAGCTTCAGAAAAACCATCTAATCATCCAATTGGAGGTCAGCAAATTTTTCTTGAATTCCTGTAATCCTTAAGTATGTACCACTCTTCTGTCATTTGATATTATCTTATTTCTATTTTAAAATCCATAAAATATCCAAGCTTCACTCAGGCCAGAATCCTGTCTCACTGCTTTTGCAGGAAGATGTGAGGGAAGTCCACAATACTTGCCTGCTGTTAAGAGCATATGGCAGAGATAACTATGTTACTAGTGTGATTGTCTTGATATGACATTGCTGATACAGTAGAACCTCACTATCTCTAACAAATACTGCTGGGATAGTGGTCTAAATTAGCGAGAAGTCAGAATTAAAATATGTATTTAATTAACACTTATATATTTTGGTATTAGTATGGTTATATTTTAAATACTTTTCAATTAAGGCAAGACTAACACAAACACTGTGGACATTTGTAAATAACAAGAACTAAAAAAAAAAACTCAAAATTTTTCAGTCTTTAAGATATTTTAAAAGACCTGTAATCTCACAGTGTAGAGACAATGATTGTCAGTGTTTAGGTCAATTGCCTTTTGGACATCTATCATCCACATACTGCAAGAGTTTTATTAATAGTTCATTTACACAGATATTTTTTGATTTATAATGGAGTTATGTCCCCACAAGTCCATCGTAAGTTGAATCATCATGAGTTAAGAATGCATTTAATAGACTCGGAGCAATCACTGGGGCTCCGGCGGCTGCCCAGGGGAGGAGCAGCGAGGAGAGCTGTGTGGACTCAGGACACCGGGGCCTGCCCTGAGGAGGAGGAGGAGGAACGTGGCCGCGTGGATTCGGAGTGACTGCACCAGAGCTACAGGCGGTTGCCAGAGGAGAAGCTGCGTGGCGAGCTGTTTGGACTCAGAACGACTGCTTCTGAACACCAGGGCTGGCCCTGAGGACGAGGAGGAGGAAGAGGAGTGCGTCCGCTTGGATTCAGAGTGACTACACCAGAGCTACAGGCGGTTGCCAGAGGAGGGGCTGCGTGGCGAGCTGTTTGGACTCAGATCACTTCTGAACCCCGGGGCCTGCCCGGAGGAGTAGGAGGAGGAGGAGGAGGAGCGCGGCGGGTCGTGTGGACTTGCAGTGACTGCATTAGCGCTCCAGGCGGCTGCTCAGAGGAGAAGGCAAGTGGTGAGTTGTTTGGACTTAAAGTGACAGCTCCTGAACACAGGGGGGCTGCCTGGAGGAGAAGCGTGGTGGGTCGCTTGGTCTTGAGTGGCCGCACCAGAGCTCCGGGTGGTTGCCCAGAGGACCCGTGCTGCGGGTCACGTGGATTCAGAGCCACACAGAGCGACCGCTCCTGAACACCCGGGGGGTTATCTGGAGAAGGAGGAGGAACAGGGAGGGTCACTTCGACTTGGAGTGATTGATTGCCCCGGGCTACAGGTGGTTGGTGGGAGGAGGAGGCACGAAGTGAGTTTCTTGGACTCCTAGTGACCGCACCGGAATACTGGGCAGCTGTCTGGAGGAAGAGGCCTGTGGCGGGTCTCTGGGACTCAGAGCGATTGTTCGGGGCCCCAGGTGGCTGCTCAGAGGAGGGGCCGCACAGCCAGGCGATTAGGTGCAGAGCAGGGTCCCAGGATCTAGGAGGCTTCTGGGTGGAAGAGCCGCACAGAGGCAGGCTTAGGGCGGAGCGAAGGTTCCAGGCCTGCGGGCAGATTCTCTGAGGAGGGGCAGCCTAAGGAGATTCATCTGTGAAGGGTGAGGCTCCCAGGCCCAGGAGGTAGGGCCGGGCCCCTGGGAACTTTGCAGAGGAAGGCAGCCCAGCCCAGGCGGTAGCTGTAAATTGAGGGTAACCTCTAGGAGGGTACTGACCAGCGAGACCTCCCCACCGGGTGAGTCTTCCCTGCCGGGTGAGGTTTCCCCACAAGGACGATAAAACTAGAGACTCAAGCCCAAACAGGCCTTGCCTCAGCCCGCAGCCTAGGTCCCCTTTGGATGACCATTGGTCAACAAGTGGAGGCACCTCTGCCCACTAGCAGGGATTATACCCCACCTGAAGGCCACCACTCCTAGAGAGGCAGCTTCCTTGTGGAGCACCGCATTATCAACTTCCTCCAAGACTTCAGCCTACTGAAGGCTAAGGGGGGATATATATAGAAATCTTCAGGGACATTGTAAGTCAATAGAGGAAATCTGCAATATCTCAGCGGTCCTCTGATACCTGAACAATATGAGAAAACAAGGAAAGAAAATGCTGCAAACAAATCTAGATGTTACATCAATAAAACCCAATGACAGCATGGCAGAGAAAAGACAGAAAAGGAGTTCAGAATGTACATAATTAAAATGATCAGAGAAGCAAACGATGAGATGAAAGAGCAAATGCAAGCATTGAATGATCGCACCAATCGACAGTTAAAAGAGCAAATACAGGAAGCAAAAGATCATTTCAATAAAGAGTTAGAGATATTGAAAAAAAAAACAAACAGAAATCCTTGACATGAAGGAAACAATAAACCAAATTAAGAACTCCATAGAAAGCATATCCAATAGGATAGAACACCTGGAAGACAGAACCTCAGACATTGAAGACAAAATATTTAACCTTGAAAACAAAGTTGAACAAACAGAGAAGATGGTAAGAAATCATGAACAGAATCTACAAGAACTATGGGATATCATGAAAAGGCCAAATTTAAGAATTATTGGGATTGAGGAAGGCCTAGAGAAACAAGCCAAAGGAATGAACAATTTATTCAATGAAATAATATCAGAAAATTTCCCAAATCTGAAGAATGAAATGGAAAATCAAGTTCAAGAGGCTTATAGGACTCCAAATATACAAAATTACAACAGACCCACACCAAGGCACATTATAATGAAAATACCTAACATACAAAATAAAGACAGAATTTTAAAGGCTGTGAGAGAAAAGAACCAAATTACATTCAGGGGGAAACCAATACGGATATCAGCAGACTTTTCAATCCAGACCCTAAAAGCTAGAAGGGCCTGGAACAACATTTTTCAAGCCCTGAAAGAAAATGGATGCCAACCAAGAATCTTATACCCAGCAAAACTTACCTTCAAATTTGACGATGAAATAAAATCCTTCCATGGTAAACAAAAGCTAAAAGAATTTACAAAAAGAAAGCCAGCATTACAGAACATTCTCAGCAAAATATTCCATGAGGAAGAGATGAAAAACAAAGAAGCAAATCAGCAAAGGGAGGAATTATCGTAAAGGAATCGTCAAATAAAGGAGGAAACAAGTTGTGTCAAACAAATAAATAAATAAAATTTAAAAAATGAACCAAATGACCGGAAAACCAAATCATATCTCTATAATAACCCTGAATGTTAATGGCCTGAATTCATCAATCAAAAGACATAGACTGGCAGATTGGATTAAAAAGAAAAATCCAACAATATGTTGCCTTCAAGAGACTCACCTCATAGAAAAAGATACCCATAGACTAAAGGTGAAAGGATGGGGAAAAACATACCATACGCATGGACTCAGCAAAAAAGCTGGAGTATCCATCCTCATTTCCGATAATGTGGACTTCAAGCCAAAGTTAGTCAGAAGGGATAAAGAAGGTCATTTCATACTGCTTAAGGGAAGCATAAATCAGCAAGATATAACAATCATAAACATCTATGCCCCAAACAGTGGCTCATCCATGTATGTCAAACAAATCCTTCTCAATTTCAGAAACCAAATAGACCATAACACAATAATACTAGGTGATTTTAACACGCCTCTCTCACCACTGGACACATCTTCCAGACAAAAATTGAACAAAGAAACCATGGATCTCAATAACACAATCAATAATTTAGACTTAACGGACATTTATAGAATATATCATCCAACCAAGAGCGAATACACTTTCTTCTCAGCAGCACATGGATCCTTCTCTAAAATAGACCATATATTATGCCACAAAGCTAATGTTAGCAAATACAAGAAGATAGAGACACTAGCATGTATTCTATCAGATCATAATGGATTGAAGTTAGAAATAAATGAAAGAGTAAAACACAGAAACTATTCCAACACCTGGAAATTAAACAATATGCTATTATATGATGAATGGATAACAGAAGATATTAGGAAGGAAATTAAAAAATTCTTAGAGGTAAATGAGAACAAGAAACATCATATCAAAATCTCTGGGACACTATGAAAGCAGTACTTAGAGGGAAATTTATTTCATGGAGCGCATTTAATAAAAGAAGTAAAACTCAACAAATAAACGACCTAACACTACAGCTCAAAGCCCTAGAAAAAGAACAGAACAGCACCAAAAGTAGTAGAAGACAGGAAATAGTTAAACTCAGAGCTGAAATCAATGAAATTGAAACAAAAGAAACAATACAAAAAATTGACAAAATAAATAGTTGATTCTTCGAAAAAATAAACAAAATTGATAAACCTTTAGCCACACTAACAAAGAGAAGACGAGAGAAAACCCAAATCACTAAAATTCGGAATGAACAAGGAAATATCACAACAGACAGGATTGAAATACAAAACATAATTAGAAGCTATTTTGAAAATCTATACTCCAACAAAATAGAAAATTTTGAAGGCATCAACAGGTTTCTAGAGACATATGAATTGCCTAAACTGAACGAGGAGGACATAAACAATTTAAATAGACCAATTTCAAGTACTGAAATAGAAGAAGTCATCAAAAGCCTACCAACAAAGAAAAGTCCGGGACCAGATGGGTTCTCAGCTGAGTTCTACAAAACCTTTAAAGAAGAGCTCATTCCAATACTTCTCAAATTATTCCATAAAATAGAAGAGGAGGGAACCCTCCCAAACTCATTCTATAAAGCCAGTATCACCCTGATACCTAACCAGACAGAGACTCATCAAGGAAAGAAAATTTCAGACCAATATCCTTAATGACATCGACGCAAAAATTCTCAACAAATTTTAGCAAATCACATACAAAAACATATTAAAAAGATAGTGCACCATGATCAAGTGGGTTTCATCCCAGGGATGCAAGGTTGGTTCAACATCAGGAAATCAATAAACGTAATTCACCATATTAATAGACTTAAAGTCAAGAATCACATGATTATTTCAGTAGATGCAGAAAAAGCATTTGATAAAATACAGCACCCCTTCATGCTCAAAACACTAGAAAAAATAGGGATAGTGGGAACATTCCTTAACATTGTAAAGGCCATTTATGCTAAGCCCATGGCTAATATCATTCTAAATGGTGAAAAACTGAAAGCATTCCCCCTAAAAACTGGAACAAGGCAGGGATGCCCTCTTTCACCACTTCTATTCAACATCGTTCTTGAGACTCTGACCAGAGCAATTAGACAAACCAAAGAAATTAAAGGGATACGAATTGGAAAAGAAGAACTCAAACTATCCCTGTTCGCTGATGACATGATTATATATTTAGAGGAACCTGGAAATTCCACCAGAAAACTCTTAGAACTCATAAGTGAATTCAGTAAAGTAGCAGGTTACAAGATCAATGCCCATAAATCCAATGCATTTTTATACATAAGTGATGAATCTTCAGAAAGAGAAATTAGGAAAACTACCCCATTCCCAATAGCCTCGAAAAAAATAAAATACTTGGGAATCAATCTCACAAAAGAGGTGAAAGACCTCTACAATGAGAACTACAGAACACTAAAGAAAGAAATTAAAGAACACCTTAGAAGATGGAAAGATCTTCCATGTTCTTGGATAGGAAGAATTAATATTGTCAAAATGGCCATACTACCTAAAGTGCTATACAAATTCAATGCAATTCCAATTAAAATCCCAATTGTGTACCTCACAGAAATAGAGCAAGCAATTATGAAATTCATCTGGAAGAATAAGAAACCCAGAATAGCTAAAGCAATCCTTAGCAGGAAGAGTGAAACAGGGGGTATTGCAATACCAGATCTTCAACTCTACTACAAAGCAATAGTAACAAAAACGGCATGGTATTGGTACCAAAATAGAAAGGTAGATCAATGGTACAGAATAGAGGACATGGACACAAACCCAAATAAATACAATTTCTCATACTAGACAAAGGGGCCAAAAATATGCAATGGAGAAAAGATAGCCTCTTCAACAAATGGTGCTGGGAGAATTGGAAATCCATATGCAACAGAATGAAACTAAACCCATATCTCTCACCATGCACGAAACTAAAGTCAAAATGGATTAAGGACCTCGGAATCAGACCAGAGACCCTGCAGATTATAGAAGAAAATGTAGGTCCAAATCTTCACCTTGTTGGTCTAGGATCAGACTTTCTTAACAGGACTCCCATAGCACAAGAAATAAAAGCTAGAATCAACCACTGGGATAGATTCAAACTAAAAAGCTTTCTCTCAGCAAAGGAAACTATCAGCAATGCGAGAAAAGAGCCTACAGAGTGGGAGAATATCTTTGCCAATCATACTTCAGATAGAGCGCTAATCTCCAGAATCTATAAAGAACTCAAAAAACTCTACTCCAAGAATTCAAATAATCCAGTCAACAAATGGGCTAAGGAAATGAATAGACACTTCACAGAAGACGATCTACAAGCAATCAACAAACATATGGAAAAATTTCAACATCTCTAGTAATAAGAGAAATGCAAATCAAAACCACCCTAAGATTCCATCTCACCCCAATTAGAATGGCGATTGTCAAGAATACGAGCAACAACAGGTGTTGGCGAGGATGTGGGGAGAAAGGTACACTCATACATTGCTGGTGGGACTGCAAATTAGTGCAGCCACTCTGGAAAACAGTGTGGAGATTCCTTAGAAAACTCGGAATGGACCCTCCATTTGACCCAGCTATCCCACTCCTTGGCCTATACCCAAAGGACTTAAAATCAGTATACTACAGAGATACAGCCACATCAATGTTCATAGCTCAATTCACAATAGCCAGACTGTGGAACCAACCTAGATGCCCTTCAATTAATGAGTGGATAAAGAAACTGTGGTATATATATACAATGGAATATTACTCAGCCATAAAGAATGATAAAATGATGGCATTTGCAGGCAAATGGATGAAATTGGAGAATATCATGCTAAGTGAGATAAGCCAATCTCAAAAAGCCAAAGGACGAGTGATATCGCTAATAAGTGGAGGATGACACATAATGGGGGGGAGGGAAGGGTTAGTGTTAGGGTTAGAGTTAGGGTTAGGGAGGGGGGCAAGTATGGAGGAAGGAAGTACTGTATAGAGGGTAAAGAGGGTGGGAGGGGTGGGGAAAGGGAAAAAAATAACAGAATGAATCAAACAACATTACTCTATGTAAATTTATGATTACACAAATGGTATGCCTTTGCGCCATGTACAGAGAAACTACATGTATCCCATTTGTTTACAATTAAAAAAAAATGAAAAAAAAGTCTAATTTAATTCAAATTAATTCTTATTCCTTGATCATAAAAAAAAAGAATGCATTTAATATACCTAACCTACTCACTATCATATCTTAGTAGCACAGTACTCTGCAGAATATTGGTTGTCTGCCTTTCTGATTTCGTGATTGACTAGGAGCTATGACTTCTTGTTGCTGACTGGCATTACAGGAGAGTATTGTGCAACATATTCTAGGCCAGGAAAAGATCAAAATTTAAAATTTGAAAAACAGTTTCTACTGAATATATATCACTTTTGACTCATAAAAAAAGTTCCCAAATCATTAGGTTGAACTACTGTAAATGGGGACTGTGCATAAATATCCTACTCATCATGAATTAAACAGATCTTCAAAAACATTATTCTTATTAATTCTGCTATGTTTCAGTGATACACATTTAGGCTGCTTTTATTTATTATTTTTATGGATAATACTGTGATGAACATTGAATTTTATATGTCAGCTTGACTGTCCATATAGCTAGTGATGCATTATTTCTGGGTGTGTCTGGCAGTGTGTTTCTGAAAGGGATTAGCCACTTGCATGAGTAGACTGAGCAAGGAAGGTGCACTCTCACCATTGAGTGGACATTTCTCACCAGTATAAGTGAGCATCTTCTCACCAGTGTGAGTAGGCATCTTCTATTATGTTGAGGGGGAAAAATAGCTCCCTTATCCTAATAAGAAGGCAGAGTAGGAGTGAATTAATTTCCTCTATTCCTGAGCTGGGACATCCATCTTTTCTTGCCCTGAGACAACAGAGCGGCCGGTTCTCATGCCTTCAGACTCAGAGTAGGACTTCACCATTGGCTTTCCTGGTTCTAGGTCTTTGAGTTGGATTGAAACTACACTGTCAGCTTTCCTGGGCCTCCAGCTTTCAGATGGCAGATCATGGGACTTAAAAGCCTCCATAATTGTGTAAGCAAATCCTTTATTAATAAATCTTTTTCTACATGTCTATATAAATCCTATTGGTTCTGTTTCTCTGACAAACCCTAACACAAACATTCTCAAAATGAAACAACAGATGATTTATTCAGAGTTGATTCCTAGAAATGGGATTATTAGATCAACAGGAATTACAAAATGCATTTGATTAATTTAAATTATGTAACTTGAAAAATGATATGTTTGCATATGGCCAGTTAACAGTGTCAACATGGAAAGTTGGAAGCCAAACAGAACTTTCAGTTGTGTAGAGTCAGCTTCTCACACATTTTGGAGAGAGATGAAAGTTTGTTTTCTGACTCTTTCTGCCTAACTCTCCCTGACCCCTGACCTGTTCCCCATCTCCAGCACTTGGGTGCTGAGAGGTGTCTGCTGTACCCTCTCAGTGTCTATCAGGGAACTTAGTAAAAGCCACAGAAACCAAGTCTGGATAATTTGAACCGAAAGAGATCGTGTTAGTTTCCATTGCTGTGACCTGACAAGAACAACTTAGAGGAGGAAAGTTTTATTTTGGCTCATTGGTTCAGAGAATTCAGTCCAAGGTCAGTTGTCTCCAAGGCAGAAACATCATGGCAGAAGGTCCTGGTCTAGGAAAGCTATTCAGCTCGTGGCAGCCAGAGAGTAGAGACAGAAGGGGTTGGGAACAAGATTAACCCTTCCAGGGCATGCCCCATTTACTACTTCCTCTAACTAGGTCCTACCTCCCAGTAGTTCATTTAATTATCAATGGATTAATCCACTGTTGATTAATTCACTGATGATGTCAGAGTCCTCAATACCCAATCATTACCTAAAAGTCCCACCTCTGAACCTTGCTGCGTGGGGGACCATACTTTCAACATCTGAGATTTTGAGGGCCATTCCAGATTCAAACTATGACAAAAATGTATTAAAATTTTGGGTCACTCATTGAATTTGTAAGTGCTCCAGAGAGCTGGTTCTAGAAGCTAGATGGTTAGGATAAGCTTCCTGAATCACAGAAAAACTGTTCTTAAGAAGACTCCACTACTTGCACCACTTTGCCATGACTCTTTTTGGAGTTCCCTGTCACAGCTGCCTCCACGTGTCCTAGGGTGGATATCTGCTGATCCTCCAGCTTCTGAGTACCACCTGGCATTGTTGCTCTGATTAGTGTTGCCTTTTAATTGCCCTCATTCAAATTACACTGGAGGCCAGGAAAGTGAGATTTGGCATTGGAAAGTATTCCTGCTTCTTATAAGATACACCAAGAGGGGCAGCCCATAATATTGGAAAATGGTTCAGATGCTGAGTTGCCAAAAAAAAAAAAAAAAAAAAAAAAGTGCTTACCATAGAAAGTAAAACTGATGATCAAGTGCCTGGGAACCTGGCATCTATGCTAGGAGGTGAAAGACTGATGGACCTTTCTGTCAACTGTAGAGTAGGGAAGCAGTTCTGATCTGGAGCTTAGGACTGAGTAGGTGTGCAATACATTTTTCTTGAGTGAATGAGTGGATGAGTGATAGATGATGGTTAGGTTCAGCTGAAGGAATGGATGCTGTCCACCACGGAAAGTGCTGACACTCTGTATTCCCTCCATTTCATGGATGCTGTCACTGGGAGTGGATTATGGAGTGTAGGCTGAAGACATCTATTGTCTCCCAGGTCTTTGCCTTCTCTCCCATCCATATTTTTGTGGAAATTGTCCAGGTTACAATACTTGTCTTCTTAATTCCCCCAAAGAATAGAGAGCATGTGTTTTAGGTATATTCTCTCACAAGATGAATATTTGTAGTTTGCAGATTAAACAAACAAACAAAAAAATAAAACTCCAAAACCAATGGGACTGAAAATCGATGTTGGACACCTGGGTGAAAACTTAGTACTTTTATGAATGCTGGTATTTGGGGAAAGAGGATTCTCTACGAAAGCAAAAGGCATGCTAGATTTATGTTTCTGCATATATTATCCTGTTCCCCATTTATACCACTCCACTACTGTGTGGTCTTTAAAAATAGGATAATTTTTAAGTCAAGAAATTTGTTGGGTAGGTTTATAAATGGGAGAAAGAGGTTTGGAAAGCAGTCAATTCTGACTGATTTTGATTTTCCAAGTCTGATTTCCATTATTAGAAAAGGGGAATGTAGTAAGTAAGAGATGATGTCATCTATTGGAACCACTGAAGAATGAGGACAGTTGAGGTTCTGCCTTGCTTTATTCTGGTTTTTGCCAGATGTCGAAGGGGACTGTGGAGATGAATGGCGTGGGATAATTGTTGGCAAGGCACCTGAATAGCAGATCTTGTTTTCCAGGACCGTGGAGGCTAGTTGCTTTAAAGACACCAGGTGTCTATCCTCCTCTATATTATTATTTTTTCTTTTCTAAATAGATCCTTTCTAACTGTAGACATCACGAATATAGAGTACAGTTCATTCACACATCTGAGCTGCCATATGCTAACTCACAGCAGTCCTTAGAGTAAAAAAAGCAGGGAAGTGAAAAACACGAGTCTTTGGCTTACCATTGCACCCACTAAATCTCACCCAGCAGAACTGTTTAGGATTGAGAACAGCTTGCCTAATATCGACACGTCTCCAAGCCCATATGGAGTTGACGTTTTCTCACCGAGTGCCCTTGTCTCACTACACTAGAGATAGATGAACTGCTCTGCCTTCCCCCAGATTTTTCGAGTAATTGGTTGCTCGCTGCCAGCAAACCCAGCCACTTTTGAGGCACAACATGAGCCGTCCCCTTAACCAATGCTTCAGTGTTTGAGCTGCTGCCAATGACACCACTCCTGGGAGCTGGCAGATGGGTCACAGTTCCTTTCGACAGATGAAGATGTAGATGCTCAGAGTTCAGAGCTAAAATCCAAGTAACAAAGTTGGACAAGCTCTCCTAGGCCCTTCCAGCCCTAATTTCCTTGTATTCCCTAGACGCTCTAGCACATTGCCCCAGCCATAGAGAGCATGTAATAAGTATTAATAACTGTATGTGTTGACAGGGATGAATATGTTTAAACCCAGGATAACCATGGCAAACATTTGCTGAGTGCTCACTAAGTGACAAACTCCATTCTAATTAGTGCCTTAAATATACCATCTCAGCCAGTTCTAGGTTCTGTGATCACTCTTCTTTTAGAAATGGGGAAACTGAGGCACCAGATGGATTAAGTAAGTTGTCCAAGGTTGCAGTTATTAAGAGACAGAGATCCGGGCATGGTGGTGCACACCTATAATCCCAGTGGTTTGGGAGGCTGAGGCAGGAGGATTGCAAGTTCAAAGTCAGCCTCAGCAAAAGTGAGGCGCTAAACAATTCCATGAGATTCTGTCTCTAAATGAAATACAAAATAGGGCTGGGGATGTGGCTCAGTGGTTGAGCACCCCTGAGTTCAATCCCCCGTGACCTCCCCCACTAAAAAGAGAGGCAGAGCTCTGATATGAACCATGGCTGTCCCAATCCAAAGCCCATGTTCCTTGGAATAACAATGACAAGCACAATGGATGCAGAGCAATCACACAGTGCCAGGCACTAGTCTGAGAATTTTATGTGAAATCAACTCCTATAATTTTTACAGCAGTACATGGGAAATACTAATCCAAGTCTGTCTTTTACAAATGAAGAAACTAGAACACATAGATGTTAAGAGTGTTGTTACTCAAGGTCACACACAGCTTATAGCGGCAGAGCTGAGATTTGAACCCAGGCTTTATAATATGTGTTCTTTATCACATGCTGTCTGGGGACAGCATCCACAGACTTAGCTACAGAGCATGATGAAGCAGTACCTCCTCACCCATGGCAGGGAAGGAGAGGGCGACTTCCACTCAGGAGTTCTTTTAGGTCATATTCTGTGCTTTGTGGTTCTGAGTCAGGCAGTCAACACCTGCATGGACATCTTCCCTCCCACCAGGCACAGATGGCCTTCACAGGTGATCTAAACAGCCTCAATCATCTCTTGCATATTCCTAAGAAAGTAAGAAAAAGTGTGGTTTGTCTTTAAATGGAATCACAAAGGTCCCAGTCCAAGAGTCCTAGGGCAGTGAAGGGTACCAGAAAATGCCTTCCTAAATATGCATTCGGATCATTTTGAGCTAGAGGCCATGGGGAACTAGCAGGCTCAGGAAAACTCTAAAAGCAAAGAATAAGTTTTAGTTCTATAAAGGAAATGTACATTTTTAAAGAAAAATTTCATATAAAACTTGTCTCCCCTTCTCCACCAGGAAGAGCAGGACTCTTAGTATCTCTTGTGAAGGGAGATGGCACCAACTTCAATTTAGTGGATCTTACTAAACCACCTTTGTTCACCATACTTCTCCTAATTACCTTTCAGTCTCCCCTGACCCGAAGCCCCAAAACCCTTTCCCCTCACTTAGCCTAAGATGGTGTGTCAGCCCAAGATTAAACCGCCTCTCTGGCTTGCTCATTATTGTGTGCTCCTATGCAGATGTGTGATACTCATTAAAAAACTTGTGTTTGACTTGCCTTTTGCCAGTCTAACTTATAGGGTCACAGCTAGAGAATCTATGATGGGCAGAGGAAGAATGAATTTTTCCTCCTTCCCTAGACCAGGGAGAGCATGCAGGTCTCTGGAGTCTGACCTGCCACTGTGTCTAGGAGTTGATTTACCATGGCTTCCCTGGGAAGTTCAGTAGCAGTGGTGATTGTCTTGCCTAGTACCAACACCCCTAGGCTAACACCATACTCCTTGACAATGGCAGAGCGTATGACTTGGCTGGACCAAGTAGAGTCCTCCTCGGGGATTTTCCTGGTTAGGGCTAATGAGGTTCATTTTTGTCTCATGGTGCCCAGTGGCCTCTGGGTTGAAAAAACCATCCTGATGGTAGAGAATGGTGATGGAGAGACTCCTGGAAGCCTGAGGACCTATGCCACCGTCTTCCACAGTCACTTCCCTGTTCTTTCTGGTTGCACAAGACAGCAATTTGTTATTGTCTTTGAATACCTTGGAAATGAGTTTGTCTCGTGCTACTGTCTGGAAAGTATCTGAGAGGAATTAATTACTTAATCTCTGAAAAATCCTGTGGTTTTGAATTCTTGTTGCTCTTCCTAGTACATGACCTCTCCATCACGTGCAGTGACTCTGAAGACAGCTTTGCAAGAATATTCCAGGAGCCTCACACTCCAAGACACATCTGTGCCCATCCTTGCAATTTGCCACCAATTTCACATTTACTCAGTGTATGAATTTGCTAGGGCTGTGTTATTTGTCAGCATTTTTTACTATAACCAAACATCCAAATGCAGGTCACATTATAAAGAAAAGAAGTTTATTTCATTTATAGTTTTGGAAGCTGAAGTCCAAATTTCATGACACAGGCCTCACCAAGGGTCCACCTTAGCTTCATTGCACCATGGTAGGAGCACATGTGTATCTCTGTATGTCTCATCTTTGTCCTTCTTATACAGCCAGCAGGATTCAGCCATGGGAGCTCCATCCTCATGAACCTATCTAAACTTAATCATTTTGCAAAAGACCCCCTCCTCTAAACATCATGTTTTACTCACTTAATGCCATTAACATATGACTTTGGGACTTGAACTCCTAGAACAGTTGGAGATGGGGAATCAAAAATGATATTCAATCCATAGCAGGCTGCCACACTACAATGCCACAGACAACGTTGCTTAAACAACAGAAACTTACTGTCTCCCAGTCTGGAGGCCAGGTGTCTGAGATCAAGGTGTCAACAGGTCAGTTCCTTCTGAAACTCTAAAGGAGAATCTGTGTTTGGCTCTGCCTTTGCTGCTGTTGGGTTTCACACACTCTTTTGTATTTCTTAGTTGTGGATGTACTGCCCCTGTCTCTGCCTCAATGGCCACATGACATTCTCCCTGTGCACATCTTGTCCATATTTCCCCTCTTTAGGAGGATGCTCAAGATAAGACCTATCCTAATGACTTCATCCTACCTACATCTGGAAGGACCCAGTTTTCAAATAAGATCACATTGAAGTACTGGAACTTAGGACTTGAACACAAATTTTAGGGGATACAGTTCAATCCATAACAGGGAACCAAGTGGGGAGACTGAAGAGCAAAGTGCTGCCTCATAAGTACTCAGCTAGTGTCTTTGGGAAGGACCACAGAGACATTGGCCCTGGATATTCTCACTTCCCTTTCTTACCTTGGTGGCCTTGGGCAACTCATTTCACTTTTCTGAGTTTGAAAGAAGAGCAGAGTGGACTGGATTGACCATTTTCAATGGACAAGTTCTGGTTAGGATAAGTTAGCAGATCAGCAATGCCCAACTGACCTCACTCCATACTTGCTTCACCCAGAGGCATATTAAGTGGGCTACCTGGTGGGGGGTATCCTACCACTGACTTTGCTGAGAAGCATCGGTGCCTAGAGGTAGCATAAGGTCGATCATTGTTTTTCAGTTCTCTACAAATAATACACTGCCCTCATTGTCTGTACCCAAGACATTCAGGTGAAGTGACCCCTGGAATCCCCATTTTGTATGCCTCTGCTTTGCCCATAGTGATTCTGTTTTTATCTGTTTTATGAAGATAATTTATTTTTTATCTGTTTTATGTTTTAGAATTCTAAGAAAAAAGTTTGTTTGCATAAATGTCTCTGTTTTAAAAAAAATTTATCTGAATCCATTAAAACAACCAAAGGATTGATTGTTCAGTTTACTTTTTGATTCTAAAATTCTATGTGTCTCTATAAAAGCAATGTCAGTCTTTTCATGATTTTCATTCTCTATCTTTCAGAAAGTTTATTTTATTAAATATTAACTTGTAATCACAATACAATAATGTACTAAATATTGGTTGGGGTAAGGCAAACATTTTCAATTTTGTCTGAGACTTGTGGGTTACTGGGTGAATGTCAGATATCAATGGAGGTGAGACAGGAGGTCAGCTCTTCACCTCCCAGCTCCATGGGAGAGTAGCCTTTAATTCAGAGTTGTCCTTCCTCTTAACCCTCTCATTTAAGTCATCTGGAGTGGTGTGTGTGTGTGCGTGTGTGTGTGTGTGTGTATATGTACACACACACATACATACATACATACATATTTTCTTCTGAGGAGGAGGATCCTTTGAACGTGTTTCTATCTGGAACATCAGTTTGGTCCTTTTGTGAAGACATCAATCTGAAGGCTACATATCATGGACTTTTGTCCAGCTGTGAAACCAAACCCTCACCAGCACTTGCTGCCAAGTACCCCTTGCATTTGAGTCCACAAGGGCTTCTGAGTGTAGCCGTATTCCCCTTTCCTCCTCCCCAGTAGCACCCTCAGGCTGCTTCTGTCCACAGCACTAGAACTACTACCCTGCTGGGATTTTCCCTCAGCTCACTCTTCTCATGTTAGGAAGGAGAAACATTGTGATGCACTGTGACACTCACTAATGCTCACTTAACTCTGTGATAGACTCTGTTCCAAGTGCTTTCCATGTACAGGTT
Source organism: Sciurus vulgaris (assembly GCF_902686455.1). Lineage (NCBI taxonomy): Eukaryota > Metazoa > Chordata > Mammalia > Rodentia > Sciuridae > Sciurus > Sciurus vulgaris. Next base: position 142,754,132 of record NC_136466.1, read on the forward strand.
GAGTATCCCTCGTCTGGAATGCTCGGGATCTGAAGTCTTTCAGATTGTAGATGTTTTCAGATTTTGGAATATTTGTATACACAGAATGAGATACCTTGGGTAGGGGACCCAAGTCTAAACACAAAATTAATTTATATTTCATATGTACCTTATACACATACCCTAAAGATAATTTCATACAAATTTTTTTTAGTGCAACTGCATTCTGTGGCCTGTCACATGAGGCCAGGTGTGGAATTTTCCACTTGCACTGTCACTTGCTCAAAAAGTTTTGGATCATGGAGCATTTCCGAAATGATCAGAAATATCAAACCTGTGTGGATCTGTCTGATTCTTCTGTCAAACTTAGGAGGCAAGGCAACCATCGTTTTCGTTTGCCACTTTGAAGTCAGGCACAGGCAGATTAAATAACTGGTGTAAGTGAGAAAATGGCAAAGGGAGACCTGAACCCAGAAAGCCTGTGGTAGTAATTGCCATGATAATCACAGGTATATTTAGATGTTCTTTTGGAAAATAATTATTTCAACCATGTACCTTTGCTTGCCATTTAACCAACGCTAATGGAGCTAGAGAGGGAGCATAATGGTGTTTATTACTCAATGAAATTCCCAATAACTAGTAATCTAGAACAGAACCAATATAAACCCCACTGGTTTTTTAAGGGAGCAGGAGTGGAGGAGGGAAATCAATCCAATTTGAGTTAAAATTCTGCACGCCATGACATTTTTTTCTTTTCTTGCATTACAGTGGTAAATGTGACCTTCTCTATTTCCTCCTGTGCCAGTGGGGAAAGAGGAATTTTCCTGGTTTCTGCCCCATCCATGGCCACGGGGGAAAGTCCTAGAAACAGAAGAAAGGTGTCAACAGATATGTGGAAGGGATTTAAGAGTGAACAGCAGGGAGCAATTTCTCTAAGGGGTAAGAAGTGCTCGCTTCTCTTTGAGGTTTGCCTTACATAGATTTCCTTTTCGTTTTGCAGCTTCTGTGATCAATCGAGCTATGTTAATGCATATAAAAGTAAGATTTTTTTTAGTTAATAGAACAAAATTTTTGTTCAGCTTTATATTAATATCATCAATATGTGTTATAGAACACTCTAGAAGGTGCGGGCCATATCATCTCCCTTTCTATTTCTTCAATCTCCATTACATTAGCTTCATAACCCATTTTCTCTTCCAGCAACTAGTCTCTCCAATTCATCCACAGTGCTGTTTGTTGCTTATGCTATCTACCTGAAAACGTGAGTCCGATTGTTTCCCCTTAAGAACACAAAACCCAGAGATACCTTTTCCATGTCTGGAAACCACCTGGGAACCCACCTATCTTTCCAGCTGTATAGGTAATGTCCTGAGTATCTTAGGTCCTTTCCTCACTTCCTTGCCACTCGAAATCCTTCCCGTTCTCTAGGACCACTATGCTATGGTTCCACTGTGATAAAGCCTTCCCCTGTCCCTTCAGGGTAATGAACATCCTCCTCCTATTCTTTTCTCCTGTCTTCCTTGCTTGACATCTGGCAGGAGTAGCACTCTGCGGGCCCCCAGGCTGTTCTGGAGAACATGTGGAATTCTTCCAGTTAACAATTTCAAGTTTACTCTTTCTGTTGTTTCTGAGCACCTGGACTCAGATGTGTGATTACAAGGAAAGAACCCCTTCCTTCTTACTTTCCTTCTGGTGCTTACGCAGTGTTTCCTTCCTGTCATCTAGAGATGCCATTTCAGAAACGCAAACTGCTGCTCAGCCACATTCTAATATGCATAGCTGGACATGTTACAGTGTGGTCAGATGGTTCTCAGATGATTTTAAGCCCTTCTGAGGCATTTAATTATGACCACATGCATGCAGGTTCAAAATGAGGGTAGACTGATGTTTTTTCCTTTACTGGAATTGAGAACTAAAATCCAGTTTTGTTTTGTTTTAATGAAAATAATCTCAAACTTTACAGATTTGTAAAAACAAATAAAAACAAAACAAAACAGTGCAATTACCAAACATCATTCTCTTTTCCCTAGAGAAGCCAAGACACATAGATGTAATTTAGGAACTTGGTCTTGTTTTGCTTTGCTTTGCTTTGCTTTGCTGAGGCTAATTGACCAGCAGCTTCCCTGAAGTTTCTACAGAACTGGTGGGTAATTCCAACACTAAACTTCAAAAACTTTACTTTGGTTTTTAAAATACCTGTAATTAGATTTCACATTTCTTTCTTGTAATAGTTACTTTGTATAATCACTTTCATAAGAGGGTTGAGGGTAAAACCTGGTATATGTTATACAGAGAAAATGATTAAAGGAAGAAAAATATCTGATTTGGAAGACTTTTGATAATATCACTAGGCGTTATGGTTTGAATGTGAGGTGTCCCCCAAAAGCTCATGTGTGAAACAGTGCAAGGTTCCAGGAGAAATGATCATATTATGAGAGTCTTAACATAATCAGTCAATTAATCCTCTGATGGGATTAGCTGAGTGGAACCTGAAGGTAGGTAGGGTGTGAATGGAGGAGGTGGTGACTGGGGGTGTGCTTTTGGGTTATGTATTTGTAGCTGCCAAGTGGAGTCTCTCTCCTTCCTGATCATCATGTGAGCTGCTTCCCTTCACTACACTCTTCTGTCATGATGTCCTGCCTCACCCCAAACCCCAAGGAAAGGAGCTGGGTGTCCATGAACTGAGACCTTTGAAATCATGAGGCTTCAAATAAACTTATCTTCCCCATAATTTTCTGTTTGGGTCTTTTAGTCACAGCAGTGAAAAAGTTGACTGAAACACCGGGATAAAGTTAAATGGTATCATTTGAAAATTTTTATATGAGTCATTTATATAAAAAGTTATTATATAACTATTAATGACAAGTTTTTTTGTATAACTAATAACTAATAATGAAAAGCTATTTTCATTATAGGAAAAATAAATAGACTTACCTTTTCAAAACAAAAATAAAAAGATAAATAGAAACTGTAAGATTAAAAGGCACCGATGCTTTCTTCTTGCCAATAATGGCAGCAAAAGGATCCCCCATTTTAATTTTGACAATGGTGTCAGAGTTAGCTTCCCTTTGATACTGATCATGGATAAATTAAATTGGGGAAATATTCTGCACAAACTAGGTAGAGCCCACTGGAATCATCAGAGAACATAACCAATTTTGATTTTGATAAAGGCCACTAACTAAAAATCCACTCCGTTATTATGGGTCACTAATGTGGTTAGAATATTGTTTTATTTTTTTATTATTATTTTTTTGTTAATTTTTTGAATTTTTATTTAGCTTTTAATTTCTTACAGACTACATTTTGATTCATTGTACACAAATGGAGTACACTTTTCATTTCATTTCATTTTGTGCATGATGTAGATCCATACCATTCATGTAATCATACATGTACATAGGGTACTGATGTCTGTTTCATCCCACCATTTTTCATAGCCCCACCCCCTCCTCCTTCTCATTTCCCTCTACGTAATCTAAAGTTCCTCTATTCTTCTCTTGTACCCCTCCCCGCCTCCCTCATTATGTATCATCATTCACGTATCAGAGAAAACATTCAGCCTTTAGTTTTTTGGGATTGGCTTATTTCACTTAGCATGATATTCTCCATTCCATCCATCTATCTGCAAATGCCATAATGTCATTCTTCTTTATGGCTGAATGGTACTCCATTGTGTATATATACTACAGTTTCTTTATCTATTCATCTGTTGAAGGGCATCAAGGTTGGTTCCACAATCTAGCTATTGTGAATTGAGCTGCTATAAACATTGATGTGACTGTTTTACTGTAGTATGTTAATTTTAAGTCCTTTGGGTATAAACCGAGGAGTGGGATAATTGGGTCAAAAGGTGGGTCCATTCCAAGTTTTCTGAGGAATCCCCACACTGCTTTCCAGATATTTTTACATTGCTGGTGAAGTTACAAATTAGAATGTTTTTTAATAGACAGAAAGAACAGTCTAATTTTAGAAGTACAAATAAGAGCTTCATATATGTGTGTCTCATTTTCCCATTTGAGTACTCATGTGCCCCCAAGAATGGGTGGTGTACATAATACTAGGGTGTTGTTCCTTGACTAGGGAAAATAATCTGAGAACCTTCTTTTGCATTAAAAACATTAATATTTTGAGCTAAAACCTACCTCCACTTACATACCCATATGACTTCTTCCCATAAGACTCCTTTCATTGAATCTCTTCACTACCACTTGCTTCTCTCATCTGTCTGCTTCTGCAACATCAGGATCAACTCCTTTGTCTCCTTGGTCCCCACAGCACTTTTAAAAAGTCCCTCCTCATAGGACCTATTACATGACACTGAGATTTCATGTTAGTTTATTTATCTGCACCCTCAAACTAGTGTACGCAGGACCTGAGGCAATTGTTTGTGTCTTTATCTGTCTCCACCACTGGCTGAGACTCCCCAGAACAAAACTCATCTATTTATCTCTCCACCAACACAGGCACATTGGGGGCTTCTTTGAAGATTTAATGAGCCAGGAAATGACTGAGTGCCTGGACAAATATATAAATATCCTCTACCTTTAGCCACTAAAATAGGTTGCCTTTGACTGAATCAGTCTAGAGCAGTTGCTGCTTTAGTAGCTGTCTTTTGGCTCAAAGAGAGAAGAGTAGACTCTAACAGATGTCTGCAGGCCAATTCCAAACTCTGCTATAGGTTTTATTACTATCATTATGGTAAATACCTAACATTAAATTTACTATGTTCTTATATGAACATATGATCAATGAAACTCCACATCACGTACAACTGCAAGAATTAGATACTAATTAGAATAAGTTATATGCCATTTAAGTATAATATGTCAAAATGCACTCTACTGTTATGTATACCTAAAAAGAACAAATAAAAAATTTACCATTTTGACCATTTTTAAGGGTGCAGTTTAGTTAAGTATATTCACATTGTTGTGTGATAGATCTCTAAGAACTTTTCATCTTGCAAAACAGAAATTCTAAACTTTAATTTGTCTCCCTCTTTCCCCCAATCCTTAGTGACCATCCTTCTACCTTCTGTTTCTGTGATTTGATTAGTTTAGATATTCATTTGAGTGGCATTTTATAGTCCATGCCCTTCTGTGATTGGTTCATTTTGTTTGGTGTAATATTCAGGAGTTTGATACATATTGCAGCATATATCAAAATTTCCTTCTTTTTCAAAGTTAAATAATATCACTTTGTATGTATGCACTGCATTTTCTTTATCCATTCATCTGTCAATGGACATTCAGGTTGCTACCACCTCTTATTTTAACTAATGCTGCCATAAACGTGGGTGTGCAAATATCCCTTTTAACATCTGCTTTGAATAAATCTTCTAGATATAAATCCAGAAGTGAGATTGCTGAATCGTGGTAGTTCTATTTCTAATATATTTCAGAGACTTCATGCCGTTTTCTATAATGCCTGTTGCAGTTTTTTTTTTTTTTTTAATTTTTGAATCAGGTAATATGAATGATCCTGTGTTAGACTGGTAAGGCTGGGACAGCAAAGTACCATAGAATGGCTTCATTTGTTAGTCTTATGCTTCTATAACAGAATATCTGAGACTGGGTCATTTATAAATAATGGGAATGTATTTCTCAGTTTTGGGGACTGCAAGTCCAAGATCAAGGCATTGGTAGATTCAGTGTCTGCTTCCAAGATGGCACCAGGTGCACTGTGTCTCCACGCAGCTCAGAGGAGATGGGAGGGCCAAATTTACCCCCTTGCAAGTCCTTTTATAAGGCGCTAACCCCATCCATGAGCATCTCTTAAAAATCCTCTTAATGCTTTTACATTGGAAACTAAGTTTCAGCATGAATTTTGGAGGGACACAAAACTTAGCACTTATAAAATAGAAATTTATTTTCTCACAGTTCTGGAAGAGGGTGTCCAGGGTCTCAGCAGGTTTCGTTTACCTTGAGACTTCTCTCCTTGGCTTCTCTCTCTGTGTCCTCACATGACCTTTTCTCTGTGTGGGCACATCCCTAGACTCTTTCTCTCATCTTAGAAGAACATCAGTCATATTGGTTTAGGGCCCTAACCTAAAGGCTTAAGTTCAACTTAATCACCTCTTTATTTTAAAATTCTTTTTGTACTGGGGATTGAATCCAGGAGCATATAACCCCTGAGTCACATCCCCAGTTCTTTATATATTTTACTTGGAGACAGGGTCTCACTAAGTTGCTTAGGACCTTGCTAAATTGCTAAGGCTGGCTTTGAACTCACAATTCTCCTGCCTCAGCCTCCAGAGCTGTTGGAATTACAGGCATGCACCACTGTATCCAGCTTAATATCCTCTTTAGAGACCCTATCACCATATACAATCTCATGAATTAGGGCCTGCCCACATGATATCATTTAACCTTTAAAAAAAAAAACTTGTATTTTTTTAATATATGCATTTTTTTTGTTGTTCATGGACCTTTAATTTATTTATTTATATGTGGTGTTGAGAATTGAATCCAGTACCTCATACATGCCAGGTAAGCACTCTACCACTGAGCCACAATGCCAGCCCCTTATTTAACCTTAATACCCCTTTCAAGGCTCTGTCTCCAAATATGGTTACATTCTGAAGTACTGGGAGTTGGGACTTTAACATATGAATTGATGGGGGATGCAATTAAGCCTATAACAGGGCCTTACACAAGTTATCCTATTTTTTAAAATTAGTACCTGGATTTATGCAGTTCCCTCTACCAAAATAAATAGAAGTGCTATTTGTTTTGGGATCAACCTGAGGCCATTTGAGGGACCCATCTGAGTGACTCATGAGTCACTTGTTGAATTGCTAGGGCAGAGCCCCAGGAGCATAAGCCGCCTGCAGTGGCAGGTGGAATATTTGGGAGGGAGGACCTGTTGGAATAAAGAATGTATAGAGAAAACTTATATTTCACTGGAAAGCTATGCATTGTCTTTTAGAGCAAGTATTGGCAAACTTTCCAGTAAAGAACTAGATGATAAATACTTGAATCTTTGCTGATCATTCCTGTAAAGAACTAGATAATAAATACTTGAATCTTTGTTGATCATCTGGTAAACAATGCCTTACAGGTGGAATGTAGCCATCAGCAATGCCTAAACAAATAGGTGTGGTTGTGTTCCAGTAGAATTTTATTTACTCAGGAATGCTTTGGCTATTCTGGGTCTTTTATTTTCCCAAATGAATTTTAAGACTGTTTTTTTCCTAGTTCTGTGAAAAATGTTATTATTATTTTGATAGGTATTACATTGAATGTGTATAATGCTTTTGGGAATATGACCATTTTGACAATATTAATTCTACTTATCCATGAACATGGGAGGTCTTTCCCTCTTCTAAGGTCTTCTTCAATGTCTTTCTTTGGTGTTCTATAGTTTTCATTGTAGAAGTCTTTCATCTTCTTGGCTAATTTATTCTCAAATATTTTATTTTGTGTTTTGAGATCATTATGAATGAGATAGTTTCCCCAATATTTTATATAACTATAATACATTAATGAAAACATAAAAACTTTATTTATGAAAATAGGGAGGACTTAGCCTGAGGGTCCAGGTTTTCCTTGTCTGGAGCACCGTTTCCTGAGATATCCATTTTACTTGGATCCTGAGCCTATCATTTAAACTACTTTGCATTTAAGTAAGTTATAGATAGTAATGCAAAATAATTCTTCACCAGAAGAAGTTCAATCAATTCTCTTCACCAACTTTCTTTTTTTCAATATATTTTTTAGTTGTAGATGGACACAATGCCTGTATTTTATTTATTTATTTTTTGTGCTGCTGAGAATTGAACCCAGTGCCTCACACATGTGCTAGGCAAGTACAATATGTCTGAGCCACAACCCCAGCCCCAATACCACTTCTTCAACAATTTTCTACTATAGAGTTACAGGCTATTCTTGGATTACCAAATGTTGACAGAGTCTGATAGAGCTGTGCAATCTTTAAGATCTGGAAATGTGTTTGTCTTTTGGATTCTCCAGTTTTGTCCCCTCATTAATAATGAGTGAAATGTAATATTTAACATGCATTCATTTTGTATGTATGTGGGAGTCATTTTATCTTTGAAAATTATCCTCTAACAAATGAAACACTTTTGGGCACTCTTTTATGAAGAGAACTGACCTTTGTTCAGGAAAATAACTTAGTGAAACTGATTGGTTATTCATGACAAACCCACACAGGCATTATGAACATAGGAGTAGCTTGAATAATGAACAGTTCCATTGTCTAGCTAATAATCATGGGCATTTTGGTACTAGAAATAGGGGTAAAGGCTGTCAGGACCCCGGAAGACAGGATGGAGGAGAATTGAAAGAGGGCTGGTCCTGAGCAACCTGGCAGAGTGTGGGATTGTGTTTAAGGAGAATGATGGCCAGTGACCCAGAAAATGCCCCCGAAGCATTCTTAAGCAATGATGTTGATGACCTATCCCATTGTCTCTGCCAGAATTACTCCCAGGGGTTCAGTTGCTGTGTGTAACAAAATGGAACCTCAAGAAAGCAGAGAGTAACTCTAGAATTCCTTAAGGTGACCAGAGGCAAAGCGAGGCAAGTGCAGAGCCTGAGTTCGAGGTTCAGGACCAGATAGGAGGAGGAAATAGAGATGAAGCTGGTGGCAGGCTGAACAGATTTAGGGTGCAGACTAGAGGACTGGTGACCCTGAAAAACATTGTTGGGGGGGGTTGGTCTGCCAGTTATGCAAGTTGAATCCTGAGCAAGTCATTTAAGGAAAGGGGATCCCCGAAAATGGAGCCTTTGGAGGATTTTCAGGAGCAGATGGCTTGGCTACCAGTTTTGAAAGATGTTGTAATGAGTGGGAAAAAAAGACCCGAGATAGGAAACCACTTGAGAGTGTGTTGAAACACCTGGGCAATCATGATGAGAACAGAACGAGGGGAACGGGAGCACTTATTCCAGAAAAGACACAGGTAGGATCTGCATGACGGTTCACTGTAGGAGTGAGAAAGAGGTGCCACAACGAGAAGTAAAATTCATGTCGCTTGGCAGGGAGATGTCTGGAGATGTGCCATTCCCTGAATTAGAAAACATACAAAGAACAGGTTTGCAGGAAAGTCAATGGGTATATTGTGGGATATGTTGGATTTGTGTAATATGAATTTCCTGGTAGACACAGCTCATAAAAAGTTGAGAGTACAGGTGGGTATTTCAGGGCTAAAGATACATCTCTATTAGGAAACTGTTCTCTAATAGGTACCATAGATTTTTTTAAGTCTCCCTTTTATAAATATTAAGAATATAATACTCTGATTTACTTTGTTCATTTATCCAAAAGTGTTTAATGAATGGGAAACCCTCATCCCAGTACTACTCTGGGAACAAATAATTACTAAGATCATTTATCCTGGACTAAAAGCAGAGGTGTAGGTGTGGAGGGTAACTTGGTACCTCAGAATTGGTATAAAGATTATTTCAAGGCTGAAGATATATGAGATTCAACAGATGTGTACCTTAGAGCTTACCTTATCTGACTAAATGCAAAATCTTCTGAGAAATGAGAACTGCCAAAGATTCTCTCTTGGTGAACGTCTTCTTCCAGAAGACAGAGCAAGAGTATTTTACTATAAATTCCTTTGTTAGTCATTCCATTACTGCAGTGAAATACCAGAGTCAATCAAATTAAAAAGAGGAAAGGTTTACTTGGGTTTACAGTTTGGGAGGTTTCAGTCCATGGTAGGTTGGTGCCATTGCTTTTGGGTCTCTGCTGAGGCAGTGCATTATGGTTGGGAACATGTGGAAGGGCAAGCTGCTCACCGAATGGCATCTGGAAAGAAAGAGAGAGGGAGGGAACAAGAGCTTGGCATTCCTTCAAGGGCACACCTCTGATGACCCACGACCTTCCACTAGGTCCCGTTTGTTAAAGGTTTCCACTGCCTTGCAATATGCCAATCTGAGGACCGAGGCTTTAATGCAGGGACCTTTAGGAGACCTTCCAGAGCCAAGCTGTATCAATCTTCTCTCTGAGAGTATTATGGTTCTGAAGAAGATGGAAAGACTACTCATACCTGTACAGACACTATCTCAAAGTTTCTTATCTCCTGTTTGTTCTCCTGATGCACCTATTTATCTTTCTTAAAGAAAACTCTTTGTTCTTCCCATATAAACATTTTATGCCCCCCTTCTCCCCCACTACATTGGGTATATAGGCTCCAAACTCTAATCACACTTTTGAGTTATTGAGCACCCTCAGGTGTTATGTTTATCATATGCATAAATAAAATTTTTTTTCTTGTTTTTTTTTTTTTTCTTTTATCATTTTAGATTTCAGGTCCCAGATGCTAAATTGTAAAGGTATAAGAAATGATTTTCCTCTCCTATATAGCAAAGAGAGAAATTTCCTTTCTGAATGGCCAGAATAATCAAAGAGGCATTGAAATAAAATGGCACTGTGGTGTATGCCTGAAATCCCAGCAATTCAGGAGACTGAGGCAGGAGGATTACAAGTTCGAGGTTAGCCTCAGCAACTTGGTGCGACCCTGTCTCAAAAATAAAATAAATGATGGAAAAAAAAAAAAAAAAAGAGACTGGAGATGTAGCTCAGTGGTAAAATACTTCTGAGTTCAATCCCCAATAACAACAACAACAAAGATAGCAGAGAAAGATGATCTGATTTGGAAGAAAATGACAGAAGGACTTCATTCAATTTTAGGCTTTTAAGTTTACTTAGAAGTAGTGAAGGAGTTAATCTACATTGGCATTTATATCCACCCAGTGTTCCCATACTTTGCTCACTTCGGATCTCCAGTTTTCCCCCTTTCTCACCCTAGAGTCATACTTCTGATCACATCGCCTCCAAACACGAAAAGCAAGGATAAAGTGACTGAGAAACGGAATCTGGCACACTGCAGTGTCTGATTAGACACACTGGCTTCCCCTCTGGTTGTCCCACTGGGTTTATAGTCTGCTCCTCTTGGGGTTATCCAGGTCTTAGAACAGCCCCATTCCATCCAGGATATGGGTATTGAGTCTTATTCTTTTTATTGGCCATTTCATAAAGTCCCCTTGGGACAAATCTGTATTTATCTTTATCTCCTTTCAGAGCAAAGTCCCCTATGTTAGCATTACGTCATGAACCTCCACACCCTATCCAGACATCAAGGACAATTGCAGGGACTTTGTCTCTTATTAATACTTCCCTATCTGTTTCCTTCCTTGATTTTTTTATTGTTGATTGCCTATTAGAGTTAATGGTAGTACCATGGTTCAGATCATCTTCCTTGGGTTGCTCTTGATATTTGCCTTTCTTATTCTTTGACCAAAGCAATAATTTAATATAGTTGTGTTGTATTTTTTAGAAATTAGCACAGGTTATAAATTAATAATGCTTGTTGAAAATAAATCAGATGAAGTCACATGGATTTTTACATTTGCTTAATTTAAAAAAATCTAGAAACAAGCAGTTGTCATGACAACTATCATGTCGTTGTTCTCATATACCCCTTTATGGTCTTTGCTCAGAGGGATTCCATGAGTATACAAAAAAGAATGGAGGCTCTGATACCACAATGTGATTTTTGTTGTTGGCTATGATTTTGAAAATCAGGAATGTTCACTCAATACACATTCCAGAATTCCAGACCTACACATTTTGGCTGAGTTTCAGAATGTTGACTCTATTGAAGGATATCGCAAGTATACACTGTTTTCTGTTCTGTATGCAATTGCCTCAGAGTGGAATTTTCTTTTCTTCTGTGTTGCTTCAGCTTCTCCAAGTATTTTTATAATTCTTTTTAAGAGAGCTTTAGTATTCCTGAGCCTTGACCACTTGGTTCCTTCAGGATTGAGTTCTTTCTGGGCCCTTCTCTGAGAGGACAGGTGGAAAGACTGAGGAGAGAAGCAGCAACATGAAAGGTGTTTAAAAAGGAGAAAAAGATTTGAACTGTACTATGTAAATTCACACATGCTAGAACACCTGGGAGAAACCCTGGGTTTCAGGTTTCAGTGCAAACTGTGGGGCTTACCTCTAGTTTATCCAAAGGATTCTGAGGGTTAAAGCCCATGCAGAAACCTCGGGCCTCACTGATGACTTCATATTGAAATCATGCAAAACTTATGAGCTCATGAACTGGGAGATGAAACCAGATGAGACAAAAATGGCTCCAAGCAAAATTGCAGTAAGTCTGTACTGGATCATTCCAACCTGAGGAGGGGAAAGGAGATAAAACCAGGGCACTGGAATTTGGAGACTCTTGCAGGAACTTACAGTAAAATGAAACTGGTTTCACCCAACTCCTTGAAAGACACTTAGAGAAACTGTAGAATAACTTGAAAGTCAAGGAATGTGTTCTGTTTGCATTTGGCTCTCTCTGAACTTTTGTAAGTGCCACTGTCAGTACTTTATGTGGATTACAAAGTTAAGCCTCTCTATGTTGTCCTTCCTGCCCTCTTTCTGTGCAGACCCAATGTACTATCACCACATGGCTCTTGTTGAGGTGTGCTTCAGAGTCTCAAGAGTCTCAACACACATGCATCTGCTCCTTTGCCTGAGGGCAGGCCTTGGAGAGCTAACGGATCTGACCCACATATCCCAAGATTAGGCTGGATGGTGTTGGGATTGGTCCCTCAACTTTGATAACATGCAAGAGGACCTGAGTGACAATATTCAGGAACTATATCCATCCAACTCAAACAGATGGAGAGAAGCTGAATTGTTGATCTGAAGGAAGAATCAGAAAGTGGTTCTATCAGCTTCGACCGCTATAAAATGCCGTAGACTAGAGACTTACACAGCTGAAACTTAGTTCTCACAGTCTGGGATACTGGGAAGTCCAAGAATGAGAAGTCAAGGTGCTGTTCTCTTCCTGGCTTGTAGATAGCCACCTTCTTGCAATGTCTTCACCTGAGAGAGAGAGAGAGAGAGAGAGAGAGAGAGAGAGAGAGAGAGAGAGAGCGAGAGAGAGAGAGAGAGAGAGCGAGAGAGAGCGAGAGAGAGAGAGAGAGAGAGAGAGAGAGAGAGAGAGAGAGAGAGAGAGAGAGAATCTCTATTATCTCTTCTTATAAGGGCACTAATATCATCATGAAGGCCCTGCCCACATTACTTCATCTAACCCTAATTACCTTTCAAAGGTCTTATCTCAAAATACCATCACATTGGAGGTTAGAGCTTCCACATATGAATTTGGGTGGGGGCGTGATTCAGTCTATACCAGAGAGGTTAAATCCAAGTACAGGACCAAAGCTGGGAAAAACTTAGAAAGAGAGTGAGTTCAGTGGAGGCACAAGGCCTTAGAATTCAGTCAAATGTACTTTTCCTAGGATATCAGAATCTCCATTGTGGAGGGAAGGCTAAGTACCCTATGTCAGGTAGTTGCATAGAATAGAATCCACTTTAGTTGTTTTATGCAAGAAGGATTTATTTCAGGGATTTTTATAGATTATAGAGTCATTGAAAGAACTGAAGAGGCAGATTCAAACTTAATCTTCCAGGAACAACTTCCTAAGTGATACTAAAACCCAGGCCAACAAGGGAGTCATAGTTTCTTCTACATTGGGAAGACTGCCTTCTGGACAGCTGGGGCTGGCCCAGGGTTCCCCTGTCAAGTCCAGGTTCAGGAAGCTTCTACCTCTGCTACCTTGCCCAGCTTTTTCCGTGCTTGCTGTCAGTGGCACTACTAACATGAATGCACAATTCCTGCTCTGACACTCAGGAGACCAGTGACTGAAGGCTGGGACCTCTGCTTCCACCACCACAGAACAACAGATGCCCCCATGAGCAGTCTGAGCACAGAGGCAGCAAAGTAGCAGAAGCAGGGAAGCCTGGTTTTCACTCTTAAAAACTGCAGGGCAATGAATAAAAGTACAAATGGAGGCCCACTTGCCATGGATCCTAAGAGTGGAAAGCCACGAACTGCTCAGTAACATAAGATCTACCTTCCTACCTTGACAAATGGAATTTCATAACGGTGTGGACACTGTCAAATTTAGCTTCATGAGAGCATGTGGCCCCATTTCTTCCCATCAGTGTGTCCTGCATAGCACATGTGGACACTCCAGATCACATGTCCACATTCTGTTCATACTACAAACCCGTCACCTAACCTACTTTCACCAGGACCGGCCTGTTGGACATCCTTAGTGAAACTGCAAGTCTCATTAATCCAATTGTTGGGAATCTACTTTCCTTACTGTTTTCTTTCCTTTACAAGCAGTTGACTTCATGGATTTGGAGATGTAATAATCACTTCTCCTTACACAGAATTGAAAAAAGCTGTTGGTCTAAGGATTAGGAGACAGTATAGGGAGGTAGGGAGGTTCTTGCCTTTGGCAGTATCAGATTGTATCTAGTATGTTTCCTAAATTTGCAAAATCTCTTTTTTTTTTTTTTCTTTGCGGTGCTGGGGATTTGAACCCAGGGCCTTGTGCTTGTGAGTCACTGAGTTATATCCCCAGCCCAATTTGCAAAATCTTAATTGCCTTATCTCTGAAATAGAAATGATAGGACCCTCTTTTTAGGAAAATGCATGAAAAGTACTTAATATAGTACCCGGAATACAGTAGGTGCTCAAATAATATTAGCCATTAGTTGATTTGTGGTTACAAATTAAGAGACAAAACTGACTATACAAGAACACATTATTAGGGTCTTGAGCCAGATTTGTAATTAGGGGAATTTTTACATTCTTTTTCTGTGCCCTGAGTCTTCAATGAGCAGGCTGGAAATACCTTCATCTTGCTTGTCTTGCTTTGACTGATAATGGCTGCTTGGAGAACCGTGTGGAGGAGGAGCCTGGGACCAAATCTGGGCAAAATGCTGTAATCGACTAGTACTGTCTGCCCTAATTGGGAATTGTGGGAATTGATGGGACTGTATGCCAAGTATTTGCCATTCCTAGACCTATTCCTCAGCAGTAGAAAGCAAGATGGACTTGAGAGGAAACTCTGAGTTGGAGTCCCCATTTTCCATACCCTGGCTCTGTGATCCCAGGTCAGGCATTTAGCCCACCTTTGCTTATTTGTTTCATTTATAAAGTGCGGATTTTAGCCTTCTCCCCTCATATAGATATTTGTGGGGATTAAATGAGATATTGCTTGCAGAAGCACTGTCAATTGTGAGGTATTACATGAATGCAAAGTGTTTTTGCTATTAGTGTGTGGTATTGGGCCAGCCTGCACTTGACAGGAGGGAGCCAAGTCAGTGATTGTTTTGGTCTGCTTCTGCCTGCATCATCTTGGCCCAGACTGCATCCTACTTTAGCTTCTAAATGCTAATCTATAGGGAGAGATGTTGGGAGGGCAGAAAGAACTGGCTTTTAAAACCAGATATTCAGGCTGGGCATGGAGCTCAGTGGTAAAGCACTTGCCTGACAAATCTCTGGGTTTGACCCTCTGCACTGCAAAACAAAACAGAGCACAAGTTGCTTATTGACTGTGTGATTTAGAAAAAGGGTTGCAACCTGTGTGGCCTCAATTTCTTCATCTGTAACACGGAGATGTAAATATAAAGAATGATAAAACTCGTGTTAATGCTCCCCCAGGATAGTTGTATAGCTCATAGGGGATATATGCAAAAGTGTCTGAAAAACCCAGAGTGGGGTGCTCTGTTCCTATAACCTGAGTCAAAAAAATCCTCTTTCTATAAACCCTCTCCCTGCTCTACCCTCCTCCCCTCTGTGATTCCTCAACAGCCTCCAGTATTCTTATCCTGCTGCTGGTTTAAGTTGGGGCAGGCCTCCATGGGCTCTCCTGTCAACACTGGAATGCCAGAGGTAAAACCGGGACTGGGAGATCAGCAGAAACTGAAACGGAAGCTGAGAGGTGTCTTTGAAACAGAGATGGAGTAGGACCGTGGCCTGGCTTGTGTATTGGAGGTGGGGAGGCCAAGGGCAGGCTCCACACTTGAGATGAGCAGGGAGACCATGGGGAAGGCGTCATTGGGCTGCCTGTGCAGTCAGAGCCAGCCAGAGCAGAGGCTCAGACTTCTGAGGCTGCTTTGAGATGCACATCTCCACCCTCCACATCTTCCTTCTTTCTACCCCCATGAACCTTAAGCAAAGAGAATAGCACAGGTCAATCAAGGTTCTGTTAGTTTCCTAGGGCTGCTGTAACAAAGTGCCACAGACTGGCTGGCTTAAGTAACAGGAATTTATTATGTCACAGCTCTGGAGACCTGAAGTTCAAGAGTAAGTTTTGAGCAGGGTTGCTTTCCTCTGGAGGCCGTGACAGAGAATCCTTTCCATGCTTTTCTACCAGCCTCTGGTGGTTTGCTGGCAATCTTTGGTGTTCCTTGGCTGGAGAATGCACCATCCTGATTCCTGCCCTCCTCTTCACACAGTGCTCTCCTTGTGTGCATCTGTGTCTGTGTCCAAATTTTCCCCTTTTATAAGGACATGATCTTATTTGCTTAGAGTCTACCCTAATGACCTCATCTTAACTTGATCATCCAGAAAGACCTTATATCCAAATGAGGTCACATTCTGAGCCATTGGGGATTTGGGCTTCAACATATGAATTTCAGGGTGACACAATGCAATCCATAACACTCTCCTTGCTTGTCTGGTGAGGGTATAAGGCAAGGTGGTGGGATGAAGAGGCAGAATGAGGGAGAACAAAACTCTGGAGTTCCATGGTGTCTGCTTTCACTGTTATCCACTGGAAGAAGAGTTACACAGTGAAAGCTATTTTCCCATATTCTGCTGGAGAGGGCAAAAGGGCTTTTCATATTGTGTCTTCAGAGATTAGAACTGTCCTGACATGGAGCAGATTCTAAATGAATATATGTTGGATTATTAATGAACGAAGGAAATTCAGACCATATGCTCTGGCTTGGATGTGGCTTGTCCTCCAAAGGTTCATGGGCTGGAATCTTGGTCCCCGGGGTGGCAGTGTTGAGATGGTGGAATCACTAAGAGGTGGGGCCTAGTGGAAAGTAATTGGGTCACGGGGGTTCCACCCTTGTGAATGGGTGAATGCTGTCTCGTGGGAGTGGGTCTGGTCTAGTATTAGCAGACTAGATCCCCCAGAGGGGGTTGCTATAGTAAGAGCAAGCCTGACTGCTCCCAGATTTCTTGTTTCTTGTCTCCTCATGTTATTTCTTCTGCACATGCTCCTGCCACTGTAATGCATCCACAGTGAGGCCTTCACCAAAGCAGAATAAATGTTAGCACTGTGCTCTCGAATCTCCAGGATTTTCTTAATAAAGTATCAGCATCAGATATTTCATTATAGCAAATGAACTGAGACACCATATTAGCAGCTATTTATAGTTAATACTCCGGTACCCAAAAGTTTTGCCAGTCTGGAGAAAGGAGACAATAAACAGTTGTTGAACTTATAATCAGTTTCCCCCATATGAGATATATGATCTTGTCTTTAAGAACTTGGCCTTACCAGGAGTGGAATGAAGAACATCATGAGTAAGTTTGGGACCTTTCTTAGCCCCATCTCCCTTACTGCTTCTAGTTGATCTCACTGTACCCCTTTGCACTTTAGGGCACTATCCTGAAGCAAATCTCAGTCCCCAACCAAACCTTACATTTCTTAGCTGTCACAAAATTTTTTCCTTGCCAAAACTACTGACCCTGCATCCCACTCAAACATCAGCATTACAGAGTTGGATGTGACCTCAGCGATCATTGAATCACTCCTCTTAATTTATAAATGGAGAAACTGATGTTCAGAGGAGGGAAGCCAAGATTGTAGTCACACAGCAAGGACTCCTGACTCTGCTCTGCCTATTTGCTTCACCCACAGGAAAACTGACTTTCAATCCCAGACTGCCTTACACCAACTCCCCCATCACTCGGGACAAGGGAGGCCTGTGGGAAGCCAGGCTGTGGCCCAGGCCTGACCTCACCCCCGCTGACTTGCTTTCCTGGCCCCAGCCAGTTTCACATCCAGGGGATGAACAAAGGCTCCAGTCGGGTGGCAGGAGAGCAGCTTGCTGCTGCAGGTGCTTCTCTTGCACAATGGCCAGGCCAACTAAAGGGCAAAAAGTGTCCTTGATGGTCACCCTGAGTGCTCTTTACAGTTTACAATGTCCTGAGAGAGTGGGATGGGTGCCCCAACAGCCATCCCCACCGAAGCTATTGAGATGACCTCTCATTGTGTCTTATTCCAGTTTACTCAATTCGGCTGCCTTCTTGGAAAGGCCCTGAGTATGTATTTGTCAAACTTAAACTGTCATTAGGGAACTGAGTTTAATAAGTTAAAACTAACCGGCCAAACAAACTGGAAGGGGAGAGTGAAGGGTGCTCAGTTAAGTATGAATTTTAGATGATTGAGGAATAATTTGGCATCTTTTTCTAGTCTAAGTGAATCCTGTGCAATGTTTGGGACACACTCATACTAAAAATTATTTGTCGTATATCCATATCTAAAATTTAAGTTTAACTGGGTGCTCTGTATTTTATTGGGCAACCTCAGTTCCTATGGAATTCTGTTGTTAGGATATCTGGTGAAATGTATCTTGACTCTTGACTGTTGGAACCAAATCTGGGGTTCTAGTCTTGACATCAGCAACTCTTGCTGGCTATGGTTCACATGGGTCTTTGGGTACTTCCATAAGAGGGCTCATGTGATCTCTGCTCCTGGGAATTTCCTGTATCAAGAGCACATAGTTTATAGAAAACACCAAAGAAACAGTGAAGTAAGTCAGCACTTTCTATGGTCTGCTGTCTAATCACCAGGTGCTTTCAGATAACCTTCCCATTTGATCTCTGAATAGGGTTTGGCAATTAACGCCACCTCTACGTAAGATGAGAAAACAAACAGGTGATATATTGTTCAAGTCAGTGCCTGTTAATGGAAAGTTAGCTGAGGGTCGCCTCAGTTGTCAGCTCTAAGACCAATTACACCCTACCTTGTTTAAAAGAACCTATTTCTTTTTCATTATAATCAATTACACTTTACCCAAACCACATATTATGATTTTCATTTATAAAAGCAATATTTGGTTACTATAGAGAACTTAGAAAGTACAGACCAAAAGAAAGGAAGAGAAATCAGCAAAAGAAGTAAATACAGCACTGTGAATAACTACCCTTACCACAAAGGTGTATGGTCTTCCATTCTGCTACTTTTAAACTATGTGTTGCTACATTATTAGTTTTAAAAAAAGGTCAAGCCTTTTCAAACATGTGCATGCATGTCTGAGTGATGTATTTGAGAATGTGAAGGTAAGCATGTGTTTACATATGGACTTTCTACAGCTGGCCCTCCGCACCTGTAGGTTCCACATCTGCAGATTAAACCAACCTTGGACTAAAACTATGTGAAGAAAAATGTGCCTACTAAACACACATGTTTTTTTTCTTGTCATTATCCCTTAAGCAATATAATGTAACAACTCTTCACATAGCATTTACATTGTGTTAGAAAAGATTTAAAGCATATGGGAATATATACATAGGTTATGTGCAAAATGGTAGAGTTTTCTACCATTTTGTGTGAGGAGCTTGAGCATCCACAGATTTTGGTAGCTGTGGTGGGTCCTGGAATCAATCCCTCACAGATAGCAAACAAGGGGCAACTGTAAATGTAACATGAAGTTTAAATTAGATGACTCATTTTAGGCATTAATTAGGACTTAACACTAAGCACAAAAAGCAGTAGGAAGTACTAGATAAACTGCAGATAAAAAACAGTGTGGGCAGTGAAGAATGTAGGAGCAATGTTCTCCTACTGTGGTGGATGAACCTGTCCTCCATATTGAACTGTTCCTAGTCAAGGGTGAGTGCTTGGTGGATGAGGAGAGCGCAGCTAAAAAGATCTATCCCTAATGCTTTCCCACTAAAATATTGATGCACACTGATGTCTCTTTCTACCCCTAGTTGGCTTCCCCTTTGGTCAAAGCACTGTAATCCAAAACTGATATTTCTGTGATGTCAGTGGTACTTGAGACTCAGCTGTAGCATGTCTATAATCAATATGTTTAACTAATGCTTTGATTTACCCTTAGGGAAACTTCTGGTTTGAATGTTTTAAGTCCATCATTCATTTGGGGATGCCAATACAATAAAACTGGGAGATTTTAGTCTTATATGGCAGCTAAAATGGTTTGGTTTTTCAGCCATTCACTAGATATGGCAACTTAGGGCAACACAGTCAAATAATGTTGGTGGCCATCTGATGAAAGACACCCTCCTGGGGCTTTCATTCATATTTCCATTTGCCATATTACAGGCCTAGCCTCATATGATCTGCTGTGTCTCAGAGAAAACTCCTGTACTTTCTCCCCATAAATGAACCTTAAAACACTCAGATCCCATGTAAGTGAGGCCTTTCAGAGCTTTGCAACCCCCTCTCCAGCATGGCAGCAGATCCTACTGAAAATGACAGGACAGACCCTGGGGACTAAGTATGAGCTCACTCAGAGCTGGAGTCCATCTGACTCTCTAGGTCTCCAGTGAATGTCCTTGCTTAGTATAAACCACACAAGAAACAGGTGACTGTGAAAACCTAAGATCAATGTTGACACCATTGTATTTGATTATTTTTCATTATATGCAAATATGTAAAACATATGTATTTTTAGAATTCCTTTATAAAGTGATTATATTGGTATTTCTTGGATCTCTTACTGGGTCAATAGCCTTAATATGCATATTAAAATAATGAAGAGGACCTATAAAAGAAGTGTCTATAGAACATATTAGCCTGAGGCAGGAGGAGTTCAAAGCCAGCCTCAGCAACTTAGTGGGACCCTAAACAATTTAACCAGACTTGTCTCAAAATAAAACATAAAAAGGGTTGGGGATGTGGCTCAATTGTTGAGCACCGCTGGGTTCAATCCCCAGTACCCTCTCCCTCAAAATAGCATCTATACCACTGTGATCTAACATGGTTTGTTCAATGTTAATCTTGTATGGGAAGGAAAATGTTAGAAAGTTTTGTTTAAATTTATCGAGCTAGAAAAGCAAACCAATCCAAAGCAAAATCCCAGTTGGTCAATTGTTTTAAATCCAAGACCTGGTCTGCTCATTTTTTTTTGTAAGAAGTAGTTGTCTGGAATGACAGTTCCTTTTGGGGGTTGGGCGGTGAGATGAGGGTTGAACCTAAGGTCTCTACATGCTAGGTAAGTGCTCTACCACTGAGCTATATTCTGCCACTGGAATGACATTTCTACGGCAAAAGTAGTGTCAAGTTCCTAAGGAAGGAAAAACAGGCACGAGCTCCAAGTATATGCTCTTAAACAATGGGAGGAAAAACCACCCACCAGTGACTTTGACAACAACTCACTGCTTTGGGTCATGATTTTAACCAATTTTGGCATGCATTGACAAATTGCATTTAATATCAAAATGTATCCAAGCAGAACGTGGAAACCAGAATCTAATGATGGGTGGACTGATGAAACACAAGATCCTCAGTTATTCTAGACATGTGATTGCCATCTAGTGGCAAACACTGACTTTACTTAAGAGATGGAGGAATTCTGCAGCTCACCTTGGCCAATGTTTAAGAAAACAGCACCATTTATTTATTTGTTTATTTTTCTAGTGCTGCCTTGATTTGAATTCTTTCCTTTTTCCTTTTTGATTGTATTTAATTTTAGTTAGTTTACAATATTAATTCAAAGATATCCATGTATCTTCCCTAAATATCATTTTCTTCATTTCTCTGTCTCTACTCCAAGAATGTCCAAGAACCTATGTGCAAACTTTCCCCTGTATCTCTCATTGTATTCTGTCCTTCTAGTTGTTTTTGTTGGAAAGGTGAAGGGTTCCTGCCTTTCCTTATTTCCATCCAGCTACTTCCACTCTCTCCATTTCACATCATGGGACGTACTATGATTTGAATGTTCCCTCCAAAACTCATGGTTGAATTTTACTTCCATTGAGATGATATTAAGAGGTGTAACCTTTAAGGAGTGATTAGGTCCTAGGGGCACCAGCATCATGAATGGATTAAGGCCATTGATGTGGGAGTCAGTTAGTTACAAAAGGTGGGAGTCAGGTCCTCTTTCTCTATGTATTTCCCTCTCCAGCTGTTCCGCCTTCCACAGTGGGATGTCAGCATGAAGGCCCATGCCAAATGCCTGTATCATGCTCTTGGATCTTCCAGCTTTCGAACCTTGAGCCAAATACATCTCTATTCTTTATAAATTACTCAGTCTAATGCATTTTGTTGCAACAACATGAAATGGACTAAGAAATAAAATTAATAGCCAGAGTGGGGCTGTTGGTATAAAAAGAGTGCTTGAAAATGTGGTAGCAGCTTTGAAACTAGACAATGGGAAGAGACAAAAGAATTTGGAGAAGCAGTTTAGAAAAAGTTTAGATTGTCCTGAACAGAGCACTCAGTGTAATTCTGATGAGGGTTCAACAGAAGACAAAAGCTGTAGGGACAGCCTAACTCTTCTTAGGGATTAATTCAATGTTTGTAGTGAGAATGCAGGTAGAAAAATGGATGGTGAAGGCAATTATGATGGATAGAAATGAGTAAAGAGCATCCTTGTTACACCATTGCAAAGGACTTGGCAGAATTGTATTCATGCCTCAGGATTTTATGAAAGACAGAATTTAAGATCAACAAATAGGATATCAGGCAGAAGGATCTGAACAGCAAAGAAATCAGCACTTGCTGTGTGGCTACTTTTAACTGCATACAGTGCTTCATAGAGCAAGAAGGGGGAATGATTTAAAGATGGAATTTATAGTTAAAAGAACAGCAGAATGGAAAGATTTGGAAAATTCACAGCCTGGTGATGTAAAGAGTGAGGAGTATTTAGGAGAGCAAACAGAGGAGGTGACCATGTGACCATTTGCTGAGAAGATTGGGATGAATAGAAGGGATCAACAAGAGAATAGGAGAAAGAAAGACTCAAAGGCATTTAAGAAATTTTTGAGGCTGCCCCTCCTGTCACAGGCCCAGAGCTCTAGAAAGGCAGAATTTTTTCAGGGGGTGGGCCATGTGTACCCTCCATGGCTTGCTGCTTGGATCTGCTTTGGATCTCTGCTCCCCACATTTTGGTGCAGTGCCCTGGGCTGCTCAAGCTATCTCAAGCGGGCCAAGATATGTCTTGACTAGCTGGTCTGGGAGGTACAAGCCTTAAACCTTGGCCACATTCACCTGGTGCTAATTAAGTAGGTGTGCAGAATGCAAGAGCTGTGAAGGTGTAGCATTCTCCACCTAGATTTCAGAAGAAGTCATTGACAGCCCGAGGGCTTGGGCAGAATTTTGTCATAGGTATGAAGCCACCGTGGATAGCCTTTACTGCAGTGACGTCAAGCAGATATATGGGGTCCGAGGTGGAATTGCTGCCAAATCTCCACTAGATCAATGCCTGGTAGTGCCAGGGATGAACTCACCTCAGAGAGTCTCTACCTGGTCAATGTCTAGAGGAGCTGCAGAAGTAGAACCACCTCCAAGACCACACAGCTGTAGAGCCAGGCCCAACTCCAGCCTGGAAGAGCTGCAAGCATTAACACCAGATAGAGAGAGCTGAATCATGGGCTGAGTCCAGCACGGTCAAGTGGATGGGGTTACCAGAAGCCTCTGGGGCCCAACATCCAGCCTCAGTGTGCCCTGGTCACAGGACATGGAGTGGAAGATGATTATTCCCCAGGTTTAAGACTTAAGGTTGTGTTCTGTAATGCTAACTGGAACTGCACATGCTGATAGAGTCCAAAAACACTATACTGATATTCGGAGCAATTGAAACCCATGTGAGGAGATGACGAATGAATCCAACAGGCAGAGTTAACTAGGAAGGAATTTATAAGATAGCGAGTATGTTATATCATGAGGTTTGATGTGACTGAAGGACAGTGGGGCCCTTTATGGCAAAGTACCTCATGGAGGGACAAATGCCAGGTCTCCTTGTGGCTCACATCACCGACATCTTTCCTACCATAAAGATTTGTTGTGAGCAAAGCAGAGCCACCTCTTCATTACTCAGGTATAGCACCTGGAGAAATCAGGGGACAGTGTGGCAGTGCTTATGCATTGAGAACAGTGATTGGGGTCAGCGTGCAAGGATGGGTGTGTCTGCTGTAAGCTCTGGGTCATGTAAATCACCTCCAGAAAAGACCTTGGAATTTTTGCCAGAATTTTGGGGGAACAGGTGTTATAATGAGTCAGTGAAATCAAGGTGCTATATCTCTCCATAGGGAGCTGTGTCTGGGACATAGTGCTGCTTTGCTGACCCAGGACAGTGAGTGGTCTAGAGTAGGGACAGATTCCTTGAACACAGGTAAATGACTGAAATGGAGGGCGGTGTGTGATGCCAACATCTGTGCTGTGCAACTGGACACAGGCACAACTGTCTCTGCACTGGTCAAGACAGTCACCCTTGAGCTGCCACTCAGAACTGTGCCCTTACTGAGCATCAGAGGTGCACACTGGTGAGAAATGCTGAGTGTGGTAACTGGGGAAAAGCCTTTACTGCAGAGCGCAGGCTACACAGAGAATAAGAGAATTTCCAGCAGAGTTAGACTCACGGAAGTGAAGAATACTGGAAATTTTCAGTGCAAACATTGTACTCACTCTTAAGAGCACCCATCCTGAAGCAAAACCCTATGATACATGTGAAAAGTGTGAGAAAGTTTGGTGAGTGGTCCTCCCTTAACCAGACCAGCCTTCACACCAGAGCACCTATTGCCAGTGCACCAATGCTGTCAGAACCTCGATTTCATGCTATCAGAATCCACCCTGGAGAGAAACCTTTCTAGAATAATCAGGGTAGTAAAATTGCTCTTCAACATTCATTCCTTATTAACACCAGGGAATCCTAAGTCACCCAAGAGAACTTAGGAAGTTGATAAACATGGATGGAAAAGGCTTTGAATGATGTCACAACTTGTCTGACACTGAAATCCTGCATGTGTCCTATATCTGAAATTACAAAGCAGAATTTCTTGATACCAGACCACGGGTTGGATTTAGATGAGAACTGGCCCTTTCCAAATGTTGCCCACTACAAATCCTGTCAGATTTAACGGAAGAAGCCGTTTGCTTTTCTCTTAACACTCTAGTCAAATAGAACACATTATTTTGGACACAAAGTGTGGCCCCTGGACCACCAGTTCAGGTTCTCAGACGTTTTATTAGTCATTTCAAAGTACAGTTCTTAGAAAAGATTAAAAAGTATCAAAATATTAGTGTGATTTTATTGGAGACCTGAGGTGACATTTTTCCTACTTTTGTTTTTGAAAATTTTCTTTCTGAAAATTCCCTTTAAATGAAGGTATTCTTCTGTTCCTTTCTTCCTCCCCACTAGCTCATGAGAAATAGAGAAAGAAAAGAAAAAGAGAGAAAGAAAGAAAGAAGGGAAGGAAGAAATGCTGTTATTGTGGATTAGGTTCTTAAGAAAAGGCAATTTGCAAACTAGAACTTTAAAAAATCTATCATTACATAAAAATATTCACAAATCAATAGAGTTGAGTGGAATCTAAATATCAAGCAACCTAATAATCACTCATTTCAGATGTGAATTTACATCCCAAAAATCCCCAAATGCTGGCACAGTATATGGAGGTGGGAAAGGATACTTTGGAATAGTTTCTAGAAAAGATCCAGTGGGGAAGAAGGATGTTCCAGAAATCTCATCATCCCAGCAGACCTATATCTTTGTTCTCTGTGACATTATTAATGGAGAAACTAATGAGCTCAAGGACTGAAAACCTCTTATTGTCTACTTGAGCTGATCCCTGGCCTGGATCCTGGTTTCTATACTGGCAGCTGCTGCTGGTGGCCTCCTCGTGGCAGTGAAGGTGTGTGACCCCGAAGGCAGGAACCCCTGGCACACATGAGAGGGAGCAATACGAACATGCTTAGGTCTGGGCATCAGGAAAATTGTGCAGAGACTGGAAAGCATGCAAAAATCCAAGCCCTATAGTGTAAACAAGTTTTAACAGTTAAAGTGGTCCATTGGGTTCTGTCTGCTTTCCTTTGTGTGCATTTTTTTAAAAAAGTTTGAAGATTTTACAAAATCTCACTAACTCTCATTTTGGTCTGTGGGTCCCTTCTTAAAGGCAAAAACATTGCCTACCCATTCATAGAAAAATTATCAAAATGAAAATGAAAGATAGCACCATTTGAGAATCAGAAAATAAAGCCATATAATTCCAAAAGAAATGAGATACTGTTGGGGTTGGGGTTGTAGCTCAGTGATAGAGCACTTGCCTAGCATGTGTGAGGCACTGGGTTCAATCCTCAGCACCACATAAAAATAAATAAACAAAATAAAAGTATGTGTCCATCAACAACTAAAAAAAAAAAAGACGAGGGAAAATGGATCAACTATAAATGCTAATGTTGATGGTTGAGGCCTTACTTTGAGCATTACTACTCAGGTTTTGTCCTGGGTTTGGCTGCTGAAAACAGCTGCCATATCCAGACTAGGCAATCTGAAAAAAGCTTTATAAGGGACAACAGAGTGGGGTGATTGATGGATCACTTTACAATCCCCAAGCCAGAAGGGAGGAGAGGAGGGAGCATTTAGAAAAGAAGAGAGGAATGTGTGGAAGGCTGCTTAAGCTGGATAGATAGAGAACAGCTAGACAGGAGTCAGGGTCTCAGTGGAGGGATGCAGCCCGCCCAGGTGACATGGCAGGGAGGGAGGCTGGAGCCAGAGAATGAAGATTTCTATGCTCTTTTTCCTCCCTTTTTCTGATCTCCTGGCACTACTTCCCGTGGTTTGACCCAACTGAGAAGCCAGAGAGCAAGGGCATCTGTGGAGGGAGTTGACCCTCCTCATGCACAGAGAAGGGTAAGAGTGGGCTTGATGGACAAATAGATCGACTGCATCCCAGAAAGGAAGAACAGAAATAATGTGGCCTCCCTGTTTCTGGGAAGAAATGACTACTTATACATGATTTCTAAAAACTGGGAATGGAGCAGAAGATACTCCTTAAGTATGGAAATTAAAGTGAAATTGTGTGCTTGCCTACAGAATCTACATTTTTTTTCTGCAGATATGCACACATCACATGCATATGGCTAGTCCATATAAAATGCCTCTGCTAGTGAATTACATGGGATATAATTAATATGCTTAGGAAACATACCATCTGACAAAGAGTAGCTACATCTAGGTCCATTTCCTGCCTCTAAATAATTTTCATGATAATCCAAGAACTTTTGGAAAACACAAAGGACAACTTTTACTTTGATAATTTATTATCATTTGCCTTGGAAAATATACCCAGTAGTCAGACACAGTGGCCCATGCTTGTAATCCCAGTCACATGGGAGTCTGAGGTAAGGAGGATCATAAGTTCAAGGTGAGCCTGGGCAACTTAGTGAGACCCTGTTGGAGAATATCATGCTAAGGGAAATAAGCCAAACCCCAAAAAACAAAGGCTAAATGTTTTCTCTGATATGCAGATGCTAATTCACAATATGGGGCAGGAAGCTAGGGAAGAATAGAGTTACTTTAGGTAGAGGGGAGTAAAGATTGGGGAAAGGGTATGGGATAGGAAGGATAGTAGAGTGAAACAAACATTATTAGCTCATGTACATATATGACTGCATGACTGGTGTGATCCTACAACATGAACAATCATAAAAATGATAAATTATACTCCATTTATGTATGATTTATAAAAATGCATAAATGCATTTTACTGTCATGCATAGCTAATTAGAACAAATAAAAAATTAATTAAAAAAAGAAAAAAGAAAGAAAGAAAATTATAAGGACTGGGGTGTACAGCAAGTGCCTAGCATTCTTGAGGCCCTGAGTTCAATCTCCAATACTGAAGGAAAAAGAAAGAATGAAAGAAAGAAAGGAAGGAAGGAAAGAAGGAAGGAAAACAGACCAAATAAAATTTTGATACAAACTAGTTCCAAGTTTGTATCAAAAGGCTAGTTTAGTTTTATTCTCTAAACTAGCCTTACCTGGGTGACCCAGGGATCCTTGTCAAATAAGTTAGTCCAAACACCTTGAGATATTTTTTTTTGAGATATTAACAGTACCTTATTAGGCACCTGTGATACCAGGCAGATAAAATCCATAATGTTGCCTTGTATTTATTTAACACTTTGCACTTTCCAAAAGAAGTTAACAGAACATGGGAGCCCAAACATCTCTTATTTTAGGAGGTAGAGATGCAATCATATGTGTTGCTTTTCTGACCCACTGCTCAACATGAACACTCAGTTGTAATTGAGTAGATGTTAACCATGTTGAATTGATCTAAAAAAAAAAAAAAAAAAAACAACAACAACAAAAAAAAAAAAAACCAGGAGAAAGAGGAAAACTGGAAAGTTGATCATGTGAAGCCTTGGCTTTTTATCTATGTTGAAATCGTTGTAAAAAGAGAAGTGGTAACTTCTGGTCACATGAACTAAATTCATAAATGAAAAGTCAGCAAGAATTGGCCTCTGATTCTATGGGCTTTGGGGCACTGAGTACCTTAGAGGGGGAGTAATGCCTGGAAGGGTGGCGTTGAGGGACTTCTGGAGTTCTCTTCATGTTCTTTCTTATTCTGGGTGGTGATTTATATAGGTTTGCTCAGTTCATGAAAATTTACTGAGCCATACACTTAAGTGTGTACACTTTTCTGAATGTCTATTAGAAGTCAAACAGTTCATGGAATAACAATCTTTTATAAGTGGTTCAACTTCAAACAATACTACCTCTGAAGCAGATAACCTCGAGTTGTGTTTACCCTTGAAATTAATTAAGAGTCTGGGCTTTGGACCAGATGACTTGGGTTGGAATCCTGGGCCTGCCACTCAGTAACAAAGGCCTTGGCTATGTTACCTAACATCTCTCAGATCCTGGCTTCTGGCTTGTAGAATAATAACAACATAATCGAGGTGTGCAGAAGATGAAGCAAAGTAGCCCTCCTGTGAGGTGCTCAGCATAGGGTCTGGCCTGAGGTCAACTCCCAGCTGATGATTGCTAAGTCTTTGGGAGTTATTGTTGTGGATACAAATTTCATTTGTCAAGTTTAGATGTGCAAGATCAATTTTATGTATGTTTTTAAACCTGATCTTAATTTTTTAAAATTAAATTGGGTAGCAGAAACTTAGTCTCTGCCATTTCAGATTTCCTACCCATGTCCTGAAATGGTGTCTGAATTTCAGGAGGCTCATTGTTTTTCAAATGGTATTGACTGAACTTTCTTATTCCTGTCTGATCTAGGATGGCCATCCAGTGATTCTATTAGCCAGGCTCCTTCAAGTAGTCTTGACTGCTCCTGGGCCCTTGTGGGGTCCTTGG
This sequence comes from Sciurus vulgaris, assembly GCF_902686455.1. Taxonomy (NCBI): domain Eukaryota; kingdom Metazoa; phylum Chordata; class Mammalia; order Rodentia; family Sciuridae; genus Sciurus; species Sciurus vulgaris. The sequence continues at coordinate 142,783,229 of NC_136466.1, forward strand.
GATGATTGTTCTTGCTCCTTGCCAGAGTGACAGTGCCATGGGAGGCTGTTTTGGGCTGTCTAAATGTGTGCACACTTTTTACTTTGGAATTTTGAAGCCCACCAACACTCTGAGAAAGTGATGTCTTCCCCCCATCCCTACTCCCTGCCCATCAGTCAATGGAGGAATAGGATGTGGGGATGCCTGTATTACTTTGCAGGATGACTAGGTTGGTATAACAAAGGAGACAGAAAAATCTAGAGAGAAATTTATGTCCTTCTCACATAAACATCTGGCCTGTCTGTACTAGTAGTTTCGTGAGGTTATTGGGAGAACCTATTTTTTTTTTTCCTTTTTTTTTTTTTTTAATTTCACCATCCCTGAAAGTATTTTTTTCTCCATCGTCAAGGTCAGGCTCCGGCCTATTCATGTTCCAGATCACAGGTAGGAGAAAAGGTAACAAGTCCAGGCAAGTCTTGCCACTTACACAGGTGAGGCAGAAGTTGCACACAACATTTCCACTCACTATTTTGGATGAGAACATACCACAAGGCCACACCTCTGCTGACAGATCCAAGTGTTCTTTCCAGCCACGTTCACTCTCTGCTTCTGGTAAATACTTGTGGCTTCCTCATGCTGGTGTTCCCAGTGGTGTTGACTTTCCATTTCAGTCAGTGTTCCAAGGGAACTTCCTCCTGGCCCTTTAATTGGCTTTGAGTGTGAAAGGATAACAGAAACTATGGAGGTAGAATCAACAGGACTTGATACCTTATATAAAGACTTGGTGAAACATAAGTAGGAGTTGAACATTTTGCTGTTGTTTTAATGTTGAGCCTGGGGTATGACTCAGGATTTTTTTGACATGAACTGATGGGAAGTACTGGAAAAGGAACAGATTTAATGAGAATAAAAAGATAATAATGATTAAATTAAAAACAGTACCTTGCATAGATTATATAGTGGGAACTTAGTAATACTCCTTTCAGTCCTCACAACAACATTTGTTTACTCTTGTTTTCTTGACTAAGGAATGAAGAACCTGGAGCTTAAAGAGGTAAAGAAAATTGCCCATGGTCAAGTTGCTTAAAGCAGCAGAGCAGGATTGACCCTGGTTCTGGAGATGCCCTGCATGCAATCCCTGTACTATGCTGTGTGTGTTCCCTCTTTTACTATATGGAGAAGAGGCATCTGATCTTAGGCATGACTTACATATGGGAACTGGGAATATTCAATGGCTAGGAGAGATGATAGCTGGAGGTATCAACAGCTGGGGCTGGGTCATCTGGAGGCATCATTGCTCATTGGCTTAGTCCATTTGGGTGGTCAGAACAAAATACCATGGACCTGGTGGTTTATCAACTGCAGAAGTTTATTCTTCACAGTTCTGGAAGGTGAGAGACCAAGATCAAGGCAGTGGAAATTCAGAGTCTGCTGAGGCCCACTTCCTAGAAGTCTTTTTGTTGTCACTTCACATGCCAAAGGGGCAAGGGGTCTCTCTGACTTCTTATAAGGTCACTAGTCCTGCTTATGAGGGCTTTGCCCAAAACGACCTCAGTGTCTCCCCAAGGCCCCATCTCCAAAGTGTTCTCTCACACTGGTGACTAGGTTTCAACATACAAATTGGGGGTGGACACAAACACTCAGGTGACAACATTCACATTTTTTGTGGCTGACGTTGATGGTTGACTGGGACCTAAGCTGTCAATTGGTGTACCTACATGTGGTCACTCTATGTGAGCTGCCTTTTCTCACAGCATGGCAATCTTAGGGTATTTTGATCTGTAACATGGCAGTTTAAGGAGGAAGGTTTTATGCAATGTCTGTCTAGTTAGCAAGTATCACTTTTTGTGACTGATCTGGTGATATTAAAATAGTTCCTAAATACTTTGGTATGCCCTCCTTCAAAATGCAGGACCTATCCTTCCTCTTTCAAGTATAGTGTGTACCTCATTTTTTCTTCTTCTTGCCATGGTAGGGATTGAACTCAGGGCCTCACACATGCTAGGTAAGTGCTTCTACCAACTAAGCTGCATCTTCAGTCCTGCAGGATTTACTTCTAATGAATAGAATAACACAGAGCAATGGTGTTCAATTCCCATGATCAGGATATGAAGGTATCCTGGTTTCCTTTTGCTCTCTCTCTTAAGTCACTTGCTGGGGGGAAAGTCACCTGATGTGACCCTAAAGCAACCCTGACAACCATGGCAAGGAATTGAGACTTCCATTAATAAGCTCAGGAAGGACCTGAGGACTTTGTTCAGTAGCAAGTGAGTGAACTACCTTCAAAATCTGTCCCCCAGCCTCAGCCAAGCCTTCAGAGGACCACAACCCTGGATGATACCTTGTCTGAAATGGTTTGAGAGAGTCTGACTAGCTCCACAACTAGAATTCTTGACCCAGAGAGACTGTGAATAATAAATTCTGAATGTTTCAAGTCAGTAAAATTCTGGAGTAATTTCTTGTGGAAAAGACGACTATGTCTGGACTCAAGTTGTGGATCATCATTTGCTGCATCTTGTTGGTTAAGAGTGAATTTCTCAGACTAGTCCAGATTCAAGTGAAGCAGACACGAACCTAACCACTCAATAAAAAGAGGATAAAAAAATTGTAGTTATGGTTTAAACTGCTGCAGGCATGGTCCAGTTAATGACCCTTAATATATAATTGGGGAGATGGCCAGAAAATATACAGAAATGCAAGTCTTTTGCATAAAATGTAATGATTGTAATTAAATAATTGCTTGTATTGTTTCTTGTTGAATTTCTGTTATTTCAATAGACTGTTGAGTTCAATAATAGCAAGATCTGCAGATTATTTTGTTCATCTTTGTATCACAAGGGACTTATGTCATCTTTAATATGTACCATGTGCTCACAAGGGAGGTCTCGCTGAGCAAATTCAGACTTCAGTTGATCAGAGTAATAGGAACATATATATCTGGCCCTGGGAGTATTTTATTTTGTTATCTCTGAATTGATTTTCTAAATAATACTTGAAAATATACCAGTTAACCTTTACCTTTGTGTAGAATCTTCTATAGCTTGTTGTGTTATGATTGTCTTAGCATAAAATTTCCCAAAGGGTAGTGTGTGAAATGATTTCAGGAATCACATGGGTTAAGATTTTAAGTTTAAATAGCAGTTCAATTTCTTTATTGTGCCCTAATGTGCAAAAACATATGAAGTGAGTTAAAGAGAAAAGTTAGGAAAACAGAACAGGTTGCATGCAGTACAGAAAATGCTGTAAAACTGATGCTTGGATGGCTCAAGTTGGATAAATATTTTTATGTTGATCCTCTACAGAAAGACATGTGATCTGTGTTGGACATACTCTATCTCTGTCTTGCAGAAAGAGAACCAAAGCTTAGAGATATGAACATGATGCATTTTCCACTTTAACAGGCTTTGTGTAATTCAAGCATCTGTTTTAAACTCTGCTTTTCAGTTCCTCAGAAATATATAGATCTAATAGGTGTACACTATCCCATATAGCAACATATTTTACTTCATCCCACCTCCCCAAGACTGAAGACTTCATGGTTTTCAAATAATAACAGTGAAAGACCTTACTTCACCGGATGAAAGCAGAATTGTGATTTATTCAATATTTCTTAGAACTCACCCTTTGCCATTGATAGTTAGGACTGTAAACTCATCTTTCTCCACCTGAATCCTATAGCTCTGTTAAAGTAAAAGGCAAACCATCAAATAGAAGCTCTCTCAAAGCTCATTTATGGGAGAGAAAGAGTGTATTAGTTTTCTACTGCTGCCATAACAAATGACCATACCTTTAGTTACTCAAAATAAGGCCAGTTTATCATTTTACAGTTCTATATGCCAGAAGTCCAGGTACAGCATGCCAGATGAGTGAGATCAAAGTATTGGCAGGAAGGCATTCCTGCCTGGAGGCAGTGTCCACTTCAAGCTTTTTCAGTTGTTGGGAAAATTTAATTCGAGTCTGTGCAGTGGTAGAACTGAGGTCCCTGTTTTCTTGTGTGCTGTTGACTGCAGATGGTGCTCAGCTTTCTGAAAGTTGCCTGCATTTCTTGGCCCCATTCATTTTCAAGGCCAGCATGGTGGGTCAAGATAGTTTCTTGCTTTAAACCCCTTGAACCTTCCTTTCCGCCTCATCTCTGATTTCAGGTAGAGAGAATGATCTTCTCCTAAGAGCTCGTGTGAGTAGGTTGGATGCACCCATGTAATTCAAGATAATCTCCCTAGTCAAGAGCAGCTCTGATCATAATTACATCTCTGTAATCCTTTGAGAGTTGTAGCAAGAGTAGTGCTTAATAGAACAATTAGAAGACAAGAGTCTGGGGGGGTTATCTTTAAATTTCTGACCATAGGGAATAGCTTGTATAGGAGGATGCAGGTATCTGTGGCTTCAAAAAGCTAACTAATTGCCCCACATGAATGGAACATTCAAAATGAATCAGGGATAGAATTATAAAAATAAATACTCTTGCTCAAATAGGGAGGGAGCAGATGTGAGGCACATAACAATTATTGATCCACAGCAACTCTGAAGTCTGAGGGACAGCTGTTGCGAGGTCTCCCCACTCTGGGAAAAGGCAATGTTCCTTGGCTAGACCCCAGCTCTGCTCTCTCGGAGTAGCTCCCTGGTCTATTTTCCCCATGGCTCTTGACCCTGCTCTTCAGGAGGTCCTTCCCTTCAAGTCACCCCGTCTCATTTCTGCAGAGGGTGTTTGAAAATAGGCCATTTTGAGTGGCAGGTAGCATTTACTGTTTGTTCCCCGCTTGCAGAATGTGGGGGGGCTCAATCTTTAGATTTGAAATAAGATTGATCTATTTTAGTTCAGGGTCTAAGGACTTTTTCTATAAACTAAAAGCCTTTGTAGGTTTTGGTTGTGGGTTTTGAAATGCCATGGTTTTCTATATTCCATCCCATGTGCCAAAAGTCACACCCATAATTCTTTTAAGCTATGTTTTTCTCTCTAGATGTAATTACTGCTAATTTGAGCATTCCAGGCTGCTGTGAGAACATGCCTGAAAAGCTCCTAGGAGTCTTTTTGTCTCACAGTGTGACTCGTTGAGGTGGGCATCCTACGTGAGAACAGGGGATGAATTTTTGACCTCTAAATTCTCTTTTAAGGACACAGCCCTTATGAAGGAAATTTCTGGAAGCCTGTCAAGGAGCTGCTTTCTGTTGTGCTGGTCTGCTTGTCATCTCTAGGTGCAGACACAAAATCAACAACAATCATTTAGATAGAACAGCTTGAGATGCCCAGGAGGGTCCTGGTACTTGGCAGACATGAGCACCATTAGCCACAATCCTTTGTCATAGGACAAAGTCACCCAACCAGGCTCTGCCTTTTCCTTCACCTCCCTTCCAGGCTATCGTTTGCTTTCAGAAAATGTCTACAATTGGCATGGGAACCATAGTCTGTGAGAACCCCTGGGAAGATGCTTGCACCAAGTACATGCCTCAATTACTGCTGTCACCTGCAAAGAGCCATAAGGATCAAAACAAGTATGTGAAACCAAGGAAGTAGGAAAATCTGCATCAGCTATCTTATGACAGGGCTCCCGAGTTCTCTGGGTCAGGGCTTTTTAACAGGGTAGCAAGGAGTCCCAGCCATTGTGTCCCATTGAGTAAATCTGGCCAGGGTCTGTCACATAGTTGGCAGAGGCACAATTTTCAGGGTCAGTCAATGCTGGCAGGCAATCAGTATATCTGAAAGTTCTTTTGGAGGTGGGGATAGAGGGCAAGCATTTCTATAGCCCAGTTTCTGCCAGATTTCCTCAATTCTGAACTATATCTACTAGTGACATTTCAATTAAACAAGAGCAGTTAAAAGGTACAAGGTTAATTTTGAGGCTATGGATGAGCTTTGAATATCAAGTCTGGTTTTGGAGGGTAGTTACTACCTGGTGAATACGAATCACCTGTTTAGGGTGATTTATACTGTGGCTTCCCAACCAGGTTGAACAGCATTTTAAAATTATAAATTACCAGACACGGAGCTGGCAGATTCTGCTTTGTATTTTTTGAATGGAGTCTAGAAACATGTAACTTTAAAAACTTCCTCAGGGTTTAGTATAGCTAGTTGTTGTAAGGAATAATACCCACATTTATATATGGAATCTGAAAAAGTCAAATTCATAGAAACACAGAGAATGGTAGTTACCATAGCTGGGGGTGAGGGCACTGGGGAGATGTTGGTAAAAAGACACAAAGTTTCTGTTGGGAGAAATAAGTTCAAGAAATTTGTTGTACATCATGGTGACTATAGTTAATAACAATATATTGTATATTTTTAAATGCTAGAGAATAAATGTTAGGGGTTCTCATCACAGAAAAAGATATGTGAGGTAATACATATTTTGAATAGCCTGGTCTAGACACTTTACTGTATGTATATACGTCAAAATATCATGTTGCACACTATACTTATACATGATTTTTACTTATCAGTTAAAATAAATAAATAGCAAAGAAAGAAATAAGATCCTCCATATTTTAGTGGTTTTACAGAAAGTGCTTTTCTTGCATGTGACAACTCGGTGAATGTGTTCTGGTTGGAGTAGTTTTCTTCCATATTGTGATGCAGGGATCCAGGCCCCTTTTCATCTGTGCCAGAAAGAGAACGCGAAGGGATCATGCTAGTGACAACTGCAGAACGAATCTATTTTTCTCTAGGACTGGGGGAAACAAGGAAAGGGATTGAAATTATTCAAGTTTATGGGAAGCTGTGCTTGGTGGTATACTCCTGTAATCCCAGAGGCTCAAGAGGCTGAGGCAGGAGGATCGCACGTTCAAAGCCAGCCTCAGCAGAAGAGAGGCGCTAAGCAACTCCGTGAGACCGTGTCTCTGAATAAAATACAAATAGGGCTGGGGATGTGGCTCAGTGGACCAGTGCCCCTGAGTTCAATCCCCAGTAACCCCCACCCCCTAAAAAAGTTTACGGGGGACTTCCAGAGAGCAGAGACTCAGATAACTGAGAAGGGGTTGCTTCCACTGCTGCCATTTCTAAACTTGGAGTTGAGGTTCAGCTGCTGCCATCTTATGCTTGGAGAAGGGCTCCCGAAGGGATAGGACTCAGTCCTCTGAGGAGAGGGTTCTGGGCAACTGCTGCTGAGTTCTCCAACTCCAAGGAGACCCAACGAAGATGGCTATGAGTGTTAGAAAGCCTGCAAATTGGATTCAACTGCAATTGCTGCTACTGAAATTAACTGTCGACTCAGAGGAAGAAGTAAGGCTGGGGTGAGGCTGTTAGGAACTGGAGGCAAACAGGAAATGCACAAAAAGCTAACAGGAAGAAGCAAATCTCTTCTTCCTTCCCCAAATTCTCCATTTTCCTCTAGAACCCTATGGGGAGAATCTAAGAGGGAGCCAGTTGGCAGAGAGGAAACACAGCCCCAGCATTATAGAGCGAGAACAGCTGAGTGGGTTTGTAGATAAGAAGCAGCACTTCAGTAACTGGTCCTGTGTAGTGTCCTGGGGCAGGGACAGTGGGCAGCCAGTGTCCCTCCCTGCTGAATTCTTTCCGTTTGTCCCTTGGATCTGCTCTCCACTCTCCCTGACCTGTGTAGTCCCTGCTGCTGCCTATGTGCTGACTGGTGTTCCAGCTTTCTGTTGTGATCACCATGAGAGGTGGGAGGAAAAGAGGAGAGTGAGTTGGGGACACTTATTCACCTGATTCCTGGCAAGGGCTATTCGATGTCCTTCCTCAGAACTCCCCCACTTTGCCCCTTCAGACCATGGGGTAGCAACACAGCCTTGCTGGTTTTGGCCCCAGAACATTGCGCCACACCTATTAAGTTCCTGGCAGCAGTTCCTGGCTCTGTTAAATAGTTTCTTCATTTGATTCTCTTCATGTTGTTCCATTTGAGGTGCCACTGTTCTTCTGGTACCCTGACCGATAGACACTGTAGGAAGGCAGAGGATGGAATAAACAACCCAACGTCATTTTCCTTTCTCCTGATTTCCAGACTTCCTCTGACTCCTCCCTAGCAGCCAAATCCAAGGGAGAAGTCAGAAGTGAGGCTATTGTTAGTTAACGTGAGTCTCACAGGTAAATCTTGTTGGTGAGAGTCAGTTGAAGATGGCTAGAAAGTAGAGCTGGAATGATGAGCAGAAAGGATGAGGCTATCAGGTCACTTGGGGCATTTGTCACACAGATCAGATAAGATGTAACACCACTCTCCTCTATGTGACAAACTTCATTTACAAAAAATAATAACAATAGTAATAATTGCTTTATTCTTGATTCATCTTTTAGTTTTAATGCAAACCTCTCACAATATAGAAAGCAGAGTACATTTCAGTATTAATGATATTCGAATTCAGTAAAATATCTCATGAATAAATTTAATTTTGCACATATCGAAGAATACTATCACACTTCAGATCTGTAGATGGAATACGAATTAAAAACTCCAAATAGTGCTGTGACAAACTAAAGTGTCTCAAGTTGTGTTTCTTCCTCTTTACGAGCTCTGTGCTGTCAGTCTAAGGGTCTGTGCTTCACTCTAAGGTTCTGGAGAAATGAGCTAAACTCCTACAGAGCCATCATAGATCTACACTGTTAAAGAGTTACCCTTGAAGTGAGAGTGTGTGGCTGAGTCCTCGTGTGGCTGTGTGGGAACTGACTGCTAACTGAATGTTCTCCAAAGAACTACTATGCAGAATACAGTGTTTCTAAAAGGACAAATTATAAACAGCAGGCTAATTTGAATCTTACACATACATTACTAAAACTCAGCAATAGTGTACAATACAATAACTGCAGCAATAGTGTACAACTTAGAGAACTACCAGACGACATTGAATTTGGCCTGATGCTGCCTACCCTTCTGATTCCTCCAGCCTCATCTCTTCACTGTGCCCTTCGCTGCCAGCCACACTCTCTGACCTGGGGGTGGAACTTGCAAGCTTCTTCCAAGGCTCTTGAATTCACTAAGACTTTTCTCACCCGAGGGCCTTTGCTTCTGTAGTTTTCCCTGCTTGGAGCAGTTTTCCTTCTTTCTGTTTCCTCCTTCAACATGCCCACCCTGTGTGAAAAATCCCCCGTTGTTCTTTTTGGTCTTTCCTTCAGAACAACTCCCCTCATTCCTAAACGGTTCATCCATGAACATTTACCTGCTTGAGGGGCAGCAGACAAGGGGCCAGGAGCTGATCCAGACTACCTGGAGGTAAGCCCTTTCCAGCTGTATGGTTCCTGGGTATGTTCTTTTAATGGTCTGTTCCTCAGTTTCCACTTCTCTAAAGTGGGGGAAATAAATACTACCTATCTCATTGGATTGTGAGGAAGATTAAGTGCATTAATATTTGTAAAAGTGCTTAGAGCAACAACCTGTCCATATCAGGGACTATGTGAGTATTACAGAAGTAAAAAAAAAATATTCATTTCCTCCACAGAACTGTATGTACCATGCAGATGGTGACCAGATCTGTTCCTCCACTGCAACATTCAGCACAGTGCCAGATGGACAGTGTCATTATCATTGTCGTGCACCTAGTGGGCATCAAATATTTGCTGAACTAATGAATGAATAAACAAATAGCCAAGTGGTATTCTAAATGGGGAAGGGGAGGAATGGAATGAGCTGGTTACCAAAACTAGCACATTGCAATATTGTGGTTTTTCAGAAAACATAAATAAGCAACTAGAAGTCACTATCTTAGCTGGGAGTTGAACTCTGAACCTTCTTTGGAGTTTATTACCACTCAGATATCCATGACAAAGTGTGTGGCTGGCATGAACATCACCCAGAATCCTTCCTTGCTTCTTAGCTTACAAACAGAGTCACCTCCCTGCAGAGTACTGCTGGGTCTCAGACCACCGAGGTGACAGAAATGACATTCTGTGTGGGAGCAAGGCTCATATTCCCACACTCTTGGGAGGCTGTAGCATTGACTGGGTCCTCTGCTTGCTGACTCCACTATTCTGGTGACAGCTGCTTCCCTGACTAACCTGAGCTCTGGCCCTGGGTCACATCTCAGGGCTGATCTGACAGTCTATGAAGAGGATTTTCCAAACCCCAAACAATGGCAGCTTTGTGAGCCAGCTGCACTGCATTCCCCTTCAGAGGCGACCAGGGCTTTTAAATCACATAAAACACGTATCCAAGTTGTGCTACGGCGACTCACACCAGGCAACCAGCTGCTCCACTAATTCTTGTCCAATGCTAGGTCTCAGAGGAGTCATTAGAAGCCCAGTGAAATCGGCCTCGGCCCACCCTGGCTGGCTTCCAGAGCCTGACATTTGCTGCCTCTTGGAGCCTTTGCAGAGATCCGGACCATTTCCTGTAGCCTCTGGGCCCCCCGCCAACAGGTTAATGTCCAGCCTCCCTGTCTTCTGGGTACCACTGTTTATCGAAGGGCTTTAGCATTTCCACTTTCCTACTCCAACCCAGCTGGAAGTCTCCTGATGAACAGTTTCTTTGCAAGCTATGGTGGTCTATGAACTTGTCTGAAATTTCCTGGAAAAGAAACAACCGCTGCTCCAGAATGTGATCACAGCGGGACATTTTGTCAGTCTCTCCTCAGTCTTTTCCCACTTATGTCCATCCTCCACCCATCCACACCTTGAAGACACCCCCAGTAATAAAACTTCCAAAGGTTCTGACAAATGCAAAGACTATTTGAAACAGTGGAATGTGCAATGGTCCCTCTGACATGGGGGATGTTGCTTTCTAGGATCATTTCAGGAGAAATCCCAGGCTGGCCTCTTAGAAGCTATTTACTGAGGTTACTTATGAACAAGAATTCCTGACACATGGAGGTTGGGTTGTGAGAATCAGGCTTGGGAGGAGGAAGAAGAGTGAAAATTCAAAGCTTCACTTTGGTACAAATGCCTCCCTTGGAGTCTTTCTCTGTCCATCGAGCTGGCAGTCACTCTGAGCTCTTTACAAGGGCACCCCAGGGCAAGGTGGCCAGCTCCAGAGACTGGCTTCCCATTCAGCTGCTTTGGCCATCTTTCAGTCTGCAGCCGCTATTTCCCATGGGGTGCCCTGTCCTGAGAGAGAGGAGCCAGGCTTGGCTTGCTGCCCCTGTGGTGGGGCTTGGTGAGGAGCCCAGGTGCTCACACCCTGCTTTCAGTCAAACCCCATAGATGTTTTTAGCAAATCCTCGTACTTGCTTAATATAAATGTGAACACAAATACAGGAGAATGACAAGGGACAAACCTTAAAATACTTTTTGTCTCTGAAGGGAACTCAGAAATAACCCAGTTCACTGGTGGTTAGGCTTTTACTAGGTTCAGCAAGTTCCATACCTGTGGAATCTTACTGAGAAGACCATGGCGGTCCATGAAGTGGAAAAATGCCCTGATCCTCATCATCCTCTTGATGGTTCTTCAGGCTGTTACGCCAAATGTCTAGAACCCTCTAGAGTCCACTTTGGAAGTCATTCATTACCATAGAGCAGTGTGGCTCAGGGAGCCTAGTGGACTCACCCAAAGCAATTATTACTTTGAGGCCTGGCTATAAGTGAACTCCAACTCTCTTAAAACCAAGCTTGTGAACTTGGAAATGTTCTGCTAATGTATAACAGATTTGTTTTAGATTTAGTCCTATGGTGAAATGGTTCAATGCTAAATGCTTCCATTTTCATTGATTTTTGTAATTTCTCCTGGTTGGTGTTAGTTAACTAAAGAGCCACCAGAACAAAGCACCACAGATAAGTAGCATAGACAACAAAAGTTTATTTTCTCCCAATTTTTAGAGGTTACAACTCTAAGATCAAGGTGTTAGCAGGATTGGTTCTTTTTTTTTTTTTTTTTTTTTTTTTTTGTGATACTGGGGATCAAACTCAGGGCCTTGTGCTTGTGAGGCAAGTACTCTATCAGCTGAGCTAACTCCCAAGCCCAGGATTGGTTCTTTATGAAGCTTCTTTCCTAGTTTTATAGATGGACATCTTCTACCTGTGGCTCCAAGAAGTCTTCAGGGTATCACCCTTCATGTTCAAATTTCCTTTTTGTATAAGAAGACGGTAATATTGGATTAGGACCCATTCATACAAACTCATTTTATCTTAATTACCTCTTTAAAGGTCCTATCTCCAAATAAAGTCACTGCTATAGTTCAGATAAGTATCACTCAAAGGACCATGTGTTAAAGGTTTGATCACCAGTCAACATCACTATTGAACAAGAGATGGGTCCTAGTGGAACACAGTTAGGTCATTTATGGTGTGCCTTCAAGGAGATACTGAAGGAAAGGACCCAGACTTTCACCTCTGTTTGTTTCTTAGCAGCCACGAGATGAATATCTGTACTGTACCACATTCAATCCACCACGATGTACTGCCTCACCACAGATTCAAAAGAAAAGGGACCATGAGCTGAAACCTCTGAAACCATGAGTCAAAATAAGTTTTTCCTCTTGCTAAGTTGATTATCTCAGGCATTTTGTCAGAGTGACAGGAAACTGACTAACACAGAAAGTTGGTCCAAGAAATGGGGCCATTGCTGACTATTCCTGTCCATGTGGTTTACAAGAAGGAATTTGGAAAAGTTTGGAGAAGCAGGTTAGAAGAAAGCTAAAATACTTGAAACAGAACTTAATGGGAAATTCTGGTAAAGACTCAAAAGACCAGAATATTGATAGAAGTGTGGAAAGTAAAAGTTATGCCTATGAGGTTTCAAGTGGAAATAAATTGGGAATTAGAGTAGAAGCCATTTGCATTGCATCATAGCAAAGAATTCGCTTTTTTTTTGTCCATGGCTGGAGACTTCCCAGGAAACTGAACTTAAAGGCAATGAACTAGTTTACCTAGTGAATAAAATTTTAAGACAGTACAGCATTCAGTCTGCAGCACGGATATTGCTGACCACTTTTAACCAGATTTAGTGAGAATTGGGAGCATTTAGCAGAGAAGAAAGATTTGGAAAAATTGAAGTTTGTCCAGAAAAAGGAATGTGTTTAAGAGAAGCTGCCAGTGAGGGTGCAGTTGCTAAAGGTATTACTCCCATTAGAAGAAGCAAAGTGTTTTGCAAGAGGACAGTATAAAAGAAGTTTTGAGGTCATCTCAGGAATCAGCAAGACCCCACCCATTGCAGGTTCAAGGGTATAAAGTACAAACCCATTTCAAAGACCAATTTAAGAAGAAAGCCCTGGGCTTCATGCTGGGACAGGGCCACCTAGGGAACTGTTTTCTCAGGGTTTGTTTCCCCATGTTCGGTCATCAAGGCACTTAAGGCTGCTTCAGTCACAGTTCAAGTGGGCACTGGTACAGTTTGTGCCACTTGGCATTGCCCACATATGCTGTTCTTTTTGTGGTATGGAGAATGCAAAAGTTATAAGACCATGGAGGCTTCCACCAAGATTTCAAAGGAAAACCTTAGAGGCCAGACAACGAGTCAATGTGTGGGGGGACCAGAACCCATACGAACCTCCTCGGAGAAGGCAATGTGTGAAGCTGTGAGAGGTAAGCTGAGACCGTAGTGGAGAGATTATAGGAGCATGAAACGCCTGCTGAGAGAAGATGCAGACAGGAAGCAGAAGCAGCTCAAGAGAGTGGCCCTGAGGCTCCAGACATAGAAGCCATAGGGCAAGGCTACTCAAGCCCCTGGGAGCCCACATTCTGCTACTGTGCGCTCTGCATGCTGAGCATGGAGCTACATATTTTAGTGATTGCCCTGTTGGGTTTTGTCTGGCTTTGATCTGATCTTTCCTTTCTATGTCCCCATTTCTCCCTTTTGAAATAGCAACATTTACCTGGTGGCATTGTATCTTGGGAGTACAGAACTTACTTTTTTTTTTTTTTTTTAATAAGGGTTCATGTCTGAGTTTGTTTTGAGTCTCAGTAGACTTGGACTTGGACTTTGATAATGCTGGAAGTTATGACTGAGAGGACTCTTGGAGAAGTACTAAATGCATTTTGCATTTTGAGATAGATGTGAGCCCTTAGGATCCAGGGCTAAAATTCTACAGTTTGGATTGGTGTCTCCCAAAGGTCCACGTGTTGAAGACTTGATCACCAGTCTGTGGTGGAACTGGGAGGTAGGGAAACCTTTAGAAGATGGAGCCCTAGTAGAATGAAGTTAGGTCACGGGGGTGGGTCCTGAAAGGGAGTACTGGGGCTCCAACCCCTTTATCTCTTTTTCTGCTTTCCAGCTGCCAAGAAGTGAACAGGCCTCTGCCATGTGCTCCCACCATGATGTACTGTGCAGCCACAGGACCAAAGAAATAGAACAAGTGGCCATGGATTGAAACCCCTGAAACCATGAAACAAAATAAACATCACCTAATTTTAAGTTGATTATTTCAGGTATTTTGTCACAATAATGGCAAACTGACTAATATAGCTACTTTCTGAGGGACTGGGGGGTCAGAACTTGAACATATGAATTTGGGTGTGAGAAAATTCAGTCCATCATGGTTAGCTAAACTTCATACTCTGTGTGTGGCACATTCAAATAGAGCATATGGAAACTATATTCCCTGAATCCTTGTACATTCAAAAACTTTTTTTCTGTAGCCTTATTTTAAGGTCACTATTTTTTCCTCCTTAAACTTGGAAAGCACTGCTCTATTGACTTTGACTCTTACCAGTTGTTGTGGAGAAAGTCTAAGGTCAGCTGAATTTCTTTTTCCAGTTCCAACTGCCAAATATATGAGGGAGATCACCTTGGACCATCCAGACACAGCCGAACAACAAGCAGAATGCAGCCTCTTAAGTGACTCCAGGAGAGACCACCCAAAGAACTGCTCAACCAAGCCCAGTCCAAATTGCCAAGCTACAGAGTTCGCAGTAAACAAAATTGGTGTTTTTAAAGCTATGTTGGTGGTGTGGTTCGTTAACTGCCATTGACACCTGATGCACAGACCTAGCTGTAATTAATTCTCCCTGGATTACAGTGCAATTTCTTAAGATACAGGGTTGTGGTGGGTGAATACTTTAGTCTTTGTTTCTCTACAGTCAAATGATATTCAACTGTTTATAAAGCAGTGTGGAAACTCACTCCCTTCCTGTCAATTAATAGACTGCTTCTTGGAAATACGATAAATGTGAACAAGTCCTCTGAGTACCACATTCTCAAATTCTCCTCAGAGTCAAATCTGGCTCTCCCAACACTGGAACCCACAATCTCTCACAGCATGTCTCTGTATCTGCATGTTCTGAAATGCATTTGGCAGCCTTTCTCCAAATATAGCAGTTTGGGTCACAGATTTCTCCTAGTTTCAGCACATTGGAGTTGAACTTTTTGTTTTTGATTTTGTGAGTGGTAGAGGGAGAGAAAAGCAGTTCCCTATTTGCTATGCCATTAAAATATGAGAACTCGTGGCTTATAAACAACAGAAATTTGTCACACTTCTGGAGGCTGTGAAGTTCATGACTGAGGTAGAAGATCAGTGCTTGGTGAAGCTGCTCTCTGGTCAGGGAAGACACCTTTTTGCTGTGTCCTTAAATGGCAGAAGGGGTGAAATAGTTCCCCTGTGAGCCTTTTATAAGGGCATTATTCCTCTTCATGAGAGCTCTGCCCTCGTAACAAAATCACTTCCTCAAAACCCCATCTCTTAAAACCACCAATGAATTATGGAAGGATTCCAACATTTGGACCTTAGCAGAGTTTTTTTGTCACATAATGGTATTAAAAGAGAGCAACCATTCTTTTCTTCTTCTTCTTCTCCTTCTCCTTCTCCTTCTCCTTCTCCTCCTTCTTCTTCTTCTTCTTCTCTTCCTCCCTTCCTTTCTCTATTACTTCTTTTATGTCTTTCTGCTGGGGAACAAACCCAGGGCTTTGTATGTGCCAGGCAAGTACTCTACTCCAAGCCCCAGTCCTAAGAGTGGCTAGTCTTTTTTGTCAGCATTCTTTCAAAAAAGAAAGTCATTATAACGTCTAAGTGATTGCAAGTACATAAATTCAGAAGAAAGATAATCCATCTTGAGACAGAATTAAGATAGGATCCATTTAAATATCTTTGCATTTGAATATCTTTATGAGAAACACTATTTTAGAGATTCATGAAAACTATAACTGAATTAGACTTTACACAATTTTTCTTTAAGTATTTTTGTCAAAAAACTTACAAACTATACAGGAACATTAATCATTATGTTTAGGAAGAAAGTAATCTCTCTCTCTCTTCATACACAAAGTAATTATTACCTTAAAGTTGTAATGAATAATTCACCTTAATAATGCCCTCTGGCTCAAACCATTTCTGACTTTAAGTTCTGTAAGTACATCAGATAAATGCCATTGTTTATTTATATGTTGCATCTGATAGCACAGAGAGGCATTTTATTTTATTTTGTATTAGTTCTTTTTAGATACACATGACAGTATATTTTGACATATTATATATACATGGAGTAGAACTTCCTATTTTGGTGGTTGTACATAATATGGAGCTACACTGGCAGAGTATTCATGTATGAGCATAGGAAAGTTACGTCTGATTCATTCTACTTTCTTTCCTATTCCCATCCCACCTTCCTTCCCCTCATTCCCCTTTGTCCAATCCAATGAACTTCTTTCTTCCTTCCCCTGGCCTTAGTGTGTGTTAGCATCTACATATCAGAGAGAACATTTGGCCTTTGGTTTGTTGAGATTGGCTTATTTCACTTAGCAAGATAGTCTCCAGTTGCATTCATTTACTGTTCAATGTCATGATTTTATTCTTCTTGGTGGCTGAGTAGTATTCCATTGTGTATATATGCCACAATTTATTGATCCATTCATCTATTGAAGGGCAACTTGGTTGATTCCATAACTTAGCTATTGTGAATTGAGCTCCTCAAAACATTGATGTAACTGTATCACTCTAAACATTGATGTGACTGTGTCACCATAGTATGCTAATTTTTAAAATCCTCTGGGTATATGCTGAGGAATGGGATAACTGGGTCAAATGGTGGTTGCATTCCAAGTTTTCTGAAGAATCTCCATACTGCTTTCCATAGTGATTGCACCAATTTGCAGTCCCACCAGCAATGTGAGTGTGCCTTTTCCTGCGGGCATTTTAAAGATAATGCAAGGATATTGCTACAGAACTAAGTTCATCAGAACTCCATCATCTTTCTTTTTTCTCTTTTCTCATCGCTGCCTGGCCCATATGCAGACTGTGGTTGCTGGGGCACATGGGCTCACCTCTCAGAGAAGGGTGCCAGATTCTCAGAACTTCACCTCTGGATCCAGTCACCAGAAAGCTGTGAGGAGTGCATCAGTTCACTCTCTAGGACTCAGCAGCTCCCAGGTAAATGTCTTGACATGGTCAATGAGCAGCTTATGGGAGGGCCTACTGAAGTGCCCTGGAGCCTCATCCTGAGGCGGAGGACTGCCTGTGCCCTGCTTGTCTTGGCCCCTTACCAGGGCCTGGCTTACTCAAGGCCTCCTGTGCATGTCTGGTGCACGGATCCAACTTAGGCAGAGCTCCTAGAGAGAAAGTAGCCGTAGGAGTGCAATTGAGGATACCTTTTTTTCTTCTAAAAGAAAAGGGATGAAAAGCCATTTGGAAACCCAAGGAGAAGGTCTGGGAGGGGCCAAGAGAATGATCAGGAGCCCTGGGGAACTCCATTCTGCCTGGCATGTGATTGGAACTCCAACCTGCAACACACGCCTCCTGGGGCCAGAGAAGGGCAAACCCTGCTCCTGCGAGGTCGGCCTTATGGCTGCCCCTCTGATCGATGGCCCACCAGGAAGGCACAAGACCGAAAATAAAGTTTAAGTCTAAGAATGGGAAAAGTGAAGTCCCCCAGGAGAAAAAGGATTGGGATCCTTGGAAAACCTCCCAAAAGCACAATGTGGGGCTTGGCAAGAGCGGACTCATCCCAGCTGCTGTCTTCTTGTTGCTGCTTTTGTCTCTGACTCCATTCATTTGCCACTCTTTCCATCTGAAATCAGACTCCAGCTGATTGTGGTAAATCCCATGGGACTGGGGCTTGCACTGAGGACTCCAGGAGGTAGGCTTTGAAGGCCCTGCTTCAATTCTTCTCTGCCTCTTGCTGTATCATGACAGGCAAATCACTAAATCTCACTGAATATTAACTTCCCTAATCTGTTAAGGCAGCTCATGCTAGTGCCTGAATTACCACCTGTGGGAGGACCTGACCTCCAAATGAGTCAATGGCATCGCTAATCACTGTTAGCAATCACGGGACAACCAGGGCACCCACTGAACCTCTTCCTCTCTCACCCGAACCTAACTGAGATGAGCAGGGAGGGAGAGAAGCAGCAAAGTAGAGGAGTGACAAGGGCCCAAGGGACTTAAAATACTTTCAACTATTATTAAAAAAAAAACAAAAAAAAAACAAAAACTCATCGCTTTGGTTACTATAAAAAAAAAAATCCATAGCAACAAAGAAGACTGGAAGAAAATATGTAAGGTATTAGGTAATGAAGGTTATTTGTAAGAATTATAATGTTTATTTTCTACTTTAAAACAGACATTTTGAAGATAGCCCTCTTCCCAATTCTTCTCCCCTCGTTCCTCCCCAGCGTTCACAGTTCCGGAGCTGCCCGCATGTTCCACACACACAAGGTCGCGGGGAGCCAGGCCCGGCAGGCGTGTGCTGCTCCGGGACCCCACAGGCAGGTGGTGAAGGAGAAGACTCAGCTGAGAGGGAGAAAAGCCGAGAAAGGAAGAACGTCAGGGGCCCCTAGCCCGGCAGGGTGCAGACATGAGGAGCTCTGGTTGAGGGACTGCCCTCCTGGCTCCTGCTGGGAGACCCCAGGAGCCCCAGGAGGTGTGAAAGGTGGTGAGTGTGTCATTGGCAAGGTCAGAGTAGGGCGACAGGACACCAGCCAAATAGGCCAGGGCTACAAAGGCCAATTTTAGTGTGGAGGTGAATTCACTGTGGTAGAGAAACTGAGGCAGAATCTCAGTTCCGTGATGAGCAACAGCAGAAACCATTTTACTCAATCTCTCCGACATCCAGGGCTCTTCCTGGCACACAGAACCCGGGAGACAGGACTGTGATACTGGGCCAGGTCCCTTCCGTCCTCAGGGCCAGGTGCTCATGTCTTTTGTTTAAGTCCTTGCCCATTTATAGAATGGGTAGGGCCAACCCTGCAGAAAGGACACCAATAGCAGAGAATCTTCTGACCTTGACCATTTAGCAAAGTTTAGTTTTGTTTTATTTAAGAGGCTTAAGTTTGGCAGGAGAGTGAGACAGAGCTACTGCAGTACACAGAGAAGTCTGTTCCGAGATGGGAGGGTGAAGACATCATGCTTTGGAGCCCTCGGTCCCAAGGCAGTGGACTGGCTCCACAGGAAGTTCTAGTAACTGCTCGGGGGTTCTGTCATAAGAGATGATGGGGCGGGAGTATGTGGCAGCTTAATGATAAAATTCCCTTAGACTTTCTAGTCAAGAAAAAAATTCTTGCTCATTATAAATAGAGAAAAAAATAGTCATTTGTTTCTTAACAATGGTGATATATTCTGGTGATTTCATTGTTGTGGGAATAGCAAGGAGTTTACTTAAGCAAACAAAGGCAATGTCACTAGGAAATGCAATTTTATATAAGACTGTCAGCCCACTGCTGACTGAAATATCATTGCTCATTATAATTCCCTTAGACTTTCTAGTCAAGAAAAAAATTCTTGCTCATTATAAATAGAGAAAAAAATAGTCATTTGTTTCTTAACAATGGTGATATATTCTGGTGATTTCATTGTTGTGGGAATAGCAAGGAGTTTACTTAAGCAAACAAAGGCAATGTCACTAGGAAATGCAATTTTATATAAGACTGTCAGCCCACTGCTGACTGAAATATCATTATGTGGCATGTGACTGTATCAGAAATGTATGAAGAGGACAACGACATCACCCAAACTCCATCACCTGGAGATAAGCCACAGTTGACCTTTTGGCGTGTTTCCTCCAGTGTATTTGCTATTAAAAATAAAAAGGCAAGCCAATCCCAAAAAACCAAAGGCTGAATGTTCTCTCTGACAAGCAGATTCTAACACACAATAAAGGGAACAGAGTGAAGAATAGAAGTTCATTGGAGTAGAAAAGGGGAACGAAGGGAAGGGAGGGAGGATGGGAATAGGAAAGACAGTGGAATGAATCCGACATAATTTTCCTGTGTTCATATATGAACAGTGTAACTCCACATCATGTACAACCACAAGAATGGGAAGTCATACTCCATGTATGTATGATATGTCAAAATACATTCTACTATCATGTATAACTGTAAAGAACAAATAGAAAATAAAAATAAAAAGACAAAAATCAAAACATTATTGAGAGCATTTAAATTTCTGCTAAACCTATATAAATTACATATATATTATTACATAATATGTTTTCTTGAAGAAGCCTTTGTAAACAACATTTTTATTGGTAGCAAAAACATTTCATTTGGTAAAAATATAAAAATTTAAGCATTCATTTACTGTTGGGGTAGTAAATGGGTTTCATTTACTATTCTAAATAATATTAATAATGAGAAAAACCCAAGTATTCCAATCTCCGTTTATATCTCTGATCATTTCTGTATGCTAAATTCCTAGAAGTGAAATTACTAGGTCTTTTATACATTTTTTTATTTCTGTAATTTCTCTGTATATCTCTGTGACTGTATCTCATCCTCCTGCCAAGCTCAGTTTCATAAAATAAAACAAAATTAAACTTTGCTAAATTCATAGAAGTAACATTGGCATGAATTTTTGCTATAACAGGTGACAGAATCTAAATCCAAAAGATTTTCGTAGGCTGAAATAGCAGCTCGAATGCTATGAACGAAAATTCTCAGGGATACAGTCTGGCATGTCCAGTCACCAGAACACATGCTGAAGTAAAGGTGAAAGAGATGTAACCTAACAGGAGTCAAGACGAGTAATGTGGATCAAGAAAAGTTCACTTTCATAGGCCATAATAATAGAAATATGGAGTCCAGAATAGGAAGTTGATTGGCCTACTCTGCTCTGTGGTGTTGAAACTGCACTCAACACTGGGTCCCATACTTCACAGGGAACATTGACAAATGATCCACATTTAGAGGAGAGATAAGAATAATGATGATACTAGAAAACTAGTGTTTTCTCACTTAAGTTGGACCCTGTCTATGTGATATGATGGGCCTTTGATTCCAAGATGGGTCTTCAGAGTCCCATTAGGAACTTGAAGTTTGAAATTTTGAGGCCTGCAGATGAGAGCCACCAATGAGCTGTGTGCATGGCAGGACTGGAGTAAGAAGACCACAGACTCTGCTCTGAATTCCTGGCAAGAGCTGCCTCAAATTGCAGATGTGCAGCTCTTTGCTTGATGCTGTGAGACAACTCAGGAAGAGTAACCAGAGCTTTCTGCAACAAGCAACCTGGAAGGAAGAGCCATCACTAACATGCTATGAGAAGTGCTGAAACCATGGTGTTTATTCTGGAGGAGAAAAGACACAGAAGGAACATGAGAGCTGTAGGCAAATATTTGAAGGACTGGTGATGGGAAAGCCAGCTCAGACTTGTTGCACTAGGCTTCAGATGGCAGAACTACAGAGGCCAGGCTCCACCGAATCTCCCCAGCGACGTGAAGGGCTGCCTGGGAAAGATGGAGTTCCTGGTCACCTATTTCGTGCAATAGGACTCATGATGGGACCGTGGTAGAGAGGTCAGACATGAAGACACACTGGCTCCAGAGTGTTCCTCTGATCTGGACAATCCACGGCCTTCTCCCCTTTTCCTCTTAGTTAGGCCACCTAGACAAAGATTTGACACACTTTCAGAAGTCCCTTTGGTCTTCAGGAAGACAGCAGCAGGTTATTAAATAATTTAACCATTATGTCATTCTTCATTAAACTCTGTACGGATGCTTTTTCACTTCAAAGAAATAAACCAAATGTTTTTGTGAATTTTGGAGTCGTTCTGGGAATCTGAGTCCCAAAGAGGCGGGAAACACCGACAACCTCTCACATCAACTTAATAGTGAAGTCCAGAACTTGAGCCTGATTTGTTTCTTTATGCAAATTGTCCTGATGGCTTTCTGTGAGGCATAGTCTAGTTTGGTATGTGTCATCTTGGTGGCAAATAAATTCAACTATCGAATAAATTCAATTATCTAGCTGAACATGAAAATGTTAGTGAAGAGAAGTCATGTAACATTTAATGCTCTTTGTTCAAAAGTTAACCCTTCAAGTCTTGAAGGACAAGGATTGCGAACACAGTACCATTGTAACCATGGGCATAGCTGGGAAGGGCTGGTCCTAGGACATCTGTACCCTGGTCCCTGAAGTGCCCTGAGGATGTGAAGGGAACTCAGGGATATGGGGCCCGTGGGCACCAGGGAGACCCTGTCTATGTTCCAGGGTACCCGGCCTCATCAAAGGTGCTTGGACTCCAAATGTGGTACTAAAACCAGACAGCTAAGGGCCATATGGGGCCACAGGAGCTGCAACAAAGAGGACCTCAGTGGCCTCAGTGTGAACTGATGACCAACGCCAGAGCAGGACCCCCTACCTGGTGATAGAACCCAAACTATTTGTGCCTTTGACCTTTCTCAGGGTTGAGTGGAAGAGACAGCTGCCCAAAGAACGCTGCTGCGACTTAACTTTCCTTGGATCTTGGTCATGCATAATTTGTTCTGTAGACTTTCACTTTTGTTACACTTCTAGTCCAGGGACTGAGACTTATTTATACCGCGTTATTTTGGGAAAGACTTGAACTTTTTGCTCCAGGATGCAGGACTGTTCTGGCAACCTGGGCATGATCGCCATCTAATGGTCAAATAATGTAACTAACAGTGTTTGCCCGTAAACCTGAGAGGTTCAGTGTTCTGTATGTATCTGGTTCTTTGGAGAAATTAAAAATCTTAGAAATCCACTCTGTGATATAAGGTGGTATGAAAGAGTATGTATACACGCAGGGTGTATAAAAATGACTGTGGTTTTGAAGGTGAAGTGATAGAGTTGCACTGTTATTCTAGGGTCGTCAGAAGCTCTTAATGTGTCAGTCTGTTTATAGAATAAGAACTTTTTTAAAAAACCAAAATCATTGTAATTACTAACCAATTCCCCTATCCCACATATAATTTCCTGGCAAGAAATGCTTTGGAATAAACATTGTGCTCTAAGTTTATATTTAGATTCTGGTGTTCCCCAGGATCCCAGTTTTTACCTGTTGAGTGGAATCCTAGAATAAATAAAGATCGATTTCCAAGCCTCCTGTGCTTGGACCCTTGTGACTCAGTTCTGACCCCTTGAAATGTGGGCATAATGGCTGGTGCTCAAAATGCCATTTCAAGCCAGGAAGTGGAAGATCTCGATGAAGTTGGCGGAGCATCAAGATAGAAGCTCTTTTTTTTTTTTTTTTGCTATCCTACCCGAGACTTATTTTCCAAACTTACTTTATGCGAGAGAGAAATAATTTATAGTTTGTTTAGCATAGTATTTGATGCCAACAAATAACTTTTTGCACCAAAATTATCAGTAATAGCTTATTGAAAGTGATAAAGAAGAGAGTAATGAGGACTAGATAGTACAGACTGAAAACTTGGTGATCTTTATTGTGAAGTAGCAAAACATTGTCATTTGCTTGCATGCAGAAAGGATGTACTGCAAGCCAAAGCTCTAAGCATGTTCCATTAGGAATTCTCTGCTGGACCGCAGAAGCCTGCACACTCTCCAGTATCAGTCACAGGAAGCTGGTTTCAGAGACTAGAAGCTAGCTCCTCCATTAAGCTCAGGACAATGCAGAGGCAGAAACCAGGAAGTCAAAGGCTGAGTCCTGAGGTTTTAAAACTATGTCTCCAAGAGTCTTGATTGGCTCTGGGGTAATGGTGACTCCTTGAATCTGAATCTCTCCATCAATCCTTCCCCAAACTATAGAGTCAACATGGAACACAAATAAATCACACACGATTCATACCTGTAACATTACAGAGAGACACAGTCTGTCACAAACTTTAAGCTGCAAAATGAGAAACAGACCCCTAATTTCAACAGAGATACTTTGGGGCCTCTGCTGCCACTGTGCAGAGGGTGGGTGAGGAGAAATGTGGGGCGCCCATATGAGTGTACAGAAAAGAGGAGGTGGAGTAAGGATGTGGCCCTAGACAAAAGCAGCCACAAGGAGTGTCCACACTCAGTGCTAGGACACTGAGTACAAGCCCGGGACTCAGCAGACAGTCGGATTGTTGTGGGGAACGGCTGTGAAAGGGAGGTGACCCATGACAGCAGCCTCAGAGAGCTTGGCTTCTAGACAGGAGATAAACACAGAAATATCAGAGAAAGGAGAGAAAGCGGTTAGAGGCTTGAAAGTTGGAAAAGAAGTAAAATAATCCAGCATTTAGCAATGTAGCAGGATATAGTGGTAACATGCAAAACCAGTTCCTTCAAGGGCACGTTACCTCTGTAATATCCTTTCTCCAAACATACACCCCAGTCTAACCAAGAGAAAAATAGGAGACAGACTCAAATTTGAGGAATGTTCTACAAAATACCTGATAAGTAGCCCTTAGAAGTGTCAGTACCATGGGAAATCATCAACACCCTCACAGTCCAGAATAGATAAGGAAACATGACAACTGAATGGGATGTGGGATCTTGAGTGGGGTCCAGAGCAGCAGAAGGACACTAGTGGAAAAACTCATGATATGTGAAGAAGGTCTGGATTTTGATAGGAATGTGGAAGAACTAGTTCCTTGGTTTTAACGAGTTGGTTCCTTGGTATATCATGGTAATGTGAGATGTTGACCCAGAGGAAACTGGAGATACATGAGAGGAAACTCTATATTACTTTGAAACTTTTATGTAAATCTAAAATAAACCAGGCACAGGGGCACACACCTGTAATTGTAGCTACTTGGGAGACTGAGGCAGGAGGATTGCAAGTTTGAGGCCAGCCTCAGCAACTTTTCAAGACTCTGTCTCAAAGTAAAAATTAAAAAGGGCTGGGTATGTAGCTCAGTAGTATTGTGCTCCTGGGTTAAATCTCCAGGACAAATTTTTTTTTTCTGAAATAAAGTTTATTAAAAGGAGCAAAGAGCCTTCATGGATACAAATAATAACCAGAGAGGAACTGCCTGAGCAACAGCTACTAAAATATATAAAATATTTAGAATAAGCTTAATTAGAAACATGCAGAATCTATATAAAGAAAATGATAAGACTCTGAAAGATGCAAATTTAACCTTCAACACATGGAAAAATATACCCCATTCTGGAATAGATGGATTCAACTTTATCAAGATGACACCTCTCCTTTAGCAAATTTATAAATTTATCTCAGTGCCAATGAAAGTATCAGAAAGGGTTTTTTATTGTAGAGTTTAACAAATTGAAACCAAAGCTTATATGAAACAATAAATGTGTAAAGAAAGGCCATAAATTACTGAAAAAGACAATGATGGTAGGGTTGGGGGGGGTCTACCAGCTGTTAAAAGTATCTAAAGCAACACTTTCATAGTGTGGTACCAACACATGCACAGACAGAGAGACCAAGGAAATAGAACAAAAAGATCAGAAATAGACTCAAATACATATGGAAATTTAGTGGAAATTTAGTGAATGAAAAATGCAACATCTAAAATCACTGGAGCAAAGACAAAACTCTGACGCAGGATTAAGCAAGTTTCTTTGCCCTGATCAGCCCTAATCTGTAAAGTCAGAATGGCTGAATTGTTTATTGGGAGGAGAAAGAGATGAGTAGTCTCATCATTTCAATCTAACAAGTTTTGAGTGGATTCTTTAATGTCTTCGATCCTCTGTCCCATCAGCTGGGAATTGGGATAATAATATCCAATCCTCTTCCTGGGATTTGCTGGTACCCAATGAGGAAACATTTGTGAGAACCTTTCTGGGACGGAGAAGAGTTTTAGAAAAATAAGGGATCAATAAACAGGATTAACTCACCACAAATCAGAATAGAGCTTAACTGTGTTGGTTTCTATCCTAGGGGTTAGTGACATCACCCCAGCTACTCAGGTTGGAATTTGCCAGGCAAGTGGGAAATGGAGAACATTTTCAAGTGACTGTTACTGAGTCTGGCTTTAACATTGTAAAGAAGGTTTTAATGTTTTCTTTACACCCTCCTCCTTAACATTTTTTAAAATATGTTTTTGATTAGAGCTCAGATTCCCTGAGTCAACAAAAGGCTGAAAACCACCGCCAATCAGGAACCTCACATGGTGATGCTGGAGGTCAGTGAGGAAGCGACAAAGCTGGGAAAACAGGCAGTGGCCTTGTGGCTCTAGGCAAATCCTCTGCACTGCTAGGCAGGAGTGTGGCTTATGTTCCTGTGTTGGTGTGCTCATTTATTGCAGTGACTCCATGGATGAAGATTGGCTGCTGATCTCCTGCAGTGTGAGGACTGAGGAATCTTGAGATGGAGAGGAAATTTTTTACAAGCAAGCAAAGAGAATCTAGTAGGTGGGCGTGGTGTTGCACACCTATAATCCCAGTAGTTCAGGAGGCTGAGGCAGGAGGATGGAAAGTTTGAGGTCAGCCTCAACAACTTAGTGGACCCTGAGCAACTTGGCAAGATCCTGTCTCAAAAGAAAAAATAAAAAGGGTTGGGAATGTGGCTAGGTGGTTAAGTGCCTGTGGTTCAATCCCCAGTGTCAATAAAAAAAATAATAAATAAAAAAGGGAAAGGAAAAGAGAAAGAGGGAGACACAGAACCTGGTCAAGCCAGCTTTGTGCAATTCCTGGAGACACATGCATTGTCATAGTGACATGTGAAAGATCACTGTGAAGTCTCCAAGAGCAGTACCATGGACGTGTCATGAAAGAGAAGTCTCTGACTTTCAATGTGACATTTTTCTGCTGGTGTTTATGTCCTCTCAGTATAGAGCCATGGCTACTACTGGTTCTAACTTGAAGAAACCTTATAGAAATATTTCCTCCTTTGATCTAAGAAATGTTATCACCTACACTCTCTTTATAGCCCCAAATACCTTTCCTGTCCAGAGCCTCTGACCAGATAACTGAGGCTGAGGCATTGTCTTAAGGAGATGGCCTGTGATGTCTTTGGAAGGACAACGGGGGTGGAGGAAAGGCCAGATAGTCTTGTTTGTATCCACTAACACCTAAGCACAGGAGCCCAAGGCCTTCGACCTCGGTCTTAAGAAAACAGGGACAGGTAGGTTTCAATAAAAAGAAAGATAGTCGTGTGGGTGAGGTGGAAAATGGGAAAGCTATCCATCTTGCCTGGGAGAAATAGAGGAAGGAACTCTTTACCTTTAGCGATAGGAGGGGAGGTGAATGGCATGTCCCTGGGCTTTCAGAGCAGCCCGAGAATAACAGCAGGCTTGGCATGGCAGGCACTGAGTGATGAGGTGGCTGTCATAGGTGGTCATCACAGATAAACACCCTGAAAATAGCTCAGAACAAATTTCTGGGATTCTTCACAGGACCTTAATAGTACAGCTCTCCTACCTTTGAATGCTCAAGTGAAAACATTGTTTTCATTAAAGGAACCAAGAGAGGGCGCTGTTGCCAAACTCAAGCTGCATTCAACTCCTAAACCATTTTCCAATAGGGTAAAAATCTCCCCCTTCCTACCCCAATCTATAAAAATTCGTCTTTCTGAGCAATCCCAGGCTGTTTTTTCTTCAGCTTCCTGACCAGCTGTGGTGAAGACATTTGTTTACAACAGGATCTCTGCTGAGCATATGCTGTATGAATAGGGTAATTCGACATCCTAGTAGAACCCAAAGAAATACACCAGGATGACCGTTTTGGCAGCGTTATGTCGTTGCATACAGAATGCACGTAGTTCTTGTTTTTAGGAAGCCAAATATGCTTGCACTCTCAAGGAATCTACAGGGAATTTAGAAAGTGAGGCGAGGGGAAGAGTGAAGGCTGTACACCTTAGGGCAACAGAGTATATACGCACACCTCACACCACACACACCATGCGCATGCATGCACACACATACACCTGTGATTGATCTGGATGGGCAGGGACTTTGGTTCATCCCAGATGGCTCCGCCAGGGCCTAGCATCCGTGTCTGCTACCTAGTAGGTACCTATAAATATCTTTGACTCATAACTGATAATGTTCAATATGAACATTTATTGAAAAATGAGAAATTTCAATACCTGACTGTTCAGTATATGAAACACTAAATAACCTTTGACTGTTTTAATTGATTTTTAGAATTTGACCAGCTGAATTGGTTCTTTGATTAAAAATCACGTAGAGGAGTGAACTCAGTGAACACATTGACCAAACGTGGCCTGTTTCACCTCAACTGTCCTGACAGCCTCCCATTCTTCTTTGATGTTCTTTCTTGTGGTACCCTTGGCATCTCCTTTGCTGAGACCATAGACTGTGCTCCCAGGCTGCAGGTGAGATGCATACACAGTGGGCTGTGCTCCCCAGGGTAGTTCAATGTGCCCCTCTCCACTCCCCTCCCCCCAGGAAGGCAGCAGAACGAGGTTACCATGGGTAAGACGTGCCCGTCTGTACCCAGGTTTCCTCATAGGTGAAATGAGATCTGAACACAGAACACTCTCTCCTCTTTCTCCAGTGCTCATTGTCCCTAAAATCCACCCATCTTGGTGTAGGTCAGGAGGTATCAGATAGGTTTCCTAGTATAGGGCAGTGGGATTCAGAGCATGACCCCCTACATGACCTGTAGCAGTGTCACCTGGGAACCTGTTAGATGCACATTTTCTGCCCCTCTCTTGACTTGAAGAATCAGAAATTGTTGGGAAAGGGTGCGCTTCTTACCCATAGGTAAATATCCCACACAACAGCAGGCTTGTTGCCTGTATAGAATACCTTTCCAGGTGCAGACTCAGGGAGCCTCTTTGTTCCGCAGAAGCTGTGTGCCAGTGGTCCCCAGGCAGGCCTGTTTTAATATTTAAGACTTCACCGAGGTCCTTGCTCTAGGAAGGACCAAGGGAAGTACACATAGATGGATGGGTAAATTACTCTGCATTGGCTGCCAGGAGACACCTTCTGGCCATGGGGAACCAAAGTACACTATTGAAGCTGATCTTGTTCGGTGTCTTCTCTGTGTAGATAAATGCTCTGTTCTACTCAGTGCTCGACTGCATTGTGTTTTCTTTGACTGCCCCAATTTCCAGATCAATGGGCAAAAATGTTTGGAGTCCCTGGTAGTTAGTGCCAGTGCTCTGATTGATTGGCATTCTGGAAATTAGGCCTACCAGTCTCTGATTTAGAAGGTCCCCCAGGGATTCAGATCATTCAAAATTAAGCTCCAGTTTAGTGTGATTGCGTAGTGGGAAGAGAGGTGTCAGAAGGTCATGGGGAGGCAGGGCACTGGAGGCCAGAGAAACTGGATCAAGAAGGGGCTCCCAGTTGGGAAACAAAAGTCACATAGGGTGTCTGGAGTGTGGCAAGAGGCCTTGGAGAGGGGCAGGGGATGGCAGCATGGTGGCCAAGAACATGGGCTCTTGATCTGACTGCTTGAACCAGCTTTTCCACTTCTTATATGTGTGACCCATGGCAAGAGGCTTAAATTCTCTGGTCTCTACTTCTTCATTTCTAAAACTATTACCAGGCTGATAGTACTGTAGTGGTCCCAGTTAGCATCCACCCATGTGCCTTTGACTTAGTCTCCTTGGACATGCCTAGCTAATGCCTTTGCTCAACACTCTTCTTGAGTGGTGGAGCTTGCTTTGCCTGTCCAACTGTCCTCCCCTTGTTCTCCTGATACCATGGTGGCCTCAAACAGTGCCTGATGGGACTGGTGTGCAAAACATCTAGCTCTCTGGCCCCTTTTGTGAATAAACCTGAAGCACATGTTCCACACTGCTTCTAGAGTATTCTCACAGAAATAATCTCCTCTTTGGTAACTGGCATCATCTCTCAGCCCCCTCCCTTCCCTGCCTCACTTCCCTTCATTCCAAGGCCTGCTTGCAAAGACCACCTTCCAAATAAACAATTTACCCTTGACGTCTTGCTTCAAGGTCTTCTCCTGGGGAACCCAAGGTAACCCAGCAGTTGATATGAGGATTCATGGAGTTGGTGCTAAGAGCTGAGCTTGGCAAGTAATAAGCATGCAATAAATGATTGTCATTAGTTTTAGTAACTGAGCACTGAGTATGGAGTCAGGAGACAAGTCCGGTCTTGCTTTGCAACTTAAAAGTTATGGGAGCTTGAGTAAATCAGTTAACCCTGCCAAGCATCAGTTTCAGTCTCTTCAGGGCTGTCCTGAGAATAAAATGGGAGAAGAGCTCTGTAAATGCTTTGCAAACTGTGAAGGCATATATCAAAATGAGAGATTAGAAGTGCCAAAAGTTGAGAATTAGGTCCATCTACCCCCACCACCCACACAGGAAGACTTCCTCAGATTCAGATAGAACCTTCTAAGACCAAGTCCCTGACCAGAGAACTGCTGCTGCTTCAGTTCTCAACTGACCTGGGGAGGGGTGGGAATGCAAAAGGGGGATTTTTCAGCCTTATTAGTTTGAGAGGGCAGTATGGAGTCCTACAAAAGTCAGGTCCTTTTGTCCATCCACTGCTGAGCATTGGGGGCAGATTGTCTTAGGAGTCATGAGGATTTTTTTTTTTTTTTTTGAGGCCTTTACAAATGGGTATATTAAAATAGGAAGCAATGCTAAATAGAGTTACAACTACAATGGTATAATTTAAATAGTCACCTTTTATGAATCAGATGCTTATAGCAGGAAAAATGCAATAAAACAATTGTATTGTCAATATCCTAATTAAACTATTCATCAATTGACTGTAGTATGGAATAGACATAGGTGTAGTGGTCCAGGGTAAATTTAAGGTGAAAGCTTCTCTTCTGAATTCAGAGGGTTTTGATCTGGAACATACAACCTTATTTGATGTCTATAAAAAATAGATTTAAGCATATCTAATTCTGAATTCACTTAAGCAGACAGTGATTGGTGAATAAGCATTCCATCACTTCACCCTGGGATAAGTGTGAGAGGACAACTTGCATAACATGCTCACAGAACAAGACAAGCAAATGTACTTGTCTGGTTCAAGTACAAAGTTCCTAGTTATAGATTAGTTTGTGATTTCTGACTGGTAAAGTTTAAACTTTGTTTTAGGTTTATACTGGACTTCAGTCTGCTTAAGCAGGAACCCAAGCCACCAGAATCTTCCCACCAAATTACCTTTTTTTTTTTTTTTTTTTTTTTTTAACACAGAAGATGTTCAATGTGCCTTTTCTCCCTCCAAGCAAGCAAGGCCATTTTGAAGGTGAAGGTCCTTCTGGGGACTCCATGGAATATGGGTGATAGTAGAGAAACAGAATAGGGATTTATTTGGGGACAATGGCAGTCATCTGGATTGAGGCTCTGAAGACTTAAACTTAAGCAGAAATTGTGATAAAGAGGTGGCACAAGAGACCAACAGAGATATTTTGAACAGAGAATCTTGTGCTTTTTATTTTTTCATGAATGTGAAATAACAGAAATGCCAATAAAATTAACATGGGGACATTTAAAAAAAATGAGAAGAATTAGTTCAATTTCTTCAAGCTTCTAGAAACTGGTAACTTCCCTCAGGGTACTTTGTCCATCTGCTCAAGAAAGGGGCAGTTTCTACTAGGGCAAATGACTTGCCATTCATTACCCTTCCAGCAATGCACATGTGTATTTTCCCCCTGATGAATGTTTTTGCTTAAAACAGACAGGCAAGAGCCAGTGGGAGCTATTGTGTTCCAGGCAGCTGATGTTGCTGACAAATGGCATTTCCTATCTCATGCCCTTTCAGACTAAGTTATGGGTGGTGAAAAGACTGAGATGTAGCATCTGTAAATGTCCATCCTTCTTGTGGTGAACTAGAAGCAGGGGATTTGTCAGGAAAGGAGGATGGAGAGGACTTCTTCCTCTTAGAGATCATGTGGCGAAGAACTCAGGCCCAGCGACCCAGGAGCTTCAGTGAGGACCCAGGCCAACCTGCCTGTGTGTTTCAGATTCAGTGACAGTGATCCAGTGCCCACACCACAGCTCCCCATCTACCAAGGCGTTTGGAAGCCTGTGCAGCCATCTTGGATTATCCACGAAGATGAAGTTGCCATCTTTAGGTGGGGTAGCTCCCATCCTGAGACACCTGCTGGAGACTAGAAGCTCATTGTCAGGAACCTCTCATTCATCAGGCTACTGAAGACTGGAGGGTTTGAATAGTGTATGACAGTTATGATGTAGGTTTTTTTTTAATTTTAACTTTTTAATTTTTTTAGTTTTTATTCTTTTATCTTTCTCTATTTTCCTCTTACTTATCTGTTTCCTCAAAGTCTCTTTCTCCCTTTTCTCATGCTAACAACAAACTGTTTTGATCCCACTTTCGCTCTTCCAATGATCTAGTACCTCTGTACATTCTCTTCCTATTCCGTTAACAGTTACATTCTACACCCCTCCCCATCCTCTTTGTCCACCATTAGAAATAGCCAATCTATTGGATATACTGTAGATAATAATCAAACTCATCCTCTCTGTCTATTACAACAATACTGTTAACATCTTCATCGGGGCTATTTGATTCAAGTGTTTGTATTGGGTGCTGCTAATATTGATCTTCCCCTTAAAGGTGAAGCACAGGAAACCTGCAGGGACACTATAAACCTAGAGGGGGGAAACTGTAATACCTCAGACCCATACTGCTAGTGGGGAAGATACATGAACAACATGAAAAACCAAGGGAAGAAAGTGTCCCAAACAAAACAAGATGCTATATTAATAGAATCCAATGATGGCACAGTAAAAAAAAATGTCAGAAAAGGAGTTCAGAATGTACATAATTAAGATCTGCAAAGTAAAGGATGAGATAAGAGAGCAAATGCAGGCAATGATAGATCACTCCAATAAAGAGATAAAAGAGCAAGTGCAGGAAACAAAAGACCATTTTAATAAAGAGATAGAGATTCTGAAAACAACAACCAGAAATCCTTGAAATGAAGGAAACAATAAACCAATTTAAAAACTCGATAGAAAGCATCACCAAGAGACAAGATCACTTGGAAGACAGAATCTCAGACAATAAAGAAAAACTATTTAATCTTAAAAATAAAGTTGACCACACAGAAAAGATCTAAGAAATCATGAACAGAACCTTCAAGAATTATGGGATAACATGAAGAGACCAAATTTAAGAATTATTAGGATTTAGGTAGGTGAAGGCACAGAGATACGAACCAAAGGAATGAACAATCTATTCAATGAAATATAAGAAAATTTCCCAAACCTGAAGAATGAAATGGAAAAATCAAATATAAGAGGCTTACAGGATACCAAATGCACAAAATTGCAACAAATCCACACCAAGGCACATTATAATGAAAATACCTAACATACAAAATAAAGAGGTTTTTAAAGGTTGCAAGAGAAAAGTATCAGATTACATATAGGGAGAAATCAATACGAATATCAGCAGATTTCTCAGCCCACAACCTAAAAGCTAGGAGGTCCAGGAACAACATATTTCAAACTCTGAAGGAACATGGATGCCATCCAAGAATCTTAGACCCAGCAAAACTAACCTTCAGATTTGATGACAAATAAAATCCTTCCATAATAAACAAAAGTTGAAAGAATTTACAAGTAGACAGCCTGTACTATACAACATTCTCAGCAAAATATTCCATGAGGAGGAAGTGAAAAACAACAGTGTAAGTCAGCAAAGGGAGGAACTAACCTAAATGAAAAGTCAATCAAAGGAGAAACCAAGTCAAGTTAAAAACCAAAAATAAGCCAAAATGACCAGCAATACAAATCATATCTCAATAATAACTGAATATTAATAGCCTAAACTCATTAATCAAAAGCATAGATTGCCAGATTGGATTAAAAAGAAAGACCCAACAATATGCTGCCTCCAAGAGACTCATCTCATAGAGGAAAACATTTGTAGACTAAAGGTGAAACAATGAGAAAAAATATACCATGCACAAGGACTCATTGAAAAACTGGGGTCTCCATCCTCATATTAGATAAAGTGGACTTCAAGCCTAAGTTAGTCAGAAGGGAAAAGAAGGACATTTCATACTGCTTGAGGGAACCAGAAAATAGCAAGACATAATGATTGTAAATATTTATGCCCCCCAAAATGGCACATCCATGTACATCAAACAAATCCTTCTCAATTCCAGGAACCAAGTAGACACAACACAATAATACTGGGTGACTTTAACACACCTCTCTCACCACTGAATAGATTCTCCAAACAAAAACTGAACATGGAAAATATAGAATTAAATGATACAATCAATGATTTAGACTTAATGGACATATATAGAGTATTTCATCCATCATCGAGTATGTATACTTTCTTTTCAGCAGCTCATGGATCCTATTCTAAAATAGACCATATGCTATGCCAGAAAGCAGCCATTAGTAAATAAAAAAAAAAAAAAAATAGAGATACTACCTTGTATTCTATCAGATCATAATAGAATGAAATTAGAAATCAATGATAAAATAAAAAACGGAAACTACTCCAACACCTGGAAACTAAATAATATGCTACTGAATGATGCATGAATAGCAGAAGACATCAGGGAAGAGATAAAAAAAAGTTCTTAGAGGTAAATAAGAACAATGATACAACATATCAAAATCTCTACCACATTCTGAAAGCAGTACTAAGAGGAAAATTTATTGCATGGAGTGCGTTCAATAAAAGAATAAAAAGACAACAACTAAATCACCTAACATTACATCTCAAAGCCCTAGAAAAAGAAGAACAGATCAACACCAAAAGTAGTAGAAGACAGGAAATAATTAAAATCAGAACTGAAATTAATGAAATTGAAACAAAAGAAACAATTCCAAAAATTAACAAAACAAAAAATTGGTTCTTTGAAAAAGTAAACAAAATTGATAAGTCCTTAGCCTCACTGACAAAGAGAAGGAGAGTGAAAACTCGAATTACTAACATTTGTGATGAAAAAGGAAAAAAATCACAACAGACATCATTGAAATGCAAAACATAGTTAGAAGCTATTTTGAAAATCTATACTCCAACAAAATGGAAATCTTGAAGAAATCAACCCATTTCTAGAGACATATGATCCTCCCAAACTGAATCAGGAGGACATACACAATTTAAGCAGATAAATTTCAAGCAAGAAATAGAAGGTATCGAAAGCCTACCAACCAAGAAAAGCCCAGGACCAGATGGATTCTCAGCCAAGTTCTACAAGACCTTCAAAGAAGAACTAATACTAACACTCCACAAAGTATTCCATGAAATAGAAAAGGAGGAACCCCCCCCCCCAACTCATTTTATGAAGCCAGTATCATCCTGATACGAAAACCAGGCAAAGACACATCAAGAAAAAAAAAAAAAAAAACTTCCGACCAATATCCCTGATGAACATAGATACAAAAATCCTTAACAAAATTCTGGCAAACCACATACAAAAACACATTAATAAGATAGTGCACGGTGATCAAGTGAGGTTCATCCCAGGAATGCAAGCTTGGTTCAACATTCAGAAATCAATAAATGTACTTCATCACATAGACTTAAAGTTAAGAATCATATGATTATTTCAATAGATGCAAAAAAGCATTTGATAAAATACAGCACCCCTTCATGCTTAAAACACTAGAAAAAAATAGGAATAGTAGGAACATACCTCAGCATTGTAAAGGCTATCTATTCTGAGCCTATGGCAAACATCATTCTAAATGGAGAAAAACTGATAGTATTCCCTTTAAAAACTTGAACAAGATAGGGATGTCCTCTTTCACCACTTCTATTCAACATCATCCTTGAAATATTAGCCAGAGCAATTAGACTGACCAAAGAAATTAAAGGGATACGAATAGAAAAAAGAAGAACTCAAACTATCCCTATCTGCCAATGAAACTCATCAATCAAAAGACACAGACTGGCAGACTGGATTAAAAGTAAAGGCCCAAAAATATGCTGCCTTCAAGAGATTCATCTCATAGATAAGGACATGATTCTGTATTTAGAGAATCCACAAAACTCCTCCAGAAAACTTCTAGAACTAATAAATGAATTCAGCAAACTAGCAGGATATAAAAGCAATATGAATAAATCTAATGCATTTCTATTCGTAAGTGATGAATACTCTGAAAGAGAAATTAGGAAAACTACTCCATTCACAATAACCTCAAACAAAAATACTTGGGAATCAATTTAACAAAAGAGGCGAAAGACCTCTGCGATGAAAACTATAGAACACTAAAGAAAGAAATTGATGACAATCTTAGAAGATGGAAAGATTTTCCACATTCTTGGATAGGCAGAATTAATATTGTCAAAATGGACATACTACCAAAAGCACTATACAGATTCAACAAAATTCCAATTAAAATCTCAATGATGTTCTTCATAGAAATAAAGAAAGCAATCATGAAATTCATTTGGAAGAATAAGAGACCCAGAATACCAAAGCAATCCTTGGCAGGAAGAGTGATGCAGGAAATATCACAATACCAGACCTTAGACACTACTATAAGGAAATAGTACCAAAAACAGCATGAAATTGGCACCAAAATAGACAGTTAGATCAATGGTATAGAATAGAAGACACAAAAGAAAAACCCCACATAAATATAGTTATCTCATACTGGCAAAGGTGCCAAAAACATACAATGGAGAAAAGATAGTCTCTTCAACAAATAGTGCTGGGAAAACTGGAAATCCATATGCAATAAAATGAAATTAAACCCCTATCTCTCACCTTTCACAAAACTCAACTCAAAATGGATCAAGGACCTATGAATTAGACCAGAGACCCTACACCAAATAGAAGAAAAAGTAGGCCCAAATCTTCATGTTGACTTAGGATAGGACTTCCTTAACAAGACTCCTAGAGTACAAGAAACAAAAGCAAGAATCAATAAATGGGATAGACTCAAACTAAAAAGCTTTTTCTCAGCAAAGGATATAATCAAGAATGTGAAGAGAGCCTACAGAGTGGGAGAAAATCTTTTCCTCACACATTTCAGATAGAGCACTAATCTCCAAAATTTATGAAGAACTACACCAATAATACAAGAACCCAATCAATAAATGGGCTAAGGAACTGGACAGACATTTCATAAAAGAAGATATATAATCAACCAACAAATATATGAAAAAGTGTTCAACATCTCTAGTAATTAGAGAAATGAAAATGAAAACCACCCTAAGACTTTGTCTCACTCCATTTAGAATGCCTATTATCAAGAATATAAGCAATAATAGGTGTTGTCAAGGATGTGGGGAAAAAGGCACATTCATACATAATTGGTAGAGTTGCAAATTGGTGCAGCCACTCAGGAAAGCAGTATGGAGATTCCTTATAAAACTTGGAATGGACCCACCATTCAACCCAGTTATCCCACTCCTCAGTTTATACCCAAAGGACTTAAAATCAGCAAAGTACAGTAACACAGTCACATCAATGTTTATAACAGCTCAATTCACAATAGCTCGATTGTGGAACCAACCTAGATACCCTTCAATAGATGAATGGATAAAGAAACTGTGGTATATATATAATGAAATATTATTCAGTCATAAAGAAGAATAAAATCATGGCATTTGCAGCTAGATGAATGGAATTGGAGAATATTGTGCTAAGTGAAATAAGCCAGCCCCAAAAAACCAAAGACTGAATGTTTTCTCTGGTAAATGGAGGATGATACATAACAGTGTGGGGTCAGGGGAGGTGGTAAGGGAAGAATGGAGAAATGTTGGATTGTGTAGAGGCAACTGAAGGGAGAGTAGGGGTTGGGTGGAAGGTAAGGTGATGGAATGAGACAAACATCATTACCCTATGCACATATATGATTACACAAACCGTGTGACTCTATATTGTGTACAACCAGAGAAATGAAAAGTCATACCCCATTTGTGTACAATGAATAATAAAAAAAAAAGATCATATGGCAGCAAGAGCGGAGCTCAGCTGGGGTTCCTTTAAAGCTGACCAAGGTCCCTCCTCTGACATAGAACTTGACTCACCACCAGCGGAAGGTCTAGGCAGTTTCATCCTCATTTCAGACCAATTACTTAACTTCAAGAAACTCAGGATCACCAACCAAAAAAACAACAACCTGATAACATGGTGCCCTTATTGAGACTGTGTGTGTGTGCGTGTGTGTGTGTATGTGCATGTCTAAGGAGGGAAAGTACTACCTTCATCCTAAGAGAATAGTCACGCTTCATCTTTGGGGTCAGCAATCCCCAGAAGGTCCATTACAGCCTTTGTGTCTTAGAACAGAAGACGGATTTCTGGGCATGGGGGAAGAGCTCGGAGCTAGACTTCTGTTGTGGGGGACAGCCCAGTAAGAGAAGAGGAGAGAGGCAGATGCTGGGAGTCAGGGAGAAGCAAGTAGTTGGGTCCAGGAGACAGAAGTCAGCCTCCCAGTGACTTCATGGTAGTGTCCTGTGACAAGTGATGGGATGTGCGAAGGAGTCTAGTGCGGAGGCAGAGGAAAGGCTGGAGCAGTGGACTTGCAGACTGAGGTAAAACACCCCTGTTTCTTTGGCTGGAGGAGGGGAATGAAATCACCTGATTTTTTTGACTACCAATTGGAGCAAAAACAGGGAGAAGCCTCAGAGGAAGTAATATATCCAGAGTTCTGGTTTTCCAAAGTGAGTTCTTTGGATTCTTATCAGACCCTGGGAAGGGCACAGGATCTCTCTAATATGATTGGGTTGTCTTCCCTACCACCTTTAAACCCATAAAGTAATGTCATGTTGAATTTCACCTTAGTATTGTAGAACTAAATTCATACCCCAAATATTAATAGCAACATACAACTCCAGGTTTTATGGGGTCTGAAGCTTGTGAGACTGGGGAAACCCTCTTTAAGAAAAAGAAGGCCAGAGTATGAACACACCATTAGGCATGGAGTTGACTATTTCTTCCAAGTGAGAGCAGAAATCATAATAAGGCATACATGTTTTTAGCACTGATGACTTTTTCATCCTGTGGCTGCCATAACAAGTGTCCACAGACTTGGTGGCTTAAAACAGCAATGTATTCTCTCACGGATCTGGAGACCAGAAGTCTGACCTTGAGTAGGAGGCAGGGCCATGCTCCTGCAGGCTCTAGGAGAGACTCCTTCTTTGCTTTGTCGTCTTTTGGTGGCAGCCTGTGAATCTTGGCTTCCTCAGTCTTCATGGCCAGATTGTTCCTCCTCTTCTGTCTCCTCTCTGTGTCACTTATAAGGACACCTGCCATTGGACTTAGGGTCCATGTATAACCCAGGATGATCTCATCTCAAAAATCCTTCACCTAATTGAAGCTACAAAACCCTTTTTCCCAATAAGATGATGTTGGCCAGGCTCTAGGGATTAGGACCAGGACAGAACTTTTATAGGCCACAATTCAACCCTCTACATTGGCAAATGCCACAAATATCACAAACGTCATGCACATAACATAAAATTTTTATTAAATAGTTGTAGGATACACCTCTGAATACTTTTTCCTGGATACATCGGATACATACATCTCCATATGACAATAATTTTATAATTTCATATTTTTAATAGAAAAAGCAGGAAGAAATTCAAACTTACTCTGCCATGATTGATTAAAGTGTATTATGATTGACAGTTGGGATGCAGAACACATCATTCTACAAATTTGCTGCTTGCACTACTATAGGTCTATGTCCAATAAACACAGGTGTTCTGATAAATTTTATTTCATGAAATTCATATAAAAAAGAAGGGGAGAAATGGGGGAACTTTTTAGTTTCCTAAGGTTGCTGTAACAAAAAACCATGAACAGGGTGACTTAAGACAGCAATGTTGTAGTCTCCCACCTTATTGTTATGGGGGATAGCAGCCCATCATCAAGGCATCAGCAGAACCACACTCCCTCTGAGACTCTGCATAGTCACTTTGCAGCTTCTCTTGCTATTCTTAGTCCTTGGCTGGCAGCTTTATCTTTCCAATCTTGGCTTCTGTTGTTGCTTGGTATTCGCTATGTGTCTGTGTCTGACTTTCTTCTTGTTAGGTTACCACATGTCATTGGATTAGAACCATCCTTTTCCAGCATGCCTTCATCTTAATTTACATATTAATTATATCTTCAATTACCTTATTTCCAAAATGGTCACATTCACAATGGGGGGATTAAGACTTCGATCTATTAAAGTTTATGAGAGGCCCTTGTTTTGGACTGAGTTCTTGCCAGTAGGTCCCAGCAAACCAAATGAAAGAGTCACTTTCATTAATGCCAAATAGTAATTAAATGGAAACATTAACAAAACAGGAAAATCCCCAAACAGCCCAGTTTCCCAAAAGACAGGAAATTGACATCAACCAATCAAAAGGGGTCTATCAACCTAAGCCAGCATGATAAGGACATTCCCTTTGCTTAAACCCATGTGAGGACACTGACCCAATGTTATCCAATCTGGTTTTTGCTTTACGCTGTTTCCTTGTTTTGATTTAAGCTACCTGAGAAAAATGTTCAATGAAGCTACATCTTTTTTGGTAGACTAGATGCTGTCCAGTTCATGAATAGCTAATAAAAGCTGATTTGATCTTTAAAACTTAATTTCTTGCACTTTTGTTTTTGACATACCTGTTCTTTGGGAGACATAATTTAGTTGCATTTATAATTGTATATGATGCATTATTCAGTATATAGTAGGAGATCCCTCAGTTTTGACTATGCATGAATGGGAACTGGTCCTCCACTTTGTTTTACCCATCTGATGATGGAGGTCATTTTCCACAAACCCATTTCTAGCTTTGGGAATTTTAAATCTGGTTTATTGTAGGTGTCATAATTTTCTGGTGTGATGGGGATGCATAATAAAATTTAGAAACCTCAAATGAAAGTCCCAGAGAAGGATCAAGGAAGAAGGCCATAATGCAGAAAGGAATGTCTTAGTTGAACTTGAGTTCTCTCACCATGGAGAACACAGAATGGACCCTTAATTTCTGAAGATTCCAGGAAGGAACACAGTTTTAAAAATCTTCTTAACTTGCTACCTATTTTGAGGTTGTACAATGCTTTCAATCTGGAAATTGTTCCAAATCCTCTCTCTCTCCTACCTTCTTGTGTTTAGGGGCTTTGGCACAAACAACTGTTCAATATACTTACCCTTAAATCACCCTTTCTGCCAAGATGAGACCTGACCCAGACATCCCTGTCTCTGAGCCTGAGCTTCTTTGGCCGCTGGGACCCCAGCTGCAGAATGACTTCATTTACATTGCTATTCAGAAGCAAATGGCGCAGCTCAATGGAAAGTCTTTCATTTTTAACAAGTAAACCAGTATGTGGCATTTTTCTTTTCCTTACCCTGCAGGATAAAATGAACCTTGCAGATGTTCCTATAATGCTAGGAGAATAGGATTCACAGATGAGCTGCCGAGAGTGGCTTGGCTCCATTACCAGGCTCGCCAGTTGCCATGTGGCTTGTGGTCAAGTCAGAGGGAGCAGCTGTAATTTACATTTGCAAACTGACTTCATGGCTGTGATCAGAGTGCCAGAAAGCTCATTTGTACAGTCCTTCCTCAGGCTGCAGTGACTGTCTCCCCTGATAAGAAGGTCTGGACTGGAATGGAGGGGTGAGCTAACAGCACCTCCTTGGCCTGATGTAGTTGTGGGAGATCTGCTTTCTCCGATTCCCATGGTCGTGATTGGGCAGTGATAGTCCATGGACAGTGATCTGTAGAAGTCACTGAGCTAGGTTCTGGGAGACCGCAAAGCTGGATCCCTTCCCATGACTCAACAGCAGGGCGGGGGTGGGAGAGTGGCCAGAAAAAGAAAAGGAGTATTATACAAATTTAGGCCCATGATGACTTTTTAAAAACAGCCATTACTTTAACATGGAGGGGCAGACAGACGGTGGGTTTATGCTGATGCTGACAGGATTCTCCTTTTCAGAAATTTAGCCTGCCCTTTACCCTTTCTGGCCCCAGGCTGATTTTCACCTTTATTTAGCTACTATGGGACTGAGCCATGTACCAGCACATACAAGCAGGCATCACAAAAATACCAGTGCCCAGACTGTGCATTAGAAACATTTTGAATATTTTTCATAGCTAGAGGCATTTTATTGTCATTAGTGCCAGAATTCTTAATTAGGGAAAGAAAATTCATGACAATATAAAGAATTCTGTAAGGGAATGAATAGAAAGTGTCAGTTTACCTGCTTGATTAGCTTAAAAATGTCATGCATGCACAGCTGCATATACAAATATATTTGCAATTATATAATTGTTGCTGATAACATCTGTCTCCACGCTAAAGTGCGAACCCCTTGAATATAAGGATAATGTCAGTTGGAGTCTGGAAAATAAGAACCGAATAAAACAATGAACACTTTCCAACCATGAAATGCATGTTGCCATCGCCTTATCATCCGTGGCTATAGATGACTTTTACAAAAAATCCTGATCTCGCAATCTGGATGACATAATGCTTTGGAAATATCTTGGATCCTGTTATTTAGCTTATAAGTAACCAACAAATGTAGCTGCTGTGCTCTAGAGTTGTTGGTTACTTTTAAGTTAAATAAATCCATCATCAGGTTTCCATGGAGAGTAGTCATTCTACAGGTGGCTCCCAGCCTCTGACCGAGGCAGGTATACTCCCCATCAGCCTTGATAAACTTCCCTAGAATTACACTGCAGTCTCAGTCTGCCAACCAACCTTTTTCTCTTGCTTTTTCTGAAAGCAGGGAAATCTTCTGCCTGTTTCCTAGAGTAAAGCTTGTGAAAAAGTGAATTAAAGAGAAGAACCTGAAACAGAAAACGGAAATGGCCGCCAGGCATGTCCAGGTAGCCAAGGACACCTTTGGTTCCACAGGGACACAGAAGAACAATCAACTATATTCTATGCTCCCTGATGGATATAGCTTAGCTATAACCTTCAGGCATATGTTTTCTCCCAGAGTTTAGTTGTTACCTTAGGAAAAAGAATCAAAAAAGGCAATTTTCTGAAATGAATATATTTCACATTTGAAGTGATTGAATTGTTACCAAATAAACCAGATATGTCTTGTATTTGCACTGTCACTCCTAGCTAAGGGGAGATTGCAGCTCCAGATCCAAATTTAGTTTAATTTGGAACAAATTAAGAAACAAAAGTTTTGCATAGTATTTCTGTGACCTTGAAAAAAGTTTTTCATTGTAGACACACATACCTATTGTATACCTTTTTTAATTCACATAACACTTAAAATAAAGGTGCTTCTCATTTTCAAGGATTGGATACTATTTTACTGAATGGCTACAGCATCATTTACTCCCCTAATCCTTTTTCTTTCCTGGCTGTAAACTGGTAGCACCGCTGAGTTCTTTAATTCCATTTCATTCCTTAGCCTATTACCTTCTCCATCTCTGGATCAGCAAAGGTGCCCTGGGTCCTTCTCATATATACAATTTCTCTGACTTCCCTTTGCTACATCCCTTCTGCATATAGCCAACTTAAAAGTCCTTTCTAGCCTTAGGTTTCCAGTCAGTCCTCCCCATTCATACTGTGTTAGTCAGTTTTTCATTGCTATGACAAGATACCTGAGAAAATCAACTTAGAGGAGGAGAGATTTACTTTGGCCTGTGGTTTCAGAGGTTTCAGGTTATGGTCAGCTATATCCATTGTTGTGGGTGTGTAGTAAGGCAGAACATTATGGCAAGGAGTGTATACAAAGCAAAGCTACTCACTTCAAGGTGGGCAGAAAGCCAGGGGTGGAGAGTGGGGCATGGGAGGTGATAGTGAATGAGACAGAGAGTGTTCAAGGAAGGGACCAGGGACAACATGAACCTTTCTTTCCAGGACATGCCCCCCAAAGACCTGTGTCCTTCAACTAGATTCCACCTCCTACAAATAGTCCATTGAATTATGAACTCATTAACGGATTAATCCATTGATGGATGAGATCAAAGCCCTTATGATCTATTCATTTCCATAGAGCCCTGCCTTTGAATTGCTGCACTGGGGACCATGACTTCAACATAGGAGCCTTTGGGGGACATTTTATACACAATCCATAACACTTCATTAATGAATATTCTGAATATATTTCTCTATTTGTTATTTTTAATGCATACAGAGAAAAGCGTTTCAGAGTCACTTATAACTTAATAACTTAGCATGTTATGGTAAGTATGGATTGGGGAAATGCGACTCCCTCATAAGGGGTGGTATGTTGTAAACTGTGTGGTGATGAGTGACTGGGCTGGTGCCTTATGGACAAGGGACAGACATGCATTTTCTCTGGTCAAAGACT
Source organism: Sciurus vulgaris (assembly GCF_902686455.1). Classification (NCBI taxonomy): domain Eukaryota; kingdom Metazoa; phylum Chordata; class Mammalia; order Rodentia; family Sciuridae; genus Sciurus; species Sciurus vulgaris. The sequence continues at coordinate 142,827,230 of NC_136466.1, forward strand.
GTGCTGGTGTAGTAGAAGTTACAGGCAGATGGATAGGATCTATCTGGTGAGGGAGACAAGTGGATGCAGAATTTTCTTGGAATGTGGTGAGTGCAGCAATTGCAATAGATCTCAGCCCTGGAAGAGGGTTGTGTCTTTGTCAGCTCTGGTGTTCTCGGTGCCCAGAGAACACATGGTGTATTGGAGATTCTCAGTCAGTATTTGTTTGCCAAGCTGGTTTAATAAATGAATGCTGTATAAGGGAAATTTCCAGTAGTTTAGCCTTACTGGAATGTGATATGAGTGGAAGTAATGATCATGGAGACTGAAATACAAATGGAAATGCAATTCATGATGTGTTCTTTGAAGGGGAAATCTTGGAGGCATTTAAGCAGGTGTCAAGATTCATCCTATGTGTCCACATGGCTAGAATATTGTCCCCGCCCATGTTTGGTCAAACACCAGTCTGATGTTGCTGTGATACTATTTTTCAGATAAGATTAACATTTAAATGAGTATGATAATAAAGCAGATTACCATTCACAATGTGGGTAGGCTTCATCTAATCAGTCAAGGACCTTAAGATAAAAAGGCTGGAGTATCCCAAAGAATTAGAAATTTTGCATCTGGACTTGAACTATAGAAGCAACTTTTTCCTGGATCTCCTGTGTACCAGACTGCCCTGCATATTTTACACTTGTCAGTCATCACAAGTATATAAATTCACGTAAATCTCATTACATGGATTGGTTCTATCTCTCTGAAGAACCCTGACAAACACATTATCAAGTTTAGAATTTTAGAATGAACAGATCCCTCTGGCATTGTGGAGGATGATTTTGATCTGTGTGACAGATAGGGATCCGGGAACAGATTTAAGAAGCCATGGTCACAGGAATAGTAAAAGAACAGCCAAGAACACATTTCTTTTAGAAGCAATATTTACCATGTATCTATCAGCAAACATGGTTCTCTTCTCTTGGGATAAAGGTTACTTGGAAACAAATTTAGTGGAGAAGAGAGATGAAGGAAACTCTGAAGTAATGGAAGGGTCCACAACAGCCAGAATAAATGTGTATCAGCCCTACAAGTCTAGATAGTTGTACCATTTAAATTAGAAAGTATTTATGTGAGAGGCCTCTGGGGAAAGCTGGTATAAACAGTTACTTTCTATTCACTGATCATGTCTTTAGAAGAGTGTAATTTAACAACATGAGTAACACTTGGGTTAGGTCAGTGGAGACATGTCCTTGAAAGGGATATTGAGACTACAGCCTCTTCCTTTTTTTTCCTTCCACGATGGCCTTATTTCCTGGCCACCATGAGATGAGTAGTTTCCTCTGCAACATGCTCCCCACATGGTATTAGGCTTTGATTCAAGTCTAAAATAATGGGATCAAGTAGTCCTGAATTGAGGCTCCTGAAACCATGAACCAAAATAAATACACCCTCCTTTTAAGTTGTTTATCTCAGGTATTTTGTCATAGTGAGGGAAAGCTGACTAACAGAAAATTTGGTACTGAGATTATGCCTCACGGTTGGTTCAGAAGACTTTGGAATTGGTTTGTGGGAGGAGTTTGGAAAAGTTTGGAGAAGCAGACTAGAATGTTGTAAGTAGAGGTTATGGGTGATTCTGGTAGAGTTCAGAAGACCAGAATGCTGATTAGAATGAGAAAAGGAAAGACTAAGCTCTTGAGATTTCAGATGGAAATGAGGAATTTATTGGGAATTGGACCAGAAGATGTTCTGGCAAAGAACTTGTCTACATTTTGTCCCTGTCCTGAGACTTTCTGTGAGTCTGAGTTTAAGGTGATAGACTAACTAATTTGGTGGAAGAAACTTCAGGGCAGCATAGCTTTAAGGAAGTGGCATAGGTATTGCTGGCTGACTTTAACGAGATTTACAGTAAGAACTGGAAGCAAGAAGTTGAGTGGAAAGATTTTTTAAAATTTAGTATGACCAGAAAAGAAGTGAGTATAAAGTTTTGGTCAAGGAAGATACAGTTGCTAAAGAGATTAATACCATTAAAAAGAGACCCAGGACTCTGCTCCAGGACAATAAGAAAGATGCCTTGAAGATATTTCATGAACTGACTAACCCCACCCAAGGCAGGCTCAAAAGTATAAAAGTGTAAAATTGTGTCAAAGAATTTCCTTTGAGAAGAAAACCATGGGTGACCTGCTTCCTAGGATGCACAGTGACTGCTTTCTCTGGGATTCCTTCCCCCATGTTCAGCTATCTAGGTTCTCAGAAACAGTTACAGCCATAGTCAAAGGGACCCTGGCTACTGCTCAAGTCAGTTGTAGACTTTGGTGTCATCCATGTGATGCTAGTTTTGCAGGCATACAGAATACAAGAGTTGTGGGGTTATGGAGGCGTCCACCAACATTGTAAAAGAATATTGAAACTCCTGGCAACTTGGATCTCAGACTTCTTAGTCTCCAAAACTATGAGAAATAAATATTTTTGGTTAGGACATCTAGTCTTTGATACCTTGTTATAGCAGCCCCAATAGACTAAGTCATGAGATAATACAGTTAAAATTAAGTTATTAGAGTTGGACCCACACCAACCTGATGGCATCTTTATCTGTCTTTATATAAAGTAGCTGTGTGGTAGGCAGGCACATTGGTGCACCCCTGTAACCCCAGAAACTCAGAAGGCTGAGATAGGAGGATCACAAGTTGGAGGCCAGCATCAGCAATTTAGTGAGACCCTCAGCAACTTAGTGAGACCCTGTCTCAAAGTCAAAAATAAAAAAGGGATGGGGACATATCTATAGCTCAGTAGTAAAGTACCCTTGAGTTAGACCCCAGTACCAAAAAGAAAGAAAAAAAGTTAAAGAAAGATAACTGCCATCTCCAGCTTCCCCTTGGCTCCCTTGCATACCATTTAAATGTTCACCCTAACTATTCATGTGGCCGAAATCCTTTGTTCCTCCTCTGATCATGAGTCGCTGGAGAGGAGGGATTATGATTTGGTCAACTTATCTTTTCAACGCCTAACACTTTTATTCCAATGTGAAGTCTTGGGGGACGTGCCATTGGGCATCTTTGTGCTGCCTTGCTGATGACATGACCACTTGTGCATTTATTTAGTCATTCAAAGTACATCCCGTGAAAGCTAATGTTTTGCCGAGCATAATGCTAGATTCTAGAGAAACCAAATACATAGTATGAATTTATGGATTCAGAGTAATTCATTGTGTGAGCTTATGGATTCAGAGAGAGAGAGAGAGAGAGAGAGAGAGAAAGAAGAGAGTGCACAATGCAATATGATACTACCATTATGGATAGAACTCACTACTGTGACTAAACAGAGAAAAGAGAGTGAACTGTTTCCATCTTCCAACCAAAAGAGAAAGGAAGAGGGCTTCTGAGTATTCCTTAAATGTCTCCTTTTAGATTTACTGGTAGAAATAAAAACAGGGCAATTAACTGGTTCTCATGCAGACCTAGTATTAGGGCATTTGTGATTCCAATAGAGGGCTTTGAAAGTCTACTTTCTGCAACTTAACACATTGTCTAAACCTTAGAACTGGACCAACACCTAGGGAAAGGGGAAGAACTCAGAGCTTGCTGGCTGAGTGGCATTTCCATGCCCTCCTTTCTGAGGTGTATAGAGAGAGCCAGTCAAACCTTTCTTGACAGCCCATGATTTGTCTTACTCAGGCTCTCATCTGGGCTGAAGACTGACATGTTCTGATGAGTTTACTGGCAGTATCTTTGAGTGCCTGCAAGTGTACTGAGTAGCTTTCCAATGAGCCAAGGTAATAGGATGTGGTTAGATATTGACCTGGACAGGAAGTCAGGCAGGAGAGTGTTAAGCAGATCTGCTCCTTGCTCTTTGCTCATTATGCCTCCTCCTACCCCACCTCTCTCTCTCTCCCACTTCTTTGCTCTGCTTCCCCACATTCTACCCCCAAATCAGAAACTTTCAGTCAATGGCGACAGAACCAAATTTGACAAGAACACATGGTCTTTAGAGATAGCCCAGGCCTGGAGCTCTGGGAGCTGAGGAACCAAGGAGGGGAGGCAGACCTGTGTACAGAAAAGCAACCTAAGTGCTTCATTCCAAGGCTTCTCTACTGGAAGTATCCATTAACACTGGCATGTTTACAATGGGAAGAAAAGTGTTTACCTTCCTCTGCTTGAAGAGCTGTGGGCTCTAGGAAATTGAAGTACCTCCTGGCTTTCTTCACAGAGATGCTTCATTCCTCCTGAATAAGGCTGGCCAGCTGGGATGTATGCTCCTGGCTTCCCATATTCCTGTCTTTCTCACTGCTACAAACCAGGTTTCCTAGACTCTGAGAAACTGACCCTGCCAAACAAAGTCATCTAAAAGAAAATAAGTTTTTACTCAAATAGTTAGGAAATATACTAAATATTCCAGAATCATTGAAGGACATATCTTTATGGAAGATTGATTATAGGCAGGAGGATCACAGGTAATGAACTGGAAAAAGTAAACCAGTTGGTCAATCCCTGTGGCAGGCAGGATGAGGAATGTTCCTAAGCAGCATCTGTCCCCACACAGACTACTTCCTGAAGACAAGGTTAGCCACATCCAAAACTCGTTTGACTCAGTTTCGCACACTCATCCTTACTGACCCTGAGTCCCACAGCCCACTACTTTTGACAGTCTTCTACATGATTTTTTTTAAAGTTTCTTAAGTCAAAAAACTCAGTGATTCTGGTGCTCCAAACTTCCCCCAATACCAGTTCTTCTAGTCACTTGAAACAGCTTCCAAGGGCTTTTCAAAGTGAGGTTTGGGGTCACAGGTTCCTCTCCTGTCAATCAAGTGCATAACAGATAGTTTGACAGTTTCAGAGGAAAATACACAGGTGGAATAAAGTTTGAAAATTTTGAAATTTAAGGGCAAATATTATCCCAGAAATTGCAGAATATCAAAATGTCATTTTTTAAAAAAGGATACTGAAGGTCTGCACTAATCCAGTGGTCTCTGCTCATATTCAATGAAGGGTATAGTTTGAATCTGCTAATAGCATTAGTAGATTATTATCTAGGCTTGTTAAGTTTGCATTTTTCCAAGCTAATCTTTTTTGTCTCCAATTTGAAAAATAGATCGACTATCTGGACTGGTTCATTAGAATTTAAAAGTCATGATAAAAATTGATAAGGAAAATTATATAGTATAAAATAATGTAGAAATAAAAAAGGTTAGGCAGGGATCTAATGCAAGTATTTGGATAAAAACATATATTCTGAGACAGACATAACCAAGAATGATGAACACATACAAGCAAGTATAAGAGAAAGTGTGAAGATGATGCATCATAATGAAAATCTGAAATTGTATTTTATTGCTTCTGTACTACTTCTTCCCTTTACTAATGTTTTGTCTGTTGTAAAACCATAAAACAAGGACTTGGAACTCATTAAAACCTCACATAATTTTCAATCAAGACAGAGAAACTCTTCTGAAAGTAATTAATATTTTCCACAATCAGTATAAAATTATGCGTTTCAGGGTAAAGTTGATGGATGCTGCTCCTAAGTTGGAGAAGGGAGCTCCCTAAAATTTTAGTGAAAATGAACCAGTTGGGTGATGCATCCCAGAGTAGCCTGTTACCATGAAAGTTGTCAGAGCCAAAACTGAGTCTCTTGTGTCAAGTCCTAACCACAGAGAGATAAGTAGTAGTAGGTAGAGCTGAGGGGTTATGAAGAAGGGGATCTCATGTTTATGCAATATCTATCACAAAAAACTTGGCCAAAGTCACAGACTTGCACAAAGTGCACCCCAATTTTATATAGAAAATGCTTCTTCAAAGACTCCTGCCCCATGATCTGCCTATTTAATCTTGGACTGATGCCTCCCTTATTATAGATCCTCATGGTCAAAGATTATTGTTTTAATATATCTTATGTAATCCTCCTCACTTTGCCTTTGAATATTTCCCCTTGCCTCAACCTCTTTAAATATACACAGTTTACATGGATTCCATTGTAATACTATCCCAAACACAGGTATTAATCTTTCTCAGTTTATTATTTAGATTGACATTACCTACAACTTTAGTTACATACACAGAGGGACCAGATTTTACAGAGTGAATGTCAAGGGACAATGCACCCTATTTCCACAAGCCTGAACAGCTGTCTCCCAGCTGTTGTGAGCTTCAGAGCTGATGACAGATGTATGCAGATTTCCCACTGCCTTTTGGAAAATATGAGATTTTGATGGGCATAACTGCCAGAGAATTATGTCTGTCTCTGGAGCTTTGATTTATTGGTAAAATCCCACAGACTTAGAGAACAGATGTGGGCCACCCAGCACCATTGGGGGGTGGGTAATGAATCAGTGTCAGTGATGAATATGCATCCTCATGCTTCCTGATGTTCATTGAAAATCATTTTACATCCAGGGGATGTGAATCTGATTATGTTGAGAATCTACACCTCCTTCCCATGTCTGAGCCCAAAGACAGAACACATGCCCTGATATGTGGTCAATTTTGACTCACCACCTCATATGTTTGTCCTCAGCTGTGAATTGGGTGTTTCACACAGGGGTCAACTTTGGTTTTGAATTCCCCATCTGTGCTAACTGTCTATTGTCATTGTGTTGGTTGTCCAATCTCTAAATCCTTTCCTTGTGGTGAGAATCCCCCATTGCATGTAGTACAAATGTAATACTCAATGCCTACTGTCCACCGCAGCACTCAACAATGGAGATTCCTCCTCTCCCCACCCTGCAGTGGCTATGGCATGGACAAATGGTTTGGAATCAGCCAATCAGATGCTCCACCCAGTGTTCACTTTGGAACAAGTGACAAAGAACAAATAGTAAGAATTAATCATGATGGCTTCAGGAGTGTCCAGGAGTTTGCAGGGTCTGACTCTGACAGTGACATTATAGCTGAGTGATCCTACTTTTAAAAAAACTTCCTTTGTGGGACCCTCTATACTGTTTTTTCTTGTATGCTTCCCAAGTCTGGACCTCTAGATGCCAGTCAATCCCGAGAGCATCTCTGAACTTTCCAGGGCAAGTTTTTTCTGCCTAAGACATTCAGTGATGACTTCTGTTGTATACATCCAAATCCCTAATTGATACATATATTTTTTTGGTCCAAATATGTTGGACAGCAGTGACAGTGACAATCAAAAAGGAGAAGTAAGGAGAGTAGGGGAAGTTAAGACAGGTGACAAAAATATGAAGACAGCCAAACGAAAAAAAGGCAAATGAAGCAGATGAACAATTTGGATTCCCACACATCATCAGTTGACCTTTTCTTATTTATCTCTCCACATATAAATAATTTTCCTAAAGACTTCCTTTCCTGACAATCTTTTCCATAATTCAGTCAAGAAGCCCACATAGGGATCAGTGTTAGAATAGATCAGGGATCTGCAAATTATGGACTTTGTCCTCTGCTTTTGTAAATAAAGTTTAATTGGAACACAAATGTGCTTATTCATTTCTGGATTGTCTAAGGCAGCTTTTGAACTACAGCAGCAGAGTTGAATAGCTGAGACAGAGATTGAAATAATTCATTATACAGCCCTTTATAGAAAAGTTGGCTGACCCTTAGGATTAGAACATTGGAATGTCTGAGACTAAAGTACAGAAATGCACTTTCCTACACTACTTCAGAGGGCTAGGGTCCACTTTCCCAGAGGAGAGGAGCAAACCTGGGGGACTATGGAAGCAGTGTAGCTCTCTCTCCTGTGGAACTGCCCACCGGAGACACTGAGAGACCTGGTCTGGAGACATGTGGGGAGCAGAGCACTCACCGCCATGAGGCTAGTTCCAAGGAGACCAGAGACCCAAAGCCAGGTCTTCCCACTCCAGTACTCTGCTTATTACACTGTCTCATCAGAGAGTCTTAATGGAGGACACAGGATTTGACTCTGGCTAAAAAGGGTCTGGGCAAGCCAAAAGCATTAGCTACTTTTCCTTCAGTACCTAAGTACACCTGGCCCTTCATATTCACAGGTTCTGCATCTGCAGATTCAACCAACCATGGATGGAAAATATTTGGAAAATATTTGTTTGTGTACTAAACACGTACAGACTTTTTTCTTGTCATTATTCCCTAAATAATACAGCATAACAACTATTTATATAATATTTACATTACATTAATAATACAAAATGATTAGGTACTTGTAATATTGTGTTACGATATTATAATACTATAATTAGTATAATTGCTTAGTCACCAGCAGGAAGTATAATATAATTTATGTTGACTGATATTTTGTTTCTAATACTTTCCTTTAGCTTTACCCCAGTTTTTGGTATGTGAGTTATATACAAACACTATGCCACTTTATATAAAGGACTTGAGTGTCTGGAAACTTTGGTATAGGAGAGGGGGGGTCCTGGAACCAATGTCTTGCATAATATTTTGTTGTACTAGAGACAAAACATACATTATGAAGCATGAAGATCACTGATCTAGCAGTCAGAAAACATGTTCTAGTTCTGCTGCTGTCACTAACTAGCCATATTATCTTGGGCTTGTAAATCTTTTCAGGACCTTTGTTTTCTCAAACATTAACGGGATTAGGGAATTGAATTAAATGGGCTTCAATTGGCTGTTATTTTCTTAAAATTCTGGGTTACCCTTGTTGCTAATAAAACATGTGACCTCTCCACTAACACACATTCCAATTAGATGCATAAAACCTGCCTGATTTGCATCGAAGTCCTCCAAAATGGGGCCAGTCAAGGATGCAGCCTTGGAGAACAAGCATTTGACTGGATTTGTGGGAAAGCATACAGATTAATGAGGCAAACGTCCCTGAAAGATGAGAGCACCATGTCACACCAGCAGAGAGGAGCCAATAGGACAAGCCTGGGTGGACACCGAGTTTAGAATCCAAGAGTGCCTTTCCTTTACTGCCCAATTTAAAGCTGAGAAAAAGAAATGTATTTGAGAAACCAACCCCAGATCTGCTCCTTTTGTGGTTGGGGTGGAGTGTCTGGAATCAGCATTACTCATGTGGAAACATTTTACTCCTTAATACTTCCAAAATCCTGGAACAGGCTATGGCAAAGCATGAAAGCAGGGAGACAGAGCTGTCCCATTATTGCCCAAATCAAATAATTAATTTTGAAGGCAGACTCAAAGTTTCAGATGGGTTATTCATAAATTTAAAGCACTTTATTCCTTTGGGACGTTGTCTCTATTTCTGAACACAAATCTATGATATTTTAGAATACATATTTGAGAAATAAAATAAGTTAAGGAAATACCTTTAAAATTGCATGAAGTTCCCAAACTATTGGCCACCCATTGGTACTTAACGTTGAATTCTATGCAGGTAAAATTTCTCCCAGATAATTTAAAAAACAGAAAGAGATTTTTTAAAAATTTATTTGAAAACTCAATAAAATCAATTTCCTTTTCTGGTTTAGTAACTAAAAATGCTATTTTAAATTACTTAATCACTAGCAGGAAATATAATACAATTCATGTTGACTGACCTTTTTTTTCTAATAATTTCCTTTAGTTCCCCTCCATTTTGTTTTATTCCTAAGCTGTAATGACAGCTAGTATTTAATGTGATATTTAAAGGTGGTAATTCTAGACCCTGGAATTATAGTCACTTTTAATCTTCACAACAATCATGTAAGACAGATATCATGAGGCTAATTTTATTAATGAGGAAACTGAGGCATAGAAAAGTTAAAGGTAACACTAGAAATTTGAGGAACTGGAACTAAAACTCAGGCAGATATGAAGCTAAAGTCAGATCCATCCATCCAGTCATTAGCAAATATGTATTAGTGTCTATCATATGTCCGGCACTATGTTGGGCATTAAAAATGCATTAAAATAGTATATAATTTTAAAATACATTAAAATATATTAAAATACAAAAAAATACATTAAAATAGAAAAATGATCTCTTAAGAGAAACAATCTAGTGAAAGGGAAAACATTAGTAAAAGTATACAGTAGAAAAACAAGTCCTACAAAGAAAAGACTTTGCTACTCTGTAAATATTTGGGAGAAGAAGCATCCAGTTAAGGATGTCTATTAATCTGGTTGGACAAGATGTAGATGATCTATGGTAACAAATGAGTTCTGAAAGCACAGTGACTTAACACAGTGAAGTTTGTTACTAAGAATAGCTGTCTTATGACAGTCAGCAGAGGGTTCTCCTCCAGCCAGTCACTCAGGAACCAGAGGCTCTGCCATCACAGGAACATGTGGCCTCCAAAGTGTTGGAGGAGAAGAAAGCTGAATAATCTCACTGTATGTTTTTGGAGGCCAAGTTCAGAACTGGTTTGCCTCACTTATACCTACCGGCCAGAATCCAGTAACCTGGTCCCAATTTAACTGCAAGGGAGGCTTCTTCGTGTCTAGGAAGAGAATAATAAAATGGAAACACAGGACTGTGAGAAGTCATGGAAGTCTTCCATGAAGACAGAAGGACTTGATGTGTGGAGGAGGTATGCTACCTCCTCAGGAAGTGCTTGGAGCACCCAAATGGGGGAAGGATTTCCAGCTCTCTAAATCCCTAACCTCCTTTTCATTTGCTTTATTTGAGCTCAGGCAGTGTTTAGCCAATGGGTTCATTCTTAATCTAGTAATTTGGTCTGTATTTTCCATTTACTCGTTCCACAAATGACAGGCTTTTATGGAGTGTTTGCTGAACAAGCTCTATACAATGATAACTATGATATTATTATTTCCCTCAAGGACCTTTCATCTACTGGAAAATATAAGACAGATATGCAGAGGGAATTAAGCAATAGCACAATGAAGATGGTGTTGAACCACCTCAAAGGCATAAACAATAGGAAATACATTATTTCACATAGAAGGCAATTGAGTGGTTAGAAGATTGGGAAGATCAGTAGCTCCTGGGGCACTGACAAAGAGTTTCCTGCACTTGCCTAATGAAGGCCATCCCTAAACCAAGGAGGGTGCACCCAGAGTAGCCCACCAACCTCCTCTCGTGTTCTTTTTCTGCCCCATATTGGTGGTAAGCATGGACTGCTTTTTCTTCAAATGGCAATACATAATGTCTAGAGGCAATGGCCACTTTCTGAACTCAATGTTTTTTTTTACTTTTAAGTCTTCTCCAAATAAAACTTCTCTGGAAAAGATCTGAAAAAGTCTTCAGCATTTAGGTACAAATGAAAAAATGCAACTAAACTACCTCATCTGGGGGACTCTTTTAATTTTATTTGTATTTTAATAAATCTCTAATTGGTTTAAATCAAAGGATCAAACCTTGATATTAAATTCAGAATTCACTGAGCTGAGTATGGGGAGTATTTTTCAGCTGGAAGGGGTAGGGAGAGTTGGGCCACACTCCAGCCACTCCTGAAAATCAGGCAAAGAGATGCCTTCTTTAGCTGCTCTTTAAGTTGGCACTGATATAAAGAGACGTTCAATCAAATACAGTTCCTGACTGTCTGTTGCCAGACCATAACTGATCTCCCTTGGCTCTGGCCATGCTGGAGCACTGTGGGGGGAGGTCACAGGGAACCCGCACATCTCATAATGGCCTCCTTTGTAGAGCTAAACAAATATTTGCCTCTGGCTTGCAAAGCCACATCATGCAACCAGGTTTTTACACATATATTCATATGCATTTACACCCTGCTGCTCACAGTTATGGCTGTGCCAAGGTCCTGGCTGAATAACTGGGGAAGAGGCAAGCAAGAAACAGTGGCCGTCCTAGTGCATCTCAGGAGCCTGATGTCCCCAAGTTCCACTGTGAGCTTTCACAGCCAGAGACAGCTGTGCAGAACTGGGACACTATTCTGTCCCAGGAGCTGGAAGATTCTAGATGTTGTTGACATGCAAATAATAGGTAAGAATCATATCCAACCCTTATGTGTGTTTTTGAAAATCAGATACACCAGGGGCATCCTGGAGCGTGTGTGAAATGATGACCCCAAGTGAGATTTAACAGTAAGCCAAAGTTTAAAATGAATTTAATGATACAGTACTGAGGGGATGTAAAAGGGACCTGTGTTCTGAGACTGGGGACTCTGCTGGGATCCAGGTTTGCCACCCACCATCCATGCTCTTGAGCAGTTGCCTCAGACTGCCATCATCTCATGTGTAAGATGAGCCTGGAGTTTAAACAAAAACATAAATTTAAAAAAAAATTTTAAAAATTGTTTGTTCTAATTAGTTGTACATAACAGTAGAACACATTTATACACTTTGATAGACCATACATAGTATGTAATCTCATTTTTCTGATTATACATATTGCAGGATACGTGAATATGAGGAAATCATGTCTGTTTCACTCTACTGTCCTTCCTACCCCCAAACCCCTTCCCTTCACTTCACTGCCCTCTACCTAATCTAAAGTAACTATTCTTCCCTAGCACCCCCCTTGCCTTATTGTGAATTAGCTTCCTCATATCAGAGAAAACATTTGGCCTTTGTGTTTTGGATTTGGTTTATTTCACTTAGCATGATATTCTCTAACTCCATCCATTTACCAGCAAATGCCAGAATTTTATTCTTCTTTAAAACTGAATAATAGTCCTGTGTGTGTGTGTGTGTGTGTGTGTGTGTGTGTGTGTGTGTGTGTATCACATTTTCTATATCCCTTCATCTGTTGAAGGGTATGTAGGTTGGTTCCACAGTTTAGCTATTGTGAATTGAGCTGCTATAAACATTGATGTGACTGTGTCACCGTAGTATGTTGATTTTAAACCCTTTGGGTATAAACTGAGGAGTGGGATAATTGGGTCAAATGATGGTTTCATTCCAAGTTTTCTGAGGAATCTCCATACTGCTTTCCATAATAGTTGCATCAAATTGCAGTACCACCAGCAATGTATGAGTGTACGATTTTCCCCACATCATCACCAACACTTATTGTTGCTTGTATTCTTGATAATTGCCATTCTGATTAGAGTGAGATGAAATCTTAGTTTGGATTTGCATTTCTCCAATTGCTAGAGATATTTAACATTTTTTCATATATTTGTTGATTGATTGTATATCTTCTGTGAAGTGTCTGTTCAGTTCAAAAATGTAAACTTTTAATTGATACATAATAATTGTACATATTTATGGGATGCAGAATAAAATTTCAACATCTGCACACAGTGCATAATGATTTCATGAGTGTAACTGACATATCCATCATCTAAAACATTTATGATTTCTTTGTGTTGGGAATGTTAAAAATCCTCTCTACTAGCTCTTTTGAAATATGCAATTAAATATCATCAGCCATCACAGTTATCTTACTGTGCTGCAGAACATTAGAATTGTTCTCATCTGAAGATTTTTTAGAAATTTTTTTTAGATATTGACAGACCTTTTTTAAAATTCATTTATTTATATGTGGTGCTGAGAAGCAAACCCAGTGCCTCACACATCTTGGCAAGTGCTTTACCACTGAGCCACACTCCCAGCCCTTGAAGATTTCTTTTCTACGTTTTCATAAATACTCTCTGCTTTTCTTCCCACCCTCCCCAAGACTCCTATAGCAAAGTGCCACAAATGAGACAGTCTAAATAAAGGAATTTATTGTCTCCCAGTTCTGTAGATAGAAGTGTGAGATCCAGGTGTCAGCAGAGTTGGTTTCTCCTGAGGGAATGATCTACTCTGTGCTTCTTGCTTGGCTCCTGGTGGTTTGCTGGCCATCTGGCGTTGCGTGGTTTGTAAATGTCTCGCTCTGATCCCTGCCTTCACCTGCACTTGATGTGCATGGCTGTCTCTGTGTCCAGTATCTGCTTTCCATAAGAACACAGTTGCACTGGATTAAGGTCCACCCTAACAATCTCATCTTAACTTTATCACCTATGAAGATCCTACTTCTAAACAAGGTCATACAGGTACTTGGGGTTAGGACTTTGACATCTTTTTGTGGGGGACACCATCCAATCCATAACACCATGACTCCAGATTCTTGCGGGTATGTTTCTGGCAGCTATCAAGCTGGTCTCCTCTCTGCCATCAGCCTGTTATTGACCTTCCTTGTTCTTGTCTGTAGGAAGGCAGAAAGCACAGACTGGGAGGACAGATGACAGCCAATCCTAATGACTCTTTCCAACTGTGTGACACTAGACAAGTTTCTTTACCTCTCTGAGCTTTTGTTTCTTTATGTATAACATGGGGATGATAGGTTTGTGGAAAGAAGTCAGTGAGCTAAACAAAACAAGTACTTGGTTGACACATGTGAAGTGTCCACAGGTTATGACATTATTATTTATTCCTTTTGAGTCAAGGAGAGGATGGGTCAGTGATTCCTAGCCCTGGATGCATGTCAGAATCATTTGGGGAAACTTCTTAAAAACTCCTGGTGCCCCAGCCCCTTAGATATTCTGACTGAATTGGTCTGGAATTGGACCCAGGCACTGATATTTTTAGAAGCTTCTGGTTTATTTTAATTTCCAACGGGATTGAGAATGACTAGAATGGATGGCAGGATAGACACACTGATGGAAAGTCTCATTGTGGTTGGGAGTCAGAAGAGAGTGATTTGTAGCTACGCGTAGCCAGACAGTCCACGCTGTGGGAGATGCTGGTTGGTAGGAGTCAGGCAGCTCTTAGAACACTTGTGAATTAGGTGACCTAGTTTTCAGAGGAATTTTGTGCTTGCTGACATTTTTTTCTGGCCTCCCCAAGGAGGAGCACCCCACCGAGGCACCGCCAGGGCCTTCCTTCTGGCCCACAGCAAAGCTCCCTCCGCCTGGTGCATGTGCTCCCCTGTCTTCGGTGCCACACCACGTGCGTGAATAAAGTCTCTGGAGAGTCCGTGCCAGATAACAGTTTTGCAGGGATACCTGCCCTGAACAGGGCTCATCACAGAACTCAAGGAACCTCCAAGGAGGAAATTAGGCCTCTGCCTTCCCCTAGACTAATAGAACTAGGTTGGAACTGCCTGCTTTGCATAAGCGTGACTCTACTTGTGGCCTGGACAGTTTTGTTTCCCAGAATAACTCTGAATCCACTGCCAGCACCAGACCCTTCCTATGTGAAAGTGTGGACTCTCCAGTGTGGGGGTCTCTCTGCCACGTCCCATGTGGATGTGAAAAGGGTAAACTGCCAGAGGAGGATGTTGGCGGTCTTTCTATCTATTACCCAAAAAACTTATCTACTCAATAAACACACAAGAGTTAATACTCTTTTTAAATGAGTGGGGACATGACAGGTCTGGCCATACCAGCTCTGGTCTCTTACAACAACTTGCCCAACTCTCTTTTATTTATAACATATGGGTAAAGGGGGCAAGGACCAGGAGCTTCTTCTGTGATGGACAAGATAGGGTGGAGTTAGGGGTGTCATTCTCTTAAGGAGACAGGGAACCACTCCTACGCAGTGCCACGTGCTTCCTGGCGGTTCCTAGAAGCCAGACCTCAGTGTCTCATGGCTCAACCTAGTCTGACTCTGCTAAGTAAGAATGACTTCCCACACTCCAGGTAGCTGTTTGGGAAGTGGTGGAGTGTCTGGGTAGCCTTTGTGTTTTGGCTGGGTCAGGGCAGCTCTAGCTTCCCAGGCCCTTTGCTGAGTGGGGGAGGGCAGCTGTGAGCAGCCCTCCCTCCAGGTCTCTTTCTCCAGCTGCTCTCCCTCTTTGTCAGCAACCCTGGCTTCTCCAAGCCTTGGCTTTCTTCCAGTGCCACCCTTGTCCACTTAACATCAGACACTTGCCACTCAGGCTCTTTAAAGTCCCAGGGTCTCTGCACTGTTCATGGAAGAGGGCCAGCAGCTTTTTGTTCAGTGAATTAATAAATAGTAAAATGAAATGATTTGTAAACAGAGCAATTTTTAATAACAAAATCTGTATAAATTCTCTTAATTTGTTATTTTGAAGAGATTAAGAATGTCCATTTTCTCTTTGGCTGAATTAATAAAATTATAGCAACTAAAATAAAGGAAATGATAATTCTCTCAATTCTGATGTATTTGGAAAAGGTCATTTGATTTGATGCTTTCTGTTTCTTTGATGTTTAATGAAGAACATGTCAGGAGGAAGAGAAACTGGAGACACTTTTCTCAACACAGACTGGGTGTTGTATCTCCACCTGCAAAAAGAACTTAACTTTGGGCTTTTGGAAACTCAAGGGACAAGGAAATACAACCTGGAATGAGGAGACACCTCTGTTAACAGAGAGGTTCTACACCTGAATTCAGCTCAGAGTTTTGTAGCCAGCCAGCTGCCTGCTCTCTGCTACTGGTATCCCGAAGGAAAAATGATTTGCTTTAAGTGGATCAAAGTGCTATCTGTACATTTAGGGAGCAAGCATTCTCTCAATTGACCTGAATGGATTCCTGCTGCCGTTTCAGACAGAATTGATGCAGTGAAGCCAGAATTTCCTGGCAAGAACGAGGGTAGGTTTTTTCCAAAAGTCATTTTAGACCACGAACGCACAGCCTTTCCATGTCAGATCATGAAAGCAAACCACTGGACACATGCTCTCTGTTTCCAACAGTTGTGTATGTTTCCTTCACACTTTAACAAAAACGTGCCAAGGTGTGACATTTATGAACTCCACCAACTGGGAGCTGTGTGCACAAATCCTTCCTGCCTGTGGTGTGGGAAGTGATGAACGGGGGGCTGTTCTGCTTGGGGAGGAGGGCTGCTGTCACTCTGGCGTGCCTGCAGCCTTATTTATTACACACCAAAGTATAAAAACACCCTGCCGGCTGCAGCTCTCATCTGCAGCCCTGGCATTTGCCAGAGGAGACCACAGCGCCTGGAGCCCCAGCCGTCTTCCCAAGGAGGCTCTGTGACTCTCTTGAGAATCATGCTCCGGAGGCAGCTCGCCTGTTGGCACCTGTTGGCTTTGCTTTTCCTCCCTTTTTGCCTGTGTCAAGATGAATACATGGAGGTGAGCGGAAGAGCTAATAAAGTGGTGGCGAGGATAGTGCAGAGCCACCAGCAGACTGGCCGTAGCGGTTCCAGGAGGGAGAGAGTGAGAGAGCGGAGCCATCCTAAAACTGGGACTGTGGATAATAACACTTCTACAGACCTAAAACCCCTGAGACCAGATGAGCTACCACACCCCGAGGTAGATGACCTAGCCCAGATCACCCGGTTCTGGGGCCAGGTACTCCAAATTCTCTTTTAAGGATTTCTGTGAAAGTTTAATGACTGCTACTGTTGTTATGACTAAAATTCTTAGAATCTGTGCTTGAGAGCAGTTTGCTAAGCTACCTCTGGGTCTCTCTCTGGGTTGCTCTGGGATACAAGGGGGACTGCTAGTATCTGGTAATCTGATGTGCTGGGAGAGAGTGGCTGTAGCATTGCTCCATCAGAAAGGGGACACTGGGCAGCCTGCTTCCTGCTCTGCTGGGAATTGATTTCTTTCTTGCTGTTGATGCAGAAAGTACTGATCCATGCAGATTGACACATCACTGTAGGTAATTACTGCTAATCCCAAGAGAGTTGGACTCAATCCTTCCCAGCAGGGAGAAGTCGCTTTTTGAGTTTGCCAAAAACAAATTTTTTTTTTTTTTTTTTTTTTTTTTTTTTTTTTTTTTTAAAGATTAATGTGTAAACTTATTGTGACATTTCAGGCCAGTCTTATTTTATTATTGCATTCTAGGTTGCTGAGTCTCTTTGGCTTTTATTTTTTTTTTTAATCAGAGTTAAAACAAAAAAAAAAAATTGGATACAAAGTTACAAAGTGTGCAGCATAATTTGTTGCCCTATGATCACAGGGGACTTGATTTATTTCTCAAGACATGAGTTCAACATCTAAGAAAATATCTTTAAGTCTTTTAGGTAGCATGAGAGTGAGTTAAGGTTTCAGTATAGTGACTTGCTAATTGGTGAAGCTCAATTTAATTTAAAACACTAAGAACAGGAAGAAATAGATTGTGAATTACCTCCTAAACCTGTAGTATGTGGAAATCAGATAGATGGTGGCAAGAAGAGTTACTTTGAACTGTATGAACTTTGAACCAATAGGTTTTACTATAAGAACTGTTGGTTTTTTGTTTTGTTTTGTTTTTGTTTTTTTTTTTTTTTTTGCATTAAATAGGCACTGAAATTTTTCATGTAGTTGAAATCTAAACCCCTCCAGTTATATACTGAGAAGTTTTGTACTATCTAGGTATATGATTGGATCAGGATCACACACAGAATCACCTGCAGATCTTGGACTCACCTGCAGTTTCTCAAATTGTTCTGTGGGGTGGTATTCAGAAGAAACTATTGTATCTTAAAATGCCATTTGTAGAGATTGCCCTTTCTTCTGATAGTCTTTGGCAGAGGATGATTAACGCTAATTTCCTTAGTGGTGTAGGCATTTGAACTTTTATCTAAGACCTGAAGTGGGCTTTCTGTCCATATGGATGGTGCCTTCCTGGGTGAGACAGTGTCAGACCCAGAGACAGCAGAAGGCAATGACAGGTCATCATCAATTGTTAGTTCCTGGCATCCAACACTCAGCAGGCCAATGAGATCCAAATTATATTTCTGTTCCCCCTCCTTCTAGTCCTGGGTTTCTGAAGTTCTTTCAAGTCAACCCACAACATCTCTAAGGAGACTGAGAGCCTCTGATATTCTGGAAGTTTTCAGTATAGATCTTCTTTCAATGGATGTGGACACACAAACTGCATCGAGGATTATACTATGTTCTTACTTCCTTCCCTCCTTTCTCTATCTTCTTTTATTCTAAGTTTCCTTTTTCTGCATTCATTCCTCCCCCAAGCATCAGGAATATAAATACACTATTTCCAAGTCATCCGAAAGGGCTCTAGTGAGGATAAATTTTTGTTAATTAAATTAATTCATTAAGCTTCATTAAGCACAGTGTGATAAACAAGGTCAAAAGGCAACTGGGAGGCAGGGTAAATGTTGGAGTAGTGTTGGTCCCTGAATTGGATCTGACAAGATGAGAAAAAGAGGACAGTGATCCACAGCAGGGATTAAAATAGTTTTTGTGTGTGCCAAGGGGTGTAGAGATTTGAGGAGCATGCGAGGAGTTGGGTGTGGCTGGAGCTCTGGAGTGGTAGGGGGAGAAATCAAATCATTTGAGTGTCAGGCTGCTGGGAAGGATTCTTTCAGCTAGTGAAAGGAGCTTAGACTTTGTCTTTTCATAGCAGGGCAGTGAGGTCATCTGACTTGTGTTGTAGAAAGATAACTGGCTGTAGAGGTCATGGTGGATTCGAGTGGGCAGAGATCTGGACAGATTCTGTCTTCCTTCCTGGCATATCTTCTCCATAGTCTCTTTGCCATGATCAGTTATCAATCTCCCATTCTCCTTCTGGACACCCATTTGTCTTTTTCCCCTTTCCCATCTCTTTCTTCCTCTTCCCTCTTCCTTGGGTTGAAGAAGAACTAGGGACTTTATTTCCCAGAAGTCATTCTGAAGAGTTGCCTCTAGGCCCCCACCAGTGAAATGGGTGGAACTGTTCTTTGAGACACCTCTTTCCTCTCATGCAGCTAATTTGGACGCCTTCAGTGTACGAATTCTACCTGATTTTGGAAAGGGGTGATAAACTTGAGAATGAAAAGAGATAGCAACTTCCTATACATAATATCTCCTTTATTGAGGAGAAAACATCTGATTCGACACATCCTATTTAACTTGTTCTAAGAACCCATTAAGAGCCTCACCAGCTTTGTTGAACTGTGGAAGAAAAGGCCAGAAGGCAGACATGTGATGAAACCTCACAGGAGACTTCTCAGGAGGTACCTGGCTATCAGAAGGCTGTCAATGAATCTCTGGTGGCTCTGCACTCTAGCAGTGCCCCAGGTAACTTGCCCACACACCAGAAGTCCTAATTAGCTCTGGTAGTGAGCAACGCTTCTCCAGGTGCCCAGACACTAAACATTAGAAAAAAAAAAAAAAAAAAAAAAAAATTCTACCCAGGCGTAGTGGCCCGTGCCTGTAATCCCAGTGGCTTGGGAGGCTAAGGCAAGAGGATCACCAGTTCAAAGCCAGCCTCAGCAAAAGAGAGGCACTAAGAAACTCAGTGAGACCCTGTCTCTAAATAAAGTGCAAAATAGGGCTGGGGATGTGGCTCAGTGCTCAAGTGCCTCTAAGTTCAACCCCCAGTATCAAATAAAAACAAAAACAAAAAACAAACAAAAAAACCTTTCTATATTCTTGTTTGAACAATTTGGGAAAAACGTGAATATTTTGTCTGTATCTTACAGTTGGAAAGAAAATTCATGACCAACTTTTCCAATCCTAAATAGACAAGAAAAACCATATCTGGGAGCAGTGCTTTCTCTAAGGTCACACAGAACTGAGAAGAGAAGTACGGGTCCAGTTCAGTGGTTGCTCTGACCTGCTTAAGCATCGCAGTATTTCCATTCTACTCTTACACAAATGGTTCTACTTCAGAATTTTCCCTTTTCCTCTCCTTTCCTCTCCATCCCTGAAATCCATCATTGGCAAAGTCTTGGATTTCCTGGGGTTTATAAGCTGTATTTTACATTAGCAAAACCATACAGAAAATGTGGACCGCTTGCTTACTTCTCAGATTGCATCTTGGTTTAGAAGGTGGGGAGGAACTGTGATGTTTTTACTTTCCAAGTGTCCAAAAATCCTTCATCTTGGACCCATTTTTGTTGGTTTTCTTCCCTCCACCATTTTGACCAAAGGTCTTCCTAGACTCTGTGCCTGTCCAAGATAGACTGAAGAGGAGCCTAGGAGTTACTCTAAATCAGAGCTCTTGATCTCTCAATTCTTAGATTCTGTGCTGAGGTATGAGAATTCTTGGACCACAGATGCTGTTCTGTTTTTTTCTGAATCACTTTGTGGAAAACTTTAGGAAAAAGGGAGGACAAAGACCAAATTCATTTTTTGTTAAAAAAAAAAAAAAAGCAATGTCTAAATGCGCAGCAAGGTGAAACCTCCACCCAGTCTTCTGCTTAGATTTCTAGCGATGGAGCCGTGCTGTGTTTTAAATTCTTTCTTCCCCCTGGCTTTTCTCTCCCGTTTCTACTGTCTCCTTTTCCCTCTTTCTCTCCCTCCCTTCCTTTTAAAAATGAATCTCTTAGCAACAATATGTTGTTTTCCAAAGACTGTTGAATTATAATTGGTGTCTAGGAAAGTTTCCACAAGTATTTTATGTGACATAATTAAAAAGCAAGTTGCCAATTGAAATGAGAGTCCAAATTTTAGAAGCAATCCCAGCTCTTCTTCCAGTCAATTCCCACTAGATCCCTAGCTCCTCACAGTGAGCATACATTTTAGAAATTTCTCTTTTTATAAGTAAGCATTTCCCTCAGTGTCCTATTTGAGCATATTTAGTACCCATTTAGTGCTCTTTAAATATGGGTTTAAAACAGTGGGATGATTGCTTTAAATACTAAAGTGTGATTATCATGAAGATTTACAAAGAAGAAGTTAAAGTTGTTTCAAGATGTAGATAAATAATAAGAGTACATAAGTTAATAACAATGCATTACATTCTTGCAACTTACCAAGAGAGTGGATTTTTAAGTGTTCTTATCATAAGAAAAGTATCTGAGGTAATGCATATGTATTAACTTGACTTAGCCCTTCTACAAGGAAGTGTGCATATTTCAGGACAAAGTATTGTATATGCAAACTATATACAATTTCTATTTGTCAATTCAAATAAATAAAGAAGTACATTGGGCTCTAGATTGCTTAGTTTCCTTCATTTCCTAAGGAATTTCAACTGTGTTCTGGCTACTTGAAAAAAACAGTTACAATTCAGTTTCTAAGAAGTCTTAACCCAGCTTTCATGCCAGTATCAGGAACACAGTGTTTAATAACTATGTTTTGTAGTTTTGTAATTGGAAGGTCATCTGCCCAGATTAGCTACATCTGAGGCTGTAGGGTATTGGGAAAGAGAGAAAAGGCTTCCAAGTTTCCAAGTCTGCTTCAGAAGGGATTTCTGCCTTTGCTGTTGCGGAAGCAGCAGGAAGGCACTGCTTGTGGATACTAGTCCCCTCATCCCACCAGGCACCATCCCAAAGCACTTCTTCTGTTGACTTCCTGTTGCTTTCCTTTGCTTAAGCTACCCCTTGAGCCCTATGCCAACAAATGTCCACCCACCCCATACTGTCTTCTCTAATGCAGTTGTGGGTTGATTGAGGTGAAACTTACCTAAGGATAGAGGTCAGAGGATATTGTAACATTCCTAATTGCTCACAAATGCCTTTCCCTAAAACTTCTCTTTCTATCTTTTTTAAGCCCCCACAAACCGGAGGACTGCCCCCAGACTGCAGCAAGTGCTGTCATGGAGACTATGGCTTCCGTGGCTACCAAGGCCCCCCCGGGCCTCCAGGCCCTCCTGGCATTCCAGGTAAGGATGAGCTAGATGTGCTGCTAGTTTAATGGCAGACTGTGCCAACAAAAAAGCCAAGGACTAATCTAAATACTTTGAGATCGTTCGTATATGATCTAAAGGATATGCATGGAAAACCCAGCAGAAAGAGTTGGGTTGGGGAGCTGGGTTTATGAGGTCTACTTAGGTAGAACAGTACAAACTCTGTACTATTTATTTCTCTACACCACTCACAAAAATCCAAAAAGCTCCAGGCATCCTGCGATGCCAGACTCATAGGCTGGGAGGTTCTTTGCCAGCATTAAGTATAGAGCTACTAGCTCTTAATTGGGACCTACTCGTAGTGCCACTGTGTTAGTCAGTTTTATGTTACTGTAACAAACAACTAAGACAATGAACTTATAAAGAGAAAAGGTTTATTTTGCCTCACAGTTTTGGAAGTTTTAGTCCCTGTTGCCTTTGGGCATATGGTGAGGCAACACATCAGGGTGGGGAGAGCATGAGGAAGCAAAGCTGCTCACATCATGGCAGCCAGAAAGTGACAGAGGTGATGAGGAAGAGACCAGGGTCCCACAGACCTCTTCAAGGGCATGCCCTCAGTAACCTACAATCTCCCACTAGACCCCACCTCTTAAAGTTTTCACTGCCTCCCAGTAGTGCTACCCTGGGAAACGAGTCACCAAGACCTGGTCTGTGGGGGAACTTCTCTAAACCATAGAAGCTAGCATTTCTGCCACAGCATGCTGTATGCAGTATGCTCCACCTAACTTTCAGGAGATTTAGGAACTAGAGGTGGTAGAGAAGAAGGCTCATAGGGCTGAGGTATAGTCATCTCCAGGGCATCATTCACTGAGCTGCACATCTTTCTAGGTCCACTGAGTATCCCCTTTTCCTGTCTAATATCAGCTATCAATTGATTTTTGTCCCTCACTTGGGTTTCTGGAAATATTTTTTGGACTCCAGAACCACATTATTATCTGGGGAAGACTCTAGTGCTGTGTCAGGTCCCTCTAGACCTGTGGCTCAGCCTTCAGTGCACTCTGGTCCCTCAGGCTCAGAGGCATTCTGAGAGACTGCTAGTACACTGGGTTGGGGGAGGAAAGGGTGTGCCAGATCCTCTCTATCAGGGACTCCCAAACCTCCCGTGGGTTTTGTTGACATCTTCTTCCTCTCCAGTCAGTCCCTGGGGATAAAACCTCCTCTCAGGGTTCTGTCAAAGTCTACTTGGTTTTCTCTACTTTACTCCCATTGATGTTACTATTTTTTAAGTATGGCTTAATGTTTAAATATTTTGGATAGAGTCTCATGTAAACCCAGCTTTATAATGGAAAAAAATCTTATATTACACTTAAAACCATGGTTACTGTTATGCAACCCATATCATTGCCCTCCAGGGACAGCAGCCAGCAGGGGCAGTGATTTGGGCTAGGGAATATGTGGACACTTTTGCAATCTTCTCAGATCTAAACTCTTCTGGCCTTGGATAAATGTTTCCCACCAGGAAATGGCTTTGTCACTGAACACTTTAGCCTGTAAATAGTCAAAGTTCATCCATCTGGAAGGACTACAGCCCGATACAATGATTCCTGATAAAAGGCATCACACAAATAAGTAGTAAAAGGGCCTGCAATTCAGCAAACATAAAAATAAAGAGGAGTGTAAAAACTGTCTCTTAGTGGCAAAGTGAGGCATTGAAATTGTTATACAATTTTTGATTTCAAAATTATTATGATTTTTATTTTATAAATGAGTTTACCTTTCCCTCAGTTATAAAAGTGATACATGTTCTAGGTACAAAACTTCAGAAAGATCGAAAAATATGTAGAATGGTACCAAGTCACTTGTGTTTCATCCATTCAGAAAAAAATTGTAAATATTTTTGCATAATTTATCCTAGTCTTTTTCTTCTATAGATTTCCACATACATATTGTTCCAAACAAAACTAGTATTATGCCATTCCTATTTATTTATGAACTTTTTATCTAAAAATGCCTTCGATATCATTATATCATTAAATATTTTCCTTCAGAATTCTTTTTTTTAAAGACTAATATCATGTACTAAAATATGCCATTTTACAATGTAGTCCTTGTAGTGTTGGTGGATATTCTGGTGGTTTCTAATCTTTGCTATTTTAAATGATAATGTGATGATCAACCTTCTACACAATTTTTCATTCAAGACTTAAGAACAACAGGCTTTGGAGCCTTATGGTATCTAAGGTTGTTTCAAAGCCAAGTAAAAGAGGACCCATTTGATGGTGCCCCTGACTACATTTGGACTTCTCCAAATGGTCACTTTTACAATAGAGTTTGGATGTTTTGAAGGAAGGATCTGTTTGTCTAAAAATAGACGGTCAGTATGAGTAAGAGGGTTTTCTCGTGTGATGATGTCTGGTTGTTTAAGGAAACCATGGAAACAATGGAAATAATGGAGCCACTGGCCATGAAGGTGCCAAAGGTGAGAAAGGAGACAAAGGTGACCTGGGACCTCGAGGGGAGCGAGGGCAGCATGGCCCCAAAGGAGAGAAGGGCTATCCTGGGATTCCACCAGAACTGCAGGTAAACTGCCTCTGCATGTCTCCAGGTGACCTCTAGGCCTGTCTGAGTTCTGGGACCCAGGGGCCAAGGGTTGGAGTGCTTCTTCAAGCCTTCCCCAATCTTGAGTGAATCTAGTCTCAATTCTCACGCAGGGTGTTTGCTTAAGGCTTATCTTTGTCCAAAGGATTTGGGCATGATTCTAGGGAGGAGAAAAATCTAGCAAGAGTGAAATCCAACTTCCTCATAGAATCAAATACAAAGCAACCCTGAATATGAACTCATCTCCTATTTTCCAGATGGGAAGATAGGTTAAATAAAAAGGGTTTGGACCAATTCAAACATATGAGCTTTTAAACATAAAAATGGAGTGGCTACATGTACACTTGTAATATTTTATTTATTGATTTTGCTACAATTACATATTTAAATCGTATGCATGAATATTAGCATATATTGTTTTCTATCAACTCATTCTTTGTAGCTCAGTTTTTGTTTGAACCTTTCCGATCAGTATCTTCTTTTCACTGGGGACATTTTATTTTTGAGTCATTCTCTCAGTTTTCCAGACCCAATCATGTTCTTTTCAGCACCAAGTTTCTTGAATCCATTTATGAGCTTGTAATTGTATGTTTTATCCCACGCTCAAGTGCCAATTGATATTCTTTGTTTCTCTTTTAAATAATCTTTAAAATTCTTGTTTTTGGCGACCTCTAAAGCTTTTAAGTATGAGGTTAGGTCATCAAGAAAAATAAATTGTGTTAACTTTTTTTTTTGCTAATATTTTAAAATTGATTCTTCTAGATGAATCTATCAACTAGTTTTTTGTTTTTTGTTTTGTTTTTTCTTAAATTTGTTTATGGTTAATATGTCTTCTCAAAGAGTAATCTGTGGCTAAATTATTTGGGAACAAATCTTGTAACACAAGAGACTTAAAGAACTAGAACAAAAAGCAATTCTTGTCTGAAATATCAATTAGGGAAAACTTTGACCTTACTTGGTGTATGTGGTGGGCATTTGACCTTGGATAAGTTGCATCCTTTATCTGGGTCTTAGTTTTTCAAGTGTAAATAAGAGGTCCTGCATGTTATTGTTACTACTTTTTGTGGGGTTTTTTTTTTTTTTTTGGTAACTTTTTAATGAATGTTGTTTAATAATTGCAGCAACATAGGATCCATATGCCAATAAAATTTATTAAATAAATAAATAAAAAACCACCTAGCTAGGTTGAGTTAGCTACTAAGCCGATATAGACATCTCAAAGCTAGAAACTCTAACATATAATGTATGAATGGTTATATCATGGCTAAGGGGCTTCTATCCATTAAGTCCCAAGTTTTCAATTCTGTGAATATTTCAATAAAATTGACACAGTTAATTAAAATAGGTTGGAAGTACTAATCTAGAGCTTCTATATATGTTATTATATTAACATTAATATAATTATATTGATTATTATATTATGTTATAAATTATATTGTAATATAGTTGTATTATTACCAAATAATTATATTATGTAGCTATATTATACATTATATACCAAATTTAAGTTTTAATAGGTGTCTGGGGCAATGGAACAAGATGGGTTAATGGAGAAAATCTGGGAAATTATTAAATTCTCTCCATCAACTATTTCACCCTAACACCACAGTACAATCTTTTGGAAGAACTATTTTGATATGTTTTACAGAAGAGGGAGGACTGGTCTTAGGCAGATTGCATAGGAGGAGAATTCTTATTCTTCAAGGACAGAGAATTCTAGCAGGTTAAATAATTTATTAATCTCATTCATCCTAACCCATTTGGACAAGGAATTAACATTGACTTTCAAATCTCATCTCCAATGGTCATTTCAAGCAAAGGAATTTCTTGGTAGGTGGCATTGACCTAAGGTTCTTTTAACTACTAACATTTTGTATTTTGAACTTTAATCCTGTCCCTTAACATGGGCAGTGGCATCAACAGTAGTAGCAGTAGGAAGAAGAAGAGGAGTAATCGTGGCTCGTTCTCCACTTAAGTGAGACAGAAATTTAAGACTCATTTACTTAATGACCTGCCAAGTTACTCAGTTACAACTAATAAAGCTGAAATTCCATCTCATATCTTTGGATGCAAGTAGGTGGTTCTATTCCTAAACTTGCAATGCCTCTTGGTGGAACCATGGGCAGGTAAACAAATTAATTCTTTTCACTGATTTTTTACAGATTGAGCTGAAGCATCTAAAGTTCCATAAAATATTACACATAAGTTAGTTGTAACCAGTCCGAGAAATGGTCACTGAAATTAAATGACTTCTGTGGGTCTCCTAAATCTTAATTTTCTCCTTCAATCTGACTTTTTAAAATGCAAAACCATGCCCAGAAATTTTTGATTTTCCATTATTCAAACAGATTTCTAGTTGTATTAAATGATTTTTCTATATTTTGAGTAATTGCAAACTTGCTTCTTGCCATTTAAAGTTGGCTTATGTAATACTTTTCCATTATTTAAAGAAATAAGAAAACAGCTGTGGAAAAAATAAAACATGTCCAGAGATGACTAATGACATATCATTTCATACTTTTCATATCTCACTTAGGCACAGTACTTTTAAATATGATAAGAACACACAGTATTAGTTTATTTCATGAATGGTGATATTTCCTGATATCTTTTTTATGTAAATAAATGCAATTATGAATCTTTAAAATTAATATCTTTTACTCTACTTGTCTTCCTTCTATTTATCTATTAACATTATTTTATAATTATTATAATTTTAAAAAATTTTTACAGACTGCATTTTGATTCCTTATACACAAATGGGGTACATCTTTTCATTTCTATGGTTATGCATGATATAGATTCATACATGTATGATTATGTCAAAATGAAACAATATTATGCATAACTATAATGTATTAATAAACGCATTTTAAAAATCTTTAAAAATTGTTTTTCTGAATATTAAATGAATACATGCTTATGTAAAAAATTATAATTGTATTTAAGAAAGAAAAAAATTTCTGAAACTTCTGCATAGTGAGTCCTGCCAATAAAACTTTTGTAAACATCCTGGCAGATATCTTCCTCAATTTGCACACAGAGCGACACTATCTACAGGCAAGCTTAACATAGTCTGGTATCAAGTCATGACAATCTCATGTTGCTTACTTTTAAATTAAATAATGTAATAAATGCATTGTCTCATTATTACATTTAGATCAATATTAAGGAATCTCAAAAGTGTACTCAAAGAATTTATTTCATAAGAAGTTGATAAATATCTTTTGGAGAAAATTAGTGTAGGGCTAGCAAATTGAAAAGTTGTCTGAATGCAGGGTTTCTCAGACCTTTTAATATGCTAATGTGCATTTAATAGTTACAATATGAGAATTTCATTCAAATTTTCCCAGTGTTTAATATTTCAAAAAATATTTTAAAGACTAATGTTCTTTGAAACATAGGTTCAGAAATGTTGATGTATTTTTTTCCTAATGCCTAAATAGCATGAAATGTTAGAAAACACCATTGTTTATTTATTTCTCAACAGGTTAATGTTTAAGTTATTGCCAATCTTGCCCTTACAAATGATTTTGCAATAAACTTATCCTAAATAAAAGCTTGATTTCTTTAAGATAAATTGCTAAGTATTGACCACCAACTTCTTCTTTAGATTGCATTCATGGCTTCTCTGGCCACGCACTTCAGCAATCAGAACAGTGGAATTATCTTCAGCAGTGTTGAGACCAACATTGGAAACTTCTTTGATGTCATGACTGGTAGATTTGGGGCCCCAGTATCAGGTGAGATATAAAAATAAATGAATAATTGAATTAGTTTAGAAATTGAGAGAGGAAGGAGGATGGATGGAGAGAGGAAGGAGGGATGAGAGCAAGAGAGGGAAGGAGGGATGAGAGCAAGAGAGGGAAGGAGGGATGAGAGCAAGAGAGGGAAGGAGGGATGAGAGCAAGAGAGGGAAGGAGGGATGGAAAATAGAAGGACAGAGCAAGAAAGAGGGGAGGAAGGATGGAGGGGAAAGGAAGGAAGGAGAAAAGGAAGAAAGCAGGAAGAAGGACAAGGAGGGAGGAATGAAGGATGAAGAGGGTGGGAATAAAGAGAGGAAGACCCTAAGGTAGTAAAAAATTCTAATTCAAGTTAAAACAAGCAGTCTGTATATATGTCATTTTACTTTCCAAGTAAATGAATTCAATCTCAAGAGATTTTTTTTTTTTTTTTTTTTTTTACAAGTAGTGACCATGGTAATCAAGGTTATTAACCCTGATTTGAACTGAACCAAATAATCCCTACAAGGGCATAATTACCTTGATTATAAAAGTCCTCAGAACATAATTCTCATAGTTTAAGCATTTTATAACTGTGTCCTCCCTTTTCTACCACCCAACTAGTGCCTGATCCAATTTTTTAACTAATAATTTGAGTAGGTAAAACCTATTTTAAGAGTCCAAACAATTTATGTGAACACAAATATATTTTCTCTCCTTTTTACACAAAAGCTAACATATTCTGTACTCTGACTACTCTCTGCTTTTTTAACAACTAGCAATACATTTTAGAAAGCTTTTCATATCATTAATTTTTAAAGTTTTTAAATTTGTTCTAGTTAGCTGTACATGACAGTAGAATGTACTCATATTTTGATAGATCATACATAAATGGAGTATAATCTATCATTTTTCTGATTATACATATTGTAGGATCACACCGGTCATGAAGTCATATTTGTACATTAGGTAATAATGTCTTTTTCACTCTATCATTCCTACCCCCATATCCCCTTCCCTACCTTCATTCCCTTCTAATATAAAGTAACCCTATTCTTCCCTATCCCTCCCCACTTATTGTGAATTAGCATCTGCATATCAAAGAAAACATTCAACCTTTGGTATTTTGGATTTGGCTTATCGCTTTGATCAAATGACTCTGTTTTGGATTTGGCTTATCAATTTGATCAAATGACTCTCTAGGATTGTATTAATATGTTCCTATTGTCAAATAAGAAGCACCTTCCAATGTCTGGACAATTGATAGCTAAAAAAATTTTGTTTTAAAAAATCTTTTTTAAAATTTTGAAATAATTTAGATTTACAGAAGTTAGAAAAATATTACAAATTTTTCTTATTCTCTTTAATCAGCTTCCCCAAAATATTAACATTTCACATAGCCAAAGCTCAATGATCAAAATGAAGAAACAGAGCCAGGTATAACACTATGATTAAATTACAGAACAGACTTCAGGAGACTTTCCTGATGCCCCCGGTTTTAGTTCCTCCCCTTCTCTGGTCATTTTTACCATGAGTTTTTGCATCCTGTTTTAGAGTTCTTTCATAGTGATGTTCATTCATATATTTTAAACTCGTGGTGAATTATTTGGCTACATTTTTCGTTTATTATATAACAAGAACATTTCCTTTTGGTATTATTCATCTATTGGGGTTGTTCTTGCTGTTGTTTAGTAGTTCTTAAAATTAGCTGACAACTGACTTGAGTTGGATTTTCCTAGATCAGTCATAAGCAGTTTTTTGAGGACAGGGAGGTACCGCAGCAGCCCTCCAGGCTGGGGATCTCAATGGCTCCCTCTCCTGCTGCCCAGGGACTGACTAATTCTTTTAAGAATGGCCGCTCTGTGTGTTTTTCTTGTGTGGCCACATTTCCTCTGCCTCCTTAGACTTCCCCAGGAGGCTTTCTGAAACCAGCCTGTACTTGCCAGTTCCCTTTCCTTTAGGAATCTTATTTTTGCTGGCAGATTGTGAGATATTCTTTCTCTAGCAAACTTCCCTCAAGACACAATCTTGTACCTCATCTTAGCCCTGCTCACAGGAGCTTCTTTTCAGTATCTGCACTTCAGAGCGGCTCCTCTCCATCAAGGAGTTTATTTTTCCTGGCACGGTTTGAGAGCTGCTGTTACCTGGCCTGGAGTCCCTGCCCAGCCCCCACACTGTCTGCATGTCACTATCTGCAGGTCACTGTCTTCCCTCAATTCCTTTTGGCAGCACTTAAAGCTGTTTTTGAAGTTTACTGATTTTTTTTTTTCCAGTATCCTAGTTTTGCAGAAAATGGCTATGTTTTTGTTTCTTTGGTGTTCATTTCTTTTCTTTCTATAGTATTCAGAAAGAAAAGCAAGAAAATCCTGATGGATACAGTGGACATGTTAAGTTTATCACAAATGCTTTAAATGTATGCCTAGTTTGTTATTCTAGGCAATTTAACTCAGACATGAACTAACATGAAAGGATAGAAACAATCTTCTCTCATACTTCAATCAACCATTTGTGATTTTCTGCTCTGAAGGTTTATGCTATAATTTTCCTGTAATGAATTTGTTAAATATTGTCTATACCAGATTTTATCAGTGTCTAGATAATACCAACAATGGTTTAATTAAATTAAGTGGCTTTATAATCAAGCCCAAGGATTTAGAATCTTAGAATTCTCTGCTAGACATCACTTTGGCAATAACATCCACCTTTTGACTCCCACACTTTATTGTTTAAACCTTACCAAAGACATTGCAAAATTATCTTTTCATTGTTTTCAACTTTGGAAGTGATAAAATAAAGAAGACTGATATTTGCAATCACAGAAGAAAAAAAAAACAAAAAAAACCCAAGACAATGAAAGCCATGGTGCAAATATATTGCCTATGGTTCTAGAATCTTTCCTTGCAGAAAAAGTCACAGGTAGATATAAAATATTAACTTCTGTATTTCCAATTCTAGAGATTTCATTTAGTCACCATCTGGTTTTTTGGTCTTCTCTTTCTAAAGTGTTTCTGCAATCTATTTTTTATAGTACTCATCATTTTTAAAATCATTTTTAAGGAAGACCAATATATTTTTCTGTCATTGTGATTCCAACTTTATCTTCTGGAGGCATTAAAAATTACCGTGTGTGTGCGCGCGCGCACGAATGCACATCTAATATGAAGTCTTGCAAAATGTAAAAAAAAAAAAATGAACACTTATAAACTACTTGAAGCCCTTTAATTTTTACTTATCTTTACTTTTCAGCTCTGAGCCAATCTCTAGGCATACTAATGGACAAGGCTGATCTTTCTCCCATTTCTGGCACTAAACAAAGCATGACCATATTTCACTATTTAGTTCAATTTGACTTAGAGTCAGATGGATCAACACGGCACATTTACGTACATCTTCTTTCATATTTGCACTTTCGTAAAAGAAACAGAACAGTTCAGTGCTATTTTTCTTTTACTCTTTTAGGTGTTTCTGGGTTTTTCTTCTTATAAAACCATAGTTTAAAATGCAACATGGAAATCATAAGAGCTTGATGACTTATATTCATTCATCTTTCCAAAATGCACTCCCAAATCCAAGACAGTTTTGGAGTGGGAATAATTTCCTTTTAGCCTGTCTGTCTACGATTAGATTTTTCTTATTGAGCATATCTTCTGTTCTGGCATTTAGAGTTTTTTAGTTCATATTAAATTGCTTTTCATTAGGAATTCTAGAATCTTGTAAGAAAACTCATCTTTTAAAATATGCTAGTCTTTTTCAAATGAAGATACAGACTTTTGGTAACAAGGTTGTTGACTAAGTAGAAGTTGGATTTTTCTATTTATTATTCACAATTTCAGTGATTTACTATGAATAACATGAGAAATTAATAAAATGATTTCTGTAGAACTATCAAACATTCATATAGTGCTTCAGTTCTCTTTGGCTAACATTTGGCAAGTACAGTTGTCCATTGCAGTTTCATGCCCGATTCATTTTCTTAGGCCAAGGAGTACCATGTACTCATGCACAGGGCACTCTGTACCTTACCAATACGAGTCCTGTGTAGATGCTGATCATTTCTTATCTAGAATCGGCATGGACTTCACCTTAGGCATTTTGTCAGGTAACAAGACAGTGAGATATAATTAAAGTAAGGTAGATTCCTTCCCTTAAAGACTTTGTAATCTTATTAGGGATACACAGTGTAATCTCACTGTAAGTTTTCTTTGTAATCTTATTAGGGATATACAGTATAAGATTACACTTTTTTGAGAAAATTTCGAAAATGTCTAAAGCACTTTGAAGGTGAGCAAATAATTCATGCACATAAAGGCCAAAAAGAAGCTACATACTACATATCCTTTGATGTATCTCCAAACATGTATCCCCCATATTAACATGTTAACATAACCATGGATGACTACCTGCCTCTTTCAGGTGTGTATTTCTTCACCTTCAGCATGATGAAGCATGAGGATGTGGAGGAAGTGTATGTGTACCTTATGCATAATGGCAATACCGTCTTCAGCATGTACAGGTGGGTGGTCTTTTCTATTACAGGTCTCATCCAGGCTGCCGTAGTTTGCACAAAGGAAGTCCAAAAGCAGACAAGTATGTAGGAATCAGTAGAGCTTAATGTGGCCCCTGTCCTCAATAAGAGCTCCTGTGCACCAATATAGGGTCAGATTACCATTACTATTTGAGAAGAAATGAATCTGATGAACTTGAGCATCAGCAGCTTGATGAGAAATCTTGATAGCATTACTAGCAACCCTTTCTATAACTAAGCATTTTTTTTTCCCTTAACATTTTTAGGTTTTCCTACTCTGTCTTTCATTTCTTCTGATCATACTCTCTTTCCCCTTCTTTTGGAGACAGTCCTGTTGATGACCTTCTCCACCACCACCCACACTGGCAGGTGGAGAGAGTTGGGAGTAGGTCCCTCTATTTGGACCATGCTGCTATTCTGATACTTAGTCCAGCAACCTGGCCCTTGATATGCATGGGAAAAAATATTTTAAAAAGAAATATTATACTTTGTTCTGATGTAGGTTTAGGATGTGGCAGAAAAGCAAAGAGTCAACTCCTTGCCTTTAGCTAAATAGGCTATGAGTTATCTATGAAAAACTTTGTGGCTGCTATTTATTTCTGATACTTGTGATGATTTCTGCTTCCTTCTGGAGTCTGGTCTAAATGGGAAGATGCATTTGGAATGCCAGAAGAGGAAAATATGAGTTAGAGTAGGTGAAATTGCTGCAAGAATATGATTCAAGCCAGAGTATAGTGCCTCAAACATGCTAGAATTCCGTTTTCCTTGACCAGTCCAAGACAAGGGTTTCAGGTTGGGGGAGGAAGGTGGTAGAAAAGGCAGAAGAGGCTACTGTTTAGAGGTTGGGAGAGGTTTTTTCCCCTTGATATTTGAGGGACTCAGACTGACAAAAGCAGTTCTTCCATCTATATAGCTGACTTCTAAAGTCTCACTGGTCATGGTCATTGTCGAGTCAGAAAGAGGAAAGAATAAAAAGCCTGTGCAAGTTTTTATGCATCAAGCATTCTGTTTAGAGAACTTAATCACATTGTTCATAACCCAACCAATGCAAAGGCAGCAAGGAAATGTAGTAGTGGTTTTATGGGGAAGGGGAAAGCAGATTTTGCTTAACATCTAGCTTCCTATGCCCTATGGCTTCCAAATGTCTATTGAGCTTTTCTTCCTACATGTAGAGTACACATCTCCCCATCTGGCCCCCATGGAGAGAGCCTCAGCCACAGTTCATGCATCAAGCTTATCGTCCAGGATCTAGCAATGAGTAGGCCTTCTTGTCAAATCAGACCATCAGCTGCTTCTCTCTTTGGCCCCTGCTTCTTTCCTCTGGGAGGGTTTTCTTTGTTCATTTTCCTTGGGCACATTTTAAAGATGAGTCGGTCCTCTCAGGGCTCTTTCACAGTCTAAGTCCTGCTGGTGCAAATCTGAGAGCTAAGTCAAACATCGCCAGCCTGTTTTAGCCCTGGCTGGGTCTTTGGTACTACATTTCTTCAGAAACCTAGTATTTGGTATTACATTTCTTCAGGCTTTTGTTCTGTTTGCTACCAGTCAGTTACATGTGTTAAAAATCTCACCCAACACACTTTTCTTGACTGATAATGTTTCAGCCTGTTACTCCTTTAATTATTCTTGCCTTTCAATTTAATGGTAGTTACTGAGAGGTCTTTTAAACTAACAGATTAGGTTAGAGAAGCAACATTTTCCATCCATCAGGTTATCACAGCACTGTCTATTTGATTGAATGAAAATTCTTAATGGGAAAACACCAACTTTGTCTCTGCTGTTCCAGGTGTAAAAGCATTTGACTTTTTCCATTGTCCATACTCTGTTTCCTTCTGTTTCAAACATGTCACTTCTTGTCTGAACTGGTCTTTTGTAGAAGTTTCTAACATCTTCTAAAGGAAGCAAAGAGTGCTTTGGCTTTTTTCAATCACTACCCTTACTTAGTGTGCAGGCATTAGGTGTATCTTCCATGTTATCTCGTATTTTCCCAAATGTCATGCCACAGCATGGCATGTGTCTCCAGCTTCCCAGTACATAATATTTGTTTCCTCCCTGCTCCCTGCCTGACCATGAGCTAATGCAACATATTTTCAGTTGGACTATAGCAGCACCTCCCCTAGTACCAAATTCTAGACTAGTTAGGGGAAGCTAAACTGCTTTAACAACAACTCAATGTAATGACTCAAACACAGAACTTTCTTTCCTTCTTTCATGGAACAGACCAGGATGGATATTCCAGGGTGAGTGTTCCAGCCTGGAGCAAGAGCAAAAGAGCTCTACTACACAAAGTAATCTTTAAGAACACAGACCTCAGGCTGGGGAGATAGCTCAGTGGGTAGAGTGCTTGCTTGCACGCACGAAGCCTTGGGTTCAATCCCCAGTACCGCAAAAGAACCCAGACTACATATGGCTTCATCCTAGGCATTGCTATCAATGCTCCAGACAGGCAGAAGGAGTAGGCAGGAGTGTTTGCGAGAGTTTTATTGGCCCTTAGTAGAAGTGGCACATATCATTTGTGCTCACATACCATCTAGAGAATTTATCATGTGACTATATCTAAATGCATAAGAGAAAGGGAGGCTAGATTTTGGTGAAGAACCGTCTGTGCCCTACAAAGACTGAGTAGTTTGTGCCTCTTTTTCTTTCCAGCTATGAAACAAAAGGGAAATCAGATACATCCAGCAATCATGCTGTACTGAAGCTGGCCAAAGGCGATGAGGTCTGGCTGAGAATGGGCAATGGCGCCCTCCACGGGGACCACCAGCGTTTCTCCACCTTCGCAGGCTTCCTGCTGTTTGAAACTAAGTAAACAGATGAACAGAACAGCTCCACTTGAGAAATGTATAACTGAGCTGCAATCGTTATGATATGAAGAACATCAAAGTTGAGGGTTCCACATGCTGTTTTTCAAAAAAGGTATTGGTTACGCAGCTAATCATGCTACAGGTACACGACAATACTGGATGACTCAGGACGCAGAAGAATACACCAGAGCAGTCTCCCCAGCTGCCCTTGATGAATATACCCAGCACTTTTATCACTCTTCCCTAGGTAACTAAGAGGGAATCTGTCATGATGCAGGCTGGAAATAACTGTTCTCATCAGAGGAATCACTTGCAAAGCGTTTTGGTGCTCTGTTTTTAATAGTAGCTTTCAAGTACCCCTGAAATTTCCTGTTCATTATTCTTTGTGAGTGAATAGGGTGCAGTAATCATGATGTGGCTGGTGCAAGAATAAGAACACTTGCCAGGACCTAGGTACTAGAAACATTTGTGGGTCCAGTGGGTCAATATTCATGAAGATAGTTTTGTTTTCATTATATCCAGATAGTTTTTAGATAGTAAATATACAAGTAGATTGTAAATATATGTTGTCCACAAATAATTGGTTCCTTCTGTTTTATAAAGTCACTTTTGTAATTAAATCTTGATTTGTAATGGCTTGCAGTCAAATAGAATTTTCTCTTTATATGAAATTTGGTTTATCAAATTTGGCCTATCAGTGACTCTTGCCATTTCACTTCTTGGATTGAAATAGATCTTTGCTGACCTTGGATTACAGAATGAGCTGACATGAGCTTAAGTCAGTAGGACAGGTGTTAGTATATGCCTTCTTCTTAATTTGGAAATTACCCAATATATTTATACTCTACACACATACTATGTTAAGTTGGAAGAGCTGTAAACTTTCTTATATTCAGACTAATACACACCAAATATAAGGTTATTCATTTAAGAGTAATACAATAGAATATCCTAACCTTTTATTCAATAAAAACGATATGGTTTTCTTGATTATCATATTGAATCAATGTTCACAGAGCAGTTTTGATATACCAGGAATTACAGGAGGTGCCACTTCACTTGAGTTTTGCCTAACTTTCCCTACTCCAAAGTCTATTCTCAAAGGATTAAATTTGCCACCAAAACAACCTTCATACGAATATGCTGTAAGTTCTGAAGATGGTATCCATAGATAGTGCTCCAAATTTGTTTATTTCAGACAAAATTTCATTGGAATATGTGTTTACCCTGATACTGGATCATATTTGAAGTGCCTAGTAAAATGCTTTTCTGAAAAACAGCATATCATGAATTACCCTTCATGTGGCATGACCTTAATATATTTTCTATTACAATTTGACTTTATACAAAGGCTTTTAAACTATGGGTTTCCTGTATTGATTACCCTACAACTACGGGCAGAGGGCTGATTGAGGCTGCCCTACTAGTGAACTCAGGACTCTCCATACTCAGCTAGCCTTTGACCCTTTCCTTCTAGTCCATAAATATGTTTAAACTCTTCCCAAATCCACATGTAATGCTCTTTTAAAGCTATACTATTATCTGTAATGTATGTAATATTTTTGTGGCTTTATAAATATGTTTCTGTCCCCAGGGCTTTGGGGACATGAGGTTGAGTTTTTCTATGATCGACTGTCATAAAATTTCATAGAGGTGCATTGCCAATAGATACCTGAAGGTTGCACGTTGACCAAAGAGATTTCAGATCTGAACAGTATGTACTACCTATTAATGCCTTCGAGGAAGATTTTGACCTGATTTCAAATGTAGAAAAATAGACAAATATAAAAGGCATATGTGAAAATAAACAAAACTTTGTTACATGTATTTTTTTTAACATTCTTAATGAAGTATAATAATCGTTCAATTGTAAGTCATGTGATTAACACAAAGCAGAGACACACACAAGAAAATATCTTAAGTTTTGATTCAATAAAACATGGTATGCCTTCCTTGGATAGTATATTTGACTAATGTTCATGGAGTAGTTTTGAGATACTGGGTTTTGTAAGAGGTGTCACTTGTTTTTTGCCTAATCTCCTCCCCCAGATCTGTTCTCAAAGGATTAAATTTGCCATATCATGCAGACCTTGTGAATAGCCATACAAATCACTGATGAGGGTACAGAGCAGGGTCACCTGTCTCCAAAAACTGCACTTTTTGTTTATTTCATTGTTGTAAATTTAACTCTGCAGCACACTGATGTTTAGATAAAATGTGAATATCTCCAAGGGGACTGGATCTTCATCACACACCTGGTCTTTCTATATATATATATATATATATATATATATATATATATATGTACCTGAATTCTAATATTCATCTTAGTAGGAACACTGGTTTGGTTGTAGGCAGGTGTAAAACATTTTGGGCTTGCAAATGCTTCCCAGATATGAAGGAAGGTGATTCACAGTGGTGATGGGAGAAGGCCTAGAGAATTGTTAATGCTTTCACAATTGTACCCATGACCGCAATTATTCAGTAGTCTCCCCTTACCTGTGATTTTGCTTTCTGCATTTTCAGTTAGGTGTGGTAAACAGAGGTCCAAAAATATTCAATGGAGATTCCAGAAATAAACAATTCACGAGTTTTAAATTGAGTAGTATGAGAAGCAGGATGAAGCCTCATGCTGTCCTGCCTTTCCCCCCATGACAAGAACCATTGATTTGTTCAGTGTGTCCACTCCTCCCAGCCCCTCAGCATCTAGTAGCTGTCTCAGTTGACAGATCAGTTTTCACCATAGAGCAATGCCTGTGTTCCAGGACCCCTTTTTTCTTTTCTTAATAGTGACCACAAAGTACAAGAGTAAGGACCTGGCAATTCAGATATGCCAAAGAGAAGCCATAAGGTACTTCCTTTAAGTTAAAAGGTAAGAGTTTTCAACTTAAGAAAAAAAAAAAAAAAAACATTATTACATGCAGAGGTCGCTAAGACCTACAGTGACCATGAACCTGTGGAATTGTGAGGAAGGAAAAAGAAATCTAGGCTAGTTTTGCTGTGGCACTTCAAACTACAAAAGTTATAGCTCCAGTGTGTTAAGTGTTTAGTTAAGAGTGAAAAGGCATTAATTTTGTATAGTAAAAACACAGTGTATTTAGGGCACCTTGCTATGGTTTGAACTAACATATTAAGAGTACCCTAAAGTGCTATTTGATCATTTGAAATATTGAAGGAATTTTATTGAGCATATCATGAAAATTCTGAAGTCAAAAAATAAAATTGAAATAAATCCAAATCAGAACATGCAAATGTAAATTCCAAAGGGTGTGACTTGATAAACATCTACTTAGTACAAGATATTGTATTATTCCAGAGGTACTAAGGTTTTTTGGGGGGATACTGGGATTGAACTCAGGGGCACTCAACCACTGAGCCACATCCCCAGCACTATTTTGTATTTTATTTACAGACAGGGTCTCACTGAGGTGCTTAGTGTCTCACCATTGCTGAGGCTGACTTTGAACTCAAGATCCTTCTGCCTCAGCCTCCCCAGCCACGGGGATTACAGGTGTGCCCCACCATGCCCAGTGCTACTAAGGTATTCAAATTTGTATATCCTGAGTTTCCAACCTAATAGGAGATAATAGATTAAAGGCAGGTAAAAGCATGAATATAAAAAGTAAAATGTTTTAATAGTCACGGAAGGCAAAGGGCCAGGTTCTCTCAGAAGAAAAAAATCCACATTCAATTGAGAACATGAAAGAATGAAAGAGACTTGTAGAAAGATAATTCTTGCTTCCAGGACAATTTCTTGTTTTGTTATGTTTGGAATGATATCTTTAAAAAATATCTTCTTGTCTTCTGATAATTAAAAAAAATCTTTACTATAGAAAAAATATAAAATACATGAAAGTATTTGGTATAAAATTAGACATCCCATCAATCATTAAATAACATTAACATTTTGAAGTACATATTTCAGTATATTTCTCCTTGTGTTTTTTGCTTTTATTTTTAAACTGGTAATAAAACAACCAACATTAGGTTTTTTATATTTTTTCGTATCTCGGTGTGGTTTGATCTAGCATGTGAAGAATACTCTGAAGAACTATTTAGGAACTAGGTGTGGTGGTGCATGCCTGTAATCCCAAGGCACAGGAGGCTAGGGCAGAAGGAGCACAAGTTTGAGGACAACCTCAGCAACTTCGGCCCTGCCCTAAGCAACTTAGTGAGACCCTGTCTCACAATAAAAAGTTAAAATAAAAATGACTGGAAATGTAACTCAGCAGTCAAACACCCCTGGGTTAAATCCCTCATATCAAAACAAACAAAAAGAACTATTTAGTATTTGAAAACATAATGTTAATAACTGCATAATTTATTTAACCTTTTTGTTTGGAAAGATTTTTGTTCCATCTCCAGGGCTTTTTTTTTTTTTTTTAAATTATCATTACAAATAATGTGTCATAAACATTCTTTGTTTAAAAAAACTACATGTACATAAAATTATTTCTTTTGGTTGAGTTTTCAGAATGATTCAGTCAATAGGTCTAGACAGTTTTAAAGTTGTTAATAATGTCAAATTTTTAAAAAAGCAAACTTAGGCTTATGTAAGGAAAGGCTAATCCCAAAGAATTATTACAATAGGAAGAAGTTTCCGACCCTGAGATTAGTATCCCAGAGGTCAGGCAGAAAAGGACTTTCTCGTATAGAGAGTCATAAACAAGACTGCAGAGAACCAAGGGTAGGAGAATGGGGTGAGGGGTGACAGCACGATGGGGCAGTTGACCAAGGGATGATTCTTCCCTGTTGCCGCCTGTGGCAACAATTGCCGGGTATTTATCAGAGGTGGACTGGAAATAAACTACTTCTATTCCTGTACTGCTTCCTTGCTTGTTTGCTTATTCCCTAGCTTACTGAGGAAAAAAGAGGCTTGCTTGATTTTAGGGAAAGATAGGCTTTGCTTATAGAAAGAGATGTTAGGCTGGGAAAAAGAGGCACGCAATATGGTTCGTTGCTAGCTCCCAGAAACGCTCCACATACAAGTCTCATACAAGGAACCATTTATTTGCGCAGACGAATTCACGTCTGCACGGGGAACGGGAAAAGCAAAGAGGGAAGATGGCCAACGGCTGGTCTCGGACATAGGAACTTCGTGGGCTGAGAGGAACCAATCGTGGAGGAGAATTCTTACAGACTGACTGATGGGCCAATGACATAGTGGGACATAATGCTGGAGGCAGGAAGCAACGTAAGCCAGAAATTCCTGTAACGTGAGAGGCGGGGAAACACAGATTGACAGGTCATTGGGAGGTGGGAAATTCCTATCGCGGGAGAGAAAGATGGCCTTATAGCTTACAAGAGAGACTTTGCTTAGAAAGTTTTAGAGAAAGAGAGGCTTCTACGCTTATTAGAGCTCTATTTCTTCTTAAAATTGCATCCCGCATCCTGCAAACTAGGTGCTATCTGAGGGCTAGCTGCTTCTTCTAGCTGCTTCTGCTTCTTCTCTCCGCTAGCTGCTTCTGCTTACTGCTGCTCTTGCCTTCCACCTACTGCCGGCTTATATTCTCTCCAGGAGGCAGAGGGTGGGGCCATGCCAGTTGAGATCAGGGTAGGAGCCAGCTGCCCTATCACGGCAAAGGTTAAACTGAGCAGGCTCGAGCAGGAGCACCGGGGAACACCTGTGCATGCATTGTATGCATGGACTTAATTGAATAAGGCCAATGATAAATCACCTGAGTGTGCTTATGTTAATTAACCTCCTCACTGCGATGTGATCAAAGCGACCTCTGGCTGGCCGCCAGGCGCCATCCCAGCGCAGCCCACATGGCACAGCCCCCAACACTTCCCCAAGGTCAGTCAAGTCTCCTGAGGGTCATTAGGCAGAGGTGGCAGATGTTCCAGTGCTCAAGGCAGGGCAAAGCTTAGGGGCTGGGGAAGGAGAAACATTTTATAGTTTGATCAAGTCATGTTAGTTTGTCTTTTGTCCAGATTGAACAGTTTAACAAACTCTTCCTTGAAGCCAAGGATAGTTATCACTCTGCCCCTCATTTAACTTTGACAATTGTTTGGTGTTACTCACAGTAACTGTGTGATTAGAGAAAAAGACTCACCCCTACAGGTGTAGGGGAGCCACTTTAGGCAAGTTACCAATGTTTGAGTCTTAGTTTCCTCATTAGTAAAACTGGATCATCCATTAACATATACCTCGAAGGGTTGTTAAAAGGTATAAATTAGTTACTGTGTATATTAATTATCTATAAATACTTAACATCTCTACAATTAGCTTAAAATAGCATACAGTTATTGCACAATGTCTGTAGTCAGGAGTCTAGGCATCACTTTGCTGAGTCCTTTGCTTCAGACTATCTCACAGGGCAGCAATAAAGATATTGGCCAGAGCTGGGGATATAACTCAGTTGGTAGAGCGCTTGCCTCACAAGCACAAGGCCCTGGGTTCAATCCTCAGCACCACAAAAAAAAAAAAAAAAAAAAAAAAAAAAAAAAAAAAAAGTTATTGGCCAGGACTTGAACATCTGAAAGTTCTTTTGGGAAAAGATCTGTCTAAGCTCCCTCAGGTTGTTGGCAGAATTCAGAATTCACTTCCTGGAGGGTGGCTGTGAGATAGGTGGGCTCTCTAGGGGAAAGGAAAAAGAGACCCTTACCTAAGTAGATGGAGACCTGGATCTAGGAGCATGACCAGTCATGCTTGTGCCTTTAGTTAGATGTGCAAAACCTCCAGGGTATGTGTAACAGATCAACTAGAACTAAAACGTAATCAAGCCAGGTGCTGAGGTTTGTGGCTGTAATCTCAGCGATTTGGGTGGATGAAGCAGGAGGATTGCAAATTTGAGGCCAACCTCAGCATCTTAGTTTTTTCGGGAAATAAACTGGTTGAGAAGCAGCAAGCAGCCCT
Organism: Sciurus vulgaris; assembly: GCF_902686455.1. NCBI lineage: Eukaryota > Metazoa > Chordata > Mammalia > Rodentia > Sciuridae > Sciurus > Sciurus vulgaris. The sequence continues at coordinate 142,869,874 of NC_136466.1, forward strand.
CAGGAGGAGGAGAACTCCAATCTTTATTTTATGCCTTCTGGTCCAGAGGAAAACAAAACTCTATAATCTAGCTCTGATCCACAGTTTCTCACAACATTTATAGTTTATCTGGCTCATCTTAGACCCATCCTGTAACTAAAAGCTGGGTCCTTGTCCCCAATGCCAATTAAGGCCAATTTAACAATGAGGACACAGTTTTGAGGAAAAGGAAAAACAAGTTTTATTGCTTTGCTAGCAAAGGAGAAACACGGGGGACTTCTGTGTCAGAGACTGATTCTGCCTATCAGGAGCTACAGGGGGATTTTAAAGCAGCTATTCAAAGGCTGGATTACAAGTGTGCCTTGACAAGGGGCCCAGACCCCCCACATGATGTGTTAGGATTCACTTGTTAATTTGGGAGATATTCGCTTTCTAGGTCCTCTGGCAAACGTTTCCTTCCGGTGGAGCACAGATAACTCATGGTAATCTTGTTCCCCCACCCCCAAGTTAGGGACAGGGAGAGGGAGAAGAGGAAAACACGTCCCTTTTAAAATAAACCTCCGATGTATATTCAAAAGGTGAAGTGGATACGGTTACAATTCCATCATTGGGATTTTTCCTCTTTAAAAAAATAATCACTAATCTGTGAGGCTGAAGGCCTCCTGCAGGATTTTTAACATAAAGCATGCTTACAAAAACAGACAAGAAGACAGGGCTCTTTTCACATGCATTTCAAGAGGGAGTAGTCAGACTCCCAGGGAAGTTATTTACAATCCAAAAGGTAGGGACCCTTGGTTAGCTAGGCCCAGTGGAGAAAGGCTGAGAGAGGGGAGGGAACTGACCCCTTCCCCAGGCATTGGTTTCTTACGATAATATTTTTGTAATTTAATTTCACAACTGGGTCTGGTTTTGTCATCACATAGTGCATTAATTAGCAGCTCCTTGTCTGCAGTCCTTGATAAGGGCAGGTGAATTTGGTAATCAATGACTCTGGAGATCCTTCACATTCCATTCTCCCAGGGGCAGTCTCCAACTTCCAGGGGCAGATGGGCTTTCATGGCCTCCATTTCCTTGATTTGACCTGATCCCGTATTTCTACACTAACTGCCTGTCCTTAATTCTGGCTTCAGTTGTCCTTAAATCTTTGCTTGTGCTTTGCTTTGGGCATGTCCTGGAATTATTTTCAGCAGTTATTTGAAAAGTCTGATCTTGATGAGCTGAGGTCCCATTTGCCTCTTGAGGAAACTCCTTGTGAAGCTAGAATTGGGGACAGGCAGTTAGTGTAGAAATAGGGGATCGGTCAAATCGAGGAAATGGAGGCCATGAAAGCCATCTGCCCCTGGAACTTGGCAGACAAGGAGCTGTTAATTAATGCCCCCTGGGCCCTTGCCTGCCTGAATCACCTTGGCCCTCCCTCTGCTCATGGCTTCTCACTTTATGCAAAACCAGGCCTAGTCACCTGGGCAGGAAGGAGAGATAAGCGGGGAGAGAACTGGAGAACAAAAGAGACCTTAACCTACAGAAGATGTAGGGTGCGCTCACTTCTTGGGATTCTAGAACATCAGCCATGGCCCCCTTCTCCCTCCCAGGAGAAGTCTGTATTATTACTTTTTTTAAAATAAAGCTGCTTAATATGCTTGCCTTGGCGTACTTCTCTGATGTTATAATTCAGCACCCGAGGAAGCAGAACTCACGGGTAAGGTGATATCACTTGGATGCCTGCCTGGTGACAATTGAACTAAAGGCCTCAGTTCAATTCTGGCTATTGTCTGGAAGTTGCCCTAGACTCCTGGTTTCACCTGTATTTCCAAAGGACTGCTAATTTCATCAGAGCATGTAAGTGGGGAAAACAGTAGAGACCTGTAACCAGCAAGATAAAGCTTAAAATAACTTGGAACCTAATTGCGGATGTTATAACCCATTAACTTTGTAGTATCCTATTGGTTAGAAGCAAGTCATCAGATCAGCTCATACTCAAAGGGAAAGAATTACACAAAGGCAGGAACACCTGGAAGTTAGGATATTCTGAGGCCATCTTAGAATCAGCCTGACACCATATGCCCTCTGGGTGCTAATGATCCAAATTCCTCCTACATGTAGAGTTCATTCATCTGCTCCCAAGGTCCCCAGAGATCTCATCCCATTAGAGCATCAAGTCCAGAATATCATTCTCTATATTAGATGCAGATTATGAAATAGGCTTCTTGGATGAAGTTCTTCATCCAGTTCATTGAATATATTTCCTTTAGATCCACTGGTCTATGAAATGGAAGAAACAAGTTTTGGGTACTTCCTGCTGAATACAATAGTGGAGCAGAGAAATAAATTAGACACACCTACTCAAAAAAGGGCTGGACATGGTAGCTTATGCCTATAAACCCAGGGATTCTAGAGGCTGAGGCAAGAAGATTTGTAATACAAAGCTGTTCTTTCTGGTGCAGCTATTTTCCCCACCTCCCAACCACTTGTCAATCTGTGAACATCCTAGCTAGCTATTGGTTCATCAGTCAGCTTGCAAGTATCCTTCTCTGTTATTGGTCCCCTGTTAGCCTGGCCGAATTCAACTGCTTCACAGTAGATACCCCGCCATCTTTTCTCATGCTTCTCTCTCTCTCCTACTCACTTTCTCTCTTCTCCTCGCTTTTCCACCCTCTCTAGTGCACACCCTTTCTTATTCCCTTTCTTTTCCTCTCATTTTCTCTCTTACCCTGCAGGGATACACTTTGCTTAATAAACTCCCTTATGTGATTTCCCATGTCTGGCATGGTTTTCATGAGATCCTTCACAGATTTCAAGTCTGAGACCAGGTTCGGCAACTTAGAACCCATCTCAAAATAACAAATAAAAAGGGCAGGGAATGTGGTTCAGTGGTTAAGCACTGAGTGGTTAAGCACCCCTGGGTTCAACACCAGGTACCAAAATGGGGGAGGGAGGTGGCATCAGAGAGGAAGGGACAAAGGCAAAGCAACTGCAAATTCAGTTGGTCAGATATTAAAAGTTCCTTATTAGCCTTCAAGAACTGTAACATTTCAGGATGTATCTCAGTGAGAGAGAGTCTATTTTTCTTTTTGGCTGTACTGGGGATTGGACCCAGGGATGCCGTGGAGCCACACCTCCAGCATTTTTATTTTAAGACAGGATCTCACTAAGTTGCTTAGGCTGGCCTCAAATTCTCAATACTCCTGCTTCAGTCTCTTAAATTGCTGGATTATAGACATGCATCACCCCATCCCTACAGGAGGATTTCAAAATATCATAACCACAAAAATAAAATCATAAAAAGAAAAGTTATTTCTCAATATCATAGAATATTCAGTTAGTACTTAAAAATAGCCCAGTTCTCTAATAAATCACTTCCTATATGTTTGTTTAAATCAATATTTAATCTTTTTATTTTATATATATTTCTGAGGTATTGGGGAAAACCAGGGCCTCATACATGCTAGGCAAGTGCTCTACCACTGAGTTATATCCTCAGTCCTTTTTATTTTATTTTGAGACAGGGCCTTGCTAAGTTGCCTATGCTGGCCTTGAACTTGCTATCCTCCTGTTTCAGCCTCCCAAATTGCTGGGATTACATAGCACAGCCATGGACTCAGGCTTAAATCAGAATTTGAAAACATGATTTATACATTACATTTGATTTTTGTATATAATTTTTTTTAATTAATGCAATAACTTCTTATTTCTTTGACATTAGTTTTCCAACCTTGTGAATTTTGCTGATTTTCTCTTCTGTGTCATCTTCCTCTATTGCCTGTATGCCCTTACAAATAGGTAGATAATATGCTTGGTTACATTTAGGCTTAAGATTTTTTCAGGAAAATTTCCTGGTATTGTCCATTGCAGCATACTGGAGCATATCTATCTATCTATCTATCTATCTATCTATCTATCTATCTATCTATCTATCTGAATTTATAGGCCTTACTACCTCTTTTTGGATATGAAAATTGATAAGTTCAGGATGTCTCAGATTCATATTTTGTGAAGTCCTTGTCATGGACTGAATGTTTGTATACCCCCCCAGATCCACATGTTAAAATCTGAATCCCCAGTGTGATGGTATTTGGAGAGAGGTGTTATGGATGGGAGATGTTCTCCAAAAGCGCCTGTATTCATGAAGGAATATTCAGAGGTGAAATGGTGGACTTGTGAAAGCTATAATCGGGTCATCCTAGTTTGAATGGGTTAATTGGCTGGTAACTGTAGACAGGTGGGGCATGGCTGGAGGAGGTGCATCACTTGGGTAAGCCCTGGAAGGGCATATCTTCCCTGTGGCCCCTTCTTCTCTTTCTGCTTCCTGGCTGCCATGAGGTGAGCGGTTTTCCTCTCCAACATCCTTCTGCCATGATGGTCTCCCTCATCTTGGACCCAGAGAAATGGACCGGTTGAACCATGGACTAAACCTCTGAAACAGAAAGTCAACATAAATTTTACCTCCTCTTTGTTGTTATTGTCAGGTGTTTTGGTCATAGTCATGAAAAGCTGCCTAATCCAAGGTGCCTTTGAAGGTTAGGCCACGAGGGTGGGGGTGATAGGATTAGTGCCTTTCTTTCTCCCATGTGAGAACATGATACACAAGTAGGAAGAAGACCCTCACCAAGAAGTAAAACTTGACTGCAATTTTGGACTTTCTAACTTTCAGAACTGTGAGAAATAAATGCCTGTTGTTTAAGCCACCCAGATTATGATGATTTTTTTCGGTAGTTTGAACAGACTAAGTCATTTTCGCTATTAATTTCATGCCTAATGTTTTTAGCAGCAATTTGTAGCTTAAACCCATTCTTTGATGGGGAACTGGAAAATAGTGAAAATTTAAAGAAAAGATATTGCAATGATGTGGATATGGTTTGTCCCCTCCAAAACTCATGATGAAATTTGATTGCCATTGAGGGTTTTAAGAGTGATAAGGCTGTTAAGAGGGACAGTACCTTTCTTCAGGGATGAGTTCTAACTCTTGCAGAACCGGCTTAGTTACTGAGAGTGTTTGTTATAATGTGAGGCTGCCCTCATGTTTCTCCCTCTCTCCAGTGTGTGCACTTCTTTCTGCTTTCCATAATAAGTAGCAAGCAGGATGATACCTTTGTCAGATACGCCACCTGATCTTGGACTTCCCAGCCTCCAAAATGCTAAGCCAAAATCAATCTCTTTCCTTTAGAAATTACTCCATTTCAGGTATTCTGTTAGAGCAACAAAAAGATGACTGAGATAGACATTTTTTCATTTGCTATATGGTTATCCAGAGACATGGTTTATATGGAAGATATGTGCTTGATTTTTAGAATAACAAACTGAAGTCCTAGCATGACCTCTAGAACTTAATGAAGTTATTGGAAAAACACTATTTTAAATGTTTACCCATGTAGCTCAATCCACTACCATCATTATTCTAATTTTATGACTAGAATCTTAATTGTCAGCAATAGTCCCTTCAAGTTAGTCCCTCTGCTCTTCTGACTGAGATTTACACTGGTACCAATCCCTCACTGCAGGACAGGAGTCCAGCAGGGCAGAGGTGAGGGGAGACATCCATTCTATTCAGACTCACTACTCTAGCCAGGCTATCATGCTGTGACTCTGAATATGACTTCAGTACCCCAGACTATTCTGTGCCAATTGCCTGAATTCCAGCTTTCTCAGCAATTACATGAGCTACCTGGTATATTTCCAATGAACTCATTTTGCATTTGCTCCTGACTGATCTAAGAGGAAATAAAAATGGGAAGACCAGTTAATTAAGACAGAGTAAAAAGGGTAATTCAGAAAAATGAGTGCATTATATCTTTTACATAAATAAAAACACAAAATACTACCATATTTTGTTTGCTATGATATAATATGTAAAGAATACAGCTATGGCTATAGATATAATGGACTGAGGGCACACATCAAAATCATGGGAATGTTTGTCTCTTGAATGGTGGGATGAGGGGAGCACAGAATCTAGCTACAGGTAAAAGTTAAAGAAGACTTTAGCTGTGGAAGAGATAAAAGTACCTCAGGCAGGATCCATTTACTCCTTTTTGTACAGGAATGCCTCTGGAGGAGAAAGATAATATTAGATAAATCTCCTTATCATGGCCTGTTGGATAATGGATGAATATTAGGTAAGAGGAAGAGGATTTATCTATCAAATGCACTTAAGAGGATATACTTGGCCAAAGAATTGATAAATAAATCCAGGAAGCATAGTTGCATAGCTAAGAAATCTCTAAGATATAAAATAAAGTCTATCAGGTGATCTGAGACCCTTATTAGATATTTCAACTACAATTGTGAGTCAGAAGATATATTAGTTTGCTAGGGCTGCCATAGTAAACAGCACAGACTGGATGTCTTAAATAATACAAATTTATGTTCTAACAGTTCTAGAGGCTGAAAGTTCTAAGTCAAGGTGTTGGTGGGCTCGGTTTCCTTTGAAGCCTCTCTCCTTGGCTTATAGTCACCTTCTCTGTTCACTCACATGGTCACCTCTAGATTTGTGTTTTCTGTCTACTCTCCTCTTTTTATAGGGATACCAGGCATATTTGGGTTCACCCAATGTAACTCATTCTACCTTAATCACTTCTTTAAATGCCTTAGTTTCAAGAATAGTCACATTTTGAGTTATTGGAAGTTAGTTACTAAAGCATGATCCTGTTTCAAAACTCTGATCATGTGAATCTGATTCTAGATACTGCTTGGGCTGTATCTGTTACTATTCGTTTTTTAGAAAAATAGACTGGAAGCAAATACAAATTATTAATGTCTCACTCTGGATGTCTGCTATATCCACAATTTTCTTTCTGTTTCTCAAAATACAAATGAGAAAACAGGGGATAAGGAACTTTACGCTTGACCAAAGGTAGGAACATGAAATACAGATCAGCCAAGAAGACATTCAAAGATGTAGGCAGAGAAGATGCCTGCCTCTAGTGGAAGACAACTCCTCATAGGGAGAGTCTCAGAGCCCTGAAATAATCATAAAACTTACCTGCGAATAGCTCAAGCTTGCCTAAAAGTTTTGGCTACATCTGTGCCAAGTTTTGCCTTCACTTATCACCTGTCTCAAAAATCAAGAACCTACACTTTACAAAATATTAGTGCTGAAATTGTTCTGGCACTCACTTCTGGCTCTATTCAATGTCTTGGAGCCGTTAACCATTTGGTCAGACTACCTACACACAGGTTATACGGAGTAGAGAGAAAACTGTAAATGTAATGGGGCTACATGTGGTTATTTTACTGTGCTCTTTAAAAAAAGATGGGCATTAATTTGAAAACTCAAAACACTAATTATCCACAGAAAGGGCCGGTGACAAAGGCTAAAGATTTTTAAAGCTCTCTCATTTAGCTCTGGATAAGCAGCACCCCTCCAATGTTCTCCTGATATTAAACTAGTTTCCCTAGTGCATCTAGGAGGTATCTTGGACCGATTCCAGATGAAAGCCAAGGATGATGAAGGAGACAACCTGCAGCCTAAGGAAGGAAATACCCTTGTGTTGTTCTTACGTATTTGAATTATTTTTATTTCTCTAGGACCAGGCAAGGGTAGGGACTCAAATAGTACAACGGCCAAGGATCGCCACCGGGAGAATAAAAGAATATTGAGAGAATATTCGTGGCAATTTTGAGTTCTCTGCCATCCAAGACGCCAAAGCTGTAGGAAAAAGATCACAAGCCACTTTGCACCAGCGACCCAGAGGCCTGGCGGGAAGTGCGCCACTGCGCAGACTCCGCGGCCGCGCGCACGCGCGCAGGGAGGGGCGGGGCAGGGGCGGGGCAGGGGCGGGGCCGCGGGGCTGTGTCGTTCTAGGCCGTCTGGACATATCCCCGGGCCAGGCCGGGGGTCGCTCAGTCTTACCCTTCTGGAAGAGCAGTGAGGCACTATGGCTCTGCAGGGCGTCAGGGTCGTGGAGCTGGCCGGCCTAGCCCCGGGCCCGTTCTGCGGTATGGTCCTGGCGGACTTCGGAGCGCAGGTGCTGCGCGTGGATCGGGTCGGCTCCCCCGGCGATTTGAGCCGGTTGGCCCGGGGCAAGCGTTCGCTGGCGCTGGACCTGAAGCGGGCGCACGGAGCGGCCGTGCTACGGCGCCTGTGCGCGCGTGCGGACGTGCTACTGGAGCCTTTCCGCCGCGGTGAGCCCCGGCCCATGCGAGCTGTCCGGGAGCGGGCGCGCGAGGTTCCTGCACCCGGAGCCCGTCTGCACTGGGATTGAGGCTGCCCCCGCCGCACCTTTGTCTTTTTGACTCATGAAACCTCGTGCGTCTCAACCTTACTACGACCTTCAGTCGTATTTGGTCTTGTTGATCATTCTCTTGAGATGATCTGCCACAGCTTGGTTTCTGAGATACCGCTAATGCCCCGTTTCTCCTATTGTTTCTGACCTCTTCCTGGTTTCACCACCTACCCTACCCATTGCCCTTTTGTATCTGCCTATCTTAATTATTTGAGGATATTAGATTCTATGAGAATCTAATGAAAGCCATACATTCTGTTCCCAGAAAAGTATTTAGAGGTGCATGGCATTAAGTTGCTGTTTTGGGGGAGGCGTACCCTTCAAAGCCATCCACGAACGAAGGAGACCAAGTTCCAGCTTCTGCTCATTCCTTTACTTTGTGCTCCGCACCCTGGAACTAATACATCCATTCGCATTGCTTTCTCCTTTATAGACAGGTGATGCCCAGATCTGCATCTGTACCCCACTCTTGGAGCTGCAGACAGCTAGCATACCTGGATGTATACCTCTCTCTATGACTGATCCAGTTGCATTGCAACTGGCACAAAACCCAAACCAAGCCTTTCTCCTTTTCTTTCAAAATGTCATCTCCTCCTTATGTATAATTCCTCTGAGTGAATGGAACCAGTATCCACCCAGTTTCCCGAATCAGAAACCCGTATTTCATCCTTGAATCCAGTCTTCCTTTCATCACGACTGCTTTCGCTGATCATTAATTTAGTTATTTTCCCTCCTTACCAGGACCTGGATTCTTACTCTCCATACCTGTTCCAACCTCCTTGGTGTTGGTGTGACAGATTGTCTTTTAAAAACTGAGTTGGTGTGCCAGAGTAACCTTGCCCAAGTGCAAGTCCAAAACATTGCTTGGTAGGAAGTCAGTAAGTGTTTAGCAAATGAATTGAAAGTCTACGGGGCATCAGGCTCATTAGCCCTCACAGCTATATTTGAGGATTTTAACAGCAATGTTTAGAATTAAATCATGATTTAATAATTCCCCATTTGAAGATGAGTGTGAATCAACATGGTTAATTAATTTGTCCCAGGTCTTGAGAAAGTAGAGCTATGGATTCACATGTAGCCTCCAGGTGCGGGGCTGCAGCTAGTGTTTATAAAGGTGGATGACTAGACTTGTTTTTCATCACAGTTTGAGGAAATGAGTCCTAAACAGTAAGTTTATTACACAATCTTGATGATTTAATTCCAGGAGTTTTAAGGTTGTCAGTTTACCTGGGTTTTGTGCAGTAAATATCATACTTGATAGTTTAAGAGCTCTCAGGTGCTATTGTAGCTACTCTTTGCTATTATGGATATTTATGAGCTTTGTGAAGGTGTTGTAGGAGCCTGTGAAAACAGCGTGCTGTGAATCCTGCAGGAGGAGCTCCTGACCTGATAGGGCAGAAGGGTACAAGGACAGCAGAGAGAGAGAGAGAGAGAGAAAGGAATCCTACTTTGGGAATTGAGGAGGCTTGGATATGCCTCCAGTGAAATATGAAAGTGTTGGAAGAAATAACATCCTGGGACAGAATCTACACATTGAGGTCCTTTTCTACTGGAAACTTGCTGTAAGCCGTCAACCTAAATAACAATTGAAGAGATATTCTCCAAATGATGATATTTGGGAATAGCAGATCATTATAATGAGAGTAGATGTGCTGCAGTAAACTCTGAGCATATTCTAAGAGTTTGAGGGAGGAGAAAGTTTTTAAAGGTGAAAGGGGATTACATAAAATACTTTGAAACTAATCCTTGGCTAGCAGGATTAATAGCAGGGTGGTAATAGTCTGAGAGTAAACAGACAGTCGAGCAGATATTCTCATGTAAGTTTTATTTGTGTAATTTTCTGGTGGTCTTTGTGCCAGGTTGTGGTTCTGATAGAATCATCTGTGAATAGTTCTTGTTGTCAGGCACATATGCATGAAATCCCTTCCTTCATAACTTCCAAGCTTTACTTACTTTTGGTTAGGACTGAAAAAAGTGACTCCATTTTGATTCTGACACCTTTCATAAAATCCACAACAAATTTTACTAGTTTGTTTGCAAGAGTGTAGTTTTTTTTTTGCCTCAGGAAAGGAATGATTCCATTCCTTAATTCATGCTCTGTTTAAAAAAATGTTTTTGGTTGTTACTTTTCTCCTAAGGTGTCATGGAGAAACTCCAGCTTGGGCCAGAGATTCTGCTGCAGGAGAATCCAAAGCTCATCTATGCTAGGCTAAGCGGATTTGGCCAGTCAGGACCATTCTCCAGGAGAGCTGGCCATGACATCAACTATTTGGCTTTGTCAGGTATATAAAAAAATAATTTTTGTTTACACGTTAAATTTATTCCCAATCAAGATCTGCAGTTACATAGTTAACAAGAATCTTTAAAAGTGAAGATTTAAATGCTTGTCAGAATCAATAAGGAGAGCACGGTTGTTTAAAGTAGATTAATTTGAATTCTGAGAACAATAATTCTGAAACTCCTCCCCATCTTAACACATTTGAAGAATAACATATTCTCACTAGTAACGTTTATTTACTACATTAGTAAAGTCAGTTCTCAGGCTCCTAGTAGTAAGTAAGAGACCTGGCGTTACTAGTGATGGTCGCCTACATATTGAACACACTGAAATGGTCAGACTCTGATGGTCCTTCATTGGGAATCACCACCTGATTCCTGGTTTCAGACTTTAGTGAACTTTAGGAAAATCCATGGTTTCCAGGTCCTAATGTCACTCTATTTCTAGCCTAATTTTAGATTTCTAAGAACTATGTGTTGTTGACTAAGGGAACTCTCAGATTTTCTGTGAATACATATAAGTCCAGGGAAAATGTATTTATAAAATTGGCCATTCACACCTGTTTAAAATTGAATCCCTTTTCTTTTACACAATTATTTTCTTGCATTTCTTTGTGGTTAGAATGAAAGTGCATTCTATTGCTTTTATTTGACAACATGAATTGATAAAAATCATTGTTTTGTTTTTTTTCCCAAAATCCAGTGAGTAAAAACAAATTTTGAAAATGTCAGTTGGGATAAAGTTTTAGGAAAAAAATCAACAAATAGGCTGTCTTGAGCCAAAACTTGTTTATATGTAGATTGTGTAGGTTGGAAAAGTTTTCACTCAGGTCTAAGAAGTTCATTTTTTAGATTTTAAATGTATTTTAAAATGTATACCATTTTAATGGTATAGGTGTTCTGTCAAAAATTGGCAGAAGTGGTGAGAATCCATATGCTCCACTGAATCTCCTGGCTGATTTTGGTGGTGGTGGCCTCATGTGCACAGTGGGCATTCTGATGGCTCTCTTTGAACGCACACGCTCTGGCAAAGGTCAGGTTATTGATGCAAACATGGTAAGTATTCCCTGGGCCGGGGATGATAGGCCTGCCACTTGCTACTATGTGTTCTGTATGGCCGCCCCAAATCTTTCTCTGAACAAGAGATAAATGAGGCTTAATGTTTGAATCCAGGTCAGCAAGAATATCCTTTTCTTTAAAATAGCCACATAGCCTCCATACATGTCAGAATGTCATAGTTTAATCATCTTTGGAAGTCATTTCTCTAAACTGTTTGTGACTCACCTGAACCTGTGTTGTGTTTCAACAGTTTTCCCAAGTTATTTTTTGTGATTTAAAAAATGTCTTTCAAGCTGGGTACCGTCATGCATGCCTAAAATCCCAGTGACTCAGGAGGCTGAAGCAAGGGGATTATGAGTTCAAAGCAGCAAGGCCCTAAGCAACTCAGGAAGACCCTGTCTCAAAAATACAAAAATAAAAAGGGCTGAGGATATGGCTTAGTGGTTAAGCACCCTTGGATTCAGTCCCTGGTACCAAAAAAAAAAAAAAAAAAATCTTTTAAGCAATCCTCATTCAGAACTGATTTCAGGAAGCCTTCATCGGTAGGGTAGAAAGATACTCATGGATGCCACAGTAAAATGGGCCTTCTTGTCTAGACCTTCCTGTTGCATTTGGCAGGAGAGACTCCAATATCATAATGCTTCTGTTGGTGCATTGTCATACATTCCTGCCTCGTGCTCTGCTGGGCACTTTGTCTGCGTGATTCCTTCTAATTCACAAAACAACAACTTCATTGGGAACCCAGTTGTCCTCCTTTATCTGCAGAGGATATGTCCCAAGACCCCAGTGAGTGTCTGAAACAGCTGATAATATCAAACCTCAATACATACTGTACGTTTTTCCTATAACACATACATACATACATATACTGGTGATAAAGATAATTCATAAATTAGACACAATAGGTGATTAACAACAACAATAATAAATAGAACAATTATAATAATACATACTAATAAAAGTTGTTTAAAACTAATGAATGATTTGTTTCTAGAAATTTCTAGTTAATATTTAAGACTGAACCTGACAGCCAGTAACCGTAATGTTGGGACGTGAAACTATAGAAAGGGGGATGACTGTACATTGTTACGAAGCATAGACATCTTCCCAAGGTCTCAGGGCTCTGTGGCCTTGGGAGGGTTACTTCACCTCTCTGTCCTCAGTTTCCTTTTTTCTATGGAGATGATAATATATCTACTTCGAAGCATTATTAGAGAATTATGTGAATTCATCCATTGTTCAGGTATGAATAGTGCCCAGCACAGAGCAGATACTCTGTTATTGAGACTCTTTCTTTCTAAAAGAAAAGAAGTACAGTTTTGGTCATTTCCTTTATGAAGTACCTCTAATACTTGAATACTAGTTTGAATACTTGAGGTTAGGAATTGGAAACATTTTAGAGTCATTTGGGAATAATCTGGGAGCCAGGTGAGAAAGGTCACCTAGCACATAATGAGTGAGTGGGCAGAATAAGAAAAATAGGGGCTGAAAGGGTGAAGTAGAGACAGAAGGGAGTGTTGCCATGGAAACCAAGACAGGAGAAGCTGCCTAGAGAAGGGTAATGGCCAGAGGGTCGACACCAGTGGACACCTCTAAGTTTCAAAGACTGAGTAGTGTAAGTTAGTTTGGATCACTGGCAACTTTGCAAAGTGCATCCCAGGCTGGAACCTCCTCAGCTCCTCCTCAGAACCACACCCAGCCCTGTCCTGTATTCTTTCTTGCGACTGCCGTGGGGCACAGCTCACAGTGTCCTCTGTGTCCTTCTCTGAAATGTATTTTAGAAGGAGTGGTGTGGGTACAGCTGCAATAACAGCACTTCCACCTCCAGCTGCACTCACCCCGCCAGGGGCAGGCCAGGGCTGACATGGGTCCCCTCCTGAAACTCCTGAGGGGAGTTGGCTCACTCTCATTTAGTGTTGAAAACTTTAAGGCTCCAGAGGTTAAAGCTCCAGCTTTCAATTGCTTCCCTCTGCTGCCCCCTGTGGGCACAGGCCTTGGGTTGCAAAAGGAACCAGTTAGAAATAACCATGGGGCTTCGGGAGTTTTAAGGATAATTTAAGGCTAAATACTTATCTAGTAATAGTTGGCTAATTTACTAAATATATGGTTTGATTAGTTATAGTCAAATAATGTGATTACTGCCTTTATTTAATCAGAATTACTTAATAATTAGAAAGTAGTGGGTTTTAGCATTTTAGAAAGCGTAAGCCCTCAGGGTTCCTGCTCACATTAGGGGATTGTGAGTGTTGGCTAATTACTCAAGGCCAGAAGGGTCAGTCAATCGTTTTCATCACTTCACCGGGCAGCCTTTGGCACAAGTAGTTGTAGAAACTTATTATGGAGAGGCATTGCCTTTTTCTTGTAGGCCAGTGGCTTTCAGTATTTTAGCAGCAGAATCCTTGGCTCATGCTCACCCGGAATGATTTGGGGTCGATCTCATTATAGTTCTGTTGCCTGGGGTCTGTAGAGTTAAAATGACTGGAATGTGGGGTGCTCTTGGCTCTGTTCCCCGACTCTTGGGAACACTCTGACCCCAGCACTGCGAGTTGCATGGACGTTAGCTGACATGGTGAGGATGGTGTAAAGGTTGGTGGGAAGATGAAGCTGCACTTTCCCTGTGTCACGGGACCTCATCTGGGCAGTCTGCGTGGCTGAGGGCGAGGGGCAGGAAAAGCCACGTGCTGGGGTAACCACCAACAGGCCTTGGGATCGGACCAGAGTCAGCTTCCTAACTCTTGTCCTGTGGCTCCTCTGATGCTCAGTACCTTTCGTTTATGATGAAGCAGAGCAGAAACACTTTTTATCAAGGCTGACTCAATACAGAATCTTAAAAGTTTTCACATTTTTTTTAGCCTGAATATTGAAATCAGATAATCAGTATTCAAAACTCAGTCAAAACTATCTATAGTGCTGAGTGACGGCCTGACTTACGTTGAGTTCACTTGTCGCCCCATTGGCTCTGACAGGGGCAAGGCCTCAGCAGAAAGCAGGTACTTATTTATAGCACATTCTAACTTGCTGGGTTTTGTATGAAAAAGCTGGAAGTAAGACTCATGCAGAACAACAGTATTTCAATTGCAAGGTCAAATTTATGCCAAATTGGAGGGAGAAGATTTCTTTGAAGGTTTAGTCATGAATGTGAGTGAATTGAGTCTCTGACATGTCTGAATTTGGTGTAGGACACATCTAAATATGTACTTCACATGAAACATGAACATAAAATATATTTAAAATGGTGCATATATTCGTGTGTGTAAATATGTGATTGCTAAGATTTGTGTAACTCAGTCTCAAAAAGTAAAAGTGCCACCCATATAGGCCACTTATATGAGTGCAACTGAAGTCATACTCTGCATGATGGTGTTTCAGTCACTCATGGACTGCAGGTGTGACAGTGGTGACACAGCCACCTGAGTATGTGTAAGTACACTCCATGACGCTCACACTGTGATGAAACCCCGTAACAATGCATGTCTTAGAATGTGTTTCCTTGCAGTGTTTTCTGGACTGAGTAGCACAGCTGGTTGTCCTTCTACTATACACCCTCTCTAACTCAGGTTTGCAGAAATACCTAAGAAGTTGTATAACTAGGTCTAAGTTTCATATATTCTGAAGATGATCAGAAATATCAGATAAATATGTTACACACATATTTTTGGGACCTGAATTGACATTACTCCTGCTTTTACATGGAATTATGGATTCATATTGTGTTCTACTTCTTCAAAGGTGGAAGGAGCAGCATATCTAAGTTCTTTTCTGTGGAAAACTCAGAAAGTGGGACTGTGGGAACAGCCTCGAGGACAGAACCTGTTAGATGGTGGAGCGCCTTTCTACACAACATATAGGACAGCAGACGGGCAGTTCATGGCTGTGGGAGCCATAGAGCCCCAGTTCTACAAGCTGCTCATCAAAGGTAGGAACTGACCTATCCCACCCACATTCCTTTTGCATGAGTACTCATTATTCTCTATTCTGGGGCCTTTTGACTCTCAGAATGTTTTATTATCTATCCAACTCTTTTTTTTTTTTTTTTTGCGGTGCTGGGGCGAACCCAGGGCCTTGTGCTTGCAAGGCAACACTCTACTGAATGAGCTATCTCCCCAGCCCGATCCAACTTTCTAATTAACTCTAGTCATTAATGGGGAATTTTCTCTATCTTCTAGATTGACAGGTAATTTTATTAGTGTACGCAATAACTCAGGGTCTTAAAATATAACGGTCCTTTTGTGGGATGTCCAGTGCTTTCTTTTGCATCACACCAGTAGTGGTGGATGTTTATCTTGCCTCTGTGTGCCCAGACTCTTTTTATTCTTCCCTGGAAAGGGTCTCCTGGCGCCGTTCAGCTCTTGTTCTTTAATGGACTCCTTTTTTAGTGTCAGGTGTCACCTGAGCACAGAGACTGTGGCTGGTGTTACTGTCACATAATGCCAAAAGTTGGCAAGAAAATCTGGGATCTCTGCTGACCTTTATAGTAATTGGACTGGAGTTATTTTATTCTGGTGAAATGTTTGAATTTAAAATTGACTCTGCAAATAATTTAGTATCTAAGAAGTTTGAGAATATACTCTGAAGTGATGTGAAAAGCTGATTACAGTACATTTATTTTTCTACTTGAAGTTCAAAGTATCATTGTTGATGGCTTTTCAAAGTTATTTGCATATAGCTGTAATGATTATTTTTGTAAACATTGAAAAGCATTTTATGATCAAATGCTATAACTCCACTAACTTAAATATAGTTGGAAAAGCTATAGGAGAAAAAAGTAATTTGCCTAGGTCATATACAGTACCTTTCTGTCCAAGAATTGAAACTAAAATACAGAATTTATTCGAAATCTGAACTGAACAGTGCTATGTGGAGGACCAAGTGGTGCAGTGCAGAACCTGGGAGAGCAGCCAGGATACAGCACAGTAGGTTTGCTGAGTACAACAACCTTGTTTATATATGTATTGTCTATAGAAAATACAAATGTAATCATATAGGTTAAGAAAATTTCCATCAGCTTATCACTATTCACTGGCACTTCTAAGCAACAGTGATAAAATTTATCCCTCTAGGGACTGGGGTTGTGGCTAAAATTTTATATATATATATATATTTTGTGTATATATATATATATATATATATATATTTATTTATTTATTTCCCTCTATCATCATTTTGTGGCCTGAGCTCTAAACTATTTCTATAACTACTTGTGTTCTGATAACATGAATGTGAGCTTTATTAGCACATTTTTATTACTTATCCTTTAGTAAGCATTGCATAGAAGTTAATTCAGAGGACTTGGAGTTATAAGGTGTCATCCAGTAATTTTTTCTGAAAGTTTTCATAGTTTCAGCTCTCACTTTAGACCTTAGATCCATTTTTGAATTAATTTCTGAGGACAGGGCAAATTAAGAGTTCAGCTTCTTTCTTTTGTATAGCTGCTCCCGCTTTCCTAGCGCCACTTATGAACAGATGTTTCTTTCCTCATTGAATGAGCTTGGCATCCTCTTGAACATCAGATGACCGAAAATGAAAGGGTGGCTTTGTCTTTCAGTTCTTTGCCATTGATCTCTGTCTGTCTTTATGCTTATAGTTTACCTTTGTAGGAAGTTTGAAACCGAGCAGTGTAAGCTCCCTAACTTTGTCCTTTTCCAGTGTTGTTTTGGCCTTTTGGATTTCCTTGGACTTCTGTGTGAATTTTAAGAGCAGCTTGTAAATTTCTGCAGGAGTGATACGTGGGATTTTTGCAGGGGTTTTGTTGGTTCCGTGCCTCAAACTAGGGAACATTGCCATCTTGATATTATTAAGCTTTTGACTCTAGGAACACGGGTTGCTTGCTTTCCATTTATTAAAAGCTGCTTTTCTTTCTTTCAGCAATGCTTTGTAGTTTTCATTGTATAAATGTGGCACTTCCTTGGTTAAATTTATTGAAGATTATTCTTTCTGAAATTATTGTTGATAGAAACATTTTCAGACTGCTAGGTCATTGCTAGTATATAGAAATGTAGTTGGTTGTGTATATTGATCTTCTATCCTGCAGCCTTACTGAGTTCCTTAATTGGTTCTAGATGTGGATCTTGAATCTTTTTATCTTTTCTGAATTCCATCTTGGATGAGTAGCTTCTGAAATATGCAGATTTAAGATTTTTCATCAAATTTGGAAATTTTTCCATGTTTCTCCTTGTACTTCCTGTCTTCACCTGTTGAGACTCCCTGATTGGCACAGTCCTTAGTGTCCCACAGGTCTGCCAGGCTCTGCTCCTTTCTGTTTATGCTTGCTTCTTTCTGTTCCTCTGACAAGATACTCTCGATTCTGTTCTCTTGAGGGCTGTTGATTCTCTCTCATAGCTTCATTGCTTCAGCCTTCCACTCTTGACCACCTTCTGGTGGGTTTGCTCCTCCGAGTCTAAACTCTGTAACCTCCCTGATGATTTTAGTCCCCTTTCTTTGCATCCACAACCATTTGTAGTGTCTTTGACTTCTGTTCCTTCCAAGTTCCTGAGGATACTTAGTTGACAGGAGGCTTATGCTTGAAGGCAGGAGGCATGTCACATAGTTGACAGAGTCTATGACAGAATGTCTCAACATCTTCTTTCTTTCAGAGTATTTACTTATAAAATGATCCTTTTTTTAGTCAAATACGAAGAACTTCTCTCTCAGGCTGTACTAGAAAAACCCCAAATCTGTAATGATTTTTTTAAGTAGTGCTAATTACATGTCTCATCTCCCTGTATGTTTGAGATCTTTGGGGTCATACCTTAATTAAGCTTTTCAGTACCTATACATAGTATACAAGTTTTTGTAAACTTCACTGTTCTGTTTCCCTGCTGTTTTCTGGGGCAAAATTAAATAAATAATAAATAAAATTAAGTGATATGCAAACCCCAAGAATTTTGAGACACGTTGGAGATTAAGACTCTTGTAGTAAATCAGATAAGCAATAGAGAATTGTGTAAGGTTTATTAAAATTTTCAAAATATTATTTAAAAACTGCCCAGAAAATAATAAGTGTTGATGGGGACTGAGAAATGCAAACCCTTCTGTATTACTAGTGGGATGTAAGGGCACGCAGCCCCTGTGGAAATGGTGTAACAGTTCTTCAAAGCACTAACCATGGGATTCAGATGATCCAAGGATACACCCTAAAGAATGGAAAGCAGGGACTCTTAACAGGTATTTGTAATCCTGTGTCCACAGCAGCATTTTTAACAATAGCCAAAAGGTAGAAGCAATTCAAGTGTTCATTGATAGGTGAATGGATAAACAAAATGTGGTATATACATAAGGTGGAATATTATGCAACCATCATAAGGAAGGAGATTCTGGCAAATTCTGAAGCATGGATAAATCTTGAAGACATTATCCTAGGTGAAGTAAATCTCTCCCAAAGGAATGTTGCATGATTTCACTTATAAGAGGAATCCAGAATTGTCAAATTCACATGGTTAAAAAAAATGGTGGTAGCCAGGGGCTGGGGAGAGAGAAAAATGAAGAGTTACTATTTAATGGGTACAGAGTTTTCTGAGTGGGAAGATGAAAATCTCTGGAGATGGATGGTCATATATGATACACTCAACCAAATGCTTAAAAGTAACAAAAATAGTAAA
This sequence comes from Sciurus vulgaris, assembly GCF_902686455.1. NCBI lineage: Eukaryota > Metazoa > Chordata > Mammalia > Rodentia > Sciuridae > Sciurus > Sciurus vulgaris. Next base: position 142,889,006 of record NC_136466.1, read on the forward strand.
TTACATGCTATTGTGTATTTTGCCACAATTGAAAAAGATGAATGAAAATTCAAAATAATATGTTCATTTTAAAAATTGGGCTGGGGATATGGCTCAGTTGGTAGAGTGTTTACCTCACAAGCACAGGGCCCTGGATTCAATCTGGGCTCAATCCCCAGCACCAAAAAAAAAACAAAAACAAACTAAAAACAAAAAACAAAACACATACACACGCACACACACACACACAGAAAAACAAAACCAACAACAAAAAAAAATTGTAGGTATGGGCTGAGGTTGTGGCTCAGTGACAGAGTGATCACTTAGCATGCATGAGGCCCTGGGCTTGATCCTCAGCACCATATAAAATTAAACAAATAAAATAAAGGTATTGTGTCTGTCTCCAACTAAAATTTTTTTTTTTTAAATGTAGGTAATACAGAATTTTAAAATAAGAAGTGAAATGTCTCCCTTGTTCTGACACTTTGGGAAAATTTGCAGTGTGGCCTTTCAGGGGTTTTCCTGGATGAATATTAATACACAATTGTGTTTTCCTTATGTGATTACACATTAATTTATAATATGTTAATTAATTCATGTAATATGAATTATAGTGCTATGTACAACTTATATCATTGTTATATATCATTGTATCTAAATTTATAACTTATAACTGTCTCCTTTTATTCAATAGTATAGCAGAGATGTTCTTTCCTGTCAATATAAAAGATTACACACACACACACACACACACACACACACACACACACACACACATCCTACATATACGTGCAGACCATGCTATATAAAAAGCAGTCATTTCATTCTCTGTGGTCTGCCTATATTAAAATTATCTATTTATGTTCATTTACATTTTCCAGGTTTCTCATTATGACATAATGTTTACAGTGGCCATCTTTATCCATATATTGCTCCATACTTAAAATATGGATTTTTGACTGCTTAAATAGTGTTATATAGTAGTAAAGTTTATGCGATGTGCTTGAGATAGTAAGTATTATGTGATTCTGTGTCTGTGTAAGGTAGTTTTTTGGAAATTAGAGCATTCCCAGGTTTTAATTGGTGATTAAGTAGCTAGACCAACCCCTGAAAGTTTGTTTGACTTAAAATGCCAGAAACATAATACTGACTATACTACAAAAACTAGTGGGGGATGGGAATGAGGCTCAGTGGTAGAGTGCTTACCTAGCATGTGGGATGCCCCTGATTCAGTCCCCAGCAATGCAAACAAAATAGAACAAACTAATTCTTTTTTTTTTTGGGGGGGGGAGTTTAATATATTTATTTATTTATTTATTTATTTTTTATTGTAAACAAATGGGATACATGTTGCTTCTCTGTTTGTACATGGCGTAAAGGCATACCATTTGTGTAATCATAAATTTACATAGAGTAATGTTGTTTGATTCATTCTGTTATTTTTTCCCTTCCCCCCACCCCTCCCACCCCTCTTTTCCCTATATACAGTGCTTCCTTCCTCCATACTTGCCCCCCTCCCTAACCCTAACTCTAACCCTAACACTAAACCTTCCCTCCCCCCATTATGTGTCATCATCCACTTATTAGTGATATCATTCATCCTTTGGCTCTTTGAAATTGGCTTCTCTCACTTAGCATAATATTCTCCAATTTCATCCATTTGCCTGCAAATGCCATAATTTTATCATTCTTTATGGCTGAATAATATTCCATTGTGTATATATATACCACAGTTTCTTTATCCACTCATCAATTGAAGGGCATCTAGGTTGGTTCCACAGTCTGGCTATTGTGAATTGAGCAGCTATGAACATTGATGTGGCTGTATCTCTGTAGTATGATTTTAAGTCCTTTGGGTATAGGCCAAGGAGTGGGATAGCTGGGTCAAATGGAGGGTCCATTCCAAGTTTTCTAAGGAATCTCCACACTGCTTTCCATAGTGGCTGCACTAATTTGCAGCCCCACCAGCAATGTATGAGTGTACCTTTCTCCCCACATCCTCGCCAACACCTGTTGTTGCTCGTATTCTTGATAATCGCCATTCTAATTGGGGTGAGATGGAATCTTAGGGTGGTTTTGATTTGCATTTCTCTTATTACTAGAGATGTTGAACATTTTTCCATGTTTGTTGATTGCTTGTACATCTTCTTCTGTGAAGTGTTTATTCATTTCCTTGGCCCATTTGTCAACTGGATTATTCGAATTCTTGGAGTAGAGTTTTTTGAGTTCTTTATAGATTCTGGAGATTAGTGCTCTATTTGAAGTATGATTGGCAAAGATATTCTCCCACTCTGTAGGCTCTTTCTTCGCATTGCTGATAGTTTCCTTTGCTGAGAGAAAGCTTTTTAGTTTGAATCTATCCCAGTGGTTGATTCTAGCTTTTATTTCTTGTGCTATGGGAGTCCTGTTAAGGAAGTCTGATCCTAGACCAACAAGGTGAAGATTTGGACCTACTTTTTCTTCTATAATCTGCAGAGTCTCTGGTCTGATTCCAAGGTCCTTAATCCATTTTGAGTTTAGTTTCGTGCATGGTGAGAGATATGGGTTTAGTTTCATTCTGTTGCATATGGATTTCCAATTCTCCCAGCACCATTTGTTGAAGAGGCTATCTTTTCTCCATTGCATATTTTTGGCCCCTTTGTCTAGTATGAGAAAATTGTATTTATTTGGGTTTGTGTCCGTGTCCTCTATTCTGTACCATTGATCTACCTTTCTATTTTGGTACCAATACCATGCCGTTTTTGTTACTATTGCTTTGTAGTAGAGTTGAAGATCTGGTATTGCAATACCCCCTGATTCACTCTTCCTGCTAAGGATTGCTTTAGCTATTCTGGGTTTCTTATTCAACCAGATGAATTTCATATTGCTTGCTCTATTTCTGTAAGGTACGTCATTGGGATTTTAATTGGAATTGCATTGAATTTGTATAGCACTTTAGGTAGTATGGCCATTTTGACAATATTAATTCTTCCTATCCAAGAACATGGGAGATCTTTCCATCTTCTAAGGTGTTCTTTAATTTCTTTCTTTAGTGTTCTGTAGTTCTCATTGTAGAGGTCTTTCACCTCTTTTGTGAGATTGATTCCCAAGTATTTTATTTTTTTCGATGCTATTGTGAATGGGGTAGTTTTCCTAATTTCTCTTTCTGAAGATTCATCACTTATGTATAAAAATGCATTGGATTTATGAGCATTGATCTTGTAACCTGCTACTTTACTAAATTCACTTATGAGTTCTAAGAGTTTTCTGGTGGAATTTCCAGGTTCCTCTAAATATATAATCATGTCATCAGCGAACAGGGATAGTTTGAGTTCTTCTTTTCCAATTTGTATCCCTTTAATTTCTTTGGTTTGTCTAATTGCTCTGGCTAGAGTCTGAAGAACGATGTTGAATAGAAGTGGTGAAAGAGGGCATCCCTGCCTTGTTCTAGTTTTTAGGGGGAATGCTTACAGTTTTTCACCATTTAGAATGATATTAGCCATGGGCTTAGCATAAATGGCCTTTACAATGTTAAGGAATGATCCCACTATCCCTATTTTTTCTAGTGTTTTGAGCATGAAGGGGTGCTGTATTTTATCAAATGCTTTTTCTGCATCTATTGAAATAATCATGTGATTCTTGACTTTAAGTCTATTGATATGGTGAATGACATTTATTGATTTCCTGATGTTGAACCAACCTTGCATGCCTGGGATGAAACCCACTTGATCATGGTGCACTATCTTTTTAATATATTTTTGTATGCGATTTGCTAAAATTTTGTTGAGAATTTTTGTGTCGATGTTCATTAAGGATATTGATCTGAAATTTTCTTTCCTTGATGAGTCTCTGTCTGGTAGGTATCAGTGTGATATTGGCTTCATAGAATGAGTTTGGGAGGGTTCCCTCCTCTTCTATTTTATGGAATACTTTGAGAAGTATTGGAATGAGCTCTTCTTTAAAGGTTTTGTAGAACTCGGCTGAGAACCCATCTGGTCCCGGACTTTTCTTTGTTGGTAGGCTTTTGATGACTTCTTCAATTTCAGTACTTGAAATTGGTCTATTTAAATTGTGTATGTCCTCCTCGTTCAGTTTAGGCAATTCATATGTCTCTAGAAACCTGTTGATGTCTTCGAAATTTTCTATTTTGTTGGAGTATAGATTTTCAAAATAGCTTCTAATTATGTTTTGTATTTCACTCGTGTCTGTTGTGATATTTCCTTGTTCATTCTGAATTTTAGTGATTTGGGTTTTCTCTTGTCTTCTGTTTGTTAGTGTGTCTAAAGGTTTATCAATTTCGTTTCTTTTTTCGAAGAACCAACTGTTTATTTTGTCAATTTTTTGTATTGTTTCTTTTGTTTCAATTTCATTGATTTCAGCTATGAGTTTAACTGTTTCCTGTCTTCTACTACTTTTGGTGCTGGTCTGTTCTTTTTCTAGGGCTTTGAGCTGTAGTGTTAGGTCGTTTATTTGTTGAGTTTTACTTCTTTGATTAAATGCGCTCCATGAAATAAATTTCCCTCTAAGTACTGCTTTCATAGTGTCCCAGAGATTTTGATATGATGTTTCTTTGTTCTCATTTACCTCTAAGAATTTTTTAATTTCCTTCCTAATATCTTCTGTTATCCATTCATCATATAATAGCATATTGTTTAATCTCCAGATGTTGGAATAGTTTCTGTGTTTTACTCTTTCATTTATTTCTAACTTCAATCCATTATGATCTGATAGAATACAAGGTAGGGTCTCTATCTTCTTGTATTTGCTAACATGAGCTTTGTGGCATAATATATGGTCTATTTTAGAGAAGGATCCATGTGCTGCTGAGAAGAAAGTGTATTTGCTCTTGGTTGGATGGTATATTCTATACATGTTCGTTAAGTCTAAATTATTGATTGTGTTATTGAGATCTGTGGTTTCTTTATTCAATTTGTGTTTGAGAGATCTGTCCAGTGGTGAAAGAGGTGTGTTACAATCACCTAGTATTATTGTGTTATGGTCTATTTGGTTTCTGAAATTGAGAAGGATTTGTTTGACATACATGGATGAGCCACTGTTTGGGGCATAGATGTTTATGATTGTTATGTCTTGCTGATTTATGCTTCCCTTTAGCAGTATGAAATGACCTTCTTTATCCCTTCTGACTAACTTTGGCTTGAAGTCCACATTGTCTGAAATGAGGATGGATACTCCAGCTTTTTTGCTGAGTCCATGTGCATGGTATGTTTTTCCCCATCCTTTCACCTTTAGTCTATGGGTATCTTTTTCTATGAGGTGAGTCTCTTGTAGGCAACATATTGTTGGATCTTTCTTTTTAATCCAGTCTTCCAGTCTATGTCTTTTGATTGATGAATTCAGGCCATTAACGTTCAGGGTTATTATTGAGATATGATTTGGTTTCCCGGTCATTTGGTTCATTTTTTAAATTTTATTTATTTATTTGTTTGACACAACTTGGTTCCTCCTTTATTTGACAATTCCTTTACGATAATTCCTCCCTTTGCTGATTTGCTTCCTTGTTTTTCATCTCTTCCTCATGGAATATTTTGCTGAGAATGTTCTGTAATGCTGGCTTTCTTTTTGTAAATTATTTTAGCTTTTGTTTATCATGGAAGGATTTTATTTCATCGTCAAATTTGAAGGTAAGTTTTGGTGGGTATAAGATTCTTGGTTGGCCTCCATTTTCTTTCAGGGTTTGAAAAATGTTGTTCCAGGCCCTTCTAGCTTTTAGGGTCTGGATTGAAAAATCTTCTGATATCCGTATTGGTTTCCCCTTGAATGTAATTTGGTTCTTTTCTCTCACAGCCTTTAAAATTCTGTCTTTATTTTGTATGTTAGGTATTTTCATTATAATGTGCCTTAGTGTGGGTCTGTTGTAATTTTGTGTATTTGGAGTCCTATAAGCCTCTTGAACTTGATTTTCCATTTCATTCTTCAGATTTGGGAAATTTTCTGATAGTATATCATTGAATAGATTGTTCATTCCTTTGGTTTGTTTCTCTAAGCCTTCCTCAATCCCAATAATTCTTAAATTTGGCCTTTTCATGATATCCCATAGTTCTTGTAGATTCTGTTCATGATTTCTTACCATCTTCTCTGTTTGTTCAACTTTGTTTTCAAGGTTAAATATTTTGTCTTCAATGTCTGAGGTTCTGTCTTCCAGGTGTTCTATCCTACTGGATATGCTTTCTATGGAGTTCTTAATTTGGTTTATTGTTTCCTTCATGTCAAGGATTTCTGTTTGGTTTTTTTTCAATATCTCTAATTCTTTATTGAAATGATCTTTTGCTTCCTGTATTTGCTCTTTTAACTGTCGATTGGTGCGATCATTCAATGCCTGCATTTGCTCTTTCATCTCATCATTCAGCGCGTGCATTTGCTCTTTCATCTCATCGTTTGCTTCCCTGTTCGTTTTAATTATGTACATTCTGAACTCCTTTTCTGTCATTTCTTCTGCCATGCTGTCATTGGGTTTTATTGATGTAACATCTAGATTTGTTCGCAGCATTTTCTTTCCTTGTTTTCTCATATTGTTCAGGTATCAGTGGACCGCTGAGATATTGTAGGTTTTCTCTATTGACTTACAATGTCCCTGAAGATTTCTATATATATCCCCTCTTATCCTTCAGTAGGCTGAAGTCTTGGAGGAAGTTGATAATGCGGTGCTCCACAAGGAAGCTGCCTCTCTAGGAGTGGTGGCCTTCAGGTGGGTTATATTCCCTGGTAGTAGGCAGAGGTGCCTCCACTTGTTGACCAATGGTCATCCAAAGGGGAACTAGACTCGGGGCTGAGGCAAGGCCTGTTTGGGCCTGTGTCTCTGGTTTTACTGTCCTTGTGGGGAAACCTCACCCGGCAGGGAAGACTCACCCGGTGGGGAGGTCTCGTTGGTCAGTTCCCTCCTAGAGGTTCCCCTCAGTTTACAGCTACTGCCTGTGCTGGGCTGCCTTCCTCTGCAAAGTTCCCAGGGGCCCGGCCCTACCTCCTGGGCCTGGGAGCCTCACCCTTCGCAGATGAATCTCCTCAGGCTGCCCCTCCTCAGATAATCTGCCCGCAGTCCTGGAATCTTTGCTGCGCCCTAAGCGTGTCTCTGTGCGGTCCTTCCACCAAGAAGCCTCCTAGATCCTGGGACTCTGCTTTGCACCTAATCGCCTGGCTATGCGGCCCTTCCTCTGAGCAGCCACCTGGGGCCCCGTACAATCGCTCTGAGTCCCAGAGACCCGCCACACACTTCTTCCTCCAGACAGCCGCCCAGTATTCCGGTGCGGTCACTAGGAGTCCAAGGAACTCACTGCATGCCTCCTCCTCCCACCAACCACCCGTAGCCCTAGGCAATCAATCACTCCGAGTCGAAATGACCCTCCCCGTTCCTCCTCCTCCTCCTGGTAACCCCCCGGGTGTTCAGGAGCGGTCGCTCTGAGTGGCTCTGAATCCACGTGACCCGCTGCACGCGTCCTCTGGGCAACTGCCCGGAGCTCTGGTGCTGCCACTCGAGACCAAGGGACCCACCATGCTTCTCCTCCAGGCAGCCCCCCTGTGTTCAGGAGCGGTCGCTTTAAGTCCAAACAACTTACCACTCGCCTTCTCCTTTGAGCAGCCGCCTGGAGCTCTAATGCAGTCACTGCGAGTCCAAAGACCCGCCGCGCTCCTCCTCCTCCTCCTCCTACCGCCTGTAGCTCTGGTATAGCCACTCCGAATCCAAGCGGCCGTGCTCCTCCTCCTCTTCGTCCTCAGGGCAGGCCCTGGGATTCAGAAGCAGTCGCTCTAAGTCCAAACAGCTCGCCGCGTGGCTCCCCCTCCGGCAACCGCCTGTAGGTCTGGTATAGCCACTCCGAATCCAAGCGGCCGTGCTCCTCCTCCTCCTCCTCCTCAGGGCAGGCCCCGGTGTTCTGAGTCCACACAGCTCTCCTCGCCGTTCCTCCCCTGGGCAGCCACCGGAGCCCCAGTGGTTGCTCCGAGTCCCAGCACTGTGCTGAGCGGCGTCCTCTAGGACGCTCCCAGTTGTCCGAGTTCACTGCTCCAGCGGGGGGGAGGGGCGTCTCACCGGCAGCTCTACTTCACAAAGTTCCCTGCGTTCTGGGACTACCGCCCCATCCGGGACGCCTCCCCAACGGGGGAGACTCACCCGGCTGCTTTGAGTTGGTCCCAAGTCTCTCAATATCTCCTCTTTTGAATCCTGAGTCCTGGAGCAACATGAAATGAAGCCACCCTCTAGGCCACCATCTTGAAACCTCCCCAGAACAAACTAATTCTATTTCTTTGGGGACTAGATCCCTAGCTCCATTTTGGAATGTCAAGAGCACAGCATTCAACCCACCCTGGCCAGTGGTGGTTAATTCTGGAGCCTTGATCAGAGTCATGGGCACGGTGGGAAATTATTGCTCAGAAAGTATGAAAATGGAAGAGCTGGGCTTTCGCAGTTAAGAGTAGAATCTGGCATCTTTTAGCTTTTCGTGTTTTCCAGTGTGTAAATTAGGACCCATGTATCTCGAGTATAGCGTGAGTTAGAGAATATACTGGTCCCAGTTTTATTTAGTGTTATGATTCTGATCACATTCTGATGAAAAACAAAGAATTTCCATTAGTAGCAGTGATGTGCTACTTTTGACTAACTACTCATTATCTATGCTTTTTAATCAGAGTTTAGGGGTGATCATGAAATGAAGCAAATCTTCCAAGGCATTTCCTCATAGATTATAGTGATAGCCTGAAACTATGGCTCCATGTCTGCCTGCTATTTGAATAGGACACATGGCTACAGGAAAAATTTTACTTATATACCCAAAGGTAGCTATTCATAAAAGTTGAGAACTATGCGACTTCTCCATATGTCCTAGTACCCTTTAAGACCCTGGAAGGGGCTGCAGATTTTATGTCTTCTTTTTTATTTTATTTTATTTTTTCTTACTGCTATAGGCACATTTACATCTTCGCAGCAGCTTTTAGTTAGCCATCCATCTTCAACGTGGGAGGGAAGGGAAGACTGGTAAAGTGAGATTAACTTGTTGATTAACTTGACTCAACTTACACAAAATACAATGTATAAGCAAAAGTACCCTTCATTATCATTTTACTCCTAACCTCGGACATTATAAAACTCTCTTATGTGAGAGGAAAAAAGTGAAATTTACTCCAAACCCCAATAGGGTGACCCTTAGATTATACAGATGTCCCTCAAACTTGTGATGGAGTTACATCTGGATAAACCCATTGTTAAAGTTGAAAATATCGTAAGTTGAAAATGCATTTTATACACCTAATCTACTTAACAACTTATATTAGCCTCGCCTAATTTAAATTATATTTGCTTATAGTTGCACAAAGTCATCTAATTCAAAGCCAGTTTTATAATAGAGTGTTGACTATTTCCTGTGATTCATTGAATACTTAACTAACAACAGAGTCGTTGTCTGGTTATGTTTCATACCATTGTGAAATCTGAAGACCTGGGTCTACAAAGCCCTTTCAGATTCTTATTTTACCAATATAAAGATAAAATAATTATTACTCAAAAATTGCAATCCTGAATTTAATCATTTATCTTTAGGATTCTTTCTTGAAAACTATGATTATCATGTGTAAAATTGCCCCAATTTTATTTTTTATAGGGCTCAGGTGCATTATATAAAACATGGAATTATTTTTAGTTCAGATAATACCATCCTGAGGAAATTTCCTTTTGAAAACCTACTTGGAGAGAAGAAATCAATTTCTGAAAGCTAGATCATTAAAGACAGACTACTTTTGATGAAATGTCAGTGGGTCAACCCTTGGCAGTGACAAGCCTGTTTGAGTCCTCCCTGCCCTCATTACCACACCCTCTCCAGCTGTTGGCTCCAAGTTTACACTGACTTTGCATTTCTGCTCTTGATTCATTTGATAAACTCTGTAGAACATTGTATTTGGGATAGTATGGTGAGCTCAAAATTCATTTTCATTGATTATAATCTCTCTACCCAAAGCATAATAATTTAAGAAAAAAATCTTATTTTTCCCTCAGGACTTGAACTAAAGTCGGAAGAACTTCCCGACCAGATGAGCGTGACTGATTGGCCGGAAATGAAGAAGAGATTTGCAGATGTGTTTGCACAGAAGACCAAGGCGGAGTGGTGCCAGGTCTTTGATGGAACCGACGCATGTGTGACCCCGGTGCTGACCTTTGAGGAGGTTGCCCACCATGAGCATAACAGAGAACGGGGCTCCTTCATCACTGACGAGGAACAGCACGTGAGTCCCCGACCTGCACCTCTGCTGTCTATCACCCCAGCCACCCCTTCTGCCAAAAGAGATCCTTTCATAGGAGAACACACTGAGGATATACTTAAAGAATTTGGGTTTAACCAGGAAGAGATTGACCAGCTGCGTTCGGATAGAATCATTGAGAGTAATAAACCAAAACCAAAAGCTAATCTCTAACTTCTAGATTCACAATTTCAAATGAATTTGAGTGTTGCATTTACAATGGAGACTAATACATAGAATTGCATACATGGGAATGTGGAATAGTAGTAATGCAGGGATCCGACTATTCTAATCAACAAATATAGAGGATTGATTACACAATGGATGCGGTCTGAAAATTATAATCGCAGTATTCGATTTAGGAATTTTGGGGGGTATTTATATTAACTTGTGACTATTTTTCTGCCTTTCAATTTGCTTAACTAAATGTGTTTGTTGATATTAAAGTGCTTACATATCTGTATTTAAATTAATTAATATAATAAATTTTTATTAAATAAAGCTTTTTTCTGTAAAGTAGGTTGTGCTTTCTAGTTTGCAAAAGCTTTAACAAAAGCCCTTTCAATACCATTGAAATAACATTCTGACACATCGAATACTTTTGACTCTACTGTTGTGCTGGCCAGCTTTGCATTGCTGTGACCAAAGTAGGTGACAGGAACACCTTAGAGGAGGAAAAGCTGATTTTGGCTCACAGTTTCGGTCCACACGCGCCAACTCCGCGGCTCTGGGCAGCACGTCCCAGCGGAAGAGCCTGATGGAGGCGCACTGCTCTGTTCATGCAGCCAGGAAGCAGAGAGGAGGAAGGGAGTGGGGATCCCAGGGAAGATGAGCCCTTCCAGGCCTCCCCAGGGGCCTCCCTCCTTCAGCCATGCCCCCAGCAGTTACTACCCAGCCAGTCCTTGCAAATGTGAGTGGACCGCTTACGTCACAGCTCTCATAACCTAACGACTTCGCCTCTGAACATTCTGCATTAGCACGGGAGCTCCGGGGGACCCCTCATATCCACACTGTAACAAATCTTTACCAAAATGACTGTCCGTAGGAAACTCTGACCCTTTTCATCTGACAATCTGCAGTCAGATTCTGTAAATTGGGATGTTAGCGAATGTTCTTGGAGTTTCCTTCAGATAACTCCCGCCTCCAGACTGCTGGCTGCTCTCATCACCACCCTGAGCCCCGTCATCCACCTCACGTCTGCCAGCCTCTTCCTCCTCCCCCACTGCCTCCTGTTTTCTTTCCCATTCCCTGGAAGTCCCTTGGTTTATGCCTATGAAATCTAGAAGAAAATCATGATAAAAACAACTTTTGAAGAGCATTTCAAAGTCAGGAAGCCACTGGTTGACCAGGGCCTGTACACACATAACAGGTTGCTGCCCGGAAAGTGACCTCTTGGACTGGACATGAGTAATCGACACAGGAATGTCAACCTATGAACTGGGCCAAGGCCTCCAAGGCCATTAGCATCTTCTACCTGAGGTTGCAGCTGCACCTGTCACAAATGACAAAAGCACTTTACACCTTGAGATCGTCCTCCAGCTTAGTGAGGGACAGCTTAGTGCTAGGATGGCGTCTCTGTACCGTCTTTCTCTTCACAGAGTGTGTGAAGTTCATCTCTCCTCCCCTCCTTCACTTCACAAACCCCGGGCACTCTGACCTTCGGAGCGGTCGGAGCCGTCTGGATCTCTGGATTCCTGAATTGGGAATCTCAGACCCCAAGTGAAAGCCCTTTTGCTTCTGCAGTTTCTGAGTTTGAATTGATGGACACTTTATTTAGGCCCCTGTGCTAAGGTTGCCCTAGGAGAGTGCTTTCCCAACCCTTGTCTATGATGCAGCCACCTCATCACAAGTTGCTTATTCCTTCACCCTGTTTTATTTTTCTTCACCCTGCATATCACTACTGCCACCTCTACCCCCTGGCATCACATGCAGGAATGGGAACTTTACAAGGGATTTTGGACATTAGATTAATTCCTAAATCTCTAGTTCTGAGAATAATGGCCATACCCATGGTGAAAATTTAAGTATGTATTAAACAAATGCACCTCAATAGTAAAGTGCTGTCAGTTAACAGCCCCAAGTCCGTCCCCTCTGCCCCGTCCCATGACTGTTTCCCTTCAGACCCCTGGACTATTGCTACCTTCTGATTTCCAGTACCAGTTTCCTATGTCTGTGAACATGCTGCTCTGCTGGTGACCATCTTGACACCAAACAGGTCTTCTCAGTCCTGCAAATTCCTCAGTGGTGCTCTTTTCCCCTACAGAATACAGTAGAAACTCATTTATGAAGCATATCAACCCTTTACAATAAGGCTCTTCAGTCTATAGCCAAAGGACTTAAAATCAGCATACTAGAGTGACACAGCCACACCAATGTCTATAGCAGCTCAATGAACAATAGCTAAACTTTGGAACCAACCTCGATGTCCTTCAACAGATGAAAAGATAAAAAAAAAAAAAGTGTGGTATATATATACAATGGAATATTACTCAGCCATAAAGAAGAACGAAATTATGGCATTTGTAGGTAAATGAATGGAACTGGTAACTATCACCCTAAGTGAAATAAGCCAAACCCAAAAAACTAAAGGCTCTATGACGTGTAGGTGCTAACCCACAACAGGGGAGGGTAGGGAGGGGAAGAATAGAAGTTCATTGGATTAGAGAAAAGGGAATGAAGGGAAGGGAAAGGGAGGGAAACAGGAAAGACAGAGTACATCGAACATAACTTTCCTATCCTTGTGTTTGAATACAGGACTAGGGTAACTCTGCATCCTGTACAACCATAAGAATAGGATCCTAATTAGATTAAGTTATACTCCATGTATGTATAATATGCCAAAATACATTCTGTCATCATGTAATTTTAAAAAAAAATTAAAAAAAGAAAATACTTCTACCTAGCTGTCTAGGCCCATTCCTACCCGTCTTGTTCCCCAGACCTTTGTATTAGACACCTGAGGTTTCCCAATATCCCGTGGCCTCTCTCGCTTTCATTCCTTCCCACATACTGCATCATTTTCCAGGACCAGCAATATTGGCATTTGCTCCAACTGGCTGATCTAGCAAAGTTAGACCTGGCTCAAACACAGCCTTCTTTGCATACCTCTTGCACTTCTTACCCCTAGGGGAGTTTTGTACAGTGATTATGAACTATGGAGTTGCTGAGGTGTTGGGTCCAAATCTCACTCTGTGGTTCCGATGTTTAAGATAATGCCTGTGAAGTGCCCAGCACATTCTGGGTACTCAGTAGCACCTATTTTTAATGCCCTTCCTAAGTCTCCATTGCACTTTGTTCATGCCTCTAAGGATAGTAATTGCTTTTACTATAGTTTACAATACTCTTCACTCAGCCATAAACTTACAGAGTAGTGGCTCTAGTATGCAGAAAGATCACCTGCAGATTCTGTTAAAACACAGATTCCTGGGTTCCACCCCTAGAGACCCAAATGCAGAAGGTCTATGGTGAAACCATAAATTGACATTTTTACCATGCTTCCAGATGATTATGCTTCTACTTCAAAGTCTGCACCTTGAATAGCTTTGCCCTATTGGATGTGAACTAAGTCTTTTTTACCTTGGTTACTGTTACAATACATGCTCAGAAAAATATCTGTGGAATGGGTTGGTAAGGAAAAGGATAAAAACAAATTGACAAAAAGCTGTAAATAAACAGATGGGCTAGCTTAGAATATTGATTTCTGTGATTAGTTGACAAAATATTTTTCATTAAAATATTTTTCACAAAATATTTTTCATTAAAATAATTTCATTAAAGTATTTCATTAAAATATTTTGTGTAGGTTGTGAACTTAGAAATAATTGCATGTAAGCAGGGTTAGTAGCTTTTCTTGGTGACCCACACTTCCCTTCTGAAGATGTATGACCCTGTGCAGAAAATGTGACAGTTCCTAGGTTTTTAGTTGCCTTTTGATAAACTGTAGATTTAGAAGTAAGCAGTGATGCAGGAAAGGAGAAAACAGGGAGATTTAAGGAGGATAGAAGAGATGCATGCAATTAAAGGTGGAAAATTCTGATGAAAGTGGAATTATATTCTCAAATAGTTTGATATGCATTCATTTACACTCTTTTAATCCTACCATGTAGAAAGTGAGAAGATGCCACAAATTGTAAGATCATAAGTAAAACCAATCACATGAGACATCCTGATTGCATGTAGGTCATGATCTCTGTGTTCATATCCTCCCTCTGTGTGTATTCCAGCTCTCAGTAGTAATTATATTGCCTTTATAATCTGTAAAGCACTTGGACCTATATTGCATCTGGATGGCTTAAATTTCAAGTAATGTTAAACAAGAAGGAAATGGTGTAGCTCTCAACCCAGAGTCCAGGAACAGTGAGTTTTAGGCTTGTCTGAATGTAGTCATGTGCGCTCTGTTTCTCTGAAATTCTCCAGGCTACCAGCTTTCCATGCTCCATGTATAGATTTTATCCACAGGCTGGTAGCAAGTTTTGAATCTTCTATCCACACACAGCAACATCCAGAAGAAAAGTTCTCAGGAGTCCTTAGCAAACCCTGTTTCCTCTCTCCTTGAACTGACATACCAACTGTGTTAGTCAGCTTTCTGTCATTGTGACAAAAGTACCTGAGAAAATCAACCTAAAGGAGGAAAGATTTATTTTGGCTCATGGTTTCAGAGGTTTCAGTCCACGGTCACTTGGCTCCGTTGATTCTGGGACTGTGGTGAAACAATATCATGGCAGAGGATATGTCAGGAGCAAAGCTGCTCACCTCATGGTGGCCACGACCAGAGAGAGGAAGGGGTCAAGGCCAAGACAACCCCTTCATGGACACAATCCATTGACCTACTTTTTCTTACTCGGCCCCACCTTCTAGAGATTCCAGATCCTTCCTATAATACCATCACATTTTGCATCTGTCACTGGATTAATCCACTGATGACATCAGGGCCCTCATGATCCAATCATTCCCTGAAAGTCTCACATGTGAACATTGCTGCCTTGGGGACCGAGCCTTTACACATAAGCCTTTGGGGGACATTTCATATCCAAACTATGGCACAAACCATTCCTACACCAGTCTTTGACAGAGGAGGTGGGAGTCATCCTTAGATAAAGCCAGACCGCTCCTGAAGCTGCCTTGACTTCCTTGCCAAAGTTCATGGACATGAGGGCCGGATGGGCTCCAGGATCTACTCCGGGTTCCATCAGGATGGAGGGAGTGGAGACTGGAGCTTGGGTAGGCCGTCAGTGAGGTCCAGCATACAGCATCTCAACTGCTCTTCTGCAACCACAAGGGAGAAGGTAGGGCAGGCTTCCCCATTTAACAGCTGGGGAAACAGAGACTCAAAATGTCCTAAACTTCTTAGTTCACGCTCACCTTATTGTGTCAGTAACATTTTTGTTGTACTCCTAGGCCAAAAGAAAAACCTAACGACTCATGTAATTGGGTCTAAGCAACTTAAATATATGTATCTAAACAACTTATTACTGTTTGAATAATACTCGTAAATCTAAAGAAAATGTGACATTTTCATTTCTCTTCATTGTTAATCACAATTATTTACTAATGGAACATGGGCACCTGCTGTATGCTACAATGCTTCTCACGCCTTGAAGTCAGATTAGACACTGCTTCTCCACTTCTTGTCTCATGCTGATTTTCCTATAGTACTTGCTTTTTATCATAATGACTCTAGAAAACCTTGCTTTACAAGATATGAAACCTTGAAAAGATTATAGGGCAATCTAGGTTAAAAGTGTGAAATACCTCACTAGTAGCTCGTGTGCCTTCTAACAGATGTTGTTGCATTGCATTTACTAGGTTCAAATTTTTAAATAGGTACATCTGTGAGTTTACCGTTATCCCTGGGTGCCTTGGCACGGTTTGAGAAACATCAGATTAAGTGATCTGTCAAGGGGTATACAAGTAGGAAGAAGTATAATGAGAATTTAAACCTGAAGATTCTGACTCCAAGTCCTGCTCTTGAATCATTTTTAGGGCTCTTCCTATGCAATCATATTTCTCCAGCTGAGACTTTTCATTTGAACTCAGGGTCACACAAGGAAAATATGACCCATTCAAAACCTTTGAAACAGGGCAAATTTAATATAGCTACCTGAGGATGGAGCAAGAAAATGGGGAAATACCCCAACTTCTTCCCTTTTCCCACCCTGAGGTTTTGGGCCAACGCTCCCATTAGTTAAATTTATGCACAAGCTTGAGAGCAGGGAACCTGAAAAATGTAGTCCTATGTGGCACGGGGCACAGGAGGGATTAAATCTGAACAAATAAGACTCCCAAATATAGTGTACATATTTTATTTGTTCAATCAATACTTTAGCAAATATTTATTGAGGATCTACAAGATGCCAGGTATCATGCTAGGGGGAATACCATAAGAGACCTGTTCTCTGCCTTCAAGGAGATTTAAAAAACTAATTAACAAAGAATATAGCACCAACACAGAAGTAGCTAATTATACAATTCTTCAAGTGCAATGAAAGAAAATATCAGGGTGCTAAGGGACGGCTAATGATCTCGAGGAAAGATGAGAACTCCACACACCATGTTAAGTCTAGTTATTTGACTTCTGAGCTGTGTGCGTAGAAAACTTCTGGTCAGAAAAAGAATGCTCCTATCTACAAACTAAGTTTATAAAAAGAGTGATTTATTTCTATGTTGATTTAACCACTGTTCAATAAGACTTAATTATCTCCAAACTGTGTATGTGATCATGTGGAATAGTGTATGTGTGTGAGAGAGATATTGAGAGAGAACAGTGTGAAGGAAGATCTCGTTAGAAAAACATTCAAGAATTGGAAGGAGCCAGAGGGTTCTCAGCAGCTAATCTCCGTCATGCTTTTCAGGGCCAACACCCCCTTTCCCTCTCGTCATAACTTGTGATCTTAGCGGCATGAAAGAATTTTTTTTTTTTTTTTTTTTTTTTTCATGAAAGAATCTGAGCCCCTCCTCCAGCCTGGCCACCTCTGCTGGTTGTTCAGACAGGCTCCATGTCAGATCCAGTTTGGAGCACAAACCCAGAGATCACGCAGTAAGGTATCTCACCCCTTTGCAATGGGCGGCGACAGTGGGCAGGCTGGCACCCACACCTATCAAACCCTAGCTGAGGATGGCCCCTGGGGCTCTGTGGAGCTACCCAGAAGACCCGCAGGCAGACTCATCATGCACAGTATGGTCATGTTCGGCCGAGAGTTTTGCTATGCAGTGGAGGCAGCTTATGTGACCCCAGTCCTGCTCAGTGTGGGCCTGCCCAAGAGTCTATACAGCATGGTGTGGCTCCTCAGCCCCATCCTGGGATTCCTCCTACAACCTGTTGTGGGATCAGCCAGTGACCACTGCCAGTCCAGCTGGGGCCGCCGGAGACCCTTCATCCTCACCTTGGGCCTCATGATGCTCCTGGGCATGGCACTGTACCTCAATGGAGATGCGGCAGTATCAGGTAAGTAAACTGCACAAGGTCCTGTTGTGCAAAGCTGTAGGAAAAGAATGTAAAGTTCTGACATTTATTAAAAATAGTTTAGAACTGGTGGTCTCTCTTAGGTTGCAGTGAACTTCTGCCTTTGAATGATCCAAAATCTGGTGAAGAGCCTTTCCTTTAGAATTTCAGCCTTCATTGTCCTGTGTTGCTGGGAGGATTTAAAAATAGGATTGATTTTTTATCTACTTTCTCAAGTTAAATACTTGTACTTATTTATCAATTGAGGATTTTTAAAACTTTTTACTTCATTTTTTTTGAGCTCAGTATGCCTTATGGAATACTTTGTCAAATTGATCAGTGCCCAAATGACTCTGTAAACATTTGCAAGAAATTGCCTGTATGTTCAAATAAGAGTTAATTTGTCTATTGCTTTGTGTAGAGCCTTTTAATGGATACAGGGGCATTAGCCTGTCAGCTCCAGGTTACATTTCTGCATTGCAAATTCCGAACAACCACAAACCTGATGTTAAAGCACTTTTTCTAGTCATTAATCAGCTATCAATTAATTAGTACTTGGTGGTAGGACATTGACAAAAGAATCATTAATCTTTAAAAGGACATGTATTTTTAGACCACCAACTCTCAGGACAGCAGAATGGGTAAATAAGAAGCAGGATAATCAGGAACCATTTATATATATTTAAGAGAAGGCATAAATTCATGAATATATATTATTTATGGTAAAATAACAAAACAAAACTGATAAAATAGTCACTGCTAAGGACTAGAGGTAAAAGGAGAGGGTAGGCTTATTTTTTACTTATTTTTAGTGGAATTTTGTAAATGCATACCTATATTACACACTGTCCTTAGCTTAAAAAAATGGTCAGCAAGGGAAACAACAGTGTATATTCCCTAGCAGATTGAACAAAGGACAGCACATTCATAGGATGAATGTTATTCAGCTATTAGAAGTTGTGAGGGTGCTCTTCATTAACTCCAGTGAAAAGACGAGGAAAGCTGGTTAAGGATGGACATGTATGCACTGCAGGATCTCATTCATCAGTGCTGGGTGTATGTGGCAGTGAGTACTGTCAACTCCAGTCATAGAGATAAACTCTACTGTGGTTAACAAAAATCCTGCCATTGATGTAGCATACTTCCAACACTCAGAAAATGAGATTTTTATTTAAAGAAATATAATTCATACCTCAGAAAACTCATTTAAAAGCATATATAATCCACTGCTTTTTGGTATATTCACAAGGTGTACAACCCTCTCCACTTTGTAATTTCTGAATATTTTCACCGCCTCCAAAAGAAACCCATGACCCATTGGCAGCCACTTCCCAAATCCTCCTATGCACTAGACCTAGGCAAGCACTTGTTTACTTTCTGTCTGTAGATTTGTCTTCCTGCACATTCACTTGCATAATTTTTAGAACTTGAAAAAATAATGAAGCTATTTTTATTTGGAAAAACAAAACAGAAAGAAAGTAAAGGAAGATGATTTGATGACAGAAAGTTTTGGTGAAATAAAAAACATGGGTCATTCTAAAGCAGGATTGAGGAGAACGAATGTTTATTTCTCTTTTAGCTTTGATTGCTAATCCAAGGAGGAAGCTGGTTTGGACCATAAGCATCACCATGATAGGTGTGGTCCTCTTTGATTTTGCTGCTGACTTCATTGATGGGCCCATCAAAGCATACTTATTTGATGTCTGCTCCCATCAGGACAAGGAGAAGGGCCTCCACTACCATGCCCTCTTCACAGGTAGGGAATATTCCAGAAAGTCTCTCCTCAGCCCTCCAGACAGGGAGGCACTTCCGTGGAAGTCATGCAGTGTCTCTGCATGTGGAATCTTCTGAATGAATGGATCTGTTGATGGGATGTTCCCATCACGTGGACTCTGTCTCCCAGTGCCTTTCCCCAAACAAAGCTTGTGACTGCGGCTGCAGAGTTTTTGAAAAGGAAGTTTACATAAGAGCTTTCTTTAGGACTCTTTGTGGAGATCTTTAGAATTGAAATGAAAAGAAGTCTTGTGCACTTTACTTTTTTTTTGTCTCTTTTTTATTTTATTTTAATTAAAAATCATAAATATACATAGGGCAATGTTGTTTAATTCATTGTTATTTTTTCCCTTCCCCCCTCCCCTCCCACCCCTCTTTTCCCTCTATACATTCCTTTCTTCCTCCATTCTTACCACCCTCCTTATCCCTAACCCTAAACCTAACCCTAACCTTAACACTAACCCCTCCTACCCCCCCATATGTCCTCATCCGCTTATCAGCGAGATCATTTGTCCTTTAGTTTTTTGAGATTGGCTTATCTCACTTAGCATGATATCCTCCAATTTCATCCATTTGCCTGCGAATGCCATAATTTTGTCATTCCTCATGGCGGAGTAATATTCCATTGTATATATATGCCACAGCTTCTTTATCCATTCATCAACTGAAGGGCATCTGGGTTGGTTCCACAATCTGGCTATAGTGAATTGAGCAGCTATGAACATTGATGTGGCTGTATCTCTGTAGTATGCTGATATTAAGTCGTTTGGGTAAAGGCTAAGGAGTGGGATAGCTGGGTCAAATGGTGGTTCCATTCCAAGCTTTCTGAGGAATCTCCATACAGCTTTACAGAGTGGCTGCACTAATTTACAACCCCACCAGCATGTGTAGCAATGTATGAGTGTACCTTTTCCCCCACATCCTCGCCAACACCTATTGTTGCTTGTGTTCTTGATAATCGCCATTCTAATTGGGATGACATGGAATCTTAGGGTAGTTTTGATTTGCATTTCTCTTATTACTAGAGATGTTGAACATTTTTTCATATATCTGTTGATTGCTTGTACATCTTCTTCTGTGAAGTGTCTGTTCATTTCCTTAGCCCATTTGTTGATTGGATTATTTGTATTCTTGGTGGAGAGTTTTTTGAGTTCTTTATAGATTCTGGAAATTAGCGCTCTATCTGAAGTATGAGTGGCAAAGATATTCTCCCACTCTGTAGGCTCTCTCTTCACATTACTGATAGTTTCCTTTGCTGAGCGAAAGCTTTTTAGTTTGAATCTATCCCAGTTGTTGATTCTTGCTTTTATTTCTTGGGCTATGGGAGTCCTGTTAAGGAAGTCTGCTCCTAAGCCAACAAGGTGAAGGTTTGGACCTACTTTTTCTTCTATAAGATGCAGGGTCTCTGATCTGATTCCAAGGTCCTTGATCCATTTTGAGTTGAGTTTTGTGCAGGGTGAGAGATAGGGGTTTAATTTCATTCTGTTGCATATGATTTTCCAGTTTTCCCAGCACCATTTGTTGAAGAGGCTATCTTTTCTCCATTGCATATTTTTGGCCCCTTTGTCTAGTATGAGAAAATTGTATTTATCTGGGTTTGTGTCCATGTCATCTATTCTGTACCATTGATCTACCTGTCTATTTTGGTACCAATACCATGCCGTTTTTGTTACTATTGCTTTGTAATAGAGTAGAAGATCTGGTATTGCGATACCCCCTGCTTCGTTCTTTCTACTGAGGATTGCTTTAGCTATTCTGGGTTTCTTATTCTTCCAGATGAATTTCATAATTGCTTGCTCTATTTCTGTACGGTACATCATTGGGATTTTAATTGGAATTGCATTGAATCTGTATAGCACTTTTGGTAGTATGGCCATTTTGACAATATTAATTCTTCCTATCCATGAACATGGGAGATCTTTCCATCTTCTAAGGTTTTCTTTAATTTCTTTCTTTAGTGTTCTGTAGTTCTCATTGTAGAGGTCTTTCACCTCTTTTGTGAGATTGATTCCCAAGTATTTTATTTTTTTTTGATGCTATTGTGAATGGGGTAGTTTTCCTAATTTCTCTTTCTGAAGATTCATCACTTATGTATAAAAATGCATTGGATTTATGAGCATTGATCTTGTAACCTGCTACTTTACTGAATTCACTTATGAGTTCTAAGAGTTTTCTGGTGGAATTTCCGGGTTCCTCTAAATATATAATCATGTCATCAGCGAACAGGGATAGTTTGAGTTCCTCTTTTCCAATTCGTATCCCTTTAATTTCTTTGGTTTGTCTAATTGCTCTGGCTAGAGTCTCAAGAACAATGTTGAATAGAAGTGGTGAAAGAGGGCATCCCTGCCTTGTTCCAGTTTTAAGGGGGAATGCTTTCAGTTTTTCACCATTTAGAATGATATTGGCCATGGGCTTAGCGTAGATGGCCTTTACAAGGCTAAGGAATGTTCCCACTCCCCAATTTTTTCTAGTGTTTTCAGCATGAAGAGATGCTGTGTTTGATCAAATGCTTTTTCTGCATCTGTTGAAATAATCATGTGATTCTTAAATTTAAGTCTGTTGATATGGTGAATGACATTTATTGATTTCCGGATGTTGAACCAACCTTGCATCCTTGGGATAAAACCCACTTGATCATGGTGCACTATCTTTTTAATATATTTTTGTATGCGATTTGCTAAAATTTTGTTGAGAATTTTTGCAACGATGTTCTGAAATTTTCTTTCATCGAAGTGTCTCTGTCTGGTTTAGGTATCAGGGTGATATTGGCTTCATAGAATGAGTTTGGGAGGGTTCCCTCCTCTTCTGTTTCATGGAATACTTTGAGGAGTATTGGAATGAGCTCTTCTTTAAAGGTTTAGTAGAACTCAGCTGAGAACCCATCTGGTCCCGGACTTTTCTTTGTTGGTAGGCTTTTGATGACCTCTTCTATTTCATTGCTTGAAATTGATTTATTTAAGTTGTGTGCATCCTCCTTGTTCAGTTTAGGTAATTCATATGTCTCTAGAATCTTGTTGATGTCTTCGAGGTTTTCTGTTTCGTTGGAGTATAGATTTTCAAAATAGCTTCTAATTATGTGTTGTATTTCACTCGTGTCTGTTGTGATATTTCCTTGTTCATTCCGAATTTTAGTAATTTGAGTTTTCTCCCTCTTTCTCTTTGTTAGTGTGGCTAAGGGTTTATCAATTTTGTTTATTTTTTCAAAGAACCAACTCTTTATTTTGTTAATTTTTCTGATTGTTTCTTTTGTTTCAATTTCGTTGATTTCGGCTCTGATTTTAACTATTTCCTGTCTTCTACTACTTTTGGTGTTGGTCTGCTCTTCTTTTTCTAGGGCTTTGAGCTGTAGTGTTAAGTCGTTTATTTGTTGATTTCTACTTCTTTTGTTGAATGCGCCCCATGAAATAAATCTTCCTCTCAGTACTGCTTTCATAGTGTCCCAGAGATTTTGATATGATGTGTCTTTGTTCTCATTTACTTCTAAGAATTTTTTTTATTTCCCTCCTGATGTCTTCTGTTATCTATTCATCGTATAATAGCGTATTTTTTAATCTCCAAGTATTGGAGAAGTTTCTTTTTTTTATTCTGTCATTTATTTCTAATTTCAGTCCATTATGATCTGATAGAGTACAAGGTAGTATCTCTATCTTCTTGTTTTTGCTAACAGTAGCTTTGTGGCATAAAACATGGTCTATTTTAGAGAAGGATCCATGTGCTGCTGAGAAGAAAGTGTATTCGTTCTTTGTTGGGTGGTATATTCTATATAAGTCGGTTAAGTGTAAATTGTTGATTGTGTTATTGAGATCTATGGTTTCTTTATTCAATTTTTGTTTGGACGATCTATCTATCTCTCTCTTGGTGAGAGAGGTGTGTTAAAATCACCTAGTATTATCGTGTTGTGGTCTATTTGATTTCTGGAATTGAGGATTTGTTTGACGTACATGGATGAGCCAATGTTCGGGGCATAGGTATTTATGATTGTTATGTCTTGCTGATTTATGCTTCCCTTAAGCAGTATGTAATGTCCTTCTTTATCCCTTCTGACAAGTTTTGGCTTGAAGTCCACATTATCTGAAATGAGGATGGATACTCCAGCTTTTTTGCTGTGTCCGTGTGCATGGTATGTTTTTTCCCATCCTTTCACCTTTAGTCTATGGGTATCTCTTTCTATGAGATGAGTCTCTTGCAGGCAGCATATTGTTGGATTTTTCTTTTTAATCCAATCTGCCAGTCTATGTCTTTTGATTGATGAGTTCAGGCCATTAACATTCACAGTTATTATTGTGATATGATTTGTATTCCTAGTCATTGGACTCATTTTTGTTTTTTGACATGATTTGGTTTCTCCTTTATTTGGCTATTCCTTTAGGCTAGTTCCTCCCTTTGCTGATTTACATCGTTTATTTTCATCTCTTCCTCATGGAATATTTTGTTGATAATGTTCTGTAATGCCAGCTTTCTTTTAGTAAATTCCTTTAGCTTTTGTTTATCATGGAAGGATTTTATCTCATCGTCAAATCTGAAAGTAAGTTTTTTGGGTATAAAATTCTTGGTTGGCATCCATTTTCTTTCAGGGCTTGGTAAATGTTGTTCCAGTCCCTTCTAGCTTTTAGGGTCTGGACTGAAAAATCTGCTGGTATTCTTATTGGTTTCCCCCTGAATGTAATCTGATTCTTTTCTTTCACGGCCTTTAAAATTCTGTCTTTATTTTGAATGTTAGGTATTTTCATAATAATGTGCCTTGGTGTAGGTCTGTTGTAATTTTTATATTTGGAGTCCTATAAGCCTCTTGTACTTGGTTTTCCATTTCATTCTTCAGATTTGGAAAATTTTCTGATATTATTTCATTGAATAGATTGTTCATTCCTTTGGTTTGTTTCTCTAAGCCTTCCTTAATCCCAATAATTCTTAAATTTGGCCTTTTCATTATATCCCATAATTCTTGTAGATTCTGGTCATGATTTCTTACCATCTTCTCTGTTTGGTCAACCTTGTTTTCAAGATCAAATATTTTGTCTTCAATATCTGAGGTTCTGTCTTCCAGGTGTTCTATCCTATTGTTTATGCTTTCTATGGTGTTTTTAACTTGGTTTATTGTTTCCTTCATTTCAAGGATTTCCGTTTGGTTTTTTTTCAGTATCTCTAACTCTTTATTGAAATGCTCTTTTGCTTCCCTTATTTGCTCTTTTAACTGTTGATTAGTGCATTCATTTAGTGCCTGCATTTGTTCTTTCATCTCCTCGTTTGCTTCCCTGATTGTTTTAATTATGTACATTCTGAACTCCCTTTCTGACATTTCTTCTGCTGTGCTGTCATTGTGTTTTATTGATATAGTATCTAGGTTTGTTTGGGACATTTTCTTCCCTTGTTTTCTCATATTGGTCAGATGTCAATGGGACTCTGTGATATTGTAGATTTCCTCTATCGGCTTATAGTGACCCTGTAGATTTCCAGTGTATCACCTACCAGCCTTCAGTAGCCAGAAGTCTTGGATTAATTTGATAATGCAGTGCTTCTGAAGAATGCTGCCCCTAGCCCGCTACTGGTTCCAGGGAGAGAGACCTGGAGAGGTCTCTTGTTGCCCAGCCCTGGTCCCAGAGGCTGGTTGTAGGTCGGAGGTCCCCACTGGCTTGGGGACTTGTGGCTGGCTCTGTGTAGACAGGCTCTCACTGGGCTGTTTGCCCCGAGAATCTAGCCTAGAGCGGCGCTTCCCACTGGAGGGGGGCTGGGCTGCTTGGGGAAGTTCCTGGCACCCTGAGCTGGTCACTGAAGCAACCTGCGGGCGGGCCGGAGCTGGCAGCAGGGCGGGCCGGAGCTGGCCGGGGCAGGCCGGAGCTGGCCGTGCTGCTTTTGTGCAGAAGGGCTCTCACTGGGGGCCTGTTTCGAGAGGCTGGAGGATCTGTCCCTGTGGGAGGAGCCCACCGCCAGACTGCACAGAGCTGCCTGGGGGAGATGCTATCTGCCCTGTCCTACTCTAATAAGCCACTCGAATCCTGGCCTGCCACCCAGCTGAGCTTCGCTGGGTGGGGGAGACTCACCCCGTGGTTCTATCTTAGTCCGAGTCTCTCAATGCCTCCCCTTCTTGAATCCTGGGTTCTGGGGCGACTGGAGATGCAGTCACCCTCTAGTCCACCATCTTGGATCGCCCCGTGGAAAAAGCCTGCAGCTAGAGGGGGACAATGCTGCCTGGAGAGGTCTCTAGCTGCCCAGCCCTGGTCCCAGAAGCTGCTTTCGTGTCGAATGTCTCCGCTGGCTTGGGGACTTGTGGCTGGCTCTGCATCGAGGCTCTCACTGGGCGGTCTGCCCTGGGAAGCTAACCTAGAGAGGCACTTCCTGCAGGAGGGGGCTGGGCTGCTTGGGGGAGTCCCTGGCGCCCTGTGCTGGTCTCTGAAGCAACCTGCGGGCGGGCCGGAGCTGGCCACACTGCTTCTGTGCAGAAGGGCTCTCACTGGGGGGCCTGCTCCGTGAGGCTGGAGGATCTGTCCTTGTGGGCGGAGCCCACCGCCAGACTGTACTGAACTGCCTGGGGGAGATGCTGTCTGCCCTGACCCACTCTAATAAGCCACTCGAATCCTGGCCTGCCACCCAGCTGAGCTTCGCTGGGTGGGGGAGACTCACCCTGTGGTTCTATTTTAGTCCGAGTCTCTCAATGCCTCCCCTTCTTGAATCCTGGGTTCTGGGGCGACTGGAGATGCAGTCACCCTCTAGTCCGCCATCTTCGATCGCCCCTGCACTTTACTTTTGTTTTAAAGCAGTGGATCTTAAACATCAGTAATGTAGCATCAGCCTTACTTAGAAGCTTGTTGAAAATCTACGTTCCTGGGATCCTACTCCAGTTATTCTGATTTATATTTCTTGAGTGGAGCCCATAAATTCACATTTTATTTACTAAGGATCCCAGATGATAGATGTGCTATGAACCATATTTAAAAGCAAAAAATGGAAACAAACCAAGCAAATGAGAAACCTCTTCTCTTTGGGATTTCTTAGTTACATAAAGAACTGCCATTTTTTCAGCCTGCTAGTTCAAAAAAAAATAGAACAGTTGGGACGCTCTGGATTCCTTGGGGCTGCTGTCAGCCTCCTTCAGTCACTATTGGGCCACTAAATCTGGAGCAATGCTACTTACAGCACTAATTAGAGCTGTGCTGGGACTGGCAGGGGAGGGGGCGGTGTTATACCTCAGGTGATGGCAGGATCCTGGCCCAGGAACATTTCTATCTATATCTAGGAGAGGGGAACTCTACCAGCCCACTTATTTGATTGTCTTCAGAGCCCAACCAATGTCATTTTTGTTTCAATGCATTCTGGCTTCCTCCATGGCCAGGTAGGGTCTGTATTTCCAGAGCTATGAATAGTGCCTACTCATGGAACCCATTGGTCCCATCTTTGTCATTTGTGTAAACACTATAGTGGTCAAAACATGAAGGAATGAGATTGCACCAGCAGAATAAGCTGTTCCTCCCGGATTTAGGGAAGGTGCAGGAGAAGAACTTCAGCCCTGTCCATCACTGGACGCTGACCTCCATGTCTCTAGAGGTATAATGGCCAGTTTTGAGACCTTTGTGCTGCCTCACCTCTGCTCCTGCCACTCAGCAACTTTGTTCCTTTGCCTGGGCTTCTGTTCCCACAGAATTTTCCATCTGCCTTGTCACTCAGGGCTCCCACTCCACCAGCCTCTCACAGTCCCTGGAGCATGCCTGCCTGCCCATGCCCACATGGGGACTCAGCATGCCACCTCCTCCTGCCTGGGAAACTTTCCCCAGATAATCCCATGACTCATGCCTTCATCCACTCATGTTCCTCATTAAATGGCTCATCAGTGAGGTTTGTCTTGGCCACCAAATCAATGGAGTATAACCACTCCTCCCTCTCCCCTTATCCTTGTTCGACTTTTCTTCATCGGATGTATCTCTACCAGACTGACTGCGGTTCTCCATCTAATCATCCATCCATTTACCTATGACCTTTCTACTTATCAGTTTATCTACCATCCAACCATCATCTATCTATTTTTTTCAGTTTTTGTTCATCTCTCCCATCTAGAACATCATGTCCAGATGAGCAGACCCTTCCTTTTGTTCTTGCCAGATCTTTAATTCCTGGGAAAATGTACTTCATAGAAGGTGCTGTGCAAATATTGAATGAATATTTATCAAATTGTTCATATAAGCTAATAACCCTGTGTTAGGCATTTTTACTTACCTCTATCCTGACTTGTAGAAGTTGCATAATTCCCATTTTTCAGATGTGAAATCTGAGACTTAGAAGTATGGTGTGCTAGTACTGGCTTATGCTGGCTTGTGAGAATCA
The DNA here is from genome assembly GCF_902686455.1 of Sciurus vulgaris. Lineage (NCBI taxonomy): Eukaryota > Metazoa > Chordata > Mammalia > Rodentia > Sciuridae > Sciurus > Sciurus vulgaris. The sequence goes on from NC_136466.1 coordinate 142,916,730, forward strand.
ATTGGTAAATTTTTAGGAATTAAGAGAGCTGGTTGACACATACTGATGGCTTGAAACAGCCATGATGAGAGGACTAGAAGCATAGAATTGGAAAGCTATAAACTATGGCTTTTTTTTTCTTTTTCCTGGAGAGCCAGTGGTTATATACCCAAATGTTACTGCCTGAGGACAGAGAAGAGAGATTTAACTGATTAAATAGCAGTTCTGAGGCTGACAGCTAGAAGGTTCCAGATCAGAGTTTCAAACATTATTCTCCTAATTTGAATCCCACAGTTTGTTTCCATTTTATCATTATTTGCTGAATGTCACGGGAGACTTTTCGGCTTTAGAACATGGAGCACTGAGGTTCTATTGTTGTAGAAAATGTTGGGCAATATGTCTACCATTTCCCACCTTATACCATGGTGAAAACCTGTCCAAATGACTTCCGCCTTGCTGCCTCTGATATCAATCCTGGACACTGGAAACTTTGACTCCCTGATGATGGAAATGGAATTGAGTCATGTGAGTATGAATGTATAGGCAAAGCCTCTACTGGGGCTCTGCTGGGGAAGGAAGACATGACTCCGACAAATAAGAGTCAGGCTGGCTCACTGGGACAAAGAAAAGAGCTAGTTTTTCTGGCTGCTTGCCAGGGTGGGCTGGGGTTTAGGAATGTTCACTGGCTATAGGGACAGGTCAACCTGTGAGGGCACTTTAATCCTTGCCCTGTGATAAGGATGAGTTACATGAAAACTTCCTGGATCTAATGATGCACCTGGTACTGTCTGGGGCTGGATAAATGAGGCAGGTTTGGTATCTGACAAACTACGAGTTAAGGTAGAAACTTCTAAGGGCTGTCAGGCCTGAGCCAAGGCCCAGGAGTGCCCTTTGTCCAAACTAGCTCAATATTAGAATGTAGACCTCTATTTTGGAAGCTTCCAAGGTCTACACCTGAAAGCATTTCTATGAGTTCAAGACAATAATATATTCACTTTTATATTTTCTGTTGATGTTATCATGTTTTGTGGGATCAGCACATACATGTAATTTTGATATAATCTTAGTGCAGGCTCTCACTATTTTTGTCTAAATTTAGTACTTACCCCTTAACTGATTTTCCAGTCTTTACTCCTTCCCACTCCAAGAGAACTAACAGACAGCATCCAGATTCATATTCTTAAAAGTCAACTATACCCAGGACACTCTTTTGCTTTTTGGCCTGCAGTGGCCCCTTATTTGTCTCTTAGACAAAGAAAAACATTCTAGAGAGGGCTCGAAGCTTCCACAAGTTATTTCCCTCTTCTGGTCCAAACTACTTTTTACTGGGACAGACATTTATTTACCACAGTTCTGGAGGATGGAATGCCAAGATCAAGAGGCTGGCAGGGCTGGTTTGTAGCAATGCCTCTCTTCCTGGCCTGCACACATTCTCTGTGCTTTGAATAATTTCTCAACATGTTCCCAAGCCAGGTCTGCTTTGTTCACTACACCCCTCACTCTTCACCATCATCAGTCACGTCATACTGCAGGTGTTCAAAATAAGTAACAGTGGGACAAATGAAAGAGGCTGCCCTTTCTTCTCCAGGCCTTGGGTCTTTGCTCACTTGAAAGTCCTCTGCTTCTATTCTGCCTATGGAACTCAAAGCTGTTTGAAAACTTCCACTGTTTCCTGGGAAGAAGGTCCCTTGCTCTCTCCTTAACTGCAGGTACATTTTACTTCTAACTTGGCCTTGGATGCAATTTACGAAATAACCAAAGCACCAAAGTTTATTGAGTAGATGAACATAGTAAAGGTACTTGTGAGGTAGAAGACTCCAGCAGGAAGAGACCATAGAGGTTGCAGTTTACCACATGCACATCCTGAATTTGGACCTCCCTTGGCAGCCTATATTTTCTGCTTGTGCTGATGTGTTGCTCAGCTTTTCATCACTGTATCCAAAATACCTGGAAAGAACAACTTAGAGTATTTCAGCTCAGGGTTTTGGAAGATTCAGTTCATGTTTCGCTGGTTCCATTACTTCAGGCCTGAGGTGAGGCAGAACATCATGGAAGAAGGGTGGAGCATAACCCAGGTGACCTATTTCCTCCAACTCAGTCCCACCCTCCAGTGGTTCATTCAGCCATCAATGGACTGATGAGGTCAGAGCCCTCATGACCTAATTGTTTCCACAAAACCCCATATCTGAGCAGAAGAGACTTTGAGGAACATTCTATATGCAAACCATACCCACTGCCTGCCAGAATACTGCTGACTGGCTGACTTAAAGTGTGGAAATTGATTTTTCACAGTCCTGGGAGATGGCCATGTGAGAGTAAGGGGTCAGCACTCTTTTTTTTTTTTTAATTAAAAATCATAAATTTACATAGGACAATGTTGTTTGATTCATACTGTTATTTTTTTCCCTTCCCCCCACCCCTCCCACCCCTTTTCCCTCTATACACTCCTTCCTTCCTCCATTCTTACCACCCTCCTTATCCCTAACCCTAACCCTAACACTAACCGCTCCTACCCCCCATTATATGTCCTCATCCACTTATCAGCGAGATCATTCGTCCTTTAGTTTTTTGAGATTGGCTTATCTAACTTAGCATGATATTCTCCAATTTCATCCATTTGCCTGCAAATGCCATAATTTTATCATTCTTCATGGTGGAGTAATGTTCCATTGTATATATATGCCACAGTTTCTTTATCCATTCTTCAACTGAAGGGCATCTAGGTTGGTTCCACAATCTGGCTATGGTGAATTGAGCAGCTATGAACATTGATGTGGCTGTATCTCTGTAGTATGCTGATTTTAAGTCCTTTGGGTAAAGGCTAAGGAGTGGGATAGCTGGGTCAAATGGTGGTTCCATTCCAAGCTTTCTGAGGAATCTCCATACAGCTTTACAGAGTGGCTGCACTAATTTACAACCCCACCAGCATGTGTAGCAATGTATGAGTGTACCTTTTCCCCCACATCCTCGCCAACACCTATTGTTGCTTGTGTTCTTGATAATCGCCATTCTAATTGGGATGACATGGAATCTTAGGGTAGTTTTGATTTGCATTTCTCTTATTACTAGAGATGTTGAACATTTTTTCATATATCTGTTGATTGCTTGTACATCTTCTTCTGTGAAGTGTCTGTTCATTTCCTTAGCCCATTTGTTGATTGGATTATTTGTATTCTTGGTGGAGAGTTTTTTGAGTTCTTTATAGATTCTGGAAATTAGCGCTCTATCTGAAGTATGAGTGGCAAAGATATTCTCCCACTCTGTAGGCTCTCTCTTCACATTACTGATAGTTTCCTTTGCTGAGCGAAAGCTTTTTAGTTTGAATCTATCCCAGTTGTTGATTCTTGCTTTTATTTCTTGGGCTATGGGAGTCCTGTTAAGGAAGTCTGCTCCTAAGCCAACAAGGTGAAGGTTTGGACCTACTTTTTCTTCTATAAGATGCAGGGTCTCTGATCTGATTCCAAGGTCCTTGATCCATTTTGAGTTGAGTTTTGTGCAGGGTGAGAGATTGGGGTTTAATTTCATTCTGTTGCATATGATTTTCCAGTTTTCCCAGCACCATTTGTTGAAGAGGCTATCTTTTCTCCATTGCATATTTTTGGCCCCTTTGTCTAGTATGAGAAAATTGTATTTATCTGGGTTTGTGTCCATGTCATCTATTCTGTACCATTGATCTACCTGTCTATTTTGGTACCAATACCATGCCGTTTTTGTTACTATTGCTTTGTAATAGAGTAGAAGATCTGGTACTGCGATACCCCCTGCTTTGCTCTTTCTACTGAGGATTGCTTTAGCTATTCTGGGTTTCTTATTCTTCCAGATGAATTTCATAATTGCTTGCTCTATTTCTGTAAGGTACATCATTGGGATTTTAATTGGAATTGCATTGAATCTGTATAGCACTTTTGATAGTATGGCCATTTTGACAATATTAATTCTGCCTATCCAAGAACATGGGAGATCTTTCCATCTTCTAAGGTTTTCTTTAATTTCTTTCTTTAGTGTTCTGTAGTTCTCATTGTAGAGGTCTTTCACCTCTTTTGTGAGATTGATTCCCAAGTATTTTATTTTTTTTTTGATGCTATTGTGAATGGGGTAGTTTTCCTAATTTCTCTTTCTGAAGATTCATCACTTATGTATAAAAATGCATTGGATCTATGAGCATTGATCTTGTAACTTGCTACTTTACTGAATTCACTTATGAGTTCTAAGAGTTTTCTGGTGGAATTTCCAGGTTCCTCTAAATATATAATCATGTCATCAGCGAACAGGGATAGTTTGAGTTCTTCTTTTCCAATTTGTATCCCTTTAATTTCTTTGGTCTGTCTAATTGCTCTGGCTAGAGTCTCAAGAACAATGTTGAATAGAAGTGGTGAAAGAGGGCATCCCTGCCTTGTTCCAGTTTTTAGGGGGAATGCTTTCAGTTTTTCACCATTTAGAATGATATTGGCCATGGGCTTAGCGTAGATGGCCTTTACAAGGCTAAGGAATGTTCCCACTCCCCAATTTTTTCTAGTGTTTTCAGCATGAAGAGATGCTGTGTTTGATCAAATGCTTTTTCTGCATCTGTTGAAATAATCATGTGATTCTTAAATTTAAGTCTGTTGATATGGTGAATGACATTTATTGATTTCCGGATGTTGAACCAACCTTGCATCCTTGGGATAAAACCCACTTGATCATGGTGCACTATCTTTTTAATATATTTTTGTATGCGATTTGCTAAAATTTTGTTGAGAATTTTTGCAACGATGTTCTGAAATTTTCTTTCATCGAAGTGTCTCTGTCTGGTTTAGGTATCAGGGTGATATTGGCTTCATAGAATGAGTTTGGGAGGGTTCCCTCCTCTTCTGTTTCATGGAATACTTTGAGGAGTATTGGAATGAGCTCTTCTTTAAAGGTTTAGTAGAACTCAGCTGAGAACCCATCTGGTCCCGGACTTTTCTTTGTTGGTAGGCTTTTGATGACCTCTTCTATTTCATTGCTTGAAATTGATTTATTTAAGTTGTGTGCGTCCTCCTTGTTCAGTTTAGGTAATTCATATGTCTCTAGAATCTTGTTGATGTCTTCGAGGTTTTCTGTTTCGTTGGAGTATAGATTTTCAAAATAGCTTCTAATTATGTGTTGTATTTCACTCGTGTCTGTTGTGATATTTCCTTGTTCATTCCGAATTTTAGTAATTTGAGTTTTCTCCCTCTTTCTCTTTGTTAGTGTGGCTAAGGGTTTATCAATTTTGTTTATTTTTTCAAAGAACCAACTCTTTATTTTGTTAATTTTTCTGATTGTTTCTTTTGTTTCAATTTCGTTGATTTCGGCTCTGATTTTAACTATTTCCTGTCTTCTACTACTTTTGGTGTTGGTCTGCTCTTCTTTTTCTAGGGCTTTGAGCTGTAGTGTTAAGTCGTTTATTTGTTGATTTCTACTTCTTTTGTTGAATGCGCCCCATGAAATAAATCTTCCTCTCAGTACTGCTTTCATAGTGTCCCAGAGATTTTGATATGATGTGTCTTTGTTCTCATTTACTTCTAAGAATTTTTTTTATTTCCCTCCTGATGTCTTCTGTTATCTATTCATCGTATAATAGCGTATTTTTTAATCTCCAAGTATTGGAGAAGTTTCTTTTTTTTATTCTGTCATTTATTTCTAATTTCAGTCCATTATGATCTGATAGAGTACAAGGTAGTATCTCTATCTTCTTGTTTTTGCTAACAGTAGCTTTGTGGCATAAAACATGGTCTATTTTAGAGAAGGATCCATGTGCTGCTGAGAAGAAAGTGTATTCGTTCTTTGTTGGGTGGTATATTCTATATAAGTCGGTTAAGTGTAAATTGTTGATTGTGTTATTGAGATCTATGGTTTCTTTATTCAATTTTTGTTTGGACGATCTATCTATCTCTCTCTTGGTGAGAGAGGTGTGTTAAAATCACCTAGTATTATCGTGTTGTGGTCTATTTGATTTCTGGAATTGAGAAGGATTTGTTTGATGTACATGGATGAGCCAATGTTCGGGGCATAGGTATTTATGATTGTTATGTCTTGCTGATTTATGCTTCCCTTAAGCAGTATGTAATGTCCTTCTTTATCCCTTCTGACAAGTTTTGGCTTGAAGTCCACATTATCTGAAATGAGGATGGATACTCCAGCTTTTTTGTTGTGTCCGTGTGCATGGTATGTTTTTTTCCCATCCTTTCACCTTTAGTCTATGGGTATCTCTTTCTATGAGATGAGTCTCTTGCAGGCAGCGTATTGTTGGATTTTTCTTTTTAATCCAATCTGCCAGTCTATGTCTTTTGATTGATGAGTTCAGGCCATTAACATTCACAGTTATTATTGTGATATGATTTGTATTCCTAGTCATTTGACTCATTTTTGTTTTTTGACATGACTTGGTTTCTTCTTTATTTGGCTATTCCTTTAGGCTAGTTCCTCCCGTTGATGATTTCCATCATTGTTTTTCATCTCTTCCTCATGGAATATTTTGCTGATAATGTTCTGTAATGCCGGCTTTCTTTTTGTAAATTCCTTTAGTTTTGTTTATCATGGAAGGATCTTATTTCATCATCAAATCTGAAAGTAAGTTTTGCTGGGTATAAGATTCTTGGTTGGCATCCGTTTTCTTTCAGGGCTTGGTAAATGTTGTTCCAGGCCCTTCTAGCTTTTAGGGTCTGGTTTGAAAAATCTGCTGATATTCTTATTGGTTTCCCTCTGAATGTAATTTGACTCTTTTCTCTCATGGCCTTTAAAATTCTGTCTTTATTTTGTATTTTAGGTATTTTCATAATTATGTGCCTTGGTGTGGGTCTGTTGTAATTTTTATATTTGGAGCCTATAAGCGTCTTGTACTTGATTTTCCATTTTATTCTTCAGATTAGGGAAATTTTCTGATATTATTTCATTGAATAGATTGTTCATTCCTTTGGTTTGTTTCTCTAAGCCTTCCTTAATCCCAATAATTCTTAAACTTGGCCTTTTCATGATATCTCATAATTCTTGTAGATTCTGTTCATGATTTCTTACCATCTTTTCTGTTTGGTCAACTTTGTTTTCAAGATCAAATATTTTGTCTTCAATATCTGAGGTTCTGTCTTCCAGGTGTTCTATCCTATTGTTTATGCTTTCTATGGTGTTTTTAACTTGGTTTATTGTTTCCTTCATTTCAAGGATTTCCGTTTGGTTTTTTTTCAGTATCTCTAACTCTTTATTGAAATGATCTCTTGCTTCTCTTATTTGCTCTTTTAACTATTGATTGGTGCGATCATTTAATGCCTGCATTTGCTCTTTCATCTCCTCGTTTGTTTCCCTGATTGTTTTAATTATGTACATTCTGAACTCCCTTTCTGACATTTCTTCTGCTGTGCTGTCATTGAGTTTTATTGATATAGTATCTAGGTTTGTTTGGGACATTTTCTTCCCTTGTTTTCTCATATTGGTCAGATGTCAGTGGGACTCTGTAATATTGCAGATTTCCTCTACTGGCTTATAGTGTCCCTGTAGATTTCCAGTGTATCACCTACCAGCCTTCAGTAGCCTGAAGTCTTGGAGTAACTTGATAATGTAGTGCTTCTGAAGAAAGCTGCCCATAACCCGCTTCTGGTTCCAGGGCTTGGAGCTGGCTCTGTGTGGAAAGCTCTTACTGGGTGGCCTGCTCCCAGAAGCTGGCCTTGTGGGAGGAGCCCATCGCCGGAGTGCACAGGGCTGTCTGGAGAAGACTCTAGCTGCCCTGCCCTACTCTAATAAGCCGCCCGAATCCTGGCCTGCCGCCCGGGCCGATCTTCCCCAGGTGGGGGAGACTCACCCTGTGGCTCTATTTTAGTCCGAGTCTCTCAATGCCTCCTCTTCTTGAATCCTGGGTTCTGGAGTGACTGGAGATGCAGTCACCCTCTAGTCCGCCATCTTGGATTGCCCTGTGGAGAACGCCTGCAGCCCTAGGGGGCAGGGCCGCCTGGAGAGGTCTCTGGCTGCCGTGCCCTGGTCCCATAGGCTGCTTGCAGGTCGGAGGTCTCCGCTGGCTTGGGGACTTGTGGCTGGCTCTGTGTAGAAAGGCTCTCACTGGGCGGTCTGCTACGAGAAGCTAGCCTAGAAAGGCGCTTCCGGCCGGAGGGAGCCGGACTGCTTGAGGAAGTTCCTGGCTGCCCTGTCCTGGTCTCTGAAGCAACCTGTGGGCCGGAGTTCACCGCGCTGTCTCAGGGACTTGGTGCTTCCAGCACTGGTTTTTGACGAGGCCTCTCTTCTTCGCTTGCAGCCATCTACCTTCCAGCCATGTCCTCACCTGCCTTTTTCTCTGTGCATATGCACTGCTCGTGTCTCTTATAAGAACATCAGCTCTTGAGGTCAGGATTCCACCCTTACACCTTTACTATAATTACCTCTTAATCACTCTGTGTACCAGGTAGTCATGCCAGGGTTAGGGCAACAACACATGGATTTGGGGAAAGAACACAATTCAGTCCATAAAAGTCTCTTTGAATTTTATCCTCACTGCCCCTAGCCCAGCTCCTGAGGCTGGAGAAAGATGGGATGCAGAGGGAGCATACCCTTTTTCTCCTCTTCCCTCTAATCCCTTTCCTTTTCTATTTTAAAAAGCATACTAGAGATATTCTAGAATATTCAAATAAACTGAAAAGAACAAAAGGTCTTTTTATGTTCATAAGAACTGTTAAAGAGCTTGAATGTTGGGTCCTACTCTGGCAGTTCTCAGGTTCTCTTGCATAATACTCCTTTTCAGGTCTAAAATCCCCCCAGTCCCTGTCCTCAGAGGGAGGGGCAGTGGGTGGCAAGGGAACATTTGACCCACTCCACCATTTTACTAACTCTTACCTGAAATCAACAATCCAGTCCCAAAAGACTATTTTAATATAATTTCTTTCTTGACCTTTGTCATATTTTACTTTCTGTTTTGGCATTTTGTGTATGTTTGTAATTAACCTCATTACACCAGAAACTTCTTGAGAAAAGGGACTGACTATCCAGAGAAAATGTTTGTGTGACTGAGTAAGAGGGTAAGGCACATGTGAAGTACAGACAATCAATTTTATGTGCATCTTAATGGTCCACTTGGAGGACTGGTAGGGCCACAGGAAAATCCAGACTGGCTTCTAAGACCTCAGCTCTGTTCTTAGCTCCTTCCCCAGCTTCCTGTGGCACATGCTCAAGGAATGGGTTGATTGGCGGGGCCTGGTTGTGAGTAAGGAGAGCCCACTAACAAGTGGCTTAAACACATGTATTTATTTTTCTCATGTAGCAAGAAGTCTGGAAGCAGGTGTCTGCTGGCTTTTGGCCAGTCTAGATGTCAGTGCCAGCAATTTAATATTTGTTTGGTTGTTTCATCAATGTGTTGCCTCTTGGATCATGACGGTTGCCATGGTTTCATTCATCACATTTGTTTCAAGACAGGAGGAAGGTGGGAGAGGATCAGGAAAGAAGGAAGGAAAAAGAGCCTATGCTGTCTCTTTAAATGAAGAAAACAATAGTTTTCTAGCCCCCACAGACTTCTATTTGTTTCACATTGGGCAGAATTACGTTATGTAAATATCCTGTGCCTTGGAAGGTGGAAAGTGAATCTTCTTTGTTTTCTTTAGGGGTATGGCGGTATGCTTTCCTGAACCAAATTGGGGTTCTATTAGGAAGAAGGAAGGGGTGATTATTACTGAGTAGGCAGAAGCTACTCAATACAAACTTACTTGAATATTAGCCTAATAAGAACAATTAAAGAGCAAGATGATTATAAGAAATGACAGCCAGAGCTTTCAAAGTCCCCAACATTAGTAACGAAAATTTATCTCATTTAAAATGCATTAAAGTAAAATTTAAAGTCATACATTTGTTCCTAGTTTTACCTGATCATGCATTAAATCATACTCTTCCCATGTTGTAATTTACTGTGTATTTATTTCCATCTCCTACAAGATTTGTAAATTCTTTCATGAGGATTCACCTTCAAATTTCCTTGACTTCTAGTTCATTGTGTTGCTGATAACAGACACTTAGAGATGCTAGCTATGCAGAGGAGACCCTTGGTTTCATAACCCTACTTGTATTCTGTGCAGTTTTACATCAGGTTAAATAAACTGTATGGCAAATTGCATTTATCAGGTGAATATGCTCACTTATTTGTTATGCTTCGTCTCATGACCAGCATTGAACTCTGGACCTCAGTCAGCTGTTTCCTGTGCATGCCTTTGGTCATACGGGCAACCACCGAGAGAGTCCACAGATAACTTCTAGCCATTTGGTTCCTCTATCCCAAAACAACTTCAAACATCTTCCTCCTGTAGGAAAATATAGTAGAGTCTCACTTCATTTAAGGCTTAGATTCTAAAGTCCCTGAGTGATAATGACAGTTTACTTTATTCATTAATCTCTAATAGATCACTCATAAAATACCATGTGCCCTGTTTTATGTAATGTAAACCTGCATGCAAACGTCTGTAGAATCAAATCCCTTTTAATGTTACTCATGGACATAGGCTCAATTAATGGAATAGTTAGCAGATAGGATTGTCCATACTATTTTAAAATGTTATTCTTGTCTTCCTGGTTCCCTCCTCACCCCCTTTTCAAAATGTGAATAGTTGAACCACGGTGAGTTAAATAAGGATATGACCCCACTGTAGTGTCCTTGCTCTGAATAGAAGCAATTCAAACATGGAATGAAAAAAAAAAACAAAAAACAGAAAACAAGCAATGCATTATCCCTCTGCTTTACCTTTGCACACGCCACACCTGAATTTATATGAACTTGGTAAAGAGATAACTACAGCATTCCATTTGAAGCAAGCATTTTCTGACAAAGTAATATTTAGTAGTAGGGCCCATTTTGATTTTCATCAACAGCAAGATAGCATTCAACCAAAGAATCCAAATGATCTACTAAATTGAAATTCTTTTTGTTTTAGAGTGATCTCTCTGGTCCAATATTTCTAAATGTTTTTCAAAGAGCAAAGGGTTCCTTGTCAGAATATTTCCCAGCATATTTTTGACAGGTTGTGAATGTGTATATGTGTGTGTTTAAATAAAGTACTCTGCTGGATCCCAGGGAGATGTTTTATTTTATTTAGCTCTAGCATCCAACATCTCTCCATCCCTGGCTTTGCAGTAGCCATGGTTGGTCTAGTGGATCCACCCATGTCATCTCAGCACCCAGATCCTTCACTGCTGCACATGAGGCTGTGGAACCCAGTGAGCCAACAAGCCCTTGCTCATCCTTTGTGCCAAATGGTTCTAACAGCCTATTTCTGCTAAAGTGAACCCAAGACCTTGCTGTCCTTAGCAGTGGGCTCTATCCCTTGCCATGACTCTTGGATGAGGCCTAATGGGAAATCCTGGCTCCTTTGAGAAGCCTTAGCATTGCCAAACTGGGTTTCCACACAGGCTCATGAATCTACACAATGTCATTGTTAATAACCTAGCAAATGACCACAGGCACCGGGCACGGAACCATCTCAAAGGTTTTAATATCGGATGTTTATAGTCACTTGATTTTCTCTATCCCACCAGGCCTGCAAAAGTTGTATTTATAGTGAAGGACTCAGTGAGAAACATGTCCTCTGTGTGTCTTTGGAAAAAGAATGGGAAACTTGTTAGGCTCATCCTCTTTTAACTTTTCTGTTTTTCTTTAAATACTTCAATGTCTGCACAAAAATACTAGCCTGAAGAAAATGCACTATTAGCAAATAATTAACGACAGAGTCTTAAAGGTGAAGTTGAGACATGAGCCCCTTTGACCAGACATTTTACACTGTGGAAGGGAGCTGCCTTTCATATTTGAAACTTTTTTAACGTTTCCTCTTTCATGAGTAATCATTGGATGAGTGGTTTTGTTTCATCAAATGGGTTCCCTTTGAACTTTCTGCCTGTGGAAAACTTTCACATCTCCCCATTCAGGCAGCTTGGAAAGGGTGCCTCCAGGACAGAAACTACAGACATAGGATTTCGGCTTCTGGGTCAGGGGTGACTTAGGACAACATAGTAAATATCTCCAAAGTATCATCTGCTTTCCCTTTGAAAGTGGGCAACAGAACTCCCAAAGAATGGCAAAGGCAGGTTAGAGAAGAAAGGATCTGGAAGAACATTTTTCCCTTTTGCTTCACTTATTTATTTTAGTTTCCTTTAATTGATGTAAAATACTTGTACTTATTTAGGGGTTACTGTATGATAATGTACTCAATGCATGAATATAATGTATAATGATTCAATCAGGGTAATTGGCATGTCCACCTTTTCAACTATCATCATTTCTATGTACTGCAAACCTTCAAACTTTTCTTCTCTGGTTATTATGAAATATAATATATATATATAATATATAATAAATGTAGGTACCCTACAGTGCTACAGAAGATTTGAACTAATTCTTAACTAACAGTATTTGAGTACCCACTCTTCAACGTCCTTCTCTCTCCCCTACTCACTCCAGCCTAGCTGCTTCCGTGTGGTAAATTTTGTAGTTTCCACAAATGAGTAAGAACATATGATATTTATCTTTCTGTTCCTGTCTTGTTTCACTTAACATAATGTCCCTGGAAGGAATTTTTCCTTACTCTTTTCTCTCCATGAAAACTTTTCCCTTAGATACCTAAATCAACTTGGCCAGCCTCTTTGCTGTGTTATAATTCCTGGACATATTGCCCCTCCTCACAAGTACAATCATTACTTGGCATTACATTATTTATTCATTTGATTTTTGTCTTCTTCAACAAACATGTAAACTCTCCAATGACAGGACCATTGTCTTTTCAGTTTGTTGCTCTATTACCAGTGTTTTGAATAGTGTTCAGATTATGGAAGGTGCTCAGTAAGCATTAGTGGAATGACTGTTCTATTTTGGCATCCTTGTGTTACTAATGATTGAGCTGAGCGACTTAGAGATAAAGTGACTAACCCAAAGTCACACAACTGGTTAGTGGTAGACTAGGAGAAAAAAAAAAAAAATCTACCCATTCAGTCACAGAAAAGATATAGCTTGTTTTAGTCTGAATTCCTCTAAAAGTCAAGCCCCAGATAAAGTTTGCAGGTGGTTTATTTGGGAAGCAATTCCAGAGAGCAAGAGGAAGAACATATTGGTGTGCAACTGTCTGATCAGGAATTACAGAGTTGACTTCTACTCCAGCTGATGGCCCTCCATCTCACAAGGTCCCCTGAGGAGACTAACGAAGTTCATCTCAGAAATTTCCATCTGGGGGTCGAAGGAGGGAAGGTTTATCACCGCCTCTGTTGACTAGCGGTCGACCAACCGTGGTCCCAGGGCTTTTGCATGCTGAACCACACCTGCATGTGGGGTCCCACAGGCAAGGCCCTTTCCAGATGCACCTGTGCAAACCAGTCAAACTTGGCTTAGTGCCAGTCGCCACAGCAGCAAGAGACAGGAGACTGCGATTGGTAGGGGCTCAAGGGGCTTTCCATTCCGCTCATGATCTGTGTTGCATGCTCTTTGTCACCACTAGGAGGAGTTAAAGTGTTTTGTAAAGTACTTCATTCTCCTCTCAGTTGCAAAGAGCTGTTTCAACTCAGAACTAAAAATATTTGTCCTACGGATTTAAATAAAACTCCAAAACAATGTCAATTAATGACTTGACCTTGTACTCATTTCTAACCCTTAAGCAAGTGAAGAAACGAGAGTCAGATTTTATGTCATGTCAGAAAATGGGAATCTTCAAAAATCATATTATCTTAATATGCTCAAGTTGGGAAACTTGTTTTTGGATAAATGATGGAATAATTAAGGAGAATGCTTTTGTGTGAACCATTATTGTATTAGTCACATTAGTACAAATTAGAAACTCTCAGCAGGAGCATAAATTGCAATCTTGGGGCATATGCTGTCTGGCAAACCCACCACTTTCCCTGCTCTCTGCATTTATCTGTTTAAGTGAGAATGATATGGTTTTGGTATTGGTTTACTGCCAGTTTTTTAACCTGTAGCATAACTAATCCTCAGAAAAAGACTAGTTGGATAAATTCTTATGTCTGCAATGGGTGTGAATCCCAAATTCCAAACTCAATTTGTTTGCTTCTCCCTTGAGTCTTTTGTCACAGGATGCTGAAATTTGATTTTAGTCAGTCTGGAATGTTCTCCCTCCCCTCTCCCCAAGGGCTGCATCTAAACTTTAGGGGTTTAGAATGCAGATGTTTGGGAGGGGGAAGACCTTTGTTGAGTGTCATCTGTTCACACTGGCATTTACTGGGATGTCACTGTCCCACCATGTCACAGCTGAGTCATCTTTCATTTCCATCTGCAAAGCTCCTCCAGGACTAGGAATTCTCAGCTCCTCCATGTTACCTGCTCTTCCCATGACATGCCAGTGAGAGGTGAACTCTGTGAGTTCCAAATGTACTACCTTTGGGTTTCCTTGACTCTAATTCAGAGATAAAACTACAGTTGGTCCTTATTGGTGGATTCCACACTTAAAGTCCTCCTACTTCTAAAATGTATTTGTAATGCCAAAATAAACTCTTGCAGCTCATCTGCAGTCTTCTGGGGACCTGTGCAGAGTGGGGAAACACTTGAGTCACCTAACAGACATTCCTAGCTGAGTTCCTACAAGGTGGTGCTCTGCCTTCTCAGGTCGGTTCTCACACAGAATAAACAAGTTTCTTTTCATGGCATATTTAGTGCCATGATCTTTACATTCTGAGGTTTTATATTGGAGATTTCATTGTTTAAAATGACCCGAGTTTAGTACTGAAAAGCTGTACGTGTTCCTAAACACAGGAAGACAGTGATAAGCCTTATGGGGAAAATAACATGTGTTAGGGGAACTTTGTTCAGGCCAGAGATACAGTGCAATAGATCATGTGTTTAGGGTTAATGAATAAACTGTGTATAGTAAGGAAGGGGTCCTTAAACAGAAACACACAAAAAACAAGGTCCTGGGCTCATCAGTTGCCTAAAATATTGTGACTAAAAGCTTACAGAATGTTCATCTTGCATTTTCACTGAGACCAGTGGTTCGGTATTCCATAATTTATTGTTGGAGGCTATTTCATAGACCATATCGGCTGGGAATAGCTTGTCATACCTTCTTCAAAGGGTCGTCTTAGGGATTGACTGTGTGATGGGTGGCAAGTACTTAGAACAGAGCCTGGCACAAAATTAGCTCCTTTGTCTAGATCCAGGGCACAGTCTTTTCTTCCTGGAGGTATTCCTGACTCCCTGGGGTCTGAGGAAATGAGGCACTATTCCCTTCTGCTTTTGGACTCCTCACCCACCTCTCACCCTCCAACCACAGCCAGACCCACTGAGGAGCAGGGCGACGCTGCCTGAGGGATCTGCCCACGTGTGTGCACATCATGAATGCTCTGCCTCATCTGGGAAGCCTCCTTTTCTCCTGAGTCTACTCTCAATGCCTGAGGGCTTTCGAAACTCAGAACTCAGGAAATACATTCTTGTTTCTCTGCTTTCTATTATCACATCCTTTCCTCAAAGCAATGAGGCATTCTGACCCAGCTTGAATATAAAGGAAGGACCAAAAGGGAGAGGAAATGCCAGGATTTGAAGTAGGAGGAGGAAACAACAGTGGGAAATGTTTTAGATATATTATCTTACCATCTTTTAAGAGAAAGGTTGTGTTGTGAATCTAAGGAAACGCAAGGTCAGATTGGATGTTCAGTCTTTGACCAGAAGATGTATAGCATTTGGACGGATTCTCCATGTAGTCTTAGCCTCCAACGGGGCAGGGGTCATATCTTCCCTGCTCATTTCTATCCCAAGTCACTAGCATAGTTCCTGCTGGGAGTAGTGTTCCCTCAATATCTACTGATAAACACATGGGGTTAAGGATAACACACACACAGTAGCCAGCACCTATGTTCCTTTTCCAGGATTTAGTATGCACACAGTGGGAGAAGTTAACCACACCCAATGCGACACTCCCATGGCTGTTTTCTCAAATGTAGAAAACAATCAGAATCACCCTCTCATGAGCCCTATGAGAAACAGGGGGATCCTTAATCTGTCTTCCTTTGGAGGCAAAGTAACCAACAGCACACTGTTATCTCTCTTAGTTTGAACTATGTCACAATTGGTGCTGAGCTTGCTAAGCCACACGCTCGAGGCATGAAGGCGATGACACATGGTGCGTGGTACAGAGATTGGCTTGGATAGAGTCTCTTTAGTCTCCTTGGTTCTTTACACTCCTTCATCCTGAAATTCTCCAGTTTTCTATTTTACCTATTATAGTTGTGAAATAAAGAAAAATATAACACATACATCTATCCATTTGGATTTCTAGGAAGGGCCATTGTTCAAATTATATCATAAGTATGACATCTGTTTGCTAAAGCCATCTATCCTCCTGAGGTTATCTCTGTTCTGAGTTTGACATCACAGCCCAGTTCCACGAGGAAGGAGCCAGCTGGATCTCTTGCGGGCCTTTCTTGTAAAGGCTTACTACCTAATGTGGCAGATGTCCTCTGGATGCTCTAGCTTATGGCTTGTTCAAGAACCTGGAGATTGATTCCAGGGGCCCTAAAGAGACTGATTTTGGCAGTTGGAATAAATGCAGTCAGGATAAGGATGTGGGAGATGGTAAACAATAAAATGATTAGCCTTTGCTGCCGCCAAGATGACTAGGCTTTGTTTAGGGGACTTTAATTGAAGATGTAATCCTTTTATTAAGCAGAGGAAGCAAAAAAGAAAGCCTCCCACAGCTTTCTATTGGTCCTTGTCATATCTGAAGATGTAAATGGACAACACCTAAATGTTTCCTTCCAGTGTTTTAATATTCTATTGGATCAGTTTCCCCCATGGCTTACTATGACTTCCATGCATGTCGTGAAATACAAAAACAGTTTCCCCAAGCTCATGCTGGAAGTGTGTGTGTGTGTGTGTGTGTATTTAGAAAAATTAAAACAAAAAATTACATTAGATAAGAACCTGCTTAACCTCACATAAGTCAATAAACACTTTTAAACACCAATAAACACCTGTAACACCTTTGTAATAATTTTGGAGTAATTCAAGGTCTTCAGGCCCCACTTTGGACTTTCAGAACCAGAACCTGGATTTTAACAGGAAGACCCTGTGATATGTGGGCACATTAAAGTTTAAGAATTCTCCTCAATATGTATACCTGTCATATACCAATTTAAAAAGGATGAAATATAAACAGAAGCAGTGCTCTAGAATGATATTTTAAAAATTAGATAGTTGTTATTTTACTCTTTCCAAGTTTGAGATACACTTTTTTTCATTTACTTGCCACAGTAGTAGAGTCAGGGTAAACCCAGGCCTCAGCCCTCAGAATGGCCCACCATTCCTAACCACTGGGCCCCAGAATGACTACACTCTTCCAGCCAGTTCCAGGCAGGTTGTCTTGAGCCCTTCTGCTTCTGGGTTGCTTCAGAATTAGGGTTCAAGTAGGAAGTGAGTAGACACCCAGTTTGCCCTGGTTCCACCCCTGCGTGTGCTGGTTTCCACCTATTATCACCTTAATCCTCACTGGACTCATATGAAGAGGCATCACTATGTGGTTAGGATATACTGCATCCCCAAAGGTTCATGTGCTGGAAACTTGGTCACCAGTGTGGCAATACAATCCTTAAGAGGTGGGGCCTAGGGGAACATAATTAGGTGATGGTGATTCCACTCTCATAAATGAATTAATGTTATCTTGTGTTAGTGATCAGACCTCCTGTAACTGGATGCTTTATTAAGAGATTGTTCTGTTATAGAACAGTTTACTCCATATGCTTGACTGTAGTTAATCCCCTTTCTGTCCCTTTATAAAGTCAAGCTGCCAGAGGAACCCTAACCAGACAGCTGGAAAGGAGAGGGGGGGGGGAGGGAGAGAGAGAGAGAGAGAGAGAGAGAGAGAGAGAGAGAGAGAGAGAGAGAGAGAGAGAGAGAGAGAGAAGATACCATTTACTTTTTAAGGGCACATCTTCAGTGACCTACTCCCTCCAATTTCATCCTACCTCCTCAAGTTTCTAACACCTCCTAATAGCACCACCAGATGGAGACACTCCTTCAACACATGAACCTTTGAGGAACATTCCAGATCCAAACCATAACACTTCTGTTATTATTTCTGCAGCTTTCAACAGCAAATAAATATCCCAAGCTTCTATCAGAGAAAAGAAGATAGCTTTCAAGACTGCTTGATCTATGCAAGTTTGCTTTCATCATTTAATAATAGACATCATCATTTAGTAATAGACAAATAACAATAAAATAATTATTTTATTCTGCCAGAAATTAGTTTTCTTTGGGATTCCTTCGGGTCAGGGATTTAAGTTAAAAAGCAGCATATAGAGTATAATTTGGAATACCTCCGATGGAGACAATGTACTAGTTCTATGCCTGGCACTATTCTAAACTTTCCATTTTCATGACCCTACTGGTAGGTTTCTCTCTTATTATTAACCCCATGTTATAGGTGAACAAGCCCAGGGGCATGGCAACTAAATGCTAAAGCTGGACTTGCATCCCCATGCCTGGCTGCAGGTGTCATCCTCTCACTGGGTGGATGCTTCAATCACATCCAGTCTGTGTCTGCTGTCTGCAAGGAGCTTTTCCAATGAAGGGGAGGGTCTGTGCATGATGGAAAAGAAGGGCATTTTGCTCAATGTTCTCATACAGCTCTCTTTTGCTTTCCAGGTTTTGGAGGTGCCCTGGGTTACCTTTTGGGTGCCATAGACTGGGCTCATCTGGAACTGGGAAGAGTCATGGGCTCAGAATTCCAGGTCATGTTCTTCTTCTCTGCCTTGGTGCTCACTTTGTGTTTCATCGTTCATCTGTGCAGTATCCCTGAAGCCCCACTTAGAGATGTTGCAACAGACATTATTCCCCCAGAGCCAGCCCCTCAGGACCTTCCATTGTCATCAGATGGAACGTACGACTATGGTTCTATCGAGAAAGTTAAAGCTGATTATATAACCCCAGAGCTGGCAATACAGGGGGAAAAGAACAAAAATCCTGATGAGCAGGTAAAGATGTATATTCTTTTTCCTTTATTTGAGAAAAATATTTTGGCTCTTAGTCACTCTTCTTTTGAAAAAAAAATTTTTGTTTTTGCTTTGTTTGCTTGTTTGATGTGAAGCATTTTGTGAATTTTAATTGAGTCTTCAAACCCTCAGTAGCTATTATCCTTTGGAACTAAAATTTTGCACTTCAAAGAAAAATGTGTGCGTTTTCTTCTTGTCCTCTTCTCTCTTACCCTTTTCAGAGCATCATCATGGAAGATGATACCAGCTGTGGAAGGTTAGATCATTTGAGAAAACTGGAAGCATCCACAGGCTAGAGGAAATGTTATCTTAGGTTAGGGTTATAATAAACTAAACGTTTCTTGCCTCATATGACAGTCTCCTTGGGTTGATAAATGAATTGGGCATGTGCAGTTTGTGTTGTGACTTGATTGGATCTAATTGATTTCTAGTGAACTGAGCAGTGAATTCATTAGTTTAAAATTAAAAAGAAAAAAAACCTCATGAAATGCTAGAAAATGGGACAAAGTTTAGATGAAATGATCAGAGAACAGACTAGAAGTATGCTGACCAATAGAGAAGCTATTCACCCCATAACACTTGTTAAGTTAAAATTTATTAAAATGAAATACAATTAAAACTTCAGTTCTTTAGTTGCATTAGCCACAAATTCAGTTCTAAAGCTCAAAAGCCTCGTGTGACTAGTAGCTACTGTTTAAGACAGTAAAAGCACAGAATCCTCCCTCACTATGAAAAGTTCTACTGGAAAATATTCATGCAACAATTGCATCTTTATTCAAGCTGAGTTGAAATATCAACTTCTCAGGTTATCGTACAAAAGGATTTACTCATTTGCAAAGAGGTCATAGAAGACCTGGGTTCAAATCTTGATTCCTCTACCTAGTTGACTTGTTTTGTTCATTCAACAAATAACTAACAGGTACTGCTGTTGGATAGCCAACAATTAAGAGCATGAGTGCTCAAATTCTGGCTCAACCACTTTTGGAATTTATGACCCTGAGCATTTATATTTTTGTAAAGTGAAAAAGTAGTTCCATCTGCCTGCAGGGGTATTGGGTAGTTACATAATATAATCCATGTAAAGTTGATTACAGTGGTTCCCACCAAAAAGTAAGGTGGTAAGTTTATGTGCTGCAATTAGAAGTCTGGCAGAATGCTGAGGGCTCTAAGCACAAACAGAGGACACAATCTAGACTCTAAGCTCAGTGAATTTCACTTCCATAAGGTTGACTTCTTTTGTTGACTTGGTCCACCTATTCTGCAGGATTATTGAAATGTTCAATTAAGATAAAGATGGAAAGGTGATTTTTAAACTTTACTTAAATATAAAAGCATATAATTATCCATTCAACAAACTTCTCTGGGTACTAAGTATGTGCAAAGTCCCATACTAGATATTTGGGAGTAATAAAATTGACTAATGTGTAGTACCTATTCCAGAGTTTACCACTCAACAGTGGTCATGAGCCATTTATACCACTACAATAAGTACAACATGGTTAATACTTAAAAGCAATGTGTCAGTTGAAATCTAGAAAGCAGGAACTGGAACAAGATTAAATATGCAAGAGATTCTTTGGGGAAAATAGCATGAAGGTTAAAGGGGAAGAAGTAGTTAAAGATGGGGAAAGTCTTCATTTTATGATGTGAGAGGAGAAGGAAAAGGAAGGAGGATAGGGCCAGAAGACTCTTAGACACACAGTGCAGTTCTCACAGTTTCAGTCAAACCAGGAGAGAGTCCTGCAGCCAAAGTTGGGCCCTAGAGGAATCCCAAGTCTTTTTAGAGCAGGCTAAAACTAGTATCTCACACATCTTGTTTAGTCACTGGCTAGACACAGTCAGGGGAAGAATACCCTGGTTGGCCTGGGTGATGGACAAAGAGAAACTGGTCAGGGCTGTGGTTTTTCCAGAAAGTCATCCAAATGGCACATTTCCATGTGGCCATGAGTGGCACCATAACAGTTGCTATTGATTTTACAAAAGGGAGAGATTGTGCATGAGCAAACAGAGCATGTCATAGATAAAATCATCTTTGAGTTGTGCCAAAGATTTGAATAAGAAGAGGGGTAAGAATACTCCTGGACCAGAGAAGATAATCAGCAAAGCTGTAAAATGAGGAGAAGAAAGTCTGGGAAGCATATTTGGGGAAACCATAGGTGGTGAATAGCAGGGGAAAAAAATATACTAAATTTGCTCATGTTAGATAAAATAGACTTTCAGTCACAAACTGTACAATGAGTTGGGAGGGTCAGTATGTAATGATGAAGGGATCAATTCACTAAGCAGATAGAACAATTGCAAATATATATGTACTCAAGATCAGAATGTGTGTGTAACACAGATTTCTATTAATATATGTAGACATATACTGTAATACAGTAATAGTCGGGCACTTTAATATCCCACTTGCAACAATAGACAGATCATACAGGTAGAAAATCAATGAGGAAACACTGGCTTTGACTTAACACTTCAGAACAATGGACTGCACAGACATACAGAACATTTACTCCGCTAGGGACAGAATATACACTCTTCTCAAGTGCACATGGAACATTCTCCAGAAGATATCATTTTGGTCACAAAGAAGGCAAAAAAATTTAAGAAGACTAAAATCATATCAAGTATTGTTACTGACCACCATAGTAAGAAACTTAAAAGGAATAATAGAAGGCATTTCCGAAAATTTACAATTATGTGGGGATTGAACAGCATGCTCCTAAACAACCTATATGAGGTAGAGGGGAATGAAGGGAGGGGAAGGGATATGGGGATAGGAATGATAATAGAATGAAACAGACATTATTACCTCATGTACATATTGACTGCATGACCGATGTGACCCTACAATATATATATTCAGAAAAATGAGAAATTACACTCCATTTATGTATGATCTATCAAAATGTATAAATACATTCTACTATCAAATACAACTAATTGGAACGAAGTTTTAAAAAAATTAAAAAAGAAAACAACCTAGGGATCAAAGAAGAAGTCAAAAAAGAAGTAAAAAAAATCTTGAGACAAATGAAAATGGAAACACAATTTAAAAAACTTATGAGATGCAGCAAAAATAGTTCTAAGAGGGAAGTTTATAGCAATAAATGTTTACATCCAAAAAGGAAGAAGCATCCCAATCTAGCATTACACTTTAAGAAACTGGAAAAAGAAAAACAAACTAAGTCAAAACTTATAAGAAGGAAGAAAATAATAAAGATCAGAGCAGAAATAACTGATATAGAGATGAGAAAAAACAACAGAAAATATCAATAAAACTAAGAGTTGGTTTTTCAAAAGATAAACTAAATTTACAAACCTTTAGTCAGACCAAGTAAAAATGAGAAAGGACCCAAATAAATAAAATCATAAATGAAATAGATGTCATTAAATTGATGTTGCAAAAATAAAAACGTTCATGAGACTGCTATAAACAATTACATGCCAAAAAGTTACATAATCTAGAAGAAATGGATCAGACACAAAATACCTACCAAGACTAAGTCATGAAGAGAAAGAAAGTCTGAACAGACCAAAAACAAGAAAACTGAATCAATTTTAAAAAAGGCCTCTACTCACAGAATGAACAGACAACCTTTGGAATGAGAAAATATATTTGAAAACTTTATATTTGACAAGGAGTTAGTATCCAAAATATGTAAAGAACACAACTCAATAGCAAGAAAACAAATAACCTGATTAAAAAATGGGCAGGTTTTTGAAGAGACATTTCTCAAAAGAAAACACAATGAATGGACAACAGGTATATTTTTAAATGCTCAACATCACTAATCATGCGAAATAAAATCATAGTGAGGTATCTTCCCACACCCATTAGAATGGTGATTGTCAAAAATGTTCAAAGAGGATGTGAAAAAAGAGAACTCTTGTACACTATAGATGGGAGTGTAATCTGTTACAGCCATCATAGAAAACCACATGGCAGCTCCTCAGAAAATTAAGATTAGAACTACCAGCAATCTCACTGCTGGGATTATGTCCAAAGGACATGAAATTGGTATGTCAAAGAGATATCTTTACTCCTATTTTTGTTTCAGCCCTATTCACAGTTGACAAGTTATAAAATCAAACTGAGTGTTCATCATGGATATTTGGGTAAAGGAAATATGGTTTATATGCACAACGGGACACTACTCAGTCTTAAAAAGAGGGAAATCCTATTACTTGTGACAACATGGATGAACCTAGAGGTCATTATGTTGAATGAAATAGGCGAGGCATAGAACAGCAGATACTGCACGATCTCACTTATATGTGGAGTGTAAAAATGTTGAACTCATAGGTACAAAGAGTAACACAGTGGTTACCAGAGGCTGGGGAAAAGGAAGCTGTGGGGAGATGTTGGCAAAGGGACACAAAAAATTTTCATTAGACAGGAATAATAAATTCAAGAGCTCTACTGGTATAACTAATGATAATATATTGAATACTTGAAACGTGATTCAGAGATTTCAAATATTTTCATCACAAAAATAAAAATAAAATAATACACATTAAATAGCTTGATTTAGCCATTCTACAATGTATACACGGTTCAAAACATCATGCAGAAAATTTCCCATTCTTTAGTGGTTGTTGAATGAATGCAACAAAAGTAGTCATGTGACATAGGGCTGTTGCCGGGATTTTTTGGCAAATAAGAATTATTAGTACGAGTATCACTGTAGATCATTCATTCATTCATTTGATAATTATTCTTTCCTTACCACTCTAGTCCCAGTGCTGAGCATGAGGGGACTGAACTAACCAAGATAGTCTCTGTCCTTGCCCCACAGTTGTCCAGCAAAGCATGACCATGTGTTATTTTACTTTCTTAATGTTTAATTTTAAATAACTTTAGATTTTTAAAAATGTTGCAAAGATACTACAGAGTTCTTGTCTATATTTTACTAGCTTTTCCCTAACATTGACATTTTAAATAACTATGCACAGCTGTTAAAACTAAGAAATTAACATTGGTACAATATTATAAATAAGCAGCTAATTTATTTGGATTTCATCAGTTTTTCCACTAATGTTTTTTCTGTTCCAGGATCCAATCTAGGATACCACATTGCATTTAGCTAAGTGGTTTATAAAATTTGTAAACTGTGTTTTTTTTCCAGTGATATTTTAAGAAAATACTTGCTCTTTATAGTGAGTAGAAAACCTTATTTCAGTTCATTTAATTATGTCTAGAAATAAAAGCAATACATCTTAGCTGCTAGTGATGAGTCCATGAAAAGTTTTCTCAAGGTTAAGTTCTTTCTCTTTCATTGTTTATTGTTTACTCTATTCATTCACTTGGCATTTCTTCAAAATTTATGCAAAAGTAAACCTCAGCATTGCTTGTCTTTAGATTGGCAAATTGCTTACTGAATTAGGGTCTGCTGAGCGAAGGCCTCACTACATGAATATACTACCATGCAGTTCAGGTCCTGTTTTCACCACACCATTTGATAATACAATGGAAGAGAATAACTTTGCTTTGTATGATTCCATAGCTCAAGGAGTATCAAAGAGGTCGCTGGGAGGAAGCCTTCATTTTATCTTGATCACACAACAAATAGAGAAAATATGAGTAGGGAGGTCTCCTGAGACCCTTTCCCTGTAGCAGGCTGCCTGGGGGAGAATACCCACATTCCCTGGCTTCCTTCACTAACAAAGCAAATCTCTAAGATGGCTCGTGACACTAGAACTTCCTTGCTGTGAAATTCTGCAAGGCCAATGGGGACATCTTGGAACATCCATCTGACAGAACCCACGAGATCATTGCAAAATGTGTGTGTGTTCGAAGATTTCTGTAAAACATAATTTATCAAGTAAAACACACATATTTACATAAGTTAATCTCTGTTCTAAGAAAAAGTTGTACACAAATGGAGAAAAAATGGAAAGGAAATGCACCAAAAATGTCTATTGACAGTTATCTTTTTCTGAGTGATGGACTAACAGCTAACTGGCTTTCATTTTTTCTTTTTGAAAACCCTACAACAGATCCAAACTTTCTATAGTGGACATAAAAAATAAAGAAAAAAATAATGAAAATAAAGACAAAAATGTCATGGTTTAAGGAACAAAATAAGGCAAGGATTTTACTAATGATATGTAAATATTACCCTGATAGATCATCTGCTATGTGTATATGTGTGTGTGTGTGTGTGTGTGTGTGTGTGCGCGCGTGTGTATGCATGTGTGTGCGTGTGTGTAGTGCTGGGGTTTGAACCCAGGACCTTGAGCATGCTAGACAACTGTTGTACCAATGAGTTATATTCCTAGGCTTTTAAAATTTTTCTTGCTATGTTGTCCAGGCTGTCTCTAACTTGTGATCCTCCTGCCTTGACCTCCAGAGTGACTGAGGTTACAGGTGTGAGCCATCACGCCCTGCAGATTATCTGCCTTTTTGATGTCCTATAGTAGATTGTGACTCCCCCTCAGAAAGTCACCCAGCATGGGACATACTTCCATTCAGAAGCTATTGTGAGAATCAGAGAAATCAAGTAAGTAGAAGTCTACTAAGAGGCAAGAAGCTTTCTGCATTAGCAAGAAAATAAATGCATCAAATATAACTAACTTTCACCGGAGAGATGTTGGTCAAAGGACACAAAATTTCAGTTAGACAGGAGGTATAAGTCCAAAGGGTCTGTGGTACAACATGGTGACTATATGTGGTATACAGTTAATGTATTGTGTATTCAAAACTTGCAGACAGAGTAGAATTTAAGAATTCTCACTACAAATAATAAATGTGTGAGGTAATGCATATGTTTTTAATGTATATGTTAATTAGCCACATTTAGCCATTCCACAACATATTCATATTTCAAAATGTCATATACTATATCATCAATATACATACTTTTTGTCAATTAAAAATTAAGTAATAAGAAAAAAGTACAATGAACTTTTTTGTATGTGTCACATATACAACACTGAAGGCTTTGCATGGTTTTGTCATTTGGTTTAAATAACAAAATAAGAATAAAAATTAGAGTAACATATTGTAGGCTCAAAGCCAAGCATATGTACTTTTCTTCCAAATGCGCATCTTGGGAGGTCTCTAGCTAAGCCCTGGAGTCTGCACTGTGCCAGAGCCAGCACCAAGGCCAAGGCCGTCATTATTTCTCAAAGTCATTGTTTTCCAAAATGAGAGTGGCTGTGCAATTTGAGAACTGGGGTTTGTCTTTTTAATGGCAAGAGGCCTGAATTATTTCAGAGTTCAAACTGGATCCCATAAAATCCATCTCCAATTACTCTGTGGCCCCAAAAGTTGTCATTGTCAATATTTGAGTAGTCTCCCTTTGAATGTGCTTTGGTGGAGCTCTCCTCCCCTTGGTAACTCTGTGCTTTGTTCACCATAAATCCATCACCCTCCAGGTGACTGTGGTGCAGAGTGTGCGCGGTAAAATGCTCTCAGGGGCTCAGAATTATTGAAAAGGCTTTTCAAATGGAATTGATGAGTTAGGGATAAGATGCCAGCTGAATTTCCATTCTGAGTTAAAATGCCCAAAAGAGCTTTGAATATTTACATTCCAAGCTTTTACAAAATCACTAGGCACAATTCGAAAACTCATATTTATTTTTGGAGGAAAGGGAAATTAGGTTAACAATGAAAACAGGCTGAAAATTGCATTTAAGGCAGAAGCATAAATTAATATCTGGAATGAGGCTGAGTGCTTGTCTGCCAAATTCACTTTCTCCACTATGCATTTTTGGAAAGAGGGGAAGGAAAATGAAGACACATTACTTTGCTTGAAGCATGAAAACCAGGCTGTTGTTCCCTGGGCAATATCTTTAGCTACTTTTTTCTGTGATTGAGGGAACTACAGTAATTTTGCACTACATTTCTGTTACAATCACCACTTATTTTGACAGGTAACACAGTCTACGTGCAGAAAACAGTCATTTTTCCTAATTCCAAGGGAACATCTATATTCAGTGGGTTAAATACGGTTAACTGATGGATTTAAAAATATCACTTTTTACAACAAGCCTTGTCTTAAATGGGTAACTCTTAATTTTCTATAATGGAGCAAAAATCATTATCAATTAAGGTGAAAAGTTATGAAGCAATATGTTGTTGTAGTTAAATAATCTCAAGAGATTATCTAATAAATGAACTAGGTAGGGCTCGATTTTTTATGTTCTATAACATGTACAATCAGAAAAGTGAGAAATTATGCTCCATTTATGTATGATTTATCAAAATGCGTAAATGCATTCTACTGTATATGTACAACTAATTAGAACAAATAAAAAATAAAAAAAGATTTTTTTTTTTTTTTTTTTGCACAGTACTGGGGATTGAACTCAGGGCCTTGTGCTTGCGAGGCAAGCACTCTACCAGCTGAGCTATCTCCCCAGCCCCCAAAAAAGATTCTTAATAAATGAGAATCTGCCAAGAAATATCCATCATCCCACCACAATTAATGCTTTAATTCTGTCAGCAGAGCAGCTGACTCCTTAATATTCCCGAGGTTTCATGTTTTTATGAAAAGATGTTAAAGACTATTTCATTCTTTGTATTTCAAGACAGTTGTAGTCAGTTTAAAGTTTCTCAATCTAAGTTTTCTGAAACCCCAAAATAATTGTAGCCTCCAGTTTTAACACAATCTACATCTAAATTTAAGAGTTTTAGTGTACATATATACATCATCACTTATACGGGTAAGTGTATTCACACTTTCCTACATTGTTCACATTTTGACTCAACATAATGTTCATTTACATGTGTCCACGACTGGCAGCATCCAGAGAAATGATCCTAGACAAGGCACCTGGCCAAGAGCAGGGAGCTGACTGACCGTATTAGTTTTCTATTCCATTTAAAAATCATTACAAACTTAGCAGCTTAAACAACATCTATTAATCATCTTGCAGCTCCGTTGGTCAGAGTCTGGGTGAGCTCTTCTGGGCTCTGTGCTCCAGGTCTCAGAAGGCTGCAATCAAGATGTCAGCAGAGCCGTGTCCTCATTTGATCTTAGAGCTCATTCAGGCTTCAGGCTGTTGATAGAATCCAGTGTTGTTTTGGTTTTGTTTGTACTAGGGATTAAACCCAGGAGTGCTTTACCTGAGCTATGCCCCTAGTCCTATTTATTTTTTATTTTGAGATAGGTGCTCCGTAGGTTGTCAAGCCTGCCTCAGCCACCCAGGTTGCTGGGATCATAGGTGTGCAGCACCAGGCCCAGCCAGAATCCAGTTCTGTGTGTTATAGGACTGGGGTCCATATTTTCTTGCTGATTATCAGTCATAAGTTGCTCTGAACCCCTCAGGGCCACTCACAGGTCCTTACCAGGTGGCCCCTTCTGTCTTCAATGTGAGTGATTCTTGTGCTTCCATTTGCTCTGATTTCCCCTTCTGCTATCAGCTGGAGAAAACTCCGTGCTTACAAGGGTCCATATAATTCAACCAGGGACACCCACGTAATCTCTCTTTTGATCAACTTAAGGTCAACTGATCACTAAGCTTAATTATATCTACGAAAGCCCTTTGGCATGCAACAGACTATAATCAGAGGGTAACATCAGAGGACAGAGCTGGAAGGCCATCTTAGGTTTGGCTTACGATTCTCTCAGAGTCAAGAAATCCAAGAATTACAATCTTCTCAGGGCTAGTTAGATCTGTTAACTCTGTGCTCCCACAGTGGCAGATAGGATTCTAGATACCTGTTATGTCTTAACCCCCAGCTAGTACCATTCCCACTCTCTTAGGGTACAAAAGCCTTACTTGGAACCAGAAAATGCTACGTACTTAACAACTTCTATGAGTCTATTCCAAGGAAACCTAGGTGCTATTCCCAGAAAAAGTGACCCTGCATGATGGCCAAGTGACAGACATGTGACACAGTTGTGAGCTCCTCCTGCAGCTGGCTGGGTTTCTCACTGAAGGTCACGCCTCTGCTTTGTTGTGTCATTCCAGACTCGGAGGGCAATGACCATGAAGTCACTCCTGAGGGCGCTGGCGAGCATGCCACCCCACTACCGCTTCCTCTGCGTCAGTCACCTCATTGGATGGACTGCCTTCCTGTCCAACATGCTCTTCTTCACAGATTTCATGGGCCAGGTAATGAATATGGCCATGCCCACACTCATTGACTCACACATCAACTCTTCAGGCAGCAACTGTTAAGCTGCTTCTGGGTTAGCCTCTAGTAAGAGTGGAGGAAAGAGTACCTTTCAGGAGGTGGCTTGCAGACAAGTAAGCAGCAGCTCATGACACTAGAAGACACCATGAGACATGCCAGTATTTGATCAAATATGACATACCAGGGGAAACTGATGCGTGAGCTGTAGAGATCATGGCAGACTTCACAAAGAAGGCACAACGTGATCTGGGCCTTGAAAGGTTCCAGAGATAGAGGAGGAGAAGGAAGCAGGAATAGCCAATGGCAAGGGTGGATTCAGGGTTGCCTAAGTCAGGTTGGGGCCAGACGTTATGTGGAAGGGTGTTAAGATTCAGGGGAATGTTGTTTAGATTGATGCATAAGTGTTAGACTTCCTGAAGGTCCTTAAAGGGTGACTTGGTCATGGCACAATGAATTCTGTGCCCTAGGAAGGGCCCCTGGGGCAGGATCACGTCATTTGGGTGGGGGTAGAAAAGCAGAATGCATGAGAAGGGGACCCTACCTCACTGCATTTGTAGCTCAACTGCCGGGGTCCAGCCCTAGCAGGGGTTGGGAGTCCTAGGTGGATGGGAGGCATTGGCGCGGTGGAGAAACAGCACACAGAGACACCAAGTGTTCAGAGGCTGAATCTGTCTTTATTTTTTCTGCCAGCTTTTTAATAGATATTTTTCTTTAGTAATGATTATATCATTTTTGGTTACTTTAAAACAAGAAAAACCTTCAAAAGTACAATCTATGCTTCTTCTCAAAGTACACATTCTCTTTATATGACAGCCCAGACCAAAGCAACCTTATTTCCCAGCTAGATTAAAACAACCTTGTCTCCCAGCTAAACTGAGGGCACCATGATCTGCCAGCCTTCAACCTTCAGAACAAACACATCAATAGATTTTCTGAGAAACCACCCCCACCATGAACTCCAGGGTTTAACAGTGAAAAGTTTTTACTATTATTAAAGGGCAAAGAAATCAAATTATAGTTAATATTTAATCTATTTTAATTTCACACAATGATGGACTACAATCTTATTCTGATTCTCAAAGAATTAGACTAAACATAGGAAAAGCACCAATCATATTCATGACCAACCTAAATGTTTTTATCATGCAAAGTATCTCTAGAATCAACTATTACAACTAGGAAAGCAAAGGCTAAACACTGCATCCAAGCTCAGAGGAATGTCTCTTTATCCATCTATTATTATACTAAAGCAATCACAGTCTCCTTTAAACTCAAGCACAGCCACAATTGTTTATTTTCATATATTTTATCTATGTATTACTGCTAAATTTTTAGTGTGCTCTATTTTGTGTCCCAATACAGTAAAACCTTCCCAATGTTTTCCCAATAAGTTTCTAAATGATATATTGATTATTAATATTAAAAAGCAACTACACATGGAGACATCCACGCCTATGGCCCCCAAGAAGGAGGACAATCAACAAAACAGTGTCAAGTGTCGAGTCCTTTATTCCAACAGACCGTGTACACTGCACTCAACGGCCCCAACTTCTCTTCCAGATCGTGTATGGCGGGGATCCCTACAGTGCACACAACTCCACAGAGTTTCTCATCTACTCCCGAGGCGTCGAGGTTGGATGTTGGGGCTTGTGTATCAACTCTGTGTTTTCCTCACTCTATTCTTGTAAGTCTCCCTCTCCAATGTGTCTTCTAAGGGGCTCTGACCTATCAAAATTCAGATTTTATATTTCTGTACTATTTTTTCTTTGAAATTCCAGATTCTTAACAAATATATGGAGGTCAGGAAATAACTGTTCCCTTAGAAATGAGAATATAAAATATCCTTGTTCATAGGGAATTCTAGGTGTAGTTTCCCTTAGTGATTACTTTCTACTTGGAATCAGTGGATTCTTTTTTTTTTAATTGGTTATACATGACTGTAGAATGCATTTTGACACATTGTACACAGGTGGAGCAGAACTCATTCCTCTGGCAGTCTGTGGTGCTGAGTCACACCAGTAGTGTCATCTTATGTGTATTCAGGGTAACAATGTCTGTCTCATTCTACCGTCCTTCCCATATCCATAGCCCCATCCCTCCCCTCACTCCCCTCTGCACAATCCAAAGTTCCTTCATTCTTCCCTACCCGACCCCCAACTATGGATCAGCATCCATTTATCAGAGAAAACATTTGACCTTTGGTTTTTTGGGATTGGCTTATTTCACTTAGCATGATATTCTCTAGTTTCATCCATTAACCTGCAAATGCCACTAATTTTATTTTTCCTTAAGGCTGAGTAATATTCCATTGTGTTTATGTACTACATTTTATTTATCCATTCATCTATTGAAGGGCACCTAGGTTGGTTCCATAGTTTAGCTGTTATGAATTGAGCTGCTGTAAACACTGATGTGACTGTATCACTGTAGTATGCTGATTTTAAGTCCTTTGAGTATAAACTGAGGAGTGGGATAACTGGGCAAATGGTGGTTCTGTTCTAAGTTTTGTAAGGAATCTCCTCCCTTCATACTGCTTTCCATAGTGGTTGCACCAATCTGCAGTCCCACCAGCAATGTATGAGTGTACCTTTTTTCCCATGTCCTTACCAACACTTATTATTGCTTATATTCTTGATAATTGCTATTCTGATTAGAGTGAGATGAAATCTTAGAGTAGTTTTGATTTGCATTTCTCTAGCAAGAGATGATGAACATTTTTTCCATATGTTTGTTGATCGATTGTATTTCTTCTGTGAAGTGCCTGTTCAGTTCATTAGCCCATTTCTTGATTGGGTTATTTGATTTTTTTTGGTGTTAAGGTTTTTGAGTTCTTTATATATCCTGGAAATTAGTGCTCTATCTGAGGTGCATGGGGTAAAGATTTCCTCACAATCTATACTCCCTCTTTTCACATTATTGATTGTTTCTTTTGCTGAGAAGAAGATTTTTAGTTTGAATCCATCCCATTTATTGATTCTTAATTTTACTTCTGGTGCTTTAGGAGTCTTGTTAAGGAAGTCAGGTTCTAAGCTGACGTGATGAAGATTTGGGCCTACTTTTTCTCTGTTCTAGTACCCAAGTCTTTGATCCACTTTGAGTTGATTTTTGTGCAGGGTGAGAGGTAGAGGTTTAATTTTATTTTGTTACATATGTATTTCCAGTTTTCCCAGCACCATTTGTTGGAGAGGCTATCTTTTCTCAAATATATATTTCTGGCACCTTTGTCTAGTGTGACATAACCATATTTATGTGGGTTTGTCTCTGTGTCTTCTATTCTGTACCATTGGTCTCCATGTCTATTTTGGTGTCAGTACTATGCCATTTTTGTTACTATTGCTCTGTAATATAGTTTAAGGTCTGGTATTGTGATGCCTCCTGCTTCATACTTCTTGCTAAGGATTGCTTTGACTATTTAGAATCAGTGAATTTTTGACCAAGATTTTCTGTAAAATAAAGGGGACTCTTGTAAACAAGATGGTGACATGTTGGATGGGTGAGAGGTAGACTCCCAGCAGGTCCATGTTCTACTGGTGATGTTTTGTGTAGTGCTTATCAGATTTTTAGAATGCACAAAGTAGAAGGGATGGTTAATATGGTAAGTGACAAGAGCAACCTGTAAAATAACTCCAGCTCTGAAGTACAGAGTGCTGTGTTATAGGAGCACTGCTCCAACTTTGAGAACAATTGATCTTTCTCCTCACATCCCAGCATTCCATTGGATCTCGAACATCTTAACTATCATTTGACCAAGTTTTGGAACACTGAATAGAGGGATTTATGCCATCGATTCAAAATAAGTCCAAACCAATATGTTGCTGTGTAATTCAGGGTATTACACAGACTCACTTTGTATTTGCTCAAGTAGATGGCAATCTCCAACTCTGTACATACTGAATTAAGTGAAAGGTCTTGCCATCAATATACATGCAAGTCCTTTCACTGGAGTGGAAATTTGACTCCTAATAGCAATCAGCTCTTCTCACTCCTCTCTTTCCTCCAGGGTAGTGAGGGGGAAACCTGACCTCCAATCAGCACTCCAGATTTTGGACAAGCTCAGGGGACAACAGGTTAGGGAAAAGGGAGGAGATGAGGGGAACTCCTGTTACCATTCTCAGGGGTACATACTCAGTCATTGTATTGTGCTTTTTATAAGGGAAAATGCTAAACCCACTCCTCAGCTTGCCATAACATAGTGGGGAACCAACTTAAAAATTTGGCACAATTAGGAACAAAGGACCTAATATATAAGGAGTTTGTGAGATCAATAATCATACAGCCATAAAATTCATTGTCTTAAAATTTAGGATGGTCAAATAGTGGTGGCTTACAGCTTACATTTCTTTAGCAAACACTTTTCTTCCCCTAAGCAAATTCCAGGTGGAAGATTTCAAGTACTTAAAATGTAATTGGACAGTAATAGACCAAAAGGGTCTAATAAATTATTCATCTGAATTCCTTTGTGATTTCATGGGTAAGGGGTGATTTCCTACTCCCTGCATTCTTGTAAGAAGAACACAATTTTTAATGTGTAATTAGTGTTTTAATTTTGTGTCAACTTTCACTCAAAGAATTCCCACTAGGTACCATTCCATCAGTCTAGCTTGAATGCCTGTATGATTTCATGGCATTTGAAAAATTTAAAAGCATGTTACTTTTGGGTTCTTTTTCTTTTTAAAATATTTTTATACCTTTATTTATTTATTATTATATGATGCTGAGGATTGAACCCAGAGCTTCACACATGCTAGGTGTGCTCTACCATTGAGCCACAACCCTAGTCCCTCTAGGCTCTTTCTAATTAAAAGCCTTGTTTATGAAGAAAGCTATTATTTGAATAGTCTTCCAAAGTTTATTGATGTATAAATTTATGATGTCCCTACCACTGTGAATTCAAGCCAAAATTTTATTTATAAAATACCAACTGGCCCTGCTCAGGGACTCTCTATGACCCTGGCAAGGTCTCCCTGAACTTGTCATTCAAAGATTTTCAGATAGGCCTAGCTCATCCTCTGTCCTCTCTAGCTTCTACGTAAATTAACTACTTTCAATGACCCACTGCAGGGACTTTTTCATCTCTGTATGTTTGTCAGTTCTTGTAATTTTCTTTTATCTGAGCTTATACTTCTACTACTTATATGTTTAGACCTGCGTTAAATATCACTTTCTCTATGGAATCATTCAGTTTTTCCTCCTGCACCCCAACATGTCCTAGGCAAAATCAGCCATTTCCTTCACTTTCAGAGCACTCTGTATTACCCTCTGTCTTGGACTTATTTTATAACAGTGGACTCTGAGCTACCCTCTCAATCTAGATGGAGCTCTGAGGGCAACTTAGAGGTGGTATGGTGATAAGGGTTTTTTTTCTCAAACTCCTTTTGGATAGCAAGCATACTTGCACCAATTAGAATAGCAATACTGAGTATTAAGGCTTAGCCAATTTTTCCTATCCTCCACTACAGTCATAGCTGTGCTTCAATCAATCATTCTGCTCCAACCTTAAAAAGCACTATGTGAAGATATGGCTACCCTGGGTATCATACCCATTAGAGGCAGGGTGGGACAAGAAGTTTGGTACTGAAATTTAGTGATTTCTCTTCATGAATGAAGCACTGTTTGCCAGACTTTCAGTCTTTGTACCGAAGTTACATTTGTTTCCAAATATCTCTTTATCCTTCTTTGCCTTCTCCTTGACTGGTCTATACACTTGGAAAAGAACTGAGCATTGATGGGATCTTTTAGGTACTGACACGGCTTAGATTATATTTTCTGCATGAATGCACTCAT
This sequence comes from Sciurus vulgaris, assembly GCF_902686455.1. Classification (NCBI taxonomy): domain Eukaryota; kingdom Metazoa; phylum Chordata; class Mammalia; order Rodentia; family Sciuridae; genus Sciurus; species Sciurus vulgaris. The sequence continues at coordinate 142,951,519 of NC_136466.1, forward strand.
CAAGCAAACAGGCTTATCAAGGTTTGTTATAAAACTGACCCTAGGTTCATACTGCCTTCATTCTTAACGTAAGCAACAGTCCTCCAGGCTGGAGTGTAACAGAGGAAGCCATGGTGCCTGCCTGTCATTTCCAGACTGTGTCCTACATCCAATGGCCTGAGACAGTGTTCAGCCTCATAATTGATTCAAATATAACACAAACTACATTTCTTGTCTGTGAGGTATGAATGATAATTATTTGGATAGATATGGAAAGTTTTATTCTTGAATAGGCACATTTCAAATATCTATAATTTGTACTCTGGGTCATGAGTTCCAATAGAATGAGATAGAGGAGAGATAAGAAATATACAGATTATAAACTGATTAAGGGGAGGTTCTGGGGAATGAAATTGACCCAATTTTGCTGTGTGAATGTATGAATATATAACAATGAATCCCACTAACATGTATAACTATAATGCACCAATAAACTGTAAAAAAGGAATTATTTAAAAAACTAAAAACAATTAAAGAAGGAACATAATTTTTTCAGGTTTTCCTACAATAATGAAAAAATATTGTAAATATTTTAAAGCAGAATTTTAATTTTTTAAAAATGTTTTTATTCTTGTTCATAGTTTGAAACAGGATCCCACTGTGTTGTCCAGGCTGGTCTCAAATTCCCAAGCTCAAACAATCCTCCCACTTCAGCCTCCCAAATAGCAGGGATGTGCCTCACTTCAGACTTAAATTTTAAAGAAAAATTAGTTCTACTCTTGTATTTGAAAGAACATGTCAATAATAATAAGTCCCCCTGTTGGGAGGGGAACATGTCAAGTCAGGTCTCTTCAGCACAGCCGGTGTTTGCTGAAACAGCAATAGCCACGTTAATTGAAATATTTTACATGTTCAGGGTTGTGCTGTGATTTCTCAGCCTTTTCATTTGGATTGATCCCGATGACAACTCCACAAGAGTTTTATTCCCATTTTTCAGATGAGAAAACTGAGGTAATGAGAAGTTAAGATCCTTGTCTACAGAGAGGGAGCCAGCTATGGGGACCTGTGAGCCCCTTAGCAGTCTAGAAGGGTTGACAAGTCAGACAAAGTGTCTGCAGAGGATGGATGGCCTTTGCTTCTTTCTTACATGTGTGGAGTGCATTTTGCTGGGGGCTAAGATACTCTGAATGACTTGGATCATTCTGCAAAATTGTTTTTATTTTTTTAATTTTTTTATTTACCCCAACTTGACTTTAGTTGGTGAGATCAGGATAAGCTTTTATTGTCATTTGGGTCATATTGAGCCAGACCTCTCTGATCAGAATAACCTCCACTTTCATGCCATGCAGTCCCAGGGTCCCATGACCAAGGGGGGCTTTTCCACCCCTCTTCTGCCTCCTTTTGCTATTTAGCTGTCTGCTAAACAGTGCCTGGTCCTCCTGTATGGAAAATAAAATCAGCTGAGCAAGGCGATTTCAAGCTGTCTTTTATGCAAAAGGATTTAAAATTGATTCTAAAAGCCAGCTGTTTTCAACCCACAGATAAAGAGGGTTTTTGTTCCTGACTCAGTATCAAAGGAAGGCTCCTAAAATAGTGAATCTTCAAAAGAAAGGATTGTCTGAAAAATATTAAATGTTGTGGGGCACTGCCAGCTCTAATTTCTCCCTTTCTCTTCCCCACAGACTTTCAGAAAGCTTTGGTATCCTACATTGGATTGAAGGGTCTTTATTTCATGGGATATTTGCTCTTTGGCCTGGGGACAGGGTTTATAGGACTCTTTCCCAATGTGTACTCCACCATGGTCCTCTGCGCCTCATTTGGAGTAATGTCCAGCACCCTGTATACTGTGCCCTTTAACCTCATTGCTGAGTACCACCAAGAGGAGGAGAAGGAGGTATGTGCTCATTGACACTCTGCCCTGGGTAACACTGGGATTCACCTGAAGATGGGCTGGGCAGGGGATTAGTAGGAGAGTGCAAAGCAGAGTTGAAAAACAAGGGTTCTTGAAACAGCAGCACTATGTGCCTGATCAGTCATAATCACACTGCTGATATCATTCTTTTTTTTATCGAATACCAATTAAAGTGAATCACTTTTAAATAAGGTGATACATTTGTGTGACTCAACAATCACAATGACATACAAAAGCGTACATTGGGAAGTGGCTCCCTCCCTGATTTTCCTTTTCCCCCCAGTGATGTGTTATCATTCTTACTAGCACTTTGTTTATTTTTGCAGTATTTTAAAATGAAAATCAAATAAATATAAACCTATTTTCTTATTTTTCCTTTCATAGTCAAATAATAATATGCATGTTTCTGCATGATGCTTATTTTACTTAGTGTAGGAAATTACCATTAAAACTCTCAGGGCTTCAATTTTTTCATTAGTCAAATGGAAATAATAATGTTAACTATATAAAGTTGTTGGAAAAATTAAACAAGATACTGTATGTAATGTGCCTAGCCTAGTATCTACCTGATACCTGACAAGGACTCAAACACTGAAAGCCGTATGATTCTTATCTGGGGTAATAATAATAATATATGCTTCTAAGGAGGTGGTAAGGATGAAACAAAGAACCAAATATAAAAGAACCTTGCACAAGGCCTAGCACTTAAGATATGTTCAATAATGGCAACATTAACCCATTCAAACCAAATGTTAATCCAACAATTATATTAAACAAATAGCTATACACTGAAGGGTTGAGTTGTTTTTGATGTTGCTTCCCCTAAGTATGTGAGTGATTGGACATCCTTCTAAAAATGTTTGCACTTTTAACAGGAGGAGAGAAAAAGACTGTGAGTTAGTCTTTATTGAGTTCCCACTACATGGTATGACTTCTGAGAAAGAGATGATTTTGCCTATATTGGTCACTCAGCCCTCATATGTGTTGGGAATTACAGTCTTTGTGGCAAGTAAGGAAGACAGCATTTGGCAGGAGGGTGGAGCATCCTTGTGGATTGGAATCAGAGGTTAGCAAATTAGGACCTTCTGGCCAGAGGTGGCTTGCTGCCTGTTTTTGTACAGTACATAAGCTAAGAATTCCTTTCAAATTTTTAAATGATTGAGGATAAATTCCAAAGAAGAATAGTGTTTTATGACAAGTGATATTGACATGAAACCAAACACTAATGTCTATAAGGTTATATTGGAATGGAATTTGTTTGTGGATGGTAGCTGCTTTTTCACTGTAGCAGCAGGACTGAGTATTTACAACCAGGACTTTATGATCCACAGAGGCATTTACTATCTGGTTCCTTAGAGAGAAAGTTTGCTTACCTCAACCCAAAGCGATAGTTCCTTGAAGATCAAACATGGTGCCTGTGCTTCCCCTTGCAGATGCAGCAGGCCCCCGGAGCCAGCCCAGACAGCAGTGGGCGAGGGAAGGGCGTGGATTGTGCTGCCCTCACCTGCATGGTGCAGCTGGCTCAGATCCTGGTCGGAGGCGGCCTGGGCTTTCTGGTCAACACTGCTGGGAGTGTCATCGTCGTGGTGATTACGGCCTCTGCGGTGGCACTGATTGGCTGTTGCTTTGTGGCTCTCTTTGTTAGATATGTGGATTAAGTCAATAAAGAGACAGTGACCCAGACAAATCCACTCAGACAAGTGCAGCACATGGAAGAAAATCAATCTTTTCTGTGACTCTGCATGTTTGGGGTCTACCATTGGATGCTCTGTCGTGATTTCAGCTGGAGTCATCTGCCCACTCCTTGTGTTCAGCCAGTCCCCTGCACAACCATTCCCATGTTTCAGGCCTCTTTCACCTGGGCTCCGCCTCTGTGCACTGATGGCCAGCGTAAGTGTGCTTGGGAGCACCTACCGGCTCACCTTCCTCACTGCATTTCAGTGCAAAGGTGGTGGGGGCAGGGTCTATTTTCTACAGGGCACTTTAGGCCTTAATGAAACCTGAGAAGATATACATGCTCATAGATCTACCTAGGATGGGTAGATTTACTCTAGAATGCCTTTTTTTTTTTTTTTTTTAAACCAGTGGTCTAAATATGGTTGGAGATATTTCATCAAATCTACAAATACTCAAAATATTGCTGATGACTTCTTTCATGGTATTGATTTATTCATATTTAACTTGCTCATAATTAATTCCTATTAGTTTATGACATCCTAACAAGTCTGCTTGAACATCTCATACTAGAAGATTTTCCACTTTCAACCAGCTCATTGAATGACACAGTAAAAACATTTTTATTTGGTCTGTGCCCTTGTTCCATCCTATGCAGAGGATATGAAAGTCTTCTGGGAAAAAGCCCCTGGGTTCTCTCACCATATCCCTTCAATTGCCTCCAAGGGGTGAAGTTTGAGCAGCCTGGAGAGACAGCATGATTTCATAGTAACACCATGAAGTTTGAGACATGGCTGGTTTTGAATCCCGATTTCTACTCCATGGAAAACTATTTAACTTGCCTAAATTACACTTGCTCATCTATACATTTGGAATAGTAATTCCTGTCTCAGAGACTGTGATGATTAATAATGCATACCACATACGGAGTATTTATCATTATTATGTTTTACCTTTATTAACCCAGTAATTCTGAGACTGGGTATTGTTACTGATCTCCATTTTGTAGATAAAGAAACTCAGATTGAAATCTGAGTCATGTGTGGTGGGACACACCTATAATCACAGCAGCTCAGAGGTTGAGGTAAGAGGATCACAAGTTCAAAGCCAGCCTTGGCAATTTATCGAGGTCCTAGGCAACTTAGTGAGACCCTGTCTTAAAAAATAAAAAGGAGGGCTAGGGATAAGTCTCAGTAGTCAAAGTGGCTAAGTCTCCCTAGGTTCAATCCCTGGTACATAAGGAAAAGAAACTCAGACAGAGAGGTATTTTGTAACTCACCTGAAGTCACCCAACTCATGAGTTTCTGAGCAGCCCCTTTCCATACAACAGCATGCAGCCAGGTGGCCAGCATTGCTTGGTGTTCAATGAATGGTATTTCACTGTAACCAATGCTGCTAAGGGCACGTCATCCCGTTTCCCCACCCCTGTATGTGCTTCTGTCTTTCTTAAGTGCTTACCTAGACAACTCCCAATGTGCCTGGTTAGTAAAGAATGGAGAATTTTCTGCCTATCCTTAGAAGGTACAAAGATTACATGGTTCCTCTCCCACTTCATCTTAGAGTCTGGTAGTACAGTCATTGCTCCAAGTAGATTTCAGCTGACCAAACACTTTGGGGCTGAAAGGATATTTGTGGAAAGGAAATGAGCCTTTAAGAACTGGGACATTTGGGATGTGAGTGTTGCTTTTGCTTGTCTCATGCATAGTAGAATGGATGGGTTTAGTAGCATGTCCAAGACTGTGGACAGTCAACTCATTTGAGGCAGCAGACCCGAGAAGAGGAAGCATGATCTGGTTGATTTTGGTAGGCATATGCTCCTCTGTCACACAACTGTTGGGTGTATGTATAAGTAGTATGGGCCACTCCTAATATTTGCAGGAGCCAGAACAAAAGGATAAGAAGAGGCCCGAGGTCACAGGCAATCCATTCTCACTCCTTCCTCCCACCTCCTCCCATTTTTGTCTAGGCACATCATGAGATTCCTTGTATGCACTTGGTATTAGCACATCCTAGCTACCTTCATCCCTGTACCCTCCATCACTTATGCAAACAGCCACTCCTCAGCCACTCCTCACCCCTAAGGATGCACAGACTCATCTGTGTGCTCTCTCTTTGGAAGATGGACTCAGTAAAGGGTCCACCAAGGCCTTGTAAATAGACTCAGAGATTTATACTCCTTACACTGCAGAGAGGGGCATGGCTGGAGGAACAGGGGCAGAACAGGGTTCTCCAATGTTGAAATACAGGCCCTATCTGCCCAGGTCTAAGGGCAGTGTCAGAGACTTCCAGCCTAAGAGTGGGCCCTTAGTCATTCTGTGTGGTAGTGCCCTGTCCCTTCTCAGTTTTTCCAATAATCTCAAAGTGCACATGAATCCCTGTTGAGTCACACTTACTACTCCCGCCCTGCTGCTGCAGTTTTCCTGATTGCCTCCTTTTTATTGAAAGAGCTGGCTCTCTGCTATTTGTCATCTGTCATACCAGTGATGGTGGCAGAACATCTGGAGCACTCCCTGCTCAGGCCATTTTAGGTGTGCTTGTGCAGTTGGCAAGAGGTGGAGGGCAGGGGCTTGCAGTGAAGCAACTGCTCCTTCCTGCCTACTGCTCTCCCCATCACCTGCAGGACATGCAGCTTCCATATCTGATGTTAGGCCCCAGGTTCTGCATGTCCTCCTGTCCTCTCCAGATCCTTGGTGCTTTCCACACTGGGTGGGCTGTGTTCCCAGACCTCAGTGTGCTGTTGTTTCATTTATGAGCCTCCAATCCTTGCTCACCCTTTCTGCACATGTGTGCTGCTCATTTTCTATCCCTCAATCAGTCCCCTCCCCACTTGCATTTGATGAGCACAGTCACTCTCAAATGAAGTCATCTTATTCTTTTTAGGGGGGCACATATAAGATTACCCCCAATTCTCCCAATCTCCCCCCCCCAACATATCCATCCTCCATCCTGAAGAAGGGAGGTCATGACTGACTTAGAAAAGTGATCAGAGAAAACATCTGCTCTCTACCCTATAGCATGGACAATTATGGGCAAGGGCTCAGAGGACCTGTGTCACACAGATGTCAGCATTATAAAGAGTATCAAGTCACCTCTCTTGCTTTCCTTATATATTATTAGCCTCTGGAAAGTTTAAATGGAAAAATCTTCAGGGTACAGTATATTTCAGGGTACAGTATATTTCAGGGTACAGTATATTTCTTGACCATTTATTCAAGGACTTTTCTGGTATTTTGAAGATTGGGAAACAAATGGATGGGCCAGGTGGAAGATGACCTATGGCCAACGGTCATTTTATCTGGACCCTTAAAGAAGTGAAGCATAGTCATCACTACCCAATCACAGGGCATGGTTTTGAATACAAGTGAGGTTATTGGATCAAACCTCAATGTTCGGAACATTAGACAGGTTACTGGGATGAGGAATGGAGCCATAGCAGACTCGCTAGTTCTCTCTCCACCCTCCCCACCTACACACACACACACACACACACACACACACGCATGCACTTTTGTAATTTTATTCATTGAATTCAAATGTATCAAGGTTTGAATGAGTGGATAGAAGCCAATTCTAAAAAGTCTTTAATCCTCAGGAACCCAAGTACTTATTCTCAGTACACTGATGACATGGTCTAGCCAAAAAATAATTCTTTTCCCAAACAAATAAAATACATGCATGGACATATATATTTTCAATAGAGATCCTGGGAAATTCTGTAGGAGAAAGGGAAGCTACACTGCTTTGCTACCTGCCTCCCTAACTGGGCACCTGGCATTCTGATATCAAAGTCTTTAATCATCACTCTTCCTCAGCCTCACATGTCCCATCTACCTTCTCAACGCCCCCTCATTCTGCCTAAATTACACCCATATTTCTAGGCCCACCTAAAATACTATGTTGACTGAGAAGTCTCTGACCTTCCCCTCCTTATTCCCATAGCACTTTGTGTTAGCCTTACTATGACCTTCAATTAATTGTTCCCTGTCTTATCTCATGCATGTCACTGGCTGTCTATCCTTCTAAATGTAGAAGTCAGGAATATGTCTAATTCATGTGCATGAGCTCAGCCCCCAACACAGAGTCTCACACAAAACCGGCATGCAAAGTGTCATTGTAGATTTCAATTGATTTGACAACTTCCTTGTTGACATTTTTGTTCTTGTGTTGACAAAAGTCATGGTCTTTGATTCCTTCTGCCATTTTCTCAGAAGGCTTCAGCTTTGGGTATGTACAGGTGACAGTTTTTACAGATTTTTTCATAAAGACCTTACCCTCTCGACCCTTTCTTCTCTTTTTCTGGAGTCCACAGGAGCAGAAGCAATTTCCTGAGAATTATGAGCTACCCCCACATTATTTTATTGTCAAAACTATAATATTAAGTTACTGTAATAAGAATCTTTCAGTAAAAGTATAAAATCAGTGTTGTTCATGTGCTACTGTTGTAATTTCCTATGTTGATTTTCCCTGTATTTGTATTTTAGAGACTAAGGGAGTTTCTGTTTCAATTTTTGTTAGTCTGATTACTCTCCAATACTACTATTGATAGATCTTTTTTCTAAAGGACAAAGGCTAATTTGATTACTTTGGAACAGAAGCACTACTCTGTTTTCAAAAAAGAGTTAACTTTTCAAGACTTCTCAGAATTGAGATGGGCAGTTTGGGTTTCTGTGGCAGAGTACGTGAAAATTTAGCAATTTCATTGTATTGTGTTACAGAAAGTGATAAGGAATGACAGAGTTGTAGATCTCATATTTTAAGTCTTAAATTTCAGCCACTATAGAAATTTTTCAACAAAACTAAAAAGTTCCACAGATGAAGAGGCTATTTAAACAGGCATGTTTTTAAATGGTTATTTATTGTATTAGAATAACCATACCGGGAGTTGTCTGCATTACCAGCTTCTTGATCTCAAAATAACTTGCCAAAGACAATAGTAGCACCTCCATCAGTCCTGGCAGATGGGCAGGTAGATTGATGTGTGAGTTCAATTCTCAGAATAGCCTCAAGAAAGGACATCCTGAGACTTAGCATCGCAAACTGCTACAATAACAGAACTGTCCTGAGAAACAAAATCTGCTCTTCAGGGACAGTCCTACTGACTGTGGGTAGTTAGGACAGAATTCATCATGCATGCTCAATGAGCAACATACTCTTCAGAATAAATATCACCCCACTGAGGTAATCTCCTCTATCTTACCTTCTCATGTCAATACTGTGAGCAATAAAGAATCTCACACCCGAAATTCTTTGATCCCCTCAGCGAAGCCTCTCCAATCCTCTTGTCCCCTTAGGACAAAGATTTTACTTTAGTCTTCCATTCTCTTTCCCATCCCATACATTCTCTTGAATGATCAAACCCCACCTTCTAGGAATCTGGTCTGTAGTAAGCTCCTGCATATTTCTACAGTATTTCTTGCTCTTTTAATCCAACCCGAAATCTGAGTCACCCCTGTACTTGCTGGTCCAGAGTCTCAATCCAAGTGGAATACCAATTCCCAGAGTGAGGAGGGAAGGGCTGTAGGAACTCCACCCCCACCCCCAAGATGCCAGGAGAGCTTTTCAAGATGCTCCTAAGTCCAGCTCACCTGCAGTGATGGACTAGAGAGAATGGTGTCTATAGGCACCCAGACTGCTCTCCAGAGAGACTAGAGCACCCAGGCTTCCAGGGAATACTGATTGTGAGTCCTCTTTTTCCTTTATGGGCAGAGCCTAAATAAATTTCTCTGTTCAGCTCCTCTGATTACACTGCTCTCTCCCACAGTGCAGTGACATCCACTCCCCAGGGAATATTTCTTCTAAACCAGGATAGGTGTTTTGCCCTTGGTGATACCTGTGCACAGAAGTCAGGCTCTTTCAGTCAGACCCAGCTTGTGCCTGCTTGCCTTATCCGGGATGGTGAACTATTCTGTGGCTGCACTGGGGTGCCTTTCCCTCACCATTTCCTGGGAAGGGTCAAAAAGGTCACTCCATTCCCTCAACTCTGTAAAGGTTTCTTTCCTCCAAACTTGAGGTTCCCAGGGCAGCTCCCTGTGTAGTCTTAAGGGTCAAAACTCAAAAGAAACGTTTCCTGGGTGGCTTTCCTGGGTGGATGCACCGTAAGGGCCCCATCAAGAACTTCATAAAATAACTGATATAAGTGCCCAGTTATTCATACCCCAATTTGCTTACTTGCTGCTTCTCTACTTCTGGGCGCTCCCACGCTGTACAACGTGGGCAGCATAAGGAGAGGATTCTACCCTTGGGTTAGGTGGGGAGCCAAGGCTGGTGGCTGGGTCCTGAGGGACTGATCGTCACTCCTTTGCCTACTTCCTCTCTTAGCCCGGTTTCACAGACTCCCTTCTCCAACAGAAGTGCCTCCAGCCTTTTCACAGGCTGCTGCTCCATGGGTCTCCCCATCCTTTTCCCACCTATTTCTTGATTCAGGGTGCCTCCGCCTTGCCTCCAGTAATCTGCTCCCTTGTTTCCCTGCCCTGGAAGGCAGCCTCGCTGTACAGCGCATTCTGAACCTTGGTACACATCAATAGGCTGAGCTGCTGGGCAGCAGGTCGTAGCGTCCCCCACTGTAGACCACTACACCAGGCGGGTAGTAAAGCAAGTCAGGTTCAGCGGCTGCTTGGAGCGGCGCCAGAGCCTGCAGCCGGTGATCCTCTGGCTCCGGCTTAGTGGTAGCGGTGAAGGGACGCATGCTGGTGAGCGAAGGAGAAGTGATACGCCAAAGCAGGTTTTTGAGCGCCTTGCGGAACTCCCGGCGCACTAGGCAGTAGAGTATTGGGTTGAGGCAGCTGTTGGAATGCGCCAGACATACACTCACAGGGAATGCGTATACCTGGCATACGAAGTACTCCTGGCTGAAGGGCACCGCGTTGAACTTGATGAGGATGCTCCATGTGGTGAGCGCCTGGTTAGGCAGCCAACACAGGAAGAAAGATAAGACCACAATGGTCACTGATTTGGTGACCTTGGACCGTCTTCTAGCGCTAGCTCCAGTCAGGCCTCCCCCAGCTGCTGCTGTCCCTCCTTCAGTCCCCACCACGCAGCGGTCTGAGATGAAGCGTACCAGTAGCAGGTAGCACAGGCTGATGATGCCTAGAGGCAGCACGAAGCCTAGCAGCACCTTCTGCAAATGGTACAGGCCCAACCAGAACTGCCTGTCGCCTCCCAGCAACTTGTCAGGGAAGCGCACCAGGCACAGCTCCTCGCCCATCACCTTGATGGTGGTGGAAAAAATGGCATTGGGCAGCGAGGCCAGAGCAGCCGAAACCCAGATCAACACACACAGAGCTTTGGCTGAGGAGAAGCAGCTCTCTCTGAGGCTCTGGCCACAACAGTCCCCATGGCCGTGCCCGCGGGTCCGATGGCTCTTAAGGGCGGATGCCACAGAATGGTAGCGCGCCACACTCATGGCAGTGAGGAAGAAGACGCTGGCATACATATTCATAGATGTCACAATAGACACGATCTTACACATGGCCTTACCGAAGGGCCATTTGAAGTCCAGCGCGTTCTCCACCGCCCAAAAGGGTAGAGTGAGCACGAACTGAAAATCCGTCAGCGCCAGGTTGGTAACGAAGAGGTTGATGGAGGATTTGCGCCAGCCCTGTTTGCTCTTCATCAGGTAGAGCACAAGGAGGTTGCCCGCCAGCCCCAGTGCGCAAACCACCCAATAAACCGCACTGATGAGGATCCGTACCCGGGTCTCTGCATCGGAGCTCTCTGCCGCACTGCTGCGGGGTGGATGCCCTGGCGCCGCTCCGTCCGGCAACTCCAACCCCAGCTCCCACCACAAGTCCTGAAGCTGCAGCGACGCGTTGCTACTCGTATTGGCCGCCTCCAGAAGGCCCGGGATCAGACTGAAGAGTTCTGAGAGCTCGTCACTTCCAACCGCCTTATCCATGGGGGCTGTCGTGATTGATTCAACCACCTGTATGAACAAGTGCTCCTACTTCATATTCCCGGACATAAGAACTAAGGAAGCACGGTTAGCCCGGGGTGTGATCCCCAGGCTAGCGCGCGAGGCGTGCGCGGGAGCTTTCAAATAGCGGATGAAGACAGAGCCTAGGAACTGGGTGCCAGTTGCGTCCCACGCGCGCGACGAGCAGCTCCGGGCGCAGGAGTTGAGCTCAGCATCTGCTGTAGATGTGAATTAGCAGAGGAGCGCAGTTCCCAAGGAAAGCGACCGGCCTCCAAGGATTCTTGGTCTAAGGTTGGAGTTTCCGGAGTCCCTCGTACGCGCCTGAGACCTCCCCTCCGTTTCCCGCTGTGACTTGGGCACTGGCGCATAACCCACCTGGCTGCTCAGAAGCACGGTTCCGGCCCGTTCTTTTTCTTTCCAACACCTCTTTGGTTTTCTCTGCTGCTCAGACGAGGTTTCAGTCCAAGGAAAACTAGAGATCGGGAAGTCACGTCTACCTCCCTCTTACTGCCTGGAGGTCTGTAAGTGTCTCCGCCTCTCCGCTATTGTTAATTCCCAGTGAGTTACCAGAGGTACTTACCCGAGTTATATTCGCACCCACAAAGCCGCGGCATCGGGCCCCACGGAGCATGCGTAACCCCCTACGCACAGAGAGAGAGAGATAAAGAGAGAGGGGGCGCTTTCCGAGGTGCTGAACCCCGCCGCGCTTACTGCCGGGGAGGAGGAGGAGGAGGGGGGGCGGGCCGCAGGCAGAGGCCTTTGGCAACTTCCCTTTTCCTTTACAAAGTTTCAGAAGGAAATGGTCCTAACCCTTTATTTCCCTGTGTTGCTGGAGAACGCCTATTTTGATTTGCATTTCTTCCTTCTAATCAACTTTGATCAGAAGTTTTTTCTTCTTTTTCATTACTGTTTTTCACTCAAGTTATCCCATGTGACGAAGACTGGTGCCATCTCTTGCCTACTTCCCTTTTAAAAGCAAGGATAGTGACCCCTTTTTGTGTCTAAATCAAATGGTGGATCCTTACTGAATACACAAAAGCGGAAATCAGGGCGCAAGTGTTGCCCGTACTTTGGTGTATTCTGAGAGGTGAAGCTAAACTGAGCATGCAATTGGTTCTCGACTTCACATATTTTAAAATACCACTGGTCTATCCCAGGGTTCAAAGCTCCTCCACTCTTTGGTCACAAACGTTTCCTTTCCTTTTACCTAGATGCAGATGAAATAGAGGACAATCTCGAGTTGACTGTGCACCACTCACTCCCCTATTTCCTCTACTATTAAAATCAGAACTCCTTCCCCATAAGATGTTTTTCAGACCAAGGCAATAAATTCTAAGGATTTTTCTAAGGGAATGAGTGGAAAGCCTTTGAATTTCTTCTCAAGTTGTGATTTATTGAAACGTCAGGTCAACTGCTCTGATGTAAATCATACTTTTAAGGAAAGACTCAAAGAATTTGAAATGCTTTCTTCACTATCTGGGATTTAACTGAAATCAAAGTATCTTAAGCATGCAGCAGTTGTCTTCATTCGTAAGGTAATGCAGAATTCTTTATTTACAAGATTAAATAATTTAAAGCAGAGGAGTTTTAAAAGAACACTCAGTAAAAAAGAAATGAGATACTCAAAACAGGAAAGGAAACGATCTTGATTTCAAAGCCAGAACGCATTTCTTTCCGAGAGAACACACTTTGCTCCAAACACTGGACTGCTCTGTCTTCCCTAGAGAGGGCGCCAGGGCTTCAGTAAAAACCAAACCAGCCAGTCTCCTCTGATCAGTTCTTATCTGAAGATGAGTCCTGCCCTGATCAATCTTCCCAGTCCAAGGTTTGCTTCTGCTCACACCTCTTATTACTGTGCTACAAACATCACCTTCACATTCACTTTTCACTTTGTTTTTTAAAAAATTAATTCTTTCTCCATCAAAATTTATCTCTATTGAGGGCTGGAGTCCTGGCTCAGTGGTACAGTGCTTGCCTAGCAAGTGTAAGGCACAGGGTTCTCTCCTCAGCAACACATAAAAATAAATAAATAAAATAAAGGTAATATGTCCATCAAAAATTATCTCTTGTTTTGTTTTGCTTGTATTTAAAGGGGCTATTGAAAAATGAGGAAGCCTAAGACACACACAAAAACCATTTCACCGAGACTCCCTAACTCTCTCACACACAGCTTCATTCTTTCTGTGCTTCTAGTCCCATTCAAGAATATATGTACTTGATCTGCCCCAAATCACACGAAGCATTCACACTTTGTGAAGAATATTGCAGGAGTTTGATTCAATTCGTCTCAAACTCATTGGTCAATTAGTATGGCACTGAGCTAGGTTGAGAGAAATGTTATGACATAAATCCTCTATTTTGATCCTTTCTGGAACTGCTAATCTAAATGAGTGTGCAGTTTAGTAGTGTCTGTGATTATTTTTTGTTTAGTCTTGTATATGACTAAGTTATCTAGAATGTAGTACTTTGTGTCAGATGCATGGACAATAATTTTAGTTTCTTCACTTCCCACTTTTATTTTTAAGGAATGGGTAGGTAATAACTAGTTATACTATACTTCAATGGGCTGTTCCAATTTTAGATTTTTTTGTTTTTGTTTTTGTATTGAAACTACCCTATTTAGGTTTGTCTTTTAGAAAAACATAAAGGGGGAAGGGTTCAGGGTTTGTTACATAGCATACAGTTTGTTTTTCTGTAGTACTTCTTCCCGAGGTTGACATCAGGGTGTGATAGGAGACTGGAGAAAAATCTTGTTAGCAATAAGAAGCTCTTTCTCCTTCATAGTGGCAGGATGGAATCTTGAAACCTTTTCCTTGGCTCCTTTTTATATCTGAAGCCATGTGGACCATGTAAAGTCAGGAGTGAGGACAAAGTAAAAACATATTCAAGCACATAACTGCTGGGAACCCATCATCACAGATGCAGGAAATCATAGGCCTGAGCCCTGGCATTTTGCAGAGGAGGCCTGAAGAGATAAAGGGATTTACTCAGCATTTCACTGCTGGGAACTAATCACACTAGGTCTAAACCATATGTTTCTTTCTCTTCTTTTATTTTCTTTCTTTTCTTTTATATTGAGAGCAGTTGCTGTTTTATTAACTGACCAGATTACAAAAATACCACGATAGACAACTTAGTGCATCCTTATAAGAAGTCTGTTGATCTGGTCTTCCCTGTTGCCAGCCTCTCTACCTTCTACAAAATGGGTGGTCTTTTTCTTCATTCTGCCTCTTGGAGAAGATAATTTGAAGGACCACAGGAAGTTATTTGCTTCTTTGAAGCATTTTCCAACAGTGTAGATCTCATGAATCAAATCCTCCATGCAGATAATGTCTCATTTGCCAAGAGATCGTGCAATCAAAGCGTTATCTGTCAAGGCAATTTGTTTCTTAACGATTTTGCCATATCCATGCGTGTAGATTAGTTCTTTCACTGACTTCAGGTTTGGGTACTCCCAGGCAATATATGGTTCCACAATCCTCAGCATGTTAATTGATGCCTAGTTGAGCTTAATGAGGGTGCCATAGTAGATCTGGCAAAGGTGAAGAAGTTGTAATACCTTATGAACCTTTGGGCTCACACCACTGATACCTCTGATCCTGATGACAAATGCCAGTTTGGGTTCGGCAGGAATGTAGATGTTGCCAGCTTTTCTTGTTATCCTAGTCATTCAAATATCCGTTCTGTACATCTGCCTACATTCCTCGTGGCTTTTCATAGATAAGCTTCCTCCTTGCCTTTAGAAGCATCTTTTGGGCAAACTTCTTCCTCAGGCACTTTATCTTCAGCTCTGCATAATTCCTTTGCTTCTTCTTAAGGGTTTTTGGCACAATAGGAACCTTCTTTTTCTTCTCTTTGGCACCCTCCATGCTTTCAGCTGGAAAAAGGGCCAAAACCATGTTTCTTGACTCTCATGTGACATCTTTTGGCCCATGCCTCATTTTCCAACTTGGCTCTAACACATATTTTTCAACACGGGAGCGAATGGTGTGCTGAATAATGGCCTCCAACATGTCCACACTCTAATCCTTGGGCCCTTTGGATACTACTGTATATTGACAAAAGGGCTTTGCAGTTGTGATTAAAATAAAGGTCTTGAGGTGAGGAAGATGGTCATGGATTAAGCTTATGGGCCCCATAGATTCACAAGAGTTTTTATAAGAGGGAGACAAGAGGAATCAGAGGAGAAGGTGGTGCGATACAGAAACAGAGACAGGAGTGATGCTCTTTGAAGATGGAGGAAGGGATATCAAGCCATGAATATAGTCAGCCACTGGAAGCTGACAAAAGCAAGGATATGGAGTCTCCCCAGGAGCCTCAAGAAGTGGCCTGCTCTGCTGACACCCTGACTTTACTCCAGTGACACCGATCTCAGACCTCTGATCCCTAGAACTGTGAGAGGATAAATCTGTCTCGTTATAAACCACTGCATATGTACCAATTTGTTACACAGCAACAGAAAACCTATACAAGTATATAAAAGCCTGGCTTGAACATTACAAAAGGATAAATTGAGCAATTCTGAGTTAAACATGTTGCTTCATCTTAATGCACTGTTCATTCATTCAACACATATTTATTGAGCACCAACTTTGTGCTAGGTACTGCACTCTGAACTAGAGATTTACTGGTAAATGCCACCTAATTAAGCTCACATTCTAATAGGTGATACAAATATTTATGGGTTATATGTTTGTTATGGTTTGGATATGAGGTGTCTCCCCAAGCCTCCTGTGTTACTATGGGAATGTTTGAAGGTGAAATGATGGGAGTTATAACTGGGTGGTAGGTAGGGCGTGGTTGGAGGTGGTAGGCCACGGGAATGGGGGTGCCTTTGGGATGTATATTTTGTTTCTGGTGAGCAGAGCTTTCTCTTTGCTTCCAGGTCTGATGTCCTGAGCTGCTTTCCCGCACCACACCTTTCTGCCATGAGGTTCTGCTTGACTTCAAACCCATAACTTGACTTGAAATGACACTCTGAAACCATGAACTCAAATAAACCTTTCCTCTTGTATTTTGTTCTGGTCAGGTATATGGGTCACAGCAACACAAAGTTGACTAAATCATGGGGCATGGCTGGAGAAGATGGATCACTGGGGGCATGTCTGGAAGTGTGGTTCATCTTTTCTGCAGCCCTTTCCCACTTTCTTCTTCTACTTCTCAGCTGCCATAAGGTGAGCAGCACCTCTCTGCCATGCCCTTCCATCATGACAGTCTGCCTGACCTGGGGCCAGAGCAATGGAGTCAGCTAACCATGGACTAAACCTCTGAATGGTGAGCTAAAATAAATGTTTCCTCCTCTAAGCTCTTCTTGATAAGTACTCTGGTCACAGCCACAAAAAGTTGACTCACACATTGTTATAATAATAAGAAAAACCACGTAAAATAACAAGCTATAAAATCATGTACAAGGAAGTAGCTTTTCACTCTTTCCAATTACACTTATTTAATTCTAAGAATCACATATTTTCAAATTATATATTCAAAAGATCATTATGAATTTCCAGTTGCCATATGTGTATTTAATGAGAGTATTTCTCCCTAGAAAATTATTAACAAATGGTGTGTCTTATAAACTACAGTATCTAGGAAGAAAGGATATTCAGTAACCAGGTAAAAGGAGGAGGAATAGAGAAGGAAAAGAAAGAGCATTCTGGGCAGAAGGAACAGCATGAGTAAAGACACCAGGCCAGAAGGAGTATGATGCTTCTACAGGACAGAAAGAAGATGGTTCTGTAACACAGGGAGAGCAAGTAAGCACTGCTAGATAGGCTGGTGAGACTGGCAGGAGTCTAATAATGCCTAACCAAAGAATTATGGTCTTTAACTTTAGAGCACTGTTAGGGCACTGAAAATTCTTAAGCAGAGGAGCAACAAGATCAGAGTTGTTGATTCAAAACCATCTTCCTAGTTGTAGTGTTGTGAGTAGAATTGAAAAGACAAGAAAGGACGGGAATAGACGCTAATCAAGTCCACTAGAAAGCTACAGCAAGATCTCAGGACAGAGATGATTATAGTTCAGGCGAGGGTGGCACAGGTCAGAAAGAGATTTACAGAGATATGCTATTTATTTTTTCTCTCCTTCCTCCCCTGAACCTTTGATGTCTCCCCAAAACTTACATAGATATTATTAACTTACAAACTGACTTGACAGTTTGTGGTGGTGGATTGCATACAAGGGATGTAGGTAAAAAAGAATCAAAAGTCCTTTAGTTTCTACTTTGTATACCTGAGATAGGGATGCTGAGAGGGTGAGGAGTGGGGAAGATGACAAATTGAGATTGGACATGTGAGACTGTGAATATCTATAAGGCCATCAAATTAAGATGTCAAGTATACAGTTGAATTTTTGGATCTTAAGTCAGAAAAGAAGCCTAGATTCCAGATATAAATCTGTGAGTCAACAGCAAATAGTGGACAATTCAAGTTTTGACTTTGCTGAGACTGTCAAGGGAAAAGGATCAATGACTGGGTTTGGAGGAGCTCCAAGATTGAACTGTCTGATAGAGACTGGCAAGCTTGCAGACTACCATGAAAATTATAACTAGAGGGGTAGGAGGAAAATAAGAAGCATGGAACAAAGCAGCCATGACATGTAAGAGAAAATAAGACTGATGAATACTGCTGAGAGGTCAAGGAAGACAAGAATAGAAAATGTGAATTGGGTTTACAGATGGGAAGACCATTGATAACCTCAAAGGGTCATTCAGGAGGCAAATACTGGGAGAAGAGACTACTGAGACCACTAAGCAGGTACTCCCATTGAGTAGCTGAGAGTAGAAACTGAGTCAGGAGGAGGTACAAGAGTTTACCCAAGTTCTGTTGGCACATCAGAGACAGAATTAGTATAAAATTGAGAGGTATGACCTAACATTTACTCTTTAGAAATCTATGCCGTAAGCTGAAAGAATCAAATAAACAACTGCTTAACAAAAAGAATGAAGTCAAGAGTTTGAAACTTGTGGACCCTCTGGTTACACTGCTGACCTGAGCAGTTACTTTAGTCTAACTTGCAGTTTCTCCACCTTGGAACTGTTGACATTTTGAGCCAGGTAATTCTCTTGTTGTGGGGCTGGTATTCATAGCATACACTGGTATTCCTGCTCTGTACCATTAGAATCCAGAAACAATCCCCACTTCTACTGTGACAACCCAAAATGCCTTTGAGGATTGTCAAATGTTCCATGGGAGAAAACATCCCCTCCCCACCAATGTCTAGAACCTTTGATCTAAACCTAGATCATTGGTTAGAAGGGAACTGAGTAGGAGGCTGTGAAAGGATCCATTGTGATCCATTCCCACTTCTAGGAGAATAATTCAAAGGGCCTGATCTTCAGGTAGGAATAGGAAGTATGTACAAAGAGGTAAAATGTTATAATTTCTTAGGTTACCTATATAACTTTCTGAGTGTTGAATGTTAGTCTTTTCTCTAGATGTTCTTCCGTTAAGCTATAGCAGAGTTGCTAACATCATTAAGGAAATTCTACCTAAATACTGCTCAGACTAGCAAGCAGACCACCCCCAGGAAACCAGAGGCTCTGGCTCATACATTAGACCTGAGACTCCCTAGCCTTGTCTGGGTGGAGAAGAAATTCAGGCCACCTGGTTCTCAGCATAATGGCTATTCTGATATCTATCTTCACTGGAGCAGTCTAGTCTTGTGACCCTGAATGTCACCTCCATCACTATGGTGCTGAGGCCACTCAGAGACCTGAACCACAACCAGACACTCTGCTGCTGGTTATACTAAGTCCATCCTGGAAGTAAGGGAAACCACAAAAGATGAGAGTTGTGCCTTCAGAACTTTGTAGATGCCTCCCAATGAAGCTTTAATGCCTCAGTAGGTACTCTAGTTTAATAGAGACTATCAAATATGGAAAAGAGAAGCCAAGTTACCAGAAAAAGCTTATGGACACCAGGTAGTCAATGAAGTTTTAACTAAGCTCTGTTACACAGTGGGCTAGTAGGTCCCCCAAACCACACTAGTGTTATTTATCCAACTCTGGAATGCATAACTGAAATATTCAACAACAGGTAGAATTCCCACATTGTTTGCCTGGCTTCACAAGTGAAGGCTATCATGGTGTGGAAGGCCAAGTAGAAGCTACTAGAATTACTTCTACATACACAAATTGTAACCCACAAGCCATCTTGCATACCTGGAAGAATATTGCACAAATTAGTGTCACCATCAAGGACTTAAGAGAAGCACGGTTAGAAGGCAAGCTTTGGACTTTTCTGTACAGGACAATGGACACTGCCCTGTCTTGTTCATATTTTAAGTGACCAGCTAGTCCACTTTGTTAGTACTGGGCAACAGTTGGGATTGCAGCTTCTCTACTTCCTACCAGTTCTTTTCCTTCAAATTTTTGAGTCCTGGGTCAAGCACACATGCAGCTCCATGGTAAAGGGTACCAGCTTCTCCTGAAGGTCATCTGCATTGTCAACATTGAAGATAAGGAGAGAGAAACATGGATTCAAATTTGTCTTCATGATATCTAACAGAATATTTTTATAAAGGAAGACAGAGTAGGGTAACTTGTCTGAAAGTAGTTGAAAATTCTCTTAGTCCAAGAACTTAGGCAGGTCATTCTAACAGGCAATGAGCAAAGAACGACAATTAACCCTGCATGGAAGTCCAGGCTGGGGGGAGTGACCCATGAAGAGACAGGTGAGAAAGGCCTGGGAGGCCGCAACTGAGAGTGAAGATTGCATTCAGAACACTAGGAGTCCATGAGGGACTTAAGAAGGTGTAGTAGATACTGTTGGAGCCGCTTCCTCCTCCCCTCAGCTCATACCGTTTCCCTGCTTGTCAGCTTGACTTTCAGGCACCAGCCCTAATGACTCTTTCCCCCCAGGCCTTTCCATGGTAGGTAGAGCATGCTTTGCATGCCTGTGAAGCAGCCTGCAAGAGGAGGAAATTTAACCTCCTACTTTCACCTCAGAGAGGGGCTTAAAGGCAGTCTGATGCGAGTTGATGTGTAAATACCCCAGATTCCTTGTCCCTTTGGCAGAGTAATTCAGATGCACACGTAATCTATTTCCCAGAGTTTAGAGATGAGCCCTCAGTTGTCCGAGTTGCTTGGCAATAGACCCTTTACTGAATTTCTTCCCTTACCTGTCTTACTTCCCTATTTTACTTCCTGTTTTTCCAAATAAACTACTTTCACTTGAATATTTTGGTTCTGTATCTGATTTGGGGGGAGTTCAAATTAAGATAGCAGGGAAATTATGCAATCCAATTTATACTTTGTAAAGCTGACACTGGTTGCTGAATGGTGAAAGATTGCAGGTCAACCATGGTGTGTGCTGGGAGGCTGGAAAAAGGCTGCAGAGCAGTCTAGGTGGGAGATGGTGGCAGGCTAGCTAACAGCGGTAACTGCAGCAAGAAGAGAAGTCCTCACTGGGGTTTTATATGGAGGAGAGAATCACCAGGACATGGTGATGGGTTGGAAGGGGTTGAAAGGAAGAGAAAGGGTGGTTTGAACTATGACTTCATCCTAGGTAGCTAATAAAAGTTTAATGTGATGGAAAGAATCGAAAAAGAGAGATTTTGGTATACAAATTGGTGCAACCACTCTGAAAGCAGTATGGAGATTCCTTAGAAAACTTGGAATGGAACCGCCATTTGACTCAGTTATCCCCCAAGTTGGTATATACTCAAAGGATTTAAAATCAGTATACTATATTGATGAGGCCACATCAATGTTTTTAGAAGCTCAATTCACAATAGCTAAGCAATGGAACCAACCTAGGTGCCATTCAACAGATGAATGGCTAAAGAAAATGTGATACTTATACACACTGGGATATTATTCAGTCTTAAAGAAGAATAAAATTATGGCACTTGCTGGTAAATGGATGGAACTGAAGACTATCATGCTAAATGAAAAAAGAAAAACAAAAAACAGTCCCCGCGAAACAAAGGCCAAATGTTTTCTCTGATACGTGGATGCTAACACACAATGGGGGTGTGGAGGGTGGAGGAAGAATAGAGATTCATTGGATTAGACAAAGGGGAATGAAGGGAAGGGGTGATGGAAATAGGAGAGACAGTAGAATGAATTGGGCACACCTTCCCTATGTTCATACATGAATACATGACCAGTGAAACTCCACATCATGTACAACCACAAGAATGGGATCCTAATTAGGGTAAGTTATACTCCTCGTATTTATAATATGTCAACATACACTCTCTTATCATGTACATCTAAAAGGAACAAATGAAAAAAGAGAGAAAAAAAGAAAGATTTTGGTGGAAGATCAAGAGATTACTCATGAACATTGTTTTCCTGATATAGGTAGAGGGGTCAAATGGAGTTGGAAACATGAGTATGTGCAGCTCATGAGCTAAGTCTGGACTGGTGTTTAAATGTATGAGAACATGTGAAATCACCCAAGAAAACCCAGCAAGGATGATGGAAGACCACTGTATCAGTATGTCTAGTTTCTGGGATTCTGCCTGCAAAATGGGTTTTTAGATGGGACAGGGAGAAACCGTTCTTTCAAAATCCTTGTGAGGTGTTGCAGGAGCTACTCAGTCTCTATTACTTCTTTTTAATCTGCACGTATTTAGCACGAATCTTTTATTCCACCATAATTGTGAACTGAGTTCCTACTCCAGGCAAAGAAAAGTGCTAGGTGTTGGGACATATAACAACAACAACAACGATGTTAATACATGAATAATAATGGAAACAATGACAGCCATTTTCATTATTTGGACTTTGGATTAGTTTCTTAGACTTGTGGCAAATTGCCACAAGTGACTTGCCACACTGGGTGACTTAAAACAACAAAAATTCATTCTCATGGTTCTGGAGCCAACAAGTCAGAAAAGAAGATGATGGCAGGGTTGGTTCCACCTGTGTGCTCTGGAAAAAATGCACCCCCAGCATCTCTCCTAGGTTCTGGTGGCTCTAAGGCAGCCCTAGGTCTGTAGCTACATCACTCCAACCTGTCTCTGTCTTCAGAGGGCATTCTTCCTTCTATGCCTATGTCTGTGTTTCTGTTTTCTCTTCTTAAAAGGCTACCGGCCATTGGATTAAGCACTACCCTAGTCCAGTATGACCTCATCTTAACTAATTACATCTGTGAAGATCCTATCTTCAAATAAGGTCACATTTACAGGTACCATGGGGTAGTATTTAAACAAATCTTTTTGGAGGACACAATTCTACCTACTATAGAAAATGACTATGCACTAGAACATGACTATGCACTACACAAAGTTTTATTTGCATCAGCTCACCTAATGCTCAAAAACCAGTATAATTGATGCTTTTATTATTCCAACTCTGTATTTCTACATATTTAGATTCAGAACTCCTAGCATCTACCCTACTGCTATTAACCTATCCACATGACTGCTGATTTCCCTTGTTTTCTCAATATTAGCTAATGAACATTACTATTGACTTAACTGTTCAAGCTAAAAACCCAAGAATATTCTTTATTTCTCATTTACCTTTATATCCAATCCAATCTAACCTAGTATGTTTGCAGATTCTATTATGTTTTAAAAAAACACAAAAAATAAAAAACTCAAGAAAACAAACAAAAGTCTTGATCTATTTATTTTTCTCCATTTCCCTAAGCTGACCCACATGTTTGCTGGTGGAACTTGATCTTTCCATACCATGCAGGATTCTCTGCAGGGCTGCCTCACACCATGCAACTGATTTCCACCAAGGTGTGGAAAACCTGAGTAAGAGAGAGTGTTCAGAATGAAAGCTACATGGAGAGAGGATGGTTGATGGGCATAGCGGTACAGTTGGATAGGAGGAATGACTTCTAGTGTCCTATAGCACAGGAGGGTAACCATGATGAGCAGCTCATTTTATATTAAAAAATAGCTAGCAGAGAGGATTTTGAATATTCCCCAAATGAAGAAATAATAAACACCCAAGGTGATGGATATGGAAATCCTGATCCGATCATTACCCATTATATATGTGTATTGAAATGTTACATTGTACCCACAAGTATACATAAGTACCCATAAGTATATATAAGTACAAGTATATATAAGTACCCATAAGTGTATATAAGTACCATTAGTTAAAAATAAAAAATACATTAAAAATGATACTTTCCTCTTACACAGTTTATTCTTTTGAAGAAAGTGAATACATTCATCCCACACTCAAAAAGAGGTGGGAGTCACACAATTCCGATTACTAGGTGGCAGGAATCATTGGGAACCAATGTAAAGATGACCAACACAGCAGAGCAGAGTGTCATAATAGCCAGCAGAAAGCAGAATTTGAAGGAATAATCGGTTAAACAGATATTTCAACAGCTTTTCAGTGCTGGGGTAGAAAAATTTGAATTTCCAACTTGGGAAGATGGAAGGGCATAAGTAATTAGTCCAGGGTTTTGATGAAAACTCCGGAAGAAACTCATTGTATTGCTAAGTTCGACACTCTATTCTCAGCAACCAGAAAACACACACTTCCTTTAAGTACTTGTAGAACACCCACCAAAGGGACAGTGGGTTGGGCTAAAATCAAGTCTCAACACATTTCAAAGGATTGAAATCCTAGTGTACATGTACTCTGCATGCAGTGGAACTAAACTGGAAATCAAGAAAAGAATAACTGAAAGTTCCCAAACATCTTAAAGTTAAGCAACATGTTTTGAGCAATCCATGGGTTGAAGAAGAATTAACAAATGAAATTTTAAAATATTTTAAACCAAATCAGCAAAATTTGTGGGATACAACCAAAGCAGTGCTTAGAGGGAAATTTAGAGCTGTAATTGCATATTTTTTTAAAAGAAGAAAGCTTAAGAACATTAATGATACAAACTTATAACAAGTACCTGGAGGAAGATCAATAAATTACATTTTAAAAAGATTATGGAAATATTAAAGACAGGAGCAGAGAAATGTATAGAAGCCCCTGCTATATTAGGCATTAAAATCTTCTGGTTACTGGATCATACATATATGGGCAGAGAGAGGGAGTCTTAAGAGAGGACCTGAGCAGCAGGGGACAGGGTTACTCAAGGGACTTGGGGAAGAGTTAGCCAGTATGTATGGAGGTATATAAATATTTTTAAAAACTCTGTTGTTATACTTGCTCATACCAGCTGAAGATGAATATAGAATTTCATCAATATGGTCCAACCTTCTGTTGAACTCTTTTCAATCCCTTCCCACCAACTCTAACAAACCCAACACTGAGCTACACTGACACTAGCCCACTAGTCCGTCACCATGTTTGAAGCAATCTCTTTCTTAGTCTACCACATTCTCTTTTCTCAGATGAACATTTCTCTGTCATCTCTATTGTCTAAACTATTAGTTATTTTTGAAGGTTCAACACAGATATTCTTTTCTCTTTGAAGGGTTTTGTTATTCCCAGTGTTACTGAGAGACAATCACTCTGTGTTTCCATAGGGTTTTGTATGAACATTTATTATGGTGCTTACTACTGTCTTAAACACAATAATAAACAACTCCCCATCCTTGAAACTGAACAAGGCCTGAGAACTGTAGTCATTTATAATCCATCTTTGTATCCCAAGCTCTTGACATGGTGCCTGGAAAATTATATGCAGCTTTAACCCATGAATGAGTCATTAATTCTAATTCTTTCCTAACCACTAACATCCGTTTAACAATAAGAAAGCCATTTCTAGTTAGAATACCCTGCAGTCATCTGGAAACTCTGTTTCAAATGCTTCTGCAATTCTCTCCACGTCCTACACCCCAACATGGTGACTGTCATTCTTAATGTGCAGGAGGCACTCATTCCCCAGACTCTTACCTTGGCTCTAGACGCTTCTGTAATTAGAATAGCAACCATGCTCCGCAATTAAAGAGAAAGTGGGGAGTTGTTTCAGCAGAAGATATGAAAACATGTCTGCATTACTTCATAGCATTCTGAGGGCAAGAAAAATTAAATTAACTAATTTTTTCTAACTCAAATTAAACCTGACTTTAGGCTTCCCTGATTAAATTGAAGAGACATCAAGACCAGTCAATTCTGGTGACTGCCCGTTTGGTCATGCCCTAGAACTCATGTGGTCAAGAGAAGAGAGGGAAGATGCTGGTCCTTGTGCCCCATAGTCATCCTCAATCAGGGATGCTTTGGACCTTGGACCCTGCTGAAATCTCCCTCCTGTCTTCTATCACAGTTCCTTCTGATGTTAAGCACTTTGTTTTTTTTTTTTTTTAAATGAACTCCATCTCTTCCACTGTTAAGAAACTCAACCTAATGATGGCAAACCCTCTTAAATAGTGATTTTCCAAATGTCCTCCCAACTGGCAGCATCGACACCATCAAGGAGATTGTTAGACAAGCACATTGTCTGGCCACACCTGACACCTGCTGAGTCTGCAACTTGGGCTAAGACCCAACAATCTAGGGTTTAGCAAGACCACCAGGTGATTTTGATATGTTGAAGTTTGAAAATTACTCTTCTAAAACAAAGAAGTAGTTTTCTCTAGCTCCTACTCTGAAACACATTGAGGACCAGGAGGGAAAGGGAGAGGGAGAGGAAGAAGAGGGAGAGAGGAGTTGCTAGCTATTATTCCTTTTAAAGAAAGCTCAGACAAAAGGACAATAAGGACAGGAGGAATGGAGTGGTGGTACAAAAATAGGGATTGGCTACTTCTTTCCTTCTAAGGTTATGAATGCCTATGAGAGAAAAAACAAATTTCCAATTGATTGTTCTACCACAGAATTCACTATTGATACATTGTCTCCTTGACTGTTTTCAAATCTCATGAGGATCTTAAAACATTCCAGTCCCTGGGTTCCTCCTCCTAGGAATTCTGATTTAATATGTCTCGACTAAGATCCAGATGTTACTTTTGCAGAGTTCTGCAGGTTGTTCTGATGTGAAGTTGAGGTTAAAAACCATTGCCCCAGGTCCTTACTGTTGTCTTTTGAGTATAACAACATATTTTAACTCCTTCTTAACTTCGAGGCTTGCTCATGACTCAAACTGGAATGGGAACATCCAGTCCTAGTTTCTCACATTTGCCTCCTATTCAGTCAAGAGTGACATTTCTGCTCTTTTTCTTTCTTACTCATGATCAGAGGAGCAAGGACAGCTTTCCCACACAGTTATAAACCCCTAACAGTTAGAAAATCATTGAAAAATGCTTTTGAATGTCAGCGCTTACGCTCTTCCCCTTCCATCATTGCAAACCCCAGCTGGCTTTTCATGTATATAATTTAGGTTCTTCTGGATAAAAATCAAGTCACACATAGTTACAAGTGAGTAAGGGATGATGTTGGTCCCCTCCTTACCACCTCTTTCCCAGGTTTCAAAGAAGCATTCTTTATACCAAATTCTGTCACACACACTTCTGAGCAGCAACAAAAGAATCATAACATTGTTCTGTAGGCTCAATGAGTCTTTCTAGCCACTAGCATAAAGCCTTCACCCAAGGAAATGCAGTAATGTTCTATCAGCAGGATGCGACTAATGATGTGGCTGGAGTCAGACAAGGAAAAAAGAAAAATCTAAAACCAGAGACTTGATGTAGATCTTTTCATCAATCGGAACAATGGTGCCATTTCCAAAGATAGACTACTCTGTAGATTCTAAAACATGTTCAAAGTTGGTATAATTGGCACAAACTAAAGTGCACATGCTTAAAATTTGATTCCACCATACCCAGAAGTTTCCTCTTATCTCTTTGTAATCTATTCTTCTTTCTGATTCACTCATACTGATTTGCCTTCTGTCACTATAGATTTATTTTTCTTCCAAAATTTTATATAAATGGAATCATGTAGTATATATCTTTTTTTTTTAAATGGGAAAAGTATCTGACTTCATTCATATTTTCAAATATACTTCTCTTGCTGAATATAATTCCACAGTATAGACATACCACAATTTGTTTACACATAGGTTAACAATTTGTTCATGCATGATAGATGTGGATTATTGCCAGTCTGGGGCTATTACAAGTGAAACTACTATGAACATTCATTTACAGATCTTCATGTGGGTATACACTCAGTTTGATCTCTGTTGGGTAAATACCAAAGAGTGGAATGATTGGGACATATGGTGTTAAGAAACTGGCAAGCTGTTTTCAAAAGTAGTTGCTGTGATCTGAATATTTGTTTCCTACCAAAATGTATATGTTAAAATCCTGACTCCTAAGGTGATGATTTTAGATTGAGGAGTCTTTGGGAAACTATCCTCAGGAATTGTATTACAAGACCTGGAGAGTTCCCTAACCCCTTGTGGTTATGTGAGGAAACTGAAGATAGCTTTTATGAACCAGAAAACAGGCCCTCACCCATACCAAACCTGCCATGCTTTGATCTTGGACTTCCCAACTTCTAGAACTGTGAGATACAAATTTCTTGTGTTCTACGCCTCTCAATTTATGGCATTATGTTATAGCTGTGTGTACAAGTTCCAGTTTCTCCAAATCAACACTTCAGTTCTTGACAATGATCCATCTTTTTATTTTATCATTCTACCATAAAGAGATATCTCATTGTAGTATTAATTTCCTTTACGATTAATGATACTAATAAACTTTTCATGGGCTTGTTAGTCACCCATGTATCTTTTTCCTGTGAAGTGTCCGTTCAAAGATTTGCCCATTGTTATTGACTGTTTATCTTTTTCTTATTGAATTGTAAGAGATCTTTTTATAAATTCAAGATCCAAGTCATTTGTCAGAAATATGCTTTGTAAATATTTGCTTCTAGTTCTTAGTTCATCTTTTAATTTTCATAGTAGGATCTTCTATAGAGCAAAAACTTTAAATTTTCATGATGTTCTATTAGTTTATTTATTTTTTTCTGTTGGAGTTTATGCTTTGGGGTAAGATAGATTTTAGAAATCTTTGTCAAACCCAAATTCACTAAGAATTTTTCCTAAGTCTTTTGTAAAGTTTTATACATCTAGATCTTAAATTTTTCATAAGAAAGGAACCTAAGATCTCTTGCAAGTTAACTTTTGTATATGGTGTCAACTCAGAGTCAAGGTTAATTTTTTTCATGATGTTGTTTAATTGTTTTAGCACCATTTGTTATTTTCCTCATTGAATTGACTTGGCACTCTGTATGAAAATCAATTAACAATTTACATGTGAGTCTATTTCTGTTTAAATTATTAGCTTTTATGTGCCTTAAAAAGATCTTTGTCACCTTAGATTTTGATATTATTTTTGCTCCTTATAGAATTCTAGATTAATAGTTACATTTTTTTTTTCTTTCAGTACTCCAGATATGTTGCTCCATTGTTTCCTGGCTTATTTGTTTTGCACAAAAAGTCTTCTTCATCCTTATTTTTGTTCTGCATGTAATACCTTATTTTTCTGGCCACTTTAAAAGTTTGCTATCTTATCACATATTTGAGGCAATTGAATTATGATGTGTTAATTTTAATGTTTTTTTGTTTTGTTTGAGTTTTACTTCTTATGCTTGGAATTCATTGAACAACTTGGATATGCAGGTTTATAGTCTTTATCAAGTTAAGAAAACATTTGGTGTTTGTTTCTTCAAAAGTCTCCTTGGTGGACTTCAGATACATGCCTATTAGGCTGCTTGAGTTGTTCTGCAGCTCCCTAATGCACTCTGCTTTGGTTTTTGTTTTCTTTTAGTTTTTTTCTCCATGTGTTTCATTTTTTATAGGTTTTATGTCTTTAAATTCACTAATATTTTCTTCTGCAGTGTCTAATCAGTGTAGAATCCCATGCAGTGGTTTTCACCTCAGACAGTGTTTTCTTCAACTCTGGAAGTTTGAATTGGACCCTATATATATCTATAAATATACTGTGTATATATACCATGCCTCCTTGACATGCTTATGGGTTTGCTTACCTTCAAACCTATAAAATATAATTATTACAAATATAAAAATATCCTTACCTAGTGATATGGGTTTGTTTACCTTCAAACCCATAAAATATAATTATTAAAAATATAAAAATATCCTTACCTATTGATAATTTTGTCACCAGAGTCATTTCTTGGTCTGTTTCTATTGATTGACTTCTTATTTTTGAACTGCACACACACACTAACGCACACATAATATATATTCTTTTTTTTATTTGCTTGACACATATGATGAACTTTACCTTGTTGGATGCTGGATATTTTTGCATTCCTTTAAATATTCTTGCCAGACATGGTGGCACATGCCTGTAACCCCAGTGTCGGGAGGCTGAGGTAGGAGGATCAGAAGCGCAAAGCTAGCATTAGCGACTTAGCCAGGCCCTTAGCAACTTAGTGAGACTCTGTCTCAAAATAAAAAAATAAAATAAAGTAAAAAGGACTGGGGATGTGGCTCAGTGGTTAAGTGCCGCTGACTTCAATCCTCAGTACCCCCCCAAATAAATAAATAATAGTCTTGCACTTAGTCTTGGGTCTCATTTTAGTTCCTTGGATGGTTTTCTTGGGTGAGACCGGAGTAATCCTTTTTCCAGGTCTAATTTTGTTCTATTTCTGAGATGTTATCTGTCTTATGCTCTGTATATTACAATTTTTTTTTCTACTTTGTCCATTGAGAAAGCAAACTATTCCTATCTAGGTAATCACTGGAAATGTTTCATGGGTATCTTTCCTGTATTTTTCTCTTTTCCTGCCTCAGGTAGTTTCCTTACATTCATGGGTGGGTAGAACTCAGGCTTGAGGGGGATCTTTTATAAATTCCTAGAATTCTCTCTACATGCACCTCTATCCTCTGTGGTAGGTTCGTTATTTTCGGCAGTTTTCCCTGCAAACTCCTGGTCACTTTGACCTCCTCTGAGACTTGACTCTTTAATTAGGAGAGATCATTGAGCTAATGGAATACCCCCTCCCTTCTCTGTACTACAACCAAGGAAATCTCTGTAGACAGTAAGCTGGGCAATTGAAGGCCTTGAGCTGTTTGCCTTCTCTCAGGGATCCTTCCCTGTGCTGCTTCTTACCCAATGTCTGAAACCCCTTTTTCCTACATCTTACCCATTGCATTTCTGTTACTCCATCAAGGTTGGAAATGGATATCCCTTTTGCTAGATGCTTATATCTTCTCTATACAAGGTCAGAGAGTGTCTTTACAACATTTTCATGAGCCACATGTCTTCAGCATTCCAATTAAGAATTATCTGGTGTTATCAGAGCAAGAGAGCAGAAGTACTTTAAATTGCTGACTCCTTAGTGGAAACTTTTGATAGCAGATTATCTAACTGTTCCTAAGGCTCATGATTATGCTCATTTTTCAAGGGTGTAAGTAACACATACTAAATGTCAATAATGAAATATTTTGAAGTAAATAATAGATATCATCCCCCTTCCCACAAAGAAACTGCTGGTAGAATTGGGATTAGGGTTTCAGTTGCCAAATCCTCACCAGCAGAATGCCAGTCCTGGATTATTCTTTCTGGTCTATACTCCAAGATTAGGTGCTGGGACTTGAACCAGGTGCAGAAACAATAGTGTGTGTGTGTGTGTGTGTGTGTGTGTGTGTGTGTGTGTGTGTGTGTGTCAGGTAGGGGGGGCGCTCAGGGCACTGCAGAGTTCTCCTGAGCAGTGAGCTCCCCTGAGCAGTGGCACATGACCCACCTTCTGCTGAGGTACATATAGTGCTTCTGTTGTGATATGTGTCCCCTAGGTCAATATGAAAAACAAACAAAAATTAGCTTTTTGCTTACGTAATTGATTATTTAAACCTTTGCATTCAGTAAATCTCTAAAGGGAATGTTTATTCCAGAGGGCAAATAGAGGAGAGAATCTTCTACTATTAACACTAGAATTTATTTCCCAAGGTCAGGTAGGACTCAGGAGAGAAATTCAGCTCTTTTTGGTACAGGGGTGTCTGTATGAACCTCAAACATTCCTCAGAACGTCCCCCACTGAGTCACCCATCCACACACACATGCTCTCATCAAATATTTACCAGTTTTATCTTTGAGGGAAATGCATAAATGAATAAAACATAGTTCCAGTATCTAGAGTTTATAGTCAAGCGGAAAACCAATCCAAAGCATCTAATTAACTTGATTCTCATTCCATGAAATGCAGCTCAATTGCCAGCTAATTCACTACTTGATAACATCACTTGTTTTTATGAGTCTTTCACAGACTTCTCTCAGTCTTGCATACTAACCCAGGTATTCAATCATACCCCACTCACCTGATTTTCTCACACTGAGTTTCAAAGACTCCACCAATCTATCCTCAGACAGATCACCCCTCTCACCTTCAAAAGACGAATAGCAACACGTTCATCTGATTGTGGCCACAGCTTTACTCCAGGAGCTAGTGGCTGAATCAATACAACCCTTTGATCCTGGAGGCCTCTCAGGAGACTTCGTGCAGATTTAGAATGACAGCAAAACAAGGAACCAATAGTGTGAATCAGAGTGTTATCTGAAACATGCAGCGGGACCATGAAGCAACAAAGGAGGAAGTTATCCTGGCAGGCTGTTTGGAGACTGTGGCCAAGACGGATAAAAGGTGTTAGCAGAGGCTTCTAGCCCTTGGCTGATGACTCCTGGCCTCCCAAAAGGATGGCTGAGAGCAACTGTCTGGCTTTCTGTGCTCTGAAGAATCAAAGTGCCGCAAATACTCACCTCATGACTGTGGAGATAACCCACACTCTGTAGCATGTGGGCAAACTGTGTTGAGACTCCACAGAAACCATAAAGAGATCTTTCATCTTAATCTAGGTTTAACTTCAAAGCTGAATTTTCATTATTTTAATGTGTATCCTTCAAAGTCTCTTTATCCTGAGGAGAAACACACACCATTCATTGAAATGCAATCATTTCAGCATGTAGGGCTCTTGCTTCATTGGCTCCAGGGAAGGATTTTTAACATGTGCTAGTGGTACAAATGCATCTGCCTGATTTTAGGCTAGGGGTCCATGACCAAGTCTTCCCTCCCATTATTTTTCTAATGGTCAATAGATGTTTAGTGGTAAAGGGAATGGATGGACCAATTGTGGTACTCCCATACATTGGGATAGAAACTGGAAATAAAAAGGAGCAAAGCATTGGCACACAAGTCATCCACGGATCTCAAATAAGTATGCTCAGTAAAGAATGCAGGCAAAAGGATCAAGTTCTGTATGACACTATTTGCATAAAATTCTAGAAAATGCAAGCTAATCTCCTGTGAAAGAAGGCAGAACCCTGGCGAAGTGTGATTAGCAATGATGTAAATAGAGACAGGTGGGAGGGGTTACAAAAAAGCAGTAAGAAACTTTTGGTTTGACACATACATGTTTACCATTATTATGAACAATATCAATATTGTTGTAGTGATGGTTTCACAGGTTTATGTATGTATTTTAACATGTAAAAAATGGTACACTTTAAACACTTGCAGTTTATTTTTTAAAATTTGTCTTGCAATTTATTTTAAGTTAATTTATATCTTAATACAACTAAAAAGTAAAATGTAGGTATTATCACAGTATATTCTTATGGCTATCAAAACTAATCTCATTTTCTCAAGTTTCTTGGTGGAATAGCTAACATTCTGTTCTCAGTGGTCCCAGGACAATATCAAACAGCAGTGACAAATACCAGGGTGGCTTTCTGAGACCAGGGTAGGACTCCCAGACACTTACCTGATCCCTCCTCTAAGGAGGAGAGTTCCACCCCAGGCTGTTAAGTTCAGTGAATTCAGAGAACATAAAGAATGGAGTCAAGTAGGACTTGGAACATTCCTTGGCACTTCCATCCTTTCCAGACCCAACTCTCTGTGATGAAATTTCTAGTCTGGTTGAATTTCAAGGATTTTGATTAATGTACATTTTCTGGTGGGTAGAGTTACTGGTTTCATCATTGATCAGACTTCGACTTTGGTTTCTCTCTCGTTCACTTTTGTCTGCCATGCCACGGATAGAACCTGGACCCTTCTTCCCTCCTTACCTCCAGTTTGAGAACTAGTGAATCACTCCTCCTTAAAAGCTTTTCTCACTTGGTTTTGAATATATCAGACTTCCTTTTCTTTTCTTTCTTTTTTCTTTTTCAGTGCTGGGGATTGAACCTAGGGTCTTAGACATGCTAGTCAAGTGCTATACCACAGAGCTACAATCCTTGATACCATACTTTCTTGATTCTCTTGTCATCTCATTAGCTGCTTCTCAGTCTTATTTATTGTTTCCTTTTTGTTTTCCAGATTCTAAATAGGAGTACTCCTGGTTTCAGTCATCATGCCTGTTTTATTCTCTGCCAAATTCATGTTTAGTGGTAAAGGGAATGGATGGACCAATTACCAATAGGTACTTTCACTGTGGTTCATGGTTATCAATATTATCCATATACTTCTGATGACTTCCAAATGTAATCCTCCAATCTGGGCCTCTCTCTAAACTCTAGTCATGTATATTCAAAGACTTACCTGACACTTTTGTTCAGATGTCTAAGAGACATTTAAACATGACTTAAACAGAACTTTGGATTTCCCCTAGCTCCATTAAATCTTTTATACCTTCCATCTTCCCCATCTCAATTATTGGCAGCTTTGAATGTGGTAATCTAAGACTTCTTGCTTTTGCTTATAACCACATCCACTTCATTAGAAAGTCTTTTTGGCTCTGTTTTCAAAATAAATCCAGAATCTGACCAATTCTTATTGTGTCTTTTGCTACCACTGGATTTATTCCACCATTATATCTTACCTGTGTTAATTCAATAACTCCCAAAAGCTCTCTGTGCTTCCACCTTTATGTCCCTATAGTCCCAGGAACCAAGTTTTAAATCCTAAGCGATTTCCTTTAACAGCTCTATTCAACACCTGCTTCCCCAGTAGCTTCATAACTTGCTCAGGGTGAAACCCAAAGTCCTCACTATGGTCCCTGGGGCCTGCAGGACCTTACCCCCTCCCCCACCCATCTCCTCTTGCCCACACTCCAACCACACGACTCCTAATTTTCAATTGAGGGTCTTTGCTATTTCTGTTTTCTCTGCCTGAAGTGTTCTTCCAGATATCCATTTTGCTCAGGTTCTTATTTCCTTCAGGTTTCTACTAACATCATCTTATCTTATTCTCAACTCCCTTATATCAAACCAGAACCCCCTCTCAGTCACTCCCTGCCCTTTTCGCCAGCTTATTGTTTCCATTTTTGCCTCCACAGCCTCATGTAGCATGTATTTACTTTCCTGTTTATTTTCTACCACTCTGCTTTCCACAATCCCAGTCTAGAGCGTGTGCGAGCTTGAGGAACAAGTTCTGTTTTCTTCATTGCTGTATTCCTGATGCATGGACAAAAAAGGCTGTCGATAAAATTTACTGAATTAATGAATGAGGTATTCTCTTTTCAATAAGGCAGTAGTTCTCAAAGGCTCCCTGATACATAGCATCAGTAATTTCTTCCCCTCCTTTGAAACAGTGGGTATACCATTCTTTAATTTAGATATAATCATTAAAACGTAATGAAAGATAGGGGTTCAGGACTGACAGTCATGGTTTAGAAGTATGAAGTATCCCCCAAGACTCTGGTATTGAAGACTTATTCCCCAATGCAGCCATGTTCAGAGGTGGCATTTTTGGGAAGCGATTGGGTCATAAGGGCTGTGATGTCCTCAGTGGACTAATCCACTGATGGTTAATAATTTGATGGCATTATGGGGAGTTATGGTAGAAATTGTAGGAACTGGGTCCTGGTTGGGTGAGGTAGGTCTCTAGAGATATGTCCTGGAAAGATTTGCTTTCTCTTTCTTACTTGTGCTTTCTCTCTGTCTGTCTGTCTGTCTGTCTGTCTGTCTCTTTCCCTCCTTCCTTCCTGGCTGCCATGCCATAGTGTTCTGCTTCAACTCAGGCCCAGATTAGTGGAGCACTGACACCTCTGAAAACACGGGTCAAATTTTTATTCTTCTAAATTGTTTTTCTCAGGTATTTGTCACAGTGTTGAAAAGCTGACTAATGCTCTAATACAGGACCAGTCTGATAAGTTTCATAGCAGCCAGACTGGGTGCTTTTGTCCAGTTGCCCAGAGACCACTGTACATGGTCATTTGATTGACTAACTTCTGAACTATATATGCCTCGTTATCAGGCTTCTCTAATTTCCAATTCCATGGTAACTACCCCAAATTATTATAGAGAATGACAACAGTCGGATACTTGTGTGTTTTTTAATTTAGAAATAACCTCAAACTTAAAGAAAAGTTGAAAATATCATTAAAAAAAAAAGAGAATTCTTTGTGATCTGAGTCATTTGGGAATATGTTGTCAACTAGTTGTCCCAACACTTCCAAATATTTTAATGCATATCTACAACAAACAAGGATTTTTTCCCATAACCCCAATTGCCACAGCAGGAAATTAACAGTGAGGCAATAACCACCATTCATCCCTCAATCCTCCTTCAAATTTCTCCAATTGTTCTGACAAAGTTCTTTGCAACAAGAGGATCCTATTCAGAATCGTGTTGTATTTAGTTGTCATAACTCTTTGGTCTCTTTCCATTAGGGAAATTTCAATTTTCCTTCGACTTATGGTCTTTTCAAAATAAAAAGCTGGTTATTTTTTAGAAAGTCCTTCAATTTTGGTGCACCTGATGATTCCTTACATTAGATTTAGGTTATGAATCTTTGGCAAAGATGTTACAGAGGTGACACTATTCTCACTCTGTGCTCCCAGGTGGTGTTTGGTTTTGATTTCCCAAGTTACCAATTTTGTTTATGCTGTTAATTTGATTAAGGTGATATCTGCTAGGCTTCTTTACTGTACAGTATTCTTTTGACTTTTACAATTAATAAATGTTTAGTAGGATGTACTTTAGAATTATTTAAAGTTTCCATTTCTCATCAACCATTCTATTCATTTATACACTTGAATTAGTATGGATTTGTAGATTCCTATTTTTATTAAAATAAGGATTCTTTTATTAAAATAGTTCTTACTTTTATTAAAATAAGAATTCTTTTATTTAAAAAAGATATTTTATTAAATTAGGTTACTAATAATTTATTACTATTATTATATATTCTCTGCTGAAACTCTTTTTATATTCGTCCAATGGTGGTTTTTTAGGAGAACACTTCTGTCCTTTTAACACGGTCCCATGTTTCTTTTAGTAGTTCCTTGTGTCTGTTTTGTTTTGTTTTTCTTTTTTTTGAAAAGCAAATGTTGCAGGGTCACCTTTTATTTCCCAAGCCCTGTATTCAGCCATTCTTAAGGAGTCTTACTTTCTTTTAGAAGAGGATATTCAGAATCCCAAATCTGGGTATCAGTCATGCTCATTGCTGTCAGAGTGTCATTTTCCCACTATCCTTAAGTGAACAGGCCCAGAGAATGTATGGATATACATAATACTCATGCACGCTTCTATTTTTATTTCTATGTGCATTTATATGTACATCAACAGCTATGGGTTCATACCAATGCTTTTAGTTTCAATTCAACATTATGGGTCTCATTCTAATTTTCTATTTTCCTGTTTGTACTTCTCTTCTCTGGTAGTGAGAAACTTGGCTTCCATTATCCTTGTTATGTGTTCTTATTCGATCAATCTCCCTGTGTCATCAGTTACCACCATCACCCCACCCCATCCCACCTCACCTGCCCCTGTTTCAACAAACTGCTCTGAAACATCCCCTCTCAGATGGATCCCTCCTCACTCTGCCCAGGCTCTAGTGCCCTGCACTGGGTCCTGACAGCTGCCTGCTTCCTATTGTCCAGGCCCTGACACCTTGCAATAGGCTGCTTCCTCTGTACTTCTCACCTTACCTGGCAGACCTCCTATGTGGATCAGCCCCCTACCAATCTGGTGAATCCCTGCTACATTTCCTTTCGATTCTGCTTAAGATGACCTACGAACTGATGGTGGTCTCAACTTATTGCAGCATTTTGATCTAAAGCTACACATTCTATCTAAGGTATGTTGTTTGCTTTCAACCAATAGTATGTTTTGCTGTTCAGGGTTCCACAGCCTTTTCAGACATAACTTTTGAAAAGGGATTGCTGTAACATTGTTTCTTTAATTAAATTGGTTAATTACAGCATCAGAAGTGTCCGATATGGCACCCACTTAAATGCAAAGTCGGGTAATTTTGTAAAGTTTGCAATAAATAGATCACAGGGTTCTCAAGCTGAGCCACAGAAGCAAACTTTCTGGGATGAGGGTATGCAGAATGGGTTGTGTTGGTTATTGATCTAGAATTGGAAGAATAAAAGTGAACTGACACTTCTTAGGGTTATAAATAACTAGCCCATCTTATTCCAAGGTCACTAGAGAGGTTTGAAAAATAAAACATGTGACAACAATATGTAGATATATGACTTCTGAAAACAATGGTTTTTCACTTACAGGTAAAGCTAAGAATAGTTAAATATTCTTGAAACCACAGAGAAAGACTTTTCTCCCCTCTGATCTCTAATGTGGTCTAGGAAAAACACCTTAGGCCCTTGAAGGCATGAAACACTGATTTTTATTATGAGATGGTGGTCATGATGTTTAAGAAGGATTAACAGATGTAAAGTGAAGTCTTTTTTGTGGCATATTCATTTGTGATGTCTGGGGTCAAGTCATGGAGTTTTGGGTGACTGTTTATTTTGTCTTTCCAGTGTTGATGACAGCTCTGAAAGATGTATCGAGCTAATTTCCTTGGGTTTCAGTCATCCCTTGCACCTTTAAGAGTCTACTAGGAAAGTATGAACAGAGGGAGCTCTGTGAGGTATCTCAGATGTTTTGTCACGATTTGTATTTTTACATGGAAAATACTTAACCATAAAGAGCCAAATCACAACCTAAGGCATTCTGGTGGTGCCAAATCATATGCGAGTATTCTTGCCCCCTCTACTTTTTGTGAATGAAGATATTACAGGAGTCTTAAGTCAGACAAACATGTGTTTAAGTCTACTTAGTGACTAAATCTCTTAAAAGCTGTGAATTACTGCATAATCCTGGATTTCCATTTCATAGTGATGTGATCATAAGCAAAGTTATTTAACCTTTCAGTGTCTATTTCCCCAGCTATGTCATGAATATAAAGTTTTTATAAAGATTAAATAAAGTAGTGTAGACATAGTCATTCACAGTACCAAGTATAGTCATTATGTAATAAATGCCTGCTAGTCTTAGCTGTTAGATTCAATTTTGGAATCACACTTTATTTTATTATTATTTTTTTAAATTTTGTAATCTTTCCTCAGGGGCAGCATATCAGGGACACTTTAGAGACTATGCAGTGATTCACAGTTCTGTTCTCTATAGTGGATAGGAGAAGTAGTTTTAACAGCTAGTGGAAATGCAAATACCAAATAGCCAAGATTTGGAAAAATTTGAGGACAGCTCAGTCGTCTTCTCTGTACCCTTGGGAAACACAAAGATTTGGAGGAATTTTTGAAAATTCAGGGAAGAGTGAGAGGAACTTTGTGTAAAACTAGTAGTATAATGTATATTTGTGCTGATCCATGTTGAAAACTTGCCGAGGTTGGAGACACAAATTCATATTTTTACTACTAGGTACAATTATGTGAGCATTCTCAGCAGTACTCGGAAACAAAGAGCAGAGGAAATCGGTAGTTAGGGTAAAACAGCTTTTGATGAAGAAGATATGAAATCTTGAAGACACTGGTTTGAGGAGATAGAATATAGTGTATGGCTGGGCAGAAAAGGAGGTGAGGTCAAAGAAAGCTTATGTATTAAGAAACCCAGGATGGAGAAATCAAGAGAAGGAAGTACTCATTAGGCTTAAAGACCAAGGTACTAGCTATAAGGTTAAAAAAGGCTAACATAATACAAAGCTTTGGTGAGGTTTTATAATTTTAATAGTTTAATATTGGAATACTTCTTGCTAATAGATTTTCATGATTATGATCTTCATTGGTCAACTTGGTGTTACTAAGTGAAATACCTAAGGCAGTTCACTCATAAATAGAAAAGGTTTATTTATCTCGCTGTTCTGGAGATTTCAGTCCAAGATTGGGTGTCCTCGGAGCTTTGGACCTCTGGCAAGGGTGCCAGATGCCAATGGTGAGGAGCGTGTGCCAGAGCAAGTGGATCATATCACAAACTAGGAAGCAGAGAGACCAAGAGACTGGGTCCAAGCCTGGAGACCAAGCTTTTAAAACATGGGACTTGGGGGACATTCTCCACATTCCAATCATAGAATGGCCACAAGAGTAGGTGGGGGAGAGAATAAGGAAATAGCACTAGAGTTAAAGAGGATGAACTGCAAACCTGAAGTGTTCAATGGTTATCCCTGTTCGTCTCAATATTGGTGGGACTCAGAAGTTCCCCAGAGTTTTTGAGTTCCTGTCTGAGAAACTAATCTCTTCTCCAGGGCCTGGGAGTCAGAAGTGATCTTGGTCTTCAAATGATATACTGTTGCTAGAAAAAGGAGACAAAGAAGGAGGAAGAAGAAAGAGGAGTGCAAAAAGAGAAATGGGAAGAAGAGGGGCGGGAGGGGAAAAGAAGAAACAGAAGAGGAAAAAGGGAAAGAAATAATCCTAGCCCAAAGTGATTCTTCAATGGCCTTGCAAATGCATTCCTGCCGAGTTATCCTGCCTGTCATGTTGAAATTTCTTTTGACTCAGGTTGTGATCCTGCTACCTCATACGAGTAGAAGAGGTTCAGCGTAGTTCCTTGACTTGCCAATCACGGTACAACGAAATGTGTTATTTACCTGGCAGGGGGGTTGACGCTTGCATAGTAACATTGCTCGTCTGCTGATGAGGAGGTTATTCTGGATGATGAGGGTGGACCCAATGTAATTACAAGGGTCTTTGTTGGTGGAAAGGGAGGGAAAAGAAGGGAGAGGAGAATCAGTGACGCCATCTAAGACTCCACCCACTGTTGCTAGCTTTGAAGACGGGAAGAGAGCCATGAGTCAAAGAATTTGGACAGCTTCTAGAAGCTGGAAAAGAGCTCCCTGAGAGCCTTCAAAAAGGAATGCAGCCTTGCGAACTCCTTGATTTTAGCCCTCTAGAACTTAAGACAATAAATTTGTTTATTAGGTGATGGGAGCCACATAGGTATTTTCAGTCACTAAGGTTATAATTTGTTCCAGCAATAGTGAAGCTAATACACACTCCTCCAAAAGACTTGGTCTCTACCTATCTACTGTGAGTCCTTCAGACCACTCATCCCTGGTCTGGGGACCCCTTTGCATCTGAGCCACTGTGGTTGACTTGGCCACCCTGTCTTTATGTAAGATTGGTGAGCTGGCATCCCAAACCTCTTCATAAATTCATGAGGTTGACTGTCAGCCAGGGAGACCTCCATATGGAGGCCAAATTCCTCCCGAATGGAGTAAGGAGGCCTGTTTCAGCCCAGAAGAGAAAAATCTTGGCTGGACTAGCCCAGTAAATTCTCCGGATGCCTGGCAAGCACCCTGGTTTGTGGCATTCTCTCACAGCTTGAGCCTCAGAATAGTATTCCTCCACCACAAGCAGCCTGTTCACATCAATTGGATAGATACCTTCTTGAGATACCACTTTCTTTGTTTCCTTTTGAGTGAGTGGGAGGTGGGCTAGTGAAGATGAAATTTTCTTAGTAGAAAAGCATGCCCTGACCTGCAGACCAGATGGTCTCACAAGCCTTTGTCGCAGTCACCTACCTCACTGTGCAAATGAAGGGACTTGTCAGCTGGGACCATTTTCCTTTGTGTGACTTGGCAAAGAGAAAAGCTGTCTATTAGTTTTCAAGTGGAGGTCTTGAAGAGGCTCCCGAAGAGGTCTGTCTGAGCCGGTGAGCAGCCAGAGAAAGCACTGGTAGAGCGGCATTAGGAAAAGTTAAGGAACTGGGCAGGGCAGACAGGGAGAACGGAAGGAATTGGGTCCCCTATGGCCCATTAGGGTACTCAACATTTGCGTTTGTATTTCGGCCCCCGTGAAGGGCTGGCCTGGGGACCTCCATTAGCGACTTCTTCTAGTGCGGGTCAGGGTGGCTCTCCCGGGTCTCCCCTGTTTGGACCGCCGGGGCTCCGGGCTGGGCGGGAGGAGCGCGGGGGTGGGAGTCCCGGAGGAAGATGCACCGAGCTGGCTGCAGGCCCCGCGGGCGGGCGGGCGGGCGGGCGTCCGGAGGCAGAGGGGTGGGGATCTGGGGTGGGGATCTGGGGTGGGCTGCGCCCTCCCGCTCCGACCCATTCCACACCCGGCCGAAAGCAGACACTGTCAGCTGGTTCACTCCCCTTTCAGGAGGAGGGAGGGGAAAAAGGTAGCTAGCCCCTTTCTGCTTCAAAATCTAAAGGGCGATCCAGGGCAGCTTTGCCGCCGCTCCCGCCCCACGCCTGGACCATGCACCCCTGCATCTTCCTGCGCGGCCACAGGCGAGCACTTGATTTCTGGAACTGAGGGCTCAAACTTTTTGACTTTGCTTCTCCCCAACAACTGAACCATGCCATGTGCCCAGAGGAGCTGGCTGGCAGACCTGTTCGTGGTGGCTCAGTTCCTTAACTTTGGGGCGCTTTGCTATGGGAGACAACCTCAGCCGGGCCCGGTTCGCTTCCCAGACCCCAGGCAAGGTTAGTGACTTTTCTTTATTTCCTTTTAAAACAGTGGTGGGGAGACATGTGGAAACTTGGTCGCTCCTTTTCCCTTCCCCCACTTGGTAGAACTGAACCCTGCACATCGCTTTCTGCTGAGTTTAAGGAAACCTGGGCTGGGAGCTCGGTAGGTAGGCTCGCCTTTCGCCGGAGCCAGCACTTGGGGAGAGGATAACAACTCCCACTGAAAAGTAGTGTCCCGCTGCCTTTCACACGGGTGACACTGCGGTCTTTGAAAGACTCAAGAGGGAGCTGGCAATCTCTCTCTCTCTCTCTTTCTCTCTGCCTTTTGTGTTCTCTTTGCTTTGTTTCAACCTCCTATTTTTCAAATTCTGAACAGGAAAAAAAAAATCATTTGTTCTAAAAAAATTCCAACTGGCCACTGGCGGTCATTGCAATGTTTGTAGTTAGTCTTAAACTCCTGGTCAGGGAAGGGGAAATGTGATTCCGCCCTCCTGCTGAGCACGCTTGGCTGTGTTTTGATTTCCTGGAAAGATTTAGGGTTGTGTTTTTAAAATAACAGCCCTTGTGGGGAAAATTTACCTCTGAGGGGTTCACGTTTCCCTGTCCTGCCTGGCAGCTGGCTGGTTCTCTTTTTGAATTTTGTGAAATGCATGTTATAGAAATCATTGGAGGAGTTGTGCTGGGGCAGTTTGTTATTTTAACATTATTACTTTTTAAGCCTAAATCCTGGGGTAAGGTAGTACTGTTGCTGGGCCTTTTTTTTTTTTTTTTTTTTTTTTTTTTGACTTCTAAGTTCAGAGACCTTTTTTTCCTGTTTGGTGGAGAGAGTTCATTGTGCCTCTGGTGAAGATAGAGCAAGAGCAATGGCCTGTGTGTATCAGCCCATCTGACCACTAGCAGGAACCTTCTGGGGTGCAGGTTCCATTGCTATAACCCCGACTTCATTGAGGAGAAAGCTGAAGATGGAAGGACTCGTGACCTCTGCAAATGGTCGATGGTTGAGCAAGGTTTTGAACCTGAGCCTGACTTGGACAATCATGCAGCACTACCCCATTGAAATAGTAGGTATAACACACACACACACACAGCACTGGGTTAGCATTCATTAAGTCCTCTGTTTGGTAACCATGTTCAGGTCTTGGGAAGTGTCCTTTTCTGACAATCTTTTAATTCCTAAGGCCACTTGAGTGGAAAAGCTTCACCAGCTTGTTCAAGTTTAGGGGATTTCTAGGCAGGGTTTTCTGCCCACGTTGCAAAGTTCAAACACTGTTGGGGAACTGGACTGCCCGCAGCTTTGAGAGCTATCTGATGCAAGTCCCTCCCTCTGCTTTACTTGGAAGCTGGAGCCTGCAAACACTGGGGTGAGATGTCAATCAGCCAGCAGTGGCTTGTGTAAACGTTCCAGATACAATCTCCCACCCCCAAGTTTAAAATAGCAGCGCTTGTTGTTCTTTGAAAAACAGTCCCTTTGTGAAAAGTCTCTCTTCTGGGGCAGCACAAACAAAGCCTGCAAGCACTTCCCAGGGCATTTGGAGAGGATTTGGTTCAAAGACACACATTCTCCTGCATTGGTTTCAGCCAGGCTTGCTGCATATCTTTGAAAGGGAATTCAGCCTGTTATGGAGTGGACATCTCAGCCTTACTAGTTCCTCTCTGGAAAGTGAGAAGGGATTTTCACCTAGTCACCTTTAGGGTTATATGCTGAGGATATTTAATATGGAGATTTAACATAAAGTGCTCCAGGCTTATTAGTGATGCACATGTATTTAAATTTTAAAATAATTTGTTTTTAAAAGCTGTTTCACCAATCTTAATTCATTAATGAATTTACAAGAAATCCACTCTTGGTGCTAAGGATAAATTTCTAAGCAGACTTTGTTATGGTTTAGATGTGAGGTGTTCCCCAAAAGCTCACATGTGAGACAATGCAAGAAGGTTCAGAGGAGAAATGATAGGGTTGTGAGAGCCTTAAAGTAATCAGTGAGATTAACTGAGTGGTAACTGGAGACAGGTGGGGTGTGGCTGGGTGTAGTGGATCATTGAGGGTGTGGCTATGGGGTATATATTTTGTATCTGGAGAGTAGAGTCTCTCTGCTTTCTGATCACCATGTGAGCTGCTTCCCTCAGCCACCTTCTCCTGCCATGATGTTTAGTCTCACCCTGAGCCCTGAGGAATGGAGCCGGTTTTCTGTGGACTCAGACCTCTGAAGCTGTGAACCCTCAAATAAACTTTTCCTCCCCTGCAGTTGTTATTGTTGGCTCTTATAGTCACAGCAGCGAAAGAGCTGACTAAAACAGACTTTCATTTAGAACTAAGGGGTACAGAGAGGAGAGAATTTTTCTTCTCTTTATAAGGGGATTCTCAAGTTTCCGGGGAATAGGATGACCTAGATTTCGCCCCCAAATGACATTTCATTTCCACTCTGACTACATTGTAAAGTTATACTATGGTACTGAACCTGTCAACTTGAAAGAAATCATCTCACTTAACCTTTTCATCCCTATTTTCACAGGTGAGAAATAGGAGGCCCAGGTGCTTAGAGTGTGTGTCAATTTGTATTTCTTAAGCACCTACTAAATGCCACCTCACTAGGGGGTTGAAGCAGGCTACACAGGGTCTTATAGTT
The DNA here is from genome assembly GCF_902686455.1 of Sciurus vulgaris. Classification (NCBI taxonomy): domain Eukaryota; kingdom Metazoa; phylum Chordata; class Mammalia; order Rodentia; family Sciuridae; genus Sciurus; species Sciurus vulgaris. Next base: position 142,996,001 of record NC_136466.1, read on the forward strand.
AGGAACGGATCCAGATAATCCAGATACTAGATAACCTTGAAGGTTCTTTCTCGTTCTCAGGGTTGGCCAAAGATAAAACCAATTCTTTCAGGGGCTAGACACCAGAAGGCTTGACTAATTCTGCCCAGTAGTTTCTCCACATCACTCGTTTGTGATGTAAGAATGTGCTGTGACTTTTCCAACGTTTCTTGATTCACAACTAAGTACCGAAACAAAAGGAAAGATTAATCTTGTACAAAGTATTCTACCTTTCTTCTACAACCAATAATATTCCCTTAAGTTTATTTGTTTCTGTAGAAATGCTCCTCAGTGTATGATGGGGTTCCATTCTGATGAACCCATTGAAGTTGAAATTATCATAAGTTGAAAATGTGTTTAATGCACCAAACCTCCCCAACATTCCAGTTTAGCAACACAGTGTACTATGAGGTATGACTTGTTTCCACTTGTGGTTGCCTGACTGACTGGGACATGGCTTGCTGCTGCTGCTGATCCTCAGAAGAGAATATCATACCAAATATCACTGGCTCTGAAAAAATAAAATTCAAAGTAGTTTCCACTAATGCCCATGACTTTTGTACCTCCATCAAGCTGACCATTAAAAGTTGGGAACCATCTACATTGTTTACAAGGCACCAGTCACTTCTGTGGTCTGTTTTTGCTGTTGACAATTCCATGCAATCAATAGGGCAAGCACTTTATCCCATGTTAGAGACAGGCTCCAGGGTGCACGGACTTGCATAAGAACAGAAGGAGTATTGCAGGGTTTCAAGACAAAAGCTATAATCATTTATTTATGCTATTTGCAAAAAAAAAATTTGCAAGAAGCAAATGATTCTATGTATTTTCTTAATGTAAGAAGAGACTTTGCAGTTTCATTGTGTTAATTATAGTAATCTTGTCTGGTGGGAAGATGAGTTTTCATAGAATTGATGAGCAAATCCAGCCTCCTGTGGAGAATCCTACAACTTTGAGGGGACTTACATGATTCTCCGCAACTTGTCAATTACTATAACAAAAGTACAGTTCTATGGTTATAGCAACCTATGGAAGATAATTATGAAAACAAACCACTGACTGTTATCACAATTTCATTGCCTTGTTTAGTAAGGGAGTCTTAGAAAACCAATTGCTCTTTTAGATAGAAGTAAACATAAAGAATAAGTACAGATTGCCCTCCTTCAACAAAGTTCCAAAATTGGAACTATACAGAGATGAGCATGACACAGAAATTGGTGGAATGTTCCATAAAAAAAAGAGCAACCTCAACTCGAAAAAGCTGTCAGGTAAATACTGTCTTCCCTCTCCCTCCTTTCTAAGCCAAGGATGAAAGATCTCTTGGTGCTTTATATTTTCAACAACTTGTGCCCATAGGGTTCGCTCAAAGTTTCTCATAAAGAACTAGGTTTCCAAATCTGATTTTGAACAAGGCAAATAAAACTTTTCAGGGTTTACCCTTTATTTCCCCAAACCCTAGTGCAGGTTGTGATGTAGTTTTAGAGCATCTCCATCCCCTGCCTTTTCCCCAGTCTTATTGACGCCCTGCTGGGGGCTATGCCATACAGACTACACCAAGATGGCGCCTGGCAGCCAGCCAGAAGTTGTTTTGCTCACATCAGCAGTGAGGAGGTTGATTAACATAAGCACACTCAGGTGATTTATCATTGGCTGTATTCAATTAAGTCCACGCACACAACGCATGCACAGGTGTTCCTGAGTGTTCCTGATCGTGCCTGCTTGTTTTTGACCTTTACCGTGATTAGACGGCTAGCTCCTCGCCTAATAATTGGCATCAGCCCTACCCTTCACCTCCTGGAGGGGATATAAACTGGCTCTCCTCCAGCGCCGGAGTTCCCGGATTTCCTGACTCTACAATAAACCGTTCCGAATTCAAGAGCCTCACTATTCGTTTGTCTTCCCCCACCAAATTGACTCCGCTGGACGGCGTCAACACCCCACAGGAACATCTGATCCTCAGTAGATCCTAAAGAAGTGGTGAGGACAGAGCTTAAACGTGTGGGCTCTGGGGTCAGATTGCCCTCACCCCACTTTATCTTTACAGAGATAGGAGTGGAGGCTAAGATGAGTGTATTACTTCATTTTCTGTTGCTGTAACAAAATACCTGAGACTGGGTAATACATAATAAATGAGGTTTACTTACCTCAAGATCAGGGGTCACATCGGCTCTGCTTCTGATGAGGGCCTTCTTGCTCTATTGCAGCATATGCATCATGATGAGATCAGGTGTGAGAGGGAGAGATCACATGGTGAGACAGGAAATGAAAGGGTTCAGGGGCCAGGCTTGTTCTTTATAGTTTGTTTTCGTGGAAACTAAACAGGATAATGTAAGAAGTACATTCATTCTCTCCAAGCATGGATCCCCAGTGACCTAACCATAACCGCTTCCACGAGGCCTTAGCCCTTCAAGATTCCACGATTTCCACACCCCCACACTGGGGACCACACTTCCAGCATATGAACCTTTGGGAACAAACAACATCTAAATCGTAGCCACAAGGGACACAGTTAATAATACTGCCCCAGGGAACTTTGAGGATTAGAGAAGACCAAACAAGTATACTCTTACTGTCATGTGTGACCATAAAAAATGATAAAAATTAGGACTACTGTTATTTCCTGACACCACCTTCTCCATCCATCACATCCCCTGTGGGTTCTGCTTTCTGCTGGCTAAGGGAATAGGTAACGAATCAACACAGAGTGCCTACCGAGAGGAAGCCACGGTGAACTGGGCTTCTCTCCTATCTCTGCCTAGAGATCTCATAACTATGAGATCACAGGTCACCACATTTCTGTCTTTAATACCAACGTTAGTGTTGAGCTAGTCAGTGTTACTTGTCAAGCATTGTTTTAAATCCATTGCAGGTATTAGGACGTTGGAGCCTCACGACCACCTTCCTTTGCTAGCAAATCAGGAGGGAAAACTGATAGTATCTCCCGTTACCATGTCTAATTAAGAGGCGGTTCTTATCTCCATGTATTGCTCAGTGAATTGAGAAATAAAGAAATCAAGTCATTCTTTCTTGGTCAGCTCATCATCCCTAGGAGCAGTGCTGCTTCCTCTAACTCTGTTTGCTCTCTTGGCATCTGTTCCTCTTCATGAACATGCGATTCCTCGGTTGAAAGCATGGTTTTGAAATAGGAAGCTCAGCATTTCAATCCAAGTAACGTTGCAGAGTGACTCTTTAGACTCAGTTTCCTTACCTATGCAATGGGCATAACAACTGATTCTGTATCACACGGTTGTTTTGAGTGTTGAATGAGGAAACCCTTATCATACCTGGCTGGTGGTTAGTGCTCATTAAACAGTTACTATAATTATTATCATTATATTATTATGCAGTCAAATTATGTTGGCTGTCTTTCAAAGCTCATTAGATCAAAAGCAACTAGGTAAAAAAAAATCGGTAAATTTGTTTGCTCTTTTACTCTTTAGGCAATAGATTTTGGGGCTTAGTCTTTTTTTTTGCGGTGCTGGGGATTGAACCCAGGGCCTTGTGCTTGCAAGGCAAGCACTCTACCAACTGAGCTATATCCCTAGCCCCTTAGTCTTTCATTTTATACTTTCAAAAATCATATTTAAGATTTTCTCTAAGATATATCTTCAGAAACAGTTCCTCCGAGGCATATTTCAAGTCAGGAAACTTATGGGAAAAGATGTATTTTTCTCCGAAAAAAATTGAAATAACTCTTTGACTACTCATTACTGTTTTTCTAACCCCAAAGTGGGATTATTGCATTTCTCTGCTGGATGGCCAGGGTGGCTGCACACTGCAGAAAGAATGTCCAGCCCATCACTTGAGGCTCACTCTACTCTCCAGCCTGCTTTTCCCTCCACCTTTACCTCCTGCTGACATCCCTCCTGATCTGTTACACCAAACTCCTTCAGCCTGAGAGGACACTGAGCTTAACTGCTGCTAACCCTGTCTCATCTCCAGGAAATGTGTGGAGGAGGCCTCCCCAAGGTTAATTCTTCCCCAGAGACTCAGCCAGCGGGATGGGCACAGGCAGTAGGCATTGCGGTGTTGGCATCCCTTCCTCATCTCCTCTCCTCAGTACAGCATAGAACCTAGTCCTTTTCACCTATTTACAAGTAATTGGGAAACAGCATGTAAAGACAAATTTCAAAGGGAAAAGTCATGCCCTAAAGAGCACCATCATTTTTACATATTATCTGCAAGGCTTGGTTCATGTGTATGCATGTGTATGTGTATCACACGTAGTGGTTGTAGTGAAGACACAATTACGTATTTATTACCCTTTGTTACTATATCCTATTGTTTCCATATTTATGCATAATCGCCATGTTTATTAAATATGCAATACATTGTTTTGACATATCGATTTACAAAAATTGTCTATTTAGGACCATTTTTAAAACCATGAGATTGATTTAAAATTGCACTTGTCTGCCTCCATTTCATGACAATTTGAAATTATTGTAGCTGTTTTCTGGGTATTACAAACAAGACATTTTTGATTCTTCTCAGTCTTGTTCAAAGAGTATAATATTTTGCTCAGAATTTATTTGTTTATGTTTTGATGTAGTTGCTTTTGGTTGTATTCACATTCATTTGCTCAGTAACAGCGTATTGGGAAAAAAAGATTTTTAGAAAACACTTGTTTCTCTGTTTTGGTGGAGATGCAGAGACTTGGATATGTAAAATGGTATTAAAATGAGATGTTTCATTTTGTCTTGATTTCTGCTGAGACCATAAGTGTGAGGGGGGGAAGAAAAGAGGTTAATGTCCCACACATTCACAAAGAGAATTCCAGACCATGTAAGCAGAGCTTGCAAAGAACTGATGTGACTCTAAGACTTCCCTTTCTTGTGCATACATGAAAGGCTTAAAGGTCAATGGAAAGATATTGGAGGGAGACTTTCTCAGGAGAGAGTGAGAGTACTGGGGAGTTCCCCTCTATTGTGCCCCCTTAAGGGGGCCTTCAAAGAGCTCAGAGAGTTTGAGGTGGGTTTGGGGATGAGCATGTAAGCCTGGACATGCACAGATAGACAAAAGACCAGTTGGAATGGCATTTGTTCACAGAGCCAACCACCAGGTTGGCCTTACAAGAATGTTATGATTTCCCTGACTTTGGGGGACTGGGAAGGGATCACGGTTATTTCCTGTGAGCCAGATTTGGGCCCCATGGGAAAGAACTTGGGTCATCTTGAAAAAATGCCGAAGAGAACATACTGCAGGGTGACGCAGCTACAATATAGGGGTGTCAGATGGAAAGACTGAGGGTGGCCAGTTGGAGGAGGAATTGCCCACATTGAGGGAACCTGGACAATCCCAGTGACGGAGGTCACCCAAAGCTCAGAGACCTACTCTTGAGAGCAGGGCTCAGCATCAGGACCTTGTCCACACTCTGGCAGCGTTGCCTGATGACAGCTACACTCAGTCAGGTAAGACCTTCTGCAGCGCACTTCCCTCCTCTGCTCCACCTGGAGCAGCCGGTCCATCATTGTGAGTGGCAGAAGAGAGAGCAGCAGGAGGGGAATACTGCAGAAGCTGGCCACGCCCACTTCGCCAATCTGGCCACGCCCCTCTGTATTCAGGCCTGAGCTTGGAAGGGCCGGGAAGTGCCAATACTAAATCTGCCCAGACATTTCTGGGGAGTGAGTGGGAGGTGCAGGCAGACTGTCATCACACTCCTCAGTTCATGGCACACTAGCATCGTTGATTTGTACAACTCTTTTTTTGTTATGTATTTGTACATTTTTGTCCTTGGTTCCCACTCCCATTCTTCTCCATGGAAACCCATTTTAACAGATTCCATATGTACTTTTTTTGTTTACACATGTTCTGAAAATCTATTATTGTGTGCCTCTGTGTGTGTGCCTGTGCACGTGCATGAGTATTTGCCACTAATGTAAATAGCTCTGTATTAACTTGTCTTTATTCTTATTTTTCATTGAGCATTGTTTTTAAGATTTGTCCTTGTCGCTATGCGGTAAGTTGTGCCTAAATGTCCCAGTTGGAAGGAATAGGTCTGAACTTTTACACTTAAAAATTGAGACGATCTATTAGTACCTGAGAGTGGAAACTGTCCTCTGCCCCGTATTTCATCCAAGGTGGAGGAGGACGGTTTTATAAATGATGTTTGAATGCAGCTGTTTCCTGAGGGGGAAGCTCCTTTAAACTGTACCCCATCATGTCCAATTCGTTTAATCCACTGGCTACAAACATGTTCATTGATACATCGGCTTATATGAACCAAATCCCTGTGATGTGAAGATTCTGGTCTCCAAAGTTTCAGGGATAAATAGGATAAACAGCAAAAGGCCATGTAAAGTCAGGCTGCTCTGGGAGGTACAGACAGGAAGGCCCTGAGGGTGCAGGGGCAGGAGGAAGCACTGCAAAGGTCATCAGGAGATGAAGAGAAAGAAATTGAGCTTCATCTTTAATGCGTAAACAGGATTTTGATTAATGCAAAACATTCAAACCTTTGGGAAAGTAACACGAGCAAAGTAATGCAAGTTGGAAGGTGCCAGGGTTCAGCTGTGAGGTGGCAATAGAATGTTTTCTTTTTTCTTTTTCTTTCCCCCTTCCTTTCCCCTGAAGCAAAAGATTAGTTTATTTTACTAAATGGTTAATGGTTTGTTTTGCTTAGTCTGTAATCCAGAGTATGACTAATTCCTAGCTAGTTAGGTCCTGTGTTATTCTCCATCATCAAAATAAGGAGGCAGTGGTGGGGATTTAAATTTGGGTAAGTCAAAGGCTTACCTTTTGTGTGTGGAGGGAAAGAGTGTTTCCCTGTTTTTGGTACCAGGGATTGAACCCAGGGCTGCTTAGCCTAGCCACCTAGCCACACCTCAGCCCTTTTTATTTTGAGATAGAGTCTTGCTAAATTGCTTAGGGACTCTCTAAATTGCTGAGGCTGGCTTTGAACTTGCAATCCTCCTGCCTCAGCCTCCTGAACCGCTGGGATTATGTCTTGCACTTTTAAAGTGACAGTTTTCCTATTTTTAAGCCATTGCCTCAGTTCCTAATATATTCTTTCACCATTTTGTGTGTGTGTGTGTGTATATATATATATATGTATATATATATATATATATATATTTTTTTTTTTTTTTTTTAAGAGGCAAGACTCACCGAGTTGCTGAGTCTCACTAAGTTTCTGAGGCTGGCTTTGAACTTACAATCCTTCTGTCTCAGCCTCCTGAGTCGCTGGGATTGCAGGCATGTGCGAGCACTCCCTGCCTCAAGTTCTTTTTAAAGCAGTCTGTGCGGCCTCACGCTTAGGCTAGCATTGGTGCAGCGTTGCCAGTGTGTGTGATGGGTTCAGTATGTTTTTTACTTTTTCCTCCAACTTGACTTAGTGGGAAGTTCCTGGGAGCATTTAAGCACCTTGTTATACGTGGAGCCCTGTGACTTGTATCAATGAATTCTAGACTCATGATGTCCTGATTTTGGAGTGGTTATCAAAATGGAGGAACTTTAGATTACATAGAGGGAAATGAGAAGGGAGGTGGGGTATGAAAAATGGTGGAATGAGACAGACATCATCACCCTATGTACATGTATGATTGCACAATGGTATGAATCTACATCGTGCACAAGCATAGAAACGAAATGATGTACCCCGTTTGTGTAAAATGAATCAAAATGTAGTCTGTAAAAATTAAAAAAAAATAAAAAAAAATTTTATAAAAGGCACCAAAGACAAGTTAATACAGAACTATTTATATTAGTGGAAAATACTCATGCACATGCATATGCTGATCTCATCACTTTTCTAATGGTATTCTGAATAGATTTATGCTGATCTTACATCATCCCTGATAAATTATTAATAGCCAGAAGTCCTTTAGTGTCAACTCCGACTGCCGTGTGTCACCAACCAGAAAGCACTGTGCAAATTTGAGTTGCTTGGGGAAATCGATATTGATGGTGTCCATATGGTTATCAAACTAGGATCTGAGTTCCAAGTGGCAGTGAATTTGTCTTGCTTCAGACTCAACCTGGCTCATTTTTTTTTTTTTTTTTTTTTGTCTTTTTTTCTTCCAGAACGTTTTATCAAGACCCTGCCAGAATACCATGTGGTGGGTCCTGTCCAAGTAGATGCCAGTGGGCATTTCCTGTCATATAGCTTGAACCATCCTGTCCCCAGCAGCAGGAGGAAGAGAGACTTGGGTTCCTCAGAGGACTGGGTCTACTACCAAATTTCACATGAGGAGAAGGACCTGTTCTTTAACCTGACAGTCAATCAGAGATTTCTTTCCAAGAGCTACATCGTGGAGAAGCGATATGGGAACCTCTCCCATGTTAAAATGTTGACCTCCTCGGGGCCTCCCTGCCATCTCCAGGGCACCGTTCTGCAGCAGGGAACCACAATTGGGACCGCAGCTCTCAGTGCCTGCCATGGACTGGTGAGTGCTTGGGCCAGTCATCTGGCCCCTGCCCCAGGACCTTAGAACTTTGGCCTATTAGACCCTCTATCAAAAGGTTCACAGCTGCATCGATACATGACAACTGAGCCCCTGTGACGTCATGATCTTGACCTTCAACGGGGTTGGAGAAAGGTGATTTGTATGGGAGGTGCAGAGAGTAAAGACACTGAGGGTTTAGTGCAAGGGGACCAGAGGGGAGCATGGGGTGGGATCGGGGGAAAAGAGGACTTGAGTTGTGTCTTCAACCTCTGGGTCAACTCCAAGGTGTTGTTCACTGGATGGCTGGCCAGCACCTTTGGAGTAACCTGAAGTTGAACTGCTTTAGGGTCTTACTAATAATAGTTGTGATAACAGTAACTGTTATGATATCATAATTGACTGTATGTGTTCCACAATCAGATTTCATGTGGCATCTTAGGCTGTCAGTGGATCCCTGCGCACTTCTATTCGTTATCTGTAAAATGGAGATAATGATGGAACCAGGCTCAGTGACTTCATAAATATGACTTTACTGAAGCAGATACACCCATGTTTTTAAAACACCAGGCACTAGACTACGTGGTTTATGATGTGGTTATGTACATTGTCCTACTCCCCCTTTCTTAGTTTGGAAATATCAAACAATTTTATTGTCCAAGTTAACTTAAGCCTGAGTCTTTCTATTATTATACACCACCTCTCAAAGTGTGACTAAGCTTCTTTTTCAAAATGTAAACCTGCATTTAAAAGAAGTCCTGTCCCTTTTTTCTCCCTTTATTCTAGCAGCAGCTGCAGTGACGGCCCTCTAGCAAGTACATGGCCGAAACGTTTGGGGGCCATGTTGACACTTTTTGAAGTTTTCCTCTTGTTGGAGTAGAAGGCAGATACTGGTGCTCATAGCATGTGCTGGGAGGGTGACTGCAGGGAAGATTCCAGAGATCTGAAGGTGATAGGTAGCCAAGGTTTTCTAAGCAAAGCAGCTAGTGACATTGCTTTCTTACAGAAGACACTTGACCCAAATCCTCCTCCCACCATTATTGCCACTTTGCTAAGAATTTTTGTTCTTCAAAATTTTGGTCTGTGTTTATCTTGTATCTGCAGAGTTTGCCTTTGTTGGAATACTGTGGGAACGCTCTTGTAAACATTGTATTGTTGTTGAAATCTTCTGAAGGACCTCTGGGGATGAATTGCTATGTACAGTAAATGGAAAGAGGTTTTTTAATGGCTTTTTGTGTTCATCTGCATGTTCAAATGTAGATATTTAGCATTGCCCCTAATTAGATCTTAAACATCAAAAAATCATGAATGAGACCCTCTTCTTCATTTTGGTCTCTTGTCGTGGTTGATTGGACTGGGGGACATTGGTGCTCATCCTCTGAGTTCACTCTGGCTTCACTCTGGCTTCATGTCACCTCTTCCCTTTGCAATCCTAGGTCTCTCGTTTCTGTAAGACAGCCACGAAATCATCATTGCCACCTGACCCCCTTTCTCTGACTCTGCAGAGGAGAAGAAAGAGCTGCAGATCTGGGAGGATGGGCACACAGAAATAAAGAATCCAAGAGACAAACATGCAAAACCCACACTGCTCTGGAGAACACTAATGTGGGAACTCATTCTGTTCACTAGACATGCAAATAATTATCATGCTAATAAGAGCCTAGAAAGTTAAAACCCAGGTGCCTCTTCGTGGGTTAGAGCATGGTGGTCTTTGGACCAACAGAAACGGTGGGTGTTTATTAGTGGTATTATCCAACATTGCCATAAAGTAACTGTTCTCTTAGGTGATTGTAGCAAGCAGCCAAGGGTGAGATCTGCTCTCAAGTTCTCCCTGCTTTCCTCTTGTACTTTCTAAGGAAACTACGTACTGTTCAGCATTACTCCAAACTTGGGTGTATAATACTGGGACCTTTTTAATGTCACAGAGCCTCAAAGGAGCAGTGGGAACCACCATGTGGGCATTTTCAGGTTCAGATTTCAGATTCCTTATGCGTATAGGAGGACAACATGATAGCCAAGATGATGGAAAGTTTTTAGAGCCCAATCACTGACTGAATGACTTCACCAGAAACACTCCACTGGGACTGTTTGGGATTTTCACTTTGATTTTACAATTTTGAGGTGTTATCAAAAAGTCATCAAAACTCAAAATGAATGTCTTTCCTTCCTGTGAGCATACTTGCTGGCCAACTTTAAATTAATTTGCTAATATGCCAATGATTATAGATGCATACTTAGAGTGACCTGTAATGGTTTGGATCTGGAATGGTCCCCAAAGGCTCATGTGTAGAAGACTTGATTTTTGATGTGGCAATGTTAAGAGGTGGGACTTTTGGGAAATGATTGGATCACAGGGTTAAAACCTCATCAATTGATTATCCAGATGTGAGTCTACAAGTGGATTAGACTATTGGAAGGTGGTGGAAATAGAAGGTAGGACCTAATTGAAGGGAGTGAGTGGGTCCTTGGGAGCATGCCAGTGGGATCAATATATTATTCCAGTTCCTTTCTCTCTCTGCCATGTTCTTCTTCCAGAATGTTCTGTTTTACCACAGTCCCAGAAATATGGAGCCAGCTGACCATGGATGGAAACCTCTGAAACATTGAGCCAAAATAAAACTTCCTCCTCTAAGTTGATTTTCCTAGGCATTCTGTCTGGTGATGGAAAGCTTATGAGTACCTGGTCCTAGTCAAAAGGATAGCAAATGGCCCTGTATCCAGTTCCTCTTGATCACATGTCTGGAGTCTGAACTCTGGTATATTTGCTCTCCCTTTCACCCAGGGATGACCCCACACTAAAATTCATAGGGTGGCAGGCTTAGGATCTGCTGAGTCTAAGCCTCTCACCATTTCAAGGACTGAGTTGGCATGAGGAAAGTCTTTCTTAGGAAGGAGATACTAGCATGTGACCCAAGACACCTGCCTTTCGTTCCTGGAGCTCTGGCCAAATACTGCTTCAGATGGATCATTGGAATAAAATATTGAACACTGTGCCCTCTTGGAGTTGTCTGTGATTTGAGGCTCATTTAATTTCCCTTTGAGCACACCCTGATGGGTTCAAACTAGAGACCTTGGAAAGGTCCCCTGTGGGAAGCTGTGGACAACTTCCTCCCTTTAAGGTCCTCTCAGGCAACTCTGTTGCCCTCCATGGCTTCTTCCAGGGTGAGCGTGCCCATGTCCCCTGCTCCGCAGCCCTCCTCTGTCTCCCCATCCTTTCGTAGCCCTTCTCCCTGCAACACTTTCATAATATTAAAATTATGGAATTCACTTTTTTTAAAAAAAATTATTTGTTCTCCTTAGTCTTATATGACAGTAGAATGCATTTATGCACTCTGATATATCATGCATAAATGGGGTACAATTTCTCCTTTTTCTGATTGTACATGTTGCAGGATCACATGGGTCATGCAGTCATATATGCACATAAGGTCATAATGTCTGTTTCACTCTACTGTCCTTCCTACCCCATATCCCTTCCCCTCCCTTCACCCCCCTCTACCTTATGAAAAGTAACTCTATTCTTCACCCCCCCAACACCCCATATTATGAATTAGCATCTGCATATCAAAGAAAACATTTGACCTTTGGTTTTTGGGGATTGGCCAACCTAGGTGCCCTTCAACATATGAATCGATAAAGAAAATGTGGTACATATACACCATGAAATATTACTCAGCCTTAAAGAAGAATCAAATTATGGCATTTGCCGGTAAATGGATGGAGTTGGAGAATATCATGCTAAATGGAATTTGCTTCTTTTGAACAGTTTAGATTTTTTTTTTTTCATTCTGAGTTCTTTGATGGAGAAGTTGTATTCTTTCATCAGACTCTGAATTTGTCTTTAAAAAAAAAGTAAGAATCCCAGTGAAAGTGGTTTTGGGTTTGCTACTGACAGAGTCCCTATTAGGATCGGTTCCAACTGAGTTTATTTATTTATTTATTTATTTAGTTGTTGATGGACCTTTATTTCTATGTGGTGCTGAGGATCGAACCCAGTGCCTCACACGTGCTGGGCAAGTGCTCCACCACTGAGCTACAACCCAGCCCTCTGAGTTTATTTTTAATATTTCAGTTTATTTGGGGACCTAGTGAAAAATGTTAAGACTCGACACTTGTGAATGATACAGGACTGGGGTTCTAATGTTTTGGGGTATCTACTTCCACCAGTGACTTGGTTTAGGCACTTATGCTCTGGACTGTGTATCTGGGTCAGTAAACAGATATTTTTTTCTGTTTATAGTCAGGGCATTCTTTAATTCCTGCTCATAACATTGCTTAGCTACAGCTTTATTAAAGTGAATACTGTTCTTGGCTCTGTCATAAACCTTTGCCTCAATTCTAGCTCTCTTTGGGAATTAAATCTTGATTCCTAATCTGCATGGTCAGGGATCTTTCCAGGGCCATCCAGCTTCAGCCTCCTCAACTATGGCTTTAAACTTTCCTTTCTCATTTGGCTCCTTGAGATTTCCTTTTTTATTTTGAACTCCAATGTGTACTAAATTTTTGAATGAGGAATTTTCTTAGCATTTTTTTTTCTTTAAAGTCAAACTTTTAATTTTGAGATAGTTGTAGATTCACATGAAGTTTTAAGAACTAGCACAAAAAGATCCCATGTGCCCTTCACCTAGTTTCCTCCAATGGCAACATCTTGTGAAATCACTATGCAGTATCACAGTCAGAATTTTGACTTTGACGCAGTCAAGATGTCAATGTTTCCATTACAGGATTTCCTTGATGTTGTCCTTATAGCCATACCCATTTCTCTTCTCTCCCCGCATCATCTCCTATGTTTATGTTTTATGTTTAAGTCTGTGATCCCTTTGGAGTTAGTTAATTCTTGGATGAGATATGAGACTTAAGTGGGGTTCATTTCTTCACTCCCCTCCCTTCCTTCCTTCCTTCCTTCCTTCCTTCCTTCCTTCCTTCCTTCCTTCCTTCCTTCCTTCCTTCCTTCCTTCCTTCCTTCCTTCCTTCCTTCCCCTCTGTCCCTCCCTTTCCTCCTCCCCTTTTTTTCACTTGTAGATGTCCAAAGGTTCCAGAACTATTTTTCCAAAAGCTGTCTTTCCTCCCTTAAATTGCTTTCACACTTTTGTAAAAATCAATTAGACATGTTTCTGTGAGCCTATTTCTAAATTTCAGCTTCTGTTTCACCAACTTCCGGCAGTTTTCAATACTGTGACTATATAATCTTGACATTAGGTAGACTGATCTCTCTCATTTCATTCTACTTTTTCAAATGTGGTTTAGTGATTCTAGCTCCTTTGTCTTTATAAATTTCAAAATAATCTTATTTACAAACAACTTGATGAGATTTTGATAGGAATTATATTAAACCTGTATATTAACTTGGGCAGAATTGATCTTTGCTATGTTGAATCTTGCAATCCATGAATCATGTTTGTATTTTAATTTATCTAGATCTTCCTTAATTTTTCTTTTATTACTATTGTGTAGCTTTCAGCATACTAGTCCTATGTATTTTTTTTTAATCTAGAAATGATTTAAGTATACAAGAGTTATGCATAGCTTATATGCAAATATTATGGTATTTTATTTACAGGGCTTAGACTTCTGTGGGTTTTGGTATGTGGGTATGCTGGAATCAATTCCCCTTGTATACCAAGGGATGACTGTGTGTATGTATCTCATATCTATTCATCCAACTGTGGGCATTTAGGTTTTTTCACTACATTGACTATTGTGAATAATTCTGCAAGGAGCATCTCTCTTCAAGATAGTGATTTCAATTCCTTTGGATATATATTTAGAAGTAGAATTGCTGAATCATATACTAGTCTACTTTTAGTTTTTTTTTTAAAGTAATCTCCATGTTGTTTCCCATAAAGGTGGTTCTAATTTACATTCCTACCAACAATATACAAGGGTTCTTTTTTGTCCATTTCCTTACCAGCAATATCTCCTTGTGATTTTGATTTGCACTTCTGTGATATTAGATGAAGTTAAGTGCTTTTCATAGAACTGCTGGCCATTTATATGTCTTCTTTGAAAAAAATGCCTATTCAAATCCTTTGCTTATTTTTAATGTGTATTTTGTTCTATTGATTTCTATGAGTTCCTTACGCATTTTGGATATTAACCTCTCATTGACTATATGATTTGGAAATGTTTTCTCCCATTTCACAGATTCCTTTCATTGTGCTGACTTTTCTTCTGCTGTGCGGAATCCTTTTAGTTGGATGTACTTGTATGGTCTTGCTTTGGCTCCTGTGCTTTTGGTGTCCTATAAAAAAAAAAAAAAAGTCATTGCCCAAGTCAGTGTCAAGCAGAAGCTTTTAAATCCATCACTTCCATTTCTTCCAGATAATGTGCCTGTGTGAGCTGCTCTTTTTTATTCCCCTGTGTCAAGTCCAAAGTGGGCCGGAGGATATCCAGTTCTGCCCCTGAGGCCCTACAGGTTTCAGGGACTAGAGGAAACGAAGGTCCCATGACCCTTGGTTCTCCCTCCTCTGTCGAGAGTTTGGGAGCTGCCGGGGGTGGAATTCTAAATCTCACTCTGATGACCTTTGTCACAAAGAGTCTCCTGCCCACTTCTCTTACCTGCATCACCCATTGCACTGCCTGTCTCCGTGGGCGCCGGGCCTTTCCCGCGAATAGGGTAGTTAATTTGAATGGAGAATGAGGCTCTCAAGCAGAGTTAAGTAATTGCCTTGTGTTGTTTGTCTCTTCCCTGGTCAGAGTGTATTTGGAGAAAAATTAAGAAAACTTCTGTGCGAATTTATCCCTTTGGTTTGTTCCCTCATGCTTATTCCCAGTATATTTTGTTTTGTAGAATTTTTTGATTCCGAATCATTCTCGGGGAAGGATAGACGTTTCTTCTGTGCTGAGTCTCACTGCATCCCTGTTGGGGAAGGACAGGGTTTGCTGGAATGACCGTGCTTTATTCACAGGGGGTGTTTTGGCTCATTGATTCAGAGCCTGTTTGGAGAAGGGTCTGTGTGAATGTGAACCACGTTCCTCTGCCTCATCCCTGTGATCTGTGATTTCTTTTCAGTTTGAAGAACTTCAGTGTCTTTTTGTTTGACTCCTGTCTTACAGGCTTTAAAATCTGTGACTTGTCTGGAAAGTTGTAGCAAGAACCGTCTTTTTAGTCACTGCCTTATCTCTGACTACCCTTTACAAACTGTTCCCATCTGGAAAATATAAATAATCACCCTCTTTGACCCTACTTACTGCACACAGTTGTTGTAGATAACAGCTTTAGAGTGCTATAGAGAGGTACTTCAGTTCCCTTATTGTCTTACAGGAGTAACCATGTTTCTTTACCCAAATTGTTGGGACACTTCATTAAAACTGCTGCTTTCAAGTCTTCAGTGAAATTTGCATTACTAGTGGGCATTCCTTTTCATGGAATTTGATGACTCCCAGCACCATTGGACACCATTAATTATTCCTACTTGAAATACATTTTCTCTTTGCTTTAGCGACACCATGTTATCAAGGGTTTTCTCTAAATTGCACCTACAGTTCCATCTCAGGATCCTCTGCTTCTTTCCATACAGTTAGCTACTAGAATGTTCTAGACTTTCATCTGCAATTACTCTTCCCTAACTTCATATCCTGCCCACCTCCACCAGTCCCAAATCAATTGGTCTATCTATCTTTTAATCAATTGATCAATCATTTCTCCATCTAGGAGCATCTATTTATCTAATCATCTAGTTCTCTATCTTCATCATATTTGTCATCTATTTATAACATCTATCTGTCTCTGGGTCTATGTAAATAACTCTCAAATATACACATCTGACTCCTTGGATCTTCAACATTGTATTTACCCTTTCCATCTGGATGCCTAATGAGAATCTCAAATTTCCCATGTTCAAAGCAATGCCAAGGACCTCTCTCCTTTCATCTTTCCCATTTCTATACTTATCAACTCCATTCTTCCAGTTGTCCAGTTCAGAACCCTTGGAGTTACCCTTTCATTGACTCCTCTCTTCTTCTACTCAGTGTCTACTCTTATCAGTGAATCTTATTCATTCTATTTTCAAAATATGTTCAGAACTGACCTCTCCTGTGATCAGCATAGCTAACATTGCATTTTCTCAACAGGGGCAGTTTTACTCTCCAGAGGATAGTTGGCATTGCCTGGAGACAGTTTTGATTGTCAGAACTGGAGAGGAGGAACTCACTTCTGCCATCGAGTCAGTAGAGGCCAGGGGTGCTCCAATGCACAGAACAGCCCCCCACAACCAAGGATCATCTTATCCAGCTGTTGGTAGTGTGGAGGCTGAGAAGCCCTCTCCTAGTTCTGGTCACCATCTTCTCTCATTTGGATCCTACATTCGTCTCCCTGTGGCTTCTTTTAATGGTTTAAAATCATTGTTCGCGTGGTGGCTGGGTTGGATTTCTGAAGCAGTGCCACTCTTCTGCTTCAGTCTTACGCTGGCTGCCCATCAAAGCAGGATCCAGTGTGAATGTCTTGCCCTGGCTCAAGGGCACCCTCTGATCTAGCACCACCCACCTGCCCGCTCTCTCTGAATGGCTCCTGTGTCATGCTACAGATGCTCGACCTTTCCTTTGCTTCTCAGGTGTACCAAGCGCATTCTCCTATCACAGCTTTTGTACATGCTCTTCCCTCCGCCTGGGACGCTCTTCCTCAGACTTCCACATAGCTGCTGCCTGTCTTTCCATCTCAGCTTAAGATCTTCCCCTGCCAGTCAAAAGAAAGTAGATTTCTCCAGTATTCCACTACCCTGCCTATTTTATTTTAAAAAAGAATTTATACTATCTGATTTTCCTAATTTATTTTTGCTTAATTTTTATTTCCTTCACCCTTTTTTGTTCACACATTTAAATGTATTCATGGTAACATTTAGTAAATACTGGTGGAATGGGTGAGGCTTTGTACTGCTCCAGGTTCTTATGGGCCTTTGCAGTCTGTGGTTCCAAAAGGGGAGTATATTTCCTCAGCTCCTAAACAGTGGCTTAACACCTACCTATTGACTGTCACCATACAGTCTGGTCCCTGAGCCACTTCTGATGGGCTCCAGGGTGCTGGCTCCTCATCATGGCGTCAGGACTTCTGATCCGCTATTCTGAGTTTGGCCTAGCTTTGTGGCCCCCAGCTGACAATCACCTGAGGACCCCATAGTCCACGGCCAGCACGTTCCCCAAGCCTTAGTTATACGGTGTTGATAGCACTGGGAGAAAGTGAATGCACACACTTACCAGCAGATCTTTTGCTGTGGAGCTGCACCAAGTCCTCACCAGTTCCCCCTCCACCAAAACTCCCGGGATTCTATGGACAAAGCAAATCTACATCTATTTCCTGAAACATTGGGGTCTTTACTTTAGATCTCCAGGAAAAACTGCTTGAGATGTTATATAAGGGCTCAGCTCTTATAAATTCATGTAGAGAAAAACATTTCTTCTGTACACACATCCAAAACTTCAGTGACTCATTTCTGCTGAAATGTATCCTCAAGAGCCACATGTGAAAGCAACCCTTCATTTCTTTGTTTTGCTACCTTTGCACTGAGCTGAAGAAGACTTTCATTTTTGTCCCTAGAACAAATGGAATGTCTACTCCAAAAAATAAATTTAATCCTCCTCCTCTTAGAATGCAGGACACCATGGGGCTTTGACTTAGTCTTCCAACTTCTAACCAGGAAGCTCTTGTTTAGTCCAAGAATATGCTGTTACTATAATTTGAACTCTTTAAATTTTGTTAGATGCTAATTTCTAGAAATACAAGATTTAGGCATTCTCTGTGCTTGGTTGTGTGAATGCTACAAGTGAGGATCAGTGACGTTTAAAAATCTGTGCCTTGTGGTGACGTCTTTATTGGGGGAGGGGTGTGCTTCAGTCCATGTTAGTCCCTCCAGTGCCCTTCAGTCCTTGGCAGATAGAAAGTCCTACTGGTTCCTTTTCCATGTACACAAATAACGTAACTTTCTGCCCTCTTGTTCATGAACTCAGGCTGAAGACTTGGCGGTGTCGCTGAGGAATGGAATTCACTGGCAGAGCTGTGTGGGAAAACTTGCCCCTCAAGCCTTCTTGCCTGTCTTCTGGTTCTGAATGTCATGGCCCCTTTGTAGAATCCACTCTGAGTTGTGGGATGCCTGTGTCTCAGGGGTTTGTTGTTCCTCCCCAGGGGGAGGGCAATAAACGCTTTGTTTATCTCCTAACTCTGCTTCCAGGCTGAGGAGTCCTCCCTGACCCCTGACCTTTGCCTTGTCTGGTCAGCCCCATGCTTACTCAGACATGAGACTTTGAAACCAGGCTTCTGGCTGGCGGAAATTCCTCCCCTAGCTACAAATGCTCTGTGAGCAGGCTCACAAATCTGAGTGACGTTGTTTTTTTCCCTGCCTCCCTTTATGTCTGTTTGCCTACTTTCTACTTCATGGGGTTCATTCTGTGGATCCCTCCATGACAGATTGGAGGTGGGAGAGAACCGAGGAACCCATGCTTCCAGAAGCAACATCATTTTCATCCTTTGGCTGGTCTTGATTCAGCGGCCCTCTCTGTGGTTCAGGGATGGTGCTGGAAAAAGAATGTGGAATGAACCTCTGCTGTTATTGGCAGCAGGGAACAAATATCCCATTACAGAGTTAATGACCTGGCTTAGGTGTTGACACAGATGCAACACATAGACCCATCTCCGCTCTGGAGATTTTACTTTGAATCTCATTCCTATTTTCATTACAGAAACTGAAGACTAGGTGGCCAGAATCTCCATCTAGATGTTCTTGCATTAATATTTCTGTTCTTTTTGACCCAGCATGAATCCTAGGTCTAGGAAGTTTAAATATGAGCCAGACTACCTTCTTCTGAAAATGTTTCCATTACTGACAGGACTTTGAAACACAGAGAGACAGGATGCCTGAGTTTTATGTTCTGTAAAAATTAGAGAAAAAAGTTTTACTTGATTGTTGAAGATGATCTTTCAGTATGATGTGACTGTTGTGTTTTTAAACAGACAATCTATGCAAAGCAATTCCATGGATTTGGGAGTCTGAGGAGCTGAGTCCAAGGCCAAACTCAATTGCTTACTAATTCTCTAACCCTAGACAAGACTTTGCCTCTTTGGTTTATTATTTTGAGCAAACTGAATTCTTATGACCCATGTACCAGGAGGATACTCATCACCTGGGAACTTGTTAGAAATGCAGCTGATCAGCCAGATATGGTGGCACATGCCTGTATTTACAGCAAATGGGAGGCTAAGGCAGAAGGATCAGAAGTTTGAGGCTAACCTAGATAACTTAGTGAGACTCTGCCTCAAAATAAAAAATAAAAAGGACAGGAATATAGCTCATCGTTAGAGCACTACTGGGTACAATCCTCAGTACCACCAAAAAAAAAAAAAAAAAAAAAAAAAAAAATCAATGTAGATTCTCAGATCTTACCCTTGATCTGCTAAATCTGACCTGACTTTTAACAAGATACCCAGCTTATCTGTGCATTATAATTTGAAAAGCATTGACCCATCAAACTCAGAGACACTTATTCTATTTCACTTTTTACCCTTTTATAAATTGTGTCCTTGGGGCAAAATTATTTGCCTGAAATCCTAGTGATCCTTAGACGTAGAAGCAGAGAAGGATGCTATAATGATCCCAAAGCTGATGGGTGAAGGAATGTGGCTTGGCTTTCCATCACTGTGACAAGGGCCAGAGGAAAAAACTTAAAAGGAAGCCAAAGTTTATTTTGACTCACAGTTTCAGAGTTTTCTGTCCATGGTCACTTGGCTCTGTTCTTTTGGGGCCTTATTGGTGAGGCAGAACATCATGCTGGGGAGCTTGTGGTAGCTTACTTCATGGTGGCCAGGGAGCAAAGAGAGAGGACAAAGAGGCTGGGGTTCCAATATCTCCTTTATAAGAAGCCTCTCAGCGGCCAAACTTCCTTCCACTTGACCCCAACTTCTGAAGGTTCCATCACCTCCCCAAAGCACCATAGACTGGCGTCCAAGCCTTCAGCCTTCAAACCATATCATATCAAAGTGGAGTATTAGATAATGCAATTCAGAAAAAGACTTAGAAGATACACAGGGCTTTGGAAATCAAAATAAGATTGCCTCTAGTGGCCAAACATACATGTACTTCTGTCCTTGGCAGTGTTTTATGTTAAAATCCATGTCTTTGTGGGGACAAATCTTACCAGAACACCTGCTGGGTTTGTTTTGTTCTGTTTTGTTTTTCAGGTTTTTCAATTCTCAGCCATATGGTGAGTGTGTAAAGCAATAATTTGATGTTTTGGAGTCTCCATTTGAGCGGTTGAGAGATTTTCTTGGCCAAGGGAGGACTGGGACAGACAATGAGAGCTGGCACTGTTTACACTTTCATTCCCATCCCCAAGATTGACCTTGTTGATACCAAGTTTGGGTTAAGAATGAGGACACCTTCATGTTATAAATACTCCTTTAAGGGTTTATAAATGTGGAATTTTCCAAGATGGTAATCAAAGTTTGCATATGAAAGGAGGCTGGCAAAACAAGCTAGCCTTCCTTCTTAGTTCTGGGAAGACACTCTGTACATAGGGCTGCTGGCAGCAGGCACCTGGTAGACAACAGGAGCAGAAGATGTGGCCTTTGCTCCTAACTGTGGCCACCTTACTTCTATTAAGTTCTGTATCCCTGACCAGATGAACTGTGGGTTTAGAGAAGGTTTTCGGGTTTCTCTTCCCATGTCTCTATTTGTTAACAGCATAGCTGTCCTGTCTGCCTTTATTGATTATGCCCTATTATTTATTTTTAAGAACTTCCAAATAATCAAACAAAAACCTTTCTCTCAACAAACACAAAAAGGCATGACATTCTGAATGTTCCTCACATGGTCTCTGTGTTGGATTTGCTGATTTCTCTCTTTGTGCTATTTCAGACATTAAAGAGAGTGACTTTCATACCCTAATGATTCCTACCAGACCCACTTTCTTTCCCTTCAGACTGCACAATTCATGTAGACATTCCTTCATAGTTCTGTAGTTACACTGGGAGAACTGTAAACTATTTTGAGAAACAAAGTTATCAGAGATAGATAATTTACTACTAACTGGTCCCATTTGATGTCATTGATTTCCCAACTTTCCTTTATTGGTCCCTGCTCCCTGACATCTCACCACACTGTTTATGGCAAAATTTTCTCTAGAATTTGTTCCTCATTTGATTTCTGCTTTGATGTTAAGAAATGAGGCACACAGTTTTAAAGTGTACAATTTCCAGTCTCTTACTGGGTCATCAGATGGATATCACTGTCTTTCTTACAAGTGTTCTTCCTATCTTTTAGCAAGTCTTTTAAATTCTTTTGTTAGGTTTGCAACTGAATTTTTCTCTTTCTGTTCTTTTTAATATTTTTAGCTTATTTCTGAGGACTGATTTTTTTTCCTGGTTGTGGGTTTCTAGGCTTTCCCTTTGGCTTTCCTTTCTCTTTCTTGATCTTGCTGTACTTCAGTTGTTTAAAAACATATTTGTAGAAGAAAGATTGAAGTTTGAGCTGTTAACTAAAATAAGACTTAGGATCAATCAATAGCTTCTTATTCTTTTTTGACCTCCACATAGCTTGATTGGAAATGGGCTACTCATGGCAAAGCTTCCATCTATGTTGGAGTTTATTGCAGGTAAAGGATCAGATTGTGGTGCATCTCTATGTGTGTGTGTGTGTGTGTGTGTGTGCCTGGACACACACAGTGATCAAAAGATTCTTTTCCATTGAGCTGCAGCTTCTGTTTAGAATTGTGGGAGGAAGATAACTAGTGAAGAATAAATCCACATAAAATGGTTTTATTTGAATCTCTGGTGCAGAATAAACAGATGTAACCAGTTGGGATTACTGAGAAATTGTAAAAGCATGCTGGATAATCATTTATTTGAGATTACATTGATCAGAGGGCAATCTGAACTTGGAGGATGGATGGGAGGAGAGAGTGGGCACTGATCCAGTTTCCCTTCTAAGTGGGTCTGTTCTGTTTGGAAGGTTGTGATAACAGTTGCCTTGGCAGGGAGGGAGTTGAGTTATATTGATATGTAACTTTATATCTTTCCTCTGGAAATGATTCTTTTATTAGTTAATTCTTAATTTAATTGTTTCAATAAAGACAATCAAGTTTCATAAGTAGGCTTTAAAAAATAATCTCTAGACAAGTCCACTGTGATTTAGCCTTAATACTTCAGAAGAGTACTTTGTTGTTCAGAAGCATTGGACTTGGAATCGGGAGACCCAAACATTATGTCTGAGTGTTCCTGTCTAGCCCAACGCTCTAAGGGAAGTCCCTTAACACTCAAAATTCCAGCTTCCTTGTCTGTGAAATGAAGGCTGAATGATTTCTAAGATACCATAGACTCAGGAATTTGGATGAAGGACATGCCCTCCTATGGTGATGTGTGCAAAAATAGATATATTGTTTTCATTGTTTGTTTTACTTGTGGGGGGATAAAAACCCCTCTTTGAAAACTGAAACTCAAAATGTGATAGCAAAAAGTAGTGTTCTAGCTCAAGTTGTACATGGCATAAATATTTCCACTGTAACATTTTCTGAGTTGTGGAATCTAGGAAGAAAGAAGCAAAGTTCCTCCAGTTCGGTGACTCCTGGGAACATGGACTCTGATCATCAAACAAGCCAACTGCAGTGAACTCCATTTTATCTTTTGTAGCACTCAATTTTGTATGATCCTGTCCCAAAGTCTTCAAACCTGAGTGGGTAAACACTTCCTTAATCAGATCAAAACTTTCTGAACCTATTAGGATGTGTATGTTGTGGATGGACCTGGAGACCATCATGTTAAGTGAAATAAGACCCAGAGAGTCTTAAGTTCAAACGTTTCCTGATATGTGGAAACTAGACCAAAATAAGGAAGAGAGGGAGAGGAGAGGGAGGGGGAGAGGAGAGGAGAGGGAGGGGGAGAGGAGAGGGAGGGAAGGAAGAAATAAAAAAAGGAAAGAAAAGAAAATAAAAAAGGAAAGGGAAGGGTATGTGACGCCGTCCAGCGGAGTCAATTTGGTGCGGGAGACAAAGGAATAGCGAGGCTTCTGAATTCAGAACGGTTTATTGTAGATTCAGGAAACCCAGGGACTGGAACCTCGAACCTGGGGCCTCGAACTTCAAAACCCGGTGCTCTAGGAAAGCCGGCTTATATCCCCTCCAGGAGGTGAAGGGTAGGGCTGATGCCAATTATGCAAAGATTAGGCGAGGAGCTAGCTGCCCAATCATGGTAAAGGTCAAGAGCAGGCATGATCAGGAGCACTCGGGAACACCTGTGCACGTGTTGTGTGCGTGGACTTAATTGGATATGGCCAATGACAAATCACCTGGGTGTGCTTATGTTAATCAACCTCCTCACCACCTATGTGATCAAAGCAACCTCTGGCTAGCTGCCAGGCGCCATCCTGGCGCCCTCAGCAAGGCATATCCCCCAACAGGTGTGTGTCAGGGGGGCTTTCATGAAAATGGAAATGAGATCAGTGGACTAGAGGAAGGGGATTGAGGGGAAGGAGGGATGGGAAAGGGAAGAATGGTGGAATGAGTCTGATCAAACTTTCCCACGTACATATATGAATACATTACAGTGAATCTCACCTTTGTCTATATTCATAATGCACCAATTTGCTAAAACTATAAATAAATTTAAGAAAGATCAGTAGAGTAAGGGGAATGGGGGAGGAAGAAAGGGAGGAAAGGAGGAGGTACCAGGGACTAAATTATATTCCATGTTTTTATAATTATGTAAAAATGAACCCTAATATTGGGTATTGCTAAAATGAACTAATAAAAATGCAAAAAGGAGGAGTATTTATCAGGTTCCCAATGCATATTCGGTCTGTTGTTAGCAGGATATAAGGAGATACATAGAAATATATGTTGTAGCTCCTTGATGGACCCCCATCAAGATACATGGCCTGAAATCAAAACTACCCTAAGAGTCCATCTCACCCCAATTAGAATGGCGATTATCAAGAATACTAGCAACAATAGGTGTTGGCGAGGATGTGGGGAAAAAGGTACACTCATACCTTTTTCTCATTGCTGGTGGGGTTGCAAATTAGTGTAGCCACTCTGGAAAGCAGTGTGGAGATTACTCAGAAAGCTTGGAATGGAACCACCATTTGACCCAGCTATCCCACTCCTCGGCCTATACAGAAAGGATTTAAAATCAACATACTACAGAGATACAGCCACATCAATGTTCATAGCTGCTCAATTCACAATAGCCAGACTGTGGAACCAACCTAGATGCCCTTCAATTGATGAATGGGTAAAGAAACTGTGGTATATATATATATATACAATGGAATATTACTCAGCCATGAAGAAGAATAAAATTATGGCATTTGCAGGCAAACGGATGAAACTGGAGAATATCATGCTAAGTGAGATAAGCCATTCTCAAAAAACCAAAGGAAGAATGATCTCGCTGATAAGTGGATGATGACACATAATGGGCGGGGCAAGAATGGAGAAAGGAGGGACTGTATAGAGGGAAAAGAGGGGTAGGAGGAGTGGGAGGGTAGGGGGAAAAATAACAGAATGAATCAAACATTACCCTATGTAAATGTATGATTACACAAGTGGTATGTCTTTACTCCATGTACAAACAGAGAATCAACATGTATCCCATTTGTTTACAATAAAAAAAAGAACACAAGCAATAATTACCTTATGGTGATATTGCATTATTAAGTATGATATTAACTGTAAGGATTTTGTAGAGTTAAAGAAGTTCACTTATACTGCTAGTTTGCTGAGAAATTTTATTATAAAAGGTATTGAATTTTGTCAATAGATTTTTCTGTATTACTAATTATTTTTATCCTTTATGTTCTTAATGTGATACATTTCCTGAGTGACTTTCAAATAATAAACCTATCTGGAACTCCAAAAAAAAAAAAAAAAAAAAAAGATACCTGGCCTGTGAAACCTTCACACAATTCCCTTCTGAATTGTTGAATTTTGTGGTGCTTATAATTGCTCTTCTTAGGGGATGGGGGAAATATGGGACCTGAAAGGGAGCCATCTTCCTAGAAGGTGAGTATTTGATGTAGAAAGATGAGGGGAAATAACAGGTTTCAAAACTCGATTCTGTCGCTAGCTTTGGGGCTGTGACAACATTCCATGTTTGGTTTCATTTTGAGGATGGAGGAGCAGAGGGATCAGGAGTCGCTGTTTTTAGGTGCCTGGTGTTTAGGTGGCCTTTTATTTTAGGAGTAGATTGATCTAGTTCAGCAACTACATGAAACATCGACTAAGTGTTGGAAATTGTATGTGACACTGGGAGTAAAAATGGGGAAAGAAACTGAAAACTTGAGTTTATGTTGGGAATTTAAGTCAGGTCCACAAGTTGGGAACCTGGCATAACTGACTCCCTTGGAACCTACCCCATGATGCAGCATTTTCTCTCTTACAGGATTGATATATGCTCGCAACAAAATACATGTAAAACTATGGTCATAGCAGGGTCATTCGTAATGGCCATAGCTGGAAAAACCACACCTCATCACTAGGGTGATACCTAAATTGTTCTGTATTCACACAATGGAATAGTTTGTAGCAATGAGAATATAAAGTTATTGCTACATGCAAAAACATGGATAAATCTCATAAATGTAATGGTAAGTGGCAGAAGTCAGACCCAAGATTTCATGCTGAATGAAATCAAGATATATAACATTTTAAAATGGCAGAACTTGTTATCATGTTACAAATCCCCTTTCCAGGTACCACCCAAGTACAATCTCTACCCTGACTTCCAATACCCAAAGTTAGATTTGCCTTTTTGAAAATCTTACTTAAATGCAGTCATATGGTTTGTATTATTTTGTGCCTGGCTTTTTGTCTCGACATTATTTTGTGATTATTTGCATGACATGGGCTGGAAGGTGTTTAATTTACTTAAATGATATTATGTGTTTATTTCAATATATTCGCCAAAAGAAATAAGACAAGTAACACTCTTTACATGTGGTTTTTAAAAAAGTTATTTTTTGTTTGTTTTAAGAAAATATTTAACTTACAGAAAAGATGCAAGTATAGGACTGAGAACTTAATTTTTGTTTTCTGAACTATCTGAGAGTAAGTTGCCTACTCAAAGTTCCCCTCTTTGAATACTTGAGGATATATTTCATACAAACAAGGATAATCTTTTGCAAAACAAAAAGACAACCATCAAAATCAGAAAGCTAATCGATTCATTACTGTTGTCCAATGCTAGGCCTCGTTCAAGTTCTGCTGCTAGTTTTATAATGTGATTTGTGATGAAAGGGATTCAGATTCACATGTTGCATGTAGTCATCATGTCTTGTCTCTTCAGCCCAGGGCAACTCCTCCATCTTTCATTGGTCTCTACAACCTTGACACTTTTTTTTTCTTGCATTTCATGAAGGTAATTTTTCTGGACTCTCAATAATATTGCATTGGCTCATGTGTCTACCCTTAAGCTAGTGCCACACTGTCTTACTACTTTGCAGTCAGTTTTGAAATTGGGGAAGTGAGTGCTTTTCAACTTTGTTCTTTTCTGGATTGTTTTGACTACTATGAGTCTTTTGCATTTCCACATGGAGTTTAGGATCAGCTGGTCAATTTTTTTAAAAATTTTAAAATTTTTGTTGGTTCATAATAGCTTATACATAAGAGTAGGATTTATTTTGACATAATTATAAATGCTGGGAGTATAGTTTGCTTCGATTAAGTCCCCAGTACTTACCTTTATGCTCCCTCTCCTCCCTTCCTCATTCCCTTATCTCTTTCTATTTATTTACATTTTTAAAAATTAGTGTCTTGTGGCTATACATAATGGATTCACTCTAGTATATTCACACATGTATTGGAAAGCTAGGTCAGATTCATTCCACTGTTTTCCCCTTAACCCATCTCTCCTCCCTTCCCATTAATCCCCTTCTTCTACTCCCCTGATCTTTTATTTTGATGGCATTCCCCTTCCCATTTCTTCAGTTTATAAATTTGCTTCCAC
The DNA here is from genome assembly GCF_902686455.1 of Sciurus vulgaris. NCBI lineage: Eukaryota > Metazoa > Chordata > Mammalia > Rodentia > Sciuridae > Sciurus > Sciurus vulgaris. The sequence goes on from NC_136466.1 coordinate 143,023,319, forward strand.
ATGTCAGAGAAAACACTCAGCCCTCAACCCTCTGAGTCTGACTTATATCACTTAGCATTATAGTCTCCATTTTTATTCATTTTCTAGCAATGACATGATTTCGTTATTTTTATGGCTGAGTAATACTCCACTGTGTACATGAACTATATTTTCTTTGTCCATTTTTCTGTTGAAAGGCACCTAGGTTAGTTCCACAGTCTGAATATTGTGAATTATGCTGCTATAATCATTGATGTGGCTGCACACCTTGACACTTTTGAAGATTAGTGACCAGGTGTTTTGTAGACTCCCCTTGGTTTGGCTTTGTCTGATATTTGCTCATGAGTTATTCAGATTATACATCTGTAGCAGAAATAGCCAGAGGTGACCCTGCATTTTCTCACTGTGCCCTGTCAGGTGTCATGTACTTTTGGTTTGTCCCATTGCTGAGGATGCTCATTATGATTACTTGATTAAAGTGATGCTTACCAGGCTTCTCCACAGTGAAGCTAGTCTTTTTCTGTAATTATTAAATATTCTGGGAAAAATACTGTGACCAAGCCAAGTAATTATTCTGTTTATCATTGGTTTTTCAGTTTAATTACTCATTTATTTATGTTAATATGGACTTGGATTCCTGTCCAAAAAATAATTAATAAATGTGTATGTATCATTATTTATTATGATATAAGGTATCATTATTTGTGATGGTGCTCAAGTTATTTCAGTTTGTCCCTGAGAGCACCTTTGATCTGACTTCTGTGTCCTTTTGACTTGTCCTGTCGTTCTTGAAGCTCTCTTGCTTTCTGGACCTGTAAGATGTTGTAATATCATCTTGTACTTTTCCAGCTCTAGACTCATCTCTCCAGAGAAGCTTGTTTTTCCCCTCACGGAGAACAGTGTTCAGAGACAAGGACCTGGGTCCACAGTGTCCTGTGGCTCTAGATGTGGCTGTTCCAGACCCCTCAGTGCAAGGGGCTAGGGACTATGAGTGTGCACATACATACATACGTGTAAATCACAACACGGCTTCATTTACAGTTGCGAGTATATCTATTTATATGTACAGAAAATTATGAATTTACACTACTACTTTTTATTTCAGTCCAACACCATAGTATTTATTCTAGTTCTCTCCTTTTCCATATTTATAAAATTGGTTGGCAGTGCCAATACTGGCTCTCGTTCTCCTTAGCTTTTTATCAGTCTCCCCGTTTATAAGCAGTGTCCTGGGGCTACCATTGCTACGCCCACATCCTCTCCAGCCTGAGGTCTCTCCTCCATGTGGCTCCTGCATTTCATGCTGGCTGTCCCTGATGCCTGGGGTTGATGCCTTCTCATCCTGCTTGGGCCCTGTCCACTTTGTAGGCCACGGGGCTTTGGTTCCCCAGCTGGCTCCCTCCCTGTGGGATTTTCCACCTCACTTTGCTCGGGCTCTGAAACCCAGTGCAGCACCATGACCCCCTCAACATGGATGCCCTTTTATTTTAGCCAGCTTTTTCGTTGCTGTGACTAAAAGACCCAACAAGATCAATTTTAGAGGAGGAAAAGTTTATCTGGGGGTTCATGATTTCAGAAGTCTCAGTTCATAGACAGCTGGCTCCATTCCTCTGTGCTCAAGGTGAGACAGACCATCATGGAGGAAGAGTGTGGCGGAGGGAAGCAGCTCATATGATGACCAGGAAGCAGAGAGAGAGAGAGAGAGAGAGAGAGAGAGGTCTCTACTCACCAGGTACAAAATACATTCTCCCACAATGACCCACCTCCTCCAGCCACAGCCTCCCTGCCTTCAGTTACCCAGTTAACTGTCAGAAGATGAATTCACTGATTGGGTTGAGGCTCTCATAACGCAGTCACCTCTGAAATCTGATTCACTGTGTCACACATGACATTTCAAGGGACACCTAATAGCTAAGCCATAACACCGTCCGCCCTGCTCAGCCTCTGGTTCCGTCTCGCTGCCCAGTGCATCCCCGCTGTGCACAGGTCAGTCTGCTCAGGCTGACGTTCTGCCTAAAGTCACCTTAGCAATTCTCCCACTGCTCCCTCCTTACCCCAAGCCCATGTGGACATTCAGTTGTCCTTGCCCTCCTTAAGGACTTAGGACTGAGCTGTGAGGAAGGGAAGGATGGGGAAGGAAAGCACTGTTTGTCCAGGTGATCACTAGAGGCCCTTCCAATTCATATATTCCTGTCCCCTGTAACTGTTCTAACTAGCGTCCCACCTCTACCCTGGTGTTCCTTAGTGCTTAGCAAGTCTGGCTCTGATTTTGTCACTGCACTAGCTGTAGCTTCCTGTCTTTTTGTTCACACCCTGCTGTCACCCTGGCTTTCAGTACCAAGGCCACAGTTCTGGTGTCCTGGGTCTCTTGTCCTTATGTGGGTCACCTGCAGGGCCTCTGCACCATCTGTTAGCTGGCTCAGTTGGAGAGGCTGCCCTGGCCTGGTGCCTGCCTCCCATTTCCCTGTTTTTCCAGCTGCCCCTGGTGTTTTCTCAATAGTTCCTCTGGGAGCAGTGTGGACATTAAGTAAACTGTGCGCATTTCAGCATAAAAATGTCTGTTTTAAAGTGGCAGTGTGGACCACTCCACTTGAAAATTTCTTTTGCTCTAAAAAGCTTCTATCTTATGGGGATCTACACTTCTGTTAATCCTTCCTTTATCAACTGTACTTGTAGCAGAACCATCTCCAAAGCAAATTCTGTTTTACCACTGATTCTGCTGTATAATTGGAGACAGTTTTTCAATGAAGTACCTTTTCAATTTATGTAAGTTAGGAAGAACGGGATTGGCAAGAGAGATGGAGGAACGCTTGAAAAGGTGTAAGGAGAGCATTTCACCACATCTATTCTTCCTCTTGTAAGTTACAGATGAACATTTTCAAGCACCTGCTGGTCCTCTCCACCTAGATGTCCTGACAAAGTAAAATCATGATGCTTTCATTCTAGAAATTGGAACAGTGTCACTGAGAGGTGGTTAAGGAGACAAGACTGAGTTGTCATCTGATCGCACTGGTGATGTTAGTGCCATTTAACCTGGGCTTCCAGGTATGCAGAGATCATGGAGTCAGAAAGGGATGGTGTAAGAGGAAAGTAAAGAGGTGTCAGATAAGGGACATCATGGTGAGCAGGAACCACAAGTGAATTCAGAGTGAAATCCAGAATCTGTGCCCTCCTGCAGCCCTGGCTGAAAGACTCTACTGGGGAATAAAGCATAGAGGCTCCCCTCTCCCAGAAAACCCTGCTCAAATCTTTAAAAAAAGGTTTTATTATATATAATTGAAGTTTACAATATAATCTTATGGGATACATACAGGTAGCAAAACAGTATTGTGGAGCAAATTAACATATCTATCATCTCACAAAGGTACTTTGTGTGTTTGTGACAAGAGCAGCTAAAATCTATTTATTTAATGAAAACTTTGAAAATAATACAGTATTATTAACTGTAGTCATCACAGTTGTGTGTTGGATCTCTAGATTTGTTCATCCTACACGTCTGCTACTTTGTATCTTCTGGCCTATAGTTCCCCATTTCCTCTCCTTCCTCTCCCACCTGGAAGTCACTATATGATCCTCTATTTCTGTATTTTTGAGTTCATTTAACTTTTTACATTCCATGTATGTTTTAGTTAACTTTTTTGCTGCTGTGACTAAAAGATTTGACCAGAAAAATTGTAGATGAACAAAAATTTATTTGGAGACTTAGGGATTCAGAGGTCTTAGTTCAAAGACAGCCAGGTCCATTCCTCGGGGCTCAAGGTGAGGCTGAACATCATGGCTGAAGAGTATGGCAGAGCAAAGCAGCTCACATGGTGATCAGGAAGAGAGGTCTCCACTTGCCAGATACAAATATATACCCCCAAGCCATGCCCCCAATTCCCACCTCCTCCAGCCACACCCTACCACCTCAGTTACCAGTTAATTCCTATCAAGGTATTAATTCACTATTTGGTTTAACACTCTCACAACCCAATCATTTCTCCTCTGAACCTTCTTGCATTGTCTCATATGTGAGATTTTGGGGGACACCTGACATCCAAACCATAGAAACATATAAATAAGATTTTGCAATATTTTTCTATGTCTGTCTTATTTCACTTAGCATAATGATCTCCTTTTCCGTTCATCCATGTTGTGACAAATGGCATGAACTCCTTTTTAAGTCTGAACACTACTCCATTCAATACATTTCTTTGTGCATTCATCCATTGACAGACACTCGGGTTGTGTCCATTTCCTAGCTTTCTTGTACAATCTTGTCCCGTTCTTTTCTTTCTCCCTGTGTGCCTGGGAGTGAACCAAGGCCTTGCATGTGCTAGGGAAGTGCTCTGCCACTGGGCTAAGCCCTCAGCCTCTGCCCCACTCTTGACCACTTGGTAGCATCGAGTCTCTGCTCCAGTGTTCCTCTTTACATGGTATTGTTGGGTTCTTTAGAATGTCCGTCACAGTGATGGAGGGAGGGCAGAAACCATAATGTATTACACACAAGAAAGAAAAGGAAAGGATTAAGTTTCAAATGTAGGCTATTATTTCTGAAGGAATAAAAAAAATACAGGTCAATGGATAGAGGAGAATAAAAGATGACTGTGAATTGCTTCTTTTTTCCTCTTTGGAAAAAAGCCACAAGGGAACCAGAGGCTAACCATGCAGAGAGCCTTCTGGTGAAATACTCTGACCCAAAGTCAGAGGGTCAAAGACCCAAAGCAGTGAGAAGACTCTGCTTAGACAGAGGTAAAATCCCTTTATACTACAACAGTGAGGATGAAGATGGAGGTCGGGGAGCTGCAGAAAGCTGTGAGCTTTGGGCAGGAAGTGTTGGAACTCCCTGGTTCCCAGGGCCACTGAACCCCAAGGACTAGTCAGGGCTGGACTGTGGATGTCAGGCCCTGACTAAATAGCCTGGGGTTCAGGGAGAGAACCCAGCTCTAGCAGTGCTGGTGGATGAGCCAACAGACGGTGTTGAAGGTTGGTTGCACAGAGCTAGGGTGGGAGCAGCTCAGCTCAGCAGGCTTGGGAAGTTCTACCCTCCCCCAACTTGAGCACTGCGTCAAACTGCAGGCCTAAGTCCCTGGAGTCTGAGGCTGATACTCGGACTGGGTCAGACTTACAAGGGGCTGAGTTTGCAGGCTGAAGATTTTTCCCACTCTGGCCAATTGGCCAGGGTCTCATATGATAGAAGGCTAATCTAATCTTTGACTTCTAGCTCTAGGTTATGCTGCTTTTTGTAAAGAAAAACATTGCCTTGGGAAAAAAATTGCATGCAAGTAAATATTCCTCTCGAACTTCGTCGAAATGTGGCTAGGCTTGTTGTCTTTCTGAAAATTGAACTCACTTAGGCTTTGTCGAGGATTGACAGTGAGTGGGACATTCATGAGTTTGTTTAAAAATATTCATCTTTTCATCAAAAACTACATTTAGGAGGATAGTTTTGAGTTCTTTAGTGGCTCAAATTATCTTTTTTGCAGTGTCCTTTCCTCCAAAGCTAGTCATTTGATTCTACCATCTAAAAAAATGGGAGAACTTTCTTCTTTTCATTTCATGAAGTTACCAAGTGTGACATACTGTACTAAGGCATCTTGGACAAAAGCAGGGGAACTGGGCTGAGTTAGTATTGTCATTCTGTGTTGTTTCAGAACTCTGAATGCCCTTCTTGGATGGGCCTGGGGTGGGAGTGGTGGGAAGGCTGGGAGGACACCTTTGTAGGAGTTGTGGAGTGGTCAGTCAAACCCATGGGGCAAGATGTTTGTTTGACTTTGGTGGGAACCAAGTAGGTGTTCTCTCTCTCTCTCTCTCTCTCTGCTTTCCTGAGCATGGGGTGCAGGTGGGAAAGGAAACTGACTTGGTTCCCAGGGAACTCAAGATGGAAATTCACCTTGACTTAGTGTGACTCAGTAATCTATAGACATGGACAAAGCACATGCCAATTAGCATGGTGGTAAAATGTCTGGCACTGCATATAGCCAAAATCTGGTCTAAAATGTGGTTAGCCTATACTCTCTTTATTGATTAGTGGGATTTGGAGATCAAAGATCTCTGCCAATGGAAGCTCACACTGTTTACATTACCACTCCCTCCTTTGACTCTCCCGATCCTTACTTGAACCCAGTGACCCAGATATAATTATTTCCCCATACTTCTAGACAAGGAAACTGAGGCACCACACATCAAGTGACTTCCTAAAAGGGAGAACCTCAGCACTGTTCTGCCTCTCTTTGAAATCATGGAAACACAGGGCGTGAGAAGATCTGTTTTAGGAGCTCCACTTTATAATTGAGAAAACTGTGAGAGAGGGAAGTTGGGCGCAGGGGGGAAGGAGCACCCCAGGTTAACATCAGTCAAGACATTGGAATCCTTTCCCTTTCTTTCTCCTTGCTCCTTTTCATTTTTCTCAAATACCTCTGTGTTCTACAATTCTTTTTATTTATAGTGCTACTTATCCTTTGTTTCTTCTCCCTCTTCTTAAATTCTATAATTTCCTGTTTCTAAATTTTGACTCCATTGAATCTGGTTGAATCTGAGAAATTAAATAACTGCTATAGTTTTGGGATTGAACATCTTTTTTCTTAGGTCTTCATATTTCTTGAATTTGTGTGGACATTGCTCTTTGGGGAAGCTGGACACCCACATGGGTCCATGTGAGGCATGGAGGAAGTTTTTGGGTAAGCATTTCCCTGGGGATATATGTTCCTACTAAAAAAGTGCGAGAAATGTCAAGCTGACCCATGAAAATAGATTTAAGCTAACTATAACATCTTAATGTTTCTAGTAAATCAAAAATTTTTCATACTGTATTCTCTTTTGTTCACCACTTTTAAATTTCTTAAAAGTGAGTGTTTGGAAAGACAGACCTTGCTCAAGAGGAAATCTGTGTCTCTGGTGACAAGTCACATGTCAGTAAGTTATCTCTGAGTTATTAATCCTCACCAGTGTTCTGATTGTTAGGAGTGTTTACTGAGTAGCTCAGTGATTGAATCCAGGTCCTTGATCTGGTGCTTTGGTTTTGTTATTGTCATCTTCCCCACACTCTTTTAAATTTTCTTTCACAATAATCATATGCCTCAAGAAGCACCAATCAGCAAAGTCACTGCAGATGCTGGAAAGGTCCTGTGAAGTGCTCTTAACCACCATGAATCCCAGTCAGTGGAAAACAAAGGCATTCTCACCCTACAGGGTCAGATTCCTACAAGAAATGGTGCTTTTCAAGGATTTCTTGGTGGACCCAAGTGGTCCATCTCAAAAGGATTTGTTTGTTTGTGTGGGTGTGGCCAGCAGAGTTCTCATGATGACTTTCTTCTGATATATCATCCTAGCTCAGTTCATACATTGTCTTGTAGATTTTGCCTTCAGAGTTCAAATCCTTCTTCCCTCCATGTCTATACACTCCCTGACTCTATCCTTGACCTCCATCTCTTACTTGGTCTCCTTCCTCCATTTGAGGCTTTCTACACAGAATAGCCAGGGTGACCTTCAGCAAATATATGTGCCTAAGCCACTCCGGCAACTTTCCATTGTTCTCAGTTGGAATCCAGACACCTGCAGGGGCCAGGTCTGGCTTCTCTCTGCAGACTCTGACTTTCTTATTCTTCTTACTAGCCTACCTGACTCCAGCCACCTAGCCTGAAAACCTCAAGTGTCTCTACCCCAAACTTATGAACATGCAGCAGCTGATGCCAGAATGTTCTTGACCTGCATCATGTTCCTTCTTGTCCTTCAGATATTAACCTTACTTATCACCTCCTCTGGAACCCTACTGAGCCCTCAGTCCCTCTCTGCCCACTTCAGTCTCTACTCCACTCTCCTATTTCTTTCCTTCCCAGCACTTTCCGTGGCATGAAATGTGTTTGTGTGTGTGTTTCTCACAGAGGATTCCAGTCTCGATTACTCTTGTTCTTCATGGTTAATGTTAAATGAAGATTAGTTGGATGGATCTGTTCCCAGCCTCCCAGGTTGAACAACTGTGTTTTATTCTTCCCTCCCAGAAATTCAATGTGTTACTCCATCTGAATATTTGCATTTTAAAATAGGATGTTTGGAGAAGGTTGACACCAACATGGTGAGTGAATCACCCAATGGAGAATGCCTGACTTTGGAGGAGCGACATTCTCTAGGGTTGGAGGTGTTGCCAGGGGCCTTTGAAGCTATTCCAAACTGGCACCATCCCCTCCGCCAGGCAGAGGGATTCTTCCTGTGGTTGGTGAACGCCTTTCACCCTTTTCTTCTCCCTCCATCCAACCAAACCATGGTAGAGATGGCCACATGATTTCCAGGTTCTGTGTTAACATTCACTCAGATTTTCACTTGAGGGAGTGCTTTGTGATACCTTAATGAGTTGAGGATATAGACTTCAAGAAAACAAACAAAGCCAGGAATATTTGAGGTGAGCTTCTGCAGCACAGGTTACCTACGTTTCTCATTTGGATCTGAGCATAAATACCCAGAGAGACAGACAGACAGATAACATCCATCCATTTGTCTGTTTATCCTCAATTTCATTATGAATTCTGAGGGCAGAAAATCTTAACACTTCTCTGGGTCTTCCAATGTTGAGGACCTTGCACATATTTTCTTTCTCCAAGTCTTGTCTCAGTAGGAATATTAGTTACGATAGTCTGAATGTTGGTGTCTCTTTGTCCAATTCTTATGGTAAAATCCTAACCACCAAGGTGATGATGTAGGAAGTAGGACCCCTGGGGGATTAGGTCATGAGGGTGGGGCCCTCCTGAATGGGATTAGTACCCTTATAAAAGAGACTCAGAGAGCTAGTTAGCCTCTTCCACCATATGAAGACATAGCAAGAAGACACCATTTATGAATAAAGAAGTGGACCCTCACCAAACGCTCAATCTGTTGTTTGTGAATTATCTAGTTTGTAGTATTTTATTATAGCAACATAAAAAAAAGTAAGAGAGTAATTTTGCAAAGTTAAAGTAAGGTTTAGGGATAACACTTGATAAGTCTTTGTCTAGCACTGTGGGTTCTCAGTAATGGAGTTCATTTGGGTGTCATGCTATATGGTCCTGTTTTTCATCAGTCAGCAAATATTGTGGCCCATACTGGGGATATGGTGGAATAGGCATGGCCCTCCTGCCTTTGTGGAGCTTAAAGTCCTGGTTGTTTATGAACTGGAGCTGTGAAGGTGGGTTTGGACTCCAGTCCTGGCTGGGCCACTTACGAGATACCTTGGACATGTAACTTCTTTGATTTTGATCCTTAATTTGCAAAAAATAGAATTGATTTCTCAGATTGCTCAAAGGTTTAAAGGGCAAGTCTTTGTTAAAAGTTTAGGATTGTTCCTGGGTTGTGCAGAGTACAGATGTTTATATTCTACTGATTCTACCCCAGAGCCAGGTGATTTTTCTGCTTCTTGTTCTGCCTTCCATTGAGTGTCACTTAGAATTCACTGTTTCCAAGGATATTGACTGTGTCTGATCAGTTTAGTCTTTCGATACTATATCAGTAAGGCCTCAGCGTCTTTACTTGTGATCTAAAAATGTAGTTTTATGCAGACATTTGAAAGAAGCATTTTTGGCCAACAGCAGTATGTGTGTAGACATAATTGGAACAGAGTGTCCCAGTCCTCCAGGAAACTGGTGACACTTGTCCTAAATTAATATCTGCCCAGGGAACTCGGGTGAAGTGCTGTGTGTCTGTGGGGGTGGGAGTTGGTTAAGAGGAATTGATCTCACTTTGATAGATGGGCTGTGTTTTTCTGATTCCTCCAGTGACCCCTGCCTTCTGAAAAATAAGCCAGATGGTCAGGAGGTTCTGAATGAAGAGCTGGTCATTCCCTGACAAACCTTGCAGTTTATTTGTTGTTAAGAATGTGGCTTTGAAAGAAACATGTGCTAGGTTTCTCAAGAATGGTAAAAATTTGTTTTAAAATAACTTTCATTTTTTTTCCTAAATATAAAAATAACACATCCTATTGCAGCACACTTGAAACTCAAAAATACTAAAGAGAAAAATGAACATTACCCCTCCTCCCAACACTAAAACATTTGTGTGTTTAATTCCTGTTATGGCCTGAATTGAAGGCCTCAAAAACTTAACTCCTGCTACCTAAGAATGTGACTAGGTTTGGAGAGATGAACTTCAAAGAGGCGATCAAGTGAAAATGAGGCCTTCATGCAACATGCCTGGTTTCCTACCAAAAAGAGGAAATTTTGACACAGACTCTTACAGAGGGAGGATGCGGTGAGACCCAGGGAAAAACAACTACCTACAAGCCAAGGAAAGAGACTGGAACAGATCTTTCCCTTCCAGTCCTCAATAACCCGCGCCTACAGTTTGATATCAGACCTTCAGTCTCCAGAATTGTGACAAAGTACATTGTGATCAAAAACTAATGTGATTCCATTTTTCTTCCATGTGGTTATGGTTCATAATTTACATCATTTTATAGGTGTAGTTTTGGATCCTGTTTTTTTTTTTATTATCCTACCAAAATAATTTCCCTTTCATTCATTTTTTGTATACATATTCTGGCTTCAAAAATCTTGACTGAATGGTTTTATCACCATCTGTTCAGCTATTCACATAGGCTTAGCTTCCCTTGGAGGAATGTTTGCAGGTAAAGCACATTGTAGAGAAAGCTTTTTATTCTCTTCCTGGATTAAATCTATTCTACAGAGCAAGACTCTTGATTACCTGACAGATATAATCAAATACACTTTGAATATTCAAATAATGTAGTTTTGAGATATTTTGTCTAATGTGTTCTTGGGAGGATATTTTAGAGACATAAGCACTTTGGATTGGTCTTTGAAAGGTACAAATGAATCCTTGTTTGTACAAAGAAAAGAGAGAAGATGTTGGCGATTAAGTCCCTGAGCTCCTTGAAGAGCAGCTGTTGAGAATTCACATTGCAATGACTGCAACTTGGTGCATCTTTGCTGCGTGGCTACCCAATCACGAGTCAGAAATACCTGTCAGATCTCGTCTTTTGAGCTTAAGTCCAAGGAAACCAATTTACACAGCAACTTTTTTTTTTTAAATTTGTTTTATTGTAATAATATAATCATATAATAGCCATAAAAATATAATGACACATTAATTTTCATCAGACATCATAACAATGAAGGGAACACAGAAAGGAGTAAGAAACAGGCTATTTCCTCCCAGATACACAGCAACGTAAGAACTGAAAAAGCCAACTATTGCTCCGCAGTCTGAAGTGTACTTGGAACCACTTGAAGTTGAACAGGAATTTATTTCTGCCCCCTCCCCATCACACCACCACCCTAGACATTCATCTGTGTCATCTCATGCTAATTTCCTTGTGCATTTATGAAATGATGGGGACATGAAGTGATGGAGGCAGTTCCACCTTTTATTTCATGGTGACGCTCATTTGTACTTATGAAAGATCAATTATTAGAAGTATGGGTATTCCTGAAATGTTTGCTAATAAGAGGGAGTATGTTGATTGAAATTTTAAAAATCAAACTCGAAGGATAGGAAATAACCAAGTCGTTCATTTTCCCTTTGCTTTCAGTCTGGTCTCCGCCTTCCATGCTTGGAGTACACGTGTGAGAGTCAGAAGGAAAGGGCCTGTATTTACCTTAGAAGTGAAGGCAGAGTGCTGGTTATTTTAACAAAGGGGAAATCCAACTCTTTAGTTACCATCATTTCAAATACACCAATGCTGTGACATGGTCCCCAAAGCAAACTGTGCCCAGGAAAACTGTCACCACTGCTCCAGTGCTGAGTGGAAATTCTCCTGAGCATGTGCAATATCAGATAGTAGGAATTGTACACACATGGTGTACACTGTGGAGCTTGTAATGTCTAACATGTCTGCCTGCATATTGTTGAATGGAAATCAATTTAAACCTGAATATAAGAAAAGGAAATTCTATTTTGGATTTGAGAAAATTCCAATTACATTGATAGTTTGGGTTTTCATGCCATAACTTTAAACAGATATGATGCCTCATCAAATGTTTATTTATTTATTTTTACTTTCCTTGCAAAGCAAATAGTCGGGAACAGTTCATATAGTGCAGATGAGGAAACTGAGGCATGGTAAGTTAAAGAAGCTCACAACTTGGAAATAAATAAAAACTTTATTTCTATTTAATCACTCAAATCACTAACATTCATACCATCTCAGAGTCCCAGATTTTGCCTTTGGAAAGCAAACTGCTGGTACTGTGACCCCCTTTTCCTTTTGAACTTGCCAAATTGTTTTAAAAACTGTCAGGAATGATAGACTTAGCGATCATCTGAACTATGAATCTGAAATCCGCAGAACACCCTGCCTCCCTCAAAAGGGGAAGGATTGTGCTCAGTACCAGCACCTTGCAAGGATCCTAACGGCATCTCTCCTTGTTTTGCCATTCTGACAGGACCCTCCCGCATGTCGGGAGAGGACCTGTTCCCTTCTAACTTCTGCAGTGACCTTGACCTGTGGAGCAGGTCTTTCATTATTTCTTTGCCACTTTGACTTTCAATCCTGGAGAGCTGCTTATTCACTGTATTTTGTTTCCTCTGAAGTAGGAAGGATAATAATCACAAAAGGTACCAGAAAAAAAAAGGAGATAATTAAGAGATCAACTTAATTTCACATATCATTCTTTCACTCATTAAGTAGCACCATAAAGGTGGGCTGGGACAAGTCTTCACTTGGGGGTGCTACCATGTAGTTTGAAGAGTGGGGAATCATCCAGGATGTGGACCAACCAGAAGATGAAAGCAAGACCCTTCGATTGGAAACAAAGATGTGCTCCCTGCTATTAGTATTTAAAATGCCATAAGCCAAGCAAAATATTTGCCTTTAATAGCTCGACTGCCATTGGAACTAACTAGAGAAGACCTTTCATGGGAAAGCTAGACTTATGGTCACTGTTTATTTTTTGCTGGGCAGGTGAACCACCATCACTTAAGGTACAGTGATGGATTCTGGAGTCAGAATGTCCAGATTGGAATCCAAGTTGCACTGTCTCTTCTGCTATGCTTTCATGACATGGTCTTGAACAAAGTCTTCAATCTCTGTATGCCTCAATGACCTCATTTCTGATATGGAGATATAAATATTAGCTATTTTTATAAGGTGTGAATTCAGTGAGTTTATATATGTTACATGCTTAGAAGGATATCTGGAACATAGTAAAAACATTCTATATTGTTTTCTCTTTTTATTGTTGTACTTTTTCCCACTCTGCTTCTTGATATGCCATAACAAATTGAGTATATTTGTGCCCGAGTCTGTAATTCATAAATTAAGAGTTTGTAGCACAGCTATGGTGGAAATCATTGTGAAAATGGAATTAAATCAGAAACAAGAGTCATCAAATCAGCAACTGCCAAATGTTGTGGTATGGACTTTTTCCAGAAACAAAACAAACAAACAAAAAAAAAAAGGCAGTTTTTTAACAAATGGCTTTCAAATTCTTAGTACTCCTGATCCCCAGCCGATTTTTAATTAATTCTTTTATGTGTTCTAATTAGTTATACATGATAGTAGAATGCATTTATACATTTTGGTAGATCATACATGAATGAAGTGTAATTTCTCATTTTTCTGATTGTACATGTTGTAGGATCACATGGGTCATGCAGTCATATATGTACATTAGGTAGTAATGTATGTTTCACTCTACTATCCTTCCTACCCCCATACCCCTTTCCCTCCCCTCTACCTAATATAAAGTAACTCTATTCTTCCCTAGTCCTGCCTCCCATTGTGAATTAGCATCCACATATCAGAGAAAACATTTTTGTGTTTCATATTAACTGTCTGCTTTCTGGGTAAGGTGACCATTTTCTCATTATCTTCTCTATCCAATATAAACCTACTCATGTAATTGAGCCTTGTATAAAACTGCACCTGGATCAAATCCATGTTCCAGTTGTAGCCCCTTTCTGCTGTTCATTCTTTCCTATCTCTTCTTCACCTCTGTCCTCCAGGGAATCTGGCTGCACCTCAGATCTCAGGAGCCTTTACTGCACCATTTCAGCATCCTTATAATCTTTTGTTTTCCCCCAAAGTTGTTCCCCCCTTTCTTCTTTAATACATCAAAGTCCCCATTCCTATAGGGAGGCCAGAAATGACTGCCTCATGCCTGCCCTGAATTTGACTTATATCCAGTACCCTGACCTCTCTTCCAGTCTGAGTTGTATTGCCCTTCACTCCTTCTTCCTCCCTTCCTTCCTACGTTAGGGTGTGGAGTTCTAACATTTCGTTGAACCAGAGGTACAGGTTGACTAAGGAGGTCTTGGAGAGGCTCTCTGAGTGTCACTGAGCAGCCTGTGCTTTTTGCCTTCACTGAAGGGGCCTGGGTTTTCCATCACTGGTGCCAGAAGGATTCCTCAATGCAAGAGAGGGTGAATTCTTTGAGAATTGAGGAAAGGTAGTGGACATTGAAGTGGGACTGAAGAGGGCTGTTTTCAGGGGAAGCTTTGTACTTGCTTACCATAGATACTTAGTTGAGTGGAATCTGCTCTTGGCTGTAAAGGGAAATTTTTTTACCATGGGCAAATTCAAGGGAACAGGGAGGCCTACAGAACAGCATGCCTCAAGAGGAATTAATGACTAAGACCCATGGGAGTTAAAAAAAAAACCAAAAACAAAAAAACAAAAAACAGGGGCAGCCCAAAGGCCAGTGGCTGCTCCTTCTTCTTTTGCAGTCCCTGGGAAATCATTTCTGAACTTCCAGGCTTAATTGTGAGTCAAAGGAAACAGTCATAGCAGGCAGCTGCTGTGTGCTGCTTTGGAAAGGTAGGGAGGGAAGGTTCCTGCTGAGTGAGAGAGGAGTAGAAAATCTTTCCTCAAGCCTGCAAACAAGAGTTTTGAATTCAAAGCATGCAGTGAAAGATCATATCTATTCCAAGCCTTGCTAATCAGGCAGGAATGGACACTCCATCTCTGACAGTCCTGCACAGGCCCCAGAGTCTGTCCTTATGCTATAAGACTCAAGGACTGCCTACATAGGGAGGCACGGCTCCCTAACGGGCTCCTCTCCCACCCTTGGACTGCTTCAGCTTACTGAACTGTGCTTATCTTTCTGATCCACATCAGTTTGGTAATGAAAAAGATATTAAGATGGAGTGGGCATGTGCTTGACTGGAACACATCCAGCACAGTGTGGTTAATGCCTGCTGCCAATGTACCTAGACTTACACAGTACATGTCAGTGTGACCATTCTCTTCTACCTGCCAACTGGAAAGGGATTCCAGTTTTTGATAGAAGACATGAGGAATTAGTAATTATGACATGGGGGCTGAAGAGGATGCTCAGGATAGTATCTGCTGAGACACACCTGTCCCTTACCTCTTCTCCACCAATAAGCTCTTGAGTTGGTGCATCCTGCCGTCTGCCAGAGAGTACTGTGATCTCTCTCTCTGCCTTTGCAGCTCAGCCCACATCCATGTTTCTTAACTTGCAGCTGCACAGGAACATCTCCAGAGCAGACGGTGTTCAGGAAACTGCCCCGTGATATAGACAAAAATAGACTAGAGGGTCTTATATGAATTCGGATCCTAGGCAAAATAAGGATGGCACGGAGAAAAGTAAACACATGAGGCTAACGGAAGAAAATGTGAGATTATGTTCCAGTGACAGTGATAGGAAAATATTTCTTAATAAAGATCCCATGAAAGCACAAACTCAGAACAGAACATTGAAGAATAGATTATATAAAATTAAGGATTTCAGAGTTAACAGAAGATACCACAATGGGAAACAATGGAGGGGCCCAGTGTATAAAGCATACAGGGACTTTCTAGACATCAATAAGAAAAAGAGGGAAATCTAGTAGAAAAATTGACAAAAATATGTGCGTAGGCAGTTCACAAAAAGGAAAACACAAATGGTTAACAAATACATGAATATCCAAACTCATCGATTCATAATAATACAAATAGAAAGAACTAGGTAGCACTTTCTACTTGGAAGAGTGACAAATATTAAAGAGTAATGTAAAGTCTTGCCAGTGGAATAGCTTGGTGTGACCATTTGAAAGAAAAATCTGAGAGTTACAGAGTTAAATTAAACCTTAATATAAACCCACAACCTAATTGTCTTATTCCTTGGGTATATGTTCTGGAGAAATTTTCAAACAAGTTCATAAAGAAACAGATGAGTCCAGCTTATCAGTGCTGATTTTGATATCAGTGCTGATTTGGTTGGGAATTGAGGACCAACCAACCTAGGAAAATGCATAAGTAAAAATGTGAAGAACTCATATTGTTCTGCAGTTCAAAGAAACTCACTAGATATACTCACAGCAAATGAATAGATGTCAGCAATATATATGAGTTTTAAAAAGGTTAAAAATAGTATGACATTTAAGGAATAATATATTGATGTAAATTAAACTTCACCTACCAAACAAGAATATATGCTTTATACATATTTTTCTAAGAACATATTCAAATTCAAGGATATGTGCCAAACACATCAAAACACTGTGCCTATGATTCATGGGGAATAAGACAGGTAATACGAGGTTAAAAGGAAATTTTCTCAGGTAATAGTTGTCTATTATTGCTTTATAAATTACCACAAACTAAGCAACTTCAGAGCAGCATTTATTTGTTAGATCATAATTCTGGAGGTTAGAAATTGGACACAGTATGGCTGGCTCTCTGGTCAGGGTACCACAAGCTGAAATCAAGATGTCAGCCAGGCTGAGTCTCCTCTGGAAGCTCTGAGAAGAAATCTGTTTCTTAGTTCAATTCCTGAGGTTGTAGCATTGAATTCCCTGTTTTCTTGACACAGTAAGCCAGTAACACCATCAGCTCTCAAAGGCTACCTGCATCCCTTGCTATGTGGCTGCCATTGATGTCAGGCCAGCAGAGACATATCAGACCCTCTGGTGCTTTTGGATCACTGACTTCCTCTGTGGCCAGCAGTCAAAAATTCTCTATTTTTAAAGGACTCGTGTGATTAGGTCATGGATATCCTGATAATCACCATATTTTAAGATTTGGGACCTTAATTAAATCAGTGCATTCCTTCAGAGTGGTTCTAGATTAGTGTTCCACTAATTCACAGGGAGAAATGTGCCTACACCAGGGGCTGAGAGTCTTAGGATCCGTCTTGAAAGTCTGCCTACCACACTAAAGTATCAGATATTTTTCCTTCAGCATCCTTTAGCTCTAGAAAAGTGTTTCACATTTATTTAGTGTGCACATGTAAAAATTCCTAGCCCTCAAGACCTCACCCTCATTTTAAATCTTGATTTGGTTTGGGAGTAAATTATCACAGTATGCACTATGGGGAACCTGATATTGGCATGAACATAGTGAGCAGCAGGCAATTCTTAATAGAGAGGAAGGAAGCAGTTTAGACTTATCTCAGTGTTCCAAACACCACATAAACATCATGTTCTTGTGGGTGACTTGACATTGTCAGGCTGCCTCCTCTGTTCCACACAGCCTGCCAAGAGAGCAGGTACGTTCTTCCAAGATGGAGTTCACATCATTCACCAATGACACTGATAATGACCTTTCAGTTAGTCTTTCCTGAGTCGTTTCAGCATGGGAATATTTTTCTGATGGTTGGGAAGCCTCACCTTCTTCTGGATCATCTTCTAGTAGTGCTGCTCTTGGCTTGATATAAGAAAGGCAACCATCTGACTGAGCAGAAGAAAGATTCTGCCTGGATGTCAAGGTTTCCCTCTGAGTCCACTCTCAAGAATTGTCAAACACGTGCTGCATCTGCCCATCTCTTTTTCTGCAAAGTAGTGCTTTTGGAAATGTGTGGAGGATAAAATATAGGTCAGAGACAAACTTCAAGAAGCAGGATCTGTCTGTATGTCTCCACTTACTCAAAGAGAGATACCAGAAATTTAGTTACCTTATGTTATTGCTATTACTTGCTTTTGTGGCTTTCTAGAGAAATAGAAGAAAATAAAAAGGCCCATGAGAAATAAAGAAAAATCCATGTTTTCAATTATTTCCCAGGCCTCGAAGAGTCCTGAGTATGGAAGCATGGCACAGCTTTTTCCAGGCCTGGAAAAACCCACAGTGTGGGTTTATACATCAAGGTAATTTTTCCTTAAAACCAACTATTCTGAGGACCTGGTGCCAAAGTTTTGTTTTCATTTTTTTATTGTTCTGCTTTAAAGCTCCTTATAATTTATTATTTGTTTTTTTATAAGCCATGAAATACAAAATCCTAAATTGAAAACCATAGCTAAATGTTTTCATGCTAGGAATTGTAAAAAAATGATGTATGTGGATTATATCTGGAGTGGGAAATTATTTTTTGTTTTTGTACAAGGCCAGATGGTAAATATTTCAGGTTTTGTGGGTGATGCTGTCTTTGTTACAATCACCCCTCTTTCCTGATATAGCATGAAGGTAGCCATAGACAATCCATGATGCATGGACACAACTCTGCTCCACTAGAACTTTCTTTACAAGAACAGAAGGGCTGGGTTTAGCCCATGGGCCATAGTTGGCCAGCACTTATTTGTATATTTTAATCCTCATAAGAATCCTATAGATTGAAACTATTATTATCAGATGAGGGTACTAAAATTTAGAAGGGTTAACTAATTTGTCTGGAGTCATATAGCTAAGAAGTAGAAAAACTAGGATTGACATTTCCAGGATAATGCCAGAACTCAGGTCTTATTCCCCTAGCTGTTGGGTTTTCCTTACTACCTCTAAAGGAATAATTAGGTGGAAAAAGCTTTGGGGTTTAGGATTCTAATATTGTGAACTACAAGTGTAAAGTTCCACCTGTAACGTCTACTCCCTCTCTTCAATATAGAGGAGATTGACCTTTCCCCTCTCCTGCATCTCCAGAAGACTTGATCCTGGTTGGTGGAGGGCAAGGTTGTGGTCTCATTGGTTTGATGGTGAAGGTGTGCCCCCACTGCCGGCTTGTCAGCCTTGAGTAGCCTGGGACATGTTGAGGGAGTGGCCAGATTTTTGGGAGACAAATGATACACATACTCCCTGGACTTAATTTTTGCAGATGACTTAGAGTTATTTAATAGCAAATGGCTATGTGAATTATTAAGGATCATTAACTTTTAGTGTCATAAACTCCCTCAGTACATTACTGGAACTTGTAATGGACTTTAATTTGATATTCTGCTAAGAAGCCCAGATGCCCTGTAAATGCCCAATCACACAACAGAGGTCTCATTGCCATCCAAGTCCATGGATGGCAGAAATTCTGCCTTTTTTGGACAGAAGCTTCTTTTTGGTTTGCCATCAGGGTGGTCTTTAGTTGTTCATTTTTATTTGCAACTGTTATTGCTTTTTAATTACAAATAGATTTTAGTTCAGATTCACTATTGTTAATTTAATTTGTTAACAAAATAATGTGTAGTGGTACATGTTTCCAACAGGAATATTTTTGACACATTTTCAAACAATTAGACTTAAAAACCTACATATAAATACACACACATACACATAAACATATATACATATATACGTGTGTATATATTGAGGTGCTCATTGAATTACCTACGCTCCATTGTTCAGTCTTCTGTATAATCATCCTCAAATTTGCTAGTACTATTATCACTATGTTCCAGTAAAAGTTTACTTAAAAAAATAGGTCTATTACATAAACTGTGAATTTTTTTTTTTTTTTTTTGCTCCCACTGAGTAGACTGTCATTTTAAAAAGAAGTTTAAGTTCCATGGCTCAGGAAGAAAAGTTCTTTTTTTTCCCTAAGCAGGCTATTGAAGACCTCATCAAAAGGCATAAATTGAATATAAACTTGGCAAAGAGGAGAAGTATAAAACCAATTTATTTCTTGACTTCCCTTGGAAATGTCCCTAAATCTTGTCACCAGCAAATCATCTAGGAAGATAGAGGTGAAAACAAGGTGCATTTTCATCTTCCTTGCTCCTCACAGGATCTGTGTTTTGTTTTGTTTTCTAGCACCTCCCAATCTCATTTCAGACAACTGGGTCAAATGACATGTCCAGCCCATTCAACTGTGGCCAGGGAGACATTGTCCATGTCTGTTTTCTAAATCCAATTTGCAGAGGTGTAGTCACATCCTCTAGACTAAGCCTGGTTTGAGCCTGAAGTTACCCTCTTCTTGTTACATAATGGAGTACCTCTAAGGCAAAAATGCTGTCACAAGATCTCTGCAGAGGAGTCGAGGAAATGATTCCATGGGAAAGTATTCCTTATGGTTTGGTTCTACTTTCTCATCTATTTCTAAGGAGTTTGCACATCATCAAATTTTGCTTCTTGCTCAATTATTTGAGTAAAAATCATACTTGTTAGAATTTACCTGTGTGAAATGTCTGATCTTTCTTTGCAGAAACAAAAACAATTCTGATCACTTAAGTTTTTTAAAGCTATTTGATGCATCTGGATCAAATAGCTTTATATGTCTAGTGTAGAGCCTGGTATGCTTAAAAACAAAAAACAAACAAAAAGACCTCCCATTGGGGTTGTGTGGCATCTGAGACACAAGTCTTGAGCATCCAAACTTTGCTCTCTGCAGGAACTCCTGTGGCATTCATTGCTCTGGCTATCCATGTGCTTACAGTCATCAGTTTGATCACTATTTTAAAACTTCTGTCCAGTGAAATGATATGTGTAACCTACTTTCCTTCTTTGAAGAGTCTGAGCCTCCAGTACATCCAGATGTATCATCAGTCTTCTGGTTTACTAGTTTTCTTTCAGATACTCTGTGATCTTGCCTATGGCCAGGAGGACTTACCTGGAATTTCAGGAGACTTGACTCTTTAGACAGATAATGGGGGATTTTCAGCAAGTTTTGTGGCATCATCTCTGGGGACCTCTTTAATAATAAGATCTTTGATCATTTGAAGAGCAGAAAAGATTTTGCAAACTGGATATTTAATGAGACATAGAGGAAACTATTCTTAAATTTTCCTGGGAACTCTACAGGATGTGGCTACCAACTACCATAACACATAGCTGACAAATCATAGTGACTAAACACAATAAATCATGTTGTTTAATTACATCATGGCTCAGTCTGGGCCAGCTTCTCTTCTGGATGGCTACCCTCTTATAAATGGTCCTCCTCAGTGGTAACTTGGGCTTCTTCAGCATGTGAGTTTGCCACGTTGGACTCCTTCACTTCCTGCTCTGCTGAAAAGCTACCAAGGTGTGACCTGAGAATCTCCTAGAAGAATTTAGGAGCCAAGTCAGGAAGTATCATCCTACAACTGTAGAACTTCATGGAGCAAGGGATGCTTAGAAGTGAGGTTCTCTTTTGTGCTCAGGAAAAGGAAGTGGACTTGGTGAACAGGCAGGCAGTCCCAGCCACAGATTCCATCACAGAGTCTTTCTTCCTCCTGGACCAGTGGCCCTCACTCAGCCAGCCATTCTACAGAGTAGCTGAAGGCTCTTTTCAGGCAACCAGCAGAGCTCTCTCCTTCCTGCTCTATTCCTGTATAACCCCTGCTCTGGATGAGGACTGAGTGACTTAGAGTGGAGGAATCCATTTTGTAGGCACTCGTATGTTATTTTTGCTTATTTGTTCCTTTCTGTATTGACAAAATTGCCCCATTGTAGCTTGTAGAAATGTAAACTTGGGGGAAGTTTCTTTTTTTTCTTTTCTCTTCTTACTTTCTCCCTCTCTCTGTCTCTCTGTCTCTCTCTCTTTTTTATTTTTTATTTTATTTTATTTTTTGGTACTAGGAGGAATTGAACCCAGGATTGCTTAACCACTGAGCTACATCCAGACTTCCTTTTACATTTTTTTTTTTTAATTTTAAGACAGGATCTTCTTAAGTTGCTTAGGACCTCAGCCTCCAGAATCGCTGGGATTACAGGAGTGTACCACCACTCCTGGTGGCTGTTTCTTCTAAAACAAACTGATCAAATGGTCATTTACTAGAGAAAGGGGAGCTACCTTCTAGGGCAGTGGAGCCCATGGTTCCTCATTGGGAGAGCTGCAAACCAGAAGTCACCCCACTTGACTCCCTTCCTTTGGCAAGAAGTTTCATGGGATGCAGCTGTGTTGAGTTTGAGTCCTGGGGCAGGCTCATGCTTGTTGACCTAAAGTTAAGTGAAACTAATCATATAAAGCCCTAGCATAATATCTGGAATATAAATTCTTAGTTCATCTTGGAATTTCTTACTATTATTGAGAAGGAAGAGGCTCTCCTTAGTGAAAGAGCTGGCTTATGACCATGATGTGCTTGGGAATCTTTAATAATTTCCACATATTTTTTCTTTTTTCCCAAGCTTTGTTGAAATATAACTGATGTAAAATTGTATATATCCGAGGTGTTCAAGATGTTATTTCATATAGATACCTTATGGGGTGACTACCACATCAACCAATCAACACATCCATTGTTTTTTCCCCCCATGTTTGTCCCAGTTTGTCCTATTTTGATTCTAAGATATGACATCTGTCTCAATCAGATGATTGCTCATCACTCTTCTCATTGAAGGAATTACAAGGTTCTTTCCCCAAAACTGGCTTATAATGACATCTAATACATTTTATTTGGCTTGCATGTTATTGAAAATAAAACCAAACCAAGAGGTAAAATATTCAAAGTTACAACCTAAAAAAGTTAACTTCTTGTTTCTCAAAGATAAAGCCCAGAAAATCACTGGCAATAGGCTTGCCTGCCAGGGAGCCCAGAGTCATTAAGGGCTGAGTCTCCCCCTCCCTACAAGGTTGTGCCCTGTTCAGTGGCTGTCGCCCCCACCACTTCCTGTCTTTTCTCTGACATTGGGGACAGGATGAGGCAGTCACCATTTGTTATTATATTTGTACCTCTGTTTTCTAATTGTTGAGGGATATTGTTTCTCTCACAGATAACTATATAAGGAGAGATAAAGGATAGACCCCCTAGTGCTAAATATATCATGTAAATGGGAGAAAGCATATTTCTTTGTGAAAGTGAAGAACATTCCTGTGTCTAAGTACAAGGCATGTGCCAATTTTGAAAGAATTAAAGCCAGCATGCTTTATCCATTTATGTTACCAATTTGGCCTTGAAGGCAATTGAACTTGTCACCTGGAGAGAAAAGCTCTTAAATTGAATATAATTATGTGAATTAAATTGAATATAATTAAGTAAATTAACTTAGAAAAGATGGTGGTAGTCAATATTTTGAACAATCTGAAGAAGGGCTTTATTTATTTTTTTTATTGTGCTTATAGCTATGCAATAACATTTCTTAGTTTTTGTTTTAGAACCATGATTTCATTTATTTAGAAATTTCAGTAAGAAGCGTACTCTTTCTAAGTATCAACCAAATTTATAGCTTTCCTGTCTAATAGTAATAATTCTATCTTCTGATTTGTAGATCAAGGAAATATATATGTGCACAAGGATTTAAGGATTGTTATCAATTTTGCTGCAATCTGCCCCCGACCCAGCAGTTTGCATCTAAGATAAGTTGAAGAATACTAGCTACATAGGAATTTCTTTTTCACTGGAAATTCAAGAGTTTTTGGAGAAGACTCATGAAGATGAAGGACGTCTTATAAATAATATAATCCAATTTCCTTGTTTTCCCATACGACTCAGTGAAAAAAGAAAAAGTTCATAGAACCCAAAATGGGACTCAGATCTACCTCCCTGGGAAGGACCTGCATGCTCTGGGTCCTTATGTGGACAGTTGTGTGTCCTTATAATGAGGTTTGTTGCTTACAAAACTTTTAGAAGTGAATTTCTACTAAGGGTTAGAAACTGCATGGAGTCCTGTTGCTTTTCATTTTCCAGGTATTAAAATTAGAAAATCAAGGTGTAGGGCATTATTCCAGCTAGCTATGGAAGAGACAAAGAGGGGCTTTCTAATTGTCTGGGATGGAATGTTCCAGAATAGTAAGCATGAACTCCAAGAATGGGAGGGTGGGAACTGAAGGAAAAATATGATAGTTAATTTTCATAAACAGTATTATCAATAACATTTGTAAAAAATGAACAACACGACTCATAAACTCTTAAGTCTTGATCTAGCACATTAGGAATTAGTGAGTTTCCCCACCTTAGTCTAGACAGTAGACCGTTAAGCAAATGGGCAATTCAGCTGATCTAGATGAAGAGCTAGAATTTAGTACTCAACAAGTTGGGTGACAAGTGATGTTCAGAACGCTTCAGTGAGGGGATTGAAGGGATGAAGTTGGGTAATTACAATCTGCAGAGTGAGGTCAAAGCTGAAGAAAGGAAGGAGGCACTTTCACATATTTTGACAAAAATGTGACTTGGATTATCTAAACGATAGGGATTGGTACCTTTCTGCTTTAAATGTTAAGTGAAGTGTGTTTGCTGTCTTATGTTTCATTGTTTAAAGTTGATGGTGAGCATTGACAGTGGGGGAGAGGACACTCCCACATTGCTGGTTGCAATGGCCCCATTGTTCAGAGGGCAGCGTGTTAATGCTGATCAAAATTCAAAAAACGGGCCCACCTAAGACACGGTAATTCCATTCCTAGTGTTTCCACCCAAATCCAGCTACCAGGATGTCTACAGAAGCATTAGTCCTACTAATAAAAACATAAGTTATAAACAAACAAAACGCCCAACAGTGAGATGGGAAATTCTCAACTGGAATGACTTCATACAATGCAAAATGATGCAGCAATTCTCAGACTTTTGGAAGATTAAATGATGATAGAGAAAGGTATTCATAAGGAATTCATAATTCAAAAATTAATTCAAAATAACATGTGATAAGAGTAAAATTTTAATATTAGTATCATTATGTTTATATGGTATATGACTGTAGCTATAAATGTAGTAAAATTATAATTATGTTTATATGGTATATGACTGTAGATAAAAATGTAGTAAACTTATAAGATTGTCCTCAGTGGTCGTCACCAGTGTTATGATCTTTTGCCATTATTTTCTTTATTTTCCAAATTTTCTTTATGCTTTAGCAATAAAAATTTATAGTTTAGTAATTTAAAAAACCCAGTCCCACAATCAAACTGAAGTTTCTCCTTTCAGCTAAAACTAACTTCAGTTCTACTACCTACAGATCAGTTTATCTTCTCTTCTACCAATTAACTATTTTGCAGTTGTTTTATGGTCTTATTCAAATGCCCCTAATGAAGATATTTTAAAATCTCTGATAAAGTCCTTTCTCTAAAAGGTCTAGGACCACACATGAAGCATTCTTACAAGGAAACAAACCATGTGACACTTTCAAGGTATTCCAACATGGTAACAACTCAATTATTGTTAGCAATTTGTCTTATAGTTAATTTAAATCTCTTGGTTTAAAAGGCAATGCAGATTCTCCCGCAGAGTGAGGCCTTGACTTTTTACCATTAACTACTCACAAATAATTCTAGTTCAGTTAGTTTGAAGAAAACATCTAAGCAATGTTAGAATTTGAAGAATGACTTGAGATTATATAACCCGGCCTTTATTTACAACTGATACAACTGAGTCTCAGAGAGATAAAGTGATTTTTTTTTCCCCAAGATCACAGTTATTCAGTGCCTGAGATGCCTAAGTAAATGTCAGCCACCCACTCTGCTCAACAACATCTGGAGGGGCTTGCAGTGGTTCATAAGAAAACTGAAGTGAAATTGCTATTAGATAATCACAAGAACAAAATGGCAGCCAGAGAATGACAAATATTTCTTTTCCCATCCAGCTGATTTTTAGCTGTACAGGGTACTGAGAACTACTTCTTTTTCTGATCTCCCTCCTTCTCTTTTCACCCTCTTCTCCTTTCCATATGCCTCAAGGAGAAAAGGCTCACTCAGGACTCCATCGTGACTTCTCTGTTCTTGGCATGGGAAGTGTTTTGTTGTTGTTGTTGTTGTTTTAATATTTTTTAGTTGTCAATGGATATTTATTTATTTATTTATACGAGATGCTGAGATTCGAACCCAGTGCCTCGCACCATTGACCCACAACCCCAGCTCCATGGGAAGTGTTTTGATCTCTCAAATTCTTCATAGTGGAACTTCTATATGATAAGCAAATATGTATCTTGCTAAAACAGCTTTCTTTTCACATGGGAAATTCTTAATGCTTTATTTACATTAGAGTCCTCTTTTAAATAATATCTATATACTACTATGGAATGAAAAAAAGCACACTAGAGATAGATATTTTCAAAAGCGATGAGATGACCAGGGTTATCTGAACACTGACTGGGTATATGGTAAAATTAAATAATTATGGTCAATTTCTTAAGTTGCAAAGATAGCATTGTAGTTCCATTTTAAAAAAAAAGACTCTGTATTTTTGGAGATGCCTACTGAAATATGAACTGATGAAATTATCTGGAACTTGCCACAAAATAACCCAGGACATGATTTCAGGAGAGTGATTGGGTGCAGATTAAAAGATTGTCCAAGAATTGACAATTATTGAAAATTGGGAGGAGTGCATAGAGGTTCACTGCACTATTTTCTTTTTGTTACGTTTGATATTTTCCATGATAAAAATGTAAAAAACTCCCATTAAGATGTTCCTTAATAAAAACAGGAACTCCATCTCTTTGAGTGTTCAGAGCTTGGAGAATGAGGAATAAAGTGAATAAGGGAATCTCACTCTGTCAAATCATAGATATTTCTTGACCAAGAGATCAATTACAGATATGAATGAATAAATAGCCTCACTCTTCTGATTATAGTTCAGGGCAGTTTCCTGAAGTTCAAGTTACCGGTACCTGTAAAACATGGACTAAAACCAACACACCATTCCCAGATGGGGGTTTCTTAGCTCTTTGTTCAACATCATACCACATGCTTTGAACTTGCGTGTGACTCGCTTTTCTGAAATGGCAGAGTGGAACTCTTCCTTCTGTCCTCTAAGCAGATGTTTTCTGTAGAAGCCTAATGAATATTTTTATAAGAATGCATCCTGACTTTATGAACACAGCACACACCGTGGTCAGCTCATCGACTTAATGGCTATTTCTTTTTCATGCTTGATGCCTGAACTCAGAGAGGGAGCCCTGAGAACCATTCTTATTGAAGGGAGCAATATGTTTATTAGCTCAAAAACTTCACATTCTGCTTGGAAAGTTTTTGGTATCAACAGAGACCAATAACTGCACATGAAGAGCTAGAGTTACAGGTATTCAAGGCAAAGATGTAAAAGTAGGGAACTAATTTAAAACCAAATGCAGAATAATCCTACCTGCTCAGTTGAACAGATTGTTATTCACTTCCCTGTCATCACGTGAAGTGCTCCTAGTATAAGAAACCCTGTGTGCTTCCTTCATCCTGGTCTTTTCATTGGTTTGTGATTCTCTGTATTCTTACTGGAATCCTCCCACTAATATATAATTTGTCTACTTTGCTTGTTGTAACCTCAGCACATAGCACACCACCAAGCACCTGTGTGTTTAATAGTACTTTATTTTATTGGATTCTTTAGGTAAAGTATCAATGAAGGCAGAGAATGTTGTAATCCTAAAGGTGAGCAAAGTAGATTCAGATAATAGGAAAGGGCTTTAGAGGCACTGCTCATTTCTCACTTAAATGTCTTGAAATCCAGGGAGGTACCACTGATGTGCTCAAATTCATACATGATACCACCAGAGCAGAGCTCCCACTTGGGTGCTCATGGTTTTTCCGTAGACTCATACTACTTAGCACTTAAAGGATGGGAAATTGTCAAGAAGTGTGCAAATTGAGATGAGGATCTGTATTAGGATACAGGCCTTCCATCTCTTTATATCCTATTAGTGTTTGTAGTGATGGGTATTTGTCTGCAGTAGCTGTAAAATGAGAGAGGAAAGAGAGGTCATCAGTAGCACCACAGGAACTTTAGAGCGAATCCTTTCTGGACACTTAGAGTAGTTTGGAATGGTATCAGGTCTTAGAAATATGCGGGATCTCGGTTAAACTCACCTCTCCTATTTCAGTAGCACCCCTTCCTCCGCTCCATTTGCCAGTACTCCAGGCCGAGGGCCCTGCCTCCTTGCGTAACATCTCCACATTTGATGCCCCATCTAGGCTTGTTCCCCTTAGTCCTCCAAAAGCTTCTGTATTAGCTCAGGCAGCTACAGCAAAATATTGTAGGCTAGGTGGTTTAAACGATAGATATTTTTTCTCATAGTTCTGGAGACTGGAAATCTGGGAACAGGGTGCTACGATGGTTGATTTTTTTGGTGAGAGTCTTCTTGTTTTGAGATGGTTAGTTTCCCTTTTGTTTATCATTACATGGCAGGGAGAGGAAATTCTGGTGCTCTTTCTCTTCTTATAAGCGCAGTAATCCCGTTTTAGGGGCTCCACCCTGAGGGTCTCTTCTAAATCTAATTACCTTCCAAAGGCTCTACCTCTTAGTACCAACACACCAAAGTTAGGGATTCAACAGGTGCATCTGAAGGGAACACAGCATTCAGTCCATAGCATTTCCCTGATCTGTGGGCCATTGCCCAGGACCCTCCGGGCACAGTGAAGACATGCCAGCTTACAAAAGAAATTGATGCTGATGTGTAATGGCAGGTATCTCCCGTGTCTTTATTTTTCCCTCCATACCACATTTTTCTAGTATTTATTTTTAAGAATAATGATGATCACAACAGAAGACATCTCTTGACAATCTAAGCAGCTTCAGTTAGTCAGTGTTCTTCTCATTTACAATAAAATTTCTGGTTACAACATTCACAGCAAAAGTCACTGTCTCTAGTCACTGCTTCTCCAGTCTTTCCTAAACTCTTCCAATTGGGTATTTGTCTCCACCACTCCTCTTTCTAAGTGTCTTGTCAATTCCTCTCATGGGGGTCACAATATTCTCCTCTTTGATAAAACCAGGAGTATATTCTCAGTCCTAAGTTTAATTGATTACCAGCATCATTGACAGTTGATCCTTTTGTCCTCTCTAAAGGATGCTTTCCATTTTGCTTATTATATATGTCCTTCTCCACTTTGCTGATTCTTCCTTTTTGTCCCAGTTGTGTGATGTTGGAGGGCCCTGGAGTTCAGCTTTGATTTCACTTCTACTCTACACTTTCCTTTGGTGATTTCATCCAGGTTCATATGTGACTTACGAATTTGTATTTCCGTCCTGGGTCTCACTCTTGAACGCCAGACTCAAATGTCTAAGTGTTTAATGAAGCATCCATTTAATTTGATCTGATAGAAAACTTAAAACAACTTGTCCAAATGAAACAGAAAGTAAAGTCCAGTAACAGACCTTCCCATATACAATTATTTGATTAATGACAAAGGGGAAATGGCAATGAAGGGAAAGGATGGTCTTTGTAATAATTGGAGCTGAACATTCCTGTGGGAAAAAAGTGAATGTCAACCTATATCTCATGTCATAACCAAAACCAGTTCCAGGTGAATTTTAGATTTCAATATAAGATAAAAACATCAAACTTCTAGAAGATAATGTAAGAATATATATTCATGATGTTGGAGTGAGTAATGACTCCTTTAGAAGACTGAAAACACTAACATAAAGGTAAATATTGATAAATTATACTTCATTGTAATTTTAATAACTTCTAATCATCAAAACACACCATTAAAGAAGGAAAAAGGCATTCGTAGAACAGGTATCTAACAAAATATTTATATAATAACATTTCACAAATCAATAAAAAAATCAGAAAGTTGTTTTACTTATTTATCATTACATAGTAAAACACCCCAAAACTTAGTGCTTAAAAATAATATTTTATTTTCTCACAATTTTGGCCAGGGCTCTGTGGGAACAGTGTGCCTCTGCTCTACATGGCATCAAGTGAGATTGCTTAATTAAGGCTGGAAATCCAAGTCCAAGATGGATGATCCACACACCTCTAAATTGGTCTGGCTGTCACTCAGAAATTCAGCTGGGTGCTGTCACCTGAGTACATTAATTCTTTTCCTGGGTTTCTTGACTTCTTTACAGCATGGTGGCCAGGGTCCACATGAAGAGATGCATCAGATGTATGGACATATGGACATGTACCCAAGAGAAATGCATGCATACATGCTGCAGAATTATGTGCAGTAATGTTCATGGCAGCAGTGTCAATAATAGCCCCAAGCTGGAACAATGTTAATATTCCTCAGCAATTGAATGTATAAATGAATTGAGGTGTATTCAAATAATGGAATAATGCATGATGATGAAATTGATGAATCATTGTAATACTTAGCAATGTGATGGCTTCTCAAAAAGTGAATATTAAATGAAAACCAATCAGACCCCAAGAGTTCATAATGAATGATGCTTCTACATGAAGTTCAGAAACAGACAAAATTAATCTATGGTGATGTACATCATAATACCAGTTACCTGCAGGGTAGATGGTTACTGGAAGGGGTATGAGGAAAGCTTTTGTGTTGGCAAAAATATTCTAGTTTTAAGTTGGTGATAAGTACCCTAGTGTGTTTTGTGTCCAAGCATTGGTCAGTCCACTGAAGAGGTGTGCATATTTCTCTATGCTCACTGGAGCAAAGAAGCCAATTTGTCTAAGACCGAACTTCTAATTCTCCTACCAAACCTACACAACTCATGATCACTACTCAAATCTTTGAATTGATGGCTTCCCTATCTTTCTGTTGATTCTAACTTCACTCTCTCTTTCTCTAATCTCCCAACTTTATCTGCAAATCTGGTGTCTATCAGTCAGCCTAGGTCTGAATTCCAGCTACTCTGTCCTTCTCCTCCTCTGGAACCGCCCTGGTCCAAGCCCCCTTATTTGCTCACTGGATTATTACCGTAGTCTCTTAACGATTCTCTCAGCTTCCACCCACCTCTCAGGGACAGGCTTAGAACTGCGGTCAGATGTTCACTGAAAGCACAGGTCACTCTGTAGCCTCCATCTCACTCAGAGTGAGCACAATCCTTAATGTAGCCTCTGGGGACTGGAGGATGGAGTCCCTCTTCTCTGCGTCTCTTGTGTTCTTTCTCCAACATCCATTCTGGTCTTGTTCCTTGTCTGTACAGTCCCCTTTGTCCCTTCCCCTTCTCTATTCCTGACCACATTCCCCATAGATACTTGCATGGTGACTGTCTCTTTTATGTTTATTTTTCAATTTTTTTCATATATTCTATTGGTTTATTATAGTTGTACAAGTGGTCACCTCCTTTAAGTGTTTGCGGAATCACCTTCTCAATGACACTAGTTCTGACCAACCTATTTAATATCGCCTTCCACTGCAAAACCCTGCCACATTTTGAATTTCACCTTTGCATGTACAACCTTTTAATAAACTGTATCTTTTCCTCATTTATTATTTTTATTATTTTTTTAATGTAAACTCCCTGGGGGATTTTGAAGCAATTTAGGGTTTAGGAAACTCTAGTTTTTTTGTTCTTCTTGATTACAAAATCCCTTTACGTCCCATTATTGAGTCTGGTTTTACTGTGAGTTGGTGGAGTAAGTCCTATTAGTTCTCACCTTTTTGTTGTTTTTGTTGTAAACTGAGGCTTAGAAACCAAGGTCATGGACAGAGTCAGACTTGTGCTTTGGTCTTGTACTCCAAAGTTGATGTTCTTTCTGCCTCCACACATCATCCACTTTGGCCAACAGCTGTGACTGAAAAGCAGATGAGATATTGGAGAGAATCCAGCAAAGAAATGGGCCAAAGAGCAAAAGGGGTGACCTTGTGAAGCATGATGAGGGTAGTGAGGAGTGCGTGGACATAAAAATGACAGAGTTTGGCTAGGGATAACTAGCCCATACTCCACAGGGGCTTTGTGGAGTCAAGTAAGGACAGTACTGGCTTTATTCCATGTCCTAAGGCCAGCAGTGGAGCAAGAGGAAGGCAGATTCTTTAGTGCCCAGACCCCTCTTTCAGGGTGAAGTTCATGGATTATAATATTATACCACTTGCTTTGTAGGTGCCCAGAGACCTGTTAAGAGTCTCAGCTACTCTGGGGATTCACATATGAATCCTGCCTAGATTTCTAGAGAGCACATCACTTTCTTTTTGTACTCTTTTCTCCAACTTGCCTTCTGAACAGATTTGAGATAGTTTAAATGAAAGGTTCATATTTAATAGTTCATATTTAATAGCCCAAACATAAAACCTAAGTACCATATTTGGGGGTGAGGGAATGCAATGACCAAAAGAGATTTGCTAATAGATATTTTATGACTGGAACATTTGTTTCTAATCATTCTAGAAGCTGAAGAAAAAAATGAAAAGTAGCTGTTATCACCTGATTCAAACATGCTTCATGTTTTGTTATGGGGCTTGAAATTTTTCAGAAGATAACATCTAAGAGGAACGTATTGTACAAATCTACTTAAGGGACATTAAAATTCATTAGTAGATTTTTATTTTTTAAAGACCTATTTTCAAGCATTGTTTTCCTACTTCCAGATGAATGTTCTGCTTACCCCATAGTGTTCTCTAGATGTTAAAATGCAGAATGCTCAGATGGGGACTTCAGGGAGAAGTTTGCATTGGGGGACACCACTGTTACCCCTGATTTGCATTTTCTAGTGCATCACTGTCTCCAGCACTTCTAACCTCTTTTCCCAGTAAAAACTAAACTTCTTGAGAATAGAAATGACTTTTATGCCTATTTACTCTTTCTATAAGATTCTCCCTTTTCCTTTTCCATCTTGTACCCTTCAAGCTGTACTAGAGGGTTTGCATTGTCTCTTCTCTCTGCCTGGAGCTCTCTCTCCCGGACATCCTCCATGCCTTCACTAACATTTCATGTTTCCAGTGAGCCCTGACCATCACATTGGAAATCGTACCTCTATTCTCCACCCATGGCAAGTTTTTCTTATTCCCATAGCAACTTCCACCTCTAAAGTTAGTTTTTTTGCTTATCTATGTCCATTGCTTATTGTGTTTCTCCTCTGCTAGAATGAAAGAATCATCAGGCCACATTGGAGGGACTGATAACTTTCAGAATCAATGAGAGATTCAGTCTCCAAATTGAAGTGGTCTCAAGTAAGATAAATACACATAAGTGCATCGTAACAAAATCGAAATACACCAAAGACAACATTTTTTAAAAATAACCAGAGGAATGAGATTTTTCCTAAAAGCAAATATTAGACTGCTATGAAATTTCTTATTAGCAATAGTAGAGGTCAAAATACTTCAGAGTTCTGGAAGGAGGTTAACTACAGACATAAAACTCTGAATCTGCTAAACCCTTGCTACTCTAACTTCAGTCCAAGGACCAGCAGCACCAGAATCACAGAGAAGTGAGTGAAAAATTCAGAGCCCACCCCCAGCACTAATGAATAATATTTCGCACTTTAACAAGAGCTCCAGGTGTTGTATCTGCTCATTACAGTTTGAGAAATCTTGAGCTAAATGTCAAAGTGAGACCAAAACAAAAACATGTTCAAAAACAATAAAAGAGAGCCTTGAAGAAAAATTTATTCAACAGAAAGAAAACCGAGCCCACAGGAAAGAAATGGAATATGGGAAGCAAAGAAACTGGCCTAAAGTAAATCTAAAAAATTGAAGACATAATCCTTGCCCTCTGGGAGCTTATAATAACTCTGAGAGAAGGAAGCCAACACACACAAGAAACAGAATCATTTGATGCCAGGGAAATAGTTATCAGAGAAACTACATTCTAGTCTGGAATTTGCCATTTTGTGTGTGTGTGTGTGTGTGTGTGTGTGTGTGTGTGTGTGTAACTTTAAGGAAGGCATTTAATCTCTTTGGTCCTCAAATTCCTCACCTGTGAAAGCTTTTATCTAGATTAGTTGTTTTCAAATGTTTGTTGATTCTGACTCACAATAAGAATTTTATGTTTTCATCCAATTCATTCATAGGAACCTATATAAATAAACAAGCTTATGAAAATTTTGCTTCCATTCTATATGCAATGCACTCTGATATTTTCTATTCTATTTCCTTTAAAAATTTTGCTGGTATGCTGCTGATTTGAAAAAGACAAAATAAAACTCTCTAAAGTTCTTGTTTGCAACTGTATAAATTAATTTTTAATGGTAAATGTTAAACCATCTAATATCTCTGGATAACTAGTTATCAAATGACTGCACATTAGAATCTCTTGTTTTTGATTTTAAGTGACTGATGCCTGTGTCCCACCACAGGATATGGATTTAATTGGTATGGAGTATAAATGAGATCAGAATTTTGAAAAGCTTCCCAGGGGTCCAAGGCTCAGCCAAATTTGAGAACAAGTGTTAACAGATACACTTTATGCCTAAGGCACCTTGGCACATGTAAATACTTTCTCCCAGGTTCAACTTTTTTGATGGTTCCTTGCAGCCACTGTAGAAAACTGTCCGAGTGCATGTAAAGACACACTTTTCAATTCTTGCGGTTACATCAAAATTGAGTCCTCCTTCTGTGTAAGGTCCCTGCTTCCCATCCCCTTGAGCTTCTCATCCTGCCATTTCTACTTTCTCAGGAACTCTGAAGAATCAGTTATCACCTTTTTGTCCTCCATCATTTACAAGCTGTGTGATCTTAGTCAAATTAACCAACTTTTCTGTGATAAGTATTTTCTTCATCTATAGGATGGGTGATGGTAGAACCTATGTCCCTGAGTACTTATGAGGATGAACTATGATGAGAGTTGTCAAATTCTTATTAGAGATTTAATGATAAGCATTAAATAAAACTTTGGTATAATGTTGCTTTAATTAGCATCACTATTATTATCAGTTGTCTTGGTTCTTTGAATTTAACTGTAGTGCAGTAATACAAATGATGACATAATTAATTCACCCAGGAATATGGAACCACTTCAAGAATGAAGAGTAAATTACTCATATTAAATGAGTAAAGACACACACATTCATGCCAGGGCAAGGCCAAATAGAAAAGTGTGTGGAATTCAAAGACAGGCATCATGAACAAGGTTATTCACACTAAGTAGGAAAAAAAGACACATATAGTAATTTTTAACCAGTTTATTCTCATGTAATGGTTGTGATGGTTGTGGTAGAAAGAACATTTTTACATTTTTGATCGGTTTCTCTCTCTCTCTCTCTCTCTCTCTCTCTCTCTCTTTTGTACTAGGGATTGAACTCAGGGGCACTTGACCACTGAACCACATCCCCAGCCCTATTTTGTATTTTATTTAGAGTCAGGGTCTCACTGAGTTGCTTAATACCTTGCTTTTGTTGAGGCTGGCTTTGAACTCACAATCCTCCTGCCTCAGCCTCCTGAGTTGCTGGGATTACAGGTGTGTGCCACTGTGCCTGACCAGCTTCTCTTTTGATAGATATTGAGAATCAGGGTTCATAGAAATTGAGCTACTTATCGAGGTCATGTTGTTTAAAGTGACACAGCAGAAATCAGGCATGGTCTCAACCAGAACCTGATTACCAGAATCCAGACAGCATTCCTTTTGCAATGTGACCTGGCCACAAAGCCCCTGTCAGCACCCATGGCATAGAGGAAAGCACTGATTCTATGTGGAGTTGTGACTTGCCCAAGATCACCTATGGGATTCTTTCTATGGGATTAGAGTCCAGAGAAGTGGGATACATAGGAGAGATCTGTAATGTGAAAATAATCACTTTAAAAAGTGAGCTTTTTCTTCCTTAAATTCTATGACTGTCTCCCAATACAATCAGAGGACCCAAAGTCTAGAGTAAAAACTAAAGACTCTTTAAAAGTGGTTATAAGATGAACTTTCCTCTGAATTTTTGCAGAAAGAATTTTTTGCCTGCAATATACTCTTTGCAGGTATCATGGAAGAGTTTTAGCATCAGCTCTATAGCTAGCTGGAATTCATGGACTTAGATTTCAAAGAACAGTTTCAAATAAGATTGCTATTATTTCTACTATTCCATGGAAGTCTATTAAATAAAAAGTTACTACCACTTTCTACTATAGCTGTCCAGTACCATTCTAGCCTGTGGACGAGGCTTGAAAGACTTGAAAGACTTGAAAGATTCTTGAGTACCCACTGAGCTGGGTACTCAAGAATGGACACCACTTGAGGCTGTGCCTTTATGTATTACACCTTTGTGTGGGGACTGAGGACATGTGTAGGCTCCCTGGTGACTTCTGCATACTAAAGGTGAGGAGAGAAAAGGAACCAACACCTGTTGAAAATACACAGTGCTTTTTGCTATTTTCATGGAATTTGGTATCATCCTATTAATTCAACACTCCTCTGAGATACATGTGGCCTCTATTATAAATGAATAAACTGAAGTTCATAAACAGATCTATAACTGGTAGGCAAGAGAGCTAGGATTTACATGATGCTAAAGCATGAATTATTTAATATCTATTCATCTCATTTGAGATTGTAAAAAATGCTTAATTTTGCACATTTATATTTATTTACCAGTAGACTGCAGCAGTCTTTAATTAAACATAATTGTATTTAATTATATTTTAAATGCTCTGTAATTTATGTTCTTTATAAAGTCATTTTGTTTTAGAGAAGGCTTTTTATTTTCTTTTAGTGCACATGTATAACCTCTTTTATCCAGTTACTTGTACATTTATCAGAACAACCTTTATTAGCAACACTGGCATTGAAACAGTGCACAAATCTCTTCTGCAAGTTTGATGAAACCCTCCCCTCTCTCCTGGTAGGTGTTCTGACCCTGCTCTGTATGAATCTACTCCTTTGATACAGACATAGCCACACACAGCAAGGCAGCATGATGTGCAATCATGATCCTTCTAATCTGAATCATGGTTGAGGATGGATCCATTTGAGGATTAAGCCTCAAGTATCCCATACAGGTATCTAGCCTCACTGTCTCTTAGACCTTGTTTCCATAATGTAGAGTGTTGTTTCGTAGTTCGTGTATCTTGAACATCTTTGATCTCTTCAGTGAGAATGAATTTCCACTATTCATTTTACTAACTAAAAAATCGAAATTTCACCAATTCATTTTTAATACATTATGCTAATTGTCAATCTGCGGATTGTTAATTGTCAAACCAGATAGAAGAATTTGAGGGAGCACATGCCCAGAGTGTGGTTTCTTTCTGTAATAATGCAAATGACCACCCCCGGGCAGTGAGTGTGTCAAGCAAATTATTAGCTTGGTCAATTTCAGAATTTAAGCTTAAACTAACTGTTGCATAATAAATATCACTAACTAGATTGAAATTTTACAACATGTTAAGGCTTCATACCACATACTCTGAAGGGCTTGCTAGTTGGATATTGTGTGTAGTGGTTGGGGTGGGCAAAGTACCTCTAATGACTGGGAACCTCATGTTTGCTTTGCTAACTCCAATTGGTTTCCAACTTTTTTGTTATTCTGTAGACTGTGGTTTTCTTAATGTGTCTTATGGGAGCACAATGCTCTGTCCCCTCCTCTCCTCAGTTTTAGGCTGATTGATATCTGCAGGAATGGAGGGGAGTGTGAGGTTGGTGAGTAGGTTGGGTACGTGCAATTTGAAATTTCCAAGCAATTGTGGTACTACCCCTTATCCACCCACCCACTTCCTTAAGCTCATTCATTAACATTCTTTTTTTTCACTTGTGAATGGCATTGTGAATATTTAATCAAAATGGTTTCTAGAGTGCTGTCAATTTTCCAGGATCTCTCAGACTGAGGAGGAAAGTGATGGGCTATTTATCCGTCAGCTTGTGCTGGGGAGTATGCCACCCTAAAAACTCAGTGGCTTTAAGAAGCACAGTCATTAATTCATCCTCACACCACACCTGTGCATGTGCTCAAAGAGGTCAGCTGGGAGTTGCCTGGCTGCCTCTGAGCTGTGAGTGGGCTGAGCTTGCTTCATCAGGTAGGTTTGAACTCAGCTTTGCTCCTTGTATGTCCCTTCTAAGGCGGGGCTGGGGGGAAGCACATCCTATGGCAATGGCGGAGGTGCAGAAGGTGAGCACCACTGGGCAAGTAGAGTTTGTGCTTGGTCTGCAGCTTCTCATTTGCCAAGAGAAGTTGCATTAATGAGCTCAAAATCAAGGGAACTGTACAATACAGGAAACTGTATTGTCCACATGCAAATGGGGGGAGATGGAGAGAAAAGTGTTTCATAACCGAATCTTCCACCAGCTACAAAGCAGATAATGAATATTTTGGAGCAGTTTCTAGTATGCGAAGACATACCCATTCAGGCCTTATAGTAGCTGCATGACATACTTACTGTGTTTGTTTCCATTTTTACTGAGAAGAATCAAGCCTCAGATAGGTTAAAGACATTTGATAAAGGATGTCCAACCAACAGGTGACACAGCTAGACTCCTGTCTTCCCTCATTGTCTGTCCCCACCTGACCTCCTGTGAATCATAGATCTTTGCACTCTGGGCTGCCACTGGAGAACATGAAAGAGGCTGAGTATTTTCCAGTGATACTTGATGGCATCCTGAGGAAGAGTAGCCAACTAGATGGTTCAAGCCATTACAACCCAAACTTCAGTATACAAAGAGTGAAATGGTGGATCACCTGCAGCCTTTTCTCTGGTTATAGCATTTACACAGTAGGTTGTACATAGCATGTACATATTGTGTTTATATGTAAGCTGCTCATGGACAGAGTAGCTTATATCCTATCCTCCGTATCTGAGGCTGTTCCCAGCACTCTTCCACTGGATTTGGATAGTTTTGTCTGTGAGTTTTTTTGTTTGAATGTCTGTTTTGTAGAGGAATTTGGGGAGACTCAACAATCAGTACCACCACTACCTCCATCTTCCAGATCTACATGCCTTATCACCTATGGCGGGGGGCTTTGCCAAGCCTCTGGAGTAACTAACAGCACCTATGGCTTGACCATACCCTGTACCTTCTGATCTCATAGCACCAGGGACACAAGGGCAAGTGTCCTTCTGAGAGCAGAGGCTGACTTTTAACTCTTTTTGGGTTTCCTGATAACTAGTTCAGTGTCTGGCATATAGAGTTCTTCAAAAAACATTATTAAATGAAGGAATAAATAGATTTTTCCATAAATAAGGTCTAACACCTGGAAGCATAACTTGTTACCCTGTGAAAACTTCCAGAATAATAACAAATATGTTACCTGTCCTATAAAGGGGATTTATCCTGACTGGCTATTTTCTAACATCTACAGATTGAAAGGTTATCCAAGGGGGGGACAGAGTAAGGGTCCTGAGATGTGGCATCTTAAAAAGGAAAGTTTAAATTTTTTTTGTTAGCAACCCCTGGGTATCATTAACTCTATATACCCTTGGTCAGAGGAATGTTTCCTGAAACCTTAAAAACTAAACAGAGTACTCAGGGCATTTAAGAGAAATAATGGGGAAAATGTAGAGAATAGGGGCCAGGTGATCCTTGGAGCAAGTTTGCCTGTTGTTATTACCATAGCAACAATGGGTGGTGCTTCCATAGAGTGGGAGTCTTTCTTTGTTCAATAAATGCTTCCTCCAGAGTGGCAACCTCTTGTCAAGGTGGCATCTGTTTGAGAAACTGCTACCTGTCTTTAGTGAGAATCCACTTTTTGGCGGAGAATTAGCTTTGCTCAAAGACAGTAGTATGGGCTTGAGCTCAACAGAGAAACAAACTTTCTAAATCAGCTCTCTTCAGAGAAAGTTCTTTGATTAGCCTAGGAGAACATCTCTTAGCCCTTTGACCACTGTAACAAAATACTCTGTGTAGGTGATTGTAAACAACTGAAATTTATTTCTTGTCCTACAGGCCAGGAAGTCCAAGATCAAGGGGTGGCTGATTCAGTGACTGGTAAACCCACTTTCAGGTTCATAGATTGTGCCTTCTCACAATGTCCTCACAGGGTAGAAAGGTGAAGCAGCTCTCTGGGACCTCTTTTTGAGGACACTAATCCCATTGATAATGCATTCCATCCACATGATATAATCATTTCTCAAAGACCCACCTACCTGCTAATTCCATCATGTTGGTGATTATATTTTCAACACAGGAATTTGGAGAGGATTCATACTTTCCGACAGTAGCAATCTCTCACAGAGAACTTCACTCCAAAGTGACAAAATATGTCAGAGGTTTAGCATTGGATCAGAGTGGAAATCACAGAGATGGGAAACATCTCAGCAGTCTCCCTTGACCTTCACACCCTCATTTTGGCTTTTTTTTTTTTTTTTTTTAAGCTGTCTGATATCACAAGGAGCATCCATTCCACAATACGAAGATCTTGTCTTGCTCACCTTGCAGCACCATTTCTGGTACATATAGGTTTCTTAGGAAATATTCATAAAATTAATGAATTTTCAAGCTTTTTATGTTTTGAGAAGGAAACAAAAGAGAAAAGTAAAGAAACCTACCTAAGACAGAATTTGTTTGGGTAAGATTCAGATTGAGGGACCTGGTCACAAGCTGAGTGGCTTTCTTGTGCAGCACATCACATCAGATCATGTCCTGAACTCATGTGCTCTGACTGTCTAAGGCTGAGCCAGGTATAGCATAAGCAAACCAACTCTCTGAAATTAAAATCTCTGGTTCACATCATTTGTAAATCTTGTGCTGTGTGTTCTCCCACCATGGCTACTAATACAACCTCCACTTGTATCAGTTTCCTATGGCTTCCTTCAGAAGTCGCCACCATCTGGTGCCTTAAAACATCAAACATGTATTCTCTCAGTTCTGGAGACCAGAAATCTGAAATCAGAATCCCTGGGCTGAAATAAAGGTGTTAGTGAGACTGCTGTTCACTGGCTCCAGGGGAGAACATGTTCCTTGCCTCTTCCAGCTTCTGCTGGTCTGTGATATTGCTTGGCTTGTGGCTGCTTCAGTTCACATTCTGGCTCTATGTTTATAAAACGTTCTCCACTTCTATGAGGGTCAAATTCTTTGAATCCTTTAATAAGTTTATATGTGAATGCATTTAAGGCCCACCTGGATAATCTCCCCATTTCAAGATCCTTAATCACATCTGCAAAGTCCTTTTGTTTTGTTTTTTTCATTATATAAAATTAACATATACAAGTTAATGTTTACAGACTTCAAGGATTAGGACATGAATATCTTTTGGAAAGGTGTCATTCAAGCAACCATACCATTTTTTAACAAACAGCTTACAATATTCCTGAATATTTAGCAAATGGTTCTCACAAGCAGATATGAGAGGACTATAACACACCCCTGATCGTAAGCTTCTTGCAGGAAAAGATTGAGGCTACTACCTAATTTGTTCCCTCTTGGTCTTTGGTCTGGGGCAAAGTATGAACTAGAGCTTAAAGAATATTGACTGTAGAAGTCCCATGACAACTTGAAAGCAGATTAGTGTAAAACCACTCTAGGAAAAACCTTCAAATTGTGAGATTTGTGGTTGGAACAAATAGCCAAAGCCTCAGGAAAAAGATCAAAACTAAGTTTCTGTGAGAAAATCCTGTGGGTCATGGTCAAAGTTGGCAGAGCAGTGAGTTCTCTGGAAAATGCACATATCTGCAATGATTCATTTCCTAACTGTTCTCATCAGATCAGGATTTCTAGTTCTGATTTTTATCTTTCCGGTGCTTTGACTCATATGCCTCAGTAGACTAGAGTCTTTGGAGCTGGAATGTGTGTTTTGCCTCCTCATTACCCCTCTCCTTGTCCCTTCTCCAGTCCTGGACATGAGTGTGATGTTGTGAATTTCATGCCCCCACAATTCTTCTGTCCTGTGTTGACTGAGCCATTTGCCTAATGAAGTGCACATAGGTACAGTTGAAGGATGTACAGGTCTACTGAACAGTGGAAGTAGAACATATGCCATGCTTTGCCAAAGTTACCAAAAACCACAGTACTGGTATTTCCTTGGTTTAAGTGCTTGGTTGGCACCTCCTGTGTTGCCTAGGTGCTGAGAGGAGGCCACAGCCCTGGTCCCAGGAGATTTTGTCAAGAATGTTGGTCACCCATTTCTTTAATCCCAGAATACACATAGTTTTCCATTGCTCCTTGCTTAACTACCTTGTCTCAGTTCCTCTTTACCCTGGATTAAGGAGAAGATGGTGAATGTCACATGTAAAAGAAGCATACTCTGCTGAGCTGGTGAGGGATTTTGGGCCCCTTTCTTGTTCTTTTGGTTGGATCCAGGTAGTTGACCCAGGTGTAGTCCCCTTACCAGCCTCCACAATCCTGCATTCAGATATCCACTCAATTGTTTTGACTAGCAAAGAAAGAAAGAGACTTGAAATACATTAACTAAGCATATAGTATATGTCAGCATTGGACAGGATCGTTTACAATGAGGTGTTTCTATTTAGTCCCTTGAAAATCCAGCCAATGGTATGTTGGGCATGGTGGCACATGCCTGTAACGCCAGCTACTCAGGAGGCTGAGGCAGGAGGATCACAAGTTTGAGGATAGCCTGGGTGACTTAGAACAGGGTGAAGTGGAATGAGTCCCAGAGAATTCTGATGGCAAGTATATGTGAGGTCCCAAGGGAGGGTAGAGGGCGGGTTGGGACTTTGTTTGTTAAAGCAAAAGACATTTTGCATTTGTATTCAATTAGTAAATAAACCAAGATGCAAAATTGAGCAAAATTGAGGGACATAGTTAATGAATGGGACGTTGACTTTCCACCTCTCCATGGGTGTCCCAAGCAGGCACCACTTATAGCTTCTGCCTCTGTGTTCACAGCACTTACTGCTGTATTCCTTATGCACTGCCTGGAGACATTGCTTGTGCTTTTGCCCCATGTTCATGGGACACAACTTCTTTGTGATAAGGGGGTGAGCTCCAAGTAGCTAAAGTTATGGCTACTTGGCTTTGACTGTCTTTTGAACTCATATGAGAAAAAAGCAAGAAGCTATAGACATCAGAGGGCTCACCTAAGGCAATGTTTTCTGTCAGAGACTGAAATCTATCCTCCAAGAATTCATAGGTGGAAGCTATAACTCCCAATGTGACTGTTTTTCAGACACAACCTTTAAGGGAGTGATTAAGGTTAAATAAGTTCATAATGGCAAGGTCCTAATCCAAAAGGACTGATGTCCTTATAAGAAGAGGGTGAGATATCAGAAGCCTCTGCTATGTGAGGACTTAGCAATAACCAAAAAAACCCCAAAGCAACAAAACAGCAGGTATCAATCAAAATGACTGTGAAGGTCCCACCCATGTTTGGTGTAAAACTTATTTTTCAAGTAAAGAATTGTATGAAATGGGTAGATCGTGAAAGCTCCCCTACCATCTCACCTTCAGAGATAAGAACTCTTAGACAGCCGGACTGTCAGAAGGTGCTTCAGAAGTCTGAGTACCCACCCTCTGCATGGCTTAGTTCCTGGAGTTCCCCTTAGATTTTGATCCAAAATAGTGCAAAATGAGAATACTTTCCTCATTTCAGTGCTGTGTAAGTAAGTGAGCTTTTTAAGTTTATTTTTTTCATCTAATTTAGGGACTCTGGAGTTCAATAATTTTT
This sequence comes from Sciurus vulgaris, assembly GCF_902686455.1. Classification (NCBI taxonomy): domain Eukaryota; kingdom Metazoa; phylum Chordata; class Mammalia; order Rodentia; family Sciuridae; genus Sciurus; species Sciurus vulgaris. The sequence continues at coordinate 143,066,349 of NC_136466.1, forward strand.
TAAAAAATTTCTTCCATCAACTCTCCCAGATGTCTCTCCTGTCTTTTCTTATTCTTCATCAGAGGGCATTTGATGAAAGCAACACTTTTATTTTTGTTCCTGTAGAGATTTCTGATTGGGTTGGTATACTGTAACTTATTGAGGAATTTCTAATCAAAGAGTTTGCCAGCCTTCTCTCTACTGCTAGGGCAGTGCCATCTGTAAGAAACCTGAGTGCAGAGGTAGATGCTAGTGTAGATTTCACTTACTGGGTAAGTAAGTAAGTGTAGTGCATATTTCCTTACTGGGATCTTTTACCCAGTGAGTTCAATAGTGCTTGAGAGTCTGAAATTCAAGGAAAAATTTCCCAGTTTTCCTCTGCCTTGCATTTAGTGTTTCCAAACAAAACTCAGGCTTTACTCTACACATAAGTCATTCTGGCCAGCAACTGCTTATAATTTAATTTTTCTAATGTCTTTTTAAAAAGGATTTGCAGCTTTGTAATTAATTTTAAAAGATGTAAATAATGGTGTCTCTACTAAGAAAAGGACATCTTTAGAGAGCTATCCTTTGAAGAGTGTTTCAGGCTGCCAATGGAGTTAATTTTTGCAGGCCACAGCTCAAGACATGGTTCATACTTAGAAATTCACTTGCTTTCTATTCTTCCCTCAAGTCCTGAGGTCAGTTATTTCTCCCACCCCTCCTCCTTGCAGATGCATGTCTCAGGTGCCTGCCAGAAAGGAGCCTGCTGAAATACACTCACATCTGTCAGTGCAGCTGCAGCTGGTTCTGCTGGTGATGTGCCACCCACAGTGGCAGGTCCCAAGGAACACAGAGGAAGGGCCCTAAGTAGGCTGTAGGCTTGCTATTCCCCTAACCCGCTGCTGGTCTGCCTTCAGTGCGAGGGACAGTAGATATCTGATTTGCTGAACTGAATGCTGGAGTTATACAGAGAGGTTCATAGAATGGAGTGAGAAGGAGCTCCTGTATCAGGCTGGGGCTGAAGAAACCCATATCCTTCCCAGTCAGCAGCTGGATCTTCTGCCTCACAAGATCAGCACCCTCCTGCTTGCTTGGGACCCTACAGCTCTCCACTCTTCAGATAAAGAGAATCCTGAAAGAGGCAGTCAAGTTTTGTTGCCCTCAGGAATTCTTTCTTGACTATTCTGAAAAACACCTCTCTTTCTTTTTGAAACTCAGCCTTTGACATTCTGACACTTGTTCATGTGCTGTGTTCTGTGATTATCATATTTCATGCGTTAGTCACTTCTCCTCAAGCAAAGGTGCACTTAGAGATTAGGAAGGAGGTAGGGAGGGAGAGAAGAGGGAGAGAGAAGTGTTTTAGGTTGGGCTTGAGAATCACTGAGCTTGGCTGATGGTTCATGTGGTCAATGCTTCTCCACAATTGTTGGTGTTGATTTTATTTAAGACAACCAAGAGACTGAGTACATATTGGCCTATGCCTTTTCTTTCATATTAATTTTCTACTCCTTATAAAAACCTCTTCTGTTCCAATCGGGAGTGGATATTTTTTTCTTCTCCACCATTCCTTTGTCTGGGTCTCAATCCAGTCCTTCTTCTTGTCTCATATTCCTTTTCCCCATGGCTTTTAAAACTTCTGTAGTTCCTTCCAGGTTCTTTCTAGGTTTCATTACCCTCTTGCTGATTTTGTATGAAACCTAACAATGTATGTACTATAGCAATTGGTTAGTTGGTTTTCATGTGTTTACTCTCTCCAGATTGTGTCTACTATTTATATATTATTTTAGAGGCCAGGATTGTGTAGGCGTGATTGGTTGCACCATCTTGACAATAGTACCAGACTCTGAAACTCACTTAGCAAAGGTCCCAATTTGACAAAAAGAATGTTATCTATGAGTCTTGTAGGAGAAAAAAATAATAAATTAGCTTGTGGATATCATATTGAGTTTCATGTGGAAATGTAGTAAACAGATAAGGAAATGAAGTTTGGGTAAAATTCTGTCCAATCCAATCCAGTTTCTCATTTTGGAAAATCTCCAATTGAATTTTTAAAAAAGTGATAAGTTTCCATTTATATCAGCGCATAGTCCATCCAGATTTTAAGAAACCCAACTCCCTAAAACATCTGTTCCTGGATGCTCATCAAATTCCTGAGGATTTTAAACTATTCAGATTATTTTTAAGAAATAAAAAAACATAAAGTTTATATCATGTAACTTCAATTCCCATATAAAACAAATAGGAGCATTCAATATCTTGCCTTAAAGTTTTCAACAGATTTTCATGTTGTGGAGGACTGACCTTGACCCTTGATTTAAGATATTCAGCCCTGATATATACAAGGTCTGCTCCTGGTCCCAAATAGACATAGCTCATTTTCCTTATTTATATTTAGGGACAAAAATCACAGCAAAGAATGAACTAACTGGGTCTTCATTTGAGACACATTAGAGAAGTGTTGGGTAGGAAAAGAGGAAGTCATTCGTTTAAACAAAGACTTATTCAGCACCTACTAAGTAGAAGTTTCCTAGAGCTATCCAGATTGAAGAGGGTAGCCAGGAAAAGAGAATGAACAATCAGTTAAGTACCTGTGATCATCAGTATCAAGAAGAAACTCAGCAAGGAAGAAGGGCAAGAGCTTGGGGAGGATGTGGAGGATAGAGTGCTGCCCAGAGCCGGAGAATGACATTTGAACCCAGACCCCTCGAATCAGGAGCAAGCTATTAAGGTGTCTGGGGAAATGGTCCTCCTTTCTCAAGAGGCAGTAATGGCAAATCCTGGGGCAGCAGTGTGACCAATGTTGACACACCAAAATGGCCACAGCAGAAAGGCCAATGCAGTTGGAGCTCAGTGAGGGAGTTCCTGAGCAGCAGGAGGTATGGCTGACTGGGCAGTGGAGGAGATTGCACAGGGCCTTGTAGCCATTGTCAGGACTTTGCCTTGACTCTGAGGGAGCCTGAGAGCCTTGGCAGGCCACGTTGAGGGGAGCAATGACTTGATCAGGCTTATGTATCACCTGCTGAGATGAGAGAGACCTAAGTGGGGCAAGGCAGAAGTAGACTGCAGGGATGGGGGTAGTAGACCCTCAGAGCTGGAGAGTCACAGGGTTTGAGTTTTGGGAGTGGACAAGATATAGTGGAGGTCTCGGGAAGAAGGGGCTGCTATTATTGATGAGTATGCAACAGATGAAGTATGAGGTCTTCTTTGTAGTTCCATCATTTAATTTTACCTGATACCAAGGATGTATTCCCACCCTTTCTGCACCCACTCCCCAGCTCCTTGTATCAGAGGGAGAGGGAAGCCAGTGGGTGCAGGTACTGCTACTAGAAGAAATGTTTGCATGGAAACAGGAAGAACATAGCACCACCCATGAAAATAGCCTTGCCTTATACTTATATGTAGCTGATGTTTTCCACTTAGGCCACTCACAAACACATCTATGCATGTGTATACGTATGTATGCACAATACACACGAGTACGTGTGTAAGTATATAGAGCTAGAAACTTGATTTGAGCTAAGTATATGTGTGTATATTCCTGAATTTATTCATCCATCTATGCACACACATACATACACAAGTGCCTATAGCTCAATTCACCAGTTTACAGAACAGGGTGAAAGAAAACACAAGGAAGCAAACAGACAAATTGGAAAGGAGAATTCACTGGTTACTATAAGCAGCCATTGGCGGGGGAGGAAGGGAGGTGGGACTGATCTGAAAGAAAAGAGACATAAGAGAAAAAAACACCCAAATGTCATGTGTGGATCTTGTCTTTACTGGCTTTGAACAAATGAATTGTAAAGAGGCCTTTGATGAAAACAATGGAAAAAATATATTTATTATATAATACTCAGAAATGCATTCTGTAACCCTGGTAGATGAGACAATGCCCTGGTGGTTGTTTGATAATGTCCATAATTTAAGAGTCTCATCTGTCATGTTGGGTGAAATGCCTCCATGTTTGGGATGTGCCTCACAGTACTTCAGCAACACACCCTGGCAAATTCTCCACCTAAGGGATAGCTCTGCAATGTCCAGCTGGGAGGGAGAGGCCACAAGCCCAGCAGCCCTTCCACTCTGGGGCAGACTGGAGGCCCTATGGGGTGATGTGGTTTCCCCTGTAACAGTCAATTTGTCAGGAACACTAAGTAATTTCAAAGTAAGGGAACCACGCCACAGGTAGCTCTGCAGTGTCAAGCTGTCAGGAGCCTTGTCTCTGTGTTCTGTCGAAACATCACTGTTGGGCTGGGGTTGCAGCTCAGTGGCAGAGTGCTTGTCTAGCACGTGTGAGGCACTGGGTTCGATTCTTGGCACCCCATAAAAATAAATAAAAGTATTTTAAAAATCACCGTTGCTGACACATTTATCACTTTTCAAACCCACTGGAGTTGCCTCTGGAAAAGGTAATAAGTTTCCACATCTCTGCCTTGAGAGACCAGCTGGGGAGGGAAGCCACAGGATCTTTGGCATGTGTGGGCAACACTCTGGGAGTTTGACTGGCAGATATGTCCATGTCCCCACTTCATGAGCACCTGCAGTGTGACTGGTTCTCTGCAGCTGGTTCTCTGGGGCTCTGAGACGCTGCAGCAGCTGTCAGGCCATCCCTTGTTTGCGTGTGAGAGACCAGACCACTCTGTCCAGTAGGGAATTAACACAATTAAACCTCCTGCATTCCCAGGATCCTGATCATTACTCACTATGGAAACCATGCTTTGATATACCGGACCTCCATGATCCTGAGCATGTGTCTGTGGGTCAGATTGCTGTGTCCTGAGTCACATTTTTGGCCAGCTGGGACTTTACTCTTTGAGAGAGGGAATTTCTGAGACTCCCAGGAGGGGAAGACCCCCTGCTGAGTGCTGGGGTTGGGTGAGCACTGAGGGAGCAGTCAGAAGATTCGGAGGAAACTCAGTTTCGACATGGGAACCGGAGCGGGTGTGACCTGCCCTGGCTCTCTGCAGAGTACATGAGGATGTGTGCACCTGTGCTTAGAAACTTCCGTTTACCCCACCTGTGGTGAGTCATGCAATGGCTTTGCTTATGGTGAGAGCTGCTTCCTCCTCTGAAGTGTACCTCTCTCAGCGTGTAAGCCAAGGATCCTCTCACAACTGTGGAAATTCAGAACAGCCGCCTGCTGTACCTGCTTCCAGTTTTCCTCTCGATCATGCTTTCTTCCTCTTTTCACCAACCCACCTTGACTCCCTGGAAAATGGAATCCAGTGGAATTATCAAGAAGAGAAAGACTGCAGTTCCCCTCTCTCCTTCACCTCTACCTGGTGTAACTAAGTAGTAGTACTTTTCCTTTCCTCTCCTCCACTCCCTCCCCATCCCTTCCTTCATGTCGTTTTCTCTTGGTACATTTTCATACCATTCTAGTGAGTCATTATCAAATTCAATTAAATTTCTCACCTTGGGTATACACTTATTTATGAGATAGAGAAAAAAAAAAATCCAGACCATTCCCAAAGGTGCTTGTTTCAGTTAGAGGATAACCATTATTCCAAGATCTCTTAGTGGCAAGAAGGAACCTCTGAGGACAGGTGTCTGTGTTCCAGAACAGACTGCAGCACAAGGGGCTGGCTGTGGTCCACACCATTATCTAGTGATGAGGCAGGGGCAAGGGTACCATCTGCTCTGGAACTAATTGTATTCTTATGAGATCATCTTCATCAAAGGTGACAAAGTGTTGCCTTTTCTCTTCCATTTGAGTGAGACTGTGAGCTTCTTGGTCGCAGGGTCTATGTTGAGTAAGAATGTTCCCTCACACACGGTAGGTGCTCAGTGAATTCCTATTCAATTCAAGTGGAAGACTCAAGAGAAAATAGCTCCATTCCTAGCATCTCCCCTTTGTCTCTATAAAGTGTTGAAAAAATATCATCCCTATTTCCACATGGGAGAGTTTTCTGTAGCCTATAATCCCTGAGGGCCCCCCAGGGACCAGGAAATCTCAGGGAGGGATGTGGGCAGCTTGTGTGGAAATCAGGAATAGACCTCTAATAATGGACCCTAATGGATAGGGAGCCTGTCAAGCTGATGCCATTCAATTCCTATAGCACTGGTGCCACATGTGACTCTCACCAGGATCCACGGTTCCAATGACATGTTCATGTCAGACCAATGCCAAACAGGTGGTAGCTAAGGTGCTAGTAGTTGCTTTCTTCTTTAAAGAAAACTGTTCTCATCATGAGCCAGCCTTTGTGGACATGCTAAAGTTTTGTCCACAAATGCAGGAATGTTGAGTAATATTCTAGGTGTGTTTAGTAGCCCCCTTGATTTTCATAGAGTGAACAGTGGCTCTTCGATGGACAGTTACCTCAGTTTTGTTAAAGTCTTCATGCTTGCTTCCCTACAAAGCTACTTCTCATCTGAGAACAATAGGAAACTTTGGTCTTTATCTCAGCAACGTGATTGGTCACAATCAGTAAGATAGAGCAATAGGAGGTTACTGCAAATGCTATTTTAAAATGTTTCCTATATTCTTCCAGTGAAAACTCACACTGAGTAACAAATGACAAGATGCTTCAAAGAAAAGACACTACTTTTTAAAAGAGGATTATGGTCTTATAATCACTGAATTGCAAAGGTCTAACCACACTTTTCAGCCATAGAGGACCCATACCTAAGCACAAATTTGTTGGGGTCTTAAGCCCCCTTGCTCTTCTTGACCAGCGGCAGGGGAAGGGGACACTCCCCAACAAGGTCAGACCGGGATAGGTAAGGCCGACTGACCGCCCGCTCCCAGCCCTCCGTGCGGAGGACAATCAGACACGTCAGGGAGACCCGTCACAGCAGGAACTCGTTTATTGAGGAAGTCACACAGCTTTTATGTAGGGTGGGGGCTAGGCGGGAACCAATCAGCTTAAAGGTCAGCAAGGCATGGGGTGTTCACGCAGGCAAGAGTCCCATTGGACTATATGGCAAGCGAGCTGATCACGTTCGCGGAACTATTGTTAACCAATCCCTGAAGGTGGTCCGATTAACTATTGAAACCGCCTTTGAGGCCTTGATCTTGCTCACTCGCCAGGAAGTAAGGAGTCAGCCTGAGTTAGTTAACGTGTCATTAGTCCCAACACAAATTTATCATATTATTTCCTGATTAAAATGTGTAATGAGCAAGATTAGATAGTAATCATAACAAAATGATGAACCTTTAGATACTAATCTCAAAAGAATCCTTTTTGATGGCTCAGAATTCTTACTAGAGGTGGGAGAATTGAAAATCTTTTATGTTGATTGAATTTATTAGGACCGGTGATTAAAAGAGGGTCAGAAAGTTTGTCAGAAAGTTTGTCTTCCCAGTGTAATGTTTATTGCGTTTTGACATGATACAGGTGACTCCTCGTATTACAGAACAAGGGCAGTGCTTTTGAACTTCTTTGATGGCAAGAATTACCTGCTTTGCTAGCTGAAAGCATGCATTTCTGATCCTCAATATGATCAGAAGACATTCTCAGAGGTTATATGTGTATGGGACAGTGCATTCCAGAATCATCCTTTGTGGGTGAACATTTGCAAACTCTATACAACCCTCCTATAGCAGACGTTGATTTGTTTGATTTCTGGTATGTTTCAGTTAGCTTTTTTGTTGCTATGACAAAACAGTTCCAGAAGTCTCAGTTCATAGACAGCAGACTCCAGTTTCTCCTCAGAGATTTTATAGTGTCAGCTTTTACTTTTTAGTCTGAGATCCCCTTTGAGTTTGTTTTTGCATACTGTGTGAGGAAGGAATCCAGCATCCTTCTTTCATGTGTGGGTGTCCAGTTTTCAGAACCCCATTTCCTTCCCAATGTTCCCTGTACTTTCCTCATATATGCCTTGACGACTTTGTTTAAAAAAAAATTGGCCTAAGAGTAAGGGTTCATTTCTGGGTTAATCTCTTCCATTAACCTATATTCTTCAAACCAAGACCACACCGTCACTATTTTGAGTACTATAGTTTTAACGTAGGTTTTGAAATTAGGTAATTCAGGCCCTCCGAATTTCTTCTTCTCCTTCTTCTTTTGTCTAAAGTTTAGCTATTGCATGTCCTTTTCATTTCAATATAAATCGTGAGATCCTCTTACTGATTTTTACCAAGAAGGCATTAGGGATTTCTATAGGGACGGTGTGGAATCCATAGATTAACTTGGATAAAGTTCCTCCATGCTGTCTTCAGTCCTTGAACATGGTATGTCTCTGACTATATGGAAATTCTTTAATTTATCTCTGTGTTGCTTTGTGCATTTTAGGGTATATATTTTGCATATCTATTTAAAAATTGATGTGTAATTATTTCAATCTTTTTGAAAATACTGGGAACAGAATTTTTAATTAATTTCATGGTAATTATCTTGTATAAAGTACAGTGAATTCTTTTATACTGACCTTGTATCTTGTAACCTTGCTAAATTCACTATTATGACTGGTAAGTTTTCCAGGATTTTCTAAATGCAGAATTACATTGACTGCAAAATAAGACTTTTAGCTCTTTGTTTCAAATTTGTGTGCCTTTGATTTCTTTTTCTTGTTTCATCACATTAACTAGATTTGCCTGTACAGTGTTGAATGAAAGTGGGGAGAGGAAATATCTCTACCTTGTTTCAATCTTGTGGGGGAAGTTTTCTGTCTTTCTCCACTCATCATGAGTTTCGCTGTAAGGTTTTTGTTTTCATTTGTTTTTTGATTCTGCCTATCCAGGAACTTGGGAGATCTTTCCATCTTCTAAGGTCTTCTTCAATTTCTTTTTTTGATGTTCTGTGGTTTTCATTGTAGAGATCTTTCACCTCTTTGGTTAGATTGATTCCCAAATCTTTTCCACACACACTTCAGACAGAGTACTAATCTCCAAAGTTTATGGAGAACTTAAAGAACTTTATACCCAGGATACAAGGGACCCAATCAATGGATGGGCTAGGGGAGTGGGCAGGCACTTCACAGAAGAGGATACACAGGTGATCAATATATGCAGGGGTGTTCATCATCCCTGGTAATTGGAGAGATGCAGATTAAGGCTGCCCTGAGATTTTTTCTGACTCCAATTAGAATAGCTGTTATTGGGAGCGCGGGCAGTTGTGAGTGTTGGCGTGGATGTGGGGAGGGGGGCACATTCATACACTGCTGGTGGAGTTGCAGATTGGTGCAGCCACTCTGGAGGGCAGTGTGGAGATTCCTCGGAAAACTTTGAATGGACCCACCATTTGACCCAGCTATCCCACTCCTCAGTTTATACCCAAAGGACTTAAAATCAGCATACTACAGTGATGCAACCACATCAATGTTTATAGTGTTATGGGGTGCAACTTAAGAACAGACCTATCACCACTGAGAAGTCCAAATTTGAGAGTCTTTATTAAGCCGGCCGCTGACTGTCTCACACAATGCCCCAAAAAATGGCTATTGGGAGAACAGCCCTGACCACAGGGTTGTAGGGGTTCTTATACCAAAAATCACATCAATCATAAGTGTCTATTGCTATGATTCAAAATTACAAACTAACATCATGAGATCATCGACAGAGGGGGAAGTGGGTCAAACTGACCCTTACCTAGCTACAAACTAAAGAATGGTTACTAACATCCACACAATCACTGTTTACATGGTACATTGTTTAGGAGCAATAGGAATCAAAAGAGAGCAATTTTTTACTACATAGGAGTTGCCATTGTATATTATTAAACATGTCACACCAAGTAACTAATGATGGGTACAGAGGCGGGGTGTTCAGAAACTTATTTCCTACATAACATGGAGTCTCAGAGCAAAATGGAGTTTGTTTAGTTATTTCCCTTAGAGTCTGGCCTATAACATTCTCATGGAGTCAGATCTGTCAGCCCATCACAATAGCAGCTAAATTCACAATAGCTAGATTGTGGAATCTACCTAGATGCCCTTCAATTGACGAATGGATAAAGAAACTGTGGTATACATATACAATGGAATATTACTCAGCCATAAAGAAGAATAAAATTATGACATTTGCTGGTAAATGGATGAAGTTGGAAAATATCATGCTAAGTGAACTAGGCCAAGCCCACAAAACCAAAGACTGAATGTTTTCTCTGATAAGTGGATGACAATATATAACAAGGGGGAGTGGTGGGGGGGAAGAGAAGAATGAAGGAACTTTGGATGGTGTAGAGGAAAATGGAGTGGAGGGGTTGGGGGACAGAAAGATAGTAGAATGCAACAGACAGTATTACCCTATGTATATGTATGATTACATGAATGGTGTGAATCTACATTGTGTACAGTCATAGAAATGAAAAGTTGTACCCCATTTGTGTACAATGAATCAAAATGCAGTCTGTAAAAATAAAAAAAGATCTTAATTAAAAAAAAAGGTAAATAGTAACTCAAGTCAGAGCATATTCTTCAGATAATTAGACAATCTTTTAGTAGGCCTCTTAGACAGTGTTCTAGAATGAAGCCAAAAGAATGTGCTGATGGTTTTTTCATAATACTGTAGAGATCCATGCTTAGAAAAAGCTAGTATAAATCACATACCTGTGAACTAAACATGTTATGTGGTGTCAAATTGGCCAAGATGTTAATTCCTCTAGGGTTCCTTCCTAGGACCCCTAGGGTTTCCTCATACATGCTCTTTTGAATCTTGGATTTTCTGACCAGGGCTTCTGTTGCAATATTTTAATTGTTTGTTTAATTTTCTGTGTTCTCCACTGAACTGTAATCCCATGCGGGCAGGAATGTCTGATGTTTTTACCTCTGTATTTTCAGGACCCTGCAAGAGAAGCTGGTAGACAGGAAGCATCTAATAAGTGTTTCTTCACTGACTAGGTGCAAGGGACCATCTCAGAGCACGTTAGTGTGAGGGGAAATGAAGTCCAGTAGAGTGGACTCAGCAAGTACAACCAGCAGTTCTCCTTGGGCAGTGCTTCAGGGTCAGTTGGTTTATGGCTGTGCTTCCTGAGTGAGAGGAAGAGAAACCCAAGGAACATGGCCCTTAAGGCTGTGGAAACTTCTCTTCTTCTTGTCTACCAAAGTCCAACCACAATATCAAGAACAGGCAAGTCCTGGATCCTGAAGTGTCTTTGAACATAATGATAAGTGACCAATGCTGTCCTTAGGAGAATAAGGAAGAATAGGCACTGGAGATCTAGTCAAGCTCTGGAGTTCGGGACTCCAGGCTACACCTTGCACCCTTCACCCCATGACTTTTTGCAAAGCCTTCAGCTGTTTACAAGATTCTATTCCCAAACTTTAAAGTACTGTTCATTCTCCAAGGCCCAGATCACAAGCACCTCCTTTATGAAACCTTCCCAGAAGGAATTGATTTCTTTCTCTGTAGTACATCCACAGAAGGGGTCTGTTCCTTCTCGCCACCCATTTGTATTCAAGTTGTCATGCCTGTGTCTAGAAGGCAGAGTCCAGGCCTTACGCACATACACAGCACATGGGCTTTAAATTGTAGATGATTAAAATGCATTGCATCCAGCCAAAACCTATCCAAGACAGGTGTGACTCTTAAGAGTGGTGCAGGCCTGTCTTTAACACAGAACTCTCATTATCTGAAGGCTTCCAGAAGCATATTGCCCAGTGTATCCTTTTTAAGAATCCTGGTAAAGGAAATCTCATTCTCCTTTCAGGTATATACTTTTTTGTATATGCATATAGACACATATGGGAACTGTCTCCGTTTCCCTTTTCCTCACTATTTAAAATTATTTTAATTGCATAAGTTTATGGGTACCATATAATAATTAAATACATGTATGTAGTATACAATGATGAAATCAGGGTAGTTCACATTTCCTTATTCTTTAACATTTATTTTTTGGATTTTCATATACTTGTACTCATTTGTGGGTACAGTGTGATATTTTTAATAGATATCAGTATATATAATATCTACTCGTCAAATCCAGGTAATTAACATTTTAATCACTTTATTATTATTTTGTGTTTAGCGTCTTTAGATTCCTCTTTTATAATTATTTATAAAATATATAATAGTTTAGCTGACAACAGTGGTGCATGCCTGTAATCCCAGTGACTCAGGAGTCTGAAATAGGAAGATTTCAAGGCCAACTTTAGCAATTTAGTGAGACCTTGTCTCATTTGAAATACAAAGGCTGGGGATGTAGCTCAGTTATAGAGTACCATTAAAGTTTATCCTCAGTCCCACAAATTGTGTTTTAAATAGTTTATTGGGAACTACAGTCCTACCACTGTTTTGTAGAACACTAGACCCTTGTTAGTCCTATCTAACTGGATTTGAGTACCCACCATCCAACCTTTCTCTATACCCTCTTCCAGCCCTTTCTAATCTCTAGTAATCACTATTATGTATTCTAACTGACTTTTTAAAAAGACAATCGCATATAAGCGAGAATGTCAGGTGTTTGTTTTTCTGTATCTGACTTATTTCTTGTAACATAATATCTTCCCATTCTATGGATTGTGCAGGAAATGACAGGATTGCATTCCTTTTTATGGAGGAATGATATTCCATTGTGCATATATGCCACACGTTCTGTATCCATTCATCTACTGACGGGCATCAAGGTTGTTTCCATTATTGCTTTTGCTCAGTCTTCCAACCTCTCAGATCACGAGTGAGTGTCACACTGTCTTAGGAGGATCTGTGTTTAGATCACAGCAGAGAGTTAGTCTCATCTCACATTGACAAGTTTGAGCAAGTAGTGGAGGATGTCTGGTCTGCTTTTTGAGAAGGTCTGTGAGGTGGGCAGAAGGTGCAGATGCAGATGTAGTAAGAGCACCCAGAGAACCCAGTAGTGTCTGCAGTGAGCGCAGTACGGGGCCATTCGAGTGAGGCAGGGGGCGATGTGTGGTCCGTGCTTTTGCCATCTCTGATCTGGGAGAGTTATTTATTGTAGCTCTTATGCAAGGAGACTGCTACTGAGAGCCTAGAATGAAAACTTTATAGGATTTACTTATGACAAAGAACCACCAAGGTCATCTAATTTGCAACATAATTTTACTGAACCATGTTATCATTTTTTTTTTCTTTTTGAAAAGTGGATATTTCCTTTGATTTCTCTCCTGTTTTTCAGTTTTTAAGTATTGTGGGAAAAAGCTATAAAATATACCATTTTTTATGTTATGATGAGTTATATCAAGTGCATTCAAATCACTGTGCTATAATGGCCACATTCCATCCATAGAACTCCTTTCATCTTCCAAAATTGAGTCTGTACCTAGGAAACTCTGTGCCCATTTTTGCTGGATAGATCTTTTTCAATAAAGTTTTTAATAATATAAAGTAAGTTTTTTGGACATTTAGAACATAACTAAGAGATTTTAAAAAGAAGAAGAGCGTTAGAATAGGACCATTGATTTATTGGTGAGTACCTCTGTGCTTGGTCATTTTTCTCTGATTTATCAAGATCTGCTCCCAGGAAAGGACTGAGACCCACTCATTTACACAAATTTAAAAATTAGATGGTTCTACTTCCAAAGTCATTGTAGTTATTTTCCCAGATTCCTCATTTACTTCAAGCCAAAGGAATAGGATTGAATTATGAGTTGTAAGCATCCTTTATTCAACATTCATCACTTAATGTGTGTTCGTTGATCACCTTCCACATGTTTGAAAGTATTCTAAGCAGTGTAGAGATGACATGAAACAAAATACACACAAACTCTTATCATGGACCTGAAATTCCACTGCAGTGACATTGCCAAGATTAAACCAGTAAGTGTAGGCCTACGTATAACCTATGAGAGAAAAACTAAAGCAGGCTTGGAGGGTAGAGAGTGACCAGGTGGGAGTTATGTACATTTTTGGTTGCATGGTCGGGCAGAGCTTTCTAGAAAGTGACATTAGAAGTGTACATGAACACAGGGGTAGAAATAACACTATTTCAGTCTTTTCTTGGCCTAAAGCAAAGCTGACACTGCAAAGGCTGTGTGAATTTTTCTGAATTTGTTTTCAGACAGATTTGAGAAAATTAAAAAAAAAAAAAATAATTGCCAAAACATCTCCACCCTTGATGTGAGTTGGACTTATTTGGAAGTCCTGGCACATCTGTGAAGAAACTGAGTCACAGGCAACTGAACATTCCTTCCTGTCCCCCTAACAGTGTGCAGGTACAAGTCGATAAATAGTGAGACAAATCATGCATGTCCCAGTTTCCCGGAAGGCTCCAGAAAGGTTGCAACCTGACCCAAATGAGATCTCTGGCTCCCTACAGATTTCCAGTGTTCCTATACTCAGTTCAAATTGGAAGCATCCAGGCCCTAGCACATTAGGCCATTTCCTCTTCAATGCCCTTGAGGTCAAACAGAATGTTCTGGGAAGTTCTCTTTGGAACCTTTGGAATGAAGACACAGTTAAAACCATGAGCTCATGCTGACCATAGATGAGACTTTATCAGATGAACTGTCATATTTTTAAAGAGCAACCACCTACCATCTCCAGGCATGAGGTTATTTAAAAGATAACTATTAGTGGAACATAACCATGTTTGCAGTAAAATAAATTATTGGATTATTAAGCTGAAAATGATAGAGGGACATACATATGTATTATTTGTAAATTCATGCATATAGTTATATTAACTTTTCTCTATACCCATGAGAAGAGAGCAGGGCAGGTACTGTAATTTGCATTGTTCAGCTGCAAAACCTGAGACCCAGTGGATCCAGAGACTTGGAGAAGGTCCATGCTGGGGATGACTGCATCTTCTGACTGTTTGACCAGTTAGTTACCTTTCTGCCATTCCTTCTTACCCCTTACATTCCACCCAAGAGTCACAAATCATTTAAAATATCCCAGGACTTTCTAATTATTTCTTTTTCTCTGGAAAAAGAACTCTATTTCAACTTTAACAGACTTGGCATCCCCTTCTGAGTAGTTTTCATGCTGATTTTGGCAAAACTCTTGGGGTTGAGTTAAAATGAATAAAATAGTTTCATTCTAAGTTCTTTCAAACAACTGGTCCTTTTAACCATGTCAGCCCTTTCTCGAGGGCTGTCACTCCATTTCTGGTTGGCAGCATCTTTCTCTTTTGCACTTAATGCCTGTAACCATGGTGCATTAGTTTCTGATTGCTGATTCCACAAATGAACACTAGCTCTGAGATTTAATACAACCCAAACTTACTATCTTACTGGAAGTCAGTAGTTCAAATGCATTTTAGTGAGACAAAATCAAAGCATTCCTTCTGGAGACCCTTGGGGATAATGTTTCCTGGTCTTTCCCAGCTTCTAGAAATCTTTTTCATTGTGTGCTCCTAGCCCCTTTCTCCTTCTTCACAACTGGTAGCATGGAGCCCAGTCTTCCTCAGATGGTCACGCCTCTGCTTCTCTCTGGATGGTCATAGGCATGGGCATCTTGCAGGGCAGTGTGATTTTGCCTACCACACATAAGGTGTCTTACTTTCAAGTCATTCCCTTTTAACAGTGTGCATTTTACTATATAACAATCTGTGCAGCTTCTTATGTTCCTGAACGTGGTAATAAATGGAGGCCCATTTTCCCATATGGAACATTTGAACAAATAGATTATAGTTAAAGCCCACAATATGCTGTAAAAGAAAAGGCTGGACATAAAATCCTTTTAAATTATTTGGAATAATTAAATTAAACCATAAACCCCCCAAAATGAGCATGAATCTGTTTTGTATGATAATTACATATTGTATTTTCATGTACCTAAAACTATAAAGCATGCAAAATACAATTTTGCTGCATCACTAAAATCTGATTGAAAATTAATATCCTGGGCAAATAAAGCATCTGTAAAATAGTATTTTCTTTGTGGTTCAGGAGGGGTTTTGAAGTAGTGATTTTGATAACCCCAAATCCTCCAGAACCTCAAAGTTGTATTTTCCTTATATCTAGCAATTGTGTTTTAAAAATCGCCCCTCTAACTTTAGAGAGATGCTTTTCAGAGCTTATCTGCACATCTAGTCTCCCTCTTTTGCTATGGAATGAACAGTGAATGATTGAATAAAGGAGGTGGAGTTGGAATAGGAGACCTGGAGCAAAATTAATGAACCAGTACTGTCCACTTGGACACTTAGGAGACCTCCCCAATCTCCTCTTACAGTGCTCTTGTTTGCTCTTATTTATCAGCAGGCATATGCATAAGTGATTGCCCCCAACGACCTTTATTACAGCTTTCAAAGTCTTTAAACAGCTGAGCACAGTGACACATGCCTGTAATCCCAGCAACTCAGGAGGTTGAGGCAGGAGGATCACAAGTTCAAAGCCAGCCTCAACAACTTAGTCCTAAGTAACAAAGTGAGACCCCGTCTCTAAATAAAATATTTTATAAAAAGAGTGTGGGGGGCTGGGGATGTTACTCAGTGGTTAAGCACCACTGGGCCCAGTACAAACAAACAAACAAAAAGCAAAACAAAACAAAAAACAGCCTTTAAACAAAATAGGTGTCCACCTCTAATCCTGTGGGTTCATCTACTTGATTAGGCATCCATTCCTTGTTTTCCTGCAATTTTCTTTTTTTTCTGTTTATTTCTCCTTGTCCTCCTTTTGTTTTCCAGTGTAGTTTCCTTTCTTTTTTATTCCTCCTCCTCATGTTTCTCTCTCCTCTTCCCTGCTCTCAGCTGCTTCCCAAGGACCTCCAGTTAATAGTGTAGTTATACAAACTCCCCTAGGGTACTAGGAGGCACTTAATAAAATCATCCTTTCTAAATAAAGCAATGTCCCCAAAACATTCAAACCATCTGTGTGTCACTCAGTATACTTAAGAATGTTGTTTTAGATAAAGCATATGTTATTATATAAACCATTGAATTTATGGAAGCCTAATAAAACATTTTAATACAGCCTTTCTGATTATGCAAATAACATGACAATGTAGAAATTTGAAAAATATAGAAAAGCACAAAGAGAAAAATAAAGATCATTTATAATGTAATTACACAAAGAAAGAACTAGCAAGTGTTTTGAAAATGGGTGTATTCTTTTTAAAAAAGAAATACATATCCAATATGACAAATTCAGAATGTTTAACAGAAGAATAAAAGAGAAAATAACTACAATCTAGCCATTTAGTGAAGAATGATTATCATTAATATATCTATTTTCCTATATTTCCTTGATGTTTGTATAAAGTTGATTTGTGTTGAACATATAATTGTATGTTCTTTCACTTAATCTCATTAAATGAATGTTTTTCAATGTCATTAAAAACTTAAGACGTTTTTTGTTAGGTTTTGCAATTTATTTCCCAGTCCATTATTATTGGTCATTTAAGTTGTTTTCTATTATTCATAATTATAAAAAATATATATAAAAATGCAGTGATAGATATCTTGGTGCACAAACTATTTATTTTGGATTCTTTCAGATAGAATTTTACAAGTGAAATTTTTGGATCAAAAATATATATTTCTGACACTCTCAATATACATTATCCCAAAAGGCAGATACAATCCTTAATTCCCCAAAGTGCCTGTCTGATCATGACTTGATATTATGCATGGTCAAATTGATAGAATATTTGCATTATTTTACTGTGGAAGAATTTAAGTTTCATGCCTGGATTTTGACCAGGATCAACCTTCCATCAATTTTAATAAAGAGCAAATTGTAGGGCCAGGGTTGTGGCTCAGTGGTAGAGCACTTGTCCAGTATGTGTGAATCACTGCGTTCTTTATTTAAAAATAAATAAATAAAATAAAGGTATTTGTCCATCTGTAGCTAAAAGTATTTTTTTTTTAGAGAGCAAATCGTAGTTTTTAAAAGTATACCTTTATTTAGTTTTAAATTTATAGAAAGATTGCAAAAATGTTGCATATACTTCCTGTATGCTGGCTGCCCAATTTCTCCTGTACTAAGATTTTATAATATTACGGGCATATTTGTTGCAACAAAGGGAGCAACATTGAACATTGCTGTTAAGTAAGCAACATACTAGGATTTACTCATTTCCCCCTAATGTAAGTTTTCTGTTCCAGGATTTTCTCCATGACCCCACATTGCCCTTACCCATCATGTCTACTTAACCTCCTTTGGGCTGGGACAGTTTTTCTAGACTTTCTTTGATTTTGATAACCTTGACAATTTGAGGAGAACTCAGGTATTTTATAGAATGTCCCTAAATTTGGTTTGGTCTAATCTTTTTCTCACGACTAGAATGGGGCTATTGGTTTTTGAGATGCACACAACGGAGGTGAAGTGCCATCTGCACCCCATTGGAGTAGGGGCAGCTGCTGTCCAGGGACCCATCACTGATTCCCATAACTGTGGACCCCTGATTAAGGCAGCATCTACCATATTTCTCCATTGTCCAGATGCTTTTCTTCTTTCAACACTGTGAAATCAAGTTCACCAAAGAGTCGACTCTAAAGTCAGGGGGTTAAGTTCTACCTCCTGGAGGGAACAGTATTTACAGAAACTATTTGGAGTTCTTTTATTAGAGATCTTTGTATTTTAATCTTATGAAATTCATTGTGTCATATAGAGACAGCCTCTGGGAATTCTTTGTAAAATAACTATTTTGTTTTTAAGGAAAATATGTATCAAGTGTAGTAAATTTGAGAAGTATAAAAACGTATAAGAGAGACAATAACCATTATCTTGATGTTTTTGTTATAGTCAGAAATATCTGATGGTACCTTTATGCTGGGCTTAACAATGCTATTCATTAGTAAATTGGAGAAGTCATGACTTAAGTGTCGAAAGCTTGCCATTTGCATTCAGTCAGCTCATCTCCAAGGACATTGCTCTGATTAGGTTTAAGGTCACTGAAAAATGGTGAGTAGCAGCCATCATTTCTTTAGAAATCACCCCACATTTTGCAGAATTGAGTAAAGTACTAGTGCAATTTAGATTTTCAGAAGAATACTATGTTATTCTAATGCATAGTTGTTTTTATTAGATATTTTAGATACTGTACATCATATCTCATTTTCCTTTTATGAATTATTTGGTGCATAAGCACTTTTAAATGGTAAATTAAAACATAAATACTTAGGTTTCTAAGTTTAAAAAAGAATGGATTTAATGTTACAATCTCTTTGATGTCAGTAAGAATATTTAACTCATTGTTTATTTAAAAAGTATGCCTAATTAATCAACTTATTTTATTTACAATGTTCCTGAGACCACAAAAAATTTTTCAAAGATGACATATGGAACAACATGTTTCCTCTTCTTCCCAACAATTACAGAGACTAAGAGAAGAAGTCATCTTAGGATATGAGGTTTTGTTTTTTGGGGTGGTGGTGCAGGGGATTGAACCCAGGGCCTTGTGCATGTGAGGCAAGCACTGTACCATCTGAGCTATATCCTCAGCCCAGGATATGAGATTTTGACCATAGTTCTAGAGAATGGAAAGTGGGACAAGTAATAACTAATGTTCCATGGCCAAGTGAGCCACAGCTCAGAGTATACACAAAGGTGTGATGTGAACAAAAAGAAAGCTGCTTTGACCCAGGGGCCCCAGAGGGTTTGAGACTTGGAGATATTGGATATGTTGGATGGCAGGGAGCATGTGAACATGGAGCTGAAACAAGAGGACTAAGAGTTGAAAGACATAAGGGGAAAACACATGGAAAATGAAGGAGCAATCCAGTGATATCCAAAAGTATTTTTTACAACTGGAAGACTAAGGACACATGTACCAGAATGAGAAGGTTTATTGAGCATCCAGCACAATCAATAAAAGAAAACTGACTCAAAATCATGTAACTGTGACATTTCTGAATCACATGATGTGGTTTGGATGTGAGGTGTACCCCCAGAGCTCTGTGTTAATGCAAGAATGTTCAGAGGTGAAATGATTGGATTGTGAGAGCTGTAATGTAATCAATCCATCCTAGATTGAATGGACTAGATGTAACTGTAGATAGGTAGGGTGTGATTGAAGCAGGTGGGTTACTGGGGAACATGCCCTGGAAGGGTGCATCTTCCCTGTAGCACCTCCTGCCACCTCCTCTGCTTCCTGGCTACCATGAATGGGGTGACACTCTTCCACCATACCCTTCTGCCATAATATTCTGCCTCACCTTTGGTTTGGCACAATGGACCAAATCTCTGAAACTGTGAGCACAAAATAAACTTTTACTCCTTTAAGTTATTTTGGTCAAATATTTTGATCATAGTGATGAAGAGCTGACTAACACAGGAACTGTTACCAAGAAGTGGGGTCATTGCTGTGACTGGTCTTATTATATTGTTCAGAAACCTTTGGAAATAGTTTGCAGCAGAAATGTGGAAAAGTTTAGGGATGCAGGTCAAAAAAGCTTTAAAATGTTGTAAGCAGAGTTTAATGTGCAATTTTGGTGGGTGCCAAGAAGACCAGAAGGCAGACAATAAATACAGTGCTCTTGAGGTTCCAGAGGAAAATAAGGACTCCATTGAGAATTAGACTAGAGGCCACTTGTATTATATTTTGGCAAAGAACTTATCTACAAGTTCTTTGTTTGCAAGACTTTGTGTGAGGTTGAATTTAAAGGTGATGGGCTAATTAAGTTGGCAGAGATTTCAAGGCAGCATAGCATTCAGTCGGAGACATGGATATTGGCAGCTTCTAGTCAGGTTTACTGTGAGAATTAGGAGCACAAAACGGAACTAAAAGATTTTAAAATTTTACTGTTTGACCAGAAAAGTTCATGTAAAACTGGGACCAAGGAAAGGGTGATTGTTAAAAGAGATTACTGCTTTAAAGAGATGCTAAGAACTTTGCAAAAATAACAGAAAAAATGCCTTAAGGGACTCTTAGGAATTTCCAAGATCACACCCATTGCAGGCTCATGATGTAGACTTTTATTTTTTACTTTTGAGAAGACATCATGGGGCACCTTGCTGTTTTTATTTTTATTTGTTTTTATGGTCATTGCAACCTTTATTCACTAAGTTGCCTCTTGGCTACTCACCCTGGGGGGTGCAGGCTCTAGGCTTGCACCCAAATCTGTTGTCCACACTGGGAGCTCTTCAGATCCTTTGTGCTACAATTAGCCACAGCACTGCACTGAACCCTTAATGTGTTTGTGCAGTTGGTCCTACTACTCCCACCAGGACTAGATTTCCTCTGCTTGTTGCCATCCAGTTGACCAGCAGGATGTTACTGGAAGCTCCTCAACACTGGAGCCAATGAGAGTCCTGCACTGAGGACATCTGAGTTTATTCTAGGAACCTATGATCCCCAGCAAACATCATTTGCAAAACGTGTGCTGACAAGGCAAGACTTTTGTAGAAGCATCCAGTCATTCTAGACACGCAGGATGCTCCAAAAGATCCAAGGCAGATGCATCCATCTTGATCTACTTACTGAGAAAAAGGCTTCAGAAATATTCATAGTTGTGTGCAACTCTTAAAATGATTCACCCAGACACTTAGAAGTCACTGCAGCCATGATTCCAAGGGGACCAAATACTACAGAAACTGGCAGCAGACCTAGGCATCATCCATGGGGTATTGTTTCTTTAGGAATGCAGGATTCTAGAGCTAAGAGATCATGGAGGCTTCTGCCAAGCTTTCAAAGGAAGGCCTGGGAGGACAGCAAAATGTAGCAGGATGGAGTACCTGTGGGAAGCCCCCAGGAGGGCAATGTGTGAAGCTGTGAAGGGGAAACCAAAGCTGGTGGAGCATTAAGAGATGCTAGTAAAAAGGACTGTTTGTCAAGAAAAACTACTGGCTGTGGAGAAAGCCAAAGTGAAAGAGAGCCCATATGTATTGTGACTGCAAGGCCATAGAGGAAGGGTTGCAAAGTCTTTGGAGGGACCTCTCCCCACCACGTGTCCTAGATAATATAGTTGGAGTTACAGGACCTGTTGACCTGGCTGGATTTCAGTCTTGTTTTGATCCCATCCTTTCTATGCCCCTAATCCTTTCTTTTGAAATCAGAATGTTTACTCTGTACCACTGTATATTGGATATATGTGTTGCTGAAAGCTCAGTCCTTGTCCCCAATGTCAATCCAATAACAAGGACACAGTTTTGAGAAAAAGGAAAAAGAAGGTTTATTGCTTTGCTAGCAAAGGAGAAATACAGAGAACTCCTGTCCCAAAGGCTATGATCCTGCCCATCATGGGGATCAGGGGGTTTTAAAGAGGTGATTCAGAGAAAATGAGTTTAGGGAAGAGAGAGCAGGGAAAAGAAGATCAGGGAGGAGAAATTTAGGGAAAAAAAGATCATGGAAAGAAGGTTGGGAAAGAGAAAAGAAAAATGTAAGTTTCAAAGTGACAAGGGATATAGTCAAAGCATCAAGGGAGTCCTTGTTAAGTATGTGAGTTGCTTTTGATTTTCACAGGAGCTCACAACCAAGAGTTTGCTTTGACTCTCCAAGGAGACTTTAGGCTTGTACTTTGGACAATATTAGAATCACTGAGATGATAGTACTTTTGGAGAAGAACTAAATGCATTTCGCATTGTGAGATGAGCTTTTCAAGACCAGGGGTGGAATGTCATAGTTTGAATATGAGATGTCCCCCAAAAGCTCCTGTGTTAATGCAGGAAGTTTCAGACATAAAGTGATTGGACTGCAAGAGCTGTAACCTGATCAGTCCATCTTAGTTTGAATGGACTGGGTGGTAAGTGTAGGCAGATGGGGCCTGGCTGGAAGAGGTGGGTCACTGAGGAGTGTCCTGGAAGAGTTCTTCCTTCTTGTGGCTCCTTTACCCTCTCTCTGCTTCCTGGCTACTACCCGATGAGCATTGTGCTCTTCTATCACACCCTTCTGCCATGATGTTTTGCCTCTCCAGGGTCCAGAGTAATGGAATCAGCCTACCATTGACTAAAACCACTGAAATCATGAGCCAAAATAAACTTTCTATCCTCTAACTTTCTCTTTTCAAGTATTTTGGTTCCAGCAGTGAAAAGCTAACACAAGTAGATACTGAGCAGTAAGATGTATCAGTACATATTGTCTGGATACCCTTCCTGCATTTGAAGTACTAAAACAATGTAAACACAGTCCTAGGTATTGGTTTGACTGAAGTAATGATATTGGGAGAACAAAGGGTGGTGGGAGGGATCTAAATCCTCCTCTATTTGAGCAGGCACAGCATTTTAGATGTGTCTGAAACTGATGATGGACTGGTAGTATGTTATTTAGAAATATGGAGATAACTTCCAGAATAAGGTTAAAAAGTCAAAAGTATTACTTATTTGAATTGGGAGGAATAGAACAAAGGACTATTGTTTTTGGTAACTGGTCTTTGAAAACTATTTCATGTTTTAAACCACGTGCTTGAAGTACATATGAAATTGTTATATAAATGCAAAAGGCAGTATATTAAGCTTGATTAGATTCTGAATTAGAAACAAAGGGAGGAACAAAGAATAAATAGCTAAATAAGATGTTTGGGGGACAATTTGAGGAATTTGAAAATGGAATGACATGAGGTTACTTGCATTGTGGAATGATTAGTAATTTTCTTAGGTGATGTGATGGAGAAAGTCTGCTTAGGACATGAATACTGAAGTATTTCAGACTTAATTGCCACAATATTACTACCTTCATATATTCAGCATATATGCAGGAACAAAAGTGGCAAACTGTTGAATATAAATGGAAGCATATAGATATCTATTGTACTATTAGAATTGTCTGTACTTTTGAAAGTTTTCAAAATAAAATATTGGGAAAAGAAGAACCATCATTCATATGCACCCTTTAATTAACCTTTTCACTGCTATTTAAGGCCCAGCTTAGAGAGAGACTGGATTGTTTTCAGTGGGCTGGTTTTGGTGTGATCTATTCATATTCAAAATGGCACTGCTGTAAACTGTTTGGAGTCTGTCCCCACTAGGATGCAGAGGGAATACTAAAAATGGCAGGAAGTTGAACTCTAATGAAGAACTCTGGTCAAGTTTGGACCTTGTTTTAAGAAAATAAACTCCATTAAACCTCAAGGAGCACAGAGACCTTTCATGTTCAATGTTATGACTATCTATTTTCCTCAATTCTAAACCTCAGTTCCTGGATCCAATATCCTACCATGGAGAGAACAGATCATTTGTGGAGCCTGGCAAAGTTAATCTTTCCTATTGGACCAAATGTTTGCCATACCAACTCCATAAAGGATCCTTGCCTGTCAGGGAGAAGAAAGAGCCAGGGTCATGTTCTCCCCAACCCAGGAAGGGCTTGTGTTCTTAGAGTGGAGGGTGGTTTCTGGTTTGAAAATGATGACCTTCTAAGCCATCATGTAAAAACAGTGCTGTGATCCACCATAATGGATTCTGTTTCCCACAGGGATGTGCTTTCACTTCTGGAAGCTAGCTCTCTCCTGTTGTTCTTCCTAATAACATGTTTCCTGGGCTTACAATGTGCTAGAAATTTTTTTCATTCTCCTTTTTGCTGGACTCATTTTCTGCTGAGATATGGCAAACACAGGCACACAGACTGCTTCTTAGAGGAATATTTCTTTTTTTAAGCAAAGATATTGAGAAATACTGAGAAACAGAAAACTCTTTTAATAGGTTATTGGAAGAAGGAGGTATAGTCAGAAATGGCCCTGATTCCCTGACATCCCTCTTTTGGCTCACCACAGAAAGATCATTTCGTATGGTGGTGCCTTGTGTGAGGTCCCCCCCGTCCTGAGGGCAGTGTTAGAGAGAGGTTCTGCTGAGATTTTTTGATTGCTTCTTAGCTGATGCTCCTGGTTTTATTGACTCATGTGGGAATACAGTTTGAGATATAATGAAAATTCCTTTCTTAATTTTCAAGAATAGTTTTGTGTCAGACTGGCTTCTTTCAGACTGCCCATTTTCATATCTACTTTAGGTTTCAAATCTGAAACACTCATTCAACTCAACTATTTATGGAAGGTTTTTAAACATTTTATGGTGGTTTCCTTTTAATTGCATCAATCTGCCAAGATGTTATGGACATTGTGAACCTCATATTCTTCACAATCTGCAACCATCGTCACAGTTAAAATTTATCTTGATTGAGGTAAATTAAGGGCTTAATGGGGACTATTACAGTATTTCCTCATATCCTTAGGGTTTTCCTAATTGGGAGGTTAGAGAGATAAAAATCATGAAGCACCACATGATAGAGGAGTGCAGTGTTTTTCAAAGTGTGATATATGGATTATCTGTATCTGAACCCCAGGATACTTATTAAATGCAGATTCCAGGACATTATACCAGACTTACTGAATCTCTGGGCAAAGTTCTTGAGCATATACTTTTTCATAAGCTCTCCACATAACTCTTTTTTTTATCTTTTTTTTTCTTTATTTTTTTTTATTGTAAACAAATGGGATACATGTTGTTTCTCTGTGTGTACATGGCGTAAAGGCATACCATTTGTATAATCATAAATTAACATAGGGTAATGTTGTTTGATTCATTCTGTTACTTTTTCCCTTCCCCCCACCCCTCCCACCCCTCTTTTCCCTCTATACAGTACTTCCTTCCTCCATACTTGCCCCCCTCCCTAACCCTAACTCTAACCCTAACACTAATCCTTCCCTCCCCCCATTATGTGTCATCATCCACTTGTAAGCGATATCATTCGTCCTCTGGCTTTTTGAGATTGGCTTATCTCACTTAGCATGATATTCTCCAATTTCATCCATTTACCTGCAAATGCCATAATTTTATCATTCTTAATGGCTGAGAAATATTCCATTGTATATATACACCACAGTTTCTTTATCCATTCATCAATTGAAGGACATCTAGGTTGGTTCCACAGTCTGGCTATTGTGAATTGAGCAGCTATGAACATTGATGTGGCTGTATCTCTGTAGTATGCTGATTTTAAGTCCTTTGGGTATAGGCCAAGGAGTGGGATAGCTGGGTCAAATGGTGGGTCCATTCCAAGGTTTCTAAGGAATCTCCACACTGCTTTCCAGAGTGGCTGCACTAATTTGCAGCCACACCAGCAATGTATGAGTGTAAGTTTCTCCCCACATCCTCGCCAACACCTGTTGTTGCTTGTATTCTTGATAATCGCCATTCTAATTGGGGTGAGATGGAATCTTAGGGTGGTTTTGATTTGCATTTCTCTTATTACTAGAGATGTTGAACATTTTTCCATATGTTTGTTGATTGCTTGTACATCTTCTTCTGTGAAGTGTCTATTCATTTCCTTAGCCCATTTGTCAACTGGATTAGTTGTATTCTTGGAGTAGAGTTTTTTGAGTTCTTTATAGATTCTGGAGATTAGTGCTCTATCTGAAGTATGATTGGCAAAGATATTCTACCACTCTGTAGGCTCTTCCGTCGCATTGCTGATAGTTTCGTTTGCTGAGAGAAAGCTTTTTAGTTTGAATCTATCCCAGTTATTGATTCTTGCTTTTATTTCTTGTGCTATGGGAGTCCTGTTAAGGAAGTCTGGTCCTAAGCCGACATGTTGAAGATCTGGACATACTTTTTCTTCTATAATCTGCAGGGTCTCTGGTCTGATTCCGAGGTCCTTAATCCATTTTGAGTTTAGTTTCGTGCATGGTGAGAGATATGGGTTTAGTTTCATTCTGTTGCATATGGATTTCCAATTCTCCCAGCACCATTTGTTGAAGAGGCTATCTTTTCTCCATTGCATATTTTTGGCACCTTTGTCTAGTATGAGAAAATTGTATTTATTTGGGTTTGTGTCCGTGTCCTCTATTCTGTAGCATTGATCTACCTGTCTATTTTGGTGCCAATACCATGCCGTTTTTGTTACTATTGCTTTGTAGTAGAGTTGAAGATCTGGTATTGCAATACCCCCTGTTTCACTCTTCCTGCTAAGGATTGCTTTAGCTATTATGGGTTTCTTATTCTTCCAGATGAATTTCATAATTGGTTGCTCTATTTCTGTAAGGTACACAATTGGGATTTTAATTGGAATTGCATTGAATTTGTATAGAACTTTTGGTAGTATGGCCATTTTGACAATATTAATTCTTCCTATCCAAGAACATGGAAGATCTTTCCATCTTCTAAGGTGTTCTTTATTTTCTTTCTTTAGTGTTCTGTAGTTCTCATTGTAGAGGTCTTTCACCTCTTTTGTGAGATTGATTCCCAAGTATTTTATTTTTTTCGAGGCTATTGTGAATGGGATAGTTTTCCTAATTTCTCTTTCTGAAGATTCATCACTTATGTATAAAAATGCGTTGGATTTATGAGCATTGATCTTGTAACCTGCTACTTTACTGAATTCACTTATGAGTTCTAAGAGTTTTCTGGTGGAATTTCCAGGTTCCTCTAAATATATAATCATGTCATCAGCGAACAGGGATAGTTTGAGTTCTTCTTTTCCAATTCATATCCCTTTAATTTCTTTGGTTTGTCTAATTGCTCTGGCTAGAGTCTCAAGAATGATGTTGAATAGAAGTGGTGAAAGAGGGCATCCCTGCCTTGGTCCACTTTTTAGGGGGAATGCTTTCAGTTTTTCACCATTTAGAATGATATTAGCCATGGGCTTAGCATAAATGGCCTTTACAATGTCAAGGAATGTTCCCACTATCCCTATATTTTCTAGTGTTTTGAGCATGAAGGGGTGCTGCATTTTATCAAATGCTTTTTCTGCATTTATTGAAATAATCATGTGATTCTTGACTTTAAGTCTATTGATATGGTGAATTACATTTATTGATTTCCTGATGTTGAACCAACCTTGCATCCCTGGGATGAAACCCACTTGATCATGGTGCACTATCTTTTTAATATGTTTTTGTATGTGATTTGCTAAAATTTTGTTGAGAATTTTTGCGTCGATGTTCATTAAGGATATTGGTCTGAAATTTTCTTTCCTTGATGAGTCTCTGTCTGGTTTAGGTATCAGTGTGATATTGGCTTCATAGAATGAGTTTGTGAGGGTTCCCTCCTCTTCTATTTTATGGAATACTTTGAGAAGTATTGGAATGAGCTCTTCTTTAAAGGTTCTGTAGAACTCAGCTGAGAACCCATCTGGTCCCGGACTTTTCTTTGTTGGTAGGCTTTTGATGACTTCTTCTATTTCAGTACTTGAAATTGGTCTATTTAAATTGTTTATGTCCTCCTCGTTCAGTTTAGGCAATTCATATGTCTCTAGAAACCTGTTGATGTCTTCGAAATTTTCTATTTTGTTGGAATATAGATTTTCAAAATAGCTTCTAATTATGTTTTGTATTTCAATCCTGTCTGTTGTGATATTTCCTTGTTCATTCCGAATTTTAGTGATTTGGGCTGTCTCTCGTCTTCTCTTTGTTAGTGTGGCTAAAGGTTTATCAATTTTGTTTATTTTTTTTGAAGAACCAACTATTTACTTTATCAATTTTTTGTATTGTTTCTTTTGTTTCAATTTCATTGATTTCAGCTCTGAGTTTAACTATTTCCTGTCTTCTACTTTTGGTGCTGGTCTGTTCTTCTTTTTCTAGGGCTTTGAGCTGTAGTGTTAGGTCATTTATTTGTTGAGTTTTACTTCTTTTATTAAATGTGCTCCATGAAATAAATTTCCCTCTAAGTACTGCTTTCATAGTGTCCCAGAGATTTTGATATGATGTTTCTTTGTTCTCATTTACCTCTAAGAATTTTTTAATTTCCTTCCTAATATCTTCTATATTCATCATATAATAGCATATTGTTTAATCTCCAGATGTTGGAATAGTTTCTGTTTTTTACTCTTTCATTTATTTCTAACTTCAATCCTTTATGATCTGATAGAATACAAGGTAGGGTCTCTATCTTCTTGTATTTGCTAACATTAGCTTTGTGGCATAATATATGGTCTATTTTAGAGAGGGATCCATGGCTGCTGAGAAGAAAATGTATTCGCTCTTGGTTGGATGGTATATTCTATAAATTTCCGTTAAGTCTAAATTATTGATTGTGTTATTGAGATCTATGGTTTCTTTGTTCAATTTTTGTCTGGAAGATCTGTCCAGCAGTGAGAGAGGTGTGTTAAAATCACCTCATATTATTGTGTTATGGTCTATTTGGTTTCTGAAATTGAGAAGGATTTGTTTGACATACATGGATGAGCCACTGTTTGGGGCATAGATGTTTATGATTGTTATGTCTTGCTGATTTATGCTTCCCTTAAGCAGTATGAAATGTCCTTCTTTATCCCTTCTGACTAACTCTGGCTTGAAGTCCACATTATCTGAAATGAGGATGGATACTCCAGCTTTTTTGCTGAGTCCATATGCATGGTATGTTTTCCCCCATCCTTTCACCTTTAGTCTATGGGTATCTTTTTCTATGAGGTGAGTCTCTTGTAGGCAACATATTTTTGGAATTTTCTTTTTAATCCAATCTGCCAGTCTATGTCTTTTGATTGATGAGTTCAGGCCATTAACATTCAGGGTTATTATTGAGATATGATTTGGTTTCCCGGTCATTTGGTTCATTTTTTAAATTTTATTTATTTATTTATTTGACACAACTTGGTTCCTCCTTCATTTGACAATTCCTTTAGGATAATTCCTCCCTTTGCTGATTTGCTTCTTTGTTTTTCATCTCTTCCTCATGGAATATTTTGCTGAGAATGTTCTGTAGTGCTGGCTTTCTTTTTGTAAATTCTTTTAGCTTTTGTTTATCATGGAAGGATTTTATTTCATCGTCAAATTTGAAGGTAAGTTTTGCTGGGTATAAGATTCTTGGTTGGCATCCGTTTTCTTTCAGGGCTTGAAAAATATTGTTCTAGGCCCTTCTAGCTTTTAGGGTCTGGATTGAAAAATCTGCTGATATCCGTATTGGTTTCCCCCTGAATGTAATTTGGTTCTTTTCTCTCACAGCCTTTAAAATTCTGTCTTTATTTTGTATGTTAGGTATTTTCATGATAATGTGCCTTAGTGTGGGTCTGTTGTAATTTTGTGTATTTGGAGTCCTATAAGCCTCTTGAACTTGATTTTCCATTTCATTCTGCAGATTTGGGAAATTTTCTGATATTATCTCATTGAATAGATTGTTCATTCCTTTGGTTTGTTTCTCTAGGCCTTCCTCAATCCCAATAATTCTTAAATTTGGCCTTTTCATGATATCCCATAGTTCTTGTAGATTCTGTTCATGGTTTCTTACCATCTTCTCTGTTTGTTCAACTTTGTTTTCAAGGTTAAATATTTTGTCTTCAGTGTCTGAGGTTCTGTCTTCCAGGTGTTCTATCCTACTGGATATGCTTTCTGTGGAGTTCTTAATTTGGTTTATTGTTTCCTTCATGTCAAGGATTTCTGTTTGTTTTTTTTTTTTTCAATATCTCTAACTCTTATTGAAATGATCTTTTGATTCCTGTATTTGCTCTTTTATCTGACGATTGGTGTGATCATTCAATGCCTGCATTTGCTCTTTCATTTCATCATTCAGTGTGTGCATTTGCTCTTTCATCTCATCGTTTGCTTCCCTGATCATTTTAATTATGTACATTCTGAACTCCTTTTCTGTCATTTCTTCTGCCATGCTGTCATCGGGTTTTATTGATGTAACATCTAGATTTGTTTGCGGCATTTTCTTTCCTTGTTTTCTCATATTGTTCAGGTATCAGTGGACCGCTGAGATATTGCAGATTTCCTCTATTGACTTACAATGTCCCTGAAGATTTTTCTATATATCCCCTCTTAGCCTTCAGTAGGCTGAAGTCTTGGAGGAAGTTGATAATGCGGTGCTCCACAAGGAAGCTTCCTCTCTAGGAGTGGTGGCCTTCAGGTGGGGTATATTCCCTGCTAGTGGGCAGAGGTGCCTCCACTTGTTGACCAATGGTCATCCAAAGGGGATCTAGGCTGCGGGCTGAGGCAAGGCCTGTTTGGACCTGTGTCTCTGGTTTTACCATCCTTGTGGGGAAACCTCACCCGGCAGGGAAGACTCACCCGGTGGCGAGGTCTCACTGGTCAGTTCCCTCCTAGAGGTTCCCCTCAATTTACAGCTACTGCCTGGGCTGGGCTGCCTCCCTCTGCAAAGTTCCCAGGGGCCCGACCCTACCTCCTGGGCCTGGGAGCCTCACCCTTCGCAGATGAATCTCCCTAGGCTGCCCCTCCTCAGAGAATCTGCCCGCAGTCCTGGAACCTTTGCTCCGCCCTAAGCGTGTCTCTGTGCAGCTCTTCCACCAAGAAGCCTCCTAGATCCTGGGACCCTGCTCTGCACCTAATCGCCTGGCTATGCGGCCCCTCCTCTGAGCAGCCTCCTGGGGCCCCGAACAATCACTCTGAGTCCCAGAGGCCCGCTGCATGCCTCCTCCTCCAGACAGCCGCCCAGTATTCCGGTGCGGTCACTAGGAGTCCAAGCAACTCACTGCGTGCCTCCTCCTCCCACCAACCACCCGTAGCCCTGGGCAATCACTCCGAGTCCAAGTGACCCGCCCCATTCCTCCTCCTCTTCCAGGTAACCCCCCGGGTGTTCAGGAGCGGTAGCTCTGAGTGGCTCTGAATCCACGTGACCCGCTGCACTCCTCCTCTGGGCAGCCTCCCGGAGCTCTGGTGCGGCCACTCGAGACCACGCGACCTATTGCGCTTCTCCTCTAGGCAGCCCCCTGGTGTTCAGGAGCGGTCGCTTTGAGTCCAAACAACTCACAAATCGCCTCCTCCTCTGAGCAGCCGCCTGGAGCTCTAATGCAGTCACTGCGAGTCCAAACGACCCGCCGCGCTCCTCCTCCTCCTCCTCCTCCTCCTCCTCCTCCTCCTCAGGGCAGGCTCTGGTGTTCAGAAGTGGTCTGAGTCCAAACAGCTCGACACGCAGCTCGTCCTCTGGCAACCGTCTGTAGCTCTGGTATATTCACTCCGAATCCAAGCAGCCGCGCTCCTCCTCCTCCTCCTCAGGGCAGGCCCCGGTCTTCTGAGTCCACACAGCTCTCCTCGCCGCTCCTCCCCTGGGCAGCCACTGAAGCCCCAGTGGTTGCTCCGAATCTCAGCGCTGTGCTGAGTGGCCTCCTCTCCGACGCTCCCAGTTGTCCGAGTTCACTGCTCCAGCGGGGGTGTGATGTCTTGCCGGCAGCTCTACTTTACAAAGTTCCCTGCGTTCCAGGACTACCGTCCCATCCGGGATGCCTCCCCAACGGGAGAGGCTCACCCGGCTGCTTTGAGTTGGTCCCAAGTCTCTCAATATCTCCTCTTTTGAATCCTGAATCCTGGAGCAACATGAAATGCAGCCACCCTCATGTCTGCCATCTTGAAAACGCCCCCACATAACTCTTTTGCACACTAAAATTGGTGAGCCCCTGGACTAATGAGTGGTTTGATCCCTTCTTCTCTTTAGTTGTTGTAATTTTAATTTCTGAAGATAAACTTTAATGGCCTGAATGTACTTCTATCTGTTGCTCTTGCTTCTGAAAACAAAAATTAATGACTATGAGAATAGATCTTAGAAATTATAAGAGAACAAATGTACTCAGTTCTAATCACATGAAAAACAAAGATAATTATGAAGCAACTTCTATACCCTTACATGAGAAAATTTTCTTCTAGAATTAAAAAAGTGAGTGTTTCCAGAAATAAACAACTGTGTTAACCATACTACAAGATGAGGAAATGATTTCTAATAAGGAAGATACTATCACTGTGAGAAATTTTGTACAGAAATATTTACTTGGGGTAAGTTTTGTTTTTGTTTTTTTTTTTTTTTTTTTTTTTTTTTGGAGGGGGACTTGGGACCATTATTGTGTATTACCTCATTCAATTCTTAATATCACTCCTCCCCAAAAATGCATGTTGTCATTGCCATTTTACAGGTGAGAAAACTGAGACTTAGAAAGACCAAATTACTTGTGCAATGTCGCATTGCTTGCCAGTGCTGGAACTAAGTGTTGAACTCAGACCTTGTCTCCAAAATCTGGCATTTTCCACTGAAGGAAAACAAACTGCTAGATTCTGTCTCTAGCAGGAAAATGAAGAGGCCAGGACTTGGCATCCCCGGGCAATTTAAAGACTTGGATATTAAGTCATCTGAAGGTGTTGCCTTAATTCATTTGAAGAAATCCCAGTTTGCTAATTCTGATTGACTTTTCCTGAAAGATGTCCTGAAAGCCAACCTCCCAGGCTGAGAAGATGTTTATGCTTTAGAGGTTTGACTAGTAGCCTTAGACTTGGCTTCCAGCCCTGAGAATTGAAAGAAAAAGAAAAAAAAAAAAAACAAAAACAAAAAGTCTGTTAATTCTGTTTCCTCTTAGATTTTTCCAGATAGCTCCCTGTGTGGCCAGTCACCACTATTTCTCCACTAATTGGCATGGCATCCGCTGGCCCTGCCTGGCATCCACTAGGGAGAGCCTCTGCATAGAGGTGAAGGATCCTCACCTTTCCCTGCTCACTAGGGAAACCCCCACACTTCACGGAAGGAAGTTACTTCTGCAGCTGTGAGGAGAGAGGGGAGGAAGCAATTCCACCTATGTCTTGGGTGTAGACTATGAGGGCCTACACGTCCTTTGCTCTTTCCACTACTATCTGAATCTGGACCTTGATTTGGGTGTATTTGAGGCCCTATCTCCTGGTTCTCTCAACTCAGATCTGACAGGTACTCTGAAAACCATTGATCTGAGCAGTTCCTTCCTGCTTCCTTCTCTCCACCCTTCTGCCAACAGATCTTGTTTACAATATCCATGGGCTCTCTTCTCTTCCTTCTTCTACTCAGAATCTTAGAGATCCTGACATCTGGCAATTTCAGCTGTACATTTGTGGGGTCCCTCCACCTCCTTGTCTAATGTTCATCCCTCTCTAAAGCCATCAGGCAAATGCATCCCCATCTTGCTCTGACAGCTTATTCCATTGCCTTCCTGATTTCAATTGCACTTCAGATTTCCACTGAAGGAGCTCTGTTTCCACTCATTATGTGGAGAGGTTCACTGTTAGGGTGTGGGTTCCATCTTCCAGCCCAGAGATGGCTCACGGTCACTTGCTACTGCTTGACATCTCTCCCATCTGGCCAGGGGCAGCACTTCTCTGCCTGTTAAAGGAAAGAATTAGGTTTACCAGGGTGGCAGGTGGTAGCTTTTAAAAGGGCCTCCGTGAGTTTTCACAGAAGCTCTTAACTTCAGGCCCCCACATCTGGGGGAAGGAAGTTCCTTCGATTGTCGTAATAGCTAATAGTTAATGCTTACTAGGCCCTGAGGTGCTGACACTCATCAATCCCTTTATACAAGCTGACTTAATTCACATGACAATGTCTAATAAGTTATTTTAACTACTGTGTGTATCAGATAAGGAAACTAAGACCCGGAGAAGTTAAGTTACTTGCAGCTGAGAGACAAACTGAGCAACGGGACCTGGAGTACTTGCTTTCGAACACCACTTTATACTTGAGTGTGTGACACTATGATCAAATGAACTACTATGAATTTATTGAGTACCTACAACATACCAAGGCCTCTGCTAGGGATTTTACATTCAGCATCTCTGAAAGTCACAACCCTCCAAGTGAAGACAAGTTTTGCCCCATTTTACAGGTGAGAAAACTGAGTGGGCTCAGTATGTTAAGTAGTGTGACCAAGATCACATAGCTCATGCTGTTTCTATTAGATCCTGTTATAACCTGATTTTATATCCTTTGGAACTCATTTTGTCCCTTTTTCCAACAATATTTTTTCCTACTGTTTTAGACTCTGGATTCAGTAGGACTCTTCAGCCAGTTCATTGGGAGTGGTCTTGTGTATATCAGGGTTGCATCAGGCTCTGCTGAAGAGCAGCAGAGAATGTGAGGACTCTCCAGGCCTCTCAGCCCCCTAGAGAAGTGGACCTTAGTGTCCATTTCTTTATGGCCACAACCCCAGTTCCAGGTTCCTGTGCTCCTTTTCTTTTTCTGACCTCAGGACGGTGGCAGCCTCCTCACACAGTCTTTGCACAGTTAAATCTATTTCCAGAGTCTCATTTTAATTTTGGTAAATGTTGCATTTTTTTTTATGTCTAGTTGCTTCTATTAATCCTCTGAAGCCTGTGTAGAGTGCATTGGAGCTCCCACTCTGGATTCTGATTGCTCATGAAAACCAAATTGTTATAGTGAAGTATATCCCATTTTCGAAGTCATTTCTTTTTTAAGACGAGTGCTCAAATTTATCTTTGATTATAACACTCATCGCCGTGCTTTGAACATGCTTATGGATCTCTCTCCATCCCTAGTCAGTCAGCTTCTAGAAACAAGAAATCCAACTGCCTGTGGTTGTGTAAATTTAAGAAAACAAAGTTAAATGAAATAAGAAATTCGGATCTTCTGTTGTACTAACCACATCTCAAGTGCTCAATAGTCACATGGGGCTGGCAGCCACTGAACTGGACAGTGCAGACAGAGCATCTGTGTCATTACAGTGAGTTCTGTCAACTGCACCATTCCAGGACAGAGGGATGAGGTCTTCTATATTGTCATGTCCCTAACAGCTGCCTGGCTCATGGCAACTGCAAGGGGGCGCAATGGAGAGTGTCTTCCTGCCTGAAACCCAAATCTCTTCAAACTACATGTGTCACCAGGGCTGCCAAGACTCACAGACTTTACCTCCAGAACTCAGTGGCATTACCAGTCTCTCTCCTCCTTGGCTCCATGGGGGCCAGGAGGGAGCTCTGGGCATCACAGCAGATGGTGGAGCACACAAAGGAATCTTCCCCGTGATGCCACCATCTCCTTTCCTATTCCAAGGTGTCTGTAATCCATGGAGTTCAATTTTTAACTGGCTTGTGGTCCTGGATACGTACTTAATGAGAAAAAGCTGTCTGCATTGTACAAACCAGCAACAAGAAGGTTAATCATTGTGGATTAACTTCATTTCATTTCTTTAGAACTGAGCCAGGTGTTTTGGAGACTATAGAAATTCAATTTTCCTTACTCTTTAAAACTAGTGCCTTCCACTGGCCTCCACCTGCTGTGAGCCCCAGCACTGGAATCCATAGCACCCAGGGACGTGCCGCCCTGCGGGTGCCGTGGGAGATGGGTAGGGCTCTGCATACAGGGCTGCAGGTCTGTGCTCTAGCTCCAGCACTGCCAGGGGCTGTGGGCTGGTCTATGGGCAGAGAACACTCAGCACTTTTGAACCTGAAAATTCTAGGGCTTTGCTATTCCCTTCTCACTGCCTTCAGGAACATGGGCCTATCTTCCTGGCTGGACTATGAACCTTGAGAGGAGGGTTCAGAGCTCTTGGCACAGGCTGGCCATGTAATGATGCAGACTGATTTCCAGCAGTGGGGTTTGTGGTGTGCTCTTGTGTCCCCTTTCCTATCTATTTAATGGGGGGCAGGTGTTATCTTTTCTGGGGCTCCATATGCTATCATTGGGTGTTTTAGGTACCTTCTTATCCCAAACCTTTTTTTTTTTTTTTAATTTTCAGTTCTTGATTTCAGTGTGGATCATGTTCTCATCACTATGGGAGCCAAAAAACAAAAAATTGATGGGGTAATTTATGACATTTTCGAATTAAAAGGAATTTCTTTCTAGGACAGAGTGATGAGTTTGGGCAGCACTATTCCATTGCACAACTCCAGGGGGTGCTGTTCGTGTGTGTTTTGTAATACCACTGGTCCTTACCCTTCAGGCAGCTAGGTTTTGCCTGTGGTGCTCCTGAAGGCGCTACAGCATGGATAGGTGACTTTTCTCTAGGCTCTGTGACTCTAAAGCGCCCTGTATTATAATTTCTTGTAAGACATTGCTAGTTTCTCACTGGATCCCACTGTTCCTAACTGAAGTGTGATGTTATAGACATCAAGGTGACTAATACTTTGGTGCAAGTCGAGGGGAGGGAGGAGAGGTTGTGGACATTTATCCTCAATTTGAGTCTGCCCTGAGGAGTACGTCACAGTCCCTCCTCGCCCTGCCCCGGGAGAAAGCAGTGGAGGTCGGATGCCACCTGATTTGTACCAGGACACCTCTGCACTGTCTAGCCACCTGGGTTTGCCTTGTTTCTATTGAAGTAATTTCAAGAGTGACTTAATAGCCCTTGAGAAGTCTACCCGCCTTAACATAAACCTTTCCATTGGTCAGCCCTCCACACTTGGAATGAATTAGTAGACATTTTTTCTTTGGAGTCAAATAATGACTCCTATAAAAAGATTAAGGATAGACT
Source organism: Sciurus vulgaris (assembly GCF_902686455.1). Lineage (NCBI taxonomy): Eukaryota > Metazoa > Chordata > Mammalia > Rodentia > Sciuridae > Sciurus > Sciurus vulgaris. The sequence goes on from NC_136466.1 coordinate 143,103,118, forward strand.
TAAAACAGATTTATTTCTGTTAGAAATCAGGACAATGGTTAATGTTGGGGGGCACTTTTAATTGGGAGGAAGAACATGGAGTTAATTAGTTATAATTAACTGGTATATTCCATTTCTTTTTTTTTTTTTTTTTTTTAGGCAGAGGGACCCAAGGTTGAATCCAGAGGTGCTGAGCTACATCCTCAGTCCTTTTTTTTTTTTTTTTTTTCTTAATTTTGAGGCAGGGTCTTGCTAAGTTGCTGAGGCTGGCCTTAAACTTGCAATCCTCCTGTTTCAGCCTCCTGAGTTTGCTGGGCTCATAGGTGTGCACAATGGCACTGCCAATGGCACCTAGTTTAACATACCATTTCTTCACACACATGTTCCCTTCATGAAAAACTTATGGATATTTACAGTTTTGATTTGTATATCTCTTGGTATGCTACAAAATAAAATTTCTCTAAAACAGTTTTTAGAGGCTTGCCTTGGGATGCATTCACTGATATTTATAGCTTATTTAAAACAGGTAGGTGGGTTTATTTCCAAAAGAGAGTTAGGAGTTTGTTAAGACTAGTCGATACTGAGAGGGAGAAGAGTGAACAACAGAGGAAGTGAAAGGAGGAATTTGTCTTTTTTGATCCTGTTCTGTCTGGGTTCTTCTAAATACAGAGTACAAGTCCTCAGTAAATCCACACTTTCTCAATTTCATTTTCCTTGTTGGGTACAGGAGAAGTGAACAGATTGCATGAAAAACTGGACTGGAAAGTGCCTCCTTGTACTCAAAGCCAGACCTGGTGACAGAGGAAGGTGATTTTTGTGGGCAGTGTGCTTCTGGGAAAGTCTGGAGCCAGGCCTTTCTTTGTAATCAAACCATAGAGCATTTCTTCCAGCATGACCTGGCTCCTGTATGTGGAGAAAAGACCAATAAGCCAGGGCCACCTGGGTACCAGATGTCAGAACTCTGCCTTTGTGTGTTAGAAGAGCCAGGACGTGCAGAGCGCAGCTGAGAAACGCCCCTCCCGGCCCCTCGCTCTTCCCACAGGGGCTCTGTCTTTTCCTGCCAGTTCCCTTCTCCACAGCACACGTGGGGGCCTGGCCAGCAGCCCTACTTGCACGTGAGCAGGTCTCCTGCGTGCCCCACGCTGGCGAGTTGCCAGCTCTCCCAGGTCTCCATTCAGCTGAAGAGATTTCTGGGTACACATAGGCGAGGCTTAGCCTGTGGAGGGGTGCAGATGGAAGGGAGCCACTTGCAGGAAAATGTTTGGCTTTCAGGCATTTTCCTTTGTCTTATCCATAAAACCGTTACTCTCCTCAAGTGGAGTCCTATCTGTTTTTTTGCACAACCAGGGTCCAAAATGTGAGTCTAAAGAAATCCCCATTAGTCCCTTTCTTGGTGGTTTTCTTGTTGATTTTTCCTTCAAAGTTTTGGTTTGATAACAGTACACAAAAGACCCCCCAGGTCCGGCCATCCCTGAAGAGCCTGGGACTTCCGCTTTGTTTCCAGGGAACAAACGAGTCTCATTAGTGACAGGCCCACATCTCCTCCCTCGCCTGGCCTCTGACTTATGGTAAAAATGGAGCCGAATCTCAGCACTGCATGCACGCTGTTTCCAGCTATTTTATTGCAGTTATTTGATCCCACTCTAGGCCTTGCCTGTTCTTCCTATCCCAGAGGTTCTCCTCACAGAAAGATACTGAGGAAAGAAAAAGTGTTAGGTTTCCTAAGAAATGTCAGCATAAAAGCAAATTTGAAGTTAGATGTAACCACTACGGGAATTGCTAGTTCAAGTATTACCCCTCTACATTTGTAAAATGGTTTCCATGACACTTTTACTACCTGGTTCTTATTGATTCTCCTGCCAGTCCTACGAGGTAGTAAGCATTGCCTCATTTTGCAGATGAGAACGTTGTGGCTCAAAAAGTTTATGTAATCTCTTCAAGGTCACACAGCCACTCTTATGACTCTCAGTGAAGTGGTTTTTCTGTTACCCTTGTTATTTAAGATTTTAAGGTCAATAATCAAAATAGGAAGCCAACTGTGAGATTTATGTTAAGGTGTGGTTATATAACTGGCCCAATGAAGCAAACTTTTGGAAAGACAACCAACTTAAGGGCTGCCCAGTAGATAAGCCTCCCTCCTTGAGGGAGTCCCTCCTGCCTCCTGTCTGTGGAGTCTGCTTAGTTGGTATTTAGGCTCATCTGTAGAACTGGGCAGCCCTGAGTCACTGAGGAATGGAGAAGGGCACCTGAACTTGGAAGCCTTTCACAGTTCCCCTGAAGTCCTGCTATTTCCAGGTTTATTTCTGCAATCTTAACATTCACTGAACAGCTATCTTGACTCTGGAGACCCTGATACAATGAAATGACTTATGTTGGAGAGACTAATCATAGGTAAGATTATGAGCCAGGCCCTTTGCTAAAAGCATTGCAAATATTAACTCAATCTTCATGGCAACCCATAATTATAACATTTTTTCAACTGAGAAAGCTGAAACTGAGCAAGTCATTTACCCAAGGTCAAGGGTTAATAAGTAGAGGAACCAGTTCATTTGGAACCCAGCTTCATTCCAGAGTCTGAGCTCCTAGTCTCTACAACACTCCAAACAGGTTGTCTAAGGCAAGCCCTTTGGTTCATAGATATGGAATTGTGCATCCTGAGTGTTAAGTCCATCCAAAGAGATCATTGGTAAGGGATGTTTCTGTGCATCTTAAAGGGCTTTAAGAACTTTTCCTTAAGGGACAAGGGGACAGACCCTTCTAAACCTGACCTCTAGCATTGAGTTTCTCACTGATCAGCATTCTCTGGCATATCAGTGAATTTCATTTCTATGAAATAGGAATGCTGCCTTTCCTTGTAGACACCTGTAACACAGTCACAGATCAAACACTTCACACCATGTTTGTTTTCTTGAGTGGAAAGCAACATTAAACACTTCAGGTCAAGCAGTTGTGTAAACATGTATCTGGGGTTACCCACATACAGAGAAATATTCTAACACTTTTTGGTGAGGTATGGGGTCTAGGTATCAACTCTACAATTGAGCAAGCAGCAGCACTGGCTCTTAATTTCAGATCCATAATTATTTAGCAATGGATTTAAGAAGGATTCATGAATCCAAAAACTTGTATGCTACATTTTGGATACTGATATAAATGAATGGGTATTGTTTTCTGGAGGGTCTCAAGAGGGATCAATGACCCCCTAAACCCTGAACAACCATGACCTATAAAGGTATTTCATCAAATTGTGTGTATCTCTTCAATGAAATCAAGTGGTAGAGCACTGGTTTTTAGGACTCTGAGAGATTAACCAAGATCTATATAATCTTTAATTTTACTAACTTTCTTTTGTGGAGGGTTGATTGAATTAAACTTTCTTATTGAATATATTTTCAGACTGGATTTTTCCATCTACCACATGGAGACTTTTTCATTGAGCCTGTTAAAAAGCATCCAGTGGCCGAGGGCGCCTACCCACACATCGTTTACCGGAGGCAGAGAGTTCCAGAGACAAAGGAGCCAGCCTGTGGATTAAAGGGTATTGTGACTTAAACATATTCACAGGTTGAAGAATTGGCTCTTTTGATTTACCTCTTCTTATTCAAGTCCATTATCTCCTCTCTATTCTGCTGCCAGAAAGTATGAGTGTTGTATAAATTATTTCACTTCTATATGCTCAAGTTTCTTTATATTCTTAATAGGAACTGGGGAAAAGGCTCGCCTACCTCCTTGTCCCATTAGTTGATGATACTCATAAGACATTCATAATAGTATATTGGTTTTTAAAATTACAACTGTTCTGAACATTTAGAGGAAAATTAGCTTAAGGACATCATGATTTTCAATATTAGTAGTGTTAAATATTTTAGTGGGAAATATTACCAGACAGCTTCCCACACCTGTATGCGGAAGGCAGATTTAAATGTTTGATGATACTAATAATGATGCATTGAGAGAAAATGAAAAACACGTCAATTCATTATCAGGTAATGAATTCTGCAGAGCTGCTTCCGTCTGTGTTGTGTTGTGTTCGCTCTGTTCCCTGCCCTCCTGCCCTGAATGTGATCTGTTCTGCCCTTCTCTGTCTTGTCCTAAGCAGGTAACAGAGCTTTCAGAGATAAACTGACCCCAGTTATTTCCTTGGAAACCCACATTCTCTTTAATGTGCAGGAAATAATAAGCTATGCCTGAAGGGCCATGGGAAATTGAGACATTTCCTTAAATATTACATATTTCCTTTCTTCAGAAGGGAAAATAAGCAATGCCAGAATGATAGTTAACAAGAGAAATAAGTAAAATCACTTTATTTCTTAACAATTTGGAGAACGGACCTCAAAGGGAGAACAGGCAGATGACAGAGGAGAGAGGGAGCCCCCGGTGACTTTGCACACAGTAGAATGGATAGATAACGGGGCAAGCGACCACCCTGCAGACGCACAGCACCCACTTTCCCCACACTTGATACTGACTCTTCTGGGAGTTTCTTCTATAACCTTAGCAGTGCATGTAAGCAATAAGAAACTTGAGTCTATAATGTCTATAGTGCTTTCTGTGCGCAAAATCAGAGTTATAATTCTTTAGTAAGTAGTACCAACTTTCTTTTAAATTAAATAATTTCCTGTGCATATCTTCTAGTAAGTGCTCAGAGAAAAGTTTCATCATTTGCTGATCTTGTTGCCAAAGGAACCAATCCCGATAACAATCTCCATGGGACTTTTAGGACTCTGTCATGGCCCCAGTCACCTGGATTGTTGCCCAATTCATATTACTTGTTGGGCAATGGAGAACATGTGTGTGTGACTCCATGTCTTTTAGAGAGAATCACAGATTCAGGTGGCCAACGTGACTGTTACTAAGGCAGGGGGAGAATTTGGCTGGGCGGCTGCTCCTGTGGGCACAATTGTTCTGTGAGTTGTGTTAATTCTTCATCCATCCTCCTCTCTCCCCTATTGCAGTCCTGTTGAAGTAAGTTGATAAAAAATGGATTGAGGATAGCTCATATTTAGTCATGAGGAGAACCCATGACTAAATGAATGAATGGAGAGAGAGTGGGGTTCATGAAGGACACGGTCCCTATGAGCTTACACACACCACCCCAATTACAGTGCTTGTCATACTATTTCTTACGGTGCTTCTAGGCCAATCTTGGGACTTTGCACTTCTACAGAACCTTCTGTGGCTCATCCACCCAGCCAGTGAGCTGCTTGTGCATTTTTCTACACATTTCCTGAAGACACTCTCTTCTACTTTCCCAGAATCTCAGTGTCAGAATTGATCCAGTCACTGTGCTGGAAGGACCTTTGACATCTCCCTCCAACAAAGAAGCAGTTGTAATTTAGGGAGGGGACTGGATTTTCAATGGCTTCAAGTTCTTTTGTGTCAGAGTAAGCCAAGATTACAAGTCGTAGTTCTGTGATAGCTCAGGCTTTTTACTGCCTCATATTTCTTCTTTGCATGGTCCTTGAATATAAATCTTGCTTGACCAGCCTTTCTCACAAGCCTGTTAGAGGCTCCGCCCACACCAGCATAGAGCAGCAAAGCAGGTGCAAAGCAGGAACTCGGAACTCAGTGAGTTGCTGACGTGAAACTGACACAAGAGTGGTAGCCAGGAAGATGAAGGCCAGTGTACCCTGGCTTCTACTCCAGGGAGCATTGACAGAAAGGAAGAAGGAATGTGTCTTCTCTAGATGGTGAGGAAATACGTGTTGTTTGGGACTGTCCCTCTTCTTAAGACAAGAATGCTTAAATGATAGCTAGATATTCAAGAATCTCCACGGTGCTTGTGAATATTAAAACCTCCATGGCATTTGGCATTTAAAAATCTTAGTAGAGTGGGATGTACGTGGTCTTGCTATTCCAGATAATGGCACTGTCCTTATGCCACGTTACCCGGCAGAGGTGATGGAATCGACTGACAGTAGCTGTGCCTCTGGCTAACATTGAGGTACACTTTATGCTTAGGTCAGTCGATGTTGTGGGACTAAATTACTGTGATTGTATTAAAAATCATCTTTACCATGTGTGACGCATTCTCTCTTTGCAGTACACCTCAAGAAAGAAAATGTCTCAATTACTTTATCCTAAAATCTGGCCCTTCACTTATTTTTATTTCATACATAGAAAGGTTTCAGGAATTTTGCAATATGTCCCTGATTAATATGACTCAATTTCTTTTTTCTGAGACTTTAATATAATGCTATTTTGCTTTAGATTTAATCAATTTTGACTACATTTTATTGATCTGTTACACTAGTTTTGTTTTTGTTTGCTTTTCTGAGCCCTATGTTTCTGAACTGCTTCCAGGTCTGGACTACTATGTTACAAAGACCATTCTCCTTCATGTTTCCTAGTCCATAGGTTCATAGGGATTTCATTCCACTACTAGGAGTTATGGAATAACTCCCTGGAGTTATCAGCAACATGTAGAATACCTACATCTGTGACTTCACTGGATAATGCAAAATTGCATCCCAAGACTGAGGTTCAAGCACAGTGAATGAGGGTTCCTGCTGTTCCATATTTTGTCTATGACTTGGAATTCTCACTTTAATTTTGTCAGTCTGATGACTGTGACATGGACTGTCATGTTAGTTACACATAAGCTGTTGTGGCTTTGGGCCCCAAATCTATGACTTATACTATGGGTTTCAATGAATAGCTTTTTCCCTGTATCCAAAGTTGAGGCCCAGATGCCCAAGGTTTAGATTTGCTTACTTATCTCTTTTCTGGTTTACCTTTTCAGTTAGTCTCCGATATTACTGTTTGGTTCTTAAACTTGTTCCTTTTTCCTAAAGCAGAAGTAGGGAGCAGCAGATGTCCCAGATTAGCTGCTGGTGCTATACATCAACATATGCAGAGAGCCAGAACCAGCAGGAAACATATATTAACAGATTTAGTGAAAATAATTGGCTTGTGCAACAGTAGGGGGTTGGCTAGAAAAGTCCAAAGTCTATGGGCAGGACACCAAAAAGGGCAGGCTGGGACCCCAGGGCACAGGCTGGAGCCCCACCCACAGGCAGAATTTCTTCTTTTAGGAATCCTCAGCTCTGCATGTTAGGGCCTTTTAGCTGGTTAATCTAGGCCTACTAGATCATCCAGGCTAATTATCTTTACTTGGAGTCAGCTGACAATGGGCTATAATTACATCTGCAAAATACCTTCACAGCAATACCCTGATTAGCATGGAGTGGACTAATTGAGGACTGAAGTCAAGCCACCTGATTGTGTCTTTTGCTTTTCTCTCTGAAATTTTTCTTTTTCTCTTTTCTTCCTTTAACCTCTGACAATTTCCCCTTATTTTCATACTTTAGTATTGTAAGGTGCTTACTATTAGGAGTTTTTTTCATAAAATCTAGTCCATCATATTGCAAGAAATCAAAGTCTCAAAAGGATTTCTTATGGAAGTTCTTTGGAAATTTTTGAGTTTTTTTTTTTTTAAATGATATGTGTGACATTAAATCTTGACAAATGCTAGGTAATATAACAATATTAATAATCATGCACCAGAGTTAATTAGCATATCAGATCAATGATCTAATAAATCAAAAACAAGGTAACATACCTTGGGGATATTTTTAACTTTGTCCTGATTTCACAGAAATCCATTTAGCTGAAGATTCCAAAGGACCACCATATTCCATATCACATCTAGAACGTACTTGATGGACAGCATTATGAATTTTCTTTGCCTAACAGGGTTCTTGACACAACCCATCCTAGCCTTGTTCTGAATTTCTTGGTTCCTTGATTGCCAAGTAATCAATTAGAGGCAATCCCACAGTGGTTCATCCTTTGCTTTTCAGTGAGTTAGTTAACATTGTAATTATTTTTCTATGCTTGTTTTCTTTTCTTTTTTTAAAGTGGGGTGATTTTGTGTGTGTGTGTGTGAAATCGACTTTAAGAACTAACTAGTGGGAATATTGGTAAAGTGCTTCAAGATTTGTTAATGAGATGAAAAAACTCTTGGAGAGAATTTGGGGAAATAATTCGTGGATATGTGAAAGGTGAAATGGTGATCTTGTTGGATTTCTTTGCTTAGTAAAATGCAGGACCAAGACTTCGGGGTCTCAGAGTACCAGAGGCTCAGCACAGCTGGTCCATACCTCGGAGACAGTCATTAATCAAAAGCTTCTTTCCATGCGCGTCACGTGGTAGTTCTCTTTCTGCACGCTCTCAGCTCTGCACCGTCCTTCCTGGCTCCAGGAACATAGACTTTCTAGCCCACTCTGAAAATAGCTTTTCTTTGGAAACATGGTATTTGCTGATCTTCTTCCAGACTCTGAGATGTGAAGTAGTGGGGCCATGTGTGGCCCTGAGGCAAAGGAAAGCTCTGTTCACCCTTAAAAAAATAAATGACTCAACTTCTAGTTTGAAAACTCTGTGTGGCTCTGGAAAGCAGTATGGGGATTCCTCCGGAAGCTTGGAATGGACCAACCTTTAGACCCAGTTATCCCACTCTTCCATTTATACCCAAAGGACTTAAAATCAGCATATTACAGTAACGCAGCCACATCAATGTTTACAGCAGCTTAATTCACAATAGCTTGATTGTGGAACCAACTGAGATGCCCTCCAATAGATCAATGGATAAAGAAACTGTGGTATATATATACCATGGAATATTACTCATGGAATATTAGCCATAAAGAAGAATAAAATTATGGCATTTGCTGGTAAATGGATGGAATTGGAGAATATCATGCTAAGTAAATTAAACCAATCCCAAAACACCAAAGGCTGAATGTTGTCTCTGATAAGTTGATGATGATACATAATGGGGGTGGGGGATGGGGGTGAGAGAAGAATGGAGGAATTTTGGATTATGTAGAGGGAAATGAGAGGGGTGAGGGGGTGAGGGTATGAAAGATGGTGGACTGAGACAGACATCATTACCCTATGTACGTGTATGATTACACGAATGGTGTGAATCTACATCACATACAACCATAGAAATGAAAAGTTGTACTCCATTTGTGTACAATGAGTCAAAATGCAGTCTGTACAAAAAAGCACAAAAAACAAAAAACAAAAACCAAAACGAACAAATAAAATAACTCTTTGTGGCAAACAAACCTCGCATGTGCTCTTTCTTCTCTACTCGATGTGTTCGGTCAAACCGTGTCATGACCACGTCCTGTCATTTCGCCTCCCCAGGAGGGCTCTGCGGGCCTTTCCCCAGCACTATCCCTGAGCTTCGGCATCTTGGTACTCCACAGCTTCCTCCCCAATCTCCCTGCCCCGATCCTCTCCCACTGGAAGTCAGAGATCTTGTCTTCCCCAGCTGTAAGGCCCGTCCATACCTCCCTTACCCTCAGAGAACGCCCAGCTCTTTCGTAAGTGGCGGGAGCGCCTCCTCTGGGCTGCCCTGCCTGTTCCTTCAGTCTCACCTCTTGCCATCCAGCTGTGGCCTGTGCTGTCCTGGACTAGCTCTCTTCCGCCCAGAAGCCTTGGTTTTCATTGCGTCTGGCCTCTGCACTTAGGTTCCTTTTGCCTGAACCTTGTTCTCTCCAAATGCTTTCCTGGGTTACTTCTATTCATCCTTTAATGTGCGGCTTCCATTAGCAAATCTTGGCTGTCCTTGGATCTGCACTAAGTGACTCAACGCCAGTGAATTTGGACCCTACCACAGGCTTTATCACGATGAGTGTCTGTTTAATAAGCTCAGTGAGGACAGGAATCATGTCTGCCTATTTCAGGGGCATCCCTAAGATTTTGCAAAGGTCCTGGCCACAGCAAGAACTCAGAAATGTTGAACTTAAGATGTTCAGTGTTGTACTTCTCCCCTCTGATGTATTTGGAAGCTTATTGGATACTTACATTTTGTTTAAGCAGAGTCAGCTTAACCCCTGTGAAATCCCAGGCTTTCCTGAAGAAGCTCAGTGGGTTCCGAATGGCCTGCTGGCCAGAAGCAATGCCTACCTCACCATCGAAATGGAACCGAGAAAGATGTGCCACAGGTTGAGACTCATGTCCTGAGCTTGTAGCTTAAAAGAGGCAACTTAGAATTCTTATTTTGGAAAAAGAAGAAAGCAGAGAAAGGGTGGATGGATGGATGGATGGATGGATGGATGGATGACTAGAAAAAAAAAGTGAGTGACTTCATCTACTCAGCAAGCTCTGGACTGCAGCAGGTAGTAGGTGCTCAGGCTGAAGGAGTGGACGATGTTCTGAACCAGTCAGGGAAGGCAGTGGAGCCCGAGCAGCCCTTGGAGAGGCAGTGTGTCCTCTAGGAAGACCAGACTGGAGCAGAAGCCTTGGAAGGCCAGGGAGGCCCCAGGGGCCAAGTCAGTTGGTCACAGCAATCCTAGCAAACAGGGTTTCCGAACACAGGCCACACAGGGGTTCCATCTTCCTGTGGCCAGTGGGAGGACAGACTCTTATCTGGCACATAAGCAGCTTTCTGGCATTCTTCTGTTCTTATTTCAGATGCTGAGCTGTCTGTGAGATCCCCTCCCCTGACACTGGGTTGCCTAGAAGGTCTGACGTGCCCCATATTCAGCTCATTATGCACTTTTAGGTGACCCATGGTTACCTTTTTGCTCATCTCCAACCACTCTCCTGTACCTTCCATGCTTCCTTCATGTTCCTTGAAATGGGATCACCACAGGACCTTTGCACTGGCTGTCCCCTCTGCCTGGAATACCATTCTCTAGATTTCTTCATGACTTGCTCTCTCACATGATTCAGGTCCTACTCAACACTGTCCAATCTGAGATTTGGTTATTACCTAGGATGCTTTTCCTTCCACCACTCCATATACTGCTTTATGCTGCTTTATTTTTCACAGTTCTTGTCATCAACTGATGTTATTTTATCTACTTTTTTGCTTATCGATGTCTTCCCTCAACTGGAAGAGCGTTTCATGCAGGCAAATGCTTCCTTGTTTTGTTCTCTACCATATTCCCAGCCTGGGACAGAACCTGTCATGCAATAAGCACCTGGTAAATGGTGAATCAATGAGTAATAAATAAATGGATCATAGTTTCCTTATTATCCTGTTGAACTTGTATTTAATGTCCACCATTAGACTCATCTTCATACTCTAAGGGTGGAGTCCAGGATCTGCTGCTTAATGCTTGTCTGGTAAAGGTTTGTTGATTGAATGTGTGATTCGTGTGGGTTTGCAATGGGATGCTACCAGTGTGGGTAGACACTGGTCTTCCCTGGACACAGGACTAAGCACTCCGAGATCACTCGGAGCCTTGGAGGCCAGGCCAATGAGCTCTTGTGATAGCAATTAATGTTTAACTATGTATTTGTCCCGCAGCTTGATTAATGTCAGTGTTTGGAAAAGATTTCCACCCCCACACAATCCCCTTCCTGTGCAGCAGCTGGAAATCTCCTAAATAACCATAAAATTGTTTCTTTATGGGGAAGAAAGTTTACTTGTTAGATTTGAAATCAAATACTTTAGAAAATTATCAATGTATTTTGTCCTTTAAACCTTCTCTGAAGTCAGAGAAATGGATTACCCTAGGAACCTAAAGTATGTACTGGGCCAATATGAGAGAGATTAGAAAGTTCTAGAATTTTGTTTACATTGGTTTGTGCATCATAGATTGACCTTCCCTCCCTTCAAGAAATGTTAATCTGGTGCTTTCAATGGGCCAGACCAAGGAGCACAGCTCTGACTGAACATGTCAAGTTGAACCTTCCCCTCATCAACTTACCATCTACTGGAAAAAGAACTTTAAAATTATAAAAATCATTCTGGCTCCAGAGGCTGAGGCAGGAGGATCCTGAGTTCAAAGCCAGCCTCGGCAAAAGCAAGGAACTAAGCAACTCAGTGAGACCCTGTCTCTAAACAAAATACAAAATAGGGCTGGGGATGTGGCTCAGTGGTTGTGTCCCTGAGTTCAATCCCCAATACTCCCCCCAAAATTATAAAAATCATATATATGAACATTGTGACGTGCTATGGGTGTGTAGCTGAGGAACTGGACACAATCAGGAGGGTTGAGGATGGCTGCCCTATCATAAACCTTATAAAAGGAGGTATAGATTAAATGGGAGTCATTTTTCCTGAGATCACTTTGGCAGAATTTCCAGCTTTTGAGGAATAATGACTGTTATGGGCTGAACTGTGCCTCCCCAAAATTCATGTGTTAAAGTCTTAACCCCCAGGACCTTGGAATATGACTATCTTTGAAAATAGAGTCCAGAAAGTGATAATTAAATTAAAATGCAGTCATTAGAGTGTGGCCTAATGCATGGTGATTATGCCCTCGTAGAAGAGGAAATCTGGGCCTCATACACATGAGGAGGTGAACGTTTGCAGGAGGAACATCTGAGGAAGAGAGAACGTGAGGAACAGAGAGAGGCAGCTTTCTGCAAGCCGAGGAGAGGCCTCTCTTTGGAGAGGAGAGCAGACAGGTCCATGAGCACTTTCATCTTGGACTGTGTTCTACAAATGACGAAGCTGGCCTAGGGTTAGAGTTGCTTTACCTGAAAAACATTAAAGTGATAGGACATGTATTAACCATATGCTTGAGATTGCCGAATAATTAGCTATAGATGGAAAGCAATTCTTATTTTGTAACCATTATTTTTAGTTCTTCTTATACAGGCATGTGAATTTAAAATTTCCCTTTGTCCACAGTGCAGTTTAGAGGGAATTGGACTGGAAATCAGGAGAACTGTGTAGGGTGTCATTTCTATCATTCCCCCACTTGGACAAGTTATGTGACCTTGAGTGTCCATTTCCTCCTCAGTGAGGTGAAGGGTTTGGAAGATCTTTGTGGATTCTCTCAACTCATTTAAGATATGAGTCTCTTTCTATTTGTATTCTGGAATATCTAGAAACGGTCTGGACATCCTTCATTCGCACCGCTGTGGCTGAAAAACTGTCAAGTGGTTTGTACATGCTAATGCTTTTTGGCATCTTTACCTAAAAGGCAAAGACCTTGGCCCACGTTTCCAGGAGCCTGTGTCTGGCTCCCAGGTGCTTTGATTTTCCTGAACTTCTGCCTCCTTTGCACACTTGCCTCGTCCCAAACAGCTGTACCTGAGACTTACGAGCATAGACTTCTGCTCCCTGCACTCAGCCCCTGACCCAGAAGGGCCAGCCAGGACCTCAAGCTGAGGCAGCCGAGCCTCCCTGTCACCAACTAGTGGCTGTCTGGTCTGCTCAGACACATCTGCTCTGGATCAGAGCACCAAAGGGAGGAGGTGGCCGTTCCAGAGCCTGAGTCTGGACCAGGATCCCTAATATTTGGTGTGGAGGAGAGGTCTGATTATGACATTGCAGCCAGACTGAAGGCTGACTCATCTAGGATACTGCTCTATCCTGAAGCCAGATGTGTAACACACACACACACACACACACACACACACACACACACACACACACAATTTTTCTTGAAATCTGAATATTTGGTTAAAAAGACACCATGCAGGTTTGAGCATGTCACATACAATGGGGCTGTCATTTTACGAGTGTTTTAGCTAAATTGAGGCCCAATGGTGTGTGTGCACGTTTGTGTGTGTGCTTATGTGTTTGATGTGTGTATTTATATGTATGGTATGTGTATTTATGTATGTATGTGTACTTGTGTGTGCGATGTATTTGCATCTATGCATGTTTATGAGTATGTGTGTGTGCATATGAGTGTCATGTGTGTTTATGCATGTGTGTGCTTATGTGTGGTGTGTGTGTTGGCATATGGGGTGTGCATGCGTGTTTAAACACCCACACACTGTTGGCTCTAGGCAAAGATGTGTTCAGCTGTGATGACTCGGGGATTTATGGAAGTTCTTTCTGTTCTTTTAAAATATACCATGTTGAGATCCTGATGTTTTCTCTCAGTTGAAAGAGGAATTATTTGTTTAATCAAACTGGGAAGGGACAGTCCAAATCCCTTAGGAAAAAGCAGTTTTCCCTTGCTAGAGCAGAGCTAAGAACAGTGCCAGTGTCAACCGACCAGCAGCTGACCAGCACCCCCACCCTCTCCGCCTACACTTCGGGGAGTCACTGCTGAGGGACAACAGGAAGGAACTCACTGTCTATGGTGCCTCCTGGTCCCCACTCCATCCCTCAGAAGACCTGGCTGAGAACCAGCCCCCTTCACCAGGTCATCTGGCGCTCCAGCCTTTGCCCTTGAGTCCTTCTTCCCAGAGGGACAGTAGCACCGAGGTCCCGAGGACTAGCTCCATCCTTCCTCAGCCAGGTCAGGGCCGTGGTGTAAAAACTGACCCACAGCAGGTGCGAAGATAGATTTTGATACATTGTCTGCAGCTCGGGGTCATTCCTCACCAAAGGACGGGGCGGATGATAGAAGACGCGAGAGATGGGAGCCAGCACTTCTTCTCTCATCAGATCTCCTTTGCTCTTGTATTTCCCAGGCACATGCAGAAGGCATCAAAGACACCTTGTTTGCATAACTTCATCTCTTGGGAAAAACCCAGTCAAAAGTTTCTATCAAGCCAGACCCAGTGGCACAGGTCTGTAATCCCAGGAGGATTGTGAGTTCAAACCCATCCTCAGCAACTTGGAAAGGCCCTAAGCAACTCGGGAGACCCTGTCTCTAAATGAAATACTAAAGAAGGGCTGGGGATGTGGCTCAGTGGTTATATGTCCTTGGGTTTAATCCATGGTATCAAGAAAAAAATGCTGCTATCAATCTTGGAGAAAAGGGAGGCCAAAGTCCACCTGGGTAGAAATGTTCTATTCTTTAAATTCAAGTAATGACAGATCAAAGGCCAGGTCTCATGGGGTCAGAGTAGTGAGTTTTCCTATGCACAGTCCTTGTTGGAGAGTGACACTACCAGAGGCTGTGGGGATAGGGGTCCATCAGACCCTCCAAGTGGCCCCTTCCCACATACCTTCCACTAGCACCCATATTGGGATGAGTCCTCTGGGGTTTTTTCTTCAAACCTCAAGAGAACTCTTGAGAATCCCGTGGCTGTGTGAGCACGTCTGTGTCCACCAGAGCCTGGGTTCAAGTGAAGGCTTCACGGGAAACTCAGGCAGATATGGATCCAGACTAGCAAGTGGCTCTTTCCTACTCCCGTTACTTGCTCTCTGCATTTTCCCGTCTGCATACTGTGGATAATGAAAATGTCACACCAAGGTGAAGTGTGGTGGGGTCAATGGGAGAGATAGATTCACAGTTTCTGAGCTCCCATCCCAAATTCCAGAGCCCCTTGAAAACCAAAAGTTTCACTAAAAGCAAATATTTGGCAAACTAATTCAGTGGCAAAATCTGACCGAAAATGATGTGAAGCTGGTTTCGATTTTTTAATTTATCCCAATTAGTAAGTCTGATTGTACATTTTTCTGCAGAATTATCTATGAGTTTGATTTCAGGAGACTTCCACAGTCTTTGCTAGGGTTTCTCAGTAATATAGGCTATGTGGATCAAATGAATTTTTAAAAATGATGGCAAAATACATATGTTAATAGAATTTACCATCGTGGCTACTTTTTAAATTTGTTCTAATTTGTTGTACATGACAGTAGAATTTTGGCTATTTTTAAATGTGAATCTCAGTGGTGATAATCACAGTCACATTGTTGTGCAAGTAATCTCCAAAACTCTTTTCATTTTGTAAACTAGAAACTATACCCGATAAACAGCTCCTTATCCTCCCTTTCCTGCAGTCCCCAGAAACCACCAGTGACTTCCTAAATTATGTTTATAATTGCAAAAGTCCTGAATTCCAAAACATTAAACCCTGAGGCTTTTGGAAAGGGGATTGTGGGCCTTAATTAGGGCAGAATGGCTATCATTTGACAAAGTCACCACCTTGCAAGACAATCCTGGGAGCGTCAGTTCTTCCAATCAGTGATCTGTGCATGATAGCATGGTCTCCCAACATTGTGTACCACTCGTAAACGACTGTAGAGTACCGAGGACAAGGACCAAGGACTGGATTCTGACTCCAGAAGACAGAGTGCAGGTGCTCGCATGCCTTGTATGCTCTCTTCCTTTTCTGTTTTTCTCATTTTTTTCCTTAGCACGTAGAGGGACATTCATTGATAGCTAGCTGTGGTATTCACTTTGTTCTACCCTGGTGAAGCACAATATGGAAGGCTTTTAATGGGAAAGTGTTAAAAGCTTCACGCAGATGTAACTGGTGGGGAAGGTGCTGAAGGCCCGTTTAGAACTTGCTGGCGACCACTGCATGCTGGGTGACTCCAGGGAGGAGGTGAGAAGTGGTGTCACACCCTGCTGCTTCCCAGCAGGTCCCCTGGCAGCATCCGGTTCCGAGTCATGTTCTCTTTGACTGAAGTAAGACAGGAATGCTTTACAGATTTCTGACGGTGTGAGAGGAAGGATAGCTCAGCCTGGTCGTGGAAGATCCGACAGTGGTTGAGCATTGTTGTGGACTGAGTTCCCCACACCCCACACAAACATCCTGGGCAAACCTGGGGTGTGCCTTCTGCAGGAGGCTTGCACTTTCCTCCCCTGTTTATAATTAGCAGGGGCCAGAGTGGGTGCTTGGAGCACTGGAGGCCTGTGAACCCAGAACTCCTGTAGAACATGAAACACTCCGATAAATATAAGATAATCCTGTTCCCAGAACTTCCACTGTTGTGTTATCTGAACCATGCAAAGAATTACGTGCTTTAAAAATAAATGGTTCATTTGGATGTCTTGACTGTCATCGTTACTACTTTTTAAAATCCTCATTCTCAAAGAAAACAACACTAAACAGATAACCTTTGATGGTATCTAGCTCTCGAAAAATCAAGCATTGATCAGTTTCCTTCAATATGAAACATTAAATTCATAATGACCACGATGCCCCTGGGCTTCTAAGGTTTGGGGCCAGTTACAGAAGAGGCTTCCTTTCCTTAGTGGCATCTCTGCCATGTGGAGACATGTCACAGCTTGTATTAGACACTCACTGACCCCTCCAGTAGCATGAAGCTATGGCAGACTTCCCTGACTAGACCATTAGGTAGCCAGAAGCTCAGGAAGAGCAGGGAAACAGGCATGGGGGAACAGGTCAGTTGGTCCCAAGACCAGGAAAGCTCTAGAGTTCAGACCAGGAGTCAGGTGACTGTAGTTCACAAGCCAAACTCCTGTTTTATACAGCCTGATAGCTAAGAATGAATTCTACATTTTAACTGGATATGTGTCTATGTAATACCCTCAATTTTGCCAGCCTGCAAAGCTGAAAATATAGCAAAAATGTTTATTCTCTGCTCTTCAACAAACCTAAAAAACCCTTGCTGAACTCTTGTGAGGATCTTTGATTCCCCACGTGTGGTTCCTTGACCAGCAGCATCAGCAGAAAAATGATAAATGTTGGAGATGCTAGATATGCTAATCACCCTGATTTGATCATTGGAGACTGCATACATGTGTTGAAATAGCACACTATACCCCATGAATATATACAATTATTATGTGTCAATTTAAAAATTTTAAAGCCAAGTATTTTATTAGGTGTCAGTTCAGCTAAAAATCTAGAGACTCTGTCAGAGACCTGAGATTTTAGTAGGAATCATCAAGATAAATTCAAGGTATTTTGCTGTAGGAGTGCAAGCCCAGGTGGAAATCAGAAATGCTTGTCTGGTGGTTGGGTGTCTGAGGGTTGAAGACCCTGTCACAGGGGTCCCTAGGGTCCTCCTTCAGCTAGGCTCTGGGGCTTATCTCAAGCTCCAACCAGGCACCCCAGCTGATCTTTCTCACAGGGAAGCACCCAGCATGCCCTCTCATTTTTGGCTCCAGCCCCTAATGCCTGGGTCTGTGGGGGTCCCATGCTCTGGAGTGCTCCCCACTTCCTTGGCAAAGGACCCTGAACATAGCATGCATATCTTACTCATGAATCACTCTGGAAACTGGAGCCATAACATCACTCTTAGAGAATCGGGTTGTTATGAGGAATTTAAAGAACTACATGTTTCAGCACAATAAATTTAATGCACAACACACGTTAGCTCTTGTTTTTGTTGTTTTGATTTTTTAAATTTGTAGATTCTAACTTGTGGTAACTAGTCTCAGGTCAGTTAAAATCAAGAGAAGCTGAAGGTTCTTTTGGTAGCCTGGGTTCTTGGCTAATGCGGCTGCCTTCCTGCAGGGCTTGGAGCTTCTTTCTTTCTGCTGTTGCTCCTGAAGGCTGGTTTCATCTGCAGAGCCCTGGCCCAGAGAGCCTTTGTTCCATAACACCAGGGCTGACCGGATGAAGGCCTCTTCCCTTAATGGACAGAGGGCTTTGGGTCTCCAATTGCTAAGAGGAGGAGGGAGCACATCCCTTTGTTATAAAGACAGAAAGGAGGGAAACCAGGGCCTTCCCCCTCCCACTGTGGACTTGGCCATTGCTTGGGGTCTGTGTCCCTCCCTCATGTATGCTCAGCTGTCCTCTGGAGGCATCCAAGGCTAAGAACTGTGTGTGTGTGTGTGTGTGTGTGTGTGTGTGCGCACGCGCGCATGCACGTGCACATCATGCACATGTGTGTTTAGTGGTAGTGAGGAAGTCTAGGCTTTGTTACCAGGTGGATCTGGAAGTGGTACTTAGGTGTAAATCTGCACAACTCTGTGACCTCAGGTGAGTTCAGAGTCCCATTGTCATCTGTATCCTGCACAAGATACTTGCTCAGCTGTTTCTGTAGGAATTGGAGACAATGTCAGTAAGTGCTGAGCTGTATTGCCAGAGCTGGTAGCCCTCTGGGTCTCACTGACTAGTCTCCTAGACCAGGTGAAAGGATGGCTTAGGAAATGGCATTGACGGTGCTTCTCAGGAAACTCCAGCTCACGAGGATGCTCTCAGACAACCTCAAAGCCAGCTGGACTTGCACAAAGCATGGCCATATTGGCCTTTGTTTGAAATGTAAGGATCCAGAGGTGCCACGGCCAGTGTCACTGACTGAGACCAATCCATTCAAAGCTGATGGCCAGTTCTCCTTTGGCTGCCTAGTCATCAGCATTTGAATACCATCTGTGTCCCAGGCACGACACTAGCCACCTGACAGTGTTTCTGCTTAAGACTCAAGGTAGAGACTCTGATTATCCCCATTTCACAGATGAGGAAACAGACTCACACTTGCCCAAGCTCACACTGTTAAAGTGACAATGGTATGTGTCACTGTAGACCCTGTGTTCTGGCCCACCACACTGTAAGACTTTTTTCCTATTACCAAGTTGCTTGAAGAAAGTTTTAGATAACAGTTTTAATCATGTATAGGGAAACACACAATTGGATGTGTAAACTCTTCATGCAGATGACGATGTGAACATTTCCTAAGTTATGAGACTATTTCAAAACATCTTGAAGGCTTGCTTTAAACTCTACTTTATCAACTGTTGGATAAATCAAATTTTATTTCTATGTTTTCCTAATGTTTCACATTTAGAGTTTATTCAAATTTTGTTATAAATCTCTGAATTATTCTTATGCTACAAATTTTGCTCACATTTGAGAACATTACCTTAGATTGGATTCCTATAAATGAATTACTGGGGATATTTTCAAAAATTCTCTAAAAGATAGCTCTTTATAGTCCCAAAGTGATATATAAAAGCATCCATTTTCTGTACTCTTATCAAATTTGAGTGTGTATTTTTAATGTTCTACTATGTGCAAAATAGGCTATTTCATGAATGCACTAATTATTGTTTCTTTCAATATGAGTGTGCACACTTGTAACCTAAGCTTCTAAACCATTATAATTCTTTAATAATCTTCCCTTGTTCCTTGCTTATTTTTTATTGATTATTACCATTTTCTTAACAATTTATCAGAGTGCTCCATATATTAAGTGTATAATACCTTTGCCATGTTTGTGAAAAAAATATTTTTTGTTTTCATACTTAATATGTTGGTCCCTGATATCTTAGACTAGTTTACACATTTTTTCTTATAATTGTTTGATTTCCATTGTGCTTACAAATCTTTTCCCATTTTAGTATCAGATAAATGTTTAGTTTTTCTGGTACCTTCTGTATGGTTTGCAGTGGGCATTTGAATGAGAAGAAAGATGGTGGGTATGTGGCACATGTACTGCTGCTTCTGGCTCCTGCTGCCTAGCAGACATCATTAATCAATCACAGCACCCTATTCTGCTCAGCCTGGATGCAGCCTTAGAATTCTTTTCAGTACAGCCTTACCTTCTGCCACCTGGTCAGAAGTGGAATCTCCTGATTATACCTTTCTGTCATTTCTGCAGAAAAACAAAATCTTTGATATGGACAATAAGGGTGAGTAGTTTAAAAATTTTAACTATCCTATGTATTTTGCTTATTTATTTAATAACTTGTAGTCTTGTTCATAATACCATGCACAGTCTAATAAGGTGAAGGCTCAACATTTCTAAGTCAGGGTCACAAGTCATTTGTAGACTTATGGCATCTTTCTAGTGGACAGCCTCTGCCAGGGTCAGAGCATCTTAGTCCTGTCGTTAGTACTGCCTGTTCCAAAGGACTTCACTCCTGAATCCTGTCAGCACAGTCCCTAAGAAGGTGCTTGCTCCTTCCTGCCTTACCTGATCTCCTGGGACTTGACCTCTCATCACAGGAGATGCTACTGGTCCATCCTTTGGATTCTGATTCTATGCCTTCCCCTCTCCTGGCTATCCTGCCTTCTTGTCACTCATACCTTTCCAAGGCATTTGGTAAGGACCATGTCTGCGCACATTTGAATGAATCCTGGGGTTGTTGTGATGAGACATCATGGAAGTTCCTGTGCTCTATACATGGCTGGATCTTCAATACTCACTGTACTCTGAAAGAAAAGAAGGATCAAGCAGTGTTTGAAGGGACTGGAACCTATTAATTCATAATAGCAGTGAGTGAAAATAAATTGTCATTATATGCATGACATTGAGCTAACAAGCTCTACAAATAATCATTTGTTTAAGACTCACAATAATACCTGGGACTATTTTTTGATATTCCTGTTTACATAGGAGAAAACTAAGGCAAGTAAGAGACCTTCCTATTACTGTGTGGAAGTGGGATTTCTATACAGGTCTGTCTGACTCCCAAGCTATTAATCATAGTGCCTGACCCTCTACCATCTCTACCAAGATAGGACTTCGCCATTGCTGAAGAGCTTCCAAAAATAAGTAGATTATTCTACATGAACAAGGTTAAAGGACCACAGAGTTGCCTGTCCTTCATGGCAATAATTGGGAATTTGTTAAAACATCATTGGAGCTAATGGCATCTTACCAGTGTGGGAAACAGGTAAAGTTGGGGTTTCTACCATGAAAATAGAGGGGAGATCAGTGGAGTAGAGGAAGGGGACTGAGGGAGAGGAAGAAGTTACCGGAAAAGGGAGGAACGGCAGAATGAAATTGACAAAATTATGCTATGTACCTATATGAATGTACCTCAATGAAGTCCACCATTATGTAGATCTATGAAGCACCAATTAAAAAACAAGTAGAAGAAAGAACAGTAGAGTAGAATAAGGGGATTAGGAGCCAGGAGGAGGGAGGGAAAGGGGCACTGAAATGGAGCAAATTCCATTTCATACATGTATGATCATGTCAAAATGAACCCCACTATTTCGTATCACTATAATGCACCAATTAAAATATAAAAGTGGAAATAATGTAATTTTGTGGAAAAGGGACCTTTCCATCAATACTTGTTTCTTATAGAACAATGGAGGTCACCTGCTTTTGGAAGACCACTGATTTTAGTATATTTTATTGTTATATAAATGAAAGTAAAGCTATAGATTTTTTATTCATTCCCTTAGAAATTAATATAATGAATAAGAAAATCCCATAGAAAAAATAAAATTAGTCATTTAAGTTCTGTATTTTAACCATACTAAAGGAGAAAATGCAGCAAGAGAAGACGACACAGGGAAGGACACTGAGGGAAAAGACTGATTCTGTGGCCGCTCCTGCCTCTGGCCTTTTCTCCTAGTGTTTCCCTTCTAGACAGGATTAAGCTTCACACACACACACACACACACACACGGCCCTAAGGACTTTGGTGGCATAATAATGCCATCTTGTGGTCTTGTGCAATGTTCATAATTATGCAATGTCATGGACATGCTGTTTTTGCAACATTTGGCATAAACTCTGTATAACCCATTTCACACAGAGGGATGCCAGTTGCCCCGTCACCCCTGCTAAGAGGATGTCCCTTCTACCTTGGGTGGGTCGCAAAGGATGTTGTCAAGAACAACCAGGTTGAAGAATGGAAGTTTCTGCCCTGTGACTTTTGTTTGAAGCTCCAGAAAGGAACTTTTCCCAAAAGTCAAAATTCTCTTTACTCTATTTGGGAAGTTTGGGGATAGTAAGTAGTGTTGGAAAAGCTGTACACTCTGGACCAGCAATTCGAAACCCACACCCACAAATTGATTCCCAACTCTCTTGCTCTAGGTTCTGAAACTGGGTATTATTGACACACTGCCAGTGTGTCTTTCTCGATTTAGGAGGACATTTTTGGAGACTGCTATTTGCTAACAGCAGGTCTGCCTGTCCCAGCAGTCACCCAAATCCCAGATGTTCATTTGAGTGATGGCTTTGCGTCTTCAGAACCCTTCAGAGAATGATCCTGCCAGATCTACCCTCTGCTGTCTACGGGCTGGAAATTATTGCCCTGTGATGGGCTGACAAATCTGACTCCATGAGAATGTTATAGGGGAGACACTAAGGGAAATGACTAAACAGACTCCATTTTGCTCTGAGACTCCATGTTATGTAGGAAATAAGCTTCTCCCATGGGAACACCCCGCCTCTGTGCCCATCATCAGTTACTTGGTGTGACATGTTTAGTAATATACAATGGCAACTCCTATGTAGTAAAGAATTGCTCTCGTTTGATTCCTATTGCTCCTAAACAATGTACCATGTGAACAGTGATTGTGTGGATGTTAGTAACCATTCTTTAGTTTGTACCTAGGTAAGGGTCATTTTGACCCACTTCCCCCTCTGTCGATGATCTCATGATGTTAATGTGTAATTTCGAATCATAGCAACAGACCCTTATGATTAATGTACTTTTTGGTATAAGAACCCCTACAACCCTGTGGTCGGGGCTGTTCTCCCAATAGCCATTTTTTGGGGCATTGTGTGAGACAGTCAGCGGCCGGCTTAATAAAGACTCTCAAATTTGGACTTCTCAGTGGTGATCGGTCTGTTCTTAAGTTGCGCCCCATAACAGTCCCACTAAATCCTTCTTCTCATGTTATGGTTTGTATGTGTTGACTAAAAAATATGTGCTGAAGCTAAATCCCCAAAGCAACAGTGTGGGGAGATGGGCCTGGAAGGAGTTGCCTAAGTGCCGAGTGCTCCCCCTCAGACTGGATTAATACCAGTTATGAAAGGGCTGGAGGCTGCCCTCAGGTGAGAGTGAGTCTCACCCTCTCTTGCTCTTTTACCCATTGCCCTGGGATGATGCATAAGAAGGCCCTCACAGATGCTGACGCCTTGGTTCCGGGACCCCCAGCTTCCCAAACTGTGAGGAATAAATATGTATTATTTATAAGTTTCCAAGCCTCAAGTATTCTGTTATGGCAGCACAAAATGAACTGAGACTGATTATGAAAATTATGTCTTGTTAAAGCAAATTAAAATGGAGACTAGGCCTGAAAACTTCCTGAGCAGATAAAACCCATTAGATCTTTAAAATAACATTTAACCATACTTAAATTGCAAACAGGAGTGAAACTTAACTAGGGTCATTTCTTATGAATACTTGCATTAGAGAAAAACAAATTAAACTTAACCAATTAGAAGCAGCAAACTGACTTATAATATAAGTAGAGACTTTCTAATAGGAAAGACCAAATAAAGCAACTTTAAAATTTTAACTCTTCACAAAAATATATATTTTTTTGTACAGGGGATCTAACCCAGGGCCATGTACATTCTACGCAAGCTCTCTAACCCCTGAGTATGTCCCCAGTCTTAAGGTATTTTCTGTACATTTCCTCCACATTCACTTAATACTGTCCTATCTCTCTCGTGATTCTTCAGTGGCTCTCCCAAATCACATCTGGTTTCATGCTGCTTGATTCATTAACCTGCTGCTTGTGCAAATAAATTCTTTGAAAATTTTTCTTGTACCTCAGCTTACCTTTCTAAACAGTCTATATAATCTGACTTTTAGAAATTTCATGCAAGTATAAAGATGTGAAAATACCCATGTAGTCTCATCACACAGACCTAAGATGGTTGACACTTCATATTTGGTGCTTATCAGATTCTCTACCCGTATACACATGTCATGTACTAAGACATGATTATGTATGTGCATTTACTTTGCATACATGCATGCATATATACATGTACATGATGCATGCTTTGAAAATGAGATGCTTTATGAATGAAATTGCCACTGAGATATTAAGTGACTTGTTCAACCACATCTGACATGACTGGCCAGTCATTTGATTCTGAAATCCTTCCTCTGGATGCCTGTTCTCCTGGTCTCTCTCTCCTGACCACTGTCAGGGCTGTCCACAGGAGGAGCTGGCCTTTCTCAGCCTGGAGTGACAGCAAGCTTACAGGAAGAGTCTGGTGACCATCAGACCTCTTCTGGAGGAAAGGTGAGGCTTAAAAAGCAAATGGCCTTAGCAGAGAGGGCCCAGGACAGGCTGATCCCACCAAAGAGCTGTGCTGGAGCTTTCCAGGAGAGGAGAATGAGGGCCACCTGGCAGAGGCTTTGGAGGTTAAAGGTCATAACTCTGTGGCGGGCATGGGGCAGAAGGAAGGCTGGCTGACTGGAGGAGTGTCACACCCATCAGCAAGGCACGGGGTCTAAGGTCTCAGCCACATCAGACAGCTGTGGCAGGAGCCGGATCTTCTCCAGGCCTTCTTCCAGGGCCCTTTTCATTTTCAACATTTTGCTGTGCTCTTCCTCTCTCCCTTTCCGCTTCTCTTTGAACCTGTGGATTTTCAGCTGAAACATGTTATTTCAGTAAACATCTCCAGTGGAATAACTTCCTCTGCCTCAGGGAATCTGGCAGCCCACAAAGACAAAGAGCGGTCTCTGGGTTGCCCTGGAGGGAGAGAGGGAGTCCAAGACACCTTTAGCCACTGCCTGCATGTGTCAGGGACATGCCAGGACTCTGAGCCAGTTTTTGTTCAATATACTTGTTCTTTTCTTCAGTAAGTCTGAGGAGGTGCAGTCTTGGTGTGGTGGTTGATCTGCAGATACTCCTTGAGTGCCTGTGCTGGAGAGGCAGCGGGTAGAGTGTGAACACAACAAGCACCATGCTCTCAGGAGCTTCCTGTCTCCTCAGAAGACTGGCAGAGAAGCGGGTAAATAATCAGGAATAAGCAAGCATCAATCCATGCAAACCTGTAAATACCAGGATCAGAAGGATGAAGTAGCAGAGGACAAAGGTGCAAGGAGAGTCTGCAGACCTTACGGCTGCAGATGGGAACATCAGCTCAACCACCCCTTCAAAATCCAGGAGAAAGTGAGCCCGCAGGCTCAGCACTAACTTCTTAGCTTCTAGAGGAATTCAAGAGGGCCTGGGAGGCAATGAAGGGGATGAGTGTGGAGAGAGATCCAGGGACCCCAGTGAAGAAGTCCCACTTGAACTAACTCTCAAGTGTCTCTAACGGTTGAAGTCCTTGAAAATCTTGGAAAATGGAAGTGCCCAAGAAACAGATACCTCTGGATCATCTAAAGCAAATGCTGGATTTGCTTTGGGTTTATTCTCTCTTTAAAGAGAGCTTCTCACAGTCAGAAAAGTCAGAATCTTAGCTCCTTGGTATATGAAGCTATACAATATATCCAATGACAAGAGGAATAAAGGAGGCCAAAGCTTGCCTGCTCCCTTCTTTGATCTTAGAAACGCAGGGGCATGTATCCGTCTGTTGCCTTAAGCCAGACCTCTCAGAGGTGTGAGACCTGCCCTTGACCTGGATACAAAGAAACTGCAGCATCCCAGTGATTTATCACACTCAGACCAACCCTGCCTTGCTGTCCTGCTTTCTGGCCCTATTCCCCACAGGGGGACAGCAGCATTGGATGGAAACTTCCTCATCCCGCCAGAGGAGGCAGAGGAGGGAGGGACTCTTCAGGAGGCTTCCTGGAGGTGGTGAACTGACTTGGTTAGAGGCTCTGTTAGACCAAGATCTTCTTCTGGAGCCAATAGACAAACAGCAGGTGGAGGAGATCCAAGCCAAGGCCATCCCTCATCTTAACAGGGATGGGCCTGGTCTTCCCAAAGGGAGAATCATGTGGCTTCAGGATGCCACAGAAGAGCAAGGGATGGTTTCTATTATGGTACCAAAGACAAATGGATGGAATTTTGGTTGTGAGTCAGCTGATCAGAGATTTAAAGGTCACCTTCTGTAGAAGCCCATCTGCAGTCCTCTGCAATAGGTCTCCTTCAATAAACTTAAAATGTGAGCAAAATTACCATAATCACCTAGTAAAGGAAGTGCCAAGGTTAGTCCCTTTCTAACTGGATTGCTGCCTTGAGGCCCTTAGCCAAGGATCTTTTCCAGTGACCGTTGTGCACCCAAGACTATTTGTCAGCCATTTCTGAGGCCACGCAGTGGAAGAAGATTGATAACAAGACACAGGGTTCCTGGGTTCTCAGCCTGTCCCTGACACTAATAAACTGTGTGGTCTGGAACAAGTGTTCCAACCTCTCTGAGCCTATTTTGCTTCCTCAGCTGTGAAGTAAGTATTAGGACTGTGTTTTTTGAGGCAGCAGTGGTTCTTGGACTTGAATGTGCATCCAAATCCAGTAGAAGTTTGTTAAAACACCGATAGCCAGGGGTTCCCATCACCCTGGCACAGGCTACTTCAGTTTCTGGTTCAAAAGGTCTTGAGTGGAGCCCGAGAGTTTGCATTTCTAACAAGTTCCAGGGGATACTGATGCAGCTGGTCCTGGAAGTCTACTTTGGGAAAGACTATTCTTAAGGCATCTTCAATCTGACTTGTAGCTGTGATTGTAAACTTTGCAAAGCAAGGTCTCTGAGTGACCTGCCTGGCATGGCCATTCACAGTTGCAGTGGGCCTGTTTCCTGGGGGTTCTAAATTGTACCCAACTCCTGATTCTGCTGTTTGACTGACACTTTCAGATGCCTCCTCGTGGCTCCTCTCAGCCCCTTTTCCTCCCTCCCTGGTGGGCACACTTATACACAAAGCTCCGTGTATTTCAGAGTTTCTGAGCTTGGGATGACAGCTATTTGCTCTTGTACATGGGGAAAGTCCCAAGAAATGTGAAATCTCACTCTTTGGAGATGATGAGGCAGGGAGAAGGCCTGTCTCTTGCACCAAATACTGTTCTTAAATATTTGGCCCTAAGTGATCAGAGAAAGAGAAACTGTATCTAGAGATCTGAAGAACATAGAGGATGCACTGGGAGCCAATCAGAACTGGAGTTTAAAGTGGAATGTGAAATCTGGTGGGAATTTAGAGACTTACAGGCAGTAGCTGTTATGGTTTAGCTCTGGAATCTCCCCCAAAAGTTCAAGTGTTGAAAGCATGGACCCCAATGCAGCAAGGCTCACAGGTCATGAGGGCTCTGATATCAGATAAATCTGTCTGATGGCTTAATCCACTCACAACTGGATGGACTACTGGGAGGTGGGGTCTAGATGCAGGAAGTAGGTCACTGGGTGTGCCCCCGGAAGGTTTTCCTCCCTCTCTCCCCTCTGCCCTCTGTCCCCTGGCTGTCACCAGCTAAGCAACTTTCCTCTGTCTGCCTTTTGCCATGCTGTTTCTGCCTTGGAGCAAACTGACCATGGACTGAATCCTCTGAAGCCATCGGCCACCATAAACTTCCCTCTCTGAGTTGTTCCTATCAGGTATTTTGGACACAGCAACAAAAAGCCAACTAACACAGTGGTTTCTAAAATACCAGCGTTTGCAGAACCACATCAGGAGTGCTAGTTGTCAGCCTCTCTGAAGACCACCAGGAACACATACTGATCAAGTCATGCTAAGGTGATGAGAGGCTCTGCAGTGAGGGACAGCTCGGCAGTCGGCCAGTCTCACTGGTATCACGTCTTGGGGGATCGGGGGAAGGTACTGAGAGAGCTTTAAGGACCTGGCCTTGGTTAATTCAAGCAGGCCTTGTGAGCTAAGTTCAGCAGACAGAGATCTTGAAGGGGATCTTGATAAGCAAGGCTTCAGCCTTGATAACTGTAGTACTCATGAGGTCCTCAGCCTTATCGGCTAGCAGAGGGGGACCAGAACATGCAACTAATGCTTTCTTGCTTGGTCTCTGAATTGTTTAAGATGGAGACAGAAAAGTATGTTTGTTTCCAGTATTATTTAGTATAAAGAAATAAATAAGTTATGTTGGTGTCAATTCTTAGCAACTGAGGGGAGGGTTCATGATGTGGGGCCCTGCACTCTCCCTGGCCTCCCCCCATTTTTTTTTTTAATTTACATTTTTCTTTTTGGACCTCTACATCAGACTTCATGGTAAGAATGGGCTTTACTTTAAATGGATTCAAAATCCAGAACTATATAAAACTCTCCATTAGAGAACATGAGTTCAGAGAGGTGACATGACTTGTCTACAGTCACGCTGTTGGGCAGCAGTGCTGGACAGGACCAGAGTGTCTGGTGCATTCTCACTGCAGCTCCATCTCCTACTACGCCCTGGTGCAGTCAGGAGAAGGGCGCGGGATCCAGTCACAAATCACCACCAAAATCTCAGTAGCTTTGTCCAGTAACAAGGTCTTTCCTTCAGTTGTGATTTGGGGGCCAGGCAACTTTCCTCCATCTTCCAACACTCCCACCTGACCTGTAGTCTCCAAATGTGAAGGGAGAGAGGGAAGGAGTGTACAGTCTCCTCAGCTTGGAAAATCCTTGAGTGTCCGTGCACCAGATTTTGGCCCCAATCTGATGACAGGGGCAGCTGGAAAAGGAAGTACCTACCTCTTCCTCATCCCAGGATTTGGGATTACATGTGCTGCTTTGATTCTAGAACGGAGAAGAGACATAACCAGTGTCACACAGGTGCAAGTAGTCAGATCTTCCTGCTTATGATTGGTGCTTTGGTTTCCCCCTTCCCCTGCTAAGGAAAGAACAATGTGGAGCATGATGAGGCCAAGCCAGATTGTTCTGGGGTAGGAGAAATCTGGGCACATTCTGAAGCAGAGGAACAGGAAAAGAAGGTAAGGAGAAGTTGAGGTGTAGGTTGTTGAAAGGAAGACTATTAAGATTTTAGCTAGATAAATAGAATGAAAAGCATAGACAAATATTCACAAATGGAAAGAGATGGATTATTTTTATTTCTCTTACAAAAAAAGAGAAGAAGAAACTAGTTTACACACAGTAAATATAAAGAGATAGTTTATCTTTGTATTATTCAGTCTTCTATCACTATAACAAATTACGTGATACAAGCTACTTATAAAAAAAAAATAAAAGAGGTTTATTTTGGTCCACAATTCCAGAGGTTCTAGTCCAAAACCAGATGACCCCATTTAAAGGTTTGCTTATCAAGATCCACTTTGAAACCCCTGCCTTGCTGAGCCCACTAGGTCCTCTGGTAAGGGTGGCACATCATAAGATACCATTTATCAGAGCGAGTTTGCACTTTATGAACCTGGAAGCAGAAAGCCTGAGAGCGCTGAGTCCCAGGATTCCCTTTGATGGCACTCCTCCAGTGAACTAAGGACCTTCCACTAGGCCCCACCCTCTTAAGGGTCCATGGCACCTCCTAGTACTTCCACCCTAGAGACCAGGCCTTCAATATGAACCTCATCGAATCCATGGCTACTCCCCCAAGTTTATATATAAAACCTGGGATTGTGATGGCAAATGAAAATGAAATAGGGGCGGCGCCTGCCCATGCTGTGACAGGGACAGAGGCATTTAGATGGTCTAGGCATGCTTGACAGCAGAGACTGAGCCCTTAAAGCTGGCCCTGGGGCTGCAGCACTGTCTTGACTTGGTGCCTTGATTCTGGGCTCCCACTGCCACCCGGTCCATCTCCTCATCACCCTCGCTGGCTTGTCTGTCGCCTCTCCCACCTGTGTCCCACGGCTGAGTGTCAGGCACTTTCCCTCTGTTCACAACACTGCCCGGCCTCGGTGTCAGCCTGTATGCTGTTCCAGCCAGTCTCACCCCAGGAGTCAGTCCCTGGACCACCTTCCTGACTTCAGTTCATGGGTACACATGGCTTTGCCAGCGAATCCTTAATTACCTGCCTTCGCCCACCTGCTTTGAGAATCGCTTGTGATGAATTCCTCTCTACTCCCGCAGCTTGTTGGTAGAGGGGTTGCTCTGGGTGGTCATTTTACCCTTCTAGCTGATGATAGCCTTCTTATCTGCATAGCTAGAATATGCTTAAAGGAATTGAGCTCATTTCCTTTGATCAAGAAAAAAATTAGGAAGATCAACCTTCATAAGAGAGGCAGTAAGGCTGCTTGGCTTCACCCCTAGCTACACCCCTAACCAACTCTGAGACTAGGCAGATTACCTAATCTCTCCGTGCCCCATGATCATCTTCTGTGACATGGACATATTAAATTTCTCTTTCATAGGATGATTCTGAGTATTAAAATGAGTTAATATATTTCTAGACACTTAGAATGATAGAAATAATTATCTTCATCATCACTATTAAATATACAAATAACATACTGCAAAGTCAGTTGTAATAATGATTTAACTATTTTCCATTGGAAACATTTGTATCACTGCTGTACTTTATTCTGATCAAAATCAGCAGTACATAGTACTCTTTGGGTGATAATAGCATTTCTTCAGGTTCCAATAGAAAAGGTTTTATGTGAGTTTGATGGAAATGTGTTTGCAATGTTAGTCACGTTACAGTTTGATGCTCTTACCTAGGGAAGAACTGCAACCAGGGAAGAGCCTTTATCTCATAAAGGAACATTTTATTGAAACCAGGGTGGGGGAGAAATCTTGACACCCTGCCATCAGAATGAGTAGAAAAGTCCTCACATACTGACATGTTGCTTGCTTATATAAAGACATCTCAGACTCAGATCACTGTGAGCAGACATCACCACATTTGGTATGAGCCCTGTGGAGCCTGGGCAGACCATGCAAGGAGAGCCAGCCTCGTTTATGTAAGATGCAGGTTGAATGGCTGGGTTCACTCTCAGCAAAGGCTTCTCTCCGAAAACAAATAAAGGAAGAAGCAGGTGGTGAGAGGAGAGGCTGTGAAAGACACCCAGGGAAGCTGAAATACATCCCACTCAGGATGCAGATTAAAACGTTCACTCTGCCATTGGCTTGGGATAAGTGTTCACTCTGCCATTCACCAATATCTTTGCAGACCCGAAGCCTTCCCAATACCGTCTCTTAAAATGTTGCAGGTGGTCATCCAGATTTAGGAAAAAGAACCCCTCGTCTTGGGGGAATATGCAGCCCTTTTCTCCAGCCATGTTAGATCTGTAGAGAAGAGAAAAGGAAAAGATCCCACTTGTGATTTGTTCTGTCTCTTCATCTGATCACCTATTGTAATTGATTGATTAGATGTTAGATTGGTTGACTTTTCATTCATTCAACTTTAGAGAGTTATTATGTCGTATGTGTACAGTTTGTAAATCTTCCCAAACTTAACACCATTACGCAGCACCCAGATCAGGAAATGGAACCCGATCCGTCCCCAGAAGCCCTCCTGTGCCACTTTTTCCAGATGTCTTTTCCCCAGAGATGACCACTACCCAACTTCCACCAGAATAGGTTAGTTTCACCCTTTTGGTATTCACACAAGTGGGTTGATTCAATATGCACCATTTATTCATTTCTTTATTTAGGTACTAGGGTTGAAGGAACGGGGGGCGGGGGCTCAACCTCTGAGCCACATCCCCAGCCCTTTTCACTTTTTGTTTTGAGACAGGGTCTCACTAAGTTGCTTATGGCCTCACTGACTTTCTGAGGCTGGCTTTGAACTGGGATGACAGGCATGTGTTACCACCCTTTCCAGTCTGTTTTACTTTTTTTCCTTACATTGCATTGGCGAGATTCACCTGCAGTGTTGGATATTGTTGCAGATCATTATTTATTACATAGAGCTCCATAGCGTGAGCATTTCATAATTTATTTCTCCCTTCTACTCTTTATTTTTGTGCTACTAGGTATTGAGCCCTGGGGTCTCTCACATGCCAGGTCCACGGAGCTACACCCCCAGCCCTCCATCCACTCTTGGCATGCAGTGGACAGATTCCGTTTGGGTTGCATGGCCAGTGTTGTAGTACATGTCTTTTGGTGAATACGTGCATACATTTTGAGGATATATGCACATGCCTCTAGCACTGGCTTAAGTTCTGCTTTTGTTGATTCAGCCAGTTTTGCAAAATGCTCATACCGATTTACTCTCCTAGCAGCCACACTGAGGAATTCCAGTTGCTTTCCATTCTACTTCTGTCTCCTTCAATTCTGGGGCCCAGATGACTGACTGCATGTGAAATATTCACGTACAATTCCACTGCAAATAGGTGGCAACATATTTGTAAAGCAGGGCTAATATTGTTGCTAATATTTCTGCTGCTCACCTCAGTAAAACCAATCTCATTCTTGAGCCAATAAATCTTTTTTTAAAAAGACAAATTTAATTATTGGTTCTGATTTTCCTATGACCATCAAGAATCCTGTTCAATATTTGTTGTTAGGAGTTGTCATCAAAAAGCTGAATCTCCATGACTTATCTGTGAATAGAATTGGAACACACACTTCTGAATCCAGGAGGAAAAAAAACACTAATGGAGTTGGAAAATTAAAAAACTTTATAGAATTAGTTATCCTCCACCCCCCCCCCCCCTGTTTTTAGCAGTGGTAGTAGAATGGAAGCTGTTAAGAACCTATTCAAAAATTTTATATATTAATGCCAGAAATCTCTTCTATTCTCACCTATAAATTCATCTCAAAAACTCCTTTATCTAATTGAATGAGAATTGGTCCCAGTTGTAGAAGATTCCGGATAGCTCACACCATGCATGTTTGTTTGGATGTTTTTATAAGCAGCATATTTTCTTGTGGAATGTTTGGCAAATGTGTGTAATAAAGCCATTGGATTTGAGGTTGTGGATACAGATGGATAAGGTCACCGCCCAATGAACAAACAACATTTAGATGTTTAACGTAGATACATATGAGTGCCGTGAATCTTCTCACCTCCCAACCCCAAGTATTCCTCTTTGATTTTTGTCTTGCAATAATTTTTTTTTTCCTTTTGTGGGATATGGGGGGAAAAAAAGACTTCTTTAAAAATAATACAGTTACTTCTTCACTTTTAAGAAACCAGTGAGGTTGCTGATTTTTATTCTGCTTTAAAGCTCATAAATTACTCATGTTCCAGTGAATTCAGATGACTAAAGTCAATGACTAGGAGCTGAGGAAGTTTTGTCTTATGATAAACATGAAAGGCCTGGGGTCTGAAGCACCACTTTACAGGATGGACACTTTCACAGCTATAAAATCACTGTGCTCTTAAGACAGCTTAGTCACTGACCAGCTTGCTGCTCTCTGGCCAGGTCAAGCTAACCACTTATACAACTGTTTATTAGCTAAATTTCTAGAAATAAAAGTTCTACATTAAGGGTAAATACATGTAAACATTTTAAAGATATTGCCTACTGGGTCCAAAAAGTCTGTGTCGCTTGCCACTCAGTCCAGAGCATATGAGAGGGCCGGTTTTCATCACCTAAAACCTGTCCCCAAACCAATTCCTCTGGCTTCCGTTAAGAGCCCTTCCTTTGGACTGCTCTCTGCATGTCCCCAGTATCTTTTTCTTCTCTGTGGTTTGACTTTTGTATATTCTCTTTTTAAATTTTTATTTATTTATTTTTGTATATTCTTGTAGCTTATCTACCCTATTCAAATATTTAACCTATTAATTCCTTAACTAAAAATTAAGCCCCAAGTGGCTCCTTAAGTTCTCAAAACTTGAATTTCTCCTGTGACAAGATGGGCACAATTACACCCTTTTCATGGAGCTATGATGAAGATTAAAGGCCCAAAGTCACGGAAAATCCTCAGCTTGTTGTCTGACATGCAATATAGACAAAGGGGCAAGAAACCTTAAAGTGACTTTAATTAACATGTGAATTCTTCTTCCAGATTGCCCAATTTTGCAGACTGCCAGGAAGTGATTCTCCTGACTGACTGTAATTCTGGACCCTGTAAGCCACAGAATAGACAGACACCAACTTCCCCGCATAGCTTTTCAGACAGACATTGGTTCCTCATATGAAGCTCAGCCCCTGTTGCTTGTAGTGGGCTGGTCATACTGGATGAAAGGAGATCAAATGCAATGAAGACACGTCCAGGGCCTGGACTGTTTAGAAATCAATTAATAAATCTATGCAAATAACTATCTTGCCCTATGAAGTAAAATGACTCATCAAAACTATTTATTTCAGAATTCTGAACAATAAGTTACCATTTCCATAAACAGATCATTTCAGTTTGTAATAGCATGCACTAACAGATTTAGGGTTACAGAGGAGTCAAGAAAAAAAGAAAAGGCCATTTCCTAAGTGCCCATCAGAAAATATTTTAGAAAACACTTAACAAAATATTTTTTAAACAGTAAGCACAATTGATTGCTTTCCTAATTCTATTCATTCCTAGGCAGTTCTTACCTATTTTCTGGGCCTTGAGTCGGTGGTCTGCTTCTAAGACTTTAATGCTTCTAGCTGAAAGGAGCCAATGTGGTCCCCTAGCCCAGTCAGACTGCTACCCAAGCAATATCAGCAAATGCCAGGAAGCAGAAATCTAGCCTTGCTGTAATAGTAATTAAGAAAATCTGGTACAGTTGTTTCCCCTGAAAGTCAGAGACTGTCTTTCTGGTTAAACACCCAATGTCTGGTCTCATAGTTCTAATAGAACCTCCAGGCAAGCATGAGAGGAAACCAGAAGTCACTGTGGATGAAGCCCAAATAGGTATGGTAACCACAACCTAAGAGTGGGAGAGAGTAAAACCCTCTACTGGTACATGAAAATAATTTCGCAAAAATGTATCATAATTTTATTGTATCTTCTGAGAGGAAAACATATAATGGACAATGAAGGCATTAGAAAAATCTCTAGGGTCTTCCAGTGCATGCTATGAAGTATTTAATCTGTATTTATATTAATAATGATAACTAGTAGCATACTAACAAATACTGATACTATTATACTACCATAACACAATCATATCTGCACTAATAGTATAATAAGAACATTTATACTAACAACAGTTTATACTAATACATTAATAACTGATAACACTAGAAATGTCATGCCTATGCAAAAGAGGGCTGCCTTCTTTTTATGTTTTGACCACTTTAACAGTAATCAAGAAAGCCCTTACAATAGTGTTGGCTTAGTTAAGAAATACAGAGCATGCTGAATAAGCCTGATCATTCCTAGCCTCCTTCCCTCTTGCCAGTATTATGTCATTGGTGTCAAAATGAAGAAGTAGCACATTGGTATTTTGGTCAAGCAGTTAAGTGCTGAAAATTATATTTTTCTGAATTTAGGGTCTTATCTTGAAAAGGCAACATCAAAAAGAGTGAGGAGATACTTTTTCAAATAGAACCAAAGTACTAAACAACCACGAATGACTTTGCTTTGATTACCAGAATGATAATCTAATTTTTCAAAAGTGATAGATCAGTAGTAACATTGTTGTAAGGACTTTTAGCTTTTCCTGAGCTCTTTGTTCTATTTTTCAAAAATCAAAGACAAAGTCAGCACAAAACACAAAAGAATTACTCTGGTAAAAAGAAAAATCTCTTGTTATCTGGACAAATTACATTTTTATATGGAAAAATTGGTACAGAAGATAAAGCATGACTTCTAACTACTTCTTCTTAAAAAAGAGCAAACTGAATATGCTAAGACCAGCTTATCATTTTATTGGAAAGCAATCTACATTCTAGGTTTACATTTTATAATATGTGGCATTGAAGAATTTACTAGCAGTTTTTAAATAAAAATTGAGTCAGACTTGTAAAAATGTTTTAACAAATTAAATTTTTTCTTGTCAGATTCTTAAATGTGAAGGTTTTATAACCTAAACACACTGTGACTCTGTTTTGGGCTTACAGTTTTTGAGGTTCACTTTATGGTTGGCTGACTCTATTGCTCTGGGCCTAGCTAAGACAGGACATCATGGAGAAGGGCATGGTGGAAGAAATCTTCTCAGCTTATGGCAGCCTGGAAGGAGAGGGAGAGGGAAAGAGAGGGGTGAGGAGAGAGAGAGAGAGAGAGAGAGAGAGAGAGAGAGAGAGAGAGAGAGAGAGAGAGAGAGAGAGAGAGAGAGAGAAAGCAGAGACAATAAGGGTAAGTCCCCAGTGACCTGCTTCTAGACATGCCCAGTTGCCTACAGTTACCCCCATTAATCCATTCCATTGATGTTATAGTTTAAATATGAGGTGTCCCCCAAAGAGTCATGTGTGAGACAATGCAAGAAGGTTTAGAGGAGAAATGATTGGTATGTGAGATTCTTAACCCAATCAGTGAATTAATCCCCTGATAGGAATTAACTGTGGTAACTGAAGAAGGGTCGGGTGTGGCTGGAGAAGGTGGGAATCAAGGAGTAGCTACAGGGGTGTAGTATATTTTGTATATCAAGAGTGGAGACACTCTCTCTGCTTCCTGGTCACCACGTAAGCTGCTTCCTTCTGCCACACTCTTCTGCCATGATATTCTGCCTCACCTGGAGGCTGGAGGAATGGAGAATGCTGTCCATGAACTGAGACCTCTGAACTGTGAGCCCCTAAATAAACTTTTCCTTCTCTCCAACTGTTCTTGTCTGACCTTTTAGTCACAATAGTGTAAAAGCTGATTAAAACAAATGATTAATCCATAAAATGAATTAATCTACTGATTGTTATAGCTCTAATAATATAATCATTTCACCTAGGAATATTGCTACATTGGCTATCATGTTTCTAATACATGTGCTTCTGAGGGGACACTTTTTATCTAAACCATAATACTAAGGCAAATAAAATTTCCTTCAAACCTACTATGTTCTATGTTCTTATGATTTTGGGCTATTGCCATCTTCTTTCACATTCTAGCATAGTATTTTACTTTAAAATACAATTACTTCATTAATAAAAACATCCCCTTATTTTGCACACACATACATATTTACTTGCCACTTGCTATGGTCTAAATGTTTGTGTCCCCACAAAATTCCTGTGTTGAAACTCCCTGAGGTAACTGCATTAAGAGGTGGAGACTTTGGAAGGAGATGAGATCATAAAGACAGGGTACTCTGGAGAGATGAGTGCCCTGAGAAAAGAGGCCTGAGGGAACTATGTGAGGACAGAGAGAAAAAGTGTCATCCATAAGGAAGTAGGCCCTCCCTCGCCAGTCACGTACACCCCTTGCTCTTGGACTTCCCAGCCTCCAGAACTGTAACTAGTAAATCTGTTGTTTATTGTTACCTCGTCTGTTTCGTTATAGCAGCCCAAGTGGACACCACTGTTGTTCTTAGTATAGTCACAAACACTCATCTTATTCCACTTTCGTGCTTGTGATATCCTCTGAGTTTGAGGATCAAAAGTGCTCTAGAATCAGCAAGAAAAAGTTGTTTTAGCTTTAAATCTACTTATTCTCTTCATTTTATGACGGAGGAGTTATGTCCCAATGAGGCCACCATCAGTTGAGAATATCTTAAGTTGAAAATACATTTGATACACCTGACCTACATCATAGCCTAGCATAACCTACCTTAAATATGCTTGGAACACTTA
Organism: Sciurus vulgaris; assembly: GCF_902686455.1. Taxonomy (NCBI): domain Eukaryota; kingdom Metazoa; phylum Chordata; class Mammalia; order Rodentia; family Sciuridae; genus Sciurus; species Sciurus vulgaris. The sequence goes on from NC_136466.1 coordinate 143,140,658, forward strand.
CATAAGCCTAGAGTTGGGAAAACTATGTATCACACAATAAAGTGTTGAATACAGCTTAAATGTGTTCACTTTTGTACTGAACATAAGAAACGGGGATTGTATGTATACGGTTTTTTACCATCATATGGCTGAAAAATCTTCATTGAACCCTCACATGCTGGAATTGTCTGTATTTTAAAAAGATCTTGTTAAAATTTTTATGATCTACTAAGAACCTAAGTTTGCATATTAGTGGTTTCTATTTACTTAGATCTGATTTTGTTTCCCTAGCACTTGATTTCTTCAGCAATGAGCTAATAACACAGTTATTGCTGACTGGACTTCTATATCAAATAAATCTTGATAAAACAATATGTGCTGAAGAGTGTAAGTATAGCTCCCTGATTTCCCCTTTGATTATACTGATTGTTCTCTGTTACATCTCACATTATGAATCAAATGCAAAGAACTGATTGGGAAGCATCTCCTTAGCTTCAGAAGCATCAATTTGGAGCTTGTTGCTTTAGATTATGGGCCTTCAATTACATATCCAATTTGGAATTTGGGATACTTGGCTGGTGTTTGTTTAAAATCAAAATGAAAATATCTGCCAAATTCTGGATTTATTTTAAAATGAGGCCAAGTTCTGTGGAATCTAGCCAAGTCTCCCTGCTTTACTAGCTATGCAATAGGTCTAGGCCATGACCCAGTCAGTGACTCATGGGCAACTTTGCAGGTCCTGAAACCAAATGAAATTTGTGCCCCAGCAGAAGAACACTGTTTAAAACTACCCAGTTGGTTTCAACTCTTTATACAAGAGGAACTCAATAGACTGAAGGGGGGTCAGGTTTCAGTTGAAAGTCAAAACTAGTTCATCTTAGCCATTGTATTTTATAATCAGAACTTCTCACCCCTTCAAGGATCCTGGAATTAACCTTGTCTCCTGGATCTTGTCCAGCCTTTCCCACTTTATCCCCACCTCTTTCATCCCTGAAAGCTGCTTCATTCACCCTCACACTCAATAGAGCCAATGTATTTTAATGTTGGCTACTCACCCCACATCTGCAAAAGGCAAATCTGCCTTTTAGATTAGGGTTTGTGACTTTCTTCTCCCAACTTGCTTCCTTCCTGTCTGTGCAGTTCTTCCCGTCCCAAAGCTTTGATTGTCTATGTTTGGGGCTGCCTCTGAAGCGTATTGGAAACCTTTTTAAGTCTGAGGGGTAGTGTGTGCATTTAGGGATCTGTTGAGATGTGCTGCCTGATGCTTCCTTTGCTATTAAAGTTCAGTGATGTTTCAACCAGTTTTTATTTGTTAGATTGATTACAAATAGCGATAAATAACATTTACTAAGTGTTTATAGTGTGCCAGTTAGTTTTACATGCTATATGCCTCAACCCATGTCATTCTTATAAGAATTCCAGAAAAGAAAGTTTTAAGATAAGGAAACTGAGGCAGAGCAATAAAATTCAAATTAAATTATCCAATGCCATTTTCTCACTAATAAGAATTATTAAGGAATAATACTAATTTGGCTTCAAAACTCTGCAACTATATATCTTTCTATCCTGCTTTGCTTGGCAACTAAAACAGCATCCTAAGGAAATATGTAAACATGGTCTTAAAATTACAAATTCAAGTTTAAGAGGCTGAGAAGACATTTGAAGATTCACAAAAAAAAAAAAAAAAAAAAAAAAACTAACATTAAGATACTGATTTCCCTTTTACACGTTCCTCCCTCTGTCTGGAATCCATTATGTTCTCTCTATTTAAGTAATAATTGTACCTCTGGGTTTGAAGGATAATAAATATAATTCTAACTGTAGAAGTTTTCAGAGAGGAGGCTGGACAGGAGGTAAAGGAGACAATCGTCATATTTATTAGCATTGATTGTTCATTTTTTCTTCTGTGGAAGGATGTGGTTTGTGTATTTGTTGACCTAATTCCATTCTTTGAGAGAATGACAGTAGGGAGTGGGCTTGGAGGCACCTGAGTCTGTTTGTGCAGTGCAGACCCTGGGGTCTGGAGACCCGGCTAGGCCAGCTGCAGCTCAGCAAGGCTTTAATTTAGAATTTCCTGAACCACTTGTGAATCCAAAATATTTCATATGTGTTTCAAAATAACAATTGAAAAGGAAGCACAAACAGCCTTTCAGCTGTAAAAATTCTGATATCTAGCAACAGGGCTGGGTCACTGCAAGTTGTCACCCATGGGGGAAATCAGTTACAAAGTGCCTTGGAAAGTTCTGTCTTAGTTTGGAAGGGGAAAATTAGGGTTATGGCTGGAAGGAGGGCAAAGTTTCAGTGTTTTGGGAAAAAGTTCAGGGGGATCAGGCAGCACTGTCAGGGCTGTAATGTGGGTGTGAAGGGTGTCGTCTAGGTCTTGAGCTGGTAATAAATTGCTCCAGGAGCAGGATATGGTATTTGAAAATGATGGGGGTGAAACTTATTATTGGAATTTGGGGTACACGGGAGAAGAGAGAGAAATAACTTCTTTCTTTCTTCCTTTCCCTTCCCTTCCTTCCCTTCTCTTTTCTTTTCTTTTTTCCAGTACTGAGAACTGAATCCAGGGACTTTTTACCCAATAGCTAGCTACATTCTCTATTCCTTTTTAGACTTTTAATTTTAAGACAGGGTCTTACTAAATTGCTGAGGCTGACATCCTCTTGGCTCAGCCTCCCGAGTCTGGGATTACAGGTGCGTGCCACCATGTCTGGCCATGACTGCATCATTTCTAAAGTGCTTTCCTTCCTTGCTGTCCCTTAGACTGAGTGTCATCTGGCTCTGCCCGTCTGTTCGGGGTAGTGTCTGAGGCTGCTTGCCCACACTCACTGTGTTCCCATCAATCTTTCTGATAGTTTCGAGCACCCATTAGGCGTTGTCCTGCCCTGGACATCCTATTCCTGCTTTTCTCTGTCTGCCGCACTCTCTGGTGTTTGCACATGGGCTTCTTGTCATCTCAGTCTCAACTTCAGTGCCTCCCCCTATAGTGTTTGTTTCCTGATCACCGTATTCGAGATACATCCCCCCACACTGTTTATCCAAGCAGCCTATTCGTGTCTCCCGGCATATATATTTGCAACCTCTAATTTTTTGTAGTTTTTTCTCACTTATTTGTGGTTACCATTAGATTCTAAGTTCCTTGAGGTCAGGGACCATGTCACTGATGCTCACTGCTGTCTCCTCCACTTAGAGTACAGTAATTAGCTCATAGTGGATTCTTAATAAATCTCTGCAAGATTCAGCTCAGGAGAAAGGAAGCATGGAAGTTTCTGGAATGGTTTGTGATAAGGTGCACTTTATGACCTCATCCTCCTTTGACATCGTGCTACAGTTGAATTTAGGATCAATTTTAAATACAGAATATCAGATTTTCTTTATGAGGATAGTTGTAACATTGACCTGAGTTAAGAAGCATAAATTAGATCTGACTGGTTATGTAGCAGGTTTCTTCAGCCTTTGGGATATTTTATTTTTCAATGCAAATCTTTGAGGAAAATTCTGAATACCATTTATTTCCATGGAATGATAATGCCTATTTGATCCTGGGATCACCATTATAGCCCTGGGACAAGACAAGGATACATAAAGCGAATTCCATTTCAGTGGTGAGAGCGTACCTCAGAGAGTTTAAAGCACTTTCCCAGTGTCAGATGGCTGGCATTAGAATTCAGGACTCTTGGTTTGTATGAATTGCTCATTCTACTACTTGTTTTCTCAGATAATATTTATCTCATTTTTTTTTTGTATTTTTGTGGTAGATTGTACATTGTGGCTTTAAATTTTTATCCACACCTTTGGCGATATGACTCTACCCTCTGTCATTGAGTATACCATTATGTATAGTTCTGACTTTAAGAACCTTGGCTACACCCACATTTTCAAGAAAGTAAGCAAAAAATAAACCAGGATAAGGTGGGAGACAAAATGTGTTATATGCAGTCACCAGTTGACTTAATTGTATTCTAAGTGAATAACTTTAACCCAATGTAGTAGATGGGGAAGAAAATAACTAACTTCAGGAAACTGTTCTTTGTTGTGAGACTAAAGACAAACATACATAAATACTATCCTCTAGCAAATTTGCCTTTTTGCAGAGGTATCAGCAATTCTGAAACTAAATGTATCGGAGGACTAAGAAAATCAGTAAACATAGGAGAGAGAAAACATAGATATAAAATATCTAAAATGTATGAGAATAGGTTTCTTAATTGTAGAGAAAGGAGTTATGAAGAAAGGAGGAAGACTAAAATAAATTCTGTGGTGTTTGGTTGACAATCAGGGGTATCAGCATAAATCGATGTTGACAAGAGAGACAGAGAAATTGATACATATGTGTGCATATGTGTGTGTGCATATGTGCATCACTCACCACTCAGTGCTAAGAGGACTTGAAACAGTAATGCTCCAATAGCAATGAGCATTTCCACCACCCAGACCTTGGTTTCTAATCCCATTCTCCAATTTTAAAAAAGAGGAGGGTTTGTGAGATATGTGGTTTATTTCAAGGATGGGGCAGTAAATGCACAAGTTGAACCTGTAATATCTTGTTCTAATAGAATATAAGTACTCAACAGCGCTGAGTATGTTGAAAGTACACAGAGCCAACTGGAGTGGTCAAACCTGGGATGATTGAAGCAACAGAGTAAAGAATCGAGATATCAGATTATAACCCATAGAATAAAATAGATTTCCATACTACAAATAGGTGAAAGGGCAGAAATAGAAAAATCACTATGTGGCAGAGCAATAACCACTAAAGACGAGTATTGCCAATGTTTGCCAACATTCGTGGATAAAAGTACAATGAGAAACAGAATCTTGTTATAATTTCAAAGTATCTCTTCATAAAATCTTACTGTTTTAGTCAGCTTTCTTGTTGCTGTAATGAAAATACCCAACAAGAGCAAATTTTAGAGGAGGAAAAGTTTATTTGACAGTCCAGAGAAAACTGGCTTCATTTTGTTTTTTTTTTTTTGGAAGTGAGATGAGGCAGGACATCATGGCAGAAGGGTATGGCAGAGAAAGGCAACTCAGAACATCACAGCAGGAATAAGAGAGACACTGCAGACCAGGGACAAAATATTAACCCCAAAGTCATACATACCCCAGGGACCCACCTCCTCCAGCCACACCCGACCTGCCTACAGTTACTGCAGTTACCTGTCAGTGCGTGGGATTAAGCACATATAACAAAGCTAATGGGAGATGAAGACAAGAGACTGAGGGGTAGAGAAAGAAATGAGGCTGAAGAATTAGGTAGGCAGGAGAAAAGACAGATTGGGCGGAACTAAGAGAGAACATAGGGTTCAGGGATGGAAGATACTACCAGTTATTAATAATGGTATTTATTATATGGCAGGTTCTATGCCTACATACCCAGAAGGATGTTGTTGTTAGCTTTACTTAACAGATAGAAAATTTAAGTCACATGCCAACATCATTGAGGAACTGCAGATTCCAGCTCATTGTCTGTGCTGTGGCATAGGAGACTGGGAAGCTGATGCTCCAAACCTTGGTTCTTGTGTTCAGACAAAAGAAAATTTAAAGTCAGACATGGAAAGTCAAGCAAGAGAAGTATATTATGAGTGAAAGTAAAGTCTCAAGCAAAGAGCATGAGAGAGAGAGAGAGAGAGAGAGAGAGAGAGAGAGAGAGAGAGAGAGAGAGAGAGAATGTCTGACCAGAAAACAACAAAGAAAGCAATCTGCTTCCAAATTCATTACTGTTTGACATTTCTCAGAAGAGTTGCGTTCCACCTTCATCAGTCTTTACCAATCTGACACTTAACTCCTCCTTCACATTGAGCAGAGGAGTTTTTGATCCTCGTTGTTCCTCTTTGGAACTGTCATGGCAGCCATCCTATTCAGGCAGGCTTTAGCGACACATCCATCGTGTGTTAATAAGGGTGCTGGGGTCAATGATCAGATAGACTTCATCTTGGTGCACCTGTGCTTTTAATGAAATTTCCCTCCTGAAATAAATTAAGAAACCCGTTGTCATAAATTCTAACTTTATAATGACCTCAGTGGGTCCCGTCAGGAGTTAGCCCTATTGATCTTTCCTTCTTGACCTATTCCTTACACGATTCCCCTTGTTTCCACATGCTTATTCTCAGGGTTAGTACACCTGTTGTTGATCTATGAGTCACTTGATAGTTCATTAAAGGCAATTTCAGAGAAACCCTATGACCCAGCTGTGTTATAGGTTCACATTTAATTTCCCACTAATAACTTCTCCTAATCTGCTGGACCAGCACTAACACCACCAAGTTCTCCAAATGTCCGGTTCCAAGAGACAGTCTTAGGAAACTCCATGATTAAAAAATGAAAAAAGCAATATCCCTGTACAAAGGAATGAAAGTGAACTCTTATCTCACATCATACACAAAAGCCAACTCAACATTGATTAAACACTTAAAACATAAAGCCTGAAAATAAAACTCACAAAAATGCTTCTGTGCATTGGACTGGGCAGCGAGGCAATGATTCCCTGTATATGACATCAAAATCACAGTCAATGAAAGCAGAAATAGACAGATAGGATGTATCAAGTAAAAAATCTTCTGCACAGGAAAGGAAACCACAAAATAAAAGACAACTAAAGGAATGGAAGATAATATTTGCAGAACATATATCTGGAAAGGGTTTACTATTCATAATGTCTGAGGAACTCTTTCAATTCAATAGCAAAGCAGAAACAAAACAGACAAAAAGTGCCAGATAACCCAATTAAAAACTGAGAAAGGAATTGAATAAACATTTATCCAACAAAATCATAAAAAATGTCATGTCAATCTTACCTCAGTAAATCAGTTTTAAAAGAAGAGAAGCCCCGTGTGGTGGTACATGCCTGTAATTTCAACAGCTTGGGAGGCTGAGGCAGGAGGATCGAAAGTTCAAAGCCAGCCTCAGCAACGGTGAGATGCTAAGCAATTCAGTGAGACCCTGTCTCTAAATAAAATACAAAATGGGGCTGGGGATGTGATTTAGTGGTTGAGCGCCCCTGAGTTCAATCCCTAGTACCACCCCCACCCCTGTCCCCCCACAAAAGAAAATTTATCCTGTGGGAGTTGTCACAGGTATTATGTCAGAAAGACTTGAGCTCTTCAGATCCCAGTCATCACCTGAAGCTCTGAGAATTAGCACAGTTAGTGTCAGAAATGATTTTTTATTGGTAAAATGAGAGGCTTGCTAGTTCGAACAATAAATACCAGAAATAGGCTCTCAGTGGTAAAATTAGAGGTAATCAATCAAGTTGTGGGGGAGGAGTAAAACATTATTAAGGTTCTCTCCACCCACGTGTGAAGAGGTTTCAGGAATCCAGGGAGGCCTGTGCCATGGCCACAGGACAGCTCATCCACAGACAGTCCTATGAACAGCCCTGGAGGAGGACTTGTGGTATCTAATGCTGACTAACTCCAGAGCATTAGAGTCCTATATCTGGAATACTTGGAAACCCAGGAGATGATGCAAAGTATTCAACAGGAGAACTCAGATGAGTAAAGTAGTTTCTTTGGTGATTGGGAAGGCAGTGTAGGTCTCCCTAGACTCATGACCACCATCAGCACCAGGTACCATTGCAGGAAAATGAAGAAGCTGGACTGATTTTAGAAGAAATGATGGAAGTACTTTATATCAACTACCCATATCCATGTCTTTATAATTTGGTCAGTTTTCTCTCTCCTGTAAAAGTGTATCTAAGGGAAGGGATGACTTCCTGGTTCTAGGTTAGATTGACTTTTATGCTTAAGATGATGGGAACTGTCACTCAGTGTTCTTAATACCGCTCTTCTTCTGTGGGATGGATAGACAGACTTCAGTTTTTCAGCTATCTGTGAATACCCAGAAAATCCATGTGAGCCAGTCTATGGACCACAAAAGCCCCTTAAAGGCTGCCAGAGGTCGTTGTCACTCTCCTGTAAATTGACATTAAGAGGAAACCTGAGAAAAGGAAAAGGAAAGGGAGATTTTAGGATCTGCGGCTGTGGAGATTTTCTATCTTCATCTGAAATGACTTAGGGTCGGCTCTGGGAAGGGCGTTATCTTCTAGCCACGTCCCAACAGACAGACAAATTCAGCCTCCAGTTTGCAAGACTCCATCGGCTCTGCTCTGATTGCCTGCTGAGTGTGGTTATTTGAAGGCTGTGGGGTTTGCTCCTACTCTTAAAGCACCTCTGCCCAGGCCTGAATGAGCATAATTCTGCGTTGCATTTTGAGCAGTTGAGATCTGAGGAGAGCCTCTCAGTGATTCTAGACATTAAGATTGAGAGACTTCTTTCTGATTCAGAGCTGCTTCCAGGGGCTATGCTAGGATGAAGCCGGGTAGTTGACAATGTCACTCCCTTTGAGTTTTAGGGAAAGCTCAATGAAAGGAATTTTTTGAGAATGTAAAAGCATAAATATTCTAGATAAAAATTAGGAGAAAGTGTTCTGAACTTAGGTGTAGTAAGCAAAGAGTTCTCAGACTTAGGCATTCTATAAGAGGAAAAACTGCTAATTTTGATCTCATCAGTATCAAAAACTTTTGGTCTGCAAAAGTCCATGTGAAGTATGGAATTTCATCTTGGAGTGATGAAGTTTTCCAAAATTGATTTTGGTGACAATTTGTGCCACTTTGTGCATACAGTAAAGGCCATCGGATTGTTGGAGACTTTATATGGGTGAATTACATGTGATTATATCTCAACAAAGCTATTAACTGAAATGAAAAAAAGCCCATGTGAAGAGAATAAGACAAACTATATACCAGGAAAAATATTTAATGAAGAACTAGTAGCGAGACCATTTACACCAAGCCCAGAGGGACATGCCTGTTATCCCAGCTGAGGCAGAAGGATCACAAATTCAAGGCCAGCCTAGACAATTTAGTGATACCCTGTCTCAGAATAAAAATTTTAAAAGAGTTGAGATGTAGCTTAGTGGTAGATTATCCCTGGATTCATAATGCATTTTTAGTTAATGTTTGTATGTGAAGTAACATTTAGATTAAGAGCTTTGTATTGTTTTGTTTTGCCTTTTTTTTTTTTTTTTAACATTTCCCCAATTGCTTCCATATCATTGCTGAAAGGGCCATCCATCTTCCATTAAGTTGCTTTGCACCATTGTCAAAAATCAGGCATCTTTAAGTGGGTATTTGGGTTCTCTGCTCTGTTCCATTGATCCATGAGTCTATCCTTCTTAAGTTTTAATAATGTAATCAATGTGTTTGGAAAATAGGATTCGTAAGATCTGCTCTTCTCCATGATTTTAGGAGAGGCAACTATTGTATAAGGCTTGAGCTCTGTGAACTTGAAAGCAAGTATGTGAATTTAACGTATTAATATTGAGAAGAATAAGATTTCATTCATTCTCCTTTTAAATTCTTTAAAATTTTTATCTGGTTGGCTTTGTTAAATTTTCAGTCACATGCTGGGAACGTGAGAACTGTCCAATTTAGTGAGTCTTTGCTGCCTGGTTTCCATCTGAAGCCCACCTGTAAGCTCTCTGAATTCCTCTAAGATCATGGCTCAGATAGATTCAGAAATACAAGGTGACCTTAATAAGTAAAGTGTAACATAATTCAAAGGAGAGCTATGTCCCCCCAGTCACTCCAAAATGAAAACGGTTTAGCATTAGCAGTTTGGAATTACACAGGGCATTCTGAATTCCAGAAAGCCCACACATTACTTCTCTTGACACTTTTGTTGGTCCTGTTTATCCAATCTGTTCTCCTTTGCTTTTCTGCTTAGTTACATTCTGTCCTGAAAGACCTGATTGCCACACTGAGAAGTCAGAATGTTCTATATGCTTTTCCAGCTAGATGGTGAGTCCCTCAATGAAAGGAAAGTCCATTTTATTCAAAACCATTCCTTCAGGCCTGGTGCCAGGACAGGAAAGCAGCAGGTGCCCATTGAATCCAACCTTCCTTGGTCCCTCTTCCTCTAAACTCCTCTTGTCACTCTTAGTGACATTAAATTGATTTACAGGCACTTTTCTGTGATTGTTTTGTGCTGATGGCTCATCTTCTCCCATAAATAAGAACATCCTGAAAGCAAAAGCTGTATTTTAGGCTTTATCATTCCCTAGAGAGCAAGCCTGGTAGGTTCTGAATGCACAATCCTCTATATTTAATTAAATGTCACAGTATAAGTATCTTGAATTCACTACCCCATTTTTAAAAAATTATTTATTTATTTATTTATTTATTTATTTATTATAGACTGTATTTTGATTAATTGTACATAAATGAGATACATCATTTCATTTCTATGGTTTGTACACAAGGTATATTCATACCATTTGTGTAATCATACATGTACATAGGGTAAGGATGTCTGTCTCATTCCATGCTTTTTCATGCCCCCCTCCCTCTTATTTCCTTCTACATAATCTTACTACCCCATTTTTGAGAAGAGAAAATTCCAGAGCCCCTGTCTTTAAAGGCCAGGAGGTCCAAACTACCTGTTAGGGAGAAGTTATCCATGGCAGATGTGTGGTAAGAGCTGCCTTCTTGGACAAACAAGAAATTCATGGAGTGGAAGAGTTAAATAACAAAATTTAAACCTTGACGTTTACAGTCCAGAATAGCAAGCAGTCTACAGAGGACGATATCTCAGACTGAGAATGTTAAACCAAAAGAAGTGGGGAGCAAACTAACAACCTCAAGAGGGCAGAAGTTGGAAAAGGGGAAAAGGTTAAGTCAAGACGGATTCCCATTGATAGGTGTAGTACTAGAAAGGCGGAGAAGATCACAGAAGCGATAAGTTTATAATCAGTAATTGCATAAAAAATAAACTCAGACTTGAGTCATTCCATAAGTTTCTCTAGTCCTGGAAACAGCTCGCCAGGGCAAATTTACTTTCCTTTCTTTGCTTCCTCCAAAAAGCAAACTGCACGATACTGGGCGACCCTTAGTGCCCTCACCAGCTGTGACACTATTCCTGGCCTTGGCCTCTAATTAGGTGAGAACAGGACCAGCCAGATTCGTCAATGATCCAGGAAGGGTCCATGGAAAGAACTTTTAGTTTATGTTATAGATAAATCTCATTTAACTGGAATGCTTTGGATCATGGAATTTTTGGCTAATTTAAGTTTGTTATTTGAAGTTTAGTCAGAAAAGCTCTATTTCCAATTGTTGAACTCTTAATGCCGTAATAAGTATGTTTTGTGATTGTGAAAGACTGATTGGTGAGTTAGTCTCCTAGGAATCTGGAAATCACAGTGGGATTTGTTGATTACAGTTATGAAAAGTGCAGGAAATAGGTGACTCTGCGTTCATTTCAGCATCTGCCATCTTCCCTGGGAGTTAGCTTTTTAAGTTCATTTTAATTCTTTAATTAATTAACTTTTTAATAAACAATAGAAATGTATTCCTCACAGTTCTGGAGACTACTGTTTCTCCCATATCCTTGCCAACATTTATTGTTACTTATATTCTTGATAATTGCCATTCTGACTAGGGTGATGGAATTTCAGTGTAGTTTTTATTTGCATTTCTCTAATTGCTAGAGATGTTGAACATTTAAAATTTAGGTTTGCTGGATTCAGGTTACTCTGGACGACATGTTCCACTATGGAAGAGGTTCTATGAACTTTTATAGTTCCAGAACAAAAGGAAGTCATAAATTAAAACATTTACCAATTACATTGGTAGGAACATCAGATAGTCAGGCCACAGCAAAAATGGGGAATCTCTTCTATAGGTTTTAAATATTTCTTCATAATTTCCTTAGTTATAGGGTTGTTGGGGGCTAGGAGTCTGCTAAGCTTAGTGACATATTCTGAGAAGTTTACATAATAGGAGAATGTGGGCAGATACAAAATTAAGGTAAATGCCCATTAAAGGGCCTAAGATAGTCCAGGATAATTTTGGCTCTTTACCTACAATGCTTCAGTTCTCTACAATTACAAGTTTCTAGTCAGCCAAGGTCACATCCTCAAGATTCATCCATGGTGTATCTTAAGTAAGGATTTCCTTTATTTTTAAGACTGAACAGTATTTCATTTTGTGTTGTCTTAGTCCTTTTGTTGTTGCTGTATCAGAATACCAGAGACTGGGGAATTCACTGAAGTAGCTTTATTTCTCAAAGTTGTGGAAGCCAGGAAGTCAAATATTAAGGTGCTGGCATCTGGTCTACATCTGGAAAGGACTTCTTGCTGACTCACAACTTTGTGAAGGTCGTCGCGTGGTGAGACAGAACAAGCATGCTGGTGAGGTCTCTCCTCCTCTTTTGATAAAGCCACCAAGGCCATCCTGGGGCTCTTCTCTCATTAACTCATCTAATCCTCATGATCTCTCAAAGGCCCATCTCTAAATATTAACATATGATTTTTAAGGTTAATTTTCTAACACATGAATTCGGAGAGGACACTTTCAAACCACAGCATATGTGTATCCTGCATTTATTTATTTACTTACTTATTTTGTATAACCCTGACCATAATCCTCAGCAATTCACAACATATTCCCCCAGTGTATATGAGTATACCGTGTGTGTGTGTGTGTGTGTGTGTGTGTGTGTGTGTGTGTGTGGTGTTAGGGGGTGAGAGACTAGCGGGAGGGGGAGGATTGGAGAAGAAAACTTAGAAATAATGACCTCAACAATGGAAAAGTAAAGAGGATATCAATATATTGAAAATATAGTCTTTCTCACAAAGCTCATGGATTTTAGGGCAATTTGCCTAGCTGGAGGTAGGAGAGTTTGAATTATAGGTAAATGTTGATCACATAAGTGAAGATTTAATTTTATACCAGTAAGTATTAATGTATGTGCCATTTTTTAAGACAAATATTTATTCTGTACCTGGACATTAGTTCAGACTCTTCTGCCCTCATGAAGATTGCAGAGTGGAGATGGCCTCAAGGCAGGGGCATACAGATACCTGGCAGGACCCTCCTTGTCAGGGGGAGAGTTGGGGCTGCCATGAGTTTCTGCCAAACAAAAAGGACATGGGGACTTTGGAAGAACTGGGTTTTGAGGGAAGAGAATGCAGTGCTTGTTAGTGGAGATGCGTGCAGGAACCTGAGAATGAAGCTTTCTGAATCACGAGGAAGGGGAGCAAGAGGGTCCTTATTTGGGTCATGGGAAACAAGGGCTGTGTCTGTCCATAGTGAGGGACAGCAGCTCAGACGGAAGCTGGTGCAGGAGGCTGGGAATGAAGAAGGAAGGAGGGACTTTCTCCAGGTGTCTGGAGCTAAGTGGGAAGGGGCAAGAACAAAGCTCGTTTGCAGGAACAGTCTCGTGGTTCTTAGGAAATTAGAAATACAAAATCAAGTTTGAAAGTGAATATCAATTGAGAAAGAAATTGCGAAGCATTATAAATTTTAAAAAGGTGACAAATATCCCAACTCTCACAAAGTCCAAAAAAATCTAATAGTTGTGGTAACTCACTCCCTGGTACACCTCTCTCCCTACTAGCATGCTTTTATATTATTGTCCTGCATTTATTTATTCATTCATCAATTTGGAGACAGGAAATTACTTTTTAAAATAAATCTTTGTGTCAATCCTCCCTCCCTCTCTCCCCCTCCCTCACTCTCTCCCTCTCCCTCCCTCTCTTCTTCTCTGTCTCAGTGTTGCTTTCTGTCGCTTTCTCTCTCTCCCCCTCCAATCCCCTTGAAAAAAGGCAAAAGAAAAATCTATGATTAAAAATTCTTTAATCCTGACTACTGCTTCCTTATCACTTTGTCCTAGTGGGTGAGGGAGGAACTCAGCAGCCTCGAGGGAGGGGCTGAGGCAGCCAGCAGCCTCAAAGACATAATAGTCTTTAATCAGAATTAAATAAGCCTTGACTGGAAATGAGAGCAACTAGACCCTTGATCTATTGTGATCTTCATATTTTTTGTTGCAAATAAAACTGAGAAAAACAAAATCATATTATTGTGATTTTTGTCATGCGACTAAATATTGTGCTTAACTCCTTTCTTAAAACAATTCTGTGAGATTTTAGATAAAACATTAAATAATTAGAAGTCTCTGGCTTAATACTCAAGTGTCTCATGCTCTTAACAAAACTATGTGATAAAAATACAATGTAAACCACAAATGCAAGTCATATATGCAACTTTCAATTTTCTAGCAACTAAGTTAAAAAAAATGAAAAAGAGATTAAATTAATTTGGGTAATTTTTTAACCTAAGGTCTCCAGACAGTTACTGTTTCATCATATAATGAATGCAAATTATTAATGTGATAGTTTATGTTCTTTTAATCACACCAAGTTTTGAAAATCCAGTGAGCATTTTTACATTGATAGCACATCTCAGTTTAGTTAGGTGTACCAAATGTCAAATGCTCAGTCACTGCATGTGACTGACAGTCACCATATTGACCCCGATAGGGCTTCTCTGGGCCTTCACTCTTCTGCCACTGCTCCAGCAAGTGTGTTTATCAGAATCTCTATGTTCAATCTCTCCCTTTATGCATTATGTATCTGATTTCCTTTCCATAATAGAAATGCTGGCTTTTATTTTTTAACCTCTTTCCCAATTATATACCTTCACAGAAGAATGATCAACTTATTACTTAAAGGGAGTAATTTCACTTTTTCTCGTTAACTTTGCATATAGGCTATTTTTCTCCTTTTGGAGAAGCATGAGATGAATGGATATCCAAACTGGGTGAATTTATATTTCCTAATAATTACATATATTGTTATATGTTTCTTTTGTTAGGGAAACATTTGGGATGTTTGGAGAGCTTTTGGTTAACTCTGTCAAAAGAACAGGCATTAATAAGAGAATTGAAAAAAAATAAAGGGATGCATAAGAAAAAAATTATGACACAGGAGGCAATAGATAACATTTAACACCACCACTAAATTTGAAAGACATTGTCACATTTTGTATTCAAAGAACTGTATTATTTTTTTACAGAAAAAACAATGCCTGCAAAAAGACAATGCAATTTGCAAATAATAAAATATCAAAATATGTTAAAAAAGAGAGAACTGGAGAAGAAATTCAGAAAAATTCTGCCATTAAATTGTAGAACTGTGATGAAGAAAATAGAAGTAAATGTTCTTTATCCTTAAAGTTTAGTTTTCTAACTATAAAAGCAATACTTTTTTTAACTATAACAGGTAATACATAAAGAAAATACAAAAAAGTGGACAAAAGAAAAATTTCCCACAATTTCACTTTCTTTAAGGAGCTTCCAAGAAATTCCAGAACTGAAACAGGAGTGCCTTGTTATATCTTGAATTTCCCTCTCCTTTTGAGGCAGGGAATACCTCACTCACAGAACAGTGTTTCCTTTAGGAACCAGAACTTGCCCGATTTCAACACATGAACTTGTCTGTTGTTGACATTTTTCTTTGAGGATTGGGTGTTGGAAGTGGGTAAATGTACTGAGGAAAGCATGGAGCTTGAGAGGCAGAAATAGATGCCTCACTAAGGTAACTTTGGGCTCCTTAAGCCGTGATGTTGGATGGCAGGTCCCTTGAATGAATGAAGGGACCTTTTGGGGTTATTGGCGAAGGGTCAGCTCAGCATTGTGGGCTTGAGTGTCTTGGATTGTGGCCTTGGCCTAAACAGTCTGGCTAGTTTTCTGTGTGGGAAACTTTCTTCTGTCACATGACATCCTTGCTAGAACTGTCCAGAAAATTGCTCTCCTTTTGGTGATTGACACCTTTAGTATTTGAAATGCACTCTTACATTCTGACCGTTACCCCTCCTCAGAGTGAAGTAGAACAGGGACACTAGGGACCTGCCTAATACTCTTCGTCAGCTTCTGGTTCTCATCCTGTTCCATCCTTTGTGAGGGAGGTACTGGGTGTCTATGAAACCTGCTGTCAAGCCTATGTCAGGTTCAGTGCCCTCTGCCCTTCACATTGCCTTTATCTTCAGAAATGTACTTGGAATGGTTAATTTGAATTGTCAACTTGATTGGATTAAGAGCTACCAATGATTAAGAAGCTTCTGAATGTGTCAGTGAAGGCATGTCTAGGAATGATTGGAATGTGGGATAGTGAACTGAAGTGGAGACCCTCTCTAAGTATGAGCCACACCACCCAATAGGATGGTGGCTTGGATGGGATAAAAGTTGGAAGAACAAGGAAGCAGATGCAGATGCAAACTTGACTCTTCTTGAATAGGTTCTTGATTGCTGCTTCAATTGTCTGAGGATATCGGACTCTTGCTTCTTCACTCTTCCAAACTTCAGAACTCTGTCAGTGATTCTACAGATAGTTTCTAGAAGCCTTGGCCTCAGACTAGGGTAGCACTTTTGATCCTTCTTGTTCTGGGACTTCTGCCTCTTGGACTGTGCAACTTTTTGTTCCTCCAGTTCTCCAGCCTGAAGATGGCCATTGTGGGCTGTTCAACTTCTGGTCATGTAAGCCAATCTAATAAGTTCCTTTTCATAATCATATTTCCTGTTGATTCAGTTCCTCTGGAGAACCCTACTAATACAGCACTTAACACCAGTTTAGTGTTTGTAAATTAGTGAGTCCCATCATGCCCAAATGAACCCTTTGGGTGATTTTATCTGCCTCCAGCTCTATGGAGTAATCATCTGTTTCTGTCTCAAAGTCAGGCCCAAAGGAGCTCATGTTTATGAATAAATGACAAGATTCAAGTTGGATTTATTAGAATGTGAATATCATTTTTCACTTTTATTTACTGCTTTATTCATTACCTCCCCCCCAAATCATTACTAAGTGAGTGAATCCATGTACTGCATATTAAAAATCCACCAGACTCTATGCTGAGTTTGAAGTTCCACAGTGACTGAGACATGATCCAGTTCTCCCCTGTAAAGAAAATCTTTCTCAGGGAGATGTTCTCCATATCAGTAGGCTGATCCAGGTAGAAGAAAATCAAATGAAATACAGATCTTCAAGATAAGAGAATTAAGAGTGGCAAATTTATTTTACTTGCTACATTCATTAGTAGAAAAACCCTGCCATTTGTTCATAACAAGAATAATTTTCTAAACTTTACTAGAAGGATGCAAACTGTTGAGTCTCTCCTTTTGGCACAAGCCACAAAAGAAAACTGACCAATAAATGAAGCTGATATAAAATCCCCTGAATTATCATTTATGTCTCCTGAATCCCTCCTATGATGTCCCAGAGGACTAAGGAAAACTATGTTTTCAGTGCCATTAGAAAACAAATTCTTAGAACATATTGAGAAACTATATGCTCTGTAGCATTCCCTACATAAAGTAAATACTCTATTTTTTAAATAGAGCATGAATTTCACTATGAAAACTGACACAAAAATCTTGTATACTACTTTGCAGAAACACCTATCTCTTATCTCCAGTATGCAAAACTTAAAAGTTTTAAGTGAAGAACTTTAAAAAATAAATTAAAAAAAATAATGCAGATAGCAGAATGGAACAAAGACATGAGCAAAGTTCTTAGGGAAGGAAGAAAGAAAGTAAGGAAGATAAAGGAAAGGAAAGGAAGAAGAAATGTTAAGACAACAGAGAGTATAAGTAACCTTAATGATGGAGAGAAGCTGCCCGGAGCCCTCCTACACTGTGGATTCTAGAATTATAGGAACTGAGAACAAATTTTTAAGTCCATAGAAGGTAGCAAGCTGGAAACCAACTCCCTGGTCTGCTAGAGATCACATGCCCCTTCAGAACCTCAGCCTACCTGTGCCCCACATGGGTACATGTGGATTTGGCACCTGCATCCTGTACAGACTTGCCCGAGTTGCAGCTCCCCATCTACCCACTTGTTCAAAAAGCTGGTGCAGCCATCTTGAATTATCCCTGAGGTGGAAGCTGCCATCTTTAGGTGGGTAAACTCCCATGCTGAGATGCCTGCTGGAGACTGGAAGCTCACTGTCAGGTACCTCTCTTGCATCAAGATACTGAAGACTGGAAGGTTTGATTAGTATATGACTGTTGTACCATAGATTTTTATTTTTATTTTAAATTTTTCTTAATTTATTTTTTTGCACTCTATTTTTCTTTTATTTACCTGCTTCCTTAGAGTCTCTTTTTCCCTTTTTTCATACTGACAACCAACTTCTTTTGATCATGCTCTCACCCTTCCCATGATCTAATACCTATATATACTCTCTTCTTATCCCATTAGCAGTTACATTCTACATCCCTCCCCATCCTCTTTGTCCAACATTAGAAATTGTAGATCTCATTGCAAACCTATTGGTTAGACCATAGATAATAATCAGACTCATTCTCTCTTTTTATTATGACAATACTGTTAACATCCTCATAGGGGCTACCTGGTTAAGGGCTATATATTGTTTGTATTGGGTGCTGTTAATATTGCTCTCCCCCTTAAAGGAGACTTATTGGAAACCTGCAGGGTCACAATAAACATACAGGGCTTAACTCAGATTCTCACTGCTAAAGGGGAAGATACAGGGACAACATGAAAAAACAAGGGAGGAAAGTATCCCAAATAAACCAAGATGCTATATTAATAGAATCCAATGATAGTATGGCAGTAGAAATGTCAGAAAAAGAGTTCAGAATGTACATAATTAAAATAATCCATGGAATATCATGAAAAGACCAAATTTAAGAATTATTGGGATTGAGGAAGGCACAGAGATACAAACCAAAGGAATTAACAATCTATTCAATGAAATAATATCAGAAAATTTCCCAAACCTTAAGAATGAAATGAAAAATCCAATACAAGACACAGAATACCAAAAGCACAAACTTAAAACAGATCCACACCAAGGTATATTATGAAGCTAGTATCACTTTTATAACAAAACAAGACAAAGCTGCATCAAGGAAAGAAAACTTTAGAACAATATTGCTGATGAACATAGATGCAAAAATCCTTAACAAAATACTGGCAAATCGCATACAAAAAGCATATTAAAATGATAGGGCACCATGATCAAGTGGGGTTTATCCCAGGGATGCAAGGTGGGTTCAATATCCAGAAATCAATAAACATAATTCATCACATCAATAGACTTAAATTATGAATCATATGATTATTTCAATAGATGCTGAAAAAGCATTTGATAAAATACAGCACCCCTTCATATTCAAAACACTAGAAAAAATAGGAAGAGTAGGAATATTCCTCAACATTGTAAAGGCTAGCTATGCTAAGCCCATGGCCAACATCATTTTTAATGGCAAAAAACTGAAAGCATTGTCCCTAAAAACTGGAACAAGGCAGGGATGCCCTCTTTCACCACTTCTAACATCATCCTTGAAACACTAGTCAGAGCAATCAGACAGACCAAAAGTTCAAAGGGATATGAATAGGAAAGGAGGAACTCAGTCTATCACTATTTGCCCAAGACATGAGTCTATATTTAGAGGATCAAAAAACTCCACTAGAAAACTTCTAGAACTAATAAATGAAATCAGCAAAGTAGCAGGTTTTAAAATCAACACATATAAAACTAATGCATTTCTATTCATAAGTGATAAATCCTCTGAAAGAGAAATTAGGAAAACCACTCCATTCATAATAGCCTCAAGAAAAATAAAATACTGGGACTCAATCTAACAAAAGAGGTGAAAGACCTCTACAATGAAAACTACAGAACACTAAAGAAAGAAATTGAAGAAAACCTTAGAAGATGGAAAGATCTCCCATGTTCTTGAGTAGGCAAAATTAATATTGTCAAAATAGTCATACTACCAAAAATGCTATACAGATTCAATACAATTCCAATAAAATCCCAATGATGTTCCTCAGAGAAATAGAGAAAGCAATCGTGAAATTCATTTGGAAGAATAAGAGACCCAGAAAAGCTAAAGCAATCATTAGCAGGAAGAGTAAAGGAGGAGATATCACAATACAAGACACTAAACTCTACTACAGAGCAATAGTAACAAAACCAGCATGGTATAGGCACCAAAACAGACAGGTAGACCAATGGTACAGAATAGAAGACACAGAGACATACCCACATAAGTACAGTTACCTCATACTTGACAAAGGAGCCAAATGGAAAAAAGATAGTCTGTTCAACAAATGGTGCTGGGAAAATTGGAAATGATTTGCAGTAAAATGAAATTAAATCTCTATCTCTCATCCTGCACAAAACTCAACTCAAAATGGATCAAGGACGTAGAAATTAGACCAGACACCCTGCACCAAATAGAAGAAACAGTAGGACTGAATCTTCATCATGTTGGCTTAGGAGCAGACTTCCTTAACAAACTCCTAAGCATGAGAAATGAAAGCAAGAATCAATAAATGGGGTTGATTAAAGCTAAAAAGCTTTTCTCAGAAAAGGAAACAATCAATAATGTGAAAAGAGAGCCTAGAGAGAGGAAGAAAATATTTTCCACTTGCACTTCAGATATAGCACTAATCTCCAAAATTTATAAAGAACTTAAAAATCTTTACACCAAAAATACAAAGAACCCAATCAATAAATGGACTAAGGAATTGGGCAGTCTCTTCACAGAAGAAGATATACAGGTGATTAACAAATATATGAAAAACTGCTCAATATCTAATTAGAGAAATGCAAATTAAAACCACCCTAAGATTTCATCTCACTACAATTAAAATGACTATCATTAAGAACACAAGCAATAATGGGTGTTGGTATGGATGTGGGGACAACACATTCATACATTGCTGGTGGAGTTGCAAATTGGTACAGCCACTCTGGAAAGCAGTATGGTGATTCCTTAGAAAACTTGAAATTGATCCACCTTTTGACCTAGTTGTCCCATTCCTCAGTTTATATCCAAGGACTTAAAATCAGCATATGATAGTAATACAGCTACATCAATGTTTATAGCAGCTCAACTCACAATAGCTATATTGTGGAACCAACTTAGATGCTCTTCAATAGACGAATGGATAACAACACTGTGGTATATATACAAAATGGAATATTATTCAGCCATAAAGAAGGATAAAACTGTAGCATTTGCAGATAAATGGATGGAATTGGAGAATATCATGCTAAGTAAAATAAGCCAATCCCAAAAAACCAAAGGCCAAATGTTTTCTGATAATTGGATGATGATACATAATGAAGGTGGGGGATTGGGGGAGTAAGAGAAGAATGGAGGAACTTTGGATTGTGTAGCAGGAAATGAGGTGGGAGGTTTATGAAAGATGGTGGAATGAGACAGACAACATACCCTGTGTACATGTATGATTACATGAATGGTGTGAATCTACATCCTGTACAACCATAGAAAGGAAAAATTGTACCCATTTCTGTATAATGAATCAAAATGCAGTTTGTAAAAATAAAAAATAAATAATCAACTAATAAAATGTACCCCACAGAGGAAAATTTTAAGGTAATATGCCTATTTTGACTTAGGTTCAGGTGAAGGAATGCTGTATATACCAGGAGACAAATAGTACATTTTGAAACCTGAATGAATATAAGTACTGTTTTTATAATATATTGGCAAGTAGCATGTCATATTTGTTTGAAATCAGAGTGTTAGTTGAAAAGAAATGTAAATATGCCTATATCTCTGTAGATATATCCATATGTAAATGTGATCTTTTCCACCTTCTTTAAAGATTAAATCTCATCAGCATGGAAATGTTTGTTGCAGTCTGCTGAAAGACAGGACAAGTGGTTTCTAATGACCTCTGTGATATTTCTCTGATTAGAACACTCAAAGATTTCTTTACTCTTACATTTGACTTGATTAAATTGACATTTATTGATCAGGATGTTAATTTTGGGGGGACTCCAGGAATATGAGAAAATATTAAATCTATTTATGCCCTGGAGTCAAGCTGGCGAAATGAGATACAAGAAGTTGTGAGTGATAGTTTGGAGGTGGGGTAGCAGCTACAGAGACCATTGGCTCTTAGGTTTCTTACTATCAGACCTGTTCATGACAGTGGACAGATTATCACCTAGGATTTTCTTCCATCACCTGAAAGTGCATGAGCTGAGATTTTCAAGCATGAACAGTGTTCACTTCCCCTCTGAAGTTGGCCCTGGTATCTTCAGATCTCTTAAGTCCAACATTCTCCAAACGAGAGTGAGAATAGGGCCTTTTTGAACATGTATTCCTGGAGTTTCATTAACAGGATGAATCTTATTCCTGTGTTAACAGAAAGTAGTCACTAAAAAAGAATTCATTGTGTTTACATTTAATCAACTTGCTGAGCTAAGAAGATGGGTAAACAGCTACTACTTGGAGATGAAAGCAATCTACCCCCTGAGGAGTATGGGTGAGAAGAGAGAGTGCCCACAAACATGGAAGAAGGGGACTGAAGTCATCACACCATTTAGGATCGTATGTACTTGTGGTGACGTACCTTTCTCCCCAGAGATGGAAGAGAGTTACATTCTCCAAGAGACCCCCGCGTTAGTCAGTTTTCCATTACTGTAATAAATACCAAAGGTAATCAAATAAAAGAGAAGAAAGGTTTATTTTGGCTCATTGTTTTAGAGGTTGCATTCCAGGGTCAGTTGACCTCATTGCTTTTGAGCCTGTAGCAGCACAGTATATAAAAACAGGAACACAGGGCAGAAGAAGCTCATGGCATCCTTGTGGTGTTCGGGAAGCAAAGAGAGGGGAAGAGATGGATGTTCCACAACCCCTTCAAGGGACGTGCTCAATGGCCTAAGACTTCCCAGGAGGCCCAGCCTTTTAAATATCCCACCATCCCCAATAGCACCATCGACTGGGGACTGAGTCTTTAACACACGGCCTTTGGGGGGCATCTAAGATTAAACTATAGCAATGCCCCTCTCCGCCCCTCTCACTTTCTCAATGGGTCAACTTAAGTAATAGCTCCTTTTTGTCCCTCAGGATGGAAACTTTCAGGAAGATTGGAGAGACTCTTAAGAAGAAAATATAATCTGCTTAGAGAAACAGGATCCTTGATTTTGGTTCTCATATCATAGCACTTAGATAAGACTTCATTTTTTTCTTCATTTCCACACAGAGCATCACAGAATGACGACTTGTTAATCTGAACCAGATTTATCGGTCATGTAATCTAACTTTCTTTGTGAGCCGGTATTCCATGACAGCTGTGTGTGCCAGGTGCTATGCCACAGAACACCAGGCGTGGACAGGAGCTCTGAAGGCACAGGGAGACCATCAAGAGAGCTTTGTGATCAATGAACTCAGTGACCCACCTGGAGATTCATCATATGGGTGGTTTTATGTAGGTTGGAAGAGATTCCATTCCATACATGAAATGTAACTGTGCAAGAATGAACTCTTCTTCAACACGTTCAGCATCAAGAACTCACCATGGAGGACTTAGAGACTATGAGAAGCTCTTCATGGTGTTTGAGGTGATGTAGAATCTGAGTTACTCCCCAGTTCCTCACTCACCAGCTAGAAACAGTGCATCAGCAGAGTTCCATCAATGTTCAACCATGCTGGGACTCTATCCATTTGGTTGATGATCTGTTCATTGGCTTGTCTTCCTTCTGCCCCCAGCTGCCTCCTTCACACCTGGCCTTCATTGTGAGAAACGCATCAGCACATTTCTATCAGGAAGGAAAGGCGGGGCGAGGCCTCAGAGCAGTGGAATCATTACAAGTGTTAGCAAGGAATAAAATGGAAAATTTGAAACAAAACAGGAATGAATCTAATTGCTTTATAAGTTCTCATCTCATTGGTTACTGTTTTCTGGGGGGATGGTAGGACATCCCTTTTGCTTATATTTGATTTAATTTTATAGTTATTTGGGGAAGTTTCATGTGTCCAAAATGATCCATCATTTCCTTCTTTCTTTTAAATATATTATGAATGTGGTAAAGGCAGTGTCAGTCGAGAACGTTCAGCTCTTTGGGAATGCAATTCATTTTTTTATTTCAGGTGCTTATACCCTTTGTCCACACCCCTAAGTCTGGGGAGTACTTGCTTTTGGCATCAGCTAGACTCTTGTTGCTTTGTTTGTTTATCTTTAAAGACAGCTGTATCCACTTTAACAATGGCAGGTTTTGAGAAACGGATAGTCTGTTACGTAAGTGTAAAAGTATTTTGGATTTACAGTGAATGTAGTAAACTTTTTGGGAATGAAAATAAGCTTTCTAGCTGAGGTGTTTCAAATCTACCCAAAAAATGTGCTGAAGAGACTGATTCCTCTGGGTGTTCAGCCATTGTTGCTAATGGGTATAGACACCAATATCGGCATTCAACTGCTGAGAAAGGCCACAGTGCTTTGTCTGCCAAGAAGGGAGTCTGTTTGCAAGTGTGTGGTAACAGCAAATGACGGATAGTAACACATAGGCTGTGGAAAGGCCTTTGCTCAACTCACTCCAGCTGGAGAGACCCCCAGATGGTGCCATCTGGTGGCTTAATGCTGTGCCTTGTGGTATTGCCCTGGGGACCATCCAATTTATTTTTTTATTTTTTTAATTTTTTTTTAGGAAAGTATACTGACATAATTTATTTTCAATTGCAATACAATTCCTTAGATTCTAATCGTTACTAAATTTAAGCAGCTAAAAACAATCTTTGGATTAAACTTTTTTTTTATAATTTTTTTTATTGTAAACGAATGGGATACATGTTGTTTCTCTGTTTGTACATGGTGTAAAGGCATACCATTTGTGTAATCATAAATTTACATACAGTAATGTTGTTTGATTCATTCTGTTATTTTTTCCCTTCCCCCCCACCCCTCCCACCCCTCTTTTCCCTCTATACAGTCCTTCCTTCCTCCATACTTGCCCCCCTGCCTAACCCTAACTCTAACCCTAACACTAACCCTCCCCTCCCCCCATTATATGTCATCATCCACTTATTAGCGATATCATTCGTCCTTTGGCTTTTTGAGATTGGCTTATCTCACTTAGCATGATATTCTCCAATTTCATCCATTTACCTGCAAATGCCATAATTTTATCATTCTTAATGGCTGAGTAATATTCCATTGTATATATACCACAGTTTCTTTATCCATTCATCAACTGAAGGGCATCTAGGTTGGTTCCACAATCTGGCTATGGTAAATTGAGCAGCTATGAACATTGATGTGGCTGTATCTCTGTAGTATGCTGATTTTAAGTCCTTTGGGTATAGACGAAGGAGTGGGATAGCTGGGTCAAATGGTGGTTCCATTCCAAGTTTTCTAAGGAATCTGCACACTGCTTTCCAGAGTGGCTGCACTAATTTGCAGCCCCACCAGCAAGGTATGAGTGTACCTTTCTACCCACATCCTCGCCAACACCTATTGTTGCTAGTGTTCTTGATAATCGCCATTCTAATTGGGGTGAGATGAAATCTTAGGGTGGTTTTGATTTGCATTTCTCTTATTACTAGAGATGTTGAACATTTTTCCATATGTTTGTTGATTGTTTGTACATCTTCTTCTGTGAAGTGTCTTTTCATTTCCTTAGCCCATTTGTCAACTGGATTAGTTGTATTCTTAGAGTAGAGTTTTTTGAGTTCTTTATAGATTCTGGAGATTAGAGCTCTATCTGAAGTATGAGTGGCAAAGATATTCTCCCACTCTGTAGGCTCTCTCTTCACATTACTGATAGTTTCCTTTGCTGAGAGAAAGCTTTTTAGTTTGAATCTATCCCAGTTATTGATTCTTGCTTTTATTTCTTGTGCTATGGGAGTCCTGTTAAGGAAGTCTGGTCCTAAGCCGACATGCTGAAGATCTGGACATACTTTTTCTTCTATAATCTGCAGGGTCTCTGGTCTGATTCCGAGGTCCTTAATCCATTTTGAGTTTAGTTTCGTGCATGGTGAGAGATATGGGTTTAGTTTCATTCTGTTGCATATGAATTTCCAATTCTCCCAGCACCATTTGTTGAAGAGGCTATCTTTTCTCCATTGCATATTTTTGGCCCCTTTGTCTAGTATGAGAAAATTGTATTTATTTGGGTTTGTGTCCGTGTCCTCTATTCTGTACCATTGATCTACCTTTCTATTTTGGTACCAATACCATGCTGTTTTTGTTACTATTGCTTTGTAGTAGAGTTGAAGATCTGGTATTGCAATACCCGCTGTTTCACTCTTCTTGCTAAGGATTGCTTTAGCTATTCTTGGTTTCTTATTCTTCCAGATGAATTTCATAATTGCTTGCTCTATTTCGGTAAGGTACGTCATTGGGATTTTAATTGGAATTGCATTGAATTTGTATAGCACTTTAGGTAGTATGGCCATTTTGACAATATTAATTCTTCCTATCCAAGAACATGGAAGATCTTTCCATCTTCTAAGGTATTCTTTAATTACTTTCCTTAGTGTTCTGTAGTTCTCATTGTAGAGGTCTTTCACCTCTTTTGTGAGATTGATTCCCAAATATTTTATTTTTTTCAAGGCTATTGTGAATGGGATAGTTTTCCTAATTTCTCTTTCTGAAGATTCATCACTTATGTATAAAAATGCGTTGGATTTAGGAGCATTGATCTTGTAACCTGCTATTTTACTGAATTCACTTTTGAGTTCTAAGAGGTTTCTGGTGGAATTTCCAGGTTCCTCTAAATATATAATCATGTCATCAGCGAACAGGGATAGTTTGAGTTCTTCTTTTCCAATTCGTATGCCTTTAATTTCTTTGGTTTGTCTAATTGCTCTGGCTAGAGTCTCAAGAACGATGTTGAATAGAAGTGGTGAAAGAGGGCATCCCTGCCTTGTTCCAGTTTTTAGGGGGAATGCTTTCAGTTTTTCTCCATTTAGAATGATATTAGCCATGGGCTTAGCATAAATGGCCTTTACAATGTTAAGGAATGTTCCCACTATCCCTATTTTTTCTAGTGTTTTGAGCATGAAGGGATGCTGTATTTTATCAAATGCTTTTTCTGCATCTATTGAAATAATCATGTGATTCTTGACTTTAAGTCTATTGATATGGTGAATGACATTTATTGATTTCCGGATGTTGAACCAACCTTGCATCCCTGGGATGAAACCCACTTGATCATGGTGCACTATCTTTTTAATATGTTTTTGTATGCGATTTGCTAAAATTTTGTTGAGAATTTTTGCGTCGATGTTCATTAAGGATATTGGTCTGAAATTTTCTTTCCTTGATGAGTCTCTGTCTGGTTTAGGTATCAGTGTGATATTGGCTTCATAGAATGAGTTTGGGAGGGTTCCCTCCTCTTCTATTTTATGGAATACTTTGAGAAGTATTGGAATGAGCTCTTCTTTAAAGGTTTTGTAGAACTCAGCTGAGAACCCATCTGGTCTTGGACTTTTCTTTGTTGGTAGGCTTTTGATGACTTCTTCTATTTCAGTACTTGAAATTGGTCTATTTAAATTGTGTATGTCCTCCTCATTCAGTTTAGGCAATTCATATGTCTCTAGAAACCTGTTGATGTCTTCGAAATTTTCTATTTTGTTGGAGTATAGATTTTCAAAATAGCTTCTAATTATGTTTTGTATTTCAATCCTGTCTGTTGTGATATTTCCTTGTTCATTCCAAATTTTAGTGATTTGGGTTTTCTCTCGTCTTCTCTTTGTTAGTGTGGCTAAAGGTTTATCAATTTTGTTTATTTTTTCGAAGGACCAACTGTTTATTTTGTCAATTTTTTGTATTGTTTCTTTTGTTTCAATTTCATTGATTTCAGCTCTGAGTTTAACTATTTCCTGTCTTCTACTACTTTTGGTGCTGGTCTGTTCTTCTTTTTCTAGGGCTTTGAGCTGTAGTGTTAGGTCGTTTATTTGTTGAGTTTTACTTCTTTGATTAAATGCGCTCCATGAAATAAATTTCCCTCTAAGTACTGCTTTCATAGTGTCCCAGAGATTTTGGTATGATGTTTCTTTGTTCTCATTTACCTCTAAGAATTTTTTAATTTCCTTCCTAATATCTTCTGTTATCCATTCATCATATAATAGCATATTGTTTAATCTCCAGATGTTGGAATAGTTTCTGTGTTTTACTCTTTCATTTATTTCTAACTTCAATCCATTATGATCTGATAGAATACAAAGCAGTGTCTCTATCTTCTTGTATTTGCTAACATTAGCTTTGTGGCATAGTATATGGTCTATTTTAGAGAAGGATCCATGTGCTGCTGAGAAGAAAGTGTATTCGCTCTTGGTTGGATGGTATATTCTATAAATGTCCGTTAAGTCTAAATTATTGATTGTGTTATTGAGATCTATGGTCTCTTTGTTCAATTTTTGTCTGGAAGATCTGTCCAGTGGTGAGAGAGGCGTGTTAAAATCACCTAGTATTATTGTGTTATGGTCTATTTGGTTTCTGAAATTAAGAAGGATTTGTTTAACATACGTGGATGAGCCACTGTTTGGGGCATAGATGTTTATGATTGTTATGTCTTGCTGATTTATGCTTCCCTTAAGCAGTATGAAATGTCCTTCTTTATCCCTTCTGACTAACTCTGGCTTGAAGTCCACATTATCTGAAATGAGGATGGATACTCCAGCTTTTTTGCTGAGTTCATGTGCATGGTATGTTTTTCCCCATCCTTTCACCTTTAGTCTATGGGTATCTTTTTCTATGAGGTGAGTCTCTTGTAGGCAACATATTGTTGGATCCTTCTTTTTAATCTAATCTGCCAGTCTATGTCTTTTGATTGATGAATTCAGGCCATTAACATTCAGGGTTATTATTGAGATATGATTTGGTTTCCCGGTCATATGGTTCATTTTTAAATTTTACTTATTTATTTATATGACATGACTTGGTTCCTTCTTTATTTGACAATTCCTTTAGGATAATTCCTCCCTTTGCTGATTTGCTTCTTTGTTTTTCATCTCTTCCTCATGGAATATTTTGCTGAGAATGTTCTGTAGTGCTGGCTTTCTTTTTGTGAATTCTTTTAGCTTTTGTTTATCATGGAAGGATTTTATTTCATCGTCAAATTTGAA
The DNA here is from genome assembly GCF_902686455.1 of Sciurus vulgaris. Lineage (NCBI taxonomy): Eukaryota > Metazoa > Chordata > Mammalia > Rodentia > Sciuridae > Sciurus > Sciurus vulgaris. The sequence goes on from NC_136466.1 coordinate 143,169,322, forward strand.
GGTAAGTTTTGCTGGGTATAAGATTCTTGGTTGTCATCCATTTTCTTTCAGGGCTTGAAAAATGTTGTTCCAGGCCCTTCTAGCTTTTAGGGTCTGGATTGAAAAATCTGCTGATATCTGCATTGGTTTCCCTCTGAATGTAATTTGGTTCTTTTCTCTCACAGCCTTTAAAATTCTGTCTTTATTTTGTAGGTTAGGTATTTTCATGATAATGTGCCTTGGTGTGGGTCTGTTGTAATTTTGTGTATTTGGAGTCCTATAAGCCTCTTGAACTTGATTTTCCATTTCATTCTGCAGATTTGGGAAATTTTCTGATATTGTTTCATTGAATAGATTGTTCATTCCTTTGGATTGTTTCTCTAGGCCTTCCTCAATCCCAATAATTCTTAACTTTGGCCTTTTCATGATATCCCATAGTTCTTGTAGATTCTGTTCATGGTTTCTTACCATCTTCTCTGTTCAACTTTGTTTTCAAGGTTAAATATTTTGTCTTCAATGTCTGAGGTTCTGTCTTCCAGGTTTTCTATCCTACTGGATATGCTTTCTATGGAGTTCTTAATTTGGTTTATTGTTTCCTTCATTTCAAGGATTTCTGTTTGGTTTTTTTTCAATATCTCTAACTCTTTATTGAAATGATCTTTTGCTTCCTGTATTTGCTCTTTTAACTGTCGATTGGTGCGATCATTCAATGCCTGCATTTGCTCTTTCATCTCATCATTCAGTGCGTGCATTTGCTCTTTCATCTCATCATTTGCTTCCCTGATCATTTTAATTATGTACATTCTGAACTCCTTTTCTGTCATTTCTTCTGCCATGCTGTCATTGGGTTTTATTGATGTAGCATCTAGATTTGTTTGTGGCATTTTCTTTCCTTGTTTTCTCATATTATTCAGGTATCAGTGGACCGCTGAGATATTGCAGATTTCCTCTATTAACTTACAATGTCCTTGAAGATTTCTATATATATCCCCTCTTAGCCTTCAGTAGCCTGAAGTCTTGGAGGAAGTTGATAATGTGGTGCGCCACAAAGAAGCTGCCTCTCTAGGAGTGGTGGCCTTCAGGTGGGGTATATTCCCTGCTAGTGGGCAGAGATGCCTCCACTTGTTGACCAATGGTCGTCTAAAGGGGAACTAGGCTGCGGACTGAGGCATGGCCTGTTTGGGCCTGTGTCTCTGGTTTTACCGTCCTTGTGGGGAAACCTCACCCACCAGGGAAGACTCACCCAGTGGGGAGGTCTCGCTGGTCAGTTCCTCTCCTAGAGGTTCCCCTCAATTTACAGCTACCGCCTGGGCTGGGCTGCCTTCCTCTGTAAAGTTCCAAGGGGCCCGGCCCTACCTCCTGGGCCTGGGAGCCTCACCCTTCGCAGATGAATCTCCTTAGGCTGCCCCTCCTCAGAGAATCTGCCCGCAGGCCTGGAACCTTTGCTCCGCCCTAAGCGTGTCTCTGTGCGGCTCTTCCACCCAGAAGCCTTCTAGATCCTGGGACCCTGTCTGCACCTAATCGCCTGGCTATGCGGCCCCTCCTCTGAGCAGCCACCTGTGGGGCCCGTACAATCGCTTTGGGTCCCAGAGACCCGCCGCACGCCTCTTCCTCCAGATGGTCGCCCAGTGTTCCGGTGCGGTCACTAGGAGTCCGAGCAACTCACTGTTGCTCCTCCTCCCACCAACTGCCCGTAGCCCTGGGCAATCAATCACTCTGAGTCGAAGTGACCCTCCCTGTTCCTCCTCCTCCTCCAGGTAACCCCCGGGGTATTCAGTAGCAGTAGCTCTGAGTGGCTCTGAATCCACGTGACCCTCTGCACGCCCCCTCTGGGCAGCCGCCTGGACCTCTGGTGTGGCCACTCGAGACCAAGCGACCCACGACGCTCCTCCCCCAGGCAGCCCCCCTGTGTTCAGGAGCGGTCGCTTTAAGTCCAAACAACTCACCACTCACCTTCTCCTCTGAGCAGCTGCCTGGAGCTCTAATGCAGTCACTGCGAGTCCAAATGACCTGCCGCCCTCCTCCTCCTCCTCCTCCTCCTCCTCCTCCTCCTCCTCCGGGCAGGCCCCAGTGTTCAGAAGTGGTCTGAGTCCAAACAGCTCGCCTCGCTGCTTCTCCTCTGGCAACCGCCTGTAGCTCTGGTGCAGTCACTTCTAATCCAAGTGGCCGTGCTCCTCCTCCTCCTCCTCCTCCTCTGGGCAGGCCCTGGTGTTCGGAAGTGGTCTGAGTCCAAACAGCTCACCACGCCGCTTCTCCTCTGGCAACCGCCTGTAGCTCCGGTGTAGTCACTCCGAATCCAAGTGGCCACACTCCTCCTCCTCCTCAGCGCAGGAGTGTTCAGAAGTGGTCGCTCTGAGTCCAAACAGCTCTCCTCACCGCTCCTCCCCTGGGCAGCCGCCAGAGCCCCAGTGGTTGCTCCGAGTCCCAGTGCTGTGCTGAGCGGCCTCCTCTCCGATGCTCCCAGTTGTCCAAGTTCACTGCTCCAGCGGGGGGAGGGGCGTCTCACCAGCAGCTCTACTTCACAAATTTCCCTGTGTTCTGGGACTACCGCCCCATCTGGGACGCCTCCCCAATGGGAGAGACTCACCCGGTTGCTTTGATTTTGTCCCAAGTCTCTCAATATCTCCTCTTTAGACTCCTGAGTCCTGGAGCAACATGAAATGCAGCCACCCTCTAGGCCGCCATCTTGGATTAAACTTTTTTGATCTTCAATATTTTGCAGTGAATACTTTTTGTGGAGGAAGTGGTAGGCTACAACAAAGTGTGGATATTTGCACTTGTTATGTGTCTTGCAAGGGTGATACTCATTTAGAGTCCAGGTTGCTATATAGGGACCATCCACTTTAATCTAATGATCACAGAAACTTTAAGGTTCTTTCTTACCTTTCTACATATTCTTTGTTTGAAGAACAGGGTTCATGACTGAAATAAATATTCAAACAGGAATTCAATTTGGTTTCCTCACTAGGAATTCGGGGAAGAGGTTAGAACACTTGTTCAAAGTCAAGGGACTTGCAAGTGGCTCAATTCACAAGTGGCTCAGAGCAGGCCCCTGGGGGTGGGGAATGAACAGTTTTCAACAGTAGGTTGGGGGACAAGCAAGACAGACACCAGCAGCCTTAAGATAGTCTCCTTTTTTCCAGGTCGTGGGGGCATCTATCTAGCTACCAACTCTGGGTTCAGGACATCTTTCCTGAGTAGCACTCGTCTAGGTTACCCAAGAGAAGTAGGACACTGTCTCCGAAATCTAGAATCTGAGGTACTAGTAGCCTTACCTACTGAACTTCTCTGAGTCAGATGTCCTTCAAGCTTTACGTAGGACCGTGGGGACCTAGAGAGCTGGGACTCGGCTGAGTTTTGCTCTGGCTTCTTCCCCAGATGATCTTCTACTCCTCACATTAAAGTTTCCAGGCAGGTGATGCCTAGGAAGGCCACCCTCTTCTCCACTCCATCAGCAAAATGAGATTTGGCCTAAAGTAGCTAAAATGCTGGCTTTGTTGCTTACCAACTGTGAGATTTGGGGGCGGGGAAGCTAACCTCTCTGAGTTTTTTTTTTTTTTTTAATTTATTTTTATTGTAAACAAATGGGATACATGTTGTTTCTATTTGTACATGGAGTAACAGCATACCATTTATGTAATCATACATTTACATAGGGTAATGAGGTTTGATTCATTCTGTTATTTTTTCCTCCCCCCCCACCCCTCCCACCCCTCTTTTCCCTGTATAGAGTCCCTCCTTCCTCCATTCTTGCCCCCCTCCCACCCTCCATTATGTGTCATCATCCGCTTATCGGAGAGATCATTTGTCCTTTGGTTTTTTGAGATTGGCTTATCTCACTTAGCATGATATTCTCCAATTTCATCCATTTACCTGCAAATGCCATAATTTTATCATTCTTTATAGCTGAGTAATATTCCATTGTATATATATACACCACAGTTTCTTTATCCATTCATCAATTGAAGGACATCTAGGTTGGTTCCACAGTCTGGCTATTGTGAATTGAGCAGCTATGAACATTGATGTGGCTGTATCTCTATAGTATGCTGATTTTAAGTCCTTTAGGTATAGACTGAGGAGTGGGATAGCTGGGTCAAATGGTGGGTCCATTCCAAGTTTTCTAAGGAATTTCCACATGCTTTCCAGAGTGGCTGCACTAATTTGCATCCCCACCAGCAATGTATGAGTGTACCTTTTTCCCCACATCCTTGCCAACATCTATTGTTGCTTGTATTCTTGATAATAGTCATTCTAATTGGGGTGAGATGGAATCTTAGTGTAGTTTTGATTTGCATTTCTCTTATTACTAAAGATGGCGAACATTTTTTCATATGTCTGTTGATTGCTTGTACATCTTCTTCTGTGAAGCGTCTGTTCATATCCTTAGCCCATTTGTTGATTGGGTTATTTATATTCTTCGTGTAGAGTTTTTGGGGAAGTTAACCTCTCTGAGTTATTTTTATTTTCAAATAGCAATAATAAACTTACCTCACATTATTTTTGTTATAATAAAATGATAAATGATTGACTCCAAAAATGTATTTTACCATAGGCTGGGCTTCTGATGAGCACTCCATTACAGGTGGCTGTCAATGTCTGTGTTGCTGTATTGGTGTCAAGGGACTGTATTTTGGGAACATCCCTCATGTAGGTAGCAGGAAGGTGGGAGAAAAGATGCTGGGTCTCCCCTGTCTGGCAGCTTAAGTGTGTGGAGAAGATGACTTTGAGAGGGCCGTCTTGGGGGCCGCAGACCGCAAAAGCCTAATCAGTGACTGATTTCCAATCAGTGGTCTATTTTGACTGAGTGGGAGAATTCTCCCTTACTGGAAACCTGGTTTGGGGCAGCAGAAGAGAACCCAGTTGAGGTTAAGAGTGGAATTAGTGTAGGAGACAGATCCTTGAGCAATTCCTTTAGCAGAAAAAGTGAGTCAGTGCCAAAGTGGAAGCTACCAGCATGCTAAAAACCACCCTGAATATACAAGCAACTGCTGTATTCCTCCCTTTGAAACAAACACATCACAGTGTCAGTGTGGAGAATTCTCTAACTGGAATGAATTATCAATGACCACTGGAAAAACATGGTCAACTCTTGTGGTTCTTCCTTATGTGTAGTTTATAAATCAGTTCTGACTCATCTTCACTTCATCCTTCACTTGGCACCTATTGGATGCTACTGTTGACCAAGCATAGTGTCAGGTGCTAGGGACGAGGCTAAAGGAAATGTCCCTCTGGTCCCTTAGCAGGTAGAGCTCAATTACAGAACCCATAGTCACAGGAAACCATGGCGGTATGTTGTCTGCTCCAGGTGTGCCCAGACGCCATGCCAGCCCAGAAGGTGAGCCTTTTAACCATGTGCATGGGGAGGTCCCAGCATTGTCAGCATCTCACCTGCCCTGAAGAGCTGGCAGGCTTATTCATCAAGCTCTGAAGATAAGTAGGGAAGGCTGACTTGAAATTCCTAGAAATGTTGAGCAGAAATAGTTCTTCTGTCAAACTTGTGATGATTTCATCAAGACTCAGCAGGGTCAGCCCAAATAAGTGCAATCCTATCTCCCAGCTCAGTCTCACCAGGGCATAATTCAAATCCTTCTATGTCTGCTGAGTTTCCGGCCCTGCCAGTCATGGAGTCCGTATCTCTTTCTTTGGGAATTGTTTGAAACCTGACATTGATCGTTTTCATATGTCCTTGTTATACTACCCACAATGACATCACTGTTACATAAGGGTAAGAATCTTTTCCTCAGGAGGGTAGAGTGGGGCTTGTATAGAGCCTCTTGCATAAATGCTTGTGGTGTTGCAGTGAAATCAAAAAGGTTTGGCTGGATCTACGTTTTTCATTTACCATGTAACCTTGAGAAAATTACCTCATCTCTTTGAGTCTCAATTTTTTTTTTTTCATCAATCTGAAGGTGATCACGTTAGGGCTCATCTTATGGAATTGTGGGCATAATTAAATGAGGAACCATGCTATATGCTTAGCATAGGACCTGAATACAGCAAGTGCTTAATGTAGGTCTTATTAAATTTTTTAAAAATAGATGTGCCTTTATGAGATCACATTTCACATTTCTCATTTCCACATTTCTTCTATTAGATTGAGTCACTTACTTGAATATTTGCTGGAAAATCAAAGTAACTTGATGGGCTTCAAATATGTCCTTAAAAAATTCTTGTCTTAGTTAGCTTGGGCTACTATAGCAAAGTGTCATAGACTGGTTTTCTTAAACAGCAGAAATTTATTTCACGATTCTAAAGACTGGAAGTCCAAGATCAGAATGTGAGCAGATTTGGTGTCGGGTAAGGCCCTTCTTCCACTACTTTCTTGTTTCTCTCTCATCTCATGTGGAGAGAGAGAGAGAGACAGGGAGAGAGAGAGAGAGAGAGAGAGAGAGAGAGAGAGAGAGAGAGAGGGGGGGAGGGAGAGAGAGAGGGGGGGGAGGGAGAGAGAGAGAGAGAGAGAGAGAGAGGGAGGAGAGAGAGAGAGTGAGGAGAGAGAGAGAGAGAGGAGAGAGAGAGAGAGAGAGGAGAGAGAGAGAGAGAGAGGGAGAAAGCACTGGTGTCTCTTCCTCTTATAAAGACACTAATCCCAGGATATGGTCCCCATCCTCATGGCTTCATTTAAACATAATTAACACCCAGCTTCTCCCTTGCCAAATATCATTATGGTGGGAATTAGGGCTTCAACCCATGAATTTCACTGGGACACAAACCTTCAGCCCATAGCAATTCATTGTCTCAACATTGAAGAATAAGCACTTGAAGAGGAAGGGAGTAAAGAAGTGAGAAATGAAAAGGAAGGACTACCACCTTCTCACCCATACCAGCCTCCTGCCAGCTCTTAACCCCAGATACCTGAGGGCTTCAAAGGACGAAGCAGTCTTGGGTGGAGAATAGAAGCTACAGCCTGGAGCTCAGATCCTGCTTTAAGGAAAAGGCTACACATTGCATGGTTTCTGTCACTTACAGTGAGCATAGCCTCTGTGAGGGGACCAGCGTCCAGGGGAAGGACATCATCTGGTGATGGCCAAGTGAGAAGAGGGGCCCAAGGTACCAGCTTTGTGGAGATGCATGTTTGCCAGTGGCCCCAGTACCTGACTCAGTGGAGCTGAGCATGGAGCATCCCTGCAGTTTGGAGGAGAACTTCCTTCACTTGGCAGGGAGAGAGGAAACTGATAGAAGGAGGTCACACCAAATTCATGTTGATAGTATTCCTGTTCCCCCCCTCAGCACCCTTCTCCAAAGCCCCTTTCAGAAAGTAGGAGTGGCTTACATCAAAGTACAACTTCCTTATTTTTATGCAAAACTCATATAATAATACAGTTTGGAAGTATTTAGACCTGTGATGATATTTCTTTTCTCTTGTCAATATAACTTAATGTGTTCCAACTTCACATACAGTGTCACTGAGGAGCTAAGAAGGGGCACATAGCAAATAGCATAACTAGTTCCACAACTCAAAGAGCCCTGGGAGAGGGGGAAGGATATGGTTTTGGCTGTGCCACTGGACTGTCCCAGGCAGGGCCTCAGGAGGGGGCCCTGTTCTATACTTCAAAGAGCAGACTAGAACTGATGAGTGTGAGTTACAGAGAGGCAGGCTTCAACTCAGGACAGGAGAGAACTATTCAGCAGAACAGGATGCCCTGTGGATTGGTGAGCACCCCCACTCTCACTGGGCATATTCAGGTCAAGGCCGGGTGGCCATCATCAAAAATTAGGAAGGGAAAGTGAGGTTTTCCAATCAGTTCCCATGTTCTGCCCCTGCTAGAGCTACAGGGTGAGCATTAGGGAGAGGCAGGATTTGTGCGTGACTGTCTAAGAGGAATCTTCAAAGACGGAGTTGCTGTCCTCCATCAGCCCAGGTGTCTCACTTCCCCAGTCAGTTCATTTTCCTCAACTCACTAAGCCATTCTGAGCCCACTGAAATTTAGCTCTTCACTTGACCACCATTTGGATCTTGATTCTCCATTGGCCTTTTTCAAATTAGGACGTGCTCCCTAGTCATGGTATTCTGGAATTTTGAGAATGACTCCATGTGGTTTCATTGCAATTTTCTTCATGATTCTGTAACATCTGGGTTTTGCCTGCCCAGCAATAATCCTCCCATATCACATCTTTTTCATACTGTAACTAATTAGTCATCTTGATAATTTTATTATTCTTCCTTGAATCTGTTTCTTAGAACTCTTTTTTTTATCTTCTTGAAGCAGGATGCCCTGGTCCTCTGAGCTTTGTAGCTCACTCATTCCCCAGTTGTATTCATGTTTAGTCTGTGGGAGAGTGTAGTATATGCCAAAAATGCATTAATGTGGGACAGAGAAAATCCTGGATCTTCTACAAGTAGATGGGCTGAGTGATTTTGGTGCTGTGTGACTTTGTTTAACCAACCAATTTGTGCATTAATTTCCATGTTTACAAAATGGAGAGAGAAGTATGACCGCTAAATATTCATGAGGATAAACACTTTAGTATTTAACAGCCTGATATACTGCTTTACATACAGTAGGCGCTGAATAAAAGATGAAGGAGAAGAAACTGAAAGCTCCCATTCTTGTTTATAATATCTTCTTAATTGTGAAAGACATATTTAATGAAATATGTCAATTCTTTTAAAGGAATAATTTTTGAACCTCCTTTGAAGATTCAAGTTTGAGTTATTTTGTTCATATTCATTTAAATCAATCTCTTCTATTTGAGTCGTGTAAGAACATTGTACTCACACATCATAAACTCGAAGTCTCATATCTTCACAAACATAAGTGGATATATGTGAGATGAACATAGAATTAGCCCATTATGTTCTGTTTAACATTCAGACAGTCTCGGCACCTCTGAGAAGCGAGAGCTACAGCGAGAGAAGTGGGAGAGGAACAACTTGCCAAGAAGAAGTCTCTCTCGGCGCTCCATCAGTAAGGAGAGATGGGTGGAGACCCTGGTGGTGGCTGATACAAAGATGATCGAGTACCATGGGAGTGAGAACGTGGAGTCCTACATTCTCACCATCATGAACATGGTATACCTGACTGCGTGTGGGGGTGGGGGTGGGGGTGGCTGGTGAAGAGACGCCATTAGAAATGCCCTCCTGCTCATCAAAAATAGCGAGAGGTCCTCTTAACATATAATGGATGTATGTATATGTGCTTTGCTGTCTAAGTGATTAAACATGGAAATTCAGGATAAATTAGTCTTTCTCTTAAAAGTGTATATCCTGGGGAAAAATTGTAATTTATCACTTGTATATTTCTATTAGGTACCTAACAAGCATTTTAATCCTTTTAGTATGATTTTATCTTACCCATCACTTATATAATTATACAAAGAAGTACACTTAACAAAGAACTAGAATGTGGTTTCCTCAAGTTAGTTAGAACTAGAATTGAAATTAAAATTATATTGCAATTCCTGATTTTAAGCTTCCTTTTTGCCTTATTTATGTGTTTTGCCTTCCCAGAGAGGGTATTTGTCCTATTGAGAAGGGGAAAGGTATTTGCTTGAGTAACTAATAGTGAAAGTGAGGAAGACCCTGGGCAAGGTCAAAGAAAGAAAGACATTGCTGTCTCAAGCACATGGTCAGTCAATTGTCCAGAAAGGTTATCTTTAAATATCCCAGTGTGGGTGGAGCTATGGTATATCTTACTTTTCCTTGCCCTATATCAAGAATCTGTGACCAACAAGATGATGTGCACTCAAGTGCATCACAGTGCTGTTTCCCCCCTCAGCATAGATACATGTTACCTATCCCTGTGGAGCTAATGGTTTTCCATTTCTGATTCCAGGTCACTGGGTTATTCCATAATCCAAGCATTGGAAATGCAGTTCACATTGTTGTAGTTCGGCTCATTCTCCTTGAAGAAGAAGAGGTAAGGAATACTTTCCCCTTTACTCTTTTCTGTATCTGAACACTTTCTATCTCCTTTTCCCAGAAGAGTTCTTGATAAATAGGAGAGGTTTTCAGATAGGTGTTTGGAAGCCCTTCGAAGAACAACAATATTTTTTTGTGTGTTATTTTCTTGGGAGTTCAGCAATATTGAGGGCAAGATGGATAACATTTCCAAAGTATACATTGTTGAAATCACTTAACTGCTACTACATTTAGTTATGCACAAACCAGGCCTATAGCACTTATTAAGACTGTATATGGGGGGATAAACTATATAGGTGATTGGTTTCAATAAAAGTTAGGAGAGACATGAAAATGTTGAGCCTTTTATATCACTAATTTATCTGTGGCTCATTAACACAATTTTCTCAGATTTGGACCTCTTTTCTGTGCTTCTACCTTTTGGGGATTTCATCTACTCTCAGAAACTTACTTATCCACCTGCTGAGACTCCCAATTGATACTGGAAGTCCAGACCTCTTCCTTGAGATCCCTGCTCATATCTCAATGTTTACTTGACATCTGAACCCAGAAGTGTCTTAGTCCATTCAATCTTGGAAACTTAGTAAGTCCAAAATGGAATTTTTGATTATTTATTGGCCAAATCATCTCAATTCTTCTTCCCTCCATTTCTCAAACCACCTTCTTATCCATCTCTGTGGATCCTATTCATCTTTGTGTATGGACCAATTGCATAAACCTAGAATTCATTCTTGATTTCTCTTCTTCATGTCTTCCAAATCCAGCAGCAAGGCTCTTAATGGTCCTGCCTCTGAGGTACCTCTCAAAGCCACCCACTTGGTCATCATCTCTCCAGTCCTCCCTTTGGTTTCAGCCTGATAATATCAAGATATGGGCTACTACAGTCAACTCCAAAATGGTTTTCCTATTTCCAGCCCTGCCTCCATAATCCATTCTGCACAGCTATAGTTGGTCATTTTAAATACAACTGCCCAAAACCCTTTAACAACTCTCTATTTCTTTTAGCACAAACTCAAGTTCTTTCACTGCAGAGACTTTCAGGATTTTACCTCCAAGCACCTTTGTAGTCTTTCCTTGTGTTACTTCCTTCCTTGTTTCCTGCCCTCATACTCTCTGGACTTTGGATAGGTTCTAAACACACAAGGTGCTTTGCAGCTTCATGGCCAATTCACTGGTAGTTCTGTGTACCTGAAACAACCCATCTTGGTTCTGCTCATGGATGGCACCTTCTCGTCCCTCAGACCTCTGTTAAAAATGTGACCTCTTCAGAGAGGTCTCAGTCACTTAATCTCAAATCTGGTCCCTCTTACTGTTGTCTGTCACAGAATGATAGCACTCTTCCAATTCATTAATATTCTGTGTACCTTTTGTCTCTTGCCTTAATTATCTCATCCACCATTGGAATATTAATGACATCAGTGCAAAAACCGTGCTTATTTTGTTACATCTGCAGCACCTAACTCAGTGCCTGGAGCATGAATGAATGAAGTGAAATTTAATGAATTAACAAAACAGTCAGCCTGAAAAAATCTTCTTACTATCTATACAGCTTAATTAGTAACTGACATATGGGAAGTACAACACCATTCAGATCTATTTCAGCAAGAGACCTGTGGTCACAATACCAAGGCAGGGTTTACTACTTTCTTAACAAGAGAGTCTCCACGATCAGTTAGAAGCTAGTTTAAAAATGATCTCTGAGTAAAAATCGAGGAGTGGGATAACTGGGTCAAAAGGTGGGTCCATTCCAAGTATTCTGAGGATTCTCCACACTGCTTTCCAGAGTGGCTGCAACAATTTGCAACTCCACCAGCAATGTGAAAGTGTGCCTTTTTCCCCACATCCACGCCAACATCTATTATTGTTTGTGTTCTTGATAATAGCCATTCTAATTGAAGTAAGATGAAATCTTAGAGTTGTTTTAATTTGCATTTCTCTAATTACTAGAAATGTTGAACACTTTTTCATATATTTGTTAATTGCCTGTATGTCTTCTTCTGTAAAGTGTCTGTCCTGTTCCTTGGCCCATTTATTGATTGGGTTCTTTGTATTTTTGGTGTAAAGTTTTATAAGTTCTTTATAAATTTTGGAAATTAATGCTCTATCTGAAGTGCGTGTGGAAAAGATTTTCTCCCACTCTCTAGGCTCTCTTTTCACATTATTGATTGTTTTCTTTGCTGAGAAAAAGCTTTATAGTTTGAAATAATCCCATTTATTGATTCTTGCTTTCATTTCTCATGCTTTAGGGTTTGTTAAGGAAGTCTGGTCCTAAGCCAACATGATGAAGATTTGGGCCTACCTTGTCTTCTGTTTGGTGCAGGATCTCTTACCCAAAGGACTTAAAATTAGCATACTATAGTAATGCAGCAACATCAATGTTTATAGCAGCTTAATTCACAATAGCTATATTGTGGAACCAACCTAGATGCCCTTCAACAGATGAATGGATAAGGATACTGTGGTTATACATAAATAATCGAATATTATTCGGCCATAAAGAAGAATAAAATTATAGCATTTGCAGGTAAATGGATGGAATTGGAGAATATCATGCTAAGTAAAATAAGCCAATCCCAAAAAACCAAAGGCTGAATGTTTTCCCTGATAAGTGGATGATGATTTATAATGGGGGTGGGGGGTGGGGAGTGAGAGAAGAATGGAGGAATTTAGATTATGTAGAAGGAAATAAGAGGGAGGGTTATGAAAAACAGTGGGAAAAAAAAGATCTCTGCAACCTGGATCCATTTTCCTTTTCTGTCTCACCAACCCTATCTCCTCTCTTCATTCGAGACATAGTTTTGGTTTCTTGGAATACCTATGGGTATATTATTTCTCTTCCTGTGATCCTTTCATTAAGAAGCTCTATCTCAGCTGGGAGAGGTGGTACATGCCTATAATCTCAGTGGCTCAGAAGGCTGAGGCAGGAGGATTTCAAGTTCAAGGTCACCCTCAGTAATTTATCAAAGTTCTAAGCAACATAGCAAGACCTAGTTTATAAATAACACAAAACTAAAAATAAAAAGGGCTGAAATTTTAGTTTAGTTATGAGGTATCCCTTGTTGGAGATGATGCAAGAAAGCTTGAAATGACTGGGTTTTTAGAGCCTTAACCCAATCAGTGAATTGATTTCCTGATAGGGATTAACTGAGTGGTAATTGCAGGCAGGAGGGTGTGGTTGGAGGAGGTGGGTCCATGGAGGCATTCCTTTGGGATATTTATTTTGTCACTGAGCAAAACTCTCTCTCTCTGTGCTTCCTGATCATGTCCTGAGCCACTTTCCTCCACCACACTCTTTTGCCATCATGTTCTGCCTCAGATCAAGCTCTAATAAATGAAGCCAGCCTTCTATGGACTGAGACCTCTGAATCTGTGGGCCCCTAAATAAACTTTTCTTCCTCTAATATTGTTCTTGTTCTTGTGCGGGGGGTCGGGGGGGGGGGGCTGTTGGTGGTGCTCTGTGTTCTTCATGCTGGCTCCATGCTCCAGGGTCAGCACCAGGTTGATGTGGGCTTGAGCTCCCTCCAGAGTCTCACCGAGTTGCCCACACTGGCCTCAAACTTATGATCCTCAGCCTCCTGAGTCAGTGGGATTACAGGTGCTTTTACTTGGTAATTCCTGAGATAAACAGATTCAAAGGATGAGTGAACTGGAACAGTTGAGGCAAGAAGTAGAACAACTATGACATCAGATTCAGGTTGAACCCAGGCCTTGACACATGCTAGGCAGTACTCTAACACTGAGCTCAACCCCCAGCCTCTTTAAATTTTATTTTGAGACAACATCTTGCTAACTTGTCCAGGCTGTCCTCAAAGTTACAATCCTCCTGCCTCAGCCTCCCAAGTAACTGGAATTATAGATGTGCACTACCACGTCTGCCACATTTACCCCCCCTTTTTTTTGTTGTTTTTTTGCACAAAGATGTTAACATCAGATCTTCTATTTTTTGTTGTAGTGAGCAGCACTGAATTCTTTTATATTCAGTTTTATGATAGATAATAGTGTTCATAAGAATAAATTCTTCCTGGGAGTAGATTATTTGAATTTTGAAACTTTGCCTATAAATTTACTGCCATTAGTAGAACTCTTATATTCCCACATGATGTTTTAAGTTTTGGTACTGATTTTTACTACAGTTTAATGGTTTTAATTTTTGGCCCTTAAATCATATTATTAATACTAATGTAAATGCTATGAGGGTAAAAAAATGGTTATTTGTCTACTGCTGTCAAAATGGCAACTAGAAGGTACCTGACATGCCACATTTATCTGACTTTTTACAAGATTACTGAATCAAGAAAGATGGCCTGAATAATGATAGGTCATTTTCATAAAACTTGAAATCATAGGACCTTTTTCAGAATTTAGACGTACACTGCGCTATTTTGGGACATGGCTCAGGTCATCACCCATTTCCAGAAATGCTTTTCATTGTAGAAAAGTGCACTAAATTATTCCTTGCCAAATGAGGTCGCTAAACCCACAATTTGGCTCAGAATGACAGGATCAAATCATATTTTTGTGCAACTAGTTGTGAAACACCCTTACATAGAAATGGTCTACTTATAAATTGAAAGGGCAGGCATAATAATCAGATCTTCCATCTGGTCTTCCTGCAAAGCATTTGTTGTGTTGTATTCAGTAAATATTTTGCGTCTTCTCTTTGCCTAGGGGTATACCTAGCACTGTAGGCAGAAAGTAATAATAAAAAAATAAAAAGGATACTACCCTAACCTTTGGTGGGGGGGTGGATTGTCTTAAATTTAGCATGTATATCAATTCTCTAAGTTTGTTATTAACTGATAAACTTGATTTAAAATGTCTTGCTGGGGCTGGGGGATAGCTCACTCTTTGAGTACATGCTTAGCATGTGCAAGGTCCTGGATTCAATCCTCAGCACTTAAATAAAGAAAATGCTTTGATTTTTAAAATAAATAAATAAACAAATAATTCTTAAAATGTTCCTGTCTATCTTTTGGTCATAGCAGTGAAAAAACTGACTGAAGGGGGATATGGTTAAGTGGTTAAGCACTTCTAGGTTCAATCTAAGTTTCAAAAAAAGAAAAAGAAAGGAAAAGGAAGAAAGGAAGGAAGGAAGGAAGGAAGGAAGGAAGGAAGGAAGGAAGGAAGGAAGAAAGGAAGGAAGGAAGGAAGGAAGGGAGGAAAGAAGGAAGAAAGGAAGGAAGGAAGGAAGGGAGGGAGGGAGGGAGGGAAAGAAAGAAAGAAAGAAAGAAAGAAAGAAAGAAAGAGAAAGAAAGAAAGAAAGAAAAAAAAAAAAAAAAAAGAAAGAAAAAAAGAAAGAAAGAAAGAAAGAAAGAAAGAAAGAAAGAAAGAAAGAAAGAAAGAAAGAGAAAGAAAGAAAGGAAGGAAGGAAGGAAGAAAATCGACTAAAAAAACTAGGTATCCTTTAAATGTGTAAACTACCTATCTGAATTTCTGGGACAGGAACTGGTTATTACTTATCAATATTAGGTTCTAGATATGGTAAGGTAATGACTTATAGAAAACTGGTAAGTTTCCTAAACGATTTTTGTCTAGTAGAGATAAAAATGATTTGTGTTGGACAAAGACGATAGCCCTAGGCCTGTGACCTGTGGAACATTCATTAATTTTTCATCTAATTTAGCAATCTCATTCCAGCATTAGGGTTTTCAAATTCAAAAAAAGAAAGTTCTTGTGGGTATGAAAAAGAAAAATCTTCACTCTCTGCAGTTCCAGAAGTACCATTGGCATTACTTCCAAATGTGGGTCTGGAGGACCACATCTCTTCATTCTCAGAAAACAATGGCACCTTTATGTCCTCTTAATTCTGGCTTCTTGCTGACAATGAAGTTGTTCAGGAGGATTGATCACTGCTTCCTCGAGTCAATCACAATCACATTGTTTTTCTTTTTCCTAGCCCGATTTTGCAAGAGCAAAGAGACCCAAATGATTTGCTGTAGACAGCGTGACTTTCTACCTCCACCTTGCCAGACAGTATCCTCATTCAAGCTTTTTATAAAATAGACTCTCTAAGTGGTACAAGGTCCACAGGGTGACAGCAGGACTGACATTTACAATTCTTATTTTCCTGATTCCCAGAGATGATTCAAGGTCTTCTTCACATCATTGATTAATGAGCAGCCCAAACAACTGCAATATGCAATGATTTCGCTCCTTAACTAACATCGGGATGACAGATAGACACAGGCAGGAAGTACAGAGTGAGGCACTGACTGTCACTACTTTGAGCAGAGACCTGCGTGCTCCTTCAGACTCTGCCATCCTTCAGTATGCAGCCCTGCGTAGGTCACATCATTGCTCTGTGTTCCATCAGCCAAATGTCAAATGCTCTGCTAGTCACCGATTATGGATATAAGCCCCGTTTCCTGACTCTGAGGAGCTTAAAGCCTACTGCCAAAAGCACAAAATAGAAAATTTTAAGTCGAGACTGTCATGAGTTTAAAGAATTTGTACCTGGGATAGGGAAGGATGGGAAGGATGCTTGGGTGTCTAAGCTGTGTTTTAGAGATAAGAAGAATTAGAAGTGAGGAAGGACACGCCGAGAGAGGGGCCTACGAGCACTGGCTTTGGTGTTCAGCATTTTTCGAATGACAGGCAGTGAAGACATCACTCATATTCGACCAGTGGACAGGAGAATGGGAAATCATGTTGTGACAGAAAGGAAACAATGAGGCGACGCTGGAGGGAGGAGAGAGGATGGTCAAGCAGCACCTTCCCACGTCGGCTCACGCCAGTCCTGCTCCTCTGCTCTCTGTCTCTGTCTGTGACATCGCCATCCTTCCAGCTGGGGAAGCCAACTCTGGAAGGCATCCGTGACACTGGCTTCTCTCTGCCATACCCACCCCATCAGTGGGTATTGCAACTCTGTCTGACCGTCTCCCCATCTCTTCGGTTCAAGCTGCGTGTCCCTTTCATGGACTGTGGCTGCAGGTACACACTTTATGGTCTAGTGAAAACCAGTAGTATTCTTTTCAATTCCTTTTTTTCTTGCTGGAGCCCGGATGAACTCAGTATAGCGATGTGCCCGTCACCACCCTGCAGGCATCACTTCTCCAGCCTCCACCCCTGGGTAAAGCTCCTGGTGGTTTTCTGGCTCCCTCCTCATTCCCCGGGTGTCCCCTTTGCTCTTGGGATACCGCAACTGCCTGCTACTCATCGTCTTCTTTTGCCATTGATCTCATTGTCTGGACTACTTTCCTTCTTATCTTCCCTTGATTATTGCTGTAACCCCTCAGATTTCAACTCAAGCGTCACTTCACCATGGCAACCCTCCCTGCCTCCACGCCCAGTGAGTTTCTGTTGTTCACTCTCATATCACAGTGCTTTCCTCCCCCATCACCACTCACTGTTCTGATTGTGCACCTATTTGATTGGTGGAATTCCCTCCAATAGTCTGTACAACCTACGGGAAGAGGGTAGGTCTGGCATTGTCACCATTTAGCCCTACTAATGCATAACAGGCCCCTAATAAATATTTTTTCAATGACTAAATAAGAGAATGAATGAATGAGTGAATGGAGGCCAGGAGTCTGGGTGAACATGAGAGTCAACTGTGACCAAGTCATGACAGACCTTGTGGTCATATAAAGGGATTGGATATAACCCTGTGGGAGACTCTGGATGATTCCCATATTGACCAATGAAATGCAGAGAAAGGCATTAGAGGAGACACTCGGAGGCTCTGTGGAGAGCTATGTGAGGTGGGGAAACTGAGGCAGGGGCACTGGGGTAGGTCTCACTCATCAGTGACTTTCCTTCTCTCTTGCCCTTTATATTCTAGTTTCATACAACAGCAAACACTGCTTTGGACTTTATTTTTCAGTGAGGGGTTCAAGAGTCTTCACCTAAGAATGCAACTTCAGTCCATCATTCACTATCCCATTAAAACCACAGTGGATTTTCACCACATTTTGAGACCAAATGGAGTGGTTGGCTGTGAAACTCATTTGGAGCATCCTGGAGGCTTTCTCAAAGATGAGGTGGTCATATTTCAGAGCAGTGGAAACTCAGGTTCACAAAGTATGATGTGGAAAAACAAGTCAAACATACTAAGACACCAGGGCCAAGAAAGCAAACCAACTTCAGCCAAGAGCCAGCTTGCTCGCTCCTATCCTGCTCCATCAAACCCTGAGTTAAGCTCTTATTTTCGTTTTATGACACTAATGCTATATTTTTGATCCTTAATCTCCTCAAGATCTTGGACACAAACAGCTTCTAGCTCTTTCCACCTTAGACCTATTCAGATTCAATGGTCTCTCTGCTGGGGGCTAGGGAAGGAGTTAGGCTCATCCACCCAGCTCCTGTGAGCAGAGTGACTTTGTGGAGAGAACAAGATGAGTTATTCCCACTACTTTCTGGCTGTCTAACCTATGGCAGGTCACTTGGAATTAGTAATAGCTACTCTATACAGGGTTGATGTGAGAATCAAATGTATTACTGCATGTAATACTTACAAGCATGGCTTATAAAGCCAGTGATAAATGTCACTTGTTAGTATCAGTCTTATTATTCTTGTCATCATTACTGTCATTCTCATTTAGTTCCAACAATAACCCTATACATTTATTACTTTCATGCTCATTTTACAAGTCCTAGGATGAAAACACGCCTAAAGGACAAGGCTAGGATCAGAAAGAGCTGGAGATTTCTTTTAAGAACAAGAAAACAAAGATGGGTGAAGTTGAATGAAGACCGGCGGATCTCAGGTGGCTCTGCCACCAGGGTGGGGTGGGCCTGAGAGTGTCAGGTGACTGCAGGAGAGGCACAGGCACCGTGGGCTGGAAGGCTCGGCTGCCTTCATGGAGAATTTCCTCTCATTCCACTGAGAGATTTAGTGTTAGGTTCACTCTGGAGTTAAAAGCCTATTGATTTTAGAAATTCAGATGGATGGTTTTGTCTTCACCTGCATCTTCTACCTGATATGTGGGTCTTTAATAATCCATGTAGTTGTTGTTCTTTCAGGATAATTGTCAAAAATACTGGCAAAGAGTTTTTAGATTCATTCCTTTTTTTTTAATCAAAGATTTTCCCTCTGATAGTAGATGCATTATTCCTTAGGCACATGGAAAGTTTCCAGATTTTACTTTTTACTGCTTATCTCTTCTTTGTCCACTCTTTCAGTCACCTATGTCCGGCTAGCAGAGCACTGTCAGACTGTGTACCAAATCAAAAACTGCTAACAGGAATTCCAGAGAAATCAATGATTTTTTGACCAATGAAATGCAGAGAAAGGCATTAGAGGAGACACTCGGAGGCTCTGTGGAGAGCTATGTGAGGTGGGGAAACTGAGGCAGGGGCACTGGGGTAGGTCTCACTCATCAGTGACTTTCCACCTCTCTTGTCCTTTACAGAGAAAGCTTACAAAAAGAGAAATATTTGTAACAAAAGCCATGTTCTTGCAAAATCATTTCCTTCTCCCAATTAAGGCTGTTTCTGTAAATTGAGACCTAATTCTTCCAGTCAGCTCCCGATCCCATAAGGTCTCATTCTTATATGCATAGGAAAGGAGAAGTGGGAAGCAAACTGAACTAGCTAGAGGAGATGAGGTGAGAATAAAAAAAAAAAAAAAAGATGAACAAAAGCTAAATCTATTTTTGTTTGCAGAGGAAATAAGGAAAAATATAGTGTGAATGGGGTTTGTTTTAATAAGCTCCAATAATGTCCGGGTTGCTTTACGAAAATGTTTAGCACAAGTCTCTCATATTTATTGCGAGCCAGCGTAATCTCTTTGAAATCCTTTTCATCTTGTGTGTGCTCAGGGCTGCGTGGTCTTAATGCATAAGTAATTACCCTTCCCAAGACCCCTGTGATCAAGTGCACTCAAGAAACAAAATAAGCAAGTACTGCTTGGACTTGTAAGACTTGCAAATAAGAGGCAGGACTTGGGGGAGAGAAATGTGTTTAGAGAAAGCCTATGGGAAGAACTGTGACATTTAATAGAAAATGAGGAAAGTACCCTGAAGACCTTGTCACCTAGCTTGTGTGAAATGCCACACAGTGCAGATGAAAGTTCTATGTAGGGTAAAGTACCCAGCTGAAAATTACCAGCAACACAGTCTCTTACTTGCTTTGTCTTTAATAGGAGCAGACAAAAGCAAGGAAGAGAAAGTACTCAAGATTTTGGAGGTAGCTATCAGATTCTAACATGTATATTTTTCTCTTCAGTGACTAT
Organism: Sciurus vulgaris; assembly: GCF_902686455.1. Lineage (NCBI taxonomy): Eukaryota > Metazoa > Chordata > Mammalia > Rodentia > Sciuridae > Sciurus > Sciurus vulgaris. The sequence goes on from NC_136466.1 coordinate 143,189,334, forward strand.
CCACCAGGTTTTTCTAGAATTGCTCTTGTCAGAGAGTTGAGATGAATGAAGAATTCCCTCTGTTGCCAGTTCTTTACTTTTCAGCACCTTTCTCTTTTCCTAACCTTCCCCAACAACTCCACTGCTGGAAAATCTCCACAATGATGGATACCTAGCCCATACAGTTAGATGATCCAGCCTCAAAGTGGTGTCATTACTGCTTGATTGCCTGTCCTCCATTCTCCTCCTCATCCCCGTAAAGAACTAGGAAGTGTGTGAGATGCTGTACTTTTTGCAATATAACATGTTAGTCTGCCACACTTTCATGGATCTGATGTTGGGAGAAGACATGAGACTCTTAAATTAGAAACAAAAGACATTTTTACTCAGGGCTCATCATACTACATAAGCTTCATATTTCCAACTGACTCTTGTTCCCAGAGGGGTGATATAAGCAGCCTAGGTGGATGATGTGCACACTGTCAGTTTTACTACAGCTACCCCTGTTCCTTAAAGGTGATCATACGTAAACTCATCTCACTTTTGCCACAGAGGATGCCATTACCTTATTATTATGGACTGAAAAGAAAATTTACTCTTTTCTCTGCAGAGAGACTATCTTCCAAGGTTGTTTGCTGTACAACATCCTTGAAAAAAACAAAAGCTATGAGTGATCTTGCTCAGATGATGTGCAGAAACATGAGAGACCCATGGAAAAAATGTGTCCCAACAGTTGCTTTTACAGGCACTGGAATTATTACAGATTTTCTGCTGTATTCTCAAACGTCTGACCCTTTCCCCTTTCATTCCTGTAGTCAGTAGGAGATCTTGCCTGTTACTTACCACAAAACCTCTCACCAACCTCATCTTCACTTTTTTCCTAGCTAAACCCACATATTTTCCACCTTTTCTTCACTTTTTGATGAGTAATGTGCACCCTCAATTTTGTTAATAAGCTTGCTGTGTATAAAGGTATGTGCAATGCCTGAGATAGGAGAGGATTCAATTCTACTCCCTTTCTTGGAGGCATTTGAAGGAATAGGTACACCATTTACAAACAGAAAGTGCTATGAACCAGGTGTGCACAGATGTATTGGCAGGAACCTCGTCCAAATTGGGCAGAATGGGTGAAAGACTTTCCGGAAATGTCCTATTTGAGTGTGTTAAAAGGATAAATGGAGGGATGAAAGGAACACAAAAGCATTTTAGGAAGAAAGAATATTTTAAAGAAAGATAAATGGGAAGACAGCACAGTGAGTAGGAGTATGCGTATTGGAGTGCTAACGCAAGCAATCTAACGTGGCTGGGGTGCAAACAGTGAGGTTGCAAATGAAGGAAGCTGGGCTTCAAAGGTTCTTGAGCCATGGGTCCTGGTAAGGGGAGACTTCTGCTTTGGAAAAAATGAACATCAGCCTGCAAGTGACAAGGATAGATTTGAAGAGGTCAAGGAATGAAGAAGGAAGACAATGGGAGATGCTGTGGTTAACATGCCTAGAATAAAGTTCAGGATAAGGGTAGTAGGCAGCAAAGGTGGAGAGGAGTTCAAATTAGCAGTGAATGAAGAGAGACTGGGTTGCAGAATCTGCAGAGAGAAGAGTCCAATAAGAAGACACTGGCATTTCTCAGTTGGGCAACCAGGTACATGGTGGTTCTTATAATTGGGACAGGATTTACAGGAAGAGCATGTGTTCTAGGGATGCCAAGTTGGTCATGAAGGTGGTCATCAAAAGATTCAGGTACATCTGAACTCAGGAGAGATATGGAATGGTTTATAAATTTTGAAGTAAAAAATTATTTTCAAAAACATGACTGCGATTGAGAGTGAACTAAGCTGTGAATGGGAGGGTAGAAGAACCCCTGGAAGACCTGAGAGGAAGAGGTTGACGGTTTGTAATCTTGAGATCGAGGTCTCTGTCTCTGTTTGCCTCCTCACTTGGGGGAAATGGGTGAGGAGATTGTCATAATCATCTACTACCAATTGCCAAGTCTTTCAAGTTATGCAAAGTAAATAGTTGAAAGAAGACTTCAGTGGCTTGGAAACTACTAACCCTGGACTCCGGACTGCAAATGGATTGATTCTAAACCCTGCTCTGCCAATACCTGCTTTGTGACTTGGTTCAGATACTGTGCCAAATGGTCTGGATTTCCTCACTGTTTAAATACAGAATCGGATATGTGATTCCTAAAGTGCATCAGGGAGATGGGCTTTTCATCATGATGGGAAAATTGAGTGCTGAGTTTATGCTGCAACATCTGGAAAATGACTCTGCATCTCCATTATGGATACATGTTGCTGATACTGAACTTGGCTCTGGATGAGGGAAATTGGGTGTTTGTAAATATCCACTTGACTTAAACAGACACTCATGGATAGTATGACAGTTCTTTCAAAATGCTGATTCAAGCCAATATGTAAAAGAACAATATTAGAAAATCTCAGATCTGTGTTTACCCCGCCAAGGGGATTTTGTGAGCCAAGCTAAAACTGAGCTCCATCTACTTCTGCCTATGTAGCCATCATGACTCTAGTAAGCCTTTTTTTTTTAAATACTGGACCCTCAGCCCAAGTTAGGGCTGCTTCTCCCATTTTTTAAAAAATATTTTTTTAGATGTCAATGAACATTTATTTATTTATTTGTTCTGAGATTCAAACCCAGTGCCTCACACATGCTGAGCAAGCCCTCTGTCAACTGAGCTACAACCCCAGCCTTCTGATAAGCCTTTCTATTCATGGTTACTTAAGTAGAGAAGTTAATAAACTTTAAAGTAGGTATGGGGCTATGTGTGTAGGTGTATGGTTTTGTAATCATATGTTCAATTGTGGTCATTGCAGCAAATAAAAGAAAACATTTTGGTAGAAAACAGGAGGAAAATTGGAAGAAGAAAGATTATTCATTTTTGTGAAGAAGAGTTTTAGACACAGCCATAATACTTCAGGAAGGGCTGTAAAGTATTGTGATTCTCTAAACACAGACATGTTCAATTTTGTTTATTGAAAAACTTATATCCATCACCAATTGAGTACTTTCAGACCATTTGTATTTTCTATTATCTGTATTTCTCTTATTTAAAATGAATACAAACCTGTTTTTTGGTTTATGTCTCTTTATTAAAATGTATGTTTTGTTCCTGTTTTTAGTCTTAATATCTTTTATTTTGAGCTGTTCCCATTCTGTCTGTAGTTCCTCCTTTCAAACAAAGAAACAGAACTTGGGTTGCTGTTGAACAAAGATGTTCCCTTGAACTTCATTGTGTAATCAAAGAGAAAGTTACAAGTCTGAAAAATGGGAACTGACTTCCAGAGCAAGGGAGAGGAACAAATCCAATAGCTACCTTATTAGACTACCTTATTAGAATCCTTCAGGGAAGATTTAACTGTGATGTAAATTGGTATCACCAAGGAAAAGAGAGTAAAGTAAATGCCAGGCCCTCATTTCAAAACCATGACAGACAGCTCAATAATCTCAGATCACAAGTACCATTTAATTCTTGGTTCCTGGAGTGAGAGTTTGTCCTGATGGCCTTGCTTTCTAGCTCCCTGCGAACAATAAAATAGATACTAGAATGGAAAGCCATGGCAGACAGGTGCAATAGCACAGTGACATTAAATTGAGAAGTCTTTCAAAGAATTTCTAGAATCTTACTGATTTCTCTAGCATTTCCTTTGAGCTTCCCTTCCTTGACTCTGGTAGTCTAATCTGTTGAGTGTGACTTTAGCTGTCGCCAAGTGCCACTCTAGTTCATATGACAACCATCAGGAGGATATGGCTGACAGCTGATGAGATCTTTAACTGTCTAGCTTCCTTTAGAATATAATATCTTGGGTTTGATGAGCATTATAGTTCATAATCAGGTACAGGTGTTTATAACCATACTAGGCATTCTTGAGCATCTAAAGAAAGTTTGGTAAGTTTTCAGATTATTTATCATCATCAGGTCTTCAAGACCCACCCATCCACCTCAGCAAAGTAGGGAGTTGTACAGGATATAGAGTCCTTGGAGTGTTAATAAAATAATGAAGGACCCATAAAAGACCTAAAGATGTAAAACAACATTATAGAACCAACCATTTATGTAACCAGTTGCATCCATGCAGAAATATTCTTGTTAGTGATGTGGGAATATATTCGTCAAATATCTAAGGAAATGATATTTTCCTTAGATATCAAGTGAGTCTTGGTAGATTACCAAGTGAGTCTTGCTAAGAGAAATATTAAGATCTAGGCACTGTTTGTGGCTTTGCCACTTGCAGACTATACCAATTCCAGCCACCACAGTAAACATTCTTATCATTTGTAGATGGGAGTTAATCTTTTCTCTCTGAACTACTTACAAAAACAAGTGAGATGAAGTATGTGGAAGTAATTTATAAGACCTATGTGATAAGCACATGGCATATAGATTTATTATTATGTATACCATCACCAGGACTTAGATATATTAGGAAATTAGATAATCTGCAGTTACCACTAGAGTCTTCTCTCATGTTTAGTTTGATTCTTCTTAAATGATGTCCATAAATTTTACTTCTGTTTTATCCCCTTTCTTTCTCTCTGTATTTTTAAATTTAGTTTTTAAGTTGATAAACATTGTCTGTATTTATTGTATACAGCATGATGTTTTGAAATAAGTCTACATTGTGAAATGACTAAGTCAGGCTAATGAACATACGTATTACCTTACATACAATTTGTGTGTGTGTGTGTGCGTGTGTGTGTGTGTGTGTGTGTGTGTGTGTGTATGCTAAGAACACTTAAAATCTGTGCTCTTGGTGACTTTGAAGTCTACAGAACATTGCTGTTAACTAGTCACCATGTCATACAGTAGATCTCTTGAACTTACTCCTCCTGTCTAAACTGAAATTTTGAATCCTTTGACCAACATCTTCCCACATCCCTATCCCTGACCTGTGCTCTCTGCTTCTGAGTTCCACCTAAGTGAGATCAGATGCTATTTGTCTTTCTGTGCCTGGATCATTTCATCCCACATGAAGTCTTCCAGGTTCATCCCTGTTGTTGGAAGTGACAGAACTTCCTTCTTTTGCAAGATTGTCTGATGTTTCGTTGTGCATATATCCCACGTTTCCTTTCTCCTTTACTCCATTAGGAGATGCTTATGTTGATCCCATGTCTGGATATTATGAGCAATGCTGCAGTAAACCTGGGGCTGCAGGTGTCTTTTCAGCATGTCTATTTCATTTTCCTTAGATACCTGCCCAGTAGTAGGATGGCTGGATCATAGGGTAGTTCTATTTTTAATTTCTTGAGAAATTTCCATGCTGTTCTTTATAATGTCTGTCCTAAATTACACTCCCACCCACAGTGTGCAAGCATTGCTTCTCCATGTGCTTGTCAATGCTTGTTATCTTCATTTTTAAAGTTTAAAAATGTGTTCTTTTTTGCTATACATGACAGTAGAATATATTTTGACATATTACACATACATGGAGTACAGTTTCCCATTCTTGTGATTGAACATGATGTGGAGTTTCCCAGGTGGTATATTCACATATGAACATGGGAAAGTTACATCTCTTCATTTTGCTGTCTTTCCTGTTCCCATCTGTCATTGGTTTGATAATAGCCTTTCTAACAGCTGAGATGGTATTCCTTTGAAATTTAATTTATGTTTTTCCTAATAGTGATTTTGAGCACTTTTTCAGATACCTATTGACCATTTGTATGTTTTTCTTTTAAGAAATGTGTATGTATGGTTTTTCCCCATTTTTAGTTGGATTATTATTTCTTGCCATCCAGCACTACGTATGGAAAAGGCCATTTTCCCTTCAATGCACTGCTTTTTTACCTTTGTCAAAAATCCGTTAGGCATGCTAGTGTGGGTCACTTTGGGGATTATCTGTCTGTTCCTTTCACCTGTGTGTCTACCCCTGCACCTGTGTCACACCATCTTGGTTATTATAACTATTAAGTAAACCTTCATTTCAGGTTGAGTGATTCATCCCATTTATTTTTGTTTGTTCAGAATTGTTTTAGCTGATCTGAAGCTTGGGTTCTGCATGTAAATTTTAGAATGAGCCTATGTATGTCTTCAAAAGACTTTACCAAGATTTTGATAGGAATTGCATAAAGATATAGATTATGGGAAAATAGACATCTTACTGCATTGAATCTTTTAATCCATGAACATGGCATATTATTTAGGCCTTTATTTTCTTCACTGGCATTATGTAATTTTCAGGATACAGATTCTGTACCTGTTTTGTTAGTTTTATACTTAAGTATTTCATTGCTTTGAAACCATTGTAAATGGTAATGTTATTTTTCAAATTAATGAGTGTTCTCTCAGAGATCCACCGCCCTCCCCACCCAAAAAAAAAAAAGAAAGAAAGAAAGAAATGTGGGGTTGAAAACAGATTTTAAAGATGTCTGATCATAGCTGATGTCTGATGCTCTGTCTTCCTGTCTGAGGGGGTTGACAACTGAGGCACCATCCCAGTGAAGCCAGTGACCAACTACAACCACAAGTTTCATCTAGGAACATTTGTTCTCATATTTTTAATTGAGAATCCTAGCTGAATGTCCTTGAGCTAGTTCCTGACATCTCTGAAGTCCTCCTCTTATAAAATAAAATAATAATGCTTTTTTAATTTACAAATAATGGTTAGTAGATAGGATTTACTTTAATGAGATAACATATGAAAATGATATATAGTAAATGATCAAGAAATGTTTATTTCCTTTCCCCTTTTCTCCTTTACTTTCTCCATTTTCTTTCCTTTTTCCACTCCACTTCCTTCCTCTTCCTTGCCATTCAGATTCATGCTGCCTCACCAATCCTTTATGGTGGGCGGGCATGACCTGTTCCCATCTAGGGAAGGTCATGGCTCTCCTACAGCCTGGCTGGTTGATTCAGAGGCTGGCTCCTCCATGTTCCTAGTCCCCTGGAATAACTCCTCCTCCTCTTCCTCCTCCTCCGCCTCCATACCTCATTCTGCTAGATGATGTGGCTGATGACAAGGATAATTAATGAAGTCTGTTTCTTCCATTTAAATTCTTTATGTGAAGCAGTTTGATGAGTTTTCATGCATGATGAACCACTTTCTGTATTTTCATGAAGGGTAACTGAAGCCCCTTAGGCTTTGTTTGATTTAAATGCAGTTCTCAGAAAAATATAGAATAGTAGAGAAACAAGCAGATGCAGATATTCTCCCAAAGTTCTTGGGCTGAGCCCATAGTAATAGTCCCAGCTGAGAGTGGGCCAGTGAGGATCTTCATCTTCCTCCCTGAACTAACAACAGCTTGCATAGAAGCCTGGAAGAAGTGCAGCAAGGGAAAGTAATTTCTCCTTTAGATGACTCTCAACTATAGTCCTTCTACAGCCGATTATGCCTTTTTTCTTCTCCCTGATTTGAGACATGCTCATCCATTTAATTTGGAACAATCTTCTTCCCGTCCCCAATGGGAACTGTGAGCCAAATGGATGACTCAGGGACTGTGCTGGACCTCAGAATCACTTGAAAGTGCAGACTGAGGGTATCTACCACAGCATCCTAATTGCTGTCAGATGACCAATTATCCTGCTGGGTTAGAGCCAAGAGAGATTATATTACATCTGTCCTCCACCCACAGATGTCAAACCAAGTTGGAAACCATAGACAAGAAAATCCAGTGCAGCCCCAGCCTTGAAGGATACCTCATGAGTTGAGGAAGCTTTTTGTTGAAAATATATTCATTTTCCATTAGAACTTTAAGTGCCTCTTTAATTGTATTGGTTTAGGATTCAGAGAGCCACTACAAATAGAACTTTAACAGTTGTTGGCCTTTGATAATATATTTTTAATTTCTGTTCAAGGGCTGCTTGTCCTGGTGGTAATTTCTGTCCCAGAGTTCTCCCATTCGGGTTTTTTATTAAATGAAGTCATGAGAACAATAGTGTTTAGAGCAGAGTTAGTCCAGAGAAGTAAGTTGGCCTCTGTCAAATTCTTCCCAAATGTCTATGCACACAGCCTGAGCTCATCTCTCTTAAATGCTTCTGGGGATGCAATGAGTCCTGACCACAGTGAGCTCACCTATGCCAGTCTCTTCCTCTTCTTTCTCCAGCAAGGACTGAAAATAGTTCACCATGCAGAGAAGACATTGTCCAGCTTCTGCAAGTGGCAGAAGAGCATCAATCCCAAGAGTGACCTCAACCCTGTCCATCATGATGTGGCTGTCCTTCTCACCAGGTATGCCAGAGACTATGAGGAACCTGAGGGCAGCAAGTTGGGGAGAGCTAGTAGCAGAAAGACTTGACAGCCACTCACATTTGTGAAATTCTCTCTGTTCTTTGCTGCTTTTGGTCATCAGTGGAAGACGCCACTGTGGCCTAGGCAGCTCCTGATACCCATCACACTTAGCTAATAACAGAGCTCTCCTTGCTGACAAACTGCAGCACAATGAAGATATCATCTTTAAAACTGCCTGCTTTATTTAGCTCTATAATCAATCAAGAAGCTTGTTTCCAGAGCCTCATTAAAGACTCCTGTAACTCCCATTCATATGACCCAGATACACCACTGCTCGGTATTTATCCAAAAAAGTAAAATCAACATACTGCAGTAATACATGCATACCCAGGTTTATAGCAATGCAATTCACAATAACCAAGTTATGGAACCAGCCTAGATGTCCATCAACAGATAAATGGATAAATAGAATGTGATGTAAATATGCAGTGGAATCTTATTCAGTTATAAAGAAGAATGAAATTATGTCATTTTCAAGAAAATGAATCAAACTAGGGAACATCATGTTAAGTGAAATAAGCCAATCTCAGAAAGTCAAGGGTTGTATGTTTTCTCTCACATGTGGAAGGTAGAAAGAAAAAAAGGAGGAAAAAGTGATCTCCTGAAAATAGAAGGGAGACCAGTAGGGTTTCAGGGGAAGGAGGTAGGAAGGGAAAGGGAGGTTCTGGGGAATGAAATGATCAAATTATGTTATGTGCATGTATAAACATGTCACGATGAATCCCACTATTACATATAATTGCAATGCAATCAATAAAAAAAATTTAAAGACTTCTGTAACTCTAAACCAGTGGGATTTCCAATTCTTTATTTTTAAAAAATTCTGATCCTACAATACATATAATCAGAAAAATGAGAGATTACACTCCATTTATGTAAGATCTATCAAAATGGATAACAGCATTCTACAGTCATGTACAACAAAGTAGAACAAATAAAGAAAAGAAAAAAAAAATCCCCAATTAATAAAATGCAACTCTCTCTACAGAAATCTATTTTCTTTTTTAAAGCATAAAGCAAACACAAACTAACTGATGCTGAGAATACAGGGAGCAGATCTTCCACTGAATAGGCAGAATGGTTTGGTTACACCTTTCTCTCTTTTACCCCTATAATGATATAGTTCTATTCTGATCACAGATAGACCTTATGGTGCTAATAAAAACCATCAAACCTTCCAGGACTCATAATCATGAAAAGCTAGTGAATTTTCCTGGTCAACCCAGGTCCTTTGAAGTCTATGTTTGCTTACTTATGCTTCAAACATTCATTGAGCACCTACTATATGCCAGACACTATTTTAATCTAGACAAAAGAAGAGTTTACATTCTAAAGGGGCTAAATTAGTTCTCTGGGCACCCTATGCAGGTTTGGAGACATCCATAAATTCAAAAATATATAGCAGAGGAAGCCTCTTGGCCCTGCTCTTCAGAGAACCAGAGCCCCTGTGCTTACATTCCACATCCATACCAACCTGTTCCCCAGGGGAGCTACTGATCAGCCCAAGGTGTCACACAGAACCTAAGGAGCCTACTATTATAGGTTTATGCTAAAGACTTCCCTGGAAACATATATGCATTTAATTAGGGTTTAATAATTTCACTTGAAGAGTGCTTTTGATGGTTGAAGTTCCCAGTCAGAGTAAGGCAGACGTTTGGAGAGTGTGGGGACTGGTTTTCATCTCTTGTGGATATTCTTTGCACTGGGTGGTTACAGTGCCCAAGTGTTCTGGGGAAGCCTGTCCTTCACAGGACAATCCATTCCCAGGACCTTCTTAAAAGTGGAGAGACTTTTAATTTCTAAAATTCTCAACCTCAGCAATGTTGGCATTTGGGGCTGTATAATTCTGTTTTGTGGATTGTTGTCTTACATGTCGTGATACACTTAGCAGCATCTCTGACCTCTGCTCATGAGATGCCGATAGCATCCTTTTCCAAGTCGTGACAACTGAAACTGCCTCTAGGTGTTGACACATGTCCTTTTGGAAGGGTTTAAAAGCAAAATCAATTCCCACCCAAACCATTTTGAAAACCAGTGGACTGAAAAAATTAGTGGGATCTGGGAGAAAAGGAGATGTGAGACTGAGCTTAGCCAGTTCAGACTATTCTGAGATCCACATTAACAGAGTTCTCTAAAGAGCTGTGTTCAAGAGAAGGTGGATTTGACTTGGAACATACTCCATGTGTTCTGCATGTGCAGCTAGTATCTGCATGCCAAGGCATATTTTCTCTTACATCGTGTCCCTGGTGCATGGTGGAGGTAGAGCTACTCTCCTTGTTGAAGCTGAGGCCCCTTACCTGCAAGAACTGTATTCCTACAGTGTTTTATTACCTCCTCCCTCCTTTAATGCTAGACACTTAGTAGGCTCTCCATGCACAGTTATCTAATGGACATGACTCTTTCCATATCAAAGTGAGAAAGTCAGTGTGTTGGCAATGCATGCCACTCATGTTTTCCTAGCAAGTCCCTGAAGACCTGCAATTTTTGAGTGAAATAGTAACAAGTGCATCCTGCAGAAAAGATGGGAGCATAGCTGATTGTTTCTTCTATAGAAATATTTAAATGCTTGGGTTGTATGACCTAGCTATCCAACAATGAACCAGGCAGCAGTTGCTGCCAATCAGGGCAGGACTTAATCTGTGTTGTGTGTGCTGGGAATGAGCTGCTCCCTTCGTTCCAGCTACTGTTGTCCAGATAGATACCCCTCACACAGGTTCTCACACCGTGGGTCTTTTCCAAGGCCCAAAGGACACAAAAACAGGAGACCACTTGATGTTAAAAATGAGGCCTACACAACCCCACTAACTAAGGATTCAACTAGCTAAAGCTCAGGACCTCATTGGTATTCATGCTAGTCAAGAGGCATTGGCCAAGAGCTCTTCATATACTGCAGAAACTCAAATGCCTAATTAGCCACTCTTCCAAAACTCTTGTCAGTGATTGAAATAATCTGTGACAGAATGAGAGCACATTTTGATACTTAAAAACTGTAACTATTTTTTGGTGAGGTCCTAGGAGCCATTCCTTTCTTTTTCCAAGGTCAGACAATAGTGAATTTCTGGTTCAAACAAGCAGCAAGATGCAGTGGAGTTTGGGGGGTGGGGCGGTGTGCACTCCCTCAGTTGTGAACTGTTGACGGTATACTGGGGCTAGACAAGTGATTTTGATTTTTGTATAGATTGGTAGAAACGATTACCTTTTTCATAAATGAGAAAAAGTTCTTCAATGAGGTCTTTAAAAATGTTTCTGTTAGTGTCCCAGAGTTAAATCTAATAGTGGGGTCCATCCCAGCACAATCGTACATGCATGGAATAAGATGCAGTCCACCTCAATCCCCAGTACTCCCTCCCACTCTCTCCCTCTCCCTCCCTCTTTCTCCCCCTCCCCAACTTCACTTCACCACTCCCTCCTTCATTCATCCACTCCACTTTCTCTGAATTGATGCTTTGTAGGTGGAATTCACTGTGGTAGATTTATAAATCTACCACATAATTTGGTCAATTTCATTTCAGTTCCCTCCTCTTCCTCTCTCTCCTCATTTCCCCTTAATCTCTTCCTCTACTCTATTGATCTTCCTTCTATTATAATGGGGTCTCCCCCTTTTCCTCCTATTTTGCCCTAGCTTCTGTGTATGAGAAAATATTCAACCCTTAACTTTCTGAGTGTGGCTTATTTCTCTTAGCATGATGTTCTCCAGTTCTGTTCTTTTACTGACAAATGCCATGATTTCATTCACTTGGCTATTGTGAATCATGTAGCTATAAACATTGATGTGGCTGTATCCCTATAGTATGCTGATTTTAGTTCTTCTGGATAAATACTGAAGAATCAGATAGCTGGGTTAAGTGGTGATTCCATGACTAGTCTTTTGAGGCATCTCCATACTGCTTTCCAAAATGGCTGCACCAATTTGCAGTTCCACCAACAGTGTGTGAGTCTACCTTTTTCTCCCCATCCTCACCAGCATTTGTTACCTATTATTTTTATTCTTTATAATTGCCATTCTGACTAGAGTGAGATGAAATCTCAGTGTCGTTCTGATTTGCATTTCCCTGATGAGTTTGAACAGAGAACTAAGGAGGACCAAAATGAAGTTTCGTTTTGGGAAAACCCCAGTCACTTCTGATTATCCCTTCCATAGTTAAAAGCTCAAATTAATGTTAATTTTCAATAAAATCTTCTCTTGTTGGTCAAATCATTTAATTTGGCATCCAGAGATCAAGAATAAAAGCAACTCAAAATAAAATAATTAAACATTTCCCCACAGTTTTTAAGTGTAAAGGAAGTTCTGTAATTAAGAGATAAAATCAGAATAAACTAAATGAATTTAAAACTGCTCCCTTTATTCACATGGGCTTTCATAATTTTAAGCATGTTTTCAGATTATATTGATGTAAATTTACACCTAGACATGTTTCCAGGAAGGAGGTTTCTTCCAGATGTTTTTTGGGGTCCCTAAAACATCTCTGTTGTCTGCTTTCAGAAAAGACATCTGTGCTGGTGTCAATCGCCCCTGTGAGACCCTGGGTCTGTCCCATCTGTCAGGAATGTGCCAGCCGCACCGCAGCTGTAACATCAATGAGGACTCCGGACTCCCTCTGGCTTTCACAATCGCTCATGAGCTGGGACACAGGTAAAGGAAGGGCCAAGGAAGTTGAGATGTGCTTGCTGTGTTCATGCAGCAGGATCAGTAGAAGGAATGAAAAGTACCTTAAACTGGATGTTGGGAGACGTGGCTGTTGTGTGGTTTGAGGCTCAACCTGCTATTCCTCCACTTCTCCATCTGTAAGGTGGGAAAAGAGCACACCTCACAAACTCCTCCGTCTTCTCTGCCCTGACCGCTTGTACCCATGTATTACCAAGACCACCGCAGCTCTCTGACTTAGAATGGGGTGAGAGGAGACAAGGAGACCAGTTACTGCTGAATTAACTCAGTTGTTTAATTAAGGAATAACCTCTGATTTGTTCTTAGAAAATGGTAATATTAATATCACTTAAAAAGTCACAAGCCTGATGTTTTTGAGTCCTTACTGCATGCTACTGTGCTTTTCATTGTGTCATTGAATCTTCTCAAACAACTTATGAAGTAGATACTGTTGCTAACTATTGTTAACCTCCTTTGACTTTACATGTATTAAAGGAAAACATGAAATAAATAAGAAATTGAAACAACTTGGAAAGAACATTAAGTGAGCTTCAGTTAACAGGATACCAAAATTGTTGCAAAATATAAATGTGTGAATTTGATTTGGTGAATCTCTTGAAGACAGGTTTCAGAATGTTTGAGTGGAGGTATAATGAGGATTCTGAATGAGCCAAATATCAAAGTTTCCACGGGGGAAGATCTTAGCTTATTTATTTAAAACTTCATTTTTAACTTGTAGACAGTAACTGTTCTACTTCAGCCAAACATCATAGGAGGAGGAAACAAAAAACAAAACCCCCAAAACAGCCCTGTGGCCTCCTGCCTCTGCGAGCTAGCAAAGCCTGTGTGGGGAGCCAAGACATCCATCCATGCCAGGCTATAATGAAGTTCTCAGCACTGCTACTTGGGTATTTAAAAAGTCACGTAAGGCACAGGGACGCTCATCCTTGCAGGGCAGCAATGAGCACTCCGCCCTCTTGTGTCAGTGCGGTGGTTGTGGGTACCGGAAATCCCACTCGCTCCCCGTCAGGGGCACAAGTCAGTAGTGACACCCCTGATAACACAGCTATCCAAAGAGCTTTTGTGGGAAGCCTGAGTTTGTACTTTCAGTATAAAACCTATAAAGAAGAAGAATCAAATGGACTTTGTGGAACCTAAAAAATGCAATCATCAAAATAAAAAGCTCAGTGAATGTGCTCAAAAGCAGAGTAGAGGGGACACAGAAAGGAATCAGTGAACTGGGAAACAAAGGAATAAAAATTGTGTGATCCAAACAAAGAGAAAAAGACTACAAGAAATTAAGTTCAAAGTCAGAGCAGAACTTCAGAGACCCATGAGATTAGAACAAAATGTCTTATATGTGTGTCAACAGAGTCTGATAGAGAGGACAGAGAATGGGATTGAAAAAGTACCTACAGAACACATGACTGACAACTCCCCAAATTTGATGAGACACACACCTGTAGATTTAAAAAGCTGCGAAAAGTCCCAAATGGGTTAAAACTAAAGAAAATCCACACCGCCAGTCATAATTAAACTTTGAAATCGGAATACAAGAAATCTTGAAAGCAGTCGGAAATGTTTATGCAGCTGTAGGAGGACACACAACTGGAATGACAATAGGTGCCCCTCCACAGACGATGGAGACTCAGAGGAGGTGGCACAATATTTTTCAAATGCTGAAAGAAAAGACCTGTCATCAACTGAGAATTGAAAACCTAGCAAAGCTTCACTTTATGAAGCTAGTATTACTCTGATACCAATATCAGACAAAGACAATAAGAGGAGAAAACTAAAAAATCATATCCTTCATGAATATGAGTGCAAAAATTTTTTAAATATTAGCAAGTATAATTTAGCAATATATATTTTTAAAAAATGATATGGACACAATGATTGAGAGGAATTTATGTCAAGGGTATAGGCTGGCTCAATATTTGACAATCAGTGTAATCTGCCATAGTAACAGGCTAAAGAAGACATATTCATTTCTCAGTAATGAAATTTAGAGAGTTCAGAAGGTTTTTGTTGTTGTTGTTGTTTTGTTTTTTTTTTGTTTTTGTTTTTGTTTTTTTTAATGCTCAATGCCTAAGAGCTTTCTTTGGTCTTAAGATTTCTAAGCCAGTGATCTCTCCTCCTTCCTCCCGATTTTGTGATTTTAGTTCTGTACCCTTATCTTAATGATGTTATTTTTTTCTGGTCTTTTTCTTTTTTTTTTTTTTTTTTTTTTTTTTTTTTACATTAAACCATTCCAATGGCTTTTAAAAATATATAGGTAGAGTATTTTAAAAAGAAATGACATGATCACAACTGATGTAGAAAAAGCACTTGACAAAAATCGGTACCTGTTTATTATTTTAAAACCTCTCAGAAATAAAAATAAACTTTCTTAACTTGATAAAGAATATCTCCAAAAGATTTACAACTTGCTGATACTTAATAGTGAAAAGACTGAATATATTCCCTAGATCAGAAACAAGGCAAGTATGCCATTCTCATCACTTCTTAATCTACATAGTACTAAAAGTTTCAGCCAGTGCAATTAGACAAGAAAAGGAAACAAAAGGCATACAGATCAGAAAGGAAGTAATAAAACTCTCCCTGCTTGAAGAGAACATTATCTTATGTTTGGAAAACTCCATGGAACACACACACACATACAACCTACAAAAAGGAGAATAAGTGAGTTCACTAAGCTCACAGGATGCGATATAAATACATAAAATCATTTGTATTTCTGCATATTAGCAATGAACAGATGGACACTGAAATGGGACTGAATTAGAACAAATCATATCCCATGCTTTTATAATTATGTCAAAAGGAATCCTATTGGTACCATGGCAGAGAAGATTCAAAAGAATATGAAGATGGCTCCTGGTGCAGTTGTATGTATAGAAAGTAAAATCAGAGGAGATGTAACTATAAGACCGAGGATGGTGATTCAACCCAAAGCATGAATTATTGCCGAAGCTGCACCAATAGAGATTGGTGAAGGTAACCTGATAGAAGAACAGGCCCTCATCATAAATGCTCATCCAGATAATATCACCTCTGACACTGAAGATCCAGAACCCAAACCTATGATCATTGACACCTGTCTCGTCCCATGAGTACAATGAAGACTCGGCTCTCAGATGGAGCTTTAAGGTCTTTATTTTTATGGGAGAGCTCTGAGCCGAGTGCCTGGTTCTTCTTTCTCCGCCGCCATCTTCTTCTTCTTCTCGCTGGCAGCTCTCTCTCTTCGCCGTGGAAAGTACGCAGCTTTATAGGATGTAACAGCCAATCACCGAACGGGTCAGGCGTTTGGCTCGTGGACATTTAATGGTGGGTAATGAGGACATGTACTAATCACGAGCTAAGGACGGACGTGGAAGAGATCAGTCAGCCAATAGAAAGCACTTCCTTAGAGTTGTTTTTCTTTGTGGTTGGGATTCTCGGCGCCATGTTAGGGCGAGGCCAGCTACCACTGTGGGCCCTACAGGGCAGCGGCCTCCAACAGACACCAACAATGTGTTTGAAGTTAGCTGTTATTCCTGTGCCATGAAAATGGGGGATAATAATGTCATTGAATCAAACGGCATATGTAGGCAGAAATGTAATGTTGACAAGTGGTTGCATCATTGGGGCTTGTTGCAACCTAAATACTTTTGAAGTCATCCCTGAGAATACAGTGATCTATGGTGCAGACTGTCTTTATTAGATGCAAACTGAGTGACCACAGCCCCAGACAGTACAGTTGGATTTCTTGATGAAAATCTTGCCAAATTATCACCACCTAAAGAAGACTATGAAAGGAAGCTCGACTCCAGTTAAGAACTGAGAATAGTGTATATCAAGATAACGTCCCCTCTTTGACTACTGTCTTTTGAAAGGGACACAGTGTCTGTACATTCTTAGCAGCTCACATAATAATATGTGTTGACTTTGATAAAACTGACAGAGGAAAGTAATGGATTTCCATTGTAACTCTCCATTATAATTTATATAAAATGTATTATTTTCCTATGCCTTTGCTCCTATCTGATAATTTACAGATTCATTTTTTTCTTTTGTTACATAAAATGTTAGCCACAAATTGATTATGCAAAAGACTACAGAAATGACATGTGGTTATGTATTTACATTCTAGCATATACTAAACTAAATAAAACTGCTGGTGACAGAAAAAAATGAATCCTATTGTTATGTATATGACTAAAAAAACCCAATAAAAGCCCTAAAAAAATTCAATGCCTTCTACAATCACTCAAAATTTGATTTTGGACTTTTTAGGTTTCTAGAACTGTGAAGAAATGAAATTCTGTTATTGTACGTCACCAAGTTTGTGATAATTTTTTTGGTAACCTTAGGATACTAATATGTCATACATTCAACAAGAGACTAGTAGCTATACAAACAACTTTCAAAACTCAATTGTAAAAAAATACAATTAGAAAATGTGCAAAAGACTTCAATAAACATTTCACCAAAAGAATGCACAGATGGCAAATATGTTTAGTACATGAAGCAATGTTGAACATCATGAGCTATCAGGGAAATAAAAATTAAAACCACAATGATATAACACTACACACCTACAAGAATGACTAAAATAATATGGTATAACAAATCCCAATATTAAGTATAACTATAATATACTAGTATTACAAAGACAGAAAAAAAGAATGACAAAAAAATTAGTTATGACATCAAATGTCAGCAAAGATGCAAAGAAAGTGGATCATACCTCCATTGTTGGAGAGAAGATAAAATGGTACAAGCACAATAGAAAACAATTTGGCAGCTTTTCTAAAACTAAACCCACAATTGCCATATGACCCAGCAATTATACTACTGTCTTTTATCTAGGAGAAGTGAAGATTTATTTTCATATAATAATTTATACATGAATGTTTGTGGAAGCTTAATCATAATAACCAAAACGAGGAAACAACCCAGGATGTTTTAACCCATCAGGGTAAATGGTTGAGAAAACTGTGATGGGTACACATCATGGGACACAAGAGAAAGGAAGGAACTACTAATACATGCAACAACCTTGGTACCTTTTCAAAGAATGATGGTCAGTGAAAAATTACCATCACCAAAGTTGACCTACTGTACAATTCCATTTATAAAGCATTATAGAAACAAGAAAGTTATAGAAATAGAAAACATTTTGGGATTTGAGGGAGGGGAGAGTATGTACAGCTATAAAGTGCAACATGAGGATTATGTGGTGAGAAAACGTTCAGTTTCTTGAGTGTATCACGATCAGTATCCTAATTGTGTTATTGTACTACAGTTTTGCAAAATGTTCCTATGGGGGGAAAGGGGCAAAAACATGCAATTATTTCTGTATTATTTCTCACAACTGCATCTCAGTTTGCAGTTATTCCAAACTAAGATTTTTTAAAAGGTAATTTAAAAAAAATGGCATTGGACCATGTGCAGATGACCTAAAACATTCTTTTAAATGGCAAAAACAGAAAAAATGGGGCTGGAGTTGTAGCTCTGTAGTAGTGTGTTTGCCTTGCCCGTGTGAGGCACTAGATTCAATCCTCAGGACCACATAAATAAATAAAATAAAGGTATTGTATCCATCCACAACTAAAAATATTATAAAAAAAAAAAAAGAAAAAATGAAGGAAGGAAGGAAAACAAATGTTTAGAGTTTCTACCAAGTAAGAAAAACTAATAGAAGATGCATAAGCTTGATTTAGAACACTGGAATAAATGTTTTAGTAAGACCCAAACCAAAGGACTGAAGACTTCAGGAGTTTTCTGAGAAGCTTTTGCATGTGGGAAAAGATGCTTCTGAGTATTTAGCTCTTTTTTGGCCATATACTTCTAATTAGCTCTGCACCAAACTGAGAAATACTGGGAAAAATCAATGAAATGATCTGAGACAGCCCAGAGAAAGAAGATGTAATGCACTAATATCCTAAGAAGACACTCATTGGAATTTACTAGCAAAGATACCTCACTGTTTCTTGGAAACTTGTTTGTTTCATCACTGATTATATGTAATGCAAAAGAGAAATCAAACTAACTCACCTAAGTATGTGTAGGTGAATGCTTTCACTTATTTTGAGAGGAAATTTAAAAATCCATTTGTGACAGCCCAAGGTGATGTTAGTCATCCATCTCTAAGGCTTCATGCCACCTTTGTTAGTTCCTAAGTGAATTACCGAAACAGAAAATAGAATTCCAGAAGGAAATTTAAAACCTATCTGAGACATTGAAAAACAAACTATTTCTACTGAAGAGCAGTTTCTGAATTAGCCACGTGGCTCTCACAAGTGTGTAGTTGAGGTAAAGCCATGCATACAACATTCCCTGTACTTCTGTGTTCAGAATTAGCTATACCTCTCCAACTTCAAAGTCTGACTTTTAAATAGCTCCTCCTATACAAAAGAGTTTTCTCTGGGTTATTATCACCTTGGAGAAACCATGACTTTTCTCCCTGTTTAATGCCTGCTTGCTTGATATTTTGTGCTTTGTGTCAGCTTCGGCATCCAGCATGATGGGAAAGAAAATGACTGTGAGCCTGTGGGCAGGCACCCGTACATCATGTCCCATCAGCTCCAGTATGATCCCACTCCACTGACGTGGTCCAAATGCAGCAAGGAGTATATCACCCGCTTCTTGGAGTAAGTGACGGTACATCTTATAACAGCCTCACTTGGGTTTCTTGAAATTGGAAGTTGCATTGACTTTTACACAGAGGAGCTGATGCCAGGGAGAGACTTGGTTCCATCCCCCAGGCCACAGGATCAGGGCAGCACCACAGGGGTGGATTCCTCCTTTGCTTTCTGACCCTGAGATTTAGGTGGGTTCTGCCCTGTAGCCACAGCCAAGTGAGCATCCTGCACTGCCTGGCTGCTCCCACTCTAAGTTGGTTTCTTATGATGTGACTGAGAATTAAGTTTGGGGAACAACCAGCACCAGGAGTGTTTAGCCAAACCTTCTTGGAGGTAAGATAATGACTTTACAATTTTCCCACTGCTTTTATTTCCTAGAAAACAACTAGACTTATGGTATGGGGTATGATTTGCATTTCCTTTAAGTCCCTTCTTAGGCCCAGAGGGTTCTCTGGCATGTAAAAATAAACTGTCTTGAAGGACAAAGAGTGAACTAGAAGAATGAAAGTTTTTATTGAATGAAACACTGAAGCGAATATCATAAATAATTGCTCTCATTTCTATTAACTTGTTTGCAGCCGAGGCTGGGGTTTCTGTCTTGATGACATTCCCAAAAAGAAAGGCTTGAAGTCCAAGGTCATTGCCCCTGGAGTGATCTATGATGTCCATCACCAATGCCAGCTCCAGTATGGCCCCAATGCTACCTTCTGCCAGGAAGTTGAAGTAAGCATTGGGTATCTTGGTGCTCTTAGTGGATACGTACAGAGCTTGAGCTCTCTAGCACACTGGAAAAAGGGCCAGGGAAATACTTGGAAATTGGAGGATCCAGAAACAGAAGGTTTATATTTATGGCAAGGTATAAATATGCTTATATTCATAAAAAACAGAAGATTTAAATTTGGGGTCATT
Source organism: Sciurus vulgaris (assembly GCF_902686455.1). Taxonomy (NCBI): domain Eukaryota; kingdom Metazoa; phylum Chordata; class Mammalia; order Rodentia; family Sciuridae; genus Sciurus; species Sciurus vulgaris. The sequence goes on from NC_136466.1 coordinate 143,209,738, forward strand.
TATATTCTTCGATCCTGCCTCTTTGGAATTCTGGAATCTACAATTTTTTGCAACCAGATGGTGGTTGAGACAGTTCCTTGAGGATTTTCAGGATTCACAGTGATTCATGCCTGTCAACCCCATAGCAACCAGCACAATACCTAAAGTTGTCCAAGGTAGGAATATGATTCATCTCCAATTCATTCTTCTCCTTTATTTTCAATATCCAAATGATAAGTCAAGCCTTGACATCACACCCTCTGAATAGTTCTTGATTACCCCAGCTACTGTCTTGATTCAATCTCTCATTATCTTTCCTTGCTATTTTAACTCTTATCTAGTATCTCTGCTATTCAAATTGTTGCTCTGGTTGCTTTAAAAATACACAAATATAGCCAGACATGGTGTTACATGCTTATAATCCCAGCAATTTGAGAGACTGAGGCAGGAGGATTGAAAGTTGGAGGCCATCCTGGGCAACTTAGCAAGGCTGTGTCTCAGAATAAGAAATGAAAATGTTGATTATGGTAGAACACACCTGGTTTCAATCCCCAGTACCACAAAATAATAATAACAGGGATTAATTATTTTAAAACCCACAAATATAACCATGACTTTACTTGGTTCTGAGAACCCCACAGACCACAGGATAAAATCCTACCTCATTGTGTGGCACTATTCTATGATTTGGATCCTGCCTACTTCTGGAACTCAACTCTTAATGCAAAAGTCTAGCTATTGACATGCAGATGACAAGACGACAGTTCTCACTGAATCCTTGCCAGGTGCTATGCTATATTTTGAATGAGATGAAAAAGACAAACCCTCAACAATTAATAAGACAAAGTCTCTGTCTTCAAGGAGCTCATGGAGGCAAAGGAAATCACAAAAATGTCAACATAGTGAAATAAATGCAAAAAGAGACATTGAAAGAACTTAGAGGAGGAAGTAAGAAACCACTTAAAACAAGCAAAACTTAACAGAGAAGGTAAAGTTGGTGCAAAACACCCTCACCCTTTCTTCTAACTGGTTACCAAGTGACTCCAGTTGTAAATATCTCTAAAATCCATCTGTGCCTAGTTGACTATAGTGGTTACCTTATTGGTCTCCTTCCTAAAACCAATTACCCCACCCTCTGTTTTCCTCCACCCACCCAAATGCAGCCAAAGCAACTTTATAAATGGAAATTCAATTGTGTTCCCCTCTGATTAAAGTAGGTCACAGATTCCCCATTCCCTTACAGTAAAGTTTAATTCTCTAAAATGACTTTAAAATATGCTCAGGATCATATTCTCTAATTACCTGGACTTACTCTTAAAATATTGTTTTAACCTTCTATACTTTAAACCAATAAATACTCTGATTATGTGTTTATTAGACTTCATCACTAATCTTTCGTATTTTAGAAATTATCCTTATTTGCCATCTTTTTACATGTTTATCTTCTAAATTGCTAGTTTTCTCTTCAGATATGTCTTCTATTAAACTGTCCATTTGTATTTTAATCTCATTTATTATATTTTTTACATCTAACAGTCTATGGCTATTTTTCTAAATTTTTTGTCATTTTTATGCTATCTTATTCCTGATTTAGCTCTTTAATGTGACCTTTTATTGCTTTAAGCATTTATCACTCATTTATTTCATAATTTATGCTGGATAATTCCAGTGGTCTGGGTCTTATGTTAGTCTGTATAGGTAGGGCTTCTTCCTACTCTTAGTTATATGTTATCTCCTTCTGTGATTTTTACTTTTATTATAAGATCTTGGTTATAAAACTTCATATTGGGGTTTTCTTCAGACCTTATATGATTGGCACATTCTAAGAGAATTGACCATTGCTGAGTCAACTTAAAATAAATTATTGATTTTTGTTTTGTTTTGTTTTGTTTTGACTATGTGGGCAGCATGAGGACTAGTGTGGATTTAAGCTCTCAGGGGTAACAATTTACCACACCAAAAGTTGAAAGTCAAAGCAGGCACGTTTTCTGACTGTGTACCAAGATAATTTTAGTTCACCCTTTCACTTAAGAACCAATCTTTTGGGGTTCTGGCTTTATATGGAGGTGTCCAATAAGATATATATTGAATATACATCTCTAATAATAACTATCTCCAACTTCCAACCCTGCGTCTACTCTAAGTATTGCCTGCCGTATTAAAGTGCCTAGTAAACCTACGATCTAGATTACTTGCTTTCTATAGCTAAATTAACACTTCTGGTACATTTTTAGCCTTAGTTTCTTGCCAACTGAAGGATGCACTTAAAATATTTAGAACAGTTTATCTACAGTTTTAGAAGTTTTATAGAGGTAAGAATTTTCAGGTGTCTGTTGCGTACTGAGAAAACATCACTCCATCTCCTTCTGGTCAAGTCCTCCTTTACACTCCACGTTCATTCACACTGAACTGCCTCCATTCCTTGAAAGTGCTGGGTTCTCCTCTACTTCCAGAACTTTGCACATTGTGATATCTCTGCTTTATCACTCTTACTTGCCATCTAGGTTTCAGTTTAAACCATTTGGGAATCATATCCTATTATTTGACAAAGTCTTTTTGTAGATTGTATTGCAGTTTCTTGTTTACTTATCTAGACCCTTCTCCACTATGAGCTTTCTGAGGAAATTTTTGTTCACTCAGCAGTGCCTGGCACGTAGTAGCAACTCAAAAGGTAAATGAATAAAGACCTCATATCCCTGCATATTGCAGCTAATAATAATTTCCTTTATTAAAAGACCTGAAATACAAAATGTAGCAGCATCCATCTTTATTATAAATTTTCATTTTGAAACAGTTTAAACTCCAAAGAAATTGCAAAACTGGACAGAGTTTCTGTGTATCTTTCACCCAACATATCATCTTTTATAAAAGCATAATAAATTTACAAGTAAGAAAAGAAATCCTCAGGGAGGGAAAAAACCTAGAAGTGAAGAGAGGCAATAAATTACCGATAAATTTTCATATTTTAGTTGTAAGTAGGAATGATAAAATAAATACATAAAAGAACAATTGTGTTTAAAAGATACATTTAAAGCAGATATGAAGAAAAAATGTAACTTTTAGAAGTGAAAACACAGTTATTGTTTTAAAAATTCAACAATAGGATTAAACAGCAGACTTGATACAATTGAAGAGAAAATCAGTTCACTGATATTCAAAGCTGAGAAGATTACTTCCCCTTCTGCTTGAGTGTTTCTCAGAGGCAAGTGGTCAGAGAGGAAAGTTCTTCAAATTTCAAATACAATAAAATTAAGAGAGAAAAAATGGAGATGAAGTTTACACAAGAAGGGCAGGATAGGAAACTTTATCAACAGCATCTGTGGATTACAGGAGGAGAAGCAAAAGCAGGATAGGTGAAAACTGAGAATTTTCTAAAATTGTTTAAAGTCTGAAATCTAATGTTGAAAAAAACTATTCAATGTAGATTACAAAAGTGAATAGAATGAGAGGAGATGGGAAGATAGAAAAAAACCTAAAAGGTAGATAGAGAAGTAGCTGAACCATTTTAGATAACACATAAGCCACCTATCCATCTTTTGTCATTCTTTCAAGAGTAGAAATGACAGAGAACATGCAGGTTCCTCCCTAAAAGCTAAATCAAACTGATTATTTTTGGGTAATAAGTAAACAAACTGAAGGGTTCTGAGTGGGATAGTTTCCATTTCTTTCAGTGAGTGGCTCAAGTTATAACCACTCCAGCTACCAATACTTGGATTTGCCTGTAATGGAAGAGATCATCAGTTACTCCGCCCAAGGTAGAGTGCTAGATATTGTCCCAAACATATAGAAGAATAGTCTCAACTCTTAAGAAATGGGCTTTACCTCTCATTTCCATATTGCCTAGTGGGGTCTGCAGACCATGATAAAGACTAAGTACAGTTTGGACTGAGACTCTAATGGTTGCTTTCATTAATTCTTATCCACAAGCAACAGTGGCATTTATTGTGAGCGTGTGTATTTTGCCACAATTATGGAAATGCTGTTGTGCAGATTTTGAAAATATCAAAAAAGTTCCATCTCACATTTGTTTTCCAGAATGTTTGTCAGACACTGTGGTGCTCCGTAAAAGGCTTTTGTCGTTCTAAACTGGATGCTGCTGCAGATGGGACAAGATGTGGTGAGAAGAAGGTGATGTGTGAGGCTGAGGAAGGAAGGTGGGAAGGCGGGGGGCATTGAGTTCTTGGAAGGAGCTGGGGAGAAGACCCTGGAGGGGTGAGGCTCTCTTTGGAGAACAGTGAGTGGAGGTCACATAGATCAGCCAGGGGAAAGGATTCTGTCCCATCTTTCCCTGATAAACCTCTGTGGAGTTTGGTCAACATCATCTGCTGGCTTATTATCAACCATTCTTCATTTTCACATTTCCCCCCTCCAAACGGAAGATTGGAAAGGACATGCCAGTGGATTTTTCTTTCCAAAAAATGTCAGATTTGGTCAACTTATAATCATCTTTCACATTACCTGACATGGCTGCTTTTCCTGAAGTTCTGCCCACTTTACTAAGCAGGAAGGTCATATACATACAGGAACTTGGAAAACATTTGATACCCTTCAGGCTGCCTGAGAATAGGGTAATCTCTGCTACTCAAGCCAACCACTTGGGTCTAATATGGGCTTAGGGCTTAGGAGTTTAGTGGGTACCTTCATGCAGCTTGAGTGTGACCCATCACTGAGATAATGGAACCTGATCAAAATGCACAGTGACCAGAAAGAATGAGGAAAAAAGAGTCCAACAGATAGAATATGTCCCAATCCTCCAAAAATGTGGCCATTACTAACAACCAAGCTGCATTTCCTTTCGTTTTAATTTTTATGTGTTCATTCTCCTAAACTGATTGTTGTGCAAAGATTGCCTTGAAGAGGGAGAGAGTAGATATTTTCTGAGTCACTTGAAAGGTTAGAACTGCAAACAATGGCTAGAGTGCAGCAGCTTTTTTTAACCCTTGATTTAAGAAAGTACTTCCTAACAACTTGTGTTTTGGGTAATGAAGTAAACTTTCATGTTCGAGAGAGTCTTGCTGCAGGTATAAATACCCACAGAAGCTGTAACAAAGTGCTACCTGTAGTGCCAATCATGAACTGTTAGGGCCTGCACCAGAAAGTAAATCAATTCAACAACTATGTCACTAGCATACTGATTGACATGCTTTTCATGGTAATTTCTCCATAGAGGAAGTGGTTTGTTGGTTTACATTCTTGCATGCAATCTGCCAAGCAGTCTTTGAGTAGCACTCTTGCATTGACTGTGAAAAGGCACCTTTCCATTCCTGAAACTGATTTTAAAACGCAAGACTCTGGGAAAACTCATAAGCCTTTCTTCATTTGCTCTGAAGTGTGACTGTAAGAAGCCTACTTGCTCTGGGAGGATTGGGTGTAGACTTCTAGGGTTCTGGGCTCAACTTGCTGAGGTCCTTCCTGACACGTGCATCTCCTGCTCTTTCCTTTGCAGTGGTGCATGGCTGGCAAGTGCATCACAGTGGGGAAGAAACCAGAGAGCATCCCTGGAGGCTGGGGTCGCTGGTCACCCTGGTCCCACTGTTCCAGAACCTGTGGGGCTGGAGCCCAGAGTGCAGAAAGGCTCTGCAACAACCCTGAGTAAGCCTGGCCAGATCCCCCTCCTTCTCTGCCTTCCACAAGTACTGGATGCCAGTCTGGAATGGCATGACTTCAGTGACTCCAAGCCTCCCCAGGGAAATAAATGGGTTTTCAAAGACAAAAGGGGCCTGAAGAGTCACAAGGAGTGAAAAGAGAGTGATTCTGTTTTGGTTTGGCAGTTGATTCTCAATAACACTTAGATAAGTAAGCTAACTCTGTCATTTGGAGAAATAAAGCAAATTTCTTTTCAAGGCACAATTTGTGAGGCAGCCTCTAGGAGATTATGCAATTAAATCCTTCTAGATAACTCCACTCTATGAGCAAGAGATTAGATTAATGACAGAATTGTAGCTTTCTTTCAATCATAATGAATGTGCAGTTTTATTAAAATGTTATTTTTCTCTTAGATAAGTAATAAAATAGGTGAGCACATTGGCGAACATTATTTTATAAAAAAAATAAACTTTATAGTTTCATAGTAGCCTGTTAAGTATTCCATAGAAATTCTTTCACCAGCCATTTTCTATTTGTAATCAAATTGCTTCATTTCTCTTGCGTTAAACTCCAGGCCTCGCCCTCCCTCCCTCCTTCCACAGCAGCAGCCTGACACCTCACCTTCTTGTCCCTCATCTTGTCCATCTGCACTAGGGTCCAGTTACCCTGCTTGAGGGTAATGAGTGCTGGATATTGTTCCACACATAAGGATACCAATCTCAGCATTGAGAAATGGGTGTATCTCTCATTTCTGTATTGCCTAGAATGGTTGCAGACCATTGTTCATGAATGAGGACAAAAACTAAGTATGTGCAAGGAACAGATTAAGTCACTTTCAGAAAAGTGGGGAGAGTGATGTAGAAAATCCCATGAACATTGAGAAGGAGCTAAATACAGCAGAGTCTCATAAGAATGGTAACCACAGCAGGAACTTGATGAGTCTTCCAGGCCTCTGTCCTGCAGACTGCATGGTCAACCTGTACAGGACCATGGATAAGAGCATGGGCTATGGATTAAGTCAAACAAAGGTCCAAATCTTGACTCTGCCACTATACTGGACACTCTGGGAAGATTTCCAAGTTTTATGCACCTTTATCATGGTTTCATCTGGACTGCCTTTTCCTGAGAATATTCTCCAGAAACACCCCTTTCATTAAAACCCCCATCACACTTATAGTCAGGTATACATAGTTGCTACCTTAAATTATCTAACTTTATAGACAGGTTTTTTTTTTAACAAAATCGTATATTTCCAGGAAGCGTAGAACATGACTCAACCCTCTTTCCTGCCCTCTCATCCCCAAGCATGGTGTTGAGTACATGGGAGCATAAACATACTGATTGGTTATTATTCACAGTAACTGAAAAATGCTTTCATTTACTGACTTCTTACTCTGTGATAGAGTAGCTCTATTTGAGCCCCTTTCTGTGTATTGTCTCACTCAGTCTTTTCAACTTGTGAGATAAAAAGTTTCATGCTCATTTCACACACACACACACACACACACACACACACACACACACACACAAAACAGGTTCAGATAAATAAAATAACTTGTTCAGATTCATCTAACTACTAAAAGGTGAAGACAGATTCCAGCTCCTGTTTTGCTACACTACAAAAGTAGTCACAACTTCTCATTCAGAGACGGCAAACTGGAGGCAGGAAGGTATATGTGGATCACCTCAGCCTTCTGGAAGGATACATGTTTCCTCTACTTCTCTGGAAGCAATTCCACGATACTCCCTTCTTCTCTTTTGAGTGATCCTGATGGGGGGATTGACATGCTCTTGAGTGTAGAGAAAAGGAAATTTAAAATTTGGGAATGTATTCTAAAGTAAAATGAATGCATCTATTTACTAAATGCTTATTAAAAACATAACTATACACAAGGTACTATTTGAATACCTTATAGAACATAGAACTTGGATTTGGTAAAAAAAAAAAAAAAAAGAAAACACTATCTTTAAAGTACATACATGAGCTGTTGTTGAAGAGAGGAGACAGAGATTACTTCTGGTTGGAATCCAGGAAGGTTTCATGATAGAGGTGAATTTAATTGGTCCCTAAAGCATGGGAAGGAGGTAAACATGGAAAGACTTAAGAGAAAGGAATTCTATCCAGAGGCACAGGGAAAAAATAATAAATAAGGTAGCTGGTACCATTGGAGCAGTATACAAAAGAAGGAGAATGTGGGAAATAAAGTTGTTCAAGGGAGTTAAGACAGGTTCACAAGGGCCTGGAGAATCAAGCTCAAAAGATTGGACTTGATTCTGAGGTTATTAGGTGCCATTGACTGTTTTTTAACAGGAAGTCGGGATAATTAAAATGGTGTAAATTTTTTTCCAGATAGTAGTGTGTATAGTGGATTGATTGAGAAGAAAGTGAGGAAAGGGAAGGTGTAAGTGGAGATGAGAGTCCAGCTTGTTTGGTAACTGTGGGGTTGAGGAGGAGGAAACAAATACAATCGATGAAAATAGAAAAAAAAATTGATTGACTATTGTCCATGGAAGGCAAAGGATGAATGATTCTGAACTCTGACCACTGTTGACTCCCTAAATAGAGAAGGAACAGATTTTGGAAAGAAAAATGATGTATCCTTTTGCTGCATGTTTTCATTTGGGGGTACACTGGTGAAAAAGACCCACAAACTATTTCAAATCAGGCAGCTATATACTTAGCACTGAAATTCTGTTGAGCAACCCACACACACACAACTTGTAAAATTGGAAGGATTTTAAAAGGTGGGTTTTAGGGCAGAAAGAGACACAGTTTGTCCAGGAATGAGCACGGTCAGATGGCAGGGGAAGTTTTAAAGGATAATATTGACCTTTTGGGAAATTAAAAGAACAGCTTGACTGTTCACTTGTAGACCAAAGTTTGGAGGAAAATACTGCACTGGAGAAAGAAAACGATATCGCTTGTGCAACGTCCACCCCTGTCGCCCAGATGCACCAACATTTCGGCAGATGCAATGCAGTGAATTTGACACCGTTCCCTACAAGAATGAATTCTACCATTGGTTTCCAGTTTTTAATTCAGGTAAGGGACTGTAACAGCGTATCTCAAGTCTTGGGTCACATTTGTGTTTCAGGGTTTCTGTGATGTCCTCTAAGTTGAACAAAGAGATATGTACCATCAGGAGTTTGTGTTTTAGAAGATGGAAACACTGGCCTGGTGAAGTTGTCAGTAAATGGTGGAGGCTCAATATGTCCAGTTCTGCTCTGTGGGAGATGAACAAGACGATTGTCAAACACAGTGATGCACTTCAAAGCAGCTGAGGTGCCACTGAGCTCCCACATGGAGCACATGGGCATTCAGCTACTAATGGCTCATTGACAGGCATGTGAAACTGACTGTGGTTTCAGTAGAAATTTAGAACAGAAGGTCATTGTAGGTTTGGAGTAATTTTGAAGAAGGCTCCCAAGGAAATAGTTGATGATTCTTAGCATGAGTAATCTTTCTACTGAAAGAAGAGAAAGGGAAGGCATTCAAAATAGAGTCACTCCGAGTGGGAAGAAACTAGCACAAAGAAAGGCAAGATAGCAGAAATGACTTCATTAGAAATGAGAGAGAGCCAGCCCTGGGCCAGGAACCAGTACTTCATAGGCACAGAACAGTATGAGACAAGTCAAAAGTAAAAGTGAAGGTCTAAAGGATGCGCACCAGGGAATAGGGACCTAACCGAGAACTTAACAGCAGTGTTTGCAAAACTTCCTGTGAGAACCATTGCACACTTTCCAGAAAATGAAGAAGAATCGATGTTTTCTAGCTGTAGACTGTCATCAGAAGGCATCTTATCAGTGCTCTTTGTTGTGATTTGAGTGGGAAATAAAACAAGAAAGGCTTTCTGAGTCTAAGGAGATTTGAGGCAAGGTGGTAAAAATTACCTAATCAAAATTTTTTATAATTTTTTAAGTTCCTGAAAGTCTAGTGTGATAAGACACACGAGTCATGGGCTGGAGAATAACACCTTTGGGCTTTTTAGAATAACAATGTTGTCAATAACTTTGGAAGATTGTGGGTCTTTGCCTATTGTGGGTCGCCCAAATATCCTGATGCCTATTGGTTGTCAAGGTCACAGCTAGTCCTTGTCCCCAATTGTTTAACATCATTCGTATTTTATGGCAGTTGGCATTTGGTTACTGGTGCAGTGAGGTTCCTAATCCAGGCATCTGAATACAGGAAAATTCATGTGTGTATTCACATGAATTTTATACTAATGATGCTTTCAGTTGGTACTATCGATACGTGTATCTTGCACATTCTCTATTTCGTTGAGTCAAAGTAGAGCATTTGGATCAGTGGTCTTAAGGACCCTGAATAAGTAGTCTTCCATGACTAAAATAGGTAGCCTCCCTTGTGGTATAACAGGTCCTTATTTTGGGTCCCTCCCTGTCACAGCTGTAAGGTTGAACTTGTGTGATGTTCACTCCTCAAGTATAACTGGACTTAGAAAGAAAAGATTGGATTCAGCTTTGCTTTTTGTTTATTTACAAGTGTTTTCCACGTGCCTACCTTTTTGTCTAGTATAGCTGTAGGAATGAGAGCCAGCCCTGGGCCTAAGCAATGATAGTTACAAGGATAGACATCAATTTCATTCACTTTGGATTGATTGATTGATTTAATTTGCTATCTGCTGAGTTCACTGCCAATCTGGGGTATAAACAACCATCCTCTATCCTGGCAATTTTCTTGCAGCTCCAGTGCTATTAGTTGGATACAGTGACTTGCCTACTAACTTGAGTACCTACCATTTGACCGACACCTATGAAATGCATCAAAACTCTTCCTTAACTAAACACATATTTTTATCCTCCTTAGCAAGTTTGATATTTTGCTTCTAATGCTCACTTCTTAAGACCACTATTCGAAAGTGTTGAGCCATCCTGTTTCAGCAGAATTGAAAATACAACCTTCGATTGATTGAGTTCATTCAGTTATCTGAGCCTCCTTTGAAAGGATTAATTACACAGTGTGAGGGTGAGAGTTTACCAGTAAATTGATTTTAGTGCTTTCACTTTGCTGAATTATAATGGACATGAAATCTCTTGAAAACTAGAGGGATAAAAAAAAAAAAAAATCAAACCACCTCATAACCCAGACAAAAGGATGTGTCTTGTTGCAGCAGGTAAACAGAGTGAGACAACAAAAATATTCAAAGCTATAGAAATGCTCCAATCTGTGAGGTTGATATCTGAGACAGAATCTCTGATGCCCATGATGGTCACTGAGAATTACTTGCCACCCTTAGCTCCTTCTGCAGAACCCTGTGTCACAGACCAACCTAATAATACCTGCAGAGTTTCCTCACCGTGAAAGATAGAGGCCAGAGAAGGAGGAGTCTTGGGAAGCAGGGCTTAAGGCTCAACTTACAACATGCTTACGTAGCCCAGAACCTTGACTTTTCAATGCCTTTTTCAAGCATAAGTTTCTCTCTGGCCTTAGGCACAGCTGTGCTTTCCGGGAGTCAGCCATGGGCCTATGTCCTGTTGTTAACACAAAGGTGATTTGCTGGATAGCGCTGAGACTCTGTAGGCCACTGCACTTATTTTCAATAGACATTTGTGCTTCTTATGCGCAGCATACATTTTTAAACCTGTTTAACCTTAAAGGAGGGAGGTACTAGGCCCATGCTGGAGGAACAGTTAAGGAATGGACACTCTTCATGAAGATATGTCATCATTATCACAGGGAAAGAAGACTACTCCAGTTTTCTTGTTTCCAGGCTACAACATGTTTAAAAGGAATACATGTGTCTTATAAAAATGCAGTTGTACATAATAGAATGAAATAAAAATGAATTCTTACTGTCGCACTATATTGCACCAGAGGTTACTATTAACATGAGGTTTTTGTTTGTACAAGAATAAAACCTTCTTTGAGGATCCTGCATCTTTCTTGCCTCTCTGAGCAAGATCATAGCACTAGATTTGCATCACACTTTCAGGGCCCACAGGGCATTCCATTAATGATTTGTCCACTTGTCTCCAGATAAGCATTTCATTGTCACCACCAAAGTCCTTGACTTCTATCATTAAGGTTAGGGTCCATTTTTTGACTGCCTGAGTTGATAATCTCTCAAGATGTAAAAAAATCTCTTTGCTGCTTGATCCAGAATTTTCTCCATATTACTGTTGATCATTGTCACATCAGTTAATTCATAAAGATGGACTAAGAGCCTCTTCTGGGAGTAATGTTCTGCTAGTAATCACTGGGAGAGATGAACAGTAACAGTCACATACCTTCCAACAGTCCCTTGTGCAGTGTAGACAGTTGGAAGTCTTGGGCAAGGTTAAATAGTTGGGGTTGGATTTGAATCTCCCTGGATCTAAATCTAACACTCTCCGGAGAATTTCTGTGCTTCTTTCTGCCTCTCCTGAGCTTTCAAGTCCTCATCATGTGTATTATGACTCTCCCTTCTCAGACTGTGCTGTCTGGTAGTAGCTAATCAATGCTCAAATGACTTGAGCATCCTTGAGGACATTATGGTTTGACTGAGGAGTCTGTAAAATCAAATGCTTGGACTCATAGACCAGAGAGGACACAGTAGTTATTGTACAACTGAAACATCTTTGAATGAGGTCCATATCATAGTAAAAGAAAGTTATGGAATCATCTTCTATCAGAGCAAGATCTAGAATTTTTTGTGCTAAACTAGCAGGTTACCAGTTATTTAGAAGATTGTAAAACAAAATATAAATTGAGTGCCGAATTGACTAATAATGACATATGGAGTAATCTGAAGGGAAAGAGAGTATTTCAGGAAGTTGTTTTGTTTTTGTTTGGGTTGGAGTAAGAATTGAGCCAGGGTTGTGAGTCTTTTGACTATTTGAGAAGACTGGAAAGACAGAAGCACAGAACACCAAGGCTACCTTTAGAATTCCTCAAGTTAATGATGTGGAGATAAAAACAAAGCTGCCGTTTGTTGAGCACCTACTGTATACAGAACAATGCTGAGTATTTGACATAAATCTCTTTCTTGTTTCTCGCAATTTCCCTCCAAGGCCAATATTATTACCTCCATTTTTTAGATGAGGAAACTAGTCATAGAAAGATTAAGTTACCTTCTCAAAGGAAGCCATGAAGTAAAATGTTTAAATCTGTCTTCTGTAGAAGTAAATACTTCAGTCTAGTACTTTCCCCATGAGAATATTCTGAATTAAAACACAGCCGTCCAATTGTGTGCTACCTAATTTGCTATGTATATTCATGTTGTCATTCAGCATTGCCTAATAATGTGGAGAGTGGTCAGTTTAAAGATCCCATCAAAGACATTTGTTTTTATTAAAGAAAATGTTGTGTCTGTACATTAGGGATTTGTAGTGTGGGATCTGAAACTAAAGCACAATGGTGGTTTAATCTGCCAATCATATTGGGAGAGCTTGGGAAGATTTTAGTATCTCTACAGCTAAATTTTTTCATCTATGAAATTGGTAATAAAACGACTAACTGCACAGGGCAGTTGTGATGGTTAAAATGAGATAACCACTGAAAAGCAAAACAAAATCTGGGAAATAATGTTCAAATAATATATCGGCTATTAATTTAACAAGCCAAATTCCTTTGAATTCACTATACTAACAAGACTAGTCTCTGGATAGTTGTATTCCTTGGAGTGGAGCAAACAGCAATAATTCACAAAGCTAAGAGAAACATAGGAACTTCATTATTCTGGTGTCCCTAGTCCTGATCCTTTCCAGCAGTTTTGAAATGGATAATTTTTAAAACTCTTTCCTGAATCTGAATTCTGAAGCTTGCATCAAAGTCTTAATGAAGTAATTCTTTGGATTCAACATCTGGCCGGATGGTCTCTTTGCTGGGAGAAGTGCTCCCAGGTGACTCCATCTTGGTGTTCCAGTTTGGGCAATGACAGGGTAATCACACTGGCATGAAAGGAGTGCTCCAGTTTATCCTCAGTCTTCTGACCCTTTCCCTTGGCACTTTGTCCAGTGATCTCTTCAACTCATTTTGACCAAACCCACCTTCTCAGACAACTTACCACTACACGTGACATAGAACAGGTTGACATTCATTATTTGTTTTTTACTTTCTCTTTCAAGCTCTTACACATGTGTAACCTCGAGTTCATCCAGAGTCTCAGTGTTCAGAGATTTTGCTTTTAGTTGTTTGTATAACTTTTACAGTTTTGTTTCCTGGGGGAAGGACATTGAGCTACAAGGCTAACCTAATCTTTCTCTCACTCTAGCACGTCCTTGTGAGCTCTACTGCCGACCCATAGATGGCCAGTTTTCCGAGAGAATGCTGGATGCTGTCATCGATGGTACCCCTTGCTTTGAAGGTGGCAACAGCAGAAATGTCTGTATTAATGGCATATGTAAGGTATTGGGTATGTTTCCTTAATCTACAACTTTACAAAATCATGATCTCTTAAATCCAGAAAGTCAGATATTGTAAGCGTATGCTTTCTTGGCATTTATACATGGCCTAGTTTTTATATATGGTCGGAGACACAAGAAGGCAGACTTCCTGGTGTTCATTACTGTTAAGTTTTGACCCGAGTGGATTTTTTCCCTCCTGCTCTCTCCCTTTTATTTCTTGATTTGTTGATCTTCACTAGGGTGCTATTTTAAGTTTTGAGCAGAGTCAAGTGGAAGAACCAAATTAAAAGAGGAATTATTAGGAAAAGGCAGCGTGGGTTATTTTAGGAGCAATAAATTTGAGAAAAAGCGAAATTAATAATAGTTTGTGTAGTGCTTTTCACAAAGCATATTAACATTTAAATCTCAATTTATTGTCAACCTGAGCTTCTTGGAGAGATCATATAATGTGCAGTTATAATCCAGGTTTTTGATCCTATGCAATTTTTCCACACTGACATCATAAATCAACTCCATCTTTTTTATAAATTCTTTAGATATGATTTGTTAGTGATTTTGAGTATAAAACCATTAAAGGATTCCTTGTCATTGCTTGCAATTTGTTTTGGCTAAATAAAGAAACAAATAAAGAATAAAGAAACAAATCTCATGATCCAATGCTCAAATGTAAATCTCCATTTAAGAGTTGTTTTCTATTTGATTAAAAGACCAGTAACCTAATTAACTGTTAATAAATGGTTTAACACTGGATTTCTAGACTAGGAACTCAACACCATCATTTTATTAGTTGTGCAACCCAGTATATCTTTCTAAAACTCAGTTTTCTATGACAAAATCGGGCTCCTTCTTAGTAGGAGTTGTCAAAAAGGTCAAATAAGCTTATATAGGTTAAGCCCTTAATAGAAGACCTGGCATACGGTAAACTCAATACATTTTGTTTTTTGCAAAAAATTATCATAATTTTTTCCACTGGACAAAATAGCCCCTGTGGGAAGCTCTTCCCCAACATCTTCAGCACCCTGGGAACAAGCATCTTTCTCCTGGAAGGTGCTTTTTCATTCACTAGCGTAGTGACCAAAACACACAAGGCAAGATGGTGAAGACTCCCAGGCATGGCAGAGCCGAGAGCAAGTTGTAACCAGACCCCAGATTTAAAAGGCTCAGGTGAGGTTTTCTTTTAAACCAACAAATAACATTGTAGCTACTAAGAGCCCAAATTAATATATTTTGAGTTAGGTCTGTTTCTGAGAGTGAGAGAAGAGCATTATCAGATAATTCAGAGTCAAGTAGCCCCACCCTGTCTAAAGCAGTGGCTCTCCATTCTGGTTATATCTTGGAATCACCTGGGGAACTTTTAAAAATTACTAATTTCTGAGCTACATGTCCAAGCTATTAATTCAGAATCTTTGGGACTTGGGGCCTAGGCATTGATATTTTAAAATATCCTCAAGTGAGTTGCATACCTAGCTATGAATTAGAACGATAGACATTGAGAGATTAAAGTGATACTAAAATTATCTTTCAGATCCAAGTAATCCTTCATATATAGAGACAGCATCTTTAGCTTGCATTAGAAAACCAATGCTTTGAACAAAATGTAAGGGGTTTTGGGAATCTCTACTAAAACCAATTAAATGAACTTAATAGACTAAGGCAAATTCTCTCAGTTTGCCTTCCTTTTTCTTAGATCCAGTTGAAGCACTGTAGAAGCTAAACCTGTCCACTTTCTCTGTATACCACACTGAATTAAGTGTTTAAATCTCCAAATGATGTCAAATCAAATATACTGAATCATATAGATACAGTTAATCTTCCCAATATCCAGGTTGTAAGTATTTTCAGCCTCGTTCGTCTCCTTGTTCCTTCTTAGTAGGAGTTGTCAAAAAGACTTTGACCTCCTTGTTCATTTATTTCAGGTTTTTATTTTTCCCTTGAGGAGAATTGACCATGTATTGAAATATAAAAAGACATGTCTTCAGGAAAAAAAAATGTATATAATGTTTCTAATGTCTTCTTCATGAATATGAAAATATGTTTGCATACATTAATGTATTCAGCTGTCTATGTTGAAATTATGATACCTACAAACATGTTGGTATGTCAGATTTTCAGACCTACTATAAATGGAATTTACCAAGACCTGATTAGAACTGAATCTGTCCTGGAGGTAACTCACTGTCCTCCTCTATGATTTATTTTAACAAGTCCCCAACTTCAAAGTTTGCTTATCAGAGACACAAATTTAAACTGTGATCTTCAGAATGTCTACTATTATAACCACAAGTTTTACATGGAATAAACTTTCAGAGATGTGAACAGATGTTCCACCCTCCCCCACTCAGTTCCGAAATCCCACTCCACTACCTACTGTCTCAAGCCACCTGCTCCTCTTCCAGCTCTCTCTCCTCTTCCTCCTGGAAATCAGTTCTTTAACTTCAACTCCTTTTCTTCCAGTCAGCTTATCCTGGCCTCAATTTCCCTGTGAACAACCCAGCTGTCCTGGTCCATCACATCATCTGATTCCTAGACTTCACTTTATCCTTCCATCGATCTCTTAACCCCATGCCCCTGGTTCTGGATCAATTCAACCACACCCTTGTTAAATCTTATCATCAGCCTGCTGTGCACATCTTAAAATGAAAGTTAAGCCTTTTGAATTTGTGTTCTTACAAAGCCAGTATCTTCAATCCCAGATAAGCCCTTAACCTTACCTGGCAGTCTTCCTACCCATCCCAAGTTAGCTCCTTTTCTCCATCCTTCCAGAGACTGTTCAGATTGAATGAAGACTGAAGAGTTACTTCAGTTTTAACATTCCTTAATTAAATTCATACCTCATTCCTCATTTCCACTCCAATCTGCTTTCCTTTACAGACTGGGGTTTGAACCCTGGGCCTTGTTCATGCTAAGTACGTACTCTACCACTGAACTACATCTCCAGCTCTCCTCTCAGACTTTGACCTTCTGAAACATATTTGTAATTATTATGACCCTGCTTGAAATCCATAGGCAGTTATCAAGGACCTTCTACAGGAAGTCCAAGCTCCATAACATGACAACATGACAGCTGTGGCTCATGATTACTCCTTTCATGGTATCAGCTTATTCTCATCCACCTTCCTTTCCCTGTACCCCAGTCCTGTCTTCCAAGTCCGCAGATGTTCTCCACTGTGTACAGGTGTGCATCTTTGCTCTTGCCATCTTCTTTGTATGAAATGCTTCTTACTCTTCTGTCAACTTATTCTTAACGATTCAGCCTTGGCCCTGTGCACCTTTCCAGCATGGACTCCTCATGCTCCAGGACTACCTGTTCTCCTACCCCTTTTCTCACTCTATTTTATGTGCTTCTTGAGAGCATGAGGCAGATTTTTCTTTCATCTCTACAGCTTCAACATTTAGCTGTGATACATAGGCTCTAATACGTATCATTTTTAAAAGAGTGAATGACAGACAATCCTTCAGAAGAAAAACAGATGAAGTATTTAGAATCTGGCTCAGATTCTGTGATCAATTTTCCCAACTTCAGAATCCTTTCTTTGGATATGTGAAGGCAGATTATATCTGGATTAGTGACCGTTTTTTTCAAGTACCTTATACATTTGCTAAAAAGCCCTTTTTTTATTAAAAATCATAAATTTACATAGGGCAATATTGTTTGATTCATTCTGTTATTTTTTCCCTTTCCCCCCCACCCCTCCCACCCCTCTTTTCCCTCTATACAGTCCTTCCTTCCACCATTCTTACCACCCTCCTTATCCCTAACCCTAACCCTAAACCTAACCCTAACCCTAATGCTAACCCCTCCTACCCCCCATTATATGTCCTCAGCTGCTTATCAGCGAGATCATTCGTCCTTTAGTTTTTTGAGATTGGCTTATCTCACTTAGCATGATATCCTCCAATTTCATCCATTTGCCTGCAAATGCCACAATTTTATCATTCTTCATGGCAGAGTAATATTTCATTGTATATATATGCCACAGTTTCTTTTCCATTCATCAACTGAAGGGCATCTAGGTTGGTTCCACAATCTGGCTATAGTGAATTGAGCAGCAATGAACATTGATGTGACTGTATCTCTGTAGTATGCTGACTTTAAGTCCTTTGGGTATAGGCCAAGGAGTGGGATAGCTGGGTCAAATGGTGGTTCTATTCCAAGCTTTCTGAGGAATCTCCATACTGCTTTCCAGAGTGGCTGCACTAATTTGCAACCCCACCAGCAATGTATGAGTGTACCTTTTTCCCTACATCCTCTCCAACACCTATTGTTGCTTGTATTCTTGATAATCGCCATTCTAATTGGGGTGAGATGAAATCTTAGGGTAGTTTTGATTTGCATTTCTCTTATCACTAGAGATGATGAACATTTTTTCATATATCTGTTGATTGCTTGTACATCTTCTTCTGTGAAGTGTCTGTTCATTTCCTTAGCCCATTTGTTGGTTGGATTATTTGTATTCTTGGTGTAGAGTTTTTTGAGTTCTTTATAGATTCTGGAAATTAGCACTCTATCTGAAGTATGAGTGGCAAAGACATTCTCCCACTCTGTAGGCTCTCTCTTCACATTGCTGATAGTTTCCTTTGCTGAGAGAAAGCTTTTTAGTTTGAATCTATCCCAGTTGTTGATTTTTGCTTTTATTTCTTGTGCTATGGGAGTCCTGTTAAGGAAGTCTGATCCTAAGCCAACAAGCTGGTCCAGTGCAAACTATCAGAGAGGATGGTGGACGTACACTTGAAGAGATCCAGCGAGAGATGCACAGAAGGGTTAGGTTAGGCCAGTGTGTCTGGGAACAGCCATAGATGCAGTAGGGGACAAGGGAGAGGAGGGGATGCAGTAGGGGACAGAGGAGGTTGGTGCTGCCTTTATGGAATTGTGGTTCATCACAGCTAAGCAGGAAGGTGACAGGTGACGTAGTGTTTTGAATATGACTTTGGGGAAACCACCTCCCCTCTCTAAATGAGTTTCCCTGTCTTAAGTGGGAAAAATAACATGGTACTAGTTCCCTAGGGCTGCCATAGCAAATTACCACAAATAGACAGACACATAAGAAATGTGTTGTCTCTCACAGTTCTGGAAGCGGGGAGTCTGAAATTAAGTCATCAGCAGGGCCATCTTTGCACTGAAGGCTTCAGGGAGACATTCTTCCTTGAATTGTCCTAGCTTCTGTGGTTTCCGACAACCTTTGGCATTCCTGACTTGTAGTTATATCACTCCAGCTTATACCTTTCTTTGTCTTTACAATGTCCATATTCCCTCCATGTGTCTCTGTCTCCAAATCTCTCTAACCGGACACCAGTTATTTGATTTAGAATCACCCTAATTCAGTATGACTTCCTAGTAATAATCATCTAGTACCTTAATTGATTATATCTGCAAAGATCCTGCCTCCAAATAAGATCACATTCACAGGTACCAGAGTAAGGACTTCAACATATCTCTTTGGAGGATGCAGTTTAATCTAGGACAAGTACCAACTCTGAAAAAAATGTGGTGATAAAAGCCTTGCACTACTGCCCATTCCTTAAGTGTCAGTATCATTTACCTGTTTCTTCCAACTAGGCATAGCTCTGACCTGTTTTCACCCGTGACGTTTCATTGGCTGGGAATAAATCTCACCATAGAGCAGGCATCCCTTTAGTGTCTATCTTTGCCAAGGAACTTAGAAAGAAAAGGTAACATTCCAGGTGGATTAAGTCATGGTGCTGGTTGGTATTTCAGTTCAATCCCTTGAGAATTGCAAAATGAAACAATGTTAGCTACTAAGGAGAGAGAGAGAGAGAGAGAGAGAGAGAGAGAGAGAGGGAATTCATATGAATTAATATCACTTATCCACTCCCCATTTTGGGGCCTGTCCATCAGAGAAGAGCCAAGTTGAAGTCATAATCCACATTTGGCAGCAGTAGCAGAGTCGTCCCTGATTCCACAGAAGACAGAAAGACCATTCTGTTGTGGCCCTCTTGACAGAGCACGTACTCTAAAAGAGGAGAGTGAAGTCGATTTCTCTGCCCCTGAAGTTTCCTAATGTTTTACAGGCACCACATACTTAATTCAGTTTTGGTTGTACTATGCACAGCTGACTGGAGAAACAAATTGGGTGAGATTTCCATGAGAATCCATTCAATAAGGAGTTGGTAGAGCAGGTTGAGGACATGTGCATGCCTCCTTCCTCCAACTCTTGTCTCCCAGTTGTGCAGAGTAATATTGCTGGAGACTCTCAGGAAGAAAGACTTGGTTCAGTGCAGTAGACAGAAGGGAATGAAGGAAGGGAGAGGGAATGGGAAAAGGAAAGACAGTGGGATGAGTCTGACATAACTTTCCTGTGGCCACAGATGAAAACACCACAGTGAATCTCAACACCATGTACATCCACAAGAAATTAATTTTAAAAAATAACTATGGGTAAATGGCAGGAAGATCAATAGAGGGAAGGGAGCAGTTAGTGGGGAAAGAGAGGGGGAGGAGAGGGTCTGGGGACTGAATTAGAGCAAGATATATTCCTGCTTGTATAAGCATGTCAAAATGGATTCTACTGTCATGTGTAACTAAAAAGAACCAATAAAAGAAAAAAGAGAGAGAAAGAAAGATGTGGATTCCAAGGATGGTTTTGCATGCTTTCCTTTGTTATTTTTTAAAATTTTTTATTTGTTCTAATTAGTTATACATGACAGTAGATATATCATACACTTTGATATATCATACATAAATGGGGTATAATTTCTCCTTTTTCTTTTTTTTAACCAACAAGTGTGTTTATTGCATTGTTATTTATTATAGCAACAGTAGAGAAGAGAAAGGGGGAAAGGAAATTGTTAGATAAACCATGCCACCTGTATAATGGATATTCCAATCACTTAAAATTATGCTTCATAAGCACATTTGCTTTTACAGAAAAATATTTTAAACATGTTGCTAAATCAGACTATCAGGATATGGTTTATGTCATATAATTGAATTTGCAATAATAAGTATGCAAAGAAGTTTAAAAGGACTTTTTTATGTGGGTCCTTCTGGTTGCAGTTAATGGAGACGTCCTAGAGTTATTATAAGATTGGTGGCTCATCATAAGAGTACACATGAAGATAAAGAATATAGGAATCTCAATCACACAGCTAGTCCTCATGTAAATCTAAATAAAACCTTCATCGATCTTTGTGACTGGTGTGAGAGAGAGGTGCAACTTCATTCTTCACATATGATCATCAAGTTTTCCCAACATGATTGAAAAGATGACTTTTTTCTCCAATGTGTGTTCTTAGCACCTTTGTTGGAAATCATTTGACTGTAGATGTGTGGTTTAATTTCTAGGCTCTCTATTCTGTCCTGTTGGTCTATGTGTCTGATTTTATGCCAATCCTATGCTCCCTTGACTACTACAACTTGGTAGTATGTTTTAATATCAGGTGGTGTACTACCTCCTTCATTCTTTTTGATTAAGATGACTTTGACTATTCTGTTTCTTTTTTTTTATGGTTTCATATAAATTTTGGAATTGTTTTCGTCCCCACATCCCCTCCCCTCCCATCACTCCCCTCTATCCAATCTAAAGTAACTCTATTCTTCCCTTATTGTGAATTAGCATCTGCATATCAGAGAAAACATTCAGCCTTTGGTTTTTTGGGGATTGGCTTATTTCACTTAACATGATATACTTTATTCTTTATTTTAATCTATTCTTCCTTGGTGGAGATTAAAGAAAACACTTTAAAATTAATAGATCTCAGAGTCAGTTTCCCTGGCTCTCTTCAAGTCAGTGAAGGAATGAAAGTCACTAGGAATATGGTTTGTGAAGGTCAGTTTATTAGAGGATGCTCAAACTTGACATCAACTTACCACTGGTGAAGTGTGGGCATTTTACTTTCAACCACTGCAGGCACTTGACTGGAATTTTTTTTCTTTTCATTTTTGATTAGCATAATTAAGTTTTGATTGTTTTAAAAACTCTCTTAGAACTTTATTTTTTTCCCTGACTGGGTCAAGCTACACAGTGTTTGTGCCTACATGAAATTAGAGATAGTTAACCTCAGAAATGGTGCTGTTTTCTGTCAGTGGGCATTAATTCTGTTTAGCTGGAAGAAAGCATTAAGACTCAGACTAACCTTCCTTTCAGTAAATTTGAGGTCACTTTAAAATTAGAAAGAAAATTATCCTTCGGAAGAAAAAGAATCTACTTGGGCACAAGTCTTCAAACAGGAAAGAAAGTTATATATAAAGGGATATGCTGCAGCTTTCCCACGTGGCCCTGGAAGAAAGCAGGCAGCAGAGAGAGTCAGTTGATGCCCCAGGTGCTTCATGACTTCCAGTCAAAGTGTCATGACTCTTCAAGTCCTGACGCTACAGAACATGCCTCTGTAGCCTGGGCATTTCAAGGTGAGAAAGACTTGACCCTGTTGACAGACTGGTTCAGGAGGAACGCTGGGCAGAACACTGAGAATGGATTATGTCCACAGCAGAGGAGCAAAAGTCATCTTGGAAGAACTGGTTGTTCTTCTGCAGCTGGAGGGAGGGAGGTCAGGATGACTGGATGTGGCCAAGTTTAAGTGAACTGGAGCTGGGGTCATGGGCAGCTCTAAAGGCCCAATGATAAGTCTAAGATTGCATCCCTCCTGGGACTGGCATCTTATCATTAAGCCAGGTTTCTTCTGGTTATTCACTGTCCTTGAATAACCAAATTACAGATGCAGTAGTTACGTCACCCCTGGAAAATCTCAGTGGAGAGGAAAGGGTGTAAGATTTGCACGTGTGAAGAGACTTGCTGCTCCACGGACTCCAATTCCGAGACATTTTTGTATAGGTTTTTGGAACTGTGTTCACTTCTGCCTCTGACCCAGAGAAAATCTGAGACCTCACTCAGTGTGTGTGCCTCTCTCTCTTCTAAACAAGTACAGTCACCTTCTGTATCCACAGGTTTCACATTTGTGGTATCAACCAACCCCAGATGGAAAACATCCGGGAAAAAAGACTGTGTATATACTGAACATACAGACGTTTTTTCTTGTTATTATTCCCTATACAATACAGTATAGCAATTATTTATATAGCATCTACATTTTATTAGATCTTGTAGGTGACCTAGATATGACTTGAAGATATACATAGTTATATGTAAATGCATACCATTCTATATAAAGAACTTGAGAGCTTTTGCAAATTTTGGTATCTGCTGGAGTCCTGGAACTAGTCCCCTATGGGTATGAAGGATGACTGTCCTTCCTTAACCATTGCTTTAATCACTGGTGAATAATTTGGTTTCTCCTCTGACCTCCGACAGGAGAAGAAAACAAGCATTTGACCTTGTGGACTTGCACTCTGCTACTCAGGCTTATGAAGAACAAAGGGGGACAAGTAGTCAAAGGTCGAGGCAGCTCTGGGTCTCCTGCCAGTGTTCTTCACCCTGACTTCTCTTCCCTCAGATGGTCGGCTGTGACTATGAGATCGATTCCAATGCAACGGAGGATCGCTGTGGTGTATGCCTAGGAGACGGCTCTGCCTGCCAGACTGTAAGGAAGATGTTTAAGCAGAAAGAAGGATCTGGTAATAAACAAATAAATGATTGAAGTGTCAGGGGACTTGGAACAGAGGCCACAAAAATAATTGTTCAATTCCTAGGTTTTGTACTAAAAAAAAAAAAAAAAAAAAAAAAAGTTTACAAGTTTCAAAGAATTTGAAATGGAATCTAGCCCTCAGCACAAAGGAGAATGAGCTCCAGGGTAGTTTTAAGAGGGAGAGAGAATTGATTGCTAAACGAATACAGAAGGCATCACAGAGACATAGAGATCTGAAATGACCTGCTGGCTGCTCATGGGAACAGGGAAGAGAGTGTGATCCCTGGGAGTGGATCCTCTGAGAATATACATCACAAGATGTTTTAGTCAGCTTTTTCACTGCTGTGACTAATGACCTGACCAGCACAACTGTAAAGGAGGAAGGGTTTATTTGAGGGCTCGCGGTTTCAGAGGTCATAATCCATAGAAGGCCGGCTCCATTCCTCAGGGCACAAGGTGAGACTGAATATCATGGCAGAAGAATGTGGCAGAGAAAAGTAACTCACATCATCAGGAAGCAGAGAGACACTCCACTCTCCAGATACAAAATATATACCCCAAATCCATGCCCCAATTCCCACCTCCTCCAGCCACACCCTACCACTTCAATTAATCCCATTAAGGATTAATTCACTGATTGGGTTAAGACTCTTACAACCCAATCTTTCTCCTCTGAACCTTCCTGCATTGTCTCACGTGAGCTTTTGGGGGACACCTCATATCCAAACCATAACATAAGAGGATTCAGGGCTGAAGGCCAATGCCCTGAGAACAGATTAAAAATTGGTCAGAAGGAAGGCAAATTCAAGGGCAGGCTCTGCATAGCAAAGCAGAGAAGCCAACAATGGGTTCAAAGGCAGAAGAATTGAGATACCTTTAGGGTATCCCAGGAGATGTGAAGATTGGGAGTAGGGTTGCTTCAGTTCTCCCTCACACCCAATTGCTCCTTGGAAGGAGTTGCCACCCAATGTTCCCTTATGACTTTCAAGGCAGTTCTTCTAACATTCCCCCCACTTTGTTCTTTTACCCACACTTCATTATTCTTTCCCTGTAACTATCATAAACAAGATTTCTTCTTTGTGTAGTTTTTGACTTCCAGTAATCTACCCTCACACCCTATCCACTATGACCCTGTGCAGCTTTGTCTTCAGTGAAAATAGTTCTCTTGTCCTTTGGCCCCAGCAATGATTTGTAGCTTGGGTGAGGTTTTCTTGGGAGAAGGAAATAGGTTAGGCTTGGAGAGAATGAAGACAACTCAGGGTATCTTAGTTGGACTTCCCCAGATGTACCCCAAGATAAGAATTCAGGAATAAATAATTATTTGAGAAACAGGAGGTCTGGGAAAATAACAGTAAGGTGTTGAAGAAGAGAAAGAGGGATATTAAAACAGCCTCAAAAGGTGCATCATTGAGCTGTTGCATTGCGTCAGGAGTCGGTGTAGAACTTGCATATCTGAGTTTTCCCATTAGAAGGTGAGATATACCAGTCCCACCAGTCATGGTCCAGGCTGTTTGGGGTGGGGGTTAGGTTGTTAATTCTCTGGATTTTGTGGAGATGTCAATATTGAAATAGGAAGTCCAGCATGCTCTACAGCAGCAGGGCCCAAGGGAATGGGGCAGTGTTTGCTACCCAGAGGTGATGCCGTGAAGCTACTAAGTAGAATCCCAAGAGAATCCAGTGTATTCTTCATTTAATGGCATGGCATCTTGCTCCCTAGTAAACATGAATTTTTAAAAAAAATTCTATTACTATCTTTTCATTGTCGACTACTGAACTACTAAGGTTAAATTTTTTAAATGTAATTCTTGTCCTGCTCTTTTAGAATTAGCATTAAAAGATTTTATTATCTGTGCTTGATTGATAGCTTCATTATGAATAAGAGGTACCCCTCAGATTACTTGCTAGGGATGTGAATATTAATTTAGTATGTTTGAAGCTTATGATTAAGCATCCTTTGATGGCTAATGTCTGTTGATTTTTACAAAGTTTTTATAAATGTTTTCCATTATTTAGGCATTGCCTTATTTCCTTAAATTATAAAAAGTCACACTTAAAAAACACATTTCTTCATTTTACTTCATTTTTATTTTTCCATAGAGATTCTTGGGCCTCCGACATGCTGTGCTCCTAACATTATGGTAACTCCTTTAAAAACCAGAGTTGTCATTCCTGAATATTCTCCACTTAACATTCTAAACCCTTAGGAAAATGGGTTTTTGTTCTGTTTTTTTTTTTTTTTTTTCTCCCCTCTGACCTACTCTCTTGGGGAAGAGAAAAAGGGACAAGGAATATCTTGCCCTCCCACCCTGCACTCACCTCGGAAGTCTCAGAGCCTCTGGCCACAGCTCACTGCAGAGTGTTTGACCTCTCTGTGCTCCTTCATGCTTTCAATTCTCCTTTACCCATTTCCTACCTGAGGGATTTTGATGGTTCTTGGCATCCAGGGAATGGTGTCAGCCTTCAACTGTCCGTGGCCAACATAGCCTGCATATCTCTCTGACCCTGTTACCCCAGCACAATGGGGAAATTGAGTTTTCTCTCTGGACTCCGCAACATCCAGTGAAGAGGTCTTGGCTCCATAAACCCACAAGACATTCTCCAGATCCTACCTTTGCTCTGTGCTTAGTGAGGCTGTATTACCATAAAATCCGGGCTACCACCAACCCACTGTGCCAATGATAACAAGTGAGGCAAAATTTTATGAAATGCAACTAGATTGCATCGGAATAGTTGATTAATGTGAAGTCCAAAGTCAAAAAGAGAGAACTTAATTCTTCTCTTCAAAGACATCCTGTATGCTGTTTCCTATGCTTGTTTTCATGCTGTCTTGTATTGCCGCCTTATTTCGCCTTATGTTTAGTTTTTCCCCTAATGCCATTGTTAACTGAGGGCAGAATTGTCCTTTAGTCTTTGGCATTACCCTTTTCAAATTCAAACTACCTGAACGTATCTAGAGTAGGTATTCAGTAAGTGCGCATATCAATTTAAGTTTAGAAAGTTTCTTTTAAGACTGATTCCACATTCTTTTGATAATAAAGGAGACAAAATCATTAACTATTCTACAATTATGTTGAGGGAATATCTGAGGCGGATCTTTTCCTTCTTGACGTCCTGCCTATGGTTTGGGTCTGGTGTTTTAACTCTTTGGGAACAAAAGCCAGACTTTCAGGTTAGGGTCCCTTCCCTACTGTGGTCCAAAGTCATAAGTTGTTATCATTGCTGTCATAATGCATGTCTGAAAATATTCTTTTGTCTTCATCTCTCTACTCCCGACTGTGGTTTCTGTGGTGGGTGACAGTGAATTATTTCAGAAAATTGGTGTTTTTGACTCTTATCTGTCTGGTCAGGAGAACATTGCCTTTGCTCTGAGGGGGTTGTGATTGTTTGGACATGGCTTTGATATTCCAGTGCTTATGCATCAAATTCTGAGGCTTATTATCTGTTTACAACCGTGGCCATGAAAGAACACAGTGTGTCCTTTATGGGGAAAATTATAACCATCAGGCAACACCAGGAATAATGACTTTAGCGAAGAGGTGGAGACTGGCACTGGGAAATAATGGGAATGCATGGTTAATCTCTCAGAATAATTAAAAAATCCTTCAAACCCCACATGACCGGATTGATCCATGGGTTCTTTCTGTGTTCTTTTCCTTTAATTCTTACTTTGGCTCACAGATCTTTTTATCAGAGTCGTTTAAAAAGAAGTATAGGTGAAAAAGTCTGCAATTAAAGTGCCCCTGGTGGTCAAATGCTCCCCCTCCTCCTCCTCCTCCTCCTCCTCCTCCTCCTCCTCCTCCTCCTCCTCCTCCTCCTCTCAAGAGGCCTTAGGAATGGAGGGTCCCTACTGTCATGGGCTATGGAGGCATGAAATATTAGGTAAATTCTTTTGTTTATTTCTTATGGGTGCTTTAAGAAAAAATATTAAAATATTAAAAATATTAATTTTATGGAATTAAAATAGGCCAGCAGACAAGTGACAAGATTCTGGTCTAAAGAACCATTGGCCTTGGGAAGTCAGCCCTTGGACCTCAGCTTCAGAGGCCCCTTCTGACCCTGAGTGAGAAATTTTCTTTATCTTTTCTCTTCTAATAGCCTCAGGACTGATTATGCCTGTGGATATCTGAGAGCTGAAATTGGGCACAGTTTAAAGAGGAAGATGTCTATATCCCTGGCCTTCGAGGAATGTCCCAACAAAGCTCCCGTCTTTCTCTGTAGAGATATCTGTTTAATAAAGTTGATGTCATGTGCCTGATGGTACCATATTTCTCTTTAATTAGTACCATACTTGGGGAACATAAGCCTCCCCAAGTAAACTCCCCATAATAGCTTCCCTTTTCCATTGTTGGAGAAAGAAAATAGGTGGCATCAGACATAGTTCCATGGTTACTGTGATTAAGTGTCTAGAAATGGAAGAACTTGGGACCAGAGTACAGTATACTATTTAGAGATATCAGCCATTGCCTGGTTTGTTCATTCATTCACTCATTCACTCATTCACTCATTGTCTGTGAAGCATGAACTGAGGATCTATAAGCAGTTGGTCTGGAGGGCTCACCTCACTGCCTTCTCTGTCTTATACCACTGAAGTCACAGGCCCAAGACCCTGAGCTGAAACTTGACCATTAGGTAGGAATTAAACAAGGAGCCTGTTCAGAAGGAAGTTGATGGACATTAAGCTCTGTTTTTCTAAGAACTCTCTGGGCTTCTTTCTCAGAGCTGTGATATTTATCCTGATCTCTCATGGCTCACTTTTTGGCCTAAGACATGGACCCTTTGTAGACCAGTTTCCTCAGCCTTGGTTTGTTTCCTGTTGCTTACACCCCTGGATTCTGTATTATTTACCTGTCTTGGTCTTAGACATCAACTAGCTCTTTCCTCACTTTTTTAACATCTTGGACTTTTTTTTTTTTTTTTTTTAAGCATTTTTATTAGTCGTTGGTGAATCTTTGTTCATTTATTTGTACGTGGTGCTGAGAATCGAACCCAGTGCCTCACACATGTTAGGCGAGCACTCTACCACTGAGCCACAATCACAGCCCCAAGCATTTCGGACTTCTTAAAACCACCCCAGTGTTCTGCTTCTTTGACCTTAGCTTCTCTAGACCTCACTCTTGCCAGGCCCTGTGATCACTAAGTTAACCTGGTCTTGCTTACTACTTTCCCCATTACTGAGAATCAGGGACCCATTCTCTGAGCTCCCTGGAACTCTCATATGGCTAACTAGATCACTTAATTCAAGGTCCAAACTACCTGCCAACTTCTACCTCCTTTATCTAATCACAACCAGAATGAGTTCAGACTTTCATCTTGAAACCTTTTTATGTCACTAGAATAGTTACCATATAAAACTCACCTTTAATAATATGGATATAAACAAAACCACCTTGAATTTAGGTGGGTGAACAAAATGAAAGGGTCGGTGCTCAAGAGATGAGTTTACTGGAAATATACAAAATTGCCTGGGGTGGGAGAACCCAGTGCGAGGAACTATAACATGAATCCAAGTTTAGGGGATGAGGGCCTGGACTAAGGAAGGCATGTAGAGAGGATGAGCATCACACAAGGAAACATTCTGGACAGAATCCAAAGGTGATGATGATAAGCACGGACACAGCTTTCTGAAAGCCCAAGTGGAGTCTGTTCTGTAGCACATTTCTCAGGTTAGAATGGGTGGGAGGAGAGGGATAATGCTTGGCCACTCTGCTTGAGAATTTTCATATCTACAGGTCTAAAGACTTTCCATGGGTTAGGGCTGTAATCCTTTGTTCTAGAAGCATTCAGGGACAGGAAGCTACCTCAGTCTGTTCCTTCTCTTATATTTTCTTTCCACTGGCTTCTAGCAAGATGGTTGTTTTCGCTCTCCGTGTATTATAGGACTCTCATACCCTGATTGCTCTCTCTTGAAATAATCGAATCTAAAACTCTAAGTCAAGGGCAAATCAATTCAACTTCTTAAAAGATCTTCCAGGCACATTTATGTTTATATAGCTATTCCTTGCTCTGTGATCTGTGATCCTGCTGAGTACAGATTTGTATCTGCATGCTCTGGTGCCTAGGATCAGAAGATGAATCAGCCTTTCCCAGGAGCCTTCTTATATAAATCATGAGAGTTTGGCCTCCAATGAGCATCATCTCGATGGCCATGAATTAAAAGCCTCAATCTGAAGAAAGCAAGCTGGCTGTTGTAGATAAATAGCCCAGTCTTAGTAGTATAACCTCTTTAAGAGCACATTTTTATTAGACATGACAAAGACAGTAGACCAAGTATGCAAATGAGTCAGGTCCATTTTTATGAACTTTAAAGAATCAGATAAGGTGTGTATTAGCACTGATGGTTCATGACGTCTCTTATGCTATCTTCAGAAGCAAAGCCCCCATCCTCAAAGACCTCAAGTAGTCATTTAACTTAAAGTGCTCACGACTGGTATACTGATGGGGTACTTCCTCCAGATGGTCTCCATGGACTCAGAGGCTCGTTTTTGAGGTCAAGATTATGTTTTCCATCACAATCCTATCTACATGTATGATTACACCAGTGGTGAGCATCTACATCGTGCACAACCATAGAAACAAAAAGTTGTACCCCGTTTGTGTACAATGAATCAAAATGCAGTCCATAAAACTAAAAAAGAAATTATAATAAAAAGATTTTGTTTTCCCTCTTCCCCCAATACTGACAGAAATAGCTAATGTTTACCTTGGAGAAGATGTAAGAAAACAGATTTTGCTGGATGAATTTATTCATCGTTCTTAGTGCTTTGGAGCTATTTTTACCAAGCCTTCTCCTATCTAAACACAATGAAGATACAACACTGATATTTGCTGAATTCTTTTATTTTAATAAAAAATTAATCAGCTCATAATAAATATTTCCAACTCTAGGATTCTCTTAATGGAAGAATAAAAAATAATTTTTTAATCATTTTTTCCATCTATTCCCTTCACCTATTTTTCCATATTTTTATTGATGCATTATAATTGTCCATAATGATGGGTTTCATGTTTGTACATACACACAATATAACCATATACCTTGGTCAATATCATTCCCCCCATTTTTAAAGCAAGGATCACAGTGGAAGGTATAATATTTAAAGCCATTTATTTGATTTCCCTACATGTGTTCTATGAAAGGCACTCAACACCCTGTCAGAAGATGATTACAGAGAGCAACACCTGATTGGTATTTAAAAAAAAAAATGCATTAGCTTCAATTACATGTGATAAACATCTTCCCCAAGGAGGTTTTGCATTAGTCAGTTTAATCAGGTGTTTCAGGCACATGTGGGGGAACCAAATGAAACTTAATTGAATACTACAAGACTCACACTTCGGTTCCCCTGAATAAGAGCTTCCAATTTGAAAAGTGAGGCTGAGGTTATGGCCTGTGTCCAGTTTCTGAGCAAATAATTCCTGCTGAACAGGCCAACATTTGTCCCCCAGGACTCATACTACTTTAGTATCAGAGGGAGACAGAGCAATCAGGCACTGTCAAATGACAGAGATGAGGGTATTGCTTGTCAGGCCAAAAAACCCTATGTATGTGAAAATAAAAGGAATATCAATAGCATAGAGGAAGGGGATCAGAGAGAGGGAGGAGGGTAGGGCATGAGGAAATACTGGGGAATGAAATCCACCACATTATGCTATGTCTTTATGTGACTGGACCACAATGACTCATATATGTACACACCAATTAAAATAAAAGTAAAAAAATAACAATAATAGAAGGAAGAGCAGAAAGGAAAGCAGGTCAAGAAGACAGGAGGAGAGGGAATGGGAAGCTACCATAGAATGAGACTGATCAAGTGATGTGCAAGTATGATTGTGGCAAAACGAATCTCACTATTATGTATAATTATAATGTACAATAAAAAAATAGTATTTATCCATGGGGAAATAAACAGGATGATCAGAGCCTTAAAACCGTATTTTGTATGAAAAAGTTAAAGGAACAAAGAATGGCAGCCTGGAAAAAAACAAAATTGTTGAGTATTAGAGTGAAGAGAGGCCTCAAAATCATCATCCAGTCCCTGCGTTGTGAAGCTGGAGTTGAATGAATGACTTAGAGTCAGAGCTGATTCACGACAACGTAGAGACTAGAACACAAGTCTTCTGACTCCAGTGCCCCAGGGCTCCTTTCAAGAAGCAGGTTCTTTCCATTCTATGAAGTGATGTCTCTTGAGAAGCTAAATCATGCAGAAACATGACGTGCTTTGAATAGAGCCTGCAAGAGGAGGCAACGGCTGTGCTGATCCCTTTTTCACCAGTGCACCTCCTACCAGGACAGCCAGTAAGTGAGGAGGAGACTCTGGCTAGAGCTGGTCGTCATCTTTAAATGGATATCCACGTATGCTTCTTCAGAAGGCTGGATGAAAACACACAAAAATAAACCATAAATTCCTATTTTAGCAAAACATAAAGGGAAAATGGGGGTGGGCCATTTCTAATGAGTGGGATTGTCCAACAGCACAGGCTGTGCCCAGAACTGAGTTTCTCATCAAGGGAGGTATTCAAACAAGCCAGGTGGCAATCAATGCAAGATTTCCTCCAGAATTTTCTTAATGAATGGAAGCCAGGATTAAATTACTTGTAAGAGTCTTTTTTTTAACCTGCTGGCCGTAGAGAGGAGGAAAAGTATGAATCCAAAGCTATGTTTAGGAAGACTAATTTGACAGCAACAACAAATGATGAGAGAAATGCTAGCAGGAAGTTAGCTGGGAGTGGTAACAGTCTGAATTAGCAACATAAAATCACAGAAAAATAGGTGCTGCATTCACAAAAAAAAAAAAAAAAAAGCTACAGTGTCTCTTCTGCGTTTATTTTACCCCTTCTCACAAAACTATGTACACATTGAGTAGCAGAGTTCCTGAAAATTCTGTTCCTGGCCAAGCTCTTTAAAATTCCCCATAATTGCCATAATTGGTACTTCTGCAAATCCCAGTAGCCACTCAGCAAGGGCACAGAAGGATGGGGATGCTGGGAAGAGGATAAATGATGGGCCAGAAAAAGACTGTATTCAGCCAAGAAGCTAGCATGGCTTTTTAACTATTATCTCTTCAATTCTTAGGTTATGTTGACATCGGGCTCATACCCAAAGGAGCAAGGGACATAAGAGTGATGGAAATCAAGGCAGCTGGAAACTTCCTGGCCATCAGGAGTGAAGACCCAGAAAAATACTATCTGAATGGAGGATTTATTATCCAGTGGAATGGGAACTATAAGCTGGCAGGGACCGTCTTTCAATATGACAGGAAAGGAGACTTGGAGAAATTGATGGCCCCAGGCCCCACCAATGAGTCCGTGTGGATCCAGGTAATGCAGAAGGGAAGGGAACTGCTGACATGGATGCTGTGTAGCAACTTTTCCTTTTCAAGGTATTTACTGGGGGATATGAAGTAAGAATCATCAGAACTTCTTTTAGCATAGAAGAGAGAGAGGAGTGAGATCTTTGTGGTGCTCATCCTTTATTGCTTAGAAATTGCTGAAACTCCCATAACAAAATGCCCATGGCTCTCAAATCACCCATTAGGAAGTTTGAGCTGTTTCCAGGCTGATTTACCTGAGAGTAACTATTACTTAGGTATGTAAAGGAGCTTGTAGCCTGTTCTGTGTGACATGAGTTTCCAGGTAGCTTCCCAGCAGTGGGGATGAGGGGACCTGCTGTCATATGCTTATCCTCAGGCAGAGGGTTTGCCTTTATGAAATTCTTGGAGGAAGGAGGTGTTCTTCAGAGTCACAAGGGCTTGTCATTCATTTTGGTGTAGAACTATAGAAAGAAAGGAATGATTATACTGGTAGAGGCAAGGCAGATTGGGAACAACAGATGCCCCAGACAATCAGATCTAGCCACATTCAAAAGTTAGGCCAGAGCACTCACAGAAGCTGGAGGTCAGGGTTGGAAGCCATGGTCCATGAATGTCAGGAGAACTTTATCTGTCCTGGTACAAGGGCAAAATGATGTACATGTGCCCCAATCCCAGGGAGCAACCAATCCCCCACCTCTGAGTTTAAGATGAATCTATTTCAATGTGTTGTTAAGTAGATGACCTGCAGAAGGAAACCAAGAGAAGATTCCAAGACTGGCATACCTTAGCTGAAACCCATGACCATTTTTATCCCAGATTTAATACACATTAAAGAAACTAACCAGCTGAGAGCTAAAAAAGAGCATCAAAATACAACAGCAAGGACATGATAAAGGTCAACTTTTATTTAATGCTAATCTTGTGTCATGTTCTAATAACTTTATGTGTATTTTACTCATTTTGCCCTCACGATAACCCCATTAGTGGGTACTATTGTTATCCTCACTTAGTACATGGGGGAACTAATTAACTATTCACAAAGTTAATAATTATGTAAGGGCACAAGTGACCTATCAGCTGGTTGCTAGAAAGGACACTCCCTGACATTCCCTCAGAGTAATGTCCATATATTTAGACCTCCCCATTTACAGAAATGGAAATTTAACCAAAAAATAACAGAATGGAGACTGTATAGATATGGACAGAGGTAGAAGTAGATATGAAAGTAGAGGTAGAGATGCAAATATGGACATAGATATAGGTTCATTTAATGGTATCTTTTTCAGTGTGTACTCTCTGAACTAGCTTCAGATGATAGACATTTGTGTACTGTTTTGAATGACTGAGGTTTGCAGTCTAAAGTCATGACAGAATGTGGTATCACCCCTGTCCTGCATTTTAGCTCCTGTTCCAGGTGACTAACCCAGGCATCAAGTATGAGTACACAATCCGGAAAGATGGCCTTGACAATGATGTGGAGCACCTGGTGTACTTCTGGCAGTTTGGCCGCTGGACAGAGTGCAGTGTGACATGTGGGACAGGTGAGGAACAGCTGCTGTCACTAGGATCCCTGGCCACTTTCCCAGAGTGGGCCATGGAGGCATCTTACCCAGTGGTTTGCACTCTGTGTGCATGGATTTGCTGGGTGCCAACATGTGGCCCAGGGGACCTGTGAACAGTGACAGTGCAGGGACGTGGTTTAAAGGCAGAGACACTTCTGCTCACATCTCATTGGTTGGTCTTAGTCACTTGGGCACCATCTACCTACAAAGGGAGGTTGGGAAAGATGAAAGAACAAAAGGTCATTTGGAGAGCAGAGCAGACCGCCACAGTGCCGGATGAACTTCCCCAAGGCCTGTGAAGGAGAGTTCAGAACCCGTGGGTACTTGGGGCTGTTCTTCATTTAAAGGACTTTAATAATAGCACTGTGTATGGAAGCCTCCACCTCTGTTCCTCCTTTTGGATCATGTGCAATTCAGTTCTGGAACTTTTTGCTTCCTGTCTATAACGACTGACTGTAAAACTAAGGCAGCGACAGAGCAGAGAGTCAGCATCTGGAACATAGCAAAAGGAATAAAGAGTGAAGGAGTGAATGGGTCAAGGCCAGGCTGCCTCTTCATAGGCTGCCTTCTCACATTCTCAGACTCTGCTGAACCCTCCACTGTCCTCCCACCCCAAGAGATAGTCATGGAAGGAGGTCTCCCAACAGCTGTTGGGTCATGCACCTTTTAACATTATAAACAATTTTTGTATTATTAACCTTTTTGTTTTCCCGATTCAGCACAGAAAACCAAGGTCAGCTTTTAGAAAACACAAGGACAAAATATTCACTTAAAAATGTATGAGGTTTTGAAAATGCCAAACCTCTGGAAATGGGTTGGGGTCAAGGGTGCAATCTGTGGCTGCAGCCGTAAGTGGTGTTGGTGGGATAGTCCATCCTGTGATTTCCCCTGACACACTAGCATCTCCAGATGTACTGACCCTCATCCCACCCTCATTGTCCAGGGTGATGGGAGGGTTCCCAGAGAAGCAAAGGCAATTTAAGCAGATAATAAGTGGGTGAAAAAAACTTACCCTAAGGAGCAGTTGTGAGGAAAATGAAGTCACTGTGAATATAGTTGCCAGTACTTTTTCAGTTTATGATCCCCTTTGTTATCGTCTTTGAACAAAATTCAAGTTTAAGCTTTAAATTTAGATCATTTGTCCCAGCACACCACAGAGTAAAACTTAACCAATGGGAACTGGGCAGGGTCTCCCCAAACAGGAGACCATCCACCTCTCTGCCTTCTTCTATTTCAAGATAGGACGAACCCTTTGCTTCCTATGCAATATTTCCAAACACTAGGAATAAAGAGATAAGTTGTTATGGGGCACAACTTAAGAACAGACCTATCACCACTGAGAAGTCCAAATTTGAGAGTCTTTATTAAGCCAGCCAGCTGACTGTCTCACAAAATGCCCCAAAAATGGCTATTGGGAGAATAGCTCCGACCACAGGGTTGTAGGAGTTCTTATACCATAAGTCAGTACATCAATCATAAGTGTCTGTTACTATGATTTAAAATTACAAACTAACACCATGAAATCATCAGCAGAGGGGGAAGTGGGTCAAAATGACCCTTACCTAGGTACAAACTAAAGAATGGTTACTAACATCTAAACAGTCACTGTTGACATCACCGTTAACATAGTACATCGTTTAGGAAACTAGGGATCAAAAGAAAACAATTTTCCATTATATAAGAATTGCCATTTCATCATTTTGTATTGCCAAACAAGTCATGCTAAGCAACCGTTGACAGGAACAGAGGCTGGGCATTCCCACGGAAGAAGCATTTCCTACATAACACGGAGTCTCAAGGTAAAATGGAGTCTGTTTAGCCGTTGCCCATATAGCCTGGCCTATAACATTTCCTGGAGTCAAATATGTCAACCCATCACATAAGTGGTTGGGCTTTGCAATGATTGTAAAGTGTTTTAGTCAGCATTTTTGTTGCTGTGACCAAAAGACCTGACAAGAACAATCAGAGGAGGAAAAGTTTATTTGGAGCTTATGGTTTCACAAGTTCAGTCCATAGTTGGCAGACTCCATTGCTCAGGGCCTGAAAAGAGGCAGAACATCATGGCGGAGGGGTATAGTGGAGGAAGGCAGCTCAGAACATGGCAACAAAGAAGCAGAGAGAGGTCTGCTCATTAGGGACCAAAAGAGCATTTTGGGATTCACATGAAACAATCTCCTTAGCTTTAACTTCTTTGTGGAGTTTCTAGGCTCAAAGAGTATAAATAGTATGATAATATTAAGAAACTAATTGCCAAGTTAACTTTTATAATTGAAGGATTACAAACAGATGGGAGCCATCATTTTACCTTTTTGCCTGTTGTTTTATTTTAGTTTTACAGTTTTTACCTGAGAATCATTTCAAGCATACCAGAAATAAGAATGTAATAAATTCCTGTGCATCACCCACTCAATTTTATCAGATCTTACCATTGGATCACGTTGGTTTCAATTTTCATTCTTAAAGAGAAACATCCTACACCTGGGGTTAAGGAGCACACTCCAACTTCATGTCCTTCCTCTTTTCTCCAGAGTTAACTACAGGCAGAAACCAGTGCTTATATTATCCTCATTTATGTGGTGGAACACTTCTACTATACATGCATATAGTGATGCACACTGTAGTTTCTCAGGTGGCTTTCTGTAAATAGTATCCTATTCAAGGTATCGTTCCTTATTTGTTTTATTTATTCAAAATTATGCCTTTTAGGTAAACCCACACTGACAAAAGTAGCTGTAGTATATTTTAGGAGCTGCAAATTATTCCCTTATATGAATTACCATGATTTATTTATAAATTCTACTATTTTGCATTTATAATTATTTCTGCAATGCTATAATGAGCACCTTATAATTACTGCCTTCTTACCTCAATATTTGAGCTTTCTTAATTTGTTTACTTATCAGTGGAACTCCTGAGTCATAAAGTGTGTTCATATTACATGAGTGAGTCAGCGAACTCACCAGGGTACTGTGAAATATTTTAAAATTTCCAGGGAAACAAAAAATTTAAAGGGAAACACAGTAGTACTTAACATCTCTGGCATATCACATGAAGTACTAGCTCAAAGTCATGTCGTTTCAAGGGTGGGTCTCACTACATTCCTTTCAATAACATCTCACTCTGTGACATTGGATTTTCAATGGGTGCTGTGATTTAAAAAAGAAAATCAGGTGCCTCCTGAAAATTAGTAAGGGACAGAAAATATGGTATCTAGTCTCGTTGTAAGATTTGAAAAGTGCATATTTAATATTTGTAAAAATCTCATTTGTAAGTTAATTGTAAATGAACTTAGAATACTATTCTTCTTCGCTGAGCACAGTGATGCATGACTATGATTCTGTAGCATGGGATGTTGAGGCAGGAGGAGCCCAAGTTCAAGGCCAGCCTCAGTAACTTACTAGCAAGTCCCTAAGCAACTAAAATTTTTTATGAAGGGCTGGAGCTGTGACTCAGTGGTTAAGCATCCCTGGATTCAATCTTCTGGGCCTTGTGTATGCTAGGCAAGCACTCTACCACTGAGCTACATCTCTAGGATCCCCAATATTTTCTTAAGATCCCAACATCTGCACATGGCTGCATTGCCTAACACAAGAGCTTTTGGGGGAATGTTCCAGATCCAAAGTATAGCGAACAGAAATATCAACTTTTACTATAATCAGTTTTGTCTACTTTCCTTTTATTGTGTGTGTTTTTGGTGTCTCTCTCAATCTTAACTAAAAACATTTTCCTGTCTCAAAGTTATTGTTTTTTCTGTCTCAAAGTTATTAAGATAAGAGTCTATATTTTATTCATAAACTTTCAAAAATTTAAATTTCACGTAAGGACATTAAGTCACCTGAATTTACTTTTGCATGTGACATAAAAGATTCTGATTTCCTTTTAAAAAATCAGTAATTTCAATGACATTTATGGAATAGGACAACTCCTCTTCCTTGGCATTTATAATCAGTTCCATTGGGTAATGCATGTGAAGATGGCTCATTCTTGAGTTTCTTCATGCTTCTCCTTGACCAACAATGGTACCATCTCCACAAGAAGCTTACTAAAAGACGTTTACCTGAGTCACCCCCAAAAGATCACCAGTAAAAGTACAACAAATAGATTCTCGGTGAAGAAACAACAGATGCCAATCTCAATAGGAAACTGCAGGACTCCTTATTAAAGAAGAGAATATTTTGGCAAAAATCCAGGATCACTCACACAGTACTGTAAGGCCCCGCTTTCCCCATTACAGTCTTTGTGTTGCAGGGTCTGTCAAATATAGTACATCCTAACCAAAACTTCTCATGTCCTATAAAACTCACAGCAATGGCATTGTTGTTAGAAAATGATTCCTCACTCCTGAACATGACCTTTGTTAATTTTGTGCTCTGTGATCTCCTCCATTCCAAATTTTTGGATCTGTTGATATAACAATGGCCTACACAAATGGGAGAATACTTTCCCCGGCCCTACTTTCATCTTCAACTTTCCCTTCTCCCTACTTGGCTGAATTCTTTCTGATTTTAGTCATTGTCCCTTTGTTCAAGGAATGTTCTCATAGGAACAAGCAAATATCGAAAACTCTGAGACCATAAACCAGACTTGAAGACTTCTCAAATTGTTCCTGTAGGCTGACATTTAAACTAGATTACCTTCAATGGAAATAAATACATGTAGAGCAGATTCTAAAATTAGTTTGCATGAAGTTTATCCAACAGTATTCCTACTAAAGCTAAATATAACCATAATTGAGATATGTCCATGTATCCTTGATCAAGCATGAGATTATAAATTGGGACACATATTCCCCTCCAATCCTGATGAGTGGAGCTGGGAATGTGGCTCAGCCATAGAGTCCTTGCCTATCATATGCATGGCTCTGGGTTTGAGCCCCAGCACCACAAAAAAATACAATAAATTAACCCTGATGAGTGACCATATGCTGATGTTCAGAAGGCAGGATCCACTTCTTGGAAAACCAGAGTCAGACATTTCCTTGACTTTCTCAAAGTGAACTCATCTGGGTGCCAGTCCCTCTGACTTTGTCCAAGTTAATTGTCAGGTAAGATCCACCAATCTAGACACTGACTTGTAACAATACCTGGAAGATACTTTTTAAGGTAAGACTTCATAATGTTCATAGGATTATGTGTTGAGGTAGATTTAACATATGGCACAGAATGAAGATTACATAGTTGGTCACGTGCATAAAAATAAAAATAAACTATAAGTAAAGTACAGTGGAGACATTATAACCTTTCAGTGTACTTCACTAATGAACCAATAAGAACCCTTAGTCAAGGTGGCTAATCTCTTATTCTGATGGTCTTCTAAATTCCATCCTATTTTAATCCCATGAAGTCAGCAGAGGATCAGTCTCTCCCTTATTTCCAGACTCATAGTTCTGTTTTCTAATAATACAGTTGCTTGGGGTTTCTCAACTGGTTTCTGTGAATATTTTCTTTGCTCAGCGTGCTCTGTGAAATGAACTTGTCGGCTTTATCAACTCACGAGTGTTGTGAGATTTTGTACAGCTCTGAGTTTCTTCATTCATGTGCTTTGTGAGACTCATACACAGTGACTGAGGAAGAGGAATCAGAATCAATATGGACGCAGTTTGTGGCAAATTTTGAAAATGGTTCCTTCAAAGGGCAGATCCATCTTTTTTCTAACCCATACAATATTCTTTATGTACAAACAATGCTCTTCTTTGAGCACCTTCTACATACTTTTTTATAAGTTATCACCATCATGACAGTCAATCAATGAATTTGTGTAATCAGTTCATTGGCATTCAGGAGAGAAAAATAGTGTCGACTTTGAGTCTTACTGGTGTTGTAAGATGTATGGGTCTTGGCAATAATTGTTAATAAAATCAAACCAAATTAACTCATATCTAATCAATTATTTGTAATTATTGAAATTAGGGTCAACGTGTTTTTGAACTAGGAAAAAAAAGATTGTGTAACTAAGGGATGAGTTATTTGAAAGAAGGTGGTTCCATCAGAGGAGTATGAAAATGAAGGTTTTTCACTGGATAGATTGAATATAATCTATTCCCTAATCTGAGAGTGTGAAAACAAACTTGATTTTCACAATGTGCAGGAGTTTCAGAGAGAGTTTGTTTAAATGGGTTACAAAGAAACTTCAGATGCGGTTTCAAAAATTGTTTTCAAGATCCTATTTACATTTAGCATTGCACCAGGGCTTAGGGTTGATCATGTTCATATCAGGATACATATTATTTTTGTCCTCTTGATGACCCTGTACTATAAATTTATTGCCATCTTGGAAACCGATGTTTGCAAAGGTAAGGACAATCACCCAAGATCACTCATCAAGTAGTGCTAAAACAGGATCAAAAACCAGTTCTAATTCTCATGACATTGCTGTTGATGTTGATGCTATGGTTTTAGTCAGTCACACACACACACACACACACACACACACACATTTAAACTAAGCTTTTAGTATGTTTAAACTAAGCTTTTCTAGACTAAGCTTTCGTTATGAAGGATAAAACTAAACTCACTGAGCAAGGAAAATAGAGCTAAGGGATCTCAGGGAGCCAGGAAAAAAAAATTGAAAAACAAAACAAAGACACCAAGGTAAATGTTTAGTGGTAACTAAAATAGAAATTTGGTAGGTTAAAGATGCACTTGTCAGCAATACAGATGGTTATACAATTCCGCTCTTTGTCCTGTAAAGTTACTGTTGTTTCTGTGTATTAAGGGGGACTGTAGTAAGTGACGGTCTCTCTATCCAGCACAAAATTGTTGTCATTTCACATTAAAATCAATGTTAGGAGAATTATAATTATGTGCTAATGTGAAATTCACCATGTGTCAGTATTGTTATCACTTAAGTGCATACGAAGAAATTTTATTCAGTGTCTAGAGACTGAGTGTACAATACTTTCGATCTCTCTTAGATGATATGATTAGTCGCTGCTTTGAGTATCTTTGATCTTAAATTTAGACATAATAGGAAACTGTGTACTCTTTTTTTTCCATAGTTTATTATAATAACCTAAGTCTTTAGCTGTTTTATCTATTCCCTTCCTAAATTGAACTTGCAAATCAAGAAAATCTTGTGTGAACTAAATGAACCATATTGCAGATTCCTTCTACTTTATATCATTATTAATTTCAAAATATGATGAATTATATCACTGCTGAGTTTTTTTTCTTTTAAATGAGGAACTTGTTAGTTCTTTCTTTTTTTAATTATTTTTTATTTTTTACAGACCGAATTTTGATTCATTGTACACAAATGGGGTGCATCATTTCGTTTCTGTGGTTGTACATGATGTAGACTAATACCATTTGTGTAATCATACATGTACATAGGATAATGATGTCTGTCTTATTCCACCATTTTTTATACTCCTCCCTCTCATTTCCTTCTATATAATCTAAAGTTCCTCCATTCTTCTTCTACCCTCCACCCCTCCCCCACCTCCATTATATATCATCATCTACTTTTCAGGGAAAACATTTGGCCTTTGGTTTTTTGGGATTGGCTTATTTTGCTTAGCATGATATTCTCCAACTCTATCCATTTACTGCAAATGCCATAATATTATTCTTCTTTATGACTGAATAATAGTTTATTGTGTATATATACCACAGTTGCTTTATCCATTCATCTGTTGAAGGGCATATAGGCTGGTTCCACAATCTAGCTATTGTGAATTGAGCTGCTATAAACATTGATGTGGCTGTGTTGCTGTAGTATGCTGATTTTAAGTCCTTTGGGTATAAACCGAGGAGTGGAATAACTGGATCAAAAGGTAGGTCCTTTACAAATTTTGTGAGGAATCTCCATACTGCTTTCCAGAGTGGCTGCACCAATTTGCAACTCCACCAGCAATGTACAAGTGTGCCTTTTTCCCCACATCCAAGCCAACACCTATTATTGCTTGTGTTCTTGATAATAGTCATTCTAAATTGCAGTGAGATAAAATCTTAGAGTTGTTTTGATTTGCATTTCTCTAATTACTAGAGATGTTGAACACTTTTTCATATATTTATTAATCATCTGTATGTCTTCTTCTGTAAAGTGTCTGTCCAGTTCCTTGGTCCATTTATTGGTTGGGTTCTTTGTATTTTTGGCATAAAGTTTTGTAAGTTCTTTATAAATTTTGGAGACTATTGCTGTATCTGAAATGCATGTGGAAAAGATTTTCTCCTACTCTGTAGGTTCTCTCTTCACATTGTTGATTGTTTCCTTTGCTGAGAGAAAGTTTTTTAGTTTGAATCTATCCCAATTATTGATTCCTTCTTTTATTTCTTGTGCTTTGGGAGTCATGTTAAGGAAGTCTGGTCCTAACCTGACATGATGAAGATTCCAGGCCTACTTTTTCTTCTATTAGGTGTAGGGTCTCTGGTCTGATTCCGAGGTCCTTGATCCATTTTGAGTTGAGTTTTGTGTAGGGTGAGAGATAGGAGTTTAGTTTCATTTTGGTGCATATGGATTTCCGGTTTTCCCAGGACCATTTGTTGAACAGGCTATCTTTTCTCTATTGTGTGTTTTTGGCTCCTTTGTCCAGTATGTGGTGACTGTATTTACGTGGGTTCATCTCTGTGTCTTCTATTCTATACCATTGGTCTACCTGTCTATTTTGGTGCCAATACCATGCCATTTTTGTTACTATTGCTCTGTAGTATAGTTTAAGGTCTGGTATTGTGATACCTCCTGCTTTACTTTTCCTGCTCAGGATTGTTTTCGTTATTTGAGGTCTCTTATTCTTCCAGATGAAGTTCATGATTTCTTTCTCTATTTCTATGAGGAACGTCATTGGAATTTTAATTGAAATTGCATTGAATCTGTATAGCACCTTTGGTAGAATGACCATTTTGACAATATTAATTCTGCCTATCCAAGAACATGGGAGATCTTTCCATCTTCTAAGGTTTTCTTCAATTTCTTTCTTTAGTGTTCTGTAGTTTTCATTGTAGAGGTCTTCCATCTCTTTTGTTAGATTGAATCCCAAGTATTTTAT
Organism: Sciurus vulgaris; assembly: GCF_902686455.1. Taxonomy (NCBI): domain Eukaryota; kingdom Metazoa; phylum Chordata; class Mammalia; order Rodentia; family Sciuridae; genus Sciurus; species Sciurus vulgaris. The sequence goes on from NC_136466.1 coordinate 143,253,045, forward strand.
TTTTTCAAGGCTAATTTCTCTTTCAGAGGATTCATCACTTATGAATAGAAATGCATTAGATCTATGCATATTGATTTTATATTCTCCTACTTTGCTGAATTCATTTACTAGTTCTAGAAGTTTTCTAGTGGAGTTTTTCGGATTCTCTAAATATAGAATCATGTCATCATCAAATAGTGACAGCTTGAGTTCTTTTCCTATTTGTATCCCTTTAATTTTTTTGGTCTGTCTAATTGCTATACCTAGTGTTTCAAGGACAATGTTGAATAAAAGTGGTGAAAGTGGGCATCCCTGCCTTGTTCCAGTTTTTAAAGGTAACGCATTCAGTTTTTCTCCATTAAGAATGATGTTGCCTGTGGGCTTAGCATAGATAAACTTTACAATGTTGTCGTATATTCCTACTATTCCTATTTTTTCTAGTGTTTTAAGCATGAATGATTGCTGTATTTTATCAAACACTTTCTCAGTATCTATTGAAATAATCATATGATTCTTAACTTTAAGTCTATTGATGTGATGAATTACATTTATTGATTTCCAGATGTTGAACCATCCTTGCATCCCTGGGATAAACCCCACTTGATCATGGTGCACTATCTTTTTAATATATTTTTGTATGCAATTTGCCAGTATTTTATTAAGGATTTTTGCATCTATGTTAATCAGGGATATTGGTCTAAAATTTTCTTTCCTTGATGAGTCTTTGTCTGGTTTTGGTATCAGAGTGATACTAGCCTCATAGAATGAGTTTGGAAGGGTTCCCTCCTTTTCTATTTCCTGGAATACCTTGAGGAGTATGCTATTAGTTCTTCTTCAAAGGTCTTGTAGAATTTGGCAGAGAATCCATCTGGTCCTGGGCTTTTCTTGGTTGGTAGGCTTTTGATGGCTTCTTCTATTTCGGTGCTTGAAATTGATCTGTTTAAATTGTGTACATCCTCTCCAACACCTATTGTTGCTTGTATTCTTGATAGTCACCATTCTAATGGGGGTGATATGGAATCTTAGGGTAGTTTTGATTTGCATTTCTCTTATTACTAAAGATGGTGAACATTTTTTTCATATGTTTGTTGATTGCTTGTAGATCTTCTTCTGTGAAGTGTCTGTTCATATCCTTAGCCCATTTGTTGATTGGGTTATTTGTATTCTTTATGTAGAGTTTTTTGAGTTCTTTGTAGATTCTGGAAATTAGTGTTCTATCTGAAGTATGAGTTGCAAAGATTTTCTCCCACTCTGTAGGCTCTCTCTTCACATTGCTGATAGTTTTCTTTGCTGAGAGAAAGCTATTTAGTTTGAATCTATCCCAGTTATTGATTCTTGCTTTTATTTATTGTGCTATGGGAATCCTGTTAAGGAAGTCTGATCCTAAGCCAACAAGTTGAAGATTTGGACCTATCTTTTCTTTTACAAGACGTAGCGTCTCTGGTCTGATTTCAAGGTTCTTGATCCATTGTGAGTTGACTTTTTTGCAGGGTGAGAAATAGGGGTTTAGTTTCATTCTGTTACATATGGTTTTCCAATTTTCCCAGCACCATTTGTTGAAGAGGCTATCTTTTCTCCATTGCATATTTTTGGCACCTTTGTCTAGTATGAGAAAATTGTATTTATTTGGGTTTGTGTCCGTGTCCTCTATTCTGTACCATTGATCTACCTTTCTATTTTGGTGCCAATACCATGCCGTTTTTGTTACTATTGCTTTGTAGTATAGTTGTCAAGAATACAAGCAACAATAGGTGTTGGAGAGGATGTGGGGGAAAAGGTACACTCATACATTGCTGGTGGGGTTGCAAATTAGTGCAGCCACTCTGGAAAGCAGTGTGGAGATTCCTTAGAAAACTTGGAATGAACCCACCATTTGACCCAGCTATCCCACTCCTTGGCCTATACCCAAAGGACTTAAAATCAGCCTACTACAGAGATACAGCCACAACAATGTTCACAGTTGCTCAATTCACAATAGCCAGATTGTGGAACCAACCTAGATGCCCCTCAATTGATGAATGGATAAAGAATTTGTGGTATATATATACCATGGAATATTACTGAGCCATAAAGAATAATAAAATTATGGCATTTGCAGGCAAATGGAAGCAGTTGGAGAATATCATGCTAAGTGAGATAAGCCTATCTCAAAAAACCAAAGGACGAATGATCTCATTGATAAGTGGATGATGACACATATAGGGGGTGGGAAGGGGGCAAGAATGGAGGAAGGAGGGACTCTATAGAGGGATAAGAGGGGTGGGAGAGGTGGGGAGGAAGAAAAAAAATAACAGAATGAATCAAAAACTATTACCCTAGGTAAAGATATGATTACACAAATGGTATGCCTCTACTTCATGTACAGAGAAACAAAATGTATCCCATTTGTTTACAATAAAAGTGAATTTTTTAAAAAAAATTCTGTATGTCTTCCTGATTCAGTTTGGAAGTTTCATTTTTCTCTAAAAATTTGTCAATGTCTTCAATGTATTCCTATTTTGCTGTAGTATAGATTTTCAAAGTAGCTTCTAATTATGTTATATATTTCAATGGTGTCTGTCACGATCTTTCCTTTTTCATCACGGATTCTAGTAATCTGTGTTTTCTCTCTTCATCTCTTTTTTAGTGTGGCTAAGGGTTTATTGATTTTGTTTACTTTTTCAAAGAATCAACTTTTTGTTTTGTCAATTTTTTGAATTGTTTCTCTTGTTTCAATTTCATTGATTTCAGCTCTGATTTTAATTATTTCTTGTTTTCTATTTTTGGTGTTGATTTGTTCTTCTTTTTCTAGGGCTTTGAGATTTAATGTTAGGTCATTTAGTTGTTGACTTTTTATTTTTTTAATGTATGAGCTCAATGCAATGAGTGTCCTGGAGATTTTGATAAGTTGTGTCATTGTTCTCACTTACCTCTGAGAATTTCTTAATTTTTCCCTGATGTCTTCTATTATCATTGCATCATTCAATAACATGTTATTTAGTCTCCAGGTGTAGGAGTGGTTTTTGTTTGTCATTTTATCATTGATTTCTAATTGCATGCCATTATGGTCTGATAGGATCTCTATTTTTTTGTATTTACTAATGAGTTCTTTGTGGCATAGCATATGGTCTATTTTGGAGAAGGATTCATGAGCTGCCGAGAAGAAAGTATATTTGCTTGATGACGGATGAAATACTCTGTAAATGTCCATTAAGTCTATATTATTGATTGTATTGTTTAGTTCAATAGTTTCTTTGTTCGGGTTTTGTTTGGAGGATCTATCCAGTGATGAGAGCAATGTGTTAATGTCCCCCACTATTAATGTGTTTTGGTCTATTTGATTCTTAAAATTGAGAAGGGTTGGTTTGATATACATAGATGCTTCAATGTTTGGGGCATAGATATTTATGATTGTTATGCTTACTGATTTATGCTTCCCTTAAGCAGTGTGAAATGTCCTTCTTTATCCCTTTTCTTGTTACTTCTTTCAACACAACAATTTCCACTCAAGACGATCAGGTTTACAGTATAAGGAGACAGTTCTTCAAGACACTTGAGCTGGGCTTGTAGCTCCCTGATAGAGCACTTGTCTAGTATGTGTGAGGTACTGAGTTTGATCCTCAGCACCACATAAACATAAATAAATAAAGGTATTGCGTCCATCTACAACTTAAAGTATTTTTTAAAAAGTCAAGACACTTAATGGACCTTTCATTGCTGATGTCCAACAAGACTTACCAAGTACTTACAGCCATCCATCAACATTCTCATTGCTACATATAGAAAGGGATGCAGCAACTTCTGAAAATAGCATTTTGAATTTGATTCTCTTATATTTTTCAATGTGATTGAAAAGTATTTATCTTTTCAAGTAAATACTTCCAGAGAGGCAGTTACCTTAGTGCTGAGCATATTGATTGACTGGCATCCTTAATTAGGCAGGATTTCTTTGGGAGCTATTATCAGTTTGCAGGAATAAGGGGTAGATGGAAAGGCAAATAAAAAGTCAATCTCATTCTTCTTTCTTTAGCTGTCAGGGGAAAATCAAGTTCACATGGATTCAATCTCACCTATTTTACTTTCTGAACTTGTAGCTTTATATAATAATGACTGCCCTTACAAGGAAGACCTGATTCTAACCCCATCCTTAAGGATTATTACAATATCCTGTTCAAGGAAGATTGTTATCCAGTAATTGGTTTTCAAAGTTATATAATGAGTATGTCACTGAAGATTAATAGTTTGACTTTTTTTTACAAAGATGTTGTTGCATAAGAGTCCCAACAGGAAATGTTGGCACACTCAAACTGACTGCCTTGGCTACTTTCACAGGAATAGATAGGGTTTAAGGAGACTGAGAAAGGTGAGTAATTGCTCCTGCCCAGCAACAGTGAAGGTGGGGGAACCAGGCTACCATCCCCAGGCTTGAAGAATTAAGGGAAACAGCATTTAAATAGAGCTAGTGCTTCCATTTTCCAAACCTAACTGGACTGGTTAGTCCTAACTGGTCTAGCCACAGGATTGGTTCCATAAGCCAAGTGAAGAAAGGAGCAAAGAAGATCTGGAGGGAAAACAGAAGAACTGTAGCACAGGAGAAAGGTTAAAAGTCAATGGAGGGCTGGGGATATAGCTCAGTTGGTAGAGTACCTGCCTCGCATGCACAAGGCCGTGGGTTCAATCCCCAGCAACACACATACGCACAAAAATAATAGATAGGGGTAGACGTCATCAAGCCACACTGAATTGCAGCTCTAGGGAAGGGGAGAAAGCTAACATTTATCCAGTGTTGCTCTTGGTACTACCTATATAAAACAAACCAATCTAAATTTAATGTAGTTAAACAACCACTACTTTTATCATACAAATTCTATGGGCTAGAAATTTAGACAGGGCACACGAGGGAGGACATGTCTCTACTCTACTATGTTAGGCACCCCATCTGGAAAGACTCAAATAGTTGGGAATGACCCAAATGCCTCGGGCCAGAACCTTCTGGAGGCTCCTTTACTCCATGACTGGCACTTGGACTAGACTCATCTAGGACTGGCACTACATGTGGCCTTTCTGAGGGCATGGTCCTCTCACATCATGGTGTCTAGAGTGTCCTGAGAGTGAGAGATACCAAAGAACCAGATGGAAGTATGACCCTTTCTGATCTTGGTCCTTTTTGATCTGGCCTTTAAAGTCACACAGCATCACTTCTGTATTTGGTCCAAGGTCAGCAGAATTTGACTCTCTTGATGGAAGAATGTCAAGCTCACACTGCAGAATGGCATTCTGAATAGTATATTACTGTTGCAGCCACCTTTGGAAAATACAAGCTGGCATATGCACAATCACTAAGGCAGTAAGAACTAAGAAATTTGAAGAAATCTGACAACAAATTATTTTCTACATTAACCATGAAATTATATTAATGAGAATCTGTTGGGGGCTGTGCCATGTTGATGGCGCCATTCTGGCACCATCATCAGCGAGGAGATTAATTGACATAGGCATACTCAGGTGATTTATTGTCCACACACACAGTGTATGCACATATGTTCTCAAGCACTCCTAATTATGCCTGCTTGGACATCTAGCGTCTTGCTAATCTTTGCATAAGAGGCGTGGCCCTGCTCTCCACCTCCTGGAGGTGATATAAGCGTAGGCGGAGCGAGACAGCGAAACACACAGAAGCTAGAAGAAAGAAGAGCGGCAGCAGCTAGCAGAAAGAAGCGCAGAGAAGCCATTAGCAGAAAGGAAGAAGAAGCAGCAGCAGCTAGCAGATAGACACAGCAGTTAGCAGAAGTGACAAGCAGAAAGAAAATATAACGGAGCAGCAGCTAGTAGAAAGCAGAACAGCAGCTAGCAGAAAGCGGCGGAAGGCAGATCGCACAGCGGAGAGCTGAGACGCATCACTAAAGTACCTTAGGTAGACACACCCTTAGTTCACAGGATGCAGGACGCACCAGTAAGAAGCAGCAGACCTTAAGTAAGGCATAGCAAGTCTCTCTTCCTCTAAGCTCTAAGTAAAGCCTGTCCTTCTCTCAAAGTCTCTCTCTTAAGCAAAGTCTCCTTCTCTCTGATAAGCAAAGTCTCTCTCTCTCTCCTCTCAAAGCAAGTAAACCTCATTTCCTCTATCCTCTATAAACAAGCAAGCAAGGAAACAGCCCAGAGATAGAAGTGGCTCAGTTTCCAGTCCACCACCCATAAGACCCGTGCAAATTGTTGCTGCAGGCGGTGACAAATATCTGCGAATTTGGTACCGCAAAGAGCCAGCAACAAGAATCCTCCCATTTTCCAAGATTTCCAATGATTATACTTTGCCTCTCCTTCATAGATATTACTATAGAGATTAACTAGTTCAGTTTCCTGTTCTCAAATAGTTTGAATACCATTAATCTCATTTTTCCTGCAGAGAACCCAAGTGATATGTAAAAGGAAAAGTAGGAACTAGAACCCAGGACCCTTGGATTTGATTTAATTTATTCACTTAATCATTTATTTAACCAGACAGTAACCAGGAATGAAATCATAGTTTAAAGTTTACCAAATGAATGCAGAACAATCAGAATTGAGGAAATACTTCTTGGCCAGGTATTGCTTTCCTATAACATCAGAGAAGAGCATCAGCTGGTTTGGGGCTTTCTCACTGGAAGATTTGAACTTAGCTTGGTATCTGTCATATGAGAACCCAGGGGCTAGGAGAATAGAAAGTTAGTGGTCACTAAGACCACTGTTATCAATGGGGAGACACTGAGACATAGTTATCAACTTTCCATTTAGCCCTAGATGACATCTGCCTTGCCAGTCCATCGCACTGCAGGTCCCCCAGATTGACCCCAGACAATGCAATTAACTCCCTGAAAGGCATCTTATGTAAAGTTGTGTACCTTCTACTATTTCTGGATTCAGGAGCACTAAGCATGCTTACCATTCCTAATCAAACAGAGAAATAAGCTTTTGAGAGTATGTTTCTAAACTCTTCAAGTCACCTGACAATTTCCTTTCAAATTTTGACATCAAGAATTTGCCAAATTACCCAAAGCTTTAATGAAACTTCAAAGCAACTAAGCATTTTCTTTTTCCCATTCTATAAAGGCAGCTTTTCTGGAGCCAATCATTCCAGTCTGGATTCCACTGACATTAGGTATTAGCTGAGAAAGGCCAAGAGGTAGAAGGTTTACCTGTCTCTTCTAAAAAACAAAACAAAACAAAACAAAAAAACTTTGTCTCTCTCTGTCTCTCTCTCTCTCTCTCTAACACACACACACACACACACACACACACACACAGGCACACAATTTTAGAATACTCATTTATTGTTTTGTAATTCCTTCTGACCATTGTTTAAGAGGTGAGTGGCCCTCTCTGCTACCAGGTGTGCCAGCTCACCAGGAGATTTTGCTTAACAAGCCTGTGCTGAGGTAAGGTGAGGTGATGAGTGGTAGGAGAGCTGGGTCTGTTCAGGTCCTGCCATCTGTGAGAAAGCCCTTTGGTGTGCTTGGCAGTAAAGTGAAGAAATGTCCACATTACTAGATTATTAAGGGCCTTTACCCTTGGTTGAGAAGTTCTGTACACCAGGAAGCTCACTCAGGACCAGAATGTTGGGGCAGGAGTGTGGCTCAGGGATACAATGCTGGCCTAGCATGAGCAAGGTCCTGGTTTCCATCCCCAGCACCACACACACTCATAAAAATAAGACCTGGAGTCCTGAGAGCTCTGGGTCCATCTTTTGTGCAAGCTGATTGCTCTGTCCCCAGGGGTCTCATCTTCCATATTCCTACCCAGTATTTCACATTTAACCTAAGTACTGGCTCTTTTAAGAGAGATGCTGATCAGAGGTAGTGAACTTGCCTAAAGTGATTGAGGCCCTGGGTTTAATCCCCAGAACTGCTCCCCGCCACAAAACAAAATATAGAGAGATGCCGACTGACTTCCTTGGTGCCCCTTCACCTCTCAGTCCTTACATTCTGGCACTTCTGTGTGTTCTCTTGCTAACAACATCCCAGGTAGCAAAGCCAGTGGCTCTTTTCCTTTCTCAGTCTGTGTGACTTCACTATCAACACACTAGTCACCATGCAGACAGTTTCTATATCTGTCAGATAGGTCAATGCGTTGACCTCACTGGACTGTTGTGAGGTTTGGCTATTAAACATCATGATAAATAATATGTAATATAACTAACACACACACACACACACACAGCTTAGAACAGCTCCTGGGACAAGAACCTGCCACTCCCCATGTGCTTCCCTTATGTTAGAGGATAGTAGGGTTATCAGTCCCTGCTATTTAAAACTCTGCACTTAAAAATAGACAACATCTCAAACTTCCCAGCGTGATTTTGCATTTCATTCCCATCATTCAGAGCTTCCTCACCCTAACTTATCTAAAGGTTTCCATCTCCTCTCTCCTTGTTGTAAGCTAATGAGGCGGTGATTGCCTTGTAACACCTGGTGCTGACGTTTGCTTTCCTCATTTAAATCTCACTTTGGTTTCTATTCTGCATACTGTGTGAGGCTTGCTTTCACAGCTGGACTGTAATCTATAGAATAGATCATTGACTCTACCTACTTTATCTCCTGTCCTTCCTAGACAAGATCTCTTCCGCTTGTTGCCAGCCATAGCGTGAGGGTGGTTAAGAAAAGGTGGACTTTGAGAAACAAATAATGTTTGGACATCCTTCCCATCAGCTATAAGCATGATCACTCGACATGATCTGGGGTCTCATCTGACAATAAGCACATGAGCTCGGAATCCCATATGATGTGTGGCTCTCTGTTTGACCCCCAGGTACCCGCCGCCAGACTGCCCATTGTGTGAAGAAGGGCCACGGGGTGGTAAAAGCTACGTTCTGTGACCCGGAAACACAGCCCAATGGGAGACAGAAGAAGTGCTATGAAAAGGACTGTCCACCCAGGTAACCACTGCTGACGGTCACACCTGATTAAACAGTGATGTGGTGCTTGGTGACCCAGGAGGACCGTGGGCTCCTTGTTGTTAGAATAGATACAGGAAAGCTGTTGGAGGTTTCTGTGGCTGTGCTGTTGCAGCCTGTGGCCAGCTGTGAGGACACTTTCTTCCCAGAGAGCAGTGTTTCTTACAAAGGCAATGGACGGTTGTTTGTTTGGCAAGACTAAATCTTGCTGAAGAGAATGCTCCGTGGTTCACTCACAAGTTGTTTAACTAATGGGTTTGGCTTTTCCAAGGGCACTTTACCATGCAAATGTAGCCTTCAGGGGCACCTTCAGATCACCACGCCCACTCATACTTCAGATGACCTAGAAGAAAGGACTTAGAGAGCTGGCTTTCTTACCTCGGCACTATTGACTTTTGGGCTGAATGACTTATGGGAGCTGTCCTGTGAAATATAGGAATACTCAGAACATCCCTGGCCTGTATCCACTTGGATGCTAGTAGTATTCCTTCCTTCTCAAAGTTGAGACAAGTAAAACAGACCCTAGACATTGCCAAGGGTCCTCAAGGTGGCAAAATCATTCCTATAGAGACATCCATTATCACTCTTATAGAGATATTCATTATCACTCTTGTAGAGATATTCATTTGCTAACCATGTTGGTTCAGGATAACCTACTACTCTAAAAGTTTTCTGTGCTTCCATTATACTTGTTCTCCTTCAATGTTAAGGAACCACTACCAATAAATTCCTTTGACACTTCATTAGATAGTAACCACTGCACTAAGGCCTGGGAATCTTTTATCACTTTTCAAAACCACTCTGTTGGACTGGCCACCTTCTTAAAATCACAGCTGTTTCTTTCCTGAAACGAATTTTATCCTGTGGCTCACATTCTTTTTTATAGTTTTATATAGTCTGCCTTGGACCTTAGATTACCAGCCAGTATTTGTTAGGGACCTACTATTGCCCATCAGAGATACAATATGGTATAAACGAAATAACACTTGCCATTTATTGAGTACCTACTTCACTTAGCCATATGTTAGAAACATCTTATGTATTCTTTCTTTCCCAACTACTCAGATAAATATTATGTATTATGCCATTTTTTTCCCTCACTCAGTATCATAAAACTAGTAGGAGGCAGAGATTTGAACCCAGAGCTCTCTGCTACATACCCCAGCAGGCCACCCGCCCCCCCAGAGAGAGGCATGTACTTCTCCCCTTATTGGAGCTGTGTTTGAGTGAGGCATACATTGTGCTCAGAGTGGTGGGCACCAGAAGACCCAATGCAGGTGCTTGCCTGCCGAGGCAGAGAGGAGAGGAGAGCAGGGATATCGACTATGTACCAGAAAGCAGCACAGTGAAAGAAGCCTGTGGATTCAGACCCAGCTCCCTGTTCAGAACAGACATCAAGACAGACATTGGCATTTTCTTTCACTTGTCACTAAAATTTGGCTTCAGTTTTTTCAGAACTCACTTGCCATAGTTAGGTGGTGATCTTTACCTACCTCTACGCTCCCATCACCAGAACTTTCTAGTTGGAAGCAATAGGATAAGACACAGCTGGAGGCGCTAGAGGGAGTTAGCTGTTGGAACAAGAGTGCAGAGGCTGGAGGACAGGAATGAGCTGAAGCTAAATCGCAGCGCAGAGGTGGACACAGAGGAGAAGCCAAATAAAGAAATTCCCAAGTGATTCAGGCTTAGCTCTGTGCCTCAAGAGTCACCCCCTGAATGCAGTGGTGCGGTGGCTGGAAAATGGTCTCAGGACACCCACATCCTAGTATTTGGAGCCTATAAATGTCACCTTATGGGGGAAAAGGGTCTTTTCAGAGGTGTTAAGATCTTGAGATGTGGAGGGTATCCTGGTTATCCATGAGGGCCCTAAATGCTATCACAAGGCACAAGGTAGACAGAGGAAACTGGACACGCAGCAGAGAAGAAGGCGGCAGAGGTGATCTGGCCACCAGGTCATGGTGCTCTTTTTTTTTTTTTTTTTTTTTTGAATGGTGCAAATATGTGACTCCCGTAAGAAGCTCACGGTCAAGAAGGCAATGTAAGGTACATATACACTGGCAAGTTGGGGACCGTCAGGTCCTTTCCCCCCGGGCCCTGCCTCCTGGCTCTTGGCCACAGGATCTAGCCTTCCTTGAGCCTTTGTGGCTAATTGGCATCTCTTCATCTCTTGGCCTAAAGAGCAGCCTGTTAAAACAAGGTCAGTGACACTCTTTCCTCCTGCCATGCGTCTTAGCCGAGCCCATGGATATAGCTTCTTGATCCAGAGCAAACCTTTGAAATAGAACGATCATGCAGCCTTCTCTTGTGAAATTAGTAATGACACCCTGGCAGTCAGAGTGGAAGTGCTGACGGCCCTGCACAAGACCAGGCAGCTGAAAGCCACGGCACAGTCCCGACCATGCCATCGCGGCATCCAGAGCCGGGTTTTCTTGATGAGATGATGACCCTTTCTCCAGCCTCTGCCTTCCTCATCATCACGCTTCAGGGGAGGAAAATAATCCATCCTGTTCCCAGCCTCTGCTGTCGTGTTGGAAACATAATTTCCTCCAACTCCCTTCAAACAAGCTGAAGATTTTACTTAAGGAAGAAGAGCAAAGCGTAAGCAATTTGACAAGTCTTTAAATCTTCAGCATTTGTGAGCATTTTTTTTTTTTTTTTTTTTTTTTTTGCTTTAAGTTCCTTTCCCCTCTGCTGGCAGCTATTTCCCAATGTCTGAGTTTCTTTGAGGCTAGGCACAAGATTAACGCCAGGGCCTCAGCTTGTGGTCATTAAAGAGCAACAAAATTAGTAGATCAAGCTTGAATTGACTAATTCACATCTCAAACTAAAGGCAAAGCCTTCAGATAAATGTTAATGGTCCCAGTGGTATCTTCTGAACCCTGAAAGTTAAATGTTTGCCCTTACTTTGTTTTTAATACCCAAGGTGTGCGCTTACACACACACACACGTTTATACTTAACACATTTATATTTACACATTTATATTTAAAATCAGTGGTATCTGTGTTTAGGGTGTTACTTGACATCAGCCAGCTAATTGTATTGAAATTTCATTTTCAGCATTTGTTTTGTTTTTATGCTGTATGCATATACTCATACTCCCTTCTCTGAATCCATATAAGTTTATTAATTTATCTGGACTAAAACCTTAAGCAAAGTATCAATTAGAAAGTCATGTGTGCTACTTCTATTGTGCGAAACATTTTTGTTAAAAGAGATGAGGTTGTTATCCTTGCTCAAAGATTTCAGCTCCCGAGAATGTTAATTAAACACAATACATGCAGGTATGATTTCTAAAACTGTGTTCTACAGTAGGATGTGATAGGGTAAATAAAATTTCATGAAATGGTCAAATACAATGGTTAGTTTTCAAAAGTCCTTCCTATTTATGGTTGACTTTCAGCTTTCCCAGGTATTTATGAAGTAACCAGTAACAGATGGTGAATATTACCCCACCCACCTGTGGTATATGAGGAGATGACTTTTCAGAGGAATTTGATGCCATGGCCCTAGGGGTAAGGGCTGGAAAAGAAATTAGCCATTTTTAAAATTCATGCTATTTTCTAAACCCTTTCCATTCTGCCATATTATTCAATCCTGCCAACAAACCTTATTGGTAGATATTTTGCACTCAGTGTCTCAATGAGGGAGGATAAAGGCTTCACCACAGTTTTCCAAGATCACTTGGCTTCAAGTGGTGTAGTCTGGATTGGATCCCAGATCCGTGCTGAGAAGCCTCTGCTTGTGCTGCCATACCATGCTGCTGCCTAGGATCTCAGGATGAGCAAGGTTTAGAATGAACTCCCCAAATTTATAATATCCCTCTCCCATTAAAACGCAATGAAAATTTATGAACTAGCTGGAGAATACGACCCCAGAACTAAGCCATGCATGCAAAATTCACAGGGATTAGAGAAAAGAAATCAAATTAATCTGCTTTTTAAAGATTAAACAATAAATGAAGATTACTCTGTTTAACAGTATTTATTTTTGCAAACTTAGCTTAGCAGTCCGTTTCCTTGGATACCAATTTCAAGTGGCAACATCTTCCTCTGACACCTGATTTTCACGGTATCTGAGAAGTTCATACTTACCACTCAGAGATGTCACTCTCCCTCTCAAAAGATTTCCTGTACAAGATTTCATCTCTTTTTAAATTTCTCAATCACTTTTCTTACAATTTCTCATTTTTACATCCAATTTCAGCATATTGTGTTATTCCCCAAAGGAGTTTCCAAGACAGATTTAAAAAAAAAAAAAAACAATTTAATAAAAGATTTTGATTATCTAAACCTAAGAAATATGCTCCATGCTGCCAATGGTTTTCAGGACAAAAGCCTTGTGTAGCCTGTTCCAGGACAGAGCAGCCTATCAAGAAAGAAATTATTTGGAATTAAAGTGTATCTGACTTCAGAAAGGGGTCATTTGAGTCTCTTCTCCCTATTGACTTCTCTCTGAACTTTGGTTTTCAGCAAACCAAAGCTCTGAAACTCTACAGCTGTGATAGCATCCAGCATTTCCAAAGTGTTCAATAAACATCTGATAGCAATTCATCCAACTTTGGCAGCTGCATGTAGGTTTCAATGCACTAAAGAATGGTATGTGATTTAAATCAAGATTTCCTCCTCTCAGCACTGTTGGTAGTTTGATCTGGATGATTCCTTTTGTTGGGGGACTGTCTTGTGTATTATAGAGACTTGGCAGCACCACTGGCTTCTAATCACTAGATGCCAATAGCACCCCACCCTCATTTGTGACCATGAAAAATGTCTTCAAATGTTCCTCCCCTGGGGAGGGGATGTGGGACGCTCCTCTAATCCAGAACTTCTGATCAAAATTAATGAACAGGATCACTGAGACTGGGGAAAGCCCATGAAAGGGAGGGGAGGGCTGAGCATGGCATGTGTAGAGGACAAGAAAGCCAGGGCAATGAGGTCGGAGGAACAGGATGTAGTCAGAATAGGAAGGCGAGTGTACGCAGAGTGGTGGGGGAGGGTGCTTATTAGTAATGGTTTTGTTGGAATTTAGAATGTCAATTGAATTGGATTTTGGAAAGTAAATGCTATTAGGGAAAATAGTACAAAACAGATGATAATTATCAAATTTTTTTTTTTAAAGAAAATTGCTTTCTGAGTAAGAATATGACAGATTCAGACTTGGCCTTTCAGTTTTCTGAGTAATGAGGTTTAGAGTGAAGTGACCTGATTCTCTGGCAGTCTGAACTGACTGAGCCAGCCAGTGCTGCCATGGTGAGGGGTAGAAGGAACAGATAAGAGAGGGTCAGAGTTTCTCCACCCCAGCCCTCTTACTTCACCTCTGGAGGAACTCTATCCAAAGTAAACTTTCCCAGGACAACTGCAGTCTCAAGGGTCTCTCCCTCCCTCCCTCTCTCTCTCTCTCTCTCTCTCTCTCTCTCTCACACACACACACACACACACACACTCAGATACATACTTCTATATTATGTACAACTTATTCTAATACAACAGAGTCCATTCTTTGGAAAAAAAATAAATTAGAGACAAATGGCTAAATCCCCTTGATTTGGGACTGAAACACCAGTGGTTTCTGACCCTGACTTCAAATAAGTCATCAGGAAACTAGGAAAGCACCAGTGTCCTGCCTCCAAGAGATTCTGAATCTTCAGTCAGTCCTGGATTCTGAACTTTTTAAAGCTGCCCAGATACTAATACTCTGAGAATCAGTGGTAGAGCACCAGTTTTTAGGACTTCTGTGTGATTACTGAGAAGAGTTCAACTTGTGTTTGGTGGCTAAAGAACAATATAGACAATGAATGATCACTTTCCCAATTGTGTGTTAGATATTATTAAAGAAAACATTATTCAATGATACTTGTAAAAGTACAGCAAGAAAATATTTCATTCCAGACCTTTGAGGTATAGGAACCACTGCAATGGGATTTTTGTGGTAGAAAAGAGACTTGCCTGAACTCCAAGTACATGGACAAATAGGAATTTGCAACCAAGGCGCAGGGTGGAGATCAGTGGATGGGAAATTGTTAAGAAAAAAACATGAGGGGAAAGAGGATTTTGGCTAAACCTGACCTAAAAATTCTTACTAAAGATAAACCAGGGTGATCAGATTTCTCCTGGGATATGGTGGAGGATGAGGAGCCCAATCAGATATGATAGGTGATCAGATACCTAGAGTGGGAGGTTTCTGTAAAACTGATTCAGCGGGGTTCTCTTCTAAAATTGGCTTTTTACAAGATAATGCACAAATTGGGCCTAGGGGAGAATCCAGTAACCTGACTAGTTTAATAAAGAAGAGATTCTTCGTCAGGGCCATTTTCATTCTGGTAAAAGAAAGAGCAATGGCAAAAACAGAAAAGTCGGTTAGTTTGCTGTTAGTTCTGTATTGACTAAACCAGAAAGGCCATCTTGTTGAGGGAGAATAAACATTTCTGCCAGGTATTCTGCCCCTGAAATCTTTGTGTATTTCATTGCCCTTTTCAACATTCACTGAGTACTGTAACAGTATATCTTACAAATCTTCTATAGATATAAATGTAAAATCTCCCATAAACATAAAAATAGCATTTTGTTCTTAATCTTCTGGAAAAGGGGAGGTTATGGCAGAGACTAAGAAGAATGAAATAGATAATAGAGAGCAATTTGACAATGGCTCCTGAAACTGGGCCTGCAAGACCTATGCAGGAAAAAACAAAAAGATGGTTTTCACTTTAAACCACTAACAGGCTGTCTTTTTTGTTTTTTCTTTGTTTGTTTGTTTGTTTCTTTTTTTTTTTTTTTTTTTTTTGATACTGGGAATTGAACTCAGGGGATTTAACCATTGAGCCACATCCCCAAACTTTTTATTTTTTATTTTGAGACAGGGTCTGACAAACTATCTTCATGTGGTTTGTGCTGCTATAACAGAATACCATAGACTAAGTAACTTATAAAGAACAGAAATTTATTTCACACAGTTCTAGAGACTGGAAGTCCAAGATCAAGACATCCGCATCTGGGCTGGTGAGGGCCTTCTTGCTCTCGCCTCACATGGTAGAAGGTGGAGGGTAGGAGAGGACAAGCATTGTGTCTTCACAGAGCAGAAAAGCAAAAGAGAGCAAACCTACTTCCCAGAGTTCTCTTAACAGAGGCATTAATCCACTCCTAAACACCTCCCAATAGGCCTCGCCTCCCAACGCTGTTGCATTTGGGATTAAGTTTCCAAAACATGGATTTGGGAGACATTTTCGGACCATAGCATATGCACACGCAAAACGTCCTCTAGGGGCTTTGGGGGAGCTCCAAGAGAGAAAGCAAGAAGGTCCATTATCACTTTGTGATGACACAGCTAAAATCTCTGTAGCAAGTAATTAGACAAATTGGGTTTTCAGTTAGTTCAGATTAAGGGCTTTCCAGAATGACATTTTAAATATTCAGTAGTGAGCCTGGCCTCCCTTGGAAATGTCAGAGGTAAGACAAAATAATTAGGTTAATACAGTGGGTATTTATTCGCTTTCATATCATACTTACCTAATATCAGCTCTTTATCCACATAAGACAACCAAATATTAAATTCCAAAGAATAAATAAGAAATCTTAATTACCTATTAGCTGAAGACTATAATAAAACTGATGAATAACTCTTATTTTTAACTTGAGACTTGAAGTATGAGAATCAAAAGAAGTTCCCCCCAAACAAATCCAACATTTAGCAGACAAAAATAGTAGTACAAAGTTTTATATTCCTCATAATTGTCAAAATTCAATACTATCTCAAGGTCAAGAATGAAGGACTTCTCACAGTGTGCTATTTTCCCAGGAAAAATAGAAATAGCCCATTACATTTGAGGGTACAAAGAAGCAAACTCTCCATGGAAGGAATGGTGGACCCAAACTACACTAGGAAAAGACACCAATTTTTGTCTTCACCACTGAGGAAAGTTTTCACAAATAATAGAGAAGGGGAAAAAAAGTAAAGACTTCCCAGAGGACTGCCTGCCATTTTCAAAAGCACTTCATGTAACCAGTGGGCCCATTTCCAGGAATCCTGAGTCTATCACTCATAGAGAATGAACACACACGCACACACAGTTTTGTCCTCAGAAAATACAGCATATTAATTTAGTCAACAGTTTCAACTCTTCAACTTGTTAAGAACAGCTGACCTGTGAGAAATCATCCCATTCAAGTTTCTTCCTTTTCTACTCCTTTCTTATCAAAGGGACCAATGAAAATAGGGATGAGTAGACTGCAGGAGGTGGGGGCCGAAACAAAGGCAATGTGCCCTATTGACCATTTCCTAAATAAACAAAAATTGGTATATTTGTACCTGCCTCATATTGAAATAGAAAAATATTCAATTAAGAGTCTGGATATTAATTGAATTCTTTTAATACCAACAAATGATGGAGCTCTTATAATGCCAGGTTCTGTACTATGCACTTGGCATCAATTTGTATTTTATTAACCCACGTCACTCATATAAAGTTGATATTATTGCACTCAGATGAGGAAGTCAGGCTTAAATTTGTTTGAAGTTGCATAGCAACTTCAGTTTTCTGGACTGAAAAAGAAAGGGCATCTTTTTTTTTCATTCAAAAGCATGCTATTTAACAATGACTTGTGCCCAGTGCTCTGCCGGGCTGTGGGCTTTGATGAAACGAATCACCTAGCTCTATCTGCAGAATCTCCTAGCAGACTGCAGCAACTCCAAGAACTTCTCAACCCTATAATCTGTGCTTCTCATTTGCTTTGTCTTTCCACTGGTTAAATGGATGTACATGTTCATTTAATGATCTCCCCACTTGTCTATGTCTGCCTGCAGGTGGTGGGCAGGAGAATGGGAAGCATGTTCCACAACCTGTGGACCCTATGGAGAAAAGAAGCGAACAGTATTATGCATTCAGACCATGGGCTCTGATGAGCAGGCTCTCCCGGCTACAGATTGCCAGCATCTACTGAAGCCCAAAGCCCTCATTTCCTGTAATAGAGATATCCTGTGTCCATCGGATTGGACAGTGGGCAACTGGAGTGAGGTGAGTTCAGGGTTAACGGGGAGACTGACACTATTCACGCTTTATCAGCCTCCCATCCATTCCTCCCCATTGACCAAATCCAAAGTGACTCGAGGTTAAATTGCATAATAGACAGCATCCATCACCTCTGGCCTGTTTGCTTCAATTCCCACCACCCAGTCTTTCAGGATCTCTCTCTTGTCCATGCTCAACTAACCACCACAGATGAAGGAGATATCACTAGTATAGGCTCATGACAGCTAATTGATAAATTGTCAGAATTTTTGCTGACCCATTGTTAAATCATTGGTTAACAAACCAAGGCTCCCCCATATCTCCCTAAGAACAATTTGTTACATTTACCAGTAAATCACTGTAGTTAACTAAATCCAAAGGAGTGTTGCTGTAATAATGAGGAATATACTTGACACTCAGAGAAACTCCCTCAAATCTACCTCTAATCTGCATGTGTTTAGGACTTCTATTGTTAGCCACATAAATTCAAATAAGGTTGCATTTTCCCAAAATTAATTTGATCTAATTCTTTGAGTGTAAGTAGAAGTCAGAGCACTAGAAAGTTATGAGAAACTCCAAGGCTTTAATATTCTGGGAGTCATTATGGAACCTGATTCTCTCAGGCCTCATTGTGCCCCAGAGTGACTGAGGGAAGTGCTCTTTTTTTCCTCATGATACCTGGAGTCCGTGGGGGCTTCATCTCTGCTTCCCTGTGTAAATTTCAGTCCGTGACCCAAGGAATGAAATGCCTAGGAATGAATGATCTCTAAATTGTTGGGGGCTGTGCCATGTTGACGGCGCGGCGCCAGATCACATCGGCAGCGAGGAGATTAATTGACATAAGCACACTCAGGTGATTTATTGTCCACGCACACAATGTATGCGCATGTGTTCTCAAGCACTCCTAATTGTGCCTGCTCGGACATCTAGCGTCTTGCTAATCTTTGCGTAAGAGGCGTGGCCCTGCTCTCCACCTCCTGGAGGTGATATAAGCGTAAGCAGAACGAGACAGCACGGAAGTGGGGCAGCAACGAGGAGGGGCAGTGGTGGAAGGCAGATAGCAGAGCAGAGAACTGAGACGCATCACTGAAGCACCTTAGGTAGACGCACCCTTAGTTCACAGGATGCAGGACGCACCAGTAAGAAGCAGTAGACCTTAAGCAAGGCGTAGCAAGTCTCTCTTCCTCTAAGCTCTAAGCAAAGCCTGTCCTCTCAAAGTCTCTCTTAAGCAAAGTCTCTCTCTCTCCCTCCTCTCAAAGCAAGTAAACCTCATTTCCTCTATCCTCTATAAACAAGCAAGAAAGCAGTGCACTAAAGAGAAAGATAGAGGTAGCTCAGTTTCCAGTCCACCACCCATAAGACCCGTGCAAGTTGTTGCTGCAAGCGGTGACAAATATCCACGGATTTTGTACCGCAAAGAGCCAGCGACATAAATCAATAGGCCAGAAGGTTGAGATGGGTGCTCACTTCATCTCGTGTGCTTCTTTGAGAAGGCACAAGCTTCCCATAAGAACAGTGGCAGGAACTCCTCTGAAGACATAACTTCAGGAGAAATGGAAAGTATTTGACCCCGGGGGCTTCTCAGGAAGTCAGCCAGAACTAACTCTAATGAGAAAGTGACTAATGTGATCAAGTGGGATAAAATTTTGTGTTTAAAAATGATATTTGACTATAAACAAAGGAAATTATTTTTCATGTGTATCTTATTAAGGTGTTCCAAAAGAATTATCCAAAGAATTCTGAAATTTATCTAGTAAAGTTTCCCTCTCTGAAGATACTCATTTAAATGGAGAGTACTCATTTCAATACAGCAGCTTTGATAACATCTTTACAAAACTATCTTTAATTAGCACATAGTCACTGTTTAGGTTTATTTAGCTTCTGATTCTCTGCAGGATGAACTGTTGAACATCTAGGTAAAAACTGAGAAATGACAACCATGGTTCTTAGATTGTAAGATTTTCCTTTCAAATGGGGCTACCATACCACAAAATAAAGAGGAAGGAAGGAAGGAAGGAAGGAAAGAAGGGAGGGAGGAAGGAAGGGAGGGAGGGAGGAAGGAAGGAAGGAAGGAAGGAAGGCAGGCATATTTCAAAGAAAATATACCATTATTACAAGTGCACTGTTGATGGTGCAGGTATACATGTGCATACATTGGTAATAAGCCAGAACTTTCTCCTTGCTGTTCTCGGGAGGGAATAATCATCATGTGCCTGCCTGGCCTGTTAGTCCACTGCCAACCTAGATTGCAGTAAATTACAGTGTTGTCAAATAAGGCTGAATGGGGTATTGTGACTGGTCCATTAAATCTGTTTACCAAAAATGTGTTGGCTGCATCCAAAACAGTTAATAATTCTTGTCATGTAGAATTTACTAATTGCCAGAATCTTAATGCTTTTTCAAAGGTCTGCAATTACAGATTTGGCTGAGAAGTTCCTCTTATTATGTTCACATGTATACACATCATAATAACCTGTCTTAACTAGAGAACAAGGGACCAAAAGTTGGCATGATGTGACAAGTATTTGTGTCTGTAGATTCCAAATCACAGACCATTGCATAGTCAGTTGGCAGCACACATGGAAACTCTAGTTTCTATCTTCCACGTGATAGAGCTGAGCAGAAAGCCTGAACCAAAGCTTTCATTCAGGAGATGTTATTAGAAGTGCTTTTAGTTAAATCAGCATGAAAAGATTCACCAAATGTGTTCTGTTCTTTCCTGTGCTGAGCTCTTTAATGGGCTTTGCTGGAATATAATGAAATGTCCTTTACATTGTAACTATGCCCAGATACTTTTTGGAAAAGAAATGATAAAGTGCTACCTGATATAAAGCATTTGTTATCTGTTTTTTGTTTTGATATCAACAATATTTGAAGTAGGAGAGTACTCCAGCTATATGTAATCATTTAGTCTGCACTGAGTCATTTGGTCACCCTGACTGAGCCCAAAACTATACGTAACTGGGCCAAAGATCCAAGAACTGAGATGCTCCTAGATTCCTGTAGAATGGTCCTCCTTGGCCAAGCAGGATGGGAAGAAAAAGGAAAGGCAAGTTTATCAGCTGTCTCCCTATCGGGTACCTCCATCAACCCAAGGAATGAGGAGAGGTGAGCTCAGCCATGCCAGGCCAGCACTCAACCCTAGCCCAGCAGAGATCAGAAGGGGCTATTCTCTCTCCTGCTGCCCCCCAGGAAGGGGTTTACTGACCCAGTGACCAGCCCTTCCCCTGACCCCTGAAGCATGCTAAGCTCATGCTCTAGACACCCATCCACATTCTCAAATTTCACCAAGAATCTGGTTTTGTCCAACTTACTTTTGGGGTTCAGAGGGTAGGGAAGAGGAACTGTTTATTTTAAACAAAAACAGGGTATCAGAGTTTCCGGGATTCCCATTTTTCCTAGGTATTCCACTTTCGTAACATGTCTTATGAGAGGCAGCTGATCCAGTAATGAAGGGCATAACCCCTAGAACAGGGCTCCTGGGTTCAAATCCTGGCTTTTGCTACTTATTAAATGTGAAAGTTATATCTGTCTTTCATTGCCTTTAGTTTTCTTCAGCTTGTTCAGCCTCACTTCCCTACATGTTTATTTGGCCTGTTTCTCCCCCTGGTTGGCAGGCAGCCATAGGTGCAATTTGGTTTGATTTGATTTGGATATGCGTGTGGCATGCCTCCAGAAGCCAGGCTGAGTGTGTTTGTTTATACATAGCTACTCTTTCCAGAAGCATTTCAGGCAGTGTGCAGAAAAAGGGCTGTAGTCATTGAAGTGGTGAAATATGTCAGGTCCTGGCTGAGAGCAGAGACCTAAACATGAAGATAATAAGGTAACTGATTAAGCTTCAGTTTGACCCAGTGCATGGAAGCCACAAGGGCAGCACTGTGGATTCTATAATTGTTTCCATCAGATAGATGTAAGGATACCTCTTTTTCCAGAGATATTCCTGGTGTAATAAATAGCCAAAGGTATGAGAGGTTTTCGAAAATGGTGCCAATAAAATGATTAGAAAATGGTTCAGTCTGGTGCTTTGTAAAGCACCATGTTAGGTTTTTCCGTGGGTGAATGGATGGATGATGGAAGGATGGGTAACTATTAAAAGCACCATGTAGTTAATAATTGTAGCTGACTTTGTGTATCCTGAGCAGGAAGAGAAGTGGGAGGAGATCCCAGAGAACCCCCGGGTTCTAATCTTGAACTTCACTAACTCACATAGTCTCAGGAAAATTAAAAATCCTCAGTTTCTCAATCCAAAGCCATCATGTTCCTTGATGTTACTTCTGTCAGATAGACAAATAGCTTAAGAGAATAGTCATTTTTTCTGGGTTTTCTAACCCTGGCAACCTCAAACTGTGTGGCCTCAAGCTGGGTTAATCCCCTCTCAGCCTTTCCTCATCTATAAAGATAGGCTTATTATAACACTTGAACAAAATAATCCATATAAGCACTTGGTACAGTGCCTGACAAATAGTGAGTGTTCACTAAATGATGACTTTACTACCAGGAACGTGAACAAGGGCTAACTTTCCATGCTACTTTGGTTTTCTAAGCCTTGCACATCCATGGCACCCAAAAGGTCCTGAAGGGATTGATCTGCGGGCCTTGATTTTCCACCTACTCCTCCTTTTGCTGAGGGACATTTTATTCATAAGACATTATAAGCACAGTGCATAGGGTATGCAGGTTTTCAAGGACCAACAACAATGCTTGAGATCTGAAAAAAACTGTGTATTATTTCCATGAAAACAAAGGAACACTGAAAACTCAGCAATCCATATTTAATCACATCTTTATTTAAAATATTCATTAGATGTTTATTATGTATATTAAACACTTTTTTGAATATAATATATGTTAGTCTGCTTTTGGTTGCTGTGACCCAAATACCTAAGAAGAACAAGTTAGAGGAGAAAAGACTTATTTTGGCTTAGGGTTTCAGTGCGTGGTAAGCTAGCTCCTTTCCTCTGGGCCTGAGGTGAGACAGAACATCATGGTAGATGGGCAAGGTGGAAGAGAGCTGCTCATCTCAGAAGCTGGGGACAGCAGAATATGAGCGCTTCCAGGGCAGGCTGGAACTACTTCCTCTAACTAGTTTCCACCTCCCCAAAGTCCATCCAACTACAAGTGGATTAATACATCCATGAGTTCAGAGCCCTTAGGATCCAATAATTGTCTGAAAGCCCCACCTCTGAACCGTGCTTCATTCACCAAACATGTTCTTAATACATGAGCTTTGGGGGATGTTCCACATCCAAAGCATAGCAGTATTTAATCCTTACAAAAAATGGTCTTAGCAGCCTTACATCACAGGCAAATAAACTGGTCACAGGCAAAGACACTGAGGCATGAAGAGTTTGGAAACTTACCCAAGGTCTGCCAAGTGGTGGAGCCAGGATTTGAATGCAGGCAACAGAACTTCTATTCTGAGCACTACGTCACACTGCATCTTAAGTGCCTGCAAAATGCGACAATATGACAACTCTTAATATTCATAAGAAGTGTATTATGTTTGTGAATGATTTGTAAACCATCTTTTCTCACTTTGCTGGAATTCCAAACTGTGCATAATGATTGCTATGATATCAAAGACTGTAAAAAAAAAAAAAAAAAAAAAAGCTACCTTCACCAAATAATTTCAAAAAACAAAACAAAGAGAAAAGAAAGTCTTCCAATGTTCTTTTATAACAAATTATTTTATTTCACTTGAGACTACAGATGCACTTGAATAGTTTTGCTGAGACATGTGGTAGGTCCTCCACAAGTGGACATGATCAAGGTCTGGGAAGACCTTTAATCTGCCTTTCTGGTCCCTCACAAAAACACACAAACAAATGAACAAAGCAATCAATCAATCAAATTACTATGAATTTATTAGCGAAAGCTGTTCCCAAGGGTGTTGGAGTAGAGGATGACTGAAGAGACTAAATGTCCTCTAATACTCCCATTTCAGTGAAGGACCCAGGCACTCCTGTGGGGCTGGACCCTGGAGATCTGACCTTGATCACCCCGTGTTTGGCATGGGATGTCTGTAAATGCCAACATCTTCTAGACATCAGCAGCTTATTCTCTGTCAGGGTTCCTGGAGAACAGATGTGGAGGATATTCTTGTTTGAAGCAACTGCTCAGAGAAAACCAGTTGGGCACCATGTTGATTCTCTTCATCAAGTCTGATTTTTTTTTTTTTTTCAATTATCTACAATACTGAACTAATACCCTAGGGCTGCCCTAACAAATTACTGCAACCTATCTGACTTAAACAACAGAAATTTCTTGTCTCACAGTTCCCAATGCTAGAAATCTAAGATCAAAATATCAGCAGGGTTACTTTGTTCTGAAAATTGTGAGGGAGAATCATTATGCCTTTCCTCTTAGCTTCTGGTGGTTTTCTAGAAATCTTTGGTGTTCCTTGGCTTGCAAATGCAAAACCAAAACCCTTATCTTCATCTGCATATTTTCTCCGCACAAATGTCTCTGACTTCAAATTTCCCCCTTTTTTTGTTTTGGGTACTGGGGATTGAACCCAGAGTCACTTGGCCACTGAGCTACATCCCCAGTCTTTTTTATCTTTGATTTTGAGACAGGGTCTCACTAAGTTGTCCAGGGTCTCACTAAATTGCTGAGGCTGGCTTTGAACTTGGGATCCTTCTGCCTCATCCTCTAGAGTTGCTGAGAATCATAGGCCTGTACCACGGTGCCTGAATAATTTTCCCATTTTATAGGAATGTCAGTCACAGTGGATTAGAGCCCACCTTAACAACAGCATTCTAACTTGATTCCCTCTAAAGATTCTATCTCCAAATAAACTCACATTCTGAGGTAGGTATTATAAAGAATCTCACATATCGTTTTTGTGTGTGGGAAAGGGGTGTAGACAATTGAACCCAGAACAAGTATTTACTTTTAAACCAGGTTTTAGTATGAAATTCAATCATTATTTATAAATTCCTAACACTATGCATTAAATGTTTTTATGCCCAAGTATTAGCTCTTTATATATTTAGCCCTTTAGCCAAAATCCTCAGATACACTCCATGTTTTTGAATAAACTCACCCTACGCACCGCAGTTCTGGGCCCATTATGAGCCCTCAACCTCCCCTTCCCCACAGTGCACCTCAGGTGGGTGGAGATGACCAATTTAGCAGAGACCTCTTTCTCAGCAGGCTTCTTCCAGAGACTTCATCCAAGAGTGGTGGGAAGGGAGGGCACAATAACTCCCAGAGAGGGAATGAACAGATTGACAAGCTACTTGCCTGGTATAGGGTTCAAAATTATAAGGTAAGGGCATATGATAATCATAGCTGAAATTGGTTTTGAGAATTCTGAAACTACAAATTGAGAAGGGTTCCAAGTGTGGGTTTGTGTACTGCATTTACCTCATCTGAAGGGCTTGACAGCTCCTAAGGAGATAAACACAGTCGGAAGATGTAGTGGAAGAAACATGAGGCTGAACACAAAGTGTCACTGATGGTTCTGCTCTGAGTATAAGAAAAGGCAATCCAGAGCTTAGGCCCCGTGTCGCTGGTAGAAAGCACTGTGCCGCTGGGCACAACGTGCCACAGCTCTGAGAAATGACATTTGTGGCCTGGGAAGATTCAGTATCTCCTGGGTAAGGAAAGTAGGCGTGGATGAAAGGTAGGTGTCCTGGAGAACATATAGGCTCTTCCCCGATCCAGGTATCCATGAATGAAGTTTTGAGTTGCCATTGGGAAATTGGGCCAACAGATGCAAGGTATCTGCCTTTTCAAGAGAAGTCAAAAATACATATTTTTTAAAATATGAAATTGCTAGTTTTTGAAATTTTGGTCACTAATTCAGTTTTTGTACTTTTTTGTGATTTTAAGATTCAACAGGCCAAAGAGTACATGTCAATAAGCTGAATCTAGTCATTAGGCTGCCACTTTGGAACTCCTGTCTCAGAATAAGATTCTCTTAAAGTAGCAAAATGTAATGCATTTCAACTGAACAGCCAGCTAGATAGCTATTATTGATTTCTGCTTTGTTCCTTGGGGTTTAACAGACTCACACACTTAACAATATTGTTTAGTTCTTGAAACCTGCAGGTTAAAAGACCACATGCCCATCAGTTTCCTGGGAAATATGAATCTAAAAACAAAATCTAGCAGTAAACCAGAGGGGAACATGGGTCTCTGAGTGTCTATACATGTGTGCCTGCCCTTACTCCCCCACCCCCCATAAGAAGATCTGTGTGTCATGCTGCAAAAGAACTATACAGATTGGGAACCACCAACTTTTTTGGCTATTAGCATTGCTATTGTTATCAGCACCATTATTATAGCAGCTGCAATAATAGTTACCAATCATCCTTTAGAAACCATGCAATTTTCAGACTGTCCTCTCAGCAGCCTTGTAAGGTGGGCATTAATTTCTCTCAATTTCCAGATGAAGAAACTGAAGCTTTGTTTTAGTCAACTTTGTTTTGCTGTGACCAGAAGTCCCAACAAGAACAATTTAAAGGAAGAAAAGTTTATTTTAGCTCAGTTTTTCAGAAGTCTCAGTCCACAGATGGCAGATCCCATAGCTCTGGGTCCAAGGAGGCAGAACATCATAGTGGAAGGACATGGTGAAAAAAAGCAGCCCAAGTCATGGCAACAAGGAAGCACACACCAGGGACACACCAGGGACAAAATATAAACCCCAAAGGCACACTCCCAGTGACCTGCTTCCTCTAATCTCAACCTACCTGCCTATACTTACTACCGAGTTAATCTATAACAGTGGATTGATCCACTGATTAGGTTAAAGTTCTTACAACCTAATCATTTCGCCTCTGAGTATTCTTAATTGTCTCACATAAGAGCTTTTGGGAGACACCACATATCCAAACCATAGCAAGCATTGGGGAATTTAAGCTATTTTTCACAGGTCTTACAGTTCTTCTTTTTCCTCATAGTTCAAAGTGAGAACAGAGGGTACATCTTTTTCCAAATGCTTGTGAAGGTATATACTAAATTCTCACATCCCTAGGGTCATATGAAATGTTTCAAATTAAAACAACTCTTTACACATAAAAAAAGGGTGGGACAAAGGGAGCAAAAGAAGAGAAAGAAAAGAAAAATCTGAGTTTCCTATTATGTTGCAATCTACTCAAATAATTTCTTGGAAAGAAAAACTGTAAGAGGGGCGTCCTGATACTTGAAGATAGGTCAGGGCCCCATTTATGGGAAACTTTCTCCAAACTGAGCCTCCCGAGCTAACCAGCATGGGAATGTGTTCAGACAGACACTGAAGAGTATTTGGTTGGACTGGTAAATTTTTATAGGGTGAAAACTTGAAAATCCAAGGGGTTCTCATTAGAATATAACAAGAGGAGAGGGACTTGGGATGACAAAACTGGATGGAGCATACAGTACTTCATACACAAGAAGGGTGGAAATATTGGGCAAATCTGGAAAATAAACATTTCCAGACTCCCTTTCCAGGCTCCAAGTAAATTATGGAAGGTGCTGGAAGACAATATATCCTCACTGGTGGGTTCCCAGACCTTTATTTGGCAACATCAACTTTGGTACAGAAAAAAGTATTCATTTCCTGCTGCATGAAGCACAGTTCCCACCAAAGAATACTATTATTGTTATGTCAAAATGAACCTGAGAAGTCAGTCTTAGAACAGAGTGTCTGCAGGTTTTGTGGGTATCTTCAGGTCACAGCTTTGCTGGTTGGGCCCTAACCTGCATTTGGTCTCTCCCTCCGCTGTCCATTCTGTGCCCACAGCCATCTCCTGCTTTTCAAAAGTGTTGATGCCCAGAGTTGTGATATATCAGTGAATGATCATGCTCCATTAAAACAAAATAAAGAGGGAGCTTTCTACATCATCATTATTTTCCTACATAGAGGAAATTGAAAATAGAACTTTAGAAGGCAAGGAACTTAAGCTAAAAAAAATGCACAAGCTCATGTAAGAATTTTCCCATTCCTTTTATTTTTTTTCCAGCTCAAACAATCACTTAATAAATATATGCAAAGTGATCACTGTGTCTTAAGAACTATCCTGGAATGCAGTTCTGAATAAAACATGGGTCCTGCCTTTGGGTTACTTTCCAGAAGTCAAAAGTTCAGTCAAGTCAATAAGCTAACTCCAAGGAAAGTTGTTCAGAGTGTTGTACTGGGTTTTGGCAGGAAAGAGAAGATGTAGAACTACTAACTCACTCTTAAAGATTCTTACTCTGAGACTGACTTGCAGCCTTTCAAAGTGAGTCCCGGGGCTTTTCTCTTGTGGAAGCTGGAATTTCTGTCTTGTGAACCTCACAGGATATGGCAAGCATCACATAGAATAATGGCTATGAAGTCCTACGAAATTCTCTGAGTATTATGCAGTCCCATCCTGAGAAACCTTTTGGAGGTCAGGAATATAGGCAGAAAAATGAAAAATGGTTAGCAAAGGGCTGGGAGTGGCCCATGATTAAATGCCAACTTTTGGGTGGTTGGCTTAAACTGTCACTGAAAAGGAAAAGCTAAAACTGGAGCGGTTAGGCTGAAGAAGTATGGCTATCTAAAATGTTGGTGTTATGTAGTGAATATGTACAATTTGTATCTGCTGAGATTAATGAAACAAACATTTTTTATCCTGAATTCAGAGAAAGGACTGTCTTGTTAGGATCCCCCCAAAAATAACCTAGCTGCTTGTGCTCTGGCATGCCCTACAGAATTGGGGAGAAACACGGGGGAGGGGACATGCCTCAGTGTGTATTTTAGCACCCTAAGGGACTGACCCAACTCTTTGAAAAAGGATATAGCCTGCCTTTGATTAACTACTCACCTTTTAATTTCACAAATGGCCTTAGATTCATGAACGTGTGCGAGTACAGGGATTGTCTAGCTTTTAATCTGATTCTACCTGCCACAGCCAAAAAATGATGATACCTAGGTGAAACTGCTGAATTATAATAGCTATTTTCTAAGAACAAAGGGAAAGATTCAATATCACTAACAGGAGATTCCTGAGAATATGTAACCATTTCATATTAATTTAATAGCATCAGAGCCCTAGGAAAGAGATAATATTACTAACTCACTCTTAAAGAAATTAGGGAACTTTAAATCTTTGCATTCCTTGTGGATCCCACTCCCCACTGTTCATGGTTTATGTTCTCAGTTTGTGGAGAGTAAATAGTTGGTCCTGAGCCCCAATTGGTCATCAGGAAGTGGATATTTCCATGGGAAACTTAAAGAGCACAGAAACCAAATGTAGAAATTGAACGACATTAACTGCACAGTTCCGCCACCGCTGGGCCTGTCCTGATCCTCTGTAGACCTGCGCACGAGAATGAAAACATCTCTTCCCATGAGACTAACAGTCCTGTCTCTTTTCCAGTGTTCTGTTTCCTGTGGTGGCGGAGTACGGATTCGCAGCGTCACATGTGCCAAGAACCATGACGAACCTTGCGACAAGACAAGGAAGCCCAACAGCCGAGCCCTGTGCGGCCTCCAGCAGTGCCCATCTGGCCGGAAAGTTCTGAAACCCAACAGAGGCACCAATTCCAGTGGGAAAGATCTACCAACATCTGAGCAAGATCCCTTAAAGCCCATCCCTCCACCCACATCCATGCCCACACTGCCTACCACACCCACAGTGCCTGACTCTCTGAGCACCAGTACTCCAGAAATCAATAGCATTAGTCCTGCCACAGTCTCCAAAGAGGGAGACCTGGGTGAGAAAGGGTGGCAAAATAGTTCAACCCAAACTGAACTGGACTCCAGTGATCTCATTTCTACTGGAATCACTTCCCAGCCCATCCTCCCTTCCTGGCCTTTGAGTGTCCA
The DNA here is from genome assembly GCF_902686455.1 of Sciurus vulgaris. Classification (NCBI taxonomy): domain Eukaryota; kingdom Metazoa; phylum Chordata; class Mammalia; order Rodentia; family Sciuridae; genus Sciurus; species Sciurus vulgaris. The sequence goes on from NC_136466.1 coordinate 143,282,702, forward strand.
ACCCAATGTTGAGAATGCTTCTAATTCAGACACTGGTCCTACCACAGAGGGAGACTCTGTCGCTACAACAACAAGTAGTTCTGACTTATCTTCCAGCAATGCTGTGACTTGGCAAGTAACTCCATTCTACAGTACCTTGACCAAAGATCCAGAAATGGAGATTCACAGTGGCTCAGGGGAAGACAGTGAACAGTCTGAGAACAAAGACGAAAGTCATTCTGTAATATGGAGCAAGATCAGTGTGCCTGGAAATGATGCTCCAATGGAAAGAAGCACAGAAGTGCCACTCGGCCCTCCACCCACACCTCATCCTGGGGAGGAGTCCTTACAGCCTCCCTTCAGCACAGTTACAGAAGGACCACTACCTAGCCAAACACCCAGTACCCTGAAAAATGGGACACTTAGAGCAGAGGGGATGGTCACTGAAAAGCCAAGTAACACTGGTGACCGCCAGCCAATAATTTCAGAAAAGTCTGTAAAAAGTAGCCACCTGGAACTTCCAGACAGCACGAACGAAACGCAAGATGCTGAACCAGTCCTGACGGAGGAAGACGCATCTAGCCTGATTGCTGAAGGGTTTTTGCTGAACGCCTCCAATTACAAGCAGCCCATGAAGGACCACACTCCTGCATACTGGATTGTTGGAAACTGGAGTGAGGTAAGAGATTAAGTTTCCTATCCCTGATCTGATTACCCATGGAAAATAGCAATGTTGCGTTCTGGTGCAGATTTTAAAATGAACTTACATTAAAGTGCAGTCTAATGTGGAAAAAAGTGGAAAGCTTGTCAAGTCTATGCCAACTCCTCAAATGGAAGATGGAATATATGTATATATATAATATAGATGGAAAAATTATATGATATATATGTGTATATAAATATAAGAGTATATGTAAAAATGTGTATATATATATATATAGAGAGAGAGAGAGAGAGAGAGAGAGAGAGAGAGAGAGAACATATTTGGTGAGATACAATGAAAAGAACTCAAACTAAGTCAGGAGATCTGGGTCAGGTAGTAGTATGATTATGGAAAATTCATCTTTCTATGCCTGATTTTTTTCCTACAGAATGATAGGGCTAGTATAATCACAGCTCTAATGTCTCTTCCAACTATAATGTACAACAATCCTGTGGTGAAGGACAATTAAAAGGGCCTAACTTTGCACTTTAATCACAAAGCTAATGCTGAGACTTGGTTTAAACCTGTAAAATAATTTCATCTAGAATGGAAAACCAATTCTACTCTGGTAGAATTCCATAGCTCATTATATAAATGATTTTCTTCTTATTTTTTGGCTGAGTGCTTACATTAAAACATTTCACTTTGGCTCATTGCAAGAACTAGAATATAGGAGAAGAAGAAAATAAACATGATGGTAAGAGATCGACCCTGGTTTTTAGGCTGCAGAAATTTGGCTAGATATTTGTTTATTCATTTCTAAAATCAATGACCTCCTTTGAAGCATGAACAACAACATTTTTCACCTATTTAGATTTTAAATGTACAGCATATGAACTTGTTAACATAATGTGACTGGTACAAAACACAGCCTTTGAGGGTGAATTTAGCTCTTCAGTGGACAACTCCCCCTCAGCTCTGGTGGTGGGCAGGAGCGGTGGGTACCAGTCTGCAGACTCTCCAACACCTTTGGCCTGTCTGAGTTGGGAACAAACTGAACTGTAATTCTATCCCACAGACCTCTCCATAACTGGGGGGTTCTACAATTAGAAGCCCCAAAATGTAGTTTCTCCATTTTAGTTAATTCAACAAAGAGAAATATTAAATCATTTTCTGTCTGTTTTTGCTTTCGCTTCTTTATTTGGTGAGTTGCTTTATTTTGGTTTCTCTCATTATTTGTGTTTTTTTTCCATATATTTTTCAAACTTCATGTGTCTTTTAAATTAATAGAACTTTTCTTCTTATCTCTTTTATTTTTCATTTTTATTCCCTTTCTTTTTGTCTTTCTTCTTTTCCCATCTTTTTTCTCCCTCCCTTTTTGTTCTTTCTATATCTTTTTGCATTAACTATACTAATATTTTTTGGCAGGGAGAGGGTACTGGAGATTGAATTCAGGGACATTCAGCCACTGAGCCACATTCCAGCCCTATTCTGTATTTTATTTAGAGACAGTGTCTCACTGAATTGCTTAGTGATTCGCTTTTGCCAAGGCTGGCTTTAAACTTGTGATCCTCCTGCCTCAGCCTCCTGGCCACTGAGGTATGCACCACCACTCCCAATTAACTATACTATCATTAATGCCCAATTCTTTAGCCTATTCTATGTTATTACTCCCTTTTCTTCTCTTCAGTTCTGGAGCTGTAGAGGTCATCTGCAGGATGCAGCAAGCATAGTTTCATGATCATATACCATAATAAAGATGGTTTCATTCCAGGATACAAGGATGGTTCTACATGTGCAAACCAATAAACATAATTCATCATATAAATTGAATCAAGGATTAAAAACGTGATCACCTCGAGATGCATGAAAGCCTTTGACACAATTTAACATCCCTTCTGGATAAAATCCCTGAAGAAACTAGATATGAAAAGATCTTTCAGTCTCTATTTCATTAATTTCAGCTCTGATATTTATTCTTGCTTTCCTTAATGATGAATTTCAAGGTCTTAGAAAAACAAGAACAAACTGTAGAAGGAAATAAATAATAAAGGAAATAAATTAGCACAGGCAAGGACTTTCTGAATAGGTCTCCAATAAGTTAGGAAATCATAACAGGGATTTACAAGTGGGAGGGCACAAATTTAAAAACTTCTACACAGCAAAGGAAACAACACAATGAAGAGCTAGCCTACAGGGTGGGAGCAAGTCTTTGCCAGGTATTGTTCTGACAGAACTCACTCTGGTGACAGTCATCAAAAACATAATAATAATCAATGCTGGTGAGGAAACAGGGGAAAGGAACCCTTGTACATTGTTGGTGGAAACATAAATTAGTATAGTCACTGTGCAGATCAGCACAGAGTTCCTTATAAAACTAAGAGTGATCCAGCTATGCCAGCTACACTGCTCCTCTGTATGTATCAAAAAGGATTAAAGTCAGCATACTTGTAAAGACACCCACATACCCATGATTATAGCAGCACAATGTCCAATAACCAAGTTATGGAATCAGCCCAGGTGCCTATCACCAGATGAACGGTTAAAGAAAGTGTGGTATATATACACAATGCAGTATTACTCAGCCATCAACAACAAAATCATGTCATTTTCAGGAAAATGAATGGATCTAGAAATTATCATGTTAAACAAATTAAGACAGACTCAGAGTTTTGCATGCTTTCTCTCATGTGGTTTCTAGGGGAAAAAAAGCCAAATGGGTGTAGATGGCAGATATTAGGAAAGAGGTAGAGAATGAGGGAGGGGAAGTTAAGGGTGGGTAACAGGGTGGCAATACAGAAATGATCAAACTATCATGTGCATGTACAATAAGACACAATGAAGCCTTGTATAATTAAAATGTGCTGATAAAATAGCATGAGGAATTTGTGGCAAAGTAATTGGATGCTTAAATCATTCAGCATTTTTATGACATTTTACATGTTATTTCCCTAGATAAAGAAGCATGAAATAATAGCAGCTAATATAAAAATAACAATTCCATTATAATAATGTATAAAGTGTGTGAGTTTCCAAACCACTTTCAAATGTAGTTTTACCTTTTTTTCCTTTTGACAGTCCAGTCCTAGAGATTAGGTAGTGTCTCATTTATGTTTGTTTACCAGTATGAAAACAAAGATGTTTAATGGTTAAGTGACTTGTCTAAGGACACACATTTTTTTTGTTCTAATTAGTTATACATGACAATAGAATGCATTTTGATACATCATACATAAATGGAGTATAACTTTTCATTCTTCTGGTTGTACATGATGTAGAATCACACAAGTAGTATAGTCATATACGAACGTAGGGTATTAATATCTGATTCATTCTACTATCCTTCCTACCTACATACCCCCTCCCCTCCATTCACTCCCCTCTGCCTAATCCAAAGTACCTGTATTGTTCCCCAGCCCCCACCATTACTGTGAATTAGTATTCACATATCAGAGAAAACATGTGGCCTTTGGGTTTTGGGGATTGGCTTATTTTGTTTACCATGATATTCTCCAGTTCTATTCATTTACTGGCAAATGCCATAATTTCATTCTTCTTTAAGGCTGAGTAATGTTCCATTGTGTATATGTACCACATTTTCTTTATTCATTTATCTGTTGAAGGGCACCTAGGTTGATTCCATAGCTTAGCTATTGTGAGTTGATGTGCCTGTGTTACTGTAGTATGCTGATTTTAAGTCCTTGGGTATAAACAAGAAGTGGGATAACTGGGTCAAATGGTGGTTCCATTCCAAGTTTTCTGAGGAATCTTCATACTGCTTTCCAGAGGGAAATTTGCAGTCTCACCAGCAATGTATGAGTGTACCTTTACCCCACGTCCTCACCAACATTTATTATTTCCTGCATTCTTGATAATTGCCATTCTGACTAGAGTGAGATGAAATCTCAGTGTAGCCTTAATTTGCATTTCTCTAATTGCTAGAGATGTTGAGCATTTTTTTCATATATTTGTTGATAGATTGTGTTTCTTCTGTGAAGTGTCTGTTCAGTTCCTTCCCCCATTTATTGTTTGGGTTATTTGTTTGTTTGTTTGGGTATTAAGTTTTTTGAGTTCTTTATATATCCTGGAGATGAATACTCTCTTTTCTTTCTAACCTGCTTTCTCTTTAATGAACTTCAGCACCAATTGATAACTTAATTGTATAGAATTTTTGGTACAAATTAATCAGCCTTTTGGTTCATTGAATTGACTACACTAGCCATAAATAGGTAAATTCAAACCTCCAAATTTTGCACAAAATGCTACAATTATTTGCATTTGAACTATATTTTCACATTAACTCATGTTTCATTTCTAAAGTGAGTTATCACATTTCCTATCCATGAATCAACAACTTATTTTATCCAATTACAAGAATCTAGGTTCGGGATGAAAAAGATTTTCAAGCTTAAGGTAATTCAATTTGCTGAAAGAAGGAGACCAAGAGGTCCCTGATCTAGGAATTTTAGTCATATTGCTTTCCTAATCAGTTCTAAAGTGCTCTTAACCATAGAAAGAAGTTGAAAGTGAATGTTTTTAAAAGATGCAGCATGCTTGATAAACATGATGCTATTCTTATTAGTGTTGCCTTCTCTCATTTAATACCACAGCCCAAGGAGATTGGCAATATTTCCCCTGTTTTAGAGATGAGAAAACTGAGGCTGAGAGAAATTAAACAGCTTGTCAGAATCATGTGCTTTATGAGTGATGGAGCAGGAATTTGAATGCAGGCAGACAGATTTCAGAACCATGATCCCCTTCTTTGCAAATCGGAAAACATCACCACCCTCTGCACCTTTGATTCATTTGTTTCTTCTTTGGTCATATTGCATATAAAAACAATGCCAGTTATGTGGTAACCCTGGATAGACAGATGAAAAAATTACATAATTCACAAGAAACTATAATGGATGTTATAATAACACTAAGGGCACCTATGGTTACTTCTGAGTTCACAGAGACAAATGGTCCCTATGATGTAACCACAGTGAGTTCAGTCTAGACATTTTTATGATTGGTTTAAGTCTCTTTTTTTTGTAATAATATCTTCTGTGCAAAAATCCAGAAATTTGATTTCTTTCCTGATTGGCATGGTGTCTCATGCCTGTAATCCCAGCAGCTCCAGAGGCTGAGGCAGGAAGATCTCAAGTTCAAAGCCAGCCTCTGCAACTCAGCGAGGCCCTAAGCAACCTAATGAGACCCTGTCTCAAAATAAAAAATGAAAAGGGCTAAGGAGTGAATAATAATAATAATGATAATAATAAAATAATAATAGTAATGTGCCTTTCCTTCTGAAAACACACTGTATACCTAAAGGGCAGGTATACAGCCTTGCTGTTTTCCTTCAGTCCAACAAGTTTGAACAGCCTGTGGTCTCCACAGACTGACTGAGTTCGATTGGTGGTACTTCTGGAATATATTAGTGGTAACTAGCAGATGTTCATTTGTATGGACCTGAGTTTCTTTAGAGACTTAAGAACTAAAGATATGATTTCATAGCCACGAGCAATAGGTGGAAGTTAGACTCTTGAAAGTGGTTGAGATTGCTCCAAGAACAAACCTGTGGGCTGTTAAGAGCAGTGATCCAGGGACAGAACTCCAAACACCAACATTTTAAGGGACTGACTGACAAAGACATGATAGGAAGAAGTTAAGAATCACATCCAGAGATGTGATGCCATTCACATCTAAGAATGAAAGGGTTGACAGTGGCCTTATTGATCTGATCACTAGCACGTCACTTTTTGGAGAATAATTTCAGTATTGTGATGGAAAAAGACACAAATTGTAGTTTAAAAGGGAGGTGGGTCCTCTAGGAGGCTATCATGGTTATCAGATGAGACTGTGTATATAGTACGTGTTAATAAGGATGGAGAAGCTCTTCTCAGTCCACAAATTAATACAATAGTCTTACTTAAAGTCAACTATGGGACGACCCATGAATTTGGTTTCTTTCCCATTCTCTTATCTTTTCATTCATCCTCAAATCCCAGAGTAGTTTTAGAATTATTTAATTTAATTTTTAATGTACAAGGATTTTATCCTGATGCTATTTAATATATACTAATTAGTTGATAAATACTAATTGATTTAATAAGACATTACTATGTCCACATAAACTAATCCATAATGATGACATTAATCATGACGATTGTATGAACTGAGAGGTCAGTACATTTTTATCTTAATAAATCAAAATACAGAGAAGTGATTTTTTCTTGAATGTCCTCATTTGATTTTGATGGTGATAAACTGTCTTACTGAATATATCACAGCTCACCAAAAAGTTGGCAATAGTGGTGGAGCCATAATTCTGGGCAGTTTGGTTGGCAAAATGAAATTGGCCTATTACAGAGTTTTTCAGAGGTATGAGGATATTATGAAATTGAAGTTCTACATTTGGTGGGAGTCTCCCTTATGACAGAGTTTGGTGCCTGCTCCCTTTACGCATGTTTGAGATAAACTGCTTTGTATATAGAATTGTCTGAGAGGGTCAGGACCAGAATGGAAGCTTTGGGTTTTGAGTTTCTGGCTGTCCCTCATTTTTATTTCTGCTCATTGCTGAAGCTCCTTCTTTGGGGGTTTGCCTTTTTCTATAACAGGTTACTCCCTTTCAATCACCACATTTTAGAAACCCCAGAACTGCCATTGGTATCAATCTTCCTACTTTAAAAATAAATAAATAGATAAACATGGTTTTTCAAGGTAGTGTAACTTCATCATTTGTCATCTCCTCTAGTTCCTCTGTCAGTTGAAGTCCATGGTTTCCAGTTGGGTGTTAGGAGGATAGGAACATGAGTGGGGTCACTGTTACAATGATAGGGAAGGGACTGCAGCCAGCATGCAGTGTTGGAAAGCTAAGGACGAGAAAAGTTCCAGTATGTTCAGGGAAGTCCCTCATAAAGAAATTTCCGGTCTAAACTGCCCAGTACCTGAGAATGCGGGACCCTTATTTCCTACTCTTGCCTAGGACACCTTGCACCATGCTGGTCTGGGCAGCTCCATCCTCTCCCTTCTCCAATCTTGTCCATACACCATTGCAAGAGATGCAAGACTGCTGATCTAAAAGGACTGTTGAAATGGTTCCAAACTCCTGCTCACAAAATCTTTGATGTTCCCTCATTACCTATCAATCAGATAAAATCCATGCTGACCTAGCATCCAGCAGCCTTCATAGCTTCACATGATCCAGCTTTCACCCTTATTGCCTCCTACTTGTCTTCATCCATCTTTCGCTTCAACAATCTAGACTGCTCAGTTTCCTTTAAACCCCTTCCCTCCCTGTACAGTGCCTTTATGCATGCTGTTTCCTCTGGCTGGAATTTCTTCCCCCTCTCCTCTGCCTCTTCATATCCTACCTGTTCTTCAGAATCAAACTTCCTCTTCCATAAATCTTTTGTGATTCTTAAGCAAGGAAGTAATTTCCGAAGTTCCTTAGGGTTTGGTCTAAAATCTCTCTCACAATGTCTTCCAGTTCCTCATCTGTAAAAAAGGCTGTCCAAGGCCCTCATTGTACATAAAACATCTCTTTTACCAACTGTGATTCCAAAAATTAAGTTATTAACTCCAAAATCAAGCTACTACTTTTAAATGGCATAAAGCTTGAAACTGGACTTTCTGGACTTGAAAACAGACTCATTTACAAACTGTACCTTCCACTCTGCCTCCGTTTTCCCATCAGTAAATTGGGGATGATGATAATGCTGGACTCATAAGATTATTATAAAATAAAAGGAATGAGCATCGGGCACACGGGAAACATTCAGGAAGTGCTTGCTCTGATCTATATTTACAAAGCAGAAAACTAGGTGCTATGTGCATGTGCACCTCTTTGGCTCTTATTTTGAAAGAAATTCACCTCTTATTGAATCAGCTCCTTATTCAGCCAGATCCCTTGGGTCAATTGAATGTAGACTGTATAGTCACACAGAATGAAAGTGATAGCATAATTTCCCACAGCCTTTCAAAACAGTTTTCCCATGATGTCAATGCAACCTCAGCATCAATTTTAGCTCTCAGCACCCCCAAGGCCTGCTCCTTGATCTGATCAATTGGTTGCTTCAGACTCACTAGCTATGACATGGGTGTGTCCCAAGGCAAAATGAAGTTGTCTCTCAACCTTTTCAGGATACACTTTTCTTCTCCCATTCTCCCCTCCCAATTTGAAAGTAATTTAATGTAATTAAAAATCTAATTGACAGAATTCCATTTTTATTTTTACTGCTTTCCATGGGCTTCCTCTTGTTTGCTTTGAACTATTGATTGTTGCATAAATAGAAACTGTTGATAAGAATTAAACAAATGTCTGTTTGTGAGTAGGACTAGATTCAGAGCCCCAGAGACAATGTGCATTTATCTGCAATATGAAAAACAGTATACAAAGAATTATAGCCATCCCCTGTGATTTAATGTGATCATTGCTGACCTGGGAATTTGATCTCATTAGCAACTTCCCTGGGTTTGGCTAAATGTTGTATTTCCCTGTCCTGATGTGAAATCAACAGTATACTGTCTCTGTGACCTTGAGCATGCTCTCTAAACTCTGTTGGCCCCCAGTACCTGGACAGTGGGGCTCATGGTCCTGGCTTGCAGGTGTGTTGTATTAATAGGTCATGGTTGTAGGGCACGGACCACCTGCAAAGCCATGGGCATGAGTGATCTTTAGTCCTCACACCAACCAGCCATGATGGCCCTGGTGTTGTCACCAGTTCCACAGGCTTACAGACTTTGAAAACTTCAAAAGATCACACAATTAGCCAACGGCAGGACTATAATTGTACACTGAGTTCTCTCACCTGGGAGATTATCCTCATCTCAGCTTGGCTTATCAGATATTGCTGGAGGACCAGGTGAAGGCTGACTGATCTAGGTGGCCTTGGCTGGGATACCTGCCTCTCTTTCCTGTGAACTGTCATCCTCCAGCAGGCTTGAGTTTATTTTCATGACAGAGGCAGGGGCCCAAGAGCAAACATGGAAGCAAGATCTTTCAAGAATTAGCACAGTATCACCCACTGAATTCTATTGAACAATGTAAATCACAGGAATAGCCCTAATTAGAGAGCTGAGGAAATAGGTCATGTCCCTTGATGGGGAAAGTTGAAAAATACCTCTACAAAGAGCATGTGCAAGAGGAAGTGTGAACCACGGGAGCATCAGTGCAATCAATGCACAACGTGGTCGGTACTCTTCAACGATTATCATCTCTACTCTGCAGATGCATAGTATCATACAGAGGGAAAGTGCTAGGAACTTCTGAAGGGTATGAATCAAATCCTGATGAGTTTTAAGGAAAAGAGCCTTTGGATAAAATGAGCCTTTGGATAAAATAACATAGGCTATTTGCTACTCTTCCCTTTCTGTGATTGTACAATTTATCTACTGTAAGATAGAGTCTTACTAGGTTTATAAGAGTTGATAATGAGAACTCTTATTGTGTTACATTTGTGTTATAACACAAAATTTGCACTCAAATGAAACATGAAATTATATGAAGGGTGAAGATGAAGAAAAGAAACCTAAGTTTTTTGATTTATATAACTAAAAAGAAACTTTCGAGACAGAACTTCCTAAGCTCTGAACGTTTTTTTTTGCCTTAGCTCAGAACTGCATTTTATGCGTTCAGAAACCACCCCCCCCCCCTTCTAAGGATAAGCAGGAGAGAGAATGCAAGAAAAGTCAACCCTGTGAAAGAATTAGACACATAAAATGGAAGAATTATGGGAGGAAAATTTGTACAAACTTATAGTGACCAAGCTAAGCCTGAGATATATACCTTGAGAGGAATGGGTTTTACATATGGCAAAGGTGACTGGGTGGCCTTGGCTGGGACTCCTGCCTCTCTTTTATTTATTCACCACCAGTGTGGATTAAGCAGTGAAAAAGTATGGTCTGCAGAAGACCCCATGTGGTCTGAGAGCCAATATACCAGCATCACATGTGAACTTGTTAGAACTGCAGATGGTCAGCCCCACCACTGACCTGCCTGCCCTCAGCAAGGTCCTCAGGTGCTTCCTCAAGATTCTGGAGTTTAGAAGCACTGCTGTGACAGAAATCATACTTCATCATGGAGGAAGAAAGCTTCACCTTACTCCTTGGGCAAGCCAGCTCCCTAAGCTTTGCTTTCTTTTTCTATACTGCATTAATGCCTTCTATATCACAGGTTCATCATGAGAAGGAATTAGGGGGATAACATGATTTCAGTGTTAGGCAGGCTTGAAGTAAGAGGCAGAGGCTTGGCTCTGACACCCTCTGAACAGCATTGGCATGAAATGTGGCTGTGTGTCTGTTTTCCCCTGGGCATTCGTGCCAGGTTAATTTTTTAAAGGAAGTTTATTTCCATTTGCATTGACATTTATTCCATCCATAAGTCAAGGATTTTCAACTCCAATTACTTATTAAAATTCACTGGGGAAATTTTTTGAATGCTGATCCCAATGCCCCACACCCAGAGATTCAGACCGGTTTGTGTGGGTGGGGCCCATGGTTGGTACTTTACTGTGGCAATCGTAGCACCCAGAACAGAGAACCCCCCCCCCCGCAGCGTCCCAGTGAGGGGCATCTGAAGGGCATCTCCCTCAGCCTGTCCTGTCTCTTCTCCTCCCCGCTGCAGTGTTCCACCACATGTGGGCTGGGGGCTTACTGGAGAAGCGTGGAGTGCAGCACCCAGGTGGATGCTGACTGTGCCGCCATCCAGAGGCCGGACCCTGCCAAGAAATGCCACCTTCGCCCGTGTGCCGGCTGGAAAGTGGGAAATTGGAGCAAGGTAATCTACCAGGCTGTGTCCTGGGGGTGGGTGGAAGGATCTTCGGTCAGCACTTGCTAAAGTGGGTTTTTTTCCCTCCCTTCGGCCATTCTTGACTCTTTTCTGTCTCTTTTCTTTCATAAAATCATGCATGAGTAATCACAGGATTACCATAGGCCTGATTCAAGTTACCCAAAAGTCTTAGAACTACAGTTTTTATTAACTCACATGTTTTAATCGGCATGTCCTTTCTCTTACAAGATAAGCTAGAATTAAAAGTTAAATCTGGGGCTGGGGAGATAGCTCAGTTGGTAAAGTGCTTGCCTTATAAGCACAGGTCCTGGGTTCGATCCCCAGCACCGGGGAAAAAAAAAAAAAAAGTTAAATCAGTGTAATTAATTGCATTGTCTAGCATGTTACACTATTTCATTATACTGCTAAATTTCTTCAGTTTAGCAATATAATGATTAATTATGCATTATCATATATAATATTATATATATGCATTAATTATGCATTATCATATATATAATATTATATATATGATAATGCATAATTATCATATATATAATTAAATTGTGGCTCAGCACCTCTTCACAAAACAAGCATACTTGTTTAATCTGCCAGACTTAAAAAATGAAAAAAAAAAAAAAAAAAAACCAAGCCAAGGCATAAAGAATAATTTGGTCTTTAAAAGTATATCCTCAGGGAACTGAGGTTGTAACTCAGTGGTACAGCACTTGCCTAGCATGTATGAGGTTCTGGGTTCAATTCTCAGTACCACATAAAAATAAATAAATCAAATAAAGGTATTGTGTCCATCTACAACTAATATATGCATGTATATATGACGCATCTTTTTAAAAGTATATTTACAGTATTGAAGTGTGATTTTTACCATCTTAGATAACATGACTATGGTTATTCAATTCACTGAACTGTTTGGATGGGCTCTTGTGTAAAGGATGTATCAATTCAGACTATCTAGCCTTGATGATTTGGGACACATCCACTCCCAACCTGCCTGTCACCCTGGACTGGAGCTGAGCCAGCCCCTGGGAGATACACTGGAGCTACAAGACATCGGTCAGCAATGGGATTGAGGGACACCTGAAAGGTAGAAAGGGCAGAACTCTGAGCTGAGCAAATGCCCTCCATGTGCAACACATGTCCAGGATAGGATTCCCTGTAGGTCCCTGTCTCCTTTTCAAGAAGCCAATTCTCCTTGGCAGCTGAGACACAGGAAAAGAGCAAAAGAAAACTTACTCTGGAAGTTTGGGATTGCTGGTGACCGTCTAGCTATCCATTTCTTTATCTAATGGACTTTTTGTGTCCCCAGACAGGACCACGAGTTGTCTCTTCAGACATCTCTGGTTCACCTGGGACATGGGATGTCACTGATCTACCTTAGGACCCTTCTCACATAGAAAAGCCCTGATCTGTGGGAAGAGAGGGAGAGGGGCCCTACTCCTTGAGAAAATTACCACTCATTGCTTTGATACCTGGAAACCTCCCTGTCCCTGTTTCTTTGCCATTTTTCTCTCAAGAATGAATGTAGGTTCTTTTCCCTTTCTCTTTCAAATCATAACAAACTCAGGACCAGCAAGGACTGGATGCTTGCCTACAAATTCTCTTCCCTATCCAGAAAAATCTCAAGAAATGTTTTATATCCCAACCTTGCCAAATGTTTTTCAATTCCTAAAGTTCCACTCTCACTTCACTGGGATAATCATTTCCTTAGAAATTACATGGACCAAACATCATATTAAATGGTTCAGAAATTGAAAGTGGTCCCTCTAAAAACTGGAACAAGACAAGGATGCCCTCTTTCACCAGTTTTATTCAACATTGTCCTTGAAACTCTAGCCAGAGCAATTAGAAGGAAAAAATTAAAGGGATACAAATACAAAAAGAAGAACTCAAACTATCCCCTATTTGTCAATGACCTGATCCTATATTTAAAAGACCCAAAAAATTCCACCAGGAAACTTCCAGCACTCATAAATGAATTCAGCAAAGTAGCAGGATATAAAATCAACACCCATAAACCTAATGCATTTCTTTTCATAAATGATGAATCCTCTGAAAGAGAAATTAGGAAACTATCCCATTCATAATAATCTCAAAAAAATTAAAATATTTGGTAATCAAGCTAACGAAAGAGGTGAAAGACTTCTACAATGAAAACTACAGAACACTAAAGAAAGAAATTGAGGAAGACCTTAGAATATGGAAAGATCTCCCATGTCTTGGATAGGCAGAATTAACAGTCAAAATGACCATACTACCAAAAGCACTATACAGATTTAATACAATTCCTATTAAAATCCCAATGACATTCTTCATAGAAATAGAAAAAGCAGACATGAAATTTATTTGTAAAAATAAGAGATCCAGAATACCTAAAGCAATCCTCAGCGAGAAAAGTGAAGCAGGAGGCATCATAATACCAGACCTTAAACTATACTACAGGGCTATAGTAACAAAAACAGCATGGTATTGGCACCAAAGATATGTAGACCAATGATACAGAATAGAAGACAGAGAGACAAACCCACACACATACAGTTATATCATACTAGACAAAGGTGCCAAAAACATACATTGGAGAAAAGATACCCTCTTCAATAAAGTGATGGAGCTGGAAAAAACTGGAAATCCATATGTAGCAAGATGAAATTAAACCCTTATATCTCACCCTGCACAAAACTCTACTCAAAGTGAATCAAGGACTTAGACATTAGAATAGAGACCCTGTACCTAGTAGAAGTACAAGTAGGCCCAAATTTCCATCATGTTGGCTTAGGAACTGACTTCCTTAACAAGACTCCTACAGTGCAAGGAAAATGAAATAAAAAAAATTCATAGATTCAGTGTCTTCCCTCATTACTGACTTAAACTTATTAGCACATTTCATTTCTCACTACATGTGAATATGCTATTGACAAAAGAAGAATATTAATTTGAAAATTAAATTTAGGAATAACAGATTATAGCAAGAAATGAAAATAAGAAAATAAAACCCATTTTGCACTTAAGTCTTGTTAAATTCCCTTTTCCTAAAGAGGCTTCTTGTTTTAACTATGTGTTATTTTCCAGAATCTGCTTGTCATACAAATGACTGCTTTGTGGGTATTATAGCATGCTTTCTCCTTTGTTGGACAGTTAATTTTAAGTTGGAAGTTACTCTCATTCTCTCTGAGCTTCTTGCATGGCAGGAGAATGTCGATTATCTCCAAGAAGTTAAACGTACCTGATTTATGTAAGCTTTAGAGCCTCCATTTGCCCCTTGGTCACAGGGGCCCTTTACAGACCAAGATTTGAGGTCAAGTTACGTGGTACAGTCTCCTCGGGAGTGGAAGATGGGAAAGTCATATTGGGGGATCTACCCTACTGAAGGGTCTTGAGAAATTTTCTTTCCTCAACCACACCCTGCAAACATGACTAATCCACCATAGCCAAAAGGAGAGCTTAACCTTTTGCATACAAAAAGGAAAGCCTGAAGAAACACACTCAAAGTAGTAGACAGCTTTCTTGGTGGTGCATTTTCTCAGCCAAGAGTGCCAATGAGGTAATTGATGCAGGACTGAGAGAGTAAAGAATGATGCTCTTCATTCTGTGGTGACCAGAGATCACTTTAGTTCACTGGGAACCCCTCCTACTGGCATGTTCTCAGAACTCATTTTTTTTTTTTAATTCAAATCCACATTGACCATCGACCCTGGGCCTTATCCTAGCGGTGCTTGAGATAAATGCTGAACCGGGCATGCAGGGTTCTGCCTTCATGGTGATCGAACAGAGTGGATGCACTACATAATGACTTACTCTGCCTTTCTGTTTACTGTGATGGAATGAGAAGGATCTGAGATAAATAGCAAGAGGAAGTGCCTCCTTTAGTTCAAGTATTCAAGGAAGACCTCTCTTTC
This sequence comes from Sciurus vulgaris, assembly GCF_902686455.1. NCBI lineage: Eukaryota > Metazoa > Chordata > Mammalia > Rodentia > Sciuridae > Sciurus > Sciurus vulgaris. The sequence goes on from NC_136466.1 coordinate 143,297,991, forward strand.
TAAAAGGCGTTTCATTTAAGCTGAGGCCTAAAGAGAGAGCAGTACCGGAACACACAGAGGATGGAAGAAGGAAAATTCGGGACATACGGACCACAAGGACACATTGTTAACCTAAGGAGAATCTGGTTTGATGAGCATAGGTATCTACCTCCATTTCACCTACCTCTGGTCCCCATTTCAGTGTGGGCGGCTTGAAAAACCAGGACGCAGAAGCCGAAGGAATCTGGAAGGCACTAAGTTGTGAACAGTCAGAGACCAAGTCCCAGCTGTGGGCAACGTCGGTCCTTCAACGTTTACCTTTGTCCAGAGGAGGTCAACAGGCCTGCAGCTGAACTGTGCACTGAGTAGTTTCCTGAGACAGAAGCAAGGACTGCTACTCAAGAGCTGGGGGTATAAGAAGAGGGGAGGAGTAGGGCCCTATCATGGCTTTCCACAGGTGTATGCCCTGAAAACGCTCCGTGGTGGAGGCAGGTGATGACGGCCATGGGAGGAAGGACACTGGGGACAAGGACAGGATTGCTCATTCCCATCAGTCAAACCACCGAGCAGTTACTCACTTCGTCTCCGGGATACAGTCCCTTTCTAAGAGATAGGGTAATCTCTTCTATGTTCAAAGGCATGGAGGAAACCTCTTTGGGGCAGGATCCTGAGGTGGAGATGGCCGTGTCTGGTCAGAAAGCTCCCCTGTGAGAGTCCAGATGCCCTCCCAGTAAGTTTACATGGCTGACTGCTTCACCTGCATGACTACAGATGCCCAGCAGGAGTGACAACCCCCTGAGACGAAATGCCAGCAGGCACTCCCAGACTCCAATGTCTGTAATCTTGGAACAGCCTGTGAGGACAGTTACGTGTTATCCCAGGTGTCAGAAGTCAGTCCTGAGGCTCACCCGCCCCCGTCAGACATCTTGACCCCCACACTTCATGCATGTGTTTCCTGACCCTGGGGAACCCTGACCAGGGGAGCTGCTACTGTGGTGCCCTCTCTGTAGCCTGTGAAGGGTTCATTTGAACTAGTGCTAAGCACTCTGCCTGACTGGAAGCCTGGAACCTGTGAGGTGGAGGGAAATGGAGGACTTACTTGGCCATCACTCTTGCTTCTACTCTCCACAGTGTTCCCGAAACTGCAGTGGGGGCTTCAAGATCCGGGAGATTCAGTGCGTCGACAGCTGGGACCATCACCGGAGCCTGAGACCCTTTCATTGCCAGTTCCTGGCTGGCATTCCTCCACCGCAGAGCATGAGCTGTAACCTGGAGCCCTGTGAGGAGTGGCAGGTGGAACCCTGGACCCAGGTATGACCCCTGGAAAGGGGCATAACGTACAGCAGGCAAGCTGGCAGACTGTGACTCTCTGTTACCATGCGAGTCTAGAAGTGGGGGAAGACACGCCTGCATCGTGCCCGTAACTGGCCTCCATTCAGTGACCCCACACTATATGGGTAAACTGTGCAGGTCAAACACTTTCAGGAGCTAAAAGAGTTCCTTTGAGGAGATGATACTATGTGGTTTCAACCATGACAATGCAGAATTTTATTATGACCTGATCTTTCAGTGGATATATTTGGTAACTGGGGTCTCTGCTGGGAAATTAACAAAATGGAATGAGTTGAACAAAGACCACTTTGATGAGAGCCATCTAGGACAGAGCCTCACATACCTGTCTGAGGCTTTGCAGACAGGCTGGGGGTAATGATCAGATCCTTTCCACACAGTATGATTTTAGTTTCATCTCTCAGTGAAATGCCCAGATCATTGTTTGCACAAATTAAAAAAAAAAAAAAAGTGCATGTATCCTTTTTTAAATGAGAGCTCTGCTCTGCTGTATCTTGGTTTCACTTTGGCATATGAAAACAAGGTGATTATTCTCTGGTGAAGTATGACGATCTCATTTTCCAGTAGCTTAAAAATACCCCCTACTACATCCACACATGGTAGGAAGATGAGAAATAAAAAGCATAGCATATATTGAGTGTGTCCATGGGGTACTTTACCTACATTATTTGGTTTAATTCTCATAATGACCTGGATGGTAGGCTTTATTAATTTCATTTATAGGTAAAGATATTAAGACTCAAAGAGCTTGAGAAATCTACCTGAGGTTAGACAACTAGAAAATAAATGCTGAAGCAGTAATTCAAATATCAGGCAGACTGGAATTCCTGTGCAATTGACACTGAGCAAAGAGTGAATTGAGGAGAAAGGGAATCTGTATCTATTTCAGAGGCACCTGCTGTGTGGCATGGAAGGGAAGGTAGAGAAGAACAACATGAGGATAGAGTTAGTGTCAAATGTTATGGAAGACTGAGTACCCAGGAGCTACTTACTACCTACTTGGCCAAGCACCCATGCTGATTCTTGAGACTCTGGGTCACTACCTGGGGTTTTCTGGGGCAATAGTCATCATTGTTTCCTCTTTCTCCCCCTTCCCTGCCAAACTGTGAAGTACATGAATGCCTTCTGCTCCGCTGCTCTGAACTCAGGCCTCCCATATACGCTGAGGCTGGCCTGCGCCTGTACAGGTGAAATTTCCAGATCCTGGAACTTGCAAAGGAACTTAGATTTCCTGTCAGAGAAATGGTATTTGCAGGTTATCAGAGATGACCAACCAGATCTTCTGGTTATGGAAAAGATCTGTTCTTTATACTTCCTCTAAGCTTCTGAGAGCTGCAACCATCAGTCTGTTCCCTGAAGGAAGGCCTCCTACCATTCTCCTTTCTCAATGTCTCTGTTCTGAGCAAACCACAAAGTTAGAAGAGCTCTCTGAGGGAACAGAAGAGATGTGAAATTTAAAAATCATCTGAGTACCAGGAATACCAGGACTGGGCATTTTTAGAAATTTGTCTGACACATCACAATGCTGTTCTGCCTCACAGCACTATCTAATGGACTGTCAGGACCCATGTGGTAAATGGCAGCCAGTGCAGACTGCCTACATGGTAGATATATTTTAGCCGTGGGAACATCTCTACATCAGTGTAGTCAAAAATAAACATGCTTTAGTATCTCCAGGAAAGCTTGTCAACACACAGATGGAAAGGCCCCCATCTCCAAGTGTAGACAATTTGGGGACCTCAGTGGAACCTGAGAGTTTGTCTTTCTACCCAGAAGATGCTGCAGTTGCCGGCCTGAGAAGCACTGATCTAAATTTTCTTTACCTCATTTTTCTGGAGATTACTTGACTAGGTGTCTCTGAGACTATAGGCATTTATGTAGGTACTTGTGATCCCAGATGTGTGATTCTTCTCCTTTACTCCTCAGATAGGGTGGAAAACTGAATAAATGAGAAAAAATGCAAGTTGAATCTCCAAGTTAGAATTTTGTGAAAGCAGTATGTTGAGCACAGAAGGCTAATTGCAGATAATTTCCCTGTTGTCTGCTGTTACCATACACATAGCACCTGATGTGAAGGCCTGATGTTGACACGTCAACCATAATTTTTGGTTTTGTTGGCTATTGTTACAACTATACCATAGCCAAGTTTTTCAAAGTACTTTTCAAAGATCCTTAGGGAACATTTAAATTCCTCCTAGAAATGTCATGAAAAATAAACAATATGTCTTACCAAATTATTTTAGGGAACAAAAACCTGACATGTTTTAGAAGTACAACCCTTCAGAAATCCAACTTGCATCTTGAATTATTTTGTGAGCATTACAACCCAACCAGCAGAATCTTGAACAAATCCATGAATTTCACTATTCCTAATATGGACACATTTAATTCTAGTAGTGCAAAGGGAAGACTGAATCACATTCTGACAGGAAGAAAGCAAAATTGTTTTACACATGTATCCTCTCCTTTTGGGCTGCCAGAACTATTGTAATAAAAGTATCTAGATTTTACATTTTGGTAGATTTTACATTTTGATTTCTAGACACTTAGGCCAGAAGGAAAAAATGCAGATAACATACTGTCCATTCTGAAAAGATCTCTCTTTAAATTTTTAACCAGAATCCTTCCTTTATGGTGTATTGCTTGACAGGAGACTACGCTGCATCTTCTGATTTAGCTCCTCCTCTCATCTTCAAGACTCTCTTGAGGCCACTTCCCTCTCTTCAGTTTTGTTTCAACATTGTTACTTTAAACAACTGGAGAGATCATTGAAAGGAACCTGCAATGATGCTCCCGGTTCCAATGTAGACACTAATGTTTCTAATAGTCCACAACAAAAAAGCAGTAAAAAGGTCTGCTCTTATCATTGGACATGTCACTACCTGATTTTACCAACTCATGCCCATGTTGTATATCAGTGTTCCAGGTCCTGTGGAGGCGGGATTCAGGAGAGAGGTGTGTCCTGTCCAGGAGGCCTTTGTGACTGGACAAAAAGGCCCCCATCCACTGTGCCCTGCAACAGCCACCCATGCTGCCATTGGACCACTAGGAACTGGGACCTGGTAAGTTAGTTATGGACTCTAACTTTAAAAAAGAAAACAGGATGTGTTTTCATTTGGCTATAAAGGTAGTACGTATGTATTTATTTAAAATGTTCAGTGTGTTTGCTGATGTATGGTATGTGCCTGTGTACTCCGGTTTTAGTTCTCTCCCACCATCTAACACTTCTAAGTCTGTTGAAAGTTCACTCACAGCTGCCACAGGTCAATGTTTACTGTACGGAGTTCAGAAGAGAAAAGACCAAATTCTTTTAAAAGAGAAAAATCACACACCAAAATTATTCCAGAGGCACAAAACTTTAGGAAAGGTTATTTTGGTTCCTCCTATCTTTTCCCCAGAGCCAAGAGGATTCCCCTATATCCTGAAGCTTCAAATTCAGTCTGATTTGGGTACTTTCAGGCTTCTTATCTGCCTACAGAGTAGTTTTCCAGATGACCAGCATATTTAATGGAGAGGTAAACAAAGTACTTAACTGAAAATGATAAAAAGATTTATTATAAAATGTTCACCATCTTTAGTAATAAGAGAAATGCAAATCGAAACTATCCTAAGATTCCATCTCACCCCAATTAGAATGGTGATTATCAAGAATACTACCAACAACAGGTGTTGGAGAGGATGTAGGGAAAAAGATACACTCATACATTGCTGGTGTAACTGCAAATTAGTGCAGCCACTCTGGAAAGCAGTATGGAGATTCCTTAGAAAACTTGGAATGGAACCACCATTTGACCCAACTATCCCACTACTTGACCTATACCCAAAGGACTTAAAATCAGCATACTACAGAGATACAGCCACATCAATGTTCATAGATGCTCAATTCACAATAGCCAGATTTGGAACCAACCTGGATGCCCCTCGATTGATGAATGGATAAAGAAACTGGTACATATATACAATTGAGTATTACTCAGCCATAAAGAATAATAAATGTATGGCATTTGCAAGCAAATGGATGCAGTTGGAGAATATAATGCTAAGTGAGATAAGCCTATCTCAAAACACCAAAGGACAAATGATCTCACTGATAAGCGGATGATGACACATATAGGGGGTGGGAAGGGGGCAAGAATGGAAGAAGGAGGGACTCTATAGAGGGATAAGAGGGGTGGGAGGGGTGGGGGGAGAAAAAAATAACAGAATGAATCAAAAACTATTACCCTATGTAAATGTATGATTACACAAATGGTATGCCTCTACTTCATGTACAGAGAAAAAAGATTGTCCCATTTGTTTACAATAAAAATGAATTAACAAAAGATTTATTATTCTCCAAAATTTTATTTGTTCCATAAATAACACTGTATCAATGATACTCAAAATAAAGCAAATTCTTCCATAGGCTGATTCTGCTACTATTTTGACTTGTCTTACATGGGTTCTCTAGGAAAAAGAGCCTTGAAGCAAAATCTAACATGTTATAAGGAAATACAATGCCAAGGAAGTATCAATAATATGAAAGAGGAAGTAGGTAGAGCAGGAGAATCAAATATGAAGTTGTGCACTTGATATGGGGGCAACTGACAATTGGTTGTCATGTGAAGGTCTTTTAAAATCTGTGTAAACTACTACTGCTGTGGCAGTTTACCCAAAGGTAGGAAGGGAAAAAAAAAGGAGTCATCTATTGGCTCCTGTCTCCCTTTGGTTGGAGAATCTTCCCTTAGAGGGCCTATATCCCTCTGCTTCTGTGTTGTCCATATTTCGGCACTGAATGGATCCCACCATGTCTTTGTTAGTCAACCTTACATTACTGTGACCAAAATACCTGACCAGAACAACTTAGAGGAGGGAAAGTTGAGTTCAGCTCATAGTTCCTGAGGTTCAGTCCCTGGTCAGCCATTGCTCTGGGCCTAAGGTGAGGCAGGGCATTATGGTAGAAGGGTGTAGCAAAGGAGTGTTGCTACATTCACAGCAGGCAGGAGACAGAAAGGGGGAAGAGGGAAGAGGGAAGATGCATCCTTCCAGGGCATGTCCCCAGTGACCTACCTCCTCCAGTCACATCACACCTGCCTAGAGTTACCACCTAGTCAGTCCATTCAAACTAGGATGGACTGATTAGTTTCTAACTCTCATAATCCAATCATTTTACCTCTGAATTTTCCTGCATTAACACAGGTGCTTTTGGAAGATACCTCATAAATTTAACAATGTCACTTGTCTCTTTGGCAACAAGAAGCCTGAGTCAGGAGATGAGAGGCACACAGCATAGGCATGAGGTGAAGGTCAGTGGGTTGTGCTCCTATGAAGTTGGTTGCCACCTCCACTGGGACAGATCGTAGAGCCAGGTCCTGAGACACAGGAGGAGACCAGAGGATCTGGTACACTAAGTCCTTATTTTTGTAAAATAACCCATTCCTGTGTGAGTATATTTTCATGGTTATAATTATGATACAGATCAGTGCAGTATTTTGTCCAACACAGTGTCCTCAGATATTTTTAGTTCTCTATACTCTTAGTAATTTTCATAATTCACAGCTATATATCTGCACCTGCACAGCCATGATCAGTTAGAATGCTGGTTCAAAGTGGCAGGGCATTAGTAGCCAGACACATGAGGCACAATAGGACTAAATCTAACACTAAGTTTCTTCAGCTTCATAGAAACATACAAACAGGATTATGTTTAGACACAATGACCTCATCTCTTCAGGGGGCTGCTAGCCAAGACACAGCCTCAATTTGCTTCCTGACTAGTACAGTGTATGGATGACTGGCAAGGAATTAGAGCCAAGATGTGAAAAGATCAGCTAACACAAAGAAACCTCAGCCTGAGTTTCCTGTCAATATTTTAAACTGTTTTGATCACACATACCCAAGGCCACATGCCAACTCCCAGCACCCAGGCTAGGGCAGTTCTCCATATCCAGAATATCCTAGTAACCACAAGGCAGTCACAACTTTCTGTTTACCTGAACTCTATAGTTTCCAAGGAAAACCATGCTTCAGGTCATTTTCCCTCAAGTAGACTGAACCAACTTAATGCCATCTTTATTACCAATAATATTCCACCCAAGTTAACTGTACCTTATTTAGCCATTGCCCCTCTGTTAGAGTGTCTCTCTAGGAGCACCCAAGAATAGTCATCTAATTAATATTCATTCCACCAGCAAGGTCAGGGAGACCGTAGTCAAGCCAATAAGTTTCAAAATTGCAAAAGTAAAATATTAATTGGAAAGATGAGGAAAATACTTTGAGGCTATCTCTCAAAAAATGAGAAGAAAAAAAGGAAATTGAGATAAAAGATAAGAACATTAAAATACTAGAATAGCAGGTATAATATCAAAATAATAGGATTCAGAAAAGGAGAATGAAAAAATTAGTGACAAAATTATCAAGGAATTAACACAAGAAACTTTTTCAAAATCTGAAGGACATGAGTCTCCATGAAAGAGCTACAACTACTGTCATTAAAAAGAAACAAGTTGGGGTGGAAGAATAAGATCTGTTTCTTATTGAAGAACAGATTGGTTTACTTGGTTCACTGTATCAGTAAAACCAAAACTTAAATCTTGTTTTACATAAGCGTTACAATGATTGGATTCAAGAATACTTCCCATGTGCAATAAAACATGACCTGCCATATGATGTAAAGATGAGTGTTTGGGTTGGGAGTTTTCAATAAAACCAAGGGTGCAAACCCTATAAGCATGCCAACCCTGTAAGTATGCCACCTTTCATTCCCATAATTCCCTGAGCATAGACTTAATTCCACTCACATTTTCTGCCATTGGTTTTTTCTACTTCTCCTACTTGGCAGGGAATGTGGCCACAAACTACACTAAAGTTTCACAGTTCACTCTCAGATGGAATCTTTTGCCAAATCTCAATTGCAGATTTCAAAGACTGTGATCAAATGGCCAATCATGTGTGGCTGTGGCAGGGCTCCATGGTATTAACATGGGTGCCTAGATTCCAATGTTGTAACCATGTGGTAGGAGTGATGGGCCATTCTCAAATGTGGGAAAAGAGGGAGAGGTTCTTCAGAGAACCAGTAATAAACTAGACCAAATTCTATCCTATAACATAGGACACTTCCCTATTTCACATCTCCAAATGATTAGTGCCTTTATTCTATGGTTCTTTCAAAAAAAAAAATCCTCAGTAGTTGAGATGCTCCTGTATTTGACTATGGTGGGGTTAGAGGTGTTCTGCTGGTGTTCCCTTGCTTGGTCCTGGTCCAACTTTCTGTGTGACCCTCCCTTTCAGTGCACAGCTTCCTGTGGAGGTGGCTTACAGAAGAGGACTGTCCTTTGTGTCCCATCAGAAAACAATACAGCTGAAGACCAAGACAGATGTGTGTGTGATCATGAACCCAGACCACCAGAATTTCAAAAATGCAACCAGCAAGCCTGTGGAAAAAGTGGTGGTGAGTACATGGGTCTGCTGGGGGTGGAACTGGGGGCCTTGGACTTTGCATAAGTAAGTTACTCTGCATGATTCTACTTGTGGTATAGTTTTATATCTCCTATGCTGAAACAGAAAAAGTTTAGTGCTGAAGAGGGCTGGCCAGCAACTCTGGGAGCAAGTTGTCTGATTTGGTGAGGTCGTACTCTAATTCCTTGAGGTATTACCTCATCCATTTTCTTATCTCTGATCATGTTTACACTGATGTAATCCCATACAGATGGGAAATCACTTCTCTTTTGCAAACATGTCCTGAGAAGTGTTCTAGCCTTTCTCAGGAACCCAGTCAAGTACAGAATGGTCTTCTCTATAAATCTAGTTCACTGGCTTAGGTCGATTCCCCAGAAGATAACTCTGGGGTGAATGGATAGATGTGTGCAAGGGATTTATTAAGTAAGTTCCCCCAGGGAAGACCAGTAAGCGAGTGGAAGAAGCAAGACAGAAGAGGGAGGAGGCACAGCCAAGGTATCCTTCCAGGCAACTGCGTTTCCTGCTTCAGCCTTATCTGCAAGGGTGCTCCAGAGTTCAAGTTATACCTAAGAAGTATCTTATCCTGACCCATTGAATTGGACTTTCACATTTCTGTACTCTTCCACTGTTGACAGGGGCTACCCCAAAGGAGGTGCATTTGCAGGCATTTAATACTTGCTACTGAAGAGACAAAGGAGCTCCTGTGGGCTACCAAGATTTCTCCAAGAGAACCAGGCTATCTAGCATTAGAGGCTAAAAAGGTAAGGAAACTGGGAGTTGGATATGGGGAAGGGGTGTCACATGGAAATGGACAAAAAAAAATCCAAAGAGGGATTGCTGAGCAGGGAAAAAATGGCATCATCTTCTACATTCAGTTTTCATTTTCAAAAGTATCCCAATTAGAGGCAGGCACAGTGGCACAGGTGTGTAATGCGAGCAGCTCTTGGGAGGCTAAGGCAGGAGGATTGCAAGTTCAAAGTCAGCCTTGGAAACATAGTGAATCCCTCAGCAACTTAGTGAAAGCAACTGTCTCAAAATAAAATATAAAACTAGCTAGGGAAGTGGCTCAGTGGTTAAGTGCCCCTGGGTTCAATCCCTTGTACTCAAAAACAAAAATAAAGCGTATTCCAATTAGGGCTGCACTCAGTGGTAGAGCACTTACCTACTATATGCAAGGACCTATTCCAATCCCAGAACTGCCAAAAAAATTCAAATTTGTGATATATATGTGATCACCTTTGTTACTTTATGGGAACCTGGAGACATTAAGTAGAATGTTTCTGATACGTGGTGGGGTGATATCAGGACCAGAATGCCAAGTTGCATCTTAGGTTCACTCTTCATATGCCACACTTTCCTCAGAGGTGAAAAGAATCCAGCTTTGGAAAAGGACAACAATAGGTTTGCTTCCTAGAGCAACCCCTTTTTTGGTGACCTTGTCAAGTTGTTTAACTCTCTAAGTCTCAGTTTCCTTTTGAAGAGCCCTTACAGAGTTATTGAAATATTTTAAATAATATATATGAAGTGTACTGAAAAAAGACAAATGCTTCATCATGAAACAGCTCCGTTCCTCCCTTGGTTAAGTTACCTCATCTCAAGAGACTGTATTTCCTTATTCATAAATGAGTGGGATCAAGCATGAACTCAGATGCCCATTCCATTGATACTTTTGGCTCCAATGATTTGCAGGATTTCTAAATTAAATTAAGAACCTGGAGAGAAAGTTCTCAGGCAGGGAGAGAAGATGCTTTTGATAGTTCCATATGTAAGTTGCAAAGGGAAGAATGCTTTGTGCAGATATAATCGAGTAATTGGGTTTAGAGCATCTGGATGAATTTACTCTGCTCCTAATTAAAGAACTGACCGTGACCACTCCAACTAAGGGGTCATGCTGCTCCTAGAAAAGTGTGGTACACAGTGGTAATCTTCCCCAAAGACTCTTAAAGAAGAAAAGCTGTGAAATGTGTTCTTTTCCTCCTTCCAAATACTAAGGCATCCAACAGAGACTGTCCTGAGAGTTAATTCTGAAAATATTTTTCATTAAGGGTTTGTTTACTTCCAAATCATACATCACTAACATATAATACTGCATGTCAGATGCAATGTCAAACAGGAAACAAGCTACAAACCATTGGCAGGCACTATGACATGAGGGAAGGGGTGCATGAGAGTATGTGGGAAGGACATCAAACTTAAATTGGAAGAGCAGCAGTGATGGACAGCAGAGAAAGAAAAGGATAAGTAGAAAGGTCAGGCAAAACATTCAGCTTTCAGAGTAGCCAAGAAGAAGAGAGACAAAACTATAGCAGAGCACACAAATCTAACTCAAGCACAAAGCTCAGAGGAACTAGGAAATAATAGACTTGAGAGAGGTAAGCAGGACTAAGAATAGTCTTAAAAATCTTACTGATGAATTTGAACCTTATCTCCAGGGTAGAAAGGAACCACTGAAGTGACCCATACACAGATGAGAAAATCATTCTGGCTGCACTATGGAAAGTATAGAAGGAAGAGCAGTTTGCATGGCACCCTGCACAAACAACGTACATGGCATGAACTAGGGCAATAGAAATATAGATAAAGAGAAGAAAATGAATTTAGAGCTACTTTAAAGAAAACTTGGCAGAACTTTGTTCCAGGGAAAGGGGAGGAAGGTTAATGCCCTTATTTCTGAACTTTGGCTGCTAGAAGATGCAATGAGAAGGGAAAATTCATGGTTTGGTTGGAGAGTGGGGTAAGGCAATGAGTTCTGCTGGAACATGTTTGTTGGGGTCTGGGAATCATTTAGGTAGAAGTACCTTGTGATTGGTTGCTCCGTGGGTATACAGGCCAGAAGAGAGATCTGGGTTGGAAATCTTCTCCCCTCAAGTACACTGAGGGGGGAAATGCTTTAGAAGTGATTATCATGTGCTGCTTCTTTCTCCTACCCCTTTGTGGTTGAGGGTGTTTTCATTGTCCTCATGCAAACTCCAAAACAACCCACCTACGGCTCATTTCAGAAGTGGTATTAATGTTTTAAGCTTTTGAACTCTTCCTTCTCAAAGTGGGGTACATAGACCAACTGAATTACAGCTCCTAGGAGTTTTCTAGAAATGTTGAATCTCCGACCTCACCCCAGAACTGAGTCAGAATCTACATTTAAACAAACTCCCCTTGTGATTTAGACACCCATTAAATTTGAGAAGTGCTCTGCTGTAGACAAAAGGGAAAATTTGAGACCATCCTCCTTTTATTTCATCTTATCATCTTCTACAATACCATGTTTTAAAAAGATGAGGCTATGGAAGTCCTTCTGTGCTTTGTTTTCTATATTATTGAAGCACTCACCTATTCTTGTTTGATCATGCCTGGTGTTATGAGTTGTTTGTTTAATGATATGCGATTTGTGCTTAACTGTCTTATTGCTGGACCATATAATCTTCAATAACCAAAACTGAATTAAATGTACAGATGGTATTTTTTGTCTTGAAATCTCACACTGAATAATGGTGACTAACAGTTGCCTGGCAATTGATGCCAATAACAATGAATTTCACTCACCAACAATTATCAGGGCAACAAAAGTTAATTACTGGCTTCTCTTGAAAGGCAGAACCATGTTTACACTCACATAGAAGCAACATGAAAGACCAGTTGTAAGAAATTCTTTCAGGAGCCAACCACCCACCCTGAACCCATACCCTCTAACATACTCTGAAAATGAATCACTCAATGCCAATATTCTTGTGAGCCAGCTATCACAATAAGTCTCAGCCCTATATTAAGATGTAAGATGAGGTAAGAATTTATAGAAGGCTTGGTTTCCTATAGGTCATCTCACTTCTTTTAATTACCATCTGAATTTTTAATAATTTAAGATCTAATCAGAACCATTTCCATTGAAGAAAATTTAAAACCCTTTTAAAGTATCAAAGTAAAAGGAAAAAAAAAAAAAGGAAACTCATGCATATTATTCCTAGGTTTTGTTATTTGTTTTGTTCTTACTTTTGAATTGGGGGTAAAGGTAGAAAATTTGGTAGAAAAGGTGGGAAAAAAAATAGAAACAGTACCTAGATTCAATTTTGATACAAATGACATTCGAGTCTATCAATCTTCTACTGAAAGCATTCTTCCAGATGAATAGAATTTTATTCATTCCTTTATTCAACAAACATTGTTGAACACAAGATAAGTCTCGGAACATGCTAAAACCTGAGGACACAACGGGCAGGACACCGTTCCTGACCTCAAAGAGCTCTAAGTGTTATGAATTGTATTTGTCAAGAGCATTGAAGCTGCCTTTCAGCTTTCTTTCATAGACAACATATTATCCCCTTCAACTTAGAGAGGACAGCAGGGGGAACAAGCAAATCACTGTTCCTTTAAATTTTCCATGTCTGGTTTCTGTTGAACAAGCAGAGAAAAATTGGGATCTCATCTCCATGTTGCCCCTAATTATAAGCATTGTGTCACTCCAGGGCTGGGATCCAGTTAGCTGATGAACACAACAAGCCTCCATTGTTTTACAATCTAAGGAAAATGGGTGTAATTAAGCCCTACCATGATGTTGGACGCACAGTCTTGTCTAAATGAGTTGTTAAACAAAGGCCTGGAACACAAACTACTAATATAGGCCACCACTGTCCTCCACTCTTCCATCTGGTTCCCAGTCTCAAACAGTGGGGTGCCAGGATCCAGCCTATTTCCGGGGGCTCTGAGGATCTTTGGAAGTTGGGCCTGTGAGCTCATGGTTCCTAAGATCAGGCCACAGCAACAGGCTTAGCTGAGACTCTTTCAGAAGTTTAGGTGTTGATGCAATCAGACAAGGGGGCCTCCTATGTCGAACAAATCAAGCTATTCTGGGCAGGGAGGACCTGTCCATCCTCCTCGTCTCCAGTACAAGAGAGTCATTCTCCTGCAGGCAAAGCTTTAGAGGCACTGAGACAGCATTCAAATTTCAGCATCACCATCTATCTGCATACCAGCTGTGGTGTTGGGACAGTGGCTAAGTATCTCTGGAACACTTGTTTTTAAAAGGAGGATAGATATACCTACAAGTAAATTTCTCTGAGGATCCAATGGTAGAGTCTATATCAAGCACATTGTCTAGTACGTGGGAAATGCTTGTTAAATGGTGGCCTATGTTGCTGTGGTATTATTGTCAAGAGGATACATTAATTTATTTATTTTTCCTAGGGTTACCATAGCAAACTATCATAAACCGAGTGGTTTAAAATAACAAAATTCGTTCTATCATAGTTGCAATGTCTAGCAATCCGTGACTTCCTTGGCTCATGACCAATTAAATCTATGCCTCCATTATCACAAAGTCATCTTCCTTCTCTGTGTTTGTGTCTTAACATGGCTTTCTCCTCCGTGTGTGTTTTTTCTCTGTCTCTTTTCTTCTAACAAGGACAACACCACTCACGCTGCATTAAGGGTTCACCCTTCTCCAGAACGACCTCATTTTCATTTACATCCTTCTACCCACCAAGTCCTACCTCCAAATCAGGTCACACTGACAGGTACCAACATTAGGTCTTCAAGTTTGAAGGACACTTCAACTTCAGAGGACACAGTTCAACACACAACAGGGTTAGAGACTCTGAGGGCCTCCTACAGGCCCTTCTTATAATAGCAGACTCCCCCTCAAAAAGAGCTTAGGCCTCAACAGGAAAATCTCACACCGCACTCAATAACAGTCCCAGACATAGTGTGGTGCCATGTTTCGGCAAACAGTACCCAGGTTTGGAGATTGAGACAAGACATCCACGTGAGCCAGCATATCCAAATTATCTTGGTGTAGAGTGTGGATGCAAACTGACGCCTTCATACTTTCTGTGTCTTTCCCCCTTCTTTGTACAGCCCAGAATACTCACGTAATCCAAGGTAGGGAGAATGTGAGGCAAACAGTTATGCCACAGCTTCCTTCTCTATCCACTGTCCACAGGGGCTTCAGGAGAGGCTGGCTAAGAAACTGGGGTAGGCATGTGACACCTAAGTTTCCAATGCTGGGCCCTGTTCAAAGACAGAAGCCTAGGGAGGAAGCCTGTTCTTGTTCTGAACAGAAGCCCAACATGATACATGATCCATGCCCCATGAATGACCACTGCTCTGGTGGGGACATGGGAGATGAAGAGCTCAAAGGAACGTTTCACACTAGGAATGCCTAGTCAAAACTGTACTCTCTGAAACTGCAGAGCATGTAAGAAAATTTCCTTTGGGATTTTAGGAGATGCTGATTTTTTTAAAATAATAGGCTTAAAGAAGAGGCCTGAAGAAGAAAAGAATCAACAATAATGCCTGAAGTTTGGGGTTCTAGGATTACTATATGCTACCTACTTCTAAGTTTGCCTAAAACTTTGCATGAAAAATGGGATTCTGGCAGCTAACAGATGACATTAATTTCTTTACACATACAAAAAAAAAACAGGGTACATTCAAAGAAATGGTGAGTTTCTAAGGTGAACAAAAGCATATTTGCCCTCTTGATCTAAAGGTGATAAAATTTAGAGAGGCATAAATCACAGGTTTGGAGTCCAGAAGATATTACTTCAGTTTTACTTACTGACCCTTCTGTATACAAAGGACAATGGCCTAGGCAATTTGTGAAGTCGTTCTTTTCTCTCTCAAAGAAAAAGGAAATTCAACCAGAGTTCTAAGAGGCACTTAAGTGGAGTTTGAAGCAATTTCACTTTCTATAAAGAAAAAGCTATGATTTGGGCATTATTGAATTCCTTCTAGACCAAGTAGAATGTGGTCCAGGGCATTGGAAATACCATTTGAAGAATCACTGTGTATGAGCAGTCCCGGAGCAGTGTACTCAAATTCCTTGATTCGTGTATGAAGAAAGCAAGATCAAGAACATTAAGGGATGTACTTGCCCAGAGCTAGTTAAAGAAGAACAAGAACAAGGAACTTGAGTTCTTGAATAACTAATTGCACACTGACTGTGGGAAGTACTTGTGCAGGTCTCTTGCTTTCATTTACACTGTACAACTGTGGAGGGGAGAGACCACACTTTATATATATGTTTGCTTTACTCTACTGAGCTGTGCTCAGGGAGCAGGGTTAGTTGGCTGACTGGTTGATGGCTTGGTTGATGACTAGTATGGTTGATAAAAGCATGAGCTCTAGAGTTGAAACAGCTATGTTCTGATCTGACCACAACTTATCAATTGAATTACGTTGTACAAATTCTTAACTACTCTAGACCTTACTTTTCTTATTTGTCAAAAAGGAAGAATATTTACCTGCTCATACTGCTGTGAGGATTCCATGCAGGGATGCATATAAAATGCTGCATTCAACTAGTGCCATAACAATACTACATAGGAAACCACTCCTTTTCTCCAGAGTTCAAACTACAGTCATGGCTGGGCATGGTGGTCCATACCTGTAATCCCAGCTACTCGGGATCATCACAAGTGTGAGGTCAGCCTGAGCAAATTAGTGAGACCCTTCCTCAAAATAAAAGAAAAAATTCTGGAGATTTTGCACAGAGGTAGAGCACCTGCCTAGTATGCATGAGGCTTAGGTTCAAATCCCTAGCACTGGAAAAAAAAATAATAATATATATTTTTTGTACTACATATGTAGGTCAGATAAGGTTCAACTGATCTAGACAGGCTTTGATTGACAGTGGCTATACGCTTTTGATTGAGTCTAGGTTTATTCCATGTGTCTCACATCCTTTGGTCAAGATTCTTTATGGTGACAGTTGAATCCAGATTCATTGTGGTGGTGGTCAAAGCTCATTAGGATAGGCCTATCATCCTGCACATTCTAAGGCCCTACAGGGATTATGGATACTAACAGCCCCTTGTCCAAAACAAGTCATAGAGCTGAACCCGCAGTCAGGTAGTGGGGAACTATTCTCCACCCACCAGGTAATCATGGCATGGTGGGAATTGATGACACTACTACACAGGAATGATGAATCGTGACAGTTTAACACAAACACTTCAGTGTCTAATACCTAATAAGTGTTCACGGAGGACAAGATTCAAGATGGCACATTAGAGGAAGGCTGCATTTTCAGTTGCTCTGTGGCTCAGGTTTTAAGCCGTAGGAGTACTGCTTCTCAGTGAGGTGGGTGAAAACAGGAATTCACTGAAATTCAGTATGGAACAGTCAGAGACTCTTAGAAGCACAGAAATTCCAGTACATTGAACAAAGGGTAATAAAGAGTACACTGAGCTAGGCACAGTGACTCATGCCTCTAATCCCAGGGGCTCAGGAGGCTGAGGCAGGAGAATCACAAATTCATAGCCGGCCTCAGCAACTTAGTGAGGCCCTCAGCAACTCAACGAGACCCTGTCTCTAAATAAAATATTTTTAAAAAGGGTTGAGGATGTGGCTCAGTGGTAAACACCCCTGGGTTCAATCCCTGACACTAAAAGAAAAAGAAAGAGTACATTGGAGTCAATTCGGTGGCAGCAGTAGCAACAGCGCTTTCTCTCTGTTCACATTTTGAATAGTCTAAATTTTCTTTTACCTATCACAGTTCCTTTTTGCTCAATAAATTGTGTTTTTACTATCTTTTAAAATTATTTGGTTTATGTAATTCCTGCTTCCACAATTCATGTTGTTGTGGTTATTAATACAGTGGAAGGTAGAGTCAACGTCTGCTCTTTACTTTAATCTTGTTCACCAACACTGTTTGTTGCTGTTGACAATTTCAGACCCCACCATTCCTGTGTTTGTGTTAATTAGTGTCGTAGATGACATAGCAGGCACTGAGTATTTTAATGCTATTATTCACTGCCATTGTTGCTTTGGTTTGTTTCTGTCTTTTCTGTGAGGTTCTGGGAATGTTCTAGGACACTGTGAGTTCATTGTAAGTTCTGCTGGTGAGTTACAACCAAAACCTGGCAAAGAGACAGCACACCTTGCTCCACACACAAACTAATTTTGCTCAAACTTTGATGATAGTTTACTACCATTAATGGAGGAGAAAAACTCCAAACCAAATGATCAGATCCCACTCATAGACATCCACTCTTACAGCAAAAACAGAATTAACACAAAGACGGTAGACACCACACCTATGAAAGTTCTCAATCTAGGTTTTTCCCATACCCTTTTGAAATATATAGAGTTATCAAACAAAGAAAAGCAATTCTAGAGGTTGTGCCACACATGCCCTACTGTATACTGCACAAATTCTGTATCTGCAAAGAAGGACCCCACTCTTTTGAGACCTACAGGGAAAATGGGATCCTCAAGCTCTGACACAATACACATTGTATCAAATATGCTAATCATCCCTAAAGAACTAGCAGGGAAATTATACTACAAAACCCAATTGGAAATACATTAAAAAGTTCACAACAACCTGATATTTTGGAACACTTTGCCAAGAGACGGCAATACAAGAAATATGGAAAACAAGGTAACATGACACCTCCTACCATTCATAATTCACCAGCAACTGACACCAAAGATACTGAAGTGGATAAAATACCAGGTAAAGGGTTCAAAAGAATTATCCTACAAATGATCAATGAATTCCAAGAAAACACAGAAAAACAACTGAATTTACAAAGGAAGTCACTATAGGTTATAAATTAAAATTGAGTAAGGATGAATTCGTAACTACTAAGCCAGCAATACAGAAAATACTTATACACTTCTCACAGAAAAATCAAAAACAACTCCAGAGCTCACAAATGGGAAAATCACATTTGAAGAATAATCAAGCAAATGCGAAACAGGACCAAATTAAACAGCAGAAATAAAGCAAAATGGCAGAAATTAATAATTATCTCTCTATACCAGCACTGATTGTGATTGGTTTCAACTCTCCAATTAAAATACATAGACCAGCAGAATGGATTAAAAAATAAGACATAACTATATGTTGTTTTCAAGAAGCTCACCTTATAGGCAAAGATAGGCATAAATACAGACTAAAATTGAAAGGGTGGACATTGATATAGCATGCAAATAAACAATCAGGGGTAGCTACTCTCATGTACAACACAGCAGATTTCAAACCAAAATTAATCAGAAAAGACAAAGAAGGTCTCTTTTTACTGGTAAATGGAGCAATCCAACAAGAAGATATAACAATAATGTATATTTATACCCCAAATATTGGTGTACCTAATTATATAAGACAAGACAGACACTATTTGACTTAAATATTCAGATACACTCATTGCAATAATTTTGGTGATTTCATCACACCTCTCTCACAAATAGATAGGTCATCTAGAGATAATCTCAGTAAAGTTTCTTCAGACCTAAAACATATTACAAATCAAATGGACTAACAGACATATATTGAGTATTTCCTCCAACAATAGCTGGATTTACTTTCTTTGCAGCTACTTATGAAACCTTCTCTAAAATAGATCATGTATTAGGCCATAAAGCAACTCTTAGCAAATAAAAAAATCTATATAATTCTTTCATCTTACCTAAACATAATGGAATAAAATTAGAAATTAAAAATCAGTAATTATATAGACCCATGGAGATTGAATTATAAATGGATGATAGAAGAAATCAGGAAATTAATTTAAAAAATTTTTAGAATGAAATGAGGATGCTGATGCAATAGCACAGAACCTCTGCAATACTATGAAGGAAGTTCTAAGAGTGAAATATTTCAAGGCCCTAGAAAAATAAGAACAAATTAATTCCAAAACCAGTAAAAGGAAGAAAATAATTAAAATCATAGTCAAGAGCCAGGTATGGTGGCACACACCTTTAGTCCCAGCTACTTGGGAGGCTGAGACAGGAGAATCACAAGTTTGAGGCCAGCCTCAGCAATTTAGCGAGGCTCTAAGCAACTTAGTGAGACTTTGTCTCAAAAATAAAAATTAAAAAGGGCTGGGGTAGAGCTCAATGGTAAAACATCCTGGATTCAATCCCCAGTACCAAATAAGTAAATTAATCAATTAATTAATTAATTAATTAAAATCAGAGAAAAAAGTAATGAAATAGAGAACAATGTTTAAAGAATAAAGCATCAATGAAATGAGCTGGTTTTTTGAAAATATAAGCAAGATAGACAAACTCTTAGCCAAACTGCCAACACAAAAGCAGAGAAAACTCAAATTAATAAAATCAGAAATTATAAAGGAAAAATAACCATTAACAAACATGCTGAAGAAAGGACAGATTTTTAACAGCAAAGAATAAGGTACTGAAAAAATGGTTATCTGTATCTAGAAGAATGAAATTAGATCCCTATCTCTCACTCTGCACTAGATCAACTCAAAATGTATCTAAGACCTAGGAATTAGATCAAAAACTTTGCATCTCTTCAAAGAAAGCATATCATTAACGCCCCAACCTACAAGCTCAGGCATGGCTTCCTCAAAAGGACTCCTAAAGCTCAGGAATTGATATCAAGAATTAATAAGTGGGATGGCATCAAATTAAAAAAAAAACTACACAACAAAAGAAATAATTAAGAATGTGAAGGAGGAGAGACCCACACCCCCAAATAACCCAATTAATAAATGGGCAAACTAAATAGACACTTCTCAAAAGAAGAAGTACCAATAGCCAACAAATATATGAAAATGTTCAACATCTTAGGAATTAGGGAACTGTAAATCAATTCTACACTGGGACTTCATCTCACTCCAATCAAAATGGCAATGATCAAGAATACAAACAACAATAAATGCTGGAGAAGATGGGAAAAAATTGGTGGTATTGTAAATTAATGCAACCACTATGGAATCAAAATGGAGTTTCCTCAAAAACCTAAGAATGAAACCACTACTTCTAGTGACCCAGCTATACCAATCCTCAGTATCTACTCTAAAGAGTAAAGTCATCATAATATAGTGATACACGCCCACCCATGTGAATATAGTGGCACAATTCACAATAGTCGAACCAGGAACCGGGCTAGGTGTCTGTCAGCAGACAAATGGCTAAAGAAAATGTGTTATATAGACACGACAGAGTTTTATTCAACCATTAAGAATGAAATTATGTCATTTGCAGGAAAATGAATGAAACATGAGATAGTAATGTTAAGTGAAATAAGCCAAACTCAGAAAGTCAAAAGTTGTATGTTTTCTTTCATTTGTGGAAGGTAGACAGGATAAAGGGAAAGAAAAGGAGAAGGAATGTCATGAAAAGAAAAGAAAGACCAGGATAGTAGATTTAAGAGACCACAGGGAGAGATGAGAGGAGGAAAAGGGGAAATACTGAGGAATAATATTGACCAAATTATGTTGTTATATCATGTGCATGAACAAATATGTAGCAACAAATTCCACTATTCCTTATAATGCACCAATAACAAATAAGGAAAAGAAAAAAAAAATAAATGATCATTGAACCTATTGTTTTAAATAGCTACAGATCCTTTCTTGGTAGACATAAAGCTTAACATTAATAGAGGTTGTGCTCATTCACTTACAGAGGATGATCTTCTAATTTCTTTCTTTTTTTTTTTTTTTCTCCTCTCATAGATTTACTTTGCACCAGTGACAGACTGTCAACTAGTTTCTGCCAGACACTAAAGGTCATGAAGAAATGTTCTGTGCCCAGCATAAGGGTCCAGTGCTGCTTCTCATGTTCCCAACCACACATCGTCCACACCCAAAGACAAAGAAAGCAACAGTCACTCAAAAACCCCAAAGCACTCTAAGTCCTGAAGGAAGCCACCCTCCACCCTAGACTGCAGCAACCTGCTGACCAGGACATGTTTGGACCCTGAGGGTCACTTCACTGAGGTTTTGCTTTACATATTTCAGGTTCAACTTTGGGTTATAACGAAACAAAATCTATTGTCTTCTTCCAGCCACAAAATGTCCCTCTCAGGAAGCCTGGGTCTTTCATCCTTGGTGCTCCTTGATAGGAAGGTGAAATATCCAGGAGAACCCCCACACCACCTGGAATCAGCTCCTGTGAAAGGTGACAGATTAGGCAGGTCTGTGAAATGATGTCTTTTCCCCCTTAAAGATGAAAACAGACTAGGTCTTTCCCAGACTACCTCAAAATGTCAGGAAAAAGAGCCACACTTGCCCAGGGAAAAAATACTCTTTTATTCACCTTGATGAATACATTCTTTTCCCCACCTGCCTGGGGCAGCTGCTTTTAAAGGTCCTGGGGCACTTTTAGGAGCATTCTTTTCATGCAACCAGGCAGAGGGCAGCATTCCTCACCCAGTGTCCCTGAGGGCAGGAGAGAGTGCTGATGGCATCCCTCTGTCTACCCCTCGATCCCTGCAGGGCTCCACAGCTAGGATGTTTAGTGTCCCGTGCCAGCCCTGAGACTCTAGACCAAGAGGATACAGATATCTGCTGCAGCCCAGGGAATTTAAGCTGGCTACACAGAACACTTTCCCAGCTTGAGGACAATTTCTATGCAAAATCTTTAAAAGCCAATGAACTGACATCCATCTCTTTCTAGCAAAAGAAAGGTGAGCCCTTTCTTCTTCCCGCTCTCCTGGCATGTGGCCATTCCCTCACACAATGGCAGGTGAGGCTCCCTGCCTCGTTTTCCTCCTTCCCGGTGCCTGCCTGTGTCACAAGCTCTGGGCCCACTATCATGTTGTGTACAAAGACCATACAACCTGGGCTGTGGCTGCCACCTACCCTCGACTTCCCCAGGGCAGGAAATGGAACCCTGAATTAAGATATTTCAAAAAAACAAGTAAATTGTACTAAGTACAAAAAATTAGTACAAACATATGGTCTAACGGGAAAAACTGTTCAAAGTGAGGTAGCGATTATCTGTCCCTCAGTATACCCATTAGTTTACTACTAGGGACATTACTCGGTGGCAGAGCATATGCTTAGCATGCAGGAGGTCCTGGATTTGAACCTCAGCAATTCCCCCAAAAGAGATAGAATTGAAAATACTATAATTTGCCTTGTGGGTAGGGGCATGACAGGAGAGTCCAAAACACTTAAATAAAAGTTCTTATTCTGGATGTTCCTACCTCCCATCAGGTGATCAGAAGACAAGTAGGCTGTGCTCTTGAATCCAGACCAAATTTCCAGGTAAACCAATTTCTAAGGGAGATCCTTTCAGGACGGAATGTGGAGAAGGAAGGGGGTAAGCACCAAGGAAAGAAGACCTCAGAACCAATTCTTGCTATGGGGAGGAGGTATGACCTTCATGAACGGGCAGCATATTTTTAGACTCATGCACAGATACATTTAATTTTAATCATGAAGCATAGTTGTCCCCTATCTCTTTTTAGTTACCTGTCCATTCAGCAGAATGGTGCTATTGAAAAATGGTGCTAATATCTACATGGTGGCAGAACTAATATGAATAAATAGTACAAATGGATAGGCGTATATGAGACTTCCACATGGACATCTTCTGTTAAGTGTGGAATGGGTGTTGCTGGTCAATGCCAATTCTATTGCCTAGAGATCATGAACTTCACAGTTTATCATATTTGCTTTTTAGTTTTCTTCAAGACATTGCTGTATATTATTCTGTTAAATTCCTGTGGAAAATGAAACACTAGGCTTGGGATGAAATTCAGGATAGAATAGAAACAGGAGGAAAGTAAAAATGTTTGCCTAAAGTTAAGGAATTTATTTCTAGATGATTATTACATTCTTATATTCTCTGTCTTTTAAACATTTTAAACATTGCTGGTCGATGACTATCTCTGGTGAAATAACAGTTCAGAGAGAAGACACTTAAACCGTTAATGATTTGAGTAGAGGAGAATCTGATTTTTCCTAATAAGACAATTCACAAAAACTGTCCTTGAATTGTGTTGCAGGTTTTCAGAGGGATTAATTTAGTAAGACATATTGATTTAACTTAACCAGGTACTGTAATCATATAGGGTCAAATGTATGTCCTCAGAGACCTGGGTATGACAAAGTTTGTAAACCTCAGGAACAAACCCAGATTCCTACTGACTTCATCAAACCAAACTAGGCCAGATTTCCCAAAACAAAAAAAAAAGGACCGTGTCCTTTATGATCCACATGGTGGACAAGATGGTAGACATGTTTGGGGAGGGGTGTCTGGCCAGGTGCTCTGTCTAGATCTTTCTTCAGTTTCTCAAGGGCAGAAATTTGGCCCCTGGTCATGAGTCTTGGACATTCACTTCCTGTACTGAGACAGTGTTGTGGGATGTTTGTGTGTCATTCATCTTATGTGTTTGCCATATGAGTTATTCTCAACTACTCGGCAATGAGTGGTCAGTTATAGGGGATCTGCAGGCAGATCCTGGTGCTTGCAATATAGCAGAGAGGCCTAAGACCAACAGGAAGACTCTGAAGTCAAGAACTTAGATGGTGCTTTCATTTCTTTGATACTCATAGGAGCCAACACGAAGCAGAATCATTCGTTTACTTCATCTGGATCTTTCTTTCTTTTCACCTTGGTTAAGCAGGTGAGAAATATACCAAGAGACACTGGATACATATCTACCATGAACCAGAAAGGGCCACCACAGGGCCCGGTGCTTAAATATGTTAAGGTTCTATGACCCAGTTTGGTTTACATTGCCTTTCACAGTGGTAGAGTTAGCTCTTCTCTAAAAAGTTGTGGGTTAATTTAATTCTTGAACACCAAAATATAAGTACACCATGAAAGAACAATATTCTAAGAAACTTAATAGTGAGTACTTTCTTAAATCAGAAAATCACTTCCTGGTACAAGGATTTCCCTCCTCATGAAGGGATGCTGTGTTTTTGATAGATTTTCTTTAACAAGAGCACGCTGTCATCCCATCTCCTGATGTAGCCAAGTCAGCACTAACAGATGCTCTCTGACAGTCAACGGAGTGGTTTTGGGCACATTTTGTCAAGTACCTGAAAACAATCTGAGGGATCATATAATTTCCAACCATGGAATTGATTATAATCCTCCAAACTCTGAAAGTAATACAGTGCTACCCCAGAGAGTATAGGTATCGGCTTTATCCTTCGTGACTTTAGGATGAAGCTCTGGGAGAGCATATCTGGTGCTCAATCCACAGTGATTCACTTTCTAGAGAGAGACCACACGACATGAACTTCCTGGTGCTGTGACCTAGCCAGTATATTTCTTGCTGTTTATATTGCTAATTTGAGTATTATTAAGTCATTTCAATAGGATGAGAAAGCACATTTCGACCTGTCATTATTCTTCAAAGCAGTCATATGACACACATGACCCAACCCGTTGCCCACCCGGGTCTCTATGCTGCTTCACCAGCCCTCTGTCCCGGCCTCCTTAAGGGGTACCTTGGTGGATGCCTCAGTACGTAAAGTAAGACTGTAATCCTAGCCTTCCTTTGTGTGGTATCAATAAATGGTCTAACTCATTGATGTTTCCATGGCGTTCATTTTCCCCGCTGCAAGACTCCTGCCACCCATCTTGGAGCTTAGCAACCTAGAGGAGGATGCTATCAATTTCTTCCTTCCACACTCCTTTCACAAGTTCTCCTACCACACCCCTTAATAAGTGCATTACCAGATGAGTCATAGCCCAGGCGAAGTAGGACTTAGGTCTCATCTCATGAATGTGCAACAACTGACAATCTTTCCTATGACAATCTGAAGAATACCTAAAGTTCCCCATAATACTGAATCCAACGTATTCAGACGTGCAGTTCGGAGAATAACCTACTCTCCCAATCCTAGGTATAGACTTAATGTTTAAAAGAAAATAACTCACCTCTAAAGGAATTTGCTTTGGGAATCTGATCATTTTCAAACACAGTACACCACCAAAGGTAGGATTTGTCAATACAGAGATGGAATCCACTCATCATATGGAATTAAGTAAAAGAATTGAGGTAGGGAAGTGCCAGCTGGATCATATAACTGATCCATGGAATGTTTGAGAATAAGAATGGGGTAGTAGGAAATCTATTTTCAGTCAAGCAGAACTCACAGAAGGTTATGACTGTCTCCTGTTTGTACCTTAAAAATGATTCTATGACCATTATATAACTTTTTCTTAGCCTACAAAGTTCAACTCAAATGCTGCCAGAAAAACTAAGGCATTCTTATGCACTTGC
The DNA here is from genome assembly GCF_902686455.1 of Sciurus vulgaris. NCBI lineage: Eukaryota > Metazoa > Chordata > Mammalia > Rodentia > Sciuridae > Sciurus > Sciurus vulgaris. The sequence goes on from NC_136466.1 coordinate 143,323,693, forward strand.
TATGTCTTGTACATTTCCAACTAAAATCCAGCTCTTAATCAGGGGTGAATTTGTTCTTCAGGAGTTATTTGACAAAGGCTAGAATTCTTCGAATTTTCACAACTGGAACTGGGGGAGAGAGGGAGTGCTACTGGTTTCTAGTGAGTACAGAGGCCAAGGATGCCCCTGGACAGTCTATAGGACATCATCCCCTGCTGTCACCTGGCTCAAAATGTCAGTGGTTCTGAAGTTGAAAAACTCTGTCCTAAAAGAATTATCACCATGAGTAGCAGGGGTACTGGGTTGAGTAAAACTGAGCTTAATCTAAAATTTAGACCTCAAAAGAGAACTGGAGAGGTAGTCAAAAAAGCTCAAAAGAAGGGTGGAAATGCACAAGAATTCAAGACACACTGGCTTAGTAAAAGCCTCCTTGAAGGAAGGCATGACAGTGACATGGCTCTCAAAGCCTTAGCCTGGCTGCTGGACTTGGGTGTCTTGATCCTTAGAGTTGGGGCAATAAATGAAAAGCAAGAAAATGGAAACGTGGTATGTTATGGATTTGGATTAATCATCCACTTCTTTTCAAGGTTTCTAAACAAACTGAGAGTAGGCATGGTCAGCCAGATCAAAATGTCAGCTTTACTAATGGTGAGCATGTCTTGGGTGCAAATGGAAGAGGGTTTCCTACCCTTTGCATCTCATCCCCCATGACAGGCAGCAGGGAGACGGTAGGCTGCCCTCCAGAGTCCCTCTGAGCTGAGGACAGGGCAAGTGGGGAAAAGGACAAAAACGGACCCCTTCCCATTAACTTAATCCTGTAGGTTATCATGACCCTCAACATCAACTTCTCTTCCTGCACTAGGAGGAGCAGGTGACAGGGGCATCAAGACCCCAAGGGATATCCAAAGACGCTTCACCCTGGCAGTGTCTGTATGGAAAGGAGGTAAATTTAGAATGAAAGGAAGGAATGGAGGAAGGGGATGTCTTACTAAATATGGCTCCGTTCTCACAAACTCTTAAAGGATGATGTGGAATTTTTTTTTTAAGTTCCTCATGAAAAGACCTGGAAGTACTGTAAAAGCAAAACCCAGGCCTGGATGAGGTGGTCTGGCTCCCGTGCTCCCCCCCAGTAAGTACTGGCCAGCCGCCAGGTTCCCTCCCGTCAGTGGTAGAGCATCTATCACTGCACGCCCAGGGGACGTCTCTCACTTCACGTTGCCGGGTGGAGGGGTGTTCAGGGACAGTGCCCGCAGCCTCTGCAATGATGAGAGCTGGTTCCGGGGCTGGGCGCTATCAAGGGATTCCTGAACAGACAGGGCAGTGCATCTGGAGCTTGACATCACGCCCACCAGCTGGGAGTCTCCTGCCCAAACACCAGCAGCAATGGTGGCCCCTCTGCGCCATCCCTGCAGACCTTCCTCTGGCTGTTGGAGCGAGGGGGAAACGTCCTCATAGCCAGCGGCAGCATGGCGGGAAGACAGTGCTTCAGAGGAGAAAGACATAACGGGAACTGTGCCACAGAGACATTCTCTCAGAATTTTACAAGAACTGGAATTCCCCCAGAAGTGGGAATAGAACCAACAAAATGTTGACTTTTTACCATGACTAACACTACAGGCTGGCAAGGACTAAACGTCCTGCTAACAATACTTGTGCCCACATGCCACTCCTCTGAACTTGGTCCTCTCAAGAAAGGGAAAACATTGTTGCATATTTCTATTTGTGAACCTCACCCACTGCCTGGCACATAATATGTGCTCAATAAAAATATGTGGATTGAATTAATTGATGGGAAGTTAAGGAGGTTGGAAGAACAAATGGCAGAATTTTAGCAATTGTAAAAGGGAAGATTAGTTTGGAAGTTGAACTTTCTAAGTTATTCAGAACCAACACACAGACCAAAGGTAACTATCCTCTCTAGTCATGAACAATTAATTACAGGTACCAGAAATATTCAAGCAACCTCCAGGAACCAGTGGTGTCTGAGAAGATAATTCTCCCCTGTGAAGCACCTACTCATGTAGGATCTGGAGGATGAGCTCAAGAGCTCAGTGTTTTCACTTTACTAATGTGAGCTGTAAAGCCTTTTCCCAAGACCTTTCCAGTGTTTGATGGAGAGGTGGTATGGTGGGGAAAGAATCAGACTAAACTGGAGGCACAAAGACTGGATGCTAAGTCTCAGTCCCACCCCCAGTGAGCAATGGACTGTGGGCAAGTCTTAAGCAACAATTTTACATTTATGTCTTTCCCATGGACCATCAGTTCCCTGATGACAAGAATCATTTCTTAATTCATCATTGTACCCATAGTTTTTTGTTTGTTGGTTGGTATTTTTTGGTATCAGGAATTGAACCCAGGGGTGCTTAACCACTGAGCCACATCCCCAGCGCTTTTTATTTTTTATTTTGAGACAGGGTCTTATTAAGTTGCTTAAGGCCTCCTCAGTTGCTGAGGCTGACTTAGAACTTGCAGTCCTCCTGCCTCAGCCTCCAGGGCTGCTGGGATTAGAGGCACATGCCTCTGCACCCTGTTTATATCCATGGGTTTTGACGCCGTGCCTGATAAAGCTGAAGAAGTGGAGCTGCAGATGGCTCTCCTTGTGAGGCAGAGTGCTGAGCAAAGTCCAAGTGTCCAAGGGATGTTGAAACCCTGGGGGAAGGGAGGCAGTTTTGAAATAAGACACATATTGTAGAGTGTGGAGTATAAATTTTTTAAACAGAATAGGATACTTCAAGGGTATTTTCTCAATCATGGGGCCACTAAGGTCAAGCCCACAGGTATCCCCTCAGGTGCTCTTTAGCCGCAATGATTAAGACGGAATTCAGTGCTCTCTGAGGTCTGATTGGCTGAGCATCTGTGACATGATAACTTCTTAGAGGCTAACCACAGTGAAAACCCCACTCTCCACCCCTCTCCTGCACCATTCCTTCCACAACCCCCTCTTAGGGTTACTGTTTCTGTCCTAGTCCAGTTTTCCTGTGAAAGTGAATAAAGCTTTAAGACTGGTGACGTGCCCCTCACCACCCCTCCACAGCACCCGAGCTCGCTCTCGGGGAAAGCCAAGTATAACAAGGTACTTTTCCAGTTTCAGCCCATCGTAACCAATTGCTGAGTGTTCCTCAGACCACGACGCCAAGGAGGAAGTGAACAGGCACCCAGGGCACTCAAACAGGCTGGCTGGTTACGCTGGTCAGTGGCAGGAAGCAAAGGAGATTCCTCCTGCTGGATCAGAAGAACTTCTTCCATTTGTTATCACTGCAGTCCAAATGAACCCCAAACTACTGTTGCAGAAACAGTCACCGCTTCATCATGAACACACATCTGTGGAGCAGTGAGTAAGACAGAGCCCAGAAGGATGGCTTGTCCCTGGTCCATGACGTTCAGGACTACCAAGACTCAGCACAAACAACTCCATCCAAACCCTTGTACTAAGTGACTAGGCCAGCTGCCAGCAGGACGGCCTCAGGCAGGCCCCTTTGGTGACCCAAACTCCCTCCTTCTCCCAGGTTCCTGTCTGGAAAAGTTCAAGACGGCCAGAGAATTTACTGTCTGTTCCAGCCAATGCTGGACTGAGGCCCCTGATCTCCCTTTTCTTAGTGCATTTATTAAAACCTTATAATTGTGAATCTTTCTCTGACTCTTAGAGTGGTATATGAGTGTGTGCGTGTGTGTGTGTCTATACACATATATAATTATGTAACATACAATGTGTGTGTGAATGCAGATTTCCTCCAACTCAATAGTGTCTTTCCTGGGGACCTGAAAGCCATTCCTCTGGAATATAATCATCAGGAAGGATAGGGCCCACGGCTCTCCGTCTCCATGGGAGGGTAGAAGTGTAACTTTGACAAATGCCAGTTAGCAGACACAGAGGGTCTATTCACATTAATCAACCCTCCACCTGCTTTCTGTAATTTTTCCTTTCCTGACTCTGCTCAAGCCTCACTCACTCCCCTGTCCACTCCCTAATTTTAATTTAAAATACCCAATGAGTTCTGCACACAGCAAAGCTGCACTCAGATTTCACTGGGACCTCTCCTTCATCTCAATAGTCTTGAATGAAATGTTTTTGCATTTTAGTGACCAACTTTGTGATCTTTGACATGTTACTCTCAGTTGGGAAGACTCAAATGGTTGAGGTCTACATATGCTGCTGGAAGCCAGAACCTTCTGGAGGTTCCTTTACTCACGTGGGCTTATGTGTGAGCTGGGATGCTAGAAAGGCAAGGCTCAGCTGGGACTGTCAGCTAGCTCACTCACACCTGACTGCTCCTCGGGGCTTGGACTTTTCCAGTCCAGCAGCCAGGTCCCAGGAGAAGGTCTCTCAAAAACCAGTGGCTCAAGAACAGGTGTTCTTGGAGAACACGAGAACCAAAGAAAGCTGTGGGGCTCTTTGTGACCTGACCTCAAAGTCACAGAGCACCACTTCTACCACATTGCAATGGTCAAGGCATTCAAAAGTCTTCCCGCCATAGGCCCCACCTTTCAGAGGAATAAATACCAAGTAAGGGTGGGGCGGGGGGGGGGCTATAATTTAAAAATTCCACATGCCCCAAGTTCTGTTTGCAGATTCCATATCTGGAAATTCACCTTCTTTCTCAAATGCATTTGCAACCCTACAATCAATAATAGCCTTTCTCGCAGACATGTGCAGAGTGGTGAAGGTTTGGGTCACCCATGTCATATCATCTGCTGAATTCCATCTCGTGGTTCTCTGCCTTTTCGCTTCAAAGTTTTATGCCTTCAACAAACATCCTTTCAAGATCTATTTAGTGCCATGTTTCCGCCATTTTTGTCAATGATTTTTCCAAATGTGATGCTAAAGTGGTGTCTGGCATGTTCCTAAGCACATGAAGCCTAGGATGTGCCTGCTAAAGTTTGAGAGCCATTGGATCAGCATGATCGCCATAGTATACAGCATTATGCATCCGTGGGGGTTAGTGCTGAAGCATTCAGTGTTCTATAATCTGTAGATACGGTACCGTCCAAAATTTTTTTGTAAGAATGCTCATCATTGCGTTAAGCAACATAAGCCAGACTCCAAAAACCATGGGTTGTGTGTTTTCTAGAGAGAAAAAAGGAAAACCAAGAGGAGAGAGAATCTCATGAAAACAGGAAGGAGACCAATACAGTAAAAGAGGAGGAGGAAAGGAAAAGGGAAAGTACTAGGGAATAAAATTGACCAAATCATATTATGTAACAATGAACCCCACTATTATGTATGATCGTTATGTACCCAAAAAGGCAAAAATGTGTATAACAGTTTTATTTAAAATGATGAAGAGCTGTATGCAGCTCGACGTCCATCAATAAAAGGATAAACTATCATATCATTATACAATGGGATACTACTCAGCAATAAAAAGGAATGAACTGCTGATAATGTGACAACATAAAAAATCTCAAAACATTATACTGAGTGCAAGAAGCTTTACCCAAAAGAGTAAATAATATGTAATTCTTTTAAAAAATTGAAAACTGAGCTGGGATGTAAAACGAATCTACAGTGAAGAAAAATCCAGAACAGTGGTTGTCTCTAGGATTTGTGAGGGAGTAGAGATCAAGGAGGAATGAACACAAAGGACTTTTGGGGGCTTCACTCTCAAAATTTCAGGACAAAGAATTTGTATTTCTAATAAGTCCCAGATAATGCGATATAACTATCTGGAGAAGCGTACTTTGAGAACCACAGCTCTAACCTGCTTTTGCTTGATGAAGCAGACATGTCACATTCCCAAGAGCCCTTTCTAGTTCCATATGGACTCAGAGACCCCATGCTTCATGCACATGCCATGCATCTGTTTTCTTTCTCTTCCAAACACCCTCATGTATGCTCAGCTCTGAAACATAAGAAAGATAAGACCACTGGGGACAACTCCAGTTAATGGAGCATGAAGTAATGGGTGAAGGAGGATGCAGTGGTGGCTTCCCATCCTTAGTGCATGAATGTGAGGGATTCTGCACATCTTGAAGGAGTCTCCATGTTGTTGAGCCTGAGTCCCCACAGCAGCGACCTCTATCCCGAAGTCAGGTTTTTCTTCTTCTTCACCTCACTCTTCATTCTCTCTTGCTTCTTTTATCTGAAAATCACCTCCCAAATAAGGATTTGTATTCAAGTCTTCATCTCGGGCTCTACTTTTGATGAAACCAAGTAGGAAAGTTGGGTGGATATTGGGAGATGAAAGGACACTGAGTATAATTACAAGGGAAGCGTCTGATATTACCTTGGAAGAGAAATAGTGAACATTGACCTTCAGTGAACTGTCTCCTTACCAAACCTGGTGTTTCCCAATTTCCCATCTGAACCTAGTGTACCTAGTTTTTCTACAGACCAGAATCTGCCCACGCTTATGGTCTGGTCTTATTTGGACAGAGCCCAGATAGTAGCTTGCTGTCTCAAAAATGTGTATGTATGGGCCAGTATCAAGTCAAACCCTGGATTCTTATCTCTTATTTCCCAGATCCTATCTGATCTCTGACTCTCTTGAAAGTCTCCTGATCACAAATTTGATGCTTCACATTACAGAAGTAGATTCTGCTTCTTGGACTTAAATTGCTTTATTCCTGCCAAATCAGAGCAGATATTTTTCATTTAAAATCAGCACCAAGTCTCAGTAGGAAAGAAGCCTCTTGTGAGGAGAAATTAGAGTCAGAGAAATGGCAGGGCTGATCAGCTAATAAGCAAGAACACTTTTCTCCAACTTGCAAGTGGAGTCCAGTGGATAGAGCCAGGGGGACTAGAGTAAAGCTAAGGCTGCACAAAGTGGTGATTTGCTTTCAGTTGATAGTCTTGCATGTGTTTTAGATTTCAGACAATGGGTGACCTAATGAATCATGAGATTGAATTAGCTTGCCTTGGCCCTTGGGGATTGGAACATGAATGAATGATAGATTGCTAAGGAATCAATAGCCCTTTCATTGCCTTTATGATTCACCAAAGAGCTAAACATAAGAGAACTCCCCTTCAGTGTGTGATGACTGGGAACAGACACTGTACCTGAATGGACATCTGAGCCTCAGAGAAAGAGGTGGCAGGATACAAGGTGACAAACCTAACAGCATTTCTTCTCTCCCTGTCTCTGTCTCTCTCATAGTGCTATGGATCAAACCCAGGATCTTGAACATGCTAAGCATAGGCTTCACCACTGAGCTACCTTCCCTTCTTCTTTTCTCCTTCTTACTGAGGGAGATACAACTCTGGAAGAAAAAAGGGCTATTTTTAAACTAAATTTTCAGATTGCTGGGAGTAGGCAAATCATAAGTAAAGGTAGGACAGCTTTGTGCCTTCCTTATAGGAAAGTTTTTAGATAAAAATTAAGCTGAAATCTTGCTATTAACTTGTATTCTTAGACATATATATATGTATGTATATACATACAAATGTATATATGAAAAAATGTATATTTATATGTATTTTTCATAACGCAATTCCAAGGATCAGCTTCTCCCAGGACACATTTACTATTCCTCATGACCTCTGAGGTTCCAAGTAGGAAAAGAAAATATTCACTACAGTCAAATAAAGATGAAATGGGACTTTCAGGAAGTTTTGACAAACGACCCGCTGGGCCAAGTTTCCCTTGAAATGAGATGGCTAAGCTGGGAGACACACTCCAAGCTCGCCCAGAGTCTTTGATGAACAAAATGTGACCTCTCATAAGGTAAGATTGTGCAAGTATAACAGAGAAAATTCAGTGCTAGCCTCATTCCCCAGGTCCAGCATTCATTTACTCATTCACTAAAGAGTTTATTGGCTTCCCATTAAACAACTAGCTCTGTGCTTTAAACTATGGTGTCTCCAAAGAAGCACTAATTCAGGTTTAGGCCCTCAAGAATCTGTCCACCTAGTAGAGAGCTAACCTAGACATGCATCTAAACACAAATTTCTAACATGAAATAACAGTATAAGGGGACTAAATTGAAAGAAACCAACAGTGTTCTAGTTAGTGCTCAGGGAATTGGAGTAAGTCTTCAGCTTCAGAAAGGATGACCCACAGGAAGAAAAGTACTCTGAGTTTTAGCAGGGCCTCATCAGAGGAATGTATTTCCACAACCAAAGGGAGGTGGAAGAAGGGAAGCTGGACAGGCAAAAAGAAAACACACTTCTCCTTAGCAGGCCTGTAGTATAGAGTGGAAAAGAGGAAAGGGAACCCAATGGCATTGATGGACTTCATCCCTGTCACTAGTACAGCCACCAAATGGATAGGCTCTGCCCTGTAGGAGGCACTCTGGCTATTCAGTATCAGATCTGGTCAAGACAGGCAACAGACGAGCCGCGGGAACACGAGGTTAAGGACTGATGCCAGAGTTGGGCCCACAGTCTCAGCCTCCACATGCTTCTTTTAAAAGTAATTAGCTGCCAGTGTAGCCTTAATTTGCATTTCTCTAATTGCTAGAGATGTTGAGCATTTTTTTATATATTTGTTGATAGATTGTGTTTCTTCTGTGAAGTGTCTGTTCAGTTCCTTCCCCCATTTATTGTTTGGGTTATTTGTTTGTTTGTTTGGGTATTAAGTTTTTTGAGTTCTTTATATATCCTGGAGATACTCTCTTTTCTTTCTAACCTGCTTTCCTCTTTAATGAACTTCAGCACCAATGATAACTTAATTGTATAGAATTTTTGGTACAAATTAATCACCTTTTGGTTCATTGAATTGACTACACTAGCCATAAATAGGTAATTCAAACCTCCAAATTTTGCACAAAATGCTACAATTATTTGCATTTGAACTATATTTCACATTAACTCATGTTTCATTTCTAAAGTGAGTTATCACATTTCCTATCCATGAATCACAACTTATTTTATCCAATTACAAGAATCTAGGTTCGGGATGAAAAATTTTCAAACTTAAGGTAATTCAATTTGCTTGAAAGAAGGAGACCAAGAGGTCCCTGATCTAGGAATTTTAGTCATATTGCTTTCCTAATCAGTTCTAAAGTGCTCTTAACCATAAGAAGTTGAAAGTGAATGTTTTTAAAAGATGCAGCATGCTTGATAAACATGATGCTATTCTTATTAGTGTTGCCTTCTCTCATTTAATACCACAGCCCAAGGAGATTGGCAATATTTCCCCTGTTTTAGAGATGAGAAAACTGAGGCTGAGAGATATAAACAGCTTGTCAGAATCATGTGCTTTATGAGTGATGGAGCAGGAATTTGAATGCAGGCAGACAGATTTCAGAACCATGATCCCCTTCTTTGCAAATCGGAAAACATCACCACCCTCTGCACCTTTGATTCATTTGTTTCTTCTTTGGTCATATTGCATATAAAAACAATGCCAGTTATGTGGTAACCCTGGATAGACAGATGAAAAAATTACATAATTCACAAGAAACTATAATGGATGTTATAATAACACTAAGGGCACCTATGGTTACTTCTGAGTTCACAGAGACAAATGGTCCCTATGATGTAACCACAGTGAGTTCAGTCTAGACATTTTTATGATTGGTTTAAGTCTCTTTTTTTTGTAATAATATCTTCTGTGCAAAAATCCAGAAATTTGATTTCTTTCCTGATTGGCATGGTGTCTCATGCCTGTAATCCCAGCAGCTCCAGAGGCTGAGGCAGGAAGATCTCAAGTTCAAAGCCAGCCTCTGCAACTCAGCGAGGCCCTAAGCAACCTAGTGAGACCCTGTCTCAAAATAAAAAATGAAAAGGGCTAAGGAGTGAATAATTAATAATGATAATAATAAATAATAATAGTAATGTGCCTTTCCTTCTGAAAACACACTGTATACCTAAGGGCAGGTATACAGCCTTGCTGTTTTCCTTCAGTCCAACAAGTTTGAACAGCCTGTGGTCTCCACAGACTGACTGAGTTCGATTGGTGGTACTTCTGGAATATTAGTGGTAACTAGCAGATGTTCATTTGTATGGACCTGAGTTTCTTTAGAGAGTTAAGAACTAAAGATATGATTTCATAGCCACGAGCAATAGGTGAAGTTAGACTCTTGAAAGTGGTTGAGATTGCTCCAAGAACAAACCTGTGGGCTGCAAAGCAGTGATCCAGGGACAGAACTCCAACACCAACATTTTAAAGGGACTGACTGACAAAGACATGATAGGAAGAAGTTAAGAATCACATCCAGAGATGTGATGCCATTCACATCTAAGAATGAAAGGGTTGACAGTGGCCTATTGATCTGATCACTAGCAGTCACTTTTTGGAGAACAATTTCAGTATTGTGATGGAAAAAGACAAATTGTAGTTTAAAAGGGAGGTGGGTCCTCTAGGAGGCTATCATGGTTATCATGAGACTGTGTATATAGTACGTGTTAATAAGGATGGAGAAGCTCTTCTCAGTCCACAAATTAATACAATAGTCTTACTTAAAGTCAACTATGGAACGACCCATGAATTTGGTTTCTTTCCCATTCTCTTATCTTTTCATTCATCCTCAAATCCCAGAGTAGTTTTAGAATTATTTAATTTAATTTTTATGTACAAGGATTTTATCCTGATGCTATTTAATATATACTAATTAGTTGATAAATACTAATTGATTTAATAAGACATTACTATGTCCACATAAACTAATCCATAATGATGACATTAATCATGACGATTGTATGAACTGAGAGGTCAGTACATTTTTATCTTAATAAATCAAAATACAGAGAAGTGATTTTTTCTTGAATGTCCTCATTTGATTTTGATGGTGATAAACTGTCTTACTGAATATATCACAGCTCACCAAAAAGTTGGCAATAGTGTGGAGCCATAATTCTGGGCAGTTTGGTTGGCAAAATGAAATTGGCCTATTACAGAGTTTTTCAGAGGTATGAGGATATTATGAAATTGAAGTTCTACATTTGGTGGGAGTCTCCCTTATGACAGAGTTTGGTGCCTGCTCCCTTTACGCATGTTTGAGATAAACTGCTTTGTATATAGAATTGTCTGAGAGGGTCAGGACTAGAATGGAAGCTTTGGGTTTTGAGTTTCTGGCTGTCCCTCATTTTTGTTTCTGCTCATTGCTGAAGCTCCTTCTTTGGGGGTTTGCCTTTTTCTATAACAGGTTACTCCCTTTCAATCACCACATTTTAGAAACCCCAGAACTGCCATTGGTATCAATCTTCCTACTTTAAAAATAAATAAATAGATAAACATGGTTTTTCAAGGTAGTGTAACTTCATCATTTGTCATCTCCTCTAGTTCCTCTGTCAGTTGAAGTCCATGGTTTCCAGTTGGGTTTAGGAGGATAGGAACATGAGTGGGGTCACTGTTACAATGATAGGGAAAGGACTGCAGCCAGCATGCAGTGTTGGAAAGCTAAGGATGAGAAAAGTTCCAGTATGTTCAGGGAAGTCCCTCATAAAGAAATTTCCGGTCTAAACTGCCCAGTACCTGAGAATGCGGGACCCTCATTTCCTACTCTTGCCTAGGACACCTTGCACCATGCTGGTCTGGGCAGCTCCATCCTCTCCCTTCTCCAATCTTGTCCATACACCATTGCAAGAGATGCAAGACTGCTGATCTAAAAGGACTGTTGAAATGGTTCCAAACTCCTGCTCACAAAATCTTTGATGTTCCCTCATTACCTATCAATCAGATAAAATCCATGCTGACCTAGCATCCAGCAGCCTTCATAGCTTCACTGATCCAGCTTTCACCCTTATTGCCTCCTACTTGTCTTCATCCATCTTTCGCTTCAACAATCTAGACTGCTCAGTTTCCTTTAAACCCCTTCCTCCCTGTACAGTGCCTTTATGCATGCTGTTTCCTCTGGCTGGAATTTCTTCCCCTCTCCTCTGCCTCTTCATATCCTACCTGTTCTTCAGAATCAAACTTCCTCTTCCATAAATCTTTTGTGATTCTTAAGCAAGGAAGTAATTTCCGAAGTTCCTTAGGGTTTGGTCTAAAATCTCTCTCACAATGTCTTCCAGTTCCTCATCTGTAAAAAGGCTGTCCAAGGCCCTCATTGTACATAAAACATCTCTTTTACCAACTGTGATTCCAAAAATTAAGTTATTAACTCCAAAATCAAGCTACTACTTTTAAATGGCATAAAGCTTGAAACTGGACTTTCTGGACTTGAAAACAGACTCATTTACAAACTGTACCTTCCACTCTGCCTCCGTTTTCCCATCAGTAAATTGGGGATGATAATGCTGGACTCATAAGATTATTATAAATAAAAGGAATGAGCATCGGGCACACGGGAAACATTCAGGAAGTGCTTGCTCTGATCTATATTTACAAAGCAGAAAACTAGGTGCTATGTGCATGCACCTCTTTGGCTCTTATTTTGAAAGAAATTCACCTCTTATTGAATCAGCTCCTTATTCAGCCAGATCCCTTGGGTCAATTGAATGTAGACTGTATAGTCACACAGAATGAAAGTGATAGCATAATTTCCCACAGCCTTTCAAAACAGTTTTCCCATGATGTCAATGCAACCTCAGCATCAATTTTAGCTCTCAGCACCCCCAAGGCCTGCTCCTTGATCTGATCAATGGTTGCTTCAGACTCCCTAGCTATGACATGGGTGTGTCCCAAGGCAAAATGAAGTTGTCTCTCAACCTTTTCAGGATACACTTTTCTTCTCCCATTCTCCCCTCCAATTTGAAAGTAATTTAATGTAATTAAAAATCTAATTGACAGAATCCATTTTTATTTTTACTGCTTTCCATGGGCTTCCTCTTGTTTGCTTTGAACTATTGATTGTTGCATAAATAGAAACTGTTGATAAGAATTAAACAAATGTCTGTTTGTGAGTAGGACTAGATTCAGAGCCCCAGAGACAATGTGCATTTATCTGCAATATGAAAAACAGTATACAAAGAATTATAGCCATCCCCTGTGATTTAATGTGATCATTGCTGACCTGGGAATTTGATCTCATTAGCAACTTCCCTGGGTTTGGCTAAATGTTGTATTTCCCTGTCCTGATGTGAAATCAACAGTATACTGTCTCTGTGACCTTGAGCATGCTCTCTAAACTCTGTTGGCCCCCAGTACCTGGACAGTGGGGCTCATGGACCTGGCTTGCAGGTGTGTTGTATTAATAGGTCATGGTTGTAGGGCACGGACCACCTGCAAAGCATGGGCATGAGTGATCTTTAGTCCTCACACCAACCAGCCATGATGCCCTGGTGTTGTCACCAGTTCCACAGGCTTACAGACTTTGAAAACTTCAAAAGATCACACAATTAGCCAACAGGACTATAATTGTACACTGAGTTCTCTCACCTGGGAGATTATCCTCATCTCAGCTTGGCTTATCAGATATTGCTGGAGGACCAGGTGAAGGCTGACTGATCTAGGTGGCCTTGGCTGGGATACCTGCCTCTCTTTCTGTGAACTGTCATCCTCCAGCAGGCTTGAGTTTATTTTCATGACAAGGCAGGGGCCCAAGAGCAAACATGGAAGCAAGATCTTTCAAGAATTAGCACAGTATCACCCACTGAATTCTATTGAACAATGTAAATCACAGGAATAGCCCTAATTAGAGAGCTGAGGAAATAGGTCATGTCCCTTGATGGGGAAAGTTGAAAAATACCTCTACAAAGAGCATGTGCAAGAGGAAGTGTGAACCACGGGAGCATCGTGCAATCAATGCACAACGTGGTCGGTACTCTTCAACGATTATCATCTCTACTCTGCAGATGCATAGTATCATACAGAGGGAAAGTGCTAGGAACTTCTGAAGGGTATGAATCAAATCCTGATGAGTTTTAAGGAAAAGAGCCTTTGGATAAAATGAGCCTTTGGATAAAATAACATAGGCTATTTGCTACTCTTCCCTTTCTGTGATTGTACAATTTATCTACTGTATAGAGTCTTACTAGGTTTATAAGAGTTGATAATGAGAACTCTTATTGTGTTACATTTGTGTTATAACACAAAATTTGCACTCAAATGAAACATGAAATTATATGAAGGGTGAAGATGAAGAAAAGAAACCTAAGTTTTTTGATTTATATAACTAAAAAGAAACTTTCGAGACAGAACTTCCTAAGCTCTGAACGTTTTTTTTTGCCTTAGCTCAGAACTGCATGTTATGCGTTCAGAAACCACCCCCCCCCTTCTAAGGATAAGCAGGAGAGAGAATGCAAGAAAAGGTCAACCCTGTGAAAGAATTAGACACATAAAATGGAAGGAATTATGGGAGGAAAATTTGTACAAACTTATAGTGACCAAGCTAAGCCTGAGATATATACCTTGAGAGGAATGGGTTTTACATATGGCAAAGGTGACTGGGTGGCCTTGGCTGGACTCCTGCCTCTCTTTTATTTATTCACCACCAGTGTGGATTAAGCAGTGAAAAAGTATGGTCTGCAGAAGACCCCATGTGGTCTGAGAGCCAATATACCAGCATCACATGTGAACTTGTTAGAACTGCAGATGGTCAGCCCCACCACTGACCTGCCTGCCCCTCAGCAAGGTCCTCAGGTGCTTCCTCAAGATTCTGGAGTTTAGAAGCACTGCTGTGACAGAAATCATACTTACTCATGGAGGAAGAAAGCTCACCTTACTCCTTGGGCAAGCCAGCTCCCTAAGCTTTGCTTTCTTTTTCTATACTGCATTAATGCCTTCTATATCACAGGTTCATCATGAGAAGGAATTAGGGGGATAACATGATTTCAGTGTTAGGCAGGCTTGAAGTAAGAGGCAGAGGCTTGGCTCTGACACCCTCTGAACAGCATTGGCATGAAATGTGGCTGTGTGTCTGTTTTCCCCTGGGCATTCGTGCCCAGGTTAATTTTTTAAAGGAAGTTTATTTCCATTTGCATTGACATTTATTCCATTCCATAAGTCAAGGATTTCAACTCCAATTACTTATTAAAATTCACTGGGGGAAATTTTTGAATGCTGATCCCAATGCCCCACACCCAGAGATTCAGACCGGTTTGTGTGGGTGGGGCCCATGGTTGGTACTTTACTGTGGCAATCGTAGCACCCAGAACAGAGAACCCCCCCCCCCCGCAGCGTCCAGTGAGGGGCATCTGAAGGGCAATCTCCCTCAGCCTGTCCTGTCTCTTCTCCTCCCCGCTGCAGTGTTCCACCACATGTGGGCTGGGGGCTTACTGGAGAAGCGTGGAGTGCAGCACCCAGGTGGATGCTGACTGTGCCGCCATCCAAGAGGCCGGACCTGCCAAGAAATGCCACCTTCGCCCGTGTGCCGGCTGGAAAGTGGGAAATTGGAGCAAGGTAATCTACCAGGCTGTGTCCTGGGGGTGGGTGGAAGGATCTTCGGTCAGCACTTGCTAAAGTGGGTTTTTTTCCCTCCCTTCGGCCATTCTTGACTCTTTTCTGTCCTCTTTTCTTTCATAAAATCATGCATGAGTAATCACAGGATTACCATAGGCCTGATTCAAGTTACCCAAAAGTCTTAGAACTACAGTTTTTATTAACTCACATGTTTTAATCGGCATGTCCTTTCTCTTACAAGATAGCTAGAATTAAAAGTTAAATCTGGGGCTGGGGAGATAGCTCAGTTGGTAAAGTGCTTGCCTTATAAGCACAGGTCCTGGGTTCGATCCCAGCACCGGGGAAAAAAAAAAAAAAGTTAATCAGTGTAATTAATTGCATTGTCTAGCATGTTACACTATTTCATTATACTGCTAAATTTCTTCAGTTTAGCAATATAATGATTAATTATGCATTATCATATATAATATTATATATATGCATTAATTATGCATTATCATATATATAATATATATATATGATAATGCATAATTATCATATATATAATTAAATTGTGGCTCAGCACCTCTTCCACAAACAAGCATACTTGTTTAATCTGCCAGACTTAAAAAATGAAAAAAAAAAAAAAAAAAAAAAAACCAAGCCAAGGCATAAAGAATAATTTGGTCTTTAAAAGTATATCCTCAGGGAACTGAGGTTGTAACTCAGTGGTACAGCACTTGCCTAGCATGTATGAGGTTCTGGGTTCAATTCTCAGTACACATAAAAATAATAAATCAAATAAAGGTATTGTGTCCATCTACAACTAATATATGCATGTATATATGACGCATCTTTTTAAAAGTATATTTACAGTATTGAAGTGTGGATTTTTACCATCTTAGATAACATGACTATGGTTATTCATTCACTGAACTGTTGGATGGGCTCTTGTGTAAAGGATGTATCAATTCAGACTATCTAGCCTTGATGATTTGGGACACATCCACTCCCAACCTGCCTGTCACCCTGGACTGGAGCTGAGCCAGCCCCTGGAGATACACTGGAGCTACAAGACATCGGTCAGCAATGGGATTGAGGGACACCTGAAAGGTAGAAAGGGCAGAACTCTGAGCTGAGCAAATGCCCTCCATGTGCAACACATGTCCAGGATAGGATTCCCTGTAGGTCCCTGTCTCCTTTTCAAGAAGCCAATTCTCCTTGGCAGCTGAGACACAGGAAAAGAGCAAAAGAAAACTTACTCTGGAAGTTTGGGATTGCTGGTGACCGTCTAGCTATCCATTTCTTTATCTAATGGACTTTTGTGTCCCCAGACAGGACCACGAGTTGTCTCTTCAGACATCTCTGGTTCACCTGGGACATGGGATGTCACTGATCTACCTTAGGACCCTTCTCACATAGAAAAGCCCTGATCTGTGGGAAGAGAGGGAGAGGGGCCCTACTCCTTGAGAAAATTACCACTCATTGCTTTGATACCTGGAAACCTCCCTGTCCCTGTTTCTTTGCCATTTTTCTCTCAAGAATGAATGTAGGTTCTTTTCCCTTTCTCTTTCAAATCATAACAAACTCAGGACCAGCAAGGACTGGATGCTTGCCTACAAATTCTCTTCCCTATCCAGAAAAAATCTCAAGAAATGTTTTATATCCCAACCTTGCCAAATGTTTTTCAATTCCTAAAGTTCCACTCTCACTTCACTGGGATAATCATTTCCTTAGAAATTACATGGACCAAACATCATATTAAATGGTTCAGAAATTGAAAGTGGTCCCTCTAAAAACTGGAACAAGACAAGGATGCCCTCTTTCACCAGTTTTATTCAACATTGTCCTTGAAACTCTAGCCAGAGCAATTAGAAGGAAAAAATTAAAGGGATACAAATACAAAAAGAAGAACTCAAACTATCCCCTATTTGTCAATGACCTGATCCTATATTTAAAAGACCCAAAAAATTCCACCAGGAAACTTCCAGCACTCATAAATGAATTCAGCAAAGTAGCAGGATATAAAATCAACACCCATAAACCTAATGCATTTCTTTTCATAAATGATGAATCCTCTGAAAGAGAAATTAGGAAAACTATCCCATTCATAATAATCTCAAAAAAATTAAAATATTTGGTAATCAAGCTAACGAAAGAGGTGAAAGACTTCTACAATGAAAACTACAGAACACTAAAGAAAGAAATTGAGGAAGACCTTAGAATATGGAAAGATCTCCCATGTCTTGGATAGGCAGAATTAACAGTCAAAATGACCATACTACCAAAAGCACTATACAGATTTAATACAATTCCTATTAAAATCCCAATGACATTCTTCATAGAAATAGAAAAAGCAGACATGAAATTTATTTGTAAAAATAAGAGATCCAGAATACCTAAAGCAATCCTCAGCGAGAAAAGTGAAGCAGGAGGCATCATAATACCAGACCTTAAACTATACTACAGGGCTATAGTAACAAAAACAGCATGGTATTGGCACCAAAGATATGTAGACCAATGATACAGAATAGAAGACAGAGAGACAAACCCACACACATACAGTTATATCATACTAGACAAAGGTGCCAAAAACATACATTGGAGAAAAGATACCCTCTTCAATAAAGTGATGGAGCTGGAAAAACTGGAAATCCATATGTAGCAAGATGAAATTAAACCCTTATATCTCACCCTGCACAAAACTCTACTCAAAGTGAATCAAGGACTTAGACATTAGAATAGAGACCCTGTACCTAGTAGAAGTACAAGTAGGCCCAAATTTCCCATCATGTTGGCTTAGGAACTGACTTCCTTAACAAGACTCCTACAGTGCAAGGAAAATGAAATAAAAAAAATTCATAGATTCAGTGTCTTCCCTCATTACTGACTTAAACTTATTAGCACATTTCATTTCTCACTACATGTGAATATGCTATTGACAAAAGAAGAATATTAATTTGAAAATTAAATTTAGGAATAACAGATTATAGCAAGAAATGAAAATAAGAAAATAAAACCCATTTTGCACTTAAGTCTTGTTAAATTCCCTTTTCCTAAGAGGCTTCTTGTTTTAACTATGTGTTATTTTCCAGAATCTGCTTGTCATACAAATGACTGCTTTGTGGGTATTATAGCATGCTTTCTCCTTTGTTGGACAGTTAATTTTAAGTTGGAAGTTACTCTCATTCTCTCTGAGCTTCTTGCATGGCAGGAGAATGTCGATTATCTCCAAGAAGTTAAACGTACCTGATTTATGTAAGCTTTAGAGCCTCCATTTGCCCCTTGGTCACAGGGGCCCTTTTACAGACCAAGATTTGAGGTCAAGTTACGTGGTACAGTCTCCTCGGGAGTGGAAGATGGGAAAGTCATATTGGGGGATCTACCCTACTGAAGGGTCTTGAGAAATTTTCTTTCCTCAACCACACCCTGCAAACATGACTAATCCACCATAGCCAAAAGGAGAGCTTAACCTTTTTGCATACAAAAAGGAAAGCCTGAAGAAACACACTCAAAGTAGTAGACAGCTTTCTTGGTGGTGCATTTTCTCAGCCAAGAGTGCCAATGAGGTAATTGATGCAGGACTGAGAGAGTAAAGAATGATGCTCTTCATTCTGTGGTGACCAGAGATCACTTTAGTTCACTGGGAACCCCTCCTACTGGCATGTTCTCAGAACTCATTTTTTTTTTTTAATTCAAATCCACATTGACCATCGACCCTGGGCCTTATCCTAGCGGTGCTTGAGATAAATGCTGAACCGGGCATGCAGGGTTCTGCCTTCATGGTGATCGAACAGAGTGGATGCACTACATAATGACTTACTCTGCCTTTCTGTTTACTGTGATGGAATGAGAAGGATCTGAGATAAATAGCAAGAGGAAGTGCCTCCTTTAGTTCAAGTATTCAAGGAAGACCTCTCTTTCTAAAAGGCGTTTCATTTAAGCTGAGGCCTAAAGAGAGAGCAGTACCGGAACACACAGAGGATGGAAGAAGGAAAATTCGGGACATACGGACCACAAGGACACATTGTTAACCTAAGGAGAATCTGGTTTGATGAGCATAGGTATCTACCTCCATTTCACCTACCTCTGGTCCCCATTTCAGTGTGGGCGGCTTGAAAAACCAGGACGCAGAAGCCGAAGGAATCTGGAAGGCACTAAGTTGTGAACAGTCAGAGACCAAGTCCCAGCTGTGGGCAACGTCGGTCCTTCAACGTTTACCTTTGTCCAGAGGAGGTCAACAGGCTGCAGCTGAACTGTGCACTGAGTAGTTTCCTGAGACAGAAGCAAGGACTGCTACTCAAGAGCTGGGGGTATAAGAAGAGGGGAGGAGTAGGGCCCTATCATGGCTTTCCACAGGTGTATGCCCTGAAAACGCTCCGTGGTGGAGGCAGGTGATGACGGCCATGGGAGGAAGGACACTGGGGACAAGGACAGGATTGCTCATTCCCATCAGTCAAACCACCGAGCAGTTACTCACTTCGTCTCCGGGATACAGTCCCTTTCTAAGAGATAGGGTAATCTCTTCTATGTTCAAAGGCATGGAGGAAACCTCTTTGGGGCAGGATCCTGAGGTGGAGATGGCCGTGTCTGGTCAGAAAGCTCCCCTGTGAGAGTCCAGATGCCCTCCCAGTAAGTTTACATGGCTGACTGCTTCACCTGCATGACTACAGATGCCCAGCAGGAGTGACAACCCCCTGAGACGAAATGCCAGCAGGCACTCCCAGACTCCAATGTCTGTAATCTTGGAACAGCCTGTGAGGACAGTTACGTGTTATCCCAGGTGTCAGAAGTCAGTCCTGAGGCTCACCCGCCCCCGTCAGACATCTTGACCCCCACACTTCATGCATGTGTTTCCTGACCCTGGGGAACCCTGACCAGGGGAGCTGCTACTGTGGTGCCCTCTCTGTAGCCTGTGAAGGGTTCATTTGAACTAGTGCTAAGCACTCTGCCTGACTGGAAGCCTGGAACCTGTGAGGTGGAGGGAAATGGAGGACTTACTTGGCCATCACTCTTGCTTCTACTCTCCACAGTGTTCCCGAAACTGCAGTGGGGGCTTCAAGATCCGGGAGATTCAGTGCGTCGACAGCTGGGACCATCACCGGAGCCTGAGACCCTTTCATTGCCAGTTCCTGGCTGGCATTCCTCCACCGCAGAGCATGAGCTGTAACCTGGAGCCCTGTGAGGAGTGGCAGGTGGAACCCTGGACCCAGGTATGACCCCTGGAAAGGGGCATAACGTACAGCAGGCAAGCTGGCAGACTGTGACTCTCTGTTACCATGCGAGTCTAGAAGTGGGGGAAGACACGCCTGCATCGTGCCCGTAACTGGCCTCCATTCAGTGACCCCACACTATGGGTAAACTGTGCAGGTCAAACACTTCAGGAGCTAAAAGAGTTCCTTTGAGGAGATGATACTATGTGGTTTCAACCATGACAATGCAGAATTTTATTATGACCTGATCTTTCAGTGGATATATTTGGTAACTGGGGTCTCTGCTGGGAAATTAACAAAATGGAATGAGTTGAACAAAGACCACTTTGATGAGAGCCATCTAGGACAGAGCCTCACATACCTGTCTGAGGCTTTGCAGACAGGCTGGGGGTAATGATCAGATCCTTTCCACACAGTATGATTTTAGTTTCATCTCTCAGTGAAATGCCCAGATCATTGTTTGCACAAATTAAAAAAAAAAAAAAAGTGCATGTATCCTTTTTTAAATGAGAGCTCTGCTCTGCTGTATCTTGGTTTCACTTTGGCATATGAAAACAAGGTGATTATTCTCTGGTGAAGTATGACGATCTCATTTTCCAGTAGCTTAAAAATACCCCCTACTACATCCACACATGGTAGGAAGATGAGAAATAAAAAGCATAGCATATATTGAGTGTGTCCATGGGGTACTTTACCTACATTATTTGGTTTAATTCTCATAATGACCTGGATGGTAGGCTTTATTAATTTCATTTATAGGTAAAGATATTAAGACTCAAAGAGCTTGAGAAATCTACCTGAGGTTAGACAACTAGAAATAATGCTGAAGCAGTAATTCAAATATCAGGCAGACTGGAATTCCTGTGCAATTGACACTGAGCAAAGAGTGAATTGAGGAGAAAGGGAATCTGTATCTATTTCAGAGGCACCTGCTGTGTGGCATGGAAGGGAAGGTAGAGAAGAACAACATGAGGATAGAGTTAGTGTCAAATGTTATGGAAGACTGAGTACCCAGGAGCTACTTACTACCTACTTGGCCAAGCACCCATGCTGATTCTTGAGACTCTGGGTCACTACCTGGGGTTTTCTGGGGCAATAGTCATCATTGTTTCCTCTTTCTCCCCCTTCCCTGCCAAACTGTGAAGTACATGAATGCCTTCTGCTCCGCTGCTCTGAACTCAGGCCTCCCATATACGCTGAGGCTGGCCTGCGCCTGTACAGGTGAAATTTCCAGATCCTGGAACTTGCAAAGGAACTTAGATTTCCTGTCAGAGAAATGGTATTTGCAGGTTATCAGAGATGACCAACCAGATCTTCTGGTTATGGAAAAGATCTGTTCTTTATACTTCCTCTAAGCTTCTGAGAGCTGCAACCATCAGTCTGTTCCCTGAAGGAAGGCCTCCTACCATTCTCCTTTCTCATGTCTCTGTTCTGAGCAACCACAAAGTTAGAAGAGCTCTCTGAGGGAACAGAAGAGATTGAAATTTAAAAATCATCTGAGTACCAGGAATACCAGGACTGGGCATTTTAGAAATTTTGTCTGACACATCACAATGCTGTTCTGCCGTCACAGCACTATCTATGGCTGTCAGGACCCATGTGGTAAATGGCAGCCAGTGCAGACTGCCTACATGGTAGATATATTTTAGCCGTGGGAACATCTCTACATCAGTGTAGGCAAAATAAACATGCTTTAGTATCTCAGGAAAGCTTGTCAACACACAGATGGAAAGGCCCCCATCTCCAAGTGAGACAATTTGGGGACCTCAGTGGAACCTGAGATGTTTGTCTTTCTACCCAGAAAATGCTGCAGTTGCCGGCCTGAGAAGCACTGATCTAAATTTTCTTTACCTCATTTTTCTGGAGATTACTTGACTAGGTGTCTCTGAGACTATAGGCATTTATGTAGGTACTTGTGATCCCAGATGGTGGTGATTCTTCTCCTTTACCATCCTCAGATAGGGTGGAAAACTGAATAATGAGAAAAAATGCAAGGTTGAATCTCCAAGTTAGAATTTGTGAAAGCAGTATGTTGAGCACAGAAGGCTATTGCAGATATTTCCCTGTTGTCTGCTGTTACCATACAACATAGCACCTGATGTTAGAGCCTGATGTTGAAACGTCACCATAATTTTGGTTTGTTTGGCTATTGTTACAACATACCATAGCCAAGTTTTTCAAAGTACTTTTCAAAGATCCTTAGGAACATTAATTCCTCCTAGAAATGTCATGAAAAATAAACAATATGTCTTACCAATTATTTTAGGGAACAAAAACCTGACATGTTTAGAAGTACAACCCTTCAGAATCCAACTTGCATCTTGAATTATTTTGTGAGCATTACACCCACCAGCAGAATCTGAACAAATCCATGAATTTCACTATTCCTAAATATGACACATTTAATTCTAGTAGTGCAAAGGGAAGACTGAATCACATTCTGACAGGAAGAAAGCAAAATTGGTTTAACACATGTATCCTCTCCTTTTGGGCTGCCAGAACTATTGTAATAAAAGTATCTAGATTTACATTTTGGTAGATTTTACATTTTGATTTCTAGACACTTAGGCCAGAAGGAAAAAATGCAGATAACATACATGTCCATTCTGAAAAGATCTCTCTTTAAATTTTTAACCAGAATCCTTCCTTTATGGTGTATTGCTTGACAGGAGACTACGCTGCATCTCTGATTTAGCTCCTCCGCTCATCTTCAAGAACTCTCTTGAGGCCACTTCCCTCTCCTTCAGTTTTGTTTCAACATTGTTACTTTAAACAACTGGAGAGATCATTGAAAGGAACCTGCAATGATGCTCCCGGTTCCAATGTAGACACTAATGTTTCTAATAGTCCACAAAAAAAGCAGTAAAAGGTCTGCTCCTTATCATTGGACATGTCACTACCTGATTTACCAACTCATGCCCATGTTGTATATCAGTGTTCCAGGTCCTGTGGAGGCGGAGTTCAGGAGAGAGGTGTGTCCTGTCCGGAGGCCTTTGTGACTGGACAAAAGGCCCCCATCCACTGTGCCCTGCAACAGCCACCCATGCTGCCATTGGACCACTAGGAACTGGGACCTGGTAAGTTAGTTATGGACTCTAACTTTAAAAAAGAAAACAGGATGTGTTTTCATTTGGCTATAAAGGTAGTACGTATGTATTTATTTAAAATGTTCAGTGTGTTTGCTGATGTATGGTATGTGCCTGTGTACTCCGGTTTTAGTTCTCTCCCACCATCTAACACTTCTAAGTCTGTTGAAGTTCACTCACAGCTGCCACAGGTCAATGTTTACTGTAACGGAGTTCAGAAGAGAAAAGACCAAATTCTTTTAAAAGAGAAAAATCACACACCAAAATTATTCCAGAGGCACAAAAACTTTAGGAAAGGTTATTTTGGTTCCTCCTATCTTTTCCGCCAGAGCCAGAGGATTCCCCTATATCCTGAAGCTTCAAATTCAGTCTGATTTGGGTACTTTCAGGCCTTCTTATCTGCCTACAGAGTAGTTTTCCAGATGACCAGCATATTTATGGAGAGGTAAACAAAGTACTTACTGAAAATGATAAAAAGATTATTATAAAATGTTCACCATCTTTAGTAATAAGAAAATGCAAATCGAAACTATCCTAAGATTCCATCTCACCCCAATTAGAATGGTGATTATCAAGATACTAACCACACAGGTGTTGGAGAGGATGTAGGGGAAAAAGATAACACTCATACATTGCTGGTGTACTGCAAATTATGCGAGCCACTTCTGGAAAGCAGTATGGAGATTCCTTAGAAAACTTGGAATGGAACCACCATTTGACCCAACTATCCCTAACTTGACCTATACCCAAGGGACTTAAATCAGCATACTACAGAGATACAGCCACATCAATGTTCATAGATGCTCAATTCACAATAGCCAGATTTGGAACCAACCTGGGATGCCCCTCGATTGATGAATGGATAAAGAAACTGGTACATATATACAATTGAGTATTACTCAGCCATAAAGAATAATAAAATGTATGGCATTTGCAAGCAAATGGATGCAGTTGGAGAATATAATGCTAAGTGAGATAAGCCTATTCTCAAAACACCAAAAGGACAAATGATCTCACTGATAAGCGGATGATGACACATAAAATTAGGGGGTGGTGAAGGGGGGGCAAGAATGGAAGAAGGAGGTACTCTATAGAGGGATAAGAGGGGTGGGAGGGGTGGGGGGAGAAAAAAAAATAACAGAATGAATCAAAAACTATTACCCTATGTAAATGTATGATTACCAAAATGGTATGCCTCTACTTCATGTACAGAGAAAAAAGATTGTCCCATTTGTTACAATAAAAAATGAATTAACAAAAGATTTATTATTCTCCAAAATTTTATTTGTTCCATAAATAACACTGTATCAATGATACTCCAAATAAGCAAATTCTTCCATAGGCTGATTCTGCTACTATTTTGACTTGTCTTACATGGGTTCTCTAGGAAAAAGAGCCTTGAAGCAAATCTAACATGTTATAAGGAATACAATGCCAAGGAAGTATCAATAAATATGAAAGAGGAAGTAGGTAGAGCAAGGAGAATCAAATATGAAGTTGTGCACTTGATATGGGGGCAACTGACAATTGGTTGTCATGTGAAGGTCTTTTAAAATCTGTGTAACTACTACGTGCTGTGGCAGTTTACCCAAAGGTAGGAAGGGAAAAAAAAAGGAGTCTCTATTGGCTCCTGTCTCCCTTTGGTTGGAGAATCTTCCCTTAGAGGGCCTATATCCCTCTGCTTCTGTGTTGTCCATATTTCGGCACTGAATGGATCCCACCATGTCTTTGTTAGTCAACCTTACATTACTGTGACCAAAATACCTGACCAGAACAACTTATAGGAGGGAAAGTTGAGTTCAGCTCATAGTTCCTGAGGTTCAGTCCCCTGGTCAGCCATGCTCTGGGCCTAAGGTGAGGCAGGGGCATTATGGTAGAAGGGTGTAGCAAAGAGTGTTTGCTACATTCACAGCAGCCAGGGAGACAGAAAGGGGAGAGGGAAGAGGGAGATGCATCCTTCCAGGGGCATGTCCCCAGTGACCTACCTCCTCCAGTCACATCACACCTGCCTAGAGTTACCACCTAAGTCATCCATTCAAACTAGGATGGACTGATTAGTTTCTAACTCTCATAATCCAATCATTTTACCTCTGAATTTTCCTGCATTACCAGGTGCTTTTGGAAGAGATCCTCATAAATTAACAATGTCACTTGTCTCTTGGCAACAAGAAGCCTGAGTCGGAGATGAGAGGCACACAGCATAGGCATGAGTGAAGTCAGTGGGTTGTGCTCCTATGAAGTTGGTTGCACCCACTGGGACAGATCGTAGAGCCAGGTCCCTTGAGACACAGGAGGAGACCAGAGGATTCTGGTACACTAAGTCCTTATTTTTGTAAAATAACCCATTCCTGTGTGAGTATATTTTCATGGTTATAATTATGATACAGATCAGTGCAGGTATTTTGTCCACACAGTGTCCTCAGATATTTTTAGTTCTCTATACTCTTAGTAATTTTCATAATTCACAGCTATATATCTGCACCTGCACAGCCATGATCAGTTAGAATGCTGGTTCAAAGTGGCAGGGCATTAGTAGCCAGACACATGAGGCACAATAGGACTAAATCTAACACTAAGTTTCTTCAGCTTCATAGAAACATACAAACAGGATTATGTTAGACACAATGACCTCATCTCTTCAGGGGGCTGCTAGCCAAGACACAGCCTCATTTGCTTCCTGACTAGTACAGTGTATGGATGACTGGCAAGGAATTAGAGCCAAGATGTGAAAAGATCAGCTAACACAAAGAAACCTCAGCCTGAGTTTCCTGTCAATATTTTAAACTGTTTTGATCACACATACCCAAAGGCCACATGCCAACTCCCAGCACCCAGGCTAGGGCAGTTCTCCATATCCAGAATATCCTAGTAACCACAAGGCAGTCACAACTTTCTGTTTACCTGAACTCTATAGTTTCCAAGGAAACCATGCTTCAAGGTCATTTTCCCTCAAGTAGACTGAACCAGACTTAATGCCAATCTTTATTACCAATAATATTCCACCAAGTTAACTGTACCTTATTTAGCCATTGCCCCTCTGTTAGAGTGTCTCTCTAGGAGCACCCAAGAAATAGTCATCTAATTAATATTCATTTCCACCAGCAAGGTCAGGGGAGACCGTAGTCAAGCCAATAAGTTTCAAAATTGCAAAAGTAAAAATATTAATTGGAAAGATGAGGAAAATACTTTGAGGCTATCTCTCAAAAAATGAGAAGAAAAAAAGGAAATTGAGATAAAAGATAAGAACATTAAAATACTAGAATAGCAGGTATAATATCAAAATAATAGGATTCAGAAAAGGAGAATGAAAAAATTAGTGACAAAATTATCAAGGAATTACACAAGAAACTTTTCAAAATCTGAAGGACATGAGTCTCCATGAAAGAGCTACAACTACTGTCATTAAAAGAAACAAGTTGGGTGGAAGAATAAGATCTGTTTCTTATTGAAGAACAGATTGGTTTACTTGGTTCAACTGTATCAGTAAAACCAAAACTTAAATCTTGTTTTACATAAGCGTTACAATGATTGGATTCAAGAATACTTCCCATGTGCAATAAAACATGACCTGCCATATGATGTAAAGATGAGTGTTTGGGTTGGGAGTTTTCAATAAAACCAAGGGTGCAAACCCTATAAGCATGCCAACCCTGTAAGTATGCCACCTTTCATTCCCATAATTCCCTGAGCATAGACTTAATTCCACTCACATTTTCTGCCATATGGTTTTTTTCTACTTCTCCTACTTGGCAGGGAATGTGGCCACAAACTACACTAAAGTTTTCACAGTTCACTCTCAGATGGAATCTTTTGCCAAATCTCAATTGCAGATTTCAAAGACTGTGATCAAATGGCCAATCATGTGTGGCTGTGGCAGGGCTCCATGGTATTAACATGGGTGCCTAGATTCCAATGTTGTAACCATGTGGTAGGAGTGATGGGCCATTCTCAAATGTGGGAAAAGAGGGAGAGGTTCTTCAGAGAACCAGTAATAAACTAGACCAAATTCTATCCTATAACATAGGGACACTTCCCTATTTCACATCTCCAAATGATTAGTGCCTTTATTCTATGGTTCTTTCAAAAAAAAAAAATCCTCAGTAGTTGAGAATGCTCCTGTAGTTGACTATGGTGGGGTTAGAGGTGTTCTGCTGGTGTTCCCTTGCTTGGTCCTGGTCCAACTTTCTGTGTGACCCTCCCTTTCAGTGCACAGCTTCCTGTGGAGGTGGCTTACAGAAGAGGACTGTCCTTTGTGTCCCATCAGAAAACAATACAGCTGAAGACCAAGACAGATGTGTGTGTGATCATGAACCCAGACCACCAGAATTTCAAAATGCAACCAGCAAGCCTGTGGAAAAAGTGGTGGTGAGTACATGGGTCTGCTGGGGGTGGAACTGGGGGCCTTGGACTTTGCATAAGTAAGTTACTCTGCATGATTCTACTTGTGTATAGTTTTATATCTCCTATGCTGAACAGAAAAGTTTAGTGCTGAAGAGGCTGGCCAGCAACTCTGGGAGCAAGTTGTCTGATTTGGTGAGGTCTTACTCTAATTCCTTGAGGTATTACCTCATCCATTTTCTTATCTCTGATCATGTTTACACTGATGTAATCCCATACAGATGGGAATCACTTCTCTTTTTGCAAACATGTCTGAGAAGTGTTCTAGCCTTTCTCAGGAACCCAGTCAAGTACGAATGGTCTTCTCTATAAATCTAGTTCCACTGGCTTAGGTCAGTTCCCCAGAAGATAACGCTTGGGGTGAATGGATAGATGTGTGCAAGGGATTATTAAGTAAGTTCCCCAGGGATACCAGTAAAGCGAGTGGAAGAAGCAAGACAGAAGAGGGAGGAGGCACAGCCAAGGTATCCTTCCAGGCAACTGCGTTCCTGCTTCAGCCTTATCTGCAAGGGTGCTCCAGAGTTCAAGTTAGTACCTAAGAAGTATCTTATCCTGACCCATTGAATTGGACTTTCACATTTCTGTACTCTTCCACTGTTGACAGGGGCTACCCCAAAGGAGGTGCATTTGCAGGCATTTAATACTTGCTACTGAAGAGACAAAGGAGCTCCTGTGGGCTACCAAGATTTCTCCAAGAGAACCAGGCTATCTAGCATTAGAGGGCTAAAAAGGAAGGAAACTGGGAGTTGGATATGGGGAAGGGGTGTCACATGGAAATGGACAAAAAAAAAATCCAAAGAGGGATTGCTGAGCAGGGAAAAAATGGCATCATCTTCTACATTCAGTTTCATTTCAAAAGTATCCCAATTAGAGGCAGGCACAGTGGCACAGGTGTGTAATGCGAGCAGCTCTTGGGAGGCTAAGGCAGGAGGATTGCAAGTTCAAAGTCAGCCTTGGAAACATAGTGAATCCCTCAGCAACTTAGTGAAAGCAACTGTCTCAAAATAAAATATAAAACTAGCTAGGGAAGTGGCTCAGTGGTTAAGTGCCCCTGGGTTCAATCCCTTGTACTCAAAAACAAAAATAAAGCGTATTCCAATTAGGGCTGCAGCTCAGTGGTAGAGCACTTACCTACTATATGCAAGGACCTATTCAATCCCCAGAACTGCCAAAAAAAATTCAAATTTGTGATATATTATGTGATCACCTTTGTTACTTTATGGGAACCTGGAGACATTAAGTAGAATGTTTCTGATACGTGTGGGGTATATCAGGACCAGAATGCCAAGTTGCATCTTAGGTTCACATCTTCATATGCCACACTTCCTCAGAGGTGAAAAGAATCCAGCTTTGGAAAAGGACAACAATAGGTTTGCTTCCTAGAGCAACCCCTTTTTTTGTGACCTTGTCAAGTTGTTTACTCTCTAAGTCTCAGTTTCCTTTTGAAGAGCCCTTACAGAGTTATGAAAATATTTTAATATATATATGAAGTGTACTGAAAAAAGACAAATGCTCATCATGAAACAGCTCCGTTTCCCTCCCTTGGTTAGTTACCTCATCTCAAGAGACTGTATTTCCTTATTCATAAATGAGTGGGATCAAGCATGAACTCAGATGCCCTCCATTGATACCTTTTGGCTCCAATGATTTTGCAGGATTCTAAATTAAATTAAAGAACTGGAGAGAAGTTTCTCAGGCAGGGAGAAAAAGATGTCTTTTGATAGTTCCATATGTAAGTTGCAAAGGGAAGAATGCTTTGTGCAGATATAATCGGTAATTGGGTTTAGAGCATCTGGATGAATTTACTCTGCTCTAATTAAAGAACTGACCGTGACACTCCAACTAAGGTGTCATGCTGCTCCTAGAAAAGTGTGGGTACACAGTGGTAATCTTTCCCCAAAGAACTCTTAAAGAAGAAAAGCTGTGAAATGTGTTCTTTTCCTCCTTCCAAATACTAAGGCATCCAACAGAGACTGTCCTGAGAGTTAATTCTGAAAATATTTTTCATTAAGGGTTGTTTACTTCCAAATCATACATCACTAAACATATAATACTGCATGTCAGATGCAATGTCAAACAGGAAACAAAGCTACAAACCATTGGCAGGCACTATGACATGAGGGAAGGGGTGCATGAGAGTATGTGGGAAGGACATCAAACTTAAATTGGAAGAGCAGCAGTGATGGACAGCAGAGAAAGAAAAGGATAAGTAGAAAGGTCAGGCAAAACATTCAGCTTTCAGAGTAGCCAAGAAGAAGAGAGACAAAACTATAGCAGAGCACACAAATCTAACTCAAGCACAAAGCTCAAGAGGAACTAGGAAATAATAGACTTGGAGAGGTAAGCAGGACTAAGAATAGTCTTAAAAATCTTACTGATGAATTTGAACCTTATCTCCAGGGTAGAAAGGAACCACTGAAGTGACCCATACACAGATGAGAAAATCATTCTGGCTGCACTATGGAAAGTATAGAAGGAAGAGCAGTTTGCATGGCACCCTGCACAAACAACGTACATGGCATGAACTAGGGCAATAGAAATATAGATAAAGAGAAGAAAATGAATTTAGAGCTACTTTAAAGAAAAACTTGGCAGAACTTTGTTCCAGGGAAAGGGGAGGAAGGTTAATGCCCTTATTTCTGACTTTGGCTGCTAGAAGATGCAATGAGAGGGAAAATTCATGGTTTGGTTGGAGAGTGGGGTAAGGCAATGAGTTCTGGCTGGAACATGTTTGTTGGGGTCTGGGAATCATTTAGGTAGAAGTACCTTGTGATTGGTTTGCTCCGTGGGTATACAGGCCAGAAGAGAGATCTGGGTTGGAAATCTTCTCCCCTCAAGTACACTGAGGGGGGAAATGCTTTAGAAGTGATTATCATGTGCTGCTTCTTTCTTCCTACCCTTTGTGGTTGAGGGTGTTTTCATTGTCCTCATGCAAAACTCCAAAACAACCCACCTACGGCTCATTTTCAGAAGTGGTATTAATGTTTAAGCTTTTGAACTCTTCCTTCTCAAAGTGGGGTACCTAGACCAACTGAATTAACAGCTCCTAGGAGTTTTCTAGAAATGTTGAATCTCCGACCTCACCCCAGAACTGAGTCAGAATCTACATTTAAACAAACTCCCCTTGTGATTTAGACACCCATTAAAATTTGAGAAGTGCTCTGCTGTAGACAAAAGGGAAAATTTGAGACCATCCTCCTTTTATTTCATCTTATCATCTTCTACAATACCATGTTTTAAAAAGATGAGGCTATGGAAGTCCTTCTGTGCTTTGTTTTCTATATTATTGAAGCACTCACCTATTCTTGTTTGATCATGCCTGGTGTTATGAGTTGTTGTTTTAATGATATGCGATTTGTGCTTAACTGTCTTATTGCTGGACCATATAATCTTCAATAACCAAAACTGAATTAAATGTACAGATGGTATTTTTTGTCTTGAAATCTCACACTGAATAAATGGTGACTAACAGTTGCCTGGCAATTGATGCCAATAACAATGAATTTCACTCACCAACAATTATCAGGGCAACAAAAGTTAATTACTGGCTTCTCTTGAAAGCAGAACCATGTTTACTCACATAGAAGCAACATGAAAGACCAGTTGTAAGAAATTCTTTCAGGAGCCAACCACCCACCCTGAACCCATACCCTCTAACATACTCTGAAAATGAATCACTCAATGCCAATATTCTTGTGAGCCAGCTATCACAATAAGCTCAGCCCTATATTAAGATGTAAGATGAGGTAAGAATTTATAGAAGGCTTGGTTTCCTATAGGTCATCTCACTTCTTTTAATTACCATCTGAATTTTTAATAATTTAAGATCTAAATCAGAACCATTTCCATTGAAGAAAATTTAAAACCCTTTTAAAGTATCAAAGTAAAAGGAAAAAAAAAAAAGGAAACTCATGCATATTATTCCTAGGTTTTGTTATTTGTTTTGTTCTTACTTTTGAATTGGGGGTAAAGGTAGAAAATTTGGTAGAAAAGGTGGGAAAAAAATAGAAACAGTACCTAGATTCAATTTTGATACAAATGAACATTCGAGTCTATCAATCTTCTACTGAAAGGCATTCTTCCAGATGAATAGAATTTTATTCATTCCTTTATTCAACAAACATTGTTGACACAAAGATAAGTCTCGGAACAATGCTAAAAACCTGAGGACACAAACGGGGCAGGACACCGTTCCTGACCTCAAAAGAGCTCTAAGTGTTATGAATTGGATTTGTCAAGAGCCTTGAAGCTGCCTTTCAGCTTTCTTTTCACAGACAACATATTATCCCTTCAACTTAGAGAGGACAGCAGGGGGAACAAGCAAATCACTGTTCCTTTAAATTTCCATGTCTGGTTTCTGTTGAACAGCAGAGAAAAATTGGGATCTCATCTCCATGTTGCCCCTAATTATACATTGTGTCACTCCAGGGCTGGGATCCATTTAGCTGATGAACACAACAAGCCTCCATTGTTTTACAATCTAAGGAAAATGGGTGTATTAAGCCCTACCATGATGTTGAGACGCACAGTCTTGTCTAATGAGTTTGTTAAACAAAGGCCTGGAACACAAACTACTAATATAGGCCACCACTGTCCTCCACGTCTTCCATCTGGTTCCCAGTCTCAGAACAGTGGGGGTGCCATGATCCAGCCTATTTCCGGGGGGCTCTGAGGATCTTTGGAAGTTGGGCCTGTGAGCTCATGGTTCCTAAGATCAGGCCACAGCACAGGCTTAGCTGAGACTCTTTCAGAGTTTAGGGTGTTGATGCAATCAGACAAGGGGGCCTCCTATGTCGAACAAATCAAGCTATTCTGGCAGGGAGGACCTGTCCATCCTCCTCGTCTCCAGTACAAGAGAGTCATTCTCCTGCAGGCAAAGCTTTAGAGCACTGAGACAGCATTCAAATTTCAGCATCACCATCTATCTGCATACCAGCTGTGGTTGTTGGGACAGTGGCTAAGTATCTCTGGAACACTTGTTTTTAAAAGGAGGATAGATATACCTACAAGTAAATTTCTCTGAGGATCCAATGGTAGAGTCTATATCAAGCACATTGTCTAGTACGTGGGAAATGCTTGTTAAATGGTGCCTATGTTGCTGTGGTATTATTGTCAAGAGGATACATTAATTTATTTATTTTCCTAGGGTTACCATAGCAAACTATCATAAACCGAGTGGTTTAAAATAACAAAAATTCGTTCTATCATAGTTGCAATGTCTAGCAATCCGTGAACTTCCTTGGCTCATGACCAATTAATCTATGCTCCATTATCACAAGTCATCTCCTTCTCTGTGTTGTGTGTCTTAACATGGCTTTCTCCTCCGTGTGTGTTTTTCTCTGTCTCTTTTCTTCTAACAAGGACACACCACTCACAGCTGCATTAAGGGTTGCACACCTTCTCCAGAACGACCTCATTTTCATTTACATCCTTCTACCCCACCACGTCCTACCTCCAAATCAGGTCACACTGACAGGTACCACATTAGGTCTTCAAGTTTGAAGGACACTTCACTTCAGAGGACACAGTTCAACACACAACAGGGTTAGAGACTCTGAGGGCCTCCTACAGGCCCTTCTTATAATAGCAGACTCCCCCTCAAAAAGAGCTTAGGCCTCAACAGGAAAATCTCACACCGCACTCAAAACAGTCCCAGACATAGTGTGGTGCCATGTTTCGGCAAACAGTACCCAGGTTTGGAGATTGAGACAAGACATCCACGTGAGCCAGCATATCCAAATTATCTTGGTGTAGAGGTGGGATGCAAACTGAGCCTTCATACTTTCTGTGTCTTCCCCCTTCTTTGTAACAGCCCAGAATACTCACGTAATCAAGGTAGGGAGAATGTGAGGCAAACAGTTATGCCACAGCTTCCTTCTCTATCCACTGTCCACAGGGGCTTCAGGAGAGGCTGGCTAAGAACTGGGGTAGGCATGTGACACCTAAGTTTCCATGCTGGGCCCTGTTTCAAAGACAGAAGCCTAGGGAGGAAGCCTGTTCTTGTTCTGAACAGAAGCCCACATGATACATGATCCATGCCCCATGAATGACCACTGCTCTGGTGGGGACATGGGAGATGAAGAGCTCAAAGGAACGTTTCACACTAGGAATGCCTAGTCAAAACTGTACTCTCTGAAACTGCAGAGCATGTAAGAAAATTTCCTTTGGGATTTTAGGAGATGCTGATTTTTTTAAAATAATAGGCTTAAAGAAGAGGCCTGAAGAAGAAAAGAATCAACAATAATGCCTGAAGTTTGGGGTTCTAGGATTACTATATGCTACCTACTTCTAAGTTTGCCTAAAACTTGCATGAAAAATGGGATTCTGGCAGCTAACAGATGACATTAATTTCTTTACACATACAAAAAAAAAACAGGGTACATTCAAAGAAATGGTGAGTTCTAAGGTGAACAAAAGCATATTTGCCCTCTTGATCTAAAGGTGATAAAATTTAGAGAGGCATAAATCACAGGTTTGGAGTCCAGAAGATATTACTTCAGTTTTTACTTTACTGACCCTTCTGTATACAAAGGACAATGGCCTAGGCATTTGTGGAAGTTCTTTTCTTCAGGATTGTTAAAATCTTTTCTCTGCAAAGAAAAAGGAAATTCAACCAGAGTTCTAAGAGGCACTTAAGTGGAGTTTGAAGCAATTTCACTTTCTATAAAGAAAAAGCTATGATTTGGGCATTATTGAATTCCTTCTAGACCAAGTAGAATGTGGTCCAGGGCATTGGAAATACCATTTGAAGAATCACTGTGTATGAGCAGTCCCGGAGCAGTGTACTCAAATTCCTTGATTCGTGTATGAAGAAAGCAAGATCAAGAACATTAAGGGAGTACTTGCCCAGAGCTAGTTAAAGAAGAACAAGAACAAGGAACTTGAGTTCTTGAATAACTAATTGCACACTGACTGTGGGAAGTACTTTGCAGGTCTCTTGCTTTCATTTACACTGTACAACTGTGGAGGGGAGAGACCACACTTTATATATATGTTTGCTTTACTCTACTGAGCTGTGCTCAGGGAGCAGGGTTAGTTGGCTGACTGGTTGATGGCTTGGTTGATGACTAGTATGGTTGATAAAAGCATGAGCTCTAGAGTTGAAACAGCTATGTTCTGATCTGACCACAACTTATCAATTGAATTACGTTGTACAAATTCTAACTACTCTAGACCTTACTTTTCTTATTTGTCAAAAAGGAAGAATATTTACCTGCTCATACTGCTGTGAGATTCCATGCAGGGATGCATATAAAATGCTGCATTCAACTAGTGCCATAACAATACTACATAGGAAACCACTCCTTTTCTCCAGAGTTCAAACTACAGTCATGGCTGGGCATGGTGGTCCATACCTGTAAATCCCAGCTACTCGGGATCATCACAAGTGGTGAGGTCAGCCTGAGCAAATTAGTGAGGACCCTTCCTCAAAATAAAAGAAAAAATTCTGGAGATTTGGCACAGAGGTAGAGCACCTGCCTAGTATGCATGAGGCTTAGGTTCAAATCCCTAGCACTGGAAAAAAAAATAATAATTATTTTTTGTACTACATATGTAGGTCAGATAAGGTTCAAACTGATCTAGACAGGCTTTGATTGACAGTGGCTATACGCTTTTGATTGAGTCTAGGTTTATTCCATGTGTCTCACATCCTTTGGTCAAGATTCTTTATTGGTGACAGTTGAATCCAGATTCATTGTGGTGGTGGTCAAAGCTCATTAGGATAGGCCTATCATCCT
The DNA here is from genome assembly GCF_902686455.1 of Sciurus vulgaris. Taxonomy (NCBI): domain Eukaryota; kingdom Metazoa; phylum Chordata; class Mammalia; order Rodentia; family Sciuridae; genus Sciurus; species Sciurus vulgaris. The sequence goes on from NC_136466.1 coordinate 143,359,248, forward strand.
GCACATTCTAAGGCCCTACAGGGATTATGGATACTAACAGCCCCTTGTCCAAAACAAGTCATAGAGCTGAACCCGCAGTCAGGTAGTGGGGAACTATTCTCCACCCCCAGGTAATCATGGCATGGTGGGAATTGATGACACTACTACACAGGAATGATGAATCGTGACAGTTTAACACAAACACTTCAGTGTCTAATACCTAATAAGTGTTCACGGAGGACAAGATTCAAGATGGCACATTAGAGGAAGGCTGCATTTTCAGTTGCTCTGTGGCTCAGGTTTTAAGCCGTAGGAGTACTGCTTTCTCAGTGAGGTGGGTGAAAACAGGAATTCACTGAAATTCAGTATGGAACAGTCAGAGACTCTTAGAAGCACAGAAATTCCAGTACATTGAACAAAGGGTAATAAAGAGTACACTGAGCTAGGCACAGTGACTCATGCCTCTAATCCCAGGGGCTCAGGAGGCTGAGGGCAGGAGAATCACAAATTCATAGCCGGCCTCAGCAACTTAGTGAGGCCCTCAGCAACTCAACGAGACCCTGTCTCTAAATAAAATATTTTTAAAAAGGGTTGAGGATGTGGCTCAGTGGTAAACACCCCTGGGTTCAATCCCTGACACTAAAAGAAAAAGAAAGAGTACATTGGAGTCAATTCGGTGGCAGCAGTAGGCAACAGCGCTTTCCTCTCTGTTCACATTTTGAATAGTCGAAATTTTCTTTTACCTATCACAGTTCCTTTTTGCTCATAATTGTGTTTTTACTATCTTTTAAAAATTATTTGGTTTATGTAATTCCCTGCTTCCACAATTCATGTTGTTGTGGTTATTAATACAGTGGAAGGTAGAGTCAACGTCTGCTCTTACTTTAATCTTGTTCACCAACACTGGTTTGTTGCTGTTGACAATTTCAGACCCCACCCATTCCTGTGTTGTGTTAATTAGTGTCGTAGATGACATAGCAGGCCCTGAGTATTTTAAGCTATTATTCACTGCCATTGTTGCTTTGGTTTGTTTCTGTCTTTTCTGTGAGGTTCTGGGATGTTCTAGGACACTGTGAGTTCATTGTAAGTTCTGCTGGTGAGTTACAACCAAAACCTGGCAAAGAGACAGCACACCTTGCTCCACACACAAACTAATTTGCTCAAACTTTGATGATAGTTTACTACCATTAATGGAGGAGAAAAACTCCAAACCAAATGATCAGATCCCACTCATAGACATCCACTCTTACAGCAAAAACAGAATTAACACAAAGACGGTAGACACCACACCTATGAAAGTTCTCAATCTAGGTTTTCCCATACCCTTTGAATATATAGAGTTATCAAACAAAGAAAAGCAATTCTAGAGGTTGTGCCACACATGCCCTACTGTATACTGCACAAATTCTGTATCTGCAAAGAAGGACCCCACTCTTTTGAGACCTACAGGGAAAATGGGATCCTCAAGCTCTGACACAATACACATTGTATCAAAATATGCTAATCATCCCTAAAGAACTAGCAGGGAAATTATACTACAAAACCCAATTGGAAATACATTAAAAAGTTCACAACAACCTGATATTTTGGAACACTTTGCCAAGAGACGGCAATACAAGAAATATGGAAAACAAGGTAACATGACACCTCCTACCATTCATAATTCACCAGCAACTGACACCAAAGATACTGAAGTGGATAAAATACCAGGTAAAGGGTTCAAAAGAATTATCCTACAAATGATCAATGAATTCCAAGAAAACACAGAAAAACAACTGAATTTACAAAGGAAGTCACTATAGGTTATAAATTAAAAATTGAGTAAGGATGAATTCGTAACTACTAAGCCAGCAATACAGAAAATACTTATACACTTCTCACAGAAAAATCAAAAACAACTCCAGAGCTCACAAATGGGAAAATCACATTTGAAGAATAATCAAGCAAATGCGAAACAGGACCAAATTAAACAGCAGAAATAAAGCAAAATGGCAGAAATTAATAATTATCTCTCTATACCAGCACTGATTGTGATTGGTTTCAACTCTCCAATTAAAATACATAGACCAGCAGAATGGATTAAAAAATAAGACATAACTATATGTTGTTTTCAAGAAGCTCACCTTATAGGCAAAGATAGGCATAAATACAGACTAAAATTGAAAGGGTGGACATTGATATAGCATGCAAATAAACAATCAGGGGTAGCTACTCTCATGTACAACACAGCAGATTTCAAACCAAAATTAATCAGAAAAGACAAAGAAGGTCTCTTTTTACTGGTAATGGAGCAATCCAACAAGAAGATATAACAATAATGTATATTTATACCCCAAATATTGGTGTACCTAATTATATAAGACAAGACAGACACTATTTGACTTAAATATTCAGATACACTCATTGCAATAATTTTGGTGATTTCATCACACCTCTCTCACAAATAGATAGGTCATCTAGAGATAATCTCAGTAAAGTTTCTTCAGACCTAAAACATATTACAAATCAAATGGACTAACAGACATATATTGAGTATTTCCTCCAACAATAGCTGGATTTACTTTCTTTGCAGCTACTTATGAAACCTTCTCTAAAATAGATCATGTATTAGGCCATAAAGCAACTCTTAGCAAATAAAAAAATCTATATAATTCTTTCATCTTACCTAAACATAATGGAATAAAATTAGAAATTAAAAAATCAGTAATTATATAGACCCATGGAGATTGAATTATAAATGGATGATAGAAGAAATCAGGAAATTAATTTAAAAAATTTTTAGAATGAAATGAGGATGCTGATGCAATAGCACAGAACCTCTGCAATACTATGAAGGAAGTTCTAAGAGGAAATGATATATTTCAAGGCCCTAGAAAAATAAGAACAAATTAATTCCAAAACCAGTAAAAGGAAGAAAATAATTAAAATCATAGTCAAGAGCCAGGTATGGTGCACACACCTTTAGTCCCAGCTACTTGGGAGGCTGAGACAGGAGAATCACAAGTTGAGGCCAGCCTCAGCAATTTAAGCGAGGCTCTAAGCAACTTAGTGAGACTTTGTCTCAAAAATAAAATTAAAAAGGGCTGGGGGTAGAGCTCAATGGTAAAACATCCTGGATTCAATCCCCAGTACCAAATAAGTAAATTAATCAATTAATTAATTAATTAATTAAAATCAGAGAAAAAAAGTAATGAAATAGAGAACAATGTTTAAAGAATAAAGCATCAATGAAATGAGCTGGTTTTTTGAAAATATAAGCAAGATAGACAAACTCTTAGCCAAACTGCCAACCAAAAGCAGAGAAAAACTCAAATTAATAAATCAGAATTATAAAGGAAAAAATAACCATTAACAAACATGCTGAAGAAAGGACAGATTTTTAACAGCAAAGAATAAGGTACTGAAAAAATGGTTATCTGTATCTAGAAGAATGAAATTAGATCCCTATCTCTCACTCTGCACTAGATCAACTCAAAATGTATCTAAGACCTAGGAATTAGATCAAAAACTTTGCATCTCTTCAAAGAAAGCATATCATTAACGCCCCAACCTACAAGCTCAGGCATGGCTTCCTCAAAAGGACTCCTAAAGCTCAGGAATTGATATCAAGAATTAATAAGTGGGATGGCATCAAATTAAAAAAAAAACTACACAACAAAAGAAATAATTAAGAATGTGAAGGGAGGAGAGACCCACACCCCCAAATAACCCAATTAATAAATGGGCAAACTAAATAGACACTTCTCAAAAGAAGAAGTACCAATAGCCAACAAATATATGAAAATGTTCAACATCTTAGGAATTAGGGAACTGTAAATCAATTCTACACTGGGACTTCATCTCACTCCAATCAAAATGGCAATGATCAAGAATACAAACAACAATAAATGCTGGAGAAGATATGGGAGAAAAATTGGTGGTATTGTAAATTAATGCAACCACTATGGAAATCAAAATGGAGTTTCCTCAAAAACCTAAGAATGAAACCACTACTTCTAGTGACCCAGCTATACCAATCCTCAGTATCTACTCTAAAGAAGTAAAGTCATCATAATATAGTGATACACGCCCACCCATGTGAATATAGTGGCACAATTCACAATAGTCGAACCAGGAACCGGGCTAGGTGTCTGTCAGCAGACAAATGGCTAAAGAAAATGTGTTAATATAGACACGACAGAGTTTTATTTCAACCATTAGAATGAAATTATGTCATTTGCAGGAAAATGAATGAAACATGAGATAGTAATGTTAAGTGAAATAAGCCAAACTCAGAAAGTCAAAAGTTGTATGTTTTCTTTCATTTGTGGAAGGTAGACAGGATAAAGGAAAGAAAAAGGAGAATGAATGTCATGAAAAGAAAAGAAAGACCAGATAGTAGATTTAAGAGACCACAGGGAGAGATGAGAGGAGGAAAAGGGGAATACTGAGGAATAATATTGACCAAATTATGTTGTTATATCATGTGCATGAACAAATATGTAGCAACAAATTCCACTATTCCTTATAATGCACCAATAACAAATAAGGAAAAAGAAAAAAAAATAAATGATCATTGAACACCTATTGTTTTAAATAGCTACAGATCTTTCTTGGTAGACATAAAGCTTAACATTAATAGAGGTTGTGCTCATTCACTTACAGAGGATGATCTTCTAATTTCTTTCTTTTTTTTTTTTTTCTCCTCTCATAGATTTACTTTGCAACCAGTGACAGACTGTCAACTAGTTTCTGCCAGACACTAAAGGTCATGAAGAAATGTTCTGTGCCCAGCATAAGGGTCCAGTGCTGCTTCTCATGTTCCCAACCACACATCGTCCACACCCAAAGACAAAGAAAGCAACAGTCACTCAAAAAACCCCAAGCACTCTAAGTCCTGAAGGAAGCCACCCTCCACCCTAGACTGCAGCAACCTGCTGACCAGGACATGTTTGGACCCTGAGGGTCACTTCACTGAGGTTTTGCTTTACATATTTCAGGTTCAACTTTGGGTTATAACGAAACAAAATCTATTGTCCTTCTTCCAGCCACAAAATGTCCCTCTCAGGAAGCCTGGGTCTTTCATCCTTGGTGCTCCTTGATAGGAAGGTGAAAATATCCAGGAGAACCCCCACACCACCTGGAATCAGCTCCTGTGAAAGGTGACAGATTAGGCAGGTCTGTGAAATGATGTCTTTTCCCCCTTAAAGATGAAAACAGACTAGTCTTTCCCAGACTACCTCAAAATGTCAGGAAAAAGAGCCACACTTGGCCCAGGGAAAAAATACTCTTTTATTCACCTTGATAGATACATTCTTTTCCCCCACCTGCCTGGGGCAGCTGCTTTTAAAGGTCCTGGGGCACTTTTTAGGAGCATTCTTTTCATGCAACCAGGCAGAGGGGCAGCATTCCTCACCCAGTGTCCCTGAGGGCAGGAGAGAGTGCTGATGGCATCCCTCTGTCTACCCCTCGATCCCTGCAGGGCTCCACAGCTAGGATGTTTAGTGTCCCGTGCCAGCCCTGAGACTCTAGACCAAGAGGATACAGATATCTGCTGCAGCCCAGGGAATTTAAGCTGGCTACACAGAACACTTTCCCAGCTTGAGGACAATTTCTATGCAAAATCTTTAAAAGCCAATGAACTGACATCCATCTCTTTCTAGCAAAAGAAAGGTGAGCCCTTTCTTCTTCCCGCTCTCCTGGCATGTGGCCATTCCCTCACACAATGGCAGGTGAGGCTCCCTGCCTCGTTTTCCTCCTTCCCGGTTGCCTGCCTGTGTCACAAGCTCTGGGCCCACTATCATGTTGTGTACAAAGACCATACAACCTGGGCTGTGGCTGCCACCTACCCTCGACTTCCCCAGGGCAGGAAATGGAACCCTGAATTAAGATATTTCAAAAAAACAAGTAAATTGTACTAAGTACAAAAAATTAGTACAAACATATGGTCTAACGGGAAAAACTGTTCAAAGTGAGGTAGCGATTATCTGTCCCTCAGTATACCCATTAGTTTACTACTAGGGACATTACTCGGTGGCAGAGCATATATGCTTAGCATGCAGGAGGTCCGGATTTGAACCTCAGCAATTCCCCCAAAAGAGATAGAATTGAAAATACTATAATTTGCCTTGTGGGGTAGGGGCATGACAGGAGAGTCCAAAACACTTAAATAAAAGTTCTTATTCTGGATGTTCCTACCTCCCATCAAGGTGATCAGAAACAAGTAGGACTGGTGCTCTTGAATCCAGGACCAAATTTCCAGGTAAACCAATTCTAAGGGAGATCCTTTCAGGACGGAATGTGGAGAAGGAAGGGGGTAAGCACCAAGGAAAGAAGACCTCAGAACCAATTCTTGCTATGGGGAGGAGGTATGACCTTCATGAACGGGCCAGCATATGTTTAGACTCATGCACAGATACATTTAATTTTAATCATGAAGCATAGTTGTCCCCTATCTCTTTTTAGTTACCTGTCCCATTCAGCAGAATGGTGCTATTGAAAATGGTGCTAATATCTACATGGTGGCAGAACTAATATGAATAAATAGTACAATGGATAGGCGTATATGAGACTTCCACATGGACATCTTCGTTAAGTGTGGGAATGGTGTTGCTGGTCAATGCAATTCTATTGCCTAGAGATCATGAACTTCACAGTTTATCATATTTGCTTTTTAGTTTTCTTCAAGACATTGCTGTATATTATTCTGTTAAATTCCTGTGGAAAATGAACACTAGGCTTGGGATGAAATTCAGGATAGAATAGAAACAGGAGGAAAGTAAAATGTTTGCCTAAAGTTAAGGAATTTATTTCTAGATGATTATTACATTCTTATATTCTCTGTCTTTTAAACATTTTAAACATTGCTGGTCGATGACTATCTCTGGTGAAATAACAGTTCAGAGAGAAGACACTTAAACCGTTAATGATTTGAGTAGAGGGAGAATCTGATTTTTCCTAATAAGACAATTCACAAAAACTGTCCTTGAATTGTGTTGCAGGTTTCAGAGGGATTAATTTAGTAAGACATATTGATTTAACTTAACCCAGGTACTGTAATCATATAGGGTCAAATGTATGTCCTCAGAGACCTGGTATGACAAAGTTTGTAAACCTCAGGAACAAACCCAGATTCCTACTGACTTCATCAACCAAACTAGGCCAGATTTCCAAAACAAAAAAAAAAGGACCGTGTCCTTTATGATCCACATGGTGGACAAGATGGTAGACATGTTTGGGGAGGGGTGTCTGGCCAGGTGCTCTGTCTAGATCTTTCTTCAGTTTCTCAAGGGCAGAAATTTGGCCCCTGGTCATGAGTCTTGGACATTCACTTCCTGTACTGAGACAGTGTTGTGGGATGTTTGTGTGTCATTCATCTTATGTGTTTGCCATATGAGTTATTCTCAACTACTCGGCAATGAGTGGTCAGTTATAGGGGATCTGCAGGCAGATCCTGGTGCTTGCAATATAGCAGAGAGGCCTAAGACCAACAGGAAGACTCTGAAGTCAAGAACTTAGATGGGGCTTTCATTTCTTTGATACTCATAGGAGCCAACACGAAGCAGAATCATTCGTTTACTTCATCTGGATCTTTCTTTCTTTTCACCTTGGTTAAGCAGGTGAGAAATATACCAAGAGACACTGGATACATATCTACCATGAACCAGAAAGGGCCACCACAGGGCCCGGTGCTTAAATATGTTAAGGTTCTATGACCCAGTTTGGTTTACATTGCCTTTCACAGTGGTAGAGTTAGCTCTTCTCTAAAAAGTTGTGGGTTAATTTAATTCTTGAACACCAAAATATAAGTACACCATGAAAGAACAATATTCTAAGAAACTTAATAGTGAGTACTTTCTTAAATCAGAAAATCACTTCCTGGTACAAGGATTTCCCTCCTCATGAAGGGATGCTGTGTTTTTGATAGATTTTCTTTAACAAGAGCACGCTGTCATCCCATCTCCTGATGTAGCCAAGTCAGCACTAACAGATGCTCTCTGACAGTCAACGGAGTGGTTTTGGGCACATTTTGTCAAGTACCTGAAAACAATCTGAGGGATCATATAATTTCCAACCATGGAATTGATTATAATCCTCCAAACTCTGAAAGTAATACAGTGCTACCCCAGAGAGTATAGTATCGGCTTTATCCTTCGTGACTTTAGGATGAAGCTCTGGGAGAGCATATCTGGTGCTCAATCCACAGTGATTCACTTCTAGAGAGAGACCACACGACATGAACTTCCTGGTGCTGTGACCTAGCCAGTATATTCTTGCTGTTTATATTGCTAATTTGAGTATTATTAAGTCATTTCAATAGGATGAGAAAGCACATTTCGACCTGTCATTATTCTTCAAAGCAGTCATATGACACACATGACCCAACCCGTTGCCCACCCGGGTCTCTATGCTGCTTCACCAGCCCTCTGTCCCCGGCCTCCTTAAGGGGTACCTTGGTGGATGCCTCAGTACGTAAAGTAAGACTGTAATCCTAGCCTTCCTTTGTGTGGTATCAATAAATGGTCTAACTCATTGATGTTTCCATGGCGTTCATTTTCCCCCGCTGCAAGACTCCTGCCACCCATCTTGGAGCTTAGCAACCTAGAGGAGGATGCTATCAATTTCTTCCTTCCACACTCCTTTCACAAGTTCTCCTACCACACCCCTTAATAAGTGCATTACCAGATGAGTCATAGCCCAGGCGAAGTAGGACTTAGGTCTCATCTCATGAATGTGCAACAACTGACAATCTTTCCTATGACAATCTGAAGAATACCTAAAGTTCCCCATAATACTGAATCCAACGTATTCAGACGTGCAGTTCGGAGAATAACCTACTCTCCCATCAATCCTAGGTATAGACTTAATGTTTAAAAGAAAATAACTCACCTCTAAAGGAATTTGCTTTGGGAATCTGATCATTTTCAAACACAGTAACACCACCAAAGGTAGGATTTGTCAATACAGAGATGGAATCCACTCATCATATGGAATTAAGTAAAAGAATTGAGGTAGGGAAGTGCCAGCTGGATCATATAACTGATCCATGGAATGTTTGAGAATAAGAATGGGGTAGTAGGAAATCTATTTTCAGTCAAGCAGAACTCACAGAAGGTTATGACTGTCTCCTGTTTGTACCTTAAAAATGATTCTATGACCATTATATAACTTTTTCTTAGCCTACAAAGTTCAACTCAAATGCTGCCAGAAAAACTAAGGCATTCTTATGCACTGCTATGTCTTGTACATTTCCAACTAAAATCCAGCTCTTAATCAGGGGTGAATTTGTTCTTCAGGAGTTATTTGACAAAGGCTAGAATTCTTCGAATTTTCACAACTGGAACTGGGGGAGAGAGGGAGTGCTACTGGTTTCTAGTGAGTACAGAGGCCAAGGATGCCCCTGGACAGTCTATAGGACATCATCCCCTGCTGTCACCTGGCTCAAAATGTCAGTGGTTCTGAAGTTGAAAAAACTCTGTCCTAAAAGAATTATCACCATGAGTAGCAGGGGTACTGGGTTGAGTAAAAACTGAGCTTAATCTAAAATTTAGACCTCAAAAGAGAACTGGAGAGGTAGTCAAAAAAGCTCAAAAGAAGGGTGGAAATGCACAAGAATTCAAGACACACTGGCTTAGTAAAAGCCTCCTTGAAGGAAGGCATGACAGTGACATGGCTCTCAAAGCCTTAGCCTGGCTGCTGGACTTGGGTGTCTTGATCCTTAGAGTTGGGGCAATAAATGAAAAGCAGAAAAATGGAAACGTGTATGTTATGGATTTGGATTAATCATCCACTTCTTTTCAAGGTTTCTAAACAAACTGAGAGTAGGCATGGTCAGCCAGATCAAAATGTCAGCTTTACTAATGGTGAGCATGTCTTGGGTGCAAATGGAAGAGGGTTTCCTACCCTTTGCATCTCATCCCCCATGACAGGCAGCAGGGAGACGGTAGGCTGCCCTCCAGAGTCCCTCTGAGCTGAGGACAGGGCAAGTGGGGAAAAGGACAAAAACGGACCCCTTCCCATTAACTTAATCCTGTAGGTTATCATGACCCTCAACATCAACTTCTCTTCCTGCACTAGGAGGAGCAGGTGACAGGGGCATCAAGACCCCAAGGGATATCCAAAGACGCTTCACCCTGGCAGTGTCTGTATGGAAAGGAGGTAAATTTAGAATGAAAGGAAGGAATGGAGGAAGGGGATGTCTTACTAAATATGGCTCCGTTCTCACAAACTCTTAAAGGATGATGTGGAATTTTTTTTTAAGTTCCTCATGAAAAGACCCTGGAAGTACTGTAAAAGCAAAACCCAGGCCTGGATGAGGTGGTCTGGCTCCCGTGCTCCCCCCCAGTAAGTACTGGCCAGCCGCCAGGTTCCCTCCCGTCAGTGGTAGAGCATCTATCACTGCACGCCCAGGGGACGTCTCTCACTTCACCGTTGCCGGGTGGAGGGGTGTTCAGGGACAGTGCCCGCAGCCTCTGCAATGATGAGAGCTGGTTCCGGGGCTGGGCGCTATCAAGGGATTCCTGAACAGACAGGGCAGTGCATCTGGAGCTTGACATCACGCCCACCAGCTGGGAGTCTCCTGCCCAAACACCAGCAGCAATGGTGGCCCCTCTGCGCCATCCCTGCAGACCTTCCTCTGGCTGTTGGAGCGAGGGGGAAACGTCCTCATAGCCAGCGGCAGCATGGCGGGAAGACAGTGCTTCAGAGGAGAAAGACATAACGGGAACTGTGCCACAGAGACATTCTCTCAGAATTTTACAAGAACTGGAATTCCCCCAGAAGTGGGGAATAGAACCAAACAAAATGTTGACTTTTTAACCATGACTAACACTAACAGGCTGGCAAGGACTAAACGTCCTGCTAACAATACTTGTGCCCACATGCCACTCCTCTGAACTTGGTCCTCTCAAGAAAAGGGAAAACATTGTTGCATATTTCTATTTGTGAACCTCACCCCTGCCTGGCACATAATATGTGCTCAATAAAAATATGTGGATTGAATTAATTGATGGGAAGTTAAGGAGGTTGGAAGAACAAATGGCAGAATTTTAGCAATTGTAAAAGGGAAGATTAGTTTGGAAGTTGAACTTTCTAAGTATTCAGAACCAACACACAGACCAAAGGTAACTATCCTCTCTAGTCATGAACAATTAATTACAGGTACCAGAAATATTCAAGCAACCTCCAGGAACCAGTGGTGTCTGAGAAGATAATTCTCCCCTGTGAAGCACCTACTCATGTAGGATCTGGAGGATGAGCTCAGAGCTCAGTGTTTTCACTTTACTAATGTGAGCTGTAAAGCCTTTTCCCAAGACCTTTCCAGTGTTTGATGGAGAGGTGGTATGGTGGGGAAAGAATCAGACTAAACTGGAGGCACAAAGACTGGATGCTAAGTCTCAGTCCCACCCCCAGTGAGCAATGGACTGTGGGGCAAGTCTTAAGCAACAATTTTACATTTATGTCTTTCCCATGGACCATCAGTTCCCTGATGACAAGAATCATTTCTTAATTCATCATTGTACCCATAGTTTTTTGTTTGTTGTTGGTATTTTTTGGTATCAGGAATTGAACCCAGGGGTGCTTAACCACTGAGCCACATCCCCAAGCGCTTTTATTTTTTATTTTGAGACAGGGTCTTATTAGTTGCTTAAGGCCTCCTCAGTTGCTGAGGCTGACTTAGAACTTGCAGTCCTCCTGCCTCAGCCTCCAGGGCTGCTGGGATTAGAGGCACATGCCTCTGCACCCTGTTTATATCCATGGGTTTTGACGCCGTGCCTGATAAAGCTGAAGAAGTGGAGCTGCAGATGGCTCTCCTTGTGAGGCAGAGTGCTGAGCAAAGTCCAAGTGTCCAAGGGATGTTGAAACCCTGGGGGAAGGGAGGCAGTTTTGAAATAAGACACATATTGTAGAGTGTGGAGTATAAATTTTTTAAACAGAATAGGATACTTCAAGGGTATTTTCTCAATCATGGGGCCACTAAGGTCAAGCCCACAGGTATCCCCTCAGGTGCTCTTTAGCCGCAATGATTAAGACGGAATTCAGTGCTCTCTGAGGTCTGATTGGCTGAGCATCTGTGACATGATAACTTCTTAGAGGCTAACCACAGTGAAAACCCCACTCTCCACCCCTCTCCTGCACCATTCCTTCCACAACCCCCTCTTAGGGTTACTGTTTCCTAGTCCAGTTTTTCCTGTGAAAGTGAATAAAGCTTTAAGACTGGTGACGTGCCCCTCACCACCCCTCCACAGCACCCGAGCTCGCTCTCGGGGAAAGCCAAGTATAACAAGGTACTTTTCCAGTTTCAGCCCATCGTAACCAATTGCTGAGTGTTCCTCAGACCACGACGCCAAGGAGGAAGTGAACAGGCACCCAGGGCACTCAAACAGGCTGGCTGGTTACGCTGGTCAGTGGCAGGAAGCAAAGGAGATTCCTCCTGCTGGATCAGAAGAACTTCTTCCATTTGTTATCACTGCAGTCCAAATGAACCCCAAACTACTGTTGCAGAAACAGTCACCGCTTCATCATGAACACACATCTGTGGAGCAGTGAGTAAGACAGAGCCCAGAAGGATGGCTTGTCCCTGGTCCATGACGTTCAGGACTACCAAGACTCAGCACAAACAACTCCATCCAAACCCTTGTACTAAGTGACTAGGCCAGCTGCCAGCAGGACGGCCTCAGGCAGGCCCCTTTGGTGACCCAAACTCCCTCCTTCTCCCAGGTTCCTGTCTGGAAAAGTTCAAGACGGCCAGAGAATTTACTGTCTGTTCCAGCCAATGCTGGACTGAGGCCCCTGATCTCCCTTTTCTTAGTGCATTTATTAAAACCTTATAATTGTGAATCTTTTCTCTGACTCTTAGAGTGGTATATGAGTGTGTGCGTGTGTGTGTGTCTATACACATATATAATTATGTAACATACAATGTGTGTGTGAATGCAGATTTCCTCCAACTCAATAGTGTCTTTCCTGGGGACCTGAAAGCCATTCCTCTGGAATATAATCATCAGGAAGGATAGGGCCCACGGCTCTCCGTCTCCATGGGAGGGTAGAAGTGTAACTTTGACAAATGCCAGTTAGCAGACACAGAGGGTCTATTCACATTAATCAACCCTCCACCTGCTTTCTGTAATTTTTCCTTTCCTGACTCTGCTCAAGCCTCACTCACTCCCCTGTCCACTCCCTAATTTTAATTTAAAATACCCAATGAGTTCTGCACACAGCAAAGCTGCACTCAGATTTCACTGGGACCTCTCCTTCATCTCAATAGTCTTGAATGAAATGTTTTTGCATTTTAGTGACCAACTTTGTGATCTTTGACATGTTACTCTCAGTTGGGAAGACTCAAATGGTTGAGGTCTACATATGCTGCTGGAAGCCAGAACCTTCTGGAGGTTCCTTTACTCACGTGGGCTTATGTGTGAGCTGGGATGCTAGAAAGGCAAGGCTCAGCTGGGACTGTCAGCTAGCTCACTCACACCTGACTGCTCCTCGGGGCTTGGACTTTTCCAGTCCAGCAGCCAGGTCCCAGGAGAAGGTCTCTCAAAAACCAGTGGCTCAAGAACAGGTGTTCTTGGAGAACACGAGAACCAAAGAAAGCTGTGGGGCTCTTTGTGACCTGACCTCAAAGTCACAGAGCACCACTTCTACCACATTGCAATGGTCAAGGCATTCAAAAGTCTTCCCGCCATAGGCCCCACCTTTCAGAGGAATAAATACCAAGTAAGGGTGGGGCGGGGGGGGGGGCTATAATTTAAAAATTCCACATGCCCCAAGTTCTGTTTGCAGATTCCATATCTGGAAATTCACCTTCTTTCTCAAATGCATTTGCAACCCTACAATCAATAATAGCCTTTCTCGCAGACATGTGCAGAGTGGTGAAGGTTTGGGTCACCCATGTCATATCATCTGCTGAATTCCATCTCGTGGTTCTCTGCCTTTTCGCTTCAAAGTTTTATGCCTTCAACAAACATCCTTTCAAGATCTATTTAGTGCCATGTTTCCGCCATTTTTGTCAATGATTTTTCCAAATGTGATGCTAAAGTGGTGTCTGGCATGTTCCTAAGCACATGAAGCCTAGGATGTGCCTGCTAAAGTTTGAGAGCCATTGGATCAGCATGATCGCCATAGTATACAGCATTATGCATCCGTGGGGGTTAGTGCTGAAGCATTCAGTGTTCTATAATCTGTAGATACGGTACCGTCCAAAAATTTTTTTGTAAGAATGCTCATCATTGCGTTAAGCAACATAAGCCAGACTCCAAAAACCATGGGTTGTGTGTTTTCTAGAGAGAAAAAAGGAAAACCAAGAGGAGAGAGAATCTCATGAAAACAGGAAGGAGACCAATACAGTAAAGGAAGAGAATGAGGAGGAAGGAAAAGGGAAAGTACTAGGGAATAAAATTGACCAAATCATATTATGTAACAATGAACCCCACTATTATGTATGATCGTTATGTACCCAAAAAAGGCAAAAATGTGTATAACAGTTTTATTTAAAATGATGAAGAGCTGTATGCAGCTCAGACGTCCATCAATAAAAGGATAAACTATCATATCATTATACAATGGGATACTACTCAGCAATAAAAAGGAATGAACTGCTGATAATGTGACAACATAAAAAATCTCAAAACATTATACTGAGTGCAAGAAGCTTTACCCAAAAGAGTAAATAATATGTAATTCTTTTAAAAAATTGAAAACTGAGCTGGGATGTAAAACGAATCTACAGTGAAGAAAAATCCAGAACAGTGGTTGTCTCTAGGATTTGTGAGGGAGTAGAGATCAAGGAGGAATGAACACAAAGGACTTTTGGGGGCTTCACTCTCAAAATTTCAGGACAAAGAATTTGTATTTCTAATAAGTCCCAGATAATGCTGATATAACTATCTGGAGAAGCGTACTTTGAGAACCACAGCTCTAACCTGCTTTTGCTTGATGAAGCAGACATGTCACATTCCCAAGAGCCCTTTCTAGTTCCATATGGACTCAGAGACCCCATGCTTCATGCACATGCCATGCATCTGTTTTCTTTCTCTTCCAAACACCCTCATGTATGCTCAGCTCTGAAACATAAGAAAGATAAGACCACTGGGGACAACTCCAGTTAATGGAGCATGAAGTAATGGGTGAAGGAGGATGCAGTGGTGGCTTCCCATCCTTAGTGGCATGAATGTGAGGGATTCTGCACATCTTGAAGGAGTCTCCATGTTGTTGAGCCTGAGTCCCCACAGCAGCGACCTCTATCCCGAAGTCAGGTTTTTCTTCTTCTTCACCTCACTCTTCATTCTCTCTTGCTTCTTTTATCTGAAAATCACCTCCCAAATAAAGGATTTGTATTCAAGTCTTCATCTCGGGCTCTACTTTTGATGAAACCAAGTAGGAAAGTTGGGTGGATATTGGGAGATGAAAGGACACTGAGTATAATTACAAGGGAAGCGTCTGATATTACCTTGGAAGAGAAAGATAGTGAACATTGACCTTCAGTGAACTGTCTCCTTACCAAACCTGGTGTTTCCCAATTTCCCATCTGAACCTAGTGTACCTAGTTTTTCTACAGACCAGAATCTGCCCACGCTTATGGTCTGGTCTTATTTGGACAGAGCCCAGAATAGTAGCTTGCTGTCTCAAAAATGTGTATGTATGGGCCAGTATCAAGTCAAACCCTGGATTCTTATCTCTTATTTCCCAGATCCTATCTGATCTCTGACTCTCTTGAAAGTCTCCTGATCACAAATTTGATGCTTCACATTACAGAAGTAGATTCTGCTTCTTGGACTTAAATTGCTTTATTCCTGCCAAATCAGAGCAGATATTTTTCATTTAAAATCAGCACCAAGTCTCAGTAGGAAAGAAGCCTCTTGTGAGGAGAAATTAGAGTCAGAGAAATGGCAGGGCTGATCAGCTAATAAGCAAGAACACTTTTCTCCAACTTGCAAGTGGAGTCCAGTGGATAGAGCCAGGGGGGACTAGAGTAAAGCTAAGGCTGCACAAAGTGGTGATTTGCTTTCAGTTGATAGTCTTGCATGTGTTTTAGATTTCAGACAATGGGTGACCTAATGAATCATGAGATTGAATTAGCTTGCCTTGGCCCTTGGGGATTGGAACATGAATGAATGATAGATTGCTAAGGAATCAATAGCCCTTTCATTGCCTTTATGATTCACCAAAGAGCTAAACATAAGAGAACTCCCCTTCAGTGTGTGATGACTGGGAACAGACACTGTACCTGAATGGACATCTGAGCCTCAGAGAAAGAGGTGGCAGGATACAAGGTGACAAACCTAACAGCATTTCTTCTCTCCCTGTCTCTGTCTCTCTCATAGTGCTATGGATCAAACCCAGGATCTTGAACATGCTAAGCATAGGCTTCACCACTGAGCTACCTTCCCTTCTTCTTTTCTCCTTCTTACTGAGGGAGATACAACTCTGGAAGAAAAAAGGGGCTATTTTTAAACTAAATTTTCAGATTGCTGGGAGTAGGCAAATCATAAGTAAAGGTAGGACAGCTTTGTGCCTTCCTTATAGGAAAGTTTTTAGATAAAAATTAAGCTGAAATCTTGCTATTAACTTGTATTCTTAGACATATATATATGTATGTATATACATACAAATGTATATATGAAAAAATGTATATTTATATGTATTTTTCATAACGCAATTCCAAGGATCAGCTTCTCCCAGGACACATTTACTATTCCTCATGACCTCTGAGGTTCCAAGTAGGAAAAGAAAATATTCACTACAGTCAAATAAAGATGAAATGGGGACTTTCAGGAAGTTTTTGACAAACGACCCGCTGGGCCAAGTTTCCCTTGAAATGAGATGGCTAAGCTGGGAGACACACTCCAAGCTCGCCCAGAGTCTTTGATGAACAAAATGTGACCTCTCATAAGGTAAGATTGTGCAAGTATAACAGAGAAAATTCAGTGCTAGCCTCATTCCCCAGGTCCAGCATTCATTTACTCATTCACTAAAGAGTTTATTGGCTTCCCATTAAACAACTAGCTCTGTGCTTTAAACTATGGTGTCTCCAAAGAAGCACTAATTCAGGTTTAGGCCCTCAAGAATCTGTCCACCTAGTAGAGAGCTAACCTAGACATGCATCTAAACACAAATTTCTAACATGAAATAACAGTATAAGGGGACTAAATTGAAAGAAACCAACAGTGTTCTAGTTAGTGCTCAGGGAATTGGAGTAAGTCTTCAGCTTCAGAAAGGATGACCCACAGGAAGAAAAGTACTCTGAGTTTTAGCAGGGCCTCATCAGAGGAATGTATTTCCACAACCAAAGGGAGGTGGGAAGAAGGGAAGCTGGACAGGCAAAAAGAAAACACACTTTCTCCTTAGCAGGCCTGTAGTATAGAGTGGAAAAGAGGAAAGGGAACCCAATGGCATTGATGGACTTCATCCCTGTCACTAGTACAGCCACCAAATGGATAGGCTCTGCCCCTGTAGGAGGCACTTCTGGCTATTCAGTATCAGATCTGGTCAAGACAGGCAACAGACGTGAGCCGCGGGAACACGAGGTTAAGGGACTGATGCCAGAGTTGGGCCCACAGTCTCAGCCTCCACATGCTTTCTTTTAAAAAGTAATTAGCTGCAGACCTGCCTGGCTTGAGTCAATAAGGTACGCTACATTCCTCAGCAAACAACTTGTTATCTGCAGGAGAAATGTAAGCCCTAAGAAAGGCTCCCCATTACCTTGAAGCGGGGGTATGTAGTCTCTCTTGTACCGGGTTAGCTCATACGCGGGGTAAGGGCGTGGAGTCAAGACCCAGACTCCGGGAGTTGGGTGGAAGCAGGCTGTGGCGAACAGCCTGCAAACTCGTTTATTGCGGAAACAGCTATACATTTTATAGGTTTCTTGCCCAGTCACAATGTGCCATAGGGGGTCAGACCACTAGGTTCCTATACGGGTTCCCTTGGTAACACTGAGTCAACTTGGGGCAGTAGTTTACTTTCCTAGGTAGCCAAAGCAGAACGCTCCTCCCCGCAAGTTTTCCTTACACAATTGAGATGTTCACTGCTGCCAGCCAAGAACTAGGATTCCTCCCAACAGGGGTAGGGGAGGAGCAGGGAGACTTTTGTGGCCTTTACACAGGCCAGATTCCAGAATTCAGGGAGATGATAATTAGAACTGATCAAAGTGACCCAGAGTTGCCTTGGATCTTTACCACATGCAGGGGGACTTGGAAGCCTGACTCAGCCTGGCTATCAGTCAGTAGTCAAGAGGTGGACCTGGGTGGGACTCTCTGGAAACTTCCTTGGGACTACCAATAAAATTGGAGGGCAGGAGGGGTCTTCTCTGGGAGGCTAACTCTCTCCCTTGAGAGTGTCTCCTTTCCCCTTTTCCTACCCTTCTGGTAAATTCATTTCTGCTACTTTTCTAATAGTGATCCATTTTCTGCTTTTGAATGCTGCTCTACCATTGCAACTTATTTTAAAAATGGAGCTGTTTCTTTCTCTTCCTTTCACCCTCCTCCCTAATCTCTCCCCCTTCCTACTCTCAGGGGAAACAGGATTACCTTTCTTCCCCATCCTATAAGAGTTTTCTGTCTTTGAGCACACACCCACCACAGGAACAGAGCAATTCAGACTTCTGGGATGGCATCTGAAGATCTCAGAAATGAGCATCTCCCAAATTAACAAGTGAATTACAACTCTGACACAGAACACGTGGAATGTAGCCTTTAAGTCACCTCTTTTAAAACTTTCTGTTCCCCCTGATGGGCAGAATCACAGCCTCTGGGCCAGGAGACCCCTTTTTTCCTCCTTTTTCCTTTTACTCAAAACTGTGTCCTTGTTATTGGATTGGCCTCAGGAGCAAGGACCAAGCTTTTGGTAACACTCCGAGCAACACATCTGAAATCTTTCTGGTATCATTATGGGTCAGGCAGAAGAGGATGGCAGGATCACAAGGTTAAGAGAATAATTCTATAAAATGGGTCCACTGTGCTGACCCCCATATGCTTTCTTTCTTCAGAAGCAATTTACCTGTAGCTCTCCTGGCCTAAGTGTACACAATATGTCACATTCCTCAGCAAACTACCTGTTCACTACAGGAGAAATGCAGGCCCAAAATAATGTTAAGAGGAACTCAAGTTACCCTGAAGGAGGAGACTTTTGTGACCAGATTCTGGAACTCTGGGAGATAAGGATAGTTCCTCCTAACCAGAACCATTCAGCATGGGTCAAGATGACTTAGAGTTGCCATGACAGTGGGGACTTGAAAGTCTAATGTCACCCTGCTGTCAAAAGTCAAGAGATGGTAGGCCTGGCCAGGATTCTCTGGAAACTTCTCTGTGTAGGAGAGGCACATTGTCCCTTTTCTCTCTGAGAGGACCCACTCTTTCCCTCGAGTGTCCCCTTTCTCTTTTCCTATCCCTTCAATTAAATTCCTGTTACTCTGAATAGAATACCTGAAATCTTTCTGACTTGATTGCAAGAATCAGGGTTTGAAGAGGGCTTCTTCACACTGCCTCGGTTTCTTGGAAGGCCCCAGCTCCCTAACAGTGTGACTGCAAGAACCAGTTACCCAGGGCTTCTGTAGCTGCCTTGGCTCCAAGGCAGACCCAGGCTCTATAGCAGTCAAGGACACAAGGCAGAGACGATGATGTCCTCTAATTATGGGGTTGCACAAGATCCCACCCAGGGAGGAAGGAGTCTAAGTCATAATGCTAGCTGCTCCAGAAATATTCAGAGTCGAATTGGTAGGAAAATACGTTTTATTCAAAGCCAGTGTTGAAGGAAGATGGAAGAAACTTAATTGTTTCAAAAGTTCTGAAATCCCTAAAAATGAGCAGAACTCTAAAGTAGAGGAGGCAAAGAAAAGAGAACAGCTTAGTGAAACAAAAGGCAGGAAACATACATACATAGATTCGGTTGGCTTGTGTTAGGCCAAGTCAGGGGCAATCTTTGCTCACATCTTCTTGGGAGATTAGGTGGGAATCAGAGCCCCTGCAGTTTCTTTCAACAGAAGTTTCTCTTAGGATGGGAGCAGGGGATTCAGTCTGTTTCACCCTCAGGAAAACATCATGACATATTCATTTTTATTTTCAATTTGAACAATGATTAAGAAAAGATCATAAACTACTTATATTTTATTTAATGGGCTTAGGATGTTAATCAAATTGATAACTACTTACAACACATGTTCTAAAATTATAACCACGTGCACAAGTGTCTGAGTGGAGCAGAAGAATCATGTGCTTCTGAATTTCAAGTTAACATATGCTTACCCCATACAGTTGGCCCTCTGGGTCCAACTGTGAATGGAAAAATTGTTTAACTGTGTCAGTGCTGAACATGACAGACTTTTTTTTCCCCTCGTCATTAATCCCCTAAACACAGCATAACAACTATTTGCATAGCATTTACATTGTATTGTGTATTGCAAGTAATCTGGAGATGACTTAAAGTACACAAGAAGATGTACATAGGTTTTATGCAGATACTATCATTTTATATAAGAGACAAGAGCATCCACAGGTTTTCATATGACAGGGGCAATCCTGGACCCAATTCCTCCCAGATACCAAGGAATAGACAACTGTGTCATTTGTCTTGGTTTCTGCTGTTCTTCCTTTGCAAAGGTGAGGGGTGAATTTGAGGAGAAAAATACCCATGACATGATGAAGATTTGGGCTTATTTTATCTTCTATTTGGTGCAGGGTCTCAGGTCTAATTCCTAAGTCCTTGATCCATTTCGAGTTGAGTTCTGTGCAAGGCAAGAGATAGAGGTTTGATTTCATTTTAATGCATATGGATTTCCAGTTTTCTCAGCACCATTTGTTGAATAGGCTATCTTTTCTCCATTGTATGTTTTTGACTCCTTTGTCAAGTATGAGGTAACTGTATTTATGTGGATTTGTCTCTGTCTCTTCTATTCTGTGCCATTGTTCTGCCTGTCTATTTTGGTGCCAATTCCATGCTGTTTTTGTTACTATTGCTCTGTAGTATAGTTTAAGGTGTGGTATACAGGCAATTAATAAATATATGGAAAAGTGCTCAACATCTCCAGTAATTAGAGAAATGCAAATTAAAACTACTCTAAGATTTCATCTTACTCCAATTAGAATGGTTATTACCAAGAATGCAATAATAGATGTTGGTGTGGATGTGGGGGAAAAGGCAAAGTGGTACATTTTTGGTGGACTTGCAAATTGGTGCAGCCATTCTGGAAAGCAGTATGGAGATTCCTCAGAAAATTTGGAATGAACCCACCTTTTGACCCAGTTATCCCATTCCTCAGTGTATACCCAAAGGACTTAAAATCATACTACAGTAATGCAGCCACATCAATGTTTATAGCAGCTCAATTCACAATAGCCAGATTGTGGAACCAACCTAGATGCCCATCAACAGATGAATGGATAAAGAAACTGTGATATATATATATATATATATATATATATACACACACACACACACACACACACACACACACAATGGAATATTATTCAGCTATAAAGAAGAATAATATCATGGTATCTGCAAACAAATGGATGGAATTGGAGAATATCATGGTAAATGAAATAAGCCAATCGCAAAAAACCAAAGACTAAATGTTTTCCCTGATAAGCGGATGATGATACATAATGGGGGTTTGGGATGGGGGCAGTGAGAGAAGAATGGAGGACTTTTAGATTAGGTAGAGGGAATGAGAGGGAGGAGAGGGTTGGATATGAAAATGGTGAATGAGACAGACATCATTACTCTATGTACATATATGATTACATGAATGGTGTGAATCTATATTGTGCACAAACATGGAAATATAAAGTTGTACCCCATTTGTGTACAGTGAATCAAAATGCAGTCTGTAAAAATAAAATAATAATAATAAATGCCCAAGACATGCAAGTGTAGCAAAAGAGTGACCCACCCTAAGCACATGCAGAGATAGAGGGGCCCACCCTGTGAACCCACTGTGGCTTGGAGATGAGGCTGGACTATCTCCAGGCACACCAAGATAGCTACTTCCTCCCTGTGCTTACACAAACTTGAGCCCTCCTCTTGCCTCTGCTAATTCCAGCCTGCTGCAGCCCAGAAAGTAGAGGAAGCCCTGTGTCAGCCTTCTCTACAGCTATTTGCAGTTTCTCCATTATACTGGAGATTAGTGTCACCTGCCTATTCTGGGCCCAGAAAGATGATTGCACTAGGCCTGTCCCTAGCATTTGTGGGGCCTAGGGCAAAAAGCAAAAGGAAGGTATCAAATATCTAATGGTTTAAAAGCCATTTTTTAAAAAAGAAAGCTATGTCCTAGGTCCAGGCCCTGCTCCCATTCCAGTATCCCAGAGCCATCTCTGCAAAGATTGCCCTTGTGATCAATAGGCTGAGCAAGCCAGCCCTGAGCCAGCCCTGAGCCAGCCCTGTTCCTTGAGAATGTGGTGGTCTATACTCAGGGCTCTTGGGTGATGACTAAATGAATGCCCTTGGCCAAATCCATGATGGAAACTCACCTGGCCAATCTCCCTAGGGACACTGTACAGAAAGACTCCTCACCTCCCTGTTTCATCTGTCTAACCACCATTCTCAAACCTTCTAGAACCATATCACATGGACAGAGTAAGGGAAGGAGACACTGTTATCTGGGAACCTGGTCTGCCCAGTGCCCTCCACTCCAGAAACCTTGGGTGCCGTGGTGTAACCTCCTTTAAGCAAGAGTAGCAGTTCTTTCTGTGGTTTCTTTGGACCCAGACTCTGAATTTTTACTTCTGTATGTATCCCATTCTGATCATTTTTATTTGCTCAGTTAGTTATAGAACTCTTAGTAGACCACAAAGAGAGAAGTATTTGTGTTTCATTGTTCCTAATATACTGGTCCTTCTAAAGCAAACCAGAGCAGGGAACCCTATTGCCCAGGCCTAGTAGTACTGCCCATTCCAGTGAATCTCATAAAAACATCCAACTGTGAGCAGAGATTTTTGCAGGAGAGGAAACTTGTAGCCAAGTAAGGCCCAGTATTATCTTGGACAATGGAATAGAAAAATAACTGGAAAACAATACCATCACAAGGTTGGCATGCTTCAGCCTAGAAGCCTGTGTTTCAGAAGTTCACCAGGGTAGACAAGCTGCTAAGTCATGGTTGTGACTGGCCAGAAGCAAGCAGCAATTAGAACCAATATAAACTGAGTTCAACTTTGATTTGTATTCCTAATCTACTCTGGGTCCCTCAGCCTCCACTCCTGTCTACCAACGCTGCCACTGACAGGATGTGACTCACATGAGTCCAAGAAGGAAAGAAGTGGGCAGCAGGGACTATGTGGGCAAGGCCTGTTTCAAAGGCACCAATTATCTTTCCTCTGCACTCAAAGAAGCTAATTCTCAGCCTGATTACAGGTCATCCTGAATTGCTCACAAACTGTTGAGATTTCACAAATAGCTTTCACATTTTGCTCTAGAAACACATCCTCAATCAGTAGCTCCTTACCAAAACATGAGGCATGATATACAGATTTGGACATTAAAATCTCAATGGAACCATGCAGGAGTTTGCTATCTGCTGTTCCCAAATGGGATTACCAGAATGAGATGCCAAGGAGAGTGCTCAGGACCAGGAGCAAAGACACAGCACATCTGTTAGCTCTGTCTTCATTGTTAAGATGGGGTTGATGGTATTTGGTCTACCTGAGAGCCTCCTAGCTTCCCATACAAACTGATAAGTAGAAAAGGACCTGGAAAAAAATGGTGGGTTCAAGATACACGCATTGCCACTCAGCTGTCCGCCAGAGAGACTGCTTCCTTGGGAGTCATGAGGTCCACCCAACACCCCTCTTCTACTCCTTATCTCTGTCACTGCTCCATGTTCATCAACACCTTTTCCTTCTGGCTCAATCTTCCTTCTGTGGGAATAAAAACAAAGACCAACCAAATAAGAGAAATAAAATCTATTTATTTTGAACTTTGCTAGAGAAAGGGAGTTAGATATTATTGTGCTGTGACAGAGACCAAAACACAGGCAAAAGAACGGAAATCCTTTATAGTGGACAATGTGAATGGCTTCATGTGTGTTTTGATAGGAGGTTTTTGGCATCAGGAAGTTATAGGTGAACCAACTGAAGGGTAATCCTATGGGATTGGTTAGGGGTATACATTTGGCTTTCTCTAATTAGTCCAAAGTTGGAAAAAGAGACAAAAATTAGAGACTCTATCAGTTATTAATCAAGTAGTGACCATGTGGAGCTGATTATTACAGAAGTTATTTAACTTCCTGGATTGTCACTAGAGATAGTAACTTGAATTCTTACGATTCCAACTTATGGCAAGGTTCCTGGATTGCTTATTGTAGATAAAGGACTGATTTCCTGGGAAGGTTGATGCATTCCATGGGTCAAGGTTATATGATCTGACTATTTGTATATTTAGTTTTATTTCCCATTGTTAATCTGACTCCTTTCCAGGGAAAGTTAATATTTAATGACCACCTCTACTCTCTCAATTCCTCAACATGGTCAGTAAGTTGACCAAGGAACAGCCAGAGTTCTTTATTTTTTTATTATATTATATTATTTATTTATTTATTTATTTATTTTTACAGATCGCATTTTGATTCATTGTACACAAATGGGTACTTCATTTCATTTCTGTGGTTGTACATGATGTAGATTCATACCACGCATGTAATCATAAATATACATGGGGTAACGATGTCTGTCTCATTCCACTATTTTTCATACCCCCTCCCTCTCATTTCCTTCTACATAATTTAAAGTTCCTCTATTCTTCTCTCACTCCTCCCTACCCCTATTACATATCATCATCCACTTATCAGGGAAAACATTTAACCTTTGGTTTTTTGGGATTGACTTATTTCACTTAGCATGATATTCTCCAATTCCATCCATTTATTTGCAAATGCCATAATTTCATTCTTCTTTATGGCTCAATAATATTCCATTGTGTATATATAACACAGTTTCTTTATCAATTCATCTGTTGAAGGGCATCTAGGTTGGTTCCACAATCTAGCTATTGTGAATTGAGCTGCTATAAACATTGATGTGGCTGTGTTACTGTAGTATGCTAATTTTAAGTCCATTGGGTATATACTGAGGAGTAGGATAACTGGGTCAAAATCTGTGTCCATTCCAAGTTTTCTGAGAAATCTCCACACTGCTTTCCAGAGTGGCTGCACCAATTTACAACTCCATCAACAATGTAAAAGTGTGTTTGAAGAGGATTAGGCTACTTCTATTTTTAGAGGATCCCAATATATTAAAAAATTAAGGAATGTCACAGCAAAGTTAACTTGTGGTGTTGCTGGCTCTTTGCGGTTCCAAAGTCCATGGATATTTTTCACTGCCTGCAGCAACAACTTGCACGGGTCTTATGGGTGGTGGAGTGGAAACTGAGGCACCTCTATCTTTCTCTTTGGTGCACTGCTTTCTTGCTTGTTTATAGAGGATAGAGGAAATGAGGTTTACTTGCTTTGAGAGGAGAGAGAGAGAGAGAGACCCTGCTTATCAGAGAGAAAGAAACTTTGCTTAAGAGAGAAACTTTGAAAGAAAGACAGGCTTTTCTTAGAGCTTAGAAGGAGAGAGGCCTGCCATGCCTTAAAGTCCTGCATCCTGTGAACTAAGGGTGTGTCTACCTAAGGTGCCCTTGTGATGCGTCTCAGTTCTCCGTTCCGCAATCTGCCTTCCGCAGCTACCCCTACTCGCTGCTGTGTCTTTCCCTCTGGTTGCTTCTAATGGCTGCTATCTCTCTGTCTCGCTCCGCCTATGCTTATATCACCTCCAGGAGGGGGAGAGCAGGGCCACGCCTCTTATGCAAAGATTAGGCAAGACGCTCTAGCAGGCAATTAGTGCTCGAGAACACATGTGCATACATTGTGTGCATGGACGAGAAAATCACCTGAGTGTGCTTATGTCTATTAACCTCCTCACTGCTGATGTGATCAGGCACCATCCTGGCACCGCCAACATGGCACAGCCCCCAACATTGTGGTAAATTTTAAATTTTTATATAAATAGGTTTATACACACACACACACACACACACACACACACACACACCCAACCAACTGCATTTGGGGTAAACAGCAAAAGTTCAGACACGAAGCCCTTCCTGAAGTGATCAGCCTTGGAATAACGTGTAATTGTAATGGTGCTGAAGGGAACATGCAGACCCAACCTAAAGACTTGGGGAAGTTCAACATCTAATGGCAGCTCTTCTTACCCATTCCTGTGGATGATCTATTGCTGCAGTTGTGGGCTTGGTTGGTGCCATAGCTAGAAAAATTCAGATATTAGAACACAGCCCCATCGGTACAGGAAAGATCATCTGCCTCTATTGTATTCAACTTTTGTAGCCGATTACATTGAGAGGATGGTAGAACTGTAGGGTAAGACCACATCCTGTGGGGAGTGTATGTGAACACCCCTAGGCCCAACCCCCCAGGGGGGAGCAGACATTGACATGAACTTTAGGAAGCCTGCAGGAAAAGCTCTACTTGAAGCTAGACCAGCTCTTTCAGAAGTTTTAGGAGTACACTACGCTCCTGTTTCCCAAAGCTCCTCTCTACCCTCACTTCATTCACTTAAGATGACCACCATCAGTGCCCACTTGTAGAAAAAGCTCAAATGTCAGCTCTGTACACATTTGTATGGAAGAGTTAAGTCAACAAAACTCTTTATCAAAGAGGGAAGGGCAAGAGGATAAAAAAAAGTACATTGAATACCTCTTTCAGGTCATATACCAGCACTTGCATTCTAAGTTTATTTTTCATTACAGTGTTGAATGCTGTCTAAATTAGTAGGTTAAGTCATATGAAGTTGTTACATTCATAGGCCAAAAACTATTACACTATGGTAATATGTTTGAATATAATCATTTCATATGATTC
This sequence comes from Sciurus vulgaris, assembly GCF_902686455.1. Classification (NCBI taxonomy): domain Eukaryota; kingdom Metazoa; phylum Chordata; class Mammalia; order Rodentia; family Sciuridae; genus Sciurus; species Sciurus vulgaris. The sequence continues at coordinate 143,386,054 of NC_136466.1, forward strand.
AATCTAAAATTTCAGGCACTATGGAGTAGGTAAATATGGGATTTTATAATTCGTCTTAACCTGCTTTTCATTACCATAATGAAATCACTGAGGCTGGATAACTGATAAAGAAGAAAGGTTTATTTTGGCTTACAGTTCTAGAGATCTAGTGTTGGGGACTACATCCAGTGACAGACTTCTTGCTGGTAGAGTCTGGAGGTGGATGAGGGCATCATAATTTAAAAGATAGAAAAGACAGGGAGTATGTGGATGTGTGTCCGTTGGTGTCTCTCTCTCTTCCTATTAAGCTTCCAGGATTCCTGGAGGCCTTACCTTGATGACCTTATCTAATTCTAATCACTTCCCTAAGTCCCCACCTCTATACATTATAGTCAGATTAAGCTCCTACTTTCTTAATACCTCCCAGTGGAGGTTAAATATTAACACATGAACACTTGGAGGATACATTCAAACAATATCCAAACTATAGCAGAAGCTAAGGAACAGAGATTGACCCAAATCCAAAAGGCCTGATCAAATAGTGGGCAGCCCTGGTGGACAGCAAGCAGGCTAGGGAGGGAATTTAGTAATTCTCCAATTAATTGATGATAAATGATGGATCTTTGCACTTTCAAGTCCTTCTCCCTGGAATTCTTTTCCTCCAAATATACACATTACTTCTCCTCTCACATTCTTCAGAATTTCATTCCGGTCTCACCTTCTCAGTGACACCTACCTCATTACCCTACTTAAAATCACGGTCCTTCCCTCACCCTTAAGATACTGTGACCCCTTTCCTGCATTGTTTTCTCATAGCACCTATTTTTGTTTATTTTCTGGCCCACCCCACTCAAGTGTAGACCCCGAGTGCTGGGGTCATTGTTCTATGTCCCCAGTGCATAGAAGGCTGCCTGGCAGAAAGTAAATATTTCTTGAGTGAATAAACCGTGATGAAAACCTGAGCAGCTCTTCTAGGTTTCTGCGGAAACGGACCTGATATGAACAGAACGGTGTGTGGCAACAGTGGCTAAGAACTTGCCTCTTGATTAATAACATGAAATCACCATCAGCACCACTTTCATTGAACATACCCAGCCCTGTGCTCACTCCCTGAGCTCTACACACCTGTCCTCTCCAGGTCTCTGTGAGGGGGTTGTATTTCTAGCAACCTTTTTGTTTGTTTGTTTGTTTTTGTGGTACTGGGCATCAGACCTAAGTCCTCATGCATGCTAAGCAATCATTCCACCACTGAGCTACATCCCCCTCCCTTTAAAGGTTTTACAAGCTCCCAAGACTGGTTTTGAACTTGCAATCCTTCTACCTCAGCCCCCCTAGGTTCACAAGCCAATGAACCTAGCTTCTAGCTGCATTTTAAGAAGGGAGGAGACTCAGCTACCAAGAGGTTGGGCCCACCCAATCTGTTAGCAGGACAAGTCTCTGAGGGGTCACCTAGGGACAGTGGCATAGGGAAGAAAGTTTGGCATCAAGCAGGATTGTCTTAGGAAGGTCAATCCCTGTTTGGAGCATCCACATGGAAGGTGACTTAAAGCACTGACCACTGGCACTTCCTACCCCTGCCACTGCATTGAAAACCTTTTTGCAGATTTTACAAAGAGCTGAGAGTAAGCCTGTTATTAAAGCATGTCCTTCTTCCCCTTTGTTCTACCATCTTCACCTGGGCTACTCTGTTACCAGCTGTCCACAATAAGTCTAGATGAGTCATGTCAAACCAGGCCAGGACCCATGCCCAAGGTTTGCCGTTCCAAAGAAATTATAACAATTACATCTAAATGGATAGAGCTACCCTTCACCTGATAGGTTGCTGAGGGGTAATAAAGATATCCTGGAATGAATCATCATGTGTTCACAGTTCTGAGTGATTCTCATGGTAACTCTCCCACCTACTACTGGGAAGAATATGTCACAGGATGTTTCTAGCATTTAGCTTTTAAGTGAGGTGACCATTGATGATGAAGCTACACAAGGGGACAGAGAAAGAAGAGCGAGACACTGCTGGCTTTCCCATTTGGAAGCTGAGCTCAAACCTTTTATAATGAACTACCACTAACACGCTGGCTTAAAACAAGGCATATTTGTTTCCCTGCAGTCTGTCAGTTAGGCGTTCCACACAGATCTCACTAGGTGAGACAAGGGCCTGTGCTCCTTCCAGGGGCTCCAGGGGAGAATCTGCTCCCTTGCCTGGTCTACCTCCTGAGGCTCCTGTGTTCCTTGGCTCCGCTGTTCTCCGTCTTCAGAGCCAACAAGGGTTGGTCAGGTTCTTCTCACATCGTGTCACTCTGGTCCTTTTCTGTCCCCTCGCTCCTGGGTTTTTAATGTAATGACCCTAATGATCACATTGGACTCATCTGGAAAATTCAAGGTAATCTCTCTTAATGCCACCTGATTTATGGTCTTAATCCCAACCTTAATTCCCCATGCAAACTAACATTGATTATGAGGTTGTTATGAACAATAGGACACAAGTATTTTTAAGGGGCCATTATTCTGCCTATCAGAAAAGATGAAGGTGCTGGAATGGACCCACCATTTGACCCAGCTATCCCACTCCTTGGCCTATACCCGAAGGACTTAAAAAAATCGGCCTACTACAGTGATGCAGCCACAGCAATGTTTATAGTTGCTCGCTTCACAATAGATTGTGGAGCCAACCAAGATGCCCTTCAATTGATAAATGAATAAAGAAACTGATATATATATACAATGGAATATTACTCAGTCATAAAGAAGAATAAAATTATGGTATTTGCAGGTAAATGGATGCAGTTGGAGAATATCATGCTAAGTGAGATAAGCCAATGCCAAAAGATCAAAGGCCAAATGATCTCTCTGATAAGTGGATGATGATATGTAATGGGTGGGAAGGAGGCAAGAATGGAGGAAGGATGGATTGGATAGAGGAAAAAGAGGGGTGGGGAGGTGGTGGGGGAAGGAAAAATAACAGAATGAGACAAACACCATTACCCTATGTACACGTATGATTACACAAATGGTACGACTCTACTTTGTGTACAACCAGAGAAACAACAGTTGTACCCCATTTGTACACAATGAATCAAAATTTTAAAAATGTGAATGATTTAAAAAAAAGAAGAAAAGATGAAGTTGCAAATGGCCTTACCATGCTTGTTAAAGAGTCTTACTTCAGCCTAAGGATAACAGGGGGCATTAAAGGTTTTAAGCACGTGAATGATGTGATTGTGCTAAAGGGCTATATTTCATGCTAAATGTTAGTATTCTTTTCTTTTATAGTTTGAAATAAAGACTGGGTGCTAGCCAAAGGAAATTCAAGCCTGGACCTGATGTTAGGTCCTGGAGAAAGGCCTGCAGAGAGTAGAGAACTGGAGAAATTGTAGGTGCAGAACTGAAGACTGATGCACAGTTCCCAGTTCCCAGCCTCTTGCTCACAAGCGGAGAGTCCACCCTCAGTGAGACAGTCCTGCCACAGACAGCTAGATCTCACTCACCTGCCTCACGGTGGAGCCAGGTTAGACTGGGAAGGTTTGTGAGGAAGTCAGAGAACTTTCTCCCGTGTTAGTTGGGCTTTCTGTTTCCGTAATAAAGACATCAAATAATCAACTGGAAAGGAGGAAGGGCTTATTTTGACTCAAAGTTTTGGAGATTTCAGCCCATGGCCAGTTGACCCTGTTGCTTTTGGGCCTGTGGCAAGGCAATACATCATGGCAGGAGTGTGTAATGGAGGAAATTTTCTGCTCCTCTCATAGTGGCTGGGAAGTAGAGAGAGCAGAAGAGACCAAAGTCCTACAGTCCTACAGTCCCCTTCAGGGTGTGCCCCAGTGCCCAAAGACCTCCACTAAGCCTCACCTCTTAAAAGTTGCCAACACCTTCGGATAATACCATGCTGGGGAGCAAGTCTAACATGTGGTCCTTAGGAGAACATTCCAGATACAACCTGTACCACTCCTTAGTGGGAACACACACACTCATCCTGGTCTTCCATTTCCCCAACTTGAATAAACTCCTGTTCCACGCCCAGGCTCCTTTTGATGAGCCAGTTCAGGAAATAAATCACATAAACCTGCTCACTTCTTTATCTGTTTTATCATAGAGAAGATACTTCCCAAATCCTTTAGTTCTTATTCAAGTCACAAAAATAAAATTGTGTTGGAGACATTTTATTCTCTTCCTATCAGATACTTCACTTCAAAAGGGCAGCTTTTGCCCAGTATGGTGGTGAACATCTGAAATCTCAGCAACTAGGGAGGCTAAGGCAGGAGGATTGCAAGTTCCAAGCTAGCCTCAGCAACTTAATGAGACCCTTTCTCAAAATAAAAAATAAAAAGGGCTGGGAATGTGGTTCAGGGGTTAAATGCTCCTGGGTTCAATCCCTGGAACCAAAAATAAAAATAAATAAGAAATAGCTGGGCATAATGGTGCATTACCTTTAATCCCAGTGGCTTGGGAGACTGAGGCAGAAGGATTACAAGTTTGAGAACAGCCTCAGCAATTTAGCAAGGTTCTAGGCAACTTAGTGATATTCTGTCTCAAAATAAAAAATAAAAAGGGCTTGAGAATGTTGCCTAGTGATTAAGCACCCCTGGGTTCAATCCCTGGTACCAAAAAGCAAAAATAAAAGGGGATCTTTCTATAAATAAGGTCTTATTAACAGTCAAATTTCCCTTCTAAATAATATATTCAGGGAGCTGGAGAATTGAAAGCATCTCTTTTAACTGCTTTGGTTAAAAGCAATTAGCACCATTGTTCTGCTAGCCATTTTGTTATAGTGTTTTTACAGAAAAAAAAAAATAAAAATCTTTTGAATGTTCTCCTCCCTTTCTTCTGGATAAAGGTTATAAGGTTAATATTAAACAACATGGGTCCTTGCACTCTCAGGCTCCACCATCCCCAGAGTTAGTGGTTGAGACCCCACCTCTGGTTTTTGAGTTTACCCGTACCTTCCACTTGTCCTGAATGACATGGATCCTCTGGTCCATCTCTGACTCCGTCCCACACCTTTGACTGCATCTTCTCATTTGCACTAGGCTGCTCTCTATTCCCTGCTGCTCATTATTTCCCTCCATTTTTTTCTATTATTTTTAATTTGATAACAAGAAATACAGAGATAGAGAAAACAGCCCATATAATTTATGCTTTGAAGATTTTATTGACATGTGACCAAACAATTAATTTTGAAATTATCAATTGACAAAAACTGTGTGATTTTTCTTGTGTGTAAATGTTTAAGTAAATGTATGAGGTTACCTTTGATTAGCTCGTTGGAGGAGAGTAAGATGGCCAACAGCGGCACTCAATGCTTGCCTTCTCCTCCACGAAGAACCAGAACAACAGACTAAGAGCTGCACTTTGAGGTGAGTGGCACTGAAACCCAACAAAGGAGAGATAGGAACCTGATGGCACGGAACGCGGAGTAAAGCACAAGGACAAGCTTGAGGTTCTCCTAGCCTGGCTTGGAGAAGCCCTGACTGCCGGGAAGGGTGCAAGATAGACTGCTAGCAGGACCCTTGCGGTTGATAGCAGCAACTTTGCCACAGACACTGGCAGGCAACCTTAGTTACAGGAGGGACTGGATTAGAGCTCATCTAAGGAGGCTTCCGGAATCAGTTGCATAGCTTTGTTCCAGAGAAGGAGCAGGTACTGTCTCTCCATCAACTCTCTCTCCCCAGATTCCCCATGAGTCTCTCCCCAGACTCCAGACTGCTGCAGTGGAGGTAGCACATTCGAGGCGGAGTATTTTTTATAATATGTGGAAGATAGTCCAAAATAAGAGAAAAAAATAAAAAAAATAAAAGGAAAAAAAGGAGAACTTCAATCACAATTGAAAGAAAGATCAGAGGAATAGAGGAAGGGGATTCAGGGGGAGGGAGGAGGGATGGGATAAGGGAAGAACAGTGGAATAAATCTGACCTCTTTCCTAAGAACATATGTGAATATCCCACAGTGGACTTCATTATTATGTGTATCGCAAGGCACTAATTAAATATATACATATATTTTCTTTTACAAATAAGGAAATAGAAGGATCATTAGTGTAGGGAATGGAATGGGGGAGAGAGGAAGGAAGGGAAAAGAGAAGTACTGAGGACTGAATTAGAGCAAATTATATTCCATCCTTTAATAATCATGTGAAAATGAATCCTAATATTATGTAAAACTAAAAGGAAGAAATAAACACAAACACACAAAAGATCGTTCACCATGATCAAGCAAGATTTATCTCACAAATGGAAGGGTGCTTCAGCCTACTCAAAGCAATAAACATATGACATCATTGTCATATATTTCTTCCTGATCTCAAGACATACTGCAGAGTCAAAGTTACCAAAGCAGCATGGTATCAGAATAGAAACAGGCACAGAGAACAAAGGAACATAAGGTAGTGCCCAGAAACAAATTCTCAGGTCGACAGCCCACTGATTCTCAACAAAGGTGCTAAAAACACCTTTGGAGTGAAAGGATATTGGAGAAAAGAAACTCTCTGCAATATATGGTGCATTGAAAACCAGATCTCTATACACAAAAGATTGAAACTTAACGCCTCTCTCATCCTATACAAAAAATAAATGTGTCTGCCTAGATCATCCTTCTTGCTCTGTTTCCCAGAATGCCATGATCTGAGTACCCTGCTGAGAGATGTTCCATCTCAGTTCAGGTCTAGAATGATGTAACTCGTCCACCACAGACTGAACCTCTGAAACTATGAGCCCAAATAAACTTTTCCTCCTCCTTCCTGAGTTGTTCTTGTCTGGTCCTTTGGTCATAGCCAACAAAAGTTGACTAACACAGCTGTCATAAGTGGAAGCTAAAAACTGTTGATCTGAATATTGAATAGTGATAACTAGAGGTTGGGAAGTGTTAAGTGATAAAGACAGGCTGGATAATGGGTATTGACATTCCATTAACTAAAAGGAATAATTTATCCCTCAGCACAGAGAGATAACTATAGTTTAAAATAACTCACCATATGCTTTTTTGAATCTAGAAGAGAGGAACTTGAAGGCTCCAAACAAAAAGAAATTGATAAAGAAAGGGAAATGGTAATTTCCCTGATCTGGTCAGTGTATGCTACATGAATGTTTTGAAATATCACACTGACTATCACTAATACCTACAATTAATAAATGTGAATCAAGGGCTGGGGAGATAGCTCAATCGGTAGAGTGCTTGCCTTGCAAGCACAAGGCTCTGGGTTCGATCCCCAGCACTGCAAAAATAAATAAAATAAAATAAATGTGAATCAAAATAAAATACTTAAAAAAATTAGAACCTTGCATAATTCTAAACATTTGATTTGAAGAATTAGAGAAACGTTTTGCAAAATGTTATATATTTTGATACAATTTTAGCCCACAAAGTTTCTCAACAATTATAGTTTCATTGCCAATGGTTCTCTGTAGTAAATAAACTAATCAACTTTGTCATATTTAATGCCTCTAGTCTTGGATTCCATATCCTCTGTCATTGTGGAGGTTTAGTAAAGTCTCCATCAATGGTCTTAGGGCTTCAACTAAAAGAGTCTGACAGAACAGATACTCTGATTTCTGAGCTAGGTCACAAAAATCCATGCAGCATGTTTCTTAAAATGTTTGCTTTAGGAACTCTCCATCTTATAACCAACCATTCTACTGCCGAAGCCCAAGCCATATGGGGAGACCATACATCTGTTCACCAGTAGACAATCCTGGTTCATCCCAGCCTCTCAGACATGTAAGCCTATGTTCTGCAGGTGGCTGGTCCCAGTGTATGAATTACTTGCAGTCATTCAGATCTGAATGCTTATGCCTCCTCAAAATTCATATATTTGGATTTTTGGGGGGAGGCAGTTCGATCATAAAGGTGAAACTCTCAGGAATGGAATTGATTCCTTTACAAAAAGAGATCAGAGTGCTAGCTGTGCTCTTTTTGCAATTAGGATTCCAAGAAAGCCTGAAAGAAGCACCTCCCCAGAACCAACTATACTGGTAGCCTGATTTAGACTTCTAAATTTCTCTCATTGATAAACCAACCAGCTTATAGCATTTTGTTTCAAAAGCCTGAACAGACAAAGAAATAAGATCTTTCCATGGCTGGGAAGACATCACAGAAAAAATATGAGTCAGAATCTGTTCTCCTTTACAATTCCTGAACATTGGATCTGCAAAAGTATTTGCTGTTTATGCTGCTAAGTTTGGGTGGTTTGTTATGCATTAATGGTAACCCTTATAGTCACTAATCTCTGGGACCCTGCTTGAATTCATTCTCCACCTGTCCTAAAAATACCATCTGTGCTTCCCAGATTCCAACAGTAACTTATGCTACTGTTACATCTGCAGTGATGGGTGGTAAGGTGGTCATGGACATACAGCCAGACAGTGCAGGTGGGCGTGGGGTAGCCCTTGACCTTTCACCGTGTTCTACTCTCAGAGAGGATATAATCAATATAGGTAAAATTACTTCTAAGTTCAAGAATTGTTAAATAGCATGGAAACCATTAATTACTTGAAGGTTATAAGAACTTTCTTTCATACTCCAGAGGGCCAATTTTCATTGAGATTTATGATTTTTTTCTTTTCCCTGGCTCTTTAGAGTCTTTTAGACTCATTTCTCTTTTTTTAATCAATGGTAGTATTTTAAATGTTCTTTCAATACTATTCAACTAGATATTAAAACATCATTATCATAGAATTTTATATAACAAATTCTTATAAACTACACTTTCTTGTTCTCAATATTTTATTTAAACACTTGTTTTATTTATATAAAGAATTCATTATTTTATTTTTTTCAGATAACTTTTTATAAATGTTGTTTTGAAAATTATTCATTCAGTTTGTCGAGTGCATGTGTTTATGTGTGTGTGCATGCTTTTTTAAACTATTTTTTAATTAAAAATCATAAATTTACATAGGGCAATGTTGTTTGATTCATTATGTTATTTTTTCCCTTCCCACCACCCCTCCCACCCCTCTTTTCCCTCTATACAGTCCTTCCTTCCTCCATTCTTACCACTGTTCTTATCCCTAACCGTAAACCCAACCCTAACCCTAACGCTAACCCCTCCTACCCCCTATTATATGTCCTCATCCACTTATCAGTGAGATCATTCATCCTTTAGTTTTTTGAGATTGGCTTATCTCACTTAGCATGATATCCTCCAATTTCATCCATTTGCCTGAAAATGCCATAATTTTATCATTCTTCATGGTGGAGTAATATTCCATTATATATATATACCACTGTTTCTTTATCCATTCATCAACTGAAGGGCATCTAGGTTGGTTCCACAATCTGGCTATAATGAATTGAGCAGCTATGAACATTGATGTGACTGTATCTCTGTAGTATGCTGATTTTAAGTCCTTTGGGTATAGGCCAAGGAGTGGGATAGCTGGGTCAAACGGTGGTTTCATTCCAAGCTTTCTGAGGAATCTCCATACTGCTTTCCAGAGTGGCTGCACAAATTTGCAACCCCACCAGCAATGTATGAGTGTACGTTTTTCCCCACATCCTCGCCAACACCTATTGTTGCTTTTGTGTTCTTGATAATCACTATTCTAATAGGGGTGAGATGAAAAATTAGTGTAGTTTTGATTTGCATTTCTCTTATTACTAGAGATGTTGAACATTTTTTCATATATCTATTGATTACTTGTACATCTTCTGTGAAGTGTCTGTTCATTCCTTAGCCCATTTGTTGATTGGATTATTTGTATTCTTGGTGTAGAGTTTTTTGAGTTCTTTATAGATTTTGGAAATTAGTGAACTATCTGAAGTATGAGTGGCAAAGATATTCTCCCACTCTGTAGGCTCTCTCTTCACATTACTGATAGTTTCCTTTGCTGAGAGAAAGCTTTTTAGTTTGAATCTATCCCAGTGGTTGATTCTTGCTTTTATTTCTTGTGCTATGGGAGTCCTGTTAAGGAAGTCTGCTCCTAAGCCAACAAGTTGAAGGTTTGGACCTACTTTTTCTTCTATATGATGCAGGGTCTCTGGTCTGATTCCGAGGTCCTTGATCCATTTTGAGTTGAGTTTTGGGCAGGGTGAGAGATAGGGATTTAGTTTTATTCTGTTGCATATGAATTTCCAGTTTTCCCAGCACCATTTGTTGAAGAGGCTATCTTTTCTCCATTGCATATTTTTGGCACCTTTGTCTAGTATGAGAAAATTGTATTTATTTGGGTTTGTGTCTGTGTCCTCTATTCTGTACCATTGATCTGTCTATTTTGGTACCAATACCATGCCGTTTTTGTTACTATTGCTTTGTAATAGAGTTGAAGATCTGGTATTGCGATACCCCCTGCTTCACTCTTACTACTGAGGATGCTTTAGATATTCTGGGTTTTTTATTCTTCCAGATGAATTTCATAATTGCTTGCTCTATTTCTGTAAGGTACATCATTGGGATTTTAATTGGAATTGCATTGAATCTGTATAGTACTTTAGGTAGTATGGCCATTTTGACAATATTAATTCTACTTATCCAAGAACATGGGAGATCTTTCCATCTTCTAAGGTTTTCTTTAATTTCTTTCTTTAGTGTTCTGTAGTTCTCATTGTAGAGGTCTTTCACCTCTTTTGTGAGATTGATTCCCAAGTATTTTATTTTTTTCGATGCTATTGTGAATGGGGTAAGTTTTCCTAATTTCTCTTTCTGAAGATTCATCACTTATGTATAAAAATGCATTGGATTTATGAGCATTGATCTTGTAACCTGCTACTTTACTGAATTCACTTATGAGTTCTAAGAGTTTTCTGGTGGAATTTCCAGGTTCCTCTAAATATATAATCATGTCATCAGCGAACAGGGATAGTTTGAGTTCTTCTTTTCCAATTCGTATCCCTTTAATTTCTTTGGTTTGTCTAATTGCTCTGGCTAGAATCTCAAGAACAATGTTGAATAGAAGTGGTGAAAGAGGGCATCCCTGCCTTGTTCCAGTTTTTAGGGGGAATGCTTTCAGTTTTTCACCATTTAGAATGATATTGGCCATGGGCTTAGCGTAGATGGCCTTTACAATGTTAAGGAATGTTGCCACTACCCCAATTTTCTCTAGTGTTTTGAGCATGAAGGGATGCTGTATTTTATCAAATGCTTTTTCTGCATCTATTGAAATAATCATGTGATTCTTAACTTTTAGTCTGTTGATATGGTGATTGACATTTATTGATTTCCGGATGTTGAACCAACCTTGCATTCTTGGGATAAAACCCACTTGATCATGGTGCACTATCTTTTTAATATATTTTTGGATGCGATTTGCTAAAATTTTGTTGAGAATTTTTGCGTCGATATTCATTAAGGATATCGGTCTGAAATTTTCTTTCCTGGATGTGTCTCTGGTTTACGTATCAGGGTAATATTGGCTTCATAGAATGAGTTTGGGAGGGTTCCCTCCTCTTCTATTTCATGGAATACTTTGAGGAGTATTGGAATGAGCTCTTTTTTAAAGGTTTTGTAGAACTCGGCTGAGAACCTATCTGGTCCCGGACTTTTCTTTGTTGGTAGGCTTTTGATGACCTCTTCTATTTCATTGCTTGAAATTGATTTATTTAAGTTGTTTATGTCCTCCTCGTTCAGTTTAGGTAATTTATATGTCTCTAGAAACTTGTTGATGTCTTCGAGGTTTTCTGTTTTGTTGGAGTATAGATTTTCAAAATAGCTTCTAATTATGTTTTGTATTTGTGTTTGTCACTCGTGTCTATTGTGATATTTCCTTGTTCATTCCGAATTTTAGTAATTTGAGTTTTCTCACTCTTTCTCTTTGTTAGTGTGGCTAAGGGTTTATCAATTTTGTTTATTTTTTTCAAAGAACCAACTATTTATTTTGTTAATTTTTCCAATTGTTTCTTTTGTTTCAATTTGGTTGATTTCGGCTCTGATTTTAACTATTTCCTGTCTTCTACCACTTTTGGTGTTGGTCTGCTCTTCTTTTTCTAGGGCTTTGAGCTGTAGTGTTAAGTCGTTTATTTGCTGATTTCTACTTCTTTTGTTGAATGCACCCCATGAAATAGATCTTCCTCTCAGTACTGCTTTCATAGTGTCCCAGAGATTTTGATATGATGTGTCTTTGTTCTCATTTACTTCCAAGAATTTTTTTATTTCCCTCCTGATGTCTTCTGTTATCCATTCATCCTATAATAGTGTATTATTTAATCTCCAGGTATTGGAGAAGTTTCTGTTTTTTATTCTGTCATTTATTTCTAATTTCAATCCATTATGATATGATAGAGTACAAGGTAGTATCTCTATCTTCTTGTATTTGCTAACAGTAGCTTTGTGGCATAAGACATGGTCTATTTTAGAGAAGGATCCATGTGCTGCTGAGAAGAAAGTGTATTCGTTCTTTGGTGGATGGTACATTCTACATAAGTCGGTTAAGTCTAAATTGTTGGTTGTGCTATTGAGATCTATGGTTTCTTTATTCAATTTTTGTTTGGACAATCTATCCAGCGGTGAGAGAGGTGTGTTAAAATCACCTAGTATTATTGTGTTGTGGTCTATTTGATTTCTGGAATTGAGAAGGATTTGTTTGACGTACATGGATGAGCCAATGTTTGGGGCATAGATATTTATGATTGTTATGTCTTGCTGATTTATGCTTCCCTTAAGCAGTATGTAATGTCCTTCTTTATCCCTTCTGACTAGTTTTGGCTTGAAGTCCACATTATCTGAAATGAGGATGGATACTCCAGCATTTTTGCTGTGTCCATGTGCATGGTATGTTTTTTTCCCATCCTTTCACCTTTAGTCTATGGGTATCTCTTTCTATGAGATGAGTCTCTTGCAGGCAGCATATTGTTGGATTTTTCTTTTTAATCCAATCTGCCAGTCTATGTCTTTTGATTGATGAGTTCAGGCCATTAACATTCAGGGTTATTGTTGTGATATGATTTATATTCCCAGTCATTTGACTCATTTTTGTTTTTTTGACATGATTTGGTTTCTCCTTTATTTGGCTATTCCTTTAGGCTAGTTCCTCCCGTTGCTGATTTGCATCGTTGTTTTTCATCTCTTCCTCATGGAATATTTTGCTGATAATGTTCTGTAATGCCGGCTTTCTTTTTGTAAATTCCTTTAGCTTTTGTTTATCATAGAAGGATCTTATTTCATTGTCAAATCTGAAAGTAAGTTTTGCTGGGTATAAGATTCTTGGTTGGCATCCGTTTTATTTCAGGGCTTGGTAGTTGTTGTTCCAGGCCCTTCTAGCTTTTAGGGTCTGGATTGAAAAGTCTGCTGATATTCTTATTGGTTTCCCCCTGAATGTAATTTGATTCTTTTACTCACGGCCTTTAAAATTCTGTCTTTATTTTGTATGTTAGGTATTTTCATAATAATGTGACTTGGTGTGGGTCTGTTGTAATTTTGCATATTTGGAGTTGTACAAGCATCTTGTACTTGGTTTTCCATTTCATTCTTCAGATTTGGGAAATTTTCTGATATTATTTCATTGACTAGATTGTTCATTCCTTTGGTTTGTTTCTCTAAGCCTTCCTCAATCCCAATAATTCTTAAATTTGGCCTTTTCATGATATCCCATAATTCTTGTAGATTCTGTTTATGATTTCTTACCATCTTTTCTGTTTGGTCAACTTTGTTTTCAAGATTAAATATTTTGTCTTCAATATCTGAGGTTCTGTTCCAGGTGTTCTATCCTATTGGTTATGCTTTCTATGGAGTTTTTAACTTGGTTTATTGTTTCCTTCATTTGAAGGATTTCTGTTTGTTTTTTTTTTCAATATCTCTAACTCTTTATTGAAATGATCTCTTGCTTCCCATATTTGCTCCTTTAACTGTTGATTGGTGCAATCATTTAATGCCTGCATTTGCTCTTTCATGTCCTCCTTCAATGCCTGCATTTGCTCTTTCATCTCCTCGGTTGCTTCCCTGATTGTTTTAATTATGTACACTCTGAACTCCCTTTCTGACATTTCTTCTGCTGTGCTGTCATTGGGTGTTATTGATATAGCATCTAGGTTTGTTTGGGACATTTTCTTCCCTTGTTTTCTCATATTGGTCAGATGTCAGTGGGACTTTGTGATATTGCAGAGTTCTATTGGCTTATAGTGTCCCTGTAGATTTCCAGTGTATCATCTTCCTGCCTTCAGTAGCCTGAAGTCTTGGAGTAACTTGATAATGCAGTGTTTCCAAAGAAAGGTGCCCCTAGCCCGCTACTGGTTCCAGGACTTGGAGCTGGCTCTGTGTGGAAAGGCTCTCACTGGGTGGTCTGCTCCGAGAAGCTAGCCTGGAAAGGCGCTTCCCGCCAGAGGGAGACAGGCTGCTTGGGGAAGTCCCTGGCTGCCCTGTCCTTGTCCCTGAAGCAACCTGCAGGCAGGAACTCGCCGCGCTGGCTCAGGGACATGGAGCTTGGTTCTGTGCAGAAAGGCTCTCCCTGGGGGGTCTGCTCCGAGAAGCTGGAGAATCTGGCCCTGTGGGAGGAGCCCACCACCGGAGTGTGCAGGGCTGCCTGGGGAAGACTCTAGCTGCCCTGCCCTACTCTAATAAGCCGCCCAAATCTGGGCCTGCCACCCGGGCAGAGCTTCACCGGGTGGGGAAGACTCACCCCATGGCTCTATTTTAGTCCGAGTCTCTCAATGCCTCCCCTTCTTGAATCCTGGGTTCTGGAGGGACTGGAGATGCAGTCACCCTCTAGTCCGCCATCTTGGATCTCATTATTTTATTATTTCTATTATTTATGTGGTTTCCTGATTTTCTTCTCCTCTTACATTTAATAATTTGCATTTTAAAAAATAATTTGCATTGCTTATTTCCTTGGGATTATTTTACTATGCTTTATGATATCATTTTTTTTTTTTTTCATTATCTTACCTTCCCTACCCCACAAACAAATAAATCCAGTATTCTGACATGGCTCTTCTCTAATTTTTCTGTTATTGTTTAAGATTATTTTCAATATTTTTGCTTATATATTCTCTTTGTTTTGCATCAATTTTTCAAGGCTATATGAATGTTTGGGGAAAGTTATTTCTGAGCTTTTGCTCCACCAGCTCTGTAGATACGAAACCCAGGCTGAGTGCAGGAAGTTTGTTCTTGCTGGCTATACTTGGGGTTCTTGGATGACCTGCTGAAGCTGTAAATGTGTGTGGTCATGCACTGGGAATAAATGCCTCCTGTTACAGATCTGTTCGCCCAGGTGGTCACGGATCTTTGGGGGATAAATTGATGCTTACTTCGGATTGTTTATCACTTACCTCCTGGTGAGTGGCCTGGTGACACAAAGGTGTCCTTCTCAGGAGCCTTCCTTTGCAGTGATAGTAGTCTGAAGGAGCATCACAGCCTGAGATAGCCATCCTGCTTGAACTGGATATTTTCATGCCAACTTTTCTCCAAAATACTCTCAAATAATCTTTGCAGATTGAACACCACTGTGCTCCCAAGATATGAGTAGAGATCCTGAAGGATCACTTAATCCAATATTAAACCCAGAAGCACTCTTTCAAGAGAGTTTACACAGCTGTTTAATAGAACACATTGGCCTCAGACAATTGTTTAACATGAGACTGCTTTATAAATTAAGCACCAGAGAATGTTTGGAAAAGTAAAATAAGTTCCCAACACAGCTCACATCTCAAGACTAACACTTTACTGTTGCAGAATCAGTTTCTCAGGAATTGGACTGTTGTAACAGAGGACATTTGAGAATAACCTCAGGGGCTATCGAGAGGTGGCCAGAGTGGTAATACTGGAGCCAGAGAATACTCGAGATCACAGGGACAGAGTCAGCGTCACCACAGACATAGAGAAAAACATAGCAACAAAAATACAATGAACAGTGACAGAAAGAGTTAATTAAGCATCCTGGAATCCAGAACAAAGCCTTTTAGCAACTGAATGGATGAAACATGCCATTAATCTAGGTCTGATTGGGTTAAGGTTGGGGTAACCTTAGTGTCTGCAGGGAAAAGGGACGTCAAGGTCAAGGTCAAGAGCAATACTCTACTTGCCCCAGACTCCTCATTCTTAGCAGAACTTTGATTTCTCTAGAACTGTGTTGTCCATAGGCCACTAAACTTTTATGACTAAATATAAATCCATTAAGACTAAAAACAGTTTACAATTTAGTTCCTTAGTCTCACTAGCCACATTTTAAAGATTATATAGCCACAGGTGTTTAGTGGTTATTTTTGTGTGTACAGCACACAATGAAGATTACCACAATATAACATGTATTCTTTCCATTTTTCTTTTATTTTTAAATTATTGATGATTTCCACAAAATGTAAGTGCATACACAAAATGTTCTTTTCAAAGTTATTATTTATAAGAAATATTATAGCATTAAACAATGCTATAACACTTGTTGGCTATTCAAAGACATCCCTGTGGACTTTTTTGATTGTGCGTCACACAAAGATAAGGTATTTATATTATAGATGGGGGAAAATAGTACATGTGTTCAGTAAGCAGATAACAGAAAAGGTGGTTTTTCTGTGTAAATCATGAAATTGGGACAAATTTTTGGTCCATAAATAAAAGTGAAGGATAGCCTCTCATTTGTACAAAAGGTCAGTAAGGACCAAAACTGTACATATAATAGACTTTTTGACTAGGTAGATGATACACAGATTTTGAGTCCCTGTCCAGAGGATGAAATCTAATAATAGCAACAGCATAAAATAATTTTACCCTGAAGAGTGACATGATGGTATAAGGGCAAAGAAAGCCTGTGAACAAGGACTTCATGCCCTGCACTGCTAATCAAGGGCTTAAGTTGTGTGGGATGGGGATGGGGAGTTATCAGCACCATCTAGGATAGAACAGTTTTGGTCCAATCCAGTCAGACATGAGAAAAGCTCATGAGCTCTCCATTCAGCCAGAGGTAACACATTCTCATGCCTATTGACTCTGTTCATCATTGAGGTGTGTCTGATTGCCATTATCATCAACAGTTCTGAAACACACAATGACTAATCGGTCATCATTAGACAACAGTGCATCCTATTGATTTTGATGTGATTTGAAGCTTAATCAATAGAGTCCATGAAATGGCAAAATGCAATTTGGAATCAAAAAGAAGTGGACAATAATCTGGACTCTTTCTCATTTTAAACATGAGGAGATGGCTTCACATGAACATCTGTCAATTCCCATATTTATGAAATGGTATTTATTACACCAAGTTAAATTTCTTCCACAAGGCTAGGAAGGATTATTTTGTCCATTTGTGTAAAAGCTCTAGAACAATTTTTAGCATACAAGAGAAAAAATGGTGAGCATTTTATTGCCCTTTCTCATTCTTAAAATTATAAAGAAGACTTTGATGCCCTTCAGAAAGAGCCAGAAAAGAAAATAAAAGAAGAGATGTTCAGATAGAACAATAAAAAGTAAGTAGTTGGTATGCATTGAAGTTTTACAGGTAAGAGGCCCATGCTAAATGATTTGCAATTTGTTATAACAAGAAGTTTGGCATCATATTCTATTCAGCTCCTTACTCCCCAGCTGAGCTCCCCACCCTCATTAGTCCAAGGGCCCCTCTCTCAGGAGGAATTCAGTCACTTTGAGAATGCTAGTGTACAAAAGAAAGTTTAAATATTTCCATCTGCAATAGAGTTTTCATAATCCTGTCCATAGCCATTTCTTAATGTTTCCCCCAATCTTTCCCTAATCTTTTAAAGGAATATTAAATGAATGTAGTGAAGATTATCATGGCAAACTGAGAGGAAGAGAGAAAATGGATGTATGTCCAGGGACAACTGGCTATGTTGAATGCAGCATCAAGGGTCAGTTCAGAATGCTGAAAGGGGGAAGTTTACATTTCCAAAGACACATTATTTTTTTATTTTATTTTTTATTTTTTTGGCAGAGGTGTGGGTACTGGGAATTGAACTCAGGGACTCTCAACCACTGAGCCACATCCCCAGCCCTATTTTGTATTTTATTTAGAGCCAGGGTCGCACAGAGTTGCTTAGTTCCTAGCTTTTGCTGAGGCTGGCTTTGAACTCGTGATCCTCTTGCCTCAGTCTCCCAAACTGCTGGGATTATCAACATGCACCTCCTCACCCAGCCTCCAATGACATACATCATTAATGAGATGATTCTGTTGTGAGATGGCTCTGAACATTCCATGTTTCTCTGACATACTGATGTGACCTAAGTTCATAATATATCTCAAGAATGATAATTTCTCTTTATTTATAGAGGAAAAGGAAAGTTAAGGATGCTAAATATCACTGAGCATATCAGACAGAGTTTCTGGGATAAAAGTGGCCTGGAACTGTAAGAATTAAATTGAGAGGAAGCAAAGGATGGTTAGTTGATTATCAAAAAAAAAAAAAAAAAAAAGAAAAAAAGAAAAGAAATGGGTAGATAGCATTTCCCCATCAAATGGTTGCTAACCCCTCCAGGGGAGGGGAAGGACCAATCACCCATCGGACAGCTCTTTTTCTGCCTTGTGGTCTTTTCCTGTCTTTTAGTGATATAGGGACTGAGTGCCTCCCTGTAGGCTCTCAGCTGTGGCCAGAAACCTTGTGCTCACCTGGATTCACACCACCTCACCCACTGGCCCCAAGTGTCTTACCATGTAAAAGAAAAAGAATGTCACAACCATCTCCACTCCCATGGAGCCACCCAGCAGCAGCTGGCAGATCCAGTGTAATCTTCTTTTGTGTTGCTCAGGATAGAGTAGCGCCTTTAGCTAAGCTTCATAAAAGTCACTCCACATTTATTGAGCCCTTATTATGTTTTACAGATTAGACACACTACATACCTTAGAAGATGGAAAGACCTCCTATGCTCCTGGATAGGCAAAACGAATATTGTTAAAATGGCCATTTTACTAAAAGCATTATGCAAATTTAATGTGATTCCTATTAAAATCTCAATGATATTCTTCATAGAACTAGAAAAAGCAATCATGAAACTCATTTGGAAAAATAAGAGACTCAGAATAGCCAAAACATCCTTAGCAAGAAAGGTGAAGTAGGAGGCATCACAGTACTAGACTTCAAACTATACTACAGAGCTATAGTAACAAAAACAGCATGGTATTCGCACCAAAACAGACACATAGACCAATGGTACAAAATACAAGACACAGAGACAAACCCACATAAATACAATTATCTCATATGAGACAAAGTCACCAAAAACATTCATTGGAGATAGATAGCCTATTCCACAAATGGTGCTGGAAAAATGGAAAGTCACATGTAACAAAATGAAATTAAACTTTTATTTCTCATCCCACATTTAACCCAACTTAAAGTGAATCAGACTTAGGCACTAGAACTGAGACCTGGCACCAACTAAAAGAAACCCAAACCTTTACCACGTTGACCTAGAATCTGATTTCCTTAGCAAGACCCCTAAAGTGCTAGAAGTAAAATCGAGAATCAATAGTGGAATGGATTGAAACTAAAAAACTTCTTCTCAGCAAAAGAAATAATTGATAATGTGAAGAGAGAGCCCACACATTGGGAGAAAATCTTTATGACATGCACCTTAGATAAAGCATTAATCTCTAGGATATATAAAGAACACAAAAATAATACAATCAATAAATAGGCTAAGGAACTGAGCAGACATTTCATAGAAGATTTATGATTGATCAACAAATATATGAAAAAATGTTCAACATCTCTAGCAATTAGAGAAATGCAAATCAAAACTAAGATTTCACCTCTCTCCCATCAGAATGGAAATTATCAAGAATACAAGCAACAGTAAATATTCATGAGGATGTGGGGGGGGAAAGTACACTCATACGTTGCTGGTGGGATGGCAAATTAGTGCAACCACTATGGAAAGCAGTATGAAGATTCCTGAGAATACTTGGAATGGACTCACTCATTTGACTCAGTCATCCCACTCCTAGGTTTATACCCAGAGGACTTAAAAGCAGCACACTACAGTGACGTAGCCACATCAATGATCAATGTTTACATCAGCTCAACTCACAATAGCTAAACTATGGAACCAACCTAGGTGCCCTTCAACAGATGAAAGAATAAAGAAAATGTGTGATATATATATATATATATATATATATATATATATATAATTACTCAGCTTTGAAGAAGAATGAAATTATGGCATTTGCTGGTAAATGGATCGGGTTGGAGAATATCATGCTAAAAAAAATAAGTCAGACCCAAAAAACCAAAGGCCAAATGTTTTCTCTTATATATGGATACTAATTCACAATGGAGAGAGGGTGCTGGGGAAGAATAGAGTTACTTTATATTAGATAGAGAGGAGTGAACAGAGGGAAAGGGGCATGGGGGTAGGAAAGATTGTAGTGTGAAAGACATTATTACACATATATACATACAACTGATTGCATGACCAATATGAACCTACAATATGTACAATCAGAACAATGAGAAATTATACTCCATTTATGTATAATTTAATAAAATGCATAAATGAATTCTACTGTTATGTATAACTAATTATACCATAAAAATTAAGAACAACATGTAAGTTGGAGTAAAACTGATTTGATGTAAAAACAACTCATTTCGCAAAAAAAAACAAAAAAGAAACTACAAAAACTAATATGATTGCAGCTATATTTTACATATTAAGAGCTATTTTCTGGACAAATTTAATTGGAGGAAAATCTGTTACATGAACATGATAATACTTATTTTTTAACTCTTGATACTAAAAAATAATATGTATGGTTAACACAGCATAATAGTGTATTTTTAATACAAAACATTTTTCTTGGCTTGAGGTGAAAAAGGGCAAACTATTAAAATGACACATGGCACATCTTTTTTCTGACCACTAAAAAGAAGGGCAGGAAGAAGCTGTCAGATACAGAGATGCCAGGGCTGGAAGGTGAAGGAAGTCTCCTCTCCTAACCTGAACATTTCTGTGTCCACTTCACTGTATAAAATCCAGTATCAACAGAACCCAAAGTAAAAGTGATTCCACATGGCTGCACTATACTTTTATGTAAGTAGCATCCCTGAGATTTCATATCTCCACTCCCCAAATCCAAAGTATTCACTCTCTACAAGCTTCAGCTGGGACCAGGAGAAGCTATTAGCTATTGGGTGGGGAGGCTGCATGGCATGTGGTGAGGCAACCGGCCACTGCTGCAGCCAGGCCCACCCCTGCCACTGGCCCAGCCAGCCCTTCCCTGCACATGGGATTCCGGAGATGAAGCCACAGAACACTCTGCAGTCTCCGGTGCCTTGCCAGGGGTATCTCCTCCAACAGTTGCAACCCATCCTCCCCACACACCAGGAAAAGTTTTCATTCTGGCCACAGTGACCAGCTCAAAGTGAAGCAACTTGACACTGGTTCAGGGGAGCATCTCCACCTTGCCGGAGTCTAAATTTATGGCTTAAGTCAAGTGAGTCCCCATCTACCCTGGCTCAAGGGGAGCAAGTATATACAGTGAGCAGTAGAGGGCGCCACAGTGGTCCAGGCCTTGGACAGGACCGCTGCTGGGTTTGGGCCTTTGCCCTTGAAGCCAGAATTGGGGACAGGCAGTTAGTGTAGAAATAGGGGATCCCATCAAATGGAGGAAATGGAGGCCAGGAAAACCATCTGCCTCTGGAAGTTGGAGACTGCCCCTGGGAGAATGGAATGTCAAGGATCTCCAGAGCCCATTGATCACCAAATTTACCTGCACTTGTCAGGGGCTACAGGCAAAGAGCTGCTAGTTAATGCCCCCTGGGCCCTTGCCTGGCTGAATCACTTTGGCCTTCCCCCTGCCATCTGCTGCTCACCTTTCTGCTATGTCACCAGCGACTCCTGGGCCTACTCAGGAAGGAAGGAAGGAAGGAAGGAAGGAAGGAAGGAAGGAAGGAAGGAAGGAAGGGAGAGATAAAGAGGGAGAAAACTGGACAACAAGAGACCTTAACCTAAAAAGATGTAGGGTATGGTCACTTCTTGGGACTGTAGAACATCAGCCTCAGCCCCCTTCTCCCTCCCAGGAGAAGTCTGTATTACTACTACTTTTAAATAAAACCTGCTTAACATGCTTGCCTTGGCCCGCTTCTCTGGTGTTCAAACTTCAACATTAGAGGGAGCAGAACTCGGCACCCATAAACAGCGGTATCGCCCTGAGGCCTCCCTCTTGAAAACAAACAACAAAGAAACAAACATGAAACAAACAAAAATGAAAAATCCAAACTGCCTTTTTAAAATCTTTGAAACATCAATTTTATTACACAATTGAAAAAAAAAAAAAAAAAAAAAACAAATTAAAAATAAACTTCTCCCAAAGCATGGGAGAAAGAGCAGGGCAGGGGTACGCGTCCCAGGGCAAAGTCTCTGTGACGTGTCCGCAGGTGGGGGCAGAGGGGTCTTCTGGTGGATGCAGATGCGCGGCCGCCTGAGTCCCAGCGGCGAAGCCTGAGCCAGTCGCACACCTCCTCCCACAGCAGGATGGCCAGGGCTCAGGCTCTCGGGCTGTCCCTAGGCTCTGTCAGTCTGCGCTAGGCATGTCCAGCGGAGCCACTCTCGTTCTGGACGGTGGCCCACAGAAGCAGGGTGCGCAGCAGAGCTGCCTGAGGCATTGGGCGATCCTCCTCCTCACCCTCTTCCAACTCCCGCTGCCGTCTGGGGGTTGGCCCGCGGAGGGACCTCGGGAGGAGGAGCGGCTGGGCACAGGGTCACGCTGGGAGGCTAGGCTGGGAGGGGGCGCGTCCTCGTGGAGGAAGCAGAGAGGGAGGGCGGGCAGGCTGGCACCTCCAGCAGCCTCCCGCTGGGACCGCTGGGCCTCCCGGGGCTGCTGCTGCTCACAGGGCAAGGGAAGGGCAGGCTCAGTGGGAGACTTCTTGGGGCAGGGATCCGCAGGGCCAGGGCGCTGCTCGGGCCTCGCCTGGAGTGCGCAGGCCGCCCCCTGGGTTCTGTGGCTCTGGAGGATGCGGTAGGTCGCCATCGCGTCGTTGAACTTGCCACTCGCCACAGACACCCAGGAGTCGTAGTGGTCAAAGCCCAGGCTGAGCATGGCTCTCAAGATTTCGGGGTCGGGGAGTTTGGGGAGTGCCTCACCACGAGGGCCGGGTGAAGCTTCCACGCCCTGGGTCAGCCACGGGTGCCCAGCACCTGGTCTATGGTGGGCCTCTGCTTGGGGTCCGTGGTGAGTATGTCACGGATGAGGCTCTTTGCGCCCTCGGAGACGTGCTGGGGAATGTCGTAGGTGCCCTGCCTGATGAGCTTCCTCACCTTCCTGTTGCTGTTTGCCAGAAATGGGCATTTCCCTGTGAGCATGGCAAAGAGGAGGACACCCAGGCTCCAGACGTCAGCAGGGGGGCCCTCGAATTCCTTCCGACGGACGATTTCAGGGGCGACGTAGAGGAGAGTGCCCCAGAACCTCTTGAGCTTCTTCCCAGCTGTGAATCTGGTGCTCAGGCCAAAGTCGATGAGCTTGGCCTTGCCGCTGGCATCCACCACCACGTTGTCCGGCTTCAGGTCCATGTGCACGATCCCGTTCCTGTGGCAGTACTGCACGGCCCGCACGATCTGCCGGAACAGTCTGCGGGCCTCCTCCTCCAGCATGCCATCAGTCCCCGGGATGAGGTCCCAAAGGTCGCCCGCACCCGCATTCTCCATGATGAGGTAGATGTAGTCCTTGGTCTCGATGACCTGGAAGAGGTGGATCACATTCGGGTGGTCCAAGCCCGCCATCAGATCTGGTTCAGATAGGAAGGGGAGGTTCGAGGCTACTTTCGCCAAGACCTTCACCGCAACCTCTGTCCCAGTGAGGAGATGGCGGGCAAGTTTCACCTGGGCGAAACCCCCTGCCCCGATGTTCTGCAGGACCACATAACGGTCCGCAAAGGCAGGCTCACACCAAGAGCTCTGCCCCCGCAGCGCTACACTGATCTCACTACCCTTGCCGCTCATCCTAATCCGGAACCAGGATGCCACCTACGAGCTAAAAAAAAAGTAATAAACCAAAACAAAAACCAAAACAAAACCCCAAAATACAAAAGCAAAAAAGATAAAGAAAAAGGAAAAAGAAACCCAAATCAAAAAACCCAATATCCAAAGACCACAACCACCAGCCACCAGCCACCAGCCACCAACCGCCAACCACCACAAAACGCTCTAACTATCTGGGAGTCCGACAGGTCACCACCAAGAGCTTCCTGTACTTATGGACAAAAAACCCAGCTGTGGCCACTCTCTTATATACCCGCAGTTTGAAATTCCCTCACAATGGCTCCTTGTGAGGTCAGAGCAAGAAATGACCCAGCCACACCAGGGCATAATCCCCGGTGGTCATCTCACTTCCGGGCCTCCAGGACCATTCCCACTCTCATAGCAAGAATAAGAGAGGACTCTGGAAGGGTTTTTGCTTTAGTGGGTTATGGAGACTGATGTTTACTGGTTTACAAATTAAAATTTGTCGGGTGCTTCTCTGGTCCTTTCCTTTACAGTTGTTCTTGTCGGGTCCTTTGGTCACAGCAGTAGAATAGCTGATTAACACAATCTCTCACAGGTGTCCTTTAACCCCAAACGTGTCCAAAAATCTGAATGCACAGGTAACTGCTGCTTTTCCCCTGGCCCTGGGTATTTCCAGAAATCTCTTGCACTCTGCAAGAAAATAAGACCAGTGGACAAGATCCTAAGACAAGGACTGCCACGGGGTAGACAGAGGTTTGGGGGTGGGTCATTGCTCTCAGCATGCTTGCCCAATGGTGTCCAGTTATTCTGTGCCCAGCTGCTTTGCCCTGAACAGAGCATGGGTCTTGTTGACGTTCAGAACGTCATCAGGCTCCCTGCCCCAGGTCAAGCCAGTGCCAGGTTTCCTTTCTCAACTTTGGCTTAATCCATGATAAGCACCGGATTCAGGAAAGGAGGTAGATTTTCTCACTTCCATGTTGCCAGCACATTCTGGGCATGATGGGGAGGCTAGAGATCTGATTTCTCACAGAAAAGGATGATATATGTCAATAAAAATGAGGCCCAAAGTGTTGTGGAATGAATCAAGGTAAGACTGACTTCCATAGGATTCTATGACTCTGGTTCTGACCCTTTGGGGTGAGGGGATTTTAACATGACTGAAAAATTCTTTCACAAGCCTCCCTTCAAGGTGTGAGGTTTATGTCTCCTTCCTGGAAACCTGGATAGCCTGGGAACTACTTCAAATAATAAAATAGGATGGGGGTGATCCTATGTGACCACCAACACTGTTATGACTAACAGGCAATGAAGTTTCTGCCTTGCCCACTGGAACCCTTGTGCTGGTACTACAAGCTGTCAAGTTATATGTTCAACTATCCTGAGGCTGCCACGTTCGGAGGGAGGACAACTGCATGGAGAGGACTCGTATATGCGCTCTGATGGACAGTCCTACTGAGCTCAGTGTGCAAGACACCTCAGCCCAGTTGCCAGACAGATGAATGATCCTCCCAATGAGTCTAGCCCCCAGCCATCAAGTTCCACTCATGTCTTTGAGTCAAACTACCCCGCCCTGTACTCTGTCCTAATTTCTGACCCAGCAGAACCTGTAACCATGATTCAATTGATATTTTTCACTACTAAGATTTGAGGCAGTTTGTTATTTAGCAATAGTATCCCAAACAGGTTTTGATGAAAGAGGAAGCCCCTCCCACTCCCATAATGGAAAAGTTAATGTCCTTGAGAAAAAAGCATAAAATTTATTTCAGGTTATGCCCAGTAATTTTTTTTAGCATTTTAAGGCTTAGCTTTGTAACATAAAGTGGCAAGTTTTATGCAGAATGCATTTGCACTTTGGTTCTCTGCACAAATAAAACACATGTGAAACAATGTGTACATTTTTTCTATCATGAGAACAACAATAATCCATGTACAGTATTAAGATAGGTTGAGTGGAAATTTTTAGACACAAATGTTTCAGTATATGAAAATAAAGGAATGATATGCTATAGACAATAGAAATACAGTTACAATTTATTATATGTATCATCCCTTTTCTAGACACTTTACATCCTCCCAGCTAGCCAGTCACCCGGCTGCCAACAAACTGAAACAGGGGCAAAAGACAGATAATTATAAAATAAATATGCCTAACATCAAAAAAAAAAAAAAAAAAAAAAGAAAGAAAGAAAGTTGATTATCAAATAAAAGAAAATAAATAGATAGCTATTCCACATCACAGGTTGCTAACACCTCCAGGGGAAGGGAAGGATCAAACTTTCTAACAAAAGCAACAACTCCCTGGATGGCTCTTTTCTTGCCTCTCGATCTTTTCCTGCCTTTTGGTCATACAGGTTTGAGAAGAAAGGAAAACTAAAATCTTTAAAGGGGCAAGACACCCCCAGGTCCACAAGCACCAGCTCAGGGTCCCCTCTTCTCTGGAGTAGCCTTGCCCCCCGCTCTTAAAAAATTCACTTTTTGCTTTTGCCTGACATTTCTTGGTTGTTTTATCTTCAACACCAGGGAAACAAAGACCAGATTTGGCTTTCAAGACTCATATCACAACCATTCATTTAACTGTTCATCCTTCCATCCTTCTTCCTTCCATCCATCCATTCCTCCAACCAGTTAGTAATCTGTCCATCCATCTACCTGTCCACCTATTCCCCTACACACTCAGTCAGAAAAACAAATAATTGACCAATATTAAGTAAAAAACTCCTAGATTTTAATTTGTATACTAGGTGCTGGGCATCAAAAATTAAATAAGGTCTAGTCCCTATTCTCACTTAGAATAGTTCATAAGCTAGGAGAAGTGCTTATAGATGAGAGTTTTGACATGTTTAGGACTTTGATATTTATCAAGGCCCTTGGTTCAGTGTGCTTTGTGTCATTATAAGGAGATCAGGGCGGGACCCTGGTTCAGTTTGGCTTGTGTCCTTATAAGGAGATCAGGGAGGGGCCCTGGATCAACTTGGCTTGTGCCCTTTTAAGGAGGTCAGGGAGGGGCCCTCTGTGGGCTTGGCTTATGCCTCTATAAGGAGATCAGGGTGGGACCCTTGGTTCAGTGTAGTTTGTGTCCCTATAAGGACAACGGGGGTACATGGGTTCAGTGTGCTTTATGTCCTTACAAGGGCAACAGCTAGGCCTCTGGTTCAGGAGGCCTTGTGTCCTTATAAGGAGAAAGGCACAAGCTTCTATTCAATGTGACTTGCTTCAGTATTTGATTATCTTCCCCCTATTTTGTTCATGATTGTAATTACACATTTTAATTCCCTTACCTCTCATTTGGGGTGTGCTCTACAAGCATTTCTTTGTGGTTCCCATGGGGGTTCCATTTAATATGAGAAGGAGATGCCACTCTGGTGTCAATCTATAGCAACATGACTTCAGTAGTGTACAG
Organism: Sciurus vulgaris; assembly: GCF_902686455.1. Taxonomy (NCBI): domain Eukaryota; kingdom Metazoa; phylum Chordata; class Mammalia; order Rodentia; family Sciuridae; genus Sciurus; species Sciurus vulgaris. Next base: position 143,413,236 of record NC_136466.1, read on the forward strand.
ATGTGGCTACTGTACTCCCCCTCACTTACTGATGTTAAAATGCTATATAAGGTATTTATTCCATACCATAGAATAAAATTCGGGTGTTTTGATACTTTATTCTCTTACATCTTATAGAAAATAGAAGTAGCACTAGTTTTTATAACATGTCACAAATTAGCTTTACCAGGATCTTTCTTTCTCCTTCGAGATCTGAGATCTTATCAAATGTCCCTCAGGGCAACCTGAAAGATTCCCCTCACACAGGGCACATCTAGGGGGAACAACTCCCTGGGTGCTTGTTTACCCTGTGCTGTAGTTTGAATGTGTGTATCCCACCAAAATTCCTGTTGACAGTTCAGCCTCAGTGTAACAGGATTGAGAGCTAGTGAGACCAGGAAGACATTGGGAAGGGATGTGCACATTGAGAGAGCTTCTTCAGCAAGTACAATGACCTGGTTTAGTTCTCAGAACCATGTGTGGGCACATGGGCAAGCGTGCACACACACACACACACACACACACACACACACACACAATCTATTTATCAAGCTGGCACAGTGATGCATGCATGTTATATTTGCTCTTTTCTCTCTGTGATCAAAACACCCAACAAGAACAACTTGGAGAGCAAGGCTTCTCTGAAGCTTACAGTTCCAGAGGTCTCAGTTCCTAGGAAGCTGACTCCATTGCTCTGCCCAAGGTGAGGTAGTCCACCATGTGTCAAGGGCCCAATGGAAGAAAGCTGCTTTGTTTAGGGTAGCAAAGAAGTGTACACATGTACAAGTATACCTAGGGTGTACACATGATGAGGTTTTTCAAACCCACAAAGTGATTACTGATTTTCAGACAAAAAAGGAAAAGATCGCGGAGGCACACGACAAATTTTAATTTGTAAACCAGTAAACATCAGTCTCCATAACCCACTAAAGCAAAAACCCTTCCAGAGTCCTCTCTTATTCTTGCTATGAGAGTGGGAATGGTCCTGGAGGCCCGGAAGTGAGATGACCACCGGGGATTATGCCCTGGTGTGGCTGGGTCATTTCTTGCTCTGACCTCACAAGGAGCCATTGTGAGGGAATTTCAAACTGCGGGTATATAAGAGAGTGGCCACAGCTGGGTTTTTTGTCCATAAGTACAGGAAGCTCTTGGTGGTGACCTGTCGGACTCCCAGATAGTTAGAGCGTTTTGTGGTGGTTGGCGGTTGGTGGCTGGTGGCTGGTGGCTGGTGGTTGTGGTCTTTGGATATTGGGTTTTTTGATTTGGGTTTCTTTTTCCTTTTTCTTTATCTTTTTTGCTTTTGTATTTTGGGGTTTTGTTTTGGTTTTTGTTTTGGTTTATTACTTTTTTTTTAGCTCGTAGGTGGCATCCTGGTTCCGGATTAGGATGAGCGGCAAGGGTAGTGAGATCAGTGTAGCGCTGCGGGGGCAGAGCTCTTGGTGTGAGCCTGCCTTTGCGGACCGTTATGTGGTCCTGCAGAACATCGGGGCAGGGGGTTTCGCCCAGGTGAAACTTGCCCGCCATCTCCTCACTGGGACAGAGGTTGCGGTGAAGGTCTTGGCGAAAGTAGCCTCGAACCTCCCCTTCCTATCTGAACCAGATCTGATGGCGGGCTTGGACCACCCGAATGTGATCCACCTCTTCCAGGTCATCGAGACCAAGGACTACATCTACCTCATCATGGAGAATGCGGGTGCGGGCGACCTTTGGGACCTCATCCCGGGGACTGATGGCATGCTGGAGGAGGAGGCCCGCAGACTGTTCCGGCAGATCGTGCGGGCCGTGCAGTACTGCCACAGGAACGGGATCGTGCACATGGACCTGAAGCCGGACAACGTGGTGGTGGATGCCAGCGGCAAGGCCAAGCTCATCGACTTTGGCCTGAGCACCAGATTCACAGCTGGGAAGAAGCTCAAGAGGTTCTGGGGCACTCTCCTCTACGTCGCCCCTGAAATCGTCCGTCGGAAGGAATTCGAGGGCCCCCCTGCTGACGTCTGGAGCCTGGGTGTCCTCCTCTTTGCCATGCTCACAGGGAAATGCCCATTTCTGGCAAACAGCAACAGGAAGGTGAGGAAGCTCATCAGGCAGGGCACCTACGACATTCCCCAGCACGTCTCCGAGGGCGCAAAGAGCCTCATCCGTGACATACTCACCACGGACCCCAAGCAGAGGCCCACCATAGACCAGGTGCTGGGGCACCCGTGGCTGACCCAGGGCGTGGAAGCTTCACCCGGCCCTCGTGGTGAGGCACTCCCCAAACTCCCCGACCCCGAAATCTTGAGAGCCATGCTCAGCCTGGGCTTTGACCACTACGACTCCTGGGTGTCTGTGGCGAGTGGCAAGTTCAACGACGCGATGGCGACCTACCGCATCCTCCAGAGCCACAGAACCCAGGGGGCGGCCTGCGCACTCCAGGCGAGGCCCGAGCAGCGCCCTGGCCCTGCGGATCCCTGCCCCAAGAAGTCTCCCACTGAGCCTGCCCTTCCCTTGCCCTGTGAGCAGCAGCAGCCCCGGGAGGCCCAGCGGTCCCAGCGGGAGGCTGCTGGAGGTGCCAGCCTGCCCGCCCTCCCTCTCTGCTTCCTCCACGAGGACGCGCCCCCTCCCAGCCTAGCCTCCCAGCGTGACCCTGTGCCCAGCCGCTCCTCCTCCCGAGGTCCCTCCGCGGGCCAACCCCCAGACGGCAGCGGGAGTTGGAAGAGGGTGAGGAGGAGGATCGCCCAATGCCTCAGGCAGCTCTGCTGCGCACCCTGCTTCTGTGGGCCACCGTCCAGAACGAGAGTGGCTCCGCTGGACATGCCTAGCGCAGACTGACAGAGCCTAGGGACAGCCCGAGAGCCTGAGCCCTGGCCATCCTGCTGTGGGAGGAGGTGTGCGACTGGCTCAGGCTTCGCCGCTGGGACTCAGGCGGCCGCGCATCTGCATCCACCAGAAGACCCCTCTGCCCCCACCTGCGGACACGTCACAGAGACTTTGCCCTGGGACGCGTACCCCTGCCCTGCTCTTTCTCCCATGCTTTGGGAGAAGTTTATTTTTAATTTGTTTTTTTTTTTTTTTTTTTTTTTCAATTGTGTAATAAAATTGATGTTTCAAAGATTTTAAAAAGGCAGTTTGGATTTTCATTTTTGTTTGTTTCATGTTTGTTTCTTTGTTGTTTGTTTTCAAGAGGGAGGCCTCAGGGCGATACCGCTGTTTATGGGTGCCGAGTTCTGCTCCCTCTAATGTTGAAGTTTGAACACCAGAGAAGCGGGCCAAGGCAAGCATGTTAAGCAGGTTTTATTTAAAAGTAGTAGTAATACAGACTTCTCCTGGGAGGGAGAAGGGGGCTGAGGCTGATGTTCTACAGTCCCAAGAAGTGACCATACCCTACATCTTTTTAGGTTAAGGTCTCTTGTTGTCCAGTTTTCTCCCTCTTTATCTCTCCCTTCCTTCCTTCCTTCCTTCCTTCCTTCCTTCCTTCCTTCCTTCCTTCCTTCCTTCCTGAGTAGGCCCAGGAGTCGCTGGTGACATAGCAGAAAGGTGAGCAGCAGATGGCAGGGGGAAGGCCAAAGTGATTCAGCCAGGCAAGGGCCCAGGGGGCATTAACTAGCAGCTCTTTGCCTGTAGCCCCTGACAAGTGCAGGTAAATTTGGTGATCAATGGGCTCTGGAGATCCTTGACATTCCATTCTCCCAGGGGCAGTCTCCAACTTCCAGAGGCAGATGGTTTTCCTGGCCTCCATTTCCTCCATTTGATGGGATCCCCTATTTCTACACTAACTGCCTGTCCCCAATTCTGGCTTCAAGGGCAAAGGCCCAAACCCAGCAGCGGTCCTGTCCAAGGCCTGGACCACTGTGGCGCCCTCTACTGCTCACTGTATATACTTGCTCCCCTTGAGCCAGGGTAGATGGGGACTCACTTGACTTAAGCCATAAATTTAGACTCCGGCAAGGTGGAGATGCTCCCCTGAACCAGTGTCAAGTTGCTTCACTTTGAGCTGGTCACTGTGGCCAGAATGAAAACTTTTCCTGGTGTGTGGGGAGGATGGGTTGCAACTGTTGGAGGAGATACCCCTGGCAAGGCACCGGAGACTGCAGAGTGTTCTGTGGCTTCATCTCCGGAATCCCATGTCCAGGGAAGGGCTGGCTGGGTCAGTGGCAGGGGTGGGCCTGGCTGCAGCAGTGGCCGGTTGCCTCACCACATGCCATGCAGCCTCCCCACCCAATAGCTAATAGCTTCTCCTGGTCCCAGCTGAAGCTTGTGGAGAGGAAACACATGAGATTACAATTATATGTACCAGACACTGCTCTAAACACTTTACGTCCTCTATTCCATCAGGCAGCCCATATGCCAATGACCTTAGAGGGCTAAGGACCTCTGATTATCAATGAATAGAAAATAGTAGAAAGCAATTCCCGATCAACTGGTTGTCTACACCTCTGGGGTAGGGGAAGAATCTGATTTTCCAACTGATACAATCATTCCCTGGACTGCTCTCTTTCTGCCTTTTGGTCATATAGGTGTGAAAGGAAAGCAAACATAGAATGTATAAAGGGGAAAGACATCCCCACTTTCTGAGGCATCAGCTCTGGGTTCTTTCCAAAGGAGACACACTCTCTCTCTCTCTCTCTCTCTCTCTCTCTCTCTCTCTCTCTGTCTCTCTCTCTCTCTCTCTCGTCTTGCCTAGGTATTTCTAGGATGTTCTATCTCCAACACCTGGGAATAGAGACCCAAGCCTGATTTTCAAGTCCAATGTCAAAATCATCCGCCCTTATTTCCCTGTGATGCAAATAGAAAGACAAGTCCAAAAAAAAATGCTTATAAGAACTACCTTTTCAAAACTCCAATGTTCTTTCTGATTCTTCCCTCACGTGTTCTGCTCCAATATAGAAAATAAGCAACTCAGATCACATCTTCTGTATGCAAATCTCTGGGAGTTTAAACCTATTTCTATGTCTTTACATTTTTTCCCTCCACCTATTCCTCATTCATGATTTCGAGACTACTGGAAAAGCAGTTTTATTGTTACGTACATTGTCTGACAGAAAATGTCCTTAAAACTGTATTGTCAGACTTTTCCTGAATGTACAGCACATTCCTTTTGAGCTTTGCATATTTAAATAGCAGAAGGGAGGCTTGGGGGCTGCACTGTTGATTCTCTCATTGTTTTTCCAGCAGAGGTGGGCCTGGGAAGGGTGGGCAGATTCTTTGATGAGTTTGGATGAAATAAAGCTCAGCAATGTTTCCTGCCCATAAAGAGCAGTTTGATGTTTGTATCTTAGTATAGATTTGTATTTTACAACTACCCTCAGAGTAAGCGATGGGGGATATTGCTACACATTTCCAACTAGTAGCTATAGGGATTTTTTTTGTTTGTTTGTTTTTTGTTGTTTTAATCTTAAACAGCAGTTTCTAAACTGATCATCCATTATTTCCCCAAATCTGATGTTGAATAACTTTGTGTCTGAGGCTAAATAGTAAACTTTGTGTGCAAAGATGGAGGAGATGTACTATCATTTAAGAACATTTCCAAAGAAGATGGAATAGAGACTTTGGAATTAATACTCCCCTCAAAAAAAATTTAAAAATACATAAAAATAAAAAAGACTTGCTTTAATTTGAAATAGCTACTTTTTCAGAAATATGATGAGAATTTATTGATTTATTTCTATTTATTATTATAATGAGCCTAGAGATACTAGGTTTGTCTTTTGAGGACCTTAATGAGTAAATGTGCTTTGACCTTCCTGAATCCCAGGTGAGGAAATACTACTGAGATGATTAAGTCAGAGACTGGAGCTCAGAGCCAGGCCAAGTTGTCTTGTCCATGGTGGCTAAAAGCAGGGAGGTCTAGGAGTCTAGGAGAGGTGTCTAAGACATATCAATTGGAAGTTCAAAGGACATAGCAGGCAAATTCAGGAGTCAGTTCTGAATGTCAGAATTTAGGCTAATCCTGAACAGAAAAACTAACTCTGGAGTGAACTGAAGACTGTCCAGTGTAATTGCTGATTCCTGTGAATACCCATAGCTGCCTTTTTTCTTTCTTTCTTTTTTTCCTTCACTTTTGAGTTGTGATGGAAATTATACTATTAGGGCAAATATTATTCTTTTGAGGTATTATTGTGTAAAGAGAAATAAAAGAAAATAATATTCAGATGTATTTTAGGTATGTATTTTCGGATGTTTGTGAAGACAAAATTCTATGCAGAATATCTCAGCCTCTTCTTAAAAGGTAGTGATTTTATTTAGATACACAATGATTCTCCTATATTTCTTTCCACTTCACAAGACCTAGTGCATGTCCACTCATGTGCAACCCCCCCCCCACACACACAAACACATTAAGACACCTAGTACCTCACTTCCCTCAGTCCAAAATGGATAGCAGTATTACTACCAAGATCCACTGGAATTATATAAGGGATTCCTCATTTCTTATTAAAATTTATAAAAATGCATTTAATGTATTAAATAATGCTAATTCTTCTTCTTCTTCTTTTTTTTTTTTTATACCAGCAATTGAACCCAGGGATGTGTAACCACTGAGTCCTTATTCCCAACTCTTTTTTAGATCTTATTTAGAGACAGGGTTCCACCAAGTTGCTCAGGGCCTTGCTAAGTGGCTGAAGCTGGCTTTGAACTTACAATCCTTCCTCAGCCTCCTGATCCACTGAGATAACAGGCATGCAACACCTTGCCCTGCTAAATAATGCTAATTCCTGAACAAAGAGGTATGTCACCCATGTAATTCATTGTATCATCCATTAACACAAAGTCTCTTTAGACGTTCCCTGAATATCTGGAATGATTACAGGGATGAATATTTTGGTTTTTGATTTATAAAAAGTCTTTCAAAGAATGATCAAAGTGTACTTAAATCATTGAGCAAAAGCTTTTATAAACTAGATATTTGGAAAGTCTCAAAGACAGGCTATTTGTTAATTATGAAGGAGAAAATGTGCTCTTAAAGTAGAGAATTCTACAAGTTTCCAATTTAGCCAAAAGATAAGACTTAGCATCACTGAGTGCAGAACAATCTAACAGTATATGTCACCTTTTTTCTGCATGAAGTATGCAAAAACCTAAGAGGAAAGGAGCCAATACTTTATTATGAGACAATTAACCTGATGAATGAGACAATTACACTCTAAAGAAGTGGCTTTCATGCATATTTTGTGGGACCACAATGTTTCATCATAAATATATTTATGATCTATGTATCTGAAGGCAAAAGATTCATTTTAAAATAATTAGAAATTGATCTGTATTAGCTAGGTTTTGAGTGCTATAGAATTAATAACCAATATAGTATGGCATGAGGCTGATTATTATCTTAAAGAGCTCACTGTGATGTGTATTCTAATATGTGGACCCCTTCTCCTGGAAGGAGGCCTACTTGGCATTCTGTTGAGAGACAGACATGCCTTTTAGGCCACTCAGGGACTGGGGCCTCATACCCCTTTGACTATGCTCTGTGAACAGGAAGTTCTTCTGTGGTCAGTAAAATAGTTCTTCTGTGGTTTGTGAGCCCGTCATCTCCTGGGTTCTCAGAATTGCTTGTTACTTTCTGTTGCCAGCGGATAATCTGCCAGGTAGGCTAGTAACTGCTTATGTAAGCTAGTATGGCTAGCTTAACTGCAAGCATATAAAAGACAGTGTTTTACACAGTAAAGGCAGAAGCAGCTTCCTACGTGACAAGTGCTCCATCTCTCCTGAACAAAGCTCTTCTCCTCAGAGCTCGGTACACAGTCTGAGTTTTCCTTTTCCCGCGGTTTGTCAGTGTTGCAATCTAGGATAGTGCAACACAGGGGTGCTCCCTTCATTGTTGCAGACTAGGACAGTACAGCAGCAAAATGATGGACTCTAGCCCACTCTCCAGTGTCACAGACTAGGACAGTGCAACACTAATAAAGACAGGTATCCGAATTAAGTTTTTCTAAAGTATGTTAACTTTAATTGTAATCACCTTGGCATATCAGTGCTACAAAATAAGGCTTAATGGGTATATTTGCAGCATGCTAGGGAATAATTCGTCCTAGACGCCAGATCTGCCATCTTGTGGGCACTTCCACCACCTGACAGTATCACAACTGCCACATTTGTTGGAGTCATACTGTTTCATAAGATATATAAGTAGCGCAGCTATCAAGTCTCCTCAGGAGCAGATCACCCTCTCTCTACTCTTCATCCCATCTTGTGGGGCTTTACGAACCACATAATATATTATTATCAAAACTTAAAATATCAATCTGTAATTATTTAATAGCTAATCCTATGTATTCAATACCTGTTAAACTCTTCAGCATGTTGTACTCTTTCTCCTAGTGAAAACTTAAAATATGTCCTGTAATACACAATTATAATAATTATACTCTTATTTAAAGTCCCATTTCCTATCAGAACACAAAAGGTAATATGACTATCAATATGAATATTGCAAATCCACTTAAAGATAATGAGAGGTGGCCGATGAAGATAATGAGAGGTGGCTACATTGTTCTGGGAAATGACTTTTAAACTCTCTCTACATTCCTGTGTTTACCATTTGTTTTTGTTGTGTAAATAGAGAAAATAGATTTAGGTTAAGATCAGTTTGTTTGGAAACGTTGAATTGAAACATGTCCCTCCTTCCACTCCCTCTCTTCCTGTCTTCTCAGGTGGCAGCTCCCTCAAGAAAGTCAGGGATAAGAAACCCAGAATAGCTAAAGCAATCCTTAGTAGAAAGAGCGAAGCAGGGGGTATTGCAATACCAGATCTTCAACTCTACTACAAAGCAATAGTAACAAAAAACGGCATGGTATTGGTACCAAAATAGACAGGTAGATCAATGGTACAGAATAGAGGACACAGACACAAACCCAAATAAATACAATTTTCTCATACTAGACAAAGGTGCCAAAAATATGCAATGGAGAAAAGATAGCCTCTTCAACAAATGGTGCTGGGAAAACTGGAAAACCAAATGCAACAGAATGAAATTAAACCCCTATCTCTCACCCTGAACAAAACTCAACTCAAAATGGATCAAGGACCTCGGAATCAGACTGGAGACCCTGCATCTTATAGAAGAAAAAGTAGGTCCAAACCTTCAACTTGTTGGCTTAGGATCAGACTTCCTTAACAGAACTCCCATAGCCCAAGAAATAAAAGCAAGACTCAACAACTGGGATAGATTCAAACTAAAAAGCTTTCTCTCAGCAAAGGAAACTATCAGTAATGTGAAGAGAGAGCCTACAGAGTGGGAGAATATCTTTGCCACTCATACTTCAGATAGAGCGGTAATTTCCAGAATCTATAAAGAACTCAAAAAACTCTACACCAAGAATACAAATAATCCAACCAACAAATGGGCTAAGGAAATGAACACTTCACAAAAGAAGATGTACAAGCAATCAACAGATATATGAAAAAATGTTCAACATCTCCAGTAATAAGAGAAATGCAAATCAAAACTACACTAAGATTCCATCTCACCCCAATTAGAATGGCGATTATCAAGAACATAAGCAACAATAGGTGTTGGCGAGGATGTGGGGGAAAAGGTACACTCATACATTGCTGGTGGGGTTGCAAATTAGTGCAGCCACTCTGGAAAGCAGTGTGGAGATTCCTCAGAAAGCTTGGAATGGACCCACCATTTGACCCAGCTATCCCACTCCTTGGCCTATACCCAAAGGACTTAAAATCAGCATACTACAGAGATACAGCCACATCAATGTTCATAGCTGCTCAATTCACCATAGCCAGATTGTGGAACCAACCTAGATGCCCTTCAGTTGATGAATGGATAAAGAAACTGTGGCATATATATACAATGGAATATTACTCCGCCATGAAGAATGATAAAATTATGGCATTTGCAGGCAAATGGATGAAATTGGAGGATATCATGCTAAGTGAGATAAGCCAATCTCAAAAAACTAAAGGAGGAATGATCTCACTGATAAGCGGATGAGGACATATAATGGGGGGTAGGAGGGGTTAGCGTTAGGGCTAGGGTTAGGTTTAGGGTTAGAGATAAGGAGGGCGGTAAGAATGGAGGAAGGAAGGACTGTATAGAGGGAAAAGAGGGGTGGGAGAGGTGGGGGGAAGGGAAAAAATAACAGAATGAATCAAACAACATTGCCCTATGTAAATTTATGATTTTTAATAAAAAAATGGGGAAAAAAAAAAAAAAAAAAAAGAAAGTCAGGGAACTTTGGCTCTGCACAGTGCTATCCTAAGGTATAAAGCCGCCGCCTCTCCCGTTACAGGAATTTCCCGCCTCCCAATCACTTGTCAATCTGCGCTCAGCCTGTCTTTTCCATTACAGGAATTTCCGGCCTTCCCACCACCTGTCAGTCTGTGCTCTGCCCACCTCTTACGTTACAGGAATTTCCAGCTTATGTTGTCACCATCTTCTTGCCTCCCACCTTACATCCTCCGCCATTGGTTACTTCCAGCCCGGAGATTCCAATATCTGGGAGAAGCCATTCGCCATCTTTTTTTTTTCCCCCCTTCTTTTCATCCCCAGTGGACGAGTTGGAATGAAAGCAGTGTGATTTTAGCAAATGGATCCCTCCTGCTGGGTACTTACTTCACATTTATAAACAGCATATGTATGAGTCATTCCTGTCATATCAGTCCTGCCATAAACATTCACTGAACATCTACAAGATTCCACACCCTGCAGTAGGTTGTAGGGTTACAGGATAAACAAGTCAATCGTGGTTGTTACTTACAGTCTAATGTAGGACACATTAAAAAAACAGGAAGCAAACACTGAATTTGAAGCCAGAAAGAAAATCTCAGAGAACATTGATTTCAATTATTTCTCTAAAATGTTTGGAAACAACTTGAACTTTATTAATATTTAATATGCAAATTAACAGTAATGTAGGCATGATTGTTAAATAAGTGCATAATTTGTAAAGTACATTACTCGGAGAGTTTCAATGATTAGTATATGCTACCAAAAAAGTGTTTGGAGTCTATTGAGCCATCATACTCAAACCATATATGCAATTGCATATGTAGGTATATAATATATAATTATATGCTATATAAATGACCAGAGGAAAATAAACAATAGCTGCACCTATAGTTATAACTACATATGTGCTTATACATATATATTGTTTTATATCTATACATGATAACTGAGACCAGCAGCCCTAAATTTTAGATTAGAAGTTTAGTGTGACATAAGAAAAGAATTAAACATTAAAACTATAAAGATAGGTAAATTATACCTAAAATTTAATGTTGAGAAATCCCTCAGATTCTTAACTTACTTCAAAAAGTAACTCTTGTTAATCTGTTATTGGGAATTATTATAGTAACAAAAAATAGTCTCACACATTCAAGACCTCAACAAATATAACTGGCATACCAGTAGTTTAAAGAAGGAAATTATTTGTCTAAACAAAGATTGGAATGATAAGATAAATCACAGGAAAGACACAAAAATGATTTTGAAATGAATTCAACCCACATATGTATAAAGATAATTCCAAGAGAAATGTGATCATGAAGCTGTACAAATGGTCTAAATACCCTAAAGATCCATAAGACATAAGCAAATATGTAATTATTTGTAGAAATAACATGCAAATTATATTTTAAAAATATGTGAAGTTAAGAAAGACAGAAAATGTGTCCTGTGTCTCAAACTTCAACAGGGAAACATCAAAGACCTTCTTGTTGCAAATAATTAAAGAAATAATTATAGATCATCTTAAAACATTTAAGAATGTTTATCTTGTTAGGGTGAGGGAGTTAAAGGGAGTTGTGTGATGGATAGAAAATTTCAGTTTTGCAAGACAAAAAAGTTCTAGAGATCTGTTGTACAGTGATGTGTATAGTTGACATTGCTCTTCTGTACACTTAAAACTAGTTAAGATGGTAAGTAGTATAGTATGCATTTTTTAGCAAAATTAAAAAAACACATCTTCTAAAATTAAGAAGATAAAACAAAACACATTCCATATAGCAAAATACAGAAAGAAAAATTACATAAATATGAGAAATAAAAATAGAAAAAATATTTTTGAAGTTTTTAAATATATAGACAATTTTAGGTGACACTTGTTTCATCTCCTTGATATTCATCTGTTTCCTCAGATAAATGAAAGAGAAACTTTAGAGTTGTTATGCTCATTACAATAAATTTATGCATAAACTTTGTCTCCAAGTACATGCAAAGTACCCTAATGTGTGTCAAATAGAAAATGGGACTGAGAATTAAGAACCATACCCTCTTTACAAGACCATTAAAAACAAAAGACAAGCAAACAAAATAACAGCACAGCTGGGCACAGTGGCACACTGAAGCTGAAGGATCACTGGACACGAATCTGAGACCATCCTGGGCAAAAGAACAAGACCCTTTCAATTAATTAACTAATTAATTAATTCTTAAAGATTACATATTTAAGATTAAAGAATTAAAGAATGAGTAAATGTATCTCAGACAAATGCAAATTTTAAAAAGAAAATGCAACAGACACAATTTTCAAATTAAGCAGAGTAAAAAGTGAAATAGCAGTATTAAAAAATGTTTTATATATCAGAGTAAAAGTCAGTTTGAAAACATAGCAGCAATGAAACTGTCAGACAAATGACATTATGCTGAAATTCATGAATGTATAGCTATTAGAATTTAAAGGAAATATTTTTTAATTATAATGATATAATTATGAAAATTTTAAATAATTTATATTCACCTGTCATTAAAAGAGCAACTAAGAAAAACAGAAGTATGCATTTAACTAAATTATATCTTATGTTAACTTCTGCTAAAACTGTTTTTACGGTGCATGAGAATTAACTGATCAATAACTTTCACCACCATATTACACTGCTCCTTCAAATCTTAAACAACAAAATATTTCAAGTATAACTGGAAAGTACAGTTAGACTTTCTAAATAGAATACAAAGCAGGATAGAAATCATTAAAAAATCATTCATGAGACTGAGTATAGTAAACTTGAATACAGAGATTGAGGGGATAAATGGTGTGTCTGTGTTTGGGAGAGGAAGATATTTTCCAAATATCAGTGATATAAACAAGAAAAAGACAAACTATGGAAACACTAGGCTCGTCTTGCTGCATCAGGAGCAGGCAAAGACAGTTCTGAAGGCAAATAGAATTACTCAGGGAGTAATGTCATGTCTCAATGCTGACAGAGTCAGTCCAACAGGATGATACACAACCTCAAATTTCTATGTAATTAACAGCAGAGCATCACAATATGTGAAGCAAAAGTTGACAGAACAAAAAGAATACATGAAAAAATCCACACTCATAGCTGAAGATCTAGTATCATCTCTGGCAGTAGTAGACTTTAAAAAAAAAAAAAAAGAAGTCAAATTAATTTTTAAATTTGCAAAAATACATGCCATTTTTCTGAATTAGTAAATAGTTCATCCACATTAAAGTTACAACTTAGGTATCACAATGGACAAAATTTTATGTAAGGCATATCAAGAAAGAAAATATATGTAAGACCATTTTGTCTCATAATAAAAGGAAAGATAATAAAATAAGTTAATCTTTCAATTTAAACACAGAAAAGAAAAATAAAAGGTTCAATGGCATCTATGACTTCAGATTGCATTTTTATTGGGAAAAAAAAAAAAAAGCAGCTGCTCATTGTGGTCATAGGACTCTGAATCATAGAACCTGTTTCTAAGCCTGAGCACCGTGTGGCCAGTCTCCTGTTCTTCCTGTCTTACCACAGTTTCTCTTCTTTTTCCTGTCCCTTCCACCACAACCTATTTCTTACGTCTTTGTATCCCTAACCTTTCTCAATTTGAACATCACCTCCTTGAAAATATTTCCTTAAAAACTTTATCTGAGAATAAATCCCTCATTATGTTCATTCTTAAATTCTTGTTCATTTCTTAATCTAAGTTCATTACTCTATGCTTGTTTTTCTTGTTTTTTTAAAAAATCTGTGTCTAACATAAGATGCAAGTTCCATTGGAGCACAGGCTATATAGCCTGCCTTGTTATTACTGTATCCCAAGCATTAAGTGCTGCACCCGACAGGAAAAATCATCTATGCATGTTTGTTGAATGAACAACCTAATTATCTCAAGTAAATGTAACAAAAAGAGACCACAGTGTTATGAAAGAATATGACATACATACATATATAGATGCAAATTTTTCAATTACAAATTATTAAAGTCCAGCTGGTAAAACACATTTAAAAGTTTAGATAACATGAAAAATCCTGTATGATTTTACATTGCTGTGGTTTGCTCAAACATAATTTTGTATACTCTCCAGCCTATGCAGGAGGCTGTCTTAGAACTCTTCTGTAGATTAAATAACAGTGCTCAAAACTTGGTATTGTTTATAACAATAAAAAATTGGGAATACCTAAATGCCCAATATAGTGTTTGGAAAATTAAATGATGGTCAGTCCATAAAAGGAAATAAAATAATACCATGAAGAATGATGATGTACAACCACATTTACTTGGAAATATGTCTAATGTATTCCATCAAATGCAAATAATCTCATAAAATGGCATGTAAAATAGCATTCTACTTTTTCTAAACCATACAAAAGATATATTTTTCTAAGTAAATGTAAGAAGGGAAAAAGTCTGGACCAGAATCACATGTAAATTCTTGAAAGCAGAATTATGGATGATTTTCACTAACTGCTTTATAAATTTCTTTATTGTCCAAGATCTTTGCACTGCTCATTTTACTCATAATCATACTAAAAGTTATTCCTTTAAAATTAATGCAAAAAATAATATATTTGCTTCATGTCTGTAAAATCTTACCATTCATAAGCCTGTTCCAAAAAAAAAAAAATGAGGGAAATATGTATCTGATAACTCTTCTTTTGTAATCAGTCATAATCTATCTCCCCCCAAACAGGCCAAGTTGCAATAAATTTTAAAGAACGACCCCTCCCTGACTACAGGGATCTGATAAATCTGGAGATTTGTTGACAAGCATATGTAAATATGGTCCCTTGACCACCACTCCTTAGGGTTCTGTGTTTTATGGTCCTTTCTCTCTCCCTCTTTATGCTAACAAAATAAAGATACCATTGCATTTTCTAAATGGTTCTAGAAAAATGTTAATCCTTACATAAACAAGAAGCATTGTATATCAAATAGATAGGCATTTGCTCCAGTGGTGTGGAAGAAGAGAACCGAAAATATTAGCAGAATCTTAAAACTAATTAGGTTTACATTAAATTTTCAGTTTTCCAATTTCTGCTATTTTCTGTAAAAGATATAAAAATTTCAAACCTAAAAAATTATGTTAATATGATATCTTAGAAAGACACATTAAAATGTGAAAACTGCTTTTGAAAACTAATTATGCTATATTTAGTGACCGTATCAAGGAGTCCATGGAACCATACCAGAAAGGAATTATATTTTCCCAACACCATGTAATCTGCAAAGCACTTTTGCTTGTATTATTTTATCCCACAATGGCCCATCAATCAAACCTTATGAGCACTTTATTGCATTCTGGAAACAGACAGTAATCATACCTTCCTCTCACATTCATAGCATTGTCTTTCTTAGGGAGATCTAGGCAAAACTGCTTAATTTACATACATAAGATCTAACTTATGGGTTTCAAAAATCTGTGAACAGATGTGTGGTGCCACATATATATATGCTTGTTATGACTACTGGTATTTCATGCAAAGAAAATGGAAGAAAAAGCAAGTTTAAATAATTTAGTCTGATCTCCAAGTTAGAGAAATGTTAGATTATGGGAAAGATAAGAAAGATAAGGTCCAGTGTTCTGGTTAGTATTGTTAGCAATTTTAGTGATACTTTTTAAACCCAGAGAAAACCCTGTGAGCTGCACTTGAAACTACGTGATTGTGATTCATTAGCAGCAACTGCCTTTCTGAAGTCATAGTCTATTGTTCATTGCTCTCACTGCTATTTCGAAGCCTGAAGCTGATGAAGCTAACTATGTAATTAGGGGGCTACCCAGCCAGGCTGGTGATGAACTACAAATCACACCCCCAGGGGGTAAGATCAACGCTTTTCCCAATTGCTGAACATTCATCTAATAAGGAATTGTGATTTGTTCCTCTCTTCTTTTTCCAAAGGCAATTTAAATCTAAGGGAGAGTGTGGTGATGGAGAGAATGACAACAGGAAAATACAGGAAGTGAGCCCTGGAGGCATCCAGATGCAGCAGGAAGAAAGGAGTCTGGCTGGATCCGAGATCTGCTTTCAGTCCCGCTCCAGCCCCTGCAGTCCAGAGTCATGGCAAAGACCTAAACATGAGGACACTGCCCTGATTCTTCATCACAAATGAGCATCCGAATCCCCATGGCAAATCTTTGTAACATTAACTGTTCAAGGCCCACCCCCAGGTCCTTGGAACATGGAACATTGGGTGTATTTGACTTTAAACCATTTGATGTACATCTCTGGTCCAAAGTTATAAGACAGGATGAATTAATATTCATTATAACTCTTGAAATCCATGAGTTTCACATGAATGAATGTTCTTATCACCTCCCTTCCAAAAAACTTCCCTATACTAAGAAAATGATAGGAAATATCTTAGAGTTTCCTATACCAGTTTACAGTCACTGTCTTTAAAGAAATTATTGTACTCAACTCAGAAATGTATTACTTTGGCTACCAGTTCATGCACTCACAAAGGGAAGGAGGGAGGAAGGGAGGAGGAGGAGAGAGAGAGAGTGAGGAGAGAGAGAGAGAGAGAGAGAGAGAGAGAGAGAGAGATTCTTTGGCAAAGAGGGAATTGCCACCTGAGAAGATGAATACTCTGACACAGTGGAGACAACTCATTACTCAACATTCTACAAAAGACTTAAGTAAGAAAATTCTCTATAATCATGGTCTGGAGGATATATGAGGGTAAGGATGGATTACCACTCTCCCCATACCTCATTGCAGCAAACAGGAAAAGGCGAGGGAAGGAGTCTGTTATATGAAGAGGCAGACATTTAGGCAATCATAGAATGGCCAAGAGTGATTGATTCAACTGAGGGAAACACATCGGGCCTCCAGCCAACCAGATTTCACCATAACCTGGTTGCTGGAATTTAAAAAAGGATGCAGCAGTAAGAAGAAAATTGGTCATCTGTGGATGCTTACGTGAATATATATAACAGGGGACACAAACTGTTTCTGAATTCTGCCATTTGATGGACATAGCCACCACTATTACCAGGAAATTCAAATGATTTCTCAATCATTGCTGTATTGGACTTGCATATTTTCTCCTCTTACTTCAGCTGTTTGTTTTATCCTTATTGTAATTATTTTGTTGTTTTCCTTTGATGAACAAATCTACATATATTTGTGTCTCATAGAAAATTTCACAACCTCTGTAAAAAAGCACAATGTAAATGGAAAGCAAAAAAACTGTTGTTGAACAGAGTCCATTTATTAATAGATTTTAGAGCTCTGGTACTATCTTGAATCTGTTATTCACTCATGACTTCCAACCACCCTATGCATTCTATAGCCCCAACATCTATAGATAAAGAGAATGAGTCATATGAAAGTTAAATAACTAGTCTCAATCCCATAGCTTGGAGGGATGAATTTCAGATTCTAAGCCAGTCCCTTTGACTTCAAAACACTTGTTTTTTTTCTATTCCTTGCTGTTTCAGAAATGACACTTTCAACTAAAAAAACCAATAAATTCAAACTTCTTTGTTTCTTTTTTAAGTTTGTTACACAAACTGCTTTTGCTTTTGCTTCTAAAACTCTGAGTATAAGGGGAAATTAAAGATATGCATCATTTTCTAAGTTTAAGATGATATCTCAATTGGTCTCTAGTCTTCGAATTTTTAAAACATTTATTTCTTTTGTCTATTTATTGTATATTTTAAACAAAGTTCCATTATTGTTTATTTCCATGTTTATACACTAGAATTATGAATCACAATGTCAAAATAACACAGAGTTGAAGGAAAATGGGATTGGCTAACTAATCCAACAGAAATTGAACCATGGAAATGAAAATTCCAATATCTGCTTAGGCAACAGAATCTTTGAAACGTCTCTTACCATTCATTATATATTCAAATATTTTATGAGTTGCTTTCTCCATGCCAAATGACCTGTTCAGTGCTGCATGATTCAGATATGATATCATTTGTATGCTTTTAACTACTAAAAGGACAGTGGCAAAAACAAATTCCTTTATAAACAGTAACTTTTATAAACAAAACTTTTATCTAAGGTTTGTTCACTTGGCTCCAAAAAGTGAGTGTTACTTACACCTTAAACTGGCATTGACTTTTCCTTTGCCCCTTTCCATCTCACATACTTAAATTTAAGCATTATATGGATAGTCATAATGCAAAAAAGATTAATAGCTTAAGAGTACAAGAAAAGTATATGTAAAATGAACTAAAGAAGGATCACGACCCTTGTAAAATATATACTTCATGTATAAAAAATGCATACCCATGATTATAGTAAAATCTGGATGGATGCAAGGCTAAGTGAAGAAAAATTTAGCTGTAGGATCAGCAAAAAAACAAATGTTGAAATACTTCAGCTATAAAGAGAACCTGGGTAAAATTCTCAACCATTAAGCTCATAATATGCCTGTGGGATTAGAAAGGGAAAAAAGAGAGGATATTCCTTAATGGCAGAGGCTGGTTTCTTAACTTGTTCCCAGATCCCTGATAGACTGAGAGGTAAGCTCAATGTGGTCTTCCTAATACTGAAATTTTTTTCCAAAGTTCATCATATACCGATCTTTTGCAGGGTGAAGAGCTCAGACCTCTCATTAACATCTTTCTACGTAACCTCAGAAGATTGAAGAATCACAAAATGAGAGGAGGAAAAAGTGGACCAAAGACATATTTTCGAAGCAGAGTTATTTATAGTTTTTTGGTTTTTTTTTTTTTAAATGAGCAGATACATAGACACTTTCTCATCGTATATAAACATGATGAACTCAAAAGTTTTCAATATATACATTACATAGGTGACATTAAAAAAAGAGGTGATTTTTTTAAATAGGAAACATTAAGGTGGAAAGACAAGTGTTAGGAAATTATAGTGCTTATTCCAATCTAATAATGGTGTTCATCTTGCTTGATTTGAGCTCCATATCCTTTCTATAAATTATCTGAGTAGAAATAAAATAATAAATGACGTCAGACCAATGACTGGATAAGATCGAGGTGATGAATTAGTCATAAAGCTTAGTTGAGACTTTCATTTAGTGGAGAAAGGAGTAGAAATTACTAGATTGGAGCCCCAGTCACCAGCACAGAGCTTTTCTCTGGATCGCTCAGTGTGTATTATTTATTTAAAAAAAAATTAAAACATTTCTCTCATACAATCCTGTCAAAGATTAACTCAATGCAATAATTGAGGATTATAAGAACATTTAAGGAATAGAAATGTATATCACTAGGGGAAATCAAGATTGGGAGGTAATTCTGCTGAGTTTGATACGCAACCAGTTAATATGCTACAGGATAATAAAACTGAATCTTTGCAATTGTTTGAAAGACATCATTTCCATTTCTGTTGATCAAAAACCATATAAAATGTATCTTTCTCTATAAGTTTCCTCTCCAGGTGTAACTTCACAGTGTCTGAACTTGTATAAATAAATAAAAAAAGGCATGTTCTCCTAGAGGAGTAAATAAATAATCCTTATTGCAGTCCCAAAAGACAGTGCCATAGTACAAGATTGAAAGGACATCCAGTAATTCTTATATCTCATTTTCAAATTTTGGATATTTATTCTTAGATTTCAGGATTTTGCTGTTGATAAAGGGGAAGCCCTTCTGAGTGACACTGACATCTGTAAGTCCTTCCATCCAAGGTGTTGGATTCATGCAGAATATATTCATGCAGAATATATACAGAAAATATTCCAAAAGATTCAGCAAGGAATTTTTGCTAAATTGGGTTCAAGGACAAAAATAAGAATTTTCATGTGAATGTTGGAGGTGGGAAAGTGAGAGTAACCAAGAATATCTTACATACAAAACCCAGAGATTAGAAGCTCCATGTGGCTCCTTTAAGTGTGCCTGGATCTCTCCCCTGTCCTGGTAGGATTTTGAAGATTGGGGCATGGAGTCTGAGGTGTGTGCTCTGAAGAAGTAGCCTTTCCCCTCTCTCTTGGTCCCTCACTCTGTTCTCCCTCTTGTTGCTTATGTTCTGAACACAGTCCTAGTAGTTGACTTATATCTAGCCCTTGCTACATCTTACTTCATCATTTCACAGACTATTGCTTCCAGACTTGGGCAACTGGAAGGCACAGATCTAATTTTACTTAGGATTATACTTAGGCACATTATCCAATCAGGTTAACATGCTTGTTAAAGCATAACAGAATCAGCCTATAGGTGAACTATACATTGAGATAATGTAAACAAACCAAGCATGCCTAAGTAATTCTGCCCAGCAACAAGTCTGAGACAAAGGACTGGGGAGATGGTAAGCTCCTGCACACAGCTTGAGGCAAGGCAGCATGGGCAAGTTCACATTACAGCTTGTTGGGATGCTTGATTAGCAAGGCCTTCCCTCAGCACTCAGCCTCAGCAGCTGCAGTGACCTTCATTCCATGGCGAGTCTTTACCATGACCTCAGTTTCTCTGTCCAGACTGTTTGGCTTACTTAGACCATGGTGTCAGCGACTGCTGTCAGATAAGCTTGAGGAGTGTTCCCTACAATAGGAAGACAATGAATCAGAGAAATTTGGAAGGAAAGAGATAAAACTCCCATTCTTGCAGACTTGAAATTTCTACATTGATCAGTCAACATAATCAAAACAAAAACTGTCACAGTAAATAAGAGAGATCAGCAGGGTTTCAAGATATAAAATGAACCTATGGAAATAAATAGCAATGTAGCTAGAGGGAAGATAGTGGAGTGGGAAGCTCCAGATTTGTTTCTTCATTTATACAACCAGTTGCACTGCCTGAATGTGTCTGATGTAACATTTTTGAAACACTGTAGTCCATTGGAGGCTTGAATTATAAATTTCAGTTAATTTTGGTCAGTTGACTCTATCACAGTAGTGACTACACACCTCCTATTTTCTAGTCCCAAGGCAGGCAGCTATGCCCATGTCCCTATAAGCAGCAAGCACAGAGCTTGCAGGAGCAAGGATGGGCAAAAAACACCCTGTTCTTCAAAAATAGGGGGTAAATTAAGACATTTTCAGATAAATAAAACTTGAGAGAAGAACTAAATAAGTGGGGAGATATTCCATGTTCATGAATAGGAAGACACAATATTTTCCAAAATTTCAGCTATTTCCAATTTGATCTATAGATTTATGGCAATCCAAATAAAAATTTCAGCAAGTTATTCTGTGGATATTGACAAATTCATTCTAAATTAAAAAAGAAAAAAAAATAAAAGAAAAAATAGAAATGTTAACAATATTGAAGAACAAAGTTCTCCAACTTCAAGATTTACTCCAAGACTGAGGTAACAGAGTATGGCATTTGCCAAACAACACACGAATGGATCAATGAAACACCATACAGGGCCCATAAATAGACACACATTAATATGTTGGTCAAATGATCTTTGACAAAGGAGCAAAGGGAATACAATGGAGAAAAGATAGCTTGAAAAAGTGTATAACTACAATTAGAGTAATTGCACATCCATAAGTAGAGAGATGAATCTAGACACAAATTTATACCAGTCACAAAAATTACTTCAAAATGACCATCGACCTAAAAGCAAAATACAAAACCATGAAACTCCTAGGATATAACGTATGAGAAATTCTCTATAGCTTCAAGTTTGGAGGGACTTCTTAGATATCATAACAACAGTATGATCCATGAAAAAAATGATCAACTTCACTTCATTATAAATAAAAGGCTTTTGCTTCGCAGAAAACAATCTGAAGAAAATGAGAAGACAATTCACAGTCTAGGATAAATATTTGCAAAATAGGGGCTGGGGAGATAGCTCAGTCGGTAGAGTGCTTGCCTTGTAAGCACAAGGCCCTGGGTTCGATCCCCAGCACCCAAAAAAAAAAAAAAAAAAAAAATTTGCAAAATACAGTATTCTGGGGTTTTAATTTTTTTTTTTTTTTTTTTTGGATTGGAGTTGGAACTCAGGGTTGTTTTACCACTAAGTTACATCCCCAGCCCTTTTTATTTTTGGAGGCAAGGTCCTGATAAGTTGCCAAGGCTGGCCTCAAACTTTCAACCAATGCTTTGGGGCATGTGTTGGATCATATAGTAATTGTATGTTTAGTGTTATGAAAAATGGCTTTGCTGTTCTTCACAGTGGCTGTACATTATCATTTTGCATTCCTATCAGCAGTGCACTGTGGTTTCAATTTCAATAAATTTTTGCCACTATTTGGTAGGTTGGCTTGGTTTCTACCTATTTTTTCTCTTACATAATAACTATCCTAACTGGCATGAGGAAACATCGCAGTGTGGTTTTGATTTGCATTCCCCAGTGATTACTGCTGTTGAGCATCTTATTATATGCCTATTGGCTATTTGTTATCTCTCTCTGGAGGCTGTCTATTCAAAACCTTCGCCTATTTTTGAAACAGGTTGTTTTATAGTGTGGTAATTTAAGAGCATCTTTATTCTGGTAATTAATCCCTTTTTGGATACTCAGTTTACAAAATTTTTTCCATTCTGCGATTTATCTCTTCATTGACAGTGTCCTTTGAGTATGCATTATTAATTTTGATGAAGTTCAGCTTACTATTTTTCTTCAATGCCTATGCCTTCAATGTTTTATCTAAGAAATCATTGCCGAATTCAAGGTTCTAAAGATTTCCCCCAGGTTTTCCTTAAAGAGTCTTATAATTTTAGATCTTATGTTTAAGTTTTTGATTAATTTGAGTTAATTTTTTTTAATGAGGTGCTGGGGATTAAGACCTCATACATGTTAAGCAAGTGTGCTACCACTGAGCTACACCCCCAGACCTTGGGTTAATTTTTATATATTATTTAAGGTGAGGGTCAAACTTCATTCTTTTATATGCAGAAATACAGTTTCCCAGTACTACTCGTTAAAAAGACTATCCTTTTCCATGAAATGGTCTTAGAATGCCTGAAAATCATTTTATCATTTATGAAAAAGAATCTTATTAGCTCCTAACATGATTTATTTTTAATAGATTTTATTTTTAAAAAAATTTTTAGCTGTTGATAGACTTTTTATTTTTGTTTATTTATATGTGGTGCTGAGGATAGAACCCAGTGCCTCACACATGCCAGGGACACTACATATACAAACCATAACATTATACTAAGTAAAATAAACCAGTCACAAAAAGATAATCAGATGAATGGTTCCATTCATACAAGATACTCAGAATACTCAAATTCTCAGAGACACACAAGGTAGTGTGGTGGTCGGCAGAAGCTGGCAGGAGGAGGGCTTGGGGAGGTATTATGTAATGGATACATAATTAGAATTCCACAGAATGACAGATGTTCTGGAGATGGATGTTGGTAATGGTTACATAATAATGTGAAAGCAATTAATGCTACTTACACTTAAAACTAGTTCAAAAGATAAATGTCATGTTAGGTATATTTTATCACAGTTACTAAAAATTAAAGGAAAACCAATAAATAGCATTATACTGTAGAAATAATCACCTGAAAATTTATTAAAGTAAAATACAATTTACAATAGTGCTAGAAATCATAAAGCACCTAAGAATTACTTTTGTAAACAATTATCAAAATGTCTCTGAAGAAAAATCTAAAATTCTATTAGAGGACAGAAAATGATAACTTATTAAGTGGGGCAGCATTCCATCATCTTGACTGAGAAACCATGGTGTTATAAACAAAAATGTCCCGGTGGAAGCTTGGCTGTGTGGCCGGCTGTCCTTCCCTGGGCAGCTCTTCTCCTCAGCTTCACCCGGGCTCTTCTTAACAAAGCTACCACTGGCTTGAGTGTATGATTTTTAGATAGTCAGTCCTCTGTGCACTTAAAAATAATTAATGATAGCCATTCTAATTGGAGTAAGATGAATCTTAGAGTTGTTTTAATTTGCATTTCTCTGATTACTAGACATGTTGAACACCTTTTCATATATTTATTAATCACTCATATATCTTCTTCTGTAAAGTGTCTGTGCAGTTCCTTGGCTCATTTATCGATTGAGTTCTTTGTATTTTTGGTGTAAAGTTTTGTAAGTTCTTCGTAAATTTTGGAGATTAGTGCTCTATTGTTGGCGTGTATGTGGGGAAAAGGCACACTTTGACATTGCTGATGGAGTTGCAAATTGGTGAAGCCACTCTGGAAAACAGTGTAGAGACTCCTCAGAAAGCTTGGAATGAACCCACCTTTTGACCCAGTTATCCCAGTCCTCGGTTTATACCCAAATGATTTAAAATTAGCATACCTCAGTAACACAGCCACATAAATGTTTATAGCAACTCAATGCACAATATCTAGATTGTGGAACCAACCTAGATGCCCTTCAGCAGATGAATGGATAAAGAAACCATGATATATATACACAATGGAATATTATTCAGTCGTAAAGAAGAATAATATTATGGCATTTGCAGATAAATGGATCGAATTAGAGAATCTCATGCTAAGTGAAATAAGCCAACCCCAAAAAACCAAAGACTAAATGTTTTCCCTGATAAGTGTATGATGATATATAATAGGGATAGCAGGGTGGGGGTGAGAGGAGAATGGAGGAATTTTAGATTACATAGAGGGAAGTGAGAGGGAGGAGGGGGGTATGAAAAATGGTGGAATGAGACAGATGTCATCCCTATGCACATGTATGTATTCACACTAATGGTGTGAATCTACATCATGCACAACCATAGAAACGAAATAATGTGCCCCATTTTTGTACAATGAACCAAAATGCAGTCTATAAAAAATAAAAAAAATAATTAAAAAAATAATTAGTAGTCACAGTGTGAATCAATTTCTGCAAAGCGATGTCAATCATCGCTGAAGCAGCATCATGGCGTGCAGGTTCCTTGAGTGCAGGAGATACAGTGCAGCACGGTGGAAACCATCACTCCCTATACAATTTCATAGTTGCATTCTCAAGAGGCCCAAGGCTATCTTCACACAGAGGCTATGAGCACAAAAGTAGCACATAAAGCATTTTTGTTTATTAAATAGGCTGATGGAGAAACGAGAATTTCTATGAGGGCAGACAGCCAAGCCACTCGAAAGCTGGCTCCCATTTTCCAGGCTCCATGGGACTGGCCAAGTTAGCAGAAGATGGTCAGAAATTCTGTGATTTAAACTAATGGTGACCCCTTAACTAAGAGAAATCTCTCCTCACTCGAAACTCCCAATGAGCTTTACCTAACTCCCTTTCAGAAATGAGCATTCTTCTATAATACATTTATTTGTGTCTATTCCCCCTTAAGAGACTAAGAATGCCTTCAGTGGGGAATCTCCTACTGCACTCAGCCTTGTTCCTGATCCCGGAGCTGGAACAGACAATAGCTGTTTGGTAGCGTTCACTGACTCTCTGATGGAAAACGTAGAGTTTAAGAGCTTTTTTCCTAACACGTTTCCATACACCAACAAAGGTTCATTGTAAGATCTAGTAGTGAGCAAATCACTTGCTAGTAAAGGTTGTTATTTCTAAGAACCTATAAATTTAAAGCATAAAAGTTTAAGAAAAAAAGATTTATAACTCAATTTCCCAAAGCCTGTTCCCAGGGATTCTAGCTCTCAATGTTCTAGAGAATCATAATATGCATTTACCTACTAAGGAATTTAGGAATAATGCCACTTTTACAAACTGAATTTTTAAGCCCTTTCTTGTTCCTATAAACTTTGTTATATCATTGAAATGTTTTTATCATTTAATACCTATTATTACCCCTGTGGAACTGATGCTCCCAAGAACACATATTGGGATAGTTGTCTTGACTTGAGATTTCATGAGAAAACAAATTAAGTATATGTTATTCCAGTTCTTCCGGATGTGCTTATTTTAACAATCTTTGAGTTTTTAAGGTTACCTCCGTCTTCAGTTTACTTTTGGTGACCATATAACAATAAAAAATTAATTAAATATAAAAATAATGATGTATAAAATAAATAAAATAGGTATATAAATACATACCTACAGTTTATTTTTAGCAACTATATAACTTGCAAAAATATTTTTTCTTTACCTATGTCTGCAGTAGATGAAATTATTCTCCAAGTTACCTGCATCATCTTTCAATCAGTCTCCGAAGGGGTTAGGATTTGTTACCTGACTTACTGTCAGTTAACAGGTGGACAGAAGTCACAGCAGGCTTGTTCTGAGCCTAACCTTGGGTGAATTCAAGTTTCTACAACAGGAATTCCCAGCCTCCCACCGCCCACTAAAACCTGATGCAGGTGGCTCCTTCTACTGTAGTGTCTTTTCCTGAAGGATATATGTAGTATTTACAGGGCAACCCTCTGACATGCATCCTAAAACTTACATCCTAAAATTTACAGTCAACCCTCTGACATGCATCCTAAAACTAAACCGCTCCAATTAGCCTATGAATGCATAAGTAAGAAGTAAATGCTTATTTTCTCATATTGTTGATATTCCATAGTTGTTTGTTGAACAGCAAAAGACAATGTTAAATGTCTATAATGGATAATTCTTCTAAAGAAATTATCCATGAAACCTGTCTCCACTTGAAGTCCTCCAATTTCCTACTCAACCAAGAGGGTTCTTGTTTTTTTTTAATTTGTTCTTTTTAGTTATACATGCCAGTAGAATGTACTTTGACATATTATACATATATGGAGTATAACTTCCCATTCTTGTGGTTGTACAGGATGTGGAGTTACACTGGCAGTGTATTCATATATGTCCAATTAATTCTACTGTCTTTCCTAGTCCCATCCCCCTTCCATTCATTCCCCTTTGTCTAATCCAATGAACTTCTATTCTTCCCTCCCCACAGTCCCTTATTGTGTGCTAACATACACATATCAGAGAGAACATTTGGTCTTTCATTTGTGGGGATTGGTTTATTTCACTTAGCACAATAGTCTCCAGTTCCATCCATTTACCAGCAAATGCCATAATTTCATTCTTCTTTATGACTGAGTAATATTCCATTGTGTGTGTGTGTATATATATATATATATATATATATATATATATATATATATCACATTTTCTTTATTCATTTGTGAAGGACACCTAGATTGATTCCATTGCTTAGATATTGTGAATTGAGCTGCTATAAACATTGATGTGGCACTGTCACTATAGTAAACTATTAGAACACATCAATATTACCTGAACCTTAACTGTTTTTCCAAATCCAAAGAATACTGTCTCTTCTTATTGAGCATTTAACACACTTTATCTCTCACTTCTATAAAAACCATTTTCCTCTCTTGTCTTCTTTATCATTCATTGTCCTGATAATTTTATTTGTTTGTTTTTCCAACTTACAGAAGTTGAACAGCTTTGTTCAATCACTCACTTCTGCTTGGCCTACTGGAATATTCAAGTTTTCTTTTAACTCCTTTTTAATATATTTCTACACTTCCTTCAAAAATTGTATTTGTATTCTGAAGGCTGTATTTATACCCCATGTCCCAAAGTCTATATTTATATGTCTAATTGTCCACTCAGCATTTCCATCAATGTTTTTAAAGGGCATCTCTATCACTGAGGGTTTGTGGTTGCAAACGGAACCTTCTATAACTTCCATAGGAATGCACTAAGAACAGAATCTCTTTGAGGCCTAGGGGATCAGACTTAACAGCTAAAGAACAAGACATAAGCAATATATTAATATTTGGATTACTCTGCCATGGAAGTCACTGGGCACCAGCACTGCAGGGTCCATCACAGTCCATGGGTGCTGTTGCTGAAGCCAAGTTCGTTTCTGCATTATTTCATCATCAGTGGAAACTCAACGGCATCTCCTCCTTCACACAGATCTCTTCCAGTTCTCAATGTCATGCTTTTGACTATCAATACCAAGGTCACACTTACAAGTCTACTGTAAGTGAAGCTAGGAAAGAGGACTTGTACTGTGGAAAGTCAGTATATACAGATGGAAGCTTCTTAAACTTGATATGTCAATCACATAGTTTTGCTTATTCTATGGTAACAATTGTTTTCAATTGCTTAAAATCAAAAGCAAAGAGGGAGAAGATGAAAAGTGTTTAATGTATCTGAGACATTCTGGAATTCAGGCTGATGGAGGCTTTGATCTTAAGATGAGATCACCTAGGCAAATTAAAAGGGGGCATAATAAATTTTGAAAGTACTTTAAAGTTCTCACCTAGAGGTAATACACATTACCTTTGCTTGCAATTCTTTTGCCAAAGCAAGTCATATAAGTGTGCCTGATATTACAGATGATAGAATGGTGCAATCCTTCCTTTCTCCCAGAAGAGCAGAATTGAAATTTTTCAGAATGAGCTTGTGATTACCAAATATAGGAAAGGTGGGTGAGATATACTGAGTAGCCAAGAAGTTCGGTAAATATTTGTCATATCATCACAAATGTAAAAGTGTATCACACTTTTACACACTTTGATTTTTCTCATCAAACATCTCTTCTTCCCTATTTCAGATTTTTCAGCTGTTTTTTAAAATATATTTTGAAGTAATTCAATTTGTTATGGTTTGGATATGAGGAATCTTCCCAAAAGTTCCTACATTAATGTACGAATGTTCAGAGCTGAAATGATTAGACCATGCAAAGCATAACGTAATCAGTGACTTGATTCGTTTGATGGATAAATAATTTGAAAGGACTACTCTACAGGGAGGTAACTGTAGGCAGGTAGGGTGTGGCTGTAAGAAGTAGGTCACTGGGGGTGTGCCCTTGGGGATTACATTTCTTGTCCCCGACACCATGTGCTGGTGTGACGGGTTGACATATTTGACTCCATGGAAGTGTTATAGGCCAGGCTACATGGGCAATGATTAAACAGTCTCCATTTTACCCTGAGACTCCATGTTATGTCGGAAATACTTCTCCTGTGGGAACACCCCACCTCTGTACCCGTCATCAGTTGCTTAGCATGACATATTTGGCAACACAAAATGGCAATTCTTGTATAATTAAAAGTTGTTCTCTTTTTGATTCCTCCTTTCCTAAACAATGCACCATGTCAACAGTGATTGTCTAGATGTTAGGACCCATTCTTTAATTTGTACTTAGGTAAGGTCATTTTGACCCACTTCCCCTTCTGCTAATGATTTTAGATCTCACCATGTTAGTTTGTAACTTGAAATCATAGCAACAGACACTTATTTTTGATGTACTGACTGACAGTATAAAAACCCCTTCCACCCTATGGTGGGGGTTGTTCTCCCAACAGCCATTTTGGGAACATTGTGTGAGACGGTCAGCCGGCTGGCTAATAAAGACTCTCAAATGTGGACTTCTCAGTGGTGATTGGTTCTTAAGCTGAGCCCCACAACACTGGCTCTCTCGAGAGGCTAACCAGCTGCCATGAGCTGACAGCTTTCCCACAGCACCCTTCTGCCCTGAAGTTCTGCCTCACCTCGGTCCCAGAGCAATGGAGTCAAATGACTGTGGACAGAATCTCTGAGTCTGTGAGTCCAAAATAAACCTTTCCTCCTCTAAGTTGTTCTGATCAGGTATCTTGTCACAGTGATGAAGATCTCACGCACACTTGCTTCCATCCCCACCACTGTTATTTTTGTCCAGGAGATGATCATCTCACATGTGGATAATTGAAACCACTTCTTAGTCCCAGGTTTTCTGTTGACCATCCAGAATGCAGTTAAAGAAACCAGATCTTTTTTAAGATGCAAATCATAAGTGAAACCTCTTCCACTCAGGCTTGCAGCCCCTCAGGGCCCTTCGCTCCTCAGCGCCCTCCCGCTTGGTGCAGTTGAGCTTGAGTTTCTTTGAAGAATCCTTCCACGGATTTAACCTGCCTGGCTCTTTCTCATTACTCAATTCTCAGATTACAATTTACTTTATTTTCTATTATGTTTCTCACCAGGTTAAATGGCTATTTATTCACTCAGCTGTACCTCGTGAAGTACCTGGCAGACTGTCACTGCTCATCAATATTTATTGACTGCATAAATGAGTGAGGAGTGATTAAACAGAAACCTTATTCACTGTACCATACCACCTCTAAATCGCTGAATTGAGGGCATGAAGTAACAAGAGGTAGAAATGTTTTCAAATTTATAAATGTTGGGATTTGAACACAAAACTCGTGTTTTATTAAATTGCTTCCTAAATCAGCCCTTTCAGTGATGCCTCAGATCCTTAGAACAACATAGAAAAGAACTTTATCAGTCTGGAACCAAAATACCTTTCTAGAGTAAATTACTTAAAATTCTCCATTATCATACACATTAAAATTTAACCCAAACAGACAGTTAACCATTCCTCTAATCTCATATAGAATCAGTACTCCATCTGAAGGAAACCCTCCATTCTCCCTAGAAACACATATTCTGCAAATGCAATAGGATCTCTTTCTCCTCTTATCTAAATCCAGTCCCTCCACACTTGCTCTGGATCCATTTTCTCTTTTGTAGTCTGAGTTCATTTCTCTATGATATTTTTTATCCATTTCTAATTTTAAAAAATATAGTTACTGAGGTATAATTGACCTAGAATGAAATTATGAAATCGTTGCCACCACTCCAGGACCTTCCTCACTGAGACCTCCCTGCCCTCCACAATGGCAGCAGGCAACTGCTAATATTCTTTTGGTCATTGTCCATTTCATTTTTGTTTTCCAGAATTTTATATGAATCAAGTCATATGGTACGTATGCTTCCATGTATGGCTGCTTTCACTCAGTATGGCCATTCGAGATTTAGTCACAATGATTCTTGTTATTGAGTTGAATTCCTTTGGATAGGTATGCTGCACTTTGTCTATCCATTCACCTGCTGATGAAATGCAGGTTATTTTGAATTTTGGGCTATTACAAATAAAGTAGTTGTGAATATTTATTTATAAATATTTATGTAAGTCCATAGGTCTAATTTCTTGAGGGTAAGTATCTGAAAATAGAATGGCTATATTTTATGGTAAGTCTACATTTAAATTTGTAAGACACTGCCAAAGGATTTTCCATAGTAGTCATACCATTATATAGTTCAACCACCAGTGTATAAGAGTTCAAATTCCTATATGTTTTCCCAACAATCAGTCTCAAAGCAATTAGTCAGGATTCTTTTTTAGAAAAGAATACATTAGCCATTATAATTGGTCTATAGTAGGAGAATTTTTTTTAATCTGAATTTCTTTAAGGATTAAAATGTTGAGTACCTCTTCACATGTTTATTTGCCATCTGTCTATCTTCATTGGTGATGTGTTTGTTCAAATCTTTTCCCCACATCTTTAAATTGAGTTGTGCATTTTCTTGTTGTATTTTAAAAGTTCATTAAACATTCTAGTTATATGTCCTTTGTTATTTCAGACATAACAATTTGCAGTAATTTTTATTTCACTTTGATATTTCACAAGGATTTCAAGTTTTTAAAAAATCCTAAACCTCACAAACTGTCCTCACTCTTTACTCTCATTTCCCTTTTCTCAGAAAATTCATCTAGTTTCCCCAAATAGAAGTGTAGTAATAGCTACACTTGAAGCTTGACTTCCTTTCTGGCTTTCTTCTGCTTTTACTGCATCTTGTCATTCACCCAATCACATCCCTTCAATCGAAAAGGTTCTGTTCTCCCCTCTCCCAACACTAGCACTATCCTTCTTCTGTGACCACAGCTTCCTCCCCTTCACTTATCTTTATGAATGAAGTTTTTATTGTTGTTTTCTCAATCCAGTCCCTATGCAACCAATGGCCTTGAACACACCTGGGTTCCTGCTCTAATGACCACATGCCTGTCTTTTTTTTTTTCTATTTTTTTAAATTTGTTCAAATTAGTTGTACATGACAGTAGAATGCATTTATATGTTTTGGTGGATCATACATAAATGGAGTGTAATTTCTCATTTCTCTGATTGTACATATTGTAGGATCACATCAGTCATGCAATCATATATGTACATGAGGTAATAAAGTCTGTTTCACTCTTCTATCCTTCATCCCCCCATACCACTTCCCCTCCTTTAACACCCCTCTACCTAATATAAAGTAACTCCATTCTTTCCTAGTCCCCCATCCTGCTTTATGGTGAATTAGCATCTGCATATCAGAGAAAATGTTTGACCTTTGATGTTTTTGGGTTTGGCTTATTTCACTTAGCATGATATTCTCCAACTCCATCCATTTACCAGCAAGTGCCATAATTTCATTCTTCTTTAAAGCTGAATAGTATTCCATCATATGTGTGTGTGTGTGTATATATATATATATATATATATATATATATATATATATATCACATTTTCTTTATCCATTCATCTGTTGAAGGGCACCCAGGTTGGTTCCATAGTTTAACTATTGTATCAATAATATAAGCAACAATAAATGTTGGTGAGGATACGGGGAAAAGGTACACTCATACATTGCTGGTGGAACTGCAAAATGGTACAACCATTATGGAAAGCAGTATGGAGATTCCTCAGAAAACTTGGAATGGAACCACCATTTGTCCCAGCTATCCCACTCCTCGGTTTATACCCAAAGGATTTAAAATCAGCTTCCTACAGTAACACAGCCATATCAATGTCTATAGCAGCTCTACTCACATGCCTATCTTACAGGAACCCTTTCAATGACTTACCACTACTCTAAGGGTGAATTTAAAAACAAATACAGCCTTTATCTTGATGTGTGAAACACATCATAATCTATCTCCTCACTATCCCCAGCAAGCTGAATAACTTCTGACCCTCAAACACAGTGTCCTTTTTCTCCTCCTCAACCTACAACATTTCGTAGCCTTTCCTTTTTTGCCAGACTGCATCCTGCCTCTAACATTCCTTGCTAGGGCACGACTCCATATGCATAGGGATCTTGTCTTGTCCATCTCTAGACTCCCAGCACCTGGTGGGTGCAGGGTGTGCTGTCATGCTCACCCCCACGTCAACACAGCCACCTACAACCTCCCAGGCCAAGCCAACCTCACCGTGATCTGTTCTCCTGCACTACTGTGGTCAGCCTTCTGTATGAGCGATGCTCGTGTTTTTATACTCAGGCTCTCCACTCCTGGGGGAGTTTTTCAAGGGTTCATTCAGTGGTTTGCCTGATCAGTGAGATACAATCTCTAGAAGTCCTTGGCACACGACCTGCATGCACTTTATGTCTCTTCTTTCCCTAATTCTTTTCTTCCTTCCTGTACTCAAAATAACCACAATGGATTTTTAAATTAATGCATCAATCAATTAGAAAGTGATGGATATTCTCCATCGAATACACAGTAACTATGAAATTCATATAAATATGTGCCTATGTACACTACAAATAACTCAGTGTTTTATGTATCTATATAATACATTTCAGTAAGAGTACATTATTCTTTAAAATTCTCATGTTTAGCACATGTGAAACATCCTGGTTTGCAGACCAGTTCCCCATATGTGCTGGTGTGGTGGGTTTGAGGTGGTGTCCTGGTGACTGAATGCTTGACATACACGGGAGGACTCTGGTATATATATATATATATATATATATATATATATATATACACACACACACTGTGGTATATATATATATACCAAAGTCTCTTTATCCATTCATCTAGGCATTAACACAGAGCATCTAGGTTGGTTCCACAATCTAGTTATTGTGAATTGAGCTGCTATAAATGCTGATGTGTCTGTGTTACTGTAGTATGCTGATTTTAAGTCCTTTGGGTATAAACCAAGGACTGGGATAGTTGGGTCAAAAGGTGGATCCATTCCAAGTTTTCTGAGGAATCTTACTGCTTTCCAGAGTGGCTGCACCAATTTTCAACTCTACCAGCAATGTACAAGTGTGCCTTTTCCCCCACATCCACGCCAACACCTATTATTGCTTGTGTTCTTGATAATAGCAATTTTAATTGGAGTGAGATGAAATCTTAGGATGGTTTTAATTTGCATTTCTCTGATTACTAGAGATGTTGAATACTTTTCCATGTATTTGTTAATCACTTGTATATCTTCTTCTCTGACATGTCTATCCAGTTCCTTAGTCCAATTATTGTATTTTTGGTGTGAAGTTTTGTAAGGTCTTCATAAATTTTGGAGATTAATGCTCTATCTGAAATGCATGTGAAAAAGATTTTCTTCCACTATGTAGGCTCTCTCTTCACGTTATTGATTGTTTCCTTTGCTGAGAAAAGACTTTTTAGTTTGAGTCCACCCCATTTATTGATTCTTACTTTCATTTATTGCACTTTAGGGATCTCGTTAAGGAAGTCTGATCCTAAACCAACATGATGAAGATTCGGCCTACTTTTTCTTGTCTTTGGTGCAGGGTCTCTGTTCTAATTCCTAGATTCTTGATCCATTTTGAGTTGAGTTTTGTGCAGGGTGAGAGATAGAGGTTTAATTTCATTTTACTGCATATGAATTCCAGTTTTCCCAGAACCATTTGTTGAAGAGGCTATCTTTGCTTCATTACATGTTTTTGGCTCCTTTGTCAAATATAAGTTAACTGTATTTATGTGGGTTTGTCTCTGTGTCTTCTGTTCCGTATTATTGGTCTACCTGTCTATTTTGGTGCTAATACCATGCTGTTTTTGTTACTATTGCTCTGTAGTATAGTTGAAGTTCTGGTATTGTGATACTGCCTGCATTCCTCTTCCTGCTCAGAATTGCTTTGGCTATTCTGGGTCTCTTATTCTTCCAAATGAATTTCATGATTGCTTGCTCTATTTCTATGAGGAACATCACTGGAATTTTAATTGGAATTGCATTGAATCTGTATAGTGCCTTTGGTAGTATGGCCATTTTGACAATATTAATTCTATTCCCGGGGCTAAGACAGGAGAATCACAAGTTTGAAGACAGTCTCAGCAACTTAATAAGACACTGTCTCAAAATAAAATATAAATGAAGGACTGAAGGTAAAGCTCAATGGTAGAGTGCCCTGGGTTTAATCCCCAGTACCACAAAATAAATAAAGAGAGGAATAGACAGACATAAATAAAAGTGAGCATGGTTCCTCATCATGCTTTTCGTCACTTTCTACTTTTTGGGCTCTGTTCCTAGAGCTGGAGAACTTCGCCCTCATGTATGCTAGGTATGTCTTCAGAGCGATGTCCTTCATCAGCTTCCCTTGAAACCAGAGCTGAAGAGGAGGCACCAGGAGAATCCAGCCAGCAGAGAGAGTCAGTGGATCAGGGTAGGGAAATGCTAGCTTTCTGCAGATATTCCCTGTCTCCAAGCACGTCCTAGAGATTCTGAGAGCTTTTGGTATCTTTCAGCAATCTCCTTTCCACCTGAAACTGGCTGGAGCAGTCTTGTTATCCACCCAGAATCCTGATAGAGAACAACCATGGCTCCTCCCACCATCCACAAACATTTATTCTTTATCTGAAATGTCCCCATATCCACTTTGCTGAGGTCATCTTTGTTTGAAAATGAACGTATCACTAGTAGAAGTATTCCTCTGTTGTATATTCAAGGTAAAACCAGTGTTCAGTGGAGGGGATGCCACCACAGTCAAAACCCTTGTTTTGTACAGAAAATGGAACTGAAATCCAATGAGGGGAAGGGAACTGACCACTTCTACTGGGACAGAGCTGTGCTTGGGAAGCTGGATCCCCAGGCTTCCATTTTGGTGCCCACTCACCTGGTCCAGGTGACATTGTTAAGAATCTGGCCTCACACAAGTGCTGTTTTCTTCCATTACCACAGGAACAGATGCCAAGACTTGTTTGAATTTATTCATCCCATATTACATGAACAAAGTCCTTCGGCTTCTGTTTATGTGGTCAATTGTGAGTATTCAAAATCCCAAACAGTAGAAAATTTGGAAAATAGCAGCTATAGAAAAAGTCAAAGAATTTTCACTCGTACTTCACAGAGAAAAGACCTGGGATGAAGCTTTGCCCTTTGTAGCTGCAGAACCTGTGTGGCCCTTCTCACTGGCAGGAGTGTCATTAAGTAGAAATGAGAGGGGAGGACCAGTTCCCACCTCCTCCTGTTTAGACTCAATCCACTAGACCCACCCTTCACCAGTCTCTCCCCTATCCCTGAGGGGGACAAGATATCTGATTGGAGGAGCAGGAGGAAGAGACAGCCCTGCCCAGGTCCCTCCCCCATCCTTTTGTTTTGGGAACCCATCTGACCAGGAAGCAGGATTCCTTATTCCATGGTTAATCAGAAGTTTTCAGCTGTCTGGACTGGGAAGAGGAATTTACTTCTGCTTATGTAGGGAAGAGGCAGCTAGCCTGCTGTCATCCCAGATGTGGAGCTGTGTGCCCTGAATGGCTGTATCACCGCTGGAGGGAATGCTTGGCTCTCCAGCTGCGGGACTCCTGTGCTTTCTCCTTCCCTTTCCCCATCTCTTTCCCTCCCCGCACCGCCCACCCCCACCCCCAGCCCTCCCTTGGGGATATGTGAGGATTGTCTCCAGGATCCTTGCAGATACCAAACCCTAAGGATGTCTAAGTCCCTTATATACAATGGCGTAGTATTTGCAAATAATCTGTGTATATCCTACTATATAGTTTAAATCATCTCTAGATTACACGAAGCACCTAATATAAAGTAAACGCTATGTAAGAAGTTATTGTATTATTTAGGGAACAGACACAAGAAAAAAAGGTCTGTGCTTGTTCAGTCCACATGCAGTTTTTTTCAGATAGTTTTGATCCTCAGTTGGATCCAGAGTCCTGACCTAATGTGTACAGCTTGGTTCCACACCCAGGAAAGGGAGAAAAGGAAATTATTTAAAAACCCTAAAGCCCTTATATTTTATTTTCATATAACTCCCTTTATAGTTCCATCTCCATGTAAGTCCCAACCACTAATTCCATGATACTCTTCTGCTAAAGTGAACACTTAAGATATCTCTGTAAGTTCTCCTAGCAACAGGAACAACAGCAACTCTTTGGGGAATAGTGTCATTTGAAAAAAAAAAATGCTTCCTCCCAATCAGTTATTTTAACAGTAATTCCAAGAATCATAAACATTTCTGTGACACTTTTCATTTTCTGGCCACAGGTGAAAAGGGAGACTGTGCCTTTTCCTGGTACACATGATGCAGGGGCCTCAAGGTGCAGCTGGATGTGCAGGGTGACTGGATGGAAGTGCATGGCCCAGATGGGGGAAACCAGCAGATGACTCCCCTCACTTTGTTGGGATCACAGCCAGGCAGGAAGGATGGGGACACTGCATCCCTATCTCCTGCCACCCTCTGTGACAGCAAACTCATCGTCCAGGCACACCCACGCCTCTGCCATCTGTTGTCTTCAAATTTCAAGTTTAAGTAAAAAGGACATTATTTTGGACCAAACTCCTCCACGAGGCTCCAACAGATCAGGCTAGAGATCAAAATGGAGTCACTCATATGAAAGTTCTTCCTCACCAAACTGGGACTAGGTTGTGCATCTGTCCTTCCAAGAAATTAGGATTATAGAGATAATAGCCAAATTTTCCAAACAGGTCAGTTACAATTGGCAGGATAATAAAATTCCCTCCGTCCTCAACCTTAGACAAAAAAAACAAGTTGAAGCAACCAGACGTGAATCAGTTATTTTTCTATTATTCTGTTTCCTTATCCCCACTTTACAAGGAAAGTAACTTTGAAATCTCAGATCCACTTTCTTCTTCTCATTTCCACTGCCAGCACTTTTCTATCCACAGATCCTGGTTTATCTCTTTGGCTCATTGGAACATTTATTCTACCTGATGGAATGAATTCTTGCCTAATTCTACAATCAAAAATAAAGCCAATTAAAACCCAGGCACGGTGGTGCACGCCTGTAATCCCAGTGGCTTGGGAGGCTTAGGCAGGAGGATCACAGGTTCAAAGCCAGTCTCAGCAAAATTGAGGCACTAAGCAACTCAGCTGGGGACCCGGGGTGATCCTAGCCGCTGCGGCCCGATCCCGCTGAACTGCCGCCTGCTGGCTCGTCTCAGTTGCAGCTCACCAATAGCTCCCAGAAAAATGCACCGCAGACACGAGGCCTCACGCAAGAGACTTTATTATGCAGACGACTAACACAGTTCAGGGTGAAAAGAAAGGAAAAAACAGAAAGATGGCATGTGGCTTCTCCCAGATATTGGAATCTCACGGGCTGGAAGGAACCAATAGCGGAGGAGAATACTTGCAAGCTGACTGATGAACCAATAGCTACCAAGCATGTTAGGACTGTTACTTGGGAAGCAGGAAAATGGTGGCAGCGTAACCCGGAAATTCCTGTAATGTAAGAGGCGGGCAGAGTGCAGATTGACAAGTGGTTGGGAGGCGTAGTATCGGCTTTATATTTCAAGTGAGACACTTCCTCTAAATAAAATACAAAATAAGGCTGGGGATGTGGCTCAGTGACAGAGTGCCCCTGAGTTACATTCTCAGTACAAAAAATGGATCAATCAATCAATAAGCCAATTAAAATATTTAAGTTGTTGTAATTTTGCCCTTTGAAGTATCACGTACACTTTTTCTTACCCAAAAGGTGTGTTTTATATTACAGCATAAGGAAGAGCAAAATATTATTATTATCACTTTTTACCCTTTTGATTGGCAAAGTAGTTTTCTTTGTTAAATAAGTCTAGTGATCATGAACAAGTGGAACAAAGATACTCTCATATAAATTTTTTAGGTGAGTTTATAAGATTAAATGCACACTGATCTTCTGGCCTCACAATCCCACTTATGAGAAACTGTTCTATGAAAATGAGGCCAGCCTGGGAAATTGAGCAAGACCCTGACTCAAAATTTTAAAGAATATAATAAAAAGGACTGGGGGTGTAGTTCAGTGATAAAATGGTTCTCAAAGTTCAAGGTGCAAAAGAATGACGTGGCAACTTGTTCCAGTGGAGAACTCTGGGTCTGCAACTGAACTTTCTCATTCTGTGGGCATCTGCATTTTCACACTGACCTGTAGGCCAAGTGACCCTAAGAGCACACCACAGGTGACCCGCCTACATCTCTGCTGAGTCACCTTCAAGTGACAGAGCACTGGTGTGGGGCATCCATTCTCTTGCCAGGTCTCACTGTTGGCACATGTTTCCCCATATTGTCAACGCTTTGCTCCTTTGCACAACCTTTGCAGGTCTTTCTTCCACATGAGTTTGCTTCTCCCTAATTATAGAGCAGAAGGCTGTCCACTGTCCCCTGAGACCTCTGTGCCCCATCCACCTCTCACTCTTCCTTCTCATTGTAACAGAGGTGGTTGGGGCAACACCAATGCCCTTACCAATCTCTTTCCAGGCTCTTATCCTGCAATTTCCATTATTGGTTATAATGACAGCTGAGAATGACCAGTATACAACTCTGTTTCATGACATAAACATAAAATATTATTTTTATTGGACTCTATTGCCCTTCCCTAGTGAGAGACAACTCAGGAGGATATTTCCATGAATTTGTTTTAGCATCAGTGGGCATCGCATTGGACACACTTTAAAGGCTAATTTTAAGCAAGAATGAAGATAAACTTGGGTGAATTCTAGTGGAAATAGAAAACTCCCCTTAAATTTTAATCTAACACTAAACTAATTCACTTCAATGTCTGACATTGTTATCAATCTGGATATGGAGGGCAGGACTGCCCTCTGCTGCCCAGAGGTAAAATAGCCTTTAGTTTTTCATAACTGCAAGGCCATAATCAGGCTTACCCAGAGTCAATTCCTCACAGCAGCCAGAGGAAAGCCTCATTGGATAAGTTCTAGTGTCACAAGACAACCATAAAGCACTTTGAGATACTGGAATCCCCAAGCAGTCATAACCTGAAGAAGCTGGCTTGCCTGAGACTCTCCAAGACTGAGTATCTCAGAAAGTCAGTAGAAAGCACATGGCTTGGGCTGGGGATGCAGCTCAGTGGTAGAGCCCTTGCTTAGTCTGAGTGAGGTCCCAGATTCACTCGCCCATAACACACACACACACACACACACACACACACACACACACACACACACACGGAGGTACATGCCTTCATATTTTCGAGGGTGACACACACATGTCCCTGCTCACATGCTGTTGCAAATCTGACC
This sequence comes from Sciurus vulgaris, assembly GCF_902686455.1. Classification (NCBI taxonomy): domain Eukaryota; kingdom Metazoa; phylum Chordata; class Mammalia; order Rodentia; family Sciuridae; genus Sciurus; species Sciurus vulgaris. Next base: position 143,453,187 of record NC_136466.1, read on the forward strand.
TGACTTTCCACCTGCCCTCATCCACTCAGCCTTCTGTTCTTCCCCTCAGTCACAGTCGTTCCACTTGCAATTCCACATTGTTCCTGCATCCTCTTCCCCACTACCTTCCCTGTCACACCAGTCCCAACTCCAGTCACTTCTTCTTTCTAGACTCCTATCAGTCCACTCCTTTTACTCTCCACAGTCCTTCGTTCATAATCTTCAGACTCTTACGTGCTTTGTTACTGCACAGGAGTCCAAGGGGTCCAAGGAGGTTTCCTAGAGCAGCAGAGACTCCACTTAGACCTTCCAGGTTCGTGATTATGTCACACACATAAAAAAAAAAAAAAAAAAGAAAAAAGGAATGGAAGTGCACATTAACGGTCAGTAGCAAAGGAAGAGATTACTTATAAAGAAAAAGTATAGACTTGAGATTGGGGGCATGGATGACCTCAGAGGCTGTTGCCTCATCCTGGTCTGAGGTTTTAACATTTATGGAGGGACAGTAGCTAGAGGACTGGACTAGAGGTGGAGTCAGGGTGGGATTATGCACCAGTTCTCTAGCTAGTGTAGTCTGGTTTTGCTTTTCTGAGTATATGAATTCCTTCTGACACAGTTGTCAAATGGAACATAAGCACAGAGGATCTTTTTGGTCTTTGGCAAACGGTTGGTTTGGTGGGAATTGCAGTCAGAAGACACAGAGACAGGGCTGGGGATATAGCTCAGTTGGTAGAGTGCTTGCTGTGAAAGCACAAGGCCCTGGGTTCAAACCCCAGCACCTCAAAAAAAAAAAAAAAAAAAAAAAAAAAACATACAGAGACACAGAATAGAAAAGACAGAGGTTGAAGGCAATTAGGGGAGAAACTGATGTAAAGAGGATAACTACTCGAGTAACAGACAGTAGCAGATGAGAATAACAGCATTATTTCCTCACACTACATATAAAACCCATGGATTGCTCATAACAACTCCATGAAAGAGGTATGTACCTACATTTTATTGGGAAGGAAAGAGGCTCAAAAGAAATTAAACAAATTTGCCCAAGGTTATCCAACTGTAAGTTGCAGAGTTAGGATATCAACCCAACTCTCGAGCTCATACTTTTGCCTCTAAGTCAAAAGGCAGAAACAAATGACCATCTCTGATGAAACTACCTGCTTAAGATAGGGATTGCTTTGACTATAACGTACGGAAATGTGACCATAGTTATTCCATCAAGTAAGAGTTTCTCTCACTCTCACAAAAACGTCAAAAATTTAAAAATCCAGAACTAGGCAGTCCAGGCAGATTCAGCAGGTCCACCATATCACCGGTGACTCAAGTTCTTTTTTTTTTTTATTTTAATTTTAAGCTAGGTTTTCACTGTGGCAGGTTAGCCTCCAATTTCTGGGCTGGAGAGATCCTGCTGCCTCAATCTCCTGAGTAACTGGGACAATGTACTTATGTACAAGCCACTGCATCCAGGTGATCCAAGTTCCTTCCTTCTTTCTCTTCTCCACTATTAACATGCATCATTCTCACTGTTACCTTGAGATGGCAAGATGGTGGCCAGACTACCAGAAGAAATGAGTTAGCAAGCGCCGCAGAGAAAGGGCAAACGATTCTTCCCTTTATCAAGCTTCCTAAGTCTCCCCAGGGACCACCACTCTCATCTCATTGGCTTTCTCTTACAAGCATTCCTAGGACATATTGTCTTCTCAACAAAAACTGAGTTCAGGAACTGAGACGCAGGCAAATGACATTTAAGTGCCCACAAAAAGTAAGAGTAGTACCAACAAATAAAAAGGCTATTTGCCCTAAAGGTTTGTTTGCAATACGAAACACAGCAACCAAAACCTAAAACCTAAAGGAAACAGAGATACTGCAAGGTGCTGAATAAAACTTCAGTGAAATTAAGATGAAAATCCTGAGGTATGAGAGAAATTCAATCCAAGAAACAGAAGCAGTATGTTTTTATATAAACAAAGAAACAAAGAGGAACTTAAAATACACACACACACACACGCGCGCGCGCGCACTTATGTACAGCTGGATTGTCTGCCAGGTTTATCTCTAGGGCAAACTCTTAGAAGGTTGGAGGAAATGGAAGAGAGTGAAATGAGAAGTCCTCATTCTCTGAAACAGGAATTTGATAGAAGGAATTCTAAAGGTGAGGACTTAAGAGATAATATTCAGAATCCAAAACAGGGATCCACACCAGCATGATGAAAAGTAGCTGTCTTGGGCCGAGCGTGGTGGTGCACGCCTGTAATCCCAGCTGTTCAGGAGGCTGAGGCAGAAGGATCACAAGTTCAAAGTCAGCATCAGCAACACAGAGGTGCTAAGCAATTCAGTGAAACTCTGTCTCTAAATAAAATATAAAGTAGGACTGGGGATGTGGCTCAGTGGTCGAATACCCCTGAATTCAATCCCAGTTACCTCCACAGCCCCCAAAACTGTGGTCATCTTGAGGAGTGGGAATCATGTGAGGGTCAAAAGAATTAGAGGTTGGATCCTTTCTGATCCTTTTATCACTCTTTGACTTTCTTTTTCCTTGCACAGTACGAGATATAAAGCACATGCTAGGCACTACCACTGACTACATCTATGCTGCTTTTATTTATTTATTAATTTTTTGAGACAGGTATCAATAAGTTGCCCAGGCTCAAACTTTCATGTCTGTTACCCAAATAGTCAAGATGACAGGTGTGTATGACCACAACCAGTTTAATTTTTTTTTTTTTTAAGGCAGAAGACAGTAAGGCTAGTCAGAGTGCAAAATGAGTCTTGTACTTGAGTTCTATCTTTTCGAGTTGTACTTCATAAAGTCTGTTTTTACAAATTTTGTTAGACACATATAGCTGTTATTATTTTCAAATTGTTCCTGCATATTTAAAAAGCCATGTGATGCTCAATGGACTAGATGCTCAATAAAGGCTCAACAATTTGTTCCTTCCGTTCTTCCAGTACATACCACAACAGAAGAGATGCATACAATAGTAAAAACAAGTCTCTGTCTCCCAGGAGAAAACAAAACACCAAGATAGGGCTTGAAGGGATAAACCCACAATTAAAAAAAGAGATCGTCCTTAGAGCAGTCCTCTAATGATCACACTCCAGAAGTGAGGACTAAGCCAAGGAGATGTTAAGACAAAGAGGAATCACCCAACTGCCAACCTGCCTTATTAGACTTTTATTTCTTGTCTTAAAAGATTCTAAAACTTCTCAAATTGTTTTAAGAAAAATTATTACTCACATAAGGCATTTGCTGCTTTAAGTGTGAAATATGCACTGAAAACAAAACCCAACTAAACTGTATTTGGTCTTTGGACCACATAATGTGAAAACCATTCAAAATGAACCTGCAGTTGAGTTTTGTACAGGGTGAGAGATGGTGGTTTAATTTCATTTGGCTGTATATGAATTTCCAGTTTTCCCAGAAGCATTTGTTGAAGGGGTTATGTTTTCTTCATTGTGTTTTTGGCAACTTTGTTTAGTGTGAGATAACTGTATTTATGTGGGTTTGTCTCTGTGTCCTCTATTCTGTACCATTGGTCTACCTATTTTGGTGCCAATACCAGCTGTTTTTGTTATTATTGCTTTGTAGTATAGTTGAAGGTCTGGTATTGTGATACCTACTGCTTCACTCTTCCTGCTAAGGATTGCTTTGACTATTCTGGGTCTCTTATTTTTCCAAATGAATTTCATGATTGCTTTCTCTATTTCTATGAGGAATGTCATTGGGATTTTAATTGGAATTGCATTGACTCTGTATAGTGCCTTTAGTAGTAAGGCCATTTTGACAATATTAATTCTGCCTACCCAAGAACATGGGAAATCTTTCTATTTTCTAAGGTCTTCTTCAATTTCTTTCTTTAATGTTCTGTAATTTTCATTGTAGAGGTCTTTCACCTCTTTTGTTAGACTGATTACCAAGTATATTTTATTTTCTTGGAGCTACTGTGAATGGGGTAGTTTTCCTAACTTCCCTTTCAAAGGATTCATCAATTATGAATAGAAATGCATTAGATTTATAGATGTTGATTTTATATCCTGCGACTTTGCTGAATTTATTTATGAGTTCTAAAAGTTGATTGCTTGTAGATCTTCTGTGGAGTGTCTGCCATTTCCTTAGCCCATTTATTGACTGGGTTATTTGTATCCTTGGTGTAAAGTTTTTTGAATTCTTTTGATTCTGGAGATACGTGCTCTATCTGAAGTGCATGTGGCAAAGGTTTTCTCCCACTCTGCAGGCCCTCTCTTCACAATGCTGTTTGCTGAGAAAAAGCTTTTTAGTTTGAATCTATCCCATTTATTGATGCCTGCTTTTATTTCTTGTACTTTGGTCATCACGTTAAGAAAGTCTGGTCCTAAGTTGACCTGATGAAGATTTGGGTCTACTTTTTCTTCTATGAAAAAAATGTTCAACATCTCTAGTAATAAGAGAAATGCAAATCAAAACTACTCTTAAGATTTCATCTCGCCCCAATCAGAATGGCGATTATCAAGAACACAAGCAATAATAGGTGTTGGCGAGGATGTGGGGAAAAAGGTACACTCATACATTGCTGGTGGGGTTGCAAATTTGTGCAGCCACTCTGGAAAGCAGTATGGAGATTCCTTAGAAAACTTGGAATGGAAGCACCATTTGACCCAGCTATCCCATTCCTTGGCCTATACCCAAAGGACTTAAAATCAGCATACTACAGTGATGCAGCCACATCAATATTTGTATCAGCTCAATTCACAATAACTAGATTGTGGAACCAACCTAGATACCCTTCAATAGATGAATGAATAAAGAAACTGTGGTATATATACACAATGGGATATTATTCAGCCATAAAGAATAAAAGTATAGCATTTGCAGGTAAATGGATGGAGTTGGAGGATATTATGCTTAGTGAAATAAGGTAATCCCAAAAAACCAAAGGCTGAATGTTTTCTCTGATAAGTAGATGATGATACATAACAGGAGGGAGGGTAAGAGAACAATGGAGGGAGGATGGATTGTGTAGAGGGAAATGAGGGGTGGGGAGGGGTTGGGGGAAGGAAAGAGAATGAGACAAACATCATTATCCTGTGTACATATATGATTATACAAACTGTGTGACTATACTTCGTGTACAACTGGAGAAATGATAGTTGTAACCCATTTGTGTACAATGAATCAAAAATTTAAAAAAATTTTTAAAAATGATCCTGCAGGCCTGGGGATATAACTCAGTAGTAAAGTGCTTGCTTAGCATGCATGAGGCCCTGTAATATATAATTATTTTAATACTGAAAAAAATTCAAACAAGGATGTTGTGAATTTTAGATTAAAGAAAATCAATACACTTTCAAAATCAATCAGAAAACTGGTATCATGGAATGCAAAATGTGGCTTAACTTTTGGTTTTTCTTAAGATACACAAAAATTTACAGCAAACATTTCAAAGGCTAAATCTTAAGGCATTCAGAAATAAAGTTTAATTAAGTTTCCAAAAAAAAAAAAAAACCCTATGATTAAAGATCCTATCTCCTTTATTAAAGTGAGGATTAATCTATGCAAATTAATCTCTCTGAAGTGACCCTTGGAAACAAGCAATCTTCAGTTATTATAAAACTGACAAGATGTTGACTTCTAGAAATGATTCTACTGAAGAGGAATTCATATATACCTACACAAGAAATTCCCATTTTTGGCATTCCAATATCCATTTATCAGAAAAATTTTTAAAAAGTATTCCTTTTGACAGAATAGGGAATTTGTATTACAAAAAAGATTCTATGGCCTGGAACAGTCTTGCCATAAACAGATATTTCTTTCAAGATATACCCTTAGCCCATTTATTGACTGGGTTGTTTTAAATATTTATGTAAAGCTATTCTATTAGAATCATAGTGGTTTTTAATTTTTTAAAACATACTCATTGAAGAAGAAACAAAAGCAACACTCCAAAAAAAGATGTTGAACATACAGCTAAGAAGGCATCTAACTTACACCCATTTAAGAAGACATATACTGTAGATTTCCCTCCTCAACCTACCCTGCGTATTTGTAAAACTTGAAAGATAAATACTGAATTTCAATTTTTTCTCTTTTTTTTTTTTTGGTACCAGGGATTGAGCCCAGGGGCACTCAACCGCTAAGCCACATCTCCAGCCCTTTTCAAAATATTTTATTTAGAGACAGGATCTCACTAAGTGGCTGAGGCTGGCTTTGAACTCACAATCCTCCTGCCTCAGCCTCCCAAGCTGCTGGGATTACAAGCATGTGCCATGGTGTCTGGCCTGAATTACAGGAGTTATTCCAGGTGCAGGTGTATGTGAAGGACAGAGCCGTCTTGAAGCTTAGGTTAAAAGGTTTTATTTTTACAACATAATCCAATCCTAGGTTTTATCTTAATCAAATTTGAAAAACATTTCCAACACATTTAATTTACAAAAAGTCTTCTCATGTTATACTAAAGGAATCCTCATGTTCTACAACTGCTCAGGTATTTAATGAATAAAATAATTTAATGGTCTCTTAACTCCATCAAATACTCATTGTCTAAAATCTATCTAGGTCAAAAAATGTTGATCTTACAGTTATTTAGGAAGACTTTGCTGAGTTATCCAGACTAAGTGTAAATTAACATTTCCGAGATGGGTTCCATTTCCACTTAGCCAATGTGGACAAGTTCTTTATTAGAATTCTTCTTCTGCCTGTTTGCTGCGGGATTGCTTGAGTTGCTGCAGCCGCTCAATGGTTTCAGAAACAGTACGCTCCCCGTGGACCTTGTTATCTCTTGTACGTATATTGACAGTGCCACTGGTTTTTTCTTTTTCACCAACAACTACAAAAGAAGACACAAAGCTTTGTGAGACTATCTAAATTTGAACATATTAACAGAAGGATTAAATTTGAACATATGAACAGAAATGATGCAAACATCCAAAAGCCACTCTGTAACTTCATATTGGAACATACAGGTGACCACGTATATAGTTGGGCAATCGACTTAAAAAAATCTATTGATTATAAAAAAAATAAGTACCAATTTGCAGTACATACAACTTCTATGCTGACTGAATCCCTTAATCCAGTCAACTTAAAAAATACCATGTAAAAGGAGTATGACATGAAGGAGAGAAAATTTTAGACAAGCCTTTCTTGTCCCCCATACCAAAATTTCCCTTTGTTACCAATGGAAGGAACTGAATTATTTATCAAGACTAGAAGGAGACCAGCATGTACAAGGCTCTGGGTTCAATCCCCAAGACCACAAGAAAAAAGAACTAGAAGGAACTAAACGTATGCTTAACCACAATTCATTTCAGACTAAGTCTCAAGATTTATGTAGGTTTTCCTAAGGTTTGACAAATTCTCTGTTTCTTACCTAGGATGAAGTTATACTGTGCTAACTGTGCATTTCTGATCTTCTTATTCAATGTACAGCCTGGATCCAGATCAATGTCTGCCATGAATTTAGCATCATGGAATTGTTGTTGTACCTGTTAAACAAAAACAGAAGCCACAAGATCTAAAATTAGAATTTTACCTCCATCTTTAAGTGAATTCATTTAACATAAGATTTAGATAGGTTAGGTTGTGAGTCAGCGGCAAAGTGTTTGCCTAGCATGTGTGAGGACCTGGGTTCAATCCTCAGCACCACATATAAATAAATGAAATAAAGGTATTATGCCCATCTACAACTAAAATAAATTTTAAAAAAAGATTTAGGTCATGCAAGCATTAAAAAAATGGATGCTAATAGGTATACCAAAGTACATACACTGTGACTTGGGTCTACATTTTAAAAAACCATTTTGCTCTTGAGATAAATGTTTTAGAAAATCTTTAAACATCAGAAGACAATCAAATTTAATCAACTTTCATAAAAGGTATATTATAAAGGGAAAGAATCTTTTCATAAATATATATCAAGCTCCTGATGTAGGTGCTGGGCAATAAATTATTCAACAGCTAGCATATAAAACTACCATGTGTAGTGATAAGAATAGTTTGCCTAAATGGTTTGTTATCAACTGGCAAATATTCATTTTCTTCTTAAAAATAATATCTGAATACAATTAATTTCAGTAATCTAGAATCATCATGATTTTGATGTTACAGTACTGTTCACTGATCAACTGATCATTTGAAATTCTTTACTATGGAATTATCACTATAGCAGAACAGATTGTTTTAATCCTTAAGGTGTGAAGTATAAATGGCCTATATTTATACATTTGTTACTGAGTTAGTTAGCTTTTTGGCAAGAGGGGCATATTTATCACATGACACTAGCTGAAAAGAACTTTCAAATAATTGAAATTTGCATTAAAATGAAACAAAATTACTTTTTGAGTCAAAACACAGCTTAAACTGTATAACTATTTTGCATTTGATTTACATATGCTGAGGTACTTGATTTCACTGTTTTAAAAATATTAAACACTAAAATACACAAGCATACATAGAACACTTGATCATAGAACTGTAAAGGAAAGCATTACAGAGATGATATAACATATTCAGCTTATCACAATGGGAAATAGCAACTTCTCTCTAAGTCACAAGCAACTGTACTCAGATCTTGATTTACAAGTATGTTATGGCTTACATAAGAAATAAAAAAAGAGATTGAAGGAGATGGACCATAGGTCCCAGGGAGGAAACTTCCCTTACTATTTCCCTACCTGCCCTCCTGCTCCGTCCTAAATTAACCCTGCCACCAAAACTCCTCCATGATCTGGCCTTTCCTGCCAAAAGGCCCACCAAAAGTAAATAACTCCTCCCATGACCTGGCTCTGCTAAAGCCCTATAAAACACAGACCCTCCTGGTGGCCTGCCGCCATTTTCCCCCAGGGGAAGATATGTCCCCCTGGTGCTGAATAAAACATCTCTGGTCCATGAAGTCTCCCTCCATTTTCTTCTTTTTGTATTCTTTCATGTGCTTTCAGGGATCATGAAAATAGAAGGGAGACCAACACTACCAAATTACACTATGTTCATGAAGAATATGACACAATGAATCCCATTAATATATATATATATACACATATATATATATATAAAATATTCCACATATATACCTTAAAATTATAGTGCACTAATTTATAATAATAATAATACTGATAAAAGGAGATCAGTAGAGTAAAGTTAGAGGATCAGGGAGAAGGAAGGAAGGCAGGGAAAGGAAGTTACCAGGTACTGAATGAGACTGGTAGAATTATGTGCATGTATAAATATGGAATGAAGTATTCCACTATAATAAAAAACTATAATGCACCAATTTTAAAAAAAGTACATGGGGCTGGGATTGTGGCTCAATGGTAAAGTGCTCACCTAGTATGTGTGAGACACTGGGTTTGATCCTCAGCACCACATAAAAATAAATAAATAAAATAAAGGTATAGTGTCTATCTATTAAATTGTTTGTTTTTAAAGTGCATGGCCTATGAGATCTGAAAAGCTTAATAAGAGGTATCAAATTTAAAGATAAGTCATATCTATGGATTACCTGTTGGGCATATTCATCACATGTTGGCCCCACTGGAACTACCATTACCTGGCGAGGAGAAAGCCAGAAAGGCCTTGAAGAAGAAAACAAAAATATTTAATGAGGATTTGGCCATATTCACTATACAAGCATGGCATATTTCTAATAGTCTACTCTTTAGTATCTCTTCCTGAACTATAAAAGGGCTACTTTCAAAACTTTAAAATTTGGCTTTTTCTTTTTCAAGTTTTCTACTAAAGACTAAGACTTGAGAAAAGAAAACAAACCCTCAGTAAGGAAAAACTATTTTAACTGACTTTTGTTGTTAAGCACATAGCAAAGAAAACTGATAGGGACTGGGCCTCACACTTCAATACATCACATAACAAAGCACCATGTACTGGCTGTGAGAATGGTTAACACATTGTTAAAATAACCGCAGAGAGATTAAATGTTAAGATTATTGTGTTATTTATTCTTCATGGGGGATACAGACAGTGCCCTCAGTTTATTTAAGATTTTTTTGCAAGATTCAAAAAACTGTAACTGATAAGAACTAGTGATGATAGCACTTGGTTAAAAAATGATTTCTTGCTGTTGGGTGTGAGGTCCTAGAGATTTCGCAGGCTGAGACAGGCAGGTCACAAGTTTGAGGTCAGCCTCAGTAACATAGCAAGACCCTGTCTCAAAATGAAAAGTAAAAAGGGCTGGGGACATAGCTCTATGGCAGAGTACCCCCTGGATTCCATCTCCAGTATATGTACATGTGCGTGTGTGTGTGTGTACACATATATATGTACACACACAAACATATATACACACCCAAATAGTAATATATAGTATAGTGACAGATACATATATGCATATACAGTATATATTAGTTGTATTGATTTAAAACTTTTAGGATACTATAAATTGTTTTACTCTTATACATCAGTCATTTCAGTATTATTTGAGTTTATATATATTTCCCCCACTACACACACTATAAAACAAAGAAAAACAAACCCAACCACCTACAATCCTCCCATCAGAACACGTCAGGTATCAAATCCTCCAGCATCTGCAAAATAGGCCCATGTTTCTCCCCATAATTCCTCCATTTTCAGCTGTTTTCTTACATCAGGTAAAAGGCTGGAAGAGGCACAATATCCTACCCTCCTTGTGGGCTTTTCCCAATCCACCAAAGGTCTGGCAGAGAAATGGCTAATGAATCCCTAATTCTCTAGATGCCATGTAGAGAATGTTCCCCATGTTTTATGAAGTGTGAGTGAGAAGAAATTATCTTACCTCAATGACAAGAATGAAAAACTCCCTTAATGTCTGAACTAATCAGATTAAAATCATACTGAAATGACAGTAATGTGTAAGATTAAACCAATTTATAATATCTTAGAAAAGTTTTACATCAAGATATTTAATATGCAGGACCTAAAAATGGGTGTTTGATAACTCTGCACTGCTTCCAAATGCATTGTGGGCCCAGGTAAAACTATTTAAAAACTAAAATGTCGGTCATGTGCCCACATCTTGCCAATGAAAGTGTAACCTCATAGTAAGGAGTCATAACACATTATTCTGTTTAGCATGATTAATAATTTTTAATTAAAAAATGTTCAGTTTCTAAAAGATGTCAAAATACACATTTATTCTGACCTGCAAAGCTGAACAAGGTAAGCCAAAAGTTTATCTGTTTACTCAGGCAAAAAACAGTAAAACTATATAAATCCCAAATACAGTTAAATTACTTAAAAAACAATTAAAACCAAATTCTATATGCTGCTACTGCAGCTTTTCTTCCCTGAGTGCCAATGAATCATACCCATTGCCTTGAACATGAAACAAGTTCTCTACCACTGAGCTATATCCCCAGCTCATATGTATGTGTTTTAATGAATAATAATTGCTAATTAGAAAGTATATATAACATCACACAAATCAAGTTCCAAAAAGTAAATATTAATGAGGTTTCTTTTAAATGTTGTTTTTTTGGTTTTTATGATGTGATTTGAACTCAGGGCTTTCCACTGAGCTACTATACCCCAAGATCTAACAAGTATTCTTCATCTAAAAAGTTTGAGTTACGGTAATTATAATTTCTTACTTTCAGTTAACACTTGTCATTATACTATAAGTGACCAAATAGAATCATTCTCCCATCCCATTTCACAGCTACACTGTAAAGTAGATATTTCTTCTAGCCAATTTACATTAATTAGACAAAAATGAAAGAAAACAGTGACAAAATTACCATTTGCCCCCATAGTTTTCAGTGAGGATAGCGATCATTCTTTCCACTGACCCCAAGACGGCTCGATGAATAATCACTGGCCTTTTCTTATCATCACCATCATGGCTATTTAAAAAAAAATAAAATAAAAAAAATAAATAATTTGTTTTGCCTTATTTTTGTTTGCCTTATTATGTAAATTTTTCCTTGCAGTTCCCTGGTAAAGAATATTCAAAGTAGATTCCAGAAGCTCACCTTACAAAAGTAAGATTAAATCTGATGGGCAACTGAAAATCCAGCTGGATTGTTGCACATTGGTGGTAGCGACCAATTGCATCTTTTATCTGTATGTCGATCTGCAAAGCAAAACCTAGGTTATTATTAGATGCTGCTAATATTAAAGCTGAGCTCAATCTTTGGATTAGTGCTGACTTTCCTTTTTCTTTTTATTCAACCTATTTAAAAGCAATTCATCTTCATCTACAAAAGAAAATTACATTATCCTAATATACTTTGGTACTTACTTTTGGACCATAAAAAGCTCCATCACCAGGATTTAACTCCCACTTTTCACCAAATTCATTCAGGCTATTCTCAAGTTGCTAGGAAAAAGCAAAGTGATTTGTAATTTTGTTCATATGCAACTTTCCTTCTTCCAATCTGAGACTAAAAATATAATTATTTTCATGAATAATTATTCCCTATTTAATAAGTTCATACACCTCAAAATATACTCAAACCTTTTAAAGCTTTCAGCTTAATAACTGAATACAAATATTCAAGCAATTGTAAAACACTTTAAAATCATACAGAAAAAAATGACTTATTCAAATAGAGGAACCATTTCTAATTTTCTTTTACTTTTATCCATTATAAAGGCTTCCTTTTAGTATAGAACAGGCCAATGTCAGCCAAATGGTACTTGAGTACACTAAAAAACACCACTGACCTTCTCAGCTTGATTCCACACTTCAATATCTCCAAGGAATTTTTCTGGGCGAGTAGAAAGGTTCAGTTTAAAAGAAAATCCAAATACATTATATACTGTACGTAGAAAATCCAAACAGCCTTTTATTTCATCCTCGATCTTCAAATTAAAAAAGAAAAAGAAAAAAAAAAAAAAGAAAAGAAAGAAAATAGTAATTATTTTCCTTTGCTTTCCCAACACTTCTTTCAAAGTATTTCATCCCACAAGGGCACCAACCTGCTCCATGGCACAGAATATGTGCGCATCATCCTGCTGGAATCTTCGTACTCGGGTGAGCCCTGTGAGTGCTCCTGATAGCTCATTCCTATGAAGTACTCCAAAATCAGCTACCCGCAGAGGCAGTTCCCGCCAGGATCTTGGACGATGATCAAACATAAGGCTAATGAAAAAAGTAAAATCAATTAATGTTTAATTTCACATGAGTAAAACTGCTTCTATAATATTATATTTAATTACATGAAAGGCCAACAAAAAGTCACTGATTTATTGGCACATGCCTACAATTCCAGCTATTGAGAGACTGAGGCAGGATTGAAAGTCTGTAGTCAGCCTGAGCAATTTAGTGTGATCCTGTTTCAAAATACAAAAAAAAACCCAAATGTAGTTCAGTGGCAGAGTGCTTGCCTAGCATGTACAAGGCCCTGGGTTTAACCCCTAGTACTACAAAAAGAAGAAGAAAAAAGCTAACTTTTCTAGTTGCCCATACAATCAGCATTCCTCAAATCCTAAGCTTCTCACAGCAATAAAAGCACCTGCTTAAATAAAATAGCATGAATTGCAATGAAACCAACCACTGTTGAGAAAATAAAATGTGCATTCCCATAAGAATGAACTCAAGTCTCTGTGTGTGCTCAATATTTTCATTAATTAATATGAGGACTACCTTTAAGGCTCATATTAAAAAATATAGCCAGATATAAATCATCTATAACACTGAAACTAAAGTTGGATTTGTTCTCTTGTCAGGCCTGCAAGTGCTTCAGTTTCCTTATTAGTTGGAAGGTGAAGAATCTCAGAAAACTAAATATAACTCCACTGACTCCCTGATGTGTATAATCCAGTGTTACTTATGGTTTAGATATGAGGTGTCCCCCAAATGCTCCTGAGTGAAATTTCACAGGTGAAATGATTGGATTATGAAAATTTTTTAACCTAATCAGTGCCTTAATTCCCTGATTGGGATTAACTGGGGGGTAACTGTAGGCACATAGGGCATGGCTGGAAGAGGCGTGTCATGGGGGGGGGTGTGGGCTGGATTTTGAAGCACATATTTTGTCCTTGGTGAAAGGAGAAATCTGCTTCTTGGTGCTATGCCCTGAGCTGCTTTCCTCTGCCATACTCTTCCAATATGATGTTCTGCTTACCTCAGGTCTCAAGGTATGAAGTTGGCCATTTTATGAATTGAGACCTCTGAAACTATGAACCCCAAATAACCTTTTTTTCTCTAAAATTATTCTTGTCAGGTCATTTGGTAACAGTGGTGAAAAGCTGACTAAAACACCAGATTCTTCATGGAGTTTTCTTCTTGCCTCCTGTGCATTGAGCCCTGCTTAACAAGCTGTGGACACAGAGCCATCTGTATCCACAGCTCTCCCAGTCTTTCCAAAATTTGTTCTTCATTCATCTTTCATGAACAGAAAATGGAGCAGCCTCAAGACAAGGGAAGTTTTCCAAGAACATTAATTCATTAGCAGTAGGTTTTGATACAACAAGAAAGCAATGTAAAGGGAGAAAGGAAAGGAAGGAAAGGGAAGGGAGGTGAAGGGAAACCTGGAGTATTTGCTACATTCACATTCAGTCTCCTTGGTTTACATTCTGTCTTATTCACTTCTATAACACCAGTATCATTCCTGAATGTCTACAGATCTGAGAATCTAATCAGGCATGGATAATACAAATAATGTTGCATTTAAATATTATTCTGATTGCACAATGTTTTTAACAAAAATTCTATCAAAGAAGGTAAATCAACTAATTGGAGCACATGAAAATATTAAGCTGCTGAATACCAGTGTCCTGGACAATTCATGGGCTTGAGAGCAAACAGCTCCTTCTCCACCTCAAAGGAGAACATGTTCTCACTGTAGTGTTGCCAGTGGCCTGAAGTCATCCAGAGTCGGCTATTGTAGATGTTTGGGGTGACAACCTCCTGGAATCCTCTTTTCCTATATTCACTCTGTTAGAGAATAAACAGAACACATATGCAGGCAAATCACTACTCACCTTTCTGGAAAGAGAAATATTTTAAATAGCAATTTCGTACTATCTAGTGAAGTTGAAGAAACACATGGCATGACCCAGAAATTCCACCTGCAGGCAGATACCAAAGAGGAAATCCTCACACATTATGAAAACAATTGCTACCTAACTGTAGCACAGTTAGCAATGTGGAAAAATCAGAATTCATATCAGTGAGAATCAATAAAGGAATAAGCACATTGTGCTTGTTAATGTAGCAGTAAGCGAAAATAAACTTGATTTCTATGTCTGTAAAGGAGAAAACTGCAATTAATGCAGACTGGTATACAATGAAAACTTAAAGGTACATATATTTGGGATAGATGTAAATAACAGCCAAAAATGATCCACACTAACTTCAAAACAGTAGTTTCTTCTATAAAATGAGGGGAATGGATCAAAAAGGGATCCCAAAGAGGGTCACCATTTTGTTTATTCAACTGTATTTGTAGTTTTTTATAATCTTGAACAAAAAATATGGAGTAAATATACCCAATGCAAATGATAAATCTGGGTGACAAATACATATGGTTATTAGTTATATTATTATGTAAATGGCTATACATTCAACTTCAAGTTCACCTGTTTCTTTGCACACACACAATATATGGACAAAATCAGGTATTAGATAGAATTTTTAAACAATTGATGAGAGGCCCAAATTTTCATTTTTTATTTTTCATTTATCCTTTCAAGAGACTTTATTTAACAAAATCATCTTATATCCTTAATCTTCAGAAGAAAGTAACGAATATGATTTACCCTAATGAACTCCATAAGTGTATTATAAATGTAGGCTCCTTTTGGCAGGAAAAAGCAACTTCCAGGGCTGAGTTCATGGAAGAAATAGAGTTCCTGATCCTGAGTAAATGAAAAGCAAGATTGTTTATATATTTACACAACAATGATAAAAAAGTCAATGTTCTTCAGTTCAAATTTGGTCATGATGTCCCATATTTCAGTTAGTACCAATCTAAAATAAACAAGTTAATGTTTCTGGTATACAATATAATGGTACAAAATTGCAGTTGACTGAAACTTGGCACAAGTCTGTTCCCTACTTGATATAATTCTCAATCCAGGCAAGTTTAACCAGTAGTGACATGGAACACAGGTCTCTCAATTTCACAGTTCTTATATTTCCAATTCCTTAGAGCTTTAAGATCTGGGTGATTTTTCATCAATTTTCTCTTCTCCTTGTCTCTAATAGGAAGGGCAAGAAGAAAATTTGGAAAAAGATACTGACAATCAATCAGACTACCTAGATGAAATTTGAGAACTTTGGGCCTTGGTGAAAGGAATACACCCTCTTATTCCCTTGACTCCCCTTCTCCTCCACCAAATGCCCAAAGTTCTTGAGCAGAGCCCACACTGCTGGAATGCTGGAATTTATTTCAGGTAGTCAAGCGAGCAGGGCAGTGGATGCTCTCTCTGGCTCAAGCTTCATAATCTAATAGCTAATAGCTAAGGACATCTGCAATGAGCCCTACTTTAGGGAAAAATGTTTTAGTATCAAACTTAACCTGCAGTTTAGAGTACACTCGGAGGTAGAAAGATGATGGGTAGAGGAAACAAAACTACAGAATCCATGGGTGACTTGCTCCATCCCCTTAGGCAACAATAGATTAATCTTTCTGGGACTCAGTTTCCATATCTTTATGAGTTAGTGAGACTAGACTGTCTCCAAAGTCTCGTTCTCCCAGATCTATGAAAGGCTGTATACTTCTTTTTACAGAAAAATGTAGGCCACCAACATTGTTTTCAATTAAAGTGGTAATTAACATGGATTTTCATAGGAAGATAAAACATCAGTAAGTATTGAAAGTTTAAAGAGGACATGACACCACAGGTAACTGAAATCCAAAGCGGGTCTTCAAAATGAGATTCTATACAGCTGAATTTCAAATGAAATTGTAGAAAACTCAATCTAGATATATCACTGTTCTTTAACATACCCTCCCAATTTTTCTATGATCTCGGTTTTTAGCTTCCTCTTGGAACTTCTCCCATTCTTTCAACATTTTGGCATCAGGGAATGAAATGCCATAAATTCTCTGGAGGGTCTCCATATCTGCTTTGCCTTCCCAGTATGTGGAAGAATTCTGAAAATAAGGATTGATCATGATACAACATTTAAATATGTAAACATCTGACTTATTTTAGGAGTTGAATATTACTTCTCATAATCACCTTATGAGTTAAAGTCACATCAGTACTTTTGACAAGAAAAATGACATAAAACTGTACACACCTAGTAAATTGCTTTGAGGTCTAGCTAAACTTATTCTGCTGCAAAAAGTCAGCTTTTTTCTCCCTTCAATATGCCAACCTCTGAAGGCAGATGGGGAGAAGGAAAGTGCTTGGGAATGATTTTGGCCAAATTATATTGTTAAATTATGTGCATGTACAAATATGCAACAAATCCTATCATTATGTACAACTAAAATGCACCAATAAAAAAAAGCGGGAAAAAAAATTGCCCACCCTTGAATACTCACTCAAAACACCATTCCACAAACATTACTCTGACTACAAGGGGATCACTCACAAGTAATTAAGCAAAAAACAGATATGAACTAACAAAAAAAATCTTCAAGTGACCCAATTACTCTGATGCTTCAACCTGCATTTAAATCTGACAGGATTGGTTATATTAAAAAGAATTATTTGGGTGATTATTAATTTAGACATTTGAAGCAATAAAGCACATATTCCTACAGACAGTCTCAAAGCTTTCAGAGCCACAACAGCCCATAGCCGCATGGTTGTGTGAAGCCCCAAAATCCTATCCCTAAGTGCTGGTTCCAGGGATGAACTGTAAGTTTTAAAAAACTGATAACATATAGCACTCAGTTAGTAGGTAGCATGAGGAAAACAAAAACAAAATAACAACTTCCTTACATATCCAAGAAAACAATGGTAGAAAAATCATTGAAAGATTACACATATTCCTATAATAGACAAATACATTCTTAATTCTCGCACACACTTTAAAGTTATATTGCTTACTTTGTGTATTTTTAAAGCCTTAATTTTGCCTGTGTGTCTAACATGAGGACCTCGGCAGAGATCTATCAAGGGACCACACCTATAATAAAATGAAAGGAATTTTAACAAAGACAAATTGAGATACACACCAATTGCTTTCATGACATTTGATATTCTCACCTATAGACTGTCGTAGTTGGAGTATTTACTTTTTCATTCAATATTCGGCATTTGAACTTGTTGTACTAAAGATAGGAAAAAGTATTTTAAAAAAAACTTACACATCTAAATAGTACAGTTAAAATATAATTCAAAGTACATCTTATTAGAGGATTGTATGAATATAAATATGCCAATATTTTGTTTTATGAACAATTTTCATTTTTCTAAAGAACAAAAATGGCTTCAATGTGATGCACTAAACCCTTCAAGTGATACAATTTGAACTCAATAAAAGTGGAGGCCCCACATTACAGTTCAATTTACCTTAAACATGTCCAGTAAAGTTTCTTTTTTAACTTCCAATCTTTCAAAAGCTTGTTTTTCTTTAATGATTTTCTTACACAAAGTTTCCAAAGAAGAGAAATCATTGCTGGACACACCTCTGAAGGAGAAGAGAACATAATCTTTCTACATTCCATTCTAATCACACCATGGTTAGAGAGGTGCTTCTTTGGAATACTTTTAAGCATTTTAACATAAAAAATTAGACCCTTGCATCATATATTAGGATTTTAAAATAAGCATCTTTCATAAATTACTCTTATATTTTCAGTGGCTTCAACATAAAGATCTTCCCTCCTAGTGACCTCTTCCCTCAACTCTACCACCAGGTTTAAAGAAGACCAGAGGATCAGTTTCATTTTACTTTCTAACACACTTTAGGACTCTACCTCCATCAATCTTGATCAGATCTCATTAAAGACTCTATTAAAGTAAATTGCAATATTCAGGGACTGACAACAGGAATACACAGTGATTATGGAGCAATGAACTTTAAATTCTTTTTCCCCCTTCACTGCAAACTCTAAAAATAACTTACAGACCTACAATTATTCAGATTTTATTTTTCTTTATTCAGTTCCATAACTTACCCCTCTTCAAGGTACATGTCATAATAAAACCCATTCTCTATTGGTGGACCATAACACAAACATCCACCATAGACTCTTTCCATGGCCTCACCCATGATGTGAGCACTTGAATGCCAATATACCTAAAGTTCAAAGAAAAATAGAATGGTTTCAATCTTGGCAAACAAGTTGTGAATTAATACTGTTAATATACAGGCAGAGACAAATTTTCTATGAATAAACCCAACACATAAAAATATAAAATAAATGTCTATAAACTACAGTGTGATTCTATCCATAGCCAAATTAAAAGGCTTCTAACTAGGATATAACATGTACTGAAGAAAACCTCTGGTCTAATTGTTTTCAAACTACTTCAATTTAGCACCATTAATTAAATAGGATGGAGTTTGTTCCCTAAAACCAATTGCCATACTCACAGTGTACACTATTTGATCAACTTCAACGGTCTAGGTTCTTTTGAGTCACTATGCCCATAACCCTGTATCTGTAATCTGGCCTTTAGTTGGCTATAGAACATTACTTAAGAATTGCATCTGCTGACAGGACACAAAGCAATTTTTGGTAAATACAAAAATACTGATATAATTCTTTGTTTCTTATCAGATTATAATAGAATAAAATCAGAAAGCAACATAACACAAACCAACAAAAACTATATAGAAATGTGGAGACTGAACAATACTCTTTTGAATGATGAACAGGTGATAGAAGAAAATCAAGTGGGAAATTAAAAGACCTTAAGACTCAAATGAGAATGGTGATACAACATACCAGAACCTCTGGGTCACTATAAAGGCAGTTTAAAGAGGAAAGTTCATAACTATGAATGCCTACAAAAGAAATATCCCAAATAAACAACCTAAGGATACATCTTGAAGCCCTTCAAAAAGAACAAACCAATTCCAAAACCAGTAGAAGGAAAGAAATAATTAAAATCTGAGCCCAAATCAATGAACTTGAGAATTGAAAAAAAAAATTTAAAGAATCAATGAAACAAAGAATTGGTTCTTTGAGAAGATAAACAGGATGGATAAGCCCTTAGCCAAATAACCAAAAGAAAAAGAAAGACAATCCAAAAAATTAGAGATGAAAAAGGAGAAATCACCACAGACATTATAGAATTCCAGCAAATTATCAGGGACTACTTTGAAAAGAATTACTTCTGTTAATAACTACTGACCCAAAACGAGGTGGTACAATTGGATTCTATAGACAGTGATAAAACGTAAGGGCAAACATATGGACACTGAAATCAAATGCCAATACTTGGTTTTAAGGTAGTCATTTGGATAAGTCAATGTTTTCAGGATTTACTATTAAAGTACCAAAATATATTTAAAAAGTCTCATAAACAATCTATAGACTCCAGGATACACATGAAAACCTCTGATCTACATAAATAAGTCACGAAAACAAAATATTTTGTTTCCTATTTAATGGCATACCTTAAATTCAATGAACACTGAATATAAACTTACTGCTTGTGCTTCCTCCTCCTCAAATTTGAGAAGCTCCAAAGTACAATCTTCCTCCAAAGGGCGGTCTAGGTCCCAAACAACTTTGTTCACTTTGGCAATAACAGTGTTGTCAGCCAGGCCTTGACTTGAAGAAATATACACAAAAACATAAAAATACAAGAATCTGAAATATAATCCCTTCTCACACAACACTTAAGAGAAAAATAAACATTAAATTTATTATACATTAATACTATATACATTTTTGTACAGATGTATCTATATATAACTTCTGAAATATAATGGAAAAAGCAACAAATTTCAAAAAATATAACCAAAAATATGACTGGAAGATCCTGAAGATCCAAAACAACATTATTTGATACTTATTTAGTAGATATGGTAACTCTGATGATAAATAAGCAATAATAATTTCCAGTGGTTTAATTTTTTAATTTTCCCAAATAAGTTTTCTACAAAGCCAAGCTACTGAGACTGCCAAGGGGAAAAAAAAAAAAAAAAGAAGAAAGAGGGCTATTAAACAACTTTTCTGCTTAAACTGTGTACTAGATCCTTTCTTTAAGAGGCAATGCTAATCTTGGAATAAATTCTACAAACACCTAAGGTGATATTAGCATTTACAACAAACGTGGAGATAAAATAAACTATTTAATAAAAACTTCTTATGATATGGATTAAATGTCAGACACCCATTACATAGTACAAAACATAAAACTATCACCAAATGATGAAATGTCCCATCACACCAGATGTAAAAGCTAAGGATTTGGGGGGAGGACAAAACAACATGGGTCAGACTACTCTGGAAAGACTAAAGTGGCAAGGGGCTGAAGGATCGAAAAGTCTGAACAGTTAGAAAAGGAGATGGTTTTCTAGATGAGGGAATGGAAACAGATGCAGGTGGAAATGTAAGTGAAGAGTGTCAGAAAGCTGCAGGGCCACAGAAAAATTGAGTAAGGTCTGCCCAATTACACAGGGGAACTCAGTTAGCAAAATGACAGTCCAGCATAATCAGGGCATCTCCACAAAAGCAGATAACATTCAACATTCAAGGGAACAGTTAGTATCCTTTATACTGTTACTCTCAAATAAATCTACCACCTCCAGGCATTAAAGTAGTCGGGCTTCTCTCCTTGCTCTGTTTAAAGGTTACAATCACATATGTACAACCACTCCCACGTAGGATTCAAAAGAGAAAAACAAGGACAAAGTAAACCATGAATTCCTATTCCAGTTTCAATGCTCCCACTGGCTTTCCTATAGATTATATCCAGTGTTTTCTTTTCTCCCAAGATCAGACGGAGCCAATAAAATTAGTAAAGCATAAGCATTTCACAAAGCACAACATGGTTTTGGCAGTGAGAAGCATACTTTCTTCTAATGGTATAAAACAGTTTCCAGAAGATTAAAGAACTAACTGATCGAAAGGTGACTAATATCTTCTATTTTCTTTGGGAAGAAAATGACCACCATTTTATAGTGAAAATGGTATCCTGAGAGGATAGTAATAGAGGCACTCTGAAAATGTAGATTACACATGAACCACTAGATCATTTCAGTTTTTCAATGAAAGAACAAAATAATCTGTATTTTTAAGATTTATAACAAAAGAGAATTTCAAAGAAATACTTTGAAGCATGTGAAGCAAGCCTTCTTTTTTTCTTCCCTGTCATATGCGCCACTAATCATCTGAGCCTGTAAGAATCCATTATTCATGCTATAATTTTTCAAAGAACAAAGTTATTGGACTTTTACAAAAATGTCACTGCACATCAGACATAACTCCTGAGCTGCTAAAGCCCATCAGTGTTTTAGTTAATTCAACTTTGAATTCTTCAGTTCTAGCAAAAATATATTTCAGCTGATCACTTAAGAAATTATAATGAAACTTAGAGGATAACATTGTTGAATGTATAGGAAAAAATTTAGGACTAAGAGGATCCTGAATTTTAAAATACAGCTACAATCTCAATGTGAGACAACAGAAACCTCTACATCAACTGGACCTCCAAAATTTTTTCTAAAATCAAAGAGTGACCTGATATTTAATAATCCATTTAATTCCTTATGAGCTCACATGGAAGCCTGCTTGATATCACAACTTCCTGTAGAGTACAGTAGTAGTACTTGTCAAATTAACTGAATATTCCATTTACTCTGTAAAATGTACTAACCAATGTCCACGGCCCAGTGAAGGCTAATGGCTCACAGGTTAAGAGCTTCTACTCATCAGTTGCAAAATGGGTCTACATAGAATCAGGTGAACTGGTTCCCAGACCTGTTTAAATGCTTCTTACTTTATGTCTTAGGCTCAATGCTATGAAATTTCAATATCAAACTGACACCCATTTTGAACAATTCATATACTTATTTCACATGGTTCAATTCAATACATAATTATTTTAAATTTGAAAATATATAAATATGAATAAATAATACAATGAGGGGATTGTGACTTCTAGGACACCAAGTTGAATATCTGGCAAGACTTGATAAAGGCAAGTCATGAAAAAACAGTATTGTCAAGTTAGGTTGTAGATGAAACAACAGCATAAAAAGCTGGAAGGATTCTGCACTCAAGACTGCTTCTCTAGTGTGTTAAGAACTAGCACTTGCTATCCCAAAAAACATTGGTCTTATACAATTAGTGGGATGAATATATATTTACATATTTTAATATATGTAAACTTTAAGGCAGGCTGGCAAAATTTTTCTATAAAGGGCATATAAGATCTCTGTTGCATATTTTTTCTTAGAAAGTTTTTATATATTTCTTTTAACATTTAGAAATGTAACATTCTTATTTCAGATTGCACAAAAACAGGCTGTGACTGACCAGCTTGCTGACACCTGGTTTAAGTTGGTTTCCCAACTTGATAAAGTTCTGATAAGTTGATTACTGATCCCAATCATATTAGATTATTGATCTATCACACTGATCTATTATGAAGTATGCATGTAATTCTCAATTACTTGACATAATTTCTTTCTAACCCAGTAAGTCTTAAGATTAGGTACAGTCCTTCTTTGGATTTATAAATATATTATGTTTTTTCATATGACAAATAACAGTTTATTTAACTTTCCCATGTGAGATAACCTTTACTTTTAACTTTAAAACTCAGACATTTAAGTCAAAATTGGTGAGATGCTATTTGTCTTACATTATGATCAGCATAGAAAGACTAATAAATATAAACTTCATAAGACTTAAGTAGACTCCTTCAGAAATGAACCTTGAATCTTGATTATAAAGTTCCACATCACTTGGATTTTTAAAAAAAATTTCAAATAGGGTAAATTAAAAACATCAAAACCAAACAGTAACATAAAAATATTATGAGGATAAAACCTGGCAAGATAATAGAAAGAAGTTTAGTTAGGTTACAAACTATAGAACATTAAGATAGGTGTGGCTTTTACCTAATTCCACAAGCAATTTGATAAGGTGTAGTTTTCCAGGATTCTGCATCGACCTGTTTACCATCGGGCAGAGTGACTTTAATCGGCTTGCTATCTTTTTCTGCTTTTTCTGCTAGAAGGGAATCATGCTCTGCTTTTAGTTTATTATACATCTCAAGACGTGTATTAATATATTCAGGCCAAGGATTCAACTGCAAGACATCAGATGAAATAATCAGACAATACAAAACCCACGATTACTGATCAGTATGGTACATAGACTGCAACAATTACTAGGCATTACTTTTGATCTGATCCTAAATGAGGGTAATGGAAGGAAATAAGTGTCCTCTTCTTATAATTTATACTTTTAAATAATAGAAAAGCATGAATAACACATTCCTGGATTGCAAACACTGACAACAATTGCTAAATTGACGATTATTACCATTTTGCAAAATATTGTTATTTGCAGCAGTTTTTGTTTTGTTTTGTTTTTGCTTTTGGGTTGTTTTGTTTTGGTATTGGGAACTGAACTCAGGGTACTTTACCACTGGTCAATATACTCAGCTTTTTTCTCTTTTAAAATTTTATGTCCTTGCTAAATTGCCCAGGCTGGCCTCGAACTTGCAATCCTCCTGCCTCGGTCTCTGGAGTTGCTGGGATTACAGGCATGCACCACTGTGCCCAGTTATAAAGATCTTTACTAAGTAAATTATCTTTTAAGTACAACTATAAATAATACTGGAAATAAAAATGAACTAGCTTTTCCTTTTTGCTTCAATCTTGTTCAGAGGACTGTTGGTATAGTTGATTGGCCTGTATGTCCACTCATAACCAACTACAAATTTATTTGATTTAGGGGGTCCCATTCAAGGAAAAATTTATCAAACTCAAAGAAGCTACAACCATCCTATAGTACTTAAAGAGCACAACACTACTGTCTCTGTAACTGATAAAATTAACCAGAATATTTCATACAAAACAGCCAGTAAAGTTCCAAAAAGTTTGACGAAGAAAGAAAAGGATGACAAAGATTTGATTTCCTTCACTAAGACTCCAGGGTATAAAACAAATCAAAAAGCAAGTAGTAAATTGGTGGCCATGAAATAGTCAAACCATTAACACCTACAGTATTTATCATTTTCAAATGATGTTAATGTGGATATTAATACCTACACATAAAAGCAAAGAGATGGCTCAATTTTACTTTCTATCTTCATATGTATCTAGATCAATCAGCTAAATGACAACATTCATATATATGCTTTAACACTTGTTTGATTCTGATAATGTTACTAAAAATTCTACACATAGTTAGCGCTATCAGTGGGTTGCAAATCCTCAGATTCAACCAACTATGGACTAAAATTATTAGGGAAAAAAAATTGCATTTGTACTGAATCTTCTTTCCTTGTCATTATTCCTTAAACAATACAGTATAACGACAATTCACATAGTATGAACATTGTGTAAGATGATATAACCTATCTAGAGATGCTTTAAAGTACATGAGAGGATGATATGCATGGGGTATATGCAAATACTACACCATTATTATTGTTGTTGTTGTTACTATTTTAAGAGACAGAGTCTCGTTATATTGACCAAGCTTAACCTCAAACCCTAGGTTCAAATGATCCTACTGTCTCAGTCTCCCCAGTAGCTGAGACTACTATATGATCACGTGTCCCATTCAGAGAAAACATGACATGCCACTGTGCCCAGTGATATCATCTTATATAAGGGGCTTGAGCATTCCCAGATTTAAGTATCCTCAGGAGTTCTGGAACCAATCCTGAATGGGTACCAAGGGGTGACTGTATATCAATAAACACATTTAATCTGAAAAGACTAAACAGTATCTAATCTGTAGGAAATTGACTTAATCTGGTTCTACAGAGTCATTATATAGCTTGGGTCTTATGGTTCCTGGTTGTCATGATTATCCATTATGTCTATTTCAGAGGCAAATAACATTTCCCTAAATATCTCAGCAAAAAAAGAAAGCAGTCACAACTTTAAAAAATATATTTTCAACTTCTTAGGACAATTACTTTCTTATGTAAAATAGCATTTAAAATTTTCTCCATATAAAATATTCTTCTCATTAAATGAACTTTTTTCTACTTTCACCTTTTGAAATGAGCCAGACATGGCAGTACACACCTATAATCTCAGAAACTTGGGAAGCTGAGTCAGGAGAATCATAAGTTCAAGGCAGCCTCAGTAATTCAGTGAGACCTTCAGCAACTTAGCAAGACCCTGACTAAAAATAAAAAAAAATAAAAAAAAAAAAAAAGCCCTAAGATCATTATAATTCTCTCCTACAGGAGTTCCTTTCTTGAGTCATTTAGTTGTTCTTTGGGAGATTTTCATCCAATTACCCAGGGATTCATAATCCTTAATGGTTAAGAAACCATGATCTGAACCCCTCAGTCCAGTGCACACTTCTTGGTCCTCCCTACCCATATGACCCTGTTTCTTACTGCTATCTGTCTCCACAGCCATTTGGCACTCACTTCCAAATCAAAAGAACTTAGTGTCAAACTTATTTACTCAACATTCATTGAACAGACATACTCTGTGACAGACTCTGGGAATGCAGAAATGAATAATAAGACCTGCACGTTGCTCTAAAAGAAAAACAAGACAAGTACATAAATGATGGGGCACAGAGGAGGAGACAAGGTCTTGAATATATCACTGTACATCTTTATTCAAGAAAGATGATTTAAAACATGAGACTACATGTCTCACTTAAAATTCTCTATTCATACAAGGCCTGTAATGTACCCTTTATTTCCTATTTCTAGCCTAATTCTTAAATTGTGACAGACAGCATGTTCAATTATATTGAAAAGTATAAGAATTAGGAAACATGCATTTTACTATTTACTTGCAAATCTTATAATCCACAGTCAACAATTAACTGAAGAAAAATGGTTAGGCAGGGTTCTAAACAACACAACACTTGATCACTTATAAAGTAGCAACAGCTCTTTAAAGTCAGTTTATTGTGCTACTTTTAAAGTTTATTCCTTTGTGCTTCCATAGTCTGGTCATTTTCTAAAGTCTCCAATAAAACATTGCAATGACTAAAGCAAAAAGCAAAGCATAGTTCACAGCAATTCAAGTTCAAAAATAAAGTGGAAAGACAAGCTTAACCGCCTCCTTAAGTAAAACATACAGGAACCAGGTGGATTCTGGGGTGGCTTTTGAAATGCCAATTCTTATGAATTTGAGCCCAGGAAACAGAAAGCACATTCTCTAGATCTGAGGGCAATCAAAAAGATTTTGACTTGTCTTGAAACCAAACTCTAAGCCAGGAGAAGTGACCTACGCCTGTCATCCTAGCTACTCAGGAGGTTGAAGCAGGAGTACTGCAAGTCCAGAGCCAACCTGGGCAACTTAGTGAGACCCTCTTTCAAAATAGTTTTAAAAAGATCTGGGAGATGTAGCTCGGTAGTAAAGCATTGACCTAGCATGCTTGAAGATCCAGGTCCAATCCTCAATATCACAAAAATAAACAAACAAACAACAACAAAACCCCAGGGGTAGGTCCACATGAAAAAATTGAAGGGGTCAAGAATTAGGTTTTCTTTGGTTTCTTATATTGAGTGAAAGCTCAAACACCAAGAATCCATCCCTTAACATAGCATTTAATGAAATGATCAGAAAGCCAGCACCCAACCTGGCAAATTACCAGGCTCTTTCTCTTCAACTTCTTGTTCTCTCTCTTTTTTAAATCTAACCCCAAAATCAGATTATCTTACAATCATTGTTTCCCTTTTGCAATAAAAAATAACTGCAAATCCTTTTCTCCTCTTAGACTCCTTTTTCCTAATTCTTCTCCCTGAGGAAGGGTAATTTTATAACTTTAAATAAACCATTCAAATCCTTACCCACAGGATAAGCGTGAGAAAATTCCCACTACTTGCCAACCACTGATAACAGAGGTTCTGACAACAACTTTTACCTCTGCTCGACCTCCATCTCCAGATCCTTCTTTGTTTTTCTTCTTGCCTCCTTCTTTTCGCTTTTCTTCAACAGCATCTACCTAAGCAAACAAAAAAGGAAAGGTTTTATATTTTAATCTAATTTGATGCTCTTCCCTTGTGATGTCCCCAGAATATTATTTTGAGAATATTATTTTAGCATCTGCTTAAAAAAGGAAGTCTGACTCTGAAAGATTAACAAATTTCCATGACTGGTAAAGAAAAGTTAACAACTTACAGTAAGGATATCCTAAAAGAATAGAGAGGAGTTACTTAACAATGTGCAATTTCTCAAATTTCATTTATTTTATTTTAATTATTCCAAGGACTCTCATTTCAGGTTTGCCTGTTTCCTCATTTGCATAATGGGGACAATAAAAGAACCCAGTTCATAGAGTTGTCATGGGGGCTGAAGGAGCTAACACTATAACAGAGTGCCAGGACCATAGTTAGTACCCAATAAATATTAACTCTTGTGTAATAATTGTTCAGAAAGGAATTGGACTGTAGTTCAGTGGTACAGTGAGGGGAAAAGTTATATTTGTTAGCCACATATCACTTACAATTAAGAATAGTTTAGCGGGATATTTATGGATATGGAAAGCTGCCCACCACATACTTTTTAACAAAAACAGTAAACAAGTAAATAAACAATAAAGATACCATTTTTAAGTGAAAAAAATGAAGAAAAGTCACCTTAAATTTACATAGTTTAGAATATGCATATATGCATTTTCCCCATTTCATACCCTGAAGGAACAACCCAGAAAATTGTGACTTCTAAGTGATTTGTCCTGTCAGAGTAGAGGGGAAGCTCTTTTAGTAGCCCTTACCACTTCTCACCTGGGCTTGTGCAACAATCTTCTTCACATAGCTTCATCTCTCTTCAATGCACCTCCTACCCTGACACCAAAGTGGTTTTTACAAATACAGTCCACCTTAAATTCTTTATGTAGAGAATACAAATATCCTTCTGATTGCTGTACTTCCTTCTTAGGTCTCTCTTACAAGCTTCCCTGCAGACACAATTCATCCTGTGTGCATTTCCACCTTTACCTGGAAACCCTGCCTGACTTACCGGATGAATTCATTATTCCAAACTCAAAACCAAGAGCCCTGCCAAACCAAGTTAAGTGCTTCCTCTGAAATTCCACACGGTGGACTGCACTGCACTGTGTTCCTCTTTATACAACAGGTTGTTCGAGGCCCGCAAAAGAAGGAATTTGGTTCAATTAATCTTGTAACCTGCATCACCCAGCTTGGTGATCGTAAAAATATGACCTGACAGTGTGAAAGTGAGCTGGGAGATGTTCCTAAGAAGTGGATGACACCGAAGAGAAAAGCCTAAAGGTGAAAAGATCACCACACATGAACGAGATACGGCACACTTACCTTCACAGGGTCATAGAAAGGCTCTGCAATATCCTTCCCGCCTAAAGCTGGAGAAAAACATAAATCTGGGAGTCCCGAGCCCTAGATTCTAATTCTGGGCAGCTAATTCGATATGTGGCTCTGAGCAAGTCACTCCCTCGAAGTCTGTCTTCTCATCCTCAAGAATGAGGATGGCCCTGGAGATGAACTGCACGGTCCCACCCCGCTTTATGAACCAACGACTCTTACTCAAGAGATTCGGTCTCTCTCCAGAGCTCCAACGCCCCCCGTCGGTTCGACGGACGCTTCCTTCTTGGTGTCCCCCGGCCCACTGGCAGCATGGACACCGAGAACCCCAACCCGGCCTTCCCGCCCTATTAAGCTAACTCACCGGCTTCTCCTCGCTGCCCATCTTCCCTGAACTGCCCCTGGCCTCCTCAGACATCAAAGAACCACCAAGAGACAACAGAACTCGAAAGTGACAGTCTGGAGGAGAAGGCAGGCGGGCAGCCGTGGGCCGGACGCCTGGGGTCCCGGCGGCAGCACCGCGTGTCCCTGAAGGCACCAGCTGATGCAATCTGAAGGCGCCCAAGCCCCGCCCCCAGCCCGCCCGGACAGCCAATTGACAAGGAGAGGAGGCGGGTCCTCTCTTGTCTACACCAATGGAAAAGCTTGTTGAGTGACAGAGCGCTTCTAGGAAATCAAGGCGCGGCTGTAAAAAGACTTGAAGACTCTGAATAGTACTTCCGTCGCTTCCAGAGCGAGAAGCTTGGGAGTTGCGAAGTGCACGACGCACATGCGCTCTTCTGCCCCGCCGGTTTCTGCAGACTGGGCCGGGGCCGTTTCGGCCACCGTAGCGAACGACGGCCGGCGGCGCTCGGGCCGAGCTTCCGGGAAGTCTTGGGCGACCTGCGTAGCATCTGGGTTACTGGTTTGAGTCCGGGAATGTTGTACCGCGGTTCCTGCGGCTTTGGTGCTGCCTGACCTGCCTGACGTGGGGCGAGTGCCTTTGCTTGAACTTTGTTCACCGCGTCAGGAGCCTTTCCCAGCGCTCACCAAAATACTCGAAACGCTCACTTAAGGAAATAACCGCAACGACTCCGCCAAATTGTGCCTTTTCCTGTTTTACTTGCTGGTTTAAAGCAACTGCGTATTTGAAATCCACACAATGAGCACACATTCCATTACTGTCGTCACATTTTATTCATTTTCCTTTCTAAACTTAGGTGTTCTCGACATCTTGCCATCTTCAGGATCAGTCTTTTACAAACAGGAACAGCCTCCTAATTCGACTTTCTGCATTCATTTTTCATATGGCACCAGAATCATTTTTCAAACGCTAATACGATTGTGGCAAGCTCCTGTTTAAAACTCTAATGATTTGCCATTGCTCTTAAAATACTCCAGCTCTGTGGCATCGAAGGCTCCCTTTTCACTCCCCCACCATTACGCTGGACTCTAACCTTAGTGATCCACCCCCCGAGCCCCGCTTAAGTTCTTTGCCACGATTTTTCCCCCTAAGTACTAGGATTGTCTCATCCATCCTCACACCTGCATGCCCCATGCGCTTTTGCCCTTTTTACGCCTTTGTCAGACTCAAGTATTGTTTTCGTAGGGCACCTTTTTTTTCCCCACCCTTACTGGTAGAGCAAGTCTCCTAGTTATATCTGCTTGTAACTTATTATAGATCCCTTGGTCATGCCTGTCCGTTGCATTTGTAATTAAAAAAAAAAAAATTTTTTTCTAGATTGAAAAAGCTAAAGCATAACTTGTATATTTTAACAGTACCTAGGAAATGTAAATCAAGCACACGATAGATCTTAACATTTTAATATAATTGAGTGTCAAACCTTGCTTGAAAAATTACCTACCAATTTGTATTATGAAAGAAGACTTGCTAAATAGCTCTAGGGGAAGTTTTTATAAGAAGAGTAGATTTGTAGTACCTGGTGGATGTTTGCTCTAGAAAGTTTCAGGAGTTACATACAATTTTAATAAGCTTAAGTAGACCAATCAGACCTCTCACATTTAAGTTAGAATGAGAATCAACAGGATCTAGTTTTTCCTCCTAATGTGAAACCATTTAATTATACTCTAATTAGACATGTTTGCCAGAATTGCATCTTAATTTTAAATAAGGATAATGAGGACTAGAGAGATCAAGATAACTGAATTTACTGCAGAACAAAGAAGAGTAACAAAGATTGTTCTGTTATACAACATGGTTTCTAAGGAGTTTCTTCCAGCCTCTTGTTCTTTTTCAATCACAAAACAAGTTATGGTCATATGATGGCAAAGAGAAAAAGCAAAAGTCTTTTCTGGAAGATTGTGGTGCAGGAATGTGGGACCCATAAAAATTAGGAAGCCAAGGGTATGTGTTATCTTATATGTGGAGACTAGAGAGAAAAAATGGGGGGTATGATCTCTTGAAAATGGGAGACCAATACAGTAGAAGAAGTGAACCAGGGGTAGTGAGGAGGAGAGGGACAGGGGAAGTACTGGGGAATTAAATTGACTATATGCATGCACAAATGTGTTAATGACGAACACTATTATGTACGATTGTAATTCACCAATAGAAAAAAAATGTTAATTAAAAGAAATCAGTTGCTAGCACTTGCTAGGGTGGGAACCTCTCAGGGAGGTATCCCAGTCATCATAGTGCCCTCTAGTGTTAGGAAAGAGTATTTTTCATCATCGTGCATTTAGGGCTAAGCAAAGATCCTAAGAACTTCAGATGTCAGGTCCAGAGCACAGCATGCTGTTAATGCAACTTTTGTGTGTTCACTAACAATCAAAAACACTGTTGGATGACTTCCAGTGTTAGGATTTATGTTCACAACTCTACATACTTTTCAGGTACAGTGGCACTCATTAGCTCTGCCTTGAGAAGTAGACTAACATCTGACATATTCCTCAATTTCTACTCCCTTTTTGAAGAATATTCACCTGTACTTGAAGTTATCATCTTTTATATCTGCTCATCCTTTCCTTAAATAACTTTTTAATTTATTTCCTAGTCTAACATTGTATTTTTTTTTCTTAAGGGAGCCTCTTTCTCCAGGTTTATCATCCTATCTTCTTTGATTTTTGCTTTCAGTCATCCTCAGCTCTTTTCTAGTGGTAAAATGGAAATATATTTTTCAAGCTACTCTAATTTCTCTTGGATCACCTAAGAATACCTGCTTCTCATAGATTAAGACACAGGTCTTTTTGAAAATGTAATAACCTTCATCATCTTGGGGTTTTCCATAATTTAATTGAAATGCTTCTCTACTTCAACCCCCCACCAAAGAACATATTTCCTTTATAATAAAGATCTATATTTTTGTTGTCAAAAAATAAAACTTTAAAAAACTGCTTTCTTAACTCTTCAGAATCTACTTAAGACCACATGGTTGGTAAAAGCATGAAAGTGAAAAGGTTTAGTCCCTTCAGGCTTCCCTCTTTGTCTTCAATTACAATTCAATAACCACACAAAGGGGCACAAAATTTAAGGAAACTGATCTAGTTAGATACCCAAGTCAGGTACAAAAACTAGTATCAGTCCCAGGAGAAGTGACTTAGTATACATTGGCTGAAAAACACTGAAAGAGCAAGTCTCATTTCTTCTGATAATACTTAGCACATTGCTGGAACCTAATGTTCAGTGCAAGGAAAACCTGCAGCACCCTTTCTCTCAGGCCCACACAGTCTGCTTCCTAGGATAGGGGCAGGGCTGCTCCACTTAAGTGCCAGTTGCACTACTGTCAAAGTCAGCTGCTGGTTACAATATAAAATAGCTCCAAAACTTCCATGAATGCAAACCTATGCAGGTCCAGCTTGCTAAATCTTAAAATATAGAGCTGTGTTTGGTGTTTACTCCTTAGTCACACCATATACTATTATGGTTCCAAAATACTTCTGTATTTTTCAAGATGTCTAATTCATGCACCAAAATACTGGGATTTTAGAGGTTCAATACATAACACCCTTTTCTTTCCTGATCAATTGAGAAAAAGACTCGAAAGTCAAGTTCAAAATATTTGTTTTATTATCCCTAATTGAATAATATGACTATAGACCTGCAGTCTAAATCTTAGATTAGCCATTGAAGGGTAAAAATGTAACCCAATAGGTGTTGCCCACCAGTCATGGATCTCATTCCTTCTCTTTGACAAAGAGTGAGGGAGTAGAGGAAGATGAGAGGATTCCTATATCATTGCCTCAGATTTGCTAATGAAGAGTGAAATAGTCTTCAGTTCAGGGTGAGTTAAAGGGAGTAAGTAGGTTTAGAAACAAAATGTAAAGGAATAGGGACTTGAACAAATCAGAACTCAGTATGTTTGGGTTTGATCAGCTGAGAACACTTGTTAATATTCTACAGATTATTAGAATTCTTTGTGTGTGTGTGTGTGTGTGTGTGTGTGTGTGTGTGTGTGTGCGCGCGTGTGTGTGTTTGTGTGTATGTGTGTGTTACTGGGGATCGGACCATGTGGTGCTCCACCATTGGGCCAAATCTCCAACCTTTTTTACCTTATTAAAATTTTGAGGGCAGTCTCACTAGGTTGCCCAGGCTGGCCTTGATCCTGTGATTCTCTTGCCTCACCCAAGTCACTAGGATTACAGGTTTGTGTCACCATGGCTTGCTGGTGGTGCACAGTCTTAAGGGACTTGATGTGTTTCCTTGTGTTGAAGTATGGACTTTACACATGGGTGAAAGACAAGAGAGAATGTTGAGGGGGAAAAGTCATGATCTGTATCAATGAAATCTTGTGTCACTGTCTTCCAGTTGCTGCCAACCAGTGGGACCCTCAGCAGGAGATGGGAGGGAAAAGAACAAAATAAGAATATTTATTCCCTTGTCTGTATGCCTTGGGTTGTTGATGCTTCACAAACAGAGGTCGCTGTTTTCTCTTGAAAATTCTCTACCCAACTCTTTCTTCCTAGGTTTCAGTAAACACAAGCACCCCACACCCTTCCTGGCCTACAAGTGGGTACAGATTTCCCACTGTTACTAGTCCAAGGTTCCTGACTCACTGCACCACTCCCTGTAAATAAACCCTCTTTAAATTATCCTAGTCAAAATGTGCCACCTGTTTCCTGTTGGAGCACTATGTGATATGCTCCCATTTCTCAGCTGTAAAATGAAAATAAGAACAATACCTGCTTCTGGAGATTGTTGAGAGAGTGCATATCTACAAAAGTACGTATATAAAATGTAGTTTGCAAACTCCAAAAGACTATAAAGTTACTTATGTTTGGGAAAATGAATGTTTTGGCCAATTACCCTAATATACTGTAGTTCATTAGGAACCTGAATAAACTTCCGGAATTAATCTTTACTTTTGTTCTATTTCTTTGTTGGGGAGAACTTATCAATGGCCTTTCATTGCATTGAACAAAGTTTGCAATTATCCTGACACTACAGACCTTCACAGCTTAGATCTTAATCACTTTCTAGTTTACCTTTCTCCTCCTCTCTCATAAATTCCATCCAAACAGATGTACCCTAGGAGAGCTGACAGTGTATTTTATTCCTTGGCCTTTGCTCACTTGGTCATGTCACCCCCTGTATTTACCCTTCAGGCCCATCTTCATCATCTGTCTCTCAATACCAACATAAGACCAAGTAATTATTTGTATTACAGCACATACTGGGTTTATGCATCTTTTGAAAATTAATTGAATGTTGTATGACCAGAAACTGGATAGTCCTCAATGGTGGTCTGCAGGCTGGAGAGCTGGAGGAACCAGCCCCATGGCAGTTAAAGAGCCCCATTTTCAAGGTTTCTCAACTAATTTTCTGTGCAGGGTTTCAGGACCCAGTCTACTTCCTTTTCCTTTCAATCTTTAAGCAGCCACTTTCTTTCCAGAGATTTTCCACCTTCCTAGATGGGTGGTGAGATGGGACTTGCTCTTCGTACTGTGTTCCCATATGTCCCTGAATGAAGTCCATAATGTTTTCTAGTTTAAGTGTTTGCATTTGCCTTTGTAAACAGCAGGTGGAACTAACAGGACTTCCAAGAAGAGGCTTGATGAATTTTGCAATAGGCTAATAGTCTCCATCCTGTGCCTATATTGTAGATCCTTTGTGCTTTGTTTCTTTTACCTCTCAGCTTGGTGCTCATGGAACGTGACTTTTGTCCCTCATTAGTTAGGGGCCCTCTGTTCACAAGGAGGGTCATTGTTATTTCAAGGGACTCCAGACTAGCTGCCTCTCATTTAAATGCCTAGCATTCGAGGTGGAAATCTTTTCTTAATAAGAACTATAACTTTTGAACAACTAATTTAGTCCTCTTAATTATCCTGCATGTTCCTGCACTATTGACTAAACAGATTTCAGGAGGTTAAGTGGTTTGGCCAGTTATGCAGTTAGTAAAACAGGGTGGGAAATGTGGCATAGTTTTTGTAGTCTCTGAAATTCGTGTTTCTTCTACTCTTCCAAACTGCATTACTCAAAATTAGGTTATTTTCTAACAATCAAACTATTATATGAAGGCACTCCTGTTGTTATTTTGATCTTAATATATATGCCCTTTTTCAATTTTAATTCTGTATGCATTTAAAACTATTGCCTATGTATTTGAACTGAAGATAGAAACCTTGTTTTATATATCATAGTATTAATCATTATGCCTTCACCAAGGGTTTAATATAGCATATATTTACTGTATATTTATTGGCTAATTGTTCCTGAAGGATTTTTCAGAGTGAATATATTACTGTTTTAGTCAGGGTTCCCCAGAAGAACAGAATCAATAGGTAGTATGACTATAAAAAGGGAATTTATTAGATTGGCTTATACGACCAGAAGATGGATAGTCCACAATGGCCATCTGCAGGCTGGAGAGCTGGAGGAACCAGTAGCTGCACAGTCCAAGAAGCCGAAGCCTCAGAACAAGAGGGATTGATGGTGCTACCTCTGTCTGAGACCAGATGCTTCTGGAAACTCCTCTGAGAATCACTGGCAGTATCTGCTTTGGAAGAGTGAAGGAGCGAGAATCTTATGTCCTCAGGCGATCACAGCAGCAGTCCAGAACCTGAGAATTGAGATTGCATCTAAGCTACACAAGCTCTTTGGAGAGAACATCACCATACTGTGTGCCCCAGATGCGGGGCATGGAGCTACAGGACTTGTTTGCTAGATTTTGGTCTTGCTTTGATCCTGTCCCTTCTTTCTATGCCCCTGATTTTGTGAATGGAAATTTTCATTCTGTACCATTATAGATTGGATGCCTGTAAATTGCTTTTAATTTTACAGAAGCTCACAATTTGAGATTGCCTTGAACCTCAGAGAAGACTTTGACTTAAACTTTGAGCAATCTCAGAACTGTTGAGACCATGAGGACTCTTGGGAATGGACTAAATGTATTTTGCACTGTGAGATAGTTGTGAGCTTTGTGGGGCCAGGAACAGAATGTTATGGATGTGATGTGTCCCCCAAAGCTCACATGTGAGACAATGCTAGAAGTTTTGGAGGAGAAATGGTCGGGTCATAGCCTTAACATAATCAGTGAATTAATCCCTGATGGGATTAACTAAGTGGTAACTGGAGGCAGGTGAGGAGTGGCTGGAGGAAGTGGTTCTTTGGTGGTGTGGCTCAGGGTATATATTTGTATCTGGCCAGTGGAGACCTCTCTGTCTGCCTTCTGATCATCATGTGAGCTGCTTTCCTCCACTGTACTCCTCTGCCATGATGTTCAGTCTCACCTTGAACCCCACAGAATGGAGTCGACCTTCCATGGATCGAGACCTCTGAAACCATGAGCCCCCAAATTAACTTCTCCTCCTTTGTGCCAGTTGGGTTCTTTAGTTACAGCAGTGAAAACATTGACTAAAACAATTATCATCCCTCTTTTTTTTTTTTTTTTAATATACAGGATTTACCCTTATCTACCTTTTCTTTTTCCCTGGTTTCAGTTACCTATAGTTAGTTGTGGCCCCGAAATATTAAATGGTGGCCAGGTGTGTAGAATACACCTGTAACCCCAGCACTCTAGAGAACAAGGTGAGAAGATCAGTTGAGCCCAGGAGCTGGAGACCAGCCTGGGAAATATAGCAAGATTCCCTGTCAAAACAGCAACAATAACAACAAAAAAGGATTAAATTGAAATTTTTTAAAAAATGAAAAAAATCATAAATTTTAAATAACTTTTGTTATAGTATATCATAATAATAGTTTTATATTATTATTAGCTATTATTAACTTCTTACTATGCCTGCCTAATTTTTAAATTAAACTTTAACACAGGTATGTGTATATATGAAAATGTTTTGTGTGTATATGTGTATGTGTGTGTGTATGGTTTGGTACTATCTGCAGTTTTAAGTAGCCATTGAGGGTCTTGGAACATACCTCTCTTGGATAAGGGAGTACTATTGTATACTATATCTAGAATCATAATTCAATTATTTTTTCCCGAATGAAAGTCCTACAAGTGAAGAGTAAACCCAGCACCTAAAAAACAACAAAACAAAACTGAAAGATAGCTGAATGTGGTGGCACATGCCTGTAATCCCAGTGACTTGGAAGACTGAGGCTGGAGGATCACAAGCTTAAGGTCAACCGGGTAACTTAGTGAGACTCTGTCACAACATGAAAATTTTAAAAAGAGACCTGGAATGTAGTTCAGTGGTAAAGCACTTACCCTAGCATAGGTAAGGCCCAAGTTCAATTTCTGGTACGGCAAAACAAAACAAAACAAAACAGAACAAAAGAAAACTGAAATATGTTTAAGATTGGTGTCTGTAATGGGCCACACAGAATGGGATATCGGTAAAATGAAGTCTTCAACAAAGAGGCAAGGGTTAGAGATGATGGCAGATGTGTTTAGACTGCTTTTTTGTTTTTTTTTTTTTTAGGTTCAATGAAAAACTATAAGAAGCTACGTGATCTATTGAACTTATTTTAGGATTGGCATTTTGACTGTACTGTGTCGAATGGATTGTAGCTGTGTCTGTGTGAAGTTGGAGGCTTAGAGGTGTGGTTTCCTTTATTTGGGATCCAGCTTATCTCCTTACACCCTTCCCACCTCTTATGCTATTGTACTACCCAGGATGTTTAATCCTGTTAATCAGTGGTAAATCGAATTTCCATTCTACAATGAATGTGGATTACTTATCTCATAGAGTACCTCATAATGCTCCCATACCAATAGTCTTGTTCAATGCAAAACCATAGCAATCCAATAAAGATGTAACCAACAAAAACTCATATCCAAAAGGAATAAGTATTTTGGATCCTCCAACTGGCTAAAGAATTCATCTGAGATCCTATCAGATGGTAAAGTGAATTTGAGATGGGTGTGAGAAGAAGAGAGGTGATTGCCAGCATTAAGACAGAGAATAGCTGCAGCAGTGGAGATGGTAGCAGTTATGTTATTCTTTCTCTCCTTCTTTCCATTATACAGAGGATTCTGATGCTAGCTAACATTACTTTACAAGTAGGTATACAAGTAAATAGATATCAACCAGAATAAAGTGATTGATATATGTCGATGACATGAAGATTTCACTTGCTTTAAGGATATGAATGCATGCTGAGAGTCAGAATGGATGGGCTGTGTTTGTGGACTTTGAATTTTTTCCTTTAGATCATCTCTCCACTTTTCCCTGAGTCTAACTCAGAGGCATCCTCTTACCTTCTTGATGCCCATTGAATTCATCCAATGACCACTTGAGGTCAGAAGGTATGAGGAAAATTAGGTGGAAATATTTATTCACCCAATTCCTTCTCATGGGATCTTCATGGGCTGACTGCATTTATTTTGCATATGTGTGTGTGACTGCATTTCTTGACCAAAATTCACAGTCCTTGTCAGATTGTCCTCCCTAAGAAGTTCCCTGAATCTGAGACTAAAGAAATGTTCCCTCCCATCACACTTTGAGAAGTAGGGTTGGTAATGGCACCACGTTGTTACTAGTCTTAGGTATGTATTCATTCCTGTGGTTTCCCTATAGCATGACTATACTTTTGGAAATAGTCCTTCTATTTAAGTGTCTTCAAATTTCCCAGTTGTGGTATCAGCTGTTCCTGCCAGGATCCTGGTCGTCTGTGAGGCTTTAGGTTCAGCCGACTGCTGAGCTCTAAAAGACGGTTCTAGCATTGTTTTTGGAGGTTTCACGCTATGGTCTTTGGCCCAGGGTTTAAAGAACTGTTCTAGAGGCACAGCCTGTTTTTATTTTTTCAATATTTTTTAGTTTTCTGCCTAATTTTGCCAGAAAAGAACCAATTATTTCTTCAAAAGCAGCATAAATTTGATACTCACAAGAAATCATATCCCCCTCATCTATGAGAAATACATTGTAAATAATTTCTCGAAGCTTCTGAACTAAAGGGCATGCTTTTCTCCGAAGTAAGGTGTAAATCTGGAAGATTGTGCTTGTCATTTGATGTCCCCCCATTCTAATTTCTTGGCAGGTATCTCTGTCGTTTACTGCAAGTCCTGAGGGACCTCATACTCTTCTCTACCCACCACCCTCTGTGGAAACCAGCTTCCAGGAAAGACTGAATCTATCATCAATAAATGACTTCTAGACTTTCATATGTTATTTGATCCAGATATCCAAAGCCTTGATTTAAAGAAAGTTTTCTCAACTTAGCACTATTGACATTATGGTCTAAATAGATATTTATTGTGGTAGATTAATTTTTGTTTTGTATTGCAGGATGCTTAGCAGAATGCCTGGTCTGAACCCACTAGATGTCAGTAGTATCCTTTTGTGATAACTGAAAATTTCTCAAGATATCACCAAATGTCCCATAGGGTCAAAATCCCTCTCATTTGAGAATACTTGTCTAAAAGGATTACATTCCACCTAAAATCATTGGGCTTCATCAAACCAAAAGGAAAAATGTATATTAGGGAAATAACTACAAGATCCTTCTTAGAATATGAACCTTAAATTCTTGCTGGTAAAGGACCACTTGATTCTCATTGTATGATCAAATCATTTTCCCTACAAACAAATCTGTACACATTCATATTATTCCTGAACATTGCCTACCTAGTGATGTAATTATAGTGACTTGTGGCTATCAATATATTTTATAGTCTCATATATATATATATGATTATATGATATACATACATATGTGTATGTAAGGAGAGAGAGAGAGAAAGAGAGAGATTTTATTGTAAGGAATTGTCTCGTGGGATTATGGAGGCTGAAAAACCCTAAAATCTGCAGTTTGGCAAGTCCAGGGTACAGGGATTGGTAGAGTAAATATTTTAGGCTTGCAGAACAATCCACACTCTGTTACAACTACTGAACTCTGTTGTTGTAGTACAAAAGAAGCTATCTATAAACTGTAAACAAATGGGTGTGTCTCTATTCCAATAAAACCTTATTCACAAAATCAAGTGACTGATTTGTGGATGATAATTTTTTGACTCCTGATATAGAGTATTGTTCTCATCTGCATGGTTGTGCTTTAGTTGCTGGTACTTCTATATTTCGACTTGCAAAAAAAAAAAAACAATTATGAAAATTTTTGTTCCAAGTATCTTAAGGCCCAAACACAAAAGTGACACATCAATATTTCTATTCATGTCTTTTTGGCCCAGTCATAGCTGTGTACCTGGTAGGAAGGCTTGGGAACATAATTTCAAACTGGATGATCATGTGTCTTGCTTAATTTCTGTCATTGTTAGGAAAAGCAGATTTTGGTGGAAAACTAGCAGCCATTGCCACGTGAGACCACTTAGGAGATAGTTCTGCAAATTACGTAATTTCCCTTCTTCTTCTTTTTCTTTTGATTCATTGTATACAAACGGGGCACAACTATTGTTTCTCTGGTTGTACACAAAGTAGAGTCGCACCATTTGTGTAATCATACATGTACATTGGGTAATGAAGTTTGTCTCATTCTACTTTTTCCTTTCCCCACTCACCCTCATTTTCCTCTATACAGTCTACCCTTCCTCCATTCTTGCCTCCCTCCCACCTCTTGTTATGTATCATCATTCAGTTATCAGAGAAATCATTTGGCTCTTGGTTTTTAGGGATTGGCTTATCTCACTTACAATGATATTCTCCAACTCCATCCATTTACCTGCAAATGCCATACTTTTATTCTTCTTTATAGCTGAATAATATTCCATTGTGTATATGTACTACAATTTCTTTATCCATTCATCTATTGAAGGGCATCTAGGTTGGTTACACAATCTAGTTATTGTGAATTGAGCTGCTATAAACATCGATGTAGCTACGTCACTGCAGAATGCTGATTTTAAGTCCTTTGGGTTTAGGCCAAGGAGTGGTATAGCTGGGTTAAATGGTGGTTCCATTCCATGTTTTCTAAGGAATCGCCATACTGCTTTCCAGAGTGGCTGCACCAATTTGCAACCCCATCAGAAATGTATGAGTGTACCTTTTTCCCCCACATCCTTGCCAACACCTATTGTTGCTTATGTTCTTGATAACAGCCATTCTAATTGGGGTGAGATGAAATCTTCTGGTAGTTTTGATTTGCATTTCTCTTATTACTAGAGATGTTGAACATTTTTTCATATATCTGTTGATTGCTCATAGATCTTCTTCTGTGATGTGTCTGCTCATTTCCTTAGCCCATTTATTGATTGGGTTATTTGCATTCTTGCTGTAATGTTTTTTGATTTCTTTATAGATTCTAGAGATTAGTGCTCTGTCTGAAATGTGTGTGGTAAAGATTTTCTCCCACTCTGTAGGCTCTCTTCACATTGTTGATTGTTTTCTTTGCTGAGAAAAAGCTTTTTAATTTGCATCTATCCCAGTCATTGATTCCTGCTTTTATTTCTTGTGCTTTGGGAAGTCATGTTAAGGAAGTCTGGTCCTAAGCCAATGTGATGAAGATTTGGGCCTACTTTTCTTCTACTAGGTGCAGGTCTGTGGTCTAATTTCGAGGTCCTTGATCCATTTTGAGTTGACTTTTGTGCAGGGTGAGAGATAGGGGTTTAGTTTCATTTTGTTGCAGATGGATTTCCAATTTTCCCAGCACCATTTGTTGAAGAGGTTATCTTTTCTCCATTGTATGTTTTTTGGCTCCTTTGTCTAGTATTAGAAAACTGTATTTATGTGGGTTTATCTCTGTGTCCTCTATTCTGTACCATTGGTCTACCTGACTATTTTGGTGCCAATACCATGCCATTTTTGTTACTATTGCTCTGTAGAATAGCTGAAGGTCCAGTATTGTGATAACCCCTGCTTCACTCATCCTGCTAAGGACTGCTTAAGCTATTCTGGGTCTCTTAGTCTTCCAAATGAATTTCTTGATTGCTTTCTCTATTTCTGTGAGGTACAATTGGAATTGCATTGAATCTGTATTGCACTTTTGGTAGTATGTCCATTTTGACAATATTAATTTTGCCTATCCAAGAACATGGGAGATCTTTCCATCTTCTAAGGTTTTCTGTAATTTCTTTCTTTAGTGTTCTGTAGTTTTCATTGTAAAGGTTTTTCACCTCTTCTGTTATATTGACTCCCAAGTATTTTATTTTTTATGAGGCTATTGTGAATGGGGTAGTTTTCCTAATTTCTCTTTCAGAGGATTCATCTTTTATGAATAAAAATGCATTATATTTATAGGCATTGATTTTATATCCTACTACTTTACTGAATTCATTTATGAGTTCTAGAAGTTTTCTGGTGGAACTTTTGGCTCCTCTAAATATAGAAACATGTATCGGCAAATAGAGATAGTTTGAGTTCTTCTTTTCCTATTTGTATCCCTTTAATTTCTTTGGTCTGTCTGTTGCTCTGGCTAGAATTTCAAGAATAATATTTAATAGAAGTGATGAATGAGAGCATCCCTGTCTTGCTCCAGTTTTTAGGGGAATGCTTTCAGTTTTTCTCCATTTAGAATGGCTTTGGCTGTGGGCTCAGCATAGATAGCCTTTACAATGTTGAGGTATGTTCCTACTATCCCTATATTTTCTAATGTTTTGAGCATGAAGGGGTGTTGTATTATAGCAAAGGCTTCTTCTGCATCTATTGAAATAATCATGTGATTCTTAAGTTTAAGCCTGTTGATGTGGTGGATTACATTTATAGAATTCCAGATGTTGAATCAAACTTGCATCCCTGGAAAGAAACCCACTTGATATTGGTGCACTATCTTTTTAATATATTTTTGCTAAAATTCTGTTAAGAAATTTTACATCTATTTTCATTAGGGGTATTGGTCTGAAATTTTCTTTCCTTGATGTGTCTTTGTCTGGCTTTGGTATCAGGGTGATATTAGCTTCATAGAATGAGTTTGGAAGGGTTCCTTCCTCTTCTATTTCATGGAATACTTTGAGAAGTATTGGAATGTGTTCTTCTTTGAAGGTCTTGTAGAACTTAGCTGAGAATCCATCTGGTCCTGAATTTTTCTTGGTTAGTAGGCTTTTGAAGTCTTCTTCTATTTCAGTGCTTGAAATTGATCTATTTAGTTTGTGTATGTCCTCCAGATTTAGTTTGGGTGGATCATATGTCTTTAGAAACCTGTTGATATCTTCAAGATTTTCTATTTTGTTGGAGTTTAGATTTTCAAAATAGTTTCTAATTATGTTATGTATTTGTATAGTGTCTGTCGTGATATTTCCTTTTTTCATCACGAATTTTAGTAATTTGAGATTTCTCTCTCTTTTTTCTTAGTGTGGTTAAGGGTTTACCAATTTTGTTTATTTTTTCAAAGAACTAACTTTTCATTTTGTCAATTTTTTAAATTGTTTCTTTCATTTCAATTTCATTGATTTCAGTTCTGATTTTAATTATTTCTAGTCTTCTACTACTTTTGATGTTGATCTGTTTGTTCTTCTTTTTCTAGGGCTTTGAGCTGTAATTTTAGGTCATTCATTTGTTGACTTTTTCTTCTTTTATTGAATGTACTCCATGCAATGAATTTTCCTTTTAGTACTGCTTTCATAGTGTCCCAGGATTTTGATGTGTTGTATTGTTGTTCTCATTTTCCTCTAAGAATTTTTTTTTATCTCCTCCCTGATGTCTTCTATTATCTATGCATCATTCAATAGCATATTATTTAGTCTCCAAGAGTTGAAGTAGTTTCTGTTTTTAATTTTATCATTGATTTCTAATTTCATTCCATTATGATCTGATAGAATACAAGGTTGTATCTCTATTTTTTTGTATTTACTAAGGGCTGCTTTATGACATAACATATGATCTATT
This sequence comes from Sciurus vulgaris, assembly GCF_902686455.1. Classification (NCBI taxonomy): domain Eukaryota; kingdom Metazoa; phylum Chordata; class Mammalia; order Rodentia; family Sciuridae; genus Sciurus; species Sciurus vulgaris. The sequence goes on from NC_136466.1 coordinate 143,497,543, forward strand.
TTAGAGAAGAATCTATTCGCTGCTGAGAAGAAAGTATATTTGCTCATGGATGAATGGAATATTCTGTATATGTCTGTTAAGCCTAAATTATTGATTGTATTATAGAGTTTTATGGTTTATTTGTTCAATTTTTTTTGGAAGATCTGTCCAATGGTATGTTAAAGAGAGGTGTGTTAAAGTCACCTAGTATTATTGCACTTAGGTCTATGTGGTTCCTGGAACTAAGAAGAATTTTTTAACATACATGGATGCGCCATTGTTTGGGGCATAAATATTTATGATTGTTATATTTTGCTGATTTATGCTTCTCTTAAGCAGTATGAAATTTCCTTCTTTATCCCTTCTAACTTTGGCTTGAAGTGCACTTTTTCTGATAGAAATCCACTTTTTTTACTGAGTCCATATGCATAGTATGTTTTTTCCTGTCCTTTCATCTTAAGTCTGTGGGTATCTTTTTCTATGAGATAAGTCTCTTCATTGAAGGCAGCATACTGCTGGATCTTTCTTTTTAATCCAATCTTCCAGTCTATGTCTTTTGATTGATGAGTTTAGGCCAATAACATTCAGGGTTTTTATTGAGATATGACTTGTATTCCCAGTCATTTTGGCTTATTTTTAGTTTTTAAATTGACTTAATTTCTCCTGTGATTAGCTTTTCCTTTAGGGTAGTTCCTCCCTTTGCTGACTTACATTGTTGTTTTTCATTTCTTCCTCATGGAATATTTTGCTGAGAATGTTCTGTTGTGCAGGCTTTCTATTTGTAAATTCTTTTAACTTTTGTTTATCATGGAAGGATTTTGTTTCATCATCAAATCTGAAGCTTAGTTTGCTGGGTATAAGATTCTTGGTTGACATCCATTTTCTTTCAGAGCTTGAAATATGTTGTTCCAGGCCCTTCTAACTTTTAGAGTCTGGACTGAGAAATCTTCTGATATCCTTATTGGTTTCCCCTTATATGTAATCTGATGCTTTTCTCCTATAGCCCTTAAAATTCTATCTTTATTTTGTATTAAGGTATTTTCATTATAATGTGTCTTGGTGTGGATCTGTTGTGATTTTGTGCATTTGGTGTTCTGTAAACCTCTTGTATTTGATTTTCCATTTCATTCTTCAGATTTGGGAAGTTTTCTGCTATTATTTCATTGAACAGATTATTCATTCCTTTGGTTTGTATCTCTGTGCCTTTTTAATCACAGTAATTCTTAAATTAAATTCTTTTCATAATATCCCACATTTCTTATAGGTTCCTTTCATGATTTCTTACCATCTTCTCTGTTTGGTCAAGTTTGTTTTCAAGATTAAATATTGTCTTCATTGTCTGTGGTCCTGTCTTCCAAGTGATCTAGTCTGTTGGTTATGCTATCAATTGAGTTTTTAATTTGCTTTATTGTTTCCTTCATTTCAAGGATTTCCGTTTCATATTTTTTCAGAATCTCTCTTTATTAAAATGATCCTTTGCTTCCTGTATTTTCTCTTTTAATTGTTAATTGGTGTGATCATTCATTTCCCCCATTTGCTCTCTTACCTCATTGTTTGCTTCTCAGATCATTTTAATTATGTACATTCTGAGCTACCTTTCTGACATTTCTTTTGCCATGCTGCTGCCATTGGATTCTATTACTGTAGCTTCTAGGTTTGTTTGCAACACTTTCTTCCCTTGTTTTCTCATGTTGTTCGTGTATCTTCTCCTCTAGAAGTGTGAATCTGAGGTATTGCATTTTCCCCCCTATAGACTTACTGTAATACAAAGTTGATCTGCCACCCCTTCCTTTGCACCACAACCTAACTTGTCAGTCTGAGAGCTGCTCTGCCTATGCTACAGCCATTTCCTGCTTCCCAAGTTACATCCTAGCTTGTCAGTCTGAACATCCTAGCTAGCCATTGGTTCATCAGTCAGCTTGCAAGTATCCTTCTCTGTTATTGGTCCCCTGTTAGCCTGGTGGAATTCAACTGCTTCACGGTAGCTACCCTGCCATCTTTTCTCTTGTTTTCTCTCATACACACTTGCTTACTTTCTTCTCCTCACTTTTCACACTCTTTCTTGCACATGCCCTTTCTCTTTCCCTTTCTTTCCCTCTCATTTTCTCTCTTACGCCGCAGGGAGACTCTGTTTGCTTAATAAACTCCCTTATGTGATTTCCCGTGTCCAGTGTGGTTTTCGTGAGATCCCTTGCACTTACAGTGTCCCTACAGGCTTCCAATACCTCACCTTGAAGTAAGAGATCAATATTAGCAGCACACCATACAAACAATATGCATTCTTAACTCAAATAGTCCCTATTAGGATATTAACCATATTGTCTTAATAAACAGAGGTCATGTGTTTGATTATTATCTATAGCTTAACCAATAGGTTTACAATAATGACCACAAGTTTTAATGGTGGACAAAGAGGATGGGGAGGGGTGTTTGATATAACGTTAATGAGATTAGAATGAATCTATGGAGGTACTATGTTGTAGGAGTAGTGAAAGCAGAATTAAAAGAAATTGATTGTTAGCATGAGAAAAGGAAGAAAGCATCTCCAAGGAAACAGATAGATAAGAGGAAAATAGGGTGAGAAAAATATTAATAAAAAAGTAGGAATAATAGTAGGTATGATAGGAATAAACATAATAATACTACTAATAAAAAAACTCAACAATAAAACTATACTGTATTATTCAAACCTCCTAGTCTTCAGTAGCCTGATGCCTGGGAGGAACTTGATAATGCGGTGACCCAAGAAGGGTGCTACCCCACTAGGGATGATGGCCTCCAGGTCAGAAATAATCTATTCTCGCAGGCAGAGGCACACCCATGTTTTGATAGATAGATAGTCGCTGTGCAGGTGCTAGGTAGTGTGGGGTGCAGGTGCTGGAGACAGCGGGCACTGGCTGGGCGGGGCCTCCTGGGTGCGGGAGGTGGCACGAGCTGGCATAATTCTCTTTCTTATTGGGAGTTTTATTTAATGAGGAACCTACTTTTCTTCATTTGAAGTAATTTTTATAAAATATTTTCTGAAAATATATAATTCTAGATAGTTAAGTACAATTTTGATTTTATATTCATTAAGAAATAATTACTAGTATCTACTTTCTTCTAGACTGGTATGTGATTTATGCCTATAGAGAGTTTTTAATATGCTTGAAGAAATAAAATATCTGAAGATAAAGAGTAGCATTAAATAGTCAACTACTGGAGCTGGGGGTAAGGCTCAGTGGTTGGGCACTTCCCTAGCATATATGAGGTCCTGGGTTTGAACCCCAGTATTGAAGCCAGAATTGGGGACAGGCTGTTGGTGTAGAAATAGGGAATCAGGTCAGATCGAGAAGATGGAGGCCATGAAAGCCATCTGCTTCTGGAAGTTGGAGACTGCCCAGGGAGAATGGAATGTCAAGGACCTGTAGAGCCCATTGATAACCAAATTTACCTGCCCTTGTCAGGGACTGCAAGCAAGGAGATGCTAATTAATACCCCCTGGGCCCTTACCTGCCTGAATCACTTTGGCCCTCCCCCTTCACTTCTCACTTCAAAACCCGACCTAGACCTGTAGGCAGGAAGGAAAGAGATTATGGGGAAAGAAAAGGACAAGATTTGCTCATCCTATGGATTCTGCCTATGGGTCCCCTTCTTCCACCCACAAGATTTGCTCATCCTATGGATTCTGCCTATGGGTCCCCTTTTTCCACCCTGGAGAAGTCTGCGTTTACTTTTCTTTAATAAAGCGTACTTTCTACTCCGCACTTGCCTCGGCGTGCTTCTCTGGCATTATACTTCAACACCTGAGGAAGCAGGACTCGCCACCGGTAAATGGCAGTATCAGTATTGCAAAACAATGAAATAAAAAATGAAGTACTAGATCAGATACTGCATTCTATGAGCATTCAGGGAAAGTTCTAAGGTAATTCATAGTTCTTGCATATTGCTTTCTGTTTTCACACCAAGTTGATACAGTAACATTGTTTTATGTAAACACAGTCAGAAACTGAATTGAAAGATTTATCCTCAAACAATTGCACTTGAGTTATGCATTTTTGTATCAACTTTGGATTTCAAGGAATAGAAATGCACTCAAGCTAGTTTAAATAAAAAGAAAATGGTATGAACAGATCCCGGGGTTCCAATGATGTCAGCTATTGTCTGCATCTGCTTGCCTTCAGGTTCTAGCTTCATTTTTAGAAAAGCTCCTTTCCCATGGAAAGAAAATGGCTACTGGCTGTTCTAAGTCTGTCTCATCATTATACCTTAATAACCCAAAAGCCCAGAAGAGGAGAAGGCATCTTTTCCAGTGACATCAGCAGAAATGTCCCAGAGTCAGTCACTGTGGCCAGAGGGAAAAACAAACAAGACCAGCCAAGTCTTGGTCATAAACTTACTTATAGCTGAGAGAAACTGGGTCAGTCCCACCAAAATCACACAGAATGGAGGTAGGTAGTTTTCCAAAGGAGAGAGGTAAAAACAGTTCAAATAATTTGTTTTTCTTTTGACCACACATATAATGCATAATTACATTCTCATTTCATAAAACTTTTACGTAATCCCCAGTATGTTTTAAAAAGGGTATATTGACAATATACCACCATTCCTGAAGCCAGAATTAAGGACAGGTAGTTAGTGTAGAAATAGGGGATTGGGTCAAATCAAGGAAATGAAGCCAGGAAGCCATTTGCCTCTGGAAGTTGGAGACTGCCCCTGGAAGAATGGAATGTCAAGGATCTCCAGAGCCCGTTGATTACCAAATTTACCTGCCTTTATCAAGGACTGCAAGCAAGGAGCTGCTAATTAATGCCCCCTGGGCCCTTACCTGCCTGAATCACCTTGGCCCTCCCTCTGCTCATGGCTTCTCACTTAATGCAAAACCAGGCCTAGTCACATAAACAGGAAGGAGAGATAAGGGGGAGAGAACTGGAGAACAAAAGAGACTTCAACCTATGAAAGATGGAGGGTGCGCTCACTTCTTGGGACTTTAGAACATCAGCCATGGCCCCGCCCCCTTCTTCCTGCCGGGAGAAGTCTGTATTATTACCTTTAAATAAAACCTGCTTAATATGCTTGCCTTGGCGTGCTTCTCTAGTGTTCAGTCTTCAACATTAGAAGGAGCAGAACTCGTCACCAGTAAACAGCGGTATCATTCCTTGCTTGATCAGTTGGACAGTATATAGGTAGATAGATAGGCTTGAGAATTAGTGATAAGCTTAATAAAACCTTAGGTGCAGAGGCTACATAGGTGAGTAAGAGCTGGGATTTCTAGCCTCATGAAACCCATGGGCAAAGTTAAAGAAATAAGTAAACATTACAAAACTGTGAAACCATTAACAGGTACAATGTCACATAATGATCTTGTACAAAGATGGAACAAAGACTGAAGGAATAAAATCCTTCTTTGTTTTATGGCATTATTTTTTGCCTCAGTCCTTTGACTTTTGTGGGCAACATAAAAATATACACAACAAACACATGGTTCAGAGTCCATAGACTTTGGGTTAATTCTAGCTGTGTGACCGTAAGTATAAATATACAAATACTTTAATTCTCAGTTCCCATAAGTATTAAAGGAGAATGAACTACATGGTACCCTACGTTCCCTTATGTTTCAATTCTAAATATTTGTATGTATGAGATTGTACAATCAATGGTGACTTGAATGATTAATCAGGCCATATATAAAATGAGAAGCCACTAGATGTCATCCTAATCACAGGTTTGACTATTCAAACCATTATTTTTAAATGACAAGATGTCTGGGAGTTGGACAGAAATTAAAAACTGTATTTCTTCAATCACGTTGATTTATTTTTAAAAAATAGACTACTTGGACTAGATCAATAAAAACAACTTAGCTAAGATCACATATTTAATTGATTTGTCTCTCTTTAAAATGAATAGTGTGCCAGATACAGTGGCACATGCTTATAATCCCAGCTATTGGGGAATCTGAGGCAGGAGGACAGCAAGTGGGAGGTCAGCGCTGGTGATTTAGAGAACCCTTTCTCAAAATATAAATAAATAAAAATAAAAATAAAAACAGGATTGGGGATGTAGCACAGATGTAGAGTATCTGTGGGCTCAATCTCCACATTTCCAAACATCTGCATCTCTGATGCTTGGAAATAATGTTTTGCTGTTGTTTTGTTTTGGGAGAAGTTTGTTTTTGGTTTGGTTGTTGGTGGTTCTGGGGTTGAACTACCTATCCAGACCATTTCATTTTGTTTTTAGACAGGATCTTGCTAAATTGTCCAGATTGGCTTCAAACTTGCTATCCTCCTATCTCAGTCTTATGTGTAACTGGGGTTACAGGCATGCACATCTCACCTGGTGACAGTGTTACTTTTTAATTTTCTTCTTGAACTGTTAACTCTCATAGTAATTTGGGGAACTGAGTCAAAATTTCTGTGATTAAAAATATCAATAATCTGGACACAAAAGTGATATTACACATAGGCTACCATCCTCCCCTGGGAACTGTTTTAAGATAATTCACAGAAGGTTGTAAGAAATTGAGTGTATCTGAGAGAAAGTGGAAATTAAAATTCACAAACACCTAGCTTATTTGAAGTTCAGACTTTGGCAACCTTGGGTTTTCCTTTAACGTATCCCTTATGGAGAGTTGAAGGGTGCTTTCTTTGAGAAGTAAAATAGCTTTTACAAAATTTCTGTATCAAACCCATTAACATAAATTTATATGTCATTCCTTAAACTAACAAGAATTTATAAAGAATATGATCACCTAATTTTGATTCACGGTAGTTAGATGGCATGGGGGAATTTGAGACAGAAACAGAAGTATAAGAGGCAAAAGTGACAGTATGTAACTTAAAAAATAGGGAAATCTTCTAGAGTCAAAGAAACAAAATCATATAACATCATTATAAAATAAGAGATGTTTATAATTACAACTTTGTGTCTCAAGAAGAGGTTAAATTACAATGGTTACCTTTTGTGATATGTGTTTTTTTTTTTTTTTTTCTTAGAAGGATTTTATGCAAAATGGTCAAAACAAAGCTTTGGTATCTAATGTTAGTAAGCTCTGCTTCATATGGGACATTCATTTATGCATGTAAAGTTACAATTTTCAATAATTTTTTTATTTCAGAATGGGGTGAGAATGGATCGGGAAATACGAGTGCGTGTTAATATGGCTTTGTTGCCTTAGTAAACTGAGAATAGTAATGCCACTGAAAAGGGGTGCTGAGGGATGTGTGAAGGAATTGTGGAAAATAGAAAATGCTATATAATCGGAGCCGTCATGAAGGTGACAGGAAAAGCACCTACGCACATCCTTCCAAAGAATGCTCTCCCTGTGGGGATGAGCTGAGCCCACTTAAAAACTCAAAATTAAAGAGACAGAACATGAGGGAAATACAGCAGTTAACTTTTCTTGTGAATGGTGCTGATCTTCCACCTTCCTAATAAGATAAGGAATCTTTCAGGCATTCTGCTGAAGACGAAAAAATGGGAATACTGACTCAACACTGAGACTCGCCCAATCTCTATTTATGAATGCTTGTAAAATTCTGCTTCTCCCTCTGGATGAAACTTTGTCAATCTAAGGAACCAGCTCTTGGGTTCTCTGTCTCCGTTTCTGTCTTTCTTTCCTGGCTCAATTCCAATATGAAGTAAGGTCATCACCTGTATAGTGTCTTCCTTAAGCTATTTTCAGTTTTATCTTATACCTTCTTTCTAAAAGGAAAAACTGGTGTTTTGACTTTTTTTTTTTTTCTTCTTTTTTATGTGGTTAGACATTAGTATTTTCTTTGCGTCTTTTTAATACTCTTGATGAATTTGTACTTAAAAAAAAAATGAAAGTTGCCTGTTACAAGAAGATTGCAGTTGGTTTCACAGCAAGACCAAAGACAAGTTCACCCTTACATGAATCCATGCCTCTCATGGTTGTGCTGATTGAATTTCTACATTTCCTCAAGCCAACCTCATGCTTTGCAAAATCATTAGTGATGTTAGTCACTAAATAACTGGAAAATGTGCTGTATTCCCTATTCTTTTGTCTATTTATGGGGAAATCCTTATTTCCCACATTTTGATCACATGACGGTGGCTTCAGTGAGCGTATTGTGTTAAAGGTGGTGCCAGTATTCCCATTAAAAACTTTGTCAGGCTTTTGTAACTTGTCTGTCAAATTCTGTCTCAAATCTTAGATTCTATCTCAATCTCAGAGACATCTAGGAAAGAAAATCAAAATTAAATAAAATGTTAAAGAATCAAAATAATTAATAATGGAATCCTCCAACACTCCAAATCTTAAAGCACAATTTTTGAATTGGATAAAGCTTTCCCATCCTGGATGACTTTTAGTATAATTTGGAAGTTTATCTTTAGATGAGAAAAGGGCATCTTATCTCTACAAATAAATCAATTCAACAACTGAGCAAGAAAATTATATTTTTAAAAGTTTTCTATTTAAAAATAAATAGTTTCTAAGGGTTACACAATGGAAGGACTGAAAAGAGAGCCAAAGTCCGGGAGAAATCACTTAATTTGTTCCAATGTTGCCTTTCTTTAGTTTGTGAAATAAACACACAGAAATTCTGCTTTGCTCAATTTTTCTCTCTCATGTTGTGCATTTTTTCCCCCTTTCTAAAATTCTGGTTCAAATTCTTCTTTGTATTTTAATATAAAGGGAGTACTGGCAGAAGAAGTCAACAGAACATAGCCACACATCAAATTCACTTTGTAAAAGTGTCTCTTTATAACTTATCAGTGAGTGAGCCAGGGTGTTGTGGAGGTGAAATGCCTTTTCAGTTGAACTGTTTTTCTGGAAAGCTCAAAATTTTAACTGCCAGTTTGCCTACATTCTTCCATTTTTAATCTACTCATTTAATGATAACTCAGATGACCCAGAGGCTTTGGTTGAACTTATATTCAGAGACCAAAGCTCCAGTCAGGGACAAAACGCCTTCGGGGATGTTTCCTGCTCTCAGTGACTTCAAAGGAAAGTAAGTCCAGAGGGAGATAAACATATTGGGGATAAATGAGCCACAATCATTTTTTTAGAAATACTTGGTTTAGGAGTCTTGGGATGAGCCAAGCTATGCAAAACTTTTCAGCACCTTCAAAAGTCTAAATAACAATCTTTCTTTCTTTCTTTCTTTCTTTCTTTCTTTCTTTCTTTCTTTCTTTCTTTCTTTCTTTCTTTCTTTCTTTTTTTCTTTCTTTTCTTTCTTTCTTTCTTTTTTTCTTTCTTTTCTTTCTTTCTTTCTTTCTTTCACACTGCATTTTGATTCATTGTACACAAATGGGGTACATCATCTTATTTCTATGGTTGTACACCATGTAGATTCATACCATTCATGTAATCATACTTGTATGTAGAGTAATGATGTCTGTCTCATTCCACCATTTTTCATACCCCTCCCTCTCATTTCCTTCTATGTAATCTAAAGTTCCTCCATTCTTCTCTCACCCCAACCCCTTGCCCTCATTATATATCATCATACACTTATCAGGGAAAAAACATTCAGCTTTTGGTTTTGGGGGATTGGCTTATTTCACTTAGTATGATATTCTCTAATTCCATCCATTTACTTGCAAATGCCATAATATTATTCTTCTTTATGGCCGCCAAAGCACAAGAAATCAAAGCAAGAATCAATAAATGGGATGGACTCAAACTAAAAAGCTTTTTCTCAGCAAAGGATACAATCAATAATGTGAAAAGAGAGCTTACAAAGTGGGAGAAAATCTTTTCCATACGCACTTCAAATGGAGCAGTTATTCCAAAATTTATAAAGAACTTACAGAACTTTATGCCAAAAATACAAAGAATTCAGTCAATAAATGGGCCAAGGAACTGGACAGATGCTTTACAGAAGAAGACATACAGACGATTAATAAATATATGAAAAAAAGTTCGATCTCTAGTAATTAGAGAAATGCAAATTAAAACAATTCTTAAGATTTCATCTTACTCCAAATAGAATGGCTATTATCAAGAACACAAACAATAATAAATATTGGCATGGATGTGGGGAAAAAGGCACACTTGTACATTGCTGGTGGAGGTTGCAAATTGGTGCAGCCCACTCAGGAAAGCAGTGTGGAGAATCCTCAGAAAACTTGGATGGACTCAGTTTTTCCCCACTCCTCGTTATATACCTAAAGGACTTAAAATCAGCATACTACAGTAACGCAGCCACATCAATATTTTTAGCAGCTCAATTCACATAGCTAGATTGTGTACCAACCTAGATGCCCTTCAACAGATGAATTGGATAAAGGAACTGTGGTATATATAAACAATGTTTCTTTTAATAAGTTCAACTGCCATTGAAAAGACAAAGAGGGGAAAGTGTATTATGGAATCCTCAATTAAATGTGTCTAAAATATACTGAGAAAAATTGACCTCATTTGAGGTTCTACGAGAAATTGTAAAGAATATGGGGTGGTAAAGGAGCCCCATCACTAAGTATATACACAAAGGAGCTAAAATCAGCACACCACAGTGACAAAGCTGCATCAATGTTTATAGCAGCTCAATTCACAATAGTTAAGCTATGGAACCAACCTAGGTGCCCCTCAGCAGAGGAATGGATAAAGAAAATGTGGTTTTCTAAAACATCAATGGAATATTACTCCACCATAAAAAATAATGACTTTACGACATTTGCCAATAAGTGGATGGATCTAGAGACTACCATGCTAAGTGAAATAAACCAATCCTAAAAAATCAAAGTTTGAATTGTTCTGATATGTGGATGCTAACACACAAGGAATGGTGGGGAGAATGGAAGTTCATTGGATTAGACAAAATGGAATGAAGGGAAGGGAGGAGAATAGGCATGCGAATGACAGTGGAATGAATATAACATGACTTTCCTATGTACATAAATAAATACACCACCGTGAATCTTCACATCATGCACATCCATGAGACTGGGATCCTAATTAGAATAAGACATAATAGATAATAGATAATCTCTATGTTTATATAATTATGTTAAGAAAACCTCTACTGTCATGTGTAACTAAAAAGAATAATTAAAATAAAATTTTAAAAAAGAAGACCCATCACCACCTTGCTGGGTGATTTTCACTAAGTACTTTTCTGAAAGTCAGTTTGTAAAAGTTTTTTTTTTTTTTTTTTTTTTTTCCTATTATGAACTATCATAATAACAGTATTTTCATTACTTACTTCAGGTACTGGCAAATTTTTTTCTGGAAAGGAGCAGATAACTCATATTTGGAGATTTGGAGACCACAAGATCTCTGTCCAACTACTCAACTTTACCATTGTACAATGAAAAGCAGTCATAAATGATATGTAAATCAATAAATCCCATTGTGCTGAAATAAAACTTTATTTACAAAACTGGTGGCTCACAGGCCATTGTTTGTTGACTTTCGGCTTATTAAATGCCTGCCTTCTTATTATGTACCAGGTACCATGTAAACTGCTTTACTACCATTAGTACACCCAATGAGTTAGGGACTAGTTTTGACCTCAGTTTATAAATAAGGGAACCAAAGCTCAGAAAAATCTAACTCCTTAGGGGCTGGGGATATAACTCAGTTGGTAGTGTGCTTGCCTCTCATGCACAAGGCCCTGGGTTCAATTCCCAGAGCCATGAGAGGAAAAAAAAAAAAAATCTAACTCCTTGTCCAAGGACACTTAGTAAATGGCAAAGCCAAGGTTTGGCATCAAGCCCATCTGTCTCTGCTTCTTTTTTTTAAACAGACCTGTCTTCTTACCTAAGAACTTCTATTAGGGGTTTGCAAAGCCCAGTGATGAATTTAAGGTAATGTGATGCAGATTTTAATAACCAGAAAAGGTAAATAGAATAGCATTCAGAATAGTTTGTCACAGATCATATTTTCCAGATGATTCTTTTTATCTTGGTAAAATGGATAAAAAAATAATTTGTTTTTTAATAATTTGTTATTGTACTTGTTCCACTATATTCTTAGCTTAAGGCAAGATTCCTCTTCTCTCCAAAGGTATTTAGTAACTTTCCCACTTGTTATCTCCCTTTGAAAGCAAGAGATAAACAAGTAAGATTATTTAGATCTGAATTTATTTAGATCTGGATTTCACTATTTATTTAATTCTGATTTTTCTGTTTTAAGTGAAGAAAAACCCAAAGCATATTTTTGTCTGTTTCCCCCTCTCCCTCCAAGAAATAAAAACAAAAGCAGTGGTTTTTGAAATGGAAACAATGAGAAAGTCTTGGCAAATACCACAGAGATGGTGAATGTCATTACCATCCTCTTTTGTGATCTGACAATCTCTGAAAGGATTGCATCTTTAGTGTACAATGTTTGTAATGTGGAAAGAGTATTTTTATGATAAGATTGTTGGATTGTTATTAGGGCTGATCAACTCATATGATGAAATTTAGAAGCATATTGAGAATCCAAATTGGTTTATCTCCATCAGGGAGAGGAAACAGACCTATATCTCTTGCCTTACGCCGTGCTTTGTTGGGCTCCCCAGGGCAGGCTGTGACTGAATGCAAAAACAAAATGGAGTGCTGACTGGAGAGTGGCAGGACATTTTCAATGTCAAAGCTTGTCTATGAGCTTTGATGCCCTTCACAACCCTTACCATAGATTTCTCCAGTATCTCATCAGCGGGACTCTAAAAGAGAACAAAGACTCAAGGAAGGTCTATAATGCAACAAAGACCCCCAGGAGCCTGGCTTTCAGCATCCTCCCTTCAGACATGTTACCTCTTAGCCAATCAGGTGGGAAGGGCTCCCGACAAATCCATCCACCTCTGTAGGTGAACATCTATGACTGAGACACCTGGCACATTTTTGTGATGGGGCAATTCTGGCTTCTGATGATTGGTGAGCCTGCCCTGGTTTCCGAATTAGAGGCATGCATATTCAAACAAATCAGTATTTTTAGATCATTTTCTGGGAGGGATGCAGGTGTTTAGTTGCCAGTAGCATTATCATCTTCAAGCGGTAATCCTCACTGAGGACAACATTATACTAGGCATTGGTGCCATTCACCTCTCTTTTCTGAGTTTCTAAGCTCCAGGAACCTCCACTTTCTCCTGTCCTCATGCTAAGTCCTCATTTTTATATCCCACCCAAGCTTGGACTCTCCAGACTTGCAAACTATCTTTGTATCCTATTCATTCTCTGACCCTGGTGTGCACAAGTTCTTTGTGTTGGAATTTTGTTTCATTGCATTGTTTTTAGGAGAATTAATTTTTCTTTTTACATTTCAATTATAACTAAAGGGGGGAAACTAGATTAAATTTATTCTTCCTTTTTTTTCTAACCAACAAAGGAATACCAAATGTATCAGATATTGAGGTGAATTATAGTTCTCTAGGACGGTCCATTAATTTATAATATTAAGATACATGGCTACATAAGGGGTAACATTCAACTTGTGAAGACCAGATGTTTCAAAGGGAACTCTATAAATGACTAGAAAGTATACATTTATGATAACAGGGAATAGAATAAGTTGTACATGTAAACCATTTCATCTCTTTGTAGAAAACTGGAGCAAAGATATATTTGAATTCCTGAATTATGGAGAGTTCAATTAATTATTTACTCATTGACATAGAATTGCTATGCTAGGAACTACAGAGTTTATGATTATCCCCAGAGAGAGAGATAATTACACTCTTTCTGGTAACATTCACTTTGTTGGAAGAGTAAAAGAAGCAATAAGATTAAACATTTAATTGCAAGCCAGCAGCAGAAAATTTTGTCAATTCTTCATATCTACCTTGGTTTTAGAAACACATTTCATTTTAATCTATTGGTTTGGTCTGTTCATCATCAAATACATTTCTTTTAAATGTACAACAGGGCCAGCAGTTTCCCTAGAGAACTATACTATCCAAAGCAAATTAATGACAAAGTATCATGACCTTCTCCTCTTCAACCATAAAATTAAAATGTTTTTAGGCTTATTAACATAGTTCCCTCTAGAACATTTGAAATATAGACAATATTCTTTGAAATCACATATCATTTCTTATCCTAAAGCCCATAATTACTATTACCATTTTGGTATATTTCCCTGTAGCCCTTATCTGTACATGTATGCATTGGCATGCATTTGTCAATGAAGTCATGGAAAAATATTCACCAAAATTCAACTGGTTTATATCCTCATCTGCATGGCTCCAGCCTCCAGCTATAGCCCTTAACTTTATTTTATCTCAGTTGTTTGGGAATCCCTGGATATTCTGGAAGAGCTCATAGTTTCCCTTGTGCCTCCCTGTTTTTCTTATTGCTTTCTTCTGCCCTTACTTCTTGTTCACTACTATATCCTCAGCACCTAATACCTAGGCTGGCACAGAGAGCTGCTCAGCCGTATTTCATGAGGTAGGTATTCAACAAATAAAAATAAAATACCCAACTATGTCCCAACTTGCTGTGCTCTTTCTGGGGATACTATTGTCCCACCCAAGTGCAGTCTCCTCATGCTCTTCCTAACGTTCTCACTGTGATAGAGAGATGCATCGCATCTGCGTATGGAGAAGACCTCCCTTCTATGCTCTGGGCCATGCTTCGTCACCCAAAACACCAGTGCACTACATAGGTGCTCAAATCTCACCAGAGTCCCTCTGAAAACCTTTCTTAGGGGTTCTGTGTGTGTGTCCCCTCTTCACTTGGACCCAGATATGAGTCCACGGGTCAGGAACCACATCTGAAACACATTCTACGCTGTCTTCTCCAATTTTGTGCTCTTTTTCCCCTTCCTCTCCATGTGTTTTCTTATATATGAAATTTAGTCACAATGGGGAACAATTACATAGTTGGTACTCAGCAGATATTTTTAAAAGTAAATAGTGGGCAAAACATCCCAATGCCTCAATGAGTATTTTGCCTGAAAAAGTCTGAGAAAGTGGGAGGAAGGCAGTACTTTCATTGTTGGTCTTGGAAATAATGGTGGTGAGACTGTTAGTAATTGAGGTATTCAAGATGTCTGTATATACCTATGTACTTTTTTTTTTTATATTTCAGCAAGGACATTTAGCTGCTTATTCATTTTTTCCCCCTTCCAAAATCAATCCCTGCCCTCCTTTTCAGAATCTCTCTCTCCCTCTGAAGGTCTATGCATGTGCACACATATCAGAAAGATCACCTTTATTACTATCTCTCTTTCTCTTTTTTTTCCAGGCAATCTTTCTGAGAAACTGACAATATTATTGAGTTCGCTTCTCCTCTTTGCTATAGAAAACTTGATAAAAAATCTACTTCAGATTTTGATAAAATTTGCATGTTTTCAGTTTACTTACTTATTTTGGGATTGAATTTAATTCAATTTTTTTGAATTACACAATCATATTCACTTATTATTTATTTACATAATATTTTCAGTGATGCCAGACTTATCCCTTGACACAGGAAAAATTTAATGTGTATAAGATAAAGGAATCAAGTCCATTTTAATATTCAAGGTCAAAGACTAAAGGAAAGGAAGTGATGAAATTTTCAGTATTGAAACATAATGATTGTTTTTATTCCTAGGACTTTGACATGAGAATTCATGATTTGAATCATAGAAATGATGCCTTTCAAGGATGAAAATATTGCCCAGCATGATGGCACATGCCTGTAAATCCCAGGGACTCGGGACACTGAGACAGGAGGACTGCAAATTCAAAACCAGCCTCAGTAACTTAGTAAGGCCTAGGCAACTTAGGGAGACCCTGTCTCAAAATAAAATGGGCTGAGGAAGTAGCTTAGTGGTAAAGTGCTCCTGGGTTCAATTCAAAGTACCAAACAAAACAAAACAAACAACAACAAAAAAACAACCAAGGATGAACCCCTCTATTCTATAGTGACTGAGGATTTAGGGGTGCCCTTTACCTCCAGCAAAGCTGCTCCTTAGGGTCCTGTCTGGGTCAGTGGAGTACTCTGTAGTTGAAGACTGAAGAGCAAAGTAGTGACGGAAACCAGCAAAGAAATTAATCTGAGATTATTTGGGATGATTTTGAAATAATTCCATATTTTCTTTTTATTCTTTCCCATAGAAACTTAGTCCCTGGCTTATATCAGGCATTTTTCCCTCTATTTGATCTCCTTTTGTATCAGTCCCAACTTGGCAGCATGGCCAAGGGAAAGAAACCAAAATGGCCCTCCCAGCCTTTCTGTGAAGCTGCTTGTGGTCCTCAAGACCTGGCTGAAACCCTTTTTTCCTGTTGCTTTCTGACTATTCCAGCCCCTGGAGAGTGGAGCAATAGATTCAGAGCTTGCCATCTGTCTCAGTCTTTGGCAGTTAGTTAACATTTAATATCGATGAAAGACATTGACTAGGGAGTCGAGACGCTTATGTTTTAGCCCAAACTCTATTTATTAAGCAGATGTCCTTTAGGTCGTATCACCTTTCTGACTTTTCTAGGTCTTCTTATTTTTCCTCAATATACAAAGTAGAGACTTAGGTAGAATAAATTAAAGATGGTTTTTAGTATAATCCCATTGCTTCTGCTGCCAAGTAGATTTTAATTGCACACAGGACCATATCTGACATTTCTCTCTTCTTTATACCTAGCTGGGAATTGGATGCAAAGATGAGCTTAACGCATTAATACTTAGTGGCTGATTCAAACCCTCAGGAAAGTACAAATAACTTTCCTTTCATTTTCTATGGATAGGGAAATTAATATTAAACATTTCTTGTCCAATGTTTTTAGAATTAGCCCATGGTTCATTATATTTCCTGTATCCAATAGAACTATAAAATGAGAATTGGTGGTCAGAAGGACGACTCGGAAGCACTATACAATTTTTAGTTTCTCTTCTTCACAACTGAAGTTCACAACTGAGATAGTTTTCCCCCTAGAAGATATATGGTGCAATGGCTCGGGACATTTCTGATGAATAGGGATCCTGTTAAGCATTCTACAATGTACAGGATAGCCTCCCACAACAAAAAATTATATGGGCCAAAATGTTTGTATTGCCAAGATTGAGAAATGCTAGAATATGATCATCCTACTGAGGGTAGCAATTCTGTCTTAGTCACGTTTGCTTTCTGGAGATGGATACTTGTCTCTCACATCCTCCAAAAATGGATGAATTCCTTCCTCTGCTGAGTGTTAATGTTCAGTATATTTTACAGAATTAAAATTGTTCGAAAATTGAACATCTATGCATGGCTCTCATTTTGTATTTTTAAATAATTAGAGCACTCAAAGAACTAGGATAATCACCACTCTAATCAATGAGTTTCGGCATCAGAGCCAATAGCACCATAGCCTACAAAATGTTATTCTTAAATAGTAATATAATACCACTATGTTTAATCTCCAAAATTGACATTTTCCTCTGAAGTCAAGTTTAATTTTGGTAAATAAGTTGCACAAATAACTGAAGCACATTTGAATACATGAAGATGAAAAAGTAATGTTTTCCTGTATTTCAGAAATTAAATTAGTGGGTGAATGAGAGGAAAGGAGAGACATATGATGCTCATTAAATTATTGTTAATATTTTTATTTTCTCAACTTTAGCATTGAATATAGTATATTTTTTTGCACCAGATCTTCTGTGATAGACAGTAATTGATGACTAAGGATTCTGTTTTCTAGCAGTATGCACTCAATTAGGACAGACATATTTGTATATATACTTAATGTAAAAAGATATTTAAAAGTTTATGAGACAGATGCAAATAAAGAGTTATCTCTGAGGAGGAGGACAGATTATTTCCAACTGGTAGTTGTGATATGAAAATATAAATCAGGGAAGAAGTTTTGGGATCTTGAATATGTATAATACATAGAGAGAAATGAAGTGTTCTTGAGCTAATAGCCTTTGCTCTTCCTGTCTCTATTAGTTTTCTGTGACTATAACAAAATACCTAAAGCTGGGTACTTCTAAAGAAAATAGGTTTATTTAGCTCACAGTTTTGGATGCTGAAAGTTCAAGAGCAAGTAGCCCCATCTGTTTAGCCTCTAGGGAGGTCCCTCTTGGGCAGAGGGTGAACACATTATGGTGGATCACATCAAGGTGGTCACACATATGAGAGGGAGAGGTCACTTGGTGAGACAGGAAGCTAGAAAGATTCAGGAGTCAGCCTTGCTCTTTTTATAGCAATTTGCTCTTGTGGGAACTAGCTAGAGTTCCAAGAGAACTACCTTGATCTCTTCTAAGGGTGATGCCCTATGATCTCATTCTCTTTTTCCTCGAGATCACACCTCTTCAAGAGTCCATCAATTTTTTTTTCTTTTTGTGGTACTGGGGATTGAACCCAGAAGTGTTCTATGACTAGCTACATCCCTAGCCCTTTTTATTTTTTATTTTGAGACAAGGTCTCTCTAAATTTTCCAAGTTGGCTTCAAATCTGTGATCCTTCTGCCTCAGTCTTTCAAGCAGCTAGGTTTTACAGGTATGTGCCACCATACCCAGCATCTACCACCTCTTTTTTAAAAATATATATTTTTTGTAGTTGTAGATGGACAGCATACCTTTATTCTATTTATTTTTATGTGGTGCTAAAGATTGAACCCACTGCCTCACACATGCCAGGCAAGCCCTCTGCCACTGAGCTATGGCTCCAGCCCTCTACCACCTCTTAATGCCACCACATTGGGGACCAATTCTTCGGCACATGAATCCTTAGGAGGCAAACCACATCCAAACTATCACACTGGCCAATAGCGAAACCATCGTTTATCATATGAGGAACTTCACATTCTTCACATTCTTCTAACTAACATCAAGAAGAAGACAGATTATTCAGCACATCTCAAATTTATTACTATATGTAGCACTGCATTCACTTGTCCTGGTTAGAGATCCTTTAGACAAATTCCAGAAAATTCTATTCTACTCTAAAGGAGTTGGATGAATGTGGAGGAAGATATACCTTTGAATATCTTAAACATCACATTTGGAGAAGGAGAAAGGAAGTCACAATTCTCCTGTGACAGAAACTATGTGTTGTCCTGTGTATAACAATTCTCATGGGATACTATAAAACTCTAAAAATTTGGTTAGGAGGACAGAGTGGATCAGGCTGTTTGGTGCCATTTGTGGCTACACAGTATTTTATGTGGTCTCTTCCATGTATAAACCATGGGTCTGATTAACTCTGTATTAATATGCAGCCTGGCTACCCCACTTGGGCCTCGATTTTGTGTTATAAACAGCAATGATATATGAAAAGAAGTTCCAGTGACCTGCCACCTACCCAACACCATCTCCCCATTTTTAGGATTAGTAATTTAAACTGTGGGGTTTTACTTTTTTTCTTCTTTAAACAACTGTGGCAGTTTTGAAAGAGGTATGAAATACTTCTTTAATTGCAAATAATTATTTAATATATTTGGTAATGGGGCTTACTTGAAATTGAGAGGTCCCTAGGTCAAAATATGGAACCCATTCATATATCAAAGTCTCCTCTGTCCTCTCCAGAAGGTAGAGAGCAAACACATCAGTTTGATCCTACAGATACTCTTCTTGCAAGAAAACAGTCTTTCATTGTTGTTGTGCATACTGATAGGCAATTAGATAAGGCAGGGACGGGAAAAGCAGCTTGACAACGGACAGAGCCATGAGCCTCAGTACAGAAACAGCATAAAAATCACAGAACATTGTAGATGAAAGGAACTTAGGATCTAAACTAGCCATTCTAGTTACAAAGGGGAAAACTGAGGCCCAAGAAGATCAAGTTACCTGCCTTACCTAATCAAGAAATAAACACAGATTTTGAACTCAACATCTGACTCCTAAATCAATGTTTATTTTCTTATATACCAAATATGATTCATGTTTATTATCTTACACAGTCTCTAGCCACACTTTGTTTTGCCTTTATTTTATTTGAGGATAAATTGGGATTCCTTACTATCATTTCATTAAACACAAATCTCTTGGGGTTTCTAACTAGGTGGTTCTGGCACTTGGATGGAGCAGAACACTAACAAATCTGCAACAGGGATTCAATTTTGTTGGAAACTCACTGAGGTTGAAAAAACAAAAATGAAAACTAAAACTGCCAGGTAGGAATGTGTGAGGGGCTTTAGTGAATTCAGAAAATTGAGAAAGAGTTGGAGATTTTGGACCAAACTGCTCATTGCTTGGCTTGCTCAGCCTTGCTCAGAACTATAGGAAAGTTTGGTGGAAAACACTGGAAATAGGTTTAATCTACAAATATGCCAGCAATAAATAGTACACCAAACCTATCTCAAAACCATGCTTCTGTTCTCAACTGATCCATTAAGCAATTAGCTAATATTTCTTAAGCATGCCAGAAATTAGGGATATGACTTTTAAAGGTGCCCTTTCCCCTAGGAAGTCATACTCCATCAAGGAATTTCCAGGGGACCTCTGGAATTTGAGGACAGTGTAGCCAGTATCTGGGTACATCCTTGATTTGTGACAGGGAAGTTAAATTCAGTTCACTGAAGTGCAAATATCAATATTCTTGTCTGATGCACTAGGTTAGGGGTGGAGTGAGAGTCAGATACCATGGGGCCCCTGAGAGAAAATCATCCTGAGTGAAGAAGTTTGGCCCAGAGGTTCAGAAAGAACAACCTGGTCGTGATCTGAATGTTGGAGACAGTAGTATTTCTAGCTTTGGTGTAAAACTACATGTGACCCAGATAATTCTCCCTTACTACCAAGGTTGCTTAGTTCATTCTACCATGTATTATGTTATTTACATGTATTTTTTTGCTAACTAGACTGTAAGCCTCAAAGGCAAGCCATGTCTTTTTAAAAACTGCAACTTTTACAGTTTTTTCTCACTTCAAAAGAAATGCATGTTTATTATCAGATGCTTAGAAAATGAAGATAAGCAAAATGAAGGAAGAACCAGTTAACATGGTGGTTATTATGGTTTGGATCTTAAATGTCCCTAAAAAGTCCACATGCCAAAGGTTGGTGGTCAGCTGGTGACACTACTGGGATGTGTTGGAACATTTAAGAGGTGGGGCATAGTAGAAGGAAGTTAGGTCACTGGGGTCTTGCTCTTGAAGGAGATACTGGGATCCCAGTTCTTCTCCCCTCTCTCTTTGCTTCATGGCCACCATGAGGTGAATAGGCCTCCTCCACAGCATGCTCCTGCTATCACACACTCTGCTACCACAGGCCCAAAGCAATTGGGCCAAGTGACTATTAACTTCAACTTCTGAATTGGTGAACCAAAAACCTTTCCTTCCTTTTAAGTTGTTTATCTCAGGTATTTGTCACAGTGGCAGAAAGCTGACTAAAACAATGGTATATAACCTTCTAAAAACATACAGAGATCTAAACATATGTGTATATGCATGTAAATTCACATGCTCACAAGCACATGTAGCAATACATA
This sequence comes from Sciurus vulgaris, assembly GCF_902686455.1. Taxonomy (NCBI): domain Eukaryota; kingdom Metazoa; phylum Chordata; class Mammalia; order Rodentia; family Sciuridae; genus Sciurus; species Sciurus vulgaris. Next base: position 143,518,772 of record NC_136466.1, read on the forward strand.
AATGGATAATAAAATCAACCATAGATATACTGGTTCGTCATATACCTAAAATAACAATATATCTTTCTGAATCACTGAATAGTCATAAACAACACCATCTAAATATTTAATGTTTTTTTCAAACCTGGGAATCAAACTCGGGGTTTCAGTCATGTTAGGTAAGCTGTACCATTGATTTACATCCCCAGCCCTTTTTATTTATTTTATATTTTAAAATTTTGACATATTCATGCATGCATGAATTATAATTTGTTCCATTTCAATCCCCAGTACTTCCACTTTTTCTCTCTTCTCTCTCCTTCCTTCCTGTACTCTAGTGATCTTCCTTTTATCTGTTTGTTTATTTTTAATTGGGAAAACAGTGTGGTGATTCCTCAAAAGCCTAGGAATGGAACCAGCCTTTTAATTTCACTTTGAAAAAGGGTCTTGTTAAGTTGTCCAGCTGGCACTGAACTTGCAATCCTCCTGTCTCAGCCTCCAAGTAGCTGGGATAATAGAATTGTACCTCTGCATCTAGCTGATCACAACATTTTTAGTTGTTTCATAGCAATACATCTTGGGGATATTTCATAATTTACTTAGTTAAATCTTGCACAGATGTACATTATTATCCAATTTTCCCCATTATTAAAAAATGCAACAAATACTGTTATGACTAAATTTTTCCACATATCAAAGATTCCTCCCTCAGAAAACATTTCTAGAATTGAAACCACAGGATAAAATCTAAAATATGATGATATTTGACAAATATATACATCCCTACTCCTGTCTCTTGATCCCCCTATTGACTACTGATTTGCCTTCTATAGCTCTACTTTTTCTAGAATTTATACAAATGGGATGATACAGTATATATATACTTATTTATTTATTTATTTCAGTCCCAACTTCAGTTACTTAGTATAATGCTTTAGAGAGTCATCTATGCTGTGCATTTATCAGTAGTTTGTTTCTTTTTATTATTGTCGCTGGCTCTTTGCAGTACAAAATCTGTGGATATTTGTCACCGCTTGCAGCAACAACTTGCACAGGTCTTATGGGTGGTGGGCTGGAAACTGAGCTACTTCTATCTTTCTCTTTAGTGCACTGCTTTCTTGCTTGTTTGTTTATAGAGGATAGAGGAAATGAGGTTTACTTGCTTTGAGAGGAGAGAGAGAGAGAGAGAGAGAGAGAGACTTTGCTTAAGAGAGAGACTTTGAGAGAAGGACAGGCTTTGCTTAGAGCTTAGAGGAAAAGAGACTTGCTACGCCTTACTTAAGGTCTACTGCTTCCTACTGGTGCATCCTGCATCCTGTGAACTAAGGGTGCGTCTACCTAAGGTGCTTTAGTGATATGTCTCAGTTCTCCGCTCTGTGATCTGCCTTCCGCCGCTGCCCCTACTCGCTGCTTCTATCGGCTAGCCGCTTCTTCTTCCTAGCTGCCGTTCTGCTGTCTTTTCTTTCTTCTTGCCCTATTCCTGCTAGCTGCTGTTGCTTCTCCCTACTAGCTGCTGCGCCGCTTCTTTCTGCTAGTTGCTGCTGCGTTTCTTTCTACTAGCTGCTGCCATCCAGCTGTCTCCCTCTGCCTACGCTTATATCATCTCCAGGAGGCGGAGAGCAGGGCCACGCCTCTTACGCAAAGATTAGCAAGATGCTAGGTGTCCGAGCAGGCACAATTAGGAGTGCTTGAGAACACATGTGCATACATTGTGTGCGTGGACGATAAATCACCTGAGTGTGCTTATATCAATTAACCTCCTCGCTGCCGATGTGATCAGGCGCCATTCTGGCGGGGTCAACATGGCACAGCCCCCAACAATTATCAAGCAGTACCATAGTGCATGAGTAGATGACAATATGATCATTCTATTTACCATATTGATGAATATTTTTTCTTCCTCTTTTTGACTATGTGGAGTAAAGCTGCTAAGAATGAGCGCAAGTGGGTCATACAGTAAATATATGTTAAACTTTATAAGAAATAAACATTTATCTGTGTTCCAGTTGCCACGCATCCTTGTTAACTCTTCAGAATTCTCTCCTCTTTTTCTTCTCTTCCTCTCCTTCTCCTTCACTTCTATGTATTTCCTCCTCCCCCACCTCCTCCTCTCCCCACTCCTCCTCAGCAGTGCTGATTACTGACCCCAGGGCTTCATGCACACTAGGTAAGCACTCTACCATTGAGCTACACACCCAGCTTTATTATTTCTTCTTAATGAGTTATAAGGGATTTTATGCTATAAAATTTCTTTTAACTACTGCTTTAGCCGCATAATACAATTTATGATGTGTCGTGTTTTATTTCTATTTACTTAAATTTTTTTTCCAAAATTTCCTTGTTATTTCTCCTTTGAACACTGCTTACTTAGAATTGCATTAATTTTTATGTTTGGCAATATCAAGATATCTGTTACTGACATAAATAAATTAGTTTATTTAGAGGACATAATTTACATGATTTGAATGTTTAGAACTTATTGAGACATCTTTAAGGACAAAAATATAGTCTATCTTGCAAACTATTCCATGTATGCTTAAAAAGAATGTGTATTCTGCTATTGTTGAGTGGAATGTTCTCTCACTGTTAATCAAGCAAAATTGATTCACGTGTTGTTCAGGTCATCTACTCTCATTGATTTTCTGTTTACTTGTTTCAGCAATTAATGAGAGAGTTATTAAAATATCTGAATGAAGTTATGATTTTGTCTGTTCTTTTCAGTTCTTTGTTTTCGCTTCGTGTATTTGAAGAAGTTTTGTATTAACGTCTAGTATTTATCTCAGTACTACTGGTCTCACCAGTTCAGGGTATCACTGCTCAGAGACAGGCTTTGAGTTTCTTGATGAGTAGCACTGATAACATGAAACAATAATGTAAGCAGGGTCTGATTTTGGTGCCATCTGATACCTTGTTTAAGGAACCCCTTCATTATTTTCAGAACCTCCTATTTGGGTAGCCTTATATGTGCCTTTGCCCTCTATCTGTTGCATTGAAGCCTTTAAAATCCTGCCTTATTCAATTTATTTAAATTTTTCCTCTTTCACCCCTCTCGAGAAATGACTAGTTCTATAGCATAAAGATGAGTGGCTACTATAGTACTATAATGAGATTAATAAACCCTAGTCCAAATGTTCTGTCCATTAGAATTCTTGGTTACGTAAAACAGAAATTGAATCTATCTTAAGCAAGAAAAGAATTCACTGAAAATATATTTGGTAAGTCACAGAATAGAAGGGAAAGTTTGCTAGACTTAGAAATGACATAAACCAAGAGAGTCCACACATCAGGGCACACCATTAAGAACATGTCCCAGGATCAGCAGGTTGGGATATGGCTGCTGGCCTGATCACCACTGGACATACTGAGTATTTTAATCAGCTTTTTTTTGCTGCTGTGACTAAAAGAATCTGACCAGCACAATTATTTTTTTAAATTCTTGTAAACAAATGGGATACATCTTGTTTCTCTGTACATGAAGTGGAGGCATACCATTTGTGAAATCATACATTTACCTAGGGTAATAGTTTTTGATTCATTCTGTTATTTTTTTATTCCCCCCACCCCTCTTATCCCTCTATATAGTCCCTCCTTCCTCCATTCTTGCCCCCCTCCCACCCCCCATTATGTGTCATCATCTGCTTATCAGCGAGATCATTTGTTCTTTGGTTTTGTGAGATTGGCTTATCTCACTTAGCATGATATTCTCCAATTTCATCCATTTGCCTGCAAATGCCATAATTTTATTATTCTTTAGGCTGAGTACTACACCATTGTGTTTTTATACCACAGTTTCTTTATCCATTCATCAATTGAAGGGCATCTAGGTTGGTTCCACAATCTAGCTATTGTGAATTGAGCTGCTGTAAACATTGTGTGGCTACATCACAGTAGTGTGCTGATTTTAAGTCCTTTGGATATAAACCAAGGAGTGGGATAGTAGGATCAAATGGTGGGTTCATTCTGAGTTTTCTAAGGAATTTCCATACTGCTCTCCAGAGTGGCTGCACCAATTTGCAACTTCACCAGCAACATATGAGTGTGCCTTTTTCACCACATCCTCACCAAAACTTATTTTTGCTTGTGTTCTTGATAATAGTCATTCTAATTGGAGTTAGATGAAATCCTAGAGTGGTTTGAATTTGCATTTCTTTAATTAGTAGAGATGATGAGCACTTTTTCATATATTTGTTGATTGATTGTCTATCTTCTTCTGTGAAGTGAAGAACATGTGAGATATTTCCATCTTCTAAGATTTTCTTTAATTTTTCTGGTTGTTCTTGCATTCTCATACATGAGAATGGAAACTACATGTTCAAACCATAAAATCAAGCTATGAGAGGAAAGAGATAAATGAAAAAGAACTACTAAGGAAGAAAGAATCAGCACTTGCTGATTCAGAAAATTCTCAGCCTACCAGGTAACATTCTGTGGAAATAAGGCAAAGGTATGACTGAACAAATATCTGCTAGAGAGATTAAGTAGATGTGTGATTTATGAATCTGCTCATCCATCTCAGCAGGAGCTAGAAATATAAATGTGGCTATTCAAGAAGGATTTGTGAAGAGGGCATGATAAAATTATATGACACAGAAGAAAACCAGGACCATTAACTCAATCATAACATCAGTGATGAAATTCATTCCCCCTTCACTTTTCTGTCTCTTATTAATGAGATCATTGTCTAATAAGTATCCAATTAGTCTTTGTTTATCTTCCTCAAAAAAGTAGATGAATCCTGGACTGGAAGATTTGAGACTGAATGGCCTAACCATCTCTTCTTGTGAGGATTCTTCCACACTAACAATTTCAGAAAGCAGTTTGTTTGTCTCTTTGTTTCTTTGTTTCTTTCTTTTTTTGTACTTTGGTACTAGGGATTGAACCCAGAGGTTCTTTGCCATAGAGCTGCATCTACAGTCCTTTATATTTTATTATTTTTTTTAATTTTGGGACAGTGTTGCTAAATTGCTTAGGTCCTTGCTAAATTGCTGAAGCTGGTCTCAAGTTTGCAATCCTGCCTCAGCCTCCTGAGCTGCTGGGATTACAGGAGTCCACCACTACCTGGCAGCAGTTTGTTTTTTCACACACACAAGGTGTATATTCATATAACAGGATTATGATGACTCATTGGATTCCAAATAGAAAAATTTTGCTTGGTGCAGTGGTTATCAGGATTCCAGAAGATGAAGGCTCCTTTTCAATAATAAAACACTGGCAGAACCTTACATGATATTAACTGTATCACACTAATTAAATATTTATTAGCAGAAGTTATTATAAATTGAGTCCATGTGTTTAGGTTGATTTACATTTTATTAACAGCATTTCTACATACATTTTAGAAATAGGATACTTACATGGAAATGTATTTTACAGATAGTACAATTTATACCTATGGGTTTTCTGATTCATTGCATTAATTTTGAGGCTTCCCTGATAAAGATACACACACAAGCACATACCTATCCATCTTTTGTCCTTAGTGAGAGAGGGTTTCTAATTATATATTTTTGAAAATACCTCATAGTAAATGTTGCAAAGAAAGCCTATGGGAGCTGTGATAGCCTCTCAGGAGGTGCAGGGTGCAGCCTTTCCTTGCTCTCTACAGAGATTCTCCATTGAAAAAAGGAGAAAGACCTCACTCTTCAACCAGGTTTTTCAGCATCTCCCAAACAGAGCTTAAACATTCTCTTTCAATATTTTTCTTTCACATTGCCTTTACAAAGTACTTTCATCTAAGTAACAAGTATTTAGTTCATTTCTTTTTGTTTTGTATGAAATAGTCTCTGTCTCAATTCATTTGTGCTACTATAACAAGAAACCATAGACTGGATAATTTATAAACAATAAAGATTTCATTCTTATGGTTCTGGAGACTAGGAAATACAGAATGAAGGCATCGACAGGTTGGTGTCTGATGAAAATTCCAGGCTCTACTTCCAATATGGCATCTTGAACACCATGACCTTCCTCACAGGGTGGGAAGTCTAAGCTATTGCCTTCTAGCACTTTTGTGAGACTCTATTCACAGAGGTGGAGGCCTCATGACTTAATCACTTCCCTCAGATCCAACCTCTTACTACCACCATAATGAAGATTAAGTTTCAACATAAATTTTGGAGAAGACACCACCATTCAAATGATAGCCCCGTCTCAGTGTTGGGGACTTACAGTCCATCAAGACATGTTTCCCCCTTTTCCTAAAACCTTTCCTAACTTGGTCTACAGTTTATCTTCTACTTCTTAGTTCTGTTTATCTTGTACGTAACTGTATTGTATTCAATTCGTAATGATAGCTCTACGTAATTTTTAATTTTAAGAAAAATACACCTTAGGAAAACGAAAGCTATAATTTTAGTGTATTTTTAAAGCCATATTTTTTGTGCTAATATTCTTCCATATGTGAGATCCAAACCTGAATTTCATTACCTGGAATTTTTTGAAACAAGTTTTATTTTGCTTTGTGAATAGTTTTTTTTTTAATTTTCATGTACAAGTAGACATAGATGCATCTGAGGTCTTTTATTAATATTGCGGTAAGAATAAAAACAAATTTTAAACAAAACTATGTGAAAAGCGAAGTCAGGCATGGTGGTGTATTCACGTAATTACAGCTACCCTGGAGGCTGAGGCAGGAGGATTTCAAGTTCAAGGCCAGCCTCTTGGCAACTTAGTGAGACTTTGTCTCAAAATGAAAAGATAAAATAAAAAGGATAGAAATGCCACTCCATGGTATAATGCCCCTGAGTTCAATCCTAAGCCATACACATACACACAAATATGTTTTAAAAAGGAAGTCACTGATGAGATTCTTCCTTAAGAAATATATATTTAAGTACTTAAAACAGAAAAAAACTGACTTCTGTGACTTCAGATTTTTTTTTTCTGACCATGGAGAGGAGGTGGATTAGGAGACAGTAAAGCCAAGTGTTGGTTCAACATTGAACCTAGACTACTAGTTGAGGAATCTGCCCAGAGCTCAGTTGCAAAGTAGAGGGGCAAGAGCTCTTCCATTAAAGATTTAAGAGGGAGGGTCTGATCAAAGGATGCCTCAGAGCAAGACCACGAAGTCTCTGGGCACCTGGCTATGGTTCATTATGTTACTTAGAGATTTCTAGATTTGGGGTTTAAAGGAATGGATGCCTCCATTAATTCTTGGCTCCAGCATCAGTATTGAGACTGCCCTTCTTCCATGTCCTCTGCTGAGAGGAATCATAACAAACCAGAATCTCTCCAAAATCCCCTTCTTGACTAGCAAGGAGGAACTGTCATGAGAGATGCCCAATAAACATGTCATTTGGCTTTAAGTTTTCCCATGGAATGACCATGGTAAGATCAAATGATTTCCCAGCCAACCCAAAGCACAGATGTCAATAGAGGAAGTGGGAGAAATGGATGGAACGTAGCACACAAACTTTCATTTACATCATCTCTCTGAGCAGCAAGTCCCCACAAATCTTCAGAGTTCCACTTACAAGTACAGCCACCAATACCCACAGAAGAGACTTGTCCTACCCTTCTACTTACCCTTCTAAACCTTGTGTGGCAGCTGCTAAAGAATCCAAGAAAGAAAGAAAAATACTGACATTTTCTTGTCTAATTAGTGAAACTGTGAAAACTGGAGAGTGAGGCCATTCTAAATCACAGTGGATACTGGCTATCAGTTGTTATGGTATTCAAGAGCTTTCTGTTATTCCTATGGTCTAACAAGAATTAACAGTTGTATAAGACAATCATAAGTTGCAGCACTAAACAATGGCCGATTTATTTCTGTGCAGCAGAGCACAAACAAAACTAGCTCACAGTAAAATTTTCACATAATTCTGACTTTTGGCTTCACTACTAATGCATTTTGGCCTTTTAGGATGGTATAATGATACTGTTAGGAGGAGAGACTGACAAAGATACTTTGCTTGGTCAAACTTTAGTTAGGCTCCTGAACGTTCTCCTAAGTCCATCTGTGCACTTTATAAGCAGAGTCATAGGAAAACTCTGCTAAGTCAGCTTGGCAGGAACTCCTACCATGGATCTCTGATGCCCCTTGGTGTCTCATCAGGTCTCAAATCCTTAAACATCCCCCAGATGATGGCTGATCACCATGGCCAGTTAGGTCCTTTTAGTCAGAATCCCTCTTACACTGATGTTTCCTCTTAGTGACATCCATACTGCTCACTGACTATAAATTTTCAATTGCTCATGCTGTGTTTGGAGTTGAGGTCAGTATTCCCCCAACTTCAAGTTCCTGTTGCAGTGACCTTATATTTTTTATGAGGTTCCTGAATAAAGTCTTCCTTGTGGTGTTTAACAAATGTCATTGAAAGAATTTTTCCTTTAACAAGACCCAGAGTTTGGGCTTCATTTTTCAATTTTTAAAATCAGATTTTAATGGAATATGAAAAATCACACAATAAAAGGTTTTGAATCACCTGGGAATCCATGCAAATTTTGTTTTAATAAAATGAGGCAACTCTTTTATGATTCTAATAAAGTGACCAAAGATCTGGTGAATACAAATACAGTCATCACTAAGTATCTGCAAGAGATTGGTTCCAGGATCCCTTGCAGACACCAAAATCTGCTGACGTGCAAGTCCTACATATGAAACAGGATATAGTGTTTGCATATAACCAAAACATCCTCACATACACTTTATCCATTAATTTTATTGAGACACAATATTTGTACATTTTTATGGGGAAATTTATGGTAATTCAGTATGTGTATACAATGTGTAATAATCAAATCAGGGTAATAAGCATTTTAATCTCTTCAACTATTAATCATTTTTATATGCTGGAAATTTCATATTGTTCTAGGGAGTTTGAAATATGCGATAGATTGTTTTAACCAATAGTTACCCTCTATGCTAAAGAACCAGAAACAATGGTCACCAGAGGAGATCTGAAGAGTCCTGGAGAGGGGATCCTCAACTCAGGGTGAGTGGGTTTCTTGACAAATATTTGAGAAATGAGGTTAAGGACTTGTCAGAGATATAGAGATTTATTTAGGAAAGCAAACAATTCCTGTTAAAGGAGAACGTGGGCCAGTTTGAGAATGAGATGCTTTGGGGGCTCTGAGTCTTAAAGGAAACTTGGTGACGTGGGAGCATGGGAAGGGACATGGGGATAATGTCAGTCTAGCAGCCACAAATGGTTTACGGTGGTCTGGCAGATGTCAGGATCCAGAGTAGATAATAGGTTTCTTAACAGACTGTATCTTTCTTTGCTCACTCTATTTATTACATGGCCTAATTAACAGTGCACAAGGTAATTTTTATAAGGAGGTAAATTTACAATAACTCTAGGATTTACAGATTTCCCAGAAATTTAGAAGCGACAGGCCTGAGAGAGAACACTGGCTTGGGAAGAAAGCTATGTGGAACTTTATTTTTTAAAATTATTTATATATATTTTTTAAATTTTTTACAGACTGTACACAAATGGGGTACATCATTTCATTTCAATGGTTGTACATGATGTAGACTCGTACCATTGCATAATCATAATGTACATAGGGTAATGATGTCTGTCTCATTCCACCATTTTTCATACCCCTCCCTCTCATTTCCTTCTACAAAATCTAAAGTTCCTCCATTCTTCTCTCAACCCCCACTCCTTACCCCCATTATATATCATTATCTACTTATCAGGGAAAGCATTTGACCTTTGATTTTTAGGGATTGGCTTATTTTGGTATGTGGAACTTTAGCATAAGGCCTTTGAATTAAAGTTTTATTTCTTTGTCTTTCCTTTTGGTTCCTTTCTATCTATCTATTTCATTTCTTCTATCCTACCTCAATTCCTCTATCCTGTGCTTTTGTGTCCCTTATTATAAGCCCTGGGATTATTTTTGTTATTCATTTGTTAGTTGTATGTCCTTAGGAAATAAATGTTTAAGCTTCTTGAATTCCAGTTTTTTTACCTCTAAAGTGTGGATAAGATACCTATGCCACTATAAAACTTACTGAGATGTTAACTGTTATTTTAAAGATGGGAATATTGAAACATAATCTTCCCTTTCTCTGACACACTTCCCCACTCCATTTATCCAGGGATTGTGTTCTCTACCTCCTGGTCCCTAAAGGAATTAAGTTTCATTGTGTATTAGACATTTCTGTCAAAGATATCTCAAACAAATATCCAAAAGAGAATTGATCTCTCTCCTAAAACCTGCTTCACTTATAATCTACATCTCTTTTAGTGGTATGATATCAAGGACTTTCACCTATCTCAATTATTGTTATATTCCCAGGAATGAAATTCTGGTATGGAGTAGGTGCTTAATGCATACTTGATGAACATATGAATGTTAAAGACAATAGCACATTATTGAATCCAGGTAATACACATAGCAAGACTCTACTTCCTTCCTTCCTTCTTTTTTCCCTTTCTTCCTCCCTCCCTCCCTTCCTCCTCCCCTTTTTCTTGTCTTATATTTATAATTTATAAGTGATAATATTAACATCTTAAAAAGAAGTCAGACTTTGCCTGTGATAATGTCTGACCTTGTTAATTTAATTTGACAAGATCTGGCTTTGCCAAGTTGGTTATGTTAGATATTTTTGACTTGCTGAATAAGTGAAACGCGCAAATGCATTTAAAACACAAGGGGATATAAAAGCATTTCATTTACAAAGCATTACAATGTAATTTTAAAGTCAACATTATTTTGCATATATTGGATTAAACACATTTCCTTAAAGTGAAAGAAGTAAATCAATCATTTGACTACTTTGTGTAAAGCTTTTTATGTTTTACTTCCCAGATTTGAGATAGTAGATGATTCTGTCAGATAACAAATTCTTTTGCAACCCAGAGGGTTTCCAGTTCCTTGCTTTTAGCTAAAGAAGTCAGTTGATAAATTATTAAAAATTACTTGAGGAAAGATCCTTATGTGATTTCTGTTATGCAAAGCAGTGATAAAACAGCACATTTATAAATATGAAAGACATAGGTGTAACATCAATTCTGAGCTCTATCTCATCAAAATAATAATTGCTATTTAGTGATCTAATTGAAAAGGGTCCAAATCTATCTTATTAAAAGATGTTCAATAAAATTTTACTTTTATGTTCAATAATTTCTTATCAAACTTTGCAATATATAGGTTGTTGAGAACCACTGTGTACTGCTAATGATTTTAATGAGTACATCAAACTAGGAGAAACTATAAACAAGAGACAATTACAAATACAAGAAATTAAAAACAAATACAAATCTCGAATAACATTTTTGTTGCAAAGAAGTATAATAGGGTGATCAAAAAAAGCATAAATATGTATTTCATTTGGGTAAATTCTGTGAAAGACATTCTCTTTGATGACACACACACAGAAAGCAAACATAGAATGTATGCCAAAGAAATGTTCTTTATGTCTTTTCAAATGGGTATCAAATAGGGGTGTTTATATTTCATTGGGCAATCTGTAAAAAGATACAATGGGAATTTAAACAATTTTGTTTTTAAGTATTGTTTACAATATATTGGAAATATCACCCTTTGTAATTACTTAAGTTCATGGTAAAAAATTTACAATTTAAAAATGTATAAATGAGTACTTAGCTTTCAGTCTTTGCGTGAGTAAGCAAAACCAAAGAGTTTGAAGATCACTGTGATAACCTGCAAGATGCAGTTTGGGTAAGGCCCATGTTCCATTTACAGCAGGTAGCAAAGAGCAGTTGAGGAGAAACGGGGGCCGCGAAGAAAAGGTGGTTAGTATGCAGTACAGGTAGTACAGCAAAGCTACCATAGAGGGGCGCTGGAAGACCGAGGGACAGAGAGGCCTTCGGAGGGCCCAACTGGGACGGAAGTGCCTCTTGACCAAGCGCGGGAAAAACAAAATGGCGGCTCTTCCTGCGAGTGGTTCAGCTCCTCAAAGATCTGCCTAGACTTAGGACAGCAAGGTGGCTTAGGGCAACAGGTTTCCAGCGAGGTGGTTCGCAGAAGTTCCAGCCAAGCCCAGCTGGTGAGTCGGAGTCAGTGCTGCTGGAAAGGAACCATGATGATTTCACTTGGTGCCTGTTGAAAGGCTGTTCTGACCACTCTGGTTTAGCACACACACAGCAGGCTCTGACTTACACGCAGGAGTGCCAGCACCGTGGAATTGCACACACCACTTAGGGGAAGGAATAAAGTGTCAGTTGGTTGTGATGAATGGTGAGTTTGCCGAGTGAGGAGGCGTAGGGGGGTCTTGGTGACTCTAATGAAATTTGCATAAATGCAAACTCAGTTTCCAAAGTCAAGAAATATTTGGCTAATTCAACTTCTTAGTGGAAAAAGTACTTTATATTTCAGAGTTCTCTAGTTTGTTGAAATGCAGGGGCTGTCTTCTATGAAAGTAGTGGTTTAGAAAAATGCCTGCAAGATTTTGCAAATGATGTTGCTGCAAAGTTGATTTCCCTTGTCTTTTCTTTCAGGTGTTTAGCTGGAGTATAGCTTGTTCATTGAATTCGAGGCAAATCTAGCTAGTCAAACGTAGAACTAAAAACTCCTCTAAGACAAAAGTAACTGGTTAGATTATCTGTCATTTCACATTATCCAAACCCTATCTTCTTTTCCTTAAGCAGCATAGCTGACTAGTGACTGTAATTCTATTTTGCAAATACTCCAGATTTGCTAGTACCTATTCTTACCTACAAAGGAAAATCTGATTTTTTAATTTGGCATTTAGTGGACTCTACAATTTACCTCAATCTATATTTCTCTTTTATTTTCTTTTATTTCCACATATGTGGTGTCTTAGCACAATCTGGCTATTTCCCTGCCATCTTAGTGTGATGTCAGGCACAGTACTTACTAGATAAAAAAACACAAACAAAAGATAATAGGAAATGACCAAATTATGTTGTGTGCATGTACTGATATGCCCTGATGAATGCCACTGTCATCTATAATTATAATACATCAATAAAATTTAATTAAAAAGATAATAGGATTTAAATTTTGTTAGGGCAATCAAGGGAGTTTTCAAAAGAGAGACATCTGAAGGCTCCTTGTTTTGTTGAATTCCAAGGTGTGAGTTTAAAATGAAATACTGAACTATTAGTAAAAAAAAATTGGTATGGCCCAGCTTTCTAGGAAATTTACCCCAATAAAAGATGTCAGGAAAGGAGTTATTTGTATTGGTCTTATCGCCCACTGTGCAAATGTGAGGAGAGGAAAAAAAAAAAAAAGCCTATATTAGAAGTGTCCTTAGTTCTCTTTCCATGAAGTTATGTGGTAGGAACTTTCTGGAATTTGATCCATGAGTAAGTTGAATTTGGTGTGTGTAGATCTGTCCAATGTCCTGTGCATGGTGATTTGTTATGTCAGCAATTACAGAATTAATGAATGCTTAAATGTTTCTTACAGCACTTTTTGATAGGAGCATTTCTTAGGCAAAATGTGATTCAGGTCTTTAGTGTCAACCTGGAGTTAGGGGCAAAACAACACACAACAAAACAAAACAAAACAAAACAAAAGAAAACACTGTGAATCAAGAATCTGCAAACAAAGGTTTTAGATATCGCTGCGCCACTGAGTAGCCGGATAATAATAAAAACAAAATCACTTTTCCCAACCTTATTTTACTACCTATGAAAATATAGTAATAACTTCCCCACCTATTTGTAAGAGTACAGTAAGAATTAAATATTTTAGTATGTGCAAACTTTTTCCAAGGAATAAAATAACTTAAAATGAGAAGGATCACATTCAAAACTTTTGGTTTTCTCTGAAGGTTACAATTAAGTAATCTGAAAAATATAACTACTCAAATATGTTAGGTGGTACAGGTTAAGTCCAGAGGAGCCAGTACTGTTTTGCATTATATTTACAGTGCCTTTTATATGGTAGGTATTATCATATATTTGTAATATGAAGGAATGAATGAATGACAGAAAATAGTCACAGGTCTCCCTTTTGTTGGCTGGCCTGACTGCCAAAGCTCTATGTATCTAGGCTGAGTAGAATCTGCAAACTCTTTATTTGGTTAAGGATATCCTGCTTCTCTCTGCCTTGCTCCATGTTTTGAAAATAGTAATAGCTAACATTGCTTGAGGACCAAATATATGCTAGGAGCTGTGAGGTATTTTACCTTAATCTTCACAAACCTGAAAGAGTGTGTATCACTATTTTAAATATCAGAAACTCAGAGACTAATGTGCTAAAAATCATATAGCTAACCTATCAGTTCATATAGGCTAGATTATGCTATAGTGATAAACAACATCCAATCTCAGGGATTTGAAACACAGAGGTGTATTTCTTGTTCTGTCCCTTGTTCATAGTGAGCCCCCAGGAGGGCCCTGGCTGTTGCACTTAGGATCCAGGTTGCAGAGCAGCAGCCATCCCAAATATTGCTATACCAGAGGAAAAGACATCTCTGGAGAGTGTCATTCTAGCAATAAATGCTTAATTTAGAAGTGACGTACAGTTCTTCTTCTCATAATATCTTGACCAGCATCTGTCATATGACTCTACCTAACCACAGGTGGGCCAGGGAGTATAGCTCTATCATATGTCTGGAGAACTGAACCTGATGTTTTGGAACTGTGCAAATGACTATCAGAGCTAATGAGTGGGAAACTTGGGTTCTGAATCCAAAAATATCTGACTTCAAAGCCAGGTTTATTTCAAGAAACTACATTGCTTTACTCAATTTGCCTAGAGATTTGAGAGTGGGGAATATCCATATCATTTGACTTTTTGCTATTTTTTAGTGAGGGTTGTCTTCTTGAGAATTGTCTTAATCCTTAATCTAAGAATAAGTCTTCCTTCTTAGTTGTCACTCATAGAAGCATAATCCCTTTGGCCTATGTCAGATGAAGGTTGAAAATCAGACCTGGTAGCTTATGGCACTGGTGTCTGTTCCTGCTGTAATTGCATTGTTAATATCACTGACTGCTATTCCAATCCCAGAGTCATTAAAGTGGCTTCTAATCCCAGAGCTGCTGGTGTGACCTAGCAGTTGGCTAGGTGTATTTTGACTACAGAAGCTGTGTGCCAGGCCTAAATCAGAACATATTCCTATGGACTTGGATAGATCTTGTGACAGTGACCTGCCAGTAGTGCTGGGGCTGTAATTTGGATCAATCACATTTCTGTCTTTGTATGAAGCCTAAGAGGCTGCTCAGAGAACAGCCCCAAATCTCTGAAAACAGTTCTGGCCCTATCATTACTAGCAGTGTGACCTGGGCAAGTCATTTAATCTCTCTGAAATTAGAGTTTTCTCTCTGTTCTAATATTCAATTTTTTTAATGTTTATACCAATGGTTTATTACATAAATTTAAAATATATAAAATATAAAATGTGTGGTACAATATACCTGTTACTCAGATACAACACTTGCTAATTATGTGGTATTTTTATTTCTTCTGTTTCTACCCATGCCCCAGTCCAGCCCCACTTTATTTACTGTTGGGTGAAGTCAGATATACAAATATTGAATGTAACAAATATTAACTGTAAAATTTTGACAAGTAAACCTATAAACCTTACTACTTTTAGACATAGAATATTTACAATATCCCAAGAAAAATATCTTTTGTCCTTACCAGTCAACATTTTTCTTTCCCATATGCAAGGAAGTGTTAAGATTTTTAAACTATAGGTTCATGTTGTCTAAAATCATACAATATACATGACTTTAGGTCCAACTCTCTCAGCACACAATAACATTCAAATTTTTAAGATGAAAACACCAATCCACTAATAATGGGAATGACTAACATCTGACTAGCGCTTAATATTTTACAAAGCTATTTTCTTTAATTTCCCTGCCATGTAGACATGATTACTATGATTTACCTCATGAAGAAACTAAGCTTTGTAGGAACAGGCAAATTGCCTGAAGTCTCACAATTAATAAATAACAGATAAATAATAAATTAATTAATTAATACCAGATAAATAAAAAATAGTGTCAATCTGTCACAAAACATAGTATTCTTTTCCTTGGTCTATGTAATTGACTAGGGAGGCCCATAGGATATGAAAAAAGAACACACAAGAGCGATAGTGGGTGGTGGAGAGAAAACAGTAGAGGATTTATATCCTCTAAAACCACATTTGAATCCCAACTTGGCAATTTATTGGTTAATAGTCCAAGAACAGCCTCTCATCTTTTTTTCTTTTTTCTGTTTGGCAAATATAGGTAGGACTGGCAGTCATCTGGTATGTACTAGTACAGCTATACTGCTTATAAAAATATTGAAATCTTTCAGTACTGTTTGGTAAATAGCCATTCCAACTGAACTCCTCCTTTGAAATTTCCTCCTACCTCCTCATATTATTAGCTTCTGCCTGGACAGTGATCTTTCTTCCCTTCTTTGACAAAAAACAAAATCGTGTTAGAAGAGAACCGTGTCCTTTGTGGAGGAACTGAGGCAAGCTAAAGAAGCACTTCAGTGTCCAGCTCTACCAGAGTTATAAGAACAAGGGAAACATCATTATCACCAACAGTCTATTTCCAGCTTTGACCTTAGTCCAGTACCTACCTTTGGCTAAATTCAACTGAAAACCAGAGAGTAGAGAACTGAATAATGTAGTCCATAAAATGTGACTTTCAGAGGGCCCAGAGCTGGGTGGGAAATGTAGAAAATAGATGCAGTAGAACAAATTAAACATATCCAGCCATTTGTCATTGGAAAAGTTCTCAATTCTAGAGAATTGCAGATGATACTACAGGATCACCTGGAAAGTTTTACTTTAATAGAAAGGAGTCATTGGAGTTTGAGAGTTATTTGTGGATTAATAAAAAGTGCATGGAATTTTAAGTTAAATGTGAGATCAGATCTTAGTTCTGCCACATCTAGTTTGTTAGCCTTGGGTTTTTATTTGTATGTTTGTTAGAGTAAGGATTATGTTTATAGGGATATATATATATATATATATATATTTGATATATATATGTATATATATCATGAAATGGCAGCTATTATGAGAAGAGTGTGTGGATATCATAAGGTAGGGCCTAGCACTATGATAAAGCCTCACCCTGGGAGATTTTTATGTAATTAGAAAAGCAGAGCCACTAAGGATGGAGCTGAGACCAATAGGCCATATCATAATAAAAACACTTAATCATGTATTAAAATCTCTAGGAAAGAAGGGTCAGAAGCTCTGGCAGAACTTCTATGTAACTGGATTATTACTCGCCCTTGCACCTTCCCCAACCTACATCCCACCCATATCCTTGGATCTTTAAGGAACCTTCCAGTCATAAAAGTTAGTGCATTGTAGGTCATGAGAATTGTGTACCTTAGTGAAATACTGAGTCACTCAGCTACGTGCAGTTAAACCACAAACTATCCAAGCCAATAAAAGCAGAAGCAGTTTACAACTCTTTAGTGGGTGGTTAGTTCTACATAAGACAATAATGATATCATATGGCCCAGCTCAGATGCATTGTGTGAAAGTGACAACTTTCCCCACTCTTAATAAAACCCCTGTTTGCTCAGTGTGTGCCAGATAGCTCACATGTAAACACTGAAAGACAGATTAAAGACCACATTGTGCTTTTCTTTGCTTCCAAGGACATTATTTCCACATTGATAAGATCTGGAGGAAAGGATAAAGCACAATGGACTTGTATTTTAACCATTAAGCACTCACCCTATCCTACAGAATGCCTGGGGTTTTCTTCTGCTACTTCTGTCTCAAGGCTTCTGCCTTAAAAAAAGTAAAATCAAGTGGCTAAGAATTTATTCCAAGGGGATTGAACAGTGTTGTGGGAGCTTATTGGAAAAGGGTTGAGAGGAGGGATGAAGTAGAATTAGAGAGCCCAAAGGACAAACTGAAGTGATGGTGTTCATGGCTGGAGTCCACTGTGCGCAGCTGCTGTGCAGCCTGGCCAGAGTCAGAACAATACGATTCTTGCTCTCAAATAGCCTGAGCCATACTGGTAGAGGGACAGTATCATCACAGCAGGTAGTGGAAGTTCATACATTTTATTTATCCATGTCTTTTAAGTCTCTTTTAATCTAAATCCCTCCCTGCACTGAAGAGGAAAGGTTAAATAGTTGTGAAGAAGGGAGAAGACCTAGAGGAATCTCTCTACTTTGTTTCTCATATAAAAATAGGCTGATGGGCTTGCAGGAGAATGAAGTAAGATCAACCTATTTTTTCCATTTCCTGGGCTCCTAGCCTACCTTACTGTCATAGGCATGACCTGTTTCTGTAGGTCACTTTCTTATGTGAGTAATAAAGGGTTGCCAGAAAGAGGCTGGTGAATTTTCTTACTCTTACCAGAAATAGAGTATATCTCACTACTGAAGGAAATTACTATGAATAGTTCTCAGCAAAACACTTCCATTGTAACAGGGGCCTGGTCTCAGTGAGGAAATTGACACTTGAAGATATGTCTTTGTGTCCTTTTTTTGGTGCAGGAAGGGAAAACAACAACATGGTGTTGTTTACATTGCCGGGAGGAACTCTTAGAGGTCAGAAATGGCTCAAGTGAACTCAACCTGACTGAGGCACACAGGCCTAGGGTTTTCAGGCTATGTCCTTCCTCTTCACAGCCTGGATTAAATATGGAGACACTTCACTAATGAGTAACTATAATTATAGAACTACATCGCTAGAAAAGACCTTGAGACTAGCCAGGCAAATCTTTTCATACTATGTTTCACAGGCTTCCATCCATGAAGTCCCTTTTAAGTATTCTGCAAGTGTCTGGTTTGAATTTCATTTTAAAAATATGGTCTACTATCATGTATATCTAATTAAAACAAATTTTAAAAAGACACAAAAAACTAGGAAAGCACATCTTAAGAGCAGAGAGCAAGAAAGAAAAGGAAGCAGTGTGTGAGGGTTACAGAACCAGGTAGATGCTGCAGAGATTGAGGATTAAACAAATACCAAGGTCCCTACCCTTGAGAGGCAGCAGCTAGTATTCAGCTTTCCCTCTCCTCAGTCACAGAGCTTGGGACCATGAAACAGGTGACAGAAGTCTATTCTTTTGTTGGCAGGGGTACAACAAGGAGTTGAGCATTTTCCAGGGCTATGGAAAGTCAAAGACCCACTCCAAAGAAAGTAGAATGTCTCCGACGTTATGGTCTCAATTCAAACAACCAAGGAGACTCAAGAACCCATTGTGAGAAGCTGGCATACAACTTGTCTGGAATCTGTAGGGTCCCAAGAAAGTAACTGCATTTCACACAAAATCTCCCCAGCAAACATAAGTTCAGAACAAAAGTATTTCTAACCTTGGGAAGTAAATTAACTGCTGTAAGAGAAAATCAGTAAACATAAACAATGTAGCAAAATTCAGAACCAAGAACCACAGATAGAAAGCCAAATCAGAAACCTTAAGATCCTATCATTCTAACATCCAATAGCATAAAGGAATAAAATGTATAAATAGAAGAAAGAAAATAAAATGAAAGACTACAATGTTAAGGGTGAGACCAGGAAATGTTTTAAAGAATTCAACTGAACTTCTAGAAATAAAATAATAGTCATTGAAATGAAAAAAATATGGTCAGTTCTAAGTTCTGGTACTGACTCTTATTTTGGTTTTCTTTTACAATCACTCTCTTGGAATCCAATTTTCAGAAGACTTTACCAACACTAAATAAATTTGTTTTATCACTGTCAAGAAATCACTGAAATGATTCCCACACTGCCATGGAAAATAGATACTCTTAATGCCAAAATAAATTTTTGATAAGGTGCTTCCTTTTTGTTGACCTTAGTAAAATAACTTTTTGGAAATCCATTCTCTTTGGTGGTTCCTGAAGTCTGGGAAGACCCATTATGAAGTTAAAGAATGTCTGCATAGAGTAAATCAGGGTTTTATTTGTGTGTGTTTATAATAAAAATCATTAATTCACTAATTAAAAACAAAATAACATTATATATTATATATATATATATATTCCTGTATAAAAATATATATAAGTGTTTTAAAGAGTACTTAAGGGGCACCTAATCCAATATCAAAAATCCCAAAGGAAGCAGAGGGGAACAAGTAGGTAAAGGGGACTTTGTTATCTATACTGTTCTAATTTTCTTGAAAGGAAAGTGTTTCATTTTGTATTTGATGCTACTAATTATTAGCTGAGAAATAATGAATTAAGACCATTAAATCGTATGTGAAATAGAGTTTTGAAGGAAGAAAACCAGAGATGGCTGGCATAAGAGAGCTTTCCCCATTTCTTGCTGTAGTTGCCTTGATCAATCTCTCCCATTATGCTTTCCCTTTATTCCTGGAATAACCATTGATTGGCCTATCACAAGGTGAAAACTTTCCATGCTTCTTCACAGGCATGGTTATTCACCCTGACTTGGCAGGAGATGGAAATGGAAAGGTAAAGACGGTAATCACTGTGGCCTGTGCATTGTGCCCAGGCACGTTATCACAGAGGCCTGAAGTCAAATCCTGCCCTCTTCATTGGCTACTTATGAACTGTGAGCAGATAATAAGCATTTGGTATTTTGCTTCCTCAGTATATGCACACACACACCCACACGCACACCCACACCCACACACACACATACACACATGTACATATGTGTATATAAATGTGTATTTTTGTTTTTGGTACTGGGAATTGAACACCCAGGATTTCTGACATGCTAAGCATTGCACTCTACTACAGAGTTATACCTCAGCCCCATATAACTTTATGAACTTTGTAAGTCTTATATTGAAGATTAAGAAATATATGAAAATGTCTTGCACATTACCTGACATATAGGTAAGTTTATAAAATAGATCCTTCACTTTTAGTTCTCTTGTAATACTAATAAGGTAATCTAATTTATCAAATAGTCATTGTGAGTTAAGTACTATACTAAGTACTTTGTGGGATGAAGTACATTATCCTAATTTTGTAAATAAGGGGATTATAGTTCACTGATACTGTATTTCTTGCTCAAGTTAATATACATAACTTAATAAAAGAACTGAAAATTGATTTTGGGTCTGCCTAACTCTAAAGTCTATGTTTGTAAACCACTGCTTGGAGGTTGAGAATGGGGCTCAGAACATTTTGTAGGTAAGTATTAGTCTGTCTGTCCTTGTATCCATTCATTCATTCACCTATTGATCCTTCCTTCTGCTTTTGTTTGTTTGTGGTACTGGGGATTGAGCCCAAGGGCTCTCAACCACTGAACTACATTCCCAGACCTTTTTTTTTTTTTTTTTTTTTTAAATTTTGAGACAAGGTCTTGCTAAATTGCCTAGGCTGGCCTTGAACATGCAATTTCTGACTCAGTATCCTGAGTCACTGGGATTACAGGTGTGTGCTACCATGGCTGGCCTTCCTTCCACATATTTCAGAAAAGATTTAAAATGATTTTTGAGAAGTATCATATGAGCTGCATCTTGAGAGGCATATATGTGTCAATCAGGTGCATAAGGCTGGGATGGACTTTCTTGTTAGAGCTAAATCATGAGGAGTAGCATGAAAGGATCCCTCAACAAACAGCCTTGTGTAGCCAGAAACTGGCATGAAAAACAAGGTCAGATATATGAATTTAGATGGTTGCAGTATTTTGTGTGCAGTATTACAAAACTGAGAATTTAATTTGAGGTACAAAGAGTTAGTAAAGATAATGAATGTCACAAGAAAACTAGTTTCATTAACATATTATCTTACCGTATGTTGTAGCTTTCAAAAGGAGTCACTTCAAGATCATTCTCATTCATCATTATTTTATTCATAACATTTAGTAGTTTTCAGAAATTTAATCAAGTCTTCAAGGTGGAATTTTTAACTCTGTAGAGGCCGGTGGGGAGAATGTTCCTCATCTTGAAAAATCACTACCAAGGAGGAATTTTTAAAACTGCACATGCAAAGTATGGCTGTAATATTTTTTATCATCAAAAAGTAGGATTGCCATATTAGCAAATTAAAATATGGTATGCCCCATTAAATTTGAATTTCAGATAAATAATTTCTTTAAGTGCACAATATTGGGGATATACTTATGCTAAAAAAATTTGTTGTTTATCTGAAACTCCGATTTATCTGAAATTCAAAAAACAGATGTCTTTTTCATCTGAGTTGACTATTTTATCTCATGTATTTAAAATTACAGATGTATTAATTTGTAAGCATTCCTTCTATAACCCCTTTCCCAGAGTGCTGAGGTCCTGTAGGTCTCAGTCTCCAGAGGAACGTGTACTGTGCACAGTGTCACTGCCCCTTCCCACACATAATGACCTGAAAGAGGTTGACCCCAAGGCCAAGGAGAAACAAAAGAGGAAAATCAAGGCATGAGTCCCTGTGAAGTCTTTTCTATCAGGGCTGACCGTGGATGTTTTGCATCCTCCCAGTGGCCTGGCTCAAGGTTTAGTGTTGAAATTCTTTTAAGTGATTGTGTTTTTTCCTATTCATAAACCTTATCTCTTCCTTGGAGTGTGTTTTAGTTTGTCTGGATGGAATTGAGTATTCCCTGGGCTCCCTGAGTTCTTACGTCATACTTGATTTCTATGGGATTTCTTGCTTTGCTTATTTTCTTTAGGAAGAGACTCTGATAAAAGAGGGTAGCCATCTGGGGGACAGAAGATCCTCTGGGGCAGCTACCGACTTAGGATTCTGCCTCCTCCTCAGGCTGTAGGGAGTTTGTGATCGAGGACTGTTTAACACCTTAACGCGGTGCATGGAGAACATAAAAGGGTCCCCTTGACCCTCATTCAGAATAGCTATGCTTTTTGTACGTTATTCATTGTAGTTTCTCCTGAAATACATCATTTGATGAAAGGATTTAGCAGCTAAAAATGAGTTACAAAACCAATTCTTTATCGTACCCCTTACTCATTACAAATTAGAAATCTGAAACCTAGAGTTAAAGTTACTTACCAAAAACTATACAGGAAGACAGAATGGGGAAATAGGGGCAGGTCCTCCAACTCTCAGATAGGGCTTTTAATTTAGGACTATGAAAGACAGGGTGCTACGTCCCTCATCATCTTATGATGTGTCTCTTAGTCAGACAGCGTTCTTTTCATGGACTAGGAACTTGGCTCTCCAGGTGCCCTCCCTGCCTGCTCAAGGAGTGTTGGAGATTGTTTGGATTGCTGCTGGGGATGGTGGGAATGTGTTGTTTTAATCAGCGTTTTTTTGTTGTTGCAACCAAAAGACCTGACAAGAACAATTAGAGGATGAAAAGTTTATTGTGAGGCTCACAGTTTCAGAGGTCTCAGTCCATAGATAGCTGACTCAATTCCTCTGGGCCTGAGATGAGGCAGAACATCATGATGGAAGTGTGTGGTGGAGGAAAGCAGCTCACATAATGATTCGGAAACACAGAGAGCTCTCCTCACCACAACAAAATATTAACCCCAAAGACACATCCCCAATGACCCACCTCCTCCAGCCACACCCTAGCTGCGTACATTTACCAACCAGTTAATCCCTGATTAATGCACTGATTAGGTTAAAACACTCATAACCTAATCGTTTCATCTCTTTCTTGCATTGTTTCTCACATGAACTTCTGGGGGACACTTCACATCTAAATCATAACTTGTTAAGGTTTAAAATGGCTCACCAACTATCCTATTTCACACTAATAGATAGATGCACTATGAATTTGTTGCCTGAGAAAAATAATTCATGGGGGAGAGCATAGGGCAATCTGGGAATCTACAATTGGCAGAAGAGATAGGTTGCTTTTAGAGTAGAAAGAGATTCCAGAACAGGAGAATGCTACCATGGCCTACATATTTCTTAATTTTTCTTTTGCTGGTCCTTTTAAAACTTATTCTCTTCTGGATATGAGAAAGAAACAATTCCTTTTTCTCTTCTTGGCAGAGATGTAAGACTAGATATAATAATACTTTATTAATTGTGTCACATATGTTTTTTGTCTATATTCCTTTCCCTGAGGGATTCTTGGCAGTTCTTTATTAAATTGTTCCTTGAACACTCTAGGCAACAATAAGGAATCAATACCCAGAATCATAGCCCCAAATATCTTTTATGTCTCTTTGATATGTAGAGAAATTTACAGTGTCACAAAGGAAAGAGTCATAAAATGTTCAAGGTCCTGGGTTTGGGATTCAGGCAGACCTGAATGAATGTCCTAGCTCTTATTTTACTAGCATGTGACTTTGAGCATGTTTTTATCTTTGAGCTCATTTTCTGCAAATATGAAAGGGTGGGAGTTGGGGCTAATTATAGCCCATGCTTCATTTCATGCTGTGAGACTGAAATGAGAAGTGGACAGAAAGAACTCTTGTGTGGTGCCTGGCCTGGCAAGTGGTAAAGCAACAAAGTCATAGTGCATCTACTATCAGGGTGAAATAGAATAGTTAGTGAGCTTCTCCCAAAGGTTTAAGCCTTAACAAGTGCCTGGAAGTTGGTGCCACTTGTGTTGTTACCACCATTACTAATACCTTTATTACTATTTTTCCATAAGTGTTAATTTAAGTATTTTCCACTATGATCTGGAGGCTGTATTGTTGTCCTTACCTTTCATTAAAGAACTCTCTCTCTCATAAAAAAAATTCTACTCTTCTTATTTATAATTGTCTTCAACTAAGATTCTTAAAGTTCAGGTTGTTTTAACCTCCTCAATGAAATCTTCACCATTCTGCACTATTAATCTTTATCTTCTTAATTTCCTGATTTATGCATTCCTTGTACTAAATGATCTAGAGAACAGTTCCTTTTCTTTCTTTTTTTTACATCTTGATGGGATTTATTGTTACATATTCATACATGCATACAATATAACAATATAATTTGGCCAATATAATTCCCATTATTGCCCCCCTTCCTCTCTCCCTTCTACCCCTTGGTCCCTTTCCTTTACTGTTCTTCCTTTTATTTTTAGGAGATCCACCCCTACCTTTGTTTTCCTTTTTCCTCTCTCACTCCTGCATATGAGAGAAAACATAGGACCCTTAACCTTCTGAGTTTGACTTATTTCACCTGACATGATGGTTTCTAGTTCCATCCACTTTGCTGCAAATGCCATAATTTCATTTTTTCTTTGTATCTAAATAAAACTCCATTGTGTATATATGCAACATTTTCTTTATGCATTGACGGACAGCGAGGCTGATTCCATAGTTTAGCTATTGTGAATTGTACTACTTGGACCAGGGGTATGCATGTATCACTGTAGTCAGATGACTTTAATTCTTCAGAATAAAAAGAGAAATGCTATAGCTGGGTCATAATTTCCATACAAATAATTATTATTTTCCCTATAAATTCAGTAGCTAAAAGCATAATTTTAAAGCTATTTTTATTATGGAAATTTCAAACATAGATAAATGTGGTAAAAATAATATAATAAGATTATATATCTATTAATCTATTACCCAATTTCAGCAACTACTAATATTTTGTCAATCTCGTTTCATCTATCTCTCCTGTTGCCTTTTATTTTGACCAGAGTATTTTAAAACAAATTCCTAGATATTATATAATCTCATATGTGAATTGTTCAGTATGTAAGTCCAACTGAAAGAACTTTTTTCTTAAAACTACAGTGTAATCAACATCTCTGACAAATCAATAATTCCTTTTTATCATTTAATGTCCAGCCAATATTCAAATTTCTCTGATTGCCTCCATTTTATTTCTTTTCTTATTTTTTTAGTGATGCGTATCTAACCCAGGACCTCAAACAGTGAAGTAAGATTTTTACCACCAAACTATACTCCTACCCCTATAAGTGCTTTTTTTAAAAATCAGGTTGTTTCAACTAGGATTCCCACAAAGCCTACACATTGTATTTGATTGCTATAGTTCTTAAATCTCTTTTTATCAATTATAGTTTCTTTTCTCCCATTTTTAAATGTTTTCCAAAAACTCAAAATTGAAATATAATTCAGGTTGCAATTATTATAAAGAAGCCATTTCCCTATTTTAAACATGAGATGTATGTCAGTCAGAGGGGCTGATCCATATTAGATAACTAAAATTAACATGCTGAATTGATATCAGTCCAATTTAAAGCAAAGAAATTTGTTATTTTAGTTGACTTGTGCATCTTTAACTCAGTGCATATTTCCATTTTGGCTTTTTAAAATAATAAAATAGCTTGGGGAGTTAATTATTAAAGTGTAAAGTTGGTACCTGCTGATATGTATTATAGGAAGACAATTTCCTTCCTTTCTTTCTTTCATTCTTTCATTCTTTCTTTTCCCTTTCTTTTCTTTTTGTGGTGCTAGAGTTCAAATCCAGGGTCTCAGGCATGCTAGGCACATGCTCTACCACTAAGCTACATTCCAGCCCAATATTTACTATTAAACGACTAATATTAAGTATCTTCGAGTTTCAATTATTGCCTCCCAATTCATTGTTTACACTCAGTCCTACAGACTTTGTCTTTTTCATGAACCTGATCAACAGAGATGAGAGGAGAATCTCACCCCTCTTGCAGTTTGAAGGAGGAGAGGGAGGTCAGTAAAGAGGAAAACATGGAAAGAGTCAGAGAAACCTGGAGAGAGGAACCTAGACCACTAAGTTAAGAGAAAGGCTGATTAAGAGGGACATTTAATTTGGGCAGCAGAAATTATTTAGTATTAAGACTGAAAGTAGAAAGACTGTTTCATCCACTTACAATCACCAAAATGATAATAAGAGGCAATGTGTGATAATAGCTGGGTTAGGTTAAATAAACGAACCAAAGCAAGTTATTTTATTGTATAACCAGACAGCATTTTAACAACTAGTACAATCACCTGCAGAGGCCCTTGAAGGGATCTAGAAATTTCACTTATATGTACCACTTACCTTTTGATTTCCTCTAGAGGTGGTTCTCAACTGGCTGCACATTAGAGTCACTTAGGAGCTTTGTGATCTTTGATCTGGGTCCTACCCTCAACCTTGTGTTCTGATTTAGTCTAGGTTGGGATCCAGGAATCAATATTTTTTCAAGTATTTCAGATATCTTTACATACATTAGCATTCAGGATGAATTTTTATATCCTTTTTTCATTGCTTTTCCCACTTTCAATATTGTAATTTATAGGGAAGTGCTGTGCTATTCCTTTTTGAACATAATTCTGTATAATCAAATATTTCATTTATTTTGCCATTTCAGATTTTCCAATCGTACCAGTTTTTTAACTTTAATGCTTTCTTTTATTTTATTTTAAAAAATAATTTATGACATGCCAGGCATTGTTCTAGTCTCTTAGGACTCAAGATGAATAAAACTCTATTCTTGTTCTTTTCATATATTTCATTATTATTAATTACTATTATTATTTGTTTAACCACATGAAGTTATTGATTTTTGCAGCCTATCTTGCAATTTTATTAAATGATTGCTATGGGGCATGCCATTTTAAACTGTAAACTTTCATTCAACTGAAAATGAACTTCTAGATTTCAGTTGGTTTTTATTTGTTAAATGCTGTTCACAACTCAGAGTTATTTATTTTAAAAATAGCCTTGTAAAAGTTTATCTGTGTGTATTTTCCTGGAGGTAGAGGCTGGTTCATAGCATCCATCAAATTCCTGAGTAAATCTGCATCATAAAATATTAAGAATCATTGGTATAAACTCGGCAGGAACATGGACATTTTGATTCCTAGCTAAGGACTTTGCCAAGCTGTCATTATTATTCTATGTAGTAATCTGGTTTTTAATAACATCAAATAATTTTAAAAATTGAAGTGGCTCATTGAAGAAATACTTTATTTCAAAGTACATTATAACCTTCTAATTACTTGTTTTATAAGTTTAGGTTTTATATTTTGACATTTAAAGTGAATTCTAGCTAGTTATTCAGGAAAATAAAAGCAGTAGCACTGAGGTTACTTGGGATACAAAGAGAAATAACATTTCTGTTATGTTCAGTGTAATATTATACATATGTATCACAACTTTCATTTTTCCTAAAACTGGAAAATTAAGCATGCAATTAAATATGTGGCAGTCATGGATTGATTTAAAAAGGGACTCTGAACTGAATAATAACTAACAGAAAAAATACAAAGGGCATATATAGCTACTTTTAAAAGGTTACAAGGGAAACAATGAAACTATCTTTAGGGCTTTCTTATTAAAATTCGTTTTTACTGTCTAAGTGCAGACTTTTTCTTTAATTTGGTTATATTTTAGTTAATTATATTACAAATTAATTGGTGATGTCAAAAGAATCATTAAAAGAGGTTAAAAAGATATCAGTTGAGCACTCTATATATAGCGTTAAGTATTGCCAGGAGACATGCTGGTTTAAATGAAATCTGATATTTTTGCTCTTTAATTATTTATTATCTCAGGAAAACAAGAGAAATGCACGTGAAATTATGAAAAGACAGTGAGTGATGATTAATTGACTTACCATGTTATACAGAATCATGAAGAATCAATTAGTATGAACCAAAATAGTCCATCTCGAGATTCCTTATAGAGTTAAATTAAATTACCATTCCAGTGTCTTCCCAGAGTAGTTATTTGGTTAAAGGTCAAATTTCCCCTGCCCCCACATATCAGAAATTCCATCTGTAATTTTTATTTGAACATTTTCCTCTCTTTTCCAATAAAGTAATCCCACCCTAACCACTCACCAGAAAACACAACACAGGGTTCTTTTGTATGGTGATGGCATTTTGAAGACAAAAGACCATGACACATACCATTAAACTGAATATTGAGATCGCTGCGTGATGCTGTAATATGGTCTTTGGACAAAAATTGAATGCATCTATCTTGGGAGTCACAATACCAATCCAAGAATGAAGAAATCCTTGGGCTTTAAAACCAGTTCCCTTTGGCAGAATTCTGTTTTTTGCAGGGAAAAAAGAACCTGATGATGTGTGTGTGTGTGTGTGTGTGTGTGTGTGTGTGTGTAGTGATGTTAGTTGCGAATTTTACAGATAAGGCAACAATTCT
Organism: Sciurus vulgaris; assembly: GCF_902686455.1. Lineage (NCBI taxonomy): Eukaryota > Metazoa > Chordata > Mammalia > Rodentia > Sciuridae > Sciurus > Sciurus vulgaris. The sequence goes on from NC_136466.1 coordinate 143,547,539, forward strand.
GAAGTGTTATTACTAATACTATTAAGTGGAAGAAAAACTTTGTCATTTAGTTTTCAATCTATGCAAGAAAGATGAACTATATAAGTTACGTAAAAGAGATGGCCCAAGATAGCATCTAGGGCCTAGCAAGTCAGCTGCTGTATCATGAAACTTCGGGTCTTTTATTCACCAGGTGAAGCCAGACTGTAGTAATGAGGCACATTAAAACCTGAATGGCTTAAAAATAAAGGAATATTTCTTGTTCTCACTACATGTCCACCATGGGTCACCAGAGGCTTTGTTGAACCACACTATTATTTCTACTCTGGGATCTAGGTTGACAAAGCACCCATCATCTAGAGCATTGCTAAGCAAAGTGACAGAAGGGACAGCAAAACAAAACAAAACCCTGTCTAAGATTTAGCATCTATCAGTTTCTGGCTTGAAAGTAACACAAGTTAATCTTAACAGTATAGGATTTAATCAAGTTGCACTAGATAAAACTCCATTGAGATAAACACAAAATCTTAACGTTTAGGATCTCAAGTTCACCACCTAGGATGAGGGTGTGTGCAAAAAAGACTGAGATCTCAATATAAATGAGCTGACAGGGTTATAAGACAATTAAAAACTAAGCTAATCAATTTCAGGTTGTAGTAATAACATCCACAGTAAAAGAGGTAATGGTCTCTAATAGTCCCACTATACTCCTTACTGGTAAGACCCATTTAAGAAGTATCTACTAAGATTTGGTATTACACTGGAAGAGAGATATTAATAAAGTATAATGAGTCTAGATGAAAATGAACTGCAGTGCCAAGGCTGTGCCAATGTACAACAGGCTATTTTATGTAAAAAAAAGAAGGCAGAGAAGTGATGTCCTGGCTTCCTCTAAAATGTGGGGAATGAATTCAGTCTAATCCTATGTGTGTGGAAAGTAGAATGGGATTCATGGATGGAATTTCAAGGAGAATTTCAACTCAGTGTGGAGAATTTAATAATGATGAGAACTGTCCAACACAAACAAGGGCTGCAGGGTGAGGTCCCTATCTCTGTGAGAGATTCTAATTGAACACATTTTATTATAGAATATGATCTCATTGTTGCCTCTCTGAGTTTTATTTTTATGTAGTTGGCTACATTTCTGTTTTGTGTAGTTAAGAGCCTATTTGGATCTTCCATTTTTTAAAAAATTGATGGTTGTTCTTTGGAAAATGTTTTTGACAAATTGTGTATTTTTTAAACACTCTTGCAGGGATCATTAAAAATATACATGTTGGAGTCAGAGTGACCTGGGTTGGCAGTTTAGTTACTTAATCTCTCTGAGTGTAAATATGTGCCTTTGTCAAATGGTGATAATAAAACTGCTGAGAGAAATTAATTGAGTTAATACACTTAACTTCTCAGTAGTGGCATGGAACAGGCACCCAGAATATTAGGTCATCATTATTATTTCTTTGTTAGTTCTTTCTTTGGTTTTATTTTACTAAAGTTAACATGGTGCTTAGTAATGGCTTTTAGCTTCCTATTCTCAGATCCTTTTCATTTCCTCTTGAATTACTTCAGATTTCAGGGTCAAGAGTATCATTGATTTTTTTAAAAGATTTTTTAAAATGTTGATAGACCTTTACTTTATTCATTTATTTATACATGATGCTGAGAATCGAACCCAGTGCCTCACACATACTAGGCAAGTGCCGTTCCACTGAGTTACAACCCCAGCCACAGTATCGTGATCTTAATGACCACTTTATTCATTTACTTTCCTTATCCTCAGACTTCCTAGAATCAGATTTTCTGATAACCTCTAGAACTGCCACTGCTTATGTACATGGTAAAACCTAGTATCCAGCTATTCCTCTTGATCTGTGTGCATATCACATTGTGATGACTTAAGCCAACTCAAATGTATATACACTTACTTAAGGTTTTCCTAGAAGTCGAAGGATTTTTAGTTTTTCTTTGACAATAATCTAGAGAGTAAGGCTTAGATGATCCTTTTAACTTGACTGTTCTTTTAAGCTACAGAAAATTCAAAGAAATCTCACACCTCTTTGGGGAAGGTAAGGTTTAGAAACAATGATATTAGTAAGAATTGAGTTTTGTGCTTTTTATTGGCTCATTGTTTCCTTGGTATTGACCAAAAGAATTGTTACACTGTGAAGTCTGTTGGAAGAAGTTGACTCTAAAAATTCCACGTTAGTTTAAAAAGCGGATGATCCTATTGCGCATGTCCTGTTTCGCAACGCTGTGCTTGGAGATCACAAACACATACTGTGTGCGCAGGGATGGCAGGCTTTGCGTTCAGTTCTTTCTCATCTTTACGCTTGTTGGTTGCTGACTCAACTTGTTTTCATCTTTCATTGAATCCAAACTAATGACTTTATTCCTAAGTTTTTCAAGGAATTAACTTCCTACCTCTCCGCAGGGACCTGTGAAAGCTAACTACACTGTGATATGGAGAAGCACGAGACCTTTGGAGTTCATGAATCATAGCAGTCAAATCTGGAAATAGTCATGGAGCTCTGTGCTTGAAAGCATATTGTTGAGCCTTTGTTTCATGGTCATAGCTCTTCCCCAGTGCCATTTTGTAAGTTGGTTTAAAAGGTGTTCGTGCAGCCGTTGTATGAGGAAACTTATGCTGGCAAACGCCTAAGTATTACAGACATTTATCACCAAACGGAGCGCAACATTTCCATAAGTGTTCAGGGCTTTTTTCTTAAGAACAGTTCTCAAAGGGCATACTGCACGTGGCCTCTCCACTCACACGCTCACTAGCACTCCCCTGGCTAAGTGGTGTTAAAGTGTTGATGGAACGTTTTCAAGATTTCTTTTTTTCTTTTTCATAGGAGGGATTCACTTTTTTTAGGTGGATTTCTTAATTTCCCTTTCTAAACTTGAGGTTGCCATACTAACATTCATAACTGGATTACCCTATTTTTTTTAGAATGGAGGAAATTGAAGTATTTGAATTTATCCTTCTATCAGCACTATTATTTGTAAGACTGGGTTTCTATAGAGAGAAATTCAGGTAACTTAATGTTATTGAAAGGATTTAATCTCTACTTCTTTATTTACAAAATGGGGCTGAAAATATTCTCTCATGGAGTTGTGAAGTTCTAAGCAGCTGTGCACTAAGCACTTCACCCAGTGCCTCTGGCACTGCAAGTAGCTGTTTGAGTCTTGTAAACCTGTGATAGAGGAGTTGTTTGGTTCTTTTCTCTTTACATGTAAGGAAACTAAACCTTAAAGAGGACTTACAGGGACTTAATATGCTCATGGTCGTATGGTGAAAACATGTTTGTGAATGGGATTTCAATTTGAGATTCCTAATTCTGTCTAGTGCTCTTTCGCTGTAGGAAGGCCCAGGGGAATTAAATAGGTAGATTGCTCCATATTACCTTAAACCGTGTTTTTTAATCTTGCTGTTCACTGAATCACTTGTAAAACATTAGAAACCTACAGACACTGGTCCCAGTGACAGAGATTCTGATACAAATATCTAGTGTAGAGCCAGGAAATTTGTTGTTACAAACTCTCTTGATGTAGAAATGGGCCATGTACCATCTGTCCTTCATTCTCTGCTTTTGTTGTAGTTGTTGTTTTTACAATTCTGAAACTCCTTTTACATCTCTGAACTAGAGATTTTCCTTCTAGCTTTCAGATCTACTCACTTTTGTCTTTTTCCTTCTTCAAATCTCTGTACCTCATTCTGGGAAATTTATTTTCTAACATCCTAACTCTATGTTCAGTTATGTTTAGTCTTAATAATTAGCCCATGTATTGACTCTTTTGATTGTAACGGCTATACTTTTTAATAACTTATTTTGCCGAATTATTTGTCCTATTTCATGGATGCTAATCTTGCCTTCTTTTTATGTTTTAAAATTAATTTTTATTAAACACATTATGAAGTTATGGATCAAATAAATCATTTTAAAAATAAAATAATTCTACAAGGCATATAATTAAATATCAGTAATCCTGTGTTATGTTCCCTGTCCATGTCTAGTTCCTGTTTCCCTTTGGCAGCTATTTTCCAATCTTCTAGATGTTTCTGTAACTTATTTCCATATTCCTAAATAAAGTATTTATATTGGTATTTCTTAATTTTCTATATTCCATGCAGCTTTTATTCTAGGGAGTATGAATCAAGAGAATTTTTTCTTATTCTTTCCATATTTCTGGTAATATAATATTTAGTTTACTTTATATAAAGATTATTCATTCCTGAGTCATGTAATATGTTTTTTTTTCCTTCATGTTACAATTTTCTGTTTTCCCCAGAGTTAATAATTGCCTTTTTTATCCTGTTTTTTGTTTGTTTGTTTCTTTTGTTTGTTCGTTTTGGCATTTTTCTCCTTCTGTATCCTGAATTCATCTCTAAGTTCATCACTATGCAGGTTAATCCCTGAACTCTTAGTAACTTGATTATAATACATCAGGAATCTCTGTTTCTTGGAGATACTCCTCCTGGATCATCCTGTCCCTGGACTTGGTAGCACTTGAGCAGTGCTGCATATCTGTCATTGATTCTTCAGTTTCCTAAGTTGTATATCTTCCTCTTTCATGGTTTACTTTTTAATTTTATTTGGCTAGATTTCCTTCTCTGGTAGTCTTCTGAAAAAATATAGGAAAAATAGCGATTTTGAAAAGATGTATGTCTGGAAATATCTTTATTCTATCCTTACATTCAGTTATAACATTTTAGATTTGGGATAATTTCTTTCATAATTTGAAGGCACTAACCCATTTTCATTAAAATTTTAGTCTCATGTTAGAAAGCTATAAATCCTGATGATTTCTAATCTTCTATATGAGACTTATTTTCTTTACAGAAACTTTTATGACCTTTCTTAATTTGCTGTACTCAGAAACTCAGGTTGATATGTCTTTCTATGGGCCTGTTTTCATTCCTGAACCTGTTCAGTCTGAAAACTCATGTCTTTCTGAGAAATGTACTTATGTTGTTTCATTGATAACTGACTTCTCTCCACTCCCTTTGTTCTTTTTTTTTTTTCCTGGATCTTTGGGTTATTTTTGATAACCCTTATGTTTGATCCTTTAGGTTATTGTTGTTTTTTGTATTTTGTTTTGTTTTGTTAGTATTTTTCTTCTACCTTCTGGGAGAATTTCTCCTAACTTTATCTTTTAACCCTTGTAATGAAAAAGCTTATTTCAATTACATTTAAAATTTTCAAGAGTTTTTTTTTTTAATAATTCTTGATTTTTTTTATAACCTTTCATTCTTATTTCATGTGTGCAATTGCTTTCCTTATTTCTCTAAAAATATTACGGGATCATTTTTGCCCTCTTGTGTTGTCAGTTTCCAATATGTTCGTTCCCCTTTTCCTGTTTGTTTTTGTTGGTATTTCAAATGATAAGTGTTCTTCTGAGTTCCATGATATTTGGCTGTTAAGTCATATTTTACAGAGAGGTACTAACAAGAAGATTGGAAGTACTGTGAAAGTGGAATGGGTTTGTCAAAGTATGCTTCATAGTGGAATGATCAGGCAAAGACCTGGCCACTTTTTTCAGTACTTTTCCTTTGACTTTTAGTATTAAGAGGATTTTAGTGGGATCTTTCTCTTGGGATGGCATATCACTGCTAAGAAGGATCTTCTAATCAACTGCCCTAGTGATACAAACCTATCTTCTATGGCTTAATCCTGCTCTATCTCTTTTTGTTGCCATCTTACCTCTTCTGTTCCATCTCTTTACTTCCCATTGGGTTGAACATGTTGCCTAGGCTCTTCTTTTTCTACTCAGCTATTTGTTCTGTTGACTGCAATTGCAGTCTAGGTCAGGATTGCCAGTATCAGGACATGCTAGCTATAAGAGGGAGGGACATGGAGCCTTCTTCCCCTTCCTGTTTTTTTCCTCTCACTCCAGTTCTACTTCCTAGGATCCTCCTTCTCTTTGATCATCTACTGATCTCATGGCTAGTTCAGAGCCTAGCTTCAGACAACAGGGATTGTGACTGCAAAGTGCAAAGTGAAATACACAAAATGGTCTCCACCAGACCCAGTGCACTTGACAGCATTCTTGTCATGCCCATCAACCACACTTCAATCCTGAAAGATTAATCCTTTTTGAAAAGCTTGAAGACAGCTGTTTGTGTAAATCGATGAATTTTTCTTTTGCAAAGAAAAGGACCAAAAATGCCTTGACTTTTCCCTTAGGATCTAAGATAAAAAAAGAAAAGGGAAGGACATAGGAAGGCTTTTTTTTTTTTTTCAATATTTTTGTATTGTCAATGGACCTTTATTTTATTTGTAAATATGTGGTGCTGAGAATCAACCGAGTGCCTCACACATGCTAGGCAATTGCTTTATCATCTGAGCCACAACCCAGCCCCAGGAAGGCTTTTTTGAAAACATACTTTTGTGCTTACTACTAATTAAGATAGAGTATGAAAATAAAAATTAGTGCTGAAAGATAAATTTGTATTGTTCAGAGCTAGAGTAGAAATAAATTGATCAGAAATTACAAGTGATGACTATAGATGTGAATGGAGGTAGACCAGATTGATCCTAGTGTTCTTTGGAGAAACACTTAGCTCATAAATCTTTTTTGCTTCCTTTACTTTTATCAAATTCTTCATTACCTCAAATTCCAAGTAGTAAAGTGGCTGAAAAAGGAAATTCTAGAACCAGATTGTCTTTTTAAAAAATCTTGACTTTGGTGTTTTTTAGATATATAAGTTTGAACAGTAATAACTATTACAGAGTGAGACTCATGTAAGAATAGGCAAATATTCCAAGAGAACAGAATACACTCCCAAGTGGACTAATTTATGATTTATGACAAAAGTGATACTGCAATTTAAAACTAAGCTTCTGTGTCTCAGTTTCCTCAAATAAAGAGCAGGAATAAACAATCCCCATGGTGGTATTGTGAAGATTTAAGTGAATTAATACAATTGCATTAGAATAGGACTTGGTATCTAATAAATGCTTGAGAAGCTGTAGTAATTGCTTTTGTTATCTCTGTTTCAGTAACATTTTCCCTCATTCCAGGCCTTAGTCAATGTGCTCTGAAGTTTCACAATCTTTGTTTTGTGCTATTTAGTTGGAGACTTATTTATTCATTATTTTGCTTTGTTACCAAATTATTTTGTATGTGGTAGTTGTGATTCTCCAGCTAGTTAAAACCATTTGAGGACATAAACCACATAGACTCCATATACTGCTTTGCCATTTCTCATGTGCCCCAACATAGCACTGAGCTCAAGATAGGATTCAGTCTGTGTTTATCAGTTGACTGGGAAATAATTCACTTTCAGGTTAGAAAGTGCTTGTCAGGAGACTTGCAGTTAGCCTTCTAAGATAGAAGATATAGTAGTTCTGCATTCTTCAGTCTTCATTGGTATCAGAAACACTTGCTATTTTCACCTTTTTAATAAACAGCCCTCATCAATTGAAGGGCATCTAGGTTGGTTCCACAGTCTGGCTATTGTGAATTGAGCAGCTATGAACATTGATGTGGCTGTATCTCTGTAGTATGCTGATTTTAAGTCCTTTGGGTATAGGCCAAGGAGTGGGATAGCTGAGTCAAATGGAGGGTCCGTTCCAAGTTTTCTAAGGAATCTCCATACTGCTTTCCAGAGTGGCTGCACTAACTTGCAGCCCCACCAGCAATGTATGAGTGTACCTTTCTCCCCACATCCTCGCCAACACCTGTTGTTGCTCGTATTCTTGATAATTGCCATTCTAATTGGGGTGAGATGGAATTTTAGGGTGGTTTTGATTTGCATTTCTCTTATTACTAGAGATGTTGAACATTTTTCCATATGTTTGTTGATTGCTTGTAGATCTTCTTCCGTGAAGTGTCTATTCATTTCCTTAGCCCATTTGTTGACTGGATTATTTGAATTCTTGGAGTAGAGTTTTTTGAGTTCTTTATAGATTCTGGAGATTAGTGCTCTATCTGAAGTATGATTGGCAAAGATATTCTCCCACTCTGTAGGCTCTTTCTTCACATTGCTGATAGTTTCCTTTGCTGAGAGAAAGCTTTTTAGTTTGAATCTATCCCAGTTATTGATTCTTGCTTTTATTTCTTGTGCTATGGGAGTCCTGTTGAGGAAGTCTGGTCCTAGGCCGACATGTTGAAGATCTGGACCTACGTTTTCTTCTATAATCTGCAGGGTCTCTGGTCTGATTCCGAGGTCCTTAATCCATTTTGAGTTTAGTTTCGTGCATGGTGAGAGATATGGGTTTAGTTTCATTCTGTTGCATATGGATTTCCAATTCTCCCAGCACCATTTGTTGAAGAGGCTATCTTTTCTCCATTGCATATTTTTGGCACCTTTGTCTAGTATGAGAAAATTGTATTTATTTGGGTTTGTGTCCGTGTCCTCTATTCTGTACCATTGATCTACCTTTCTATTTTGCATTTGCAGGCAAATGGATGAAATTGGAGAATACCATGCTAAGTGAGATAAGCCAATCTCAAAAAGCCAAAGGACGAATGATATCGCTAATAAGTGGAGGTTGACACATAATGGGGGGAAGGGAAGGGTTAGTATTAGGGTTAGAGTTAGGGTTAGGGAGGGAGGCAAGTATGGAGGAAGGAAGTACTGTATAGAGGGAAAAGAAGGGTGGGAGGGGTGGGGGGGAAGGGAAAAAATAACAGAATGAATCAAACAACATTGTTCTATGTAAATTTATGATTACACAAATGGTATGCCTTTACGCCATGTACAAACAGAGAAACAACATGTATCCCATTTGTTTACAATAAAAAAAAAGAAGAAAAAAAAAATAAACAGCCCTGGATTCTATGAGTTCTTAGTTAATGAGTTTAATGATTGTACCTGACAGATTTTGTTCCGAAGTAAATACACTCCAAGGAAATGTAAAACCTTGTGGTTCTTGACCTATCTGTCACTTCCAGGGACTCTAAAGAAGATAGAAAGGAGTTTGTGATTTACTCATTCATTGAATAAGTAAACTTTGTCATCCATATTGTGCTTTTGGATCTGTTTAGTTTATATATTTTTTTGTGTGACAACCTAAAATTTCAATTTTTTTTTTTATTTTTTCTTCCCATTTCCATATTACTTTCTGGCATCCCTAGAAAATCTGTTTTTCTTTAAGGTCCTTTTGCTCTGTCAAGAAAGCACTTCATGTCTGTCAGTTACATGGATGATAGTGCCCTGACCTTCCTGTTTCAAACTGTTCTCCAGGTGCTTTCTGTCCTTAGAGGTGGCCAAAAACTGCTGTGCTAAAATGGTCATTTGTGAATACAGTAATTCTCAGGAGGCATAAATTCATATCCTGTTCTCACTGTATTTTATTAACTGTTAGAGTTATTCTACTGCCAGGCCTTGGCTAGAACCTGACTTGGTGCCCAGTGCTAACAACTGTCTTTAAAGGCTTATGAATAGGGTCATAAACACTATTTACATTAGTAGAATCATGTACTTTTAGTATTTCCACCACCATTCTCCTTCCTGCTGACCCTCACTTGCATGAGCAGTTTGTAATGAGTACACAGTTATTCTACACTTTCCCCATTTTTTATTCCCCATGTGGGTAAGTTTGTTTGTTCAAACTTTATTTTTCTTAATCATTCTTGTATCCTGACATCCAGTTTTCAGTTGACATGAACTTTCTCAGATTATAAGTTCTAAGGTTGTTTTCCTTCTTTTTAACTAGGTCCCAAAATAATAAGCCTAGGTTATGATGCAAGCAACCAGAAAGTTAAACTGTTGCTTAATGTGGGTAAATGGAAGTTTAACTGTAGCAGAACCCTGCATATGCACGATAAAACCATGGAATTCTTATATTCAATGACCAACTTGATATTCACTTCCCAGGTATCTGAAATATTAAAATAACAACTTCTCATCAGAGAAATGTAAAAGTTAGAGAGGCAATTCATCTTTGGTTTTTCCCCAGTGTTATATAAGAGAGAGACTGAATTATTAAAAAAGATATAATTCCTGCTTTTAAAACATATATTAGATGAGAAATCTGGGAAATAAGTAATATCATGCAAGGGTTAGTTTGATGGTGATTGGATTTGCACTAAGAATAAATGGTAATATATGGTGAATATGTTTGAGAAAGGTCCCACGTATCTGTAAGCCAGGGTTTGAATTCAGTTCAAGTAGATGGATAGACATTCACCCATTCAACATGCCAGGCACTCTGTTAAATAATCAAATCAGAATAATTATGGCAAGGATCATATCTTACTAGAGTTTGTCCTACAGGAAAAAAAAAAAAAAAACATGGCAAGGAAATATAAAAACACATGTTTCCTTGACCTTTATGTAGGGATAAGGGAAAATAAGTGAAGATTACTCAGAGTCTCATTTTTCTCATTCTGTTTGGCTATATATTTTATATTTTGTGTCCTTAAAACTGATTTTAATATTAAATTTGGCCTGAAAAATGATATTTAAACCTATGTAATATTGCCAGCAAGAATTATCAGTAAGTCACCTGTCTTATAAAAGCAGTTTTGGAAATAATGCTTAAATACACTGTTTTGGAAGCAGACAGCTATTAGATATCTTTGTAATAGAACCTTCAGCAAGTTCTCTATGACTCTCAATTTCTTTATAAATTTATAAAATAGTGTTATCTTTGTGATGGTATTAGTGTAAGGAACAAATAAAATAATGCAGCTGAGTTCCACTAGGCATTGAAAGTAGAACTAACACCAGTCTTTCTCAAATTATTCCAGGAAATTGAAAGGAAGGAATTCCACCCCCCCCATATATTCCATGAAGCCTTTATAACCCTGATACCAAAACCAGAAAAATACATTGGAAAAACAAAACTACAGACCAATATTCTGATGAATAGAAGTGCAAAAATTCTTAATAAAATATTATCAATCTGCATTCAAAAACACATTTGAAAGATTGTTCACCATGATCAAGTGGGTTTCATCATGGAAGCTGGTTCAACATACACAAATTAGTAAATGTAATTCACCAAATAAATAGAATTAAGGACAAGGATCACATGATCATCTCAATAGATTCAGAAAAGGCCTTGGACAAAATCCAGCACCCATTCATGTTAAAAAACTTCCAGGTAACTCCTACTCAATATAGTTCTTGAAACTCTAGCCAGAGCAATTAGGTAAAATAAGGAAATTAAAGGAATACAAATAGGAAAGGATGAAAACAAATTATCTGTTTTCTGATGACATGATCCTATATCTAGAAGTCCCAAACTCCACCAGAAGACTTTTCTAGTGGTTAAACAAATTCAGCAGGATACAGGATCAACATACAAAAATCAGTAGTTTTCCTATACACCAATAAATAATTTGCTGATAGAGAAATCAAGAAAACTATTCCATTCACAATAGTCTCCCAAAATAAAATGAAACACTTGGAAATAAATCTAACCAAGAATGTGAAAGACCTTTATAATTAAAACTATAGAACACTGAAAAAAGAAATTGAAGAAGAACTTAGAAGATGGAGAGGCCTCCATGTTCTTGGATAAACAATTAATATTTTCAAAATGGCCATACAACTAAAAGCATTATGTAGATTAAATGCAATCTCCATCAAAATACCAATGCTATATTTATAGAATTATAAAAAACAGTCCTGAGATTCATTTGGAAGAATAAAAGACCCAAGAATAGCCAAAGCAATCATAAGCAAGAAAACTGATGCTGGGGGTATCACAATGCTGGACCTCAAATTATACTACAGAGTCATAGTAACAAAAACAGCATGGCATTAGCACCAAAACAGACATGAAAACTAATGGAATCAAATAAATGTCACAGAGACAAATCCCATAGATAGAGACATCTAATACCAAACAAAGGTGCCAAAAACACATGGTGTAGGAAAGATAGCCTTTTTAACAAATGGTACTGGGAAAATAAATATCCATATGTAGAAGAATGAAACTGTCTTTCACCCTGAACAAAAGTCAACTCAAAGTGGATCAAAGACCTAGTAATTATGTCAGAAACTTTACAACTACAAGAAGAAAACATAGGTCAACTCTTCAACACAGGTGCAAGCTTCCTTAACAAGACCCCTGGAGGTCAAGAAATAAAGCCATAGATCAATAAGTTGGATGGCACCAAAATAAAACATTCCTGCACAGCAAAGGAAACAATCAAGAGCATGAAGATAGAGCTGACAGAATGGGAGAAAAATCTTTGTCACGTACTCCTCAGACAGGAGATTCATGTACAGGCAACATAAAGAACGCAAAAAAACTTCTCACCAAACAAACAAATAACCCAATCAGTAAATGATCAAAAGAACTAAATAGTTATTTCTTCAAAAGTAGAGATACAAATGGCTAACAACATATGAAAAAATGTTTGGCATTCCTGGCAATCATGGAAATTGATGTAGAGCACTTGCCTAGCATGTGTGAGGCACTGGGTTCAATTCTCAGCACCACCTAAAAATAAATACATAAAATAAAAGTCCATTAACAACTAAAAATAAATTTTAAAAAACTACATTGAGATTTCATCTTACCTCCAGCCAGAATTGCAACCATCAAGAATACAAATAATAATAAATATTGGTGAGGATGTGGGAAAGAGGGTACACTTACATGTTGTTAGAGGGATTGCAAATTAGTACAACCATTTTGGAAAGCAACATGGAGATTCCTTGAAAGACTAGGAATGGAACGACCATATGACTAGTTATTGCACTTAGAATAACTAAAATCAGCATACTGTAGTGATACAGGAACATCAATGTCTATAGAAGCACAATTCACAATAATCAAATTATGTAACTAGATCAGGTGCCCATCAATGGACAAATGCATAGAGTGCTATATGTATACACACACACACACACAATGGAGTTTTACTCAACCATAAACAAGAATGAAATTATGGTATTTACTGCTAAATGGATAAAACTAGATGATTTAGGCAAGTGAATAAGCCAGACTCAGAGAGCCAGGGTGCATGTTTTCTCTCATATGTAGAAGCTAGAGAGAAATAAGGAAATAAAAAGGGGGATCTCATGAAAGTAGAAGGGAGGTCAGAGTAATAGAGGAAAACGATTGAAGGAGAAGGAGGAGGGATGGGAAAAGAGAGGAATTACTGAATGAAATTGACCAAATTGACCAAGCTGTACTATGAACATATTCGAATACGTCACAATGAATTCCACTTTTATGTATATGTGTGTGTATGTGTGTATATATGTGTGTGCTATTGTGTGTGTGTGTGTATAATGCAGCAAATAAAAAACAATAAATAAATAGAAGGAAGACCACTAGAATAGAGGAATGGGAAAAGGGGGACAGGGAGTAGAGGCGGAAAAGTGGAAGAGGAAACACGTACTGAGGATAGAAATCAAACAAATTATATTCCATGCTTGTATGAATATGTCAAAATGAACCCCACTAGGTGTGTATAACTATAATGTACTAATAAAAACATTAAAACAATACAGAATTGTTAAGCATTTCTTTGAGTTTTGTACTAATAGAAGATGTCATTCTGTTGACTGTTCTGGGTAGCCTCTCTAGATATTGCTGGAGAGACACAATGATCCATTTTTCACTTTTTTTTTTTCAAGAACTTGAGTTTATTGGAAAAAGAATTTTACACTAACATGGATAGATGCATGTTTTCTTTTTTGGGGGGGGGATTCTTTATTATTTATTATTTTTAATTAAAAATCATAAATTTACATGGGGCCATATTGTTTGATTCATTCTGGTTTTTTTTCCCTTCCCCCCAACACCTCCCACCCCTCCTTTCCCTCTATACAGTCCTTCCTTCCTCCATTCTTACTACCATCCTTATCCCTAACCCTAAACCTAACCCTAACCCTAACGCTAACCCCTCCTACCCCCCATTATATGTCCTCATCCGCTTATCAGCGAGATCATTCGTCCTTTAGTTTTTTGAGATTGGCGTATCTCACTTAGCATGATATTCTCCAATTTCATCCATTTGCCTGCAAATGCCATAATTTTACCATTCTTCATGGCGGAGTAATATTCCATTGTATGTATATGCCACAGTTTCTTTATCCATTCATCAACCGAAGGGCATGTAGGTTGGTTCCACAATCTGGCTATAGTGAATTGAGCAGCTATGAACATTGATGTGGCTGCATCTCTGTAGTGTGCTGATTTTAAGTCCTTTGGGTATAGGCCAAGGAGTGGGATAGCTGGGTCAAATGATGGTTCCATTCCAAGCTTTCTCAGGAATCTCCATACTGCTTTCCAGAGTGGCTGCACTAATTTGCAACCCCACCAGCAGTGTATGAGTGTACCTTTTTCCCCCACATCCTCTCCAACACCTATTGTTGCTTGTGTTCTTGATAATCGCCATTCTAATTGGGGTGAGATGGAATCTTAGGGTAGTTTTGATTTACATTTCTCTTAGTACTAGAGATGTTGAACATTTTTTCATATGTCTGTTGATTGCGCGTACATCTTCTTCTGTGAAGGTGTCTGTTCATTTCCTTAGCCCATTTGTTGATTGGATTATTTGTATTCTTGGTGTAGAGTTTTTTGAGTTCTTTATAGATTCTGGAAGTTAGCGCTCTATCTGAAGTACGAGTGGCAAAGATATTCTCCCACTCTGCAGGCTGTCTCTTCACATTACTGATAGTTTCCTTTGCTGAGAAAAGCTTTTTAGTTTGAATCTATCCCAGTGGTTGATTCTAGCCTTTATTTCTTGGACTATGGGAGTCCTGTTAAGGAAGTCTGATCCTAAGCCAACAAGGTGAAGGTTTGGACCTACTTTTTCTTCTATAAGATGCAGGGTCTCTGGTCTGATTCCAAGGTCCTTGATCCATTTTGAGTTGAGTTTTGTGCAGGGTGAGAGATAGGGATTTAGTTTCATTCTGTTGCATATGGATTTCCAGTTTTCCCAGCACCATTTGTTGAAGAGGCTATCTTTTCTCCATTGCATATTTTTGGCCCCTTTGTCTAGTATGAGAAAATTGTATTTACTTGGGTTTGTGTCCATGTCCTCTATTCTGTATCACTGATCTCCCTGTCTATTTTGGTACCAATACCATGCCGTTTTTGTTATTATTGCTTTGTAATAGAGTTGAAGATCTGGTATTGCGATACCCCCTGCTTCGCCCTTTCTACTGAGGATTGCTTTAGCTATTCTGGGTTTCCTATTCTTCTAGATGAATTTCATGACTGCTTGCTCTATTTCTGTAAGGTACATCATTGGGATTTTAATTGGAATTGCATTGAATTTGTATAGCACTTTTGGTAGTATGGCCATTTTGACAATATTAATTCTGCCTATCCAAGAACATGGCAGATCTTTCCATCTTCTAAGGTTTTCTTTAATTTCTTTTCTTAGTGTTCTGTAGTTCTCATTGTAGAGGTCTTTCACCTCTTTTGTGAGATTGATTCCCAACTATTTTATTTTTTTCAATGCTATTGTGAATGGGGTAGTTTTCCTAATTTCTCTTTCTGAAGATTCATCACTTATGAATAGAAATGAGTTGGATTTATGAGAATTGATCTTCTAACCTGCTACTTTACTGAATTCACTTATGAGTTCTAAGAGTTTTCTGGTGGAATTTCCAGGTTCCTCTAAATATATAATCATGTCATCAGTGAACAGGGATAGTTTGAGTTCCTCTTTTCCAAGTGGTATCCCTTTAATTTCTTTGGTTTTTCTAATTGCTCTGGCTAGAGTCTCAAGAATGATGTTGAATAGAAGTGGTGAAAGAGGGCATCCCTGCCTTGTTCCAGTTTTTAGGGGGAATGCTTTCAGTTTTTCACCATTTAGAATGATATTGGCCATGGGCTTAGCGTAGATGGCCTTTACAATGTTAAGGAATGTTCCCACTACCCCGATTTTTTCTAGTGTTTTGAGCATGAAGGGATGCTGTATTTTATCGAATGCTTTTTCTGCATCTATTGAAATAATCATGTGATTCTTAACTTTTAGTCTGTTGCTATGCTGAATGACATTTATTGATTTCAGGATGTTGAACCAACGTTGCTTCCCTGGGATAAAACCCACTTGATCATGGTGCACTATCTTTTTAATATATTTTTGGATGCGATTTGCAAAAATTTTGTTGAGAATTTTTGCATGGATGTTCATTAAGGATATTGGTCTGAAATTTTCTTTCCTTGATGTGTCTCTGTCTGGTTTTGGTATCAGGGCGATATTGGCTTCATAGAATGAGTTTGGGAGGGTTCCCTCCTCTTCTATTTTATGGAATACTTTGAGGAGTATTGGAATGAGCTCTTCTTTAAATGTTTTGTAGAACTTGGCTGGGAACCCATCTGGTCCCGGACTTTTCTTTGTTGGTAGGCTTTTGATGACCTCTTCTATTTCATTGCTTGAAATTGATTTATTTAACTTGTTTATGTCCTCCTCGTTCAGTTTAGGTAATTCATATGTCTCTAGAAACTTGTTGATGTCTTCGAGGTTTTCTGTTTTGTTGGAGTATAGATTTTCAAAATAGCTTCTAATTATGTTTTGTATTTCACTCGTGTCTGTTGTGATATTTCCTTGTTCATTCCAAATTTTAGTAATTTGAGTTTTCTCCCTCTTTCCATTTGTTAGTGTGGCTAAGGGTTTATCAATTTTGTTTATTTTTTCAAAGAACCAACTATTTATTTTGTTAATTTTTCCAATTGTTTCTTTTGTTTCAATTTCGTTGATTTTGGCTCTGATTTTAACTATTTCCTGTCTTCTACCACTTTTAGTGTTGGTCTGCTCTTCTTTTTCTAGGGCTTTGAGCTGTAGTGTTAAGTCGTTTATTTGTTGATTTCTACTTCTTTTGTTGAATGCACCCCATGAAATAAATCTTCCTCTAAGTACTGCTTTCATAGTGTCCCAGAGGTTTTGATATGATGTGTCTTTGTTCTCGTTTACTTCTAAGAATTTTTTTATTTCCCTCCTGATGTCTTCTGTTATCCATTCATCATATAATAGTGTATTATTTAATCTCCAGGTATTAGAGAAGTTTCTGTTATTTATTCTGTCATTTATTTCTAATTTCAATCCATTATGATCTGATAGAGTACAAGGTAGTATCTCTATCTTCTTGTATTTGCTAACAGTAGCTTTGTGGCATAGGACATGGTCTATTTTAGAGAAGGATCCATGCGTTGCTGAGAAGAAAGTGTATTCGTTCTTTGTTGGATGTTATATTCTATATATGTCCGTTAAGTCCAAATTGTTGATTGTGTCATTGAGATCTATGGTTTCTTTATTCAATTTTTGTTTGGACGATATATCTAGCGGTGAGAGAGGTGTGTTAAAATTGCCTAGTATTATTGTGTTGTGGTCTATTTGATTTCTGGAATTGAAAAGGATTTGTTTGATGTACATGGATAGATATGCATAGATATTTATGATTGTTATGTCTTGTTGATTTATGCTTCCCTTAAGCAGTATGTAATGTCCTTCTTTATCCCTTCTGACTAGTTTTGGCTTGAAGTCCACATTATCTGAAATGAGGATGGATACTGCAGCTTTTTTGCTGTGTCCGTGTGCATGGTATGTTTTTTTCCCATCCTTTCACCTTTAGTCTATGGATATCTCTTTCTATGAGATGAGTCTCTTGCAGGCAGCAAATTGTTGGATTTTTCTTTTTAATCCATTCTGCCAGTCTATGTCTTTTGATTGATGAGTTCAGGCCATTAACATTCAGGGTTATTATTGTGATATGATTTGTATTCCCAGTCATTTGACTTATTTTTGTTTTTTGACATGATTTGGTTTCTCCTTTATTTGGCTATTTCTTTAGGCTAGTTCCTCCCATTGCTGATTTGCATTGTTGTTTTTCATCTCTTCCTCATGTAATATTTTGCTGAGAATGTTCTGTAATGCTGGCTTTTTTTCCTTGCAAATTCCTTTAGCTTTTGTTTATCATGAAAGGATCTTCTTTCATCATCAAATCTGAATGTAAGTTTTGCTGGGTATAAGATTCCTGGTTGGCATCCATTTTCTTTCAGGGCTTGCTAATTGTTGTTCCAGGCCCTTCTAGCTTTTAGGGTCTGGATTGAAAAGTCTGCTGATATTCTTATTGGTTTCCCCCTGAATGTAATTTGATTCTTTTCTCTCGTGGCCTTTAAAATTCTGTCTTTATTTTGTATGTTAGGTATTTTCATAATAATGTACCTTGGTGTGGGTCTTTTGTAATTTTGTATATTTGGAGTCCTATAAGCCTCTTGTAGTTGGTTTTCCATTTCATTCTTCAGATTTGGGAAATTTTCTGATATTATTTCATTGAATAGATTGTTCATTCCTTTGGTTTGTTTCTCTAAGCCTTCCTCAATCCCAATAATTCTTAAATTTGCCTTTTCATGATATCCCATAATTCTTGTAGATTCTGTTCATGATTTCTTACCATCTTTTCTGTTTGGTCAACTTTGTTTTCAAGATTAAATATTTTGTCTTCAATATCTGAGGTTCTGTCTTCCAGTGTTCTATCCTATTCGTTATGCTTTCTATGGAGTTTTTAACTTGGTTTATTGTTTCCTTCATGTCAAGGATTTCTGTTTGATTTTTTTTCAATATCTCTAACTCTTTATTGAAATGATCTCTTGCTTCCCATATTTGCTCTTTTAACTGTTCATTGGTGTGATCGTTTAATGCCTGCATTTGCTTTTTCATCTCCTCCTTCAATGCCTGCATTTGCTCTTTCATCTCCTCATTTGCTTCCCTGATTGTTTTAATTATGTACATTCTGAACTCCCTTTCTGACATTTCTTCTGCTGTGCTGTCATTGGGTTTTATTGATATAGTATCTAGGTTTGTTTGGGACATTTTCTTCCCTTGTTTTCTCATATTGGTCAGATGTCAGTGGGACTCTGAGATATTGCAGAATTCTTCTATTGGCTTATAGTGTCCCTGTAGATTTCCAGTATATCACCTTCCTGCCTTCAGTAGCCTGAATTCTTGGAGTAACTTGTTCTTCACATTGCTGATAGTTTTCTTTGCTGAGAGAAAACTATTTAGATTGAATCTATCCCAGTGGTTGATTCTAGCCTTTAGTTCTTGTGCTATGGGAGTCTTGTTAAGTAAGTCTGATCCTAAGCCAACAAGGTGAAGGTTTGGACCTACTTTTTCTTCTATAAGATGCAGGGTCCCTGGTCTGATTTCAAGGTCCTTGATCCATTGTGAGTTGATTTTTGTGCAGGGTGAGAGAAAGGGGTTTAGTTTCATTCTGTTGCATATGGATTTCCAGTTTTCCCAGCACCATTTGTTGAAGAGGCTATCTTTTCTCCATTGCATATTTTTGGCCCCTTTGTCTAGTATGAGAAAATTGTATTTATTTGGGTTTGTGTCCATGTCCTCTATTCTGTACCATTGATCTACCTGTCTATTTTGGTGCCAATACCATGCTGTTTTTGTTACTATTGCTTTGTAATAGAGTTGAAGATCTGGTATTGCGATTCCCCCTGCTTCACTCTTTCTGCTAAGGATTGCTTTAGCTATTCTGGGTTTCTTATTCTTCCAGATGAATTTCATGACTGCTTGCTCTATTTCTGTAAGGTACGTCATTGGGATTTTAATTGGAATTGCATTGAGTCTGTATAGCACTTTTGGTAGTATGGCCATTTTGACAATATTAATTCTGCCTGTCCAAGAACATGGGAGGTCTTTCTATCTTCCAAGGTCTTCCTTAATTTCTTTCTTCAGTGTTTTATAGTTTTCATTGTAGAGATCTTTTACCTCTTTGGTTAGATTGATACCCAAGTATTTTATTTTTTTTGAGGCTATTGCAAATGGAGTTGTTTTCCTCATTTCCCTTTCAGCTGTTTCATCGCTTGCATATAAAAATGCTGTAGATTCATGTGTGTTGATTTTATAGCCTGCTATTTTGCTGAATTCAGTGATGAGGTCTAGAAGTTTTGTGGAGGAGGTTTTTGGATCCTCTAAATATAGAATCATGTCTTCTCCAAATAGTGACAGCTTAAGGTCCTCTTTTCCTATTCGTATCCCTTTAATTTCTTTAGTCTGCCTAATTGCTCTGGCTAGAGTTTCGAGGACAATGTTGAATAGAAGTGGTGAAAGAGGACATCCCTGTCTTGTTCCTGTTTTTAAAGGGAATGGTTTCAGTTTTTCTCCATTAAGAATGATATTGGCCATGGGCTTAGCATAAATAGCCTTTACACTGTTCAGGTATGTTCCTACTATCCCTATTTTTTCTGGTGTTTTCAGCATGAAGGGGTGTTGTATATTGTCAAATGCTTTTTCTGCATCAATTGAAATAACCATATGATTCTTATCCTTAAGTCTATTGACATGGTGGATTACGTTGATTGATTTACGGATGTTAAAGCATCCTTGCATTCCAGGAATGAAGCCCACTTGATCGTGGTGCACAATTTTCTTAATATGTTTTTGGGTACGGTTTGCCAATATTTTGTTAAGGATCTTAGCATCTATAGTCTTCAAGGATATTGGTCTAAAATTTTCTTTCCTTGATGTGTCTTTTCCTGGTTTGGGTATGAGGGTGATATTAGCTTCATAAAATGAGTTCAGTAGGGTACCCTCCTTTTCTATTTCCTGGAATATTTTGAGAAGTGTTGGAATGAGTTCTTCTTTGAAGGTCTTGTAGAACTCGGCTGAGAATCCGTCTGGTCCTTGGCTTTTCTTGGATGGTAGATTTTTAATGGCTTCTTCTATTTCATTGCTTGATATTGATCTGTTTAAATCGTGTATGTCCTCCTGGTTCAGTTTGGGAGGAGCATATGTCTCTAGAAATTTGTCAATGTCTTCGGTACTTTCTATTTTGTTGGAATACAGATTTTCAAGTAGCTTCTCATTATGTTCTGTACCTCAGTGATGTCTGTTGTGATATTTCCTTTTGCATCATGTATTTTAGTAATTTGAGTCCTCTCTCTCCTTCTCTTTGTTAGTGTGGCTAAGGGTTTATCTATTTTGTTTACTTTCTCAAAGAACCAACTTTTTGTTATGTCAATTTTTTGAATAGTTTCTTTTGTTTCAATTTCATTGATTTCAGCTCTGATTTTAATTATTTCCTGTCTTCTACTACTTTTGCTGTTATTCTGTTCTTCTTTTTCTAGGACTTTGAGCTGTAATGTTAGGTCATTTAATTGTTGACTTTTCATTCTTTTCTGGAATGCGCTCCATGCAATGAATTTTCCTCTTAGTACCACTTTCATAGTGTCCCAGAGATTTTGAACTCAATAACACAATCAATAACCTAGACTTAATAGACATATATAGAATATTCCATGCATCAACGAGCAGATACACTTTCTTCTCAGCAGCACATGGAAACTTCTCGAAAATAGACCACATGTTATGCCACAAAGCAGCCCTTAGGAAATGCAAAAAAATAGAGATAATGCCTTGTGTTCTATCAGATCATAATGGACTGAGAGTAGAAATCAATGACAAAGTAAAAAAAGGAAATTACTCCAACACTTGGAGACTAAATAATATGCTATTGAATGAAACATGGATAACAAAAAACATCAGGGAGGAGATTAAAAAATTCTTAGAGGTCAATGAGAATGATGATACAACATATTTTATTTATTTTTATGTGGTGCTGAGGATTGAACCCAGTGCCTCATGCATGCTGGGCAAGCTCTCTACCACTGAGCCACAAACCCAGACCAAATGTGTTATTTCTGCTAAGTCAAATTTATAGTAGCAGATTGTTCCCAGATGTTTTAGGAGAAAAAAAATTGATAAATAGATACTAATCTCTTTTTTAATATGTTTTGAGCCTCAGATGGTGCCACTTATGTTTAAACTAAATAATGTTTATAAATAACAACAAAAGATTTATACTCTCAAAATTTTTTCCCTATGCAAATTTTTGTATAGAGGTACTTTCCTCTTTAGAAAACACCAAAATTTCCTGATTCACGGGTTTTTTTTAAAAGAAAAAAAAGTGTAGTTCTTTGTAGAATATGTTGTTTCATGGAGACTGCCTCAGATTAAATCACCTGATTTTTTAAAAGTACTTATGAATGTCGACCATGAGGATGGCAAGAAATTAGTGGTTTTTCTTATCTGTTTACCACGTATTATTTATTGGGCTTAGGTGAGTAATGAATGTCTATTTCTATTAATGCAGAAAGAAGTTTTCATATTAGTGAGCTACATTTAAATTTAGAATATCAACCCAAGTTATGTAGAAATTGATCTTTGAGAGAATTTTTGGTGGGAGGTGGGGCTAGCTATAAAAGCATTGTTATTTTCATTGATTTTTGTACTTGTAAGATAAACTGATATGTATCTTCTGTGGGGTGGTGGATTCTTCACTGTCCATATGAAAAACTGATCAAATGATTATGGTTGTGATTTAACGTATATTGAGTATGAAGGCTGCAGTGAGGGGTAAAGCACTGTAAATTGGCAAATTGAAGATACCAAGACAGTGCTTGTCTGTATTTGGTATTGATAAAGGGCATGAATTCCCTTTTAATATCCTAAGGAGCCTGGTTGTTTTTGCATACAGAAATGATGTACAAATATTCAATTTGGAAATACAGTCAAATCTCACATGGGGTACTTGATAGAATGGATTTGGATCACATTGTTGTTGTTGTTGTTGTTGTTGTTGTTGTAATGAAGGTCAAACTGGTGTACATATTCATTTTTAAAATAAAACACATCTTTTTTTTTTTTCCATTGCTGAGAACCAAACTCAGGGTCTTGGGCATGCTAGGCAAGTACTCTGCCACTCAGCTAAATCCCCAACCCCAAAAAACACATCTTCAAGGACAGTTTCCCTCACTGTAGAAACCATGTCACATGAATGGTTTCTGTGAAACAGTGAAAGACCTCTGCAATGAAAACTATGGAACACTGAAGAAAAGAAATTGAAGAAAACCTTAGAAGATGAAAATATCTCCCATGTTCTTGGATAGGCAGAATCAATATGACCATACTACCAAAAGCACCATACAGGTTTAATGCAATTCTCATTAAAATTCCAATGACATTTTTCATAGGAAAGAAAAAGCAGTCATGAAATTCATTTGTAAAAATAACAGACCCAGTATAACCAAAGCAATCCTCAGTGAGAAGAGTGAAGCAGGAGGCATCACAATACCAGAACTTAAATTATACTACTACAGAGCTATAGTAATAAAAATGGTATGGTATTGGCACCAAAACAGACATGTAGAGGAATGGAACAGAATTGAAGACAGAGAAAAAATCACATAAATACATTTATCTCATAGTAGACAAAGGTGTCATAAACATACAGAGAAAAGATAGCCTCTTCAACAAATGGTGTTGGGAAAACTAGAAATCCATATGTAGCAAACCCCTATCTCTCACCCTGAACAAAACTCAAAGTTGAACCAAGAACCTAGTGGAAACCCTGCACTTATTAGAAGAAAAAGTAGGTCCAACTCTCCATCATGTCAGTAGAGGAAGTGACTTCCTCAACAAGACTCCTAAACTGCAGAAGTAAAATCAAGAATCAATAAATGGGATGGTATCAAACTAAAACTTCTTCACAGCAAAGGAAACAAGAGCACGAAGAGAGAGCACACAGAATGGGAGAAAGTCTTTGCCACCTACACCTCAGATAGAACCCTAATATTCAGGATATACAAAGAACTCAAGAAACTTAACACCAAAAAAACAAATAAACCAATCAATAAATGAGTGAAAGAAATGAACGGTCACTTCACAGAAGAAACACTAACAATTGTCAAATGTATGAAAAATGTTCAACACCTTAGCAATTAGAGAAATGCAAATTAAAACTACACTGAGATTTCATCTCACTCCTGTCAGAATGACAATTATCAAGAATACAAGTAACAGTAAATGTTGGCGAGGATGTGAGGACAAAGGTACACTCGTACATTGCTGGTGGGACTGCAGAATGATGTAACCACTATGGAAAGCAGTACAGAGATTCCTCAGAAAACTTAGAATAGGAACACCATTTGACCCAGTTATCCCACTCCTCAGTATATATCCAAAGGATTTAAAATCAGCATATTAGAGTGACACAGCAACATCAATGTTTATAGTAGCTCAAATTCATAATAGATAAGCCATGCAACCAACCTAGGTGCCCTTCAGCGGATGGATGGATAAAGAAATTGTGATGTATATACACAATGGAATATTAATCTGTCATAAAGAAGAATGAAATTATGGCATTTGTGTGTAAATGGATGGAACTGGACACTATCATGCTAAGTGAAATAAACCAATCCCCAGAAAACAAATGCTGAATGCTCTCTCTGACATGCAGATGTTAACACACAATAAGAGAGAGTGGGTAGAGGGTAGAGTAGAAGTTTATTGGATTAGACAAATGGGAATGAAGGGAAGGGAGGGGAGTAGGGAATAGGAAAGCCAGTGGAATGACTCTGACATAATTTTCCTATGTTCATATGTGATTACATGATCAGTGTAAATCCACATCATGTACAACCACTAGAATGGGATCCTAATTAGAAAAAGTTATACTCCATGTATGTATATGTCAAAATACACTATTCTGTCTTGTAGATCTAAAAAGAACAAATAAAGAAAAAAAGAATAAAAAAGAAGCCATTCACGTATCTCTGCTGGCAGCATTATTTTGGTGGGAAAAATTGATAATCATAAATCTGTCATATCAACTTTAGTGTAAAATATCTAAAATACTTTAATTAATCATGAATTATAGACCTTTCTTGGGTGTTTTCTGTGTTCAGGGTACTATAGTTCCAGTGAACATATATATATCAGATGTGATGAAATGTGATTTTTAATCAATGGGTTCTTTTTAAACTCTGTTTAGCTGGCAGGCAAACTCTATTTGGAAGTTATACCTTGATCCCCTATTGCCTTTGTGCTGCAAAGAGCACATGCCAAATTTGTAGTTGATAGCTTGAAAAGAATTCATTTGAAGTAAAATAGAGATGATTTGAGGCGAGGATGCCAACAGACTGAACAGATTTCTCATTCTGTTTCCAGGCTAGATAAAAGACGAAGGGAAGGAACATTTGAAGGGGGAAATAGAATTAGATAACCCTGTGCTCTGATTTTAGCTTTCCAGTGGGGTTAAGGCTGTGTAGAATTTTCAGGAGTCTGAGAGTAGAGAGATTTCTGCTTTAATCTCCATTTTGGAAACTTCAAAAGTAAAAGTCCTTCAGTTGTGTCTTGTGTTATCTGTGCAGTGACTGGGATAGAGATGGTGTCATGTATATGTGCCAAAATGACCATTGTCACAAGGTAGATATTACAGACGTGATAGTTTGTTGGAAATTAAAGTGATGGTTTGTTTGGAAAAAAATTGAATCTTTTCTGTCTTAGTAACTTAGAATAGGGAACATCATCAAACCATACTTTGATTGTTTAAGCCATACTGTCCTACTAGGCATTATTAAAAATGACAGAAAGAATCCTAACTTTGATAATCACCAGCTAACAATATAGCTGACATTATATCAGTTAGGTTAAACAGCCCGTTGTACTTTTTTTTAAAATTATTTTTATTTAGCTTTTAATTTTTTACAGACTGCATTTTGATTCCTTGTACACAAATGGGGTACATCATTTCATTTCTATGGTTGTACACAATGTAGATTCATACCATTTGTGCAATCATACACATACATAGGGTAATGATGTCTGTCTCCTTCCACCATTTTTTATACCCCCCTCTCTCTCATTCTCTTCTACATATTCTAAAGTTCCCTCATTATTCTCTCATTCCCCACCCCCACCCCCATTATATATCATCCTCCATTATCAGGGAAAACATTCGGCCTTTGGTTTTCTGGGCTTGGTTTATTTCACTTAGCATGATATTCTCCAATTCCATCCATTTATTTGCAAATGTCATAATATTGTTCTTCTTTATGGCTGAATATTATTCCATTGTGTATACATACCAGAGTTTCTTTATCCATTCATCTGCTGAAGGGCATCTAGGTTGTTCCATGATCTAGCTATTGTGAACTGAGCTGCTATAAACATTGATGTGGCTGTGTTTAGTTTGCTGATTTTAGGTCCTTTGGGTATAAACCGAGGAGTGGGATAACTGGATCAAAAGGTGGGTCCATTCCAAGTTTTCTTAGGTTTCTCCATACTGCTTTCCTGAGTGGCTGCACCAATTTGCAACTCCACCAGCAATGTACAATTGTGCCTTTTCCCCCACATCCATGCCAACATTTATTATTGTTTGTGTTCTTGATAAAAGCCATTCTAATTGGAGTAAGATGAAATCTTAGAGTTGTTTGATTTGCATTTCTCTAATTACTAGAGATGTTGAACACTTTTTCATATAATTATTTATTGCCTATGTGTCTTCTTCTGTAAAGTGTCTATCCAGGTCCTTGGTCCATTTATTGATTGGGTTCTTTGTATTTTTGTTGTAAAGTTTTGTAAGTTCTTTATAAATTTTGGAGATAAGTGCTCTATCTGAAGTGCATGTGGAAAAGATTTTCTGCCACTCTGTAGGCTCTCTCTTCACATTCTTGATTGTATCCTTTGCTGAGAAAAAAGCTTTTCAGTTTGAGTCCATCCCATTTATTGATTCTTGCTTTGATTTCTTGTGCTTTGGGAGTCTTGTTGAGGAATTCTAATCCTAAGCCAACATGATGAAGATTTGGGCCTACTCTGTCTTCTATTATGTGCAGGGTCTCTGGTCTAATTCCTATGTCTTTGATCCATTTTGAGTTGAGTTTTGTGCAGAGTGATAGATAGAGGTTTAATTTCATTTTACTGCATATGGATTTCCAGTTTTGCCAGCACCATTTGTTGAACAGGCTATCTTTTCTCCATTGTATGTTTTTGGCTCCTTTGTCTAGTATGAGGTGACTGTATTTATGTGGTTTTGTCTCCATGTCTTCTATTCTGTACCATTGGTCTGCCTGTCTATTTTGGTGCCAATACCATGCTGTTTTTGTTACGATTGCTCTGTAGTATAGTTTAATGTCAGGTATTGTGATACCTCCTGTTTCACTTTTTCTATTCAGGATTGTTTTGGCTATTCGAGGTCTCTTGTTCTTCCAGATGAAGGTCATTATTCCTTTCTCTATTTCTATGCGGAATGTCATTGGGATTTTAATTGAAATTGCATTGAATCTGTATAGTGCCTTTGGTAGAATGGCCATTTTGACAATGTTAATTCTGCCTATCCAAGAACATGGGAGGTCCACTAAGTTTTTCTTCAATTTCTTTCTTTAATGTTCTGTAGTTTTCATTCTACAGGTCTTTCACCTCTTTTGTTAGATTAATTCCCAAGTATTTTATTTTATTTTTTTTTGACACTACTGTGAATGGAGTGGTTTTCCTAATTTCTCTTTCAGAGGATTCATCACTTATGAATAGAAATGCATTAGATATACGTGTATTGATTTTATATCCTGCTACTTTGCTGAATTCATTTATTAGTTCTAGAAGTTTTCTAGTGGAGTTTTTTGGATCTTCTAAATATAGGATCATGTCATCAGTAAATAATGACAACTTTAGTTCTTCTTTTCTTATTTGTATCCCTTTAATTTCTTTGGTCTGTCTAATTGCTTTGGCAAGTGTTTCCAGGATGATGTTGAACAGAAGTGGTGAAAGAGGGCATCCATGTCTTGTTCCAGTTTTTAGAGGAAATGCTTTCAGTTTTTCTCCATTAAGAATGATGTTGGCTGTGGGCTTAGCATAGATAGCTTTACAATGTTGAGGTATGTTCCTACTATTCCTATTTTTTCTAGTGTTTTAAGCATGAAGGGGTGCTGTATTTTATCAAATGCTTTCTCAGCATCAATTGAAATAATCATGTGATTCTTAACTTTAAGTCTATTGATGTGGTGAATTACATTTATTGATTTCCGGATGTTGCACCAACCTTACATCCCTGGGGTAAACCCCACTTGATCATGGTGCACTATCTTTTTAATATATTTTTGTATGTGATTTGCAAGTATTTTGTTAAGGATTTTTGCATCTATGTTCACCAGGGATATTGGTCTAAAGTTTTCTTTCTTTGATATGTCTTTGTCTGGTTTTGGTATAAGAGTGATACTGGCCTCATAGAATGAATTTGGAAGGGTTCCCTCCTTTTCCAGTTCCTGAAATACTTTGAGGAGTATTGGTATCAGTATTTCTTTAAAGGTCTTGTAGAATTCAGCTGAGAATCCGTCTGGTCCTGGGCTTTTCTTGGTTGGTAGGCGTTTGATGGTTTCTTCTATTTTGTTGCTTGAAATTGATCTGTTTAGATTGTGTACGTCTCCCTGATTCAGTTTGGGAGGATCATATGTCTCTAAAAATTTGTCAATGTCTTCAATATTTTCTATTTTGTTGAAGTATAAATTTTCAAATTAGTTTCTAATTATGTTATGTATTTCAATGGTGTCTGTCGAAATCTTCGCATTTTCATCACAAATTCTAGTAATTTGAGTTTTTTCTCTCCTCTTCGTTAGTGTGGCTAGGGGTTTATCAATTTTGTTTACTTCTTCAAAAAACCAACTTTTTGTTTTGTCAATTTTTGAATTGTTTCTCTCATTTCAATTTAGTTGATTTCAGCTCTGACTTTAATTATTTCCTGTCTTCTACTATTTTCGGTGTTGATCTGTTCTTCTTTTTCAAGGGCTTTGAGGTGTAATGTTAGGTCATTTAGTTGTTGACTTTTTACCTTTTTAATGTATGAGCTCAATGAAATGAACTTTCCTCTTAGTACAGCTTTCATAGTGTCCCAGAGGTTTTGATATGTTGTGTCATTGTTCTCATTTACTTTACTTCTAAGAATTTTTTTATTTCTTCCCTGATGTCTTCTGTTATCATTGCATCATCCAGTGGCATATTATTTAGTCTCCAGGTATATGAGTAGTTTTTGTTTGTTATTTTGTCATTCGTTTCTAATTGCACTCCATTATGGTCTGATAGGATACAGCGTAGGATCTCTATTTTTTTGTATTTACTAATGGCTTCTTTGTGGCATAGCATATGGTCTATTTTGGAGACGATCCATGAGCTGCTGAGAAGAAAGTATATTTGCTCAATGATGGATGAAATACTCTGTAAATATCCATTAGGTCTATATCATTCATTGTATTATTTAGTTCTATAGTTTCTTTGTTCAGTTTTTGTTTGAAGGATCTATCCAGTGGTGAAAGTGGTGTGTTAAAGTCCCCCACTATTAATGTGTTTTGGTCTACTTGATTCTTAAAATTGAGAAGGATTTGTTTGATATATGTAGATGCTCCGTTGTTTGGGGCATAAATATTTAAAAGTGTTATATCTTGCTGTTTTATGCTTCCCTTAAGCAGTATGAAATGTCCTTCTTTATCCCTTCTGACTTACTTAGGTTTGAAGTCCACTTTATCTGATATGAGGATGGAGACCCTTGCTTTTTTACTGGGTTCATGTGCATGGTATGTTTTTCCCCATCCTTTCACCTTTAGTCTGTGGATGTCTTTTTCTATGAGATGGGTCTCTTGATGGCACCCATTGTTGGGTCTTTCTTTTTACTCCAATCTTCTAGTCTATGACTTTTGATTATTGAATTTAGGCCATTGACATTCAAGGTTATTATCAAGATATGATTTGTATACCTGCTCATTTTGGCTTATTTTTGGTTTTTTACTTGTCCTTTGATTGGCTTTTCCTTTAGGGTAGTGTAAGGGAATTTCCACGAAACCATGCCGGACACGGAAAATCACATAAGGGAGTTTATTAATCAAACAGAGTGTCTCCCTGCAGGGTAAGAGAGAAAATGAGAGGAAAAGAGAAAGGAAAAGAAAGGGCATGAGCTAGAGAGAGTGGAAAGCCAGGAGGATAGAGAAAAGTGAGGAGGACAGACAGAAGAATGGAAAAAGATGGTGGGAAAGCTATGGTAAACAGTTGAATTCTGCCAGGCTAACAGGGGACCAATGTCAGAGAAGGATACTTGCAAGCTGACTGATGAACCAATAGCTAGCTAGGATGTTCACAGATTGACAAGTGGTTGGGAGGTGGGGAAAATGGCTGCACCTGATGGGCGGGGGAGCAGCTTTACACATTACAGGTAGTTCCTCCCTTTGCTGACTTGTATTGTTGTTTTTCACTTCCTCCTCCCGAAATATTTTGCTGAGAATGTTTTGTAGGGTAGGCTTTCTATTTGTAAATTCTTTTAACTTTTGTTTATCATGGAAAGATTTTATTTCATTGTCAAATTTGAAGGTTAGTTTTGCTGGGTATAGTATTCTTGGTTGGCACCCGTGTTCTTTCAGAGCTTGAAATACATTGTTCCAGGCCCTTCTTGTTTTTAGAGTCTGGACTGAGAAATCTGCTGATATCCTTATTGTTTTCCCCTTATATGTAATCTGATGCTTTTCTCTAGCAGCCTTTAAAATCCTATCTATTTTGTTTTGTTTTGTTTTTCTTACTAATTATACCATTGTTTTTATTTTATTTTATTTTTTAATTTTTTTATTTTAAACAAATGGGATACATGTTGTTTCTCTGTTTGTACATGGCATAAAGGCATACCATTTGTGTAATCATAAATTTACATAGAGTAATGTTGTTTGATTCATTGTTATTTTTTCCCTTCCCCCAACCCCTCACCCCTCTTTTCCCTCTATACAGCCCTTCCTTCCTCCATTCTTGCCCCCCTCCCTAACCCTAACTCTAACCTTAACACTAACCCTTTCCTCCCCCCATTATGTGTCATCATCCACTTATTAGCGATATCATTCGTCCTTTGGCTTTTTGAGATTGGCTTATCTCACTTAGCATGATATTCTCCAATTTCATCCATTTACTTGCAAATGCCATAATTTTATCATTCTTTATGGCTGAATAATATTCCATTGTATATATATACCACAGTTTCTTTATACATTCATCAAATGAAGGATATCTAGGTTGGTTCCACAGTCTGGCTATTGTGAATTGAGCAGCTATGAACATTGATGTGGCTGTGTCTCTGTAGTATGCTGATTTTAGTCCTTTGGGTATAGGCCAAGGAGTGGGATAGTTGGGTCAAATGGTGGCTCCATTCCAAGTTTTCTAAGGAATCTCCACACTGCTTTCCAGAGTGACTGCACTAATTTGCAGCCCCACCAGCAATGTATGAGTGTACCTTTCTCCCCACATCCTCGCCAACACCTGTTGTTGCTTGTATTCTTGATAATCACCATTCTAATTGGGGTGAGATGGAATCTTAGGGTGGTTTTGATTTGCATTTCTCTTATTACTAGAAATGTTGAACATTTTTCCATATGTTTGTTGATTGCTTGTAGATCTTCTTCTGTGAAGTGTCTATTCATTTCCTTAGCCCATTTGTCAATTGGATTATTTGTATTCTTGGTGTAGAGTTTGAGTTCTTTATAGATTCTGGAGATTAGTGCTCTATCTGAAGTATGATTGGCAAAGATATTCTCCCACTCTGTAGGCTCTTTCTTCACATTGCTGATGGTTTCCTTTGCCGAGAGAAAGCTTTTTAGTTTGAATCTATCCCAGTTATTGATTCTTGCTTTTATTTCTTGTGCTATGGGAGTCCTGTTAAGGAAGTCTGGTCCTAAGCCAACATGTTGAAGATCAGGACCTACTTTTTCTTCTATAATCTGCAGGGTCTCTGGTCTGATTCCGAGGTCCTTAATCCATTTTGAGTTTAGTTTCGTGTATGGTGAGAGATATGGGTTTAGTTTCATTCTGTTGCATATGGATTTCCAATTCTCCCAACACCATTTGTTGAAGAGGCTATCTTTTCTCCATTGCATATTTTTGGCCCCTTTGTCTAGTATGAGAAAATTGTATTTATTTGGGTTTGTTTCCGTGACCTCTATTCTGTACCATTGATCTACCTTTCTATTTTGGTACCAATACCATGCCGTTTTTGTTATTATTGCTTTGTAGTAGAGTTGAAGATCTGGTATTGCAATACCCCCTGTTTCACTCTTCCTGCTAAGGATAGCTTTAGCTATTCTGGGTTTCTTCCAGATGAATTTCATAATTGCTTGCTCTATTTCTGTAAGGTACGTCATTGGGATTTTAATTGGAATTGCATTGAGTCTGTATAGCACTTTAGGTAGTATGGCCATTTTGACAATATTAATTCTTCCTATCCACGAACATGGGAGATCTTTCCACCTTCTAAGGTTTTCTTTAGTTTCTTTCTTTAGTGTTCTGTAGTTCTCATTGTAGAGGTCTTTCACCTCTTTTGTGAGATTGATTCCCAACTATTTTATTTTTTTCGATGCTATTGTGAATGGGGTAGTTTTCCTAATTTCTCTTTCTGAAGATTCATCACTTATGAATAAAAATGAGTTGGATTTATGAGAATTGATCTTCTAACCTGCTACTTTACTGAATTCACTTATGAGTTCTAAGAGTTTTCTGGTGGAATTTCCAGGTTCCTCTAAATATATAATCATGTCATCAGCGAACAGGGATAGTTTGAGTTCCTCTTTTCCAATTGGTATCCCTTTAATTTCTTTGGTTTGTCTAATTGCTCTGGCTAGAGTCTCAAGAATGATGTTGAATAGAAGTGGTGAAAGAGGGCATCCCTGCCTTGTTCCAGTTTTTAGGGGGAATGCTTTCAGTTTTTCACCATTTAGAATAGTATTAGCCTTGGGCTTAGCATAGATGGCCTTTACAATGTTAAGGAATGTTCCCACTACCCCGATTTTTTCTAGTGTTTTGAGCATGAAGGGGTGCTGTATTTTATCAAATGCTTTTTCTGCATCTATTGAAATAATCATGTGCTTCTTGACTTTAAGTCTATTGATATGGTGAATTACATTTATTGATTTCCTAATGTTGAACCAACCTTGCATCCCTGGGATAAACCCCACTTGATCATGGTGCACAATCTTTTTAATATGTTTTTGTATGCGATTTGCTAAAATTTTGTTGAGAATTTTTGCGTCAATGTTCATTAAGGATATTGGTCTGAAATTTTCTTTCCTTGATGAGTCTCTGTTTGGTTTATTTATTTGACACGACTTGGTTCCTCCTTTATTTGACAATTCCTTTAGGATAATTCCTCCCTTTGCTGATTTGCTTCTTTGTTTTTCATCTCTTCCTCATGGAATATTTTGCTGAGAATGTTCTGTAGTGCTGGCTTTCTTTTTGTAAATTCTTTTAGCTTTTGTTTATCATGGAAGGATTTTATTTCATCGTCAAATTTGAAGGTAAGTTTTGCTGGGTATAAGATTCTTGGTTAGCATCCATTTTCTTTCAGGGCTTGAAAAATGTTGTTCCAGGCCCTTCTAGCTTTTAGGGTCTGGATTGAAAAATCTGCTGATATCTGTATTGGTTTCCCCCTGAATGTAATTTGGTTCTTTTCTCTCACGGCCTTTAAAATTCTGTGTTTATTTTGTATGTTAGGTATTTTCATTATAATGTGCCTTGGTGTGGGTCTTTGTAATTTTGTGTATTTGGAGTCCTATAAGCCTCTTGTAGTTGGTTTTCCATTTCATTCTTCAGATTTGGGAAATTTTCTGATATTATTTCATTGACTAGATTGTTCATTCCTTTGGTTTGTTTCTCTAAGCCTTCCTCAATTCCAGTAATTCTTAAATTTGGCCTTTTCATGATATCCCATAGTTCTTGTAGATTCTGTTCATGATTTCTTACCATCTTCTCTGTTTGTTCAACTTTGTTTTCAAGGTTAAATATTTTGTCTTCAATGTCTGAGGTTCTGTCTTCCAGGTGTTCTATCCTACTGGATATGCTTTCTATGGAGTTCTTAATTTGGTTTATTGTTTCCTTCATGTCAAGGATTTCTGTTTGGTTTTTTTTTCAATATCTCTAACTCTTTATTGAAATGATCTTTTGCTTCCTGTATTTGCTCTTTTAACTGTCGATTGGTGCGATCATTCAATGCCTGCATTTGCTCTTTCATCTCATCGTTTTCTTCCCTGATCATTTTATTTATGTACATTCTGAACTCCTTTTCTGTCATTTCTTCTGCCATGCTGTCATTGGGTTTTTATTGATGTAACATCTAGATTTGTTTGCGGCATTTTCTTTCCTTGTTTTCTCATATTGTTCAGGTATCAGTGGACCACTGAGATATTGCAGATTTCCTCCACCGATTTACAATGTCCCTGAAGATTTCTATATATCCCCTCTTAGCCTTCAGTAGGCTGAAGTCTTGGAGGAAGTTGACAATGCGGTGCTCCACAAGGAAGCTGCCTCTCTAGGAGTGGTGGCCTTCAGGTGGGGTATATTACCTGCTAGTGGGCAGAGGTGCCTCCACTTGTTGACCAATGGTCATCCAAAGGGGAACTAGGCTGTGGGCTGAGGCAAGGCCTGTTTGGGCCTGTGTCTCTGGTTTTACCATCCTTGTGGGGAAACCTCACCCAGCAGGGAAAACTCACAAGGTGGGGAGGTCTTGCTGGTCAGTTCCCCTCCTAGAGGTTCCCCTCAATTTACAGCTACCTCCTGGGCTGGGCTGCCTTCCTCTGCAAAGTTTCCAGGGGCCCGGCCCTACCTCCTGTGCCTGGGAGCCTCACCCTTTGCAGATGAATCTCCTTAGGCTGCCTCTCCTCAGAGAATCTGCCCGCAGTCCAGGAATCTTTGCTCTGCCCCTAAGCGTGTCTCTGTGCGGCTCTTCCACCAAGAAGCCTCCTAGGTCCTGGGAC
Source organism: Sciurus vulgaris (assembly GCF_902686455.1). Classification (NCBI taxonomy): domain Eukaryota; kingdom Metazoa; phylum Chordata; class Mammalia; order Rodentia; family Sciuridae; genus Sciurus; species Sciurus vulgaris. The sequence continues at coordinate 143,581,996 of NC_136466.1, forward strand.
CTTGTTCTGCACTTAATCACCTGGCTATGCAGCTCCTCCTGTGAGCAGCCACCTGGAGCCCTGTACAATCGCTCTGAGTCCCAGAGACCCGCCACAGGCCTCTTCCTCCAGACAGCTGCCCGGTGTTCCGGTGCGGTCACTAGGAGTCCAAGCAACTCACTGCGTGCCTCCTCCTCCCACCGACCACCCGTAGCCCTGGGCAGTCACTCCGAGTCCAAGTGATCTGCCCCATTCCTCCTCTTCCTCCAGGTAACCCCCTGGGTGTTCAGGAGCGGTCACTGTGAGTCGCTTTGAGTTGCTCTGAATCCACGTGACCCACTGCATGCCTCCTCTAGGCAGCCTCCTGGAGCTCTGGTGCGGCCACTCGAGACCACGCGACCCACCGCGCTTCTCCTCCAGTCAGTCCCCCGGTGTTCAGGAGCGGTCGCTTTGAGTCCAAACAACTCACCATTCGCCTCCTCCTCTGAGCAGCCGCCTGGAGCTCCAATGCAGTCACTGCGAGTCCAAACGACCTGCCGCGCTCCTCCTCCTCATCCTCATCCTCAGGGCAGGCCCTTGTGTTCAGAAGCAGTCTCTCTGAGTCCAAACAGCTCGCCACGCCACTTCTCCTCTGGCAACTGCCTCCTATCTTTATTTTGAATGTGAGGTATTTTCATTATAATGTGCCTTAGTGTGGATCTGTTGTAGTTTTGTGTGCACCTGGTGTCTGTAAGCCTCTTATATTTGATTTTCCATTTCATTTTTCAGGTTTGGGAAATTTTCTGATATTATTTCATTGAACAGGTTTTTCATGCCTTTGGTTTGTATCTCTGTGCCTTCCTCAATCCCAATAATCCTTAAATTCAGTCTTTTCATGATATCCCATAATTCTTGGAGGTTCCATTCATGACTTCTTAACATCTTCTCAGTTTGTTGAACTTTATTTTCTAGATTGAATATTTTGTCTTCATTGTCTGAGATTCTGTCTTCCATGAGGTCTATTCTGTTGGTGATGCTTTCTATTGAGTTTTTAATTTGGTTTATCATTTCTTTCATTTCAAGTATTTCTGTTGTTTCTTTTTTTTTTCAGAATCTCAATCTCTTTATTGAAGTGTTCTTTTGCTTCTTGCATTTTCTCTTTTAACTGTCTACTGTAATGGTCTTTCATTGCCTGCATTTGCTCTCTTATCTCATCTTTTGCTTCATGGATCATTTTAATCATGCATATTCTAAACTCTTTTTCTGTCATTTCTACTGCCACGCTCTCATTGGAGTCTATCACAATAGCATCTTGGTTTGTTAGAGACACTTTCTTCCCCTGTTTTTTCATATTGTTTCTGTATATTCCCCTCTAGCAGTGAAGATCAGAGATACTGAAGTTTGCCCCCTGCAGGCATATTATGACCCTGCAGCTTTCCACTACCTCTCCTTTGAAGGGGAGATCAATACCAGTAGCACCCAATACAGAGAAAATGCAGCCCTGAACCATATAGCCCCTATAAAGACTTTAACATTTTAAAACAGGATTAGTTCAATTACTATTTGTAATATTTCTAGTTGTGAACAAGAGGATAGGGAAAGGATATAAGTGAGTAAACAGGGGTACCTGTCAAAGGGCCTCCAGTCTCGTGTAGGTGTCTCAGCACGGGAGCTGACCTTCCAATGATGATGGCCATGCCCTCAAGAATAATTCAAAATGCCTATACCAGCCTCCAAAGAAGTTGGGGAGCCCATAAAGGGTATCCTGAGTCAGCACAGAGGCAGGCACAGAGTCCCTCAGCAGTAGGGGGACAGACAGGCTCAGCACCAGACCGACCTCAGTGTGTGGTGTGGGCCCAGCGATGCCTCTGACCTCAGTGTGGGCAGGCTTGCACAGCAACCACTGACCGTGGTGTGGGGGGCAGGCTCCGCGAAGTCCTACTGCTGGGTGAGGGGGCAGGCTTCGCAGCTACTGACCTTGGGTTGGGGGAGCGGGCTCGGTGCCGAAGTCCAACCTCAGTGTTGGGGGGCAGGCTTTGTGACCTTCGACCTCGGTGTGGGGGACAGGCTCCAGGAGGACCGACCTTGGGGTAGGGTGGTGGGCTCAGCGCCTACCTCTGACCTCCCGTTTGTACTTTTTTACTTCTCTGATTCTATTGAGCCGCTATACTCCCAGTCCCTTTAAGATATCCAAATGAGAATGGAGCTCAGCTCCTTTCTGTACTTCTAGGCATTTCACAAATAACATCATAATTTATAACTATTCGATCAGCTGTTTTTTAGACAACAGGGGGTTCTGTGATGTGCCTTAAAATTTGATATAAGGTTGACCCTGAGATGGATGGAACTAACTCCAGACCAACAGAACCTTAGATTTAGTACCAGAAGTTTCATGGACTAAAACCAAGAGCAGTGCTGACCATAAAATTACAACATAGTACTAAAAAAAGAAAAACCAAGAAAACAACTGTATCCAATCAAAACCCAACACACTATCAGACCCACCAACTCCCAAAGGCCCTTAAAAACCCTCTTCACTGGCCAGTTGGGGAGGCAGATTTGAGCATTACAGAAGGCATTAAGAATAGCAATAGTCTTGGTATTTCTCTTTATTTGTCCACACAGATAATGAAATATCTACCTCTTATTGCTAGAGAATTAATAGAGCAAACATACCCTTTTCTTGACCCTTAGGATACTTTTACTTCTTTACCTTATGAAACTACTCCAGACCTGATGCTTAATGATTTTCTTTTTTCTTTTCCCAAGTGAAACTGAGGTAGCAAAAGTCCTGATCAAGTGTCAATAAATGGTATAGAAGATCAACAATAGCCTCTGATTGAACACATTCCAGCTATTACATTTTGAAAGTAAACCTAAATCCTAACAATCAATCAGATCACAGGGCACAACTATTCTTAGAGGGTTCCCTCCCCCTCAGAACTCACATTTCTCCCATAGAAAAGCCTCACAAGGTACAATTTTCATAAATTTTTCCTGCCCCAGAAAACTTCAGGTAAAAGCTTCTTTTTATCCAGTTTCCTTTCCAACAGCAAAGTAATAATCCAAACTGCAGCAAGACAATACAACCCCTCCTTCGATTTTCCTTCCATGCAATTTAATGCAAGATCTCAAAGGAATAAAAAGAAAATTGTCATTGAACTAACTGCAAACTGTAACATGAACTGGAAATAATAACTTTAATGTCTGCAAAAGGCCTTGGGAAATGTTGCTTAAATCACTAATCCATTTATACTGAACTATGTTCTTCAAAAGTGATCAGTTATTTGATGGACTTGGAGGATCCAAATAATATAAAGTTACATAATGTAAAATCTCAGTTCATGATTCATATTATACAACTATTTATACTTACATCTGGCTTTTTGTCCCACATAAGAAAAAATGGCATTTTCTTGACAATTCTATTACTAGTAAACTTGCTGGCTGAAGTGTGACCTTTCACCTTACATGAACAATCATGTAACCACTTAATGGTAATCACTTTACCGTCTGCAAACAACACTAAATCAAAAGACACCTGATCCTCAGTTCTGCATGTGGCTCCAAGTCCTGCCTTCCTTTTCCTAGTTCAGTAAAAATGATCCTTTCTATCCTGATGGTGCTTCACTTAGTCAGTTTGATGAATGGAAAACCAGCACCTAAATGTAGCCCCATTTATTAAGGACTGATTACTTCTATCCAGCTTTGTTTCCACCACACAATGCTCAGTTTCATGTAATTCAGGCTTTTATGTTTTTTTTCCAAACACTTCATTGATTTCTGATTGTCATACAAAAAAAGCTTTGAGTACTGATTGTAATAATGTCTCAGGTGCTCGTTTACCTCCAGGCTTTTGTGTTTCTTCATTCCATTTTGGTCCCATAAATAGACCATTTTTGTTAATTTTGCACTGTGAGGCTTTCCAGTCTTCAATGAGATTCCAGTGGGTTCTGGAGGGAATAGGGTGCATGGAAAGGCCAAAAACTGTTTTGAAGACAGATTGCTTACCCTGTCTCCATGTAGAGACAAGGCTCTCCCTTGATGGATGTTAAATGAATGCAAGGGTTTCACCCAGACTTGGTAATAAGGAAGTATTTACATTTGTTCCAGGGTGTAGAAGGCTTTTACAGCAGTTTTTAAAAATCAATCACATTTCCTGACAGTCTAAACACCTCTTTAATGTGTTTCTTATTGCTGGTTTTAAGGAGGGAGGGGAGTAGAGTAGAGATATTGACAATTGTAAGTCTCTGAATTATAGACCTTATTCTTCCATTCCACAGATATTCTGGTCTGAGATTCTCTACTTTAAGGATCATTTACTTTTAAGGCTTTAAAAAAAACCTGAAGTCAGCTTCTTGTGATAGTTAAATATGAATGAATTTGAATTTGTATCTTTTTTTCCCCTGTTCATCCATCTAAATGCTTGATATGCTGTCTTGTTCATATTTCGGCTTTGCTCTCATTCTTCCCAGTTCTCCATGTCATCTATTCTCTCTTCACCTTGATATATATTCTTTGCGGGACTTGAATGATTTGAACTTAATGCTGACATTAGTTAATGTTGTCCTAATGGGACATTAGGCCTGTGACTTACGGGGTATCCTACACTTTTCAGGACAGCCTAGAGTAAAGGACTTGCTGTTTCTGTGAACTCATGTTAGAGAACTGGATTTATGGGATCTGAGAAACTGCTCTGTAGAGGTCACCTGGCTGCCTGGAAGATTCTTATCAGAAATGAGATATTACTGCAGAAAACAGTCTTAATTAATGAGGTAGAATGACTCTGTAGCCAGCCAAAATGTGATTATAGAAACATTTACAAAGATTGTGTTACCTTCAAAATATCTCTCCTTAGATGGAACTGCCCTGTGTCCTAATTGTTATGGTGTGTCATGAATCTCTACATGTGTTAAAACATGAAACTGTACAGAAAAAAAGTAAATTTTATTCATGTTAACTTGAAAACAACTGCAATTTTGAACTTAAGAAAACCCCAAATAAATATTCTTAATATTTTAAGAGAACTTACTGGGCCTGGGTGTACATGAAACACATGTGTGCATTCACACGCACACACACACACACACACACACACACACACCCTATCTAGCTATCTAACTATTCATCTACCCACCCTATAGATAGTACAGTTATATAGATAGCATTTATCTTATAACTTCCCTCTCCTAGATGCTTCTGGGGAAAAGTCCATCTCCTCCTAGGTCAGCTTTGATTACAGGTGTAGCTGGTAGTGAGGTCTGTGGAGTGACTAAACTTCCATAGCCTATAAACATTCCCTTCAGATTCATTTTAGAACCTCATAGTCTAATCAGTTGAGTTTGATTCCTTTATGATCTGAAGACTTTTCAACATTCTTAATGAGGCATCAACGAAAATTTAAATGTTCCTGGGCATACTTATGGGCTTAACTTTACTTGAAAGGATGGGAGAAAGAGAAAAATTACCTGTCAAAGAGGTCATTAGATGACAGCGAAATACTGACAAACTCAGGGTAAGATACCTGGATTTTTCAGGAGGACAACTGGTGGTAGGGAAAGGGGCGTATAGCAAAAAAATGTGAGAGGGAAGTGTCAACAGACAAGTCACCATTTAAGTTTTGCAGGAGTCTGTCCCAACCCTTCTTTTGTATGCAGTGGGCGTTCACTCTGTCAAATAAGTACTTGGATAGTCTCTGAAGGGAGGTAAAGAAATAACTTTTCCCCCTAGTTAACAGCCAGAACTTTCACACACCTAAATAAACAGCCTTCCATGCCAAACATCACATTAGTTTATAGGGAGATGTCAGCGGTAGAGCTAAAACATTGCTTAAACGATTTCCTGTTAGAGGATCTGACAGAGGAGCTGGAGGACAGTTTCTCTGGACTGGGACACTAAACGTTCTTCAATGTTATTCCCAAAGGCTCTGCTGAAGTTGTAATTCTTCATATACAACCAAGTTAATGTGTTTCTTTGAAAGATAAACGGCTAGAATATGGCTCAATAAAAGTGAACACTTGCTTTTATCAGTGGGGTTTGATGGTGTTCAGGTTAGTGATAAACTTTTAATTACTTCTCTTGGTCTCAATTTGTGCCTTCTTCTCAGCTTTTTAAGACGACTCTATTTCTTTTGTTGGCAGAGTTGGACAGTGGTACCTTTGTCTCCACATTACTGATGAGTAACAGGCTGACTCCTTCTCTTGGCCTGTACTCGCTTTCCAGTGTTTTCTGTTGTCTCTGTTTTCCAGGTTTGGATCTTATTGTGTTTCTTGCTTTTTTAAAAATTATTTTTGTATTGAAAACATTCCTTCTAAAATCTGGAACAAGACAAGGCTGCCCTCTTTTACCACTTCTTTTTTTTTTTTTATTTTAGTTGTTGATAGATCTTTTAAACAATTTTTTAATTAATTCATATGTGGTGCTGAGGATCAGACCCAATGCCTTGCACATGCCAGGCAAGTACTCTACCTCTGAGCTACAGCCCCAGCCCTCACCACTTTTTTTCAACAGTCCTTGAAACTCTGGTCAGAGCAATTAGACAGATGAAAGAAATTAAAGGGATACAAATAGGAAAATAAGAACTCAAACTATCACTATTTGATGATGACATGATACCATATTTAGAGGAATTAAAAAATTTCCACCAGAAAACTTCTAGAACTAATAAATGAATTCAGCAAAGTAACAGGATATAAATTAACACTCATAAATCTAATGTATTTCTATTCATAAGTGATGAATCCTCTGAAAAAGAAATTAGGAAAACTACCCCATTCATAGTAGTCTCAAAAAAAAAAAAAAAAAAAAAAAAAAAAAAACACCCTTTGGAATCAGTCTAACAAAAGAGGTGAAAAACATCTACCATGAAAACTACAGAACACTAAAGAAATAAATTAAAGAAAACCGTAGAAGATGGAAAGATCTCCCATGTTCTTGGATAGGTAGAATGAATATTGTCAATATGTCCATACTTCCAAAAGTGCTAAACAGATTCAATGCATTTCCAGTTAAAACCCCAACATCTTTCCTCATAGAAATAGAGAAAGCAATCATGAAGTTCATTTGGAAAAATGAGACCCAGAATAGCCAAAGCAATACTTAGCAAGAAGAGTGAAGCAGGAGGCATCACAATACCAGATCTTAAACTATACTACAGAGCAACACTAACAAAAATGGCATGATATTGGCAACAAAACACACAGGTAGAAAAATGGTATAGAATAGAGGACACAAAGACAAACCCCCATAAATACAGTTATTTCATATCAGACAAAAGTGCCAAAAACATACAATGGAGAAAAGATATCTTCTTCAACAAATGGTACTGGCAAAACTGGAAATCCATATGCAGTAAAATGATATTAAACCCCTTTCTCTCATCCTGCACAAAACTCAACTGAAAATGGATCAAGGACCTAGGAATTAGACCTGATACCCTGCACCTAATAGAAGAAAAAGTAGGTCCAAATCTTCATGATGTTGGTTTAGGACCAGACTTCCTTAACAAGACTCCCAGAGCACAAGAAATAAAAGCAAGAATCAATAAATGTGATGAATTCAAACTAAATAGCTTGTTCTCAGCAAAAGAAGCAATCAATAACATGAAGAGAGAGCCTACAGAGTGGTAGAAAATCTTTTCCACGTGTACTTCAGAGAAAGAACTTAGCTCCAGGATTTATAAAGAACTCAAAAAACTAACACCAAAAATACAAAGAACTCAATCTATAAATGGGCTAAGGAACTGAACAGACATTTCACAGAAGAAGATATACAACCAATCAACATAAATATGAAAAAAATGTTCAATATCTCTAGTAATTAGAGAATACAAAACAAACTACCCTAAGATTTTATCTCACTCCAATTAAAATGACAATTTATCAAGAACATAAGCAACAATAGGTGTTGGCAGGGATGTGAGGAAAAAGGCACACTCATCCATTACTGGTGGAATTGCAAATGGTGCAGCCACTCTGGAAAGCAATATGGAGATTCCTCAGAAAAATTGGAATGGGACCACCATTTGACCCAGCTATCCCACAAACAAACTACATTTGTTTATAAAGTTCCCATTATCTTGTTCAGGAGGGAAAATGAAGGGAAGGAGGGAGGGAGAGGACAGAACAGACAGATGAGTATGGCAAAGCAAATTTTTTCCTGGCATTGAGGAATTTATCATGCTTTCCTTGTATGGGACATCATAGACAGTGACAGTTTCAATCATGGTTTTACTTAAGATGTTATTGTGATTGAGTTTTTTTGATGACCTCTGTTGAAACTTAAAGCCATAATTGTTAAATTGAATAGCATTCTTGGAAGAGGTAAACAAAGCAAGATGTGTAAAATAGGCATACCAAATGCCTAACCTGCCTCACTGGGTTGTTGCTGAGAGTTCAAAAAAGCTAGTGTGCCAGGTGTGGTGGTGCATACCTTAATCCCATGACTCATCAGGCTGAGGCAAGAGGATCACAAGTTCAAAGTTGGCCTCAGCAGTTTAAGGAGGTCCTAAGCAACTTAGTGAGACCCTGTGTCAACACAAAACATAAAATATGGGCTAGGAATGTGGCTCAGTGGTTGAGCACCCCTGTGTTCAATCCCTAAAGCTAATATGTGTGAAAACGTCTAGAAACTTACCAGAGCTCCTGTGCTGTGACTGGTTATTGGTCTAGATACTGACAATGCTCAATGCCAATCACCATAGATTAGATTTTACTTGTCTATCCATACTTCAGCAAACTATGTATTTAATTGTCTTGCTACTTTGAAAGATAAGATAGATTATTAAATAAACTGAGTTAGGCTTGATCAACAACTGTTGGGCTGTTCTCAAAACATGAAGTCATTGAGACAATGGGAACTCTATAAACTGAAAGGGTTTCTAGAGGTTATCCAATTCTTGCCAATATAAGAATTCCTCTCACAGCATTTCCAAGGGAGGGTATCAAACACTCTTTAGATATTTTTAATTTCCTTGGAGTTTTGTCTATTGTTAGCTTTAATTTTTAGTAACTTTCCTAATTGTACTGAGCAGCATAGAAGGTTGGAGAACAGTAGTAGAGGTAGGTATTGGGAAATTCTCTATGGTCTTATGTTGATTCACTTTCCAGTTTCTGCTCATTGGCACTAGTTCTGCCATCAGAAGCACAATAGGAAGAATCCTACCACCTTTATATTGGACAGCTTTTGAATTTAAAGACATTTGTGATGTTGTCCTTGAAATTTATTCTTTTATAGGCTAAATAGTTCCAGTTTCTCATTTGTCACTGAGATGAATTCCAGACATGTCTTGGTTCCTTTGTCTGGATACATTGTTTCGACAGTGTCCTTTTTACAACACAGCATTCAGAAATAAACAGTGTCCAGTGTCCTAGATTTGGCCTTAAAAATACATTGGGTTCTGTTCTGGAGAGTTTCATCTACATTTTCAGTTTATTTCTGTTTTTTTTAAACTTCAGCTTAACATATACTTGAAATATGTGTTTATGAGTACTTCTGATCATCTATCAAATTGCTTACAAAGTCATTGTACAAACTTGTTATACCTAAAAAATATATATATCTTAATATATATCCATATATTTATATATATATATGCATATATACATACATATCACACAAGGAATGTTGGATGAGTAAAGGCTATTTGTAAGCCATAAAACATTGCATAAATATGAGGGTCTATAAATTAGGTCCTTCTGTTTTCAACAAGTCAGTTCTGAAATCATTGTTGAAATATCTTTGCATCCATAGAGCTTAATTCTGTGTTATTTTACTTAGGCAAATTAACCAAATATCTTTCAATTCATCAAATGTCTCTTCCTGATCTTTTTCTTTTTCTTGAGATAAATTAATAAATTAACCTACTTTTTTGTAAATTAATTAGATAAATATACCATTCAGCACTTCAGTGGATACAAGCAAATCTTGGAACACTCTTTTTCACCAAGGAGTCTTAAGAAGGCAGGGTAGAAGGTTTGAGCTGTGAATTTGCCTTTGCTGCTTTCACTGAAGTGTTCTTACTAAAAGGAGTTTATCTGAGGAGAGAGTTCTCCATTCTGAGAGGCTGGAGAAAAGTGGTGAGTATTGATGTATGTAGCAAATGATGATTTCTTTTTTCTTTTTCAGCACTGGGGCTTGAACCCAATGGTGCTCCACTGAACTACATCCCCAGCCTATGTTTCTTATTTTTTCTTATTTTAAAATTTTAATACCAGGGTCTCACTAAGTTGCTTAAGCTTGTTGTAAACTTGCAAGCTTCCTGTCTCATTTCTGAAGTTGCCGATGTGTACCTCTATGCCTGATGCAGATGTGTGATCTTAAGTGTTTACATATTTGCGTTAGGGTTACACAATGGACTTCTTGGTTTCTTTAGTGAAGGTAAAGTGAAACAAAGAGGAAAGGCCATGTTCAGAAGGAATGTAAGGAAGAGAGAAGAGAGCGAACAGCATCAAGTGAGCATAGAGAACCCTAGGAAGGTTTGATGGCGATGAACAGCTAAGCACAGGAACACTGACAAGGTGTTAATAACTGAGAAAAAGTTAAAAGACTTGCTTTTGACATAGTTCCAGAGAACTGCAAGGCACAGAACTTCAACAGAGAGATTTCAGCCAAAAGATAAAGAAATCAGATGGATCTGTGGCATAGTAGGACAAATCTTGATACTCTTTAAGTGAAAGGAAGATGAAGCTCAGTCTTGAACTGGAGTGAGGAGACTAAGGGGAGCATGATTATAAATGGCATCAGTCAGAGTGGACTTGTCAAGGTCTCACATTATAAGCATGGAGTTGGGAGATGCCACAGTTGATTCAGTGCCTCAGTAATGTGCTCAAGGACCCAGGCCAGCTCTTCCCATCCTACTGTTCTTTCAGCCTTAACCTATTAGCTTTTTTCCCCAGGCTTATTCCTTAGTGTCAAGGTGGTTTCTGTGGTTCCAGATATCACTCCTTCGTTTCAACTGCGTAGTTATAGGGAGGTATAAACACCAGGCTTACTCCATTCACTTCCTTCTTACTGGGGGTAAACATGTTTTTCAGAAATGCCTACATACTTTCCTGATATATTGGTCATAGTTCCACTTTTAAATTCACTGGCAAATGCAGCTAGCATGATCAAAATAAACTAATCATAGTTTATCTTTTTGGACACAGGACAGAAGCTTACCTTTCTGAGCACATGACTGCCTACTCTGTCTTAATCAGGAAGGAAAAACAAGAGGGGAAGCTCTTGAAGGGCCCTCAATAATATCTGCCATAAGTGATAACCATAGCTGAAATCTCATTCAACAAAAATATTCCTTTTGTTTTTGCTTTTGTCAAAGACCTGTGATAAGGGAATAAAAACAGTATAGCAAACTGTGAAAAGAGTTTGTTTTAGTCTTTGTCTCTATTGCATTGTATGATACTGAACTTGTCTTTTTAAACCATCTTGTCTGTAAGGTATCCTGGGATTTTGAGTTTATGTAAATTCAGTTTGTTGGTATGAATTCTGAGTCTTGTGATCTATACAAAAATTTGTGGCGGGTGAAACCCGGGGTCCAGGGTTATGCCGCGTGCATCTAAAGATGGCGACTGGCAGAGAGTAAACGGCCTCCTAATTATGCCTGGAGAATGGCAGGACACGTTTACAATTGGCTGTATGATAATCAGTTCAGCTGCCTAGTGCGTGGACAGATATACTTTACATGTATGCTCCAGCGAGTGATCGCTTGACCTTTAACAGGATTGGATGGACATATCTGGTTACAATTGCTTATGCATGAGACTGCTTATATATTGAGGGTGTTATTTGAATAAAGGGGGAAGCTGCTTCATGAACCTCTGAAGTGTAGGTGTCTTCTGTCCCGCTGGTCTGCCGTAAGCGGGGAGAAGCAGCGCCGAGCCGCTTGGAGCTAGCCAGGCAAAGAAGCCGCGGTTTTCCATAAGCGGAGCCGCTTGGAGCAGCTCCAGCGGCAAGCAGTGGTTTTCAGTAAAAATTAACTTCACTATTTTTTTATATATAGGGGTTTTTATTGGGTTAAAGAAAGGCTTTATTTTGTGCTTACAATGTATTTCTCTAAAAGTACTGCCAGAAATTTTACAGTGTCTAATAAGTTTGGTGAGATACAAAACAGAAATTCCAAATCTACAATTTCTTACTATAAGATAATTTGATTATAATGCCCCTATGAAGAACATTGGGTTGGAAGACAGTAGGCTTGCTATGTACTGCTGGCTGTTCAGCAAGCTAATTTGTGGATTCATTCAGTTATTTCACTTCTTCAGAGCTCAATTGCATCATCTCTACCCTTGAAGATGTTTGATTAGATCCATATTTCCTAGACTGTATTCCATGTAAGAGTAGCTTTCTGAGAAAGGTTTATTGATTTATGTGAATTGGAAATTTTGGTCAAATAAGTTTGGGAAATACTAAGTTAAATCAAATTAATCACATTTCTTCACTGCAAAATTCTCAGGGGCTTTACTATACGAGTACACTCTGTTGATCTCCAAGGGAAGAAGAGAGTGCATAGGTTTTTCTAACCCAGTTAGACCAGGAACTCAGCTTTGTTTTTGTTTGTTTGGTTTGGTTTTGACTTTTTGAAAAATCATAAAGTATTTTTTCTTTGGAGAACAGTTTGTGAATCATTGACTCAGGAGTATTTGACTCTGCACTTATGCAGAAGGAATTTTTTTTAATCTGAGTTTTTTCTGGGGTAACTGGGTGGAGGGATAGCTTCAACCAAGCCAGTTATGGAAGACATATTGAAGGAGAAGTAAAATCTGTAGGATAGATGAAATTTTCATGGCTGAAGCTGAATGAAGAAATTTATGGGTAAAAGGAACAGCATGGATAAAGATATGAACAGTGGACTCTGGATAAACTAATATTACCTTCATTTTTAATTTCAACTTTTTGCTGGCCTCACTGTGCAGAAATGGGTTAAGAACGGAACATAACAGAGTAAATGAACTCCAATGTATAATAAGGCATAATCCTTTGAAAGCCTGAGACCCATGGTTCTCTGTGACCTATTGGAATAAGGAACACTCAGAACATTCTTATTCATGTGTGTGTGAGCATGTGTTCTATATGTATTCATGTATATGCATGTGTGTATATTTATGCATTTGTAAGCAGTTTGGATCTGAGATACCATTCATATATTCTCCAGTTCACTTATTGTTCTTTGCTCCTTTTTCCTTAAATCTTGAGATTTCTTGGTTATCTTGAAAGGAAATATAGAAATCTGCAGAAGAGGAGGTAAAAAGGCAACATTAACATTGTAGTCTTCCTACTCTTCATTCTCTTACCACGTGGTAACTTTTGTCTCCTATAACACTGGAATTCTGGAACCAGAATTTTTAAAGGTAGGGACACATTTGTAGGAAATTTTAGAGTTCAAAAAATAACATGCATTCTCAACACTGCTTAGAATCCGTGAAAGTTATCATAGGATCAGGGAAATTGAAATTTCACATGATTCATGCCCTAGGATTTTTTTCCTCAGCTTTTATGTCCATTGAATCGTTTCCTGGCTTGTTTGAGTTCTCATCCAACCCAGGAGGTTCCTATCAGAGCTGCCTAAGCAGACTGCGTAATATGGATGATTTATGATGTTCTACTGACGGAGTTGTGGATTTCTTTATTAAACACTGAAGACAAAAGGGGAACAAAAGGGAAAAGCATAGATCATAATCAATGCTGAATGAAATCTGTGCACTGGGCATGTGAAAGTTCCAAGAACTATTGCTTCCAGAAAATGTGTATATGGATTTTCTGGCTACCTTCTTTGGAATTTTCTGTTTTTTCCCCTTTGACTTCCCCAATATTTGAATGATTGTTCTGTGCCAGGCACTAGTTTAGGCCCTGAGTATACAGCAGTGAACAAAACAAACAAAAATTCCTATCTTTGTGGAAATCATGTTTCCATAGTGGGAGACATACATTAATATATATGGACACACACTCACCTCTACATATATGCACAGACTTATTCATAGGTATGATTCTACTCTAGATATCTGCTGTATACATAGATACTTAATATACATATATACATAATGCATGCATGAGTAGAATACATACACAAATAATATACACGTGAATTAGGGTTAGAGCACAAGAGAAAAAAAATGAAAGGAAAGGTTGTTGAAAGGGGGAGGGTTTATATTTTAAATGAGGATCAGGAAGGCCTTATGAAGAAGGTGACTGAGGCATCAAGGGAATTGCACATGCAGAGGCCTTGAGGAATTTGACAAGCAGAAGGAAGCCAGTGTCCCAGAGTACAAAGAACAGAGAAAAGAAGATAGAAGGGTGAGCTACCATGGAGTTCCTTTGTGTAGGGTTTAGTAGGTCATAATAAGTCTGGTTTCTACCTCATGTGATATAGAAAGTCACTGGAAGGTTCTCAGGAGAGGAATTGCATCATTGAACTTAAGGGTTTTTTGTTTGTTTGTTTGTTTTTTGTTTTGTTTCAGTAGTGGGGATTGAACCCAGGAGCATTCTCTGAGCTATATCCTCATGCTTTTTGAAATTTTTATTTTGAGACAGGATCTTGCCAAATTGCCCTGGCTGGCTTCAAATTTGCCATCCTTCTGCTTCAGTTGGGATTACAGGAGTGCATCACTGTGCCTGACCTGACATGTTTTAACAAAATATTTGACTTCTTTGGTATACACTGAAGGGGCAAGGACAAAAACAGGGAGACAAATTCACAAGCCACCTGGGAATCTGAACGTGTGTTTTCAGTTTCTTCCAGTAGCTCTTTTTGACCAGACCTGAATTTCTGATTCCTAATGGTGTATCCCCCATATCAAGCTCATGGGGTTCCTTCCTTCATTTTTGCCTCAGTAAGCACAGCAAATGCAACTTCTCCCTTTCTCTGGCCGCCAAAACTTCAAGGCAGTCCTTGCTTCTTGGAATTCTTAGGCAGGAGTCAGATCCAGTTCTCTCAGCTCCTGTCTGACAGAAGGAGATTAATGATCCATTCTCTGAGTGCTCTCTGTGGTCTGACTGGTGTTAAGAAGGAAGCACTTACTTCCCTTTTTCCAAGGGAGAGACTCATGGAACAACAAGAATTTTTCCCTATAGAAATTCTCTTCAGAAATTGTCCAGGTAATATCCTTGAAGTCCTTCTCTTTAGACTGTTTTTGAAGCTAGCACTTCTCCCACACTTCATTTTTAGAGGAAAAAGTAGGAGAAAGCTCAGAATTCTCTCAGGAAATCTTTCTCTACAAGCCCTACTAGTCCCAGGTGTGAGTGAGGTGTTTTGTGATCATTGTGTACAACTACCACCTTTGAAAATTTGTGTCTTGGTCTGGCACTTCCCCCTGCAATGTCATAGTTATTGTGTTTTTATGCTTTGGTTGAAACATCATGTTACAAAGGGAAGAGCTTTTTGCTAATTAATAAGTTGTATATTTCTTCCTTGTTAATGGCTTTCAATAAATAAAGAATGTGTTTGGCAGGGAGGAAAAAAAGAAAACTCAGCATGTCTTATATCATTATGTCTTGGCATGGTGATACACATGAGGTACCTACTTAATAATATTTGATGAAAGAATGATTGAATTTTGTGGTTTAAATGAAAACTGCAAAGTGAATTCACATTAGGAAAGCAGTTCACTGAATTAAGTTCATATTTCACAAAGGAAGAGGCATGTGAGACTTCAGGTCCCACATTAGGATTAGACAGGAGAAAGTGTTTTAGAAATGATGATGACAAACACTGAAACATGGTTTTGGTGTGTTCTGATGTGGGCCTCACACTGAGACTTTGTACTGCTTTTTGTCAATAAATATATATCAAGGAGATACTGTGTGCCAAGCCTTGAGCTGGAAGAAAAAGTACGTAAATGGGAGAGGTTAACTGACAGTATGGGAATGATTGTGAGGCAGTTCACAGTGGATGAGATTTCTAAACAATGTGTTCTGTGAGAACAGAAGAAGCAGCATTTGCTGTGGGCTGGAGAAGCTTGTGAAAGCTTTTTAGAGGACTAGAGAGCTCAGCTTTATCCTAAGACTCTGTCTTATCAAGTTTTACACCAATGTAACATATTTCACGTGAGTGTGAAAAATGCAGAGCACTTAATCACTCTGTCTGCACTTTGTAACCTTTTTTTTTTTTCAAATCAAGAAATAGAATACATACATTACCTCCCAGATAAATGTATAGTTTAGTGAATAAACAGAAGAAGGCCACAGGTATAACCAACTATGAAAGAGAACTTGGACAGTGCCCTAGAAACTCCTCCTTCCAACACCACCCACTCCCTCTTCTATCTGCTAGGTAATCACAGCCCTGCAGTTTCCTTTCCTGCATATCCTCTTAGTTTTGTGCGCTATGTACTGCAAAAGAGGAGTTTTTTAAATCTGGTCTAGGATAGAACCCTTCTGTGTGATGGAATGTGCAACTTTTTTGGATAAGACTGATTTTCCCCCCAATTCGTGCTCTTAGGGATTGCACCCAGGGGTGATCTACCACTCAGCTACACATACAGTCCTTTAAAAAAAAAAATTTTTTTTTTTTTTCATTTTGAAATAGAATCTCTTACTTAGTTGCCAAGGCTTGTCTTGAACTTATGACTCTCCTGTCTCAGCCTCCTCAGTTCCTGGGATCACAGACATGCACCATAGCACCCAGCAAGAGTAACATTCCTAAGAAAGTGCTTGAACAATTTTTTTGATGAATTTGAGTGAAATTAAGTTTTGTTCTTAATCCTAATTACTCAACCATCAATTTGGCTTTCAGCTGACTAGCAGTCAAAAAAAAAAAAAAAATACCACCATTAACTGAACTCATTCTTTGGGGGTCTACACTAAAAATTGCTAACTAACCTAACCCTTCTCTTTTCTTCTAAATATTTTAGAATGTCTTTGAGAAATAACTGTTTAAATAAGTCTTTGCTACTGCTTATAAGTATTCTGAAAAGTTCACTTTAATGGTAGGTGCCACTAAACAATGTGTTTTTTATTGATCATTTTTAATGTTGAAAATGGATTTGTATTATAGTTATCGTCTTGTCATTTTTGCCTTTTTTACTTAGTAGTTTGTTTGTAAGAGCTAGCTATCTTGTTCTGTATATCTTGTTTTTGTTCAACAATTTTTATTGCTGTGTAATATTATATTGAAGATGTATACCAAAATTTATTCATCCTTTTGTTGATGGACACTGTCATTTCAAGAATTTCAGTTTTAGACTTTTAAAGGACAATATAGTTAGAAACATTCTTGTATATGTAACTTGATGCAAATATGCAAGAATTTGTCTAGAGAATGGACACAGGGGTAGTCTTGATGAATCAAACACATGCAAACATGTGATCTCCGTAGATGCTGCCCATTTCTTTTTCCAAAGTGTTTCTACCAATCTGTACCCTCAGCAACACCATACTTGTTTCCATTTTCTTCATTTCTTCACTCAGCATATGATATTTTAAGGATTTCCAATTTTTAAAATTTACTTGAAGTAGAATCATATCTAGTTCTGGTTTTAATTTGTATTTGTGTAATTAGAAATGAGGATGAACATATTTAACAATAGTAACCTGTATTTGTTGATCATTTGGATATCTTTTTTCATGATTCTGCTGTTCAGTTTCTCTCTCTCTCTCTCTCTCTGTTCTGTTGAGTAGTGTGTCTTTTTACTGTTTGGAATTCCTCTGTTGCTAAATATCTTCTCCCTCCTTGCACCTACCAAAGTAGGTGCAAACCCTTTTTACACTAACATAACAAAATGTATTAATCTTTTCTTTGATGGCATATGGTGTGTGTGTTTGTGGGCACACAAACTCATTTTGATTTTAAAATCTTTTTATACTTTGATATCAGGAGCAAATTCACACGTTATTTTCTAAAAGCCCAGTTGTTTTTCCTTTTACTTTTTGATTCATAATACAGATAGGATTGATTTTAGTTTATGAGTTGAACTTTGATACAGTCTTAGCAGCTCTCTTATGCTTCTTGATTATATGACATTTTTATCCTTTTTTTAGTCTCTATGCCTTTACATTTTTAAGTATTTCTTGAAGAGCAGCATATATTCAAATCTTGTTTTCTTTTAGCCAGTTGAACAATCTCTTTCTTCTAATCAAGGTTTTATCCACTTTCACATAATGTAGTTATCATATGGTTAGATTTGTGTTTATAATTTTTCTATTTGATTTCTATTTTTCTTATCTATTTTTTTATTTTTCTGCTTTCTGGACTTCTTTCCAGTTAATTGGATGATTTTGTTTTTATTTTTGTTTTGTTTTTCTTACTAGATCTTTTTTGCTTCATTGCTACTATTGCTTAGTATTCTTTTTAATGTACATCTTTGACTTAAACCAAATATACTTAAATTCAACACTTTACATGTTATATAAGTGTAAGAATTTTGCAACAGTATAGCTGGTTTTTCTTTTTTTAGTAAGCTATTTTTCTTTCTTTTTTTAATCTATGTTTTTTTATGTGTTCTTTTTAGTTATACATGACAGTAGAATATATTTTGATTTATTTATACAAGCATGTCATATATCTTAATCTAACTAGGATCCCAGGCTTGTGGATGTATACAATGTTAATATTCACTGTGGTGTATTCATATATGTACATAGGAAAATTATGTCAGATTCATTCCACTGACTTTACTCTTCTTATATCCCTTCCTTTCCCTTTATTACCCTTTGACTATCTACTAAACTTCTGTTCTTTCCCTCCCACCTTGCCCCTACATTGTGTCTTAGCATCCACACATCAGAGAGAACATTCAACTTTTCATTTGGGGGGAATGGCTTATTGCACTTAGTATGATTGTCTTCACATTCATCCATTTGTGGACAAATGTCATAAAGTCATTCTTCTTTATGACTAATACTCCATTATGTACATACACCACAATTTTTTGCTGTTCATCTGTTGATAGGCGTCTAGGTTGTTTCCATAGCTTAGCTATTGTGAACTGAACTGCTATAAACATTGATGTAGCTGTCGCTATAGTATGCTGACTTTAACTCCTTTGGATATATACTAAGGAGTGAAATAACTGGGTCAAATGGTGGTTCCACTCCTAGTTTTCTAAGGAATCTGCATATTACTTTCCAGAGTGGTTGCACCAATTTGTGTTCCCACCAACAATGTATGAGTATATCCTTTTCCCCACATCTTTGCCAACATTTATTTTTACTTATGTTCTTGATAATTGCCATTCTGACAGGAGTGAGATGAAATCTCAGTGTAGTTTTAATTTGCATTTCTCTAATTACTAGAGATTTTGCACATTTTTTCATATGTTTGTTGACCATTTGTATTTCTTCTTCTGTGAAGTATCTGTGTAGTTCCTTTGCCTATTTATTGATTGGATCTTTTATTTGTTTGTTTTGTTCTTTCATTTTTTGGTGTTAAGTTTTTTGAGTTCTTTGTATATCCTGGAAATTGATGCCTTATCTGAGTTGAGGATGGCAAAGATTTTCTTCCATTCTATAGATGCTCTCTTTATGCTCTTGATTGTTTCCTTTGCTATAAAGAAGGTTTTCAGTTTGATAGTATCATATTTATTGATTCTTGATTTTACTTCTTGTACTTTAGGTGGCTTGTTGAGGAAGTTGATTCCTGCATTGACATGATGGATTGTTGAGCCTACATTTTCTTCTAGTAGGTGCAGGATTTCTGGTCTAATGCCTAGGTCCTTGGTCCACTTTGAGTTGAGTTTTGTGCAGGGTAACAGATAGGTTTTAAATTTCATTTTGTTACATATGAATTTCCAGTTTTCCCAGCACCATTATTGATGAGGCTATCTTTTTCTCCAATGTGTGTTATTGGCACCTTTTTCTAGTATGAGATACTCGTATTTATGTGGGTTTGTCCCTGTGTCTTCTGTTGTGCTCCATTGGTCTTCATGTCTGTTTTGGTGCTGATAACATGCTGTTTTGTTACTATAGTTTTGTAATATAATTTAAAATCTCATATTGTAATGCCCTGCTTCACTTTTCTCACTAAGCACTGCTTTGACTGTTCTGGGTCTCTTATTTTTTTTTAAATGAATTTCATGACTGATTTTTGTATTTCTATGAAGAATGTCATTGGGATTTTAATAGGAATTGCATTAAATTTGTGTAACGCTTTTGATTTTATGACCATTTTGACAATATTAATTCTGCCTATCCAAGAACATGGGAGATCTTTCCATCTTCTAAGATCTTCTTCAATTTTTTTTCTGTAGTGTTCTATAGTTTCCATTGTAAAGGTTTTTCACTTCTTTTGTTATATTAATTTCCAAGTATTTTATTTTTTTGAGACTTTTGTGAATGGAAAACTTTTCCTAATTTCTCTTTAAGATGATTCATCATTGGGGTATAGAAATACAGTTGATTTATGGGTATTAATTTTTATATCCTGCTATTTTGCTGAATTCATTCATGAGTTCTAGAAGTTTTCTGGTGAAGGTTTTCGGGTCTTCTAAATATAGGATCATGTCTTGGGCAAACAGAGAGAGTTTGGGTTCTTCTTTTCCTATCTGTATTCCTTTACTTTCTTCCATTTGACTATTTCCTCTGGCTAGAGTTTCCAGGATAAGGTTGAATAAAAGTGATGAAAGAAGGCATCCCTATCTTGTTCTAGTTTTTAGAGGGAATGTTTTCAGTTTTTCTCTGTTTAGAATGATGTTGGCCTTGGGTTTAGCATATATAGCTTTTACATTGTTGAGGTATGTTCTTACTATCCTTAGTTTTTCTACTCTTTTACAACATGAATTGATGCTATATTTTGTCAAATGCTTTTTCTGAATCTATTGAGATAATCATGTGATTCTTGTCTTTAAGTCTATTAATGTGATGAATTACATTTATTGATTTCCGTATGTTGAATCAACCTTGCATCCCTTGGATGAAACTTACTTGATCATGGTGACTATCTTTTTAATGTGCTCTTCTATGTGATTTGTCACTATTTTTTAAAAGAATTTTTGTATCTATGTTCATGAGGGATATCAGTCTGAAATTTTCTTTCTTTGGCGTGTCTTTGTATGGATTTAAAAAAAAAAAAATCAGGGTGATACTAGTTCCACAGAATGAGTTTGGAAGGGTTTCCTCATTTTCTATTTCATAGAATAATTTGAGGAGGATTGGTATTTGTGTTTTTTAAAGGTCTGGTGGGAATCTGAGAATCAATTCAGTCCTGGGCTTTTTTTTATTGGTAGGCTTTTGATGACATCTTCAATTTCATTACTCGAAATTGATGTGTTTACATTTTCTATATTCTCTTAGTTCAATTTGGGTAGGTCATATATCTCTAGAAATTTGTTGATAATTTCATGATTTTTTAATTTATTGGAGTATAAATTGAATGAGCTGTTTTTCTGATGGGTCATATTTTCCTCTTTGTTTTTGCTTATATTGTTTTGTTTTGCCAATATTAAAGATGTATTTTGGATGTGGTGGATGACATCTTTAAACTCTGGATTCTCATTTCTCTCTCTAAGGAATATTGATTCTTATTCTAGTATAAGTGCAGTTGATTTAGTTGCAATCAAACTTCAAACTCCATCCCTTCTCTGATGGGCTGCAAATTAAACTGGTTTTTATCTGTTCTCTGGTAACCTTGGAATCTGCCCCAAGCATGTGCAGTTCAGGGATCAGCTAAGAATATAGGCAGAGTTTTTACATAGATTTTGAGCTCCCTCTTTTTAAACTCTTCCCCCTAATTTTTCAGCATTGCTATTGTGTTAGTTAACCATGCCTCACTGTGACCAAAATACCTGACAAGAACAACTTAAAAGGAGGAAAAGTTTATTTTCACTCATGATCAGAGGTTCAGTCCATGGTGACTGAGTCCACTGCACTGGGTTTAAGGTGAGGTTGAACATCAGGACAGAAGAGTATGTTGGAGGAGCACTAATTACCTCATGGTGGCCAGGAAACAGAGAGAAAAAAAAGAGGGAATAATGACCCACCTTCCCTAGTCATACCCTGCCTGCTTACAGTTACCAACCAGTCAGTCCATTCAACTAGGATGGATTTTTTTATGTTACAGCTCTCATAATCTAATTATTTCACTTCTGAACTTTCCTGCACTAACACTGGAGATTTGTGGTACACTTCATATTCAAAACTTAGGGGGACACCTCATATCCAAACCATAACACTTTGAGGAGTATTGGTATAAGTTCTTCTTTGAAGGTCTTGTAGAACTGGGCTGAGAAATCTGCTGATATCTGTATTGGTTCTCCCCTACATGTAATATGATGCTTTTCTCTTATAGTCTTCAAAATACTATCTTTTTTTTTGTATGTTAGGCCTTTTCATTATAATGTGCCTTGGTGTGATCTGTTGTAATTTTGTTCATTCAGTGTTCTGTAAGCCTCTTGTATTTGATTTTCAATTTCATTCTTCAGGTTTGGGAAATTTTCTGATATTATTTCATTGAAAAGATTGTTTGACTGTTTTTCTTTTGCCTTTTTAAAGTTCCACATATAAGTGAGATCATATAATGATTATTTCCCTTACCATTATGTCTACCACATCTCTCCATGTTGTGGACAATGCCAGAATCTCTTCCGTTTTAGGAACTGAATAATATTACATTGTCCATACAATCATGCTCTACTTCATAATTTTTGGTCAATCTTGGGCCATATAAGTGACAGTGGTGCCATAAAATTATAATAATAATATAAGATTAATAATAAAAATGGTAACTAAGTATTAAATTATTAAATACTAATATAAATAATTAAAATTTTGTTTAAGATCTGTGTGTCACTTTTTATCTATTTATGTGTTGGTATACATTTCAATTGTTTTTATATGTTGGTTGTTTTAATAATGCTGCAATGATTGATCAAGGGAGTGCAGATCTCTTTAAAAGATGATTTCATCTCCTTTGGCTATATACTTAGAAGAGGGATTTCTATGTTATGTGATAGGTGTATTTTAAATTTATTTAGGAAACTTCATATGTTTTCCTAATAGCTCTACCTGTCTATATGCCCACCAACAGTAGTTCTAGAGTTCTCCTTTCCTTATCCTTGCCAACATTTGTCATCTCTTATTGTATCTACTTGATATACTTGTTAAAAATTCATTTACTGTATGCTTGCATTTATTTCTGAGGCCTCTATTTTGTCCATTCTGTGCATGTGTATGTTTTTATGCCAATACTATGTTGATTGATTGTTAGTAATAGTAATCATACCAGTTAGCGTTGTCATACAATTTTAAATCAGGAAATGCGATGCCTCCAACTTTGCTTTCCTTCATAAGGATGGTTTTGACTATTTGCATGTTTTTGTAGTTCCATATTAATTTTTGGATAGTTTTCTATATTTGTGAAGAATGTCACTGAAATTTTGATAGAGATCATATTAACTCTGTATTTTGCTCTGAGTAGTGTGGATACTTTTTAAACCATTAGTGATTCCAATTAAAGAACATGGAAAATCTTTCCATTTATTTGAGCCCTCTTTATTTTATTGATGTTTTATATTTTCCAGTGTATAAATCTTCTATCTTCTTGATTTAATTTATTCCAAAGTATTTTTTGGAGGGGAGATCCTATTATACATGTGTTGTTTTCTTGATGTCCTTTTCAGCTAGATAATTATTTATAGAAATACTACTGATTTTTTTATGCTGGTGTGTCCTGCAACTTTACTGAATTCATTAATTAACAGATAACAGATTTGTGGAATATTTGGAGTTTTCTATACAGAGGATCATGTCATCTAAAAATACAGATTTTTTTTCTTTCTCCATTTCTAATTTGGATGCCCAGTTCTCTGATGAAGCTAAGAAAAGTGTTGGATTTTCACTTTGTTCAGCATTTTTTTCTTAATGTATGGATGAGAATGATGACTTTAAGGTCCTTACATGCTGGACTGGAAACCAGAAATCTCTGAAATCTTTCAGTTTTAGAATGATATAAAATTTTATTTTATCTCACAGCAATTTCACTTCACTCATTTTGGAGAAACCCAGTAAAGTAAAAAGAAACTTAAAATCACACAGTAGCAAAACCAATATTAGAACTGAAGATTTGAACTTGTGCACAGTTATTTATCCTAACAAAGTGAGTACAGTGATAATGTTGATTCTTCTCACAAGGAAATCTAGGGAAAAATGAAATAATAAGCAATATGTGGTTAAGTAGAAAGCAGAGAGAATGTTCTGGAAGAAAAAGTTATCAAGAGGAAGACAGTTTGGAATAGTGAGAAAATACTTAAAAATACATGTATAATTTTCAGGGAATGGTGTACTGTGAGAATAAGAACATTTGTGTTTTTATAAGTCTTGAAATGAGCATAATGGAATAGCAATTACTGAGCAATAATTTCATGTAATTAACACATCTAAAAAATGTGTTAAGATGTCTTTCTTTTTATAAAACTTGCCTTTATTACATTTCTTATCTCTTGAATTCTTCTTCATTATATTGACTGAAATATGAACTGTCTCCTTCAATGAGACAGTCTTTGTGAAGGTAGGATCAGAATCAGCCACATAATTTGTGGGACCAGTGAAAAATAAAAATATAGGGTCCTTAATTTAAAAACTTACTAAGAATTTCAAGACGGAAACAGCAGAGCATTAAGGCAAGAGTAAGGTCCTTCTAAGCACCAGGGCCTCTGAGATTTTATAGGTCACATGCCCATGAAGCTGGCCCCAGCTACAATGCAGTAACTCAGTTTTGTGATCAGTTACTGACTCACTTTTTCACTTCTGAAACAAAGAATTGAATTAAGTTGTTTCTAAGATTCTCTACAATGCCAAGTTCATTTGCAATTTCTCAAAGACAGAGTAGTACTTACAAACTCATTTAGTACTCATCTGTAACTATCCTCCATCCCTCTAAGCCCCCAAAATACATACACGTGAAAACCATATATACACATTCAATGCCCAGACAGTGTAACCCCTTCACCACTAGATGGTTTGAATGACTGTCTCTCTCCATTATGTTTTCAGTGACAGATGAGAGCTAGAGAAAGGCCTTAAGGTTTCTTTTCACCACTTTGGGGAAAGTAAGAGCAAGAGTGAGACACTGAGAGCTCTTGGAAAAGTAAAGGAATGTTTAAAGTGGCCAATTCTTTGGCTAAAAACCTGGTTTGATCCTGGCAAGCACACATTCTGCATTATCTGACTATGCATTTTTATACAATTATTTGTGTTAATTTTGAATAAAAAAATGTCATTTCCATGGAAACCACTTTGTTGCATCAGGCTTTATTTAAGATAAACATCTTTAACATACTTTTCACAGTGGGTTTTCAACCTCTTCAATTTCATGGATAAAATGAAAACCAGAGCTACATCCTTCTTGTTAACTAGTGTTCTTAAAGCACCATAAAAATCACAAAGAGTGAAACTGAACAGCTCAAGTCCTTGGAATCAAATAAGAACATTCAGGGCTGCTAATAACCCCTTTTCTTCTTAAACATTTTTAGAAAAGACATTTTCATAAATCTCCTTGCCCCCCCCATTATTTTTAAGATTTATTTTTTATTTACTTACAGTAGTACTAGTGTGTGTTTGTTTGTAGTTGTTTCAGCAAGTGCATAGAGTTGTGTAACTATAAGATAAAAACAGTGCCATCATTCCCCTCTGTCCCTGTGCTTGCTCTTCCCTTTCCCAGGTCCTAGCAACCACTGACCTGTTCTCTATTCCTACAGTTATTTTTAAAAATGTCATTAAATAGCATCACACAGTATGTAATCTTTTGATTCTGGCTTCTTATGCTTAGCAAAATGTACTTGAGATTCATCTATGCCATTGAATTAATAATTTGTTCCATTTCATTGCTAAGTAATATTCAATTATACAGATATTTCACAGCTTATTTGCTTAAAAGTTAATAGTTTCATGTTTTACATTTAGTTATATGGTACATTTGGGGTTAATTTCTATATAAGAAATAAGATTTCAGTCAAGGTTTTGTTTTCATATGATGTCCTGTTGTTTCAGAACCATTTGTTAGAAAAATAGCTATGTTTTTCTCCATTGAATTGCTTTTACATATTTGTCAAAGTTTAATTGACCATATTTGCGTAGGTCTCTTTCTGGGCTCTGAGTTCCACTGATCTGTTTTTCTCCTTTCAGAAATATCGCAATATTTTTATTACTTTAGTTTTATAATTTTTAAAATCAGGTAATGTGAATTTTCAACTTTGTTCTTTTTCAAAATTATTTTATCTATTCTAAATCTTTTGCTTCTATATTTAAACTTTAGAATCAGCTTATCTAGATTTCCAGAAAATTATTATGGCATGTTGATTGGAGGTACATTGAATTTATATTTCATTCTGGTGACAAATGTCAATTTATTAGCAGTGAGCTTTTCCAACAATGACTATAGCATATATCTCCATTAATAGATCTTTTTACATCAATGTTTTATGATCTTCAGCAAACAGATCCTGAACATGTTAGGGTACACTGAGTGTATGCTTACACCTAAGGGAATTTTTTGTGTGGTTTTAATTTTACTTTCCATGGTCTATTGCAAGTATATAGAAACACAGTTGATTTTTTGCTTTGAACTTGTGTTCTGTGCCATTGCTAAACTATTTCTCTACTTTGTTCCACCTTCACATTAAATGTAGATGATAAATAAGCAAAGACATTTTTTTTTTAAATGGAACTTCAGAGTCCCCATACAGGGTATTCAAGTTTTTACACTAGCCTACACACCATGGTTTTTTTTAGAAGTATTCTTGCTTACTTTTCAGAGTTGTCAGGTAGTTCCTTTTTTGTATTTTTCCCAAATCTTTGTTTTAATCAGTGAAAGAGATCATCTTTAATAGGTGTACATCTATGGTAACATCAACGCTAAAGTACAAAATTAACACTCTATACTTAGAAGAAATGTCTCCATTCTTGTTTATAATGTAAAATATGTCAACTATAGTATGACCCTGTATCTTTGTTCATGGAGGCAAAGATCATGTCCATCATCCTATTAAATCTGAAAAATAGCTTTTGTTGTTATTTTGGGGGTCTAAAGGATTAACGTAGACATCCAGCTCTACCAAGTACTTCCAGGGGGCTACCAAACTATTCTAATCTCTGAGCATTTGATGTGTTCCCTGAGCTGATTTGGATATTAGGGATGCTTCAATAGATCAGTATTTGTCAACTGTGACCTGTTGCTGAGAATGTAGAGAATCAATGGATGTGTGTTCAGTTTATATGTAACACTCACTCAGGATTCATAAAATCTTAGTGTGATTGATAACTAAGACCATGAGTTTCTGTAGTGGATCACTCTTTCTGGCTCAACGTTCTTTGAGGGTTGAGACTTTGTCTTATTTATATTTTATTCCATCTCCAGGGCCTGGCATAGTACCTGAAACATTTTATAGTACATGCAGTGAAAGTTACATCTTTTATCTATAGCGCTCTTTCTTCTCTAGTCTCTGGGCTCTTCCTGCCTGCACAGAAGGTTTATTCTTGTCTGTCCTCGGCATAATTAAGGTTTTCTAGGGAAAGTAGACTCTGCCTCTGCAGCTGAAGGAAATATTTTTCCAAGATGAAGAATGAAGGGAGGTAAATCTGCCAGATTCATGGGTGAAGTATTAGTGGGTCCTTCGGCTTCACACCATATTCACCATTAAATTTTATTTGTAATAAAAACTTATTATAAAAATGAGCTCCATAATTTATACCTGTGAACTCCATCTAATAGTATGTGTCTATTTTTTAATGTTATATACCTCACTGAGGAAGAGAGGATATTCTATTAATTACTGAAGTCCCACCAGTTAGCACTGAAATATTTATTGAACATAAAAATAAAAGCAGGGGTTAGAAAATTGAGAAACAAGGAAGGACAGACAAAATCATCAACAAAAAAGAAAACTACAAATCAGTATCTCTCATGAATATACATGCAAAAGTATGCCACAAAATACTATTGTCAAATCCAATAAAATATAAAAAATATAAAAAATTATATATCATGATAAATTGGGATTTTTTCCAGAAATGTAAGGTTGATTTAACATAAAAAAAGATTTAATATTAGAGTAATAGTAATAAAAATCATAGTATTAGAGTAAGGATAAATACCAAATAATTATCTCAATATGTGCAGATTTTTTTTTTTTTTTTTGGTCAAAATGCAGTGCCTTTCATGGTAAAAATGCTCAACAAAATAGGAATATATAGGAATGCCCTTATTTTGATATAGGGCACCTATGAAAAATGCACAGCTAATATCATCCTTAATATTGAAAGACTGAATACCTTTTCCCTAAAGAAACAAGACAAAGGTGTTTGTTTCTGATACTTCTATTTATATTATACTTAAGATTAGTTAAGAAAGAATAAAAGACATCCAGATTGAAAAAGTAGAAGAAAACTACGTCAATTTGCAGATGAAATGATCTTGTTATAGTAACTCCTAAGGAATCCCCTATAAGTTTTTTAAGAGCTAGAAAATGAGTTCAGGAAGAGTTCAGGGTACAACATCAAAATACAAAATCAATAACATTTCTGTGCCCCAGCAATGAAAAAAATTTAAACAAAGTAAGAAAACATTTTTATTTCCAGTCACATCATAATTAATAAAATCATAATACAGTTTAAAAAGTAAGAAAATTTTACTTTGTAAACTGCAAAACATTATTGAAAGAAAAAATTTAAAACCTAAATAAATGAAAATTTTAAATTATGTTTTAAAAATCTACTTAAATTCTAAATAAATATTCATGGTTATGAAGATGGTCCCAAAATTCACATCTCAAGAGGTCTTAAAGTTTGAAAACTAACAAAGTTGAAGAGTTGAAACTTCTTGATTTCAAGACTTAACCAAAAAAGCTGTAACAATTAAGATATTGTATTACTAGCATAAAGATAGACATATAAGTTGATGAAATAGAGGACTAGAGGAAGAAATGAATCCCTTACACATTTGCAGTCAATTGTTTATTTTCTTATTTATTTGTTTATTTATTTATTTATTTTTGTTCTGGGGATTGAAACCAGAGGCGGTAAGCAACTCCAAGAGAACCTGTCTTTAAACAAAATATAAAAAAGGGCTGGGGATATGGCTCAGTAGTTAAATGCCCCTGAGTTCAATTCCCAGTACAAAAAAAAAGTGCAAATAGAAAATTCAATACACACCCACTAGCATGGTTATAAGAAAAAAATAATTAAGTAACTGTGGGCAAGAATCTAGAGAAATTGGAACTCTCATATACTGTTGGTGGGAGTATACATTAGTATGCCACTTCAGAAAATACCCTGCCAGTTCTGTAAATGTTAAGTTACAAGCAATCTACTCCTGGTTATGTAACCAAGAGGAATGAAAACATGTGTCCATATAGAAACTAGTATATGAATATTTATTATTGGCATTATTTATAATAGTTAAAAAGTCACAACTTCAAGTCCATCCATTGATGAATGTAACAAGTTTGGTATATCTATATAACAAAATATTATTTGGCAATGAGAAGGGATATAGTATTGATAAGAACTACATGAATTGATCTTAAAAAAAAAAACCATGCCAAGTGAAAGAAGATGATCACAAAACCACACATATGTATTATTGCATTATTTTAAGTGTCTGGAATAGACAACTCTATAGAGGTAAAAAGTGGATTGTGGAGAAATGGCAAATGACTAATGGTTATGAAGTTCTTTGTGTTTGTTTTTGTTTTGAAGTGAAGGAGTGTTCTAAAATTGATTATGGTAATGGTTACAAAACTCTAGAAATAGACTACAAATAATTGAATTATACACTCTACGGGTCAATTGAATGACATATGAATTATATCACAATAAAACTTTCTTTAAGAAGGAAAAGTAAAAATGAGGGGAAGAGTGGAAGAAATCTACATTTGTTTTCCTAAGTTTCCAGAAAAAAATCATCAGGTGAATTAAAACAACAGAGATTTATTCTTCCATAATTTCAAAATCAGCCCCAAGTCAGTTTTACTGGGCTGAAATTAAGGTGTCAGTGGGGCTGCACTCTCCAGAGGGTCTGGATGAAAATTTGCTCCTTGCCTCATCCAGCTTCTGTTGGGTGCTACCACCCCTTGGCTTGTGGCTGTATCACTCCAGCCTCTGTTTCTATGGTTACATTGCCTCTTTTTTGTGTGTGTCTTTCTGAAATCTCCCTGTGCTCAGAAGGGTACATGTGACCAGGATATTCATTTCATTTCAAAATCATTAACATAACCACATCTGTGAAGACCCTTTTTCCTTATTTTCAATGAAAAATTTAGGCAGATTTAATAAAGCTTATTTAACAAAGAACAATTAATGAATTAGACAGTACTCAGGACCAGAAGAGCTTCAGAAACCTCCACACAGCAATGTGAGTGGTGAGCCTTTATAGGCTGAATCTGAAACGAAGTGGAGATACTACTTGATTGACTACAGCTGTGTGTTTGCCTCATTGGCATTTGGTCTGATCACTTGGCTTCTTGTGACTGGCTGAAGTTTGTTTACAATTGGCTGAAGTTCAGTTATTTGTTACAAAATATACTCCTAATTTAGGTTTTGGTTTGTTTACTACTAAGATAGGTTGAAATTTGTTATTCTAAGAACTGAAAGTACAGAAACAGCATCAGTCTAATGGCCTCCTGCTTATTTAACACTTATAAAGTAGCATTTGCAATTTCCAGGGATTAGCACCTGATGTCTTTTTTTTTTCTTTTTTTTTTTATTGTAAACAAATGGGATACATGTTGACATGTTGTTTCTCTGTACATGGAGTAAAGGCATATCATTTGTGTAATCATAAATTTACATAGGGTAATGTTGTTTGATTAATTCTGTTATTTTTTCCCTTCCTCCCCACCCCTCCCACCCCTCCCACTCCTCTTTTCCCTCTATACAGTCCTTCCTTCCTCCATTCTTACCACCCTCCCTAACCCTAACCCTAAACCTAACCCTAACCCTAACACTAACCATCCCCCCCCCCCCGCACCTGATGTCTTTGAAGGTATTATTCAGCCTATCACAAACCCAAAAGTCCTGTTTTTAAAGTGTGTTCTTTACAAAAGATGTCTTTATGGGCCATGTCTATCATAGATTGTTTACATTTAGTAATAATTTTAGGGAAAAGGACCAAGTGACCTCTTAATCTCGTGAGTCTGCTCTCTGGAAACATTACTAGACTCCTTTCCTATATTTAATAACCAATGCAAGAATTTAAGAGATTACTACCTAATGAACCTTTCAAGTTTCAGGCTGTCCTAGACTTTGTCTCAACTTTGTGGTCAAGATGGTATGTATTTGTAACCAGCTGAGATGCTTCATTTTGGCTTGGTTCATCTAAGTAAGTGCTGATATTTCCTAGAAACCTTTTAGGGTCAGGAAATTTTTTTTTTCTTTTCATTTTATAAGTTCCTGTATAAACTGTGAATTGCTGTAAACACAAGAGATCATTTTATTGGACATGTTTTCCTCTGATAGTTCTCACTGTAGTACCTAATCATGAGTCCTGTGATATGACTCTAGACTTCTAGGGAAAAGGAAAATAATGTCCCATAAATTAACAACAGGGTATGAGGATGTACACTTCAAAATATAACCTCTAAGAGTTCAAAGGAAGAGAAATTTACGTAAACTATTTTAAATTTTTATTTAACTGTTTAGAGGGGGAAAAAATCTGGGACTCGGGTATATGAGATGAAGGCTATGAGCTGATTTTTGAGTTTTTTTTTTCTTCATTGAAGTGAAAGTATTTCTTCATGTGAATTCTTGAAGACAGTGCAGTTATTCTACAGCATTATGCAAACACATTCTCAGTGATTGTCTTCACGTTCAGCTTCTGAATAATTGAGCTCTTACTGCTTTACAGTCATCCTTAATATCTTCCCACAATTGGTATCACCCAACCTAATCTGAGTGATTTGGGGTTATTTTATAAAATCAAATCCATATTCAGAGGATGAATATTTGCTACAACTGAGACTATTCAAAAGAATTTGATCTGAATCTCAGTAATAAAATGGAACTCTGGGGCTAGGGTCATAGCTCAGTGGTAGACCACTTGCCCGGCATGTGTGAGGCACTGGTTTGAATCCTCAGCACTACATAAACATAAATAAAATAAAGGTATTGTGTCCATATACAACTTAAAAAATATTGTAAAAAATGGAGCTCTGACAAATTTTAAGTATTGACAACTTAACAAAAATAGGTCTATGGGCACCAAAGTTGAAGACTTAAACAGAACAGGGAGCATAGGTTTGGGTGTAAGTGTGCTAAAATAAAATAAATCACGTATCTTATTATCATACTTTGTATACTACAACTGAAAGGACAGAATATTTTATCTTTGATATTCCTAGTATAACTTCAGCCAAGAACAATTTTTTTTGAACAATTGTTATTTATTGGGACTTGTATAGGGTCTCGCAAATGAAAAAGAAACATTGATTTCATGGCAACTTACGTAGATGGAAGCAGAAAAAAATTATATAGTATGTCATGGAGCAATAAGTGGGAGAAAAATCAGGTCAGAGAGGAACAGCTTTGGGGTGGAGCAAATATTTGGATCAGCAGGCCAGGAAAGACTTACATGATGAGGTGATGTTTGAGCAGAGATCTGAAGAAGTAAGGAATCGAGCTTTGTGAATATGTGTAAGAGTGGCAAGGTTGGGTGTGTTGAAGAGAACTCCCCACTGGAAACAGCAGTTGCAAAGAAGCATGCTTGGTTGACATCATAAACTGTTGAGAGCAAATGTCACATCTCAAGAGACCGTTCAGGACAGTTTAAGAACTAAGTATAAACATACAAAAGAAGAAAAAAAAAACTGCTTTGTCCTGGAGCAAAATATCCTCTATTGGTGACAGCAAGGACACAACCTATGCTCTTTCCTTTTGAGTCTTCTGTTCTCCATCCTTTCCTGAGAGTTTGTACTTACATGCCCATCCTTTAGTTTTTCTGGTCTCAAACTATTTTAATAGAATAAATCTAATCATGCCATTCTTCATGTATGCCTGTGCTCTTGAGATGAGCTGTTCTGATGTAGTCATTGTGTTACTCAGCTTCTACCAGGGCATTAGAGTTAAAGCACACTGTTAAGGAGAGGCAGGCTTACGTAGAAAAGGAAAAAGTACTTTCTGAGCAGTACATTTCGTCGGAGATATCTTTGCTGAAATATGTTATCTATCTCAATATATTTTTTCCTCTTCTAAATAAATACTTTCTGTTAGGACTAGAGGGCTTCTTTGAAGGATGTTTTCTCAAGTGTTCTTAAATAGCAAAATGAAGACTTCTGAATAGCCTCAAGGAAGAACTTCCTCAAAATGAGGTCTGTATTTTACAAAAGAGTCGGAACCAAGTTGTAGAAATTAGAATTTAAAGGAACAGCAGAACTCCCGTGAGTTGCGTCCTCATTTTTCTCCTGGTAACATGCAGGCCCTGCAAGCCTGGGTGGAATGAGTGTGTTACATATGCTGAGTGTTTTCTGTGTGGCAGGTATTGTGCCGTACACGTCCATGTGTATGACGGCATTGTATCAGCTCTACAGTCCTTTGAAGTATTGTCAGGGATTTGTGTTAACTCTTTTATGTTTGCCTTCAAAGTCTTCTCTCCACTGTTCTTCACCTTCTTTGCTGCAAAAAGTCGACCTCTGCACCTTGGTTATCAGACTGCAGTTGAGAGGGAGGAAAGACAGGGCATGGCTTTTATCTCTCTATACCCTTCCATGTCATGCTTACAGTAGGACAGGGCTATGTTCCTCCACTGAAGGCCCCTTTCTATGGCTACAGCTATAACTGTCTGTGATCAGGTAACATCTTCCTTTCCTTCAGCTGACTTTGGGCTAAGAACAGGAAGCCTGGAGGAAAGCTTCCTGTATTGGGGTTTCTGGGATACTGCACCATTACTTATCAGTGTCCCTTACCCTGCCCACACTTTTGTTAACAGTAACTTTAATAAATCATTTTCATTTGCCTTATTTGGGGATTTTATTCATTCCTGCTAAGACTATAATGGATTCAATTTTAATTTCTCCATTTTATAGGGAAAACACTGATACTCAAAATGCTTGATGTGGGGCTGGGGATATAGCTCAGAGCTTGCTTAGCATGTGCAAGACCCTGGGTTAATTCCTAGCAAAAAAA
Organism: Sciurus vulgaris; assembly: GCF_902686455.1. Taxonomy (NCBI): domain Eukaryota; kingdom Metazoa; phylum Chordata; class Mammalia; order Rodentia; family Sciuridae; genus Sciurus; species Sciurus vulgaris. The sequence goes on from NC_136466.1 coordinate 143,615,992, forward strand.
AAAAAAAAAAACACCACCAAACAACAACAAAAAGTCCTTGATTTTGTTCAAAGTTACCCAACTAACTTGTCAGAGTCAGGACTTAAAACCAGCTCTATCGGACACTGAAAGTTTACTTGGTTATTTATGCATAGATATAGTAGTGGTACAATGGAAGAACTACAGCTTGAACCCAAGTTTGGAATTCCTTTCTGATTCTTTACACAAGGTTCTATTAAAGATATTGTGTGTGCGTGTGTGTGTGTGTGTGTGTGTGTGTGAGAGAGAGAGAGAGAGAGAGAGAGAGAGAGAGAGAGAGAGACTCTGTCATTGTCAAGTCTGCTTTGTTTTGTTTTTGTTGTTGTTGTTGCTTTTGAAAAAAAAATCATAAATTCTTTTCTTACCATGGAGTTCATTTAATGCCAGTTATGTCAAACTAGGAATCTCATTTTCAAGGAAAGTGGCTTAAAGACAATTATAAGAAACTGATATATTTTAAAATTAATTGTAATTGGGAATAAGGTACTTAAAAAGGCAGGGATGGTGTTTGCTTTAATAGGGCTTATTTAGAGGGAGAGACAGATATCAGTTGAATAGTCATTCAGATAAGCATAAAATTGTGACTATGGTTAATAAATGTAAGAGTGGTACCAGACTGTGAGTCTGGTTTAGTTTATCGGACAGATATCAGTTGAATAGTCATTCAAATAAGCATAAAATTGTGACTATGGTTAATAAATGTAAGAGTGGTACCAGACTGTGAGTCTTAGTTTAGTCATGGAAGACTATGATACTTCCTTTTAGAAAGTGGTGCTTCAACTGAGATTTGAAGGACAAGAAGATCCTGAGTGAGTGTATGTTTATCCCAAATGGAAGCTAAAATAAAGAAGCAGAACTGCTTAAAAATGTTTCTTGTTAGTGACTTAACTTACATCATCGTTCTTCTTTAATCACTGAGAGGGTCCAAATGAGATTCTTTGAGATAGTTTCTAGCTCTGCCATGAATTAGATGAAGCTGAGAGCCCCCATCACCTTGAATTCTGAGAGAGAATGAGATAACTCAGAGAACACAGGCTGCCATGGACTTTTATTGGCAATAGGGACTTTAGAGATAATCTGATTCACCCTCTGGATTTAACAGGGACAAAAACCAGGGCATTGTCATTGTACTCTGGGTAACTAGTGTGGTGTCAACAAAACATGTGAAGAGCCACCAGCTTCTCATACTTTTGGACTGGAGAGGAACTGTGTCTGGGAGGAATAATGAGTCTTTTGATAATGGAAATATAATTCTATTGCTCTTTATTGGGATATGAGAATTTTCTGGTTAGATTCTTTGTCTCTATGTATTGCCCTGGTTTTGTTTAAGGGTCTGTACAGGTTAATCTAATTAAGTGAATATACTGTTCATAGCATTCTTTACTATAGCATATACTTTACATTATTATATGTTAACACTTCCTTGGACCTTAAAAATTCTTAAATAGTATATGCTGGTAAGAACTTATATCATTTAAAATTGTTTCATAGTAAGATGTGGCAATGTTTTATAGCTCCTTTTATGAAACAGATTCCTTGATGTCAAGACCAAAGCAGCAAAAGAAAAGTAATCTTATCACAGCCTGAGAGAATGGACTAGTATCCTTATCTGTAACTCAGATTGGGGTTTTATACAAATAGGTGACTCACAAAGGAAAATTTTTCTCTTAGAAAACATCTAAAAAGTTTGTGACATAACCTGAGAGCCACATGCAGGCCAGTCGAACATAATTCCCTTCTGGAAGAAGTTTGTCTGATCAGTGTCAGGGCTTAATGGTGATGAGCAAAAAAATTGATTGAATGAAAGGAAGAATGGGATGGAAAATGCAGATAACAATAATAGGTGTTTCTTTTATTTTTGTTTTATTTATTTTATTTTATTTTTAGCAGTGCTGGGAACCCAAACTATGGGCTTTGCACATGTTAGGCTAAGTCTCTACCACTGAGTCACATCCCTAGCATAACTCAACTATTGGTGTTCCTATCATATATCTGGGACATTTTTTCTGTTCTTTAAGCATAATTCCATATTTGCAGTTTCAGTTCATATCTGGATAGAATGGCATCTGTATGTTTGGTAAGATAATTTTCCTCTGAGGTTTCCCAGATATCTCAGCTCATCTTGAGCTTTGGCAAAGCTTATTTGTCACTTCATCATGGATAAGTTCCTTTCTTAATAAAGCTGATGGAATATGTCTTTTGCCTATGGGATCTCTTAAAATATATTTGAGGTTAAAATACATTTTATTTATATATTACTTATATATACAGCATACAGAGTGAGTATCTCTAATACAAAACTCTGAAACCCAAAATGCTCTGAAATCTGAAACTTTTTGAGTGAAAACATAATGTCACAGTGAAAAATTCCACAGCTGACCTCATGTGATGGGTTGCACTCAAAATGCACAAAATTATCATAACTATTGTGTAAAATTACCTTCAAGTTATGTGTATAAGTTATTAATGAAACATAAATGAATTTCATAATTAGACTTGGGTCTCATCCCCAACATGTATTATTATGTATATTCAAATGTTTCAAAATACAAAACATTTCTTGTACCAAGCATTTTACATGAGGGATACTCTCTCCCTCTTTCTCTCCTTCTATGTGTAGCTATCTAATATATAGATGTAGATATAGATATGCATTATATTCCCTTGCATTTCATAATTGTATCATAGTTTTTGAATGTATGGAGCTAGAATTCCAAATGAAAAAGTGAAGGGAACCATAACCTGAATGGCTTTTAAATATAGCTCTTTGCAACTGGGAGAAATGTCTGAAAAGAACTGTAAAAATGATAAATGAATGCAGTCTCTCTGTCTTTGTAGACCTTGTTTTCTACTGTTTTTTTTTTTTCTTGACCTTGAGACAGTTTGCATTCTCTTATATGCAACTCTTTCCAGTAGATTGGAACTTTAGACTGCTTGCAGCCAGGCCTTAGCCCCTGAAGAGATATTAGAAGAAGAGTATAATGGGAGTTATGCTGGGAGCTGAGGTTGCTGAAGCAGAACAGGACACAATTGTCCAGTCTAGTTGCTCAGGGAATGAGGATGTCTGGATGGTGTAAGTTTAGCTTAATAGCTTTGGCAATGACCAAAGGCAGTGGTTAAAAATGACTTAGAGAGGGACAGAGTAGAGGGATTACTACTCTGGAGTTCACTTATAGTTCATTTGCTTATAATTCCATCCAATCGTCAACAAACTTGGGATCCCATTGTAGTTCTGGAGCTTATACAGCTCTTAAAAAGGTAATATAGGAAGGCCATTAACAAAATGCCTATGTCCCTGAGCAGCAGTGTTAGTGTGCTGTGAATATAATATAGAGCAGGCTATCTATTCTTAGATACTTTAGTGATAGATTTTCATGCCTTACTTCTTTCTTTTCCATAAGGAGTACTCTGTAACAAATAAGCCCTTAATATCTAGGGAAGAATTTTGACTGTAAAACTGTATGACTTTTCTTCACTATAAATATTTATATTTTAAGACACACTCCAAATTTTATAAAAAAAAAAAAAGATTTTAAAATAGCCAGGCCCTTAAAGAAATCTGTGTGAAGATAATGGGAACCAGGTCATAAGCCTAAAAAGAATTTCATATGTTTTATTTAGCATATCTTTCCTTTTTGCTGTGGTTTAATGGAAGTTCAATAAGGTGTTTGTATGATTGGCAGAGCAGTATATATAAGGAGACTCAATCTTCTATCTAATGATAATATTGCTATGGCAGGAGGTCTTAGATTTGTGTGTGTGTGTGTGTGTGTGTGTGTGTGTGTGTGTGTGTGTGGTGCTGGGGATTGAACTGAGGGCCTTGTGCATTTGATTTTTTTTAAATCTATCTATTTATTTAGTAAAAATATTGGTTACTCTAAAAGTTAGTTATGTTGATCAGAAGAAGGGCCCATTCATAGCCATGGACCAAAATCTTAGTTAAGAACCAGACAAATTAAAGGACCTGCTAGGGACCCTAAGAATAGCTAATACTGGGGAAAGTATTTTATTATTTAAGAAAATCCATCATCTCAATAAGGTGAAAATAACTTGGAAACACATGCATGCATAGGCTCACTAGCATTATCTTGATTTATAGGGAATTTGTCACGAAGTTGAGAATAGAATTTGCATACAGAACAATCTTGAGAACAGAATAGAAGCTCTATATTTTAATGATTTCTGTTTTGAGTGATTTCAGAATTAATTTCCAAAGATGTTCTAATGGTACTATTCCAAGGACTGCATCATAATTGTAGTGTGCTACAGAACACCAGTTTGAATTCCTAAATGTTTGTATCAAAGAAAGAATTTTTAATTTGTTTAAAAGAAAAGAGCACTGAAATCTGGTTATATTCATTTGAACCAGGTGAGTTTGTTCCTTCACCCATTTATTCTACAGACTTTTGTTGAGAGCAGACTATGTGCTAGGCTTGCAATAGGCAATTTTGATAAAAGTGCTACACTTTTCAGAAGGTGGTAGGAATTTTGACATTTAGGAAATAAACCTTCCTGGAAGAGAAGGCAAGGACAAGCCCATATGGAGAAATGCAGGCTCATCCAGAGACTTCTGACAAAAGTTCCATGGACCTTTGGGGATGTTTCTCCAGTTTGCTTATTTAAAATGTTCTTTTTGAATTTTAGCTCCTCCTTTACTTTATTTGCTAGGAGAGTTCTTTAATTTCTGTGTACAGACATTCATACACTGCCCAGAAAAAAGTGAACTGTTCATGTTTCAATAGAACTGTTCAGAGTTTTAATCCTTTTCTTCATCAAATAGGAGGTAGATAAAAATTTCTAAGATTTCTTCCAACTCTAAATGCTGTCTTGAGCTCCCATTTTTAGTTCCTTAATATTTACATATACATTTATTACAGGTCTCCATTTCCATGTAGCTCTTATTTACTTGCATCTGATTTGTCTCTTTCTCCAGGGTATCCAGTGTTTGGGCAAATATGGCTATGGCTTTAAATACAGATGGAAACTATGAGTTTTTGAATATCCAGGCCTTTACTTTGGTTTCTAATGTGCCTGTCCCAAGTTTCTAATAATAACATTCTCTGATCTTTCTGGTGGCAGTCAGGAGTTATGTGGGTGATGGAGTTGCTGTCTATAAAAGTAGTTTACTGAATTTTCACTGGGACTGGGAGAGATGGCTATTCTTGATGAGCAAAGAAATTGTAACATAATTAATTTTATTTGCTATTTTAATCCTCTTAATTAGTCATTGTCTTTTAATACTTTTTCAGGGCTTAGGATAAGAGGTCAGTGTAAATATTAAGTGTTTTTTTTTTTTTTCTCCAATCCATTTGCTCTAAGAACTTTATTAGAATAATGGAAATTTAGTGGCAGCTTGGAATAGCAGTGTATCTTTTTCTAGGTATGTGTGTGACCTTATTTTCATGCCAGATAGACAGTAGTGGCTATCTTATGGCTGACTTCTAGGAGCTTTAGCCTCCATTTTTCTTGGACAATAGTTTCTCTAACTGCAAAACATCTTCTGAAAGTCAATGTAATTGTTTACTAAATGTTCATTTTAGAATGAAAAAAATTTAGAGTTGGAAGAAATCTTAGAAATTTTGATCTACCTCCTATTTGGTGAAGAAAAGGATTAAATCTATGAACAGTTCTATTGAAAGCAAACATTATACCTCATGGAAAATATGCCATTTGTACAAGATCTAATTGTAACATTGAGCAGAAAAATATCTCCTGTGGTTTCCACTAATTTATTCTAGATGGTTTTCCACAACCAAATGGGATGTATATTTCTTTTGCACATTTACAAATTGTTATTAGGACCATAAAGCCTGCTTTCTCATAGAGAAACATTCTCAGTCAATTCATGTTTTCTGGTTCTGTTATTGTTCGTTTTTCATTTCAATTCTCAAAAATATTTTGAGGACCATTCTGTGCTCAACCTTGTACTCCCACTGAGCTTATAGAGGTGGGTAAGAAGGAATTAGACACTAAACTCAAAAACTTCAGATTATAATGGGAAAGATAAATAAATCAAACATAAAAGTTTAGCATGATTAGTATCAAATAAAAGTTTATACTAGATGCCATTTTAGTAGAGGCACCAAAGACATTTTTTTCTTAAAATATTACCTAAGTTGAGACTTGAAAGAAAAAAGATATTTAGATTCAACAACAACAAAGGCACAGAAATGTGAAGCACTATGACATGTTTTGTTGAAATATGGCAGGAGTGAAAATGGTTCATGGTCTAATGATGGATTTGGTAAACTATGAGCTGAATCCTTCGATGGTAATCCTTCAGTGGCTGAATGTAAAGGCCTGTAGTTAAGTCCAAAATATCATTTGCAATTGTGGGGAGTAGAAGAGATTTAGTTTAACATGATTCCCATGAGAGAAGAGTATTGGTTAGTTAATTACAAACTTATTTTCAACAGAACTAGTAAAAGCATAGTTTGAGTATATTTCTTCCCTGAGAAGAGAAAGAAGACTAGATGTCAACAGTGTTGTCAAAAGAAGTTTTCAACACATATGGAAACTTTTGAGTTTTTAAATATGTAAGAATCATAAAGATTCCTGTGTGCCTAATGAAGTTTGAACTGTATGCTGAATACTATGAGCAGTCATTGAAATACTCTAAATAGGGGAGCACCTTGATGACATTTGCATTTTAGTAAGATTACCTTGGCAGCAGGTAGAGGGAAAACATTAAAGCAAAACACACCTGGAATTCAGGAGGCCATGTGGGCTACTGAAATAATTCAGGATAAACTTTGGGGGGATAAACTTGATAAAGGTGAGGGCGAGGAAGAAAAAGAGAAAGGAAAGGAAGAAAGAAAGATATGGACAGCAGATAGATAGAATCTGGGGAGTTGTGTGTGTGTGTGTGTGTGTGTGTGAGTGTGTGTGTGTGTGTGTTTAAATTGTTGCCTGGGGCCCTCTCCCAAGATTCTGATACAGTGATATGGGCTGAAGCCTGGGCATTAGAATTTATTTCCAAGAGACTGAAATTCTACAGAAGAGTTTGAGAACAACTAATCTGTACACTTCATTAACTGAATAGGTAGTATTTTTTAACATCCTATGTATGTGACATCAATATGTGGACAAAATGTTATAGATGCATTCTAATCAAGTAGGAAAATTACTTCCTTGGATCAGGACATTAGTATTCTGTATTAATTATCTCATTGTGGATATTGTATCACATTATTTCATACAGTAAGTTTGTAGTTAACTAACTATGCCTTTTTTCTTAGGAACCATGTTAACTAGATCTTTTCTACTCCCCACATTTGCAACTAATAGTTTAGACTTTAATTCAGGTCTTTACATTCAATTCTATTTAATAGTACCTTCTTAGATTCAGCTCTCAGTTTACCATATCTTGATCCTTCTAATGTCATCAACCATAGATTTAGACCTGGCTTCTATGTCTTTAAGCAGGTTATTTAAAAAAGTTATTAATAGTTTAAGAACAATAATTATTGAGTTTCAACAGACTATAGTGTACTCTGCTAGACATTTCTCTGTGTGGGTGTGTATGGGTGGTTGTGAATGTGGGTTTGCATGCACTTGCAGAGTGGAGATGGGTGTTACAAAGGCATACTTTACCAGCTTTGAAGCTTGTAAGCATTTAGAGCTCAAATGAAATATGTTATTAAAAGGTTCTGGGAGGTCTAGTTGGATGAATTAATTTTCTTCTGTGAGTGATATAAAATTCCCAGGAAGTGACTCTCTCTGTAGAAAACTCTGATGCCTTTCCCACCACCTAATGACCACTAGATACTATCAGAATTCTTAACTTTTGATTTACAAAAATTCTCAAAGAGCCTTGTCCAATAGAAATAGTCCATTGTTAAGTATTTGATCAGTTAGACTTTTATGAGCTGTAATTTATAATAGGCCAAGGAAAAGGACCACTGATTTCCCTTTGGTAGTAGAAAAATGCTATTTAAGCCTCCAGATGAGTTGAATAATGCTGTTTTGTTTAAAGCATTTTGACTTCAACCTCAAGGGTCTGAAGATGTCAGAAGTCCAAATATCATCCAACAATAAAGCCCTTGTTACACTGACTGAGACATGAATGCCATTTTCTGAAAACTGATGGCAAGCCACAGATAAACTGTGATACTTACTAATACACTTTTACTGCCTTTTATTTTGGAGAACTCTACTAGGCAGAGGCCTTTGACCCAAGAGATTTTATTATAGACTTTCCTACAAAAGTGAATGTTTTCTGAGTTATAGACTTGAGCAAAAGAGGATTTGTTCTGTAGAATTAAAGACCTTTTTAAACCATAGCAAGATGAATAGGATTTCTTCTGTGAATAAAGAAGATCCATGGAAGTTCTAAAGACTTCCTTTGGAAAACAACTATTATGGAATTATAAAACTAATACAAATAGTCACCTTCAACCATGAAAGACAAAATTTTTATTAGGGCTGATCCTAATAAAACATTTTTAAAAAGATGAAGTGTTTCTTTTCTGGACCTGCTATCCCTGTTCAGTTCTGTGACCTTCTGGTATCTTTACTCCAGATGTCTTATGCCCTTAAGTGTGCCCTTGAACCATGGCCAGGGCTGCCCTTCCACCCCAACACGACTACCTGTCAAACCTAAACTTTTGAGTAGCATACCTCAGTCTGTCTTTTTTCAAGTAGCTTGTATTAAATCTTATTCTCTCAGCATCTTCATAGAAAGTTGTTTCATTATCCTATAAAAAATTCACATTAAGGGAAAATTTCTTTAATATCTTAAGTTTGTCCTGAGAGACAGTTCACAAAAGAGAACATGTAAATGTCCAATAAATACAGTTGGCCTTTTTACCCAAAGGTTTTATAACCTCGAATTCAACCAAACACTGGTCAAAAACATTTTGGAGAAAATTAGCTGTCTGTAATGAACAGCTGTAGTCATTATTCCCCCAACAAATGCAGTATAACAGGTATTTACATAGCATTTACATTGTATTAGGCTATCTAAGTAATCTGGACATGAGAGGGATAGGAAGGAAGGAAGGGAGGGACGGAGGGGAAGGAAGCCCAGCTAAACTAAATAGGATGATGTGCCTAAATGTAAGGGATTATAGCATTTGCAGATTTTAGTGTGGGTCCTTGAACCAACCACACCCCCAGGATACCTCGATATGACAATCTATGTTCCTAGGATATATCACTAGAAGGCCAGGAGTATGGAAGGGTAAATGACCATAACACAACATAACCCACCTACTTTTACCTTTTGACCTTGTTTAGTCCCCAAGAGCAATCTCCTCCTTGCACAAGGCTTTGCTGCTGCTGTTCTTTGAACTTTGCAGGCATGTTCCCCTGATGCCTCAAACATGTTATTTTCTATTATGTTGAGAGTGAAACCTTCCCTGACTATCCTATTTAAAATTCCACCATCTCATTCCAGATACTCCCCAGTTTTCCTCCCTGCTCTATTTTTCTCAAGGTATTTATCACCACTTGATATACTATTGATTGGCTAATTGATTGTCTTTCTACCACCACTAAACTTAAACTCTATCAGGACAAAGCTATTCTCTATTTTGATCATTTCTCTTATTCTTTATCTAGAATGGTACTGGGAAACTAACATTCCTGTTATGTTTGGATATGAGATGTCCCTAAAAAAACTCATGTGAGATAATGCATGAATGAGTAGAGCTGAAATGGTTAGATTAAGAAATCTATAACATTATTCATTGGATTGATCCATTTTAAGAATTAAACATATGAAAAATTTCCTCTACTGGGTGCAGTAGGATATGGTTTGAGGAAGTAGATCACTGGGGGTATGCATTCATTCAACATGCCTGCAAAGTTCAAAGAACAGCAGCAGCAAAGTCTTGTATAGGGAGGAGATTGAGCTTGAGGAGACTAATCAAGGGCAAAAGGTAAAAGTATGTGGGTTATTTTGTGTTATGGTCATTTACCCACCCCTCCCCCCATACCTCCTTTATCACAGGTACCCTGATCTCTCCAGCTGCATCCTGGCTGCCAGAAGTCAAGTGGTTTTCCTCCACCATGCCCTTCTGCCATGAAGTTCTGCCTGACCTTAGGCTTAGAGCAATGGTGTTGGTACACCATGGACTGAATCTCTGAAACTGTGAGTCCAAAATAAACCTGTTCTCTGCTAATTTGTTCTTGTCAGGAATTTTGGTCACAGCAATGCAGAGCTGATTAATACAATACCTTCAGTGTTTACTAAATCCTTAAGTAAACCCTTTTAGAAAAGAATCTGGAAATATTTACTCATACTAAAAATGTGTATACTTTTACTTAGCAATCATACTAGATTACAGTGGACTGCATACATTTTTACTGCTCCCCTCATTGAGGAGTGATTTTTTTCTTCATTTCCTTGAATCTAGGTAGGCTGATTGACCAATAAAATGTGGTTGAAAAGACACTGCTTGCTTTCAAGACCAGGCCTTAAGAGATTGGTAGTTCCCATTTCCTATCTTTTGAACACTTGCTTGTAAGACAAGCTGCCATATTGTGAAGAAGACTAAGTAGTCCACAGATAGGCCTAGGAATTAAAGTTCTTGGTTAACAGCCCTCTCTGAACCCCCAACCAACACCTGGTGACAACTTGCCAGCTATGTGAGTTCCTAGAAATGAAAGCCTCAGCCCCTTATGTACTACCCTAGGTGAAGCTGTATGAGTTATTCTTTTATTCATGAGATTTTAGGGAGGGGTATTTTTTATTTAACATTTGGGTGCCAGGACCATCACTTTTTATTATAAAAATAAGAACACCAGAACACAAGAACAGATGTGTATGAGGATGTTAATAGCAATGTTCTTTATGATTTAAAAAATGTAAGAAATAAAATAAACTGGAAATAACTTGAATGTTCATTATATACATTATGAATAAAAATATTGCATAGCTCTCTTTTTTATTTTTGCAGCTTTTTTGTGGATTTTTTTGTCTTTTAAAAATGAGTTAAGATGGAGGATTAGGAGAATTAGAGGAAGGGTGCCCTTCTCAGCAGTTCCTCAGCTCAGGGTTTTAAAAGTGTGAAGACTACTCCTCAGCAAGGTGGGTGACTAAGGGTATTCACCAAAATTCAACATTAGACAGCAAAATAATCATAAAGACACAGAGAGTCAGAAACTTTGAACTTAATTTAAGAGATAATACATTAGAGATGCATCAACTTGACAGATCAGTCCACTACTGAGGGAGGTAAAGGCAGAAAGAGAGGAAATTGCAACAGATATAATTGGCTTGGGGGAACCAGAGACTGATCTTAATGACCCAGAGACAGTGGAGGAAGTTGTTGAGTGAAAAGCAAATAAAGTCAAATCAACATAGGAGCTGAGAATCCAACTGAAATCAGCACGGTGAGATGGCAGGAACCACTTTCTAGTGAACTCAAGGTAGCAAGCACAGACTGGATATTGAATTCATAAAATAAGTTGCCAGCATGACCCAGTAGTTGCCTGTTGTGGGGTACAGAGTATATCCGGACAAGCATGATTGAAACATGTGCAGAGAGGACTGTGCCTAGGGTGATATAGGTTGGGGAACTGGGAGAGAGAGAGCTCTCTTTGGTGCTGACATCACACACAAGTATCAGGGAAGATGCCAGTAACACATCATAAAGGCACATCTGCACTCCAGATCTGATCCTGGGTAATTCACAGCCATGGAGATGGAATATGTGAAGTCTGTCAGAGTTTAGACTACCCACCCTAAAAATAGAAATTTCAGGCGGTCCCTGAGACCCAGACATCCAATAGAGATCAGCATCTCCCTAGAAACATCAGGGCAAGAACCAAATCTCAAATTTAGAACTCTCCTCCATTCATGCTATGAGAATACACCAGTTGTTAAGAGACCTCAATCTATCCTAACCTTTACTGAAAGATGGGAAGCTGAGCACTACCACAACTAATGTTGGCTATTGGCTACAAGGGCTAGCAGTTTGGGGAGAAACACAAAGATATGAGACTTAAAAAACCCCAGACCTTGACCCAAGGGTTAAAGAGTCCCCCAAAATAAGTAATAAAGAATGAAACATCAGCATAAGTGTTATGGTTTAGATATGTGGTATTCCCCAAAAGCTCACATGTGACAATGCAAGAAGGTTTAGAAGCAATGGATTATATCATTTAATTGATCCCCTGGTAAGGAGTGGTGACTGTAAGCAAGTAAGCTGTGGGAGGAGGCAGGCCGTTGGGGGCAGGCTTGCTTTTGGAGTTTATAGTTTATCAAGATGAGGAGAGTTTTTTTTCTCTCTCTCTCTCCCCTTCCTGGTGCCATGCTCCCAGATGCTTTTCTCTGCCACATATTTCTGTCATGTTCTGCCTCACCTCAGGCTCTGAGGGATGGAGTCAGTCATCTATGGACCGAGACCTCAGAAACCATGAGACCCAAAATAACATTTTCCTCCTCTAATTGTTCTTGTCAGGTTTTTTGATCACAGTGATGAAAAAGTTTTCTAAAACAATAAACAATGATGTTCAGTGAACTAAAAGAAGATCTAAGGAATGAATTAAGAGAGCAAAAGAGATGGAAAACCATTTAATAAAGAAATAGAGATATTGAAAAGAAACCAATAAGAACTCCTGGAAATGAAAGACATATAAATCAAATTAAAAATTCACTTGAAATATCACCAACAGAACAAGAAATTTTTAGAAACAAATGAGAATAGAGATAAAACATCTCAAACTCTCTGGGACAGCATGAAGGCTGTTCTAAGAGGAAGGTTTATAGCATTGACTGCCTATATAAAAACATAGCTGAGAATAAAAAGAAAATACCCAGAATCAGCCAGGCAAGGTGGCACATGCCTGTAATCCTAGTGGTTCGAGATGCTGACACAGGAGAATCTTCAGTTCAAGGCCAGCCTCGGCAATTTAATGAGGTCCTGAGCAACTTGGTGAGTCCCAAAAGAAAGAGAAAGAAAACTCACATTAACAAATTTAGAGATAACAAAGGAGATATCACCACAGACACATCTGAAATCCAGAGGATCATTAGAAGTTATTTTGAAAATTTATAGTACAATAAACTGGAAAATATAGAAGACATCAACAAATTCTAGACATATGACCGGCCCAAACTGAACCTAAACAGAACATCAAAAAATGAAATTGATCAACAATTAAAAGCTTTCCAACAATGAAAAACCCAGTGTAGATGATTCTCAGCTGAGTTCTACCAGACCTTCAACTAAGAATTAAATTATTACTTAAAATAAAAAGGGAGGGAACACTCCCCAATACATTCTATGAAGCCAGTATAACCCTGATACCAAAACCACACAAAGACATATCAAGGAAAGAAAACTGGAGACCAATATCTCTGATGAACATACATGCAAAGATCCTCAATAAAATATTAGCAAACTGCATTTAAAAAACTCACCAAGAAGATAGCATACCATAATCAAGTGGATTTCATCCCATGGATACAAGATTGCTTTAACATAGGCAAATCAATTAACGTAATTCACTACATAAATAGAATTAAGGACAAAAATTTCATGATCATCTCAATAGATAAAGAAAAAGCTTTTGATAATATTCAGCAACCATTCATGTTAAAAACATTCACGAAAATAGGTATAGAAGAAACTTACCTCAAAATCATAAAGGCTGTCTATGACAAACCCAAAGCCAACATCATACTGAATGGAGAAAAAAATGAAAGAATTTCCTCTAAAAACAGGAACAAGACAGGATTCCACTCACACCATGCCTATTCAATATAGTCCTTGAAACTATAGCTAGAACAGTTAGGCAAGAGAAGGAAGTTAAAGTGATAAAAATAGGAAAGGAAGAAGTCAAATTATCTCTGTTTTCCGTTGTCATGATCTAGAAGATCAAAAAATCTCCATCTGAAGACTTCTAGAATTGCTAAATAAATTCAGTAAAGTAGGATATAAGATCAATATTCATAAATTAATAACTTTTCTATATGCCAATAATGAACCTGCTGATAAAGAAATCAGGAAAACTATCTTATTCACAGTAGCATTAAACAAAAGAAAATACCTGGAAATTAATCTAACCAAGGAGGTGAAAGACCTCCACAATGAAAATTATGGAATACTGAAGAAAGAAATTGAAGAAGATCTTAGAAGATGGAAGACCTCCCAAGTTTTTAGATAAGCAGAAATATTTATGCTATCAAAAGTGTTGAACAGATTCAGTGCAATCCCCATCAAAATATCAATGACATTCTCACAGAATTAGAAAAAAAGCCCTAAAATTCATTGAGTAGAATAAAAGACCCAGAATAACCCAGACACTCTTGAATAAGAAGAGTGATGCCAGAGGCATCAAAAAATCTGATCTCAGATTATGCTACAGAGCCATAGTAACAAATCCAGCATGGCATTGGCACTAAAATAAACATGAAGACAAATAGAACAGAAGACACAGAGTTAAACCCACATTGTTACACTCATCTGATACCAAAGAAAGGTGCTAAAAACATACACTGGAGAAACAATAGCCTTTATAACAAATGGTGCTGGGAAAACTAAAGAGTTATTTGTAGAAAAATTACACGTAGATCCCTTTTACCTTGCACAAAAGTCAAATCAAAGTGGGTCAAAACTTAGGAATTAGATTAGAAACTTTGCAAATGCTAGAAGAAAACAGAGTCAACACTCCAAAATATTGACAAGGGACCCAATTTCTTTAATGAAATTCCAAAAAATGCAAGAAATAAAACCAAGAATCGGTTTAAGTTAAACTGATTAAAAAGTATCAAATTACAAAGCTTCTGCATAGTAAAGGAAATAATCATGAAGAGAGAATCTAGAGAATGGGAGAAAAATATTTGCCAGCTGCTTCTCTGACAGGAGATTAATATCCAGAATATATAAAAAGCTTTATAACAACAAACAAACAAACCAAAAATGCAGTCAGTAAAGGGCAAAAGAACTAAGCAGACATTTCTCAAAAGAGGAAACAAATGGTCAACACATGCATGAGAAAATATTTGACATTCACAGAAATCAGAGAAATGCAAATCAAAGCTACACAGACTTCAAGTCACTCCAATCAGAATGGTAGTTATCAAGAATATAAATAATACTAAATGCTGGTGAGGATGTAGGGGGAAAGGTACACTCATACATTGCTGGTGGGACTACAAATTAGTGCAGCCACTCTGGAAAGCAGTGTGGAGATTCCTCAAAAAACTTGGAATGGACCCACCATTTGACCCAGCTATCCCACTCCTCGGCCTATACCCAAAGGACTTAAAATCAGCATACTACAGAGATACAGCCACATCGACCTTCATAGCTGCTCAATTCACAATAGCCAGATTGTGGAACCACCCTAGATGTCCTTCAATTGATGAATGGATAAAGAAACTGTGGTATATATATACAATGGAATATTATTCAGCCATAAAGAATGACAAAATTATGGCATTTGCAGGCAAATGGATGAAATTGGAGAATATCATGCTAAGTGAGATAAGCCAATCTCAAAAAACCAAAGGACGAATGATATCGCTAATAAGTGGATGATGACGACACATAATGGGGGGAGGGACGGGTTAGTGTTAGGGTTAGAGTTAGGGTTAGGGAGGGCGGCAAGAATGAAGGAAGGAAGGACTGTATAGAGGGAAAAGAGGGGCGGGAGAGGTGGGGGGAAGGGGAAAAAACAGAATGAATCAAACATTACCCTATGTAAATTTATGATTACACAAATGGCATGCCTTTATGCCATGTACAAATAGAGAAACAACATATATCCCATTTATTTACAATAAAAAAAAGAAAAAAAAGATATATGCAACATGAAAAGATACAGAGAACATACTGATAGTTGAAAAAAGCAAGTTAAAGAGAAAAATGTTTACTCCAATTTTATGTTCACAAAAAGAAAACACTTTATGTAACCTTTACAAATATTTATATAGCATTAAACTATGAAGAATCTACATACCAAATTATTAACACTGATTTTGTCAAGAGAATAGGATTGAGGAGGAAATCTAGACACTTATCTTCCCCCACCTTGGAACACCTCTTCATTGGCTAAATTGTTACAACAAACAATTAATCCATGGTAAATTGACTACTCATCTCTGTGCCTCTGTTTTCTTATCAGTATGTGGAGATATGATGTAGGAAAGAACAATTATGTCTTTCAATGCCTACATAAAATGATGATAATATTTGCTTTATTATAGGAGTTTACAAAACGAAGAAATGTCTCACCATGCAGCAGCTAGATGGCACCACCACCCCTAACATTTCTCTTTCAATAATTCAACTCTAATTGCAGTGGGTATTGAATGTGCTGTTTCTTTGCTTCCATGATAGTGTTTACACGACTTGAGATTTATAAGAATTCAGCTATGCTGCTTTGAGACACTATGGATCTCTTCATAGAAGATTCATCATAGATAAACCAAAAGCCAACCTTTCATAGAGGACAGAATCACTGTAATGTAATCATCCTTTAGGTCTTAATTGACCTAATTTCATCAAAATCTCTTCCTGTACCCCAGAAAATATGCTGATAAGCCTAATTATTATCATATAATATGGTAAGGACAGAGGATCCCTAAATAAGCACAACCTCCTCAACATACCACATTTCTAAGTCAAAATCATAGATTTTAGTAATATCTGAACAGGGCAACTTCTGCATTTGACAACTAGGTACATGAAATTCCAAGAGGTTAAGTGATTTGTTCATGTTTACTCAAAAAGCAGCATATAATAGTTGCCAAACTTCCATTCCTTATTTTTTCCTTATTTTTCCACTGTACTGCTGCTGCTTTTTTTTTTTTCCTTCTAAATTCAGATTGACTGTCTTGAGCCTTACAACTAAATGAAATTTTGCAGTGTTGCTTCACATATACAAAAATCAAATAAACAGAATAACAGGCCTACCCACCCTGCACAGATCCAGCACTGCACTGTGGCTCCCCATCTACCAACATGTGGCAGCCTCCATCCTGGGACATCTCCACAGCCATCTTGGATTATCCCCAATGGTGCTACTGCTGCCATCTTTAGTTGGGTCAACTTCCACCTTGGGACAGCTGCAGGAAAGTAGAAGCTCATTATCAAAGTACCTACAGGTTAGCTGCTACTGCCACCACCAACTAGGGACATGGTTGCTTACATCTAGGGATAACAGCCAGGACCTGAAAGATCATCACCAAGGGCCCTGCAGGCTTGGTTACATTTGAGGTATCCCTGCTAGGTGTGCTAATAGCTACTATCTTACTGCAGAGGCAAGAGAGACTTGCAAGAGGTCAGTAGGTGGGAAAAGAATGTGAGGGCATCTTCATCCTGGCTCATCCAGCCAACCAGCCCAGCATCCACCCAGATCCCAGAGACAACTCAGGTAGCACTTGCTGAAACCTGACATCAGCCTGGTCCATAACTCCCTATTCCTGCACAATATGTTATACCTCTGGTTTGGCAATAAACAGGGTCCTCTGAGTCCTCAATCTCCAGTCTCCCAACCACCCTCTAGCCACTGACCCAGACCAGTGCCTGCAGCTACTTGACTTGCCCACAACTCTCAACACCTGGTCCTGATTTGCTCAGTACAAAACAGCTTTCCAAGACGGGCACTTAGGTCCCAGTGCTCAGCCCTCAAAGCCTCTAGGGAGAGAGGTTGCTGTCTGGGAAGTCAAAAGGGCAGGGGCAGGAGAGGTACAATTCAGAGACTAAATTATAGACCAGGACTTATGGGGTCCATAAGTGAGGGAAGGGGCTAAGACCAGGCTCCTGTGCCCATGAGCAGAACCCAAAGGAGTGTCCCAGAGTGCAGTCTTCCAGAGGGACTGGAAATTGCTTCTGGACCCTGCCTCCAGAAGCCTAATCCTCCTACCATGGTAACTTTCATCTTCCTGAGGGTGGAGATGCCAGCAAACTCCAGACAACCCCACCTATCAGAGGAGAAGGGAGGCAGAGCAGATATTGAACTCCAACAGAAACAAGTGCAAGTGTTCAATTTTCTTTCAAGACTCTATTTTTCTCCCTCTATTTTTTTTTCTTTTTCCATTTTCCACTTTCACATTCCCATCATCATTGAAATCAAGTACTTTTCATGCATCTGTCTACTGAGGACTGGGAGGCTTGAATAATGTATTACAGTTTTGTTATAGTTCTTTTATTACTCACTTTCTCTATTTCCTCTTATTTTTCTGTTTCCTCGGTCTATTTCTCCATTTTATCCTGCTAACAACCAACTTCTTTGATTCCTCTTTCACTCTTCCTATGAGCTAGTACCTCTATATTCTCACTGCTTACCTCATTAACATCACATCCCATACCTCTTCCCCATTCTCTCATAGTCCACCATTAGAAATTTTAGACCTCATTGCATCCCTATTGTTTATGTTGTAGACAATAATCCAACACATCATCTCTATTTATTACAACAATACTGTTAATACCTTAATAGGGGCTACTTGGTTTAAGGCTTATATTGTTTGCATTGAACTTCTCTGAATTTCATGTATCTAGTTGTCAAATGCAGAAGTTGCCTTGTTCAGAGATTACTGTTAATATTGATCTCCCCTTTACAGGCAAGGTACTGGAAACCTGCAAGGATACTATAAATCTACAGGATGGAAACTGTAATACCTCAGATCCACACAGTTAGAGGGGAATATATTTGAACAACATGAAAAAACAAGAGAAGAAAGCATCCCAAACAAACCAAGATGCTATGTTAATAGAATCCATTGACACCACAGTAGAAAAAATGTCAGAAAGGGAATTCAGAATATACATAATTAAAATAATCCATAAAATAAAGGATGATATTAGAGAGAAAGTCCAGGCAACAAAAGACTACTTCAATGAAGTGTTAAAAGAGAAAATGCAGGAAGCAAAAGATTATTTCAATAAAGAGATAGAGATTCTGAAAAAAAAAAAAAACACCTGAAATCCTTGAAATAAAGGAAACAATAAATCAAATTAAAAACTCAATAGAAAGCATCACAAACAGACTAGATCACTTGGAAGACAGAACCTCAGACATTGAAGACAAAATAATTAATCATGAAAATAAAGTTAACCACACAGAGAAAATGGTAAGAAACCATGAAAAGAAAATCCAAGGATTATGGGATAACATGAAAAGACAAATTTAAAAATTACTGGGTTTGAGGAAGGCACAGAGATACAAACCAAAGGAATGAACTATCTATCCAATGAAATAATATTAGAAAATTCCCCAATCCTCAAGAATGAAATGGAAAATCAAATACAAGAGGCTTGCAGGACACCAAATGTACAAATGTACAAAAGATCCACACCAAGGCACATTATAATGAAAATACCTAACATACAAAATAAAGATAGAATTTTAAAGGTTGTAAGAGAAAAAAATCAGGTTGCATTCAGTAATATATCAGTAGATTTCTCAACCCAGACCCTAAAATTAGAAGGGCCTGGAACAACATATTTCAAACTCTGAAAAAATGAATGCCAACCAAGAATCTTATACCCAGAAAAAATTACCTTCAGATTTGATGATGAAATAAAATCCTTCCATGATAAACAAAAGCTAAAAGAATTTACAAATAGGAAGCTAGCACTACAAAACATTCTCAGCAAAAATTCCATGAGGAAGACATGAAAAACAACAATGTAAGTCAGCAAAGGGAGGAACTACCCTAAACGAATAGCCAAATAAAGGAGAAACAAAGTCAAAGTAAAAACCAAAAATAAGCCAAAATGACCAGGAATACAAATCATATCTCAATAATAACCCTGAAAGTTAATGGCCCGAACTCATCAATCAAAAGATAGAGACTGGCAGATTGAATTAAAAAGAAAGACCAACAAGAGTTCAAGAGACTCATCTCATAGAAAAAGATACCCACAGACTAAAAGTGCAAAGATGGAAACAATCATACCACACACATACTATTGGACTCAGTCAAATAGTGGCGGTATCCATCCTCATATCAGATAAAGCAGACTTCAAGTCAAAATTAGTTAGAAGGGATAAAGAAGGACATTTTATACTGCTTAAGGGAAGCATAAATCAGCAAGACATAACAATCATAAATACTTATGCCCCAAACAATGGCTCATCCATGTATGTCAAACAAATCCTTCTCAATTCCAGTAACCAAATAGACCACAATGCAATAATACTAGGCGATTTTTACACACCTCTCTCACCATTGGACACATCTTGCAAACAAAAATTGAACAAGGAAACCACAGATTTCAATAACACAATGGATAATTTAGACTTAACAGACGTATATAGAATATTTCATCCATCAATGAGTGAATACACTTTCTTCTTAGCAGCACATGGATCCTTTTCTAAAATAGACCATATGTTATGCCACAAAGCTACTGTTAGCAAATACAAAAAGAGATACTAGCTTGTATTCTATCAGATCTTAATGGAATGAAATTAGAAATCAATGACAAAATAGAAAACAGAAACTACTCCAACACCTGGAGATTATATAATATGCTATTGAATGAAGCATGATAACAGAAGACATCAGGAGGGAAATAAAATTCTTAGAGGTAAATGAGAACAAAGATACATCATATCAAAATCTCTGGAACATTATGAAAGAAATACTAAGAGGAAAATTCATTGCATGGAGTGCATTTAATAAAAGAAGGAAAAATCAACAAATAAATGACCTAACATTACAGCTTGAAGTCATAGAAAAAGAAAAACAGATCAATGCCAAAAGTAGTAGAAGACAGGAAATAATTAAAATCAGAGCTGAAATCAATGAAATTGGAACAAAAGAAACAATAGAAAAAAATGACAAAAAAAGTTGGTTCTTTGAAAAAATAAACAAAATTGATAAGCCCTTAGCCACACTAACAAAGAGGAGAGAGAAAATTCAAATTACTAAACATCAGGATGAAAAAGGAAATATCACAACAGACAATATAGAAATACATGACGTAATTAGAAACTATTTTGAAAATCTATACTCCAACAAAATAGAAAATCTCAAAGACATCAACAGGTCTTAGAGACATATGATCCACCCAAACTGAATCTGGAGGACATATACAATTTAAATAGATTAATTTCAAGCAATGAAATAGAAGAAGTCATCAAAAGCCTAGCAACAAAGAAAAGTTGGGACCAGATGAATTTTCAGCCAAGTTCTACAAGACCTTCAAAGAAGATCTCATTCCAATACTCCTCAAAGTATTCCATGAAATAGAAGAGGAGGGAACCCTTCCAAACTCATTCTATGAAGCTAATATCACCCTGATACCAAAACCAGACAAAGACACATCGAGGAAAGAAAATTTCAGACCAATACCCCTAATGAACATAGATGCAAAAATTCTTAACAAATTTTAGCAAATCATATACAAAAACATATTAAAAACATAGTGCACCATGATCAAGTGGGGTTTATCCCAGGGATGCAAGGTTGGTTCAACATCGGGAAATCAATAAATGTAATTTACCACATCAACATTCTTAAAGTTAAGAATCATATGATTATTTCAATAGATGCAGAGAAAATGTTTGACAAAATACAACACCCTTTCATGCTCAAAACACCAGAAAAAATAGGGATAGTAGGAGCATACCTCAACATTGTAAGGGCTTTACGCTAAGCCCATGGTCAACATCATTCAAAATGGAGGAAATATTGAAAAGCATTCCCCCTAAAAACTGGAACAAGACAGAGATGCCCTATTTCAACACTTTTATTAAACATTGTCCTTGAAACTCTAGGTAGAGCAATCAGTCAGACCAAAGAAATTAAAAGAATACGAATAGGAAAAGAAGAACTCAAACTATCCCTATTTGCTAATGACATGATTCTAGATTTAGAGGGGCTGAAAAATTCCACCAGAAAACTTCTAGAACTCATAAAAGAATTCAGTAAAGTAGCAGGATATAAAATCAATGCTCATAAATCTAATGCATTTTTATTTATAAGTGATGAATCCTCTGAAAGAGAATTTAGGAAAACTACCCCATTCATAATAGCCTCCAAAAAAATAAAATAAAATACTTGGGAATCAATCTAACAAAAGAGGTGAAAGACCTCTACAATGAGAACTACAGAACATTAAAGAAAGAAATTACAGAAGACTTTAGAAGATGGAAACATCTCCCATCAGTCCAACTGATGTAGTCAGTTCTTGGACTGACTACATCCTCTACAACCAGAGAAATGAAAAGTTGTGCTCCATTTGTGTACAATGATTCAAAATGCATTGCTGTCATGTATAACCAAATAGAACAAAGAATAAAAAAAGAAAAAATTAATAAAAAATCAAAAACAGTAAATTAAAACAAAACAAAAATTACCCACAAGAGCTTATTTGAACCCCACAAACAGGATGAAATTTTAAATGTTTTCTTGCTCCCATATCACCATGAGCTCTAGAACAGGGTTATTTGAGTAACAGGGGGATCATGTGTATTCAGAACTCTGTTATTAAAGTTCTCCATTTTTTACAAGCAAGAAATGGAGTAATATTTTGCATGTCTTATAATATTTTGCATGTCTTACAATATTTTGCATGTCTTACAATAAAAAACCATGTGAGTAAAAACTTGGAGTTTTCTAAAACAATGTTATAAGAATCTAGTTCATTTTTGTCCTTATTTCTCTATCAAAGAAGTTAGTTTTTCTTCTTTTAAATTTAGGCCTCAGTTTTTTAGAAAAAAAGTTTTCCCCCAGTTTGAAAGATGCTAGAAGAGCATACTTAATGAGTACCTCCTTCCTCATATTTATTTTTGTTGATTTAAGTGAAAAAGTGTTGTCAGTTTGACATTCTCCATATCCACATAACAACAGTTATGAAAGGAGAGATACACCAATGTATTGCTAATTTGTTTTTTTTTTTTCTTTTTTCAAGTGTTTGGTTATTGAATCGTGAATTCCAAGCAGTTACTAAGATTTTAGAAATCTCTCCAAAAGACTTTAGCAGTTTTATTGGCCAACACATTATGCAGTAGTCATATTTTTCCCCTCCATTTTTTAAATCTCTTTCAAAATAAAATTTAAATATTAAGCAGTTTATATTTTTCTTATTTCAGTTTTATTTACAAACCTCTAGGTCCCTGTGTATTATGTCATGACTGCAAATTACTTAACCCAGATCTCTGAAATGAAGATGGTGAATAATTTTAGGAAATGACTCTGATAGTAACTTAATATTCCAGGGCTGCTATTTCTTGATCTGTTTGAAACCTTTAAAGTGAAGAAAGTAAATTGAAGGAAATTTATATGAGAGTAGTTTTATCTATGGTGTCTGTCGACAATAAAATATATAATGACAGAAAGCAACTATGAATTCAGTGACACTCCGTGCCTGAATTGCCATTAGTCACAAAAATACGTGCATATTTTAAAAATAGGAATACTTTTGTGATTAAAATATATGATTTGTTTAGGTGTCAGTTAGTGCATACATCTAGGAATTTAGATTCATTTTTTCTACAGCTTCCTCAAAATTGCAAGCTGGGAGTAATTGCCCTGGGGTGATAAAAATCCACAGTTTTAACAATTTATATATATGTTTTTGGGGAGGGAATTGAATGTGCTTTTTCAGAGAAAAAGAAGTCATCGTGAAAGTGTATTGTGGGTATTTTCTTTTTAAAAATTAAAAAAACATTTTTAAAATTTTTCCTTTTTATATATACATAACAGTATATATATACATAACAGTAGAGTGTATTTTGACATATTATACATACATGGAGTATAACTTATCCTAATTAGGATTCCATTCTTGTGGTTGTTCGTGATTTGGAGTTTCACTGGGCATGTATTCACATACGAATATAGAAAAGTTATGTCCAATTCTTTCTACTGTCTTTCCTAATCCCATTCTCCCTCCCTTCCCTCCATTTCCCTTTGTCTAGTTGCCATTCAAATGGCAAATTGGTGCAACCACTATGGAAAGCAGTATGGAGATTCCTCAGAAAACTTGGAGTGAAACCACCATTTGACCCAGTTATTTCACTCCTTGCTGTATACCCAAAGGACATAAAATCAGCATACTATAGTGACATGGCCACAAATTTAGAGCAGCTCAATCCCCAATAGCAAAGCTATGGAACAAACCTAGGTGCCTTTCAACAGATGAATGGATAAAGAAAATGTGGTATATATACAGTGTGGAATATTACTTAAGTCATAAAAAAGAATGAAATTATGGCATTTGCCAGTAAATGGTTAGAAGTGGAAACTATCATACTAAGTGAAACAAGCCAGTCCCATAAAACCAAAGGCCAGATATTTTCTCTGGTAGTGGATGCTAACACACAATAAGGAGTGGGGGAGGGAAGAATAGAAGTTCACTCAGTAACAATTTATATTAAGCAGCACCTGAAGTGCACTGAGAACCTAATATGTTCCAGGTACTATGCAAAACTGTGTTACACATTAACTAATTCTCACAACAGCCCTAACAGGTAGGTACTACTTTTGTCTACATTTTATCAATGCAGTGAGAAAAACCTGGGGGGGGGGGGGGGCGTTAAATCACTTTTTTGAGGTCACACAGCTAATAAGTGGCAGATTGGAGATCTGAGCCTTGGTTTGAAGAATTTCAGATACTAACGTGAATCACAATAATGAGTTTTTCCTCACCAAATTGAAATCTGTTTTTTTAGTTGAGGGATTAATATAATGTATTATACCCATAAACAATAATCCTGATTCTGATGCCTATATCAATCACACAATTAGAGCTAAAAAGATAGACCACCAATTTAATGCTTCTGGAAACTAAAATATTCTGTAATAGAAATACCGAGTCATATAATAAAATTGGAAAGGTCCTCAGAGATCATCCCAAACTGTTATGGGATGTAATTCTCAAGTAAAATAGGGAACCAATTGAGTGGCTTTAAAATTCAAATTCCCAGAATCCATTAAAGACCTACTGAATAGAGGTAGAGGAACCAGGGGGACATAGACAGGCATATTTTCAAAGATGACTTCAGGTGAGTTTACTGTATATCACTGATTAAGAACCACTGGTCTTTTTCCCCTTTTTAATTTTGTGTTTGAAGAACTTGAGTTACAGAAGGTAGAACAAAGCACTGTTACACTAGATCTAATGTTAAAGTTCCTATCATCAACACAAACATTATTTTTTCTTTTTTCAGACAGAAAAGACCTGTTAAATAACTTGCAGTCTAAATAGTGAACTAGGATTTAGGCAAAAAAATATAAACGACGACTCAGATGAGGTAGGGAAATGAGATGATTGATGGCAGAAAGAAAAGATAGTGGAGAGATACATCTCCAAGGTAGGCTTCAGAAAGGAGGTGGGACTTGAAAGAAGAGTAGAATGGAGGGAAGCAGAGAGGAGTGGGAAACTTCCCAGGCAGAAGTACTAGAATGAGAAAAAGGGAACTGAGAAGATGAAGAGAAGTGTGGGACCAATGAACAAGTCATTCTAGTCAAGATGGTGACAAGTAGACCAACTGGAGAAATGGGTGGGGACTGGATGGAGTGTGCTAGACTAAGATATTTGTACCTTTTCTGTAGGAAGTGGAAAGCTGTTGAAAGTTGTCATGGCTGGATAATGAATGAAAATGTCATTTAAATTCCAGTAGCTAAGTTTGTAGGGAGGAAATTGGATTCACCTGATGACTTTGGGTTCCCTTTCTGGAGGTAGAGGTGACTTGCACTAAGAGATGGAATGGTAGGTAGAAATTTCCTGAAACGAAGAACCACTGTTACTATTTCCACATATGCATTATGAGAGCAAATAACAAGGAGAGTCCTACTCAGGATCCTCACAGCTGTGCTTGGAACTGCTTTCTGAGGCAAAACTTCTAATATCTATTTTAAATAGATTAGTATTTTTTAAAATTCAAACAGCTTTGAAAAGACAGAATTCATTCTGAGGTTTTAAGATTTGCTCACTACTGCTTCTCCTCACTCTTGTCAAGGAAACTTATTTATCTTTCTGTGGACCTTAGAATTTTTCACATGGTGAAATCAATTCTGGCTCACAAAGAGAAGTAAAATAGAAGTCCATAGTAACTTTTCAGGAAATGTTTTCTTTCACTTTTGTGGAAATTCTAGAATTAAATGGTAATAATTATAGATCAGCATGCAATTGAAGGTAGTACTAACAGAGAGATCCTATGGACTTACACACAGTTTCCTTCAGAGGTAAGGTAAGTTGTACTCTTTTGCTGTTTACAAGAATTTTTCTTCAGTTTTTGAAGCTGACTATGATGTGTAATGGTTTGGGCTTCTTTGGGTTTATCTATTGTGGTTATGCCCACCTTCCTGAATCTGTAGGTTTATGTATTTTGCTGAAGTTTCTATTGCCTTCTTATTGGCATCTGTTAACTATGATTTTTCATTCAGTTTCAGATCATTCTGTTTCTTAGTATGATGACTGACTGACATCTGAAACATGAACATTCTGGATACTATGTTATGAGGCTCTAGATCATGTTTAGATTGTTTTGAGATGACTTTTTCTGACATCAAGAGAATGAGGGCTGCCACCTTTTTACTGCCAGATGGGGGTAGCAGTCCACTCAGGTACCTCTGTCTGGTGCCACTGATATCCAAGGCAGGGTACTTCTTGCTGCTACTTCTGGGAAGGAATGGGAGTTCCAGCTCCCAGCTGGTCTCCACAAACGTCTTTCTGCTTGGGAGAAGTAGGACACCTCCTTACTGCTCTCTGCCTGTCACTATTGACACCTCAGGAAGAGGAGGAATGGCCTTGTTTTTCTTGGAGAACTGCAGAAGTCCTGATTCTCCCTTGGGCTCTTCTGATTCCACTCCAGTGGGAAGGCAGAGGGTCAACTCATTACTTGTGGGTGGGGATAGAAGTCTGTACTCTCTATGCCTTACCCACAAACACCATGGGTGTTTGGAGATGTGGCTCATTGTTGCCCACGTTGTTGAGACTGAATATCTCTGATCCTTACTTGACTTCTCTGATACTACTATGGTGGAGGATGTTTGGTGCCTTATTACAGCCTGGGGAGGAGGGTCTCACCTGGCCTTTGCTGGTGACGGTTGTAGTGGAGGGTAGCTATGGTGTTTGGCTACACTTCAGTGGTTATTTTCTAGATGAGTTCTCTCTTATGCAGGGATTCACTGTAGTGTATTCATATATGTACTAAAGTGTGGCACTTTATACTATAGATCAGTGTTTCATATTCTCTTTTTTCATAGTTTGATTAAAGCAATATAATTTCTGCTCCCACATTTTGCTTACTGTCTAGGAGGTTCATAGATATCAGATATTACCCTGGTAAATAATACCTGTCCTAAGTATTTGTAAACTATGAACTGTGAAGCTGAAAAACCACCAAAAATGGGAAAAGACCAAGACTAGAAAATACAAGATTCAGGAATCTTTCTATGATTTAGGCTGAGCGATCCCTATAACTCAGCCCTACGAAAGTCCATTTGGTTAGCGTAGGTACAAAGAATGCAGTTCTTAAAAGTTTTACTAGCATTCCAACTAGTCTTCCATACTTCATTATTCATACTCTAATTTTTTATTTTTATTTTTTGACATTAAGAATTGAGACCCAGAGATACTTGACTACTGAACCACCTCCCCAGCCCTTTCTATTTTTTATTTGAAAACAGGGGCTTGCTAAGTTGCTGAGGCTGGCCTCAAACTTGCAATCCTGTCTCAGCCTCCCAAGCCACTGGGATTATGTGCCATCACGGATGGCTCATACTCTTGTTTTTTAATGCCATGTTTTCTTAGCACTCAGTAAATATTTTCTAATTTGTTTATTAACAGACAGCAGTTGAATGAATTTTCTAATCTTATTATGGTCATATCCATATTTTTTTGGAGACTAAAATTTGGCATTAAATGCAACCGTTATGTGGAAAAAAATGTGTATTAGCAAAGACTTGAGGTTTTCCCCTCTTGAACAAAAGATTGCGATAAAATGCTAGATGATTCTTACTGAGAAAAAGACTAGTAAAGGGGCTGTATATTGCCGTGTAATGAACTACCCCAAGAGTTGGCAGTTTAAACACCACAATTATATATCTCAGTTCTCTGCTTTGGCCATCTAAATGACTTTTTGCTGTTTTTTTCCTCGGACTGCATGCTTACAATCAAATGATGACTTGCCTGGGGTCAGAGGCCCAAGATGTCCTTCCTAATACTTTTGGCAGTTGATGCTGGCAGTCAGCTGGGGGGCCTTGGTTTTCTTCCACATGGCCTCTCATTCTACCTTTGGTAGGATGGACTCCTTCACAGCACAGTATTCTCAGGATTCCAGAAGAGAGAAAGGTGGAACTCTAAGGCTTCTTATCACCCACTCCCCATTCGAAGTTACCTGGTGTCACTCCTACAAATCCCAAGTCCAAGCTGAATTAAAGTGGGGGAGAAATAGATTCACAGTGGTAAGAAATACAGTCTTTCCATTGTGGGAAAGGACAGGTGAGATGAGAGGAATAGTTGTCACCATCTCTGCAAATGACCTACCATAGGAGACAGAGAAGTGAAATGCTGATGAGGAAGAATGGTAGGGTGAGCTGCTGACTCAGGGTCTTGTGTCCTGGACCAAACTCAAGGTGTGAGCAGCAGTCAAAGTAAAGAGTGTGAAGCAGTTGGCAGGGAGACCTTCTGTGATGACTTTAGACATCTCTAGAGACTGCTCATTTTGACTCAGCTAATGGATAGAACTGGACCTTTTCCCCTAGAGTTTTTCCCTTATTGCAAGCAAAGACTGAAATCAACAGGCGTCAGTTCAATCTAGATACATAATCAGCCTGGGACAAAAATATTTTCCCATGCTAAGCACCCCATGGACTTAAAAAATTCAAATATGAAATGAAGCAGTCTGCAAAAAATACCTATTATGCAAACATTTTGGCTGCTATGATAATGTTGTAAGCAAATGAAAAAATTGAAGACTCTAGAGTTTTGCAAAGTAAATGATCTCTCTGTTGCTTTAACTCAATGGATTAACAATATTAATTTAACAAACCAGTCCTAGGAGAGATACTGTGGATAGTGCTTGACAAAGGTGATGCTACATCATCCTATTGTTTGCTGGCTCAATTGTCCAGGTGAGACATTTATATCAGACATTCATTTCTGGAACATGAGCTGTGGGTAGAGATGTGCCTGTGTTGATAAGTCAGAGTATGTGCTGAATCAGCTATAACCAGGGAAGAGATGATGTAATCAATCACAGGGTGGCATCCCAACACTTACTGTTTATCCAGTCCTGTGCTTTATAATGCTGGATATTGAAGTTTCACCATTTGGGATCTCTGAGTTCTAGATATACAACCCTACACACACAGCAGTAAGAACAACATAGAAAATAAAAGTTACTAGAATGTCAGTGATTATTGAGAGATATCATCAAGAGCTACCATATTATTCAAGATGTATTTAATTCCTTTGATTAAAATATTTTTAGAATGTGGGCAACCCACAAGCCATTCTCATGGAAGGTAACCAGAGGTGGTACATGAGGCTGGTTTTTACAAATGTATAGAACAGCAAGGTCAGCTGAAGGATTTCAAGAGAGGATTCACCCCCAAAAGACTATTCTTTCTGACTCATTTTTTCTGTCTAAAGTTTTCCACTAAGGAATTCTTTCCCCCTTTTCCCCTATCCCTTTTCTTTTTTTACTAACATTGTTTTTTCTAAACTTTCTCCTTTAAAGTATATACACTTTTTGTGTGTTACTGTATTGGTTTCTTGAGGTAGTGGAAATCATATAGAATTTGATTTCAGACCCTGTCTTTTTACTAACTGTTTGATCATGGGGAAGTCACACTAAATCTCTTTGATTCATTGGGTTTTATAAGGATTAAATCTATAAAAATTGCACACACACATATATATACACATATATATATACACATATATATATACACATATATATATACACATATCTATCTGTATATAACTTAAAAGTATATAATATTCAATAATTATAGTATAGTCACAGGTATTACCAATATATCTGGAATTTGTAATCTACATATATAATCAAAGGGAAGGCTAAATTTCAGCTAAAAAGTTAATAAAAACAAAGATGTAATTTCCCCTGACCAAGGTTCACAGATCCTTCTGTGGATCTGCTTATGGATCCCGAGTTTAAAACCTCTGGAAAGAGCAACTAAAGAAAGTAATACATAGTATTCTTATTTTTAAAATTTTTGTGGTACTGAAGATCCAACCCAGGGCTTCACACATGCTAGATAAAGCACTGTATCGCTGGGCTACCTTTTTATTTTTTAAAAAATATTCTTAGTTGTAGATGGACACACACCTTTATTTTATTTATTTATTTTTATGTGGTGCTGAGGATCAAACCCAGTGCCTCACATGTGCCAGGCAAGTGCTCTACCACTGAGCCACAACCCCAGCTCTCTTCATGTTTTTTATTTTGAGACAGAGTCTTACTAAGTTGCCCACACTGGTTTCAAACTTGTCTTCCTTCTATCTTAACCTCTCACATAGCTGAGATTACAAGTGTACACCACACCATGCCCATGCTAATTTGCTTTTAGAAGAAAGCAACAAAACTAAAGTTTATTGAATATCAGTACTGTCTCTGTCTTTAAGTTCTGGAACATTTTATTTATTTTCTAATACATTAAAACATTTGACTGCTCTCCAACTGAACATATGGTCATAAATAGAGCTTTTCTTGATTCAAATCATGAGTATCATTTGTTTTATGGTAATATGCTCCGTGATGAAGTATGATGGTTGAGTTCCCTCTGTACTCATTTCTTCCAAAGTATCGTATCTCTTCATTTAACAGTGTCTGGTCTGAGTCTATAATTATGAAAAGAATTGGCTGATAAGTAGTTACATGAATCCACATGTCTCTCAGATATATCTATGTCTATATTTATATCTGCTATAGTTATTATAATAATAAATATGTCAGTTGACTTAAAGACAGATAATTTAGCTGTATACTCCCAGTCGGATTTATTCTAAGGCTAAAAATACACTTGAAGGACTAAGGCTGTAGCTCAGAGGCTTGCCTACCATGTGTGAGGCTCTGGGATTGTTCCTCAGCACCACATAAAAAATAAGCAAAATAGAACAAAGGCATTCTGTCCGTATTAAGACTACAAAAAATAAAAAAATACACTTTGAAAAATTTTTTGAATGTTTTTAGTAATCTTATTATAATAACATTAGTACTGTTATTTTTTTTTTAATTTAGTTATAGGTGGACACAATACCTTTATTTTATTTATTTATTTTTATGTGGTACTGAGAATCAAACCCAGTGCCTCACATGTGCTAGGCAAGTGTTCTACCACTGAGCTACAACAACAGCCTCTAGTACTGTTATTTTTAACCTATTGAATATGCATGTGCATATGTGTGTATAACATACAGTAGGAAATCACTAATAAATATGTTAATGTCATTACTAATTATATTTTCATTATAAGAGAAAGAAATAAAAACAGAAAACTGAAGAAGTAAAAGATTATCATAAATCTGAATTGGAAATAATGGTATGTGTTTTTTATTTTCTCTTGAAATACTAGTGGCATCTTGTTTCTTAGTTTATTGGTGATTAAATGCAGAAAATTAAATCATGGGAAAAGGATAGTCTACTCATTGCAACTATTGTTGAATTAGAGATATGGTATTTTGGTATTGGTGGGTCCAGGAACAAACTGACCCTTGTACTTCATCACTGAGGATATTACACTGAAACAAATGATACTCAGAATCATGATTCTAATTAAGAAAAGCTCCAGTTATGACCGTATCTTCTATTGGAGAACAATCAAATGTTTATGTCTTACAAAGCAAATAAAACATGTTTCAGCATTTAAACAAGTTCAGGTATGTCAAAATGTATTTATATGGCTTTCCTTATTCCCAGATGATACTAAAAAATGAGGAGTGGTTACTTTTGGAAATATTTCCAAATGTGAGCTAATGTTTCCTATTGATTTACACCATGTGATACTTTAAAGCATCTTGGTAAGGATAAACAAGTGCCAGGTTTGAGTTTGTAATTATAAAAGGAACTGACCTATAAGTAGTTATATGAATCCACGTGTCTCTGAGAATGTAGTGCTGCCTGAATAGGTCATTGCAAGATGATCAGTGCTGACTACATATACAGTTAATCTCCAGATGAGTTTGGAGTATGTTCTTTTCCCCATGGTGTCTTGCATATTGGAGACCACTGTGCTCATTTAATTAAATAGTTTTTAAATTCAATTCCCTCTCTTTATTTCTTCACTTTTAAAAAGTAGTAGCACTGTAGCTTGCTTTCAGATTTTAAACTTTTTTATTGAGTCACTAGAGTTAGCTCTCAATGGCATAGAGTAGTGCTAATTGAACTTATGTGAGGTACTCAGACATTGGTAGCTTTCTTTTTTTATATATTTATATATTTCATATTTATATATATTAACTTCCTTAATTATACTTTTTTGTTATCTGTTTTCTGGGGAGAATACAGAAGAATTGTAGAAGAATACATTGAATTGATTTATCACATTTTAAGGCAAACGAATGATCTTATTTTTCAAAATAGGAAATTCTTTATTGTATGTAATAATCATTTTTCTACTAAATGTCTGTATCACAGGTATTATTCAAGATACTGTAATAAGCAGGGGTGAATCATGCGGAGAGAATGCTCCTCCTCATCCTCTTGACCATTCCCGCCATTCTTCAATATTGTCTGAAATTCCTTACATAGTTGATAAACTTTCTCAGTTATTATCCATGTGTTTTAACAAGTTTTAAAAAATATGTTTACACCGAGTTGTTAAACTGTCATCTTAATGTTAGGAGAATCAGATTACTTCCCCTAGTCTCATTGAGGGAATAATCTTTTTTTTTTTTTTTAATGAGAGTTATAAAAAGAATTGTTGATTAATTCGGCACACTGGGTATGAGAAACGGACATTTGGACTAGAAGACAGATTAGGGTGGTGGATATCTAAGGAATGTAGGATAAGGGGGGAAAGTAGTAAAGAAAGGAAGATCCACTTGGGACTGCTTTTGTAACTGCTCCACAGACTCACTCTGTAGCCTATCTCAGCACCAGTTCTCTTGATATCTAATCCCTTTTTCACCCTCCCTCCCATCTCTCCCCTTGACCTTCCCTTTTTCTGAGGCTGTTCCTTATTTAGGACATATCAATCAGAATATCTTCACAATTTCATATCTACAAAACTGCCAGAATGACCTTTTAGAAACACAAACCAAATAATATCCCTTCCCTGCTTAAAACATTTTAATGTCTTCCCAATACACTTAGAATAAAAGTCAAATTCCATATCCAGTCAGCAAAGGTCTACTTGATTTGGCTCAGGTCTGTTCTATGACTCTATCTCCACCATTCTCCCCTTCTACTTTAAATGCACAACCATTCTCTCCATTATTTGGACATCTTGAGTATATTCCTGGCTCATGTAGTTTGAACTTGTTATATTTCCTCTGCCTGTTAACCTTTCACTAGACCTTTGTCACCCACAGCTATGTGAATCTCTAAGTATTTTTTTTTTAATTTATATTTTTATTATTTATCTTATCCCACTTGAACATAAGCCCCATGTGGGTAAAGATATATTCTGCCATATCCCCTGCTGTTCATTAAAAATGTGTTACATGAATAAATGGAGAACATTTTGATTTTGTTGCAGTTTACTTTTTTTTTTTTTTTTTTTTTTGAAGATTTGGGGGATGGAATCCAGGACCTTATTCATGCCAGACATCTGCTCTACCACTGAGGTACATTCCTAGCCTTTTATTTTGAGAGAGGGTCTCATCAAGTTGTCCAGACTGGCCTCAAACTTGTTATCCTCTTGTCTCAACTTCCAGAGTAGCTAGGATTACAAGTCATTTTATTTTAGAGGAACACTTTCTGTAAACAACACCTCATTTTATTTAGTATTTTCTTCATAAAAAGCTTTAAACATCCAAATGATATGCAGATATATGCACAAGCTGAAAAGCACAAGTCTTTTTATATTTAAGCTTCTTTAATTTTAAAGAATTTGAGGTGCTGAGTATCATGCAGCTCTCTTTTTCTTACAGTTCATATTGATGCTGAAAAGCAGAAAAAATATTCCTGTTCCTGGATGTGTTCCCTAGGACTTAATCAGTGTTAGTCAAAGAATGTTCTCTATTATTGAAGAATAAAATAGAAAATATAGATATCAGGTCAGCAGAATTGCTTACTATTTTATGTGATTTTTTATAAAATATTTTTTAGATGTTGATAGACCTTTATTTTATTCATTTATTTGTATGTGGTGCTTAGAATAGAACCCACTGTCTCATACATACTAGGCAAGTGCTCCACCACTGAGCCACAACCCCTGCCCCTATTTTAAGTGATTTTGTTCTTACTCTACCATTGTCACTCTTATCCTCACATTCTCTCACCAATTAGGAAATTCCTTAAGGATTAAAGTGGGATCTTGTATTTGGTTTATTGTTTGTTTGTTTTCTAGTAGTTTCTATCACATATCTGAAAGCTTTGTAAATAATAACATGTTTATTAAATAATAGTGATGAAAGTATTTCAGTTTTACATAAATCCTTACAATCTAGCAAGAAATAGTAGCACATCTTTTCTTACATAGCTCCATTGAAGTAGCAAGGCGAAAAAAAAAATCTTCCTTTTATAGACTGAAAGACTGAGATTGTAGAGTTTAACAGAGTTATTCAAGTTCATTCAGCTCGTAGTAGAAGAGTTGAGACTAGCAACCCTTTGGAGAGTGTCCTGTTCCTGGGAAGAGTTCATGATGACGCATTGTTAGTGATGATGCTGTTGCTTAAAAATTAAAATTAGTAAATGAGTCTGGGTATTAATGAAACAATGTTCATCCTTTGATAATGAAATGAAAACTTAAATTCAATACTGTGCTTGAAAAATAACTCACATGTAATCTTTTAGATGCCATTGAGTCCCCTGAATCGATATTGGCAATTAAGGTGGATGGTGGAAGAATAAATGGTTTCAATAGGCAGAGCCTTAAAATCTTATTGTCCTTTAAAGGCTTGTTTATAACCTGCTCCACATGCTATAGCATTGTTTCACCATGGAGAAGGCAGTAGTATCAATTTTGCTCTTTTAGCTCTTAGAGAATTTGACAAATGATTTACCTCCAATTTTTAAATTGACATCCCAAATTTTCTATTGCAAATGATGCACTTGTCATTGTATTATAAATATTGACATATTAATAAGAGTATTATATCATTTTAAAATGTGCCAATGGCATATAAATCCAGTTATCCACAGAAATGCAATCATCTGTTTAAAAACACTTGAATTAAGATCTTTTTAACAATCAGAAATTTTATGTCCTTTTCTTTGAGAAAGTTTCCATTTCATTTTTCTTTTAAAATTATAACAAATAGCTTTATGCTTTCATAAATCACTCGTTGCATACCTTTTCAAATTTTAAGAAATTAGTTTCCTGCAAGTAGTTAAAATGCATTGTCATTATAATAGTGTCATTTTACAATTGTTCAAAACAAGGATGTATTATGAATTTTCATAATTATTACCATAAAAAGAAAAATCATTTTTGCTATACTGTTATATTAATGAGATAGATGGGACTGGTCTTTTCCAATTTAATGTATCCAAGGATATTTTTTATTTCTATGATTAAACAGTACTTAGTATCAGTTTTATTTCTATTAATGCATAAATGCTAATAAATTTTATTCATACAAATAAGTACATGAAAATGGAATGGAAGAAGTTTTCTATAGCAGTGTTAAACAGTATGATGTTGTAGCACTATTCACTCAATTCTTTCATTTTTTTCCTGCAATAAATGCCAAAATTCACATAGTGAACTTTTCTCAAGATTAATTTTAATGATCTATCAGTTGACAAGTTTATTTTGGCCCTACAATTTCACTAAAAGCAAAGAATTTGAAACCATCTGATTTACAAAAGGTTTTGTTACCCAGCTGTTACAATAATTTGTTTTTGCAACACTGATGTTTATATTTGAAAATGTTTTTTTATTTGATTCCCCAAATGTTTTGACAGCATGGGTTGTAAACCATGATAAGATCTCCAGGTGGGTTAAAGTGTCTCATCTTTTATAAGGAGCAAGACGGAGATTATAAAATGTGATACAGGTAAATTCTGATGAATATCAGCTTTAGTAAAAAGAATGCTTGAAAATTGAAGACCTTGAAATGTAATTATCCTGGGCCAATTGTGGAGTTGAATGAAGCACCTGATAAAAAGGATCAAGAGGTGCATGATCGCAAGCTGCCACCATTTACATCTTCTTAATTATTATTAGTTGTCACACCTCAAAGGAAAACTACAAGGTTGACCAAATACAATGGCTTTTCATTGTTGTCTCAGAAAAGTGCTTGGAGAAAATAAAATGTGTCTCCAACTTTTATAATTTAGAGATATCTTACAGTTTGAACATAGAAATTCAGCATTTCCTGATGGCAAGCAGGTGTGAATTCTTGGTAAAGATGAATAGCATGAGGTGGACTAGTTTATTTCCTAGGAAAATTAGGAGATAGGCAACCTTCATTTGAGGTGATTTCTCACATCTTGCTTTAACATAAGTCTGTCTTTCTATTCTTCAATCCTTCAACTTTTGAGCTGCTGCAATGACGTGTCCACCACCCATTCTTGTGTTCCCTTGTTGCATTTTAATTTTAAGGGGAATTCCTGAAGAGCTCCAAACCTTCAAGACACAGAAGAATGAAAGACAGAAAAAAAAAGTGACAAGCAGTGAGAAATAATCCTTTGGAGTAAAAAATTACAGTATCAGTGATAAAGTGATAATGCTACCTACTTCTTTCTCGCATTGTCAGGTCTATTGGGCTGAGGAGGTTAAATGAAGGGCAATGTTAGTTCCTGTGTGTTGGGTTAGTGTTTATTCTCTAGGTCAAGTAGTATTTTTGTAAGCCAAATGACCTCCAACTGGTTTCCCAGACTGGGTTATTTAGATCAGATTTCACCTGATACAAATACTACATATCATTTGAAGCTGAAGTCCTTGACCAGATATTGACCTTCCAGGAAGTAGAGCCAAAAGATTAATGAATGGGTTTCTGAGAGCAATTTGGATTTTAGACTTGTGAACAAAGATAGTGGTAAGCAGGAAAAGGATTGTTTTATCTAAATCCAAATAAACAAAATGATAGGAGTAGACTGAATATAAATAGATGAAAGTTTTCTTTAGGGCAAAGATAAAGCACATAGCAAAAATAATCTTTATTTCTGATGATTATAGAGTTTAGTTGGTTTCATTGCCCTTGAGAATAAGGAAAATCTGTGTATTTTCATAGACATTGTATGCTGAATTTTATTTTTAATGGAATCTTGTACATCAGTTTAGACATAAACAGTATCTTGTCTGTTATTTTTTGATGTACAGAATGTGCTATAGTGGACACTATCCTATAATTTTCTTAATGGAGTCAGTTTTATGTTCATAAAGCTAACAATTCTTAATCGCTTTCTGGGAAAATGATAAGCTATTGTGTTCCATATCCCAAAGAAAGTTCTTCCAGCATAGCAAACTACAGTCATAATATATCTTTGAATCACTGACGAGAACATTTCTATATGATCTTGACATATTTTATGTCCTGCACAGTGTATGGGACAACCTCCTTAACTAAGGTCTTTAATCTATAGATCATAGAACTTCTGTAATAATGGGTTCTCAGTCTATTTTTCATTTATTTTTGCTTCAGAATTCTTTTTGATTGGTGCATTACAATTATACATAGTAGTAGGAGTCATTATCCCTATTTATACATGCACATAATATAATTTGATCAATCTCATTTCCTAGTACTTTCCCTTTCCCTTTTCCCTTCCTCTCCCTATCTGCTTG
Source organism: Sciurus vulgaris (assembly GCF_902686455.1). Classification (NCBI taxonomy): domain Eukaryota; kingdom Metazoa; phylum Chordata; class Mammalia; order Rodentia; family Sciuridae; genus Sciurus; species Sciurus vulgaris. The sequence continues at coordinate 143,653,787 of NC_136466.1, forward strand.
CTCCACTCTACTGGTCTTTCTGTTATTATTGTTATTATTATTTAAATTAGTGCATTATAATTACATAAAAAAGTGGAATTAATTGTTATACATTGACATAGTATAATTTTGTGGATTTAATTTTCTAGTTACTTCTCTGTTATGGTTTGGTATGTGGTGTCCCCAAAAGCTCATGTGTAAGACAAAGCAAGAACATTCAGAAGTGAAATGATTGGGTTACAAAGAGCCTTAACCTAATCAGTAGATTAATTCACTGATATGGATTAACTGGGCAGTAACTATAGGCAGGTAGGGTGTGACTGGAGGGGTAGGTCACTAGTGGGGGTACCTTTGAGGTTTATATTTTGTCTGTGGTGAGTGGAGCTCTCTCTGTTTCCAGTTGCCATGTCTTGAGCTGCTTTCATCTGCCATGCCCTTCTGCCATGATGTTCTGCTTCACCTCCAGCCCAGAGCTATAAAGTTGGCTGACCATGACTGACCCTCTGAAACCATGAGCCAAAGTAAACTTCCTCCTCTACATTGTTCTTGGGAGATCTTTTGGTCACAGTAACGCAAAAACTGACTAAAACATTCCCCATACCCTACTCTCCTCCCTTTCTCTTAATCCTCTTCTTCTATTGGTCTCCATTTTTCATGAGATCCCATTTTTATTTCTTTTTCTCTCTCTAGCTTCTACATATGAGAGAAAACATTTGATCCTTATCTTTTTTGGGGGATACTAGGGATTGAACTCAGGGTCACTCAAACCCTGAGCTACATCCCCAGCTCTATTTTTGTATTTTATTTAGAGACAGGGTCACTGAGTTGCTTAGTGTCTCACCATTGCTGAGTCTGGCTTTGAACTTGTAATCCTCCTTTCTCAGTCTCCTGAGCCACTGGGATTACAGGCGTGCACCACAACGCCCAGCTTGACCCTTATGTTTTTGATTCTAGCTCATTTCACATAGCATAATGTTCTCTAGTTTCATCCATTTACCAGCAAAAGACATAATTTCATTCTTCTTTATGACTGAGTAAAACTCTGTTGTGTATATATACCTCATTTTCTTTATGTTTTCCTCTGTTGATGACCATGTCCTTCCTGGCTAAAGTGTGAAATCGAAGAACTTTTTAAGCTCTAGTTTACCAGATTTGAGGTGTCCTTTCCTTGTGGGGAAGCTTTTTGATTTGATAGGCAGTTGCATATTTATTTGCTTGAGAATCCAGTCATTTCCCGTCTTTAACTTTTCCACCTAGACTTCCCCCAACTTATTGTTAGGAATTTGAATACATTTGACATGGCCATACCTCTAGGTCTCTTCAATATGGCTATGCAAGTAATACTGAAATCCTTAACCTTGGGAATCAGATATCAGTAAGAGCCTCCTGAGGTCACCTCAAACCAAAGTAGACTACCTCTCATATTCTGCACCCAGATCATATCTTGGTGGTATATTTTGACTTCCTTTACTTCCTTAATTCTTCTTGAAGTTTGACACCAATTTGATGCCACCACCATAGCAATTCACTAGGTTCACATCTCTGTGTTTTGGGAACAAGGGTGTTCATTGCTGTATTTGAACATGATTCAGATACATTTTTTTCTTTTTCTCCTCAGGCAATCCTGGAAATCTTTTCTGCGTATGTTTGAGGAGATCATGACAAGACAGTACAAGCTGTGGTTTTCATGATGAATTTACTGCTTTTTCATTAAATGGTAATAAAAAATGAAGTCTCATAGTTCTCATCTGTGCAGTTTTTGGTGCAGCTTTTGGTGTTTCCTGTTTTGTAGCCTGGTGTGAATTTCCTATGTTAGCAGGCATTTCATCTTTTTCCCCACTGTCCTGCTATTTTTTAAGCACAAGAAGGTCGAATTCACAATGGTGTTTTAAATCATATCAGTTATTTACTTCTTAAGTACTTGGTTGGGGGACACAAAATGCAAGTGTTAAAGAACCTCAGAGTTGGGAAATGCCACTGTCATCATCCTTTTATTCATTCAGTGTATATTTATGAAGCCTTCCGTGGAGGCATAATGCTAGACTGGATGACAGATCCAGTTATTTCAAATATTTTATCTTGAGAAAAGGCAAAATGTTTCAAAGAAAATATGCAAGAAGGCACTTGGATTTACTTGAGGCTTTTAGTTGTTTTGGAGAAATGACCAAATTGATACATATGGGGACTGAATAGATCATTAAAGGACAGTTATTAAACAGCTATAAAAATTATTCTATTAACATCTTCGCAAGTCTTTCTCTGAGCAGCCTGGTTTATATTTGCAAATGGAAAAAGCAATAGTAGTTGGCCTGATTCATTTCCATAGGAATGGTATATGATCTAGAATTCAACCCTTGGTTCCTTGGTTCTTCACTTGATTGCCTGTTTCTCCTGCCTCTTTAGGATATGATGTGTAGGACTGGATTTTTTTTTAAATAAAGGGATATATTCAGGAAATTGCTGATTTTTCATGGTAACATCAGAATTTAGTGGAAGAGATGATATGAAAGAAAGAATTTAAATCATTTATTAATTTTTACAATTATATACATATATAGTCATAAATCTTCACTAATATACTTTTTAGGCTAATATTAATATATACCTGCTACACATATTAAATTATTACTTGGGGGTTATCTTTCACAAATATCTGAGGTATAAATATATTCTGGATAATACCCATATGCAGATTATAATAGGGGTTTTTCAAGATGGCGGCCTAGAGGGTGGCTGCATTTCGTGTTGCTCCAGGACTCAGGATTCAAGAGAGGAGATATTGAGACGCTTGGGACCAACTCAAAGTAGCCGGGTGACTCTCACCCCCTGGGGGGGCATCCCGGATGGGACGGGGGTCCCGGAACGCAGGAAACTTTGTGAAGTAGAACTGCCGGCAAGACGCCCCTCCCCCCGCTGGAGCAGTGAACTCGGACAGCTGGGAGCGCCGTAGAGGAGGCCGCTCGGCACAGCGCTGGGACTCGGAGCAGCCACTGGGGCTCCGGCGGCTGCCCGGGGGAGGAGTGGCGGGGAGAACTGTGTGGACTCAGGACACCGGGGCCTGCCCTGAGGAGGAGGAGAGGAGCGTGGCCACTTGGATTCAGAGAGACTGCACCAGAGCTGCAGGCGGTTGCCAGAGGAGAAGCTGCGCGGCGAGCTGTTTGGAATCAGAACGACGCTTCTGAACACCGGGGCCTGCCCTGAGGACAAGGAGGAAGAGGAGCGGCCGCTTGGATTCGGGGCCTGCCCGGAGGAGTAGGAGAAGGAGGAGAAGGAGCGCGGCGGGTCCTTTGGACTCCCAGTGACTGCATTAGCGCTCCAGGCGGCTGCTCAGAGGAGAAGGCGAGTGGTGAGTTGTTTGGTCTTAAAGTGACAGCTCCTGAACACAGGGGGGCTGCCTGGAGGAGAAGCGTGGTGGGACGCTTGGTCTTGAGTGGCCACACCAGAGCTCCGGGCGGTGCCCAGAGGACCCGTGCAGCGGGTCACGTGGATTCAGAGCCACTCAGAGGGACTGCTCCTGAACACCCGGGGGGTTATCTGGAGAAGGAGGAGGAACGGGGAGGGTCACTTCGACTCGGAGTGATTGATTGCCCCGGGCTACGGGTGGTTGGTGGGAGGAGGAGGCACGAAGTGAGTTTCTTGGACTCCTAGTGACCGCACCGGCATACTGGGTGGCTGTCTGGAGGAAGAGGCCTGTGGCGGGTCTCTGGGACTCAGAGCGATTGTTCAGGGCCACAGGTGGCTGCTCAGAGGAGGGGCCACGCAGCCAGGCGATTAGGTGCAGAACAGGGTCCCAGGATCTAGGAGGCTTCTGGGTGGAAGAGCCGCACAGAGACAGGCTTAGGGCGGAGCGAAGGTTCCAGGCCTGTGGGCAAATTCTCTGAGGAGGGGCAGCCTAAGGAGATTCATCTGCGAACGGTGAGGCTCCCAGGCCCAGGAGGTAGGGCCGGGCCCCTGGAAACTTTGCAGAGGAAGGCAGCCCAGCCCAGGCAGTAGCTGTAAATTGAGGGGAACCTCTAGGAGGAAACTGACCAGCGAGACCTCCCCACTGGGTGAGTCTTCCCTGCCTGGTGAGGTTTCCCCACAAGGACGGTAAAACCAGAGACACAGGCCCAAACAGGCCTTGCCTCAGCCCACAGCCTAGGTCCCCTTTGGATGACCATTGGTCAACAAGTGGAGGCACCTCTGCCCACTAGCAGGGAATATACCCCACCTGAAGGCCACCACTCCTAGAGAGGCAGCTTCCTTGTGGAGCACCGCATTATCAACTTCCTCCAAGACTTCAGCCTACTGAAGGCTAAGAGGGGATATATATAGAAATCTTCAGGGACATTGTAAATCAACAGAGGAAATCTGCAATATCTCAGCGGTCCACTGATATCTGAACAATATGAGAAAACAAGGAAAGAAAATGCTGCAAACAGATTATAATAAAGTATAGATTCTACATTAGTTTTTCCTCATATTTGGTGACTTTTAATTATTCTTTTCATTTCTGCTGCCATGAAAACAAGAAAGGGTTTAGAATGCTATTTATAATGTGTCAAAGCTGTGCTGAATGGCTTGCATTCACCCCTCTAGATCTGTCTCTTCCCATCCATACCTGCTCCTCCCTGCTCTTGGCTCCTTGCTCTTGACACGTATAGACAAATCAAAAGACTGATTTTTCTAGTTTCTGGATGATTGTGACAAATGGAGATTTGGCTGGATTTTAGTACACTCTCCTTAAATTTACTTTGGGGGGCTGTGACCCTCTTTCACAGGTAACATCTACCATAATAGAGTCCCTCCTGGGTTCTGGTTATCTCAACCCTCCTCCTTTGTGTTTAGGAGTACTAGCAGAACCTCTAATATTAAGAGCTTCAAATCACCCCTCCTCTCACATCTTTCCACACCTTTGTTTATAGTCTCTTTGTAAATAAATCATCCTCAAACAATCCTGCTCTAAGTATGCCATCAATTTCTTGTAGTGACCTTGATTTATTAAAAAAAAAAAAATGATAAAAAGCTTAGGGTGTCATGTAGTTGTGAGTGACTTTAATTTGTTAACAGTGAAGGAATTGATGGTGTGGGATAAAGAATAAAAATTTCTGGTTGCATCCAGATTTCTTTTGAAAATTTTTATTAAAGCCCCTAGAACAACCACATTTTCTATTTTCTTTCTGTCCTATAAACCTTACATTTGCTTAATGTTGTACATAGCTCAAAATTTTGGTGAAGGTAAATTTACTAGTGTACAAACTGGTGAACAAAAGCAGTTTAGATTTTTGCCCCATGGGTGAGATAGAATCGTTATTCCAAAGGTTCTATACCAGTTTCTTCCAACTGGCCCTGAGATGATCCTTAATTATCCATAGAAACCCTGCTGATGGATTTTCTGAGGATGACTAATAATTCTGTCAGTACTGTTTATAGTTAGTTTTTTCTTTGGCAACTGACAAGAAGTATTGTTAGAACTGTTGTTCATCCTGGTACTGCTTCTTCTGTTCAGAAGCTACATTCACTATGCATCCTAAATATGTGGACTCTAACCCTTCAGTGAAGATCTGCAATGACAAGGGGCTAAGGACATACTCTCAGAATGTTTTAACAGGAAATAGGAAAAAGATAATTCTGTATCTTTTTAGCTTTTTCTTTAAAAATAATTTTAGATTCAGTAGAAATTACAAAAGTAGTGCAGACTGCTCTTACACACATTTCACCAATAACATCTTACATAAATGTAATTCTACATTTTATTTAAACGACATTTTTTATGGAAAAGATTTATTGATTCATTCCTATTCTCTGCAGTTTGGTTCCTTCATAAGATAATATGAAAGAAGTTCCATCTTTCCATTTTCATTTTGGGAAACAGTTGAGAATGAATTTTGACAGAAAATAAATGGTTTTCAGTCAACATCAGTAAACTTTTGCTAGAAAGTACTAGTTGCAGAGAGTGAAAATGCTGCTTTCGTTATAGAATTTTTAGTAAAGACTACTAAATATTTATTTTTAAAATGGTGTAGCAGAGTAGTTGGGTGTGATTTGTTACACGCTAGTGATATTTTCCTAGCAGTGCCAAACAATATTTTTGGGAAGACTGCAGTTTATAGGCAGCCTTTGTATTAAAAAAGGAAAAGTGAGAAGAACTGCTTTTTCCAATATTTTGACTCCTTATACCTAGCACATTTTTCCTATTTAGAAAGGTATTTCCAATGTCTAGTCTATAAAACAAGTAAATTCTGGTAGAGTATGTTAGGATATCTTATTTCAGGATAATGTATTATTTATTTGAATATTTGTTACTAGTTTCCATTTCATGATAAATTTCTACTCTCACATTCTTAGAACATTCAAGCTTATGGCTCTGAAAGATCTTAACATCATCAAATGACCCTTTAAAAGAAAACTTCATGTTATGAAGAGTTCAAAATTCAGAGAAATAATATTTCTGCTAAACTTGACTTTTTCAGTATCCCATAATGGCTATGTTTTCTGATGTCCCATATGAATTCTTTTTTACATTTGTAAAATAACCCACTTAATGACAATGTACTGACCATACTCTTGTTTGAATAGCCATGCAATAATGGGGCCCTGGCTAACCAAACCCGTTTAACACTGAACTCAGTTTCTGCATTGTCTGAGCAGATGATAGCAGGTGTAAATAAGCAGCTGTTAAAGTTTCTTCAGCTATAAAGAGGTAAGCCATTTGTTTTTTAATAAGTTATGGAGTATTAGCTGCTTTTTACTCAAGAAAAGTCTACTGATCAAGAAGAAGACACATCAAACAAAAACTGATAATTTATGAATGAGCCATTTGTGAGTTTCCAGACTTCTGCATTATTTGAAGTGTTTGGTAAATCTGAAGTTGGAGAGAAAATAAAGTACTTTTAGCTATCTAGAAAGATGGATAGTTAATTTCAACAAATGTCCAATGTTCTATTTATATGATATAAAACACGTGTATTCCTTATTAAATCATACATTATTGTGCTAATTCCAAGCACTGAGTGGTAATAACTCTGAGGAAGACTAAAACCTTTCACTATTCTCAGTAACAAATCAAGGAATATGTTACATGTGTATTCACCTCCAATTTGCAATTCTTTCTGTAAGTATCTTTCAGCTGAAGAGGAAATTTTATAGATGAAATTAAGTGCAAGAAAAAAGTACCAATTTTAGATAATACTTGCTCCATTTAACATGAGCCTTAACAATAGAGTCTACCAAGGGGCTAGTCTCTGGGGGTATACTCTTAGGGAACTGTCATAATGAACAAGAATTCCTTCTCATCAGTCCTCTCATGGTATTTGACTTGCTGAGACTGACATTACTTATCCTGCAAATAAAGAAGTGTTTTTTAATCAATAAGGCAAGTCTCTTAGGTACCCATGATCACTTTTTTATGAGTTTATAATGACCCTCATTTATACTTTTGTATTCTTTCAGGCTAGAGTCTAAATAACACTTATTACTAATGGAAAAGTCATTTATTCTCTTTTATGGTCCCAAAGTTTATTCCTAACCTGCTTATGTAAAAAAGAATAAATTCATCACCACAACAAAGAAAATTCCCACTACTGCTTTCAAAAATACATATGATATGGTTCCTAAACAATCAGAGTTCGTAGTCCAATGAGTGAGAAGTACACGGAGAATTACAATGTAATGTGGTGAATGATATAATAAGGGTTTATACCAGGCATTGGGCACAAAGAAACAGAGCTTTTTCTGAGGGTGAGATTAGGGTCAGGGAAAACTACTAGGTAGAGGTAACCTGAGCTGTGAGCTATGTAAAGGTTATTGAGGGGATAAGTAGGCAAAGAGAAGAAAGGAAAGATGGAGGAATTAGAGGGTACCGCAAGCAGAGGCACAGTAGATTCAGAATGGTTAGGTGGTTGAGTTGAGGTACAATTACCAACAACAATGTGTAGGAACTCTGCAGTTCTCACACACTCCATTTCAACACTGTAGGCAAGGCACAATGTTAAATAAATAAGAAAAATAAGGCCATAAATAATAAGTGAATTATATAAAATCTTATTACATATAAATGGTTTAGTTAGGATTTCACTCCAGATCTGGAGACTCCAAATTTTGCCCTTTCCATATGCCATTTTGACTAAATCCCTACTTTAGCGAACTGTGAGTAGGAGTAGCTCTTCAATAGTACACTGTATAATTTTTTCTTTCTGAGTTTTTTACGTTTTTACTTTTGTTATTTAACTTTGTGCTTTAAAGAGTGCTCAGCACAATGCCAAACTTACAGTAGATAGCCCGTCATTGTTCTGAATTGAATTTATGTCTATATCCTAAAGCTTTGCTTGAATGAATGAAAGACATGGCCAGGAGTTCCCATGGTTTTCTCCTCTCATTTAGTTCTTTCTTAGTCTGTTCTTACCTTCATCGGTGAATACGTGCGCTAGAACTTCACTCCCAGTTACTAAACTCAGAATTTCAGCTCTCCTACCTTCTAGTCAAACTGTCCTTTGCACAGAACAAAGAGGTTCTTTTTAAATATATTTGTGTAGAACCTATGCCTTATGTGTTTTTTTTTTTCCTACTCCAAATAAAATCTTGACAAAGAAGATTAGACCTTTCTTTTTATAAATGGGTTTTGTTTTCAGTTACCTTTGCTAAATCAACATAAGTCACAGACATTCAGGGCTTCCTATGACAACTTTGGAGTAACTGTACACTATTTCTCACACTTACTCTTGGCTAGGGAGATGATGACATTTTTGTTTTTAATTGTTTTCACTTTTACCTCCATTTGAAATTGATAATAAAAAGAAACTATGGTTTGTCTGGAAAGGAAATTAGAGATTATTTGTTGCTATGTTAACTGAGGACAGAGCTGAATTTAAGCAACAGAACTGGCTTATTCTGACTATTCTATGCTTTCCAGTCTTTGAATTGTGTTGACATTCACAGGACTTGCATGAGGCCAATTTTGTGTCAGAAAATCTTAAGTAAAAAAATGTATGGAGACAGATCTATGGAATCAATTCTATGACTTTAACAGCTCACCTTCCATATGGTAATGTGTGAGAGAGTTCCTGAAGGACAAGTCACATCAGTCATTGCTGGAAAAGCCTATTATCCCCTCCCTGTGTTGGAGTGGTCCCTACAGCAAGTGTTTCTGGTGAGGAATCCACCATTTCTCTCAGCAGCCCTTCCAATTCTCTGTCCATCAGCACTTTTTCCAGACAGTGAGGTTTGTTTTGTGCAGCTCTGTTTGGCCAAATGGTCCCAAGGGGTCATTCTCCCAGGCCCATCCCTATCACGTTCCATTATGTGTGGGCCATAAAGCCTTGATTCGTATGAGGCTAGGATATAGAGTGAGAATGTTGTCAGTTAGTTTAAGAATGCATGATTTAGTGTTAACGTTTTTGCTCTCAGTTTAACATCCAGGATCCCTGTCACTTGTTTCTTACAAATAAGAGACAGTGACAACTAGCTCTACTTTTTATCAGCACTTAATTCCACAGTGACAAACAACTACCTCCAGGACCTAGTCCTACATCCTCAATGCAGTGATTGCATCATTGTAAGCAGCCAGTGTCACACACGACATGAGACATTTACTTGACCAGCACACCAAATGTTCTTGGACTTGCTTTCAAGCAGTGCTCCATTGGAAAATCATCCACAATTTTCTGGCTGCTGTTATTCCTGGGTCTCTGCTTTCCATAACCGCGCATTCCTATTGAACAGCTGTGCTTCTGATTAGTTTTCTCTAGAGGTATTAACTTTTCAGCACTCCACACAAGGAAGCTTTTGAAGTAATGGGAACAATGGGCCTATCCTTGCTTTGTTCTAGCCAGTTAGTCTGGTGTGCTTCGGAAAAAATTCTGGAGGAGAGACATGAAACTAAACAGAAACAAGAATTCACTTAAATGTTTCTTAAAACAAAATGAGCATTGGCACCATGAAAATCATGATTATCCATTCATTGTATGGAAAATCTCGTGTTTTTTTGTATGTGTTTCTTGGGTCTGTTTTTTCCATGTATTTTGAGAAACAGATATTTAGTTGTTAGTAACACATACCAGTTCTCTGAAGATTTGAGGAAAGAGTAGATAAACCTAGTTGCTGAAGTTAACTACACATACCCACTTTTGTTTTCTTTTTTTTTTTATTTATCTTTTAATTTTTTACAGACTGCATTTTTATTCTTTGTACACAAATGGGGTACATCATTTCATTTCTATGGTCGTACATGATGTATATTCATACCATTCGTGTAATCATACATGTACATAGGGTAATGATGTCTGTCTCATTCCACCATTTTTCGTAACCCCTCCCTCTCATTTCCTTCTACATAATCTAAAGTTCCCCCATTCTTGTTTTCTTTTTCTTAATCACTCAGTTTAAGTCAGAATCCATTGTTACATACTCTCTTTAAATTTCCTTCATATCACTTACTGTTAATTTTATCAAAATAAAAACCACCTTAGAAATTTTTTTCTAAGAATTATAAATACTAATAAATGAAATTTTTATTTCACAATTTTTTTTACTTCAGGAAATTACACAAAAGAAGATATTTATATAATAACATGGAATGCAAAAACAAACCACTACTATGAAGGCTCCTCAATAGGCTATGAATGGAACCACCATGTGACCCAGCTGTATTATTCCAAAACTATATCACTTTGGCATAGCAAGTAACCAAATATATACTTTGTATTTATCCTGAAGAATAAAAATCATCATACTAAGTGATACATGCATATCCATGCTGATAGCAGCACAATTCACAGTAGTCAAACTGTGGAACCAGTCTAGGTGTCTATCAACAGATGAATGGATAAAGAAAAAATGTGATTATACACACACAAACACACAGATGTTTTATTCAGCCATAAATAAAAATGAAATTATGTCATTTACAGGAAAATGGACCAAAGTAGAGACCATTATGTTAAGCAAAATAAGTCAAACTTAGAATGTTAAAGGTCATATTTTTCTCATATGTGGAAACTAGAGAAGAAAAAGGAAAAGCAAGTTGGAGCAGATGTTATGAAATCAAAGGAGGATCAGTAGAGGAGAAGAACTAATGGGTGGGAAGTGGTGGGGGAAGGGAAAAGTTCTGGGGAGTGATATTGGTCAAATTATATTATTATATAGTGTATTGTGTGCATGTACAAATATGTAACAGCAAATCCTTTCAGTATGTACAACTATAATGCAGGAATTAAAAAGTGAGAAAAAAGAATAAATCACTACCTAAAGAAATACTGAAACGCAACTGTACTTCATGAATTTACTAAAAAACTTCCCTTCTTATGGGTTTCTTACTAGGGTTAGATGTTAGTCTTTACATCTACAGCCAATAGAATGTCATTTGCTATGATGAAGAAAGGACTGATTCAACATTGATTATATTAGTTATATGTTGTTTATAAAGAAGGTACAATGTACTTCCTAATTATCAGGAAAAATCTTGTGCAGGAAGTAGGACTTCTAGATCTTGAGAGAGATTGAGAGGAGGGCAACTGAACCCTAGCAGAAACACATATCTGGAAAAGAGTAATATGGGTTTAGGAGAGAACGGATTTCTGACTTTATGGAGAGTTTGTGCAAGGGAACAGAGGAAAGTAAGACTAGAATGATAGGATAGAAAGATGATCAAATTTTAGCAAAGTTCAAATTCTAATATGAGGAGTTTGACTCTTATCCTATAGGATATAAAGAGCTGTTGAAAAGATAGGAGTAGGTAAATATTACCGGTATAGTGCTTTAAGAAAAAAAAATAGTTTAGAGCTAACAAAAGATATACAGCCAAAAACTGGAGATCACTTAGGAAGTTGTGAAGTATTCAGCGCCTGAAAAGAGGTGGTTAAGTATAGATGGAAGAAGAAAGAGGAAACAACAAACTCTCTGTTCTGTAATTTGTTCAGCCAAGTGTTGGTTGAATATCCAACGCACTGTTCTATGTACTATAGAGAATGCAAAAGAAATATATGTACAACTATTTCAAATGTAATAGTTGGCTTCATAACTGACTGTAGATTGTATCTTTTATAATTTTTATTTTCTGTTTATTGCTGGTATAGAAAATTTATTCTGCTCTTATATCTAACTACTCTGCTAAACGTATATACACATTACAAAAATTTGTAGATGTTTTAGAATTTTCACATACATTATCATATCATCTATGAATAAGAACACTTACTCATTTCAAATTTGTATGTTGTTATTCTTTTTCCTGTCTTATTCTATTTGTCTAGAGTCACCGGTACAATGTTAAAGTGACAAACAGTGATAACACTGATTATTCTTATCTTTTATATGGTCTAAAAGTTTAGATGATTGATGACTTTCAGCATTTTACTATCAATGTCTACAGTAAGGAATGCTATGCATATATCATTATTGGGTTTTGTATGTATCCTATTGCTCTATTGGTGAAAATTATCATCGTAAGTAAATGTTAAATTTTATAGATGCTTTTTCTGCATTTAGTGAGATTATTGTTGAATGTGCTTTATTCTCTAGTGAGGAAAATTACATGAAATACTTTGTAGGGGCCAAGGATGTGGTTTAGTAGTAAAACTCTTGCCTGTCTAGCCTGTGTGAGGCCCTTGGTTCAATCCCCAGTACTGAAGAAAAACAAGTATTTTTCAAATTTTAAGCCAAATTCACATTCCTCAAATAAATAAATTCAGTTAGTTCTCATCTATTGTCTTGTTGTCAAGTTGCTGAATTATCTTTGCTAACATTTTTATTAAGAATTTCATATAAATTTTTATGACTTAGAATGGTTCATTTTTACTTTCTTGTAGTGTTCTTCATTAATTTGTTACCAGTTTTATGAATAATATGCTGGATTTATAAAATTGAATTATTGAACTGTTCCTGCTTTTTAAAAATCTTTGTTAAGTCTGGCATTTTAAAACCTTTAGTTATTTGGAAGACTTTTCCGATAAAGGTAGTAAGGTCTGTAATTTATTTGGGGATGCAAGGAGAGTAAGATTTTTATTTATGAATTCAATTTCTTTTAAAAATATCAAACCATCCATATTTTCTCCTTTTTATTTGGTTTTTCTAAGAGTTTGTTTTTTCTAAGAATTTATTTCATCTAAATTTTCTAATTATTGACATAAATAGTTCAGAATATTTTATTGTATTTTTCTTGTTTGTTTTCCACATTTTTTACTGGTACATTATAGATGTACATAATGATGGGATTTGTTGTTACATGTCTGTATATGCCCACAATATAATATAATTTGACCAATATCACTCCCTGGCACTTCCCCCTCCCTCCCCTTCTCCCACCCTTTTGTCCCTTTTCTCTACTGATCTACCTTTGATTTTCATGAGATTCCCACCTTTCTTTTGCACTTTCTTCTCTAGGTCTCACATATGAGTGAAAACATATGACCCTTGACATTCTGAGATTGGCTTATTTTGCTTAACATATGGTCTTTAGTTTCATCCATTTTCCTACAAGTGATATGATTTTATTTTTCTTTATGGCTGAGTAAAACTCCATTGTGTATATATACCACATTTTATCCATTTGTCCATTGAGGAACTCCTAGGCTGGTTCCATAGCTTGGCTATTGTGAATTGTGCTGCTATAAACATGATATGCATGTATCACTACAGTATGATGATTTTAATTCTTTAGGATAAACACTCAGGAGTGGTGTAGCTGGGTCGTATGGTGGTTCCTTGCCTTATCTTTTGAGTAACCTCTATACTGATTTCCATGGTAGTGGTACTAATTTACAATTCCACCAACACTATAAAAGTGTTGCTTTTTCTCTGCATCCTTTCCAGCATTATTATTGTGTTTACTCTTGATGACTGCCATTCTGACAGGTGTGAGCTGAAATCTCAGTGTAGTTTTGAATTTTCCTAATTGCTAATGATGTGAACATTTTTCATATATTTTTGGCTGTTTGTATGTCTTCTTTTGAGAAATGTCTGTTTTGTTCATTTAACCATTTATTAATTGGGTTTTTTGTTTCTTTGGTATTAATTTTTTTGAGTTCTTTATATACTATAGATATTAATTCTCTGTCAAAACAGTAGCTAGCAAAGATTTTCTCCCATTCTGTAGGCTCTCTCTTCATGTTCCAAATTGATTCCTTTGCTGTGCAGAAGCTTTCTAATTTGATACCATTCTATATACATTATGAATTTGTATTATTAGTATTCCATATACATATTAGATCAAGTTTTAAATTGAGTTGTTTAGATTTTTCTCTTTGTATTTGCCCTTTTCCTGTTAGTAACTAAGAAGTGAGGAAGAAATCCTCCTTTGATTGTGGATTTGTCTATTTGTCCTTACTTTATTCAGTATAGATGTATTTGAGGCCATGTTACTAGGTTTACTTACTTAGCATGATATTCTCAAGTTCCATCCACTTACCAGCAAATGACATAATTTTCTTCTTCTTCATATCTGAGTAAAATGCCATTTTGCATGTATACCACATTTTCTTTATGCATTTGTTGACAGGCACCTCAATTGGTTCCATTCTTGTCTATTATTTATTAACTGCTGCTATAAACATTGATATGAATATATTAATATGGTATACTGATTTTATTTCTTTTGGATAAATGCCAAAGGGTGGGATAGCAGAGTCATATGGTGGTTCCATTTCTAGCCTTTTGAGGATTCTCCATACTGCTTTCCAAAGTGGTTGTCCTTGGGCATGGTGGTGCATGCCTATAATCCCAGTGGTTCTGGGGATTGAGGAAGAAGGATTGTGAATTCAAGGCCAGCCTCAGCAACTTAGCGAGGCCCTAAGCAACTTAGCAAGACACTGACTTAAAATAAAACATAAAAAGGGCTGGCGATGTGACCCAGTGGTTAAGTATCCCTGGTACCAAGAAAATTTTAAAAAAGCAATTTTACTAATTTGCAATCCCACCAGCAATGTATAAGTGTAGCTTTTCCCCAATACTCTGGTAGCAATTTTGTTCTCCATATTCTTGATAAGATTATCGGGAATTGTATTCTAGAGTGAGATGAAATCTCAGCATAATTTTGATTTGCATTTCCCTGAGTGCTCAGAATGCTGAACATTTTTTCATATACTTGTTAGCCATATGTATTTCTTCTTTTGAGAAGTGTCTTTAGTTCTTTTGACAATCGATTGGGTTATTTGTGGGGTTGTTTGTTTGTTTGTTTGTTGGTATTACATTTTTTAAGTTCTTTATATATTCTGGATATTAACCCTGTTGGAAGAGTAACTAACAGAAACCTTATCTTTATTCTTTGTAGCTATTTTTCATTGCATATAACCTGTCTTATTTTCTTTAGGCACTTGCACAATATTCTTCCACTAATTTTTGTTTTTTGTCATTTTATGAGCAAGCTATCAATCTAATTTTCACTCCCTTGAAAGTAATCTTAAAGATTTCATATTTGTCTCTTACTTTTTTGCAGCTTTCCTATGATATTTTCATTTGTGTATTTTTTAATCCTACTTGATGTTTAGAGGTATTTTATATCTGCCGATTGATGACTTTCATTAGTTTTGGAAATTTGTCTTTATCTCTTTAGGTAATATACTCTCATAATTCTCTCTTATCTGCTTGGGGCTTCAATTAAAATTACATTAGACCTACTTACTATATCCTGTAAATCACCTACCCTCTTGTCTGTATTTCCTATCTTTTTATCTTTTGTTTTGTTCTGGATATTTTCTTTTTACTTATCTTCTATTTGACTCATACTCTCTAAAGATGTCTCTAATCTGCCATCAAACCAATCCATACAGCATTGGGCTAGTTACTAGCTGTTTATAAAAATGTTAGAAATCATTTTGGCTGTATTGGTGTATGGATTACTTCAAAAATTGCCAGGGTGTTATGCTTTGGATTATAATGTACCCCCAAATACTCAAGTGTTGAAGGTTTGGTCCCCATTGTAGAAATATTCAGTGAGGTTTTGGGGAGGTGTTTGGATCATGAGAACTATAACCTTATTAATGAATTAATCCATTGACAAATTAATAGCTTAATGGACTACTCGGAGGTGGTGGAAACTGTAAAAAATGGGACCTAATTGAAGGGAATGGGTTATTTGGGGTGTGACTTTGGGGCCTATATCTTATCCAAGACCCCTTCTCCCTGTTCCATCTCTCTTTGTATCCCAGCTGTCATGAAGTGATAAGCTTTACTCACATCACACCCTCTACCATAATATTCAGTCTCACCACATGTTCAGAAACAATGGAGCCAGCCAACCATGGACTGAAACCTCTGAAACCATGAGCCAGAATAAATTTTCCACCTTATGTTGTTTTTCTCAGGTATTTTGGCCACAGTGATGAAAAGCTAACACACAAGAATTAACTAGTAATTGTTTGCCAAAGTCCTCTAGCTTTATCTCCTCAGCACATTCCTCACTTCAGAACTCTAGACCCAGCAAACAAAAACTTATTTAATATCTCACTTATAATTACTACCAGACATGTCAAACTACATGTTTAATATTGAATATTCCATCTCCCACTCAAATTTGCTTTTCTCTCAGCTTTTCTATCATCAGCAAAGAGTATTCCCATCAATTTATATATTCTCACCAAAGTCCATGAGTGGTTATTCATTTTCCTCTTTTTCTTGTCATTAACATCTGGTCTGTAACAAAATTTTATCTATTCAACTTCCAAAATCTATCTTGAATCAATTCACCTCTCTCCAACTTACTACCATCTTGCTAGGCTAAGATACAATCTTTTATCTAATTTTTAAAATTTGTTTTAATTAGTTAAACATGACAGTAGAATACACTTAGATACATCATATATAATTGAGTATAATTTCTCATTCTATCTTTACATAGCTCTAATTTAGTTTGTCTACTTCTACTCTTCTCCTTCCTTCAGTTGTTCTCTCTGCCTCTCTCATCAAAATACAAGGCATTCCCACATTGCCCCATCCTACAAAAGATGCCAGAAAGAAAAAAAGAAAAACATGAGTAATAGAAAAATGAATGTCTTAGATATTGGGATGAGATGAGCAACCATAGAGATCTTTGTAAACTCTTGAATCTCTGATCACTTAAAACTTTTTGGGTTTTAAACTCTTTTTCATGGTATACAAGAGGATATGTGATGTCAACACTGGCTGCTTCTCCAAACTCCTAACACTTTCCTCTTCTTTAGCAATATCTGGTCAGACCTATTTTAGTTTATTGAAAACCTTTTTTTTGGCCTAGAACTCTCATCTCCTCATTCCCTTATTCTTCTTTACACCTCAGTTTATAAAATTTTTCTTTCACATAGAACTTCTTCACTATGCAATCCAAAGTATGTTGCTCCTATTAGTTTCTCTTAGTAATTCTTTTCCTTTGTGTTGCTCAGTAAAATTTATGATTATTCTCCCTATAAAAAGTCAGTGACAAGAGTTAGAAATCATGCTTTTCTTTTTAGGTCTGTAACACTATAAATCCAGGACCTAATTTTGGGTGTAGTACACAGTAGGAGTTCATTAAGTATTTGTTGAAGGAACACATGATCTCCAAATGGCAAATCTCCTCTTCCAAAATAAAAATTTCAATCTCTGCTCCCTTCTACAAATGTTTAAAAACATCCTCAGATATCCTGTACATGCCTATGTTGATGTATCCATTAGATCTATTTGTTAGGCCACCAATTTTTACAGGTCTAGTTCTTGTTTTTCCATTATAAACTGAGGATATTATCATTCTGCAGAGCACTAACACAGAAAATAAATTCTTTTATTTTTGCATTATGTTGTGTGATAATTTTAAGTCATATTTCCTGTATCCTTCATTTTCAAAATGCAAACATAGATTCTGTTAACTGAGACTGCCTGAAGACACTCAGTTACCAAGTATCAGTTTAGACTAAATCTAGATTTTCAGACTATGGCCCTACTTAGTCTTCATACATTTGTCACAGTTTTTAAGTTATAACCTTCCTTCCTTCCTTCCTTCCTTCCTTCCTTCCTTCCTTTCTTCCTTTCTTCCTTCCTCTCTCTTCTTCTTCTCCTCCTCCTCCTTTTCTCTTTTTGCCAAAACACATGGTTTTCATACTTCACCCCACCACTTCCATAGTAAGATGCCAGAAAGAAAGAAGCATGAGTCATTAGAAAAATAAAAACTGGATGTTTTGGAGGATGAGATGACTGCTTTTTTCATAGAACAAAATTTTCATTTTTTGCTCTAAATCATTTCTTCCCACTGAAATACCAACAACCATAATATCAACAGTAATAATGGAGATGTGTGAGTGTAGTTTTGGTGGTGGTGAGGTAGTGAATATCAAGGAGAACTGGAAAAAAAAAAAAAGAAAGCATGAAATTCTCATTATTCCATATTTGTGAATTTTCTTTTCTTTCTTTCTTTTTTTTTTTTTTTTTTTGGCTAAGGTTTTTGGAAGAGATGAGAAGTTTTGGATATATGTGTTGCTTGTGGCATCATTGGGCAGCATTGATGGATGGATTGCTAGCCAACAACAGTGTTTCTGGGGTGGGAACAATATTGATAAATAATAGAAGGCAACCATATTTTGGAAACTAGTTAATTAACTTTGAGTTTCACCCTCGCATTTCAGGTAACTCTCCTTTATAAATAAAATCCTAAATTTGAAATTAGTCAACTTGGAGTGGTTTTGATCTTTCTGAGTAGAAAGAAAGCAGGGGAAGGAAGTAGAAGGAGATAAAATGATGGTTAGTTACCAAAATGTGGTATTAAGTATCAAATAAAAGTCCTCAAAATATTTACTTATTTGCAGTTAAAATATTTATCATTTTTATTCTTGTAGAGAAAATAGATCTCTCAATATATCTTTTTAGACATTGAAAATAGGGATTTTTTCATGATCCAAGATGGATTTTTATGTATCCTAACTTTCCTTGAAAGTAACTGTATATCAATTGATTTATTTCCTTGAATTGCTTAGAAAATTATTTTCCTGCTTCTGTAATTTTCTTGTGACAAAATTTAAGAAAGGTAGTAGTAGTAATATCCTTCTTCCAAATTTTCATTATTATAGTAATACTCACTACATTTTTTTCATGGATTTTTTTCCCCTTCTCTTTCTAAATAAAACTAGAACTTAAAAATCTTGGAGTTGGTCTTCCTGTCTTAACATGTGAACTCCCCACTCTCTCCCATAGTCCCACCATGATACTTTCTGGTATGATGGGATTCAACTTGGGGGACCACATACCAGAAGTGGCACCATGCTTTTTGAACTTTTGTCCTCCAAAATGGAAACTAAAAAAATTTCTTCTCTTTATAAAGTTCTCAGCCTCAGGTATTTTGTTGTAGCAATGGAAAACTGAATTTTCTCACCTATCATATTTCATCAGAGACCCTCTTTCAAGTTCATAGTAGTCTATTTCCTCCTACAAAACTGAAACTCTCTTGTTAATGAGGTTCAGATCTGAATTTTGAATCCACATTCTCAAAAACCATGCTTTTTCAGGTGGCTCCTCATTTTCACATCCCTTTATCTCTGTTATGGTTGGTAACCCGCCCCCCCCAAAAAAAAAAAAAAAAAAACAACTGTGTTAATACAGAAATATTCAGAGGCTACATGATTAGATAATGAAAGATATAACCTAATCATTCTATCCTAGTTTGAATGGACTGACTGATGGTAACTACAAGTAGATAGACCACAGAGGGAGGAGGTAGGTGACTACAGGCTTGCCCCAGACAGGTTCATCTCCCCTGTGGCCCCTGCTTTCTCCCTCTCTTTCCTTCCTGGCTGCCATGAATGGAGCACCACTCCACTATGCCCTTCCACTAAGATGTTCTGCATCACCTTGGGCCCAGAGCAGTGGACTCTGCTGACCGTGGACTAAATCTCTAGAAAGTGAATCAAAATAAACTTCCCTCTCTCTAAATTGTTCTTCTTAGGTATTTTCTTCACAAATAGAAAAACTAACATAACCTCTGAACCAGGCTGGCAGATGTGGACTACTTCAAGTTAATGGGTTACATCAGAGAATTTTCCTAGAATAGCTATGGGCTATTTTTAAAAATCTTGTAATTAATTCCCCTTGGGCCACATTAAAAAAAAAAAACATAGTTTATATTCTAAATAAAAACAAATACAGGGCTAGGCATATTAAATACACAGGAAAGCTTGTATTTTCAAAGTTAGAAGTATGCTAATCCTTTTTTGTAAGCTACATCCTCAGCCTTTCTGAATTCTTATGAACACTTACATTAATGGATCTCCAAATAGCATATAAACTATTATTCTTATTAAGCAATGATAATACATATTACAGAAATTCTTTCTACTTTGATAGATTTATGTGTCATATTAAAAACATTAGTCAAAATTACTTTCTTGGGCTGGGGATATAGCTCAGTCGGTAGAATGCTTGCCTTGCAAGCACAAGGCCATAGGTTCAATCCCCAGCACTGCAAAAAAAAAAAAAAAAAACTACTTTCTAGCAAATATTTGTGGTGTAATATACTTCATAAAAGTGCTAGTTCCTCATATAATGCTTATAATAAAACTTTATTTTGCTTTTATTGTTTCATCTAATACATTTGAAAATTTTATCCTTTAGAACACATAATTTTTCTTTACTAAAGGGATATTATGTTATGTTGTGATGCTTTCTTTCACATGTTTTTAAAATCTCTTATTGACTTTAGTTTTCTAAAGGTAAATCAATTCATGTATTACATCTTGGTAAAACATAACTACACCTGAAAAAATTAAATCTCTCCAAAAATATTTATAAATTCTGAAATCAATATAAGTTCTATCAACTTTGGAAACAGTAATTGAGCACCTACTGTCAGTGTCTGAAGTTATATAAAATAAGATCATTGTTTTATTTATTGCCTTCTGCAGAGTGTTGAGTTTTATGAGAGAAAGAACTTTGTTCACTCACTCATGGATTCCTAGCTTAGAATATCTCTTGGAACATACTAGGTTGCCAATAAATATTTGATGAATGAATTCACTTATTTAAAAATGCTATTTGAATGTGTATGATGTGCCAAATATCTAGGCACTGGGGATGCAGAAGTGAATAGGCCAAAGTCCTGACTTTGGAGTTTATTTTCAAGTGGGGAAAGAGAGATATCAAACTATAAAGGATGTGAACATGTAAATAAATATGTCACATGTCTGATGTGGTAAGTGCTAAAAAGAAAATAAAGTGTGGCACGGGAACAGAATGCCTGCCTTACGCCCTGTGCCACTGCCATCAGGAGTTTTGCGAGGAAGACTTGGTTCTGATCATGAGCGATTGTAACCTGATGATGAAGTCATCCATACTACATGTTGTGTATGTAACGTGTAATTGTAAGTGATACACGTGCAGTGCTATTGCAACAAAGTCTGGAAGATGAAGCAAAGTCAGGTTTTTTAGAAATAATGTACATGGCCATAAAGTGGGGTGGTGAGGGGAGGTCGGCTGAAACTTAGACTAGACTGTAATACTTCTGACAGATTAGGATTTGGGGGCTTCAGCTGATATATGGTGGGTAACTGATGGCAGTCTTTAAACAGGGAAGAGCAATCAGATCTGTATTCTAGAAAAATAACTGGAAATAGAATGGAAGGTGGGTTATACAATGTGGGGTTGGGTAAACTGATGTTTTGATAACAGGACCAAATATTGCTTGAAATAACAATCTTAGTTGGGTTACACCTCTTTTTCAGTCCCCAAAAATATGCTTTCAAAGACTTTTTAAATGTAGAATGGGATCACTATATGAATTTATGATAAAGAAGATTAAATAGAATGTAATGAAAAGGACTATAGTTGATATACTCAAATCAAGAGAAAGGTCAGAGTAAAGATTTGTAATCTGGGATTTACAGAATAGCTATAATCAATACAGGAGAAACAACCCAATTTATCTGTGTGTACTTGTGTTTCCCTGTTTAATCCACATGGTGTCATTTTTTACATGCATTTTCTGAGTTATTTTTCATTTGCAGGCAGTGGTGATGACTCACTTTATCCCTTTTGGGAATTGAAGGCTCTTATTTCATTCAGGAGATTTTCCGATTCACCAGACAGTGTGTATTAGATGTTATTGTCTAGTTGGAATTTGTCCGGGGGAAAATTCTTAAGTAAATATATCAGTGTTACTTATACTATCCTCACATACACAATTTTATTCAGCAAAATCTGAACTTGATGAGGAGGCTGTATTTGCAAGGGCTGCCATAACAGATTACCACAGATGGGGTGCTGAAACAAAAGAAATATATCATCTTACAGTGCTGGAGGGTTTCAAGGTCAAATATAGGCAGGGTTAATTTTTTCTTAAGATGGAAGAAAGATACGTTCAGGTCTTTTTCCTTGGCTTTAAGATGGCAGTCGTATTCCCATGTCTTCATATTGTTTTCCTTCTGTACACATGTGTATCCAAATATCCTCTTCTTATAAAGACACTAGCCTTATGGATTAGGGCCCATCCTAGTGACCATATTTTAACTAATAACCTCTTTAAAGTCCCTTTCTCCCAAAATAATCACCTTCTGTGATACTGAGGATTAGAACTTCAGTATATAAATTGGGTGGGTGGGGGAAAGTGATCACATAAATCAGTCCATAATTGAGACTAAATGTTCTTTTCCTCTTTAGATGTCTAGTTTCCCTAAAGTGGAAAATTTAATTCAATAGATTTAATTCTCTCTTTTCAAGGTTTTTTACTATCATTATTGCCCTCATCAGCAAGGCCATTAAATAACTGGCTGTATATTACTTAAAACCTGTGGGACAATTTACTTATAGTCTTCAATAATGATTCTAGCTAAAGGTCTTGTTTCCTTCTCTGAACTTTTACAGGGGAGTCTTGTACAATTTAGTATTTTAATGGTGATTTGTATTTTTTCAGTTGCATTTATAAATGCTTTTTAGTCAAGATTGCACATTTCTTGAAAGCTGGTATGCCTTTCTCTGTCCTTCAGAATGTTTAACATAGTTCCAGGAATTTGTTTATCAGTACATAATAGTGTCAATACTCTAAGGCTGGAATGTGAATTGTAAAACTCCTATTAAGGAAAGGTTTCATTGGGGAAAAACTTGCAAAAATGTGGTATAAAATGAACAGAAGATCTGTTTGAATTCTGAGTCTCTGATTTACCTATTATATGATCCTTAAAAATTCCTGCTGGGTGTGGTGGAGCACGCCTATAATCTCTATGACTCGGAGGCTGAGGCAGGAGGATGGCAAGTTCAAAGCCAGCCTCAGCAAAAGTGAGGCACTAAGCAACTCAGTAAGATCCTGTCTCTAAGTAAAATACAAAATAGGGATGGGGATGTGGCTCAGTGGTCGAGTGCCCGTGAGTACAATTCCTTACCCTCCACAAGTCTGAACTTTCAGTAAAATGGAGTATTATTAATAATAGACTCATACAGTTGCTGTGAAGGTTAAATAAGTTGCACACATTAGTTAGCATGTGATTTTGTTCCAAAATGCATATTGTTACTTTTGTGATTCAATATTTCAGGATTCAGAATTTGTCTTATAATTAGTGTCAAAAGAAACTTGGCATCCTTCAGATAAAGAAGTGAAGAGTGATCAGAGAAGATAACTTTTACCTTAGTTAAATACATTATCCTGGTGCACAAACTTAAATTTGGGTTCCTAATTATTGCTTTAAATGTCCTCAAGAGAATTATATTATGCTTCTATTTAACTTTGATATAATTGGTATTGTGGGGTATATTGCCTATCACATGTAAAGTGATTCAGTTAAAGACTATAGATTTTTAGACCTTTTGAAATTAATTGTATAATTTTAAGGTTTATAAAAAGTTATATTACCAATTCATGACTCATGAATATCAAACACTAAATTTAATCCTAAGGAATCCATCAAACAAACGTAAATTGAGGGACATACTACAAAATAATTACTCTGTGTTCTCCATTTATGTATGATGTATCAAAATGTATAAATGCATTTACTGCCATGTACAACAAATTAGAACAAATTTAAAAATTTTTAAAAAGTGTCAGTGTCAGAAAAGACAAAGCAAAGTAGGAGAACTATTTAGCATCATCAAGACGGGAGAGGGTATGACCTCATCAAAAGGAGTCTCTCTAGTGAAGGACAATTTCCAGGAGGGAATTCTGTTACAAACTGCTCATTGTTAAAACTCTCAGTGGATGGGGACAATTAGTAGTTCCATCCTAAATGAGGAAGAAGAATATAGGTGTCAGACTGTAGCACTCACTCTGGATATGATATCTGAAATTTAGTGTAAAATGATTCAACAAATGATAATGATATAAAAATAAAAATAAAAATGAGAATTCAGAAAAGGAAGAAAAAGCTCAGATTGGCAAAACACTTAACTTCTGGTCAATTTAGGCAAAGATCATACAGATTTCAACTTTTTTGAGGTTTAAATTTAAAAACAGATTAAAAATGCAATCCTCAGGTGTTTCCAGTGCAACCCTGAATTGGAGCTCTATAGAGCAAGGTCATCTCTGGAATTCATTCCAACTCTGATATAAAAGGTTCTTGAAACTATAGAACCACACATACTTTCTACATTTCTGTTTTTCAATGAGTTTCCAAACTTTGGCCAATCATAGTATTTAATTGAATTGGTTTGATGATTGAATTGGTTTAATTGATTGGTTTTGATGATCAACAGTGAAAACGCTTCTGTGTTCAAGATGAGTTATTCTATATTTTTGGAAAAACAGAAATACTGAAAATATAGTTGTAGTCAATAGTAAATAGTCAATAGTACCTGTGTAATAGAGTATGTAATAGAGTTGTTTTGAAGATTAAATGAGTTAAAATTGGAAAATGTAGCATGTACTAAGCACTTAATAAATATTAGGCATTATTACCGTCATCATTGTTAAGGTATCTATACTCTGTAATAGTATTATATTATTTCATTAATTTTGTAAAGATGAAGATGCAGTTTAAGTACATTTTAACCTTAAATCACCAAGGTTGTCTTGCTAAAAAGTAGGAGAATGGAAAGTCAAACTTCAATCTCAGTTCTCTTTCCACTGTTGGAAAGAGTGGGTAGGTGAATCCAATGTGTTCCTGTGTCAGCCTCCATGGACTAACAACAGATTACTGTTTAGAAAGGGCTTACATAGGCCAAGCCACCATTGTCTGTTTTTCATGCAGGTTTTTCTATGTAACCCAGCACATTAGAAACATTAGCATCTGAGTATTTTGTTTCCTATCAGAGTATAAATTATTAAGATTACTGTATAAATGATTTTTCATATTTGTACACCATGTAATGTCTAGTTCAATGACTTGAAGGAAGCAGTTTTGTTCAAGAATTGTCTGTCAAAAAATGTTCCTGAACAGAAGTATTATTGATTTTCAATAGATAGTCAATGCTTACATTTTGGTTTTGCATGTCTCTGTTCCAGCATTTAGTTAGGGACACATCAGACAAGATTCAAGTTTGTTGTAGGGTATTTTACAATTTGAATGATGTTTTCTCCAATAATGAAATTTAGTGGTTCTATTTATTTATTTATTTATTAAAATAATGGTTTTGTATAAAATCTTTTCTCTGCTCATATATAGATTATTACAAAATGTTAATTATTATGGCCAGACCTGATGATAACCTCCTGATTAATAATTAGATCATTTTGTTTAACTAATATCAAAGCTTTATGTTATTATTATCTCCTCATGAACTTATTGCCATTTAGATTATAGCCAGTTTCTGTTATTTCTTCAAATTTTATGCATATACATATCTGCAACATACTGAGGTTATAATCTATGCCATCTAAAATATCAACTGTAAATTATTGGTTTTCATAAGAAGAGAACTTTGTAATATAAACTAGTTTATTTCCACACTAATCAAGGCTGTCTTCCTTCAGAGTAGCAAATTAGATTGGTATCCATTTGTCCTGGTTAAGTCCTGCTAATTGTTCTGTGAGAAGCATTGACAGTATCCTAGATCTATAACTCCCCTACTGTACAACAGAATGCCAGCGTTCATTTCTCCTATCGCAATGTAACTTTAAACCCATTGAGCAACCTATCCCTATACCCCTTCTCCTTCTCTTATTCATCCTCTTATAACCATTATTCTCCTCTTTACTTCTAAAGTAAACAGATAGACTGTTTTAGGTTCCCAATGTGGGTGAGATCATGCAATATTTATCTTTCTGTGTCTATCTTATTTCAGTTAGCATGATCATCAGGTTCATCCTGGTTGTCACAAATGACAGGACATCATCTTTTCTATGGCTAAATAGTATCGTGTGTGTATATATACACAAATATACCCCATGTGTACCATATATTTCTTTATCTGTTCATCTATTGATCAATCAATGAATAGGTTGATTCCACATCTTGACAGTCGTGAATAGTAGTGCAATAAACACAAGAGTGCAGAAACTTCTTCAGTGTACTGTTTCATTTCCTTTGACTAGATATCTAGTAGTGAGATTACTGGTCATATGGTGATTTCATTTTCCATAATGGTTGCACTAAATTGCATTCCCATCAACAGTGTGTAATAGTTTACTTTTCTCCACCTCCTTGCCAGCATTGTTTTTAATAGTCATTCCTACTGGAGTGAAGTGATATCTCCTTATGGTTTTGAATTGTATTTCCCAACTGATTAGTGAGAGTGAGCATTTTTTCATATATTTGTTGGTCGTTTATATGTATTCTTTTGAAAAAAAGTCTTTTCTTTTGTCCATTTTTTAATCAGGTTGTTTGTATTTTTCTCTTGAGTTGTTTGATTTCCTTATATATTCTGGATGTTGACCTCCTATCAGATGTGTAATTTGCAAATATTTCCCCCATTCTGTAAGCTGCCTCATCACTTTGTTGACTGTTTCTTTGTCTTTGCAGAAAAACAAATGTAATCTTTTGATGTAATCTTGATGTAATCTTATTTATGTATTTGTCTTGTTGCTCTTGCTTTTGGGGTTTTTATCCAAAAAAAAAAAAAAAAAAAAAAAAATCCTTACCCAAACCAATGTCATGAACCATTTCCCCTGTGATTTCTTCAATTAGTTTCATAGTTTCAGGTTTCACATTTAAATTTTAATCCGTTTGAGTTGATTTTTGTATATAGTGAAAGAGAGTTCTAGTCTCATTCTTGTATGTGTGGATATCCAGTTTTCCCCAGTACCATTTAATAAAGAGACTGACCTTTCCCCAATGGGGTTACTAATAATATAATGTACATTTCAAAATAGCTAGAACACCACAAAAAATCAATAAATGCTTGAGATGATGGATATATTAATTACCCTGATTGGATCATGACCTATGATCAAATACATGTTTGAAATATACATGTTTAAAAACATCACATGTATCACATGAAAGCTCTTTGCTGACACATTCAGAATCTTTTAAGGAGTGATGAATTCCCCTTGATTCAATTACTTTGATATCTGATCCTTGAGTGTGACTAAATTGTGATTATGTCAATTAAAAATAAAATCAAACTTTAAAACATTTGGAAGCTGCTGCTTAAAAGAACTCTTAAGAAAACTGATATGAAGTTAGAATTGTATTCAATTCACTGAAGGGATGCCAAGACTATCTGTTAGTTTTCCAGCTGATTTTGATGTTAATTACCTGAAGTGTCCTGATCAACTTTGTTAATGTGCTTCATCTTAAACACAATATAGACAGAAACCCAGATCTGTGCTTTGAATTGTGTCACTTCCTCCTTCTTTCCCTACTCCATTCTCTCTCCCCACAACTTCCCTCCTTCTTGACTTCTTTCTTCTTTCATTTTTCCTCTTCCCTCTCCTTTCTTCTTATTAATTATAAAATTGTAAAATAAGTTGATAAGCACAATATCAAAAAACAATGGTGCATCCTGGTAGAGTTAGAATTTAGGGTTAAGAAACACATCCCAAACGAGGTGTTAAAAGGGTTCGGCTATTCATACAAGGATGGGTCATGGTAATGGAAGTGGTTGGTGGGGCCTTGTGTACTTTAAAGTAGAGCAGAGTTGCAATGGCATAAGGTCTAGAGCCAATGGTGTGGGAAGCTCTAGCCTAAAGTTAAAGCAGAGGGGTTAAGAGAGATAAAGTTAGAGAGTAAGGACATGTGAGATCATAGAGGCATTTCATTTCATGTAAATTAACTGGAACCTGATTAATGAGTGAGGAGACATCCACCGACAAATTTTCAACTCTGTGATGGCACAGTCAGAATATTTTAAGGGGTGATTAATACTATTTGATTTAACTACGTTGATGTATCTGATCCTCAAATGTAACTGAAGTTATGTTTATTGCCCATAAAGATGTTGAACTTAACCTCTGTCTCACTTAAGATTTACATTAATTAATATTAACAAATGTTTGGCTAGTATTATCTATATACGCATATTAATATTAGTAATAGGAATGTAGTACTTGAAGGACATCTATTGTACATTGAGGCAAATTTGCGAATCACTTAAATTAGGAGAGATGTGTACGTAGTACTTGTTTTTTTTCTCCTTGAAAAGCAAAGAAAACTTCCCCTTGTGTGGGGAGCTCCCCAGGCATGTTAAAGTAATTGTTTTACACCATAATAATCAGGAAAGATTAATTACATAAGAAGTGTACATATAGAAATACTCTTAAGGATATGAAATATAGAAA
This sequence comes from Sciurus vulgaris, assembly GCF_902686455.1. Classification (NCBI taxonomy): domain Eukaryota; kingdom Metazoa; phylum Chordata; class Mammalia; order Rodentia; family Sciuridae; genus Sciurus; species Sciurus vulgaris. The sequence continues at coordinate 143,682,315 of NC_136466.1, forward strand.
TCTCTGTTTTGAGAAGAGTACATCTAATGGTAAATAAATCCTCACAATAGTATGAACTCTTCATACCAGCAGGGTATCTTTTGTAGTAGTAATAATCGTCCATTTTATTTTTTCTTGGTTATTTGAATCTGCTTTTTTTCCTAGACATTATTGAAAAATAGTGAATGACAAACAGAAGGTTTCTCATTTGTTAATATTCCCTTAGGGCCATTTCTTAATTTATGAGTCTTAATTGGAATCTCTGTCCTCTGTTTTTCTCAAAGAAACTGCTATTGCAAAAAGAATGTGTTTTAATCAGGACAGGACACATTTTGAGTAATGGAAATTAGATTACTCTTGGACTTTAAGATACAAAGTTGGCAAAGGAACTAAGGGAGAGAAGTAACAGATAGTCAACGTATGCAGTTTATTCAGCACGGTACCATCTAGAAGCAGCCCAGAAGACTGTTTGTGGTTTTACATGTGATCAATATGTACATACACACACACACACAATATACATATATGTACACATATATACTTTTTACCAAACTTTTGGTATTGTGACTGCCCTCTAGGACCTGAAAAAGAACATGGGGTGCGTTAAACAAAAATGCCTTTCCAAACAAATTTGAAAAGTCAACTCTCAACCTACCAAATTGAGGTTCTTGCCCTACACTTGCTTCCTTTAGTATAACACCCACATGGTTTGAGGAAAAACATGCCCTTTAGAAAACAGAGGAGACCGTTATGAATTGGGTTTGTCAAACATCTTGTAGTGCCCTGGCTTACATTAAACCTCCCCAGGCAGTGTTGTCAAGTGCTGTCTCTTCACTTAAAAATGCCTCACATATTTTAATCCATGTGTTTCATATTCATTTAGACATTTCATCAAGCTAGAGTTGGGTAAGAATCACTTAGTATCCAAAAAGACCTTTCCTACTAGCTTTTGATTCTTAGAAAGTTACACTTTGCCAAATGTAAATGAATTCCAGACACTTTGTTTTCAAAGGCGCTTTGCAAAACTGAAAAAAATCTCCACATCTCTATCTTTATTTTAGAGATATTTAGGCATGGTAACCTTTTTCATAGTGCTTTCTTTCAAAATCAGAATCTTCACAGGCATTGTAAAAAATGCTCCTTTATGGGTCCCAATACAAATTTACTAAATTTGTGAATCCCTGCTTGTTTTATATAGTGTGATTCTTTAGATGGTATACAGTAGATACTAAATATTAGCTATTATTAGCCAAATGCCTTCTAGACATCTCTGTTTGATATCTAGATAGTATTTAGAATGTGCCATGTCTAGGACTGCATTTGTCATGTTCCTCCAAAGGTAATGAAAAGTGTGCCTTATCCCCATGCAGGCTACTACCAATGCCCAAGCAGAAACCCCAGCAGCTACTGGATTCCCACTTCTAGTCTATAGGCCCTGTAGGTTTTACCTCTTAGATATCTTTCTAGTTAATTCCTTCATTCCAACGCCCCCATTGCTATGGCTGTTAAGATTCATAAGATCCATCCACCTTAGCCCAGATTGCTGTAAAGTCCTCCTTCATCCCTCCACAATTGCTCTCTTCCTACCTCTGCAGTTTATCTCTTACTACCTCCCTGCCTGAATCCTTTGCCCTAAGCATACAGAGTCCTCTCAACGTGTTATGTAATTATCTCCTTCCATTCGATCCCTTGTGTACATCCTCCTCCTCTAGAGTCTTCTAACAAACTATCAGTTTCCTTTAAAATCAGCTTCAGCATTAACTTTAACATTTGAAATTGACTAATAAATTTGATTTAATTGTCACTATGCTTAGCAAAGTGTATTAAGTACTTAGCACAGTGTAATAAATAATAAGACTTTATCTCTTTCTTTCTTAGAAGAGGTCAAGTGGAGTTTGCCACAATACAGTTACTTATAAAACTTGGATTGAGACCCGGTTCTTTCTACATTTACTCTAGAATCTTCTTAATTTATAAAACCAATTGATCCTTGGAAAATTCACTGGATATTTTTTTTTAGAAGGAGATATCAAGGCTTGCTGGAGTGCTATTAAAAATGTCCTACATCTTAATATTGGTATAGGTGTCAGAATACATTCTGAATATAATCAGTGAATATATATGCAAAAATTAATCATTTTGTATACTTAAATTTGTGCACTTGACTGTAAGGCATACTTTGTTTTAAAAAAATAAATTGGTCAGAGATGAAGGTGAGTGGTAAAGTATGTGCTTGGCATGTATACACAAGAGCCTGGCTTCAATTTAAGACAATTTTGGGCATTTTATTTTTTGCTTGCTGAATGAAATCATTGGCATCTTGCCTGTAGAGCAAGGTATGGCAAGATACATTTAGCTTCCTTAGGATAGGGTTTTTCAATTTTTAACTTCTCACCAGGCAATGAAATGAAAAAATAGAATTAATTGAAATAGTTTAATGCTTGCTCTACTTATGTTCTGTTGTCTCATATCTTCCTCAAATACAAATAATTATTTAACTGCCCTTGGTTTTAATCATTTTGGTTTTTCACAGTTATCAAAACTAAATATTGTTATGAATTGGCTCATCTAAGCTTATTTTTTAAATGTCTATGAGAAAAGTAAAGGCTGGATGTGGCTCAGTGATAAAGTACTTGTTTAGCCTACAGGAGGCCCTGAGCTCTGTTCCCAGCACTGAAAAAAAAAAGAGAGTAAACCAGAATTTCTTGGTTTTTGAGGTTATAAATTCTTGAGTTAGTCATTGCACCACATGATCTGTAAAAACTTAATCCTGTGATTCCACTTGGAGTGATTTTCTTTGAAGAGGATTATGCTTAAGAGTTGCACCTACTCTTGGCTGTTTTTTTCCAAAAGGAGCTTACTTTTAAAAGTAGGTTTGTAAATATAAACTGCTTTGTTTAATGTCAGATGTTCTTCAGCTGAGTGAAGAAACATCGGGTGATTAAGTGACCTTTTCTACTTCATTTAAAAACTTAAAAAGAATAATGTATTTCACAGACAAATTTTAATTTATTTATAAGTGGGAGATGTTTCAAATTCTTAAATTTGATTTTTTAAAAGTATGGTTAGGAGAAAAGGAAGCAGAAGAGATAGTTTAATGTATACTTCATCCCTAACCATTCCAGATCAATATATTAATATAACTGATTGCACTGGGTAAGTTCTGGAGATCAGTTTAATGGTTACATGAAGATAGAGAGCTCAGCTGAAGAGCAGGTCATAGAATCTTCTGAAAAACTTCACCTTTCTTTGATTTCCTCAAACATTTTCTACTAAGATTTTATTCTATTTTTTCAGCATGTGTTGTCATATTTTGCCTCCTGCCTCCCCCACCCCACTCCACCATAGTCTCCTCTTGAAATTGTGTAAGGCTGTACTTTGGGAAGACTCAAAGAAATTGTCTAGTTGAATCAATAAAAAATAAATTTAAAAAACACTCAAGAAAATCAGGTTAACTAAAGAGAAGAGCACAAACTAAGTTTAAAATCAAAGAACTTAAGTCTTGATTCTGAAAGAGTATTAGTGGGTATATTGAAGTGCCTTTTTTCTTTGGATTGTATTTGTTTTGGTAGACATGAACATTAAAAGAACTTGAAAAATATATTTTTTAAATTTTGTTAGAAGTTATATATACACTGGACTTAACTACATTTATTTAACATTAGCCTTTAATTGTGTCTAGGCAGATATGTAGCTGAAGGACTAGGCATTCACATGCTGAAGGAGATTAAAGATGCCTGAAATAAAACCCATTGCAAAAAAATAATAATAATAAGTAAATAAAAAATAAAATAAAATCCCTGATTAGAAATAAGGGTGAAAGTTCTCAAAAAAACTTTTAATCCTTTTTCATCAAGGGATATTGTAAGTCAAATGCTAACAGTTGTGACTCTTTGTTATGGTGTATGCTTTTAAAGAAATGCAGTCTTCTAAAATATTATTTTTACAATGTTGAGGTATGTTCCTACTATTCCTAGTTTTTCTAGTGTTTTGAACATGAAGGGTGCTGTATTTTGTCAAACGCTTTTTCTGCATCTATTGAGATGATCATATGATTCCTGTTTGTAAGTCCATTGATATGTTGAATTAAGTTTATTGATTTCCATATGTTGAACCAACCCTGCATCCCTGGGATGAACCCCACTTTATCATGGTGCAAGGTCTTTTAAATATATTTTTGTATGTGATTTGCCAGAACTTTATTGACAATGTCTGCATCTATGTTAATCAGGGATATTAGACTGAAGTTTTATTTCCTTGATGTGTCTTTGTCTGGTTTTGGTATCAGGGTGATATTAGCCTTATAGAATGAGTTTGGAAGGGTTCCCTCCTTTTCTATTTCATGGAATAATTTAAGGAGTATTGGTGTTAATTCTTCATTGAAGGTCTTATAGAACTCAGCTGCGAATCCTTCTGGTCCTGGGCTTTTCTTACTTGGTAGGCTTTTCTTGGAGTTTTCTATTTCATTTCTTGAGATTGTTCTGTTTAAATCGTGTATGACCTCCTTATTCAGTTTAGGTAGGTTGTATGTCTCTAGAAATTTGTTGATGTCTTCAATATTTTCTATTTTGGGGAGTATAAATTTTCAAAATAGTTTCTAATTATCTTCTGTATTTCAGTTGTGTCTTATGTGATATTTCCTTTTTCAACTCTCTTTTTCTCTTCATAAGTGTGGCTAGGGGTATATCAATTTTATTGATTTTTTTTTCGAAGAACCAACTTTTTGTTTTGTCATATTTTTCAATTATTTCTTTTGTTTCAAATTCATTGATTTCAGTTCTGATTTTAATTATTTCCTGTCTTCTACTGTTTTGGGTGTTGATTTGTTCTTTTTCTAGGGCTTTGAGATGTACTGTTAGGTCATTTATTTGTTGACTTTTTATTCTTTTTCATTTTTATTTTTATTTTTATTTTTTAGTTGTAGATGGACAGACACAGTACCTTTATTTATTTATTTATTTATTTATTTATTTATTTATTTAATGTGGTGCTGAGGATCAAACCCAGGGCCTCACACATGCTAAGCAAGCACTATACTACCGAGCTACAGCCTCAGCCCCAACTCTTTATTCTTTTAATGTATGAGCTCAATGCAATAAACATTCCTCTTAGTACTGCCTTCATAGTTTCTCAGAGATTTTGGCATATTGTATTGGTTTTCTCATTTATCTCTAAGTATTTATTTATTTCATCCTTAATTTCTTCTACTATCCATTCGTCATTCAATAGTGTATTATTTAGTCTCCATATGTTAGAGTAGCTTCTATTTTTTTATTTTATCATTGATTTCTAATTTCAGTCCATTATGGTCTGATAGAATTCATGGTATTGTCTTCATTTTTTTTGTGTTTACTAAGAGTTTCTTTGTGGCATAACATATGGTCTAGTTTAGAGAAGAATCCATGTGCTGCCAAGAACAAAGTGTATTCACTCATTGGTGGGTGAAATATTCTTCATATGTCTTTCAAGTCTAAATTATTGATTGTATTATTTAGTTATATAGATTTTGTTCAGTTTTTAATTGGAAGATATACCCAGTGGTGATAGAGGTGTGTTAAAGTCTCCTAGTATTAGTGTGTTGTGGTCTATTTGATTCTTGAAATTGAGAAGGGTTTGTTTGATGTACATAGATGCTCCATTGTTTGGGGCATAAATATTTACAATCATTATGTCTTGCTGATGTAAAATTCTGTTCAGTAGAATGAAATACCTTCTTTGTCCCATTTGGTTACTTTGGCTTGAAGTCCACTTTATCTAATATTAGGATGGAAACTCCTGCTTGTTTATGCAATCCATACGAGTAATGTTTTTTCCCATCCTTTCACCTTCAGTCTGGATATCTTTGCCTACAAGGTAAGTCTCTTGCAGACAGTGTATTGTTGGGTTTTGTTTTTTAATCCAATCTGCCAATCTATGTCTTGATTGATGAGCTTGGGGCATCAACATTCAAAGTTATTGAGATATGATTTGTATTCCTGGGCATTTTGGTTTATTTCTGGTTTTTAATTTGATTTAGTTCCTCCTTTGATTGACTATTCCTTTAATGTAGTTTGCTAGTTTTCACTTTTTTTTTTTCACTTCTTTTTTTTTTCCACTTCATCCTCATGGAATATTTTGTTGAGAACATTCTGTAGCGCAGGCTTTCTAATTGTGAATTCTTTCAACTTTTGTTTATCATGGAAGGTTTTTATTTCATCTTGAAATCTGAATATGCTAAACCCAAGGCCCACATAATTGTAAATGGAGAAAAATTGAAAGCATTCTCTCTAAAAACTGGAACAAGACAGGGATGCCCTCTTAACCACTTTTATTCAACTATTTCCTCGAAACTCTAGCCAAAACAATTAAAGAAAGAAATTAAAGGTGTACAAATAGGTAAAGAAGAACTTAAACTATCACTATTTGCTGATGACATGATTCTATGTTTAGAGGATCCAAAAATTCCACCAAACAACTTCTAGAACTAATAAATGAATTCAGAAAAGCAGCAGCATATAAAATCAATACCCATAAATCAAATGTATTCCTATATATCTGTAACGAATCTACTGAAAGAGAAATTAAGAAAACTATCCCACTCATAGTAGCCTCAAAAAAAAAAAAAATACTTGGGAATCAATCTAACAAAAGAGGTGAAAGATCTCTACAATGAAAAATACAGAACACTAAAGAAATTGAAGAAAAACTTAGATGATGGAAAGACCTCACATGCTCCTAGAAAAGTAGAATTAATATTGCCAAAATGGCCACATAACCAAAAGTGTTATACAAATTTAATGCAATTCTTATTAAAATCCAAATAAAATTATTCATAGAACTAGAAAAAGCAATCATGAAATTCATTTGGAAAAATAAGAGACCCAGAATACTCAAAGCAATCCTTAGCAAGAAAAGTGAAGCTGGAGGCATCACAATACCAGACTTCAAACTACACTACAGAGCTATAGTAACAAAAACAGCATGGCATTGGCACCAAAACAGACACATAGACTAATGGTACAGAATAGAAGACACAGCCACAAACCCACATAAATAGAGTTATCTCATACTAGACAAAGGTGCCAAAAACATTCACTAGAGAAAAGAGCCTATTTCAACCAATGGTGCTGGGGAAAATGGAAAACCACGTGTAACAAAATGAAATTAAGCCTTTATCTTTCACCCTCCATGAAACCTTTGCTGATATTTTGTTAACAATTGTGTTGAGGGTCCCTAAAAAATCTTAATGAAGATGCATTGGTGTAGGAGGGGGTGCCACTACACAATCTTCTTTTTTATACTATTATTAAAAATAATAATGAAAAAACTAAAATATTATTGTTATTAATTAAATATGTGGTCTCCCCAAAAGCTCATATGTAAAACAATGCAAGAAAGTTTGGAGGTAAAATGATTAGGCTATGAGAGCTTTGACCTAATAGGTGCATTAATCCACTGATAAGGATTAGCTGGGGAGGAACTGTATGCAGGTAGGGCATGGCTGGAGGAGGTGGGTTACTGGCACACGTCTTTGGGGTTTGTTGGTGAACTGAGCTCTCTGTGCTTCCTGACTGCCTTGTCCTGCCAGTCTTCCTTTGCCATATTCTTCAGCCAGATGTTCTGCCTTACCTTGGGACCCGAGCTGTGGAGTCAGTCTATAGATTAAAACCTTTGAAAGTGTGAGCCAAATAAACTTTTCCTCTTCTAATTGTGCATGGTCCTCTTGGTCACGGCATGAAAAAATCTGACTAAAACAATTATACATATCTAAAATATTGATATTATTAAACTCGGGGGAGGGTCAGTGCCAATAATAATTTGCAACAACCATCTCATTTACATTTTCATCCTTAATTGTTTGTTAGATTTATAAGATGAATAATAATGTTGGCAAACTACAGCTATATCTCAGGGCCATGTTTCTCAGACAACTGTTCCTGGAAGGAATATAGAAAGTTATTCATCCAAACTGTGGACAACCTATTTTTTGCTAAAAATTAAGAATGTATTTGTTGAATATGTAATCAATATATTTTGATTTAAATCAGATTAGCCCTCTATTTTTCAAAAGAATGCAAGAGAAGCAGCACTCTGTCTTGCCATTTCTTTATTTTGCAGTTAGGTTTTTGTGTATCTTTGCTGGTTTCATGAAGAAATATAGAAAAATTAGAAAATGTGCTATATACTTGGAGACATTTAAAATAATGTAGGATAAAATAAGTCATAAATTCAGCATTTATTTACTTGACTTCCAAATTAGGCTATTCAACACTAATGATGCTCCCTTAGCTCTCTAATTTTGTTATTGGTTAATAACTTCTATTGATTGTTACTTGTACCTTAAAATAGTTGGTTTAAGTACTCACTATAGGACACGGTACAATGTTGGTCAAAATCCTTTCTATATCATGAGTATATGGTTAAATTTTTTGAATGGAATTTTAAGGTTAAACATGATTATAATATCTTAGAAGAAAGTATGTGTTTTACTTTCTTCTAGCCCCAAGCATTGTCTTGTGTACCATTTTTTCTCTCAAAAGCTAATGGGCTTGCTAAGATTCATTATATACTTATATAAATTTAACAATAATTATATGAAATGAAATGTGCTGCTTATTTTTACAAATAAAAACCTGAAATTTAAATCTTGATTATAATGTTCAAATGAAATAATCTCAAATTTTTACCTAACTAAATGAAATGAGTTATTTTCAAGTCTACTGAAATTATATTAGATTTTCCTTTCACCCTTGCAACTGGAATACTGTTAATTATAAAAGATGTTGAAAAAACAAATACATATACAAGAAATGGACTTACTTCTTTCTGGTATTTAAAATTTGTATTTTTTTAAATATTGGCCAAGAAATTCTGTGAACTTAAATGTTTGCTATCTTACAGAATCTAGCAAATAATGCACTCAGTAAATATTTTTATTAGCTGATCTGAAAATTTAAGTTAATAACAGATTAGAGTGAACAAAAAGGGAAAACCATAACAACAAAAACAGCTGTCACAAAGCCCAGAGCAGAGTAAACCCAATAGAGGTGATTTCTTGCCTTCCTCCCTCCCACATCCAACCCTGAATACTTCCTATACTTCATAACCTTTCTTCAAAGACATCCCCAGCGATTTCCTTTATTAAAAACTCCAAGTTGTTGGCTCTTTGACTAAAATGCAAGTAAGTATAATTGAATGTCCATGAAGAGCTAATGGGAAGTATAATAGAGTTAACTAAAGTGTGTGATGTCTGACACTTGGTCACCTTTCCCATTAAGCCTTGAGATTTGCTGAAACCTTTGTTTCATTTGAGAAGGAATGAGCATGTACATTGACGGAGGGTCTGCCTCAGAATTATGTTCTTTCTCAAAAAGCCTAATCCTAGTATGAACTTAGCCATAATTATAATGACTCTGTTCACCTTGCGCAATTAATGGGATAAAGTGTTGCTTGGATCAGCCTTTCCCCCATATAATTCTGTGAGGGACGTTCTCTTCAAATGCAATGTATTCTTTTGGGAGCTAATTACTGATGCCTCTTGGAATCTGGACTAAGTACAAGTATTCAAGCTGGTTTTCCTGGGTGGAGACCATGCAGAAATCCCAAATGGATTCACTAGAATCTAGTTGTAAATATCATGTCATTCTACTGCATCATAATAATATTTACAATTTTAACTTACACATTAAAATTGAGTGCTAAATTATCTCTTCACTTTCCAACTTCTGGTTTAGCATGCCTGACTGTTGCTATACTTACTGAGTGTTGACTGATATGTCTGTAAGATTGATAGAAACTCTTGTGTTATTAAAAAGAAAATCTAATTGCTCTTGGTACAGAGTTACAGCATATTGGAAGATGGGCTTCAGGATGGAAGAAAGGCCAACATTGTTAAATCAGAAATTGAAATACCTTACTTTCTGAGGCCAAAGAAACTTATAGCAATGGTGTAAACTTCTAAAGCACTGTCAAGAAAAGTGCAGTTGTGTAGACCCTTACTCTGTATTTTGATTGAGTGGAAGTAAACGGAAGTACATGTCATTTCATAGTTCAACTTGTCTTTTTAAAACTTCAGAAAGAGACCACTGATGTTGGTATTCACAACATTCTTCTGGGATGATTATGCTTTCATGGATTAGAGGTTGTTAATTCATCGAGGACAAAGCACTATACCTTCATAAATCAATCACTATCCAGATTCATCTTCCTCTTTGAACAATGAAATATTCATCTAAGAGTGGGATGAGAGAGATGATATTTTTGAAATGAACAAATATTACTGCATTAATTCCATTACATAATTGGAAATAAGTATAAATGAATCAGCCTCACTGCTTAGTTGTAATTATATAATTTATCTTCCAGCTCAGGGTGGCAACAGATTTCTTGCTTTAGTTAATCCCTTGATTACTTTCTAGTCCCCTGTTTTGCTTCTTAGCCCTTGCAGCACCCGCAATATAATTCCTATTACATTTCCACATTCCTATTTTCTGAACAATGAGAATGGGTTTTTATCTCATTGATAGAAAGAAAGGGTAGGAAACAATTGAAGAAGCAAACTATAGGGAAGTAGCTTATGGATTGTGGGCTGTCACTGTCATCCTGCTGTATTCTGAAGTTGCCACTTTCAGAGTTTGAAGGACCTGAGGCAGATATCACCTCCTCAATGGTGGTTTTTGTTAGAGACCCTTACTTTTGTTCAGTCTTTAAGCTCCAAGTCAGTTCAGTTTTCCTGAAAGAAGACAGAATTTGTCTGCTAAAGAGCTCCTATATTTTTATATTAATGTAAAATGTATGAAGAAACAATGAATTCTTAACAGTTCAATGTGGGAAATTAAATATTCTGTCCAAATGAATTCTCTTGTTCCCCCATAGAGCAGCATTTATAGGTTTATTTAGCTTGTATTTTTGCTTCTCCAACCAAATCATAATGTCAGTAATTTTTCTGTGTACACTTTGGCTGAAATTTTCTCCATAAATAAAGCTTCTACTAAAATAACTTCCTTAATATGATGTTTGATGTGATTAGTTCACTTTAAAGCCACAGTAAAATAATATTTATATGATCAACACTCTAAAGGTAATACCCTAGATACTGTCAGATCATATGAGTGTTTTATAGAAATCAGTGCAAATGCTCTTTTCATCTTTGCCTAAAAGGGACCTAAAGACATGATTTCACCTTATCATAAAGGTTGCTGCTTTTGTAAATTTTGTCAAAGAATGGTTTACTGAATTGGAAAGGAAAATATAAAATAAATAATAGCTAGCAATTTGTCTTCTTCATGCTAAAACACCCAGCATAATTGATGACATTTACAAAGCCAGATTTCCTGTAGTTTCAAAGCATATGCAGTTTTAAAGAATACAGTCATTTCAAAGATAATTCAGTGTCAAACGTTTTATAGCTGTTGAATAATCGAAGACCAATGTAGAAACCAAGACGGGTATTATACATACTCCAGGTAGCTAGTCCATTTCTCTGAGACAATCCTGAATTATTAGTTGCCTTCTTAAAGCATCCATGTTTCATATCAGAAGTCTCCAGTTAAACAGAATTCAGATGACCAAGGACAGACTTTAAGAACATCTTTACATGAATTAGAAATGGAATGAACAAAGCCACGCAGAGGCAACCAAGTAAACCCATGAGCTTTCTTTGGCTCACAGAAGAGCTTAGGCAGCCAGAAGCATTGATGCTCTGTGGGCATGCATGCATGAAAAGCCTTATGTAAGTGTCAGGTGCCAGGCTGGTGATGATGGTGTATTAAAAATCACCTGAGAGGTGGTAACACAAATCCAGGCTCCTCATAAAATAAGCTTACATGTTTTCTTTGGTAGGAACCAACACTGGGCTGGACAGTTAATGAGCTCCAGAGCTGTTTATTGGTTACTGCTGAGGAGCCTGATGAAGTAGTTCAGTCACACCGAGATGCTGCTTGGGTGGTGCTGGCAATTGACCCAGCATTACTGCCCTTTTTCTCCCACAGTAGGGTGGATATTTCCATGAACTGAAGGTCTGCCTTTTGTTTGTTTGCTTAGGGGATCTATTGCATGGAAATCATGGGGTTTGTTTGTGCTTTCATTTCCTTATCACATTTTGTTGGAAAGAGAAGGGGAAACATGTTGGGTCAGCGAGATGGCACTAGGTCAGAGGCAGATGGGAAAAGATGGTCTTTGCTAAGGGCCCAGCCAGCTTGCAGGCTGTGCTGGGAGGATAAAGATAAGCAGTCTTAGCAAGTGAAGGGAGAGGAAGCAGCACTTCCTCCAGGCAATTCTCAGAACTGTTTTGAAGCTGTTTACTTCCTATTTTGATACCTAGAGCAACAAGAAACAAGGTCTCTGAACCAGGCTTTCTTTTTGGCCTTGTCCAGAGCTTGTTTATCTACTCTTTCTATCAGGAAGCAATTGTAATAAGGCCCTTGGCACTATCTGGAAGATTTTTTTTTTTTTTTTTTTTTCATTTTCTGTGTGGCTTTTGATTGATCATTTTGTGCACAGGAGGTTCTTACACTGATTTATTAGTAAGACTCAAAGAACTTCCATCACTTAGGGAATTTTTCTTTTTGTTTCAGGAGAAAGACATATTTGCACCTTTAACTAAGGACATTTTCCAGACTTTCAGTTCAATCACTGATGAGGACTGAGTGGTTTTGTGTCTAGGGATCAATGCTCCCACATCTACATGTATTATACATGTGTGCACTTGACATCTACTTTATCACCCTGGAGTAGATTTGTTTTTCTTTGCCAGAAAAGCAGACAGTGAAAGGCTTCTCAAAGAAAATGCTGGTTTGAAGAAGATATTTTAAGCCTCCCAAGATTACTCAAAACGTTCTATTATTTCATTATATTTTAGGATAATCTCTCTTTTCTTCGCCCTGAAATCACTTCTCCATCTACAGCCACCCCTTCCCCAGTCCACCTTTGCAATGACCCTGAGCTATAAGATGCTTATTTTAAGTCATTGGTTTGGTGCTGGATTGGATATACATTTGGACTCTGTCAGCTTTGGACCAGGAATTTGATTTCTTTGGCCCCACTTCAATTATTGTCAGCACCCTCTGCATTTATGTAGTTATTATTTCTATAAAAATATGAAATAATAACTGCAACTTTATGAGCTGAAAACAGCTTTTCTTGCCTCACTTACTTCTCAGTGTACAACAGTGACTTCCACATGGAAGAGAATCAACATTAAACGTCTTTTATTATCTCCATGCCACTTCCACTGAAACTGACGTGGTGAGAAATCGAGAGCATCTTATATCGCCATGTTTTGAGGCATAATAGAATGTTTTTTTAAAATCAAAACAAAAAAGATACACATTCCACCCTGGAGTGTGAATACTTAGATAAGAAGTTCATGTTGTGCAGCAATTGGTATCAACTGTCAGATTATTTTCCTTCCATATTTTGACCAATAACAAGGAGAATAGAGCAATAATGACATGAGTTTCTCCTTCAAAACAGAAAAAGTATGACCTTGTAACTCAGAGCAGCTTTGGCTTCTGGGAAATACCATCTCAAATTCTGAGGAGCCATCAGACAAGGTAGCTATGGCAAAAACAAGTTGGCACAAGGGAGAGTTATATAAGGGCAATGTGCTGCAATAGCCAATGAGTTCTGCTTATGAAGTCATTTATTCAGTATAGGCTAATTTGTAGCCATGTTGAGGCCACAAATGTTAGTCCACAGCATTGTTGTTTCTCTGTGATAAAGTGGAGCACAGTAGCAATCAAGTTTTCAAAAAGACTAATTTTATTTAAAAAATGATTATTTTCTATTAATGGGGATTAAGTGCCCTTTTAAAGGAAATGGTTGTGAGAGTTATATGCTTTATGTCTTTACAAAACAGGAAGAAGAATGTGGCATCCCAGTGTTGGTCCTCAAAACTTCTGTTGAAATGTAAAATATCACACTGTGAATGGTATTCTGAAATGTGATGTTATTTATCATTTTATGGCATATAGATAATATCCTTTAAGGTGAGGCTAAGGAAGAAGTAGTGAATAGTGAAACCAGAGACCTAGGTTCTCATTCAGTTGTGATTTCACCTCTCAATGATTTTTAAACAAACAAAAGTTTGAAAAATGTACTAGTAGACTAAATATCTCTCCAAGGTTCCTTCTTGCCCTGCAATCTTCTAATCTTCAGGTTGATGCTTCTTAAGGTTGACACTTCATCAAAAGTAAAAACTGTCCCTCTCCCATGGGGACTATTCATAGTATTTTGCCCAGCTAACCTCTTCAGGAGATAAAACATTCTGGAACTGTTATTGCTATGATTTAGTTTAAGAAGATGACCTACATCATAGAGATAAATTAAAACAACGCCCTTGGGTAGAAAAAAAAACTTCACGAGGTTTTGAAAGAACAAATGTCCTTGTACTACATTCCCGTATAGTGACCTTCAAAATAGTCCTGTGAAGATCCTTTCTTACTCTGCGGACAAGGGTCCAGTCTGCACTGAGACCCATGCAGGCAGGTGATTCAGATCTTTGAAAGGTTTTGGTTCAAAGCTGGTGAGGATTCAGTTCTTCCTTGACTCTTTCAGACTAAACATTTGAGTTATAAGCCACATAAAACCATTTGGTGGGGATTGTAGCTAGGGAAAGTCGATTCACAATCTGACACCTCATAAAGCCTTATTTTAGAGTTTGTGGGGTTTGGTGTATATAATTTATTTTTTTGGTCTTAAGCAAGCATCTGGATGTGGGTTTTTCTCTTTCTGGCTGACAAAACAAAACGGGGTTCAATTAATTTCTCCCCTTTAAGCAGTTTATGATCTTTGCCTCATTTTCTTTGGACCTAATTGGGTGAGCTAGGGTTATTACAAACACGAAGCAGCTGGAGGAGCTTGGGGGCAGCCAGATGAATTTGAACTTTGGGTTTCATTTCCCCAGCATTTACAGAGGTTGTTCTTAAACAGGGAAAATTTTCTCCCTAAAGACGTTTGGCAATCAGTGGAGATGTTTTTGCTTATCACAACTGGGACATCTAGTAAACAAAGACCAGGGATGCGTTCTTTAGTGCTTTATGGTTGAACTCTCAATGATTCAGGATCTATCAAATTTTTAGTGGAAAGGATTTTTGATGGAATATTCAATTAATATTGAACATACTGGAAGACTCAGATTCTTGTTCTAGTTCTTCTGTTAAATAAAGTTCTTTTCTTATGAGCACCCATGAAACCTTATTCCCTCCTCTATTAAATAATGACAAGAAATATGTTCTATCTTACATAGAGGTTGTGAGGATAAAATTAATATGAATGGTTTGAAACATCACAGCACTGTAAATTAGAAGACATCTGACATATTGGAAAGGATACCAGATATGTATACTTTATAATCCTTATCCAAAAATTATTTAGGACTCTTTCTATGTTTATTTTTGTTTTCTGGGACTCCTTTTTTTTTTTTTCCACAGAGCAGGGTAGTACCAGGGATTGAACTCAGGGGCACTTGACTACTAAGCCACATCCCCAGCCCTATTTTGTATTTTATTTAGAGACAGGGTCTCACTGAGTTGCTTAGCACCTCACTTTTGCTGAGGTTGACTTTGAACTGGCGATCCTCCTGCCTCAGCCTCCAGAGCTGCTCTGATAACAGATGTGTGCCACCAGCCCAGCAATGGACTCCTTTTTCCTATGATAATTATGCTGATTAGGTTAGATGATCTTCCTGGTTCCTCCTAGCTCCAGATGTTTCAAATTCTTATATATACTTTTGTCATTGTTCATCACTGGTGCAGTGTGACCCAAAATAACAACAACAAGAGCAACAAAAAGTATAACAAAAAAAGAGAGACAAATGTGGATAGAAATTCTCTAGAGAAAAGAAAATTTATAATATAAAAAGTTATAGAATTGATTTAACTTCTATGTGGCTACACAGGGCATAATCAAGACCATTGGGCAGATACTATAAGGAATAGCTCTACCTACAATGAATTGAAAGCCTTTCAGAAAGACCGATCCAGTAATGGAGTGGAGGGTATTGGCTCTCAGGGCAGTGATGCTTCCATCCCTAAATTATCGAGAGGAAATACATATTTACTTATTTCTTAGGAATACTATAAAGAAGATTCCTATGATGATCTGAGATTGAATGTTGTTGCCACAGGACTTAATAAAGTAATGGTCTGGTAAGTCACAAATACAGATGGATTATTCTAGAGCATTGCAGATTGATGATTCTTTATTTTCAGGAGAAGAAGACAATGGCAACAGGAAAGGAAAGACGAAAAGGATTATTATAAACAAAAGAGACAAAGTGACCGGGGCCTTCAATCTGCATTTTGTTTTAAACTCTCACATTCTAAAATGAGTCTGCCTTACCAGGGGCCTATCCCTAACAGTCCCCTGTAGCACATGTCAATTTGCTGTCCCTGCTGGTTCTCACAATAACTTATTTCACAGGGTGGAGAAGATGTAGGGATGGGGACACTTAACATGCTGGCAACATTCATATTTCTATAGAAGCCTGATGTATTTTGTAAGCATTTGGTGTTATAAACTCAACTGTGTCACCTCAGTGTTCATATTGAAGTCCTAAATCCCCATGACCTCAGAATATGATTAAATTTAGAGATAGGGCATGTAAAGAGGTCATTTAGATAAAATGAGTTCATACTGATGGGCCGTAATCCAAAATGACTACCCAAAATGACTGGAGTCTTTCTAAGAGGGAAAGACACCAGGTGTGTGAGTACATAGAGGAAGGACCTTCTGGGGACATAGGGAAAAGGTACCTACCATCTGCCAGCTGAAGAGAGTGCAGGTCTACATGAAATCAAATCTACTAATGTGCTGATCTTGCTCTAGTCTCCAAACTGAAAAAATAACTTCTGTTGTTGAAGCCATCTAGTTTGTTGTGATAGTCCTGGCAAACTAAACCACACAGTAAAGGACACTCAGTAATGGCATGTCATTTTAAAATTCCTCATCATATGGACCCAAGGTTGGTATGGCCCCACATCCTCGGTCCGTCATCTGTCCTTTCCACCACTGGCACTGGAAATAACACCTAGAAACTCTGCTCCCAGTGGTTTTCAGACCTGCCAGGGGCTGTCATTACATGCCTGCCCAGCATATCACTGACTGTCTGAGGAGGAAAGCAGCTGGGTAGAAAGGGATTACTGATTATTATTTTTTTTAACTTTCTGTTTAGAGACATCCTGCTGAGATGTGCGCAGAAAAGAGACCTGGTACGTCATTATGAGGGGTGTTTCAGTCTTCAGAATGCAAAATATGCCCCCGAATCTAATTAGATATGAGGTCAAGCTAAAGAATTTCCTTTCCCAAATTGACTGTGGGAGTTTTGTGTATTTATTTGAGAACCAGGTCAGCTGACAGGAGCAGCTAACCTACAGACTCACACTGTGATTTATACTTTAGTGGAGAAGAGAAGTCACTTTGGAAACATCAACCTCTTATAAATACTATCTGTTCCTGGCTCTGGCTGCTGGCTCTTTCTAAGTCAACTCTGTACATCTGTAATAACTTATAGAGGAAAAGTCTATACCCTGAACCTCCTGTGTGACTCCCTTTTCCAGCACCTATGTACACCCTTGAGGACTAGATGAAAGAACTTACTCACTGCAGTGGCCCCATGAAGGTATTTATTCCTTGTTGATTCAAAGTGAAGAGGAGTGGGTACTGTTTCTTTTGAAATAGTTACTTTAGTAGCAGAAGAAACAGCCACAGGGAGAAGCATTTTCCAGGAAGATCACCCTAAACCAATTGTTACTGGGAATGTAGCATGAAAAAGGAAAACTTGCTGGGCACAGTGTTCACACCTGTAATTCCAGTGACTTGGGAGGCTGAAGCAGGAGGATCAAAAGTATAAGGCTAGCCTCAGCAATTTAGCAATGTCCTAAGCAACTTAGCAAGACCTTGTCCCAAAATAAAAAATAAAAGGGAGTTGGGGAGTATAGCTCAGTGGTAAAGTGCCCCAGGGTTTAATCCCCAGTACCAAAAAAAAAAGGCGGGGGGGGGGGGGAATAAAAGGGAAAAGAAAAGATTGAGCAGATCAGGGGATGCCTGGGCTTAATCCCAACTCCCAACCTCTGTCATGGGAACATGTTCATTGGATAGGTTACAATGATTGGAGGGACCCACTGTCTCTGCCTAGGGAAATCCAACCTGTGGAAAACAATAATAGTAAAATTCACATAATACTTATCCCAAGTTGGGCACTAATGTTTTCTATTATAACTTGGTTAATCCTCCTGAGGGGTCCTTGAAACTTGTTGTCTTAGGCAGAACTCTAAAATGACCCCAAAGATTTGTGCCCCTTGTGTATATGCCCTTTATAAGGGGACTTGCCAATACAAAAGCTATCACTCTGTTAGAATTTCATAGATGTGATTAAAATCTCTAATTAGTGGCTGAGTTAATAAAAATAGAGATGATCCTATGTGGTCTGACCTAATCAGGTGAACTCTTAAAAGAAGACTATCTTGAAAGAAGAGATTGAAAGTAGAAGAGGGGCTGGCTTGAAATAGCAAACTGTGGTGTTGTCAAGAGGGCCATCTGGCAGGGAATGGCAGGTAGGCCTGAAGGAGCTGAAAATGGAACTTCCATTAGCAATCAACAAGGAAGCAGGGGCCAGTCACACAGGTGCAAGGAAATGAGTGGGAGGAGCTTAGAAGTGGATCTTTCTTTAGTGAAACCTCCAGATGAGGATGCACCTGGCCCACACCTCATAGTCACTAAAATGTGACTGACTTCTGACCCATGGAAATTGAGACAGTGTATTTCGGTATTTCTAAGCTGCTACATTTGTGTTCAGAAGAGACTGCTAAATTTTGTAATCCATTATGCAGGTGCTATCATTATCTCTGTTTTATAATAGGGAAACTGAGGAACAAAGAAGTAGTCTAATTTGCCTAAGCTTATATATCAGTAAAAGCTAGAATTTGTATTTGAACCTGGTTTTCTGCTCCAGAGGTTTATATTTAACCATTGAATCACACTAAGCTCCTGCCACTGCTTTTCTTTGTTTCCTCCCCTTGCCTGTTGCCATGGTTAGACTAGATGTATGATGCCTCCCTCCCTTATAGTAGGTCTGAAAAGCCATTTTGAAAGCAATAACTCTACGCTCTTGGCCTCTAGCCAGTCCCACACTCCCTAGCAACTCCGTTTTTCATAGATGGGAAATCCTAGTTTTCATTTCCAGAGGGATTTTTTTAAACACTTCTCTTTAAAAGAAAAAAAAATCTTTTTGAGTAACAGCCCTGTGGTTAAGGGCAAATGACATTTACTGGGGAAGTAACTTGTTACAGTCTTAGCTACTCTGCCAACTTCAATGAAGAGGGGGCTTTTAAATGTCCTTTACACATCAAGAAAGATTTAAAAAGACACTAAAGAATATACCTAGCTGACATTGCCAAAATCCATAGGCTTGATATCCACAAGTATCCTGAGCTAAAATTTAATTTTTTTTCTTTTATGAGTGAATAGAGTATGTTTGCCCCAAGTCTGAACCAAAATGTTTAAAAATCACACTTCATTTAAAGGGATTTGTGGAGACATGCCAGATCTACAAACATATAAAGAATAGATCTGAAGAGGAGGCAGAAGTCTCCATTGACTATAGTCTCTTATGGAGGAGGGTTATAAAAAATGAGGCAATATCCTATTAAATAAAAGGGATTAACCTGAATGAATTTTCTTAAATTTTCTGAAAACCCAAGCAGAACTTCCTTTCATGTAAATAAAATATGTCTGAGACCCAGGTAATAATAAGGATTCAGATATCAGAAGATAACCAAGTGAGTAATCCTGAAATAACACAACACTATTGAGTTAAATGAAGTTTCCACTGTGGCTGGTTTGACCTGATCCTTCTAGAAGGAAGGCTGAAGAAATATTATTAACTCTTAAGGATAATATTGGCAGTGATTCAACTACAATGCATTTTAGCCTCTGCAATTGATTTTACCTATGGCCTTGGATACATTAGCACTATATATTTTTGTTATTTCATTTTTGTCATTTGCTTTTTTGCCTACAAAATGCTCTTGAGAATCCCTTTCCCATTAACCTTAAAATGTCCTAGACTCTGTGCTTTAGCTCAGCTCATTTATAGCCCCTGTCCTTACCTTGAAAACATTGACAAAATACCGATACATCTTTGCTTTCTGAAGTCAATGGAACACATTGAAGCATTAAAATCGAAAGTGATCTTTATAGGTAAAAGTGACATAAGAGTCTCAATATCACTGTACCATGTACATCAAGTTATTTCCATTTAAGTGATGAATTTGGGCCAAATCATCTAATGCATTTTAGTCTTGTGACCAAAAGCAAGCATCTATGAGATTTTTTTTTAAAACCAGAAATAAGAGTGCTTATTGCTTAAAAGCATGTGGTCTTCAGAAATAGAATTTTTTAAAAAGTACAAAGATGAAGCAATAACTCTTTGATTAAAAAACTTGCAAATAAGTTTTTAAAGGATGTTAAGATTTGGATGTGTTTACAAATCTAGTTTGATTTCATTGTACTGATATCAGAACAGGGTCTGTACCTGTCCCTGATGGTATCCATAGCAAGCTCTCTTGAAAGTGGTATCATCTACTCAGGATTGTTGGTATGAATTAGAAAATACGTAAGATTGTACCTAACACAGTGCCTGGCACCTGTGAGTTATTTAACTCACAGCAAATAGGAATCTAAAATTCAAACAAAAAGATTGTATTGAGTGCCTACAGAATTATTAAATGCAGATAAAAATCTGTAAGATACTTATTAATGTCTAAGCATGGAACTTTCTATATTAAAACTGCATTCCTTTTTAAAATGAAAGCACATTTTTAAGAGAAGCCCTGCCATTCTTGTTGAGAACCCTGAGATAGCCAAAACTTCTTGGACATAGAGAAACTTACAAAGGAGGAAATATTGGATAGTTGAAGAATCTCATGGTAGGATAAATTTGGCTATATAGAATTAAGTAAGCTTTAATCAAAATATATAATGATAGTCTTTTTCCAGCGGTCTTTCTTGGACTAAGGGGTTCAGTCCATATAATGTGCAGGTTGATAATAGTGTTAATTCATACACATTATGAGCAAAAGAGCAGCCAGAAGGAAAAGCCTTCATCCCCTGAGGCTCACACCTGCAGCCTCTGGCCAAGTACTCTGCTGGATTTTCTGGTATACCTAAAAACAAACTATTTGGAAAAAACAAAACAAAACGAAACAAATTACTTGTAAGGATCTTGACCAGATCCCTCCTCTATTCCAGGGGCTGTGACTCTACCCTACTTGGCAATCAGGTCACAGAAGGCCAATCATCTTATTGTATCTAAAGCACTATGAACTTGCACAATTTTAATTACTTAATTACTTCATTATTTCCACTAGATACTCTCTCTAGTCTTTCTTTAAATTTTCTTCCAAAGGAAAGATTACATTTGTCACACCTTCGGAGCTTGCCAAGTAGCATAATTGACAAAGGGTATCTCAGGTGTTGAGGCCCAGTAGCCAGAACTGACTGCCTTCTTCATTGTTCTGGGGAGAAACAAAACAAAGGATGGGAAATGACACTGGATAAGCCAGACCTTGGTTCAGCAGTGGAAGGAAGTGTTGTTGGTTGAAGCACAGAGGAAATCTTTCTTAGGGAAACTGGATTGGTTCCTTGAAGAAGTTAAAGTCAAAATGCTGTGGGGGAAGGTGGACTATTTGGTGTCAGTTTGCTTAGTGTTCAGTACGGTCACGAATACTAGTTAGCTGGGTGAGAGCCCCTGGGCAGGGGAGGCAGGGTCTCTGTCATAGTGACCAGCTCTGGGCAGAACTGCCCTTTGGAAGGAGAGGGGGGAAGCTTGTCTTTGACTCTGCCCCTGGGTCCATTGCCTCCTCCTGCAATTTCTCCTCATTCCATAGTTCCCTTTTCCTCTTTCTTTCCCAAGATTTAAGGTGTTTTAATTACTTGATTTATTAATTGTTCAATGCATTTCATGCGTTTCCGTTCTGTAGTTCAAAGTTCTCCAAAGGAGGAAAGTGGTTTGGTAAACCGACTGATGAAGAGTCTCAGAAAACAAATTTTGAACCCTTTCTAAGGATATTTGTGACATTACTTGAAAAGGACTGCTCTTAAGGGATTTTTAGACCCCTGAGGACCTGAGGAGCCACGATGAGCAGACACTTAAAAAGATTAACTGAGTGAATAAAATTGCACAGAGGATGCTAATAGTATTGAAAGTGTTGGTTTCCAAACCTGTGTCTGCCCTCTTAACAAAAGATTATTATGAAGTAGTCTGAGTTACAGCTTCATCCTATCTCATTTTATTTTTATTTTGGGTCCTTCCCAGAGAAATTTATCTCACTTGTAATACATGAACTTTTTTTCCTGGCAATGTCTGTTATACACAGTGTCCTAGCAGTCTTCCATCATCTTTCTACCTTTATGTTTTTGTTGATAGAGAACTTTGTAGAACTTAGCATTCAACTGAAACAACAGTACGATCTCTGGGGACTGTATTTTTATTTTGGAAAGATGAAAATATATATAAAGAGGACAGGTTACAAAGTGTGACTTCTGTCCAGGTAGAAAGGATTCCAGCCTAGCCAAAAGGCATCAGGAAGTACAGAGGTTTCAGCCTAATCTGAAGGAGAAATGGTCATCAGACAACTCAAATAAATACAGTTAACTCTTGAGTGTCCATCTGGAGTTTTTTAGTGTTACTTACAGGAAAGAGCATGGGATTTGTAGGCATGAAATTAGATCAGTCTCCCTAGCACACTGCTCCCCTCCAGTTCCTCCAGACCCGGCAGATCTCTTCCCACCCTTCTCCAGCCGTTCTGGCTGGGAACTGACCTCTTTCCACAGCCTCATCTGAGATCCTTACTTTTTGACTTCTGGTTTATTTTGGCTAGAGGGAGGCACTAAGCCGATTGGAGGGTGACAAGAGGGAAGGATTAGTATTTCTTCACTGGTTTTACCCTCGTTTTGTCGTATTTCTAGCAGTTTCTGTGTTCACTCCAGGGCTGCAGCTCTTGTCACACAGCCCCATTTCCCCGTGGCTGCTCTCACCAGCCTCTGGGAACATTGCTGTCTTCCTCAAGCCTTGAGGTATAATTCTGCTTCCTGCTTTTCATTACAGAGTGCTTTACCATCCTTGCCCCTTCAATCAAACTCCTTAGATATGCCATCTGCTTCCTGCCAAAAGTTGAGGGGGGATATCCAGTTTCTTGAACAAGTCAGACAATCTCTCTGACTTTTTGTTTTTATTTATAAAACTGGATAATATCTATATTGTCTACTTTTAAGCTCTGTTAGGAGGACCAAGGGGCCATTTGAATTCATAAAATTGTCATAAATATGCAAACTGAATAGCAAATCATCTGCCAATGTTGAATCCCCAACCAGCTTTCCTCAGATACTTGGTATGGTCTTCATACCCTCCCCCCATGATAAAGTGGCAAACTTTGGGAATGCCATCTTGAGTTGACTAAAGGCTAGCAGAAGAAGGAAAGGGAATCCTCTATCACCTGCCTTCCAGAGTTAAATATCAACAATCATCCTTAGGTTTCCTGATATCTCCTCCCATGTCAGTAGTGTGTAATTCAGACCTGGGAAGCATAAAGCAGATCTTAATGCACCTTAGTTCCTGCTCTGCAGTTTTACTCCCTTATACTGCTTCTTGTGTAGGACCACGTATCTGTGAAACTGTGAAGCTTCTTTATATTGTTTCTGAGATCAGGGATCATATCTTACATTTTTTTTTTCTTTTTATGACTCATAGTAACTTACATACTGTTAAGCATATATTTGTTAAAGTAGACTCTTGGGAAAAGAATGGCTGGGTATTTAGTACACATTTGTTGACATTGAGACTTCCCAAACCTGATAATGGACATTCCCTGGTTTTATACAAGAGTATGCTCTCCCTGATTAGCATGACCCTCACTTTGCATGCGTGGAAAGAATTTGCTTAACAAATGAAGATTTTATGAACATCTGTTGTGTTTTATGTGTGTATTTTCTTGTATGATTTGGCACATACAGAACTTAGATTTCATGGGGAGAAACTCTCCCTTCTTGTTCCCATCTTACTATGTTAAGCCTAGTAAAGTGATCTTAAAAAACAAATATTGATGATGAAAATAACTAATGTTTTTCCATCTTGTCTTCCCAAAGCTAATTAAGAAGAGCAGTGCTACTTCTAAAGACTAGGTTAACCCATATTGAGGGAAAACCCATATTTGCATTTTTAGGATAATAGTCCTGGGAATAGTAACTGCTGGTTTACCCACTGAACCAGCTCTAGAAAGGGCACAAGGACAATGGTACAAGAGGTATTTGGCTCACTGATCCTTCCTTCCTTTGTTTTCTTACTTGTGAGTAGGCACAATGTACTCCAGAGAACCCTTGCTATTTTTTGTTCCCACATTCTCATTCCTTCAGAAGTAGAGAGAAAAATAACTTAAGTAATCGGAGACTGTATTAAAGGCTCTTGGGTGACCCAGACAGATTCACAAATTTCTCTCATGGAGAGGCTATGTAAACATAAAATTAGCAACGTAGATGATAGCATAAAAGTTCATTTGTTTACTGAAGTCACCAAGGTACTAAGAAAAGTAAAGAAATGCTTAGACCCTAAAATATCTTTGGTAAATTAAAGAACTGGCCTGAAATGGAAGATTGTAGGTGTGTATGTATGTATGTGTGGCATAAAGATAGAAGAATGTAACAGTGGGGTCGTGGTAGATTAGTAGGGACTGAGTAACAGTTCTGGGAAGTTCCAAGAGCAAAGAAAACATATGATCTTGCTCAATTTCCAAGTTGTTTGATACGAACATGAATGCTGGAGAAGTTTAGAAAATGGAAAGATTAAAATGGAAAAATCATAAGAGACCATTCCTTGGATAAGATGAGCCTGAAACTGACATCTAAGCAATTGTATTGGTACAAGGCAGAACAACAGGGGCACTGGGCTGCCGCACACTGTCTCATGGGTGGATTTATACACTAAAGCTAAACAAACCATTTACATAGAATGCCCAGTGAAAAGTATTGAAGTGATATTGAAAAGTCTCTTCTTATTTACCCCTGCTCCTAATATACACACTATGGCTGGAAAGTCAGTCCTTCGGATGAATCTGTGGAGATAAGGTAGAGAAAGCAATCATTCTAGCTTTTTTTTTTTTAATGGAGAGGATGGACGGATTGTCTTAGTCAGCTGGAGTTGCCATAACAATACCAAAGACTGGGTGACTTAAACAGCAGATATTTGTTTTCCATAGTTGTGGAAGTTGGGAAGTCTGAGGTCAAGCTCACAGCAGATAAGTTTCGTTCTGAGTCCTATTCTCTTGGTCTGTAGGTGACTGCCATCTTGCTGCATGCTCACGAATACACTCTTGTATATACACAGACAGAGGGAAGTTTGGGGTTCTTCCTCTTCTTATAAGGACACTAATCCCATCATAGAGGCCCCACCCTTATGATCTCATCAGACCTAATCATCCCCAAAAGTCCTCCCTCCAGACACTATCACATTGGGCGTTAGGGCTTCAGCATGTGTTTTGAGAAGACACATTCAGTTCGTAATGAGGAGTAGGTCAGTTACATAGAAGGAAATTCATGATGCTTTTGGAGGCATTAGGGGAAGCTGTCACATATGGAGAGGAAAAGGTAGACATACAACAGGAGAAACAATAGAGGCCTGAATACATGGTTATTTAAGAAATTGAGCCAGACAATAGGTGAGAAGTTGTGACACATCTAGTATATGACTGATCAGCCATAGAAACTAAACCGAGGTTGCTTGGTCAGACAAAAGAACCAAAATGCGCAAGCCGTGATTGGCCATAGAGAAAACAAATGTAGGATCTGATTTCTATATTTAGAATTAAGACAGAATTAATTTGAGAGGAGGATATCCTAAAGTCACTTTAGAATGCTTTGATTGCAAGCAGTTGACATTTTAGGATTATATAGGAAATGGCCTCTGACATGTAAGGTCAGGAGCTAAAAGCAAAGAGACAGCTGCAGAGTAAGTAGAAAATGATTCAAATTCAAGTAGGACAGAGCCTTGGATAGTCTCAATCTAGGGAGGGGGAGCCCTTCATATAATACTATCAAAATTCTATGATTTTTGACTTTCCATCTTTTGTTTTGTCTCTAAAGAAAGTTCCTAAAGAAGACAAGTGGCAAATAGAAGGAGAGGTGAAATTCTGGGATCTAATACAAGAAGATGAAATTAAAATAGTTGATGGATGAAGTTGGCAGACATCTCTTTGTACGACATGCTGCCCTTGATACGTGGGCAGAGTACTCCAGACTGGCACCCTCACCTGCACACCTGGCATGTGTTCAAATGTGCATCATCATCACACTAGCCATAACATCTGATAAAATCACTTATTTGAAAAAGAAGGACCTAATAAGAGAATATGAAATTATCGATTTGAGACAATGTAAGCTATAAAATTTAAATTTGCATTCCTCTTTCTACCTTTATTATGACATATTTATTGGAATAAATTCCATAGATTTTTTTTTTATGACCTTAGAAAATACAGTCAAACTCTATATTCCTGTTGGACCTGTGGAATCCACATTACGCTGTGACCTTATTCTACACTAATAAAATCTGAATAACTTAAAGTGATCAGAAAAAATGGAGAAGACATACAGTGGACATCCCTTCCCTCTCTCCCCTATTCCTGCACATGCACGTGTGTGTGTGTGTGTATGTGTGTTTCTTTTTTCCATTGAATTTCAAACCCTCTCTCCCTACTCTGCCCTACCATTATCTCTCATTTCTCTGTTTGTCTGTCTATGTTATTGGAATCAGAGCCCATTTCAATGATTATGGAATTTTAAGTCTTATCATTGGAGCAGCCAATGTGAATCAGAATTTAAACATTACCAGCCAAAGACTGACAAACAGTCCCAGAATGTAATGTGTTTGCCAATGTCTCTTACTTGAGGATGATGGATTTGGTTCTGATGTGATCATTCTCTATTGGCAGCAGGGACCTGTTATGAGACAGAGTGCTAGGAAACAAACATTTATTTTCAGATCAGAAATTCCAAAACTCCTGTGATTAGTTTTCTAATTTAAAATGAGAACATTGTTAAAACATACATTCGAATTTGATAGATTACCTTGGCTAAAACCTTTATACCTCCCTATTAAAGGAGGATTATTGAAAAACATATGCAAAAAGGTGATTCCAAAGAAGATAGCAGGTCAGATCAAAGAAGGTCAGAGCAAAGTGAATCCAGACTGCCCATCCCTGCCCTGCTAGACAAGTTCACTCACTTTTCCTATGTTTTGTGGTGTTTTTATTTTTATTTTTTCCCATGAAAAATGGCACAAACACACCCTGAGGAGTTTTAGAAATAGACCTTGCTCAGCTGTCCTATGTGAGGCATGTATTCAGCCTCAGTTCTTTTCGATGTTTAAATTTATAAGGGAAAAGTCTTGGCCAGGTTTATAAAGCTAGATATGTATGAGGGGAACCTGCTTTCAGGCATAGACCCTCCAGCTTTTGACTCCTATAGATGGCAACAAAACTGGTAAATTCGCTTAGAACCAGATTGTGTGTGTGTGTGTGTAGGTGTATATGTATGTTTTGAAACTTTGAGTGGAAACTTAGTGTTACAATATAATATTTGTTTTTCTAACAAAATTCTGGTATCTCCAAGGCTATTTCCTTCAAATATAATGCCATTTATATATACTTTCAAAAGCAAAAGCTGTTGGTATCTATACCAGGCCCTTAAAGTTTGAACAGATTGGCTCCTGAGAGATATAGCCAACTTAATTTAAGGATATTTGTCTATTCAATTTCTTTTTTATTAAAATTCAAACTTTGATTACTAAAGTACAATAATTACTGAATATATGTCCAGAGCTCTATATTCATTAAATCTAAAAGGGCTACTTATTTTTCACTGCTTCTCTTAAGAATATTAATGCAGTCAATAAAGAACCTAAAATGTATCTTAATCCACTTTAAAATTCACTGTAGACAGCTAAAGAATGTGTGCAGAGAACTGAGAGAAGCCAGTAGAATCAGAAAGTAGGATATGGAGAATGAACACTAAGTAGAGGAATTAACTTTTTAAAAGATTTGATTTTCTGAATTATGGTGTTTGGCCAGAGTTTTGGAGGATAGAAAGTGATAAAATTTTTCTGGAAGGTCAAGAAGAATATTACTTACAGAGTATTTGCTACTGTTTTAGAGGTTTTAAAATGATTCTTGAGAGGAGGCCAGATTGAAAAAGAAGATATCATGAGTGTAACATAGAAAGAACTATAATGGAAATGCTGTCCAGCTATGCTAAGACATCAGCTGGCTTATATGATCTCTTCAAATGTGCCTCCCAACACTCTTCCAAAAGCTCCCCATGCCCACACCATATGAAATTACTTAAAGTTTCCTAATTCTAGCATCAAGTATCGTTTTGCTTGATGCCTTTTCTGCCTATAAGCTCTTTCCTCCTCTGACTGCCTGTCAAACTCCTAATTATTTGTCAAGTCTCAGTTCAAATATGCCCTTTGCCATGAAGCTATCCCTGACACCTTATAAAACTTTGTCTTTTATTCCACTAATTGCACTGTCAAATTATTTATTTATGTGCCTTCCCTTCTAGACTGTTCAAAACAGGCATAGACTGTCATAGTCCTCTTGGTGCCTAAATCATAGTAAGAGTTCAATTCATTCTTGTTAAACAAATAAATGAATGTTGAATATTATGATTTCAGAAAAAAATGGACTGTTTCTCATGGTATAATTGTGAACAAAATAAAGAACTGCAGTGTCAACTAAGTAACAGTGGATTTATGATTGGTTATATGCCTTCACTAGTCCCAAAAGTCAATATGAGTCTAGGGGAATATCCAGCAAAATATTTCAAGGCTTTGTGTTAAAAAGAATCTGACCCTGCTAATCAGTGACTTCAAAAAATAAAAAAGATCAAATTGATTAATTGCACTATTCAACCCCTGATAACCTTTATATTTTAAAGTTGAACAGTTCCTAAAGTAGCATGCCCCTGTTCTATCAACAATAAATTAGCTTTGTGAATTACACATTTTTACTCTTCTTTTAAGTTGGTTTTTTCAATTGTATTTCCAGAGGTTGGAAATTCCTGGTTGAACTAAAAAGAAAAAGAAAGCAATAATAAAACTAAAGATTTTTAAATTGCAACAGCAAAGCATCTCTCTCCTTGTCTGTTTTCTCATTGACTCCATCTAAATAACAGTAATTTGTTGAAAACTAAAGGTCTTTTCCTTCTGTATTTATTTAATATATTTTTGTTAAATAAGACACATGACAGAATTTCTTTAATTTTTAAAAATAGTTATTGGAGTCCAACAGGAAATGTTAGCAGATGAAAATAATAATAAACCCTTACATTGTTGAGAATAGTCAGACTCTTGGAAAATATGTGAGTTCTTTCACTTAAGAAGCTACTGTGGGAAAATAAAGAAAAGAAAACCCATGCTCCCATGTGGTCCTGTTGGCCTAGAGTATAGACAAAGTCGTTAACTCTGAGGTCTTGCTAGACTCACCATTCTGAGTCTGTTTTCTCCATGCCACAGAGAGGAACCCAGTCTGGGTCTAAGACTGATTTGCAAAAATAGCAATGAATACATAGCAAAACATGGTTTACTCAGAGTTCTAGAGCCAGAAAGGACTTGAAACATTAACTGGCTTAGTGATTTCCAGATCTGACTGCTCATCAGAATCACTCAAAGTACATTTAAAATACAAATTTCTGGTCCCCATCCCCTGAGATATTCTGCAAAGGTGTGCAAACAATTAGATTTATTAAAGCTTCCAAATAGTTTCTGTGCCTGTCTGGTTTTTAAAAATTTTTTATTTGTTCTAATTAGTTATACATGACAGTAGAATGCATTTATGCATTTTGATAAATCATACATAAATGGAGTATAATTGCTCATTTTTCTGATTATACATGTTGTAGGATCACATCAGTCATGCAGTCTTATATGCACATGAGGTAATAATGTCTGTTTCGCTCTACTATCCTTCCTATCCCATACCTCTTCCCCTCCCTTCACTTCCCTTCACCTAATCTAAAGTACTCTATTCTTCCCTAGAGCCCCTCCCCCTTATTATGAATTAATTGTTTTAATGCATTTATATTAAAACACAGAGTCATAGGTGGTATTATCAGCTGTCTACTTGACATATTAAGTGACCTTTATTAGTTATTGGAAACGAATAATAGAGAAACAGAGAAAAAAATCTAATGTGAAACTAGTCTCAAACTGCCATAAGAATTCAGTGAAATGGTAGGTTAATGCTTCATAAACTGTCAAGTGGCATATTAATACACATGTTATACAATATATACTGGAGAAAAAATTGTCATGTGAAAAATTTTAAAGTTAGTAAGAAGAACATAAAAATACTTTAAGTGAACTTGATGATGCTTTAAAATTGTGCCTGCATTTTCCATTTCAGTTAGGCATGGTGTACGAATGAGCAGAATGATAGATAGGTGTTCTGCCTGCAGTTTTTATTGTTCTCCAAGAACTGTGAATAAAACACTGAAGCTGAGCTTCAAGCATTTCTACTTATTTGACCCTTGAGTTCTCTGAATCCTATTGCTAACAAGAATAGTTACATGAGAAGACAAGATTACAAAGTTTGTTTGGCTTTAATATTTTGTGATGTGCCATTTTTTCTCTCTGTCAGCTTTGCAAATCTCTTTACCATTTTGATTTCTTCTGTTTTATGCTTCTACTTTCAGACTTTCCCTCTTTTTATCTCATTTCTTTTTTTTTTTTTTTTTTTCCCCCCATTGCTGGAGATTGAATCCAGGGATTCACCAAAGTCCACATAGGCAAGTGCTCTACCACTAGACTACATCCCCAGTCCTTTTTATTTATTTTTTAAATTTTCAGACAGGGTATTGCTATGTCACCCAGGCTGGCCTCAAAGTTTGACTCTCCTGCCTCAGTCTCCCAAGTCACTGGGATTATAGAAATTCTGGGGACTGAGGCAGGAGAATGGCAAGTTCAAGGTCTGCCTTAGCAACTTGATGAGGCCCTAAGCAACTTCGTGAGACATTGTCTCAGAAAAAAAATTAAAAGGGCTAGGGTTGAAATTCGGTGGTAAAGCACCCCTGAGTTCATTCACCAGTACCAAATAAAAAAGAAGAAGAAAGAGAAAAAGATTGATTTATTAAACAACATTTTACAGATGCTGTTCTGCTAAATATTTGGCATATAAAGTTGAAGAATATGACCTTAAAGAACTCACATGCTGGATGGGAAAAGAGTTAAATAGTAAGTACATTATGATAAAATATAAGGGCTGTTATGGTGAAATATGCAAAGTTCCCTATGAACAATGACAGGGAAAGATTGATTCTTCCAAGGGGACAGAATATGCGTAAAGATATTGTTGAACATTTGCAGAGGTGGAGGAATATGAGGTATTGGGGCATGCATTCCAGGTAAAGTATGGATGACAGTGTGAAGCTGCCAGTGTGTTCAGGGAATGGCCAACAGTTGGGTATAGTATGAGGGACATGGATTAGGGAAAGAAAATATAAGGGAAGACTGGGATATGATAAAGGAACAAGATAAGATTTAGATTTTTGGAAGATTTCTGTGACAGCAATGTGGCTATGTTGAAAGGGATGGGATGGAGAAGGAATCTTGTCAGGAGGGCTTGCGAGTAATAATGGCCATAGATGAGGAGAATCAAAAGTAAGACGGTAAGGGCTGGAGATGTACACATGTAGCTCAATGGTAGAGTGCTCACCTAGCATACATGGGGTCTGGGACTGATTCCCAGCAACAGAAGAAAAAGACATTAGCCATAGAAACCAAAGGGAATGTAAGATAAAATGCTTGGTGGTTGAATTTATAGAACGAGATGACTAGCTACAGTGAATGAGGGAGAATACTTGGAGGTTTCTAGTTTGAATAACTATGGAATGTAGTTAGCTGCCTTTTTTAGGGGCAGGGATGGTAAACAGGAGATGCATGTTGGTCGTCCACCTGAAATGTCTACTGAGTTGTTTGAAATAGAACTGTGTTGCATAAGAGAAAGAAGCAGTGGAAATGGATAGTCTTGCTAGGGAGAAGATTAGAGGGAGAAGATTCCCCAGGATAAGGCTGAGCTGTACCAACATTTAAGAGTAGATAAAGGAAGAATAAGCAAGAAAAAGAGGGCAAGGGGGAGAAGAGAGAGAGAGAGAGAAAAGCAGGAGAATGATGCTATAGCAGCAAGGAAAAAAAAGTTATCCAATGGGGTAGCTCATGCTGTTGGATGAAAATTTTAAATGGACCATTAGATTTGCTACTGAGGGGTTTATTTTGTCAGCTTTGTGAGAAGTATAGTGCTGTTATAGCAGCAGAATCTAGACTTTTCTACTTTGGGGAATAAATAATATTCAGGAAAACAAGTCATTTTTTTATTCTTTATCCCAGTTAACTTGAGGTACTCTAATGAAGCACTCAATTGCACTATGACTTCCTTGAGTGATGTGAGGCTTGGTTCCTCTCTCACTTTGTTTCTTTTTAATATGCAAAATGTGAGTGAGATCTTCAGTGTGTTTGCATAAGCTAATTTAAAATGAATTTAAGAACAGTTTTCTGAAATATTTCTACTAAAATAAATCACTTAAATTTAAAAAAAAAGAATAAATGAGGGCATGGGAACAGCAAGTGTATATTATTCAGGTCAGGTGACATAAAAAAGTGATAATATGATGATTTCAGAGAATGATTTGTTTAGAAGAGTGAGAGATTTTGGCAAGTTTCTTTCTGGAATTAAAAATAGCATGCCTACTAATGACAAATAAATAAATCTACATGTAGCCTTGTGATTATTCTCTATCTCTCTCTGTATCTCTCTCTCCCCTTGCCTCCCTTCCTCCTTTGAGATTTCTTTATTATTACTTTATTATAAGCCTTTCTCTTTGGTGAGGGAGAATATTAATGCCAGTTTCTAAAGGGTCCTTCGATATGCACCACGTGATTCCCCTTTGCTTCCCTTTCTCACTCCTCTCTGTCCACGTTGTCTCCCTGGCTGTCACTAACATGTACTAACCTTGCTCCCATCTGAGGGATTCTGAACTTACAGTTTCTTCTCCCTAAAATGCCCTTCCACCCTATATACTCATGGTTCAACTTTCAGATAATCCAGGTCTCTGCTCAAATATCAATTCATTGCAAAATCTTACCCTGGTCATCCAATCTGTTCCTCCCTCTATCCTCTGGTCTGCTGCATTTTCCTTTAGACATGACTATTATACAGTCAAATACTAGATCATCATGGTTTAGATATGAGGTGTCCCCCAAAAGCTCATCTATGAGACAATGCAAGAATGTTCAGAGGAGAAATGATTATATTATGAGAGTTAGCCTAATCAGGGGATTCATCCACTGATATAAATTAACTGGATGGTAACTATAGGCAGGTAGGGCGTGGCTGAAGGAATTAGGTCACTGGTGTCATGACTTTGCGATTTATATTTTGTCCTACGTAAGTGGAGCTCTCCTCTGCTTTCTGATTGCCATGTCCTGAGCTGCTTTCCTCTGCCATTCCCTTCTACCAAGATGCTCTGCCTCAACTCAGGCATAGAGCTTTGGAATCAGCCAACCATAGACTGAATCTCTGAAACCTTGAGCCAAAATAAACTCTCCTTCCTCTAAAATGTTCTAACAGGTTTTTTGGTCACTGCAATGAATAGTTGGCTAACACTGGCATCGTAGTGTACCTCATGAAATATTTGTTAATTTATTGATTGTTAACTTTGCTAAAATTAAAGCAAAGCGTGTGTGCATGCATGCGTGTGTGTGTGTGTTTATAATTATGATGGTAGACAAGGGAAGAAGGGGGTAGCATTAACATACTGAGATGAGGTATTTCCAAAGAAATAGTTATGGTCTGATATTTCAAGAGTTAATAGACTTATTGTATGAAAAGTTTATAAAAGCACTTGCAAAGTTTTGGTTCAAAATAACTTTTGAAGAAGATGCCAGGCACCATGGAGTGGGGTTAGTGGAGTCCAAAACCCCTAATATTAAGGTTTTATAGTCTGCTGATAGATCCATGCCTATATGGCTATCTTGAACTATGCTGCAAGACTGGGGATACTGAGTGCTGCAACAGGAAAATGAAGTGCTCTCAAAGCAGAGAGAGAATAGGTACAAACTAACAGAGGTGACATTTCCATTATTAGCTGAGGGAAGGAATCCACAGGGGAAGGGAAGAAGATCTGGCATCTATTAAGGGAGAATTTCTACTTCCTGCACATGTGACTTCTTAACAAACAGGTGATTCTCCATCCAAAGGTGCCACTTTTTTTTTTTTTTTTTTTTTGCTTTTTTATTAATTTTATTTTTTTTTTTTTTTAATTTTATTGTAAACAAATGGGATACATGTTGCCTCTCTGTTTGTACATGGCGCAAAGGCATACCATTTGTGTAATCATTAATCCACATACAGTAATGTTGTTTGATTCATTCTGTTATTTTTTCCCTTCCCCCACCCCTCCCACCCCTCTTTACCCTCTATATAGTACTTTCTTCCTCCATACTTGCCCCCCTCCCTAACCCTAACTCTAATCCTAACACTAACCCTTCCCTCCCCCCCTTTATGTGTCATCCTCCACTTATTAGTGATATCATTCGTCCCTTGGCTTTTTGAGATTGGCTTATCTCACTTAGCATGATATTCTCCAATTTCATCCATTTGCCTGCAAATGCCATAATTTTGTCATTCTTTATGGCTGAGTAATATTCCATTGTGTATATATACCACAGTTTCTTTATCCACTCATCAATTGAAGGGCATCTAGGTTGGTTCCACAGTCTGGCTATTGTGAATTGAGCAGCTATGAACATTGATGTGGCTGTATCTCTGTAGTATGCTGATTATAGGTCCTTTGGGTATAGGCCAAGGAGTGGGATAGCTGGGTCAAATGGAGGGTCCATTCCAAGTTTTCTAAGGAATCTCCACACTGCTTTCCAGAGTGGCTGCACTAATTTGCAGCCCCACCAACAATGTATGAGTGTACCTTTCTCCCCACATCCTCGCCAACACCTGTTGCTTATATTTTTGATAATCGCCATTCTAATTGGGGTGAGATGGAATCTTAGGGTGGTTTTGATTTGCATTTCTCTTATTACTAGAGATGTTGAACATTTTTTCATATGTTTATTGATTGCTTGTATATCTTCTTCTGTGAAGTGTCTGTTCATTTCCTTAGCCCATTTGTCGATTGGATTATTTGTACTGTTGGTGTAGAGTTTTTTGAGTTCTTTATAGATTCTGGAGATTAGTGCTCTATCTGAAGTATGATTGGCAAAGATATTCTCCCACTCTGTAGGCTCTTTCTTCACATTACTGATAGTTTCCTTTGCTGAGAGAAAGCTTTTTAGTTTGAATCTATCCCAGTTATTGATTCTTGCTTTTATTTCTTGTGCTATGGGAGTCCTGTTGAGGAAGTCTGGTCCTAGGCCGACATGTTGAAGATCGGGACCTACTTTTTCTTCTATAATCTGCAGAGTCTCTGGTCTGATTCCAAGGTCCTTAATCCATTTTGAGTTGAGTTTTGTGCAGGGTGAGAGATAGGGGTTTAGTTTCATTCTGTTGCATATGAATTTCCAATTCTCCCAGCACCATTTGTTGAAGAGGCTATCTTTTCTCCATTGCATATTTTTGGCGCCTTTGTCTAGTATTAGAAAGTTGTATTTATTTGGGTTTGTGTCCGTGTCCTCTATTCTGTACCATTGATCTACCTGTCTATTTTGGTACCAGTACCATGCCGTCTTTGTTACTATTGCTTTGTAATAAAGTTGAAGTTCGGGTATTGCGATACCCCCTGCTTCATTTTTCCTGTGAAGGATTGCTTTAGCTATTCTGGGTTTCTTATTCTTCCAGATGAATTTCATGATTGCTTGCTCTATTTCTGTAAGGTACGTCATTGGGATTTTAATTGGGATTGCATTGAATCTGTATAGCACTTTTGGTAGTATGGCCATTTTGACAATATTAATTTGGCCTATCCAAGAACATGGGAGATCTTTCCATCTTCTAAGGTTTTCTTTGATTTCTTTCTTTAGTGTTCTGTAGTTCTCATTGTAGAGGTCTTTCACCTCTTTTGTGAGATTGATTCCCAAGTATTTTATTTTTTTCGATGCTATGGTGAATGGGGTAGTTTTCATAATTTCTCTTTCTGAGGATTCCTCACTTATGTATAAAAATGCATTGGATTTATGAGCATTGATCTTGTAACCTGCTACTTTACTGAATTCACTTATGAGTTCTAAGAGTTTTCCCAAAGGTGCCACTTGTTAAATGAAGAGTAACCCCAGAGGATATTCAAAGTTGTCTAAACTCTACAAGGTTTCCTGAAGTTGATTATAGTAGAGGAAAGGTACAGTGTAAGATATTTATCTACAAGATACCAAGATAAACTAAGAACATGGCTAATACTCTTGTGGTAAGAGCTCGTTGGGTATATTTAACATTGTCAGGCCGTGCCTGGAAAGGAACTCACTTGGGCTCTGAAGCCCTTTGAAGACAGGAAAACCCAGGAAGGACAAGAGCTTGTTTACTGGTTTATGGCTCC
This sequence comes from Sciurus vulgaris, assembly GCF_902686455.1. Lineage (NCBI taxonomy): Eukaryota > Metazoa > Chordata > Mammalia > Rodentia > Sciuridae > Sciurus > Sciurus vulgaris. The sequence continues at coordinate 143,718,855 of NC_136466.1, forward strand.
CCAACCCCATCCCACAGTGTGAGAAAAGGTTTTCATCCCTTGGCTTTCAAGGTTTTCTCTCAGAAAAATCTATCTTTTGTTCTTTTTATGCCACAGGCACAGATGAAATTACTCAATACCCCAAGTCTGGAACAGTGACTGTCCACCACAAAACATGGGCTGCTAAGTGAGACCGTCTGATGTGGACTGGCTTATACAGCCCTATTATAGAAAAGAAAACAAGATTGCTTTAGATGTCTAAAACCTGGGAGACACTATTGCTATGAACAGAAAACCCTTGCATTCCTTAACCTGTGCTCTAGTTTTAACGTGAAGACAGAAAGTGGGCTCCACTTTCAGAGCCTGTCTGAAGAAATACTGCTTCCTTTCCTCAGCCTTTGCTTTAGTGGGTTGGAGGAATGAGTGAGAGATGAAGGTGTGAAATAAAGGGTGGACCCAGGAGTGCTGCCTATGGAAACATTTCCCACCTGGAAGGAAGCGGTTGCTTTCAGTATATTCCTCAAAGGAAAAAAGTAATGGTAATGAATTTGCATAAGTTGGTATATTATTTGTAATACATACATTTAATAATAAGGAGATAAACTTGAGTCATCAAACAGAGGGCTTGGCAAGGTTCAGTGTTCTGGATGATCTGGTGCAGACTGTCCTGGTTTTATATGAACATTTGCAGATAGAAAAGAAGGGGGTAGAGTAGCAGGTTGGTCCTAAGAGTTGTGAAAAAAACAAAAAGGAGGAAGAAGAAGAAGGGAGTATGCATGTGGATGGAGGTGGGCACAGCCACTCATGCAGGAAACCTTTTAGCAGACTCGTTAAGAGTACAGGTGATAACAACTCATTGGGCTCAAAATGTTCACTTACTAACTGTAGGCCTTAGGCAAATTACTTTTGTCTTTTAACTAAGACCTGTTATTCTTCATCTGTAAATTTGGGATGCAAATAGTACAAGTCCCACAGGGTTTTCAAGGATTAAATGAGATAATTTATAAGCATTCTTACCATAATTAGTGTTCAATAAATGGGAATCATTATGATGAGTAAATATACCAACATCAACTGCAGTTAACATTAATATTAGATGGAGATAAAGCCTGTTAATGGATCAAACATATTATGAATGGATTTGGTGAGCAAAATTGGAGATATTTATCTTCCTTCGCCTCTTCTCTCCTGGCAGATACCACTGCTAATTCTAATATGATTTTCTATAATTTTAAATCTATTAAGTACAAAACAAAGTTCTACATTTTTAAAAATAAGCTTTTTATTTTGGGGCAATTTTAGATCACAGAAAAGTTCCAGAGACAGTAGAGTGTCTCCATATTCCTCCCTACAACCACCATGCATGTTCCCCTGTGTTAACACATTTCATTAATGGACATGTTTGTCACCATTAACAAACCAATATTGATATATTTCTATTGCCTAAAGTCTATATTTTACTGAAGTTTTCTTAGCTTTTACTAATGTGCCTTTTGGTTCCAGGATCCTATTTTGGATACATTACATTTCATCATCATGTCTTCTTAGGTTGCTTGAGACTCTGATGATTTCTCCGACTCTTCTTGCTTTTAATGACCTTGAAGAGTATTGGTTAGGTATTTTCTAGAATGTCCCTTAGATTTGTATTTTCCTTGTGTTTTCTCATGATGAGACTGGGCTTTACTGATTTTTGAGGATTAGGACTGCAGAAATAAAGTGCTATTCACATCATGTCATTTCAAGAAGTAACATCAACATGACTTATCACTATGAATGGTAACATCGATCAGCTGACTGAGGCAGTTTTCAAAGCTTTCTGTAGTAGTTTGCTCCCATCTCTACTCCATTCCGTACTTTTTTGAAGCACTGTGTGCTTCCTTCAAGCACTATGTGCTTTGCCAAGCATTGCCTCCTCTCCCTCATTGTGTTTGTCCAGGGGCAGCTGGCTGGACAAGTGACATGTATCCATTTCACAGTGCCCTCAATCCACACCTGTCCCCACTCAGAAATGGTATTTATGTTAGGCTACAGAAGCAGTGACATCATTGGCATGACTCGCACCATCAAGCCATGCATTTACTGAATTGTTCAATTCCAGTGTACATGTAAAGCAGTTTTGGAAATGTTAATCCATGTCCTGAGGGAAATAACTTTATCAACCAGACTTCAGTGCTTCTGTATAGTTCTTTTTGCCTTTATTTTATATAGTCTACCCAATTATAAAATTATTTAGGTCAGCAGCACCCTCCCCCCCCAATTCAGTGAAATTGCTTTATTCATTTGTAATGCAGTGTGTGCTTGCTAGATCATGTAGCTAGTCTATGTTTAGCTTAGTAAGAAATTGCCAAACCATCTTTCAAAGTGGCTATGCCATTTTACATTCCTACCACCATTGCTTTGCAACTTATCAGTAATTGATACTGTCACTTTTTTGAGATTTAAGCAATTCCAAAAGGTGTGAAGTCATACCTTATTGTATTTATTAATTGTATTTAATTGTATTTCCTTAATGGATAATGGTTGAGCATTTTTCATATATTTAGTTGCCTTCTTTGATGAGCTGTGTATTCAGATTTTTTTAAAATTTTTATTTGGATTATCTGTGTTCCTATTATTGAGTTTTAAAAGTTATTGATATATTTTGTGTGCAAGTCTTTTTCATATATTGCATTTGCAAAACTAAGTTTTTATATCATATTAAGATATGCTTTTACGATAGACCTGGGATATTATAATCCTCATTTTATAATGAGGAAAATGAATCTCAGAGACAGTAATTTGCCTGTCACTCCCCAGAGTTGAGTTGTGTCCCCCACAGAACTCTTTGTTGAAGTCTTACCTCCCAATACCTCAGAAAGTGACTTAATTTAGATAGGGTAATTATGGATATAATTTGTTAAGATAAAGCCTTATTGGAATGGGTAGCTTCTAAATGCTATATGACTGGTGTCCTTAATAGAAGACTGTCATGTCAGACAGAGGCACATAAGGAGATTACCCTCTGACAATGAAGGAAGAGATGGAATTATGTGACTGTAAGTAGAAAAGCATAAAGAATTGCCAGCAAAACACCAGATGCTAGGAAGAGGTAAGGGAGAAGTCCCCTTTAGTTTTGAGAGGGAGCATGACCCTGATGACACCTTGATTCTGGACTTCTATCCCCCTGAACTGTGAGATGATAGATTTCTATTGTTTTAAGTCACTCAGTTTGTGGTAATTTGTTACGGTAGCCCTCGGAAGTTGATATATAGTCATTCAGCTAGAAAGTGACAGAAACAGAATCTGAAAACTGAGTCGATGCCAATCATACCACATGTCCTTTTCTAAATGAAGAAATTATTTGAATGTTAGGTTAGATGTCTACCAATGGAATTCTCCTAAAAGTTGAGGTATAGGTTGATTGAAAACCACAGGAATAGATATGATTAGGTTATCAATAGGGCTGGTTAAATTAGAGAAACTAGGGATTGAAGTTGAAGCATATGTTGTTCTATCTTGTCTAGTTCCACTTTGTCCCTATTTTTCAGTTTTAATGATTTCAACGGTGAAAAACAAGAGGTAAGTAGGTTGACTGGAGAAGGAAGGGGAAAGCAAAGGTTGTTTCAGCTTCAGGTTGGAGGGAAAAGGGAGAGTGGTTGGGCACACTGTATCATCCTCCTAGTGCCCAGGCATTGCTTGGCTTGTTATTGAGCTGACAAGGAAAAGTGTCATTTCCCTCTTTGGAAGTTCCTATAATCACTTGTAAATTGTGCAAAAAATGCTAACTATATATGGGCCAAAATAGAAAGTTGATACACTCTAAAATAAATATAATATCCAGTCCTGTTTTTCAAGGCTGAAATCTAGGAATACAACAGCTAGTACAACTGAAAATATTAAAAACAGAAATATTGTTTAGATTTGACTATAAACGTAATAGGAGTTCAGGCAAGAAATGGCAGAGAAGTAATCTCTCTTCAAATGTCAGCATTCCCTAGTGCTGAGTCTTCATGTGCTTTTCACCCCATCTAAGTACTCCATCGGTAATCTTATAATGTTAGCCACTGTCTGATTTCTCTGACTTTGATTTCTAACCTGAGTTTCAGATTCTTTTTATAAATATAACTGGACAATTCCTAAATCTAATCAAGTATCTTTAAAACAAAACCAATTTTCCAAACCTCTTTCCCAACCTCCTCCTAAATTCCTTATTTCAATGACTGGGTTTAAACCCTTTGTATTTTCTCATATTTAAAAAAGTGTATTAAACTCTATTATATCCTTCCCACACTTTTGTGTATTCCAAATGTCTATTGGTCATTAAATTCTGTGTAATATATCTTCAAAATATTGCTCGAATCTAGCCCTGTTTGCTATTTCCATGGACATGTCCTCTATTGGTCCAGTTGTAATCTTTATCTTTTAAGTCCCAGTAACTGCTTTAGGCTTCTAAATAGAAGTTCTGAGTTCCACGTTTCCTACCTTTAGTACATTCTGCACAGTGATGTCATGGTGATCTTATTAAATCTGATCTCTACATTTAACTAAAATTGTTCATTGGCTTAATCTAGGACATAATGTGGCATGAACGTAACTTCCAACTGCAGCTCCCATGTTACCTCTCCAGCTTCTACTACCACTCTCTTATAGTTATTCAGGACTTATTGCTATTCATGAACATACCATGCTTTTTTGTGACTTTGAGATATTTCAACATATAAAGCTAGAAGAATTTCTGCCTAAAAAAGGGGTGCTTCTCGGGGCTGTAGTTGTGGCACAGTGGTAGAGCACTTTCTAGCACTAGGCTCAATCCTCAGCACCAAATAAATAAAATAAAAAGTATTGTGTTCATCTACAACTAAAATATTTTTAAAGTGTCCTTCTTCCTTTGCTTAAAATATGTTCATGAATTCTTATGAGTTCTTTCTGATATTCTTGTTTGAATGTCAAGTAGAGTTTACTAAGAGCCTATTATGTACAAAGAACCTTGGCAACCATCAAAATATAATGTTTATATTTTTAGTAAGTTTTTTAATACAAAGCATTTTGCTCTTTTTAAAATCTTTTCAAATCTTTTCAATATTTTGTATATAAATGAGACTCAATAAAATTGTTTTTCTTGATGACAGGAAGCCATGGAAGTGAGAGGGAGAAGGAATCAAAGAAAATGGAGGTAAGATTGGATCGTGAGATCATATAGCCCAATACAATTTTCTCTAGCCTGGGAAAAATGCCATAGTCCACAAATGGTGTCTATCCTCAAGTGGATCATGGCAAGAAAAAAATTTATCTAGTCAGTGGTAAGGTTGAATATTTCTGTTGGATGTTAATAAACTCAGGGATGTTGATACACAAGAGGTAAAAGCAGGTATGGCGTTTTAAGGGAAAGAAGGGCAAAAATATACAAAGTCTCAAGCTTAGAACTCTTAAAATGTAATGCTATGGTCAGGATTCCTCTGGGTAGAGGGCCTTTAGGCGTGTCAAGAAGGTCGAGGTGAAGAGTCACACAGTTTAGAGGGAAACGATAATCTCTGGCAAGATTACGCAATGTCCAGAGGTGCTGTGTAGGAAACAGGAAGATGTGGTGGCAAGGTGTTTTGTTTTGTTTTGTTTTGTTCAATTGGAATGAACCTTAGAGGTAATTTAATCCAGCTCTCTCAGTTCGCAGCTAAGGAAACTGATACTTAGGATATTATATTTCTTGAGCGGATCTTAGCCCTCCTGCTGCAAGTAAGATAGGGAACTCCTCCAATCTGTTCTATTTTTCCACAGATAAAACTAATACCAGGATATTGCATAGAAAATTATAACAATAGCTTACATTTGTATAGAGCTTTGTTTATAAAATTCTGGGTACAACATTATTGGAGAATGCATACTGTTTTTTGCCTTTGAGACGCTTATTAGTAATGTGTGACCATATAATTTATTATCCAAACTGGGACACTTTTGAAAATGAAAATGGAGACTATTAATAATTATTTGGGAACAATAGGCACACACTGGCAGGGTTCCAGTCACCCCGGGGAAATGTAGTCATTTGCTTTTCACCTAATTGCAGAATTACCAAGGCCAAGCTCCAGGTTAGGTTACAGTGTGAAAGTTTGTGAGTTATATTGGTCCAAGAGACTGAGAGCTGTTGATTCAGGTTCTAAAAATGGGAAGACTGGGTTTGTCTTCTGCCTTCAGGTATAGTATTTGTATACATCCACGCTTCATGTCATTGTATTCAGGCCCATTCATTCAGTAAGATAAACATTTACTGAGAACCAGGTATGCAGTGTTGTGAGATAAAACTGTAAAGGAGGTAAGTCATTGAGGGCAATTTATGCCATTTTATAAGCAAGCACTAGTAATTTGGCAAGCATATAGATTGCCAAAGAGTTAATCCAGTTTAGTCAAAATGAACAAACAATAACAATAATTGTCACTTTGTATGAATCATTGCTACTTCAGAATGCTTTTTCTGGACTTGGATCTATTCTTTGATACTTGGCTCCCATCATGAGTGTAGATGCTTCCATTGGCATATGGTATAGATAAAGAGAACAGCCCATTCTGCACTGCTTAAGGACTTCAGTCAGAGTTTCTCAATCAGGGACAGTTTTGTCCCTCAAGGGACATTTGGTAATGTCTGAAGGTATTTTATTTGTCACAAATGAAGGAAGGGATATTTCTGGCATCTAGTAAGAGGAGACCAGGGATGTAGCTAAGCACCCTACAATGAACAGGATTCACACCCATAATGAAAGAGTATCTAATCCCAAATAGTAGCCGTTCTGAGACTGAGAAATCCTGGGTTAGGGTAAGATAATATTTGTGACACTATGTGACACTGCTGTCTTAGTTTGGCTTACACAAAGCAGATTCTGAGACAAGGATTTGGGTCAAGAAAGCAAGAGTAAAGAAGTGGAGAGAACTTGACAGAGGGAAAAAAAAAAGTCAAGATAAAAAGGATCTTAGTCCATTTTGTGTTGATATAACAAAATGTCTGAAGTTGGATATTTTATAAAGAAAAGACGTTCATTTAGCTCACAGTCTGAGAGTGAAAGTTCAAGATCAGGCTGCTCCATCTTTTATGTGGAGAAGTGGAAGGGAACTAGTCACATGCAGTAGGGACATGGATATGACAAGGACCAGGCTCTCTCTTTTTATAACAACTTGCTCCCTCAGGAATTAGTCTACTCCAACCTGACCTGATCCACTTCTGAGAGGGAGAGAGAGAGAGTGCATTAATCCATTCATAAATGTGGAGCTCCATTACCTAATTACTTCCCACTAGGCCCCACCTCTTAAAGGTTCCTTCACCTAACACAACACCGCCACACTGGGGAAAACATCCAGCATGAATCTTTGGTGACATCTTCAAACCATATCAGAGGACATTGTTGAGATTGCTGTTGTAGGTAATAGAGACTAGATTCCATCATGATCTTCTGAGGAACATTCAGGATGCCTCTCTGAATTGTCCCAAGAGGGATGGAAAAGGGTAGCATATACTCACCAACACGAACCTCTCATTGGCTGAGGGATACTTCTGGGGTTTAAATTCTCTCTTACATCCAGATTGTGCTTACAGGTTGGCTGGGTGAGTTGTCGTACACTAGAGAAGATCTTGGGGACAGAAACAGGAAAGATGCACATCCTGTCAGTTGAACTGAGCCTGAGTTTGCATGGAACTGTCAACCGAAGCTGCAGCTGAAATCAGAGGTGAACTTCAGGGGTTGACGTGGGGAACTAGAGGCATTTGCTATAGTTGGCTTAAGGAAAGTGCAGTTGTTTTCCAGATCATGTGGTTTATAATGTTATCGACTATTTTTCCAAAACTGATAGTTTGTTTTATTCTATTATGGTTGTCTCTTTATCATACATTAGAAAAAAGGTTTGTTCAGCAAATTGAGGCCACAAACAAGATTTCGTGGCGTACTATTATTTTAAAAATTGCTAGGACTTTAGCAATTTCTGTGTTAACAAAACATACTGAGGATAAACAAGTTGTTTTCTAAGTATATATGAAATTCCTCTTGTTCCACAATCTAAAATTAATAAAGTAACATTAAGGAATAACATATTTAAAAGATTTAAATATATTTTAATGTCGCTGATTCAGTATATCGATTTATTCCCTCTCTTTATTCTCTTTCACTTTCCTTCTTCCTTGGTGGAGAGAACAAAGTGAGCAGATGAGGGCTGCGGTAATCAGGAAAGTTTGTTGATATTATGTCTATGGGGATTGTGGGTATTAGAAATTATGTCCTAGGTTTGAGTTTTGACACAGTCTTATTACACTAATTTGAATTTTCTACCAGCTGTACTTAAAGAAAAAATGTGAGCCAAACTTTAATTCCTACATTAATCAGGTACATATCCAGAAAGTATCAAAACTTTCAAGAAAGGGTTCTTTTGTTACATGATGAACTTATATTATAGTAAATAATTCTATATACAAACAGGCAATCTTAAAAGGTCTGAGAATAGCATAACTGATTTAACTTTTGTTCCAACAGAGAAGCTTCTGAAGGATAATTTATAATCAGCCCAGAATCACCATGTCTTGAAATTTGGAGGGAAACTAAGTGACCTGCTGTATCCCAGGTCAAATATAAAATATATAGTGGCTACTAACATTTCCTGAGAGAGCTATCAATCACTTGTCTATGAGGCATCAGATTTATTTTCTGTCCTTTCATTTTCATAGCAAACTGCATTTCCCAGACTCCCTTACCAACTGGCTTCTAGAGAGTTTCAGAAAACAGAGGTACAGGAAGAAGGTTGGAGGTGTAGAGCCAGGGTAAATCATATATATATATATATATATATATTTCAGGGCTGATCTCCAGAAGTGTCTTTGTCTTTTTCATGGTTGCACCTCTTCTAAAAAGTCCCAGATCCTATACTTGGTTTAAGTGACTTCCTCCCTTTGCCTTGAAGTCCTATGGGATGGCAGAGGCTTCCTGCTCTTGTTAATCTGCTTAACCTCCAGCACTTCCAATATATTTGAAAATAGCTCCCTAGGGTTAGGTTTCTCTGCCTTTATCTCTACAGTTCTAAGCCCTTGACATATATGATCACTCTAATTCATATAACAATTCTGTGAGGTAGATGTTTTTGTTTTCTCCATTTTAGAAATGAGGAACAAAGCAAATAGAGATAAGTAGGTTTTGCAAAATCCAGCAGAAAATAGCTGCCTGTAAACAAGGCAGTCAAGTTTCAGACCTTAACTCTTAACCACTAAATCATATTGTATCTCATCAGAATCAAGTCATTCACCCTTGACTCCAAATATTTCTAACTGAAGAATTCTTCTCTGAACTCTGAGTTCAGGGTCATTGGTATCCTGCCAAATGTCTCTGGTGATATTGCTATTTTTAGTAGGGCAAGTGGCCAAAGAACTGCTTATGTTACCCTCTATGAACTCCAAGATCCATTTTGCTTTCCATTTTTTTGTATTCCCCCTTCTACGGGCCTCCTACAAGGCCTCCTGTGCTGGATTCTCTTGATTCCCTTAGTGCAGTGTGTCCAGAGATGCCTTCTGCTCTAGTTTTGCTCCCTGTCTCATTTCTGCCTTGTCAAATTCATTGGTGCATGAGGACAAATCAGAGATACATTACATAACACATTGATTATTCTAATGATGAATTGAATACTTCCAAGAAAGAACTCCACCATCTTTCCTAGTATTTCCCTCTTACAGATACATATTATCTCTCCACTTCGGATTCTGTGAACTTACCATATTTTTTACTATTTTTATTGGTACATTATAATTATTCATAATAGTGGGATTCATTAGGCCATTGATACAGAACTTAACATAATTTGATCAATCTTATTCCCCAGGATGTTTCCTTTCCCTGTATTTTTGTCCTTTGAACTTGATGAGTTATAAAATGGGTTATTTTGTGAGTTTTATGATAAAATCCTAAAAAACTGTGTGTGTGACAATGGACACATTTACATCTTTTTTCCTTCTTTTTTTTAATTTAAAGACAACATTTTTGTGAGGAATGATGACTGAAATGATAGCAGAATATTATTTTGGAAATACAGTTGCTATGAAACACTCAATAGAAGATATATTTTTAAATTAGCAATAGATTTTAAATGGGCTTACTTTTAATGGGAATTATTTAATGCAAAAAAAAAATTATTGTTTTGGTGGTAAGGAAAAGTAATCTATGGGTAAAATCTTGGCCTGTGCACACAGGTTGTGTATTATGTGTCTTACTTTTACCAAAATATGGTTTATTAATTTTGTGGGCATTGTTAGGCCGTTAGTCAAATAGTTAAATGGTTTACTGAAGAGTTAATATGAGTTAACCATTAATATGTTTATAATTACCAGAGCAGTACATTTCCAGTCTTACTATTTGGGGATCATTTACAAAGTTGGTCATTTACCAAAATGGTTTAGTAGCTATGCATATGGATTCAAAGCAGTCTCCCCAAAATACAGTGACTAAGTTCATTAGGGCTGCTAAAACACAATACCATCGACTAGGTGGTTTATAAACAACAGAAATCGATTTCTTATAGTTACAGTTTAAATATGAGTTGCCCCACAAAACTCATGTGTAAGATGATGTAAAAAAGTTTAGAGGTGAAATGATTGGTTATGAGAGCCTTAACCTAATCCATGCATTAATCCACTTAAATGGATTAACTAGGTGGAAAAGTAGGCATGTAGGGTGTGACTTGAGGAGGTAGGTCACTGGGGCTGTGCTTTTGGTGTTTATAATTTGTCCCTGATGAGCACAGTTCTCTCTCCCTGCTTCTCAATTGCCATGTCCTGAGCTGCTTTCCTCCTCCATACCTTCCACCATGACGTTCTGCCTCACCTCAGGACCAAAGCAATGGACTTGGCTGTCTGTGGACTGAGACCGCTGAAACCATAAGGGCCAAATGAACTTTTCCTCCTCTAAAATTTTTCTTATCAGGTCTTTCGGTCACAGTGGCAAAACATCTGACTAAAACATTTGCTTCATTCAGAAAAGTGAAACAACACTGTGTCTTCTGTGTAGTGATTGAAAATCTCCCATTAAATATCCAACTTCATGATTGGTGGCCATGCTCTGAGCTATTTCCCTCTACCACATTCTTCTGCCATAATGCTTTGCCTCACTTTGAGCATAGAACAATGAAATCAGTCATCTATAGACTGTGATCTCTGAAACCATGAGACAAAAACACTTTCCTTCTCTAGTTTTTCTTGTCAGGACTTTTGGTCAAAGCAATGAAAAAACTGACTGAAACAGTTATGGAGGCTGGGAAGTACTGGTGGACCTGGTGTCTAGTGAAATTCCACTTCTTGATTCAGAGGCAGCAATCTCCTTGCTATACCCGCACATGGTGTAAGGGGGTGAGATCTTTCTTTTTTATAAGGGCACTAATTCCATACATGAGGAATTGGCCCTTGTGTCCCAATCACCTCCCAAATTTCCCACCCTGGCAATAAGGTTTCAATGCATGGGTATTTGTTATTATTGTTGTTGTTTTTTTTTTTAGGGAGTGGGTCACAAATGCTGAGACCGTAACATAGAGTGTGTGTATTTTTCTCATGATGGGTGATCCAGTGCAATCCAGAGTGATCAATCAAAGTTTATAACTAATAAAAATCACTTGCCTGTATTTTTCTCTAGTGTTCCATCCCATGCTTTCTTCAACTTGTATGATGATTGCTGGTCAATTTGTTTCCTTTTTATAATTTTTAAACCTGTTATTTTTAACACCAACATGGTTTATGTTCTTTATTTCTTTCATTTATTTATGCTCAGATGAAAAGTTTATGTCCATAAATACCTAATTAAATGCACATATATAATTTGCCTAAAAGTACTGAGTATTAAAGAAGAATATGTTGATACTTATGAAAATGAAGTTTTTCATTGGTTGAAGGTAAAAAGTATCAAAAAGGAAATATGCAAGAGGCCATACGATAAAGCTCAGCAGACTTTTAGACAGGGATAGAAGCCCTTGGATATTGTGATGGGCATCATAAACCTTTCAACAGCTGGGAAGAAGTGACCAACAATTATAAAGACAAGTACACTAACTATAGTCAGGGCTTCACAGGACTTTAGGACATCTAGAGTGTGAAACAATAACCAGTGTGGGGTTTCTGCCACGTCCCATGTGAATGAGAAAAGGATTAACTGCCAGAGGACAATGTTGGCTATAAATCAATCAATCACCCAAAACCTTATCTAATCAATAAACACACAAGAGCCCATACTCTTTTTAAATGAGATAGGGCATGATGGGCGTGATCTGGCCATACCAGATCTGGCCTCTAAAAACATGAAGTTGCCCAAGTCTTTTATTTATAATCTTTTATTTATATTATAAAGGGGCCAAGACCAGGAGGAGCTGTTTCTGTGATGAACAGGATGGGGTGGAGTTAGGAGAGCCATTTGCTTAAGGAAACTAAGGGATAGGGAACCACTCCCACAGTGCCACACACCCCCCAGCAATCTGGAGAGACCTCCATATCTGCTGGTTCTGAGAAGACAGACCTCGGTGTCATGAGTCTCAACCTAGTCTGATTCTGCTAAATAAGGATGGTTTCCCACAAGCCAGGGTGAAAAATTTGAAATGTGGAATGTGTCACCATAGAAGTTACAAATGAAGGAGGTCCTAAATTTATAGAGATATAAATCAACACACACACATTGTTTTAGTCAACTTTTTTTGTTGCTGTGATCAAAAGACCTGGTAAGAAAAATTTTAGAGGAGAAGAAGTTTGTTTTGGGGCTCACTCTTTCAAAGGTGTCAATCTATAGATGGCCAACTCCTTTCCTCAGGGCCTGAGGTGAGGCAGAATGTCATGTCAGAAGTATGTGGCAGAGAAAAGCAGGTCAGGTCAGGACCACCAAGAAGGGGGGAGAGAGAGAGAGAGAGAGAGAGAGAGAGAGAGAGAGAGAGAGAGAGAGAAAGGACCTTCTTCTTCTTCTCTCACCAAGGACAAAATATAAACCCCAAAGGCATGTCCCAATGACACTTCCTCCAGCCACATCCTACCTACCCACAGTTACCACCCAGGTAATCCCTATCAGGGGATTAATTGACTGATTACTACTCTCATAACCTAATCTAAACTTTCTTGCACTGTCTCACAATGCAAGACATTTGGGGTTATCTAATATCTAAACCATAACAGACATATAAAGTTAGTTAGTATTAAAAGGAGACCACATTATGCATATTACTCTATAACTCTTTTCATTTATCATTGAAAGTAATTTCTCAAAATGTAACTCATCTGTTTTTTGACAAGGATGTTAAGACAACACAGTAGGGAAGGACTAGCCTTTTCAACAAATGGTACGACAACTGGATATTCATATACAAAAGAATGAATTTGTATCCCTTCCTTAAACGATACACAGGAATTACCCTAACTCCATCAATAATGTAAATATAATATCTAAAACTATAAAATTATTTGAAGAAAATATGGTAGAAAATCTTTATAACTTTGAGTTAAGTAAAACCTTCTTAGGCACAATACCAGAACCACAAGTGGATAAAAGAGAAACTAGTAACTTAGAGTTCATCAAAATTAAAGATCATATGCTTCAAGGGACCCATTTAGATTATGAAGAGTTAAGCCACAGGATGGGAAAAAATTCTGCCATGTTAAATTCCTTATCATGTACATGTACAGGAACTTGTATCTGGAATATGTAAAGAATGCTTACAACTCAACAATAAAATGTCAAATAGCCTAATTGAAAGTGGGCAAAGGATATGAATAGGCGTTGTTCCAAAGAAGAAAAGTTCAACATCACTGACATTAAGGAACTGCATATCAAAATCACAATGAAATTCACTTCAACTCCACTAAGTTGGTTATAATCAAAACAATATAGGTAATAGCTAGTATCCATAAGAATGTGGAGAAACTGGAATCTTCAGAAATTGCTAGTGACTTTATAAAATGATGTAGCTTTTTTGTAACATAGTTAGCATGAACATTGAGTTACCATATGTTTTTGTTAGCCTTTTCACTGCTGTGACTAAAAGACAAGAAAAATTTAGAGGAAAAATTAATTTGGTCTCAGAATCTGAGGTCTCAGTCCACAGATCACTGACTGCATAGCTCTGACCCCAGGAGAGAAAAACATCATGGTATAAGGGTGGGCAGAGGAAAAATGTTCAGAACATGACAATCATGAAGCAGAGAAAAAGCATTGCTCAACAAGGACAAAATATATACTCAAAGGATACACCTCCAATGATCCACCTCCTCCAGCCACACCTTACTTGCCTATAATTTCACCCAGTTAATACCTATCAGGGAATTAATGGCACCGATTAGGTTTAGGCTATCATAATTCAATCTTCCCCACTGCAAGCCTAGAACTATACCTTAGTATTCCTCTATTATTTTAATATTTTATTTATGTATTTTAAAAGTTAATGTATGGTATTTATTTTTGTTGTTGTTTTTTTAAAGTGAAGATTTTTTTTAATTGTAAACAAATGGGGTACAACTTGTTTCTTTGGTTGTACATGAAGTAGAGACATACCATTTGTGTAATCATACATTTACATAGGGTAATGATGTTTGACTCATTCTGTTATTTTTCCTTCCCCCAACCTCTCCCACCCCTCTTTTCCCTCTATAAAGCCCCTCCTTCCTCCATTCTTGCCTCCCTCCCACCCCCATTATGTATCATCATCTCCTTATCAGAGAAATCATTCGCCTTTGGTTTTATGGGATTGGCTTATCTCAGCATGATATTCTCCAACTTCATCCATTTGCCTGCAAATGTCATAATTTTATTCTTCCTTATGGCTGAGTAATAGTCCATTGAAATATATAAATATATATATATATATATATATATATATATCACAGTTTCTTTATCCATTCATCAATTGAAGGGCATCTAGGTTGGTTACACAGTCTGGCTATTGTGAATTGAGCAGCTGTGAACATTGATGTGGCTGTATCTCTGTACTATGCTGATTTTAAGTCCTCTGGGTATAGGCCAAGGAGTGGGATAGCTGGGTCAAATGGTGGTTCCATTCCAAGCTTTCTGAGGAATCTCCATAGTGCTTTCCAGAGTGGCTGCACTAATTTGCAGCCCCACCAGCAATGTATGAGCTTACCTTTTTCCCCACATCCTTGCCAACACCTGTTGTTGCTTGTATTCTTGATAATCACCATTCTAATTGGGGTGAGATGGAATCTTAGGGTAGTTTTGATTTGCATTTCTCTTATTACTAAAGATGCTGAACATTTTTTCATATATCTGTTGCCTGCTAGTACATTTTCTTCTGTGAAGTGTCTGCTCATTTTCTTAGCCCATTTGTTGATTGGGTTATTTGTATTCTTGGTGTAAATTTTTTTGAGTTCTTTATATATTCTGGAAATTAGTGCTCTATCTGAAGTATGAATGGCAAAGATTTTCTCCCATTCTGTAGGCTCTCTCTTCACTTTGCTGATATTTTCCTTTACTGAGAGAAACCTTCTTAGTTTGAATCTATCCCAGTTATTGATTCTTGCTTTTATTTCTTGTGCTTTGGAATTTATTTTTGTAATGTAAGGTAAGGTATGTTTTTGTTTTATTGAGCAGGATAGCTGTTGATACCAGCACCATTTCAGGATAATCCATAGTTTTCTTCTCTGAATTAGAGCCTTAGTTTTATATCAAATTCCCACACATGCCTCTATTTCTGGACTCTGTGTTCTGCTGATAGCTTTTATTTTCAAGAAAAAGAACTTAATGAAGGAAAATACATAAAGTCTCTTCTATTACAGACTTACATTGAGCACAATCAGAAAGCAAAGAAAACAGTTTGGGCTATTTTATTTTCCCTAACTTCATACCCCAATTTACATAGGTGCTATGGTTTGGACCTAGAGTGCCCTGACAGGCCTAGGTAATAAAGTCTTGGTCTGTAGCCTGGCTCTACTGGGAAATGGTGGAACCTTTCAGAGATGGGATATAGTTAGAAGATACGTTATTAGGGACATGGCCTTGCAGGGAGTATTGGAACCCTGGCCCCTTTCTCTCTCCTTTTGCTTAATAGCTGCCTTGAGGTGACTAGGCCTCTTCTACCATCTACACCTTGGTTTTCTTCCTTACCACAAGCAAGGGGAACAGGGCCAAGTGAATATAAACTGAAACCTCCCAAACTGTAGGCCAAAATAAACCTTTCCTCCTCATAACTTGATTATCTCAAGTATTTTGTCACTGTGGTCGAAAGCTGTCTCACACCATGAGCCTCATGTGTATCGTCCAGTTCATACAAATGCAAAACAAGAAAGTGTATACATGTTTTTGAGTCCGCTGTTGGTGTAAACACCATCTGGGATGTATAAATTGAAAGACATTAGTAAGTTTCTCTGCTTAGGAGTATCTTCTTCACTGACAAGCATCATGGCCTGAGATAATAAGCATTAGAGTTACTCTTTTGTGACAAGATTACCATGTATGGAAGTTGACTGTCTTACATGAGGAGCTGAACACAGATAAATTGGCAGTCACTATCACGATAGACTTGAAAACACAGATTTGGTGGTATTATGGAATTAAAGAGAATTCTATTCAACAAACTTTCTTAGCATCATTAAATACTGGAAAAGTAAAGTTTTTGAAGTCTTGACCTTCTCTTACTGGAAGAAAATGGGTATCTCACGACTTTATTATCCTCAAAGGAGATCTTCAGGGCAGGTCTGTGCGCTCAGTGACTCTTGACTTACTTCTGTTTTTAGTTTATAGATTTTCTTATGATTCTTGACTGTTGTGTATTTGGAGGCATGATGAAGAAACTTGATCTCCCCACACCCCAGCACTATCTGCTTTAGGATCACTATATCGTCTTCTAAAAATTAAAACCTGGATTTGCATAAATGTTTTATTGAAATTTGATTTTATATCTTCAAGTGAAGCCTGCCATTTAAAAACATGGGCATTTTCTCTCCTTAACCTATTACATTTAAAGGGTATCCACCAGTGTGATTATTACACAATGACCCTGGATATATGCTGCTTTGTTTTCTGTGGTACCATATGTCACAAACATGGTAAGATAAAATAACCAAGTTCTACTTAAAAGGAAAATGTCTTGAACAAACTAATTCAGAGACAATTTTCTTTCTGAGGTCACTAAGTTCCTTGGAATTCTTAACAGTGTCTCTGACGGGTCTATTCTTTATCTACTAATCACTGGTTGTTTAACAGAGGGTTGGAAAACCTTATTTTCTCTTCACCACATTTTCTCAGTTAGTCGGATCGCCTGTGTTGCACAGGTGTTTGTCGATGACAGGCGTTTCCAGTTGTTTTGTTTTCGTTGTCATGGTATAACTGAAGCCACGTGAGCTTCCTCCTTATCCTGGACCCTTTTCATACCATTGTAAAGGAAAAGACAGATTGAAGGAAAGTCATATTTGGAAAATAGAAAAAAACTAAGTCTGAGGCATACACACAAGGCAACATTTGTCTATGTTTATATTAAAGCATCAATTATAAATATATTCATTAAAATATTGCTTAGAATAAGTTTTAAATGTGTTTGTGTGTTTAAACAGGTCATGTTGTACAGGGGAAACGTTTTCTCAGCAGTTTTTAGATGCATTATCTCCCACCGATGAAAGACACGGTGGAACCATAGAAAAGAACAATGAGAGTACAGTGTGGTGTGATTTTCAGCCTAACTCTGTTCATAATTTCAACCATCTTGAATTTTTTATTTGGTTAATCAGGTGCCAAGCTCCAATGTACTATGGGTAATAGAGATGAGCTACCTGATGGGACTTCCTCAATCTAAGAATTTCTTCCTGAGAAATAGTGGTAATACCTTGAATTTGAACAAGAAATAATATAAGGCCTGTTACTGAGAGATTCTCTTTAGGGAAAAACACCACTAACAATAAAGACATTTGAAGACAATGTGTTAATCAACTTTTCATTGCCATGACAAAATACCCAAGATAAATGGCTTATAAGAGGAAAGGTTTATTTTCACTCTCAGTTTTTGAGATTTCAGACCATAATCACTTGTCTAAGCCCTGTTGTCTTCAGGCCTGTGGCAAGACAGAACATTATGGTGGGTAACGTGTTGGCAGAGGAGGTCTGTTTATCTCATAGCAGTCAAGAAATAGAGAGAGAGAGAGAAGGAACTGGGGTCCAAATATCCTCTCAAGGACATGCCTCCAATAATCTAACTTTTCCAACTAGGACCCACCTTTTAAAAGTTCCACCATCTCCCAATAGCACTGGGCTGGGGACCAAGCCTTTAACACACAGGCCTTTGAAGAACATTTCAGATCCAAACTTTAGCAACTAGTTTTATTAAATACTTAATATAGATCAAAGTCTATGGAATAATTATGCAGTTGTTCCTCCAAGTTGCTGTGCTTATTTCCATAGAGAACACAGAAAAATAACATACAAACAAAATATTTAATTTTAGTTAGTTTATAAAGGCAGCTTGACACTTCTTCCAAGTTGTACATGATTCTTGATATTAGATAACTCTTCCCCTCAGTTATAAACATAATTTCCCACCTCATTCTAGTTGGTTTTGTAAAATAGCCAAATGATTTTTAGTTTTCCCAATGCTCACACATGCACCGTATTCATGAGGTTATTTTATGAATATTCTAAACTTATTAAAATGTTTTTTCAGGAATTTATTTATTCCATATAATGACCATTCCTAATGTGAAAAATCTCAAATTCTTGCCACTAAAAATCAAATTTTATTTTTTATATTATTTTTTCAAGTGCTTTCTCACTGTTTATTTTCTATTGCAATAACTCATCAATCATCTATTATATTCATGGAAAAAATCATTCGGTGTTGAGTTCTATTTGATCAGTGATTTCCATGAACACTAAAATTTCCTATTTTAACTACAACCAGGAAAATGAATACTATTTCACAAATTATTTTGTAAGGTTAAAACTATTGATATTTCAACACCTACCACTACAAGCAGAATATTTGAATGTCTGATTGATTTATGAATATACACAGATAACATAAACGCGAGCATAAAAAATAAGTAATTGATTGACTTTTTTGTATTGAATAAGAGATGGAGATATTCTGTCCACTCTTATATAGTTTATTTTTCATAAAACTAAAACTATGACATTAATGAATTTTTATCACTTAGAATTTTAATTTTATACTTGCCATAAGAACTGTTTATATTCACTCACATGTAGACGTTTATATTTACATTTTAGCATTCATGTAAAAATAAAATGTAAACAATAAATTTATTATACTCCTCAAATATCTTTGCATTCAAAGTCTAATTCTTCTGAATTTCTTTTAAACACAGAACTTTCAATATCTATTTTCCCATGTATATCAGCTTTTTGGTAATCAAGAACTTTAATACGATACTGTTGCTTAGAATGGTATTCCATTATCACCTCTTGTATTTTTTCCAAGTCACTGACATCACCCAATCTTCCAATTTTTTGAAGTTGGAATTTTCTAGTCTTCCAGAAGATTTCAGTAAAAGGTTTTTAGACAACCAGTCCTCATATTCCTTCCCCAAGTTATGTTTATATGATTGTAGAAATAAAGATCAAGACATTACAATTGTCTGGTCACATCTGGGATGAAAATCTACTTCACCCCTCCAGTGACAACGGCAGCTGAGCTGCTGGCAGAGATCATAAGGTGCCACTTACCATAGGACCCTGATTTCAGAAATATTAAAATATGGGGAAATGTGCATTTTTATTTTTTTATTAATTTTTTTTACTGTATAAGAACAAACAAAACTTTATTGAAAATATTTGTTTCAGATTATTGAAACTTCTCAAATTTATTTTCTAAACCTTTATGTTATTGTTTGGGAATAATAATTTCTCAGCACTGTGATCTCTAGATTTTTTTTCTGCAGTCCCTGTAAATGGACTTTTACTTTAATTGACCAACTTAATAGTGTGTCTAAACTTTTCTGTGCACAGACTATAATTCAAAATGTGCATTTTTAGATTCAATGCTTAAGCAAGACTCACCTTAATTTCAAAACAACAACTGCATTTCAGAGATTAATCTTGTGATTTATTAAGGACCATGGAACAGATGCTCACTGGGAACTGGTGACCTGTGAAAGGTAAAGGGGAGTAGTTCTAGAGAATTGGAGACATTCAGGAGTAAAGACCTTTTTGTTCTACTAAACAAATGTTCCTTTATTAAGTGCCATGTAAAACATAAATATCTGTTAACATTATTTTTAAATTTCTAAATACTGTATATTATCATGTTATACTGATTTTAATAATTCCAACATGACTTAACAGTGGAATTTGACATGATATTAGGTTTACCATTCTGTTTCAAGGCTTGAGAAAAGGGGCATACATTCAGCGGATGTTGAATTTCTTCAGCATGCTTAATTTCTTATTTGGAAACCATACCTGAACTTGTCCGCAACATCTTGATTCTTATGATACATCTTTTTGAATTGGCAATCAAATATCCCTTGAGTCAGACTTTGGCTTCAACTGCCTTTGTGAAGCCAGTCACAGCATATTATATCATGGATATAGCTCCATTAAAAGTAATTGTGTGTCTCTTTGGTTGCTCACTTTTTATTCACATTGGTTCTTAATCTTATTTGCCCGTTGACACTACCCGTCTTTCAGAGATGTCTCAAGTGCTCTTCAGATACAACATCACTATCACTGGCTCTTAGCATCTGTCTCTTTAGGCTGGTTTTCAAATAAATATCCTCTTTAGAAGTAGTTTTAGATTTTTTCCTCTCTTCTATCCCTTACCATTTAATTCTTGCTTATATGACACTAAGATTTGTGTGTGATTTGGATCATGATGATTCTGATCATGAGGAATTAGTGAGCATTTGGGACATGTAACTATAAAATTAGAACAGAATTCAAATAACAGAAGTTTCTGAACATAACTCATTGAGATCTTTAAGATAATGTGCCATACCATTCCTTATGAATAATTTTAAAAAACTAAATGTTGTTTTATTCAATTTTTTTAAATTCTAGATTTTCTAACAATGTCCAAAATCTCAGTGGCATATCACAAGGAAGTTTCATTTCTCGCTTATATGCATGATTACTGTTTGTCATTGATTGTACCATACTGTTCAGAAGCCATGGCCCATCCATCTTGCAGTTGTATGTCTCTCATTTCTTGGAGTCCCAGCCATTCAGGAAATACATAATTACATGAGTTTTAATTTTTAAAGCTGGCCCAGAAGTGTACATTTCTTTTTAATTCACATTCTGTTGATCCTAACTCAGTCATATGATTGTGCCTAGCTGTAAAGGAAACTGGAAAAGGTATTCTAGCTGTGTGACCAAGAATAGGACAAGAGTATGTATAATTGTGAAAATCAGCTGTCTCTGAGTAAACAAAATTTTAGTACTACCTAGCAATATCCCAAAATGTTGAAGTATCTAAGTAAAATATGTCATTCATATGTGTACGAATATGAATTCAATATTTTGCTGATTGAACTCTCATTTACAGTCTGAGGGAAATTTTTGAATTAGATTGATAATGTTCTTAGTTGAAAGAAGATTAACATGAAATATTCTGAGAGGATTTCATATAGTAAATGCATCCTACTTTAAAGGAACACATGATTTTGTTCAATATGTAGATCCATGTTTTAAAGATTCTTTAAGGGGCAAAGCAATTTAACAACATATTTATGACTAACAACTTTAAGGAAAGTAATTTTTATGTTTTATTCAAAAGAATAATAAAAATTTGGAAAAGTGAAAGAGCAGAAAACTCAAAACTTTGAACCTAGTTAAAAAATTTTTAGAAATTATCAGTCTGTGAATTGCTGTTTATTAAGATCATTCCACCCTCCCTGGAATGACTGATTTTGGGTTCTAGTTTTGAGTACCCTGGATCAATGAACTGAGTGTGAAAGCTTATGGCAGGTATTGTCCCCAAGGCATGTCCTGTCATATATCAGTATAGACCTGATTTTCTCAGCCATTAGTTCAAGGGTTAAACAACTTATTTTAAATAGTCAGACAAGCTTTTGGCCTATGCTGCCCTCTTACTTCTTGGGATTAGGAATTTTCTCTCTTCATCTGTTTTGATTTATCCTTTGATTCTTTTTACATTGTTCTTGCTTTCTAAGTGATAAGGTAGAGGTGGAGTAATAGGAAAGAGATAGGCATATCATTCTTTAAATATTTGTTTTTAAGGAAAATAAATGAATGATTCCTCTAAATAAATGACTAGGTTTCTTTTTTCCCCATTTCTTTTCCTCCCCTTTTTAGTTTTGCTCTCTAGATAAAGTCAGCTTCCCAACTGAGCAGATCTCATGTATTATGATTGATTTGCTTGATTTAAAGAAAAGAAGTAAATATTGTTCATCCTATTCTAAAGACCGAGTATCTTCTCTCTGACATGGCATCCCCTGATTCAAGGCAAAACAAAACCTTTTGGCATTCTCAGGGTGTCTAGGATCTGTTTTATTATTTTAGTTGAAGGTTTGTGAAAAAATGAACAATAACTTCTCGGACAATGGTAAATACTCACCCTGAAACATTTATTCCCAGGCCATACTAATTCTATACTGAATAGTAATAGAAAGACTTTTCCCAAGAAGTCAAGCAGTCAAGACTGTTGTTCAGAAGTGTGAAATCTAGAATCAGACTCTAATCACCAGTACTACTTTTTTTTAAGAGTAGATGATTATATAATATTTACAATGTATAAATATATATTATTGTGTATTAATATGAATATAAGATTACATGTTCATTTTTCACACACACACACACACACACACACATATATATATACATAGAGAGAGAGAGAGAGAGAGAGAATGAGTTATAAGGAATCAGCATGTTCCAAGATCTGCAGAATGAGTTGGTGAGCTGGGGATCCAGGAAAGTTGATAGTATAGCTACAGTCCAAGTATGAAGGTCAGAATACCAGAAAAACACATTATGTAGTTTCAGTACAAGGGCCAGCATCCTCAAAATCTAGGATGTTTCAGTTCAACTATTAAGGCAGGAAAAAAAAATGTCCCCCTTTGAAAGCAGTTAAGCAGAAAGAATCCACTCTTATTCAGGAAAGAGTCCACCTTTTGTTCTATTCAGGCCTTTAACCAATAGGGTGAGGTCCACCACATTACAGAGGGAAATCTGCTTTACTTGGTTCACTGATTTAAATGTTAATCACATCTATAAACAATCTCACAGAAACATACAGAATAATATTTGACCAATATCTGGGCATCCTGTGGCCCAGTCTAATTGATAGATATAATTAACCATCAAAGCTGAGTTGGTCAGCTTTCCATTACCATGACAAAACACCTGAGAAAGTCAACTTAAAGGAAGAAAGGTTAATTTTGGCTCACAATTTCAGTTCATGGTCATGTGGCTTCATGTCTATAGGCCTATGGTAAGATAGAGCATTATAGTAGGGGGCACAGGGCAGAATAGAGTTTCTCACTTCATGGCAGCCAGGAAGCAAAAAGAGAGAGAAAAGAAAATTCTGGAGACAAGATATGCCCTTCAAAGTCCTGCCTCTATCACATATTTCCTCTAACTAGGCCCTTCCCTAGAGTTTCCACTACCTCCCAATAATGCCACCAGTTGGGACCAAACTTTCAACACACAAGTTTTGACACTTAAGAATCCAAGTCAAAACAAAACCTATCATCTAAAGTGACTATATCCTCCAGTAGTTCTGTGTAAAAGAGAATTACTTTTTCTGTTTCATTTTCTGGTTTTTGATTTGGTTTGTTTGGTTTAGCTTGTTTCTTTCTTTTTTTTAACTTACTCTTCTCTTATGTCTGCTAAGTCCTTTAGTTGTGTTACTATATTTTTTTAATAATTTAAGTTTTATAAACCTTAAAGTTCAGGTACAGCTATTAGTGTGTGTTTAAGTGGCACCAGTACTGTTAATGCAGTGAGATATGAGTCTGCTGGCTGAAAAATTGTTAATTCCCTATCTGGACTCCAGAAGGAGACTTCTTTTTTCCTAAGTCTCCCTAGATACAAAGGCCAAAGCTCCATCTGAGTCAGTGGTAGAGGGCACAGCCCATCTGTTAAGTGTTCCATGTTTCTTGGGATCCAAGAAGATAAGAAAATCCCTCCACAACATTTACTTAGGCTAGGGCTGTTTCTCTGATATTTAAGATATACTGTCTTTGCCTACTCCGTGACTCATTAAAAACATTCACAAACATGAAAGCACCAAACTCTTTTCTTCTTAATAATCAGTTGATAAGTTTCATTTTGGTCAGAAAAACTTGATAATAAGTCACGTACACATGTGGTTATGAATGGTGGTTACAACTACACAACACTCTATTCCCACTTTTTAAAGCATTTTTACTATCCACTGAACCAGTTTAACAAGAAATTGAACAAGTATATTTCTATTGTTTTTGTTTCCTGGGTGAATGTTAATAGAATATGGAAAAAAACTAAAATGCATAATTTTTGAATTTAAAAATAGATAAATGAATTGAAGGAAAGAAAGTGACTATTGAGAACTTAATTAGGTTTAAGGTATAATATAAAAATTAATAATAATGAAATTAGCATTTAAATTATTTGATTAATATCAGTATTAAGAAAATTAATAAAGTTTCCTCTGATGAGCAAAATTAATAATATTTAACAGTAACTAGAAAAGGAAGCATATTTTGGTATATATATCAGAATTTGCTTCATGGAAAAGTTCATATTTTAGTTCATTTAAAAAAGGATGCTTTTTAAATGAATAGTGAATACACAATTTCCATCTTGAAAAAAATAATTTTTAACTCCTACCTCAAACATTCATATGTAAAAATAAATGCCAGGTCTCTGCGTCTAGCACCGTTTTGTGAAGAGCCCCGAGGAGGTGCTCACCAATGAAACTCGTAAAAAATGTTTTTGAAAAGAACCATATAAAGTCTCTGGACATGGCTCTAAGGACATACAGAAATTGAAGAAACATTTATTCAAGAAAATCTAGTAAAACTCAGTAAAATCTGTGAGTGTGTGATATTTGGATGAAGACCCAGGTCCTCCCCTAGCTCTACCAGCTGGGCAAGAAAGAACTAGATCCAGACTAGCACAGTTTCTCTGAAGGAGAAGGACACCATGTCCTACTCCGTCCTTCTCATCCCAACTGCTCAGGCTGAATTCTGGGTGAATCTAGCTGAGGGCTGTAAGTCCCTTCCTTCATGGGACAGAGGTTCTGCTCAGGGCATTGTTCTACTGAGAATACTGAAGCCCTCGCTGTCCTTCCTTGCCTCTCTCTTCACCATGATCTGGAAGTTTCAGAGTAGACCTTTGAAATGCTGCCCTCCATTAACTGAGCACTCAGTTCCCAGAGGGAGTGTTACTCAGAAAAAAAAAAAAAAAAAAATCATCCTTGCCCCTATTCCTAGCATCGGAGTTAAGGATCAGAGATTTTTCTCAGAGGAGAGAGGATGAAACAGATAGAAAATCTGACTCCAAATCATACCCAAATTAACTGACTTCATTTGCAAGGGAACATAGAAAAATTCAGGTCTAAGACCACTCTTAAGTAGTAGTAAAATATAATTGGGAGAGACTGATGGGTTCTCTGGAGATACAGGATAAACTGTAGGCTGGCTAGATTGCTGGGGAAAATCAAGGAAAGAGATACCTGAGAAGAGCCTTTCTGGGGCCAGAATAAATCTCAAATATTGAACTTGGAGGCTATTCCTTGAAGGGAGCCTGAATTTGATAGTGTTAGCCTGTGAATCAACCTATCCCTCACAGAGTTGTTGAAAAAAGCCAGCATTCAGTTATCAATTAGTGGAGATTAACAGCTGAGTATGGTCAGGGAAAGGGACAGTACAGTAAGCCCTGCTTCAACCACTGTCCCCAGGGTAAGTTGAGTACTACAAGGGACTCTTCAAAGGAACAACATCAGAGGCTTTACTTGTGTGGGAGTGGATAGACTTATCTAAAATAATTTAGACAGTCACTGAAGAAGTAATCAAATAACAATAACCAGCCTTAGAGGGGGAACCAATACTCAGAGTTGCTGCAGCATATAATCGAAATGTCCAGTTTCCAATAAAAACTTGACACACACAATGAAACATGTTGTACCCATACAGCTAGAAACAGAGCAGGCTAAAGAAATTGTTAGTGAGATGCCAAATCAAACAAAGACTTCTAAGTATCCATTCTAAATATGTTCAGAGAACTAAAGGATGCTATGTTTTAAGAAATATAGGGACACAATGACAATATCACGTGAATAAAGCAATAGACATTTTTTTATGAAAGATGCAGTTGTAAACTCCAGAGTTGAGAAGTACAATGATTGGGTTAAAAAATTATTGGAGGGGTTCAGCAGTAGATTTGAAATGTCAAAAGAAAGAATTCATTAACTGAAAGACAGAACAATGCAGATTTTGCAATCTGAAGAATAGAAAGAAAAAAAAAGAATGAAGAAAAAAGAGCAAAGCCTCAGGAAAACAACGAATATAATTAAGTGTACCACTATATGCATAATGAGAGTACAGAAATGGAGGGGAAAAGAGAGGAACAGAAAAAAAAAATTCTCAAAGAAATGATGGCTGCCAGTTTTTAGAAAAGCATTACTCTGTACACCCAGAAAGCTCAACAAACTCCAAATACAAAAATGTGAAGAGATCCACAAATTGACACATTATAGTAAATACACTGATAGCCAAAAATAGGAGACAATCTTGAAAATAGAGAAAAAGGACTCATTACTCAGTGGAACCCCAATAAAATTAGAAGCTCATTTCTCATCAGAAACAACTGTTGGCCAGAAGGAAATAAGGTAACACTTTCAAAGCACTGAAAAAAATATCTCCCAACCAAGAATCCTATATCAAAGAAAGTTATCTTTCAAAAGTGAAGGCAAAGTAAAGACATACTTGGATAAACAAAAACTGATCAAATGTGTTACTTGCAAACCACACATACAAGAAATACTAAATGAAGTTCTTTGGGCTTAACGCAAATGCCCCAGAGAGTAATCAGAGTTCAAAGAAAAATTAAATAAAGAACAACAATAAAATTAATTACATTATTGTAGATGACTATATAAACTAATATTTCTTTTTTTTCTCTTTACTGGTATGAAAATGATTGCTAAAAAAAGTACATAGCATATAAATGAATTGAATTGTAACACATAGAAATACATCCGCCAATAACAGCACAGAAGACGTGGATGGGAGCAAAGTCCAGTTGAAACAAGGAAAGGCCCCAGATGGTAGTCTGAACCCAGAGGAATAAAAAGAATCAGAAATAAAAATAAGAAGACTATCCAAAAAACAATAAACATATTTTCTCTTGTTTCTTAGATTCTTTAAAAAATAGTTATATTAAACAGTAATTACAACAATTTGTTGGATTTGTAACATTTATAGATGTAATAGGTACAACAATAATATCACAAAAGAGAAAGAGACTAGGAGTAATGTTTCTGTGTGTCACTGGGATTAATTTCTGGTATCTTCATTGTTATTCATAACAATATAATTTTAATTATTAGTGAACCTCTTAAGGATAAGGAAATATGAAACTGGAAGAAAAGTAGAAAATGGCCATCAATGATGAGGACAAATCAAGAATGAGATCTATAGGCACTGGGGTCGCAGCTCAGTGGTGGAGTGGTTGCGTAGCACAGGAGAGGCCCTGGGTCTGAGCCCCAGCACTACATGGTCTATCTACAACTAAAAAACAGTTTTTTTTTTTTTAAAGAATAAGAGGCAAAACTGAGATATAGAAGAAGCCAAGCACCAATGCCAAAATATAGACATTAAGTGTTGCAATGGCATCTTAGTGACGTGGTCATAGCCAGAAGGGCCTAGAGAGCACTCTGAGTTGACCATGGGTAACAAATGGCCATAACCTTTTGTTTCCTCCATTAGCCTTTTAGTAGTTGTAAGATCCATTGAATTTGCCACAGAAATGTTTGTTCTGTGAAACACTCATGCTTTCTTTTAGTTAGAAAAACATGTTATATAAAATTGAATTTCCTTGAAAAAACAACAATACAGTTGGAAAGAAAAACACAGGCACCCTAAGGCTTTGACAGTCAGTGGTCAAAGTGTAAGATTATTTGACATTAAAAGGTAATCTCAACTTTTGTGGTAGAGCAATTTAGAAGAAACCTCTCCACTGACATTATCCCTGTAATTGAAAAATAGCAGACAAAAAAAAAAAATGTCATTTTGGAAAAATTGTTAACTTCAAGATTCAGCTGAAAATTCTTTGGAAGTGGGCCTAGGATAATGCCAACATGCTTAGTTGATTTGATCAATTCAAGAAGAAAAAGGATTAATCAAATCAGTTGTTTAGCAGAATTGAATTTTGATTTAGGTTTGGAATTCCATGCAACCATAAATAATTTGTCATCTTTTCCCCTAATAATCAACCTATTATTGATTTCAGGGCTTGAGTTGGATTGAAGAATGAGCATAAATATTAATTGTTCCAGCCTAAGAAGAAGGACAAGTATTGTGAAAAGACTTTTTTATGTGTGCTACGATTTTTCTTTGATTTTTCCTTTATAATAAAGAAAAAGCAAAAAAGCAGCATTAATTGTTATGAGGGTAGTACATGTAAATAACAGCAGAGTTGAATTGAACACAACTCAATCTTTGTGTTATACAATATTTATAAACTATTTCTTTTTACAGTAAATACGTGTATAGATTTTAAACATTAGAGAAGTCATTTTTAATTTCAGTGATCAGAGGAAATCAATGAGAAGCATTTGATTTTGTCCTACAAACCATAGTAATTTTTTTGGTGTTTTAATATCTGATATATTGTAGAACGTACAATTGTTTCAGTTACGTAACTTATGCTTTATACCATACAAATGATCTTAACCACGGGATGGAATAAATGAGAAGAGGAAAGGAGAAGGGAACTCTCAAGGGGATATTTGATATTTCTACAACAAAATAACAAATTTATGGCTTTTTAATATCAAAGAAAGAATAAGAATGAATGAATGACTACAAGTCTGGGCAAGTGATCACCTGGGAGCTTGTCAGATAGGCAGAATGTCAGATGTTCATCCCAAATCTACTGAATCAGTATTTTAGTTAGAGTATGTGATTCCTATGCACATTTAAGTTCGAGTAGCCCTACTTAAGTTAACCTTCTCTGGAAGTATTTATAAGCACTTTGTATATTCATGGTGTTCTGCTAGGTGGAAGTTTCCACCCTCAGTGAAAGTATAAGAGCCCAACTTTTATACTTAGATAAAAGGTTTCAAGTCTTAAGCTACAAAAGCATAGGCTCTCTTGTAATTGCTGGATAAAGGGGAAAGATGTGTATAGCATGAGGACCTCTACTTCCTACCAAATTCAGCCAGAGATGATGTCTGCTCCACATGTAAGTAAGCCAATTTTTCCAGTTAAATATTATGAAGCAATTTAAATTCTTTGGCATTGGGATTTAGCTTGTTATTAAAAGTTCTGGGCATAAAAGTCATCATAAGGAAGTCAGTTTTTACAGACATTCGTCTCCCAAGAATGAGGATGCACCCAGCACCTAGGGAGACTGAGAGAGGAGAATAGTGAATTCAAAGCCAGCCTCAGCAAAAAGTGAGGCACTAAGCAACTCAGTGAGACCCTGTCTCTAAGTAGAATACAAAATAAGGCCAGGGATGTGGCTCAGTGGTTGAGTGCCCTGAATTTAATCCTGGGTACCCCTGCCCGTACCCCCTCAAAAAAGAAAAGAAAAGAAAAGAAAAGAAAAAAATGAGGATGCTATTTCAGGGAGAAAGAGAGAGAAAGCATACTTTTGAAATTTTTGCCTCTTTGGCTAACAGGAGTGTTTATGGCCTTGATCATACTTATTCAACCTGGCCGAGAGTCTTCTGCTAGTATTCTCTGATATAAATCCATAGTAGAAAATATGAGTTGTAAGGGAAAAAATTCTTTAAATTGTGTTTACATAAGTTTGAGAATTTAGGATTCCATTATCATTGCCTAAGGACGTTTGAAGAGCTGTTGATATATTTGAAGGGTAGAACATTCATTAAATGCAGGACCACAAAGAGAGTATTAACCTAAATATTCTGGACAAATATTCGCAGATCGAATGAGGTCATGATGCACTAAGCAACTGACAACTTGAATTTATTGAGTACAATTTGTAGTCACAATAAATGGTCAATTTTATTAATTAAATGAAAACTTCATCCTCCAGAAACCCATCCAATTCGAAGTGTGATGGGAATGAAGAAAAGTAGACACAATGCAAATATCAGAGCCTTTGTCTTCAGAGAAGTACAATTTAAGCAACTTTATCAAGATTGATTTAATTCTCTTCCAAGGAATACCCACTACTGCTAGACACTTTCCACTTCCCAATACACTACACAAGGAAGCATTGTGGCAGTAATTTTTGCAAAAGGTGACATTTTCTAATGTAAATGGTCTCCAGTCAAAGGATACAAGGAACATGGTTTTAGTTGAATAAATTGATTGATAAAGTAAAAGAATAAGCACCATGAAATTGTGGGCCATTTTTATAAGAGGGTTTTTATCAACCGAACGTTTGTGTCTACCCAAAATGTATATATTGCCATCCTAATCCTAACGCGATGGTATTTAGGTATGGGCCTTTGGGAAGTAATCAACGTTAAGATGATATGAGAGTGGGACTGTCATGGTGGGATTGATGCCCCCCTAAGAAGAGATGCCAGGGAGTTTGCTCTCTCCCCACCCTCACTCCATGTGACACAGTTGGATGCCAGTGGCCAGCTGCAAAAGAAGAAAGAGCGCTCTCCCCAGACATGGACCACACTGGAACCCTTACCTCAGACTCCAGACCTTCAAACCATGAGAGAGTGAATCTCTGTTGTTTAAGCCACTGATTCTGTGGAACTTTTTAATGACAGCCCAAATCAACTTCCAAAGGTGTTGGAAGGAACATATTACAGCATTTGAGCTTCAGTTGGGTGATTTGAGGAAAGGTCCAAGAAGCAGGTGTACATTGAAGATAGGGCACTGTCAGAAAGTAGGGGACAATTCAACCAGGCACGGTGGCACATGCCTGTAATCTCAGCAGCTCGGGAGACTGAGGCAGGAGGATCACGAGTTCAAAGCCAGCCTCAGCAAAGGCAAGGTGCTAAGCAACTCAGTGAGACCCTGTCTCTAAATAAAATACAAAATAAGACTGGGGATGTGGCTCAATGATCAATTCCCGGTACTCCAGAAAAAAAGAAAACAGAAAGTAGGGGACAATTCCATAATTGTATATCGCAAAAAACAAAGAATGCACACAAGAAAAAGAATAAAACTGTCTTTGGTATAAACGAAGCAGTCCGTGGGGCTGGGGTCCTGGCTCAGTGGTAGAGTGCTTGCCTAGCACGTGTGAGGTGGTAGGTTCGATCCTTAGCACCACATAAAAATAAATAAATAAAGGTATTGTGTCCATCTACAACTAAAAAATATTTTAAAAAGAAGAAGAAGCAGTCCTCACATTAGCTAGGAAGAGGGATATTTATTACTTTGTGGATGATACACTATTCTTGATTTCTATATGCTTAGATAAAATTATCAAGTGACCTTGTTTGGTCTCATGTTCTCATGGTCTCAGAGTGACCTCTTCTATTGTTGGTGTCATGTGAGAGTGGCTGTGGTCAACAGATGAATAACACGGCCAAGGTGGTAAGCACAAGGCCATCCTCTTTACCGCAGTGAGTCCTAGCTATGCATGTTAGACCAGTTCCCAGGGATCAAGAGCTGATTTCTTTTTCACTAACCAGAAAAGTTACTTTCTGGATGTTTTGGAATAATTATTTCTTCCAATCATAAAGGATAATTTATTATATGACATTATTTTCAATTTAAGGTTCTTTATTCAACAATAAGCAAGTAGTAAATGGATAAGACAATAGATAAAAAATCTTAAAATTTTACTTGTGAAAGAAAGCTTAAATAGCATTTAAATCACGGTATCCTGTCGTCTTTGGCATCCTGCCCAATACCTAGTGTGTGGTGGAATCAATCCAGTAAAAGGAAGCATTTTCCTATCTGAGACAGTACATTCCACAAACTGCACACTTGGATTTCTTGTGTCTTTCATCAGTTGGCTCCACTCGTATTCCTTGGAGCAATAGAGAATAAAATCAAAATTTTCCATAAGCAAAGTATTCTAATTAAGGACAGGAAACCCAAACAAACTAATTTGAAGTAAAAAGGTAATGTTTTTTCAAAAAACTACAGTGGGTAATCTCAAAGACATTGATAAAAAGAAAATTCCCATCACACCAAAACAAAATAAAACTCTGTTCACATCTTCCACAGTTATACCGTCTCGCATTTTATTTATCACTGAGTAACTTTCCTGTTTTTAGTTCTTACAATCACTTTTCTCTATCATTTTGCTCATACTATCAGCTGGCAGATCACTTTGGTTTATCGAGGTATGAACTCCAGCAAAAACTGACATCTCGATTCCACAGAATATTTCATTATAAAACCTTACGAACATCTAAGTTTCAGTCTTGAACCAGTTCAAGTGGGGGGTAAGGGAATTTGCTTAGATTAGTTCAGTCTATGAATTTTCTTTCTCTAGGTCTGTGGTTCAGTCTGTTTCTGAAGTAATTGTAGGCAAAGGCCAGCACTGTATCCATCTCTCAGGATCCTAATTAAAACTCAAGTATTTAAATATGGACCAGGCTATGAAAATATACTTCATGGAAAAGAAATACTAGAGGTTCTTAAACATGAAAAAATTCAATTCATTTATAACATAATGTAATGTAATGTCATTTTTTACTTGTAAAATTGTTATGGATTAAAGTATTAGATATGTTAGAATAATATAGTGTGTTAGACTGTGAGAAAGTAGATCTTTCCATACATCTCTGAGAGGAAGCTTATTTTAGTACAGTTTCCATGAAGACCAATTTAGCAATACATACTGAATTCAATGTCAAGAGACATTAAATAAAGGATTAAAAACTATGTAAAAAATAATAAATACAGAAGTACTTCATATGCTACTAGGGAAAGATTATTTTATTTTTAAGTGAAAAAAAATTCCAACTACCTGGTATCTCTCCCTGCCATTAAAAGATCCATTAAAAATTCTGGACTCAGCTACACTGACAGAAGAGGGCACCATTGAACTATAAAGTTTGTAAGCCACTATGGACCTACAAGATGGGTTAGACAAAAGTGAATAAATCTATGCAAAGTTACTGTAACAAAATCCAAATCAAAATATCTTACCTGACAAAAATTTATTCCCAGAAAACATCATAAAGCAGAAGTTGTATGATAAAAACTTCAAATTTGATTTAGATTCTTAAGCATTTGTTGATATGCAAACATCATAGACACAGTGAGCAAAAACACTAAGTCAAAAGTGATTGCCAGGTGCCGGCCGTGGTGTGCTCCTGTAATCCCAGCAGCTCCGGAGACCAAAGTCAGCCTCAGCAAAGGTGAGCTAAGCAACTCATGAGACCCTGTCTCTAAATAAAATACAAAAAATAGGGAAGGAGCTGGGACTCAGTGGTCCAGTGCTCCTGAGTTCAATCCCAGGTATCCCTCTCAAAAAAAGTGATGGACTGAACTTAGGGAAAATATAAAAATATAAAGAAAAATGGAGAAAATTATTGCAGTTATGGAGACTAAAATACAGAGTACTCAAGGGAGTTGAGAGTGAAATGAAAATTTTGTGCCACATTAAAATGGAAAAACAGAAATGATAATTAAAATAAGACACAAAGAAATAAGGAACAGAGTTAAAGTGGCTGGAATGGAAGAAAAATGAGGAAGAAAAAACAGCTGGAATCACTGAAGTTGAAAAAGAAAACAATGAAAGGGCTGATATTCAAAATTATAATCCAAGGACATGTCACAAACAAATGAAGATATGTTCTTTGTATTAAAAAGACTCAGTTAGGTACCTGGAAAAAAAAAAATGGACATGGAATGATCAGCTTAGAGACATAGCCTAGAGAAACTTAGATTTCAAACTCTAGAAAATAATTTTCTGAAGACCTTCTAGCAAAAATGTCAAATGATTTAAGGGAGTGAAAAAAGACGAGTCAAACTTCTAAAAAACATGCAGCAGAAGAGCAATAGAGCAACAGTGTAAAATAAAACAAAAACACTAAAGAGATTGTGAATGAGGAATTAAGAATACAGAATTTAAAATAACAGGAAAAATGTCTACCGGAGGACAGGATTTATTGAAAAAAGAGATGGCAAGGAAAATTTCAGCAATGGAACTGATGGTAAACACTCCATGCATTTCATTTATACATAAGTCTAAAGCAATGAGTACAAGAATAGAAGTATAATACAAAACTATTTCATGTTGTGACCAAGTAGAAATGATGCCAAAGAAATAAGAGGATAAATGAGAGATAAAGGTAAATAAGAAGAATAAACTCTTGGTAGTATATTTTATATCTAAGATTTTAAGAAACCATTAGAAAACTGAGAAAACGTTTACAATATAGAGCCAAAAAGAAAGATTAGTATCTTTAGTGTATAATGTCTATCTCTAATTTATATATTTATTTAGAGAACTATATGTATATATTTAGAGATTTCTTAAATATTGATAGGAAAAACACTAAAATCTTGACAGAAAAATTAGCAAAAGATCTGAACAATTTACAAAAGGATATATAAAAATTACCCTTAAAAATGGGAAATATCACCAACCTTAGTCATAAGAGAGACTTTCAAATTGAAACTACACAAAGATTTTTTCATCTCTCAGTTTGAAAAAAAAAAAATTATATGACATTTGTTGGGGAGATTATATGTAATTTGGCACCTTCATATATTACCTGTGGGACAACCTCAAACATGAAAATTGATACAATCTTTGGAGAAGGAAATTTGACAGTATCTAACAGAAGTACTTTTGCATTTGCCTTTCAACCCAGACTCTTTCTAGGAATTCATCCTGAAGGTGTACATCTAGCAATTCAAAAATGCATATGTATAAGGTTATTTACTGCTGCATTGTTTGTATTTACAAAATATTGAAAAATATCTCAGTGCTCATACAATAAGAGAGAAATTAAGCAAATTCTAAAATATCCATTCAATGGAGTAGTATATGGCTATAAAAATAATGAGGAAGATTCATAAACTGATATGTAGAATGATTTCTGTCATGAATTTTAGAGAAGTATGATTTACTGTTATATAAATTTTTAAAAAGCAAATTGAAAAAGAGTATAGAGCATATACTGACTTTCGTTTAAGAAAAAAGGCAAATAGAAACACAGATGCATTTGCTTATTGTGCAAAGAAAAACTCAGAAAACATAAACCAGAAACTAATTGGATAGCCACTACCAAGAATGGCTAAGAATGAAGTAGAAAAAATGGAGAAAGAAGGCGGGAGATATAGCTCAGTGGTAAAGGGCTTGCCTAACACGTGAGAAGCCTTGGGTTCAATCTTCAGTACCACGAAGAAAAAATAAATGTGGGAAAGAAAATGGTGGAGCAGCATGCATGGGTTGTGGGGAGACAGTTCTCCACGTATATGTAAACTATTTGTGTAGTTCTGACCTTTAGTAACAAGATGGTGTTTCACATCTTAAAATAATGAATAAATGGATGCAACCAATGAAGGTGGATGAAAATGGAATACCAACAGAAACAAGTGCTCCTTTCGAATTCCAAATGAATAATATAGCTTCACTAAGTGGGAAAGGAGTACAATACAGGGAACTTTAAAACACTGTATTTTGACTACATACTCTCAGGTTACAAACAAAACAAATGTTGATTCCAGTCTGTATGTTTGTGTTTTCTGTTTTTTATAAGTTAACAACTCTAGAAAATTTTGGAGCATAAATAATATAGAGACAATAATACATAATTGATTATGGGACAGGCTTCTTATTGTCAGAAAAGCAAGTTACAGATACAATAAAGGCGAAAAATAAAACAGAATGAAGCCTTTGATGTTACACTGGAATGACATCATTGTGAAAGTATGAACTAAACGTTTTAAAGTATTTAATGATGGATACATAAACAGATAGATATCTATGTGTGTATGGCCTCCCCCCTCCATTGAGATGACCTAGAAGCGTTTTCTAATACTAATGAGAATTCCTAGCATCCAGATGGTGGTTTCTAAATCCCATTATTCATTGAAAGGAAACAGGGATCCTTAGAAAAATGATTGGTTCCAGGACTGCTTTAGGTTCAGGTTGAGATTAAAATATCTTTTTTTGTGTGCTAATAATAGAAACTGATCAAATAATAATGGAGACTTGTGGAAAAAGAGCCACAGAAACTATTTTGAAGAGTTCCCACTGGCTAAATCTTAGGCAATTAAGCATCAAAATAACGATAGGTTAAACTCATGAGTTTTTTCTTATGTAAGTACATGAGTAAAGGAACACTATTTCCAATAGTAAAATTCCAAATAGTAAACGTAGATGAATGGAGAATCAGAAATAAAAACTGTGTAGCTCCATTATGGTAATAAAGGTTTCAGTCAAGAATCATCAATAAAACTAGTGGACAGAAATATCCTAATGAGAAATAAAGTTTTTACATCATCTTAAAGTACTCTTCAGAAAAATTATTTATGAGAAAAAGAAAAATAGTAACTTTATAGTGGACAAACTTACAGGCACCACCATAATCAGGAGATAAATGTCAATGTTGTCTAGAGTTAGAAAAACTGGATATCCATATGTACAAGGGTGGATCTAGATCCCTCTCACCGGCACAAAAGTCAAGTAAAAGTGGATCAGAGATGTAAGATTTAGACCCAAAACTCTGCAAATGCTGGAAGAAAATGTAGACTCAACACCCCAACATATTGGCATAGGCACCAACTTCTTAACAAGACTCCTGAAGTGCAAGAAATAAAACCAAGAATGAGTAAGTGGGATGACATCAAATTAGAAAACTTTTGCAAAGGAAACAATAGAGAGTGTGAAGAGAGAACCTACAGAATGGGAGAATATCTTTGTCACATACTCCTCAGATAGGAAATAAATATCCAGAATATATAACATAAAAAAAAAAAAAAAAAAACCCAAACAGTAAATGGGCAAAAGAACTAGGCAGACACTTCTCAAAAGAAGAAATACAAATGGCCAACAAATCTATGAAAAAATGTTCAACATTATCTAACAATTACAGAAATACAAATTAAAACTATATTGAGATTTCATCTTACTCCAGTCAGAATGGCAATTATCAATAAAAATAATAATAAATGCTGGTGGGAAAGAGGGAAAAAGGTACACTCTATATTGTTGGTAGGACTGCAAATTAGTACAACCACTGTGGAAAGCAATATGGAGATGCCTCACAAAAACTAGGAATGGAACCACCATATGACCCAGCTATCCCACTCCTCAGTATTTATCTAAAAGATCTGAAATCAGCACCCTATAGGGATGTAGCCACATAAACGTTTACAGCTGCATGATTCACAACAGCCAAGTCATGAGCCCAGGTGCTCATCAACAGATGAACGGATAAAGAAAGTGTGGTATATATACACAGTGGGGGTATTACTCAGACATAAAGAAGAATAAAACTATGGCATTTGCTGGTAAATGGAGAGCAACATTCTAAGTGAAATAAACCAGACTCAGATAATCAAGGCCAATGTTTTCACTCATTATGTGGAAGCTAGACCAAAATAAGGGAGAAAAGAAGGAGGAGGATCCCATGAAAACTTCAGAAGAGAAAACAGTGGAGGAAGGAGTGGATGGGGGAGAAGAGATGGGCAATGAGAAGAAAGGTATAATTAAATTGATCAAATTATCCTCCGCACATATATGAATATACCACAGTGAATTTCACCTTCGTGTATGCATATAAAGCACTAATTAAAAACAAACCACTATAAATAAATAGAAGGAAGACCAGTAGTGTAGAGGAAAGGGAACAGGGGAGGGTGGAGCAAAGGGAAAGAGGGAAAGAAATTGTACTGGGGACTGAATTAGAGTAAATTATATTCCATGCTTGTATAATTATGTCAGAATGAGCCCCAATATTATGTATAACTATAATGCTATAAAAAGTCAGTGTGTTAATAATGAGGCAACTATACACTTCCTGATTGAATGTACCCAGAAGACACTACAGCTTTTCTGTGTTACTCCTGCCAGAAGTGAAAAAGTGAATCTAATCTTGAGGCAACATCTGGCAAACCTGAATTGAGGGACATTCTACAAACTACAAAGGTCATTAAAGACTGGGAGACTGTGCTAGAACAAAGGAGACCTGAAAACTAAATCTAGTGTGTGATACGAGTTTGGATTCTGGGCCAGGGAAAAATTATTTTACTATAAAGGACATTAGTGAGGCCATTGGTAATATTTGAATAAATATGTAGGTTAGCTAATATTATTGGATCAAGGTTAGCTTTCCAGTTTTGAAAATACATATTTAGGGGTAAAGAGGCAATACCTCTGTATGGGATAAGAAGGGAGGAGGTGAGAGAGCAGATGTAGTAAATATTTGCATTGGGGTAGTCTAGATGAAGGATATGCAGGAATTCTTTATATTGTCTTAGCAACTTCATTTGAAAATATTTTTAAATAGTATATTTAAACTATAAAAGCAGAATTAAAATATCTGCTTTAGGGATTTGAAATTTTGCTAAAATATGACCTCTGGCTGTTTTAAAACTCTGGTTTGCCCATTTATTTACTCATTCATTAAAATATTTATGAAGTGCTAAATGGTAGGTGCTGGACTTCAATTTATTTTCAAAGCACAAATCCAGCACTCATGGAACTCATATTTGTGAAGGGATGGTGTGTTATGGGACATAAAATGATAGAAAAAGAAGGAAATATTATAGTTACTTTGAGGTATATTGCTGTGAAAGAAATTTTTAAAAAGTCTGATAATGATAGTCACAATGGTGGCAGCATGCAGATGGTCAGGAAACACCTTTGGGAGAGGGAGAGAGTGGAATATGAAGCTGTACGTGAATAATGAGAAAGATCCAATAACTTGAAGTAAGAGAGCACTTCGTGAAGAATTGCTGGGAATTTACAGCAGATATAAAGGTGGACACCATAAGGACCTCTGTTTGATCTATAGGAATAATATTTGGCTTAATGTCAGCTAGAAAATTAAAGTTACTAAAGCATGAGAGAAATGGAATATCATTGGAATGACAAGATATATAGAATCTGTTCTCTTTACCACTATGTAGCTAGGAAATCACGAGCAAATCCCTGAAATTGTCTGCCTCTTGGTTTTATTTGTAATAAAAGGCTGAGTGGATGGTATTTATAATTCTATAAAGTAAGTGAACATAAAGATAATTTCAAATAGACAATAAAAAATGTTTTACAACCTGCCACTGTCAGATATAAGCATTCTTTAGGCTAAGTCATACCTTGATTTTTAATAACAGAGATTCTCAGGACACCAAGAAGCAGGAACAGATCAAAGACTTTCACAGATTCTTATATTTCTTAATAAACTAAATATCTAAACAAAACTTCAGACTTCAACACACTCTCCCCTTCCACTATTTCTTCTGCTACCAAATTCTATGTATTTAAATATTTATCCATTTAAATTGACAGGTAAAATTGTATATATTTTTTGTATAAAACATGATGTCTTAAAGCATATGTGCATTGTGTAAATGACTAAATCTAGCTAATTAGCATGTATTGCCTCGCATAACTACTGTTTGTGTAGTGAGAATAGTTAACATCATCTTACAATGTTTAAGAATACAATATATTTTTATTAATAATAGCCAAGGATCCAAGATGGCTTACTAGAGGGTGACTGCATCTCCTGTCGCTCCAGAACCCAGGATTCAAGAAGGGGAGTCATTGAGAGATTCGGACTAACACAGAGCCATGGGGTGAGTCTCCCCCACCCGGTAAAGCTAGGCCCAGGTGGCAGGCCCGGACAGGGGCGGCTTCTCAGAGCAGGACAGGGCAGCTAGAGTCTTCCCCAGGCATCCCTGCTCCCTCCGGCGGCAGGCTCCTTCCACAGCCACATTCTTGGACAAGGCCGTCTAATGAGAGCCTTTCTACACAGAGCCAGCTCCAAGTCCCAGAGCCAGTGGCGAGCTCCGGCCCGCAGACAGCTTCAGGGACCAGGGCAGGGCAGCCAGAGACTTCTCCAAGCAGCCCTGCTCCCTCCGGTAGCAGGCTCCTTTCACGGCCAGCTTCTTGGAGAAGACAGCCCAGTGAGAGCCTTTCCGCACAGAGCCAGCTACAAACCCTGGAACCAGTAGCGGGCTAGGGGCAGCCTTCTTCAGAAGCACTGCATTATCAAGTTCCTCCAAGACTTCAGGCTACTGAAGGCTGGGAGGTGATATACTGGAAATCTACAGGGACACTATAAGCCAATAGAGGAAATCGGCAATATCTCAGAGTCCCACTGATATCTGACCAATATGAGAAATCAAGGGAAGAAAATTTCCCAAACAAACCTAGATACTATATCAATAAAACCCAATAACAGCACAGCAGAAGAAATGTCAGAAAGGGAATTCAGAATGTACATAATTAAAACAATCAGGGAAGCAAATGAGGAGATGAAAGAGCAAATGCAGGCATTGAAGGAGGAGATGAAAGAGCAAATGCAGGCATTAAATGATCGCACCAATCAACAGTTAAAAGAGCAAATACGGGAAGCAAAAGATCATTTCAATAAGAGATACTGAAAACAACAAACAAACAGAAATCCTTGAAATGAAGGAAACAAAAAACCAAGTTAAAAACTCCATAGAAAGCATGGCCATTTAACCAATAGGATAAAACACCTGGAAGACAGAACCTCAGACATTGAAGACAAAATATTTAACCTTGAAAACAAAGTTGAACAAACAGAGAAGATGGTAAGAAATCATGAACAGAATCTACAAGAATTATGGGATATCATGAAAAGGCCAAATTTAAGAATTATTGGGATTGAGGAAGGCTTAGAGAAAAAAACCAAAGGAATGAACAAACTATTCAATGAAATAATATCAGAAAATTTCCCAAATCTGAAGAATGAAATGGAAAACCAGATACAAGAGGCTTATAGGACTCCAAATATACAAAATTACAACAGACCCACACCAAGGCATATTATTATGAAAATACCTAATATACAAAATAAAGACAGAATTTTAAAGCCGCGAGAGAAAAGAATCAAATTACATTCAGGGGGAAACCAATAAGAATATCAGCAGATTTTTCAATCCAGACCCTAAAAGCTAGAAGGGCCGGGAACAACATTTACCAAGCCCTGAAAGAAAACGGATGCCAACCAAGAATCTTATACCCAGCAAAACTTACTTTCAGATTTGATGACGAAATAAGATCCTTCCATGATAAACAAAAGCTAAAGGAATTTACAAAAAGAAAGCTGGCATTACAGAACATTCTCAGCAAAATATTCCATGAGGAAGAGATGAAAAACAACAATGCAAATTAGAAATGGGAGGAACTAGCCTAAAGGAATAGCCAAATAAAGGAGAAATCAAATTATGTCAAAAAAACAAAAATGAGTCAAATGCCTGGGAATACAAATCATATCACAATAATAACCCTGAATGTTAATGGCCTGAACTCATCAATCAAAAGACATAGACTGGCACATTGGATTAAAAAGAAAAATCCAACAATATGCTGCCTGCAAGAGATTCATCTCATAGAAAGAGATACCCATAGACTAAAGGTGAAAGGATGGGAAAAATATACCATGCACACGGACATAGCAAAAAAGCTGGAGTATCCATCCTCATTTCAGATAATGTGGACTTCAAGCCAAAACTAGTCAGAAGGAATAAAGAAGGACATTACATACTACTTAAGGGAAGCATAAATCAGCAAGGCATAACAATCATAAATAGCTATGCCCCGAACATTGGCTCATCCATGTACATCAAACAAATCCTTCTCAATTCCAGAAATCAAATAGACCACAACACGATAATACTAGGTGATTTTAACACACCTCTCTCACCACTGGATAGATCTTCCAAACAAAAATTGAATAAATAAACCATAGATCTCAAAAACACAATCAACAGTTTAGACTTAACTGACTTATATAGAATATACCATTCAACAAAGAACGAATACACTTTCTTCTCAGCAGCACATGGATCCTTCTCTAAAATAGACCATGTTTTATGCCACAAAGCTACTTTTAGCAAATACAAGAAGATAGAGATACTACGTTGTACTCTATCAGATCATAATGGATGGAAATTAGAAATAAATGACAGAATAAAAAACAGAAACTTCTCCAATACCTAGAGATTAAATAATACACTATTATATGATGAAGGGACAACAGAAGACATCAGGAGGGAAATAAAAAAAATTCTTAGAAGTAAACGAGAACAAAGACACATCATATCAAAACCTCTGGGACACTATGAAAGCAGTACTTAGATGAAGATTTATTTCATGGGGCCCATTCAACAAAAGAAGCAGAAATCAACAAATAAACGACTTAACACTACAGCTCAAAGCCCTAGAAAAGGAAGAGCAGACCAACACCAAAAGTAGTAGAAGACAGGAAATAGTTAAAATCAGAGCCGAAATCAATGAAATTGAAACAAAAGAAACAATCGGAAAAATTAACAAAATAAATAGGGTTCTTTGAAAAAAATAAACAAAATTGATAGACCCTTAGCCACACTAACAAAGAGAAAGAGAGAGAAAACTCAAATTACTAAAATTCAGAATGAACAAGGAAATATCACAACAGACACGAGTGAAATACAAAACATAATTAGAAGCTATTTTGAAAATCTACATTCCTACAAGACAGAAAACCTCAAAGACATCAACAAGTTTCTAGAGACATATGAATTACCTAAACTGAATGAGGAGGACATACACAACTTAAATAAATCAATTTCAAGCAATGAAATAGAAGAGGTCATCAAAAGTCTACCAACAAAGAAAAGTCCAGGACCAGATGGGTTCTCAGCCGGGTTCTACAAAACCTTTAAAGAAGAGCTCATTCCAATACTCCTCAAAGTATTCCATAAAATAGAAGGCGAGGGAACCCTCCCAAACTCATTCTATGAAGCCAATATCACCCTGTTACATAACCAGACAGAGACACATCGAGGAAAGAAAATTTCAGACCAGTAT
The DNA here is from genome assembly GCF_902686455.1 of Sciurus vulgaris. Classification (NCBI taxonomy): domain Eukaryota; kingdom Metazoa; phylum Chordata; class Mammalia; order Rodentia; family Sciuridae; genus Sciurus; species Sciurus vulgaris. The sequence continues at coordinate 143,761,865 of NC_136466.1, forward strand.
CCTTAATGAACATCGATACAAAAATTCTCAACAAAATTTTAGCAAATCACATACAAAAATATATTAAAAAGATAGTGCACCACAATCAAGTGGGTTTTACCCCAGGGATGGAAGGTTGGTTCAACATCCAGAAATCAATAAATGTCATTCACCATATCAACAGACTTAAAGTCAAGAATCACATGATTATTTCAATAGATGCAGAAAAAGCATTTGATAAAATACAACATCCCTTCATGCTCAAAACACTAGAAAAAATTGGGATAGTGGGAACATTCCTTAACATTGTAAAGGCCATCTACGCCAAGCCCATGGCCAATATCATTCCTAAATGGTGAAAAACTGAAAGCATTCCCCCTAAAAACTGGAACAAGGCAGGGATGCCCTCTTTCACCACTTCTATTCAACATCGTCGTTGAAACTCTAGCCAGAGCAATTAGACAAACCAAAGAAATTAAAGTCATATGAATTGGAAAAGAACTCAAACTGCCCCTGTTTGCTGATGACATGATTATATATTTAGAGGAACCTGGAAATTCCACCAGAAAACTTTTAGAACTCATAAGTGAATTCAGTAAAGTACCAGGTTACAAGATCAATGCTCATAAATCCAATGCATTTTTATACATAAGTGATGAATCTTCAGAAAGAGAAATTAGGAAAACTACCTCATTCACAATAGCATGGAAAAAAATAAAATACTTAGGAATCAATCTCACAAAAGAGGTGAAAGACTTCTACAATGAGAACTATAGAACACTAAAGAAAGAAATTAAGGAAAACCTTAGAACATGGAAAGATCTCCCATGTTCTTGGATAGGCAGAATTAATATCGTCAAAATGACCATACTACCTAAAGTGCTATACAGATTCAATGCAATTCCAATTAAAATCCCAATGATGTACCTTACAGAAATAGAGCAAGCAATTATGAAATTCATCTGGAAGAATAAGAAATCCAGAATAGCTAAAGTAATCCTCAGTAGAAAGAGCGAAGCAGGGGGTATTGCAATACCAGATCTTCAACTCTATTCCAAAGCAATAGTAACAAAAACAGCATGGTATTGGTACCAAAATAGACAGGTAGATCAATGGTACTGAATAGAGGACGTGGACACAAACCCAAGTAAATACAATTTTCTCACACTAGACAAAGGGACCAAAAATATGCAATGGAGAAAAGATAGCCTCTTCAACAAATGGTGCTGGGAAAACTGGAAAACCATATGCAACAGAATGAAATTAAACCCCTATCTCTCACCCTGCACAAAACTCAACTCAAAATGGATCAAGGACCTCAGAATCAGACCAGAGACCCTGTATCTTATAGAAGAAAAAGTAGGCCCAAACCTTCAATTTGTTGGCTTAGGATCAGACTTCCTTAACAGGACTCCCGTAGCACAAGAAATAAAAGCAAGAATCAACAACTGGGATAGATTCAAACTAAAAAGCTTTCTCTCAGCAAAGGAAACTATCAGTAATGTGAAGAGAGAGCCTACAGAGTGGTAGAATATCTTTGCCACTCATACTTCAGATAGAGTGCTAATTTCCAGAATCTATAAAGAACTCAAAAAACTCTACACTAAGAATACAAATAATCCAATCAACAAATGGGCTAAGGAAATGAACAGACACTTCACAGAAGAAGATGTACAAGCAATCAACAGACATATGAAAAAATGTTCAACATCTCTAGTAATAAGAGAAATGCAAATCAAAACTACCCTAAGATTCCATCTCACCCCAATTAGAATGGTGATTATCAAGAACACAAGCAACAATAGATGTTGGCAAGGATGTGGGGAAAAAGGTACATTCATCCATTGCTGGTGGGGTTGCAAATTAGTGCAGCCACTCTGGAAAGCAGTATGGAGATTCCTCAGAAAGCTTGGAATGGAACCACCATTTGACCCAGCTATTCCACTCCTTGGCCTATACCCAAAGGACTTAAAATCAGCATAGTACAGAGATGCAGCCACATCAATGTTCATAGCTGCTCAATTCACCATAGCCAGATTGTGGAGCCAACCTAGATGCCCTTCAGTTGATGAATGGATAAAGAAACTGTGGCATATATATACAATGGAATATTACTCAGCCATAAAGAATAATAAAATTATGGCATTTGCAGGCAAATGGATGAAATTGAGAATATCATGCTCAGTGAGATAAGCCAATCTCAAAAAACTAAAGGACGAATGATCTCCCTGATAAGCGGATGATATCATATAATGGGGGGGTGGGAGGGGTTAGTGTTACATTTAGGGGTAGGTTTAGGATTAGGGTTAGGGAGGGGGGCAAGAATATAGGAAGGAAGGACTGTATAGAGGGAGAAAAGGGGTGGGGGTGGGGGTGGGGGGAGGAAAAAAAAATAACAGAATGAATCAAACAACATTACCCTATGTAAATTTATGATTACACAAATGGTATGCCTTACTCCATGTACAGAGAAACAACATATATCCCATTTGTTTACAATAAAAAAATAATAATAATAATAGCCAATATATTGTCCAAGAGATTTTTTGAATTCACTTCTTCTTACTGAAATCTTGTGTCCTTTTTTAAAATATTTTTTAGTTGTAGGTGGACACAATACCTTTATTTTTTTATTTTTATGTGGTATGTGCTAGGCAAGTGCTCTACCCACTGAGATACAACTGCGCCCTGAAATCTTGTGTTTTTTGATCAACATCTCTTCAATCTTCCCCCACCACCATAGGCCCTGGTAGCCACTAGTCTACAGTCTATCTATGAAATCAACTATTTTAGATTCCATGAGTGAGTGGGATCACACAGTACTTGTCCTTCTGTGCCTGGCTTGTTTTACTTAACATCATAGCCTCCAGGCTCATTCATGTTGGCACAAATGACAAGATTTCCTCCCTTTACATGGCTGAATAGTATTCTTTTTATTTTTTTATTTGTTTTAATTAGTTATACATGACAGTAGAATGCACTTATGACTGAATAGTATTCTATATATCATATTTTCTTCATCTCTTCACTGACTAATATACACTTAAGTTGTGCATAATGCTGAAATGAACATAAGAAAGCTAATATCTCTTTGACATACTAACTTCATTTCCTTTGGAGATATCTATCTATCTATCTATCTATCTATCTATCTATCTATCTATATCTTGTGATGGGATTGCCAGATCAGTTACACTATTTAACATTCCCACCAGAAGCCTGTAAGCATTCCACATCCCCCTCTACACTTACCTTTTGTCTTTTTGATAATGGTCATTTTAACAGGTGTGAAGTGATACTTCATTGTGGTTTTAACATGCATTTCCCTGATGGTTAGTGATGTTGAGCATATTTTTTTCATATCCCTTTTGTCCATTTGTACGTCTTCTAGTGAGAAATATCCATTCAGATATTTTGCTCATTTTAAAATTGTTTTATTTGCTTTCTTGCTATTGAGTTGTCGGAATTCCTTATAAATTTTGGATATTAATACCTTACGATATGGATAGTTTGAAAATATTTCAAACAATTCTGTAGGTTCTCTCTTCATTCTATTGTTTTCTTTGCTGAACAGAAATTTTTACTTCAATGTAACCGTATTCGTCTACTTTAGCTTTTGTTGCCTGTGCTTTTGTGGTCATGTCCAGAAAAAATCAGATCAGTGCCTTGTCATTCTTAGTTGATAGCTTTATATCTTATTTCACTGAATAATATGTGTATCCCTATGTCCTTCCAAATGCCATGTACTAAGCTATTAAGTTCTGTGGCAATAGTTTTTCCTTTAAATCCTTTAAGAGTGAATGAATGGTGCTGGCTTCTAAGCTAGACCATCTAATATGCATGGAATACCACACTGCTCCAGCTATTACCCTCTCTTTCCCTGCATTACCAGTTATTCCCTCATCCTGGACATTGCCATCAGTATATACAAAACAGTGTCCAGCAAAGGAGCAAGTATTGGGTCGTCCTAATATCTCATTGATTTCCCTGACCTTAGAAATCATCAATATGCTGATGACTTCTAAATTTATATCTTATCACAGGCCTTCTGTACTCTTGACCAATGAGTGATATCTAGTGGATATGTTCCAAATGCTTACTTAGTGTCTCTTAACTGGATGTCTAATAGCTCCTCAGAAACTTAACATACTCAAATCAAATCCCAATTCTTGCTCTCCAACCTATTCCTTTGGCAGGTTCCCTCATTTCAGTAAATAGCACCTTAATTATTCTAGTTGCTTTGGTCAAATTTTGATGTATCTTTTACTCTTCTATTATGATGTTATATTCCACATCCAATCCTTCAGTACCTCTTAACTTCTCTTCCAAACTGATGAAAATTGTCATAATGCAATAAAGTTATGCCTAAAAAATTCGGTTACAAAAATATGGGCCATGTTATTGGAACATAAATGAGATAGCAGGAAGCAGCCTTTATTCAGCATACTGAGAGTTCAAAAGTCCTGCTAAACTCTAACTCCGTCCTAGTCTCCACCATGGTTTGACACCATATTGTGGTAAGTCAACTTTCTGTTACTGTGACCAAAAGAATGAGATAATCAACTTATAAGCAAGAAAGTTTATTTTGGCTCACAACTTCAGGTTGCCTGACCCTGTTGCCATAGGCCTTTGGTGGCACAATACATTGTGGCAGGAGTGTGTGGTCAAGGAGGCTGGTCATCTCATAGCATCTGGTAAGCTAAAGAAAAGCAGGAACAAGACATGGTTCCATTATCCCCTTTAAGGGCACACCTTAAATGATCTAAATTCCTTCCATAGGCCCCACTTCCTAAAGGTTCCAGCACCTCCCAGTAGCTGTACAAACTGGGTACCAAGCCTTCAACATGTGGGCTTTCAGGGGACACTCCATATCCAAACTATAGCACACCTGGTGACAGTTTTTTATTTTAGTTTGTATAGCCATAGAAACTGTTCTAGAATCTCAGTTTATCTCCAGGGACAGAAATGGCAGTTCCAGCAATACCTTGGTATCTGTTTCCTTGGTCTAAAAGAATGGATCAAGAAACTATTTGAGATTCAGGATTCCATTGCCTCCCACTTCTCAAAGCTGACTATTATTTCTTTGCCTAATGTCACCCTTTCCTCCATGTCTCCCCAATCTCTCTAAAAGATAAGAACACTCTAGCCTATCCTATTTGAGAACAGAGGGTTTGTGCTGAGGTTGAGTGCTAAGTACCAAACGATTTCTGTATCCCAAATCCAGTCACTTCTTATAATTTCCACACCTGTCACCTCAACCCTATCTACCACGATCTCTACCATGAATTATTGTAATATCATCCTAATTATTGCATTCATTATTGTTTCCCTATAAACTATTCTTAACATAACAATTGTTATGGTTTGGATGTGAGGTATCCCCCCAAAACTGACATGTGAGACAATGCAGGAAGGTTCAGAGGAGAAGTGATAGGGTCATAAGAGTCTTAACCCAATCAGTGAATTAATCTATGATGGGATTAATTGAATGGTGGGGTGTGGCTGGAGGAGATTGAAATTGGGATGTGGCTTTGGGGTATATATTTTGTATCTGGAGAGTGGAGACTCTCTCTCTCTCTCTCGCTCTCTCTCTCTCTCTCTGCTTCCTGATGATGTGAGCTGCTTCCCTCTGCCATGCTCTTTTGCTGTGATGTTCGGCCTCACCTCGAGACCCGAGGAAGGGAGCCTGTCTTCTATGGAATAAACCTCTGACACTGTGAGCCTTCAAAGAATCCTTTCTTCCTCTATAATTGCGCTGGTCAGATCATTTAGTCACAGTGGCTAATAAGCTGGCTTACCTCCTTTTAGTTCTATACCAGTGTCATGTCATCAAAGTCTTTTCACTGACGCCTCACATGTAATACTCCCTCCGACTAAAGTTGCTCCTCTCTTTTCCACTATATTTACCACCTCTTTCTTAATGACAAATTACCCCAAACTCAGAGGTTTAACAATAAACATGTATTATCTTTGATTCTGTGTATGAACTCAGAAATAGTTTAGCTGGGTAGTTCTGTTGTAAAGGACCTATTTTCAAAGGAACTCACTCACTGGCCTACAAAATTGATACTAGTTTGGTTTTTATCTTTTTGTGTTTTGTTTTGTTTTTGTTTTTTGCAAGTGTTCTCTATCCCCACATATATCTTTCTATGGCCCTGCATGAGTATTTTCATGATGCAAGACTTCTAACAGAATCTGTGGCTCTAGGAGGGAGTCAGGGAAAAGCCCCAAAGATTTTTTATGACCTAGACTTTCCCATTTCTGCAATATCCTATTGGTTACAAAGTCATCCCTTGTCAGTGGGGATAATTAATTAAGAACCACAGAGAATCTTAATTTCAAATAACTTATTTGTTTCCCCTGCTGTAATTTGTCTCCTCAAGGATAAGTATTTATCTTCTGTATACTCAGCACCTGGAAATCTGTGGAATGAATAATTGAGTATTACCAACACTGCATTCAGTTCTTTGAAAATAGAAAATATCCATACTTGAATAAGTTTGTGAGGAGAATTATACTAATACTGAATAGTAGAAGAGTGTTCATGCTACCTACAATTGAAACACTGTAGGGAATTCTGAGCTACTGGTTCTGCAAGGGAGAATGTAGACCTAGAAATTATCAAGAATCTAGTGACATCAACTTTTGCCTTCCTCTGCAATCTAATTCCTTAGTCCTCACTTAGGAATATCCTATTATGGCTTTATTAATAAAGGAAGATGGATTTTTAACTCCTGTCAACCTTGGTGGTTAATTCCCCCAATTAATAGAGTTATTCTGGGGACTAAATTATGAGAATATTATAAATACTAGGAGATGAACATTAGGAGATTCTTCACCTCTGAGTGTCTATCATACCTCCAGCCTCTTTGAAGGAAGTTGATTCAATTTTGGATGTTAAATGTTTAATTAGATACCCATACTATCCTAACTGCTTTATCAGGATGTCAAACTGTAGATTTATTAGGGCTTTTAATGTGACCAAACTGAAATTCCCTCCCAATGAAGAAAGTGGTAATGAACTGAACCAGTAGAATTTTCGGTCCCAGAATTGAAAGTCCTCAGGTAATACATCAGAGTCTCCCTCAAGGTCTATTATCCCATGGATTCTTTAACCTCCTCTTTACTCTCTTAACCACTGCACTTCATTTCAACAATAAGTTGTTGTTTGATGCAATTTGGAAGTTTCATGTGATCTAAGAACTTTTGATTTCAAGGTTGTAATGAATAACTTTTTTTTTCCTTGTCAGAATGTGTGTAGGAATAGTGGTTTTTTTTAAAAAAGGGAAAGAAAAGAGAAAGAAATATATCCTTGGAGGTAGTTTACTTACTGTGTCTGCTTTGTATGGTATTTTATGAGTCCCCTCCTCTCTACCTAGTAGGCATCTTCAGAACACTACGTTAGTTTTCTTGCTTTCACCACTGCAAAGCACGTGAAAATACTTGACAACAAATTAAACATGAATAATGTCAACTAGACTTAACTAAATCTAATAGCATTAGGATGTGGAAGAATATTCCACTTCTTCCCTCGTGGGAATTAATTTCCTTCTCACCCCACCCCCACCATAACACAGTGCAGATAGGGGAGGGAGGCATTCCTGTGTATCAAATTCCCATCATTACACGTAGGTTTCATTTTTTAGACACAAGCCTGTATAGCCTCTGTATTTCTTGATTTGAACATCTGAGAGCCACCAGTGATCTCCTGTCGGAGGCGGGTTTCTCTAGCCTTTGTCAAGGAAACAGAGTGCCTAATGGGATACAAATTGAAGCAGTACGTACTTGGTGATCTTCTCAGAGCCAGTGGAGGCTGAGAGACTGGAATGTGGTCTTTTAATGCTGATTTGAAATATACGTTAATGTGATGATTCATGTCAAAGATAAGTTTGCCTTTGTAAACAGCCCTTCTCTCCCCCACTAAACAGGCTGGAAGAGATGACTCTGACAATAATGAGACTTCAGGACTAGGGCACTTCTAAATGAAGGGGCCTATTTGTTTAATTAGGGGGCCAACTTGTGAATGTGTCGCTGGAGACTGGAAATGAATACTGTCTCTTGTGCTCAAAGACCAGCAGAAGATGGTTGCAGCCAACTTCAGCCCTGTGTATGAAGAGCCCACACTTGGGATAAGCAGCCCAACTGTTAGGTCTACTTGTAACCCCATCATAATAATTAGAGAAGCCACATGTTGGTCAGGGCTGAGAAGGAAAGTAAGGAGCAAGGGAGGGGTAATTTTTTCATTCCTTTCTTCAGGGAATAATCATGAGTATACATATGTGCTGAGCATCAGAGGTTTCTATTCTAGCATCTCTGAAATTAGTTTACAGTTAATCATTGGCATTCTAGCTCTGCGTTTTGTTTAGAAACATTTAAATGAATCAAAACATATATAGGACTTGATGTTTCCTAGACAAATTCTACATTTGGAACACATGAAATCAATGGAAAGAATTGAATTCTAATGGTGTATCTAACCATTTCTTTATTTCTTGTTCATTCACTGTCTTTTAGTCAATCCTTATATATTAAATCATTTAGGGTTGCTATAACAAAATATATAAACTGGGTGAACTTAGAGAACAGAAATTTATTTCTTGCAGCGATGAGGCAAGGAAGTTCAAGATTGAGGTATAGGCAGATTCAGTGTCTGGTGAGGACCTACTCTCTGGTTCATAGGTGGTGCCTTCTTGCCACATCCTCACTTGATGGAAAGGGCAAGTGTTCTTTGGAGTCTCCTTTACATAAGAGCACTAATCTCAGTCATGGTGGCTCTGTCCTCCTACCTAATCACTTCCCTGAAGGCCCTTCCTCCAGATGCCATGACATTGGTGCTTAGGTCTCAATATATGAATTTGGGGGAACACAAACATTCAGACCATAACAATTTATTTGGTTTGGTTATCACTATTGGTCTTATATCCAGTTTCCAATTCCTATTTGCTATGTTTCCTTAAGTCAAGGTATGGGCCATGGAATCAGAATCCTTGCCTTTGTATTCTGGTAATGCATTTATATAGTCTCAGATCCTTTGTGTATAAAACTGTACCTACTTCATAATGTTAAGAAGAAATAAATGTATTAATGTATGTTAGGCATTTAGACTAGCGGCCTCATATAGTAAATAATAAAAACAGTTAATTATCTCTTTAATCTGTCTAATCTTATTCCTCCTTGCTCCCTTTCTTTAAACTAGGATTTTATAATTTTTAATGGATTAAATTGCTCTCTACTAACTTCTAAGCCTCTAGTATTTCTCCACTTAGAGCCTTTCTCCACATAGCTACACTAGAGTAATTTTTCTGAAACAATCATGTGACTCCTTTGATTACATTTAAACTCCCACGACGGCATACAATATATCCCCCTCTAAGATAATTTTTCTATTTCTCCCATTTTCTTCTTTCACAACATTAAATGCTCCCAGTAACCCCATTACAATAGACTTTCTTGCACTTTCATGATTCTAATATACTCCTTCCCTCTTGTTCATCTGGTGGGCTCCCTTCAGATTCCTGCAGAGGACTTCCCTGCTGTTGATAATCTTTTGTAACCTCTTCACCTGTGGAACTAATTCTATCTCTGTATTTCTTCTAATTATCAATTATATTTATATTATTTTAATGGAATACTGTATTGTATTTGCACATGGGAGTGGAATGGTTATTACAGGCAAGTGTCCTAGTGGTTGACAACTCGCTATGCCCAGATAGAAGGAAGTACTGTTTGCTTAGGAAAGTAGATATCTGAGAAATTGGATATCTAAGCAGTTAAACAATAATCATTGTTTAACACACTTATACTGAACTATAGTTCTGAGATGTATATTTTCTGAAAGAGGAAGTATTGTATAAATATGTATTTATATTCCAAAATACTTTTTTGGAAATAAGATCTAGCAGCTGTAGTGAACTATGAAATTCAAGAAGATAAAGTAAGGCGAAGACTGGGAAAGAGCTGTTGCTTGATTTAAAAATCCATATGTCAGATACTTTCAATTGCACCTGAATTCCACTTTACTCCTTCTTTATGAGTATGTGTAATTTAACTCCTAAAGAATGAGTAGGAAGAATCACAGAAAAATATTTGAAGAAATATTCAAGATTTTTTTCAAATCTAATGAAAATTATAAAGCCACATCAATAAGCTCAATGACACCCAAGTAGGAAAAAAAAATGTAGGACACCATAATCAAATTAACTTAAAACAAGTAATAAAGTGAAAATATTTAAAGTAGCTAGAGGGAGAAAAAACGTTATGTACTAAAGAACAAAAATAGGTGGAAAGATCTCCCATGTTCTTGGATAGGAAGAATTAATATTGTCAAAATGGCCATACTACCTAAAGTGCTATACAGATTCAATGCAATTCCAATTAAAATCCCAATGATGTACCTTACGGAAATAGAGCAAGTAATTATGAAATTCATCTGGAAGAATAAAAAACCCAGAATAGCTAAAGCAATCCTCAGTAGAAAGAGCGAAGCAGGGGGTATCACAATACCAGATCTTCAACTCTATTACAAAGCAATAGTAACAAAAACGGCATGGTATTGGTACCAAAATAGACAGGTAGATCAATGGTACAGAATAGAGGACATGGACACAAACCCAAGTAAATACAATTTTCTCATACTAGACAAAGGTGCCAAAAATATGCAATGGAGAAAAGATAGCCTCTTCAACAAATGGTGCTGGGAAAACTGGAAAACCATGTGCAACAGAATGAAATTAAACCCCTATCTCTCACCCTGCACAAAACTCAACTCAAAATGGATCAAGGACCTCAGAATCAGACCAGAGACCCTGTATCTTATAGAAGAAAAGGTAGATCCAAACCTTCAACTTGTTGGCTTAGGATCAAACTTCCTTAACAGGACTCCCATAGCACAAGAAATAAAAGCAAGAATCAACAACTGGGATAGATTCAAACTAAAAAGCTTTCTCTCAGCAAAGGAAACTATCAGTAATGTGAAGAGAGAGCCTACAGAGTGGGAGAATATCTTTGCCACTCACACTTCAGATAGAGCGCTAATTTCCAGAATCTATAAAGAACTCAAAAAACTCTACACTAAGAATACAAATAATCCAATCAACAAATGGGCTAAGGAAATGAACAGACACTTCACAGAAGAAGATGTACAAGCAATCAACAGACATATGAAAAAATGTTCAACATCTCTAGTAATAAGAGAAATGCAAATCAAAACTACCCTAAGATTCCATCTCACCCCAATTAGAATGGTGATTATCAAGAACACAAGGAACAATAATTGTTGGCAAGGATGTGGAGAAAAATGTACACTCATACACTGCTGGTGGGGTTGCAAATTAGTGCAGCCACTCTGGAAAGCAGTATGGAGATTCCTCAGAAAGCTTGGAATGGAACCACCATTTGACCCAGCTATTCCACTCCTTGGCCTATACCCAAAGGACTTAAAATCAGCATAGTACAGAGATGCAGCCACATCAATGTTCATAGCTGCTCAATTCACCATAGCCAGATTGTGGAACCAACCTAGATGCCCTTCAGTTGATGAATGGATAAAGAAACTGTGGCATATATATACAATGGAATATTACTGCGCCATGAAGAATGACAAAATTATGGCATTTGCAGGCAAATGGATGAAATTGGAGAATATCATGCTAAGTGAGATAAGCCAATCTCAAAAAACTAAAGGACGAATGATCTCCCTGATTAGCGGATGAGGTCATATAATGGGGGGTAGGAGGGGTTTGCATTAGGGTTAGGGTTAGGCTTAGGGTTAGGGATAAGGAGGGTGGTAAGAATGGAAGAAGGAAGGACTGTATAGAGGGAAAAGAGGGGTGGGAGGGGTGGGGGGGAAGGGAAAAATAATAGAATGAATCAAACAACATTGCCCTATGTAAATTTATGATTACATAAATGGTATGCCTTGACTTCATGTACAAATAGAGAAACAACATGTATCCCATTTGTTTAAATAATAAAAAAATTTAAAAAAAAGAACAAAAATGAGAATGACAACAGATTTTTACATATGAAACAATAAATCCAGGAGACAGTGGAGCAACATCTTTAAAGCACTAGAAGAACAAAACCAAAAAACTGTCAAGTTTGAATTCTATAACTTAAAGAAATATTTACCAATAATGAAGGAGAAATGACTTTTTTAGATATTAAAAAACTGAAATATAGAGATGAGATCTATAATAAATGTTAAAAGAAGTCCTGACGAAAGGAAAATGAGAGTACATAGAAATCTGTCTATATCAAGGATTGAAGAACAATGGAAATGTTAAATATGAGAAAAATATAAAAACATGTCTTATTTAAAAATATATTTAAAAGAAATACAAATGGCCCCTGATACATGATGGCTTGACTTATGATTTTTTTTCAACTTTATGTGGATTCCTTAACATGTTAAATGCATTTTCAACTTACAATGTTGACTTACAATGGATTTATCAAGATGTAACTCCATCATTAAGGGACATCAGTATACTGTTTAATAAGTATCATATAACTTTATAACATATGTGGAAGCTAACTGCATGATAGAACCAAGGCCAGTAAGATGCTCTTACTATAAATGATGTGGTAAATTACTTAAATGTTGACTATAGTAAGTTGAAGATCTATATCATAAACCCTGAAGAAACTACCAAAGAAACAAAACAAAAATAAAGCTAGTAAACCAAGAATAGAGATAACATAGACTCATAAAAATATTTCATTAATCCAAAATGATGCAGAAAGACAAATAAGAATGTATGGAACAATAGAAAACAGTGGCAACATATCAGCCTCAAGGCTGATAATATCAATAAGCACTTTAAGTATAAATGGTCTAAGCAGCTCAATTGAAAAAGTAAATGTTGTCAGATTGATAAAAAGTGAGAAGTGGAGATATGCTATCTGCAAGTAACTAATTTTTTAAATATAAAGGCACATGTAGATTTTAAAAATAAAAGGATAGAGTAAAACAGACCATGCTTACCTAATCTAAGAACGCTGGTGTGACTGTATTAACTAACACCAGACAACATAAATACCACATGCTACTATTAGAAGGAAACCAATGTATAACTCAAGAAAATTCTAGAAAAAAGAAACAAACCAATCTATGGTGACAGAAAACACATCATTTATTCTCTGTGGATGTAGATTTAGAGTGAAGAGAGGAATCGATTACAAACCGACACAAGTAGCTCCAGGGGATGATGGATGTATCCACCATCTTAACCGTGATGATGGTTCCAAGTGTATGTATGTATGTCAGAAATTCAGCAGACTGTTCCCTTGACGAGGGCACGCTGCCAGATTTCTAAAGATTTCCTACCTGGCCTCACCTCTTAAAGTCTCTACCATTTCCCAATAGCATCAATCTGGAACCCAAGCCCTTATTTAACACACGGGCATTTGGGGGACATTCAAGATGCAAACTATAGCTGTCATGGATAAGATAAATACGAGTTCACCTGGTGACAAAAGAGAGGGCAGTAATTCTGGGCAAAGGAAAAATGAATGAAAGCCCAGAGGTTTGTGACCTGTTTGAGCAACTGCAAATTGTTCACCATGACTGAAGTTTTAAAAGCAAGAAGATAAAGGGTGAACACAGCTTGAAAGGAAGGTGGTGACTGCACTGTGGAAGTTTGGTTTAGTGACTGCAATAAATAACAAGTACTGTACACTTGAGTGTTGCTCAAGTAGCAAGTTTTCAATGTTATCATAAAAAAATGATAAGTATGTGAGGGGATGGATATGTTAACTTGTCTTGGTTAAATATTCCACAAGGCATACATATATCAAAACATCACATAGGACACCATAGACATATGCGAGTTTTCATTTGCTAATTAAAATAATAATAACAACAAAAGTTTGGCTTTACCCTGTAGGCCATGAAAAACTATTTATATGCACTTACAAATAATAAAAGGGGATGGGGATGTAGCTCAGTGGTAGAACAATTGCCAACTATGTACCAGGTCCTAGGTTCAATCCCCAATACCACCAAATAAATAAATAAAGGATTTGTGTTGATAAGACTCTCAAGAGGGTTCATAAGGAACAAATCTTACCCCTTTCAGGACAATAACTTACTAAATTACTATAATTTTATATAATAAATTATATAAGGTCATTCTTTTATTGACATTGCTAATCATCTTCTTCTTGTAATTAGTTCTTCGGTAATGTTGCAGATTGACTTAAAATGGATAAACAGATATTCAGATATTTCAGTTTTGAAATTTTAGCTACAAAATGCATGGCAGAGCTATATTTTCAAAGGTAAGTTGTATTCATTAGGCCTAATGCTAATGAAAAACAATAGTTATATTAATTTTTCTTTCCAAAAGAAACATGATCTTTACTATTTCTATGATCATTTTTTTCTGTTTTGGAAGGCTAATTTTTCAGTTTAATTTTTATGTACTCTTCTGATGAAATACATTTGGATTTCTAGCCAAACTTCTAAAAAAGGCTTAAATTGAAGTAAAGTTGGAAGCACGTGTGGAAATTCTATTATCTACATGTGTTACCTAGGTAAAAGTAAACTTGGAGGTTCTACAAAATGTTTACATGTTTTGAAAATGTGGTGCTCATCCTTCTCCTGACAAATATTTTCTGTTTGTATTTTGTTTTTTCATCTTGAGGTGAAATAGAGCTGGGTACTGGTAACTCAAAACATACATTTGCAAAAATATTCTTATTTGCTCAGGCACTTGCCAAGTCTAGTAGGTAAAATACTGCCTTTTATTGTCATTGAAATTTATAAATATAGGCAGGTGTCATTCATTATACATAACTGCTTACCTTTCATCTCTTTCTGTTACTCTGGAAAAGCAAAGAGAGGAAAAACCTAGATGCAGGGTAAGGAGGACCACATCTCTAAAAATTAGACTGTGAGTGGCCATGCTAGAGTCACAGAGATAATGGCACAGTAAGATTGTCTCTTACATTGTAGTATGAAATACTTTACTATATCTCAAGTAATGGTTCAACCTAGAGCTTTAGTTACCTCTTCTTATAAAATTGCTTACTTGTTGTGATTTAGTTGTGACATGTCCCCCAAAAGTTCAGGGGTGAGACAATGCAAGAGAGTTTAGAGGTGAAATGTTTGGGTTATGAGATCCTTCACCTAATCAGTGCATTAACCCACTGATAGGGATTCACTGGGAGGTAACTGTAGACAGGTAGGATGTGGCTGGAGAAGGTGGGTCATTGGGGGTGGCCTTTAAGGTATATATTTTGTCAGTAATGAGGGGGTCTGTTTCCTGGATCCATGTCCCCAGCTGCTTTCCTCCACCACACACTTCTGCCATGATATTCTGCCTCATCTCAGGCCCCTAGGAATAGAGCCAGCCTTCTGTGGACTGAGACCTCTGAACAGTGAGCCCCAAAGTAAACTTTTCTCCTCTATGTGTTTACAGCAGCAAAAAAGTTGACTAAAACATTTGCAGTTTTTAAAGCTGTGTGTGTATGTGTGGGATGTGTGTCGGGTGGTTACTGAGGATCAAACCCAGGACCTCATGCAAGATTGGCAGGTGTTCTACAACTGAAATACAGCCCCAGATCCTACTAGTGATTTGAAGAATGCTTCGTGGGCTTCCTGTCCAGATATGTAGTTTTCTAAGTATTTTTTAGTATACTGGTAGATGATTCATTCGACAATTAGAGACAAAGTTTAAAGGTGAGGCAGCATACATACTTAATATGTTGTATTAGAAACGTAAAAGAAAATTTTATGGATGGAGATTAGTGAGAAGGTTAAATCACTTGAGTACCAGATGTATCAAGAGAAAAAGTTTTGGAAACTGCAATAAAGATATTTCAACACAAATGAAATGATATTAACTAAAATATGTTGAGTGTAGTTCTAAGTTCTATAAAGGAATCATCTCTTAACCCATCCCAAACAACCAAAGTGGCAATTGAAGTACAGGGAGATTAAGACACTATTCCCAAGGTGACACAGTTGGTAAATTGTTGCGATTCCAATCCAGTCTGACACTAAAGTCTGCACTCTTCACCACTATGCTATAATTCATTTTATCACAGTTTTGTGCACACAACTTGTCCACTGGAGCTACTTGCAAGGCACTGAGTGGTTGACACAGCACACTATGACCAATTTACCATAGGAATGACAGGATAAATGACTCACGTGTGTGTGTTGGGGGATAAGGCATGGTCATAGGAAAGCTCTTCTGATCCTTTACCAACTTCCTTCTTCCTCTCTTATTATAAAAGGGATAGTTCAGTGTTTGAAGGAATGGATACTTTAAGCATCAAAGTTGTAGCTTTGTGTCATAAGCATAAGGCACGCTCCTTCAGTTTCTTATTTCCCAGGGAAGAGCAGTACCTCAAGCTGGTATTTATATACTTCTCATTGAAAGAAAAGAGGGAAGCCTGGTGGAGAGACTGGATATATGAGAAAGGGCTTCTGAGGAGGGAAAGACCCCTCTCTTCCATTTTCTGACTTTCCCTTTCAATGGCTCCAGCAACAGCTGGGGCTGTTAACACTGCGAATTTAAGCTTTTCTATCACTAAATCTTCCTTTACTCTACCACAAATATTCTTTCCCTTTGGCCTAGGCATGAATTTTCTTTGCTTCCTTTACATGCAAAAAGTGTAAGGAAAAAGTACTGGCATATTAAAGTGTTTAAGAGCCCAAGTTTTGAAGTCAAGCTTGATTTGGAAGCCTGATGCTGCCGTTGGCTGAAAGCATGCTCTTGGGAAAGTTGGTAATAACTCAAAACTTCCTTTTCCTCTCTTTGAAACAGGTATGCTGATTGGGAATATTTACAGCTCTAGGTAGCAAAACCCTCACTTATCAACACGCTTATTTTCTTCACCAACCAAGAAGTACATTGATAAGCAATAGCTTGATCATCGCAGAACTAGCTTTTCTGACTTTCTCTAGGACATTGCTCAGTTCTTTACCTCATGGTAAAAAATGAATTGCTGTAAGTGCAGACATTTCATTGCATCGAAGGTAGGAAGAGCATAGAAGTGGGAGCAATAGTTATTACCATCTTTCTTGTTTTAATCAGGAAACAAAATTTTCCCTATGACTCCACATCTCTGCTTGTTCCTGATTAACCAAAATTATATGACATGACCACTCCTAGTTAAGGATTTAGGAGAACAAGTATTTAGCTCTCCCAAAGGGAGTTCCAAGGCTGAGGAATCAAACAACTATATCACAAAGGAGAATAACAGAATTGCTTTACAGGTAAAGACTAAATTAGATGATGTTACACAAAGAACTAGTTTTGTGTCTAATGTATATGAAATATTTAGTAAAGGTTGGCTACCATTATCATTGTCATTTCTTATATTATTACCAAGATCAAGAAAGGAAACATGAAACCTTCACAGACCCTCACCTATACAAATTCAAAATCACAAATCCTCTTACGTCACAGTCCCTGTTATTTTCTGTCCAATCTCATCTCTGGCCACTTGTTCACAGTACAGCCATATTAGCTGCTTGCAGTTGCCTCAACAAATCTCTTTGTTGTTCTACCTCCCTCTCTCATCCCTTTCCATTCTCTTTGACTTCTATGGCTTTGATTTATCCTTTAAAACCTGTGTAGGCTTCACCTTTTTGGCAACTTAACAGCCCACCCCAAATGGGACGGGAGCTGCTCTTCAATGCTCCCCCACAGAGTGTACATCACTCTCTTAGTATTTTACAGGGCTGAACAGGAGTTTTCTCTTCACTTTATGGTTTTCTGTGGTGGGCTCTGAATTTCTTGGCATCTAGGCCAGCTTTCCATCTGATCTTAGTGTTTCCTAGTAGATGGCAGTCAGTACATATTTGTGAAGCGTAACTGAGGAGTCATGTTATGTTTTCTTTAATCATCATTGCCCCAAGGTCTTCATAAGCAGCTCTTTCATTTCACCAATATTTCTTCTTTCTTTCAGGGCATTAATGATCATCTTATGAAGAAATTATAAGTAGATCATGATTTATTTCTCAGTGTGTTGGAAAGTAAACTTTAAGTTGGATAACTTGAACTCCCATTGATTCTGACCACCTACAGCAAAGAGTTAAATATGGAACTATGTAAACTAGCTACAGAAAGAATCTCTGTTCTTTGGATTTTCTGATGGTTATATTTCCATGGATACAGGGTCCCCTCCCCCAGTGTTAGTTCATTAGGAGATTTTCCCCACTTAAATAATTTGGAGGACAGCCATGTTCCACAATAAACTGCTTCATGGGAAAGCTCATACGTCACGTCACCCTTCTAGCTGAACTCTCTACCAAACAGAAGAGCAGCAGTGCTTAGTAGAGTGAAGCAGACATTATTACCTCGTGTACATGAATGACTGAGTGACCCATGTGATCCTGCAATATGCATAATCAGAAAAATGAGAGACTACACTCCATTTATGTAGGATCTATCAAAATGTATAAATGCATTCTACTGTCATGTACAACTAACTAGAACAAATGCAATTAAAAATTTTTTAAAAGTACATAACACAATCCATCTTAAGATTCTGTTGTTATAGTGAGCACTCTCTTTGATTAAAAAAACAAACTTTTTGCTGGAGTATAGATGTATATATAATGCCTAAAGATCAAATGAGGGTAGTTAGAATTTCTATCTCCTCAAATGTTTTCATTTCTATGTGTTGGGAACCTTCATACTCTTCTCCTCTAGCTATCGTAAATGTGTAATTAATTATAGACTATAGTTGCATTGTGATTATACAACATTAGAAATACGTCCCTCCATCTGTGTTTAAGTACCAATTATCTACCCTCTCACTGTCTCACTGTCTCCTTCCTCCTGGGCTCTGTTCCACTCTCTACTTCATGTGATAGACTTTTTTTTTTTTTGCTTCCATAAATGAGAGCATGCAATACCTGTCTTCCTGTGTCTAGTCCATTTCACTCAATAGTAATGTCCTCTAGTTGGGGAAAATGACAGGGTTTCATCCTTTTGTGGATGAATAGCATTCCATTTTGTAATTTTACCACATTTTAAAACTCTATTCATCCATCAATGAACATCTTTTGGGGGAAGTCTCATAATGGGTAGTTTAGAAAGAGTGTGATGCTTTTAACTCGCAAGTCAAAATGCAGCTCCAGAGAAGAAAACAGCCTGTCTATCAGGGACAAGAGATTTCAGAGATGAAATAGTTTTCTATGCCCTTAGGTCTGGATAAAAACAAAATCTTGTAAAACAACAAAAAGAGAAATCTTGTTCATATTTTTTGTCTTATGTTGTTAGTAGGGTTTCTGGGGTCTTTTGTTTTTATATTTCAGAAAGTATTTGGATTATATTTAAAGTATTTTTTAAAAATTACAATCATTTTTTAAATGACAATCATTGACTAATAATAATTTTTAAAAATTAATCTACCTTTTCAAAACATCATTCAAAAACACATAGATTTTATACTTTCCATAGACCTTGTTCTTTGCTAAGAATAAACATAAATAATACTTGAAGGATGCATATTCTAAAATAGCAAATAGAAAAGAAATGCAGTAAGGTATAGTGATAGAGGCTTTCCCAGGTGACCAAAAGACAAGTTCCAACTCATAAAAAGAAGTCAGTCAAGGATGAATGTTTCTTTGTAAGGTATTTTATCCACAGAGAAGAATCAAGAAAATTTATAGATGCTTGTGATATTGGAGCAAAGCACTGGTTGCATATCTGTTATTCTTTCTTTTTTCTTCCTTATACTTACTTCTAAGCTTAAAAATAAAAACTGCTTTATATTGATTAAGGTATATAAAAGTGCTTATAATTTGTAGAGCATGATGCAAATATGTAGTATACTCAGAACTTACAAGCATTATTTGTTATACCTTTGAGTAACAACATAACAGTACTAAGCTGATTTTGCCAGATTTTTCCTCTGGGATGGACAACAGGAACTAATATTAAAAGACACAATCAGGAAAAATAATATATTTGTATAATTTCAAGTGTAAACGCATTTCTGGGAATCCCTTACCTTCTGAAGTGTTTTCCAAAATCATAACCAATGTGCTGAATATTTCTTATCAGGGATACTATTTCACCTTATCTGTACTAAGCTCTTAATCAGCTAGTTGGTTAGGTAGAAATTTTTGATATTAAGTAATGTAATTTCATTTTACTGCATATAGATTTCCAGTTTTGTCAGCACCGTTTGTTGAAGAGGCTATCTTTTCTCCATTGTATGTTTTTGGTACCTTTGTCTAGTACGAGATAACTGTACTTATGTGGGTATGTCTCTGTGTCCTCTATCCTGTGCCATTGATCTACCTAATTTGGATCAAGGATCTAGGAATTAGACCTGAGACCCTTCACCAAATAGAATAAAAAGTAGGCCTGAATCTCTATCACGTTGGCTCAGGACCAGACTTCCTTAACAAGACCCCCATAGCGCAAGAAATAAAAGCAAGAATCAATAAACGGGATAGAATCAAACTAAAAAGTATTTTCTCAGCACGGGAGTCAATAATGTAAAAAAAGAGCCTACAGAGTGGGAGAAAATCTTTTCCACACACACTTCAGACACAGCACTCATCTGCAAAGTTTATAAAGAACTTAAAAAAAACTTTACACCCAAAATACAAAGAACCCAATCAATAAATGGGCTAAGGAAACGGTCAGACACTTCACAGAAGAAGATATACAGGTTATCAACAAATATATGAAAAAGTGCTCATCATCCGTAGTAATTAGAGAAATGCAAATTAAAACCACCCTAAGATTTCATCTAACTCCAATTAGAATGGCTATTATCAAGAAGACAAGCAATAATAAGTGTTGGCGTGGATGTGGGGAAAAAGGCACACTCATACATTGCTGGTGGAGTTGCAAATTGGTGCAGCCACTCTGGAAAGCAGTATGGAGATTCTTCAGAAACGTGGAATGGACCCACCATTTGACCCAGCTATCCCACTCCTCGGTTTATACCAAAAGGACTTAAAATCAACATAGCACAGTGATGCAGCCACATCAATGTTCACAGCAGCTCAATTCACAATAGCTAGATTGTGGAACCAACCTAAATGCCCTTCAATTGATGAATGGATAAAGAAACTGTGGTATATATGCACAATGAAATATTACTCAGCCATAAAGAAGAATAAAATTATGGTATTTGCTGGTAAATGGATAAAGTTAGAAAATATCATGCTAAGTGAAATAGGCCAATCCCACAAAACCAAAGGCCAAATGTTTTCTCTGATAAGTGGAGGAACATACATAACGAGGTGTGGTGGCAGTGGGGAAGAGAAGAATGAAGGAACTTTGGATGGTGTGGAGGAAAATGGGATAGAAGGGGTTGGGGAACAGAAAGATAGTAGAATGAAACAGACAGTATTACCCTATGTATATATATGGTTACATGAATGGTGTGAATCTACATTGTGTACAACCGTGGAAATGAAAAGTTGTACCCCATTTTTGTACAATGAATCAAAATGCAGTCTGTAAAAATAAAAACGATTTTAATTAAAAAGTAATATAATTTTATTGATCATCTCAGATTTTATGTTTTTAAGTGAATGTTGTTTCTCCTCATTTTTAGAGATTTACATCCTTATTTCATGATTCAAAATTATTAGTGACATCATATTTTAGATTCTTTCAAGTATGATTCATTCTTCTGAAAATTTCTATTTAAAAAATTGCAGTACATTTATTAATATCACAAAAGCATAAATTTGGTATAGAATATTTGAGATTTTTATAAGCAAAATAAGAAAACTTGAGTTATCTAAGTTCCCATCTAGAAATTATAACTCAATATTTTAGTTTATTTAGTATCACTTTTTAAAAGAAATATAACTTTTTAAAATGGAATCATATTATAATATTGTTTCATAAAAACTTACTCTATTCAAAAATATAGTGTGGATCTCCTATCTCAAATGAGCTGAGCAATGTGATAACCGACAATAAATATATGATAGTCTCCCTTATTTGCAGTTTTATATTCCAGTTTTGATTATCCATGGTCAACCATGTTCTGAATATATTAAATGGAAAATTCAAGAAATAAATAACTCAAAAGGTCTAGATGACCCACAATTCTGAATAGTATGATGAAGTCTCACAGCATTCTGTTCCTGCTTAGGAAGTGAATCGTCCCTTTGTGCAGCACATCTTGTTGTATATACTACCTGTCCATGCCCATGAGTCACATAGTTACCATCTCAATTATCAGACTGACTCTGGCACTATCAAGGGCTTATCATCTTTATTTTACTTCATAATAGCCCCAGGGCACAAGAGTAGTAATGCTGGCAATTTGGGTATGCCAAAGAGAAAGTGCTTCTTTTAAGTGAAAGAGTTAAATTTCTTGATTTAATAAAGAAAAAACAATCATATGCCGACATTGCTGCTATCTACAGTAAGAACAAATTTTCTATCTGCAAAACTGTGAAAAAGGAAATTCATACTAGTTTTGCTGTTACATCTCAAATGTCATGATCACAGTGCATGATAAATGTCTTTTTGGAAAAGGCATTAAATTTGTGAGTGAAAGACATAAACAGAAAACTTGTTCCAACTAATGGCAACATGTTGTGCCAGAGCGTTGAGAATATGTGAAGACTTCAGTAAGGACGCTCCTGAAATGAGAGACACCAAGCCATTCCCTGTGATTAAGGGATGATTACATGGATTGAGCAACAGGTTTGCACTGAAATACACAAAAGTCGCTGGGGAAGCTGCATCTGTCAATGAAGAAGTTATTGCCACATATCCAGTAGAATTTTAGAATTGATTAAGGAGAAATTGTACCAACCAAAGTAAGTCTTGAATTGCAGTGAAACAGGGCTCTTTTGAAAGAAAATGCCTAATAGAACCTTCATTCATAAGAGTGCAGAAGAAGCATCAGGGCTAAAACATGGAAAAACAGATTAACTCTGTTATTTTTGTAGCAACACTGCAAGACAAATGATAAATTAGTTGTAATAGGAAGAGGGAAGAACACATGTATGCTCACAAACAAAACCTGTATTTTGAGAGACCACAATCACACAACTTCCATTACAGCATGTTATTATATTTGTTCTATTTTATTAGTAGTTGTTGCTGTTGATCTCTTACTATGTCTAAAAATAATTCAACTTTATCATAGGTGTGTAAAGTTAGACAAAAATCATAGTATATATAAAGTTCAATATTATCTGCAGTTTCAGGTATTTCTTGAGTGTATTAGAACCTGTTCCTACAGAGAAGAGGGCACTACTATAAAGGATAGGGTAGGCTGGAATGATTGTGGAAAACTTCACAAAAGAGAGCAATTTTGAGGTAGCTTTTATTCTCTTTTCACAATTCTTTTTTTTTTTTAAGTTATTTTTCTATATTTTACATTTCTATTTGATAAGATTTTTTTTTCTTTTTTTTTTCTTTTTTTTTTTATTGTAAACAAATGGGATACAATTCTTTCTTTTTCCTTTGCCTTTGCCATGCACCCTCTCCGCCTCTGTGACACGATGATGTTGATGTTGGTTTTGGCCACATGATTTGCTTTCACTATGAAATGTGGGCAGAGTGATGGATTGGTGTCTCTTATGTTGGGGGATCCTTTCCGGAAGTCTTCATCAAGGCTCAGCACATTCTGACGTAACATGCTGCCATCTGTTGGAACATGTTTTCTGTTTGTGCTTTCCACCCACAAATTCAATGCCTTTTCTGTCCTATAAACACTTATCATATACTGTGGCCATAATTTTGGAGTTCTGAAGTTGACCTTAAGAGAAACCATGTTTCTTTTTACTCTCCTGTGCTTCTACCATGAGAAGATCAAGTTCCAATTCACTGAAGGACGCAGAATGAGACATCTTGTGAAGACCTGAACCCAATCAGCAACTCAAAGCCAGACACATCTGAGTTTAGCAGAAATTACCCAAATCCCCATGATCTGTAGAACTGTAAGAAAAAAATAGGTGTTTGTTGAGATAAGCCACAGAATTTGATGGTTATGCATATCTTAATTGCAGCAATATCTGACTAAGGCATGTTGTGAGAGATGATTGGATCATGAATTGATTCGATACATCTTCCTTTCTGTTTCCACTATTTCTGTCTCAGCTCAGACTTTCATCTCACCCCTTTGAATTGTTTCAAATGCTTCCTATTCTTCTCATCTGTATTAGTTAGGGGAGTCTAACAGCAATTAGAAGTCAATCCAAAATGTATAGGTTTCAAACATAGGTCTACTTCTTGCTTACATTACCACACTATTATAAATGGGTAAGTGACAGTCCTTTGGGGGCCCAGACTGATGAAAGTTTTTCAGTCTTTAACATTTAGCTTCCACTGGGACCCTATGGGCCTTTTACATTCTAGACAGCTAGAAAAAAGGGTATGAAAGAGGGTTAAATATGCTTTTAATGGTTAAAACTGATACTAGTATCCATCATTTCTGTCCACATTCTATCTAATTTCTGTCCAATAATATGTGACATATGAATGCAAGGTAGAATAACTTTAATGGAAAATTTAGTATAAGTATGTAATTTCCATGGATGTACCTTCTGTTTACATCCAGTACAAATCTTAGAGCATAGGCGAACCCAGCACTTCTTTCATTTCTACATTAACAGCAATATAGACGCTATCTGTAATTTTGTAGGAAAGGCAGAGCATATTCACCATCAGCAAATAGTTCAAAAAATCCTAATCACACTTTTTAATTATTTTTCAAAGCCTTTTCTTAGGTGTGAGGTCATTTGGGGTCTTTTTTATTAGCCCCTCCAGAATGAAATCTTTCCACAAACTTTCTCTTATATTTATATCAACTCTCTTTGCCCATGCCTTCCTTATATATCTTAAAATAGACCAGATATACTGAACATGCATATCTATACTCACTTTATTCAGGAAAAATAATAATAAAGACCCTTTAACTGCAGATTCGATCCTTTAATGCCATGAGGTATGATAAATTGCATTTTCCTGTCATGTTATACAAAAGACATTTCAGGGTGGCCTTTTTTTTTTTTTTCATTTTACCTGTGGTTTTGCCCTCCATACTTCCTATTACACTTAATTATACTGAATTCCTCCTCACTATTCCTTGAAGATACCATGTTTTTTTTTCCTTCATGTCTCTGAACCTTACGAGAGACTACAGCCCCACTCAAAACTCTTCTCCTGCCTCTGCACATCAACATCCCACAAACTTAGAGTGCTGGCTCAAATGTCTCCTTCATTGTGGAGTCTTACCTGCCCTTGTTCCACTGTCCCCACCATCTCAGAATTCATTGTTCTTTCTTCTGTGTTCTTGTAAAATTCTATACAAACTTCCTTTCTGTACTTACTGCATTGTTTAATATGGTATCCAGGTATCTTGCTCCCCAGAACAGAGAGACCTTATTGTTTTTGAATTCTCAGCATAGCACCTAACTTGGGCTTGCAACACAGTTTCTCAGTAAATGTTTGTTAATGCAAGAAAAATTGCCCTGAGAGTTGAAAAGCTGGCCAAGAGACAGGGGGGCTCTCAGTTCATGACCAAGGTTGAGTAACCAGTCTGGAACGCCGAGCACTCCCACGAGGGAAGCCTTCAGGATAGCTTTAATTTTTTTCCCCAAAGTGCTATCATTGAAGGGGAAAAACATTTTTGGAGCTATTTTAATATGCTAGTTTCCAACAGGTTCTTAAATTACACTTTCTGTGAAGAGAAAACTGAAGAGGAGAAGATTAAGTGAAAGGAGAATATGGAGACAGAAGCTAAGTTCATTCCAGAAACGTTATGAGAGTTAAAACTCGTAACTTTCCCTCTCACTTCCTGGGTTTACATGCATTTAATGTAGCTTGACCTGTTGAACTCGGTGTGGGTTTCCCTGTGGAGTCTGACTCCGTCAGGCCAAACTATCTGTCTACCATAGCAGATAGAGGAATAATCATATGTCTCCTAACAATTCAATGGATATTGGTAAATTAATAAAATAATCCAAGTATTAAACCTACGCTCACTAGTACAATTAGATGATAGTTGAAAACACCATGAATCTTTGCGAGGAAGAACACTTTGAATATGTAATCAATAATTCATTCTTCTTTCTTATATTTTGGCCTTGATGCTGAAGTTGGCCAGAGTTAGGAAATAAAATATCTCATTCAGAACCTACAGAGCAATAAGATTACATCCTCCAGAGAATTAAGAAAATAGAGACATATACAAAGTATAATAGAAGGCTTCTTATACTAACTAAAATAATTGGTCTGTGTACTTACAGTAACTCTAGTGCTACAAATGAATCTCCAAACCTTAATGATTTAACAGAAAATATGTTTCTTTCTCATGTTGGCCAGTTCACTTTCAAATGGAGATTCAGAGATAACAGTTTCCTAATGTCCTTTCTATTGTTTCTCCCATTCTATGACTCTGGCAAATTCAACCGAGGATTCCCAAGATTATTTTGTGGGTTGTCTCCATCCCAAGTAGAGACTCTTAGGCGGGAGGGCTTTACAGGCCAAGTCTGAAAAAGAGTCCATTCTGTTGGCAAAAAAAAAAAAAAAAACACATACCTATCTCCAAGGAAAGCTGGAAATGCAGTCCACCTATAGCAAGGAGAGGAAAGTAGCAAGGTAGACAATGATGGTTTTAAAAAGAGACAATAAAAACTTTGCAGTTGATCTTCATTATTTGTGGATTTCATATTTGTGAATTTGCCTACTCACTAAAATTTATTTGTATACTCAACATCGATTCTTCACAGTCATCTGCTTTGGTGTATATCTTCATTTTTATTTAAGAGCATCATTTTTCATAGATGCCCTTCTTCACAATAAAGAAATTTCCTTATATTTCTGTTCATTGCATGTTTTATCCTGAAGGAATAGTGAATTTAATTAAATGCCTTTTTTTCATGTTGTTTTGAGATGATTCTGCATTTGTTGTCCTTTGTTCTACTAATCTGATATATTATATTCATCAATTTTTGAATGTTTAGTGGGCTTCTCATTTTGGGGATAAATTCCACTTAGTCCTAGTGTAGAAACTTTTTCATAGTTTGCTGGGCTGGGGAGATAGCTCAGTTGGTAGAGTGCTTGTCTTGCAAGCACAAGGCCCTGGGTTCAATCCCTAGCACAAAAAAAAAAAAAAAAAAAAAAAAATCATAGATTACTGGATTTTGTTTGCTAGTATTTTGTTTAGAATTTTTGTATTTATAGTCAAAAGCAGATTTGGTATCTGGGTAATAATGGTCTCATAGAATGAATTCAAAAATGCTCTTCATTTTTTAATTTTTAGAAAAATTTGTGAAAAAACATGTTATTACTTAAATTATATTTTCATTTTATTTTATTTGGTACTAGGGATTGACCCAAGGGTGCTTAACCACTGAGTTACATCTTCACATCTTCAGTTCTTCTTATTTTTTATTCTGAGTAGGGTCTCACTAGTTGCTTAAAGCTTCACTTAGTTGCTGAGGCTGGCTTCAAACCTGCGATCCTCCTGCCTCAACCTCCCAAGTTGCTGGGATTAAAAGTATGTGCCACCAGACCCCATTTAATTGTATTTTAAATATTGGTGGAATTCACCAATTCTTATGGCTTGGGTGTCCCCCCAAAAGCTCATGTGATAAACAATGCAGGAATATTTGGAGGTGAAATAATTAGCTTGTGAGTGCTGTAACCTCTTCAGTGGATTAATCTATTTAATGAATTAATTTTTTGAAAGGATTAATGGGTGGTAACTTGGCAGTTGGAGCATGGATGGAGGAAGCAGGTCACTGGGATGTTTCCTTGGGGATTATATTTTATCCCTAGCTCCCACTTTCTCTGTTTCCCAGCTGCCATGAGCTGAGCATCTTTCTTCCACCATGCCCTTCCACCAAGACGTTCTGCCTCACCTTGGGAGCAGAGCAGTGGAGCTGGCTACCCATGAACAGTACCCCTGAAACCATGAGCCCAAATGAAGTTTTCTTCCTCTAAATTGTCATTGTCAGGTATTTTGGTCACAGTGATAAAAAACTGACTAACACAAATGAAGCTGTCTACACCTGACCTTTTTTTTCCCCCTGTGATAGTTATTTTTGTTTTGTTTTGTTTTTTAATAATACTAATTCTCTCTCTTGTTTGGTTATAGGCTTAACTAGAATTTTCTCATTCTTCTGGTGTCGCAGAAGTTTATGTCTTTCTAGGAATTTTCATTTCCCTTGTCATTTAATTTGTCGTCATGCAATTATTCATAGTATTTATTTCCTCATAATCCTTTTATCTCTATATAGTGATAGTAATGTCCTAGCACCTGATTTTATTTTATTTTTTCCCTCATTTCTTATTTAATTTAACTAAAGATTTGTCTATTTTTGTGTTATGGCTTGGATGTGGTGTCCCCCAAAACTCACATGTGAGACAATGCAAGAAGGTTTGGGGGAGAAATGATCAGGGTACAGCCACAACCTACCCAGTGAATTAATCTCTGTTGGGATTAACTGAGTGGTAACTGAGGCAGGTGGAGTGTGGCTGGAGGAAGTGGCTCATTGGGGGTGTGGCTACGGGGTATATTTTTTATCTGGAGAATGGAGTCTCTCTGCTTCCTGATCACCATGTGAGCCGCTTCCCTCTGCCACACTCTTCCACCATGATGTCCTGCCTCACCTTGACCTCGGAAATGATGAGCCCCTAAATAAACTTTTCCTCCTTTACGGTTGTTCTGGTTGGGTCCTTTTAGTTACAGCACTGAAAAAGCTGACTAAAACATTTTGTTTATCTTTTCAAAGAACCAGCTTTTGATTTTGTTCGTATTTCTCTATTATTTTTGCATTAAGTATTTCATTTATTTTCATTCTAATATTTATTATTTTCTTCCTTGTTTGTTTGAGTTTAGTTTGATCTTCTTTTTCCAGTACCTCAGGCAGAAGATTATATTATTTAGGTCTTCTAAATTTAGGCATTTCTTGTTAAAATCATCCCTATAAACATAGTTTAGCTGCATTTTGGGTTTTGGTATATATGACATTTACACCAAAGATATACATATATATCTTCATTTTCCTTTATCTCTAAGTATTTTTACATTTTAATTATGATTTCTTCTTTGGTCCATTATTTAATTAGGAGTGTGTTTAATTTCCACATATTGTAAATTCCTCATATTTCTTTCTGTTACCCTTTCTCAATTTCATCCCTTTTGATTGGAGAAAATACTTTGTATGATTTCAGTTATTTTAATCCTTTTAAATAAATTGAAGCTTACATCATGGGTTAGTGTATGGTTGGTTCTGGAGAATGTTCTATGTGCTCTTAAGAAGAGTGTTTATTCTGCTGTTGCTGGGTAGAATATCCTATACATGTCTGTTTTATCTAGTTGATATTACTGTTGGTCAAGTCTTCTACTTTCTTATTGCTCGTTCCTTCTGGTTTGCCTATCTATTATTAAAAGTAGGATATTAAGATATTCAACTATTATTGATGAACTTTTCTCCTTCCTTCAATTTTGCTTTTCCTTCATGGAGTTTAGGGCTCTGCTGTGTGTAAATGGTACATATCAGTGCACATATGTTATGTTTATAATTATCATCTATTCCTGGTTGACCCATTTTATCACTATAGAATGTAATGTTCTCTTCTCCAGTAATTTTTTTTTGTTTTATATTCCATTTTTTCCCATTACTATTATATAAACTGCAGCTTTTTTGTGGTTGCTATTTACATGATGTATATTTTTACATCTTTTTTCTTCAACCTATTTTTTTATCTTTGACCTAAAGTGCATTTCCAGTAGACAATATATAATTGGATTTTGTTTGTTACTGAAGCAATTCACGTGTTCATATTTAATGTCATCATTGATGTACTTTCATTTATTTCTGATACTTTACTTTTAGTTGTTTTGTTTTGCTTTCAGGTACTGGAATTTAAACCTACTTTACCACAGAGCTATATACCCCCAGCCTTTTAAAATTTTTATTTTGAGGCAGGGTCTTGCTAATTTGCTTAGGGCCTCCCTAAGTTGCTGACACTGATCTTGAACTTGCAATATTCCCGACTCATCCGGAATTGCTGGGATTATAGATGTGTCACCACACTGGGCCCTGATACCCTGATACTTTACTTTTTATGAACATGTCTAATTTCTTTTTTATTCCTCTCCCCCTTCTTTACTACTTTTCTTGAATTAACTAAATATTTCTAGTGTAACATTTTAATTCCTTTAAATATCTTTTTTGCTTTTTTGTTGCTGTTACCAAGGATTTAATCCAGGGGCACATAACCACTGAACCACATCCCCAGACGACCCCCCCGCGGGTTTTTTTTGTTGTTGTTGCTGTTGTTGTTGTTGTTGTTTTTGAGGAAGGGTCTCACTGAGCAGTTGCTTAGGACCTTACTAAGTTGCTGAGGCTGGTTTTGAACCTGTGATTTTGCCTCAACCTCCTGAGCCACTAGGTCTTTTTGCTAGTGTTTATCATATGCATCTTACCAGAATCTACTTTAAAATTTATACTACTTAATTCCAGTGTGATAAAGAACCATTGCTTCTGCATAGCCATAATCCTTCTTCCTCTTTCAGTGCATTATTATTATGCATATTATACCAATATATGTTACTGGCATTCTAATGCATTCTTCTTATGTGTCTACTAGAAAAGCTAAGAAAGAAAAAGTTTGTGTTCACCTTTTTACTTAACATTTTTAATTCTCCTTATTTGTTCTCAAGGACTTAAATTACTATCTGGTGTCATTTATCTCGTATCCCAAAATCCGATTATATGCTGTCTACAGGAAATACACTTTAGGTTAAAGATAAAAATAGGTTGAAGAAAAAGATGTAAAAAAAAGATACATCATGTAAATAGAAGCCACAAGAAAACTGCAGTGTATATAATAGTAATGGAAAAAATAGAACGCAAGCAACCCATATACCTCCTTTGTGCTATTTTTACATAAAATGCAATCTTTGACAACACATAAGGGTTTACAAAATTGTTTTCTTTAATTAGTTAAAAGAAAGGAAGCATCCTACTCTGGTACTATAACAAAATACCTGAGAGTGGGTGATCTATTACGATAAAGGTTTATTTGTCTCATAGTCCTAGAGGTAGGGAAATTCAGGATCAGGTGATCACATCTGGGAATGGTCTTATGCAGATGACATCACATGACAGTAATGCATGCAATAGAAGTGAGTGAGCCCAGGCAGAAGAGAGAAGGAAAAAGGAAGCTGACCCACTTTATAGCAACCTGCTGTCACAATAACTAATCCAGTCCTTCAGTCCCTCTCAAGATGGGATTGAGCTATTGAAGACTCCATCCTAGAACTCAGTGCCTCCCACCAGACCCCACCTTCCAATACTGCTGCACTGAGGAATTTCACCTCAACATGAGTTTTGATGGAAACAAATCACAATCAAAACATAGCAAAGGTAAAATTATACATTTATGCTTTCTTTCATGAGTACATTATTACCTTTACCAGAATTCTTTGTTTCAGTTGGGATCATGTATCTTCAGCTTGAGAAACTTTCTACAGGAGTATTTCTAAAAAGTTGGTATGATATAATTGAATTTTCTTTGTATTTTGCTTTCATTTTTGGAAAATCATTTTGCTGGATGTAAGACTGTATTGTTTTGTTCTTCCAGCACATTGAATATGTTATCCTAGTGGTCTCCATTGTTTGCAAAGAGAAATTGACTGTTAATCTTATTACATATCTGTTACATATAATGTTTATATTATGCAAACTGTTAATATTATGTAGAATATCACATTAATCTTTTACATGGTAAGTCTCTTCTAACTTGTTGCTTTATGGTTCTCTCCTTGCTATTGTCTTTTTGCATGTGTTTGTGTTTCAAAGAACTTTATTTACAAAAATAGGTATTCAATTGGGCATAGCTTCTCTTGTATAGCAAAAGCATTTTGAATATGTATTTTTATTTTTAAAACACTTTATTGTTGCATTTTAATCATACATATTAGTGGGAGTCTTTGTTGCATGCACAAAATTAACAATATAATTTGGTCAATTTCATCTCCCAGTACTTCCATTTTCCTTTCTCTCCTCCTACCCCTGTTCATCTTTCTCTATTCTATTGGTCTCCCTCCCATTTTCTTGTGATTCCCCACCTCTTTTCCACATTTTTTTCTCTCTAGGTACCGAATATGAGCCTTGTCATTGTCTTTTGACAGTTTGATTATGATGTGTCCGGCTGGACTCTTTAATTTTATCCCACTTGGAGTTTGCTGAGCTTCATGGATGTGTAGATAATACTTCTTAATAAGTTGCACTAGTGTATTAGTTTCCTAGAAATGCTGTAACAAAGTCCCACAAATGTAGTGGTTTAGAAAAATAGAAATTTATCATCTCACAGTTTTGGAGGCCAGAGGTCTGAAATTAAGGTGTCATCAGGGTCTTATTCCCTGTGAAGCTGCCAGGGAAGAATCTGTTCAGTACTTCCCTCTCAGCTTCGGTAGTTCCTTGGCTTGTGGCAGCCAAACGCTAGTATTTGTATTGCATTCATCCTATGTGCAAGTATATCTCTTCAACAGTCGTATTGTATTAGTAATCCACATAACTTCAGTATGACCTTGTGTTATTTAAGCATTACATCTGCAAGGACCCTATCACCAAATAAAATCACATTTTGAGGTTTTGGGAGTTAGGACTTTAGCATATGAATTTGGAAGGAAACAGTTTAAACACTACAGTTTGCTCTGGTTCCCCCAAATTCATGCTCCTCTCACATACAAAATACATTCACCAAATCCTGTCATCCCCCCAAAGTCTTAACTCATTCAAGCTTCAACTCTGAGTCCAGAGCTTCATCTCTAATGCCATCTAAATCAAATAAAGATGATATTTTGGATGTACCCCATCCTCTGGCAAAAATTCTATGTATAAACCTGTAAGACCTAGAAAACAAGTGACTAGCTTCCAAGATACTTGGGCAGGCATAGGATCTACAGTTGTACTGTCTTAATCAATGGGAGAAATTGGAATGATAAAAGGGGTCGATGGTTTAAATCAAACATGAGACCCAATTAAGAAAATCCCATTAGTTCTAAAAAGCCTAAGAGTAATACCCCTTGGTTTGATGCTCTGTCATGTAGCATCATATGCTATCAACGGCAGCATCTTTGCTCTCTCAGCTCACAGGGTTACCTGTGCAGCAGCTCTACAACAACAGTGGCCCTGACCCAAGTGCTTTTTTGGTCCCAGTTTCCAGGCCCAAGATGTCTCCATTGGTCCAACCTCTGGAGCCAAGTTTCCACCCTCTCTGGCTTCTGCATCTGTAGTTCTGCCCTGGAAGTCATTTCTTCTTCATTGTCTCTCACTTCTCCACTTACCAGTTCAAACTGTGTTTCTTCTGATATAAAACTCATAAAAACCTTGGTCTCCCATGGATAACACCATTGGATACTTAGGTTCTTCACAAGTCCTTCTTGATTAACCACATTTACAGTTTTGGCTCCTGCTGAGACGGATGATCACATTCATAAATCACACACCTACTTAATCTCTCTAGCAGATATTTGTTCAGTCATACCTGTGCCTTGTTTCTACAGAATGTTACCTGGGTAGGCTGAGAATTTTCTGAATCAGCAAGTGCTGATTCCTTTTTCCTTAGTAGTTCTTTCTCATTTATCTCTTTCCTCTCATAACTTGCTCTTATGATTTGAATATGTGGTGTCCCCCAAAAGCTCATTATGAGAATGCAAGAACAACCAGAGAAATTAAAGAAAACCTTAGAAAATGGAAATATCTCCCATGTTCTTGGATAGGCAGAATTAATATTGTCAAACTGGCCATACTACCAAAAGCACTATACAGATTCAATGCAATTCCAATTAAAATCCCAGTGATGTACCTCATAAAAATAGAAAGATTATTTATGAAATTCATTTGGAATAATAAGAGACCCAGAATAGACAAAGCAATCCTTAGCAGGAAGAGCAAAGCAGGTGATATCACAATACCAGACCTTCAATAGTAACAAAAACAGTATGGTATTAGCACCAAAATTGACAGGTAGACCAATGGTACAAAACAGAAGACACACATAAATACAGTTATCTCATACTAGACAAAGGTGCCAGAAATATACAATGGAGAAAAGATAACCTCTTCAATAATTGGTGCTGGAAAAGTTGGAAATCCATATGCAGCAAAATATGGATATATCTCTCACTGTGCACAAAACTCAATTCAAAATGGATCAAGGACTTAGGAATTAGACCAGAGATCCTGCACCAAGGAGGAAAAAAAGTAGGCCCAAATCTTCATCATGTTGGCTTAGGATCAGACTTCCTTAATATGACTCCCAAAGTGTAAGAAATAAAATCAAGAATCAATAAATGGGATAGATTCAAACTAAAAAGCTTTTTATCAACAAAGGAAACAATCAATAATGTGAAGAGAGAGCCTACAGAGTGGGAGAAAATCTTTACCACACACACTTCAGATAGAGCACTAATCTCTAGAATTCATAAATAACTCAAAAAACTTAACACCCAAAGTACAAATAACCCAGTTAATAAATGGGCTAAGGAAATGGGCAGACACTTCATAGAAGATGTACAATCAATTGACAAATATATGAAAAAATGTTCAACATGCAAATCAAAACTACCCTAAGATTTCATTTCACCTCAATTAGAATGACTGTTATCAAGAATACAAGCAACAACAGGTGTTGGTGAGGATGTGGGGTAAAAGGTATACTCATACATTGCTGTGGGACTGCAAATTGGTGCAGTCATTCTGGAAAACAGTATGGAGATTCCTCAGAAAACTTGGAATGGAACCACCATTTGACCCAGCTATTCCTCTTCTTGGCCTATACCCAAAGGACTTAAAATCAGCATACTACAGTGACACAGTCACATCAATGTTTACAGCAGCTCAATTCACAATAGCTAGATTGTGGAACCAACCTAGATGCCCTTCAATTGATGAATGGATGAAGAAACTGCGGTATATATACACGATGGAATATTACTCAGCCATGAAGAAGAATAAATTTATGGCATTTACAGGTAAATGGATGGAGTTGGAGAATATCATGCTAAGTAAAATAAGCCAATCCCACAAAACCAAAGGTCAAATGTTTTCTCTGATAAATGGGTGCAGATACATAACAGGGGGGAGGGAGTAAGGGAAGAATGGAGGAATGTTGGATTGTATAGAGGGAAATGATGGGAATAAGGGGGAAGGAAAGATGGTGGGATGAGACAAACATAATTACCCTGTATACATGTATGATTACAGGAGTGGTGTAATGTGTTCTACACCATGTAGAACCAGAGAAATGGAAAGTTGTACTCCATTTATGTACAATGAATCAAATGCATTCTGCTGTCAAGTATAACTAAATAAAACAAACAATAAAAAATTCAAATAATAAAAACAAAATAAAAAGCTAAAGAAAAAAGAGTGAAATGATTAGATTATGAGAGTTCTAATCATGGATAAGGATTAACTGAGAGATAACTGTAGGCAGATAGGGTGTGGCTGAAGGATGTGCTTTTGAGGTCTATAATTTATCCCTGATGAGCAGAGTTCTCTCTCCCTGCCTCTCGACTGCCATATCCTGAGTCGCTCTCCTCCTCCATCCCCTGCCACTATGATGTTCCGCCTCACCTCAGGCCTAGAGTAATGGAGTCAGCTGTCTATGGACTGAGACCTCTGAAACCGTGACAGCCAAATAAACTTCTCCTCCTCTAAAATTGTTCTCATCAAGTCTTTTGGTCACAGCGGCAAAACATCTGACTAAAACACTTGCTGTAGTCAGCAAGGAGAAAAAACATTGTATCTTCTATGTAGTCATTGAAAATCTCCCATTTATGTACCCAACTTCATCACTTAAAAGTTCTGCTTTTCTCCCAGGAGCAGAACATTTCAGCCAAGTGATCTGTCCCTTCATAACCAACTCACTTTTCTTCTAATGTCAAATAATAGTGTCCTCATTTACATCTGTGATCTCACTAGGACACCTTCAATATTCTTATTTGTAGTAATAATCTGTCCACGACCAACACAATCAAAAAGATGAAAGCTGAAGGTGCCGGTGAGAATGTGGGGAAAAAAGGACTCTTCGTGTACTGTTGTTGGGAATGTGAACTAGTATAGGCACTATGGAAAACAGTACAGAAGCTCCTTAAAAAATTAGAACCAAAACTTCCATATGATCCAGCATCCCATTTCTGGACATTTGTCTGAAAAATGTGAAATTGGTATGTCAAAGAGATGTTTGTACTCCCGTGTTTACCACAGCATTATTTAAATTAAGGAATTAGGGCTGGGGATGTAGCTCAGCTGGTAGAGTGCTTGCCTCACAAGCACAAGGCCCTGGGTTCAATCCCCAGCACCGCAAAAATAAAGAAATGAAAATAAAAATAAATTAAGGAATTAACTTAAGTATCCATCAGCAGATGAACAGATAAAGAACATGTGATATACACACACAATGGAGTACCAGTTAGTGCCAAAAAAAAATGCTGTCATTTGTGACATCGGGATGAAACTGAAAAACAATATTGAGTAAAATGAGCCAGGCCCAGAATGATAAATGTTGACTAATCTACCTTATATGTTCAAAATAAAACAACTGAACTCTTTAAAAGCAGAAAGTAGGAATGGTGGGTGAAGGGAGTGGAAAAGAGACAAAGGACCCAAAACCTCAGACAGGAGGAAGAAGGATTTTTGAAGTCTCTTGCACGGCATAGTGAATATAGTTAATGATAATGTATTGCATGTTTCAAATTTGCCAAGGGAATAAATTGCAAGTGTTCTCACCACAAGGAAAGGATCTGAAATGGTGGATATGTTAATTAACTTGATTTGATAATATTATATTGTATTCATAAATCATATCACTTTGTGCCCCCTAAGTACATTGCAATTTCAAATTGTCAATTTATAATAACACTTTTTAAAAAGATAGGAGCTCACTTCTTTGGGTCAGATATGCCTGCCACGAATTAATGGGACATATTCCCAGTTACAGAACTGCTGTAGAGGCCGCAAGGACAGAATTTGCCACAGGCAGCTCTTCTGCTTCCACACTTAGCTGGAGATATTCTGCCTGAGGCACTTTCTGGATCTGGGGCTTTACCCTGTGCAAGCCATAATGAGAGAGGTAGGAAGTTTACAGATGCATTTGTTCAAGGATTTTATCCCTCTTAAGCAAGCAGCCTGTTTAGTGAGTTTTGGCTTGGCCCTGTTGTGAAGAGCCAGGCTCTCTTTAGCACTTGAAGTATTTTGGAGGAAAGGTGCTATGCAAATTGAATTGATGCTATTTATGACTGCTTTGGTTTTCCTCTAAGTGTCTGGAATGTCTACTCAGAGATTACCAACTTGAGGGCTCAAGCAGCATGCCCAAGAAGCCTTGCCACAAGTGGCAACTCTATCAATATCCAGTTGTGAAAAACAGAACAGAATTCTGTAACTATTGGGAGAGCTGGTGCTATTTTTATCACATAAAAAGGTGGTGCCCGGTCATTACTCTAACATCAACCTTGGTAAATCCACACGACATGTGGTTCCCCTCAATTGTTGCTGAAATGTCTCTTCTGGTGACACTCATCAGCAAAGGATGAAGTTCAAACTCTTAAACTGGTGTTCAGTGACCTCTAGAACCCTTCTTTGGGCTTGTCTTTTTCTAAAAACTTACAAGAAGCCCCTGCTCTGCTCCAATGACTACTCACTAGGGCCCAGATTTTCTCATCAGTGTTTTTGTTTGCCCACCTAGAATGCTCCCCTGACTTACCCTTCCTACTCTCTCCTCCTTTGCCATGCCAAAACTCAATATTCTCTATTTAAAGCTACATACCCTTTAAGAAGTATAAATTCTTGTCCTCCATGGGGAACAACTTCAGAGTGCTGGTGGATGTGCTTTGTTTTGTTCATGTGGCTGGTGTTCTCAATTTATATCCTGTTTTGCATTTTGGATTTGAAACTCCATAAGGACAGAAATTGCCTATAACTCTGCCAAGAGCCCTATATAATTAGAAACTGAAAAATTAATGTTTTTAACGATGTTGAGACTCTGAAGACAAATAGAGGAATGCAATAGGGAAAGCCCTTGATTGTTTACTCCCAGAACTTTGGTCTGTAATTTACAAGAAAAAATTCATGTGGACCTCAGTTCCCCTGAAGAACTTTTATAAATGCATCAACTCTGTATCATTAGGGTGCCTTGCCACAGGTGGCTGGTGTAACCATGGGGAAGTGAAGCTAGGTTAAGCCAGCTGAATGGGATTCTCCAACTAAACTTTTATGATCTTTCCCTGGGCCATAGAATAATAAGCTTCCCTAAGATCACATTTTCTTAAATTCCTCATCTTTCTGGAAAGATGGTGCAGGGGGTGACTAGCAATGTGTTCCCATTTATCTGCCTGATATTGTAGTTTGATATTTATCTCAACTGTGGCCACGTCATGATTACTATTATCAATCTTCTTGATGATCCATATTTTCTCAGCAAGAACGAGAGTTTCTCTCACCATAACCAAGATAGATAAACAAGAACAATGTTTGCTGACCAAAGTCCAAAAAACTAGAAACTTCCATCAATCACTGAACCATTGAGGATGACTTAAAAGCATTATCAGCATTCGTTTTTATTTCTTATCATTCCCCCTGACATTCTACTTATAGTTTTTCAATAATTTTTACTATAATGTCTCAGAATTGCCCTATGCACAAAATGTAGGCAGCTGCCAATTTTAGAATGCCTTTGGATGAACCAGGCTGACATGTAAGTGTCTTCCCACCTGATGTGGTAACTCTTGTAGGAGATACTGCTTCTGACACTGAAATTCTGACACTCTGTTCCCTGTGACCAGTCCAATTGACAAAGTAGTTCCTTACTGAGCGAAATGTATCATATGAAGAAAACTACTCAGTTGCCCTAAAGCCACATCCCGTGTGGCTATACTTATCAGTTAATACACTAAAAGGTTATAGATATAATGCTTTTATTTTCTGAATCTTTGTTAATTTTGTTTTGTCTTACAGTGACATGGTATAAGAATTTCAGAAATAAGGCTCCATTTGACTCTAAACCACCAGTAAGATTTGGTACTTAGTTTTGGATTAGAAGGAATGAATCCATTTTTTTTCTTGTCATGACTCATAACTTGTGATCAAACAGCCATCACCAACTCATCATGTGCTAAGAAGCATCAGGCAAAGCAAGTCATAGGAAAACACTCGAAGAGGTTAGACTATACATAAATATTTGTTAGCCTGCTGGGGTGTTTTCCCAATTGTAAAAATGTTAGAGAAAATATGAAGAAAATGTGCACCATTTGCTTAGAGAAAGAATGCTTTATATTCTGTGCCAATGTCTCTTTTCTTCTTTTACTTTCTTACTTTTTTCAGGACTAGGAATTAAAAATATTTGGTGCAACCTTAGATAGAATATGATCCAGTGACAGAATATAATTGTGAATTTCTCTAGTTTCTAATCTATTTTAACTATTTTATTTACCTCTGTGCACAATGGGCTTCTGGGGAAAGAACCTTACTTGTTACCACCCACCTTCTTGATTGGTATTGACTAAATCATAATACGGATCCTCCTGGAGGACTTTCTGTTGAGTAAAGTTATTTCCTTTACTGGATCCTTCCCAGTATGGTGTCTGTAAAACATTCTGAATTTTTTGGTTGTTATCAAAACAGTCTCCTAAGCCCACGGTCTGGGTTCTGATTTGGATTGGAGAGTTGCAGTTTCATAAGGATCAAATGAATGTGCATTTCTGGAAGGAAGAAACATTTTTTGTGGTCATGGCAAATGCCACTGGACATCACCAGTGTTAGACTTAGGGGCATCTGAGAAGAATGTGATATTTTCCCATATTTGTGCTTCTTGCTTTTTGAAGCTAGATTCCTTGATTCACTGGCATGCTCTCAAACTGGAATAATTTTTTCTTATTGTGTTTATAGATATACATGGTCATAATTCAACCCCAGGATTTGGTAGCTCCCTAGATTAAATGTGTATAAGGAATCTGGGCTATAAATCGACAATAAAAAATTGATGCAGTTTTATTACCATTTCTGTTCAGATTCAGGCATTGTTAAAAGTTAAAAAGAAAGGTATGTATAAAGATAAATCCTTTTGCCCTTTTTGAAATTTTGTATGTATACATATCTATCTATCTCTACACATATTTTCATATGTATCTTTATATTATATGCATAAAAAGATCAGGCTTTAGGCTGCATCTTTTTTTCTGTTTTTGGTTTACTGAACCCCAGGATTTTCTTTTTTTTTCTTTTTTTTTATTGTAAACAAATGGGATACATGTTGTTTCTCTGTTTGTACATGGCGTAAAGGCATACCATTTGTGTAATCATAAATTTACATAGAGTAATGTTGTTTGATTCATTCTGTTATTTTTTCCCTTCCCCCCAACCCTCCCACCCCTCTTTTCCCTCTATACACTACTTTCTTCCTCCATACTTGACCCCTCCCTAACCCTAACTCTAACCCTAACACTAACCCTTCCCTCCCCCCCATTATGTGTCATCCTCCACTTATTAGTGATATCATTCGTCCTTTGGCTTTTTGAGATTGGCTTATCTCACTTAGCATGATATTCTCCAATTTCATCCATTTGCCTGCAAATGCCATAATTTTATCATTCTTTATGGCTGAGTAATATTCCATTGTATATATATACCACAGTTTCTTTATCCACTCATCAATTGAAGGGCATCTAGGTTGGTTCCACAATCTAGCTATTGTGAATTCAGCAGCTATGAACATTGATGTGGCTGTATCTCTGTAGTATGCTGATTTTAAGTCCTTTGGGTATAGGCCAAGGAGTGGGATAGCTGGGTCAAATGGAGGGTCCATTCCAAGTTTTCTAAGAAATCTCCACACTGCTTTCCAGAGTGGCTTCACTAATTTGCAGCCCCACCAGCAATGTATGAGTGTACCTTT
This sequence comes from Sciurus vulgaris, assembly GCF_902686455.1. Taxonomy (NCBI): domain Eukaryota; kingdom Metazoa; phylum Chordata; class Mammalia; order Rodentia; family Sciuridae; genus Sciurus; species Sciurus vulgaris. The sequence goes on from NC_136466.1 coordinate 143,802,709, forward strand.
CTCCCCACATCCTCGCCAACACCTGTTGTTGCTCGTATTCTTGATAATCGCCATTCTAATTGGGGTGAGATGGAATCTTAGGGTGGTTTTGATTTGCATTTCTCTTATTACTAGAGATGGTGAACATTTTTCCATATGTTTGTTGATTGCTTGTAGATCTTCTTCTGTGAAGTGTCTATTCATTTCCTTAGCCCATTTGTCGACTGGATTATTTGAATTCTTGGAGTAGAGTTTTTTGAGTTCTTTATAGATTCTGGAGATTAGTGCTCTATCTGAAGTATGATTGGCAAAGATATTCTCCCACTCTGTAGGCTCTTTCTTTGCATTGCTGATAGTTTCCTTTGCTGAGAGAAAGCTTTTTAGTTTGAATCTATCAGTGGTTGATTCTAGCTTTTATTTCTTGTGCTATGGGAGTCCTGTTAAGGAAGTCTGATCCTACACCAACGAGGTGAAGATTTGGACCTACTTTTTCTTCTATACTCTGCAGGGTCTCTGGTCTGATTCCGAGGTCCTTAATCCATTTTGAGTTTAGTTTCGTGCATGCTGAGAGATATGGGTTTAGTTTCATTCTGTTGCATATGGATTTCCAATTCTCCCAGCATCATTTGTTGAAGAGGCTATTTTTCTCCATTGCATAATTTGGCACCTTTGTCTAGTATGAGAAAATTGTATTTATTTGGGTTTGTGTCCATGTCCTCTATTCTGTACCATTGATCTACCTTTCTATTTTGGTACCAATACCATGCCGTTTTTGTTACTATTGCTTTGTAGTAGAGTTGAAGATCTGGTATTGCAATATCCCCTGTTTCACTCTTCCTGCTAAGGATTGCTTTAGCTATTCTGGGTTTCTTATTCTTCCAGATGAATTTCATAATTGCTTGCTCTATTTCTGTAAGGTTCGTCATTGGGATTTTAATTGGAATTGCATTGCATTTGTATAGCACTTTAGGTAGTATGGCCATTTTGACAATATTAATTCTTCCTATCCAAGAACATGGAAGATCTTTCCATCTTCTAAGGTGTTCTTTAATTTCTTTCTTTAGTGTTGTATAGTTCTCATTGTAGAGGTCTTTCACCTCTTTTGTGAGATTGATTCCCAAGTATTTTATTTTTTTCGAGGCTATTGTGAATGGGGTAGTTTTCCTAATTTCTCTTTCTGAAGATTCATCACTTATGTATAAAAATGTGTTGGATTTATGGGCATTGATCTTGTAACCTGCTACTTTACTGAATTCACTTATGAGTTCTAAGAGTTTTCTGGTGGAATTTCCAAGTTCCTCTAAATATATAATCATGTCATCAGCAAACAGGGATAGTTTGAGTTCTTCTTTTCCAATTCGTATCCCTTTAATTTCTTTGGTTTGTCTAATTGCTCTGGCCAGAGTCTCAAGAACGATGTTGAATAGAAGTGGTGAAAGAGGGCATCCCTGCCTTGTTCCAGTTTTTAGGGGGAATGCTTTCAGTTTTTCACCATTTAGAATGATATTAGCCATGGGCTTAGCATAAATGGCCTTTACAATGTTAAGGAATGTTCCCACTATCCCTATTTTTTCTAGTGTTTTGAGCATGAAGGGGTGCTGTATTTTATCAAATGCTTTTTCTGCATCTATTGAAATAACCATGTGATTCTTGACTTTAAGTCTATTGATATGGTGAATTACGTTTATTGATTTCCTGATGTTGAACCAACCTTGCATCCCTGGGATGAAACCCACTTGATCATGGTGCACTATCTTTTTAATATGTTTTTGTATGCGATTTGCTAAAATTTTGTTGAGAATTTTTGCGTCGATGTTCATTAAGGATATTGGTCTGAAATTTTCTTTCCTTGATGAGTCTCTGTCTGGTTTAGGTATCAGTGTGATATTGGCTTCATAGAATGAGTTTGGGAGGGTTCCCTCCTCTTCTATTTTATGGAATACTTTGAGAAGTATTGGAATGAGCTCTTCTTTAAAGGTTTTGTAAAACTCGGCTGAGAACCCATCTGGTCCCAGACTTTTCTTTGTTGGTAGGCTTTTGATGACTTCTTCTATTTCAGTACTTGAAATTGGTCTATTTAAATTGTTTATGTCCTCCTCGTTCAGTTTAGGCAATTCATATGTCTCTAGAAACCTGTTGATGTCTTCGAAATTTTCTATTTTGTTGGAGTATAGATTTTCAAAATAGCTTCTAATTATGTTTTGTATTTCAATCCTGTCTGTTGTGATATTTCCTTGTTCATTCTGAATTTTAGTGATTTGGGTTTTCTCTCGTCTTCTCTTTGTTAGTGTGGCTAAAGGTTTATCCATTTTGTTTATTTTTTCGAAGAACCAGCTATTTATTTTGTCAATTTTTTGTATTGTTTCTTCTGTTTCAATTTCATTGATTTCAGCTCTGAGTTTAACTATTTCCTGTCTTCTACTACTTTTGGTGTTGTTCTGTTCTTCTTTTTCTAGGGCTTTGAGCTGTAGTGTTAGGTCGTTTATTTGTTGAGTTTTACTTCTTTTGTTAAATGCGCTCCATGAAATAAATTTCCCTCTAAGTACTGCTTTCATAGTGTCCCAGAGATTTTGATATGATGTTTCTTTGTTCTCATTTACCTCTAAGAATTTTTTAATTTCCTTCCTAATATCTTCTGTTATCCATTCATCATATAATAGCATATTGTTTAATCTCCAGATGTTGGAATAGTTTCTGTGTTTTACTCTTTCATTTATTTCTAACTTCAATCCATTATGATCTGATAGAATACATGGTAGGGTCTCTATCTTCTTGTATTTGCTAACATTAGCTTTGTGGCATAATATATGGTCTATTTTAGAGAAGGATCCATGTGCTGCTGAGAAGAAAGTGTATTCGCTCTTGGTTGGATGATATATTCTATAAATGTCCGTTAAGTCTAAATTATTGATTGTGTTATTGAGATCTATGGTTTCTTTGTTCAATTTTTGTCTGGAAGATCTGTCCAGTGGTGAGAGAGGCGTGTTAAAATCACCTAGTATTATTGTGTTATGGTCTATTTGGTTTCTGAAATTGAGAAGGATTTGTTTGACATACATGGATGAGCCACTGTTTGGGGCATAGATGTTTATGATTGTTATGTCTTGCTGATTTATGCTTCCCTTAAGCAGTATGAAATGACCTTCTTCATCCCTTCTGACTAACTTTGGAGTCCACATTATCAGAAATGAGGATGAATACTCCAGCTTTTTTGCTGAGTCCATGTGCATGGTATGTTTTTCCCCATCCTTTCACCTCTAGTGTATGGGTATCTTTTTCTATGAGGTGAGTCTCTTGCAGGCAACATATTGTTGGATCTTTGTTTTTAATCCAATCTGCCACTCCATGTCTTTTGATTGATGAATTCAGGCCATTAACATTCAGGGTTATTATAGCGATATGATTTGGTTTCCTGGTCATTTGGTTCATTTTTTAAATTTTATTTATTTATTTGTTTGACACAACTTGTTTCCTCCTTTATTTGACAATTCCTTTAGGATAATTCCTCCCTTTGATGATTTGCTTCTTTGTTTTTCATCTCTTCCTCATGGAATATTTTGCTGAGAATGTTCTGTAATGCTGGCTTTCTTTTTGTAAATTCTTTTAACTTTTGTTTATCATGGAAGGATTTTATTTCATCGTCAAATTTGAAGGTAAGTTTTGCTGGGTATAAGATTCTTGGTGAGCATCCATTTTCTTTCAGGGCTTGAAAAATGTTGTTCCAGGCCCTTCTAGCTTTTAGGGTCTGGATTGAAAAATCTGCTGATATGCGTATTGGTTTCCCCCTGAATGTAATTTGGTTCTTTTCTCTCACAGCCTTTAAAATTCTGTCTTTATTTTGTATGTTAGGTATTTTCATTATAATGTGCCTTGGTGTGGGTCTGTTGTAATTTTGTATATTTGGAGTCCTATAAGCCTCTTGAACTTGTTTTTCCATTTCAATCTTCAGATTTGGGAAATTTTCTGATATTATTTCATTGAATAAATTGTTCATTCCTTTGGCTTGTTTCTCTAGGCCTTCCTCAATCCCAATAATTCTTAAATTTGGCCTTTTCATGATATCCCATAGTTCTTGTAGATTCTGTTCATGGTTTCTTACCATCTTCTCTGTTTGTTCAACTTTGTTTTCAAGGTTAAATATTTTGTCTTCAATGTCTGAAGTTCTGTCTTCCAGGTGTTCTATTCTATTGGATATGCTTTCTATGGAGTTCTTAACTTGGTTTATTGTTTCCTTCATTTCAAGGATTTCTGTTTGGTTTTTTTTCAATATCTCTAACTCTTTATTGAAATGATCTTTTGCTTCCTGTATTTGCTCTTTTAGTTGTCGATTGGTGCGATCATTCAATGCTTGCATTTGCTCTTTCATCTAATCATTCAGTGCGTGCATTTGCTCTTTCATCTCATCGTTTGCTTCTCTGATCATTTTAATTATGTACATTCTGAACTCCTTTTCTGTCATTTCTTCTGCCATGCTGTCATTGGGTTTTATTGATGTAACATCTAGATTTGTTTGCAGCATTTTCTTTCCTTGTTTTCTCATATTGTTCAGGTATCAGTGGACCGCTGAGATATTGCAGATTTCCTCTATTGACTTACAATGTCCCTGAAGATTTCTATATATATTCCCCCTTAGCCTTCAGTAGGCTGAAGTCTTGGAGGAAGTTGATAATATGGTGCTCCACAAGGAAGCTGCCTCTCTAGGAGTGGTGGCCTTCAGGTGGGGTATAATCCCTGCTAGTGGGCAGAGGTGCCTCCACTTGGTGACCAATGGTCATCCAAAGGGGACCTAGGCTGCGGGCTGAGGCAAGGCCTGTTTGGGCCTGAGTCTCTGGTTTTACCGTCCTTGTGGGGAAACTTCACCCGGCAGGGAAGACTCATCCGGTGGGGAGGTCTCGCTGGTCAGTTCCCTCCTAGAGGTTCCCCTCAATTTACAGCTACCGCCTGGTCTGGGCTGCCTTCCTCTGCAAAGTTCCCAGGGGCCCGGCCCTACCTCCTGGGCCTGGGAGCCTCACCCTTCGCAGATGAATCTCCTTAGGCTGCCCCTCCTCAGAGAATCTGCCCGCAGGCCTGGAACCTTCGCTCCGCCCTAAGCCTGTCTCTGTGCGGCTCTTTCACCAAGAAGCCTCCTAGATCCTGAGACCCTGCTCTGCACCTAATCGCCTGGCTATGTGGCCCCTCCTCTGAGCAGCCACCTGGGGCCCCGTACAATCGCTCTGAGTCCCAGAGACCCGCCACAGGCCTCTTCCTCCAGACAGCCACCCAGTATTCCGGTGCGGTCACTAGGAGTCCAAGAAACTCACTGCGTGCCTCCACCTCCCACCAACCACCCGTAGCCCTGGGCAATCAATCACTCCGAGTCGAAGTGACCCTCCCCGTTCTCCTCCTTCTCCAGATAACCCCCCGGGTGTTCAGGAGCGGTTGCTCTGAGTGGCTCTGAATCCTAGTGACCCGCTGCAAGGGTCCTCTGGGCAACCGCCCAGAGCTCTGGTGCGGCCACTCAAGACCAAGCGACCCACCACGCTTCTCCTCCAGGCAGCCCCCCTGTGTTCAGGCGCTGTCACTTTAAGTCCAAACAACTCACCACTCGCCTTCTCCTCTGAGCAGCCACCTGGAGCGCTAATGCAATCACTGCGAGTCCGAACGACCCGCCACGCTCCTCCTCCTCCTCCTCCTACTCCTCCGGGCAGGCCCCGGTGTTCAGAAGTGGTCTGAGTCCAAACAGCTCGCCGCGCAGCCCCTCCTCTGGCAACCGCCTGTAGCTCTGGTGTAGTCACTCTGAATCCAAGCGGCCGCGCTCCTCTTCCTCCTCCTCGTCCTCAGGGCAGGCCCTGGGGTTCAGAAGCAGTTGTTCTGAGTCCAAACAGCTCGCCGAGGAGCTTCTCCTCTGGCAACCGCCTGTAGCTCTGGTGCAGTCACTCCGAATCCAAGCGGCCACGTTCCTCCTCCTCCTCCTCAGGGCAGGCCCCGGTGTTCTGAGTCCACACAGCTCTCCTCGCCACTCCTCCCCTGGGCAGCCGCCGGAGCCCCAGTGGTGGCTCCGAGTCCCAGTGCCGCGCCGAGCGGCCTCCTTTACGGCGCTCCCAGTTGTCCGAGTTCACTGCTCCAGCGGGGGGAGGGGCGTCTCACCAGCAGCTCTACTTCACAAAGTTTCCTGCATTCCGGGACTACTGTCCCATCCAGGACGCCTTCCCAACGGGTGAGAGTCACCCGGCTGCTTTGAGTTGGTCCCAAGTGTCTCAATATCTCCTCTTTTGAATCCTGAGTCCTGGAGCAACATGAAATGCAACCACCCTCTAGGCCGCCATCTTGAAACCTCCCCAGGATTTTCTTGAAAGGGATATATGGAAACTATGGATAAAGGTATGTATGAATGGATTAGTGGTAGAATAAAGAGATATGCATGAAAATAAATAGGGATATAGATTAACTTGATGATGAATCAGGAAACATTGATAGGAAATATATGTTTTAAGAATCTATTTCTATCAAATTTATCTTGAAATAATTTTAATAGAAAAAATTATAACAGTATAAGTATCTCTCACACAAGTCCTCCGACTGTTAACATTAAACCACATTTGTTCACTCTTTTGCCCAGCTTACATCCTCCAAAGTGTATGTTTCCAAAAATAAGAACACACTTCCAGATAACCAAATGTATCCCTCCAAAGTAATTGATAGTCACATGACATGACTCTCCAATCCGCAGACCCTATCAAATTTCAACAACTCTACCAATTCTGTCACTTAGTGCTTCCTGTTCCAACATCCTATGCAGGTCATGAGTTACATTTTGTAGTCATAACTATTTCAGAGTCATATCTGTTCTTATCCAGAACAGTTCCTTAATTTTTCTGTGACTTTCATGGTCTCGACAGTTTAAAATAATGAGGCCCTTAATTTTGAAGGGTGTTTCTCAACCTGAGTTCATCTGGTATTTCCTTGGGATTACTCTCAGGTTATGATTTCTTGGTCATAGTACTACAGAAGCGATGTATTTTTCTCAATGCAGGACATGACAGGTGTACAATGTCTACTTGTTCCACTCGCTTTCATCACTAGATTGGTACCTACCAGGTTTCTCCACGGCAATGTTACCATTTTCCTTCTTGATGATTGATAAACATGTTTTTTTAAATGCGGACATTCCAAAATTATGTTAATATAATTTTCTGTACTAAAGCTCCAACCACCAGCCTTAGTATCCTCTAAGGAATCTCTTCTGAATAAACTGCTCTCGTGGAGTGTTGCCAAATTCTATTAATTGGAATTCTACAGTAAGGAAAGCTTTCCCTTGTATTTGTCTGGATTCTTCAGAGAAATACAACCAATAGGATTGATCTATCTATCTAGATCTACTTAAATCATTCTATACCTATGAAGGTAAAGAGACAGACATAGATAGAGATATGTAGAAAGAGATCTATGATAAGGAATTGGCTGAGCAGTTCCATGATCTGTAGTTGGCCAGTCGAAGTCCCAGGAGAGATAATGGTGTAGCACCAGTCCAAGACTGAAAGCTGAAAACCAGGAGAGATGATAGTATAAGATTCAGTCAGAGTTCCAAGTCCTGAGACCAAGAGAACCAATAATGTAAATTCTAATCCAAGACTGAATCTAAAGGAAGGAGAAGACTGATCTCCCAGGTTGAATACAGTCAGAAAAAAGAGAGTGAATTCTTCCTTAACCTGCCTTTTTTGTTCTATTCAAGCCTCCAGCAAATTGAACAAGGTCCACACATTAAGGAAAGTAATTTGTTTACTAATTCTACTGATTCAAATGTTGGCCTCACCCAGAAACACCCTCACAGATATATACCCAGAATAATTTCTAAACAAATATCTGGACACATCACAGGCCAATAAAATTGAAACATGAAAAGTCCGCCCTTATCAACATGGCCTCCATTAGCATCTCCTTAAATTATTCTTTATCTCCAAAGGAAGATAATAACCTTTATAATTCCCTATGACTTAAAACTATAATATAAAGTTAATGATACTTAAAACTATGAGATAAAGTCAACATATCTTATGTGGTAAGTATTTTAGTTAGCTTTTTGCTGCTGCAACCAAAACACCTGACAAGAACAATTGGAGGAGAAAAAAATTAATTTGGGGTTCATGGTTTCAGAGGTCTCAGTCCATGGAAGGTTGGCTCCATTCCTAGGGGCTCAAGGTGAAGCAGAACATCATGTCTGAGAAAAGCAGTTCAGAACATTACCAGGAAGCAGAAAGAGAGCATGCTCACCAGGACAAAACATAAACCCCAAAGTCACACCCCCAGGAACCCACCTCCTCCAGCCATACCCTACCTGCCTAGAGTTACCACCAAGTTAATTCCTAGCAGGGGATTAATACACTGATTAAATTAAACCTCTTCAAATCCAATCATTTCACCTCTAAATCATCTTCCATTGTCTCACACATGAGCTTTTAGGGGACACCTCACATTCAAACCAAAACAATAAGTGAATAAAGAAGGGAAGAATACAAATTATTCACATACAAATATAATTATAAAAAAATGAAAGAAATATTGATGGCAATTATAGTTCACATTTCTACAACTGGTCATACAGTGCCAGGTGGTATTTATTACTGTTCTTCCACTATCTTTTCTGCACTCCTTTTGTCTTCATTAAGCACTGCAGCTGGTCATCGTTCTATAAATCTTTACTTCTGAAGAATCTAAGCCATTGGAAATCCAGGAAGACCTGGAGTGGATTATGGTTTCTCATATAGGGCATAATAATACTGAGAGTGGCCGTACTAGATCCCCTGTGATCCAGAAATACTCTTCCCTACTCCCTTGTGGTACAGCAGTCCAGTGCCTCCTTGGTAGTCAGGGTGCATCACCTCGGTCAGCACAGTAACTCCCTTCTTTGCCTCTTGATTCAAAGGTATAAAAAGTCCAAAGTGTCTGGCAACAATCTTAACTTCTAGTTCAATGGAAATATCGTTGTGTCCTCTGGTACAACCAGTTCACCCTTTGCAACCAAGACCTCTAGGCCAGCAGAGCATAGTCATGGGAGCAGAAGGAAAAATGTTGCCATTGAGTTACTAAGGGTAAGACCACTCTATTTACACCCCTTGGACCTGTAGCTATGAATCCTGGCTATTGAAAAAAAATAAAAATGAAACTACATATTGGGCACTGATTCAGAGAGTGTATATCCTTTTAGAGAATCTTGCCTCAGCCCTAAAATATATTATTCCTACCTGATGCTCTGAGACTCCCAAAGGTAATTCTACCTTTCTATCAAACTACCTGCTTCAGAATCTAAACCAGTGAATTCCATGGGCATTGATCCACAGTCACACTTTTATTGTGAAGTGAGTTCCTTGATCAGCATCAGTGTTGTGTGGAACACCATTATGATAGATAAGGCATTCTCTAAGTCCACATATGAAAGTTTTGGCAGAAGCCTTGCATGAAGGTTAGGCCAATCCATATTTAGACTATCTATTGCAGGAAGAACAAAACACTGCCTCTTCCACAAGGAAAGCAGTCAAATGTAATCAACCTGTCAGCTGATCACCTAGGGGAATGGTACCAGATCAAAGACTCAGTCTTGCTTTCTGCTGCTGACAAATGGAGTGTGTGTGGCTCTAGTTAAGTTGGCTTTGATAAGTGAAAGTGCATGTTGCTGAACCAACGCAGAACCTCCATCTTTGTCAGCATAGACACTTTGTTCATTAGCCCATTGGGCGATGACAGGAGTGGTTGAAGAAAGGGCCTGACTGCTATTCATAGGATGGGTGATCCGCCCATTTGGTTAAAATCCCTCTCTACTGTGGTCCACTTCAGTTTTCTGCCCTTTGAGAGAAGTCTATCTGCACAGATTTTCCCCAATTTCCTTGTCACCAAATGTTCACTTGTGTTCACTTATGTTCCAAGTCTCATCCAGTCACATCATTGACTGCAGGCCATTAATCAGTATGTACTTGCATGCCTGACTCGGTCTCCTTCCAAGAAAAGTGAACAGCCTGTTGCACTGCTCAGAGCTGTTCACTGGGAGGATTTCCTTTCACTACTGTCCTTCAGGGATGACCCAGAGAAAGGCTGTAGTGCTGCAACTGTCCACTTTGAAGGAGGTCCCAGTACATCATGAAGAACTATCTATAAATCAAATCAGAGTCTTCTCTTTTTCTTTATCGATTAGTCATAGGGAATGTTCCATGAGATCATAGGTGCAGGCATGGGAAAGAGAAGGCAGTGTGACAGATGTGGGAAGCATAATGGACCACTTCTTCCAATTTAATTTTGCCTTCAGAGCCTACTTGGGACCAAGCATGTACATACCACTTGAATCTGGTGAAGGGAGTGCTACTGTATATGCCCAACTTGTTGGCTTAGTCCATCAGATTACTCTCAGTTTAAGATAGGCAGCTCAGTTTCCATGATAACTTTGGAGGCTATGGTTCAATTGTGCCCTCAAAAACTCATGTTGAAATTCTATTGCCATTGTAACCGTATTAAGAGGTGAGTCTCTTAGGTGGAAACCAAAAATAGTTAACTTTAAAGTAGAATAGTGATCACCAGGGATTGGGTAGAATGTGAGGGGAGGGAGAAAAAAAGAGTATTAATTTGATCAGTCCACACTATGTGCATGCATGAAAATATCACACTGGATTCTGTTAATATGTACAATTAATATGTCTTAATAGAAAAAGTGAAACTTTTAAGAGGTCATTGGGTCAAGGGAGCTCTGTCCTCATTAATAAATTAATGCTGTTATTACAAGAATGGGATAGTTGTCTTGAGAGTGGTTTTCTTGATAAAAAGCATGAGTTCAGCCAAATTCCACTGTCTCAAGTGTGCTGGCATGCTGTTCTGCCATGCTACAATGCAGCACAAAGTTCTTCACCAGATGTTGGCACCATACTCTTGGACTTCCCAGCCTCTAGCACCGTAAGCCAAATAAACTTCCATTTGTAAATTATTCCGTCTTTGATAGTGTTACAACTGATGAAAACACAATCAGACACCATGGTAAGCATTCAGTCTCTATTTTGACCAAGTCACAGGCTAAGAAGTTATCTGGAGGGTAGCAAGGCTTTGTTCCAAAATTCTAAGAATGTGTCCTGTTATTCACTTATGGAGGCCTGCTAAAGGCTCCAAGAAGCATCCTTATCTGCCAATGACACTTTAAACACCATTGACTCTCTTCTATATCATATGTTTCAGGTGGAGAGCAGCTTGCATGGTAGCCAGTACTTGTGCAGAGCTTTGTCATTTCTGGGAACCATTCAAACAAGAAGTTTTTCAGTTTGTGTGGTAAATGAGCTGGAGGAACATATACAAACTTCAAAGAGGCTGACTAAACATTGTCCCCCCTTTTTTGCTGTAGGAAGGGCCAGAGGCAACCATTCATCCTTCACCTTAGAAGGGATATCTCAACATGCTCCACCCCAAGAAATTTCACTTGACTCCTGCCATCCCGGAATCCAATAACTCTCATTTGCATTTAGGTTTCCCAAGTGATGCTTGCAGTCCTCATGGTGAGGTCTGACCCACAGAGAAGAGCAAGCATGGAGCTCTTCAAGGATTCCAGGGCTGCCCTCACAGATTTATTTCTCACAGTACTGGTGAAATGTATGTCTTCTGATGGTGGGGGATAGGGGGACTCTCAGTGTTGGTGCATAGGACTTAAATGGAAAATCCCCTCTAATATTCCAACCTCCTAAGCCTTTTCATCCTTTCTTCTACATTACCAAGTCAGGCCCAGTATATCCAAGTAACTCACCATGGGCCATCCCTTGGCCCATGTTTCAGACAACTAACCAAACTTTTAGAGCCCTTTCTAACTTTCTAAACTACATTAAATATGGAACCTCTGTCTAGTGAGCCCTTAGCAATAAAATTAGCCTGATTCAATTTTATTCTTCTTCCACTATTATCCCACATCCTCAATAGCCAAATCCACAAATGTTCCTTGGATTTCTGTCTGTATGAATTAGAAAAATAAGGTAGTTCTTTTGGAGCATAATGTGCCTCCTCCTGGGTTACATTTTGTACTTCACCTGTAGGGGTCTATTAGGACTTGAGTCTAGTTATAGATCTAAGCAAAGAGAATGGTTGGGGTGGGTCCCAAAGAGGGTTAGCATTGCCTGGCATGGCAACTGCCTCATGGGACACCATTCATTTCCTCAGGCTGTGCAAAGTTAATCCCCTTAGATGGGGGGATCAACCACTGAGGGTGGGAAATCTGCTACCTCTGAGAATGAGAAGCCAGTTCCACTGTCAAAGAAAACTCATCAGTTAATTTAGGGGTTCACTATTCCAAGCTGTATCAGCATCTGCCCACATATCCCTATTCCATCTTTCAGGACCCCATTCTTTTCCTCATGTCATCACTTAAACAGTAGACAACCTGCAGGGCCAAGAGTTCAACCTGTATTGTAATTCAACGAGTTTTAAGATGAGAATCTGCTTTTGATTTCCATCCATCCTGGACCTTTGGCTACAGGAGATAGGGGCTCCTTCAGAGCTCACATAAAAGATTTTATGTCATTTATGAATACTTACAGTAGGAATTTGTATCCTTAAGGTCATTCTTTCTTTCACCACTTTGTTCAGCAACTTTAGATGCAATCAGCCACTCTCATTATGTTTGTTAGTTTTACAAAACTGTCCAAAACTATCATATATACAATCATAAGCTCCTTGCTTTTTGTGTTTGATTATGAGTACTCAATGGAAATATTTTGCATATCTCTATGACCACATCAGGTCATAGATTATCAATGTTGTCTTTACTATTGAAAAGTCATTAGCATCTTTAAATACAATCAATTAGAGAGTCAATTCCAGAAACCCCAGGAATAATTCAGAAAACTCAGCAAGCTGGAGAATAGCTGAGGTTATCAGTTCAAATCTTAGTCCAAAGGCAGTAGAACAATGTCTCAGTTCAAAGATCATCAGAGAGAGACAGAAAAAGTGAGTGAGAGAGAGAGAGAAAGAGAGAGAGAGAGAGAGAGAGAGAGAGAGAATGAGAGAGAGAGAGAGAATATTCTATTTAGACTTTCAGCAAATTCAATGAAGCCCATACACACTGGGGAGGGCTGCTTTATGACACACCATGATCCAATAAAGTTGACAAATGAAATTAACCATCACATCTACCTTTCTTTTTTTTCATTCAGTTCTTGATTTATATCAGTATGATCTCAAGGATGCTTGTTTTGTAATATGGGTTATATCCATTATTACAGTTATCAGTTTGCTCCAGTTTTGATTGATAACAGCCAAATAAACCAGTTTCTGTGTCACTTTGAAATACCTTCATTTTTCTTTAAGGCCTTTCTTACTTTCTGGAACAGCAAGATACTTCAGGTTACTTTGCATTTTCCTTGTCTCAGCACTAGAATTCAGCTGTTTTTAAGTCCTGTTTCCTTTTAGTGGAAGATGATATTTAGAAATGAGTATCTCTTCATTGCTATTGCAGTGTTATTGATTCTAGACCCCACACAGCAGACAGACTTAGGAAAAGTGTCTGTATAAATATATACACACATATACATTTACGGTATTAGATTTACACGTGTGTGTACTTTTTTTAAAAAAGAACCATGATTTGCCAGGTGCATGCCTGTAATCCCAGTGGCCAAATTCACCTAAGAATGCTTTTTAAACAACAATCCCCCTTTCCATAATTGTAAACCCTTTTTCTCATAGTGAAAAAGTTTGCAAGCATTACCCTCAGAATACTTGCTAGGATGCTTACTTCCCACTGTATTTAACTAATCATCCAGCCAGGCTAGCCATTTTCTCAGCCCCCACGTATTACTGCTTTTTTAGCCTTACTGCCAACTCCTTGGCATTTGAGCACGCTGCTGTTTCACATCTTATAGTGTCATTGTCATGTCCAAGAAGAGAGAAGGAAAGGGGATAGAAAGAAGAGAACTTGAATGACTTCTTAGTATTACATTTTCAAAATACAGTAAACTCTTGGAATACATAGACAAAATTCACAAATACAGTTATTTACATGAATTTCCTAAGGCCTCCGTAGAATAAATAGTTTTGCTGAGGCTCAATTTCACATTTAAATTTGCAGGACTATGTTCCATAGAAAGTCAAGTATGGGGGTCTTAAACAGGTCTATAAATTTTTTTTTTTGCCATTTCTTCCCATCAAGAAATAAAGTCTAATTCCTCACTGATAACGGTTGCACTTAACTGATTTGCTCATAAAATAGACTACAGCACAAATACTACCATGCGATGTCTAAAGATAGACCATATAAGATGATATAACTTGGTTTTGGGATGCTTTCTCTTGGAACCCAGACACCATGCTGCAAGAATTCTGGGGAGACCAAGGCCATGTGCAGGTGTCCTAGTTAACATCCAAATTGAAGTTTCATCCAAAAGTCAGCATTAACTGCCAGACATGTGAGATGACTTAAGCCCTGTTACTATGTAACTGCTACCACATGAGATACCCGAAGCAAAATTGCCAAGCTGAGAGCAGTCAGCCACTAAGCCCATAAGATATAGTAATAATGAAACAATTGTACTTGTTTGTGTCATTGAGTTTTGGGTGATTCAATACACAGCAACAGATAATCAAAATGTTATTTGGTGAGTATGTCTAGCCACTTGTTCAGAATCTGACAAGTCAGATCTAATAATTTATCAGAATTTATTTAATTCCTATAATTGGAATTAATATCTACCAGGTATATATTAAAATCTAAAATTTTTAGACTTGAGAAATAGTGTTTTCATGGAAACTTGAGAAATTAGGAATGTATTCGACACTATTAGGAACCTGCTTCAATTCAGTATTTTTTTTTAAAGATTTAAAACTTCGTTTTCCCCTACTGACTTTCTTAGCAATTCTCTTGACTTTTATGTAGCATTTGAAGCCACTCTATTTTTAAAATGTTTCATTTTTGTCTTTAATATTAGTATTATAATGGATTATTTCTCCATTCATTTATCTAATGATTTCTTCTCTGCCTTCTTGACTTCTTCCCACTCATGATTTCTAAATGTAAATATTTCCCAGGAGGCCATCTGCTATATTCTACTCTCTGAAGTCTTTTTCTCACAGATCTTCCTCTCTTATTATAACTATGATTCTAAACAGTCACATCTCTTCTATCTGTATTTGTAGCTCCTTTTTTAAATTTCTATGTACCAAATAATCATTACTTACACTTAAAAGTCTTAATATCATCACAAAATACAGCTAGCACCAGAATCACACCTTCAACATTCCCATTGTAAAACACTGTCAAGTATGCAGCTCCACTTGTCAAGAACATGAAAGTCAATTCCATCTTAACAAGTGAAAATGGAACAAAATAAAAAATCAACCACTCTTTTTAGATCCATAAGAGAAGTGAGGTCACAGGAAGAATTGCTGCCTCCAAACTTGGAGACATAGGCAGGAAGGATAAAAAGAATCATAATATTTGAAAGCAGAAACCTCCTAAAGAACCAGTTCCAGGATGAGAAAACCTGAACTGTGGTGAATTGTTGGATCCTAGAAGTGCACAAATCTGAAAATTAAAAGTTTCAGAAGGACCCAATCACAGCTCCCTCCCAGATACACACATGCACAATTTTGTGTTTTGCCTCTAGGAACTTGACCCCATGATGACAATGAATATTGAGAAAAAAATCCCCTTATGGAGAAAAGAAGAACCATTTTGAAATATGCTAGAACACTGTGGAGAAACTCGTTAACTGAACCTAATCTGTTGGGGTTTGACCATAACCTAACCTACCAGAGGGAGGTGAAATACCAACACCATCCATACAGCTCCAGTCTTCCGTGTGGGAGAAGGGAAATACTCATCTCCAGCCCACTCTAGCTCTTCATGCAGAAGTGAAATACGCAGCTGTGGTCCCTGTTAGCCATCCTCTTACATCTAAGGGGAGATAAAAAATTATGAACACTTGTGAAATTCACATTTCAGAGGCATAGATAGGCTTGATAAAATATTGAGACCTAATCAGAGTATTAGAGAATGCTTCCCATCCTCCCAAATCTTGCTCCCACATGTGACTGAAGACTTATTTACAACAGAGACTTTTGCCCAGTACACCATGTCAGCTATTAAGAAAAAATTATAAGGAGACTAGAAGGAAAAAATGGAAAAAAAAAAAAAAAAACCACAAACCCAGTTTGAAGTCACATAGCAGCATCAGAACCAGACATGCTAGAAATATTGGAGGTATCCGGGAATTTAAAACATCTAAGATTAATATGCAAAGGGCTCTACTGGATAAAGTAGGCATTATGAAAGAACAGACAGGCAATCTAGAGAGATGGTGATCCTAAAAGCAACAACAACAAAGATGATAGAGATTAAAAACACTGTAACTGAGCAAAAGAATACCTTTCATGACATGACTCAAGGACACATCAATGAAAATTTCCAAAACTGAAAAGTGAAAGGAACAAAAACTTAAGAAAAAGAACAGAATATTCAAGAATACTGGTAAACTACAAAGTTGTAACTATGCACAATGAAAATACCAGGAGAAGAGAGAAAGAGGTAAAAGAAGCATTTGAAATAATAATGATTGATAATTTTTCCCAAATTAACGTCAAACATCAAAGAACAACTCCAGGAAGCTCAACAAACATCAAGCAGAATAAATATAAGAAAGTTATAATAAACAATGACAAAAAACTCAGAAAACTACATTAGGGTGTATCATATTCAAATTGTAGAAAATCCTAAAAGAAAAAAGAATACAAAAATCACCTTAATCACCTTATGTAGAAAAGAACAAAGATAAGAATTCCATCTGACCCGAGTCTCCTCAGAAACTACATAAGCAAGAAGAGAGTAGAGCAAATATTCGAAGTGTTGCGATAATAAACGAAATCTGAAAACCAGTGACCTAGAGTTATGTACCCTGTGAAATTGTCCTTCAAAATGAAAGAGATATACACATAAAGAGATTCTCAGACAAACAAACGCCTAAGGAATTTCTGGATAATAGACCTGATTTGCAGGAAATATTTTTAAAAATTCATTATAAAAAAGAATGAGAATGTAGTTCAAAAGTTCAGGCTACATAAAGAAAGAAGGATCATTGAAGAAAGAAATTAAGGTAAAATATAAAATGCTTGGTTAAAATTGCAAAAGAAAGAAAAAGAAGAGACAAAAATAGGATAAAGAACAAGGACAAAAAATCAAAAACAGCAACAAATATGGTAGATATTGATCCAATTATATCAATAATTACTTTAAATATCAATGGCCTAAATGAATCACTAAAAGAGATTTTTGAAGTGGATTAAAAACAAGACCTAGTGTGAGCAATGTAGCTCAATGGTAGGACACTCATTCAGCACATGCAAGGCTCTGGGTTAAGTCCCCAGCCATATGGTGGTAGTGGGGGGTAGGGGTTAAATGCAAAAACAAGACCCCTGTATATTCTTTATAAGAGGAATATATTTTATATGATTTAAGTATAAAGACACATATAGATTAATAGTACATCTATAGAAGAAGGTATACCTTGCTAACACTAATCAAAAGAAAGCATGTCCCAGCAGCTCAGGAGGCTGAGGCAGGAGGATCACAAATTCAAAGTCACCCTCAGCAAATTACTAAGACCCTGTCTTGAAAAAAGTCTGGGAATGTGCTCCGTAGTTAAGTGTCACTGGGTTCCTGAGTTCAATCCCTGGTATGAAAGAAAAAGAAAGAAAGAAAGAGTACTACATTAATTTCAGACAAAGCAGGCTTTAAAGCAGGGAAAGTTATCAGGAATAAAGAGAGGAATTACATGATGGTAACGAGATTAATTTTCCAAGAAGATATAGCAATCCTTAACACATATGTACCTAACAATAGAGCACCAAACTATATGAGTTAAAAACTGATAGAACTGAAAGGAGAAATAGATGGATCCACTATTATTATACTTGGGGAATTCAACACCCCTCTAACAGAAATGGACAGATCCATCAGGCAGAAAACTAATAGAGTTGAATTCAGTAACACTATTAATCTACTGAATATAACAGACTTCTGTAGACTACTTCATCCAACCAACAGCAGAACACACATTCTTTTCAAGCTTACATAGAACATTTATCAAGATAGACCACATCCTGGGCCATAAAATACATCTTGATAAAGATGAAAGAACACAGATCAGATAGTGTTAGCTCTCAGACCACAATAGAATTAAAGTAGAAATCAATAACAGAGATAAGTGAAAAATCCCAAAATATGTGGAGATTAAATACCATGCTTCTAAGTAACATGAGTCAAAGAAGAATGTCAAGGGAAACCTAAAATATTTTAAACTAAATGAAAATTAAGACATAGCTAATGAAAAGTTGTTAGAAGCAAGAAAATTGATACCATTTGATGCATTTAAAGAAGAAATATCTAAAATTATTTATCTAAGCTTCCACTTTAGAAAACTAGAAAAAGAAGACAAAATTAAATCTAAAGTGAGTTTAAAAAAGTAAAAAATGGACATAAATTAATGAAATTTGAAATAGGAAATCAGTTTGCTAGGTCCAGTGGTGCACACCTGTAATCTCAGCAGCTCAGGAGGCTGAGGCAAGAGGATGACCAGTTCAAAGCCAGCCTCAGCAACGGGGAGGCACCAAGCAACTCAGTGAGATCCTGTCACTAAATAAAATACAAAATAGGGCTGGGGATGTGGGTCAGTGGTTGAGTGCCCCTGAGTTCAATTCCTGATACCAAAAAATAATTAATAAAAAAATAAATAAATAAATAAAATAGGAAATCAGTAGAGAAAAATCAACTAACCAAAAGCTGATTCTTTGGAAAGATTAATAAGTCACAGGTTAGATAAGTGAGTTTAAAAGGAAGGCGGTTTTATCAATTTTATAAAGAATTTCCAGATTCTTTCTTCTTTTCACTTACACCCAGAGCATTTCTCAAGAGGGAACAACAGGATAATCAATGTACTATTTAACATATGCCAGATAATGCTATATCCAAATCCTCCAGTGCAGTGGTTTTCTATCTCATACAAAGTTAAACCATAGCCCTTAGAATAACTGTTACTATCTCATAAGCTCCACATGCCCCCTTTCCCCCTGGCCCATTTCTCCAGGCTCATACTGTAAGCCCTGCAGTACTCTTTTCTGTTCCTCGAATGCCCCAAGCACAGGCCTTTTGCACCTGATGTTCCATCTGCTTGGAATTATCTTCTCCCAGATAATTCCGTTTCTCTCATTTCTTTCAGCTTTCTGATCAAAATTGTTCTGCAATCAGTCCATTTTCCACCCGGTATACAATAATATCCCTCCTAAACATTTCTTTTTAATACTGTTTTATATTTTATAGCTCTTTTATCATAACTTAGGTTGGTAAGAATTTATAGTGTTTTCCCATTTTAAAGTTGAGTTATTTTCTTATTGTTGAGTTTTAAGAATTCTTTGCATATTTTTATAACAGTTCATTATTAAACATGCAAATATCTTCTCACTGGCTATAGCTTGTCTTCTCAATCCCTTGACAATGTATTTTTTAGAAGAGAAGTTTTTAATTTTAATGAAATCCAGCTTATCATTTCTTTCTTTCACAGATAATGCTTTGGATATTGCAACTAAAAAACATTACAAAATCCAAGGTCAACTGGATTTGTCCTGGGTTGTCTCCTGGGAATTTTATACAATTATATCTTATATTTAGGTTTATTATCCATTGTGAATTTGGATGTGGATTAGCTTTATTTCATTGTACTTTCTTTGTTCTTTCTACAAAGATCATTGCACCAGAAGATTTGGATATGGCATTGTCTGACTTATGTGTTAAATCATAAATTGATTATCCTAGTGTTCCTTCTTGAGAAATGCTCTGGATGTAGGTAAAATAAGCAGGAATCTGGAAATTCTTTGTATAATCAATAAAATCTCCTTCCTTTTAAACATACATATGAATTATTTTACAAGCTACTGAATTCAAATCACAGTATGTTCACCTTTGTATACTGAACAACTCAATTTTTTTATTTCTTAAGTTTTGTTTTGTTTTGAGTTTACTGTTTTGTAAACAAGCTGTCCAAAAGCACTATAAAATCAATCTTAGATTTTTTTCTATACCATCAAATGAATCAGGGTCTACTGTCAGTTCTGGTTTTTCGTTTTGTTTTGCTCCTCAAAAAGCTATCCTTTCTGGAGTCCTCTGTCCTCAGGTCCAGTCGGGGTGAGTCATTCTCTTGGTCTGCTGCTTATCAGTTACATTGGAACTTTTCACATCCTAGTATTTTACTATAAAATCATCCCAGGAATGCCCTGTAGCTTTCATTTATATTATTGATTGATTGATTGATTGATTTTCTTCTTTCCTTTTCCCCTTCATTCCTTCCTTTGTTTCTCTCACTGTGTCCTCTAATAGTTTCCTAAGAAAGAAGACATAGAGGTAAATTTTCTGACCATACATATCTGTAAATACAATAATTTCATCTTTATATTTTACTGATAATTTAGTATTAGATTCTGAGTTACAGATACTACAGATACTCCCCCCCCCCTTTTTTAAGGCACTATTCTAACTTTTTGTGTTGTTGTTGAAAAGTCTGACATTTTAATTCTTAATCTATATAGGATTAAGAATCAAAAGTAATGTGGTATTGGTCCTACTTCATGAAATAAGGGAGAAGTCTGGGAGAACTCATTCACACTCAGTTCACCCTCCTGTTTTAGAAGTTTCATATCTATCAGGTGCCTGCAATTCCTGATCCTTTCTGGGTTTTGCTGTGCAAATTATCCTAGTCCTAGTTGGCAATATTTTTTACCAGTACTGGAGTTTTAACTTTATTTACTCTGTTAACTACCACTCGATTATCTATTTTCCATCTAAAATTATGTTTAAATCTTTATTTTTATGTGTTTATTCTATTCTTTTTCATCATGAGGTTTATACTTTTTAAGATTTTGCTTTGGATTGATTTCTGGACATTGCAGGGATAACTATGTGTTCAGTATAGTGTGTTTAACAGAAAACTAAGGGTTTCAGAATTTTAAGTTCTCTTTCCACCTTTACATACTGTTCACTTTTTAAAGTCCCAATTTCTATAGGCAATATACTAGAGAATAAATTCCATAATAGCACCCAGTAACATTTACTAGTATAAAAATGCTGCACTGGAGTTGAACTAATGAAAATCAAATCAACACATGTTAAGTGATAGTCTACCACAACAGTACTTGGTATTCAGGAAATATAAAAGAAACCCATATATGGTGCTTTCCCTTAAGGATTTACCATCTTGGTATGATAAAATGTATACATTATTCATATGAGAGAGTTAAAAACTTCACCGGAAGTCTATAAAAAATTTTAAGGTGACTTGAAAAAATGTAACTTAATTAAATGGAATAGATAAGTGCTTCTGAAAATAATAGGAATATGATTAAAGGCACAAATACAAGTCTAAATATAAAATGATTTTGAAAATGAAATATATTTGCAACACTAATCATTTCCTACCTATTTTATCTATTTTATGTAAGATGTGGGGGAGAGCATTTGAAGTTAGTAATAACAATCAATTTCAAAGAAATGTTAGTTAAGTATTAATAGTCATTTTAGAAACAAGTATCATGGACTTACAATAGGTTTTTCTTCACACAAATTCTTCGCGTCTTTCTGTTTCAGCTACGATTTGAAATGGAGTTCAACCCCTGTGTCTGGCAAAATTGGACTTAATTGGATTAGCAAATGCAAGTCTAGAATTTTAAATACCAAATTTGTGCACATTCTTGGCATTCTAAATTCATTGGAGGCACTTTGGAATGCTTAAAAGTCTCCAAAGGGTCCAGACAACCAACCTACCCACTCAGGCAAAAATTTCAACCTGAGAAGAGAATGCATTTTAATTTTAAAATCCTTCCCAATGTTTCAGTTTACCACTAGTACAGTTCAGCACTTTGCTCATGAGCTTAATGCATCAGAGAGTATACCTCCTATTATTATTCTCCTGTCTGTTTGGATGATTCTGGGGTCTCCAATTACCTATTACTATTTCCCCTATTTAATAAGTGGAAGCTCAGTATAATTTCCATGTTCAGACACTTGATTTTCATTCAGATTTGAATTCAGTGAAATGAATGAGTGGTAATAGCTCCCTGTTTCTTTCTCCTGTCTTCATTCCTAGAACCTGGCAGTTGAACAGGCTTGCCTTCCTGAGGTTTAACTTGGTTCATCACCTTTTATGGATCTTCCTCAATGTTTAAGTCTTAATTATTTTAGTCTATTTTTAACTCTCCATCATCCAATTTGATGCTATTTACAACAGATTTATTATGTAGCTTTCCTCAAATAATAAGTGTATTTGATTTTTTAAAGTTTTCAAAATATAGAATGATCAAAAATAGTTTTCAAATAGCATATTACATATCGTATGTACTTCTTCTGTTAATTCAGTTCTTTATTCAACATATACAAACTGACTCAATTAGTTTTGTTGCAAACGATTGTAACCAATCATAACTATATTTAAATCAGGGGAACCTTTGTTAAAAATTTTAACCACCTTCAAACCATATACATTGCCCTAAAAATAGATGTTGTGACTGTATTTTTAATGCAAAAAATTTATATCTTGGATTCTTATTTTCCATCTCAGAAAAATATTTCCATTCCAGAATTCTTGAAATTTATGGATAAAGTGTTTTTAATTAGTGAACTGTATGTTTAGTGAGAAAAATTTACAAATGGAGACATAGCACAGACTTCAGGACTTCAGCCTAACCCAGGCGACTCTTTATATATACATCTGCCTGTAACTAACTCAACACTGAGGCAACACCTGAATTTAAGCAAAGACTAAATAACACCTGTATCATTTTGCCTTCCCATGTCCATTCATAGATTTAGTTTTCTATGTTATTTTCCCACTCTCTGCACTTTTCACCAAAAGAACAAAAGAGGGGGGAAGGGAAGGGAGAAGGAATAAGGGAGAAGAGAGAAGGAAATCATCCACTTCAGATCATACTTTGTGATATCCATAGCTTTCTGAAGATGATGATGGAGGATGGGATAGAACTTAGAGCCATTACCATCTTCCATTTATTTCCTCCTTCATTTTTCTAGAGTCACCAATGAAATTTTCCTCTTATTTGAAGCACATCTATTTACACTCAGAACTTGAAGGCTCAGCTTCTTCCCTCAGATGGTTTTGTGAAATCTTACCTTCAATAAAGCTAGCCCTCTTCTTACAAGTGAATTTCAAGAAAAAGATTCTCACAGTCCATAGGCCTTAAGATTGCTTAAATTCTTCTGACTGTTTTTATGGGAAATCTGGACACTCAACCTTATGAACATTTATACTAGAGGGGAAGACATTTGGTCCTCAGCTCCATGAGGTTTCTTGTGGCCATGTATTTAAAGTATCATGTTCTTTTGCCACAGGAGCTAACATTAATTAAATGTTGCTTGGGCAATGTTCTAGTTATCTATATTCCCTACAAGGACCCTGTAAGGTGGCAGTATTTGTTTCTAGGACAGTCATAACAATTTACCAAACACTTGGTGGCTTAAAACAGCAAAAATCTGTTTTCTCACAGTTCTGGAGTTCAGCAGTCAGAAATCAAGGTATTGGCAGGGCGGTGTTCTTGCTGAAGAATTTAGAGGAGGATCTCCTTGCTTGGTCTGGCTTCTGGTGGCTCTAGTTATTCCTCTGCTATAACTGAATAATTCGAGTCTACCTTCATCTTCACATGCTTTCTCTTCTCCAGGTATATCTCTTTGTGTGTCTTTTTTTTTTTTTTTTTTTTTCATGTCTTATAAGTATCCTTGTCATTGAGTTTAGAACACACCCAGAAAATCCAGAAATACCACTTTTCAAAAGCTTAACTCAATTACATCTTCAGAAATCCTTTTTCCAAATAAGTTCACACTCACAGGTTCTCTGCTTTAAGATGTAGACATATGGGAGCCACCAATCAACCCAAGGGCAGTCATTTAAGCTCATTCTATCAATAAAGAAATCAAAATTCAGAAAATGCACATAACTTGGCCAAAAATGGGCAGGATTTGAATTTAGATTAATCTCCCATCAAAATTTTTGATATTTCTATCACAATGTCTCTTATGTGAAACTCTGGGTGCATGTATATCTTCAGTAAGCCTTGGAAATTTTTCATACTAGCCTATGTTACTACCGTTTTCATGCCCCTCAGGTAAGCCCACCCTCAACAGAAGAGATGCTTGTGGAACTCCTCTAAAAAATATGCCTCAAGTCATAATTATCTCATTTATCTCATATTAAAATGTTGGTTAGAACAGCAGCCTTCCAGCAAACCAAAACTCACTGCTGTAAACCATATTTACATTATTCCCTTTCACATCATCAAAAGAGACCGATGGTTTAAGTCATGCATTTGGGTTATCAGCAGGACAGAGGTTTCCACAGATAAATGTAAATAGTACTTTTTAAAAATATGATCTTTACAGCATGTTTTGATGTGAGTGGTTGTTTATTACCAAAATTCAGAAGATATCCTTGCCTTGATACACATGGCATATTGACGTAGACCCAGATGCACTGAGATCACAACCTATTAAGACATTTTATTTTTAGCCTTAGTGGCCATTTTCCTGTTTTCTTAAATGGGATTATTTTATAATCCCTAGGGGGAAAACAGTACCCAGAAAAGAAAATAATGATAAACTGGCCTTCTTCAAAAAGTAAAATCATTTGCTTTTCATAGGAGGCACTCGAGAAAATAAAAAGACAAGCTACATGTTAAAAGAAAATATTCACAATCATAAAATTGACATACTATTTGAATCAACAATATGTAAGGAACTCTTTCACAATAGTAAGACAATTGACCCAATCTTTTCATGGAAAAATGTGTAAATAAATTTTATAAAAAACAAAATGCAAATAATCACTTAAAAGACATTCAACATCATTGATCATTGCAGAAATTCAAATTAATATCAATATTTTAGCATCAATTAGAGTGAGTAAAATTAAAAAGACTACTAATGTACAGTATTGGCAAAGATGTGAAGAAACAGAAACTTTATACATTTATAGTAAAGTTTAAACTGGTGTGACTACTTTTGAAAACAGTTTATTGGTTTCTTATAGTCCAACATGCTCATATTGTGGCCCAGTAATTCATATCTTAGGTATTTACTCAAGAGAAATGAAAACTCATGCCCATAAAAGGGCTTGTCACATGAATGTTTGTATGAGTTTTATTTATAGCAGCTAAAAACTGGAATCAACCCAAATTATAATGAGTTCCAATAAATGACTGGATAAATAAATTATAGTATATCACAAAATTAAATACTCTGCAATAAAAAGGAGTAAACAACTGGCACACAAAACAACATGGAGAAATCCCACTGATGTTATGCTCAACAAGCAAATGTTCATACAGAAAATTTCTATTTATTTGAAATAATCAATCTGCAGTGATAAAAAACAGCAGTTCTGGGGCTGGGGAGATAGCTCAGTTGGTAGATTGCTTGCCTTGCAAGCACAAGGCCCTGGGTTCGATCCCCAGCACCGCAAAAAAAAAAAAAAAAAAAAAAAAAAAAAAAAAAAAAAACCAGCAGTTCTTACTTGTGTCTGAGAATAGAGGCAGGGAAGGGAGATGACAGGCACTAAATGTTCCACATATGCATAAGAGTGTCAAAATACATTTGATCTTCAGGATTGCATTTTATTGAATTTAAATTGTACCTCAGTTAAGTTCATTTCTTAAAATTTAGACTTTTTATATCCTGGTTTACAACCCTCTGTGCAGCCTGATCTCTAGCTATTTCAAGTTTTCCCCATTTTGGACTTTTCTTAATTCTTCAAAATCTTGCATAAAATATCCCCATTAACCCAATAATCTTTCTGCTTCTTAACCTTGAGGAAGTTGTTTCTTTGAAGGAATCCCCAAGTTGGCTAAGTGCTCTTTCTGTGTCTTTCCATAGCATTTAGAGTTGCACTGGTTGGAGAATATATCACAGTTTATTGTTCTTGCCTCGTTCAGGGGTCTGTCTTGCCTGTTAATTGTCACCTCACGGGCACAGGAACAACCTTGCCTACTTTGTTCCCTGATATATCTGTCTTAGTCTAGTCATGTAGTTGGCAATAAATATTTGTTGAATGGGTGAAAAGGTGAACAGATAATGAACAAACAAGCTCATATAAACCTCCCAAATATTCAGGTAGATTCTCAGTGATTTCTGAGAAAGTTCTGCTTTGTAAGTAAAACTAACTGAGGGCTTCCCCCTCCATGTGAGTGTTATTTTTGGTATGGCATCACATATTTTATTATAGGTATTTTCTTCTAAATTATATTTCTCAGAAGCCACCGTTTTGGTAAGAGCAATGAGTCACCGAAATGCAATTCTTGGCTGTGCCTTCTCCCACCATCCTGTCCCCCCAGCTAGCCAGACCAAACATTCCATATTAACCGTGTTTTTGATTGTCTGGGGGATTTCTGTCTGATTTAGATTGTTCATCAAGATATTTTGAGTCTTCTGCCACTCTGAAGAACATAGCATACATATTCTTTTCTTCTTATTACATTCCCTACCTTTTGGCAAATGCTTTTGAAAAATAGCATTTGTGTGTGTGTGTGTGTGTGTGTGTGTGTGTGTGTGTGTGTGTATAAATATAAACATAAAGGATATATATATCATAAATGATATATATATTTGGTCCATTCTTTTCTCTGCAGATGTTCTGTGATCCAAAAGTCATATGAAAAAGGTAACCACCTAGAGTAGAATATGGGTATTCTGTTTTCTTTGTCTTGAATCCCTCTTGGTTCTCCTCTCTCCTCAACACTGTGCATGTAGTATTTTTAATCATCAAAACAACCCTTCAAGACTTAAAAATCATTCTTCCTGCATTACACATGAGAAAACCGAGGCTGAGAGAGATTGTGGCCCTCCAAGTCACTGTCGTCTGTTGGGAATTCAAAAATGAAAAAGCATGATCCCATCAATAGTCCAGTGAGAAAGTAGATAGCCATCATCATAGAGAGCCATAGAATGATCATACTAAAATTCTGTGCTATAATAATGCTACAATAAATATGTGAACATGGAGTCATAGAGACACAAAGAATGCCACCTGGAGAAGCAAGGAAATCCTGGCAAAAAGGAAGCTTGAGCAAACCTCTGAAGGATGTGTAGTCCCTGGGGTACTAAAGTGGGGAAAGACAGGCCAGTCAGTGGGAGTCCTACCTGCAGAGACAGAGTACAA
This sequence comes from Sciurus vulgaris, assembly GCF_902686455.1. Lineage (NCBI taxonomy): Eukaryota > Metazoa > Chordata > Mammalia > Rodentia > Sciuridae > Sciurus > Sciurus vulgaris. The sequence goes on from NC_136466.1 coordinate 143,829,876, forward strand.
GAGGAATACCTGTTCCAAACAGGAGAAGCAGGGCTGTCACAGTTTCTCTTTGAGCTGATAGCTCAACTTCTGAGCTGGCAACGCAAGCACAGGTATGTTATAAGGGTACTTAATAACCTACCCAAGTGGGTCAAATAATCTGATTTCTGGTAAACCAGGGAAGAGAACATATGAGAGCCACAGTGATGTAGAGCTTTAGCCTTTCTCTTGCCCTCCGGTTTTCTCTCTTTCTCCTCCTTGCACCCCCCACCCCAACCACAGTATAAATCAACAGAATAAACAATGTGGGCTTTGGCAGTGGCCACTGTTAGTTCTGAATGATGAATGCATACCAGACTTGGGCATTACAAAAGCTGCTTGTGTGGTACATTAGACTTTTTTCAAGATACCCCCCAAGTATATCTGTGCTGTCTGCATCATATGGCCTACATCATACAGCTTTTCATAGAACATTCGGGTTATCCCATGAAATAATGTGACTTTTGATTCCACTCAGACTCATTTAGCAAGACATGAGTTATAGAATCGTGCATATATTTCTTCAGAAATAAGTCTGAACTGTACATATTGTATATTCACAGAGCAGATGAGAAACATCTCTCACATTCTGTAAATGGAGAAAAGCATTAATGGTTTTCAATCTTAGGAGGTGCTTTCCCTGTAACAAAAAATATGATCAGAGATGTTTAAAACAAAAGATTTTTCTTAAGCCATACCAAATTCTATTGAACAAGAAAAAGTAATAAAAATTACTTAAACATTATGTTTAAGTTTCAGTAGAATTACACCTGAACATTTTATAAATTCAATCTCTTCCCTAAGCTTTGAAGACATATATTTCTATAGAATGCTCTTTTGGGTTAGCACTTGTCAGAATTCAACTCAAATGTCTTTTTCCACGTGCCAATGTTGTTAGAATAACTCATATTTTCTGAACCTCAGCTAAAAATCTTGCTGGTTCAGGATACAAAAAATTATTCCGGGTACTAAAAATGCACCATTTTATCTAATGTAACTAAATTTAATGTGTCTGGTAGGACTCAGCTAAAAGCCAGCACAAATTTATTTGAGTGTGGGCCACTGTCTGGATCTACCCACTCCTCACCACTACTGAGGATACTGTATAATGATGGCAGACAAATTTCTTTTATCATTTTTGTCCAGGTAATCACGTGTATATAGCAAAAAAGTGAAAAAATACGATATGTATGTATGTTATAGCTAGCATATCTTTCTTTTTTACCCCTACCCCTAACCATAGTTCCATCTCCAGATGTAATAATGATAGCCAAACTTTTTCCTTTCAGAGATATTATACAGGTGTGTGTGCATGTGTGTGTGTCAATCCATTCATATACATTTCTTTAAATTTGCCGAGATAGAACCCAGTACACACCCTTTTGCATCTTGGTTTTTCACTTACTACATCTTGAAGTTACTGCAGATTAGTCTATGTAAATCTGCCTCATTTAATTAAGTGCTTAGTAGTCCATTATTTCATTGTGTTGTAATTTATTTCATGCTTTTTTTCCAGTATTTTGCTAATATAGACAGTACTACAGTGATATACTTTGTATCTGTATGGTAATATTTATCAGATAAATTGCAGGAAGTAAAATTACTTTGTTAAAAATGAGAAATTGGGCAAAGGCATTTTTTGAGCAAAAGTTCAGAAATGATTAAAGGTTTTACACTGAGCTCTGTGTCTGTCTCTTAGGTTCTGTCTCCCTCAAATGAATTTGTTAACTAAGACACTGCCTTTCCTCTCTATGTTCTTTGTACTATGTAGAGAAAAAGGTACAATCCCTTTGTCTTTCTAGCCTACCTACTCCATCAATCCTCAAGCCTGGATCAGACAAAACATCTGCCTTCCTTACTACTCCATCTAGACTGCCAAGTGTTTAGAGGAAAATGTATTTATCTTGGCTGTATTACAATTTTATATTTTCTCAGATCATCTAAGGACTCTATACATTTTTACTTACAACTAACTTGGTTCCCTAATTCCCTTACTACCTCTTTTTACCTTCAAATTTCTACATGAAATTCTCAGACAATCTCAAAACTAATTCTGCTACATACTCACCTTGCTGCCTCTCTGCTGATTTCTTCATCCCAGCCAATAAATAAATTTCTTAAAAAACAAAAACAAAACAGATCAAAACAAAATAACTCTCCCTCTACCCATTATTTCTTCTCCAGTGATTGCTCCCTATTCCCTCCTAAGTAGTATGCTTAAGAGAGTTGGCCAAAGAATAGCCATTTGCACTGTTTCCTATCCAATCTGTCTGTCCATTCAGTAAAGAAACAGGTACTGGCTCCACTACATCACTAAAACTGCTATGCCAAAATCCCCAGAGAATGTCAATTTCCCATGTGTTTAGGCAGTTTTAGGTATCATCAGACTTGAATTTCTTCGGTATTTGTCCCTGCTAATTCACCCCTAGCCCCACTTTCCTCCCACAGGATTTCTCAGTTGTTTTCATTATATGCTCTCTTCTTGTTTTCCTCTTACTTTTATTTTCAATTATTATTCTGGTTTCTTCCTGAACTGAGGTCTTCAGAATCTGTGTCCCCTAGGATTAAGTCCTCATCAAGGTTTTCTTCTCTTTCTTCATTCTTTCTGTGGATGACCTCATTTGCTCCCTAATTTTAGCAATCACCTGTACGCTGATGACTCCCAGAGCCTGTCCAAACCTCTCTTCTGGCTCCAACCCCTATTTGCAACTGCCTGATAGTCGTCTTCATCTGGTCGACTCACAGACACCTGAAACACGCACATCCCAAACTGAACCCACTCTTCAGTTCTCCACCCCATTTCCCAAGGCTATCCTTCCATCTCCATCACTCCCAGCCACCTAGGCCAAGAATCTTTAAGTCATCATTTCTTCTTGCTTTCCCCTCTTCTAACCACGCCTAATCAGTCCCTAAATTCTGTTTTCTCTATCTCTTAAATACTGATGAGTCCATTCCATCATTTCCATTCCCTGGAGGCTGCTGCCTTAGTTTTATCCCTCATTATTTCTTACCTGGATTGCTTCAATAATCTGCTAACTGGCCTCCATCACTTTCCATGCTGCTAATTAAGCCACTTCACACTGCTTGGCAGAGTTAACTTTCTAAATTGCTTGTCTTCATATGTTACTCCCTTACTTAAAATTCTTTGCTAATCTTTATTGCCTTCAGTAGTTCAAACTGCTTACCACATCTTCCATTTTACTCATTCCTCTAGTCCTGTCATCTCTGACTCTTCACCCAAAATACCCTCAATGTTCTTTTTCTTTCTGTCTCTAGGTGCTTGCTCCTGCCATTCAGTGACCTTTTTCATTCTATCCCATAGAGAATTATCGGTTGATCTTCAAAACTCACATCAAGTGCTTTCCCTACTATGGTTCGGTGAATTTTTTAGAATAACTATGCAATTTTAAAATTTATTTGTATATTTCCATCAGATTGTAAGATTGTCTTTTGAAATGGCCATATTTAAATTCATCTGTGTACCTGTAATATCCTCCATAATTCCTACTACTGAGAAGACACTCAAAAATAGTATTCACTGAGTGATGTCCCTATGTCTGTTCCTTATTCAATTTTCTTTGTTCTACTTTACAATGTCGAATTAGTTTTCCTAAAATAATGATCTAATGTCTAATTTTTCCCCATTCTTAATCTTCTAGGGGACTCTCCTCACCTTAAGATGTTATCCAAACTCCTTGGTATGGTGCCTAGTTTCCTCATGACTTTGTTTTCCTGTATATTTTTTAATATCTCTCTCTCTCTCTCTCTCTCTCTCTCTCTCTCTCTCTCTCTCTCTTTCGCTAGGGTGCTCTACTTACTATTCTTCAAATGCTTCATGTGAATTTTAACTTTCCTTATATTTCTTGGGTTTTATCTTCAGGGCAAATGACCTTTCCCCTTTCTATCTTTTGTGATTTCATTCATCTTTGATGGTTACGTCTAAATCTACATTCTCCATAAAATTTTCTCTGGTCATTCCTTCAATATAATTCTCTTTTTCCTAACTATTCACAGCACTTGTTTTTAAATATCTATCACAGTCAGTCGTGTTCAGCATTTCCTCTATTTTTTTTTTTCTATCACAGGTTTGGTAAAATATTTTTTGATACAGAGCTTGACCATATGACTAATCCATAATGCCTCAAGGATAAAAACTTAAAGTTTCAAAACTATTTTTTGAGTCAATGTTTTTATTATCCCTGACATCACTGATCAGGGCTACAGCCATTTTCATTTTTTCTCATATCTGATAGGACAATTTATTCATTTCCTGATTTCACTTATGTATAATTATAATTTTATCCAAGTTTTAATGGTGTTTTGCTTATTCTGACCACACCTTAGGATATTATTTTTCATTGATTTCTGATTTCTGCCTTCATGGACACTGGTCCTTTATTTTTAAATTATTTCCCTTACTTTTTAGTTTCTTGACTTAATCACCTTCCTCTGCATTAAGCCAACGGCACAGATTATGATGATTTAAAAAAGAGGAGGACATGAGTGATAGCATGTCTTAAAGTACTGGAAGTCTTGTTTTGTTTTGTTCTCTTCTGTTCTGTTTGTGGACCTTGTCATGAGGAATGTGAATTTTAACAAATACCAAACATTGTCGATAAGCAGAGATAAAGGAAAGCTGTTGCTTCCTTATCCCAAACTATGAAGGGAACATGTGGTCACCAGATGTGATGAAATAGAATTTCAGGGTCTTGTTGTCCTTTACCATGAAGTTCCTTTTACATGTCAGCACCCACCCAGAGATTGAACTGGGACACATGCGCACACGCACACACACACACACACACGCACACACACACACACTCATACACATGCACGCCATCCCAAGGCCACATCTTAAGACTCATTGCCATACCTTTTTCCCTTTTCAATGTCAGTCGCTTGAAACAGAACAGAGATATTTGGGTGCAAATAGCCCTAGTTATTACTTGTTCAGCTTTCTCAAGCTTGATGAAAACAGACAATTTTGTGAAAAATATATATTGGCTCCACCAGATATTGCTCAGCTTCCCTCCCTTTAGCCATTCTGGCTCTCCAGGTTCAGTTCAAGCTCCTTCCTGCTAAGCCTGCCTGTGCCTGTCCCCAGCTTGTGTTCCCACATGCTGTGCTTCAGTGCCCAGTTCTACTGCTCCCTCTGCCAGAGGCAGCCAGTTATACAAATGAAATTATACATTTGAACCAGATGAGTGAGTGTGGCTTGGTGATTGGCCCTGTATGGAGTCTACAATTTGGGTCAGACTTATGAAAAGTTTGGTGAATTTGGCAACATCTTTGAGAAGTGTGGATTGTCTTAAAACTCCAGAGAGAAACCTTCAGGATCTCAGACATTCCATCTTTTGTGGGCTTCCAACAAAGGCCACCCTCAGCTGGCATAGAAGAGAGGGCTCATTTTCAAACTATTTAAGTCATGTTGTGACTAGAAGTTGAAGTCTGGTGCAAAATCATGAAAACTAAAGAGATGATTTGCACTGATCCTAGAATAAGCAGCTTCACCCTACAGTACGGAGACTGGTTCAGACAGTCAGGAAGATGATTTTTCTACTGCTGAAGTACAGGTCTATGGAAGGGTGTACTTAAGTTGCTTGCATACTTTAGAACAATTATCACTTTTAAAATGTGAGAAAAGAACTAGAGCTGAGTTCATTTGTTGGAGGGGGCATAACAATTGGCTCCTATTTACCAATGAAGAGGAATTTATAGGTTCTGAGATGGGATCCCTCTATATTTCTTCTTGTTGGCTTCAGTAGGAATGAGGCTTCAATTAGGATCTAAGTACCAAGGTCTAAGAATTTTTTCCATTCCAGATTTTTAAAGAATCATAAAACAGCTTGAAAGAAAGCCTCACTCACTCACCCTGAAACCTCTACTGAAAAATAGATAATTGAAACCATAGCTGAACATGACTGATGAAGATACATTGTGATGATTTATTATACTGTTTTTCCTCCATTTTCCTCATCTGTCTCCTCTATTACCTCTCCTACTACACTGGAGACTGAACAAAATGCAGATGTTAAGAACATAAAGATATCAAAGAGTTAGTTTTGGCTGAGTTGGCAGTGACCACATTACAGATCTCAGATTTTCCCTCCTTTCATGTGGCTTTTTTGTAGGTTGGACAATAAATCTATTATATGAAGTTACTACATATTTGATCCAAACGTGTTGCAATGGATAAAAGGGAGTCACTGTGGATATATCTGTTGGGAACTTCTAGAACCAACTCAGGTATGGATATAGGACTCAAGAATTTAGATGATACTATTTCAAATCTGACAAACACATGGTTTAAGACATTTGGCAAGTTCTTAAAACAAATAACAGGAAGATCTGGTGCCAAATTACCATATGCTTTCTCATCCAGGAAACCATACAAAGTAATTATAATGAGTTAATGTTGGTTGTATGTCTCTACCTTTACGGCAAGGTGTTATATTTTTAGCACTAAAGATTCTTCAAACTCCACAATCAGCACATGAGTTGCATTCACAAATCCTCAATGATGAAAAGTGGTTAATTATATACAGGTGGTCTAGTTTTAACCCAAAAAGCTGTGCTGAAATGGTGTATTTCTCATTTCATTTGTCATATCCTGACTATAAAGGAAGAGCTTCCCAATGTGTATCTTAAATGTGTCTGAGAAACTTTGAAAGATTCTGACACCCAGGCTGTACCGTAGAGCACTTAAATCAGAATGTTAGGATGTAGTGTATGCAGGCATCAGTACTCTGGCTCCTTTGGAAATTCCAGCATACTACTAATTTACAAGGTAGAAAGTTCTAATAAATGGAACAAGGGTTTTGGAATCAGTTAGTTCCTTGGTCATTCATTTCATTTTCAGCATTCGTTCATTCATTCAAAATAGTTAATGGGCTAATAAAAACTAAAACACCTAATATATACCAGGACATGCCAAACACAGGAAATATTACTTTAGTAATGATAATGCTTACAGCTAAAAATATTTTATGAATGATGTTATGTACATATGCAAAACTAATGTTGCTATTAATTCAATAAAATTGCATTTTAAGTACCTTCCTGGGCTCAAGGGCTAGATCATAATGAATATGTGAAGATTACTCAGCAAAATAGACAAGTCCCATCCATATTTGAGTCTTTTTAACACTTTGTATTTCCTTTATTCAATGCCCACCTTAGATTCCATACATATTAATATATATTATCAGTGCATAAAAATCATTATAGATATTTATGCCAGTGCGCACTAAGCTCCTTTGAAAGCAGAACAGCTTTCTTATTCATTCCAGCATCCTGGCATCCTTTCGTAGAGTGGTGCATTTTTCTCTAGGATGGTACTGTGCAGCTTATTTTCTGAAACCAATGTTAAAGATAGATTGTGTTATTATTCGTTTGGTGATATTTAGTATCAAACACATGCTATTGAAGGAATTATAAATTGTATATCCTTCCTGAGGTTGAACATATGAAATGGGAAGTTTGGTTTATGTGTTATTTTATTTTATATTTTTTGTTAGTTAAATTTATTTTTAACTGGTACAGAAAAACATGCAAATCATAACCCTTGATGAATACCATGTGATGTTTTGATGCATGTATACATTGTGCAATGTTTAAATCAGATTAAATGCATCTATAGCCACCTATAGACTAAAACAAAATTAATTGTTCTTAGGAAGTGTGTGTGTATGTGTGTGCAGGGAGAGAGAGAGAGAGAGAGAGAGAGAGAGAGAGAGAGTGAGAGAGAGAGAGAGACTTTCTATTAAAGGAAACTCTGCTGCTCTGCCTAGTTGGGTTTGCTCCCTGGCTCACGGTCTCTTGCAGTAGGCATTTTCCTGAGGGTTGTCAGAGACAGATCTTGTGGGTGGTCTGTCATACTGAATTTTGAATCTAAGATCTCAGCTCCAAGGCCCTTATCCTCCCAAATGCCAGCAGACGGTACAGTCCATCAACGCCTAATTACTTCCTAGTAGTTTGAACCCACAATCTTTTCTGGTTTGGTACCAGAATCAACTTCAGAAGGCACTGAAGAAAGAATGTCTAGTATTGGGAACCTAAATATGTGGACTTTTCTTAGGGAAGTGATTGATCAGAAGAACATTTGTTATCCACAGTATGCTCACAGATGACAACTTCAGGAGAGGCTCTCTAAAGTCATGGCAACCATTCTTGCCAGCTGACACTTCTGACCTGATTGCTTTATACATTATCAACTACAAGAATTTGAGGTGGAAACTAGTTAATTCAAAGGAAGTCATCCTTGTAACTCTCAGTTGGCCGTAGTTCTCATGACACTTTCACAAACTGCACTTGTAACTGAAGCTTCCCCAGGGCTGACTCTGTGACACATCCTGAACCAGCTAAGAAGAGAGGGTGTTTCTGCAAAAAGTGGAGAAAATATTGCTTTGAGAATGATAAATGCAAAACCAATTTAGGTAAGAAAAAAATGACTAAAGGGTTTGAAATTTTTTTAAAAAATGAACACGTATGTATATATATTGTGTGTTTATGTGTTACATATATGTGCACATGAATGTCTGTAAGATTATATACTTAAGTTACTAAGAGTGACCTTATATGGGGTTTTGTTATTATCTGGATCTAAAACTAAAAATATGCATGTCTTAATAAATAAATAATGCAACAACACCCATAGTTTGTACCTTGCTTCAATAAACTTACGTTCACATTGAACACACCATAAAAACGATTACTTGAAATTAGGGACTATAAGTGGGCCTAAATTATTTTATTGAAAGAAAATCAATCTTAACAGATTTTGTGTTTTAATTACTCATCACAACTTGCTGCAACAGGCACAGAACAAAATTCTGTGTAAATCTATTTAGTAGACAGAAGCAGATAGATTATAGTTGCAGATGGCAACTTTCTATTTTTTTACATGCTGGTTTCCTGTGGAGGGGTTGACTAGCTTTCTTCCTAGGTGTATTATTTATTTTATTAAAATTCTTCTTAACAACAGTTTGATTGCACATAAAAACCATGCTGAAGATATTACAACACTACTAGAAAATGTGAGTATACATAAGCATCTTTCAGTAAAGCAAAGTTAAACTGCTTATTTTTAGTAGAAAAAATTACATCTAATCTTTGAATCTTATAGTTAATTTAAAGAATATAAATCCTTTTAAGTGTAAACTTTAATACTGATTACCCACAAACATGGTTAATTTTGAGTCTTAAACAGAGAAGGAAATACTGAAACAAGAAGAAAGGAATTTGTATCTTTCATGATACAGATATCAATCAATACTTAATACTTAGGGGTATTCAAAATCCAAAATCATTCTTCAACTGTTTCATGCATATAATCTTCCCTCAGGAAATAATATATAAAAGCCTATTAGAGGAAGAAGGAAAATAAATGAATGCCATACTGCTCCCCCTACCTCCCATGCCGCACACACAACATCCGTGAGACCATTCCTTAATCGTGATAGTCAGTCGGACCTTCCTAACTAACACACAATTTTCGTCTTCATAACAATTTTCTCACGACTCTAGTTTTTGCCTGCCCCCCTTAACTTTAGAGTTTGAAATATGCATGCTTTCTCTGTTCTTGGATACTTCTAGTTTTCAGTTATGTTTGATCATAAGTAGACTTATGGTAAAAAATGTAATACATTTTGTAATAAAAGTTTGTTGGATCAAAAAGATCTTGTATCACCTCTGTGAAATGGGGAACCACCTGTATTTTGGAGGGTAATTCTATCCAAATAGGCTTCAACTGAAAACAACCAACTTGACATTTTAATACAAAATGCCTTTTAAAAATGCAGATTTTAAAAAGCAAAACAATTGCAAAACAAAGTGTAAGGCAGTGAAGACAACATTTTCTCTAGCAGAGTGGGAAAACTCAGAAGAACACTTTTGAGTGGGTGATTGTTTAAGATTGGCCTTTGGTCTTCCTCTAGACTTTATAGTGTATATTCTGTAAACTCTTTCCTCTGCCCACCCCACCTTCATGCACACTCAGCATCGATGCGGATGGTTTGGAAGGAGAAGTCTCCCTTTTCTCTAAACAGATCTTTACAGTAGTGCAGAAGTTTCACAGGCCTCCCACCCCAATCAGTAAGAGATGCTCTGTAGTTCTCAGTGTTTCCTGCTGAGAACCTTACTAACATGAATGATCCATTTGATATTAATCTTACTTTTTTTCCTGCTCTATGATGTGGCAGTGACAGATATCTATAGCACCAGTGAACTGGATCCTTTCCATTATAAAATTTCATTTTCTAATGGGGGTTTCAGGCTTAGCCTCTTACTGTTTGTATGAGGACAAAAATGTGTCTGACCCAAAGATATTCTAATAGCACATCCTGGGAAGTCCAAATAGCCAAAAACATCATTGGGTATTCATTTCATTCCCTAGTTTATAGAGAGAAAAGTAAATCACACCTTATATGTGATGCCGTAAATGTGCTTTCTTTGGTCAGTTATGAGGAGTGTGCATTGGATTTTAACATGTTGATCTTTGAATTTGGGGACTGAGATATTTTATAGTCATCCGATCATCTGATTTACTTCCAGTGTAATCATTTAATTAAGGTATAAAATCTTAATGAAAGTAACACGGAAAGTATTAATATTAATATGTAGCATTTATTGACTGCCAGCACTGCCCTAGGAATTGCACAAAGCACAAAATTAGAGGGCCTACTTAGTATACATTGGCCAATTTAAAAGTAGCTATAATAACAGTAAATACCCACTTTGTGTCTTTATAACCACTGCAGAATGAAACCTAGCTAAAAGAGTTGTTCTTTCACCAAAATCTATTATAAATGATCTATTTTAATAGACCTGCTTAGAAATATTACTTGCACTATCTTCACAACCGTGCCAAAATGGACTGGAAACTTCCTGTCGAATAGCATTTAGGATGGCTAGACAAACAACTAATGGCTAGGCAAAAAATAATTTTAATTTAATAACTAACTGAAGGACAGATTATACCTCATCTCAGTAAGCCTTTTGACTTGAGTCTTTGTAGGCTACCGTTTGTTCCCTAGCCAAAACACATGAGCATCAGGTTGATTTTGAGTTCTACAGTGATTTACTGACCATGAATCCCCAAAGACAGAAGGTCACAGCTATTCTTGCATACCTGCTATACTTTCAAAGTTTCATCTTATCTCCTTTCTTCCACTTGTCAAATTTATCAAAAAAAAGTTTTAAAAACACAAACAACCACAAAAACTAGAGCAGTCTACACATGCTTTTCTTCACTACTCTTACTTGATAGCCACCCCTACAACTCAGGGGAAATCATCCTCTCAAAGATCTCTTGTAAGTCTAATTACCAAAGTGATCAAAGACTTGACTCGGTGTTTTCATGCAAAATAAGAAACCACTGAGGCTACACAGCAGAGTTCTCGGGCAGGATATAAACTAGACTCTGACTCCAGTCCCCTTCTATTACTTTCTCCTTCTGAGACTTTGTGACCCTGTGCTGTCCTAAGATCCCCTTGTCCACTTCCTTTAATCTCTTTTATGCCCTCCTTCTCTTTTTCCATCCCCCAAATGGAGACATTTCCATAGATTCTATTCTTGATATCATGATTTCTTTCTCTACAAAGACCCCTGAATTCTGGACTTGCTGCATGAATTTAACAGGGTTTTGGTTCACCACCACTGTGATTGCTGCCCCTGCTGTTCTCCCCTTGCCCTCCGTGCCAGCTACGCTGGTCCTCTTGCCATACTTTGTCTTTAGCAAGCTTACTCCAGAAATTTGGCCTTTGATGTTCTCTGGAATTATACTGCTTTTCCCCAAGTATCTGAGCACATTGTTTCCTCAACTATTCAGGCTTCTGTTCAAATGTTGCTTTATATATAGTGAGATTTCCCAGACCACTTCATGTGAAATAATAATTTCCTGTTTCATGATTCCTTATATTACTTAACACCATTGAATACATTGTATATTTCATCTTATTTGTTTATCATCTATTTTTTCATCTTAGGTGGGCTGGCAGGGAACCAAAGGGCATGCTTGGTATACCTGGAGATAAACAGGAAGCTATTACAATTGGCTACATGTATGCTTGAGCTTGTGATTGCTTGACCTTTAACAGGATTGGGTGGACATATCTGATGGAAATTGCTTGTGCATGAGACTTCTTATATAGAGAGGATGTTATCCGAATAAAAAAGAAGCTCCTTCATGACAATCTGAGGTGTACGTGTCTTTATGTCCCACTGGACAGCGACATTTGGTGGCCCTTATGGGGAACGGTGAGCACTCAGGTAAGTTATAAAGGAGAAAATTTTTCACTAGCACAGTCAACTAGCAGTCAACTAGCAGGTTTCCCTATTCGAGGAAACAGTGGCCTTAAGGTACTAACAGAAGGCTGTCCCAAAAGACAGCAAAGGACGTCCTGTAGTAAATGAATGTGTGTAAGGTGTTAGTTGTGTTAACATTTTTGTTACTTTTTCTTATTTGGTTTCTGTTGTTGTTGTGATGATCAGAGAGGCCATATTATAGCCATGGGATCAGAAATTTCACGGATTTGCATGGAAGACTCTCTTAAGGCATTGTTAAGAGAAAATGAAACTCCGTTAAAGTCTAAAACTGCGCGGACATTCCTTAAAACTATAGAAGAAGCCTGTCCTTGGTTCTTAGAAGAAGGGCTCCTTACTGTCCCTCAGTGGGAGCGTTTGGGAAAGGACTTCCATAAACAAAATGAAAAAAACGCCTCTCCCCCTTGGTACTTTGCCTATATGGACATTAGTTCGTTTCTGTCTGACTTCCAAAAAACCAAAATTTCAAGAACAGCTAAGAGAAGGGGAAGAGATATAGAAACTGTAAAAGAAGAACAATCAAGTCAAGCTTCTGAAAGAGAAAGTAGATGTTCAGAATCAGAACAGGGATGTGACTCTGAAGAACAGGAACTATCTGAGACAGAGCTAGAAAAGAAGTTTTCTCAGTGGCATTTAGCCCCTACCGCGCTGAGCCCTCCGGTGTATAATCCAGGTCACCACTCTTTTCCAAGTTGTAGGGGCACATGTACCTGCTGCACAGGGGTGGCCCCCAGACAGTGGGCTGATGTAGACTCTCAATCAGTGTTCCCAATATTTCCGATATTTGAAGATCAAAACAATCAGAGATATCATCAAATATTAGATATAAAATTAGTGAAACAGCTAAAAGAGGCAGTTATGTCCTATGGAGTACAAGCTGCATTTACCATTTCTTTATTAGAGAATGTTGTAAGTCAAAATCTTACTCTGACTGATTGGGGTAATTTAGCAAAAGCATGTTTATCTGGGGGACAATATCTTATGTGGAAGGTGGCCAACCAGGAGTTATATTCTGATACTGCCTGACGTAATGCAGTTGCAGGCAATCCTCAATGGAATCTAGACATGCTGACAGGCCAAGGACCATATGAAGGACAAGGTAATCAGATTAATTTCCACCCCAGTGTGTATCAACAAATTAGTGCTGCTGCCACTAAATCTTGGAAAACGCTTTCAGGTGCTGGCGATCTTCAAGGACAGTTATCTAAGGTTGTTCAAGGCAACAATGAACCCTATGCCAATTTTGTAGACAGATTGACTCAAACAGCAAGACGGAGATGTAGACCAGGCTATGCCTTTAGTCAAACAGCTTGCATATGAGCAAGCAAATAAATGGTGTAAAGAAGCAATAAGACCCTGGAAAAACAAAGACCTTGGAGCCTATTTAAAGGCTTGTATGGATATTAATGAGGCTTTTATTCAAGGTCAGGTGATGGCTGCAGTGCTTGCACAGGGTCTTAGAGGCAATGCCAACTCCTGCCCAGGCCAACAGTGTTATCGGTGTAAACAATATGGACACATAAAAAAGGACTGCCCCCAGGGTCCTGTGCCAAAATTATTTCCCCGATGTAAAAAAGGGAAACACTGGGCAAGTGACTGTAAATCAACTAGAGACAAAGATGGTAACCCTTTACCTCCAAAAAACGGGAATTAGGGCCCCTGGCCTCGGGGCCCACAAATATACGGGGCTATCCAGTCCGTACCTTGGACCCATTACCCCTTGACTCCCCAATTAGACTAACAAGAGGAAGCACAGGATTGGACCTCTGTGCCTCCACCAGAGCAGTATTAATTCCAGAGATGGGAGTACAGCCAATACCTACTTCAGTTGTCGGCCCATTACCTAAAGGAACAGTGGGACTAGTTCTGGGGAGGAGTTCTTCTGCTTTAAAAGGATTAAATATTGTCCCTGGAGTTATAGACCCTGATTTTACAGGAGAAATAAAAATCCTTGTTTCTTCACCAAGAGGTGTAGCAATAATAGCTCAGGGTGATCACATAGCACAATTGTTGGTCTTATCCTGCTGCCGTGATCAATATTCATCAAATAATATTATTAGGGGAAATAAAGGATTCAGTTCTACTGGCCAAAATATGGTCATGTTAACATTGGATTTAAAAGATAGACCTATGACACAGTTAGTGATAGAAGGCAAAAGTTTTGAGGGCTTATTAGATACTGGGGCTGACAAAAGTATTATCAAAATTACAGAATGGCCCAAAGCCTGGCTGCTTCAACAGGCAGATCAGACGTTAAGGGGATTGGGTATAGCTTCCAATCCTAACAAAAGTGCAGCCATATTAAAATGGAAGGATGAAGAAGGTCATAGTGGTACCGTCCAACCTTATGTCCTTGAACATCTCCCGGTAAATTTGTGGGGGAGAGATATCATGGAACAGATGGATTTACATCTCACATCCGAGATCTCATACAGTAATCTAAAAGCTAATCAAATGATGTTAGCCCAAGGACACATATGGGGAAAAGGTCTTGGGAAAAATAGCAAGGACCTACTTCACCCATTTTAGTTATTCCAAAACAAGATAGAAAGGGATTGGATTTTCATTAGGGGCCACTGGAGCAATTAAAATAACATGGAAATCTGATAAACCTGTCTGGGTCCCTCAGTGGCCCCTCTCAAAAGACAAATTAGAAGTGGCCCAACAATTGGTTAAAGAACAACTAGAGGCCGGACACATCAAACCATCCACCTCTCCTTTCAACACACCAATATTCATAATAAAAAAGAAATCAGGAAAATGGAGGCTATTACATGACCTAAGAGCAGTAAATTCTATAGTGGAGCCCATGGGACCTATCCAATTAGGATTACCTACTTTATCGACTCTCCCAGTTAATTGGCCCTCCATTTTAATTGACATAAAAGATTGCTTCTTTTCCATTCCGTTACATCCCTCAGACACCAAAAGGTTCGCATTTACTGTACCCTCACTTAATAACAGTTCTTCTAATAAAAGATATGAATGGATAGTTCTCCCACAAGGCATGGCCAATAGCCCCACTATGTGTCAAATATATGTAAATAAGGCCATTGAACCCATATGCCTAGCAAACCCTCAACTTTTAATCTATCATTATATGGATGATATTTTGTTAGGTCATAAAGAAAAAACTGTCTTGGAAATTGTTATAGTTCCTTAATAAAGTCACTAAAAAGGTGGGGCTTACATTGCCATTGATAAGGCACAAATGACAGACACCAAAAACTTCCTGGGATCTATCATAAATGCAACTATGGTTAAACCCACAAAAATTAGTATTCGAGTAGACCAACTTAAGACTTTGAATGACTTTCAAAAGCTATTAGGTGACATTAACTGGATTAGACCTTACCTTCACTTACCCACCTCAAGTTTGGGCCCCCTGTTTGACACTCAAAGGTGATTCTGATCCCCTTTCTAAGTGGGTGCTTACCCCTAAGGCTCGAACAGCTCTCAAGCTTGTTGAAACAGCTATGGAAAAGGTTCATCTTGATTGTATTGACCTAGCTAAGCCTTTATCTTTCTTTGTCTTGGCCACAAATAAGTTACCCACAGGAGTATTTTGGCAAAAGGGTCCTATTCTATGGATTCACATGAATTATGCCCCTAACAAGGTCTTATCCTTGTTTACTGAATCTGTGGCAGAATTAATCCTTAGGGCGTTAAAAGTATCCCTTTCCACCTTTGGGTCACATCCCTCAACAATAACTACTCCTTATACTACTGATCAGATACAATATCTTATTAATAATTCAAATTCATGGGTGATAGTCTTTACTAGTACTTCTGCTGTGTTTGACAATCATTTGCCATCTAATCCTCTTCTCCAATTTTGGAGTCAATATCCTATAATTTTCCCCAAAGTCACCCGAAAAAAACCTATTATAGGAGCTACCCTTATATTTACTGATGGATCAAAAAATGGTACAGGTGCTATTACTGTAAATAATGTTACAGAAACTTTGCTGTTTAATACTCTATCTGCACAACAAACGGAACTATTGGTAGCTATAGAAGTATTCAGAACCCACCATGAGCCCTTTAACCTATTCTCTGATAGCAAATACGTTGTTAATGCTATTCAAAATTTAGAATTAACTGGTCTGCTCTCCCTCAGTTCCACCATCACTAAATATTTACAATCTTTACAAAAACTTATTTGGGATAGAAAAAGCCCTTTTTTTATTGGGCATGTTCAGGCTCATACTGGCCTTCCAGGTCCTCTAAGTTTACACAATGATTTAACAGACATGGCCACCAGAGACCCACATATCTTTGATGCACTTGAAAATGCAAAAAAAATTTCATTCCAAATTTCACGTAAATGCTTCTACTCTACGTTTATGCTATCAGATTACTAAGGCAACGGCTCGGGACATAGTCAAGTCTTATGCTAAAATGTGCTACACTTATTCCTAACCCCTCGTTAGGAGTAAATCCAAAAGGGCTTCAACCCAATCATAGTTGGCAAATGGATGTAACTCATTATTCAGAATTTGGAAAACTACAATTCATCCATGTGTCAATAGATACCTTTTCAGGATTTATTATGGCCTCTGCTCACATTGGAGAAAAAACCAAAGATGTAATAACACACTGTTTACATTCTTTCTCCATCCTAGGGGTCCCCAAACAAATTAAAACAGATAATGGTCCTGGATATACGTCCCAGGCCTTTAAACAATTTTGTTCCACCTTTGGTATTCAACATGTCACAGGAGTCCCCTATAATCCTACTGGACAAAGCATTGTTGAGCGTGCCCATTTAACACTTAAAAACATGCTTTATAAACAAAAAGGGGGAATAGGGGCATCATACAGATCCCCAAAAGACAAATTATCTGTTGCCTTGTTCATTTTAAATTTTTTAAATCTTGATTCTGAGGGCCGATCGGCTGCTGACCATCATTCAGAGCCTAATAAAAAACATCTACCTCAAGTGCTCTGGAAGGACATTCTATCGGGACAATGGAAAGGCCTAGATCAGGTGTTAATCTGGACCCGAGGATCTGTTTGTGTTTTCCCGCAGGACGCACAATAGCCAATTTGGGTGCAGGAGAGATTGGTCAAGGCTTCCTCAATAGAAAACCAAGAACAACAAGAAGATGTGGAAGTTCCTCCAACTGCTGTTGTTGATGATTCCTCACCATGTTAATGGAGGAGCTGTGCATTACCTATGGGGGATAGTAAAGGCATGGCCTTGCCCTTTGTCCCTTACTAACTCTTCCAATCTATATCCTCCTGTTCTTACCACTAATTCCACATTAGGGTTACCTACTGTACCCTTTTCTCCTGACTTAGCACCCTTCCCAAATGGCTCCTACAACTTAGCAGGTTATGTGGGAGCCTCCCCCCAAGTTTGGCTATGCTAGACCGGTAGTCAGAGACGGGTAAGATTCGTGAAGAGCTCATACCAACCTAAGACAGGGAATGAAGATATAAGCTTCATTTTCCGATGATGGGTAAGGATGTTGCTCTGTCATGGAAAACCTAAGACAGGCATGGTCTTTTTATAAACAGGGGGAGATGTGGGCTGGCAGGGAGCCAAAGGGCATGCTTGGTATGCCTGGAGATAAACAGGAAGCTATTACAATTGGCTACATGTATGCTTGAGCTCGTGATTGCTTGACCTTTAACAGGATTGGGTGGACATATCTGATCAAAATTGCTTATGCATGAGACTGCTCATATATAGAGGGTGTTATCTGAATAAAAAAGAAGCTCCTTCATGACAATCTGAGGTGTCTTTATGTCCCGCTGGATGGCAACAATCTTATAATGTGACTTCATAAAGGCAGGAACATTTATCTGTTTTGTTCACTGCTAAACTCTCAGCAGTGAGAGTTTAGAATTAAACTCTAAGTTAATTCTAATTGGCTTAGAACTAAGCCTCCTACTTAGTAGTCAGTAAATGTTTGTTGAATAAATGAATGAGTGTTAGAGATGTACAGGGAAGTTTAAAAAAAAACTCTTCACTTCCTCAAAATTCTCATGTGATTATCCTTCATCTCACCTATGAACCGATGGCAATGAGGCTTCATCTTGGGTCCTTTCAAACCATGACATGAAGATTTGCTAAGATGTCGCTCTCACTTTCTCCTCTAGAGATAGTATGAAGGCAGAAAATCAGGAAGGATATAAACTGGAATCTGACACCGGGGCCTCAAAAACCCTTCTCAGGTGCAAACAATATATATCAACTTCACAACAATCTTGAATTCAACTGAATTAATTACTTTATGTCATCAAAATTTGTATCATATTGACATGACCAAACACAGATCTTTGAAGAAGGCAGTAGAGTGTAGAAGCCAAATAAGATTTTAAAATTCCATGGTCTTGGCAGGTCATTTTGCCATTAACCAAATAATATGCCACAGCAAATCACAAATGTTATTATTTTGATTTTTCAGTATATTAATATTGGGCTCTTCTTAAGACCAGAATATGGTCTCTCCATTTTTTAATGTCCCTAGGCCCATAAATCCCATTAAAATTTAAAACAATCTTCACAAATGTTCTAAAAAAGCCTTTCTGCTAACAAAACCAAGTTTTCTCATACCTCGGAAAATTTGTTCTTTATAAAAATCAGAGCTCTCTGAAGTCTGGTTAATTTGCAGAACACTAGCTTGCTTTCACAAAAGCACAAATGTCTCAGTGAGTTCAAAGTAAACTGTTAGGACACAATAGTGTATAGCCATTTCAGAAAAGGCTTTATTTCAAAATATTCTAAGAAACATTTGTCTAGACATGTCTTCCTTGCCTCATGTGAAATTAATAGCTTAAAAAGAAATGTGTGAATAGTTTCAAGTGCAAACTTCGACATTGTTGAATAACTTAATAAAGATGCATTTCATTCCTGGTTTACCAAATATGATTTTGACAGTATTTCTAACAGTCAAGATGGTTTCTATAATGGAGAATGCCACATTGTGTAATAATAATTGTGCCCTATTGGAGAACTGTAAATGCTCCTTAAGACCCTAACTGCACAAGTCATCTATTTAGTATTGGAAAAATAAGATCATGAAAGTGTCCTCTGAGATCATTAATGGGGAAGAAAAATATTTTCTAACAGAGAAAATGTTCCAAGTCAAAGAAGAAGTCTGATCCTCTCCTCTAATAGCAAAGAGAACTATTCACCTGAGCAACAGCTGGGATGAAATAACATTGCCCCGTGTGAAGTGGGCACACACTTTGGTGAAGAAAGTAGACTCCTCGCTGAAGCTCTATACAACGTCTCTGATAATTTTGAATACTTTCTCTCATTCGGTCCTTTAAAATAACCCTGACAGAACGTAAATGAGTACAGTGACTATGAAAATCATTATAAAGTTTCCTCAAAAAACTAAAACCAGAACTACCATATGATCCAGCTATCCTACTCCCTGGTATTTATCCAACAGATTAAAGTTAAAGCATACACTTAGAGATACATGCATATTCCTTTTTATCACAGCACAGTTCACAGTAGCCAGTTGTGGAATCAGCCTTGGTGTCCACCAACAGAGAAGTGGATAAAGAAAATGTGGTATATATAAACAATGTAATTTTATTCAGCCATAAAGAAGAATGAAAGTATGTCCTTTGCAAGAAAGTGGATGGAACTAGAGAATATCATGTTAAGCAAAGTGAGCCAGATCAGAAAGAGAAGTATCATGTTTTCTCTCATATGTAGAAACTAGTGAAAATAGAAGGGAGACCAACTGGATAGAAGAAAGAAAGCAGGGGAAGGGAGGAGAGAAGAGGATAGGGAGGTATTAGAGAGTGAACTTACTTGAATCATGTCACATGCATGTACTAATATGCTGCAATGATACCCACCATTCTGTATAATTTACATGCACCAACTTTTAAAGAATCCAGTCTTGTCAGATGGGCATAATAATCTCTATCTTACCAATTAGAAGACTCATTATAATGGTTCAGGGACTCACAGTCAAGCTGGAATTGGAACCCAGCTCTTGTGACTCCATGGCCAGTTCTTTTCAGTAAATGGCTTTATCCCATGAGTCCATCCAATCATCTGTGATGCAGAAATGGTGCTCACTATTCCTGGGTGAAAAAGTACAGATGACAGATGTCACAGATGACAAGTGTTCTACCCACATTGCTGCAGAAAATTCCCACAAAGACTCTTGCATTTTCTGTACCATTCCAGATCCTACAGCTGTGTAACAAATACTCACATAATAAAACCACTGCATAAAACAGCTGTTCATTATGTTCATGGATTCTGAAGATCAGAAATTTATACCGGGCACAACACGGGTAGGTAGAATAGCCTCTAAAGATGATTTCTGCGGTATCAGAAATCAGGTTTGGTTGAAGGGTGGAATCATTGGAAATCTACCTCATTCATGTCTGGGACTGATGCTGACTCTGGGCTTACACCTTAGCTGGGCTGTCACCCAGACATCTCCATGTGTCCTCAACTTCCTCAGCACCTAGTACCTGAGTCTAAAGAGCAAAACCAGTCTGAAAGAAGCCAGAATCAGGGGATGTAGCACCTTTTTGAACCAAGCTTTGGAATTCCTGCATCGTCTCTTCTGCTGCATCCTGTTCATTAGAAGTAGAACATTAAGGCAACCCAATATTTAAGTAAAGGATAATTAGACTCTCTGATGCAGGAAGAATGTTGAAGAATTTGTGATTTTTTTTTAAAATAATCACAGTACCCCTCCCTGGCTTTGGAGTACTATTGCTTTTAAGAGTCTGCCTCTTGGATTCTTTCTTTAAATACTGCCCTCAAATAGAGTCACTTTGCTCCTAAGCTACAGGCACAGGAAGCCAGAAGTGTTTGGAAAATGATATGGGGAAGCCCTTTTCACAGGATGTGACTTGAATCACAGCTAGTCTTGCAGGATTAGAATGAAGCACCCCTCCACTGAACTGTGCTTTAAAACACCCCTTTTTCTTGATTTCTTTTCCTTCTTTATTTTCTAGAACTTACTTCAGAAATCTTTGCACATGAATTTTCATCTCATATTCCCTTTCTGGGGCACCCAGCCTAGGACAAGGCTGACAAGCACATCTGTGAAACGATGCTGACTTTAAGGACAAATTCTGAGGGTATCATCTTTGCTGTCCTTGGGTTGCCCCGAAACACAACACACTATGCAATGGTTAATTCTAAAGAATTTCATCAAGATTTATTACTTCATAGACTCTGACAATCACAAAACAGTTGAAAATACTTGATGTTTTAAAGGTCTGAGCTTCTTTTGGTTGTTGAAAGGATCAAAATGTACTTTTATTAAGCCTATTCTCAATTATTTCCTAAAGTCATGTTCTATTTGTAGCAGGTCTTCAGATTTCTCTAATAAGTTAAGTGGGCATTTTCTTAGTAATTTCATTTTCATTTTATTTGTCTATCAAGAAAGTACAAAAATGTATTCACTAGAATTTCCTCTGTATGTGTATGTGACAATATGAATTATATATATATATATCATCACAAAAGGCAGAAATGTGGCCATAGGCAGTGAACAAGGACTTAAGGAAAGGATAGCGGGAAGATAAAAATATAAAAGGAAAGGAGAAGTAAGAAAGAAGGAGAGAAAGTGGAAGGGAGGTTGAGAGAGATGGGAAGAAAAAGAAAGCTTGCCAGAGAGATGGTGGCAGAATATTTTCAATGTGATTCCTTTACAGAGATCCCAAAATTCTCCATTAGAGTTACAAACATAATATGGTGGTTTCCTGCAGAAGCAGAAATGGAGAAAAGGTTGCATTAAGTTTGTGGACCATGCTAAGTCTAATTTATCAGCTTGGATTCTGGAATGGAAACAAAAGATCCACTAGTATCTTTTGTATGTCAGACATTTGCAGAGGTCATGGGAAGGCCACTGGACACTTCAAGTTCTGAAATGGGGACATCTAAGGGTCAGGGCAGTGAATGGCATTTGGGTTACGTTTCCTTTTATGCAGTGAAGGAATGAGAGCCAATGTCTCCTCATCCCTGGAACCTCCACTGAGAGACCTGGCAAGATGGTAAACTTTACAGTCTCCTTTATGGTGTCTCAGGATCATTGCCTTCAATTTTTATGTTCAGTGGAAAAATACAGCAAGTTACAAATTTACTTAAAATAGAATTTATAAGCCAAGCATGGTGGCACATGCCTGTAATCCCAGAAGCTTGGATTACAAGTTAAAAGTCAGCCTCAACAATTTAGCAAGGCTCTAAGCAACTTAGTGAGACCATATCTCAAAATAAAAAAATAAATATATATATACACAAACACATATAATATATAATATATTATATATAATATATAATAACCAAATTTTATCCCTAATACTTACAACAGCATTATCAATAAAAATAGGACTATCCCCATTCTACCTATGAGTACCTGAAGTTACCCAAGGAGTTTCACTCCTATTTAGATTAATTCTATTAACATGAAAAAAAATTGCCCCAATCTCTGTCATATTTCAAATCACCCCTTCAGTTAATTTCTTCCTAATAATAACAATAGCAATACTATCAATCATACTAGAAGACTGAGGAGGTCTTAACCAAACCCAATTATGGAAAATTCTAGCATATTCATCAATCGCTGAATAATAACAATCATTACATTCAATCCTACACTAACCATATTCAATATAATTATTTACATTAGACTCACAATTAATATATTTATACTATTTTATAATAAAAAACTACTACCCTTTCAATATCCAACTCATGAAACAAGTTTCCCTTATAATTCTTATCATACTAATATCATTAGGACTTCCTCCACTAACTGGATTTACCCCAAAATGAGTTATTATTAAAGAACTTGTATCAAATAATAATATTATTATTCCTACATCCATAGCAGTAACAGCCTTATTAAACTTATACTTTAACATGACTTATTTACTCAACTTTGCTAACACTATTTTCATCCTCTAATAATACTAAAATTAAATCACAATTTGAAACACAAAAATAACCCCCTTTATACCAACCATTATCATTACATCTACCCTATCACTTCCTCATATACCTGTATTATCAATTTTAGGTGAGGAGTTTAGGTTACACTAGACCAAGAGCCTTCAAAGCTCTATACTTAACTACTGAGCTAAGAACTGTAAGACTATCTTACATCAACTCAATACAAATCAATTACTTTAATTAAGCTAAGCCCTTATCCAATCAATTCAAATCTCTAGACCGATGGGATTTTAACCCATAATAATTCAGTTAACAGCTAAATGCCTTATTCAACTGGCTTCAATCTACTTCTCCCGCCGTTAAGAAAAAAAGGCGGGAGAAGCCCCGGCAGAGTTGAAGCTGCTCCTTTGAATTTGCAATTCAATATGAAAGTTCACCTCAGGGCTTGGTAAAAAGAGGACTCAACCTCTGTCTTTAGATTTACAGTCTAATGCTTACTCAGCCATTTTACCACCTACCTATGTTCATCAATCGTTGATTGTTCTCAACTAATCATAAAGACATCGGAACACTTTACCTCCTATTTGGTAGCTGCACCGGAATAGTAGGAACAGCACTTAGCCTATTAGTTCGGACTGATCTAATTATATATATAATTTACGGTATAGTAAAAGACAACTTTTCTAAACTAAATTTTTTTGAATCATTTTTACTAAATGACACTGCTAAGCTATGAATTAAAAATGTTCCTTATTTCTTATATTTCAGAAATATCTAGAAGACTAGTTAAATCATGTTATGTTGCCCATTTTTTTTTAATGAAATTTCATTTTCATTTGCCAATGATTCCAAAATGAAATTTTGGGTCACATAACCCCCTAACTACCAACACTTCAGGCATATGACCAATATTTAAAAGGTAGATTCTGAGACATTCATTTTGGTGGAACCAGGCCCATCTGCTAGCCAGGATGTTACATGAATTGAATACGAGGTCACTGTACCACTGAGCTTCATCCTCAGCCCTTTTTGTTTTTTATTTTGAGACAGGTTCTTGCTAAGTTGCTGAGGCTGGCCTCAAATTTGCAATTCTCCTGCCTCAGCCTCACGGAATCCCTGGAAGTATAGCTGTTCACCACAACTAAAAAAAATAATAATAATTTTAAAGACAATATTTATAGAAGTGTGAGCAAGGTTAAGGCAACCAGCAAGATATAATAAATCCCCCACGGATTAATAACAAGAATACATTTCACTACAAAGTCTGAAAGGCATGGAGAGAGAACAGTTCTAGTAGAGGCTGCTGACACCTGGCTCTGCAAAAGAGGGGCCGTGTGTTAGTATGTTCTATGTTGCTAGAACAAAATACCTGAGGATGTGTACTTTAGAAAAGAAAAAGGATTGTTTTAGCTCATAGTGATATAGGTAGGGATGTTCAAGAGCATAGTACCATAGTCTGCTAGACTTCTAGGGAGGACCAGATGGAAGTTTCACCATGGCAGAAAGGAGAAGCAGGAGTGTACAGAAGAGCCTGTGTGGAAGCAAGACCAGAGTTGCCTTTAACCCACTTTTGCTGTAACCAGTCCTGTCACACCAGAGTGAGAACTCCCTCACGTGAGAAAAGCATTAATCCTTCTTAAAGGCCTCAACACCTCTCAATAGTGTTATACTGTTGACTAGGCCGCAGTATGAGTTTTGGAAGGGCAAAACTACATTTAAACCATAGTAGGTCATTTGCAATTTATGACCTCAAGAACAGAGCAACCACCAGAACTGTGGCACAACAGGGAGAGAACAAGAGGGGTGCACATCCCAACCTCTCTTCATCTCTCAATCTCCTGCTGATGCTGCTCATTACCAGAACTTAAAGAGAAGCTAGAGAAAATGGGATCATGGTGGAGTAAGCAGTTGAAGTCACTTTCCCAGTCCATAGCAAGGCAGAGAAAGCTAGAGTCAGGGGTAGATGGGGGTGTTTGCTGGTAAGTGGAAAATAACCAGAATACCAAGAAAAGAGTATCATTAGAATTAGTCGTTACTTTTTACCAATGCTACAGGAATCTGTCCTTACTTTTAAATTAATGAGCTCTCTTTAGTTCAGCTGGGGTTTTATAAAATTGGATAGAAATATATTATTTAGGAGGGGGAAATTTGAAATTAACTTATAAAAATTGTAAGTTCTTAACTGGCATGAAGTCTCAGAATTAGAAATGACATATAAACAAATTGTAGGGAAAAAATGGAAAGGGAAGGACATTTTCCCTACCTGAAATTTTGGGCCTCCAGTCATAGAGGTTCAGAAGAGACCTCAGAATGGATCACCCACTTCCTCTTGTAGTACTTAATGTGATCTGATGGTACTATACAACTAGAGTTAGAGAATTTTAGAGCTGTTGTCCGGTGCATAGTGATGAAATATCTTCTTACCTGGAAACACGGGCATGTTTAAGCTTAAGAGTTTCACATCAATGAAGTATTTCAGATACATTATACAAAAAAATTTCTGCTGGGTCTACCAGATAGCCTACTTAGAGAAAATGCAGGATTATCAGGATCTCTTTTCTTCCAGGAAAATAGTTACATTTGAGTATAAAAGTTTTTCTCTTGCTTATGTTTCTCTTTTAATATTTTTTTAAATCTACTGCTGGCTTTTATACTTTTAACTTTCTTATTTTTGAAAACATGATTATTATACTGTCTCGTTCCTCTACAGTTTAGATTATAGTGATCAATATTGGGGTGACTATATAAAGTTTTTTCTCAAGCCAAAGACACACTTTAAAGTAAAAATGATTGCTTAGTATTAAAATTCTATGATTTTTAAAATATTTATTAAGTGGAAAATAGTATTCAATTGGTGGAACTATAAAATAGTCCTATTTTTAAATTATTTCCAAACTCAAACTTCTAGCACACACAAAAAAACATGTCCGTAGACATTTAGAAATTTTTAAAAAATTTCTATTATTTATCTGAAAATCCAAAATGACAGCAGAATTATTGTTCTCAATTAAATTTATATTTTGTAATAAGTTTCTCAGCCCATCCTATATCTATTTAAGTGCCCCTCATTTTTGAGGACTTGTTTTTCTATTCCTTTTAATATTTTAGTTTCTTAGTATTTTATTATTTTTTAACTTTTTCATGAGATTGTCTGAGCACTTCAAAATGCATTTTGTGTTATAAATTTGCAATTGCTGAGTTCATGAAATAACTCTTCTATGTATAATAAAATTATTTTAATGTAAGTGTTGATGATAATACTTCATTCAAAATTAAAAGTCTGAGACAAATGCTCAACCAGGAGGGATGCTGGGGCAAAAGGTATGAACCAGGACTGTCCCAGGAAAATTGAGACATATTCACTGGAAGGTAAGTTATCAAATTGGTGATTACCTAAGATGACAAATGCACTGATTTGTTTTACTTATTTTATTTTTTATTTATTATTTTTAAATCTACATGACAGTACCTAATTATACAAACATGAAATATATCTTATTCTAATTGGGTGATTTGCTTTACTTTTGACCATGTCCATTTCAACTCATGTTACTCGAATTGAGTCACTTTGATTTTCTTTTATTGTGACTCTTCATTATTATTTTAATCGTGCAAATTTATGGAATATAATGTGATAATTTGATACATGTATACACTATATACAGAGTAGTTAAAATGTCCATCTCCTTAAACATTTTTAAAATTTTTGATTAACACATAATGATCATACATATGTCTGGGGTACCATGTGCTATTTATATACATGTATATACCGTGTAATGATCAAAACAGAGTAATTAATGTTTCCATCTTCTCATCATTACATTGTGTTTGGAGCCCCAAAGTTCCTCTCTTCCAGGTATTCATAAAACACATAATAGGTCTTTGTGAACTGTAGTCGCCCCAACTGAGCTGTTTAATACTAAAACCTCTGACTTCCATCTGTGTCTTGGTACATATTACCCAACTTCTATCTCCTCTTCCCTTCACCCAGCCTCTTATAATCACTGTTATATATCCCAATTGACTTTTCTTTAACATCCACATGAGAGAAAACACGATATTTGTCTTTCTGTGTCTGACTCATTTCACTTAACATAATGTCCCCTAGTTCATCCATTTTGCTACAAATGACAGGATACCATTTTTTATGACTGAATAATATTCCAAGGTTTGTGTGTCAGAAAATGTTATATATATATATATGTATGTATACATATATATTTATATGCATATATATAATTTTTGAAATGTTTATTAAGTGGCAAATAGTATTCCCTTAGTGAATTGAATAAATTCAATTTTAAATTAAAAGGCACCTAAATGATTCCATATCTTAGTTATTGTAAACAGTGCAACAATAAACATGAGCATTCAGGTGTCTCTTTGACATGCTGATACCATTTCCTCTATATGTACCCCCCAGAAATAAAATATCTGGGTCATATGGTGGTATTGTTTTTAGATTTTGAGGAACCTTCATACCATTCTCCATAATGGCTGTACCTAATCTACATTCCCACCACAGTGTATGGAAGTTCTCTGTTTTCTATATCCTAGCATTTGTTATTCTTTGTTGGTTCTTTTTTATAATAGTTATTCTAACTTGGGTGAGATGCTATCTCATTATGAATTTAACTTGTACTTCTGTGAAGTCTAATGAAGAGCAACATTTTTTCATCAATTTACTGGTCATTTGAATTTCTTCTTTTGAGATATATCTCTTCATATCCTTCAACCATTTTTAATTGGATTCTTCATTTTTTGTTTTTCCTATTGCATTTCTTAAGTTTTTAATATATTCTGAATAACAAACCTTTGCCAGATAAATAGTTTGCAAAGTTTTTTTCCCATTCTGTAGGCTGTCTCTTTACTCTATTGATTTTTTCCCTTCCTGTGCAGAGGTTCTAGATTTGGTATAATTCTAGTTGTTTATTTTTGTTTTTGTTTTTAAATTTTGGGGGTTTTATCAAAAAAAAAAAAAAAAAAGTTTCTTATGCCAGTGTCTTAAAGTTCCCTTACATTTACTTCTAATAGTTCCACAGTTTCAGGTCTTACGTTTAAGTCTTTGATTCATTTTGAGATTATTTTTGTTCTTTGTTGACTATCATAATGGTTTATCATTAGTGTTTGATCAGGTGTATGTGAAAAAATGGAACAAATCATCACAGCATGCCAATTTGGGCAAAAAAATCCCCCAAGTTTGGTGTCTGTATGTTTTGTATCCTTACACAAATGAACCTCTTTGACCTTGTCTATTGGGAACTGAGAGCTCAGTCAGTACACAGACCTCCAGGTTACATGTCCTCTAAATTTCTTTGTCTGTTTTTCTATTCAGTAGTAATTTGTGATTTGAAATTCCATATTAACTTTTTTAGAATATGAAATTTTTTAAGTCACAGAATATATGACTTTAAAATCAATTAACGAAATATAATATTTTCTACTCATTTGTCATTTAACCAGAATCCAAAGTTTTGTGATAGATTTTGGAAGACAAAGCATATGCTACAGATTATTAGATTCTTTGAATCTGGACTCAAGTTAAATCACTGGTATTTAGGAAAAACACACTCAATTCTTCTAACTTCTACAAATATTTTCTTCAGATCCTAGGAATTTATACTTAGTTTACTGTGTTTATATTCATCCTAACTTTTTTTCCAGTCTCCTTTTCCATTCCTAACATTTTTCATACCACCTGCCTAAGAACACAGACGTTAGTGATTTATTTAACAAATCCACCCAATTGCTCCTATGGAACAAATAACCATGAAGACCAAAGAAAATGAAAACAGAGAGGAAAAGAGAGTTCTTCCTTTAGATCACTTTCAGACCTAGTGTCTAATTTTTATTGGTTTTATTGCCTCATATTCAAGTCTGATTTTGACTCTGGACACACAAATCAGTGGACATTTCTATGATTAGTGTAATGGAGAGAGCCAGTACATTATCAGGTCTTTTGGTGTTACCCTACCAAATGCAGGCTGACAATAAAGGAGGACGGATATGGGGATAGCATGAAGAAACAGAAAAGACAATATTAAAAAGGGAAGATAAAGAGAAATTGATAATTTTACAAAAAAAAAGTTAGAGGCATTTTATAGAATTTCAGTAACAACTTTCAAGTGAGAAGAAAATTTAGATATACTGGAAAATACAAATAGAAATTTTTTCCTTCTTTTTTATTTACTAAAATCTCATCAGAATCATTCCCTGAATCTATACAACTTTGGGTTTCCTAAAGTTTCAGTGGCAAGTGCTCTTCAATGTCTTAACAACCAAAATAGGCATGAGGCTCAGTTTCCTTGTATTTCTAACCATGGTAAAAAATGTTAGCATAAAAAGTACTAGATCTGGAACATAAAAAGTCATATGAGGAAGATTTGGTTTCTGTTGATCTCACAGCCCTTTAGCTTGGTCAGTACTTAGACCCACTATCACTTGCCTCCCAGTACAGTGGGAATATAGATATTTCAGTCCTTCTGAGAGTAAGATGCCAAATTTATAAACATCAACTAAATTTCTAGCAGAGAAGAGCAGAGTGACACCAAAAGATAAAGATGAGAAGTTTCCAAAGATAAAGTTAACTACCTTCCAAATGTTGCATAAAGACCCAGATGAGTTCTAAGAGTTTTCTGGTGGAATTTCCAGGTTCCTTTAAATATATAATCATGTCATCAGCGAACAGGGATAGTTTGAGTTCTTCTTTTCCAATTTATATCCCTTTAATTTCTTTGGTTTGTCTAATTGCTCTGGCTAGAGTCTCAAGAACGATGTTGAATAGAAGTGGTGAAAGAGGGCATCCCTGCCTTGTTCCAGTTTTTAGGGGGAATGCTTTCAGTTTTTCACCATTTAGAATGATATTAGCCATGGGCTTAGCATAAATGGCCTTTACAATGTTAAGGAATGTTCCCACTATCCCTATTTTTTCTAGTGTTTTGAGCATGAAGGGGTGCTGTATTTTATCAAATGCTTTTTCTGCATCTATTGAAATAATCATGTGATTCTTGACTTTAAGTCTATTAATATGGTGAATTACGTTTATTGATTTCCTGATGTTGAACCAACCTTGCATCCCTGGGATGAAACCCACTTGATCATGGTGCACAATCTTTTTAATATGTTTTTGTATGCGATTTGCTAAAATTTTGTTGAGAATTTTTGCATCGATGTTCATTAAGGATATTGGTCTGAAATTTTCTTTCCTTGATGAGTCTCTGTCTGGTTTAGGTATCAGTGTGATATTGGCTTCATAGAATGAGTTTGGGAGGGTTCCCTCCTCTTCTATTTTATGGAATACTTTGAGAAGTATTGGAATGAGCTCTTCTTTAAAGGTTTTGTAGAACTCAGCTGAGAACCCATCTGGTCCTGGACTTTTCTTTGTTGGTAGGCTTTTGATGACTTCTTCTATTTCAGTACTTGAAATTGGTCTATTTAAATTGTTTATGTCCTCCTCGTTCAGTTTAGGCAATTCATATGTCTCTAGAAACCTGTTGATGTCTTCGAAATTTTCTATTTTGTTGGAGTATAGATTTTCAAAATAGCTTCTAATTATGTTTTGTATTTCAATCCTGTCTGTTGTGATATTTCCTTGTTCATTC
The DNA here is from genome assembly GCF_902686455.1 of Sciurus vulgaris. NCBI lineage: Eukaryota > Metazoa > Chordata > Mammalia > Rodentia > Sciuridae > Sciurus > Sciurus vulgaris. Next base: position 143,860,710 of record NC_136466.1, read on the forward strand.
CGAATTTTAGTGATTTGAGTTTTCTCTCGTCTTCTCTTTGTTAGTGTGGCTAAAGGTTTATCAATTTTGTTTATTTTTTCGAAGAACCAACTATTTATTTTGTCAATTTTTTGTATTGTTTCTTTTGTTTCAAAACTCTTAGAACTCATAAGTGAATTCAGTAAAGTAGCAGGTTACAAGATCAATGCCCATAAATCCAACGCATTTTTATACATAAGTGATGAATCTTCAGAAAGAGAAATTAGGAAAACTACCCCATTCACAATAGCCTCGAAAAAAATAAAATACTTGGGAATCAATCTCACAAAAGAGGTGAAAGACCTCTACAATGAGAACTATACAACACTAAAGAAAGAAATTAAAGAACACCTTAGAAGATGGAAAGATCTTCCATGTTCTTGGATAGGAAGAATTAATATTGTCAAAATGGCCATACTACCTAAAGTGCTATACAAATGCAATGCAATTCCAATTAAAATCCCAATGACGAACCTTACAGAAATAGAGCAAGCAATTATGAAATTCATCTGGAAGAATAAGAAACCCAGAATAGCTAAAGCAATCCTTAGCAGGAAGAGTGAAACAGGGGGTATTGCAATACCAGATCTTCAACTCTACTACAAAGCAATAGTAACAAAAACGGCATGGTGTTGGTACCAAAATAGAAAGGTAGATCAATGGTACAGAATAGAGGACACGGACACAAACCCAAATAAATACAATTTTCTCATACTAGACAAAGGGGCCAAAAATATGCAATGGAGAAAAGATAGCCTCTTCAACAAATGGTGCTGGGAGAATTGGAAATCCATATGCAACAGAATGAAACTAAACCCATATCTCTCACCATGCACGAAACTAAACTCAAAATGGATTAAGGACCTCGGAATCAGACCAGAGACCCTGCAGATTATAGAAGAAAACGTAGGTCCAAATCTTCACCTTGTTGGTGTAGGATCAGACTTCCTTAACAGGACTCCCATAGCACAAGAAATAAAATCTAGAATCAACCACTGGGATAGATTCAAACTAAAAAGCTTTCTCTCAGCAAAGGAAACTATCAGCAATGCGAAGAGAGAGCCTACAGAGTGGGAGAATATCTTTGCCAATCATACTTCAGATAGAGCACTAATCTCCAGAATCTATAAAGAACTCAAAAAACTCTACTCCCAGAATTCAAATAATCCAGTCGACAAATGGGCTAAGGAAATGAATAGACACTTCACAGAAGAAGATCTACAAGCAATCAACAAACATATGAAAAAATGCTCAACATCTCTAGTAATAAGAAAAATGCAAATCAAAACCACCCTAAGATTCCAACTCACCCCAATTAGAATGGCGATTATCAAGAATATGAGCAACAACAGGTGTTGGCGAGGATGTGGGGAGAAAGGTACACTCATACATTGCTGGTGGGGCTGCAAATTAGTGCAGCCACTCTGGAAAGCAGTGTGGAGATTCCTTAGAAAACTTGGAATGGACCCTCCATTTGACCCAGCTATCCCACTCCTTGGCCTATACCCAAAGGACTTAAAATCAGCATACTACAGAGATACAGCCACATCAATGTTCATAGCTGCTCAATTCACAATAGCCAGACTGTGGAACCAACCTAGATGCCCTTCAATTGATGAGTGGATAAAGAAACTGTGGTATATATATACAATGGAATATTACTCAGCCATAAAGAATGATAAAATTATGGCATTTGCAAGCAAATGGATGAAATTGGAGAATATCATGCTAAGTGAGATAAGCCAATCTCAAAAAGCCAAAGGACGAATGATATCGCTAATAAGTGGAGGATGACACATAATGGGGGGGAGGGAAGGGTTAGTGTTAGGGTTAGAGTTAGGGTTAGGGAGGGGGGCAAGTATGGAGGAAGGAACTACTGTATAGAGGGTAAAGAGGGGTGGGAGGGGTGGGGGAAGGGAAAAAAATAACAGAATGAATCAAACAACATTACTGTATGTAAATTTATGATTACACAAATGGAATGCCTCTACGCCATGTACAAACAGAGAAACAACATGTATCCCATTTGTTTACAATAAAAAAAAAAAAAAGATTAAAAAAAAAAAAAAGACCCAGATGATTGGGCTTAGATGGTGGGCTGCTTACCACAGTATTAAATCACATTGAGAAAATAGATCCTCCAGTGAATAGCTTGAACTATTTTAGTTGTATGTGATTGTGATTAACTTAGATTTTTCAAACTTTCAGTTTTTGATGTAACTGTTTCTATCATGAAGAGATTTTTAACATGCCAATTTTTGGTACCAAAGTTTGAGTTACTACTCCAAGATAGAATTCTTGGTATTGCTTATAATATTATTGTATTTTAATAATACAATATGTTTTCTCATTCATATAATAGATTTTAATTTTGTAATATATAAACATATAATAGATTTTAATTTTATAATATATACGTATGATTTTAATTTTTGATATAAATGTCTTTAATAATTTTGAATTTATCTTTTATAGAAATATAGATGAGGAATAGCTCATCCTTATTCCCTTTGCTTTCTCGCTCACTCTCTCTCTCTCTCTTTTTCTCTCTTTGTCTCTCTCTCTCTCTCTCTTCCCTTAATTTGTTGCTTTTCTGCTAAAATGAATGGAATTCTAAAAATTTCCATCTTTCAAAGTAGCACAAGTTATATGGCAGACACTTCCCTTTCTTAAATTGCCAGAACATTTTCATTTTTTAAATGTACAAAGATAAAAATAAAAGCATGTAGGAAAATATTACAGGCCACCTAATCAGGAACATTATGATCTACTCAAAAAAAATTTTATATTCTTTAGAATGGATTCTGTTATCCTCTCATCTGCTTCACACTTTAATAGGAACTTTTTTATCTAAATTTAGTGCCTTACTGATTGTGCCGTTTCCCCCAAAATGTTTTCCCCCAAATATCATCCTATTGTTGATTTCTAACTTAATTCTGTTATTCTCAGATATTCTCCATGATTTTTATCTTTTAAAACTTGTTAAGATTTGTTTTATGGTTTCAAATAGTGGCCACGTGAACTTGATATAATTGTGCTGCTTGACAGAGTTCTGTAAGTATGAATAGGCCTGCTTGATATTGTTGTTCATATCATTATAAACTTGCTATTTCACATCTGTGTGTATGAATCATTTCTGGAAGGAAAGTAAACATATCAAACTAAAATTATGGATATGTCCATTTCTCCTTTCAGGTGTTTCAGTTCTTGCCTCAAATCTTTTCAAGTTCTGTTATAGAATACATACCAACTTAGGATTTTTACTTTTTCTTGTCCTGTTTTGAGTTGACTCATTTATCATTATGCAATATCCCTTTTTATCCCTGCTAATACTCCTTGATTTAAATGTATTTCATCTAATATTAATGTAACAACCTTAGCTCCTTTAGGTCTGGCTGCTCATCCCAACTATTTTTACATACTTTTACTTTACTCTATCTGTGACCTCATTTTGAAAGATTATGTGCAGACAGATATGGTGAAATCTTGCAACTTTATTTATTCTGACAACCTCTGCCTTTGACTCCAAATATTTGGAGCCCTTCATTTTGGTGTATTTATCCATGTAGTTGGGTTTAAAACCGCCATCTTTAAAAATTTTTTTACCATTTTTCATCTTTTCTTGCCTTTTCTTAAAAGAAGTATTTTATAACCTCCCATGTTATCTCCACTCCTGGTTTCTTAGGCCTTATTGGTTCATTTTTAGTGGTTTCTGTAGGTTTTTACAATATGATTTTCATTAACGTGTCATGCTCTACCTTCAATTAATGTTATATCAGATTATTTATAACCAAAGTGTACCTCCCTTTCTCCATCCTTGCCGATACTGTCTTTGCTTCTGTGTTGCACTCCTCACAATATGTTATTAGCTACACTTGAAATAATTATTTTTAAAGACATTTTAAATGCTAAATATGTCTTCCATTTATCCACATTTTTATTATTTCTGGCATTTTTCATTTTTTTCCATTTGATATCATTTTCCTTTCAACTGAAAATGTCTTAATATTTCATTGTCAGGGTCTTAATATGTAAGACCTCTGAAATATGTAAGACCTCTGACAATGAATTTGTTGAAATAACTTTTTTCTTGAAGCTTGAAAAAGTGCTTATTTTTCTTTTATTTTAGAAGAATTTTTTGCTTAGACATAGACTTCCATGTTGATAGTTTCAATGTTTGTTTTGTTAAAGTTTTTCATGTTCTTTTGACTTGCATAATTGAGACAAGCAGTCTGCGGATCCTTATCTTTGTTCTCTATTTTTTTTATGTCTATTTCTTTGTTTGCTTTTGAATTTTTTGTTTTACCTCTTGTCTTAGCAATTTGCTTTGATATGTTTTCTTTTGTATTTATACTACTTGGGACTTATTGAGATTCCAAGATCTGTAAGTGTATAGTTCTCATCAAAAGTGATAAATTTGGAGTTGTCATTTCTTTAAATATTTTCTTCAGTTCATTTTCCCCTCCTTTTGTGATTCTTATTACAACTTTTATAGACTTTTCATATTATTCCATAAAACACTTATGCTATGTTTACTTTATTTTTATATTTTAGTCTTTTTCTCTCCTTGATGTCTAAATTTTCCCCATTTACCTCATTGTGAATCAAGTTAAACAATTTTCCAAATGATTACAAATCTTTTGTTACAGGTTCTTGGCTTATATTCTTTGTTCATTATATAATTACATTGCCTATCTTTCTTTATGTATTTAATAAAGTAGTCATTGATTTTGTATATACAGATATATAAATATATATAATATAAAAATATATAAATATATTTAATATACATAGCAAATATATTCTATTTGTTGTTTCTCTCTTTATTTCACTTGTGAAGTCCACAGCTTATTTTACAAGCAGTCCACAGACTGCTTGTCAGGATTATATAAGTCAAAAGAACATGAAAAATTTTTAAGTGAAAAAATAAATACATGCACATTTCTATACAGTTTACTGTCTTTTTCATGTATTCAAATGTATTATTACTTTCCTAACAAATTCTAAGTTCTTATCCTATCAAGAAAGGCCTTCCTTACTGCAAAAATGAAAGTCTCCATTTTCTTTTTTATGTTTATTTTTATTTTGAAGCTTAAAGTTTTAGTTTATCTAGAATTTATTTTTCACATAGATGACAAGTTGTTCTGATACCATTACTGACTAATCCATCTTTCTACTCACTAATTATATTCACCAACTATATTAAGATTAGGTTTACTTGTGAGTTAAATTTAAAAAAAGTAAAGGTGACTTCAGAAAAAATCTTATTTCTCTCTCACCATGCAGCCTTGTAAGCTAGGTCTTGTATAGTGACTCTGCCCCTTTCAGTCCTCAAAACACAGGCTGGCTCACTGCTCTATCACTACTAAAATATGATACTTTTTGGTTCAAAGTAAATGTGGACAAAATGTGATGGTATTTAGTCCAAGTTGGTTTCATTTGTATGCCAACCAACAGGCTAAAAGATGGGTTGAAAAAGCAGATACGTAAAGTGTGTAGAGATGAATTATCTTCTAAGGAAGATCCCCAAAAATTGCCACATATTTGACTAATACTTTAAATTCTATTAGCCAAAATTTAGCTTCGTCATGTGACTATGCATAGTTGCAAAAATTGATGGGAATATTATTCCTTCACTGAGCATGCATGTTCCCACCTAAAAGTTATGAAACTATGGAAGAAGGCAACAGTGACTATTATGGGAAAACTGGTAGTCTCTGCCATACTGTCTGTGTGATATGAATCTCAATGGCCTGTATTTCTAGAGTCTTGCATTTATTCACCTCACACAGTCTTTTCTTTGCCAGTGGTATTCCCTTTTAATTAATGTGGACTTCCTATGTCTTTAAATCAGGTAAAATTAAACTTATTGCCTCTTTTTTTCTAAAGTTTTTAGATGTGTGTTGGTTTTCCTACCTGTTCATCCTGATCAACTGAACAATTGATAATATAATGAAATGTTTTTCATATAAAACTTCTATTTAAAAATACTTATTGATTTGAAACACCCATCTTAATAAACTTCCTTACAGATACCTGAATCACAGCAGAGCCCCCAAGATATCTGAAACAGAAAGAAACACCTGTATAACAATCTTGGATTTCAATAGGGAAAAGCAATCTGAAAGTGATCAGATTGGAAGTATTTATGTTCATGTGATATAAATCTTTCTTCTGCATGTTTTCTATTGTTAGCAGTCTTCTGAACATACAAATTCTTGATGAGACTTGGAGAAACTAAAGAGGAGCCCAGTATCAAATGAGATCAATGTACTATTGGGGGAAAATGGTATTAGTCAAATATTGATGCCCCAAAACAAAGGGGTTGTGGGATGTTGATTCCAGGAATTTATAGAAGTATTTTAAAGGGCTTAAGATTTTGTTTAGATTATGGAATTAAAGGGTTGAGGCAATCGTAAGCATAGCTAAATGTTTAAGAACTGACGTTTAGTTTTCAAATCATTTTGTCAAATATTCCTTTTTCCCCCATCCTCATACCAAGTTCAAAACATAAATCTCAAGTTGTTTAGTAGCATTTTACTTGACATTATATTGAATTTATAGATTAATTTATATAAATTGACATCTTTACAATATTAAGACTCCTTTCTTAAACAAAGCATGTATTTTTATTAATTGGATAAAGAAGCATTTTAAAGTTTCCTTCTTATAGAAAAAGTTTCATACTGGAGAACCAGGGAACAGAGGGATAGGATAAGACTAGGATTAGGATCCCAAATCACCTTCAGTGGCATACTCCAGATGGCCTTAGGACTTCTCATAGGGCCCCACCTCCTAAAGGTCTCATCACCTCCCCACAAGGACACTCTGAAGATCAAACCTTTAACATATGACCTCTGGGTGCACTCATGTAAACTAAAGCCCTGCCCATACATACCTGCCATGATCTTCAGGTTCCTTCCCAATGAGTTCTTGACTTTTAACAAAAGAGACTGTGATTCAGCTTGTTCTATAAATTAGTTTCATGTGCACTTAGACTTTGGATTTGGTTTTCAAAAATCTACAATTTTCTTTGAGAGTAATCATAGAAATGGTACGTTAAGCTGGGAGTTTAAAACCCTGCTTTCATAATTTTTCCCCAAAATTCTCCCAAACAATTAAAAACAACCAAACACCTCTGTTATACTACTTCTTTTCACTAAAATTTTCTTAGCAGAAAATAGTTTGTCACTTAGAGCCTTGCTTTCTGTAGCTTTCAGGTGATAATTTGGGTAACTTTTGCCACTGTATGCAAGCTAACCATGTTGCTTATACCACTGAAAACAGACTCATTAATACCTTTAAATCTGATCAGATCAAGGAACCAAGAAAATCCAAAATCAATTTAGGAATTCCCATTTCACATTGTGCTCCTTGGACACTGCCATCAGTAGTAAAAACCTTTTTAAATTAAACCATTTCATTTTAAATTAACAAACAAAAATTATATATACTTAGTGTATACAACATGTTGTTCTGAAATATGAATACATTGTGACATGGCTAAACTGAGTTGGTTCACATATGCAATACTTCACATAATTAACATTTTTTGTATCTGTACTAAGTTCTGCATCATTCAAGTGTCAATCAGAGAAGCAGAATCACTAGAATGGGAGTGAAGTAAGAGAGGTAATTTCTTTTGAAGCTTCTTCATGGGGGCTTGTGGTGTGGGGAAGAAGTATTCTGTACTGTGATCTTAGGTTCAAGTCTGTCTTTTTGTAGGCCTGTGTCCCTAGACTGGTACCCCCATAAGTGTTTCTTAGCTCTTCCCTCCCCTAGGTGAATACCTAGAGCGGTCCAAGGTTGGGTAATTGCTCTTCTCTCCAGTGGACTGTAGCTCTGGTAGTCTTTTTATCTCTGAAGAATATGGCCTTTGTAATGAAGAATATTCTGGGTGTTTCAAAGTGGTTACTCTTCCTTTCTGTCTGCCAGAAACAGGAGGGAATTTTTCTTACCTCTTTACTGTGAGAAGCTGGTTGGGTTCTTGGAGGTTAAAACCTTGCAAGGGTAGGAACTCCCTAAAACTGACTCCCAGGGATTTCTCACTCGCGTGCTAGACCACACTCAGTCTCTAGCGGTTGTCAAATTTGCCACTTAAATGTCCCTACTAGTTTATGGCTTTAGCCATATCTGCTCTAGGTAAATGGATATCAGCTAATTCTCTGTATTTGCCTGTCTCTCCAGATTAGATCATAAGATGACTGTTTGCCCTGAGACCTCTTTCTCTTTACATAAAGAACAATCATTTCTCTGCATTTCATTCAATGTTTTTCTTATTGTCAAACAGGCCTGACAGTCAGATGTGATCGAGTGTGCCTGTATCCCAGATCTTTGGGAGGCTGAGGCAGGAGGATTGGGAGTTGAGTTTGATTCCAGCCTAGATAGCATACTGAGACAAATCTAAAACAAACAAACAAACAGAAAAAAAAGATAGGAATATCAACTTCCAAGTTCTTTAAACTGTTGAAATTAATTGAAACCAGAGGGGTTTTTTTTTTTTCAGTTCTTTAAATCTGATATTTCCAATAGAATATTTCTCATTACTGAGAATATTTCTCACTTTCTATCAAATTAGGATAAAATAAGAACACTGAGCTTGCAATTTGGACATTCGGTTCTTTCATTTTATCTTTGAATGTGTTTCCCCTCCATCATTTCAGTATACTAACTTGGGGACACCAATTTATCTATTTTCACTGTAGCCTCTCTTGACCTTCTTTTATCTTTGGTCCATTTTAGGCATTCTGTAGCATTTCATTGAGCTCATCATCAACTTTTTCTTCTGTTGAACACAATTTTTAATTGCTATTAATAAAAAATTAGTTGATCCTATGGTACCTTTATTTTTTGGTCCTGTTAATTCTTCGCCACATTTTTATGTTATTTTTCTGTTGTTTGGATTTCTTCTTTCAAATTTTTTGACTTCTCTTTAATTTTATTTAACTCATCAACATTTTAAAATTGTTTCTGTAGATTACAAAATATATTGCTTACATTTCATCTACCTCTTCTTTTTATTTTTTAAATTTTGTTTTATTTTTGCTGTATTGTTTCACTGTAGTTGTTCTGACTTTTCCACTCCTCCTTTTTTCCCAAACATAAGGGTAGATTATCCTGTCCTAAATTTCTACTTCACCTAATCTGTTTTGTGTAGCCCCCTCAATTTCTGGCTGGATTCTATATTTGAATCTCTAACGGCTAGAGGTATACATGAATTCTATTCAAGAATTTTGTCTTTAGTCTCCTTCTTCGTATGTTTATTAAATCTATTTTACAAGATTTTACTCTATTTGGGTGGTAGCTCCAGATTCATGCGTGTGTTGGATTGTTCCCCCATTCCAGAGTGAATCCACCGGTTTAGCTCCACTAAGTCTCTGGACATAGGAAAACGACCATTACTGAACACACCATTCCTCAGTCATTGCTCCTTTCCTTCCCACTGTGGTTATGTTGGAGAAACACTCAAAGTTTAGAAGTTCTCCCCACAATCAATGTGATGCTTTTTAGCTTCTGTGGAAAAGTATCCAGTGGTTTGGGAAGTGGTATTTTCCTTTTATTCTCATCTTCTATTCTGCCAAAGTTTTATTTATTATAGACAATTAATTCTGAATAATTCTTCCTGAGGTATTTCTCTCATGTTCCTGTAAGCCAAGAAAAAGCAAAATCAGGACTATTTTTAATTCTTCTAGTTTCTCATTCACCCAGTCTTCAGTCCTCTAAGGTGGCTCATCATGAGACTTTCCAGGATTTTTGTCCACTCCCTTTCCTCCCCATGGTATAGCGTATAACTTCTGCTTATTCACTTGTCTCTGTGAGTGTGTGTGTGTGTGTAAGTGTGTGTGTGTGTGTGTGTGTGTGTGTGTGTGTGTTTGGGAGGAAGAGATGAAGAAAAATCTTGCATGATTATTAAAATCTTCATTGTCTAAAGATACTTTTTAAAATTTAGGATTCATGGTTCTATCCTGTTTCTTATATGAGTATTATTTCTATATCTATTTTTTGTTCATTTTACTTCTATTTTCATTAGTTTAGGTTCAGGGAGGGAGTTTCTATAATCAAACATTTATTTTGTCTTGTTTCCTCATTCTTCTAATGAAATTCAAAACCTGATGGTAATCAATTATTTTTTTAGAGGAAAACTGCTGTGAATACAACCATAATGAACACACATCTTCATGTGAGCTATCTTTCAGTGCAGACACCTGAGTAATTGGGGGGGAAAAATGATTCATTGAAATCCACTCATGTATAGAAATACTTAATAGATTTTAGGCATTACTATCAATTTCTTCTGTTACTAAATTTGCTACTGGTTTCAGCATTTGTACTGAACTCATTACAAGGACAAGGATCATGCTAAGTGAAGTAAGTCACTCCCCAAAAAACAAAGACCAAATGTTCACTCCAATATGCAGATGCTAACACCCAATAAGATGGGGAGGAGGAAAAGAAGTTCAGTGGAGTAGACAAAGAGGAATGAAGGGAAGGTACAGGAAATGGAAATAGAAAAGACAGTAGAATGAATCACACATAACTTTCCTATGTTCACATACAAATACATGACCAGTGAAATTCCAGATCATGTACCACCACAAGAATGGGATCTTAATTTGAATAAGTTATACTTTATGTATGTATGATATGTTAAAAATACACAATACTGTCATGTAATCTAAAAAGAACAAATTTTTTAAAAAAAGGAGAGTTAAAGTCTGAGCCTCTTAATCCTTTGTTTCCAGGATTACCGGTTTCTTTAAGGTCTTTACAGCCATTCATACACTGCTTAGTAAAATCTGTTTCCAAATTACTTTTTCACTCTGAAGAATAACTGATGAGGAATCTCACCCCAGGGAAGTCCTTAAGTTAAAGAGTTAGATTGTGAAATGTGGAATTTTAAGTATCTGCAAGTTTATAAGAAAGAATTTCTTTTATTTTAGAACCTCTTGGGCCCTGAAATTGCATTGCTTGGCTAATGCTTATTCTATTCTTTGCAGAAGTAGAATCCTCAATGGATTTTTCCATTCCCCTGAAATAAGACAAAGTGTTGTATACTTATTCAGCAAATATTAGCTCTTGTAGGCTTATCAATATTTGTTTAAAATATAGGGGGTAAAAGTCACAAATGCTTTTCAACAACTTTATCATTTTACTGATTTTCACCTCCAGATTATTTAAGTTTTTATATACCTTGCTACTTTTGAAGGTCCTGTACATCAAAATCTTAAAAATTATGGTGGATAATATAGCCAGGGACTTTCTATAACAGAACATTTTTCAGGACTACATAAAACATACAGAACTCTCTCAGAGCTCAACTTCTTTAGACCTTTTCTCATTTTCTCATAGTTCTTGAGTTCTAGACTTGGACTCAGATTTCACCAGTGCTTTCAGGTATACTTAGTTCTTAAACTCTGGCCCTGAGTGGTTTCAGATAATCTGACGATGTTTTCATGAAAAAGGACTCTTTGTGGTTCTCTCATTTTCCAAGGAGGTCTCTAGAATCCATTAAATTTGTTTCTAAAGAAAGAGCTCAAACAGTACTAGAATTCAGACTTGAAGCCCCTTGTTGCTAGCCCAGTGTGGGTACTAGCTTAGCTTGCAGTTCTAGCTAGGAAGCATCTGTGCATTCCTGTAACAAGTATGGTGAAGTACAGAAAGACAAAAAAAAAAAAAAAAAAAGACTTTTCATGCAATAAAATTTTAGCAATTTTTCATGCCTTGTCATGGTTCTGTAGGTGTGCCAGGTTCATGAATCTTTCCTTCTGCAGTGGGGACAGGGGTGCAAGCAGGGGAAGACAGAACTAGCATGATTGAAAGTACTATGGGACAAAATAATATAGGAAAATGTGTGGGGACTGCTAGGGTGGGGGAGGTTTGCATTTTAACATAAAGAAGTTAGGGAAGGGAAGGCCTCATTGAGAAGGGGGCATTTGAGCAAAAATTTGAAGATTTAGGACAGAGCCATGCAGACACTTGGGGAAGAATGTACCAGGCAGAGCAAATAGCAAGTGCGAACTCTTTTTAGAAGAAAGAATGTCTCTGGTTTGCTTTAAGCACAAAAAGCAGTTTAGTGTTAGTGGAAAGGATAAGAGAAAGGGAGATAACAGGGATGATGCCAGAGAGCGAAGGGGATGGATGGGCATATCTTGTAGGGTCTTCCAGGCCAAGAATCTAACTTTCGCTGGTTTGAGGGAAATGGGAGTTTCTTAGACATTCTAAAGAGAAGTTCAACATGATCTAACTTGGGTGTTTTCAAAATATTACTTTCATTTTGGTGTTGAGATTAAATAGTAAGATAGTGAGGGCAGAAGCAGCCTTATCTAGCATAACATTCCTGGCAAGTGACAATTGTGGCTACATAGCACTGAAAATAGACAGTTGTAGAATTCTGAACATACGTTGAAAGAGGACCAAAAAGATTTGCTGAAGGAGGATGCTGTCAGGGGTTAGGGATAGCTCTAAGGGTTTTGCCCACCAACTGGTAAAAAAGGGTTAAGAACTGAGATGGGAAAGGTTGGGGGAAGAACAAATTCTGGGGAATGATCAGGAGCTCAGTTAGGAGAAACCTAGTAGGAAACTACAATGCAAGACTGAAATTCAGGATGAGAGATAACACTGTGGAAGTCATCCATGCATAAATGGAATTTCCAGAGCAGAGGCCCAGCCCTTGACCAAGGAAAGGTACTTGCAGGAGAGCAGAGGGGAGAGAAAAAGCAAGGTTGGGATTTGTTTTCTCCCTGCTCGGGTCGGGCAGCCCATTGCTACCTGTGTTCTGGTCACTGCTCACTAGACTGAAGGAGTGACAACAGCTTCTCACTGTTACCAGGCCAGGCTCCTTGATCATATCTCACTGGCTCTCTTGACCTTGTCCTCTCCATTTAGCGCTCTTCAGTTACTGCTTCAGGGTGTGCCACCTATCTCCTGCCAGGACCCTAAGGACTTACAAAATAGCAGATCTGGTAAAAACAGTTGGAAGGTAGTATCACTTGAATCCTGAGGCCAAATCTACTGTCAGTTACTGATTATCATTTACATAATTGATACTCATCAAAATTTCTATATAGTTATTGATATTATTTTATTACAATTGAATTTGCTTTATTTTATTCTTAGAACAAATGGATTAGAAACATATTGAGGGAGAAGCAGTTTGAACTTATCCTATGACCTTGGAAAGAAAAGTCAGGTCACTTTCCTGAACTTCTGTTTCTGGGTGAGTTAAGAGAACAGGGTCATACTGCCTCAAATAATCAATAAGAAGTTTTTGTTGTTGGTTTTATATTCTTTTTTACAGTGCTTGAAATAAAACTAAGGCTAGGCAAGTTCACCAGGGAGATTCATCCCCAACCCTAAATAATGAGTATTTAAATACAAGTCAATATCTTTCTCGAGACCCTTGAATAAAGTTGTGAGAAGAGTGTAAAGGCCAATTGTCTATTTTCACATTATTCTACAGGCACAAACTGGTACCAAAACCCCACAAATGCTAGATAGGATGGGGAAAGTTGTCAATACCTGCAGTGCCAAAATGCTTGTCATTTTCAGCCGTTTTCAGGAATTTTTTTTTCTATTAGAATAGATTCTTTTGGTTGAAATCACATGACTGAAGGCAGAAAAGAATCTGAAGACTTTGGACTGACAGCCTAACACTGACAGTTACCAGCGTGTTTCCCCTAGGTCTCCTCGCTGAAAGCTACCTCTAGGAATGGTACACAGTCACGCAGCCCCAGAATCTGGCAGCTAAGCACCTCTGGATCCCCGGCCGTTAGCACCCGGGGGATAATTCTTAAATCTACAAACTGTCTCGTGCAGCATTTTTTTCCCTCCTCCACAAATAATATCCCATGACTGAGTGCTGTGCCGGGAGAACCTGGGGGAATGCTAGAAGGAAACGCAGCTGAGAGCCACTGTGGTTTGACAGCTCTCCAGCTACTTTGAAAATATTTTGGCAAAAACAAGATTTTAAGTAAAACTGTTTCCTTTGGTAACATACCCAAAACTGCAGGTTTTACATTTTCAGAACTATGATTTTGGCCAAAGGGAGAAACAAAAAAAAAAAAAAAAGAAAAAAAGAAAAGAAAAGAAAAAAAGAAAAGAAAAAGAAAAAGAAAAAGAAAGAAAGAAAAAAGAAAAAGGTGAAAAGTTTTGAGAGGGGAAAACAGACCATGGAAACATATGGATGCATGTTTAACATTCTCTTGTCCTTCTTTTCTCTCCTAAGGAATTTACCCCTGTCAAAACACAGTGTTCTCTTGTGCCTCAAGGTGACCTGAGAGGACTCTCTGGGGATGACCAAGCTAGGGTCTGTGTTATTGCTTCTTATAGGATGACTGATAGCAACAGGGAGGGTCACAGCACATGGGTGCTTTACCTCAGGCCCCACCACACAACAGGGAAAGAAATGGACAGCATTCGTCGCAACCTTCGTTGTCCTTTGAGAATCGCTTATCTTTTCTTGCTTCATTTTCTTCCCAATTGCAGCCATGCATGAAATCCCTCAGTTCTTGAAAATACCAGGTTCTCCCCTGTCCCTGACCTTTTTCTACTGAGAACGCTCTGTCTCCTGCACCCACCACTCTTCTTCAGGGAAGCCTCCCTATATCCTCCAGATGGTGTGAGCTTACGTTTTGCTTATTCCACAATGCTCCCAGTTCTACAGGAGCTTGTCCACGTCACACCCAGGGTCCAGCATACTGTGGGTATTCAATTAAGAAGTATCAGTCAGCTGTCTAGTTGAACCTGCCTTCCTTACCTTCCATTCCTTGTTCCTAATAATATATTTTCCTTTTGTGTTTCTCTCTCTCTCTCTCTCTCTCTCTCTCCCTCTCTCTCTCTCTCTTTCTCTTTGTGTCTTCTTATCATCATCATCTTTTCTCCTTTCTCCATATTTAAAATCTCTACCTAAAGCCAGGGTTTGTAGCTAACATACTCCAAACCTGTACAAGAAGGTGCTTCAGGATTAACACCCTCCCTGCAATCTTGTCACTATGATATCATTCAATTTCACACAGTTAGTTGTAAACAGAAAGTAGATTAGGACCTTGTAATCCTGACAATACACTTAGTCTCCCTTTCTTCATTGTCACTGTATACAAGTGTTAGAGGAAAGGAAGGGCCTCTGAATGCACTAGTCATTTCTCTACAGAACAAATTCCCTATCACCCAAGAGTATGAGGTCTCACTGGTGGAAAATGACTTCCTGGGTCATCCCAAATGGTTGCTATTAGAAGAATCAAATTCTTCCCTCAGATACAAAAAGATTCATCTATCTTGGAGTGCTAAGGGAAGAATTAAATTTGATGTTCAGTCCTTCAAATAAAGGCTTTTTTTGTGGGGGCGGAGGTTTACCAGGGATTGATCTCAGGGGCACTCAACCACTGAGCCACATCTCCAGCCCTATTTTGTATTTTATTTAGAGACAGGGTCTCACTGAGTTGCTTAACACCTCAATATTTGCTGAGGCCAGCTTGAACTCGCAATCCTCCTGCCTCAGCCTCCCAAGCCTCTGGAATTAATGGTGTGCACCACCGTGCCCAGCCGAGTAAATGCTTTTTAAAGTGAAAGAAAGTGAATCCAAAAGTTCAACCTGCTATATAAAAGATAGAAGAGTATGAAAGAGAAATGGTGGACCTCATCAGTAATGATAAAAACATAGCTACCCTGTGTCCAGCACTGTTCCAGGAACCCCTCCTAAATGATGTATGGCTACTCATTTAGTCCCCTAACAAGCCTGTGAATGAAGGATGAAGTAATATTGTCCTTACTTTACCAATGGGGAAATCATGCCATAAAAATATGAAATAACTTGTCTTTGGTAAATTGAAAAAAGAGATTTGAATCTAAGCAGCTTGCTCCAAAGTCAGCATTCTGAGGAATACCTTGGATAAAACTTCTAGCTCAAGAACAAAGAGTGAAGGTTTTTTTCACAACTTCTGTGTAGATGCCACTGACAGCCAAGTTCTAACAGGCCTGGGATAATTTGGAGTCAAAATCTCATGACTGGTGAGTCTTTCACAATTGCACCTAAATGACTGGCCTGCTCCTGATGTACTGAACTGATTTGAGCATTTTTCTTTATCTGTCCACTCTTCTCCAATAATTTTCATCTCTTGACAGCTCAGATAATCAAAGCAGTAGAGCTAGGGTGCATATATCCTTTTTCACATGCTGAAGCACTTATCATTGATATGGCTTTAATAGGAGTGAAAATCAAGAGGCTCCTCAGAAAAGTGCTTGGTTCTGCTTTACTGTGTCACTTAGAATAAAATCCAAATCCCACAACACACAGCCTTGCATGATCAGGACTTTGCGTGCCATTCAATGGACTCTGACCATTCTCCCGTTGTTGCCTGTGCTCCAGTCTTTACAGTCCTTCTCCAGCCCCTCAAACTCACCAACCTCATTCTGTCCCAGGGTCTGTGTTCTTTGTCTTATGTAGCAGGAAGCTTCCAAAAAAAAAAAAAAAAGAGTGCAGGCAAAGAGTAGAAAGATTAGTGAAAAGCGCCCAAACCACTGGATGCGAGAGCTCACACAAGAGATTTTGTTGAGAGAGAGAGAGAGAGAGAGAGAAGAGGAGAGGGAGAGAGAGAGAGAGGAGACAGACAGAGAGAGAGAGAGAGAATGGCCAGGGAGCTTCACTTAAGTAGTTGAATTTCCTGGGCTAGGGATTAGGCCAATGGCTGCCCAGCACACGCTGAAAAGTGGACCAATGGCTGGCTAGGATCACAGACTGACAGCTGGGGATGCTGCAGGGAGCCGACACTCAGCAGGTCCATGCATCCAAGCACTGACTGCAGCTGCGGACTTGGACTGGCCGTGCTGCATCCGCCCACCCGGCAGCCAACCGGGTATTACAGCAGGTATGGAACACACCCAGCATATCAGAGTTGAATATGAGGATTGAGGATTCTAAGTACTGGGGGAAAGTTTGAATGCAAGGATGTGGTCTTTCAGGGTAGTGAAGGGCATCAGCTTTAGGGTTAAATCAGGATTCATTCTTCACTTTTCCACTTATTATCTCTGTGTCTTAGCAAGTTACTTAATGTCTTTATACCTCATTTCCAGCACTTACTTTCTGGAATTCTTTTAAGAATACACACACACAAACACACACACATACACACACACACACACACACACACACACACACACACCATATATTTAATTTATGTATACTTATTTTACCAGAAGTCTGGACCACTGTTAGTCCTCAATAAAAAGATATAGCAGCAGCAGCAGCAGCAGCAGAAGCAGTGAGTCCAGACAGAATGGAAGCCAGACCTGTTCTGATAAAGAAGACAATAGGTGGTCAGCATGCTGAGGCAACAGGCCTGGACACCTTAATAGACTGGAAAGAGGAGGGCAGATTATGTAAGTAACCATTTGGGGGGTTCTCTTGAGGGACGTGTCCTAGAGGAGGCAAGAGCATGAGGGGATGACATCAAGGGGACACAAAGAGTGAACAGACAGGAGGAGGGCTGGGAAGGACTTCTCAGCATGGAAATATGCTCCCATTGTTGAGAGAATGGTTTGCTGTCTGTTAAAGAAAATATCACATATGTCAAGGAGATTGGGCAGGCACATCTTTACTGGGGAAGGGCAGAAGGAGGTCAGAGAAGGTGCGAGGTGTTTCCCATTAGCCCTGAAATCCCTTTATTACTAGGAGACGGATTCATTTCACATCTAAAACTCAACTATGACTTCTTGATTATTATTCTCTGAAACTCTCTGTTGAAAAGGTTCTGTTATGTTCTGTTTCTGAGCCCCACTGGGACACAGCCTGTGGAAAAAGATTAAGTTCTGCCTGGGCACAGAAATCCTGCCCCAAGGTCAACTCTGTGGGTGAACCTGGTCCTCTCCCTGAAACACCTTTCCATTTATCTTCCCATGTCTGGATTCTTGCTGTCATTCAAGTCTCAGCTCAGCCTCACTGTGCAGCAAAGCTTTACCGACCTGCTCTCTCTTAATTTCCTATAGCATGACTGTAATGACCATGGGCTGAAAAAAAATTTAAGCCAAAGGAACCTCTATGCCACAATAGCAATCACAAAGAAAAACAAAACCAAAACATGTCAGCAATAGCTCCCACACCCTTTACTTCAGTAATGTTATTTCCTAATACACTTGAAAAATTAAGTCTTTGTTATTTAAAAGTAAACACACAATTTTAACCAAAAATATATCAGCCTAAAAATATTTGGTTATACTGAAATTAATATGAAGAATCCTATATGATATATTTGGCTTACAGGGTCAATTGTTTATTTAAGCCAAACAATTCAAATAATAAAAAATATTTCAAATAATAAAATTTGTTTTTTCAAATCACATAAGGTGTGTCTTTCCTACTATTCACTGAGAAAGGAAAAGTCCCTCCATCTCTTTAAAAGAAATTTCAGATAATTGAGAAACAATTTAAAGAGAGGACATAGGAATTGATAAGAGCAGTATGTGGAACATCTCCATTTTAACATTTAACAAGAGATCCTATCTATTAAGCCTGACTCTTTCACGGAGCAATCATTAAATGTTAGTTTTCAGTAGGAGTCTATGTCCAGCTTGTATCAATGATGCAGTGTCTGATTTTATTCTCCTTGAAGTAGAGAAGACTTTCATTATGATATTCGCTGAAATAGGTTTATTGGTTCATGTAAAACCTTGGTGCCATGGTTGAATGTCCTCTCCAAGATTCATGTTTAAATTTAATTACCATTATAACAGTATTAAGAGGAGGGTTCTTTCATCTAGAAGAACAGGAGACCTTAAATAGTCAAAACAATCCTGAGCAGGAAAAGTGAAGCAGGAGGTATCACAATACCAGACATTAAACTATACTATAGAGCAATAGTAACAAAAACAGCATGGTATTGGCACCAAAATAGACAGGCAGACCAGTGGTACAGAATAGAAGACACAGACAAACCCACATAAATACAGTCACCTCATACTAGACATAGGAGCCAAAAACATGCAATGGAGAAAAGATAGCCTCTTCAACAAATGGTGCTGGCAAAACTGGAAATCCATATGCAGTAAAATGAAATTAAACTTCTCTCTCTCATCCTGCACAAAACTTAGGAATTAGCCCAGAGACCCTGCACCAAATAGAAGATAAAGTAGGCCCGAATCTTCATCATGTTGGCTTAGGACCAGACATCCTTAACAAGACTCCCAAAGCTCAATAAATTATAGTAAGAATCAATAAATTGGATGGACTCAAACTAAAAAGCTTTTTCTCAGCAAAGGATACAATCAATAATGTAAAAAGAGAGCCTACAGAGTGGGAGAAAATCTTTTCCACACACACTTCAGATAGAGCATTTATCTCCAAAATTTATAAAGAACTTACAAAACTTTACACCCAAAATACAAAGAACCCAATCAATAAATGGGCCAAGAAACTGGACAGATAATTTACAGAAGAAGACATATAGGCAATTAATAAATATATGAAAAAGTGTTCTCTAATAATTAGAGAAATGCAAATTAAAACAACTCTAAGATTTCATCTTACTCCAATTAGAATGGCTATTATCAAGAACACAAACAACAATACATGTTGGTGTGGGTGTGGGGAAAAGGGCACACTTGTACATTGCTGGTGGAGTGGTAAATTGTTGCAGCCACTCTGGAAAGCAGTGTGGAGAATCCTCAGAAAACTTGGAATGGACCCACCTTTTGAACAACAATAAAGCTATGATCTTCAGGCAGAAAAGACTATTAAAAAGTTGCTCTTTTTGAATATGGATAAACATACATTAGATTTATCCAAAGATGACCTTGGTGACATAGTCAATAACAAACTTGAAAGATTTACAGCTCACATTTCAGAACATTCATTCATCAAACTGGAGATGAAATTCTCCCGAGGTATTTCATTCAGATTGACTTCTTAACTTTACAGCTTAAGAGTTTTTTCCAAGATCCAATCAGAAAATAGCCTGAGATCTATAGAAACCAATGCGGGTGATCTTGGTTTGTGCAAGACTTCTCTACCTCGACTCTGTTCTGTCTGGGGTTGGATAATTCTTGGTGTGGGACACTCTGTGCATCATTAACTGTTTGGTGGCACCCTTGACCTTTAGTGGTTAGAAGGCAGTCTCTTTTTTCTAGTTTTGAAAAACAAAAATGTTTCTAGACATTGCAAAATATTCCCTAAGGGAAAGATGGTCCATGTGTCTAGAACAGGGACAGAAGCTTTCTAGGTATCCAAGGAGTTAGGCCCATCACCGCGTTCCAAGATTGAAACTTAAGGAAATGGTTCCCACCTCAGCATCCGGCCTCTTCACTGTTTCTAAAGGGAGGCTTATATGAGTCCACTTATGCAGGCTGTTAAAGCTAAGCGATTGAAGGGGAAGTAAACGTAAACTCTGCATGGTCCACATTACCTCTATACTGCCTAAGGTGTTCGCAGGGCACACCTCTTCTGATTTTGGCTATACTTGTTGCTTCATGAACTTTATCTTATTTTAGCCACCTTGTCAAACAATTCTTAAAAGGATAAGAACTTGGTTTACAGTCACATTTTGCAGTTAAAACTGCTTTAAAATTATCTTTAAGTCTATAGAGTTAGGCATCTCACTGTCAAGTTATCTGAGGTATATTTTAATGCTTAATAAGGTGGAAGTACTTTAGCTAATCTTACCATTTGTTTTTAACCCTTCCAGCCTAATTGTACATTCAGAATACATAAAGACAAGAGTTAAATGATCATTTTCTAAGGTATTCAGATTACCCAGTGTTTATCTGTTTTAAAAATGACTGGAGGCAGAGTAAGGCCAGTCTCAAAACCAGGTCTCAGAGTAAATTTACCAAGAGACATCACTAGGCTGTGCTCACGACTGAATATATCAAAAAATTCCCCTCTACATATATGTTTATCTTTGAAAGCAGGTTCAACGGAGTATCAGTCCTCTCATTCTTTAGGGATTCCAAACATGGCCCCATCAGACCAGCTGCCAGTCTTGATTGCCACAAATAATTAGCCCCACTATTAAGCATTTGAAATATGTAAAGGTTAAAAGATCATGAAAACAAGACCATATGTCCAAACATGCCACGTGTGCTTTGGCAAGGGAAATGTACGTGTTAAGACAAATCTTAACCAGGCTGCCAGGGAACTAGATCAAAACCAGGACCAAAAGATTCTTCTCATATAAGCTAGGTGTTTCCCTAGCACCTACCCAGAGGTTAGCTGAGATAAAAGAGGCCAGTCTCCCCACATTGACCTGGCAGAGCCATCTTCCTTGGTAGCAGAAGAAAATAAATAAAAGGCCTAGAACCCTGTGTTTAGGAAAGTGAATCACCTGGGTTCAGATCCAGCTCCAGAACTGACTCTGTCAACATCTCTGGGCCTCAACTTCTCCATCTATAGAATAGAAATGATGATATCTTTCTTTTGCAATGTTCTGAGGACTAACCAATGGAAAATGAAAGTGTTTGGAATTTTTCCTGGCACAGGACAAAGGTTGTTGTTCTTATTAAGAAAAAAAAATGTATGTCCAATCTCCTTAGGAATGCTAATGTTTTGGTCCTCATTCTTAGTTATTTCAGATTACCGAAAAAGTTGTTTCCAGTTTTGCCAGGTTCATTCTAGTCTTTAAAAATATCCAGCAAACCTCAAATGGCCATTTGTTGTATCTGCAGCGTGCCTTCTGTGTTCTTTTGAGATTGCCCAACCCCTCCCCTTTGCTCACAGAAGTAACACAAAATCCAAATGGCATCTTCACTTTTCTTCATGACCCCACAGCCTTGGCATATGACTCAAGCCCATCTGGTGTCTCTCCCTGGGAAGAATGTCTTTCTTCTGTGAACCTAAAGGATCAGGAGCGATTGCCAGCCGCTGGGTCTCTGATTGCATAGACAATCCCGTCTGTACTAGGAGAGCACAAACCTGACGTCTACAAAAAGGCTAGGCCTATGAAAGAGCCTAGGAGAACAAGCGAAGAAAGGAGAGAGAGAGTCAAGAAGAGGAAGAAACTGAGAGGGGGCAGGGAGAGCAAGGAAACAAGGGAGGACAAATTTGAGATCATGTCAGTGCTATTATCCTAGTTCTTGTGGGTCTGATACCTACCCTGTCTCCTGCCTTCCAACGCTCCACGTTTATGCTTTTATCTTTTTAAGGTCACACAGAATACTGAAGTGAATGTTTGGGAGCAGGGAAGAGAGATCACGGTCTTATAACCCTCCACAGACACCATTAGGAAGGCAACCCAAGAATCCTTCTTAAAGGCTAGTCTGTAAATCTCTACCAGCTGGGCCTTGGGTACTCTAAATGCCCCATGGCTTATCTCACCTTACCAGACTCGCTCACCAAGCACATCCCTAGAGCAGTTATATGCTGTAAAATCACCTTCTGCAGAAAACTGGTTCAACTCTGCGATGTTTGACTGGGAGAAGGAACAAAAACTGAATTTTCATAGCATCATTCTAAGAAAACGAAACTGAAGTCTCCTGGCTCTGAAGGACCCAGAGAAGGCATGTAATCTTAAGAATTTTCACTCTAAAGGGAACAAGAGGTATGGAGCATGTGCGTCCTTTGTGAAGGTCTGAGGAAACCTCAGAATCACCAGCCAGGCTAGAGAAAACATTTCTCTCCTGATGATCATTAGTAAAGACCAAGGAAGATAATTGTTTCTTTGAATTAGAAGATAGCACTGTAAGACTTGAAGGAACACAAGAAGGAAACATGACACCATCAAAGGAAAACATAACATTTCAATAACCGACTCCAAAGAAATAGAGATCTATGAAATCGCCCAACAAAGAATTTACAGTAATTGTTTTAAGTTAGTTCAGTGAGCTACCAGGGAATGCAAATATACAAGAAAATCAGGAAACTAAATATAAACACAATAAGAAGTTGAATAAAAGATAGAAATCATTAAGAATAACCAATTTCTAGAACTAAGAAATACAATGACTTAAACTAAAATTGCAACAGAGAGTGTCAACAGCACAAGCCATCAATAAAAAGAAAAAAAAATCTGTGAAATCAAAGACAAGGAATTTGAAAATACCCAGTCATAGGAGAAAAAGAAAAAAGAATGAAAGCTTATGGGACTCATGGGACACATCATTATGAGGTTTCAGAAGAGAGAGAAAGGAGGGTGGGGTGGCAGAGAACTTATTTAAAGAAATAATGACTCTGTTCCCAAATACAGGGAAAGATATGAATGTCCAGGTATATGAAGCTCAAATAAGATCAAATAAAAAGGAGATTCTACCAAGAAAAATTATAATCAAACTGTCAAACAAGGAGAATATTAATATTTGTTTGTTGTTTTAAGATACACAGGATAGTAGAGTGTATTTTTACACAGTATGCATACATAGAGTATAACTTATTCTAATTGAGATCCCAATCTTGTAGTTGTACGTGGTGTGGAGTTACACTGATCACATATTCGTACATGAGCATAGGAAAGTTACATCTGATTCATTCTACTGTCTTTTCTATTCCCATTCCCCTCCCTTCCCTTCATTCCCCTTTGTCTAATCCAAAGTACTTCTATTCTTCCCCTTCCATCCCTCTTTGTTGTGGGTTAGCATCCACACATCAGAGAGAATATTTGACCTTTGTTTTGTTGGGTATTGGCTTATTTCACTTAGCATGATAGTCTCCAGTTCCATCCATTTACTGGCAAAAGCCATAATTTCATTCTTCTTTATGGCTAAGTAAGATTCCCTTG
The DNA here is from genome assembly GCF_902686455.1 of Sciurus vulgaris. Lineage (NCBI taxonomy): Eukaryota > Metazoa > Chordata > Mammalia > Rodentia > Sciuridae > Sciurus > Sciurus vulgaris. Next base: position 143,884,421 of record NC_136466.1, read on the forward strand.
TGTATATATGCCATATTTTTTTCATCCATGTATATGGGGAAGGGTACCTAGGTTGATTCTGTATCTTAGCTTTTGGGAATTGAGTTGCTATAAACATTGATGTGGCTGTCACTGTAGTATGCAGATTTAAGTCCTTTGGGTATATGCCAAGGAGTGCAATAACTAGGTCAAGTTATCTGAGGAATACTACTTTCCAGAATGTTTGCACCAATTTGCAGTTCAACCAGCAATGTATAAGGGAACCATTTCCCCCACATCCTCAACGACATTTATTATTCCTTGTGTTCTTGATAATTGCCATTCTGACTGGAGTAAGATGGGATCTCAGTGCAGTTTTAATTTGCATTTCTCCAATTGCTAGAGAGGTTGAACATTTTTTCATGTATTTGTTGAACAATCGTATTTATTCTTCTGTGAAGTTTCTGTTCAGTTCCTTTGCCCAGTTATTGATAGGGTTATTTGGTTTTTTGGTGGTTTTTTTTGAGTTCTTTGTATAGCCTAGAAACTGATACTTTATCCGAGTTGCAGGTGGTAATGATTTTCTCTCATTCTGTAGGCTCACTCTTCACATTCTTGCTTGTTTCCTTTGCTGAGAAGAAGCTTTTTAGTTTGATGGCATCCCATTTATTGATTCTTGATTTTACTTCTTGCACTTTAGGAATCTTATTGAAGAAGTCAGTTCTTGAGACAACATGATGGTGAGTTTGGCCTGTTCTTGACCCTAGTAGGCACAGGGCCTCTGGTCTAATGCAGGTCCTTGATCCAGTCTGAGTTGAGTTTTCTACTACATATGGATTTCCAGTTTTCCCAGCACCATTTGTTGAAGATGCTATCATTTCTTCAATGTATGTTTATGGTGCCTTTGTCTAGGATGAGATAACTGTACTTATGTGGGTTTGTCCCTGGGTCTTCTGTTCTGTTGGTCTTCACATCTCCTTTGTGCCAATACCATGCCATTTTTGTTACTATAGCTCTATGGTATAATTTAAGATGACAGAGAATTTTGCAAGCAACAAGAGAAACAAGTTTTTAACAAGAGAACCCTCGTAGAACTATCGTTAGATTTCTCAGCAGAAACTTTGCTGGCCAGGAGAGATTAGGTTGATATAGTTGAAATGCTAGAGAGAAAAAAAATGCCAATCAAGAATACTTGTCCCAGCATCCTTTAGAAATAAAGACGAGATAAAGATTGTCCTAAACAAACAAACATCAAAGGCTGAGAAAGTTCATCACCACCCGACTTTTCTTTAAAAAAATGCTGAAGAGAGTAAGGAATAAGAGGAGAGTAGTAAAATGAAAACATTTGAAAGTATTTGACATTTGAAAGTCACTGGTAAAAATAAATGCATCATCAAATTTTGAATACTCTAATAGTGTGACAGTAGCATATAAATTACTTAAGACTCCAGTGTAAAGTTAAAAAGAAAATATAAAAAAGAACTGCAATAATTTTTTAGTGGATATATAATATAAAAAGACATAAACTGTGACATCAAAACACAAAATGTGGGAAGGTACAAAAGTATAAAGTTTTATATGTGATCAAAGATAAGCTATAAACTTAAAACAGATTGCTAGAACTATAAAATGTTTTGTGTAGTTCTCATGATAACTACAAAACGCAAACCTGAGGTAGATACACAAAAGATAAAGGAATCAAAGCATACCACCACAGAAAGTAATCAAATCACAAAGAAGGACATCAAGAGGTAAAGAAAAGAACAAAGAATCTAGAAAACATTTGCAAAGTAATTAACCAAATGGCAGTATTAAGGCCTTACCTATTAGTAATTACCTTGAGCATAAATGGATTAAATTATCCCATACACAGATTGAACATCCCTAATCTAAAAGCCAAAATTTGAAATGCTCTAAAATCCAAAGCTTTTTATTATTTCAGCACATATTATTAAAGTCTATGCAAATATTCCAGAATCAAAAAAAAAAAAAAAAATCCCAGGATCTGAAATACTTCTGGTATTTCTATTCAGATTAACGGATCTACTCAGATCAAAGGATATTCAACTCATGTAGTCATTGCGGAATTTACTTTTTGCTAAGAAATTTTGTGCCCAGGACCCTGACACTGTAGACTTTTTGAAGAGTCAAACCAGAGATTAAAAGGTCAAGAAAAATTGACCTACTGTGAGGGCACTATTTGGGGAAATCTAGCTTCTTACTGGTCCTTTACATTTGTTTTTAGCAATAAAATTCGAGGTGTTTTGCCAAGACTAGTTCACCTGCCAGGCGGTCAGCATGCTGGAGAAAACTAGACATTCTCAAGTGGTAGAAGAGGTAATGAAAATAAAAGAGCATGCAAAGCCTGATGTTTTTCTGCATGCTTCTCTTACCATAGACACTTGAAAAAACAAAAACAAAAATAAAAAGTAATTACTGAAAGCTATCACAGCATGATTTGCTGAGTCACTGAATTAAGGTTTTTTTTAATAGACCTGTTTATTTCTAGAGGATTGTTGATTTTTAATAGAGATGTTACTATTTGAATCCAAGTGTATTTTTTTCCACTTTTGCATCCAAAGCTAAAGCTGTGTCAAAATGCAGTTAGCTGTATGTCAGATACAAATCAATTGTAAGGAGCCCAAAATTGAAGAGAACTCTGAATTTTACCAGAGCTCAGTTGAAGAAATCATGTGCTGAGGGTACTGCAAAAGAGTTTTAAACTTGGAAACATGACACAAATTTCATCCTGACCCCTCTTTGTAGCTGTGCAATTTGGGTTGGTCACTTAATGTTTCTGATCTCCAATTCCCTCACCAGGAAATGAAGATGAAAATGCATACCCTTGTATCACTGTTAGTCATTGTGGAGAGACAAAATGAGATCATGTCTGGGAAAATATTTATAAATTATCAACTGCTTTTCTGACTAAAGAAGGATGCACTCTTTCTCTGGAATTACGCCAGAGGCCTTAAAATGCTAAGATACCTCAAAAATGAAATCAGTTTTCTTCCCTGTCCTCAGAGACTTGGGTTTTCTGCATGTAATTCATAAAATTAGTGCTCCACTGACTAAGAAATCAGATTGAAGGAATAGCATCATCTAGAAGCCCCTTGGAGGCTGGGGTGTTTCCTCTTTCACAATCTATTAACAGCATTCACTCCTGGAAATCACTCCAATGTCTCACATCTTGAGTCTGCAGCTGTCTTTTCTTTCTTTCTCTCTCTCTCTCTCTTTCTTTCTTTCTTTCTTTCTTTCTTTCTTTCTTTCTTTCTTTCTTTCTTTCTTTCCTTATTTATTTACTTTAGGTGTTTCTTACCCATCTCCCTACTAATGAATTCTTCTCCTCTGACCAAGTCACAGGCCTGGTGTAACTATCATGTCTATTGCTGTTCCTTCACAGGTGATACTCTGAGCCCTGTGAGTACCAGCACTTTATTAAACAGAGCTCTTCTGGCCTGGCAATGGGACAGTGGGTATCAACCATAGAAGATCTGAATCTAGAATAGTATCAAAATTGACCTCGGACACCATCTTTTTCTGCAGGTTTGCAAGATCTCCTCATAGCAAACCCTTCTGTAAAATGAAATATTTGATGAAGTACCATACATAAAACAGATTTAATCAAAACTGCTCCAGTTGATACAGAAGATGGAGCTGTAACATATTAGTCTGTTTCTTGTTTGTTTGTTTCAGATAAAGAAGGTTCCAGGGAACCATTTGAAAACTCTTCCATGTAGTCCAACCTCCCCACCTGTAGTGCTTCTGTCCCCTCTGTGGTAACCACCACTGAGTTGTTCAGCCTGTCAGCATTTCCAGTGATGCCCATCCTCACAAGGAGTCCATTTTATTTTGGAATAGCTTTAACTGTTATTTAGAAAGTTTGTTTTAATGGTTTACTTGTAGACTCTATTTGTTGTTACTAGAAAACAATCATACCGCTCTAGTTAAGTATTTCAGTCAATGACCATGTGGCCCTGAAAATGTTTTTTTTCTAGTAAACTAAATATCCTTGATTTTTTTCAACTTTCTCATTGTGTGAGAATAGGTGGACCTAATTTTTATTCTAATTTTTTTTCTTTGTGCTTGCTTCAGTTTGTCTGCATCCAATTTCATTTGTGTGCCCAGAACTATAAACAGCACTTCCTATATTGACTATAATCATCAAATCTTTCATTTTGAAGATTCTACCCCTGTTAATGTTGCCTATAATTGCATTTGATTTGGGGAAAACTCATGGATCTTAGTCAACTAAATCCCCAATATCGTTCTGCAGAATCACATCTCCCATATTAAGAATCTATAAAGTTGTTTCTATGGCTTTAGTTGGTCATTTTCTTTTGCTGTGGCTCATCAAATCAGCCTCATGTTTCTGTTAGAAAGATTTCCAGGTTCTTGTCCTTTGTAGGATTTGGTTTATCTAACTTAATAAATCTTTATATTTGTTCACATTTCATTCTGTCTGTTACACAGACACCTTCTTCATAATAATTTCCTTAGATCTTTATTGATATCAATTTTGTTGGGAAAAATGGTGATTACTTTAGATCCAAACTTTGTCATCATGGCTATTCATTTTTATCTGACATAAAGAACTTTTCTACTATAAAATTTCTGAGATCCTGAAAGGGTTCACTAGAAGCCCCAAAGGATAGGAAAGATGCTAAGTTGATTTGGTTCCACTCCAAAGGTTCTGTGAGTCTGTAATTTCAAAAAGCTACTCCCAAATGAGGACTTTTCTCTACTATTAAACAAATGAATTTTTAAACATGGAAAGATCAGTCTGAATTTTTATTCTTCCCTAGGAATTTTCTCAACTTTGTGGGTTTCAGCCAGATACTTTGCCTTCCTCGAACATATTTTCATGTGGTTTTTTAATATTTATTCAACATTATTTTCCATTAGTTCTCTAATTTTAATTGTTGGGAACCATTTCAGTGTGTAGCTATTACATGGTGCAGAACTGATTTATTCACGTTAATGTCTGAGGAGATGGCCCATTTTATTTGCTGCGTGGTCAGCCCCGGTATTCACGGCAGGTTTTCTGAATATTTCTGATGAAGTCTTTAAGCACATGTAATTCTGAAAACACATTCCCATTCAGTAAGACTTATACAGAATGGTAAGCCCAACATGGCTAAATGTTTCTAAAAAATTCCATAAACATTAAGCATATTTATGTCATCGCATTAAGTTTGGTCAATTTGAAACTCACTGTATTGTAGTATAAGAGGCATTTTGTTTGCTTGTGTTTACTTTCCCAGGAGTAAATGCGTTTTGGTTAACCACAATGGCAAACTTAGTCAAGACATTTATGTCAACAAATCCTACCGCTTAACAAAGTCACATTCTTAGTTTCTAGGACAGCAGACTGGATTCTAAGTAATAAGGTGTTTATAAGGCGTGCTGTAAATCTGGGACTATAAACATGTCTAATTTTCTGTTAAACCTGCTGCTGTGCATGAGGTACAATAAGCTCTCTCTTCAGTTTAATGGTGGCCAGTATGTTGGCTTGCCAGTCTTGATCACTGTTGATTCTACTGTTCCCAAAGCCTCCTGCCAAGCTCTTGACCCAAGTCACGCTCCCTGGTGATGTCATAATGCCACAAAGAATTTGCTCATTCACTGTACCTGCAGGGATGCCCCCAAGAGTCACATACCTTCCCTGTGAGTCACATGCTCCTTGGAGAATAACACCTTGAAAAAAGCTGGGCCTCTCCTTACCCTGATTTCAAAGGTAGTACGTTTTTAGACCTTTCATAATGAGTTTATAGATAGAATAAGATGATTATTACCTTTATGGAAATTCTTTGCAATATGACTTTTCCTCAAAAAGTATTTTGTTTTAACAAAAAACAAGATTCTTCTCTGCATCCATCAGCAATTTATTTATTTTTAATTCACTATATTAATGAAACATGGCATCTGGCATTTGAGATTATCACATGGTTAATCTGACGTGAAATGAATATCTGGAGGACAAGAGGAGAAGCTGGTCATAAATCTGAATATTTAAATTATATGATGTTAAATGTATCTATTTGGAAAAATCTGATCCATTGTAAGTCCTTCACTTTTCACCCAAATAGTATTCATTTTTTTCACCCAAACAGTATTCATTCATATAGATATATCTTGCAACTTGTCTTGCTTTGCACTTTATCTTGACTAAAGTGCTCATTGAATTGTGTTTTACAGAGTAATATTACCAACCAATTTAACTTACTATTTTCAAATATTCAAAAGAACATGTTCTTTTCAAGTCCACTCAGATTATTTACCAAGATAGACCACATTCCAGGTCATAAAAGACAAGTCTTGACAATTTTAGGAAAATTAAAATCATACAAAGTGTACTGTATGGCCACAATGGAAATAAATTCAAACTGGAAATAAATTTTCAAAAAGGTCTGGAAAATCCTCTAATATTTAGGAACTAAATAACACTATTCTTTGGGGAGTCAAAGAAGAAATCAAAATGGAAATTAGAAAATATTTTGAATTGAATGAAAATAAGGAACACAATTGTTCCTAGTACTGAAGGCTTGATATAGAGGGTATTAATAGTACTAAATGCCCATAGTAGAATATAAAAAAGTTCTCAAATAATCACCTCAGTTTCCCACCTTAAGAAAATAGAAAAGCATACTAAAGTTAAAGTAATCAGAAAGATGGAAATAATTAAAAATTAAAATAGAAATTAATTATAAGAAAATCAACAAATATCAGTGAAACCTAGAGCTGGTTCTTTGAAAAGACCAATAAAATTGATAGAACCTTAGCCAAACTGACCAGGAACAAAAGAAAGAAGGCAAAACTTATCAATTTGAGGAATGAAAGGTAATATCACTACCGATTCAGATTCTAAAAACGTTAAATGGAGAGGGGGATACTGTGAACATCTTTATATATATGCATTTCACAATATGGCTGAAATATACTTATAAATTGAAAGCACATACTACCAAAGCATGATAAAGAAAAAATAGATGATCCAAAGAGCCCATAGTATTAAGGAAATTTAATTTATAGTTAAAAACCTCCCCACAAGAAAAACTTCAATTCTGATTACTTCCCTGGAGAATTTTACCAAACTTTTACAGAAGACATATCAACTTTATAGCAACTTTTCCAAAAACATTTGAGAAGGGAATATTTCATAAATCATTCTGTGCCAACATTGCCCTGATGCTAAAGCCTAATAAAAAATGATAATAAAATTTTAGAACAATTTCCCTCCTGAATATAAATGCAAAGTTTTTAACAAATATTTAGCAAATCAAATCATGACACAGTGGGTTTATCTTAGTGTAGTATATGAATATTAATGTAATTTTCCATATTAAAAAACTAAAAACACTTTATCATTTAAATAGATGCAGAAAAAGCTTTGAACAAATCTAACATCCATTCTTGGAAAAAAAAATAGAAGGGCCTGTCCCTAACAAACAGCATCCACAAAAAAACTACTACTACATCATACTTTAATGATAAAAATCTGTATTTTCCCTGAGATTAGGTATGAAGCATTAATATTCCACTTTCAACTCTTGTTATTCAGCATTGTAGTAGAGGACTTGATTGGTACAATGAGAGAAAAATTCATGAACTTTGAAAGGAAGAAATAAAACTGTAGTCACAAATGATCATTTAATGTAAAGAATCCCTGGTAATCTATAAAAAAGCTACTAGAACTAGTAAGTTAGTTTACCATGATTCCAGATTATAGGATCAATACATAAAAATCAATCCTATTTCGTATATTTTAGCAATCAACCATTTGAAATTGAAATTTGGAAATTACTATTTACAACAACATAAAATATGAAATTTTTAGACAGAATTCTAACCAATATTCTGAAAACTATAAAACCAGTGACATAAATTGAAGAAAATCTAAATATAACTTGTTTTGGAGTCAGAGAATTGTTATGATAGCATCTAAAATACCAATGTTGTGTAGATATCAGTTCTCTCACATTAATCAAGTCATTCAATGCAATCTGAGTCAAAATCTTTGTGTGTGTGTGTGTGTGTGTAGAAATTCTTGTGTGGAAACTGACGAGCTGATCCTAAAATCCATACAGAAATGCAAAAGACCTAAAGTAGGGTAGTCAAAATAATTTTGAAAAAGAAGGTAAAATTTAGAGGTAGTATATGCCCTGATTTCAATAATAAATTCCATGAAGCTACCTCCATCAATATAGCGTGGTATTAACCTTAGGATAGATAAACTGATCTAGACCAATGAAACAGAGCAGAGTTCAGAAAGTTGTGGCTTATTTAGACGACTGTCTCATGGTGAAGAGGTAGTACAGTGGGAAAGGGTAGTCTTCAACAAATGATGCTGGAACAATTATGTATCTATATGCAAAAAAAAAGTTTGTCTTTCTGAATAAAAAAATAACTCAAGACTTGATCATAGATTTAAATGTAAACCCTAAAACTACAAAAACAGGAGAAAACAATAGAGAAAATTTGCAACTTTGAGTCAGGCAAAGATTTTGTAGGTAGTCAGACAGTACTCAGTTATTAGGTAGTCATCCAACTGCTCCATGAAGTTTATCATTGAAAGCCTAACATTAATTTCTTCATAGCAAACTAGGAACCCCATGGACTCCAGTTTGAATAATACTGGTTTAAGCAATGTTAAATGCTGAGCAAAATTCTCTACATGGCCAAATAAATTGGGCATTTGGGAATATCATTGGTAATCCAGATCTAAATCCTCCCGCTTTTGGATGCCAAGAAGGCGTGAGGACAATTCTCTCTGCATTAGCCAAAATCAGTTTGTGATGAATATTTTGCTTTTCTCTACCCTGATATAGACTGACTCCTTCTCATACACAGTTTTTACCTACTACTACAGCACTCAGAAAAGAGTTCTTCTAAAACTTTGTCCATGATGGGGCTGGGGATATAACTCAGTTGATAGAGCGCTTACCATGCAAGCACAAGGCCCTGGGTTCCATCCCCAGCACCGCAAAAAAAAAAAAAAAAAAAAACTGCTCCATAACTTTGTCCATGATGTTTTCTCCTAATGCAGATTTTAATTATGGGAATTACGAACAACGAAGACAAGACCTAGATGACAATCTACATACCTACTCATTAAAACACCTCACCTGTGAACCTTTTGCAACATTTACAGACACAACTAAAGGTAATTTGATGTTCAGTTTTTGTTAAAGCAACAGGTGAGATTTCTGATAATCATTTCTGATTTTCAAGCACTGTCAAGGACCGGCCAGTGAGGCCACATGATGTGGGGCCTCTCGTGTAATATTCATTGGACCTACATAACCTTGGTCTTCTTTAATAGGTTTAGTTGTGGAGAATCACCATTCCCACATATTACTAAAATAGGTTCTCCACATTTAGAAGAAATATTTTGATTGTAGTATGTACTCTGGACACCCCTGCTCTGTACACTTCCCACCAGGAAATAAAAAAGTGGAGAACATGTAGAAACTCAATGAAGTCATCTTAACTGCTGCCTACTTTATATAGTACCTCAAGGCTCTTTAAAGGAGCACAGTTGAAGAGTTTGCCTCCCTCAATTTCCCAGTATCTCCTCACCCTTGTCTCACCCCCTAGGAGATATCTGTTATTTCAGCAGTTTGGGTGACCCAAATTTTAAACTTTAATCTGTTTGATAAAAATCCAAGTAAAATACCTTTTTAACTAGAGCGTGTTAATCATATTTTCATCTCTTCTAAATATTTGTAAACAGCTAAGATTTCCCTCTACTATTCTGCAAATTTGCTCTCCAAGCTTAGTAGGATTTTTACCTCCACCTTGCCTCCAGCCTGTCTGTCTTATTTATGTTTGGTTTTTTTTATTTTGTTTTCTCGTCCATCCATGTCAAGGTTATTTGCCATGATGGGTGTGCCCAAATTGTTTTTGAAAAGTCATCTTTTCTTCCTCTAATTTGTTGCCTCCAACGTGCTTTTCAATTGAAAATCAGATTACTTGCCTTATTAAAATTTTATTTGTATTGAAAATTGACCCTGATTACATTTAGGAAGATGTCATCAGGGGCCTAGTTACTTGTATTGCTGCAAGTTACTTTAGTAGTTAACAAGTTGTTCCCCTTGCTTTCAGGTACTTGTTAGCAATAACTAGAAATAAAAGGCAACTGACAAGTGAGTTCCTGAATTCCTAAGAGGTCAGGATAGGGCATATATCAGTCCCCGTACTAGTTAGAGAGGGAGAAGTCCAGTGCGTAAGAAGGAAAAGCACGGAGTAATGCCATTTCCCCTGCGATTTTGCTAGAGATGGCTCTTTATTATATGCATGTTTGCTTTATATCTACTTTCAAAACTTGTAGGGAAAAAGTCATCTGCAATCCTTATAGATCTTCTTAGAAAAACTTCTCCCTGCTCAGCATTTTCCTGAGTCTTTTTATAAGTCTGCTAAACTCATTCAGGCATAATTTCAAACTTCAAATACTTCAAAACATAGATTCCCTTAGGGGAGCTGAGTCCCTTATTGAAAGGCTACTGAGGCAAAGCAGTACTTCCTATTATATATGAGGTATATTTTTAAACTTGCCTAAATAAATAGAAAAAAAATGCTCAACAGAGACTGACCAGATACTCATCAAACTTGTTTATTTTTCCTGAGCATATGGCTGAATTCCATTTTCCAGACTCTACATCCCAGGCTACATAACCAATTCTTGCTCTTAGAATGACAGAAGTAGAAAAAAAATCAAGAATGTAACCCTTTCATATTTATTTTCTCTTCTCTCCACCTGCTGGCTGGATGACACCAAAGGAACCTAAAAATCCACATGTTGAAGGTGATATGATCACAGTATAAGGAGAGCAGAGGACAACTCCTGACCCTCATTGGGATATAAGTGAGAAATAAATCTTCATTGGATTATGCACTGAGATTCAGAGTTTATTTATTTTAGCAACTAGTATTATTAGTCCTGATTAGCAAAACTGTTTTAAAAAAGAAAAAAAATATCATATTTAGGTGAAAGAAAAGAATTCTTTCATTCATGGACTCTTAGACCAAAATTGCATTGTGCAGTAGGGCCTACTTAGCAGGGTCTGATTTCTTAATCATAAGTTTTTAATGTTCTCCAACAGAATTCCAAGGGTCCAAAGAAGGAGCTAGGATTTATACTACACAATGACAGACCTACAGATTATGGGTTAACACAGGAAGAGCATTAGTCAAGAATCAGGCTTCAAGCTGAGACTCTGGCATATGCTTTAAATTGGGGGCATGCCATTTATTAGTCATGTTATCTTAGACAAATTGTATAGCCCTTCAGTGCCTTTGTTTTCTATCTATAAAATGGGTAAAAATAAGTGTACCAACCTTGGAAAGTGAGCATTAAGTGATATATGCTAATAGTGCATGGCATGTGGTAAATAATATATGAGTGTTTGCTGCTATTATTAACTAGTGATATTCCCTGAGACTATCACTATTTCTAAATCTTAATTTCCATATGTGGAAGACAAAGTTAGTAACTTCTCTGTAATTGATGAAGGGAGGCAATAGTTTAGTACTGTAGTTAGATTGTTAATTAATGGCCCCACGGACACATCTCTCATATCCACCATCTCTGTATTGTCTCCTTGATTGAATCTGGATTGGTCATGTGACTTTCTTCAGTCAGTGTAACATCACCAAATGGAACACTAGCAAAGGTTTATAAGCACTTAAATATTGTGGTTCACCCTGTTGGAATGTGTCACTGTCATTAGGAAGCCTGGACTCGAGGATATCTGTTTCTCGGTGAGGCAGTTTTTGCTGCTTATCAATCCCCTGCTCTTTACCCCATTTGTCTGCTGTGATCACCTGAAATCTGCCAGCATATCGACGCCTTTTTTGAGAGCAGTTTGCTCACTGTCAGGCATCTATCATCCGCCATTTACCTGCCTCTCGCCTGTCCATCGCCTGCCTTACCCCTATCTATCACCCAACGCTCGAGGTTCACCTCCCGATTGTCCAACAGCTGCCAGCAGACTGACCACAGACTCCAGTGGAGAACCAGTTGCCTGCTGCTGCCTGGAAGTTCACTGTTACAGTACCTGCAGGTTTGATTACACGTGGCTGCCGCCATTTTGAGACAACAGCCAGGCCCTGTAGGACCCCTGGCCGGACTGACTGAGTCCCGACTCCAAGATCCCTCAGCCTGACCGATCACTCCCTGCCTCTGGGGCCCTCACATTGACTGACTGCTCCCTGCCGCCAGGACTCCCAGACCAACTGACTGTGCCCTATCACCGGGAACCCAGACCAACTGATTGCACCTGGCCTCCTGGATCCCACAACCACACCAAACACACCCGACCTCCAGGACCACTGTCGGACCAACTGCATCCTGTCTCTGGGACCTCCAGCTGACCACATCCACCCCTGAGTTGCAGCTCCCCATTTGCCAACACATTTGGAATCCAGAGCAGCCATCTTGGATAATCCTGGAAGCCGTAGCTCCGATCTTCGGGTGGGGCAAATCCCATCACGAGACGCCTGCTGGAGGCTTGAAGCTCATTGTCAGGTACCTCTCATACATCAGGCTACTGAACACTGGGAGGTTTCATTAGTATATGAATGTTATACAGTAGATTTTCTTTTTTCTCCTTTTTAAAAAAATATTTAAGTTTTTATTTCTTTACGTTTCTTGCTTTCTCTTCCTTCTGTTTACCTGTTCCCTCAGAGTCACTTTCTCCCTTATTTACATGTTAACATCCGATTTCTTTTGATTACACTCTCACACTTTCTATTTTCTAGAACTTCTGTATATTCTTTTATTATCCCAATAACAGCCATATTCTTCATCCCTCTGCATCCTCTTTGTCCTCCATTAGAAACTGCAGACATTATTGTAAACCTGTTTGTTTTACCGAAGATAACATTTGAACACATTTTGTTTATTATGACAATTTTGTTATTGTCCCCATAGGGGCTATTTAGTCTAGGATTGCATAGTGTCTGATTTGGGCACCGCTAATATTGATCTCCCCTTAAAGAAAAGGTTTTGGAAACCTATAGGGCCACTATAAGCCTATAGGGGGAAATCTGCAATACCCCAGATCTGCAGCACTAGCGGGGAAGATACATGAACAACATGAAAAAACAAGGGAAGAAAATGATCCAAACAAATCTAGATCTATAGTAATAGAATCCAATGACAGTATGTTAGAAGAAATGTCAGAAAAGGACTTCAGATTATAAATGATTAAGGTGATTCGCGAAGCAAAGGATGAGATAAGAGAGTAAATGCAGGCAATGAATGATAATACCAATAAGCTGAAAGAGCACCTGCAGGAAGCAAAAGATCATTTCAACAAAGAGATAGAGATTCTCAAAAAAAAACAAACGGAAATCCTTGAAATGAAGGAGACAATAAACCAAATAAAAAACTCAATGGAAAGCATCACCAACAGACTAGACCACTTGGAAGACAGAACCTCAGACAATGAAGACAAAATATTTAATCTTGAAAATAAAGTCGCCCAAACAGAGAAGATGGTAAGAAATCATGAACAGACTCTCCAAGAACTATGGGACATCATGAAAAGACCAAATTTAAGAATTATTGGGATTGAGGAAGGCACAGAGATACAAACCAAAGGAATGGACAACCTATTCAATGAAATAATATCAGAAAATTTCCCAAACCTGAAGAATGAAATAGAAAATTAAATACAAGAGGCTTACAGAACACCAAATGCACAGAATCACAACAGATCCACTCCAAGGCACATTATAATGAAAATGCCTAACATTCAAAATAAAGATAGGATTTTGAAGGCTGCGAGAGAAAAGCATCAGATTACATACAGGGGGAGACCAATACGGAGAGCAGCAGACTTCTCAACCCAGACTCTAAAAGCTAGAAGGGCCTGGACCAACATATTTCAAGCTCTGAAAGAACATGGTTGCCAACCAAGAATCCTATACCCAGCAAAACTAACCTTCAGATTTGAAGATGAAATAAAATCCTTCCATGATAAACAAAAGTTAAAATAATTTACAAATAGAAAGCCTGCACTACAGAATGTTCTCAACAAAATATTCCATGAGGAGGAAATGAAAAACAACAATGGAGGTCAGAAAAGGGAGGAACTACCTTAGAGAAAAAGCACTCAAAGGAGAAACCAAGCCAACTTAAAAACCAAAAATAAGCCAAATGACTGGGAATACAAATCATTTCTCAATAATAACCCTGAACATTAATGGCCTAAACTCATCAATCAAAAGACATAGACTGGCAGAATGGATTAAAAAGAAAGACCCAACAATATGCTGCCTGCAAGAGACTCATCTCATAGAAAAAGACATCCACAGACTAAAGGTGAAAGGATGGGTAAAAACCTACCATGCACATGGACTCAGTAAAAAAGCAGGGGTTTCCATCCTTATATCAGATAAAGTGGACTTCAAGCCAAAGTTAGTCAGAAGGGATAAAGAAGGACATTTCATACTTCTTAAGGGAACCATAAATCAGGAAGACATAACGATAGTAAATATTTATGCCCCAAACAATGGTGCATCCCTGTATATCAAACAAATCCTTCTCAATTTCAAGAATCACATAGATCACAACACAATAATTCTGGGTGACTTTATCGCACCGCTGTCACCACTAGATAGATTTTCCAAACAAAATCCAACCAAAGAAACCATAGAACTCAATAACACAATCAATAACCTAGACTTAATAGACATATATAGAATATTCCATCCATCAACGAGCGGATATACTTTCTTCTCAGCAGCACATGGAACCTTCTCGAAAATAGACCATATGTTATGCCACAAAGCAGCCCTTAGGAAATGCAAAAAAATAGAGATACTGCCTTGTGTTCTATCAGATCATAATGGACTGAGAGTAGAAATCAATGACAAAGTAAAAAAAGGAAATTACTCCAACACTTGGAGACTAAATAATATGCTATTGAATGAAACATGGATAACAAAAAACATCAGGGAGGAGATTAAAAAATTCTTAGAGGTCAATGAGAATGATGATACAACATATCAAAATCTCTGGGACACTATGAAAGCGGTACTAAGAGGAAAATTCATTGCATGGAGCGCATTCCAGAAAAGAATGAAAAGTCAACAATTAAATGACCTAACATTACAGCTCAAAGCCCTAGAAAAAGAAGAACAGAATAACAGCAAAAGTAGTAGAAGACAGGAAATAATTAAAATCAGAGCTGAAATCAATGAAATTGAAACAAAAGAAACTATTCAAAAAATTGACATAATAAAAAGTTGGTTCTTTGAGAAAGTAAACAAAATAGATAAACCCTTAGCCACACTAACAAAGAGAAGGAGAGAAAAGACTCAAATTACTAAAATACATGATGCAAAAGGAAATATCACAACAAACACCACTGAGATACAGAACATAATGAGAAACTACTTTGAAAATCTGTATTACAACAAAATAGAAAGTACCGAAGACATTGACAAATTTCTAGAGACATATGCTCCTCCCAAACTGAACCAGGAGGACATACACGATTTAAACAGATCAATATCAAGCAATGAAATAGAAGAAGCCATTAAAAATCTACCAACCAAGAAAGTCCAGGACCAGACAGATTCTCAGCTGAGTTCTACAAGACCTTCAAAGAACTCATTCCAATACTTCTCAAAGTATTCCAGGAAATAGAAAAGGAGGGTACCCTACCGAACTCATTCTATGAAGCTAATATCACCCTCATACCCAAACCAGGAAAAGACACATCAAGGAAAGAAAATTTTAGACCAATATCCTTGATGAATATCGATGCAAAGATCCTTAACAAAATATTGGCAAACCGTATCCAAAAACATATTAAGAAAATTGTGCACCACGATCAAGTGGGGTTCATTCCTGGAATGCAAGGATGGTTCCACATTCATAAATCAATAAACGTAATCCATCATATCAATAGACTTAAGGATAAGAATCATATGGTTATTTCAATTGACGCAGAAAAAGCATTTAACAATATACAACACCCCTTCATGCTCAAAACACTAGAAAAAATAGGGGTAGTAGGAACATACCTGAACAGTGTAAAGGCTATTTATGCTAAGCCCATGGCCAACATCATTCTTAATGGAGAAAAACTGAAACCATTCCCTTTAAAAACAGGAACAAGACAGGGATGTCCTCTTTCACCACTTCTATTCAACATTGTCCTCGAAACTCTAGCCAGAGCAATTAGGCAGACTAAAGAAATTAAAGGGATACGAATAGGAAAAGAGGAACTTAAGCTGTCACTATTTGCAGATGACATGATTCTATATTTAGAGGATCCAAAAACCTCCTGCAGAAAACTTCTAGACCTCATCAATGAATTCAGCAAAATAGCGGGCTATAAAATCAACACACATAAATCTACAGCATTTTTATACGCAAGCGATGAAACAGCTGAAAGGGAAAAGAGGAAAACAAATCGATTTGCAATAGCCTCAAAAAAAAAATAAAATAAAATACTTGGGTATCAATCTAACCAAAGAGGTAAAAGATCTCTACAATGAAAACTACAAAACATTGAAGAAAGAAATTAAGGAAGACCTTAGTAGAAAGATCTCTCATGTTCTTGGATAGGAAGAATTAATATTGTCAAAATGGCCATACTACCAAAAGTGCTATACAGATTCAATGCTATTCCAATTAAAATCCCAATGATGTACTTCACAGAAATAGAGCAAGCAATCATGAAATTCATCTGGAAGAATAAGAAACCCAGAATAGCTAAAGCAATCCTTAGCAGGAAGAATGAAACAGTGGGTATCGAAATACCAGAACTTCAACTATACTACAAAGCAATAGTAACAAAAACAGCATGGTATTGGCACCAAAACAGACAGGTAGATCAATGGTACAGAATAGAGGACACAGACACAAACCCAAATAAATACAATTTTTTCATACTAGACAAAGGAACCAAAAATATGCAATGGAGAAAAGATAGCCTCTTCAACAAATGGTGCTGGGAAAACTGGAAATCCATATGCAACAGAATGAAACTAAACCCCTATCTCTCACCCTGCACAA
The DNA here is from genome assembly GCF_902686455.1 of Sciurus vulgaris. Classification (NCBI taxonomy): domain Eukaryota; kingdom Metazoa; phylum Chordata; class Mammalia; order Rodentia; family Sciuridae; genus Sciurus; species Sciurus vulgaris. The sequence goes on from NC_136466.1 coordinate 143,901,411, forward strand.
AATTCAACTCACAATGGATCAAGGACCTTGAAATCAGACCAGAGACCCTGCATCTTATAGAAGAAAAAGTAGGTCCAGATCTTCACCTTGTTGGCTTAGGATCAGACTTCCTTAACAGGACTCCCGTAGCACAAGAAATAAAAGCAAGAATCAATAACTGGGACAGATTCAAACTAAAAAGCTTTCTCTCAGCAAAGGAAACTATCAGCAATGTGAAGAGAGAGCCTACAGAGTGGGAGAATATCTTTGCCACTCATACTTCAGATAGAGCACTAATTTCCAGAATCTATAAAGAACTCAAAAAACTCTACACCAAGAATACAAATAACCCAATCAACAAATGGGCTAAGGAAATGAACAGACACTTCACAGAAGAAGATGTACAAGCAATCAACAGATATATGAAAAAATGTTCAACATCTTTAGTAATAAGAGAAATGCAAATCAAAACTACCCTAAGATTCCATCTCACCCCAATTAGAATGGCGATTATCAAGAATACAAGCAACAATAGGTGTTGGCGAGGATGTGGGGAAAAAGGTACATTCATACATTGCTGGTGGGGTTGCAAATTAGTGCAGCCACTCTGGAAAGCAGTGTGGAGATTCCTTAGAAAACTTGGAATGGACCTACCATTTGACCCAGCTATCCCACTCCTCGGCCTATACACAAAGGACTTAAAATCAGCATACTACAGAGATACAGCCACATCAATGTTCATAGCGGCTCAATTTACAATAGCCAGACTATGGAACCAACCTAGATGCCCTTCAATTGATGAATGGATAAAGAAACTGTGGTATATATATACAATGGAATATAACTCAGCTATGAAGAATAATAAAATTATGGCATTTGCAGGCAAATGGATGAAATTGGAGAATATCATGTTAAGTGAGATAAGCCAATCTCAAAAATCCAAAAGAGGAATGATCTCACTGATAAGCGGATGACAACATTTAATGGGGAGTGGGAGGGGGACAAGAATGGAGGAAGAAGGGACTGTATAGAGGGAAAAGAGAGGTGGGAGGGGTGGGGGGGAAGGAAAAAATAACGGAACGAATCAAACATCATTACTCTATGTAAATACATGAATATGCAAACGGTATGCTGTTACTCCATGTACAAACTGAAACACATGTATCCCATTTGTTTAAATAAAAATAAATTTTAAAAAAATTATGAATTAGAAAAAAAAAAAAGTTTGGACCAACAGCATGACCCAGGTGCTATATAGTACTCTCTGAGGGAGAAAGCCTGCTATGGGGTCCCCTCTTGCACTGTAAGAGTTCTATTTCTGTTTCTGTCTCTATTCTTCAATAAATCACACTCCTTACACTCACTCAAAAAAAAAAAAAAAAAAAAAAAAAGAAGCCTGGACTCTCCTGTAAGAGGGACCATGTAAAGGAGAAATGAGTTACTCAAAGCCAACAGACCCAGTTAACAATGAAAAGTCTGAGAAAAGCCATCTTAAACTATTCCAGGTGCAATAACCTGCCAAATAACAGCAGTCTCACGAGTGATACCAACTAGGACTAGAAAAGATCACTTTGCAAAATCCAGGCCAAATTAATGGTTGTTTTCTTAGTCTACCCAGTTTTGGGGTGATTTGTTACACAGACAACTGTATAAATATCACTAAAGAAACCAAAAACAAAAATGAAAATATTAACTACTGATAATTCAACTGGCACAATTAATCCAAAGTAAATGAAAAAACTTAAATCTAGAACTCTGAATACAATAATGGCATCTTTTCTAAATATTCGATACACAGCAGACACTTTTCTAAGCATTATAACCATCTTATCTCATTTAATGTAAAACAAGTCTAATCTAAGAACAAAATAAGTTAATTGAATTTGTAGAAAGAACTCATAAAAAGTATCTTTTTAATTTACTCAAAAGGAAACGTACTCCCTTGTAGCTGGTTCTTCCTCCATGTTATATCATCTTAGGGCACTTTCTCAATTCATTCATTGAAACTCCACCTCAGTTCTTTGTCCCTTGGTCTTTAGTTATTCGTTAAGTCTCAAAAAAGAATTTGTTCTCTCACCCCCTTATTCCATACTAGATTCAATTTCCTCTTATATGTCTCTAGAAATTCTTATATCTAACATTTTATAACATGTCACTCTGTGTTAAAATTGTCTGTTTATCCATTCATCTGTTGAACAGCACCTAGGTTGGTTCCATAGCTTACCTATTATGAATTAAGCTGCTATAAACAGTGATGTGACTGCATCACTGGAGTATGCTGATTTTAAGTCCTTTGGGTATAAATGAAGGAGTGGATAACTAGGTCAAATGGTGGTTCCAGTCCAGGTTTTCTGAGGAATCTCCATACTGCTTTCCAGAGTGGTTGCACCAATTTGCAGTTCCACCAGCAATGTATGAGGGAATATTTTCCCCCACATCCTCACCAACACTTATTGTAATTTGCATTCTTGATAATTGCCATTCTGACTGAAGTGAGATGAAATCTCAGTGTAGTTTTAATTTGCATTTATCTAATTGCTAGAGATATTGAACATTTTTTCATGTATTTGTTGACCATTCATATTTCTTCTTCTGTGAAGTGTCTGTTCAGTTCCTTTGCCCATTCATTGATTGGGTAATTTGATTTTTGTTTCGGTTGTTTTGTTTTTGTTTTTGGTATTAAGTTTTTTGAGTTCTTTATATATCCTGGAGATTAATGTTCCATGTGCCTTTCGACAGATGAATGGATAAAGAAATACAATGAAATACTACTCAAAAATAAAGAATTATGAAATTTTGGCACTTGTCAGTAAATGGATGGAACTGGAGACTACTATGCTAAGTGAAATGAGCCAATACCAAAAGATCAAAAGCTGAATATTCTCTCTGATATGTGGGTGCTAACCCATAATAAGGTGGGGTAGGGAAGAATAGAAGTTCCTTGAATTAGACAAAGGGGAATGGAAAGAAGGAAGGGGGATTGGAATAGGGAAGATATAACTTTCCCATGTTTGTTTATGAATACAACCAGTGAAACTCCGCGTCATGTACAGACACAGGAATGGGATACTAATCAGAAAGAAGAAGATATACTCCATGTGTGTATAATATGTCAAAATGCACACTGCTCTCAAGCATATCTAAAAAGAATAAAAATAATAATAAAAAAATTTAAATGTCATTTTAATTATCCCTCTCCTACTGTATTGAAAGTTTCTTTAAGACAGAGACCATATTTATCCTTGTATTTCCAATACCCAAATACATGGCACAAAGCCTAATTTTAAAGAAAGAGACTCGCTTGGGTTTTTGGAATTGACATGGGAACCCTATAGCTTCATCCAAGCTACTCTGGAGTCATGGATAGGCAGCCGCCTCCACTGGCTTTCTGGTGATGTCTCTATGAGGAAGGGATGACCAGGGAGCAGGGATGTAGGAGTGAGGGAGTGGAAGTGGTAGCAGTGGTACATTACCAACAAAGTGACCCATAATTGGACTGGGGTAGGAATGGGAGGCAAAGTGCAAAAAATAATACTCTCAGTAAACAAGTACAGAGGCACTTCCTATCTTCATAAAGGACATCTACAAAACCACTACAGCTACCATCAGATTCAATGGGGAGACACTGGAGGCTTTCCTGCTAAGATCAGGAACAGGGCAACGATGTTAGTGAATTACTGCTTTTCATCATTGTACTCCAAGTCTTAGCTAATGCAGTAATTTAGAAAAGGAAATAAAAAGCATATGAATTGGGAAGGAAGAAATAAATCACAGATTACATAATTATCTGTGAAGAAAATTTGACACATTTGACAAAAAAACTAGAAATAATAAGTGATTATAGAAAGGTTATAGTACACAAGTTTAATTTACAAGTCAACTGCTTTTTCAAACACCAGCATTCATAGAATTTGAAATTTAAGCCACAATACCATTTACATTAACATCCCCAAAATGAAATACTTTGATATCAATTAACAAAGTGTGAATAAGATCTACATGAGGAAAACTGTAACACTTTAATGAAAGAAATTAAAGAAATAAAGAAATATTTCATATTCACAGATAGACTTGGTATTTTCAAGATGTCAGTTCTTCCAATTTCACACTCAAATTCATATTCAAAGCAATCCCAGTCAAAATTCCAGAAAGTTACTTTGTGGATATCAACAAACTTCTTCTAAAGTTTTCAGCAATAGGTAAAAGTCACAGAATAGCCAACAAAATATCAAAAGAGGCCAAGTTAAAGGACTTATTAAAAAGCTACAGCAACCCAAACAGTGTGACATTGGTGAAAGAAGAGACAATAGAGAAACAGAACAGAACAGAGCAGTGCCAGAAAGAGACTTACCTAAATAAACCAAGTGATCTTCAACCGAGGAGCAAAGCAGTACAATGGAGGAAAGGCAGTTTTTTTCAACATGTGGGGAAAAAAAATCTAGACAGACTTTATACCCTTCACAAAAGTAAATTTATCTTCCCTACCATCTGCTCCCTCTATCCCCTTAACACTTAGACCAGGCTTGGGGTCCTGGGGATGGGCCATAAAGGGAGAGAGGAATTTAACTGTTCTACAAATAAGGGAAATGATCAGATATAATTCGTATAAATTTTGCCCTTCGTTTCCCCTGGAGTTTGTGTACATTGTGTGCACCCACCTCCCCACCCCAGCACACAGCCAAGGTAAACCCACACCTCTGTCTTACTGGAGAAGTCATTCTTCTTCCCTCTCCTGTGACCCTTTCAAGTACACACAGTCTAGAGTTGGCTTCACCAAACGATGCTCTTCCCAGATACCAAATGTAATGGATACTTGATGGATTTGAACAGAACCTTGATCTCCTAATGCAGGTTCTCTTTCCATTAAGGCCTAATGGGATGAGCGAGAGACTATCTAAGCCATTTCATTCTTTTACTTCTTCCTCCCACTACTCTAGACTTTGCAGACAGAGAAAAATAGAGAAGGAAGGGGAAAGGTATAGGCCACTGGACTGATGCTGTCTCACTTGCAGCTGGAGAAAGCATGTTCTGAAACGAATATAGGGGCTGGTAGTTGGGCTCATTGGCAAACAAGAACCAGGCACCAGAAACATTTCTCATGAAGCTCCAAACTCAGGTGGAAGATTGCTGAGAAACTGCTCCATAGTGAGATGGTAGATTTCAATCTTTTGTGTACTCAAAACAGGTGCAGTCTGGATGTAGAACAGTGATAGCCAGAAATAGAGACTGTAGCTCCCAGTTACTGGGCACTTTTCCCCAACTGAGGGTCCTATCCTGTATGCTCAGTACACTGTGCCTTGATGAACGGCTTAGACATAGTATATTGTTCTAGATATTTTAAACATGGAATTTAGGAAGGTGATGAGAGATGAGACAACCAACCCAGAGATAATTAGCAATAGCAAAAAAAGTCTACTTAACTTATTCTAGAACTTGAGGTAAGAAAGGAAAGAGTCATGTTACGAGAGCCAGCAGCCCAGCAGGCAGAGGCAGCTGGCAGTTTTCCCTTGGTGTGGGAAGGGTCTGCTCTGCAGGTGCTGGACATGAAGAAAGAGGTTACTGGGCAGGAGCTCCTGTCAGAGAAGCAGTAGGGTCCCCCACCACCAACCCCCTCCCTCTGCCCGTGTGTGTGTGTGTGTGTGTGTGTGTGTGTGTGTGTGTGTGTGTGTGTACAGGAAGGAGTAGGGATATACCAACTTCGTCTTCTTACCTCCCTCCCTCTAAGCTCCATCATAACTCCCACTGTTGAATTTAGCAGGAAGCCAATTTGCAAGGGATCCTGGGCAATGCGGTTCTCTGTAATACTAAGCAGAGCCAGAAAAGGGTAAGGAATTGATCTGAGAGAAAATAAACAGATGACTAGCCCACTTAGTATTATAAATAATTTTCTAACTTATCTGTCAACTTAGGCTTCACCTCACTCTACTAGCTAGCAGCTTGACTTTGCTCATCACTTGCGGTTTACAAAGGTGAAATTACTATATCCTCATGTTGTATGCATGGAATAATATATGAATAAGATGATAGATAGCCTTAATAAGCAAATTTATCAGATAATTTTCATACTTATAATTCACCATCATAAATATTATTTCCATAACTGTCCTGAACCAAAGATAGAGTGAGTGTAAAATGTTGGAGCTAATAAGTCTTTCCTTTGCAGGGTGGGGGGGCGAGGACTCTGATGAGTGACAACTAGCCCCCAAAAGTTCTTTAAATTGACTCTGCCATTCAGATATAATAGCATAAAATAAGTCTTAGCACACACTATCTCTTTAATCTATCAAATACAATTTACTTCAAAGGATATTGAAGTAAGCTGATTCTACAAGGAATAAGGTTCACATGGGCGGTCAGATATCCGATGGTGGTAGCATTGCTAATTGCCCAGTGTAAACTTTCCTCAATGCGGATTTAAACTGAGTGATTCTTATCATAAAACTTCCTTTTTTAAAGAATTTTCACCCATTGGCTACTGTTTATAAGTCAATGCATTTAACATAAAGAGTTGCTCCAAACCAAGGGATGAATATAAGAGTGAATGACAGCATGGAGTTATACCCATCGTGAGCTTCTTACCATGTATAGGAGGGCGAAGTATTTGTGATAGGGGTCTACCGGCCACTTACTTGGACCTGGTACAAAAGACCACATCTGGCAAAAAGGAAAAAAAAAAAAAAAAAAGATACTGAAAACTGGAGGACTAGAACTCATAACTCAAAGAGACTTCATAGGGCTGGGGTTGTGACTCAGTGGTAGAGGGCTCACCTAGCATGCATGAGGCACTGGGTTCAATCCTATGTACCATATAAAAATAAATAAAATAAAATAAAGGTATTGTGTCTACAACTAAAAAAAATTTAAAAAGGAAAAGACTTCATATATGTCAGTTTGACAGCCTAGCATAAATAGAAATTAGAATTGGAAAATAAGAACCGAACTTTAAATAATAGATTATAATAAAGGTCAGCTCACACCCAAGAGAAGGCTGATGAGACATGGTGACTAAATATAATGTGGTATCCTGGATGATCTCCTAAAACAGAAACAAAAGAAGACATTAGGGCAAAACTAAGGAAATCTGAATCAAGCACAAACTTTAGTTAACAATAATATATCAGTATTGGTTCCTTAATTATACTAAATATACCATACTAATATCAGATATTATTGATAGGTAGAACTGGGTACTGGGTATCTTGACATTTTTTTCTAAATCTAAAATCATTCTAAAGAATCAAGATTTGTTCGCTTAATGAGAAGTGCTTAACATAGGGGCAAATCCAGGCCTTCTGATTTCCCACAGACAGGAATTTTTAATGTGTGTCCTGGAAGCCTTGGGCAATCCAATGAAGTATAGCTGCATAAAAGATATAAGATCACAAGGAAAATAAATTCTATTGAAATGCAGCTATCAAACTATCAAAATCACATAGGCAATAACTATTTAAATTCAGTTATCAAAACATTTTAAAAATAGACATGCAATATAATAATATGTGTCCTCATTAATCTGTTAAATAAAAGATCTAGGAACAGGCCTGATACCTGCTGTGATGCATGGTAAGTATAAAAGACAGTTCCAGATACCTGCTCCTACTATGATATAAAAATATGATATGAAAATGTTTTTTATTTATATTAGTGAAAAATGACAAGTATTGCTAATTCTATCCTGGTTTCATTGCCTACATTAATAATGTAAGGAAAAATTAAATTTCAGTTCGAAGTTGTGAAAAAGATGTGGTAAATTCTTTCTGTTCAGTTCCTAGGCCACACAGTCTAAAAGTTAAGAACCCCTGGGCTCAAGAACTTGCACTTGTACTTCTCTAGAGATACTAATCATGGAATTTCTATGAAATCCGTGGTCTTGGATCTGTACCTGTATTGGACAAGAAAGACATTTCTGGAAAAGGGCTGTGCTGTGGCGGCCGTCCTGCACACTGCATACCCTCCTCCCAGGTCTGAAGTCCTTGGTTCCCTGACTAAAAAGTTGGAGATGAATTTGAGTCTTCATCCACTTCTTGTTATTTATAACGTGAGTCTAACTCTTCCCCTAGTTTGTTTATATTTGCTTCCTGTCCTAACTCTTCAAGTAACAAGTTCATGTTTACGTAGGCACTTTATATAGCAGCAGTACTTTTCTCTTAACTTGTCTGTAACCTCTCCACATTTTTTTTCTGTGAAATGGTGAAATCAGCCTATATTTGAAACATATTTCTAAAGAATTTACTTCTATAAATACCATTAATCTGTGGTTGGTTTACACCTTATCAGTCATGGATACTTAAATATGCCTCTGAGATGTGGCTTTCTAAATTCCTCTATGCTACCCCATCTCCTTCCACCAAGTTGCTAGGAAAGAGAAAATCCAAGCTATACCATCCAAAAAATGCATACTATCCTGCCCAGAAATGGTTGCTGACTAGCAGCTTGCCAGTGCCAAGTAAAATTTCATAGGTAAACACTCAGAGGTATTCCCCTAACGGCTTTCTGCATCTTTACACAAACTTACCTGTTGACGGTATCTGTCAGTGCCTCCCTCCCAGTAGGGCAATGTTGGCCCCACAAATCAGAATTTCTATTTACTGAGAACGGAGCCTGGCAACCCTTCAACCACAAGTAATCTGAAAACATTTACCTGCCTAAACCAATCTTCCTCTTGACACACCAAGCGAGTATTGCCAAGCTTGGAAACATCTCAAACAATGCATTTTGTTTCTGAAAAACGTAATTAATCTGCAATGATTAAAGTCTGACAAGATGTCCTCAAGCCATCTTTTATTTTGTTTTATTATGTGCAACTTTGCATAAGCAATTTAATATCATAAAATTTGAAACAGACTGAATGAATTCATAGGAGCTGGTTGACTCAAGTCTATTTGATTTTGACCAGATACTTCAGGCTAATTACTAATTTTTGGTAATGCTGTCATGTTAAAATATAGATACGGGGATTTATAAGAGCAGAGACTTTAATTTTTTTTTTTTTTTCTCCTGAAGCAGAAATTTGCCTGGGCTTGCTGAGCATCTGTGTACTTAGAGAAGCTTGCTATTTAGCTACCTTCGTTCTGAAGTATGAAAATAATATTCCTGAGCAAATTTGTCTTTACTCTTCTGTGATCCAGTGCTGGGGGATTAGCAAAAGAATACCACATTCATAAAATCAAGTTCTTGTTGGCTTTTCTTGGCAAGGTTTATGCCAGTGGCCAGAGCATTCCTCTAAGTTACCCCTCTCTCCTGGTTTCAGAGTTGATAGTCATGTACACAAAGCAAAGTGAAGGAATGAAATCAGTCTAAGTAATTTCAGTCCCTAGCCCACACAGAAGCAACTTCTTCTCTTCTAAAACTAATATAAAAAGACTGGACTTGCCAGTTTTCATGAGATTATCCTTATCCATGCTCACTGACTCTCCTCTGGGAAGCCAGGGCTTCTGCAAGGAGCAGACTGGCTGTAGAGAAAGACAGAGGGCCTTGCAGGAGCCAAGGACTGGGACAGACTAGAGACAGTTCCTTCAAATTTTTCACACCTCCGAGCCCTTGGGATCCCCAGGCAAGCTTCAATGATTATGATTACCTTCCTCTTTTTCTGAAAAAGAACAAACAAACAAACAAAAACAAACTTAACAACAAACCTTGTCCCCTGGAACTGTGGCTTAAGGTCTGCAGTTACCTTGGAGCTATGGGCCTGAGTCTCTGACCTAACCTATCATGTCTTGTTGGGATCTCCATGGAGATGCCACTTTTAAATTTGCCAGGTTAAGAGCATTAAAAAGATTACTATTCTCTAGTATTTGTTTCATGTGATTAAAAATAATAGTTTAATGCCAATAAAAGGTAAGGAAGGACATACTCTAAGAATCAAAGAAGAGTTGTTTACGTAACTTTGGTGTATGTGTTAGTCTGTTTTCTGTGTGACAAAATAGCTGACAAACTACTTAAAAGGGGAGATTTCTTTTGGCTCACAGTTTCAGGGGTCTAAGTCCTAACAGTTGGCTCCACTGTTTTGCGTCTGTGGTGACACAGAACACCAAGACAAGGAACATGTCAAGGAACATTAGTGGGGCAGCTGGGAGGCAAATAGAGATAGGGAAAGGGGGTGGTGGTCCCAATAACCCCCTCAAGGACGTCCCCTAGTGACCTTACACTAGGCCCCCACCTCCTAGTTTCCACCACCTCCTATCAGGACACCAGCCTTCAACACATGAGATTTCAGGGGACTCTCCAGATCCAAATGATAACTGCAATTCCTCTCTACTTTTTCTTCCACTAGAACTAGTTGATTGTACCATCCCCTCCAGTTCTGTTTTTATGTTCAAAGTCATCCCGTGTGGGGAACTTCCCCTTCCTGGTGCTTTATTGATTGAGCCCTGAATCAGACATTATACTCTGCCTACAGACTGCAGGCTGATTCAGTTTCTTTGCTAGGAAAGGGAATCCGTCCATGATAAGGTCTTTTGTTCATGCTAGCTTGCCAGATTCAGTTCCCAGTTTATGCCTGTTGTCCCAGTGTAACTAAGAGAGCAACCACTTTTGCTTTGTCCATTGTGGATTCAGGTGAACAGCAACTAGGATGGGTAGACCTGGGAATTGTATACTAGTAACTCTTCTCATCATTTTTAGGGTTGCTATAGAAGATAACAAGGTGCATATACTTAGCTTTCTTTATCAAAGCAGGGCTCGCAGCAGATTTTTATTAAGTTTTACTCTTGATTTGAAGTTCAGTTCAAGGCAAGCCCAGCTATTTTACTCTAATACAAATATATTCTGATCTGGACCCCCTTGAAGCTGGGGTTCCTCCTGAGTGAAGCACAAATGCATTCACTGCAGCTCCAGTAACAAGCTCTGCCTTGGGACTCATGACATTTAGTCTGCAGCTCAGTAAGCAATAGGCTTTATTCCTGGAAAGAAGAAAAAAGTCTCAAAAAGGTAAATAAAGCATTTCATTTGATTTTTTTCCCTAAGTGTTCCAAAATTAAAATGCAAATTCCTGCTTTGGGAAGAAGGAGGTAGAAATATCATTTGCTGTCAGTACTAAGGCCTTTATGACCACAAGCAGGGAGGCAAAGATTAAAATAAAACCTGAACACAGTCTTTTATCTGTCTGTGCATTTCTATCTTAGAGAAACCAGAGTCTGGCTGAGTATTTTGAAAACCTGATTATTATTATACCTTGCATGTGGTGGAAACTTACTATTCCCCCAAACACGCCTGGCTTTTGCTCACAGTACATTTTTGTTTAATGGAAGTCCAGTCTTATATTTGCAATATTCCCCTACCCCAAGCACTTCTAAACAAGGACCCCGAAGTTGCTATTCTAGTGGATGTCCTACCTTTTTTTAAGATGCTACTTTGAGAGTCATCGGCCTCTGACAGACCACTAAGAAAAATAGACACTTACTCTGGGGTCTTGGGAGTTCCAATTTAACGGTACTCTGGGATTCAAAAACCTTGACTCCATCCTGGTTTGTTGATGTTCAGACAAGGAATTTTAATGACATCAAAGTGGCAGGAGGCACAGGAGTGAAGAGGATGGCCACCGGAGGGTGCACACCTGGCTCTGATCTACGAATGAGTTACCTCAGGCCTTAACTTCTCTGTGCCTCAGTTTCTTCAGCTCTAAAATGGGGATGACAAGAGTCTCTATCTCATAGAGCTGCCTGAGACATGAAGGAGTTCTTAGAACAGAGCATGTGGAACAGAGCCCAGCACAAAGTGGAACAAACAACAGCATCAAAAACCTGAATATTTCAAGGTATCTTTTCCACATCAGCTCTTGCTGGTGCTCATCCACTCAAGCCTGGGTAAGAGGTACCTTCTTTCTTGCACTTGAATCATACTGTTCAGTACTTATTTGTGAATTTCCTTTTTTTCAAAAGAATGTGACCCCCTTAGTACCTAACCAATGCTCAGCACATAGTAGACGCCAAATACATATATTTTTGAACACCTGGATGAATTAATATGTGACATAAAAGAGTTGGACTGGAAAATTCACTATCAGTTTGATACCATCACAGTAGGGTAAATCAAATGGCTGGTCTTGTCCTCTAGTTCTTCCATTTCAGATACCCATAGATGTGTGAAGTCTGTGTGAAGTCTTTTCTATAAAAATCACCTGGAGCAAGGGCTTTAAAATTTAAAAAAAAAAAAACAAAACCTATTTTACTACTAAAAAATTTCTTCCAAGAAATCTTATGAAGAATTGCAATCATAGACTAACAGATAAAACCAAAGTGGCACCTTCTGAGGCAACCTGGGAACCAGAACCTCATGGCTTGAAATCCCCTCATGAGATACCATTAAGAAGCATCTCAGTGGAATACTATTTATAAGTCAATGGTCTGTGCAGGAATTTTTTTACCGTGCTCAGTACAGCTCGGGGATTCTTGGAAAGGGTACCTCAGCAGCACTGAGAATGAGGAAACAGGAGGCCCACAGCTGACGTCAGTTCTCCATGGCCTACATGTGCTCCAGCCCCACTTATACTGGTGTCTCTTGATGTCAGTAAGGATTTAACTTGAAGAAAGGAGACAGTGGCCTAACCTTTGAAAACCACTAGTCTGGAAAGATGGATCAATACTTGGAAAGTGTCACTGGAAAGTTCACAGGCATACCTATATCCTAGATATTTCTAGGATACTTTGCATTTAGTGCAAAGGATCCTTCAGGAGAAATCATGTGATACAACGGCAAGTTTAGGAATCAGAATTTCTGGCTTCTAGTCATAGCTTTGGAATGCATGATAAATGCTAAAGCTTCTTGTTTCCCAGTGGTGGTGTGAGTCACAAGCAAATAAAGTACAAGATGGGGACCTTGTGTTAGTGCAGGTCCTCTAACAGTCAGGATCCTTATTTATATAGGATTTAACCTGTAAACATAAGAATATATGCCTGGGGAGGGGTGGGGGGAAGGGAAAAAAATAACAATGAATCAAACAACATCACTCTATGTAAATTTATGATTACACAAATGGTATGCCTTTACGCCATGTACAAACAGAGAAACAACATGTATCCCATTTGTTTACAATAAAATAAAACAAAAAAAAAAGAATATATGCCTGCAAGGGGGGAAAGGGAGGCAGCTGGAAGAGGTGTGGAGAACCTTCAAACAGAGATGCAGTTCTGGCCCCTGTGAAGGAGAGCAGGAAGGAAGGGGGATGGGTAGGTTCAGTTCTAAGAAAGTTCCAGCCAGCCCCTGGGCAGTCCTGGAGTTAAAGTCATCATCAGAGGAGTCCTCAGCTTCCTGAAAGTTAGACTAGACAGTGGCAAAACTAAATTAATTTTAAAACAAAGTAAAACAAAAAGGGAGTCATAATGTTTTTCAAAAACTGGTATGACTTGGATTTTAAATGTTCCCTAAAGGCCACGCATTGAAGGCTTGGTCCTCGGTTGATGGTACTATTGAAGCTTTATGCTGCTGGGGCCATGTAGAGGAAGGTAGGTCATTGGGTAAGTGTCCTTAAAGGGGACATGGGGACGCTGGATTCTTCCTGTCTCTTTGCCTCCTTGCCACCATGAAGTGAGCAGCTTTGCTCTACCGTGTACTCCCCACCATGATCTTCTGCTTCACTACAGGCCCAAAAGCATCAGAGCCAACTGACCATGATTGAAACCTCTGAAACTATGAGCCAAAATAAACCCTAACCCTAATGCTTTCCTCCTTTAAGTTGATTCTTTCAGGAATTTTGTCACAACAATATAAAACTACCCTATGGTGAGACACCATCGGCTCTTCACAAAATGGGAAGCAGGCGTCACACCTCATGACTCAGCTACATCAAAATTTCCCTTGGATAGTTTCTGATGCCCAACTATCAACTGAGAGAATAAGGTCCCAAAGACTATCAGGGCTCTATCACTTTCTATCCTAACATCAATTCTCCTCCCATCCTCCATGAAAATGGTACATTTTCTACCAGCTCTGATGATAGGGGCATTTCTAACTCTCCTCGTTGAAGAATTAGAGGATAATTACCAGTAGTAGATACCATCACCAGTCATTTGAGTCGTATGCTTGGAATGATCAGACCTATGATCATTAGCAAGCACATTAATTAAAACTTTATCCAGAAAACCAATGACTGCTTATCACCTTAGCAGAAAACTGAGATCTAAGGACATTGATATACAAGTCACTTTTGACAAAAAAGGAAGAGGTTTCTAGGAGATCTGGTATTGTAAAGACTAGCAGGTGATGGAGGACCTTCCATGGGGTGGCTTCCATGAGGAGACCAGTGAGGTACTGAATGTTGGAGAAAGGAAAGCAAGAATGAATAAGAACATGAGAAGGAAAGAGAAAGCAGAAGACAAATTTTGCTTGATGTCTACCCTGGCAAAGGGATCTGTTGACACTTTTTTGAAAGTTAATTGGATGCAGGAGCTTGCTTACATGTGGAATGGATATTGGGCATCCAGAGCACCCAAGAGTGTTTGCTCTGCCTTAAATTATGGGTGGGAGCTTAGGATTCAAACCCAAGGAATTTTCCCCTTGAAGATATTCTCCCATGTCTCTCTCCAATTCTTTAGTATTTCCCTGAAAGTCAAGGTCATTGACAGGAAGATGAAGTAATTCCGAATATAAAATTATTTTTTTCTATCATTCATGAGTAGCACATTCCATTTTATAAATGAGCCCAGGAAAATTGGAACAGATTCCTCTTGCAAATCTAAGAGAAAAAAATCATGAAACTCTAGTATTGTTTGGAATGTAAAAGCGATTTTTATGGAATATGGCAGTATCTTTGCTTCATGAAACAAATGTTTAGATGAAGATAGAAAAGTCAAATCGGTTATCCATAAATTTAGTCATGCAATATATGGTCTATATTGCATGTCTGGGGATTGATGGGCAAATATTTCAGTTTTCACCAAGATGTTGAATATCATGAAAGATTGATAGCTCTGCAGTGAGATCATAATATATCTCAAGTCTTTTGTATTAGCTCTTCCAGAGTACTTTAAGACATTGCCTTTTCTGAGCAGTATCCAGTAAGTACACATTATATATTAGCTTTTCACCCCTAGTCTGAACTAAGATATACATTTTTCATACATACTTTAGAAAGAAATACTAGTACAGTGCTTTTTTATTTTTTTGGACTGCTAGCCACTTAAGAAATACACACATAAACAGCTGAATTCATCATTTCACAAAATAATACCTTTACCATACATAACACACTGATCTTTTCTGTACAGCAAAACAGACTATAAAACTGATCTCTTGATCCAATGTGTCATAACCAACTATTTGAAACACAATGTTCTAGGAGGCTACAAATTAAACACCTGGTTTAGGTTCTGTGTTTTAACACTGATTTTCCATGAGATATTCTATAAGCATTTTTCTAAACAGTTATCTTTGCTACAAAATAGGAAAACCAGTAGTGTATGAACAAGGATAGACCTAAGATCTACTCAATCTATTCAGTTAAAGAAGACAACACAATCATTTTAAAAATGGAGAATTGGGTCCTGTCTGAATAGACTCTTCAAATCTGTCAAAATGGTGAATGTTATAAATGTATGTCTCTTATCTGCTCAGGAATTAATAAAATGACTAGGAAGCACTCAGATTCATTTTTCTTATATTTTGGACTAATTTTAAAAGGATGCAAGAAATGAGATTGATGTTAATTTTTTTAATTTGTTATTATTATTGCTAAGATTTTTTAAATCCTCAACCACTGGAAAAAGTCACCATTCCTTTGCTTTTCAAAAGTGATTTACATTCAATTACTGAGAGTCCTAGTTGATAACATTGTTTTGTAGTTGGAATTTGGGTTGTCTGTGGTGCCTTAATAAAGAACTAGGGATCTGGTTATCTATATGTAGATTTTGTTACTTTTCTAAGAAACTGGATTAAATTAAAATATCTATTATCTGAGTTTTAATACAAAACCATACAAATTTAATGACTCACCCAATAAAATTCATCTGTTCATCATAACATTTACCACATACACACATGTAAACATATTTTTGCTCATATTTTTAATAAGCATTTACTATTGGATGGGCACTACAGTGGTCATTGTTACAGCTGAATTAAGACCTTTGTAGGCCATAAGCATTGAAAAGATTATTGTTTATATCCTCTCTCCTATTATGGACTCTCCATAGGTCATTAAAGATAAAAACAACATTAAAATGCAAAATGTGTACCAAAATTATCAGAATTGTTTTTCCACAACCTCAAAATAGCTACTTTGATAATATTTGGAAATATCAAATATTGAATTCTTCTCATTCTGAACAAGTATGTTTTTCTTATTCCCTACTCTTGTTTAGTCTATCTATTGGATAGTTAAGGCCTGGACATTATAACTTCAGAGATTAAGGACATTCTTTCTGCTTTCAATAAAAGTATAGTCCAGTGAATAGAAAGCATTATAACACTGAAGGTCTTAAATCACCGCCCAACAACACAGAAAGCCTGGCAGATGTTCCTCACTGTGAGAGCTGCCTCTGGGTGACTGCCTATTCTACACTTGAATTTGACTGCAGAACTTAACTTGGGACACCTGGTCTGGGTATCTATAGTTGTACCTGAGTTGTTTTAAACTTGGAACTTTGGAAAGTTACTAAGTAGAAATTAAAACATGAGTATCCTAATTTATTATATCTGTAATTTTTCAAATTTAATTATGTGTTGTTTACCCATAGGAGACAAAGTGTTCCAATAGATTTAGTAGTAGATTTTAATTATACTTTAAATTAGATTTAATTAGTTATTTAATATAATTGACTAATTCTGAAACATGTTTCAATTATTTAACTATAATTTTTCCTAAGGAACTGTTCTGCATATCCTTCTCCTTTGAGATTCCAAAAAGTCGTCAAGGGCAAGGGTAATGCCTTATCCTTGTAAGCTCCAAGCCTCAGAATGGCTGGCACAAAGCAAGCAGGCTATGCATTGTTAGAGTGATGGCCACTGAGGGGTTTACTTCCTGGAATACACCCTGAAAACGCACGCTGACAGGCTTCTTCCTATTTAGAGTGGCCCATCCCACCCCTTTTCATAGTTTTGCTAAGATAATAATTTTTACAAGCTGAAATTTTACAAGCTGAAATAATGTCCTAATTTTGCACAAATTGTGGATCCCCATGTTGGAAAACATAGTTGCCAAAAGCCGTCTGGTGGAACCTTAAAAACTTACCTCACATCTGCTTCATATGAGGTATCTTTTCTAAGATGGAGGCTTGCGCCATCCTTTGGATAGGTGGAAGCCCAGGATTCTCTCAACCTTGGGGAGCAGTATACTGAGAATAGCTTTGGATGTTGATTCTGAGCACGCCTGCCGGAGGTGGAGCAGAAAGAAAGCAGGCAGGGGAACTGTAGTGATCAGAGAGGAAAGTTCTGGCAACCAGTGTCTCGTGAAGAGACCTTGTCTTGGGAACTGGCTAAGCCTTGTCAAGGGACAGAAAAATTGAGATAGAGGTTAAAAGTGCACAGAGATCGGAAACCTAGAAGCAGTTAGCTTATTTACAGCAAAAGAGGAAGGACCCAAAATGTAACATCCAACCAAGAGGACACAAAAATATTCCACTGCAATTTCTTCACAGCTTTCTTTTATATATTTTTATTTGTTCTAATTAATAATACATGAGAGTAGAATGTATTTTGACATGTTGTACATATATGGAGTATAACTTCTCATTCTTTTGGTAGTACATGATGTAGAATTACATTGGTCACACAATCATATATGCACATAGAATAGTAATGTCCAATTCATTCAATTCATTCAATTTCCTATTCCCATCCCCCTCCCTTCGCTTCATTCCCCTTTGTCTAATCCAAAGTACTTCTATTCTCCCCTACCTGCCCCTCCTTGTGAATTAGCATTCACATATCAGAGAAAATATTTGACCTTTGGTTTTTTGGGATTAGCCAATCCCAGATCACTTAGCCTGATAGTGTCTCCAGTTCCATCCATTTACTAGCAAATGCCATGATTTTAATCTTTTTTATGGCTGAGTAAAGAAGATTGCATATATATATCACATTTTCTTTATCCATTCATCTGTTGAAGGGCACCTACTTTGGTTCCATTGCTTAGATATTGTAAGTTGAGCTCCTATAAACATTAATGGGGCTGTGTCACTGTAGTTTGCTGATTTTAAGACCTTTGGGTATAAACCAAGGAGTGAGATAACTGGGTCAAATGGTGGTTCCATTCCAAGTTTTCTGAGGAATCTCCATACTGCTTTCCAGAGTCGTTGCACCAATATGCATTTCCACCAGCAATGTGAGAGTGTATCTTTTTTCCCACATCCTCACCAACACTTATTGTTGTTTGTATTCTTGATAATTGCCATTCTAACTGGAGTGAGATGAAATCTCAGTGTTGTTTTGATTTGCATTTCTCTAATTGCTAGAGATGTTGAATACTTTTTCATCTATTCGTTGACCAATTGTATTTCTTCTTCTGTGAAGTGTCCGCTCAGTTCCTTAGTCCATTTATTGATTGGATTATTTGGTTTTTTGGTGTTAAGTTTTTGAGTTCTTCATATAACCTGGATAATAATGTTCTATCTAAGGTGCAGGTGGCAAAGATTTTTCTCCCATTCTGTAGGCTCTCTCTTCACATTCCTGATTATTTCCTTTGCTTCTTCACAGCTTCCTTGAGGTAAAATTGACATATAAACTCCACATATTAAAAGTGGAGAATTTGATATATGTATATACACCTGTGGAATCACTAGCCCCATTGATTAAAAAGAGTTTCATTTCTTTTGACATTGCCTTGGTCACGTTTCCAAGAATCAGTTCACTCTATATAGGTGGGGTTAATTTCTGGATTCTTTATTCTGTTTTGTTAATCTATTTATTGATATTTATGCCAATAACACTGTCTCGAAATAAGCCTAGTACTGTAAATAAGGAGTAAAAGCTGGTAGTGTAAGTCTTCCAATTTTGTTGTTCTTTTCAAATTTGTACAGTTATTCTCCTTTATATTCCAATATAAATTTTGGATCAGATTACTAATGTCTACAATAAGCCTACTGGGGCTTAAACTGAGATTTATTTCAATGCACGTGTCAGTTGGGGTTACTAAACATCTTAACAATATTAAGTTTTTAAAATTCATAAGCAATATATTTCTTCCCCACTTAGGAATATATCATAGCTTTTAAAATTGTATTTTCTTCAGTTTGTCTTTGGTTTTGCCACTCAAGAAATGACTTCATAGAATGAATTGGAAAGTGTTTTCATGTCTTCAATTTTCTGAGAGATTTGCTATCACATCTTCATTAAATATTTGTTAGAACTTTTCTGTAAATTTTGACTTTATTTGTGGGCTTATCTACACTTTTTTTAATTCAAAACTGAAATTTTCTTTGTGAGAAGGTTTTTAACTACAGATTCAATTTATTTAATAGATAAAGCTATTAAACTTACTTGATTTTTTTCATTGAGCCTTAATTGTTTATATCTTTAAAAGAGTTGATTTTATTTCATCCAAGTAGTCATATTATTTTAATAGAGGTAGCCATAATAACCCCTCATTATCATTGGAATATCTATAGAATCTGCTGTGATTTCATCTCTTTCATCCTTAATATTGTTAATTTGTGTTCTTTCTCATTTTTATACTGTTCAATCTAGATAGAGGGTTATCATTTTTATCAATGTTCATAAAATTACCCCAAAAGCTGTGGGTTTAATTTATTTTTCAACCTCATTGATTTCTGAACTTGTCTATATGAATTCCTTTATTCTATTTATTTTTAATTTAATTCATGTTTATTTTTCCTGTTTTTTAACTGGAAAGTGGGGGTAATTGCTTTTGAGACGTATTTCTTTTGTAGTATAGGTATTTTAGTGCTATAAATTTCCTTCTAAATACTCCATTATCTGCATCCCATAAGTTTCTGTATGCAGTATTTCTAACTTCATTTCTGTTTCCTTACTTGATTCATGCATTATTTAGAAGGATATTAGTTTCTAATTATTAAGGAATTTTCCAGATATTTTTTATTATTGATATCTAATTCCAATTTGTTCAGAAATCATACATTGAATTAGAATTTTCTAAAAATCATTGAGATTCATTTATAGTCTCAAAAGATGGTCAATCTTGGTAATGTTCTAGATGCATTTGAAAAGAATGTATGTTCTTTTGCTATTGAATAAAATGTGTACAATTGTCAATTAGAGTGAGTAGTTTGATATTAAGTCTTTTATGTCCTTAATGTCTGACTACATGCTCAATTATTGAGAGGGAGTACAGAAATCTTCATTTGTGGGTTATTCTATTTTTCTTTTAAGTCAATTTGGGTTTCAATTCATGTGTTTTAAAGCTGTTATCAGCTATATAAATGTTTAAAACTGTTTTGTCTTAATGAATTAGCCACTTTTAACAGCTTTTTAAAAAATATGATTAACATAACAAAATTAAGTCTTCCAGTCCATAAATGTGAAATTTCATTCCATTTCTTTAGATATTTTTTACTTTAACATTTTATAGTTATCGGGCTATAACTCTAATATTTCTTTTGTTAAAGTTATTCTCTTAAGTATTTTTAAAACTATGATAAATTGGATAACTTCATAATTTTATCTTCAGGTTGTTTATTCCTAGTGTTTAGAAATACACTTTACTTTTGTATATTGATTCTGTGCCCTGAAACCTTGCTAAACTTATGTTACTGCCAGTATTTTAAAAAATTTATTCCTTAGGTATTTTTTTCATATAGAAGATCTTGCCATGTGCATGTAGAGACTTTTATTTCTCCCTTTCAATCTTTAATGGCTTTTACCTCCTTTTCTGACCTAATTTCGATGACTAGAATTGCAATATAATGTTAAATTAAATTTTCTAGAACAAAAATTCTTATTTCTTTTCTAAGGGGCAATGATTCAATCCTTCATGCTAAATACAATGCCAAATGTGGGCTTTTTCTAGATTCCTTTTATTGGGTTGAGGAAGTACTTTTCTATTTCTTCTACCCTTTCTATTTTGTTTAGTTTAATAAGTGTTTTAATGGGAGAAGTTTGTGTTTTACCAAATTCTTTTTCTTTGTCCCTAGGATTTTCATGTTTTTCTACTTTATTTCTGTCATTATGGTGTATTACATTTGTTGATTCACCGATTTTCAAATGTTCAACAAACCTTGCATTCTCTGGTCTAAAATCCACTTGATCATGGTGTATAATATTTTTTATATGCTGTTGGATCTAGTCTACTTGTGTTTTATTAAGGGCTTTTGTCTATAGTCATAGACACCCAGGGATACAAGTATGTAGTTATCCTGTGGTATCTTTCTGGTTTTGATATCAAAGGAACACTAGTTACATGGAATCTCCTATTACGTTTTTTGGAAAATTTTGTGAAAGATTAATCTTAAATGAATCTTCTTTTAAAGTTTGGCATTATTCACCAGTAAAGTCATCGGGGGCAGGGCATTGTGGGAGATCTTTAATTACTCATTCAGTTCTTGTCTAGTCTGATTTTCTGTTCTCCTTGAGTCAGTTTGTGACTTTCTAGGAATTTTTCCATTTTATTTCGGTAATCGAATTGGTTGGAAAATGGTTATTCATAATATTTTCTTATAATTTTTTTTTTATTTCTATACAGTCAATAGAGATGCCCTCTCTTATATTCCTGATTTTAGTCATTTAAGTCTTAGTTTTATCTTAGCCAGTCTACTTGGAGATTTGTCAATCTTGCTGATCTTTAAAAAGAACTAACATTTAATTTCTTTGATTTTTTTTTTTCTATTTCTTTTCTATTTTGTAGTTTATTTTTGCTCTAATCTTTTTTCTTTCCTTCTGCTTGTTTGGAGTTCTTTATCTACTTTCTTA
Source organism: Sciurus vulgaris (assembly GCF_902686455.1). NCBI lineage: Eukaryota > Metazoa > Chordata > Mammalia > Rodentia > Sciuridae > Sciurus > Sciurus vulgaris. Next base: position 143,923,206 of record NC_136466.1, read on the forward strand.
GAGTAGAAAGTTAGGTTATTTGTTTTGGATTCTTTTTTTAATACAAGTATTTACAGCTGAAAATTCCCCTCTAAGCACTGCTTTAGCTTCACACTGTTTTATGTTGTTTTCTGTTTTTAATTGTCTTGAAGTAGTTTCTAATTTTTCATGATGTTTGTTCTTTGATCCATTAGTTATTCAGGAGTGTGTTGGTAATTCCACATATTTTCGAGTTTCTCAGATTCTTTCTATTGTCAATATCTAATGTAATTTCTTGTATACAGAGAACACATTTTGTACGATTTTAAATTCTTTTTAATTTATTGAGACTTGTTTTATGTTCTTACATGTGGTATATTCTGGCAAATAGTCCTTGTATGTTTATGGAAAATACATATTTTTCTCTTACTGGGTAGAGGATTCTAAAGGCCCAGTTGGATTAGATTATCATTCAAGTTCTCTGTTTTCTTGTGAACTTGTGTTTCTTTTTTCTACCATTATTGGAAGTTCAAAATCATCAACTTTTTTTATTAAATTATTTCTTTCTTGAGTTCTGTCCTTTTTTTGCTTCATATAGTTTGTGACTGTATTGATAGCTGAATATACACTTATAATTGTTGTGTCTTTGTTATGAGTTGAAATTTTTGTATGTAGTTACTACATGTCCTCATTTCTATAAACCATTTTAATCCAAATGTCCCTTTTGCTGATATTAATACAGCAATTCTCATTCTCTTTTGGTTATGGTTTGCAAGGTGTTATCTTCTGCAATTTTAACTTTCAACCTATTAACTTTTAATCTAAAATGTGTTTCTTATAATGTCTGTGTAGTTGGATCATGTGTTTTTATTCATTCTTATTTTTATGGTATGGATATGAGTTGTCCCCTGAAAAGTCCACGTTTTAGACAAGGCAGAAATGTTCAGGGGTGAAATGATTAGATTATGAGAGCTGTACCGTCATCGGTGATTGATCCACTTGATGAATGAATCATTTGAATGGATCCCTGGGTGGTAACCCTAGGCAGGTGGGACATGCCTGAAGGAAACAGGACACTGGAGGTGTATGCTTGGGAGTTATTTCTTGTTCCTGTCTCCTCACTCTTTCTCTCTGCTTCCTGGCTACTATGAACAGCAGCTTTCTTCTGTCATGCCGTGATGTTTTGCTTCACCTCAGACCCAGAACAATAGAGTTGACTGACCATGGAGAACCTACCATGTGCAGACCTCTGAAACCAGGAGTCCCAAATAAATTTCTCTGCTTTTTGTTTTCTATTTGTCTTCTGCATTTCTTGTCCTTTACTTATTCCTGCCTTTTTTGTGTCAAGTATCTGTTTTCTAGTGCACTGTTTTAATAATCTAGTTTAGACTAATACATTTGATTTCAACAATATATGCAAACTTTGCTCCTATATACTTTAACTCTTCCCTCTTTATGCTGTTATTGTTCATTGAATTAAATTGTTATATTTAATAAACCTATCAATGCAACTTTATAACCACAGTCAGTCCCCAACTTATGAAAGTTCAACTTACAATTTTTTGACTCTGTGATGATGCAAATTTGGCATGCCTTCTGTAGAAACCACACATTGATTTTTTTAAAATAATTTTTTAGTTATAGATGGACTCAATCCTTTCATTTATTTATATTTATGTGGTACTGAGGATTAAACCCAGTGCTTCACCTGTACTAAGCAAGCATTCTACCACTAAGCTACAACCCCAACCGTGTACCTCAAATTTTGAATTTGGATCTATTCCTGGCCTAGAATATGTGGTGTAATATTCTTACAATGTTGGGAAGCAGCAGTGAACCACAATCATGAGGGTAAATAAGAAATACTTTACTGTGCACTATGTGGCTAAGCTATGATGTTTGGTAGGCTAAGTATATCAAATGCATTTCGATTTATGATATTTTTAAATTACAATAAGTTTATCAGGATATTGTAAATTGCAGAACATTTATATTGCTTATGTAGTTGTCTTCTTAAACCCTGTAAGAAAAGAGTTATAAACCAAAGTAGATTTATGTCATTTTTTATATTTACCTTTTATTACTTGCATCTTTAATTTTTCATGTTTTTTGACTGATTCCCTAGTGTCCTTCCATTTAGGATGAAAGGGTTCTCAATTTTTTAGTAGGGAAATCTTCTCATGGTGAATTCTATCACGTTTTGTTTATCTGAAATGTCTCAATAGCTCCCTCATTGTTGGTAATTTTTCTGTGTAGATTTCTTCACTGATCACCTTTTTCTTTCATTACTTTCAATATATCATCCCACTTCCTTCTGAACTCTGTAGTTTCTGATAATAAGTCAGCTGTTAATCTTACTGAGGACTCATTGAATATGATGAGTGGTTTTTATCTCACTGTTTTCAAGATTTTTCTTTGTCCTTGTCTTTTCACAGCTTTACTAATGTATCTAGCTAGGCTTTCATTGAATTTATCCTCTTTAAAGTTCATTGAGATTCTGGAATGGGCATACTAATGGGGTTTGTTTAATCTCATTTAGGAAGTTTTGGGTCATTGTTTCTTCATGTTTTCTTTATTTTCTTTCCTCTCTTTATCTCTCTTCTCTTTCTAGAATTTCATGTTGATGTGCTAGACAGGGTCTCACAGTTATCTGGTGCTCTGCTAATTTTTTTCACTCTTTTTGCTTTTCTTCTTTACTAGATATCAATTGTTCTGTCCTCAAGTTTGCTAAATATTTTTCTGCCCGTTCAAATCTGCTGTTGAACTAAGTCCTCTAAGTGAATATTTTGTATTAATTATATTTTTCAACTCCAGAACTCCAATTTGTCTATTATTATTTTTACCTCCTTATTGATAGTTTCTATTTAGTGAGATATTTTCCTCACACTTTCATTTAATGATTTAAGCCTGGTTTCCTTTAGTTCCCTGGACATAATTATAATAACTGAATTAAAGACTTTGTCTAGTAAATCTGACATCTGAGCATTCTTGGAGACAGTTTCTATTGCTTCCTTTTTTACCCTGTATGTGGGCCATACTTTCACATTTCTTTGCAAGTCCTATTTTTATTACAAATTGGATATTTCAAATAATATAATGTGGCATCTCTGAAAATTAGACCCCATTTCCTTAAGATTGTTTAGTTCACAATGCACCTACCAACAACAACTCAATGATAATTTCTTTTTAATGCCTATAGTCAAATTTGATCCTCTTCCATATATTTGCCTCTTTTGCAATAATTAGGAAATTTTTAAGAAAAGTCCTTTTTTAGATCCTCTTTTCCCTTTAATATCTCTGCCATGCTCCTCAGTTTCTCTGTGGGGATTACATACGGCTCATTAGTAAACAAGCATAGCTTCACCTTGTACCTCATAAAGGGGTGAGATGAGATATATTGCCCCATAGAAAAGAATAGGAAGGAAGATGGTGGAGTTCATATGGTGGCATTGGCAGGTGGGAGGGCCGTCTTGCCACACTCCTTTCATATATATAGAAATTAAGTTGAGGCGAATAAAGTGTAATGTATATAGATTGTATTTGATGCAGTCAGGACTAGATCTAGTTCTCTTGACTCTAATGTCCACTTCTAGTTATCTTTCTTTTACAATATGGTTTGGAAATTTTTCTTCTGGGAAATATAGATTGATTTTTACACATGCTCCCCTTCCCAAGCTGCATACTTCAGTCCTTGGTGAGACAAAAAATATTCAAATGCTTAGTTTATTTTTTTAATTGATCTTTAGGTCTCCATGTTTAAAAATAAACAGTTCAGCTATTCCAGTGGTATTTGCTTCTTTTATTCCCTGGGAGTCTAATGCCCAGTGGGGTTGCATTTGAGGTAATAGAACAGACTGAATTTTCCAAGGACTCACATGTTAACATATGGAATTATTTTGAGGACATCTTACAACCTCCTCTCTTAGAATAAACAGTTCTAAATTATCTGTCACTCTGCACAATCTCATGAACTTCAACAAATGCAAACATATTCAATTTATGGAAAGACTCTATTCCAATATTTTCTTTTTGCATTTTTTTCCTTACTGGGATTTTTTCCCCCTGACAGATTCCAAGATGTGAGAGACTTTTAGTTCTTTGTTTTTAAGAAATCACTTTTTACAAGTAGTGATCTTTAGTCAGCAGTTAATTGGTTTTTTAAATGGTTTAGAAAACAAATGATTACAAGCTTATTAAAGCTTTCTTCACCTGAGTGGGCTTATTTTCTATTTTAAAATTTGGGCTTTATTAGGTTACTCTTTTCGCGTTGCTTCAACAATCCTATTTCAACCCTTTTCCGTGGTTGTCTTTTACCTCTCTAATAATGATGATTTATTCCAGGATAACTCTTACAGCAAAATCTGCTTATTCTTTCCTTAATACCCTGCTAAAGAGATAGGATCAAGAGAATCTGCTCAGTAAATTTATGGTGGCAGTCCAAATATGATGGAAATAAAAATATAAATGGCTCTTTAGGCTGGTTTAAGAAGAAAAAAATTGTAAAAGCACTTTGCAAGGATTTGTTCCAAAGTCTTAAAACTCAATATTGCCTTTAACTCTATGTAGACATGCCTATTCAACAAACCCTGTCCCACCCCAAAAATGCTCCCATTCCATATAAAGTTCTGGGATTTCATTCTGCTTATCCTTGCATTTCTGAGGCAGAAAAGTATTAGTAGGATTATGGGAGAAGATTTTGAGTGGATTTAATGAAAAAAAAACTGGGAACTGGAGTTGTGGCTCAGTGATTGAGAACTTGCCTAGCAAGTGTGAGGCACTGGGTTTGATTCTCAGCACCACATATAAATAAATAAAAAATAAAGGTCCATCAACTAAAAAAAATTTTTTTAAAGAAAAAGAAAACTCAATTTGTGAACTTCTTGATTTGCCTTTACTAGAGAAAATAATATTTATGTAGGATTGGGAGTTTTTTGTTGTTTATCTGGAATAAGATAGATGTTTCTTTTACTGTAACTGACCATTCTCCTATGAAACAGAATCCCTGTGAAGTCTGAATTGAGAGAAACCTCACCCCCAAAAAGCATCCTTCACTGTTGTCTAAAATTCTGCCACTAATAATTTGGTTTTCATTCTATTTGATAAAGAACATCTGCAAAACAAACAAACAAACAAAAAAACTACCTAGCATCATTTAGTTGAAGCTAGATTTTTTTCCTAATAACTTCAGGAATAAAGTAAGGATATCCACTTTCACCATTCCTATTCAACATCATAATATTGGAAGTCCTAGCTGATGCAATAAATCAAGAAAGAAAATAACAAGGTAAAGGAAGAAATAAAATTATCTTTGTTCACAGATTACATAAATGTCTATGTAGAAAAGTTTAGAGCAAGGTTGCAAAATACAAGGTTAACATACAAAACTTAATTGCTTTCCTATATACCAGCAATGACTAACTGGAATTTGTAACTTAAAAGACAATACCATTTAAATTACCATGAAGAAAAAGTGCAAATGAAAGAAATCAAATAATATCTAAATAAATGAGGAGATATTCCATATTCATGAACAGGAAGACTCAATATTAAGATGTCAGTTCTTTTCAATTTGATGTATACAATATAATCCTGATCAAAATCCTAGCAGTTTATTTTGTAAATAACAACAAATTTATTTTAAAGTGTATGTGGAAAGGCAAAAGATCCAAGATCATGATCTCAGTATTAATGAACAAAGTCAAAGGACTGACTTACTATAAAGCTACAATAATGAAGACATTATAGTATTAGCAAAAGAATAGACAAATAAATCAACAGGGATCAGAATATAAAACCCAGAAATAGACCCACATAGATACAGTAAACTTATCTTTGATGAAGAAGAAAAGACAATTAGATGCTAAAAAAATTGTCTCAATAAACAGTGCAGGAAACAACTGGACATATACATGCAAAAATAATATTAATAATAAGGACACAGACCTTACACCTTTTGCATAATTGACTCAAAATGGATAACAGCCTCAAATGTAAAGTGGAAAACTATAAAACTTTTAGAAGTTACTGTAGGAGAAAATCTAGGTACCTCGGATTTGGCAATAGCTTCTTAAATACAACACCAAAAACACCATCCATGTTATGAAAAACTGATATGTGACCACATCAAAATTTAAACTTTCAGTTCTATGAAAGATCTTGTTAAGAGAATGAAAAGATAGACCACATGTTGGAAGAAAATCTTTGCACAACACAAATCTGACCAAGGATTGGCAACCAAAATATACAAAGCAATACTAAAAGTCAACAATAAGAAAACAACCAATCACATTTCAAAATGGAGAAATGAGCTCAGCAGAAACCTCACCAAAATTACCTCATGTACATATATGACTGCATGACTGATGTGATCCTACAATATGTATGTATAATCAGAAAAATAAGAGCTTATACTCCATTTATGTATGATCTATAAAAATGAATAAATGCATTCTACTGTCATGTACGACTAATTAGAATAAATAAAATTAAAAATTAAAAATAAATCAATGGGAAAAAAGTACCAATGTCAACATAGCATATAAAAACATGCCAAACATCATATGTAATTAGAGAATTGTAAAACAATGAGTTATCACTGTATGTCAATTAAAATAACTGAAAACCCAAACTTGATGTTTTAGTCTCTTTTCATTACTGTCACCAAAATACCTGACAACAACTTAGAAGAGGGAGAGTTCATTGGGGGCTTAGGGTTTCAGAAGTCTCAGTCCATACAGAGAATCCTCCATTCCTTAGGCCCCAAGGTGAGGCAGCACATCAAGGGGCAAGGGCCCAGTGGAGGAAAGGTGCTCAGCTTACAGTAGGCACAAAAAGTAAAAATAGAGGGACGGGGAAGGGAAGGGTCCAGAGGGCAGATTCACCCTTTCAAGGCACACCCCCATGAAAACCTATAGCCATGCTCCACCTGCCTACAGTCACCACCTGGTCAGTCCATTCAAAGTAGGATAGGCTGATTAGATTACAGCTCTCACAATTCAATCATTTTACCCTGAACAGTCCTGCGTTAGCACGAGGTTGTTTTGGAGGGCGGGGGACAGGGAACATATCATTTGCAGACCATAACCCTTAACAACACCAAATGCTGGTAAGGATGTGGAGCAACAGGAATTCTCATCAATTGCTTGCTGGAATACAAAAGAGTATAGTTTGGCAGTATCTTACAAAACTAAACATGCTCTTGCCTTATGACCCAGCAATCTCACTCCTTGGTAGTTACTCAAATGAGTTGAAAACTGTGTCCTCATGAAAACCTTCATGTTCAGGTTATAGCAACTTTTTTTATAATTGCCAAAAATTGGAAATAATAAAGATATTCTTCAGTATATGAAAAGATAAGCAAACCATGGTGTTATGGTTTGGTTGTGAGGTGTCCCCAAAACCCACATGTGAGACAAAGCAAGAAGGTTCAGACAATGATCGGGTTGTAAAAGATTTAACCCAATCAGCAAATTAATCCCCGATGGGATTAATTGAAGTGGTAGGGTATGGCTGAAGGAGGTGGGAATTGGGGCCTGGCTATGAGGTATATATTTTGTATGTGGAGAGTGGAGTGTCTCTCTCTCTCTCTCTCTCTCTCTCTCTTTCTCTCTCTCTCTCTCTCTCTCTCTCTCTCCCTCCTTCCTGATGATGTGAGTTGCTTCTCTCTGCCATGCTCTTCCACCATGATGCTCTGCCTCACCTTGAGCCCTGGGGAATGGAGTGGGCCTTCTAGGGACTAAGACCTCAGAAATCGTGAGCCCTCAAATAAACCTTTTCTCCTCTATAATTGTGCTGGTCTGATCATTTAGTTACAGAACCAGAAAAGCTGACTAAAACACATGGTATACCCTAATAATGGAATATTATTCAAGCAATTTATAAAATGAATAATCAACCCATACGGAGTCACCCCAAATGCATATTGCTAAAAGAAGCCTATTTGAAAAGACTACATACTGTTTGATTCCAACTCTAAGATACTGTGGAAATTGAAAAGCCACAGAGATAGTAAAAGGACCAGTGATTGCCAGGGATTTGAGAAAGGAAAAGAGAGGAGAGAGATGAAGCATATGGGAATTTTAGAGCAGTAGAACTATTCCAAATGATACGGTAATGATGGCTATATGAAATTATGCATTTGTGAAACACACAAAGCTCCACAGCACAAAGAATGAATCCTAGTTGAATGAGACTTAATTGAATAATAATGTTTCAGTGGTTATTAATCAATTATAACAGACATATCACAGTAATGAAGGATGTTAATAATGGGGAAACTGTGGGAGGTGAGGGATAGAGAGGAGGGAAAGAATATGGGAATTCTGAAATTTCTCTATAAATCTAAAACTGCTCTCAAAATATGGTGTTATTAAATTTTTTTAAAAAATTCATTTTCCTAGGTAATTCAGAAGCATTTTTAATAATCCTTACTTAAAATGTAAAATTCCTGTGGATAATAATTGACTAATATTTGTATGCAAATGGATGGATCACATTGATAATCTTCTACTCAAGAGTTTCTGGGGAGAATGAAGGTTCCAGGTTTTACAAGACTGGGGACTGTTGAAAGGGAAAGTAAGATCTAGAAAAGGCCAATAAATCATACTTATATCACCTTCATATTTTAGTTATGAACTAATACAGCTCTCTATAATAAAAATATTCTCTCTGTTATGGTTTGGATGTGAGGTGTCCTCCCAAAACTCATGTGCGAGACAATGCAAGGTTTAGAGGAGAAAGGACTGGAATATGAGAGCCTTAACCCAATCAGTGATTAGTTTCCTGATGGGATTAACTGAGTGGTAACTGAAGGCAAGTAAGGTGTGACTTGAGGAGGTGGGTCATTGAGAGTGTGAATTTGGGGTATATATTTTATATCTGGCAGGGGGTCTCTCTCTCTGCTTTTTGATCATTATGTGAGCCACTTCCCTCTGCCACACTGTGCCATGATGTTCTGCCTCACCTCTAGCCCTGAGGAATGGAGCTGTCTGTCAATGGACTGAGACCTTGGAAATTGTGAGCCAAACCCTCAAATAAATGCTTCCTCCTCTACAATTGTTCCAGTCAGATCTTTTAGTCACAGCAGTGAAAAAGCTGAGTAAAACACTCTCATTCTCCCATTGTGACCATTTCAGAATTTGCAAGAAGGGGGACAGAGAAAAAGTAGAATTGTTATGATACTTAGAATTGATAAAATTTGTTCTACCTTGATACTTGCAAGTAGCAAAAAGTAGGAACTGATAGCATGGATTACTTAGGTTTGTATCTCCCTTGGGAAAGTTGCTTTAGCCTCTTTCCAAAATAGAGGTAAAAACTGTTGGATCCGAGGGTAGTTGTCATGACTAAATGAGGTCCTACAAGGATTTAGTCAGATCTTAATAAAATGCTTGCAGTTGTTCCTACTGCTGCTGGTGGTATTGCTAGTTTTTGCCATTAGAATCCTTAATGGAAAAAATGCAGATAAAAGGTAAACTGCATAATGTCTGGTGTGAGTTAGAGAGCTAACTGTTCCTTGTAGGAGCTGAGGGATGGAGATGGAAGTGAAAAGCAGTTTTGTTTTCATGGCTTCTTATGTGAGAAGAGGAGGCAGCAGTGCTCTCACAGTGTATTGATTTATTTTAATTAATTTTTATTTGTTCTATTTAGTTGTATATGGCAGTAGAATGCATTTATAGATTTTGATAGATCATACATAAATGGAGTGTAGTTTCTCATTTTTCTGATTGTACATATGGTAGGGTCACATCAGTCATGCAGTCATATATGCACATGAGGTAATGAAGTCTGTTTCACTCTACTATCCCTCCTACCCCCATACCTCTTCCCCTCCCTTCACTCCCCTCTGCCTAAATAAAGTAACTCCATTCTTCCCTAGCACCCCCAATTTCTCAAAACCATTGTTCCATATTACCACAAACCTGGTGACTCAGAACAAGAGAAATTGATCCTTTCAGGTCTGGAGACTCCGAGTCTGAAATCAGTTTCACTGTGCTGAAGTTAAGGTGTCGGCGGGCAGTTCTCCCTCCAGAGTCTCTAGGGAGACTCATCCCTTGGCTCCTGCAGCTTCTGGTAGTTGCCGGGATTAGCTTAATTTGTGACCCCATCTCTCCAATCTTTCTACTCTCTCTCTGCCTCCAACTCATATCAACTTCTTCTCACCTTTCTGTGTCAAATCCTCTACCTCCCTTTCGTATGATTGTATTTAGTGCCCTCTCTGATAACCCAAGATACTCTCTGCATCTCAATCATATCTGATCATCTTCATCAATCAATTGTGCAGAGTCCCTGTTTCCACATAATAAAATGTTCACAGATTCCAGGGAGTAGGACATGGATATACAGGGGACCCTTTTCAGGCCACTATACCCAGAACCCCTGGCTTGCGAGGCAGCAAGTAGGAGCCTCACTCGGGGCCCATAGGCCATGGACACAAACAGAAGGAGGCACCGACAGAAATCAGTGAAAACTCCAAAATGTGATCCAGAGAAACCTTGGTTGAGTGGGAGGTTAGGTGAGAGGGGGTGATAACCTGCTGGGATCAAGTGTGAGCTAAGAGTCATGAAAACTTGAAAATAGGCCTTAATGTGTGCTATGGACTGAGTGCCCACCCCATTCATATGTTGAAACTTAATTCCCAATTGATGGTACTTGGATGCAGAATCTTTGGGAGGCTATTAGTTCACAAGAGTGGAGCTCTAGTGAGTACGATTAGTGCCCTCATAAAAGAAACCGGTGTCTTCTGCCCCTTTCACGTGAGGACACTGTGAGAAACAGCAGCCTGTGAACCAGGAGACAGGACCTCACCAGACTTGCCAACATCTTGGCCTTAGACTTCCCAGCCTCTAGAATTGGGACAAGTGCATTTCTATTGTTTACAAGCCCACTGATCCAGGGTATTTTCATTGTCAAAATCCAAACTTAATAGGACAGTACTGCTAAGTTTACTCTCCCAGGTTGATAGAGGGCTGAGACATTTGAATGACTTGTGACCTTTACTTGATGGAGCAGGACACAAATGTGCAGGAGGAAAGCAACTTCAGTCCCTTGGTGCTGCCCTTTGTGAAGCTAGCTCCGTGGGTTAGGGCTGGTAGGTGGTAGTTCCTAGGGAGGAAAAGAACTCTTCAACAGAACCCATAATTTTGTGACCCTTTTTGAATATTAAAACTCATTTGACCAGTATCAATCTAGAAATTAATGTCCAGTACACTCTCATAATCAATATTTCATACTTTATTTGAGGATAAAATTTCTCCCCTCCTCTGGTTCAGTGCTACGTCCTGCTGAGAAACCTACAGTGGGAAAAGTGCATGGTCTTCCTGTATTTCCCACCCTTGAACTTTTCTCCTCCCACCCACTCCAAACCCTTCGGAGTTACAGCATGAACCCCAAATAAACTTTTCCTCCTCTATTTCTTTTTGTGTGTGTGATGACACCTTTTATTTTACTATATATGTTATTTTGTTTATTTTGTGTTGGTTCTTTTTAGTTATACACGACAGTAGAATTCATTTTGATATAATTGTACAAGTATGGAATATATCCTACTCTAGTTAGGACCCTATTTCTTTTAGTCAGCTTTTTGCTGCTGTGACTAAATGATCTGACCAGCACAATTATAGATGAGGAAAGGTTCATTTGAGGGCTCACAGTTTCAGAGGTCCTAGTCCATAGAAGACAGGCTCCATTCCTCAGGGCTCGAGGTGAGGCTGAACAACATGGCAGAAAAATGTGGCAGAGGGAAACAGCTCACATCATCAGGAAGCAGAAAGAGAGAGAATCCACTCTCCAGATACAAAATATATATCCCATACCCCATAACCACACCCTAATTCCACCTCCAGCCACACCCTACCACTTCCATTAATCCCATCTGGGATTAATTCACTGATTGGGTTAAGACTCTAACCACCCAATCATTTCTCCTCTAAACCTTCTGGCATTGTCTCACATGTAAGCTTTTGGGGGACACTTCACATCCAAGCCATAACACTATTCTTATGGATATACATGATGGTGGGATTCATTGTGGTGTATTCCTGTAAATACACAGGAAAATTATTTTGGATTCATTCCACTGTCTTTTCTTTTCCTATCCTGCCTCCCTTCCCTTCCTTCTCCTTTGTCTAATCCGCTGTATATCTATTCTTTCACTCTCCCTGCTTATTGTGGATTAGCTTCCACGTATCAGGGAGAACATTCAACCTTTGGTTTTGGGGTACTGGCTTATTACACTGAGCATGATTATCTCCAGGTCCACCCTATGTTGTTCTTGTCAGGACTTTTGGTCACAGGGATGGAAAAGCTGACTAAGACAATTTATTATTATTAACATTATTATTATTTTAAATTGCGTATTATAATTACATATATAAGTGGAATTCATTGTGGCATATTAGTACACGGACATGGAATAACTTGATAGATTTCATTCCCTAGTACTTCCCCCATGCTCTCGCCTCCTCCTCCCTCTGGATCCCCTTCCTCTGGGAACTTTACCCCCTTGATCTGCCCTTTGGGAAGCTAGCTCAATGGGTTAGTGGCTGGTAGGTAGTAGTTCCCAGGGAGGGTTTCCCTTTCATTTTCAGGAGATCCCTTTTTTATTCCTTTTTTTTCTCTCTCTCTCTCTTTCTAGTTTATATAAGAGAAAACACTTGACCCTTCACTTTCCAAGTCTGGCTTATTTCACTTAGCATGATGCTTTCCAGTTCCATTTACTGGCAAATGGCGTAATTTCATTCTTTATGACTGAGTGAAACTTCATTGTGTATAGATGCCACATATACTTTTATTCATTCACCCATTGATGGGCACCTAGGATAGTTCCATAATTTGGCTATTATGAATTGCACTGCTATAAACATTGGTATGTAGCATGTAATTTTAACTTTCCAGCCCTTGTAATGAATGATCTATCATCTCCACCAACAGATCCAGAGCACATTACACTGAGCTCAGGGACCCCCAGGCACTGCCCTACCCTCCTCCTTAGAGTGAAGGATTTTCCATTGCTTCAAAGAGCCTGTCTTTCCTCTCCAGCCACCAAGAATAGAGCTTGGTTCTAATAGATATAACATAGGTACTTCTGAATGCATACTCTGTCATCTCTGGGACCCTGTTTCAGATCTACCTTCCTACCCTAATAAAGTGTACTGTCTAATCTAACAGAAGATTTCAAGAGGAACAGACCCTAAATCAGATTTTGCTTATTCTCTTCTGTTTGCTTATAATAATTAGTATAAGAGGTCCATTCATATTTCCTTTTGTTCCAAGTGGCAATGACACTTAAGGGGGAAAAAGGTTATTTCTATTTACTAGCAAGATGTCCTCTAGGGCACTCTTAATATAAAAACCCTTCAGGAACCTTAGAAACTCTGGTGTTCAGTTCATAGGGCATAACTGATTTTATTGAAGAAATGTGCTCTTTTTAGTCTTTGCTATTTTACTCTAAAATATTTACTTCAACTTTAGTTTAATCTCATCATTGCATAGAAAGATGGAAGGAAATATTCTGGTTTCTCTACTAGAGAAAGTATTCAAGTTTCTTATTAGTGAAAATAAGCAGAGAAGTTATTTTTCTAAATATAGATGAGTAAGGAAAGAAGAATTCACCCTGGTACTAAGTAAAATTTTAAAGCTCAGTCCTCTAGATAACAATGCATATCACATGTATATTTGTTGTATGACATATATACACATATGTACATGTGTGTGTACATATACATATATATGTGACTAAAGAGTTAGATTTCCAAAATACATCATTCCTGAAAGACAAATAGCATATGGTAGAATTCATTGTTTTTTAGTGGAATTTTAATGAGTAATAAATGAGATTTGAAGCAAGATCAAGTTCTTTAAAATGAATTCAGAATAAGAAGTGAAAAAACAACAGTAAAGAGATTTAAAAATTGATGTTCAACTTTTTAATTAGATAAAACTGTATGAATTTACCATGTACAATGTGATGTCTTTAGTATGGATACACTGTGGAATGACTGGATCTATCTAATTAACTTACGCGTTTCCTCACATTGTTATTTTAGTGATAAGAACACTATATCCACTCAACATTTTTCAAGAATACAAAATATTATTAATTTAGATACCACATTGTACACTAGATCTTTTTAACTTGTCCCTCCTATTTAATTGAAATTTTTAATTTAAACAACATCACCCAAATGCCCCCCTCAACCACCTCAGCCCCTGGAAACCACCATTCTCTACTTATATTCCATATTATGAGGTCTTTGTCTTTCTTGCCTGGCTTATTTCACCTAACATAAAATGAGACTCAATTTTTGTATACTTTAAAATCCAATATTTTTATATACTCATATTTTATAATAAAGTACCATTATCTTATGAAGTACTGACTGCTAATCAGTATGAGTAAGAAATTATAACTCTAAATCAAAATGCTTAAGAAACTCAAATTCACTATATGTGATAGTGAAATTAAATAAAGACCTCTATAAAACAGAAAGACTTTCAATTTTGCAAACATTATATTTATAATTGAGTTATTATTACTAATAAATATTCTAATAGTATGTTTCATTTAGGAGATATTAGCCAAAATTGTCTTTAGCTAATGTAAAAGCATGAGTTGTAGAGAAAGATAAAAGTTTAAATTCTCAGTTTGCCACTTTTTAAACGTAACTGAGCAATTTACTTGGCTTTTCTGAGATCACTTTCCCGACTACTAAAAGGGAGTAATAATGCTTACTCCACCATTTTTGAAAATAAAATGAGATAAAGTTGCACTTTTGTTGAAGACAAGCTGAGAAGTTCCTGACAACCTTTGCAATAAACAGCTAGAAAATAGTGTTTAAAAATATTCTGCTTGAAATCTCTGGAAAGCCAACAAGATGGTGAAGAATTTCAGAGACAAAGTCTAGAAATAGAAAGAAACTCACAGACATAAGCTCATATTGGAGCCTCTTCCCTCAAAGTATCCTCTGATTCTGGAAAGAGGATATTGAGAAGCCAGGAAACTGAACAGAACTTTCATCTAACTTATTTAAGTAAGAGGAAAACAATTGGCCTATCTTATAATAAATGTACATTTTAGTGGGGTATAATGTGATATTTCAATGCATGTTTACGTACAATATATAATGTGTAATGATCAGATCAAGACAATTGGTCTATCACCTTTAAACATTATTTCTTTGTGTCGAAATATTTAAAATGTTCTCTACTAGCTATTTTGAAATATACAATTAAATGTTATCAAGCTGAGTTACCCTACTGTGTTACAGAACCTGAGAAGTTATTCCTCCTTTCTAACTGCACCCAGAATTCTCGCATTCCCCTCTATCCCATCCTCTCAGACTCTGATAACCACTATTTTATTCTCTGCTTCAATGAGATCAACATTTTTTGATATCCTTATTTGTGAGAGATCATGTGGTATTTGCCTTCATGTGCCTGGCTTGCTTCACTTAACAGAAAGATCTCCCATTCTATCCGTGTTGTTGCAAATGACAGACTTTCATCCTTTTCATGGCTAAATAATATCCCATTGTATGTATGCACCACATTTTCTTTGTTCATCAGTTGATGGACACTGAAGTTGTTTCCATTTCTAGGATTTTAATTCCTAGATACTTCAAGTTCTACCACTGTGTCCATCTCCAATGCCACACCTTTTCCTAAGCTCTTATCTCTTACCTGTGCCACACAGAAGCTTCCCAACTGATCTTCCCATATGCATTTATCTGCCCTACTCTCCTATCATCACATAAATACTAAAATAATTGTTCTTAAATATTCAAATTCAATTTCCAGTTCTATGTTCTTAGAGCAGTTTGTACTTTTCCCTCATAGCATATATTATGGTTTGCAATTAAACTTATTTTATAATTATTTATTATTCATCACTTATCATTCCATTAGAATATTTGAGAATGATACATTAAGCGTTTTCAAGATGGCGGCCTAGAGGGTGGCTGCGTTTCATGTTGCTCCAGGACTCAGGATTCAAAAGAGGAGAAATTGAGAGACTTGGGACCAACTCAAAGCAGCTGGATGAGTCTCTCCCATTGGGGAGGTGTCCTGGATGGGACGGTAGTCCCGGAACGCAGGGAACTTTGTGAAGTAGAGCTGCCGGCGAGACGCCCCTCCCCCCGCTGGAGCAGTGAACTCGGACAACTGGGAGCATCGGAAAGGAGGCCGCTCGGCACAGCGCTGGGACTCAGAGCCACCACTGGGGCTCCGGAAGCTGCCTAGGGGAAGAGTGGCGAGGAGAGCTGTTTGGACTCAGAACATGGGGCCTGCCCTGAGGAGGAGGAGGAGGAGGAGGAGCGTGGCCACTTGGATTCGGAGTGACTGCACCAGAGCTACAGGCCGTTGCCAGAGGAGGGGCTGCATGGCGAGCTGTTTGGACTCAGACCACTTCTGAACACCTGGGCCTGCCCGGAGAAGTAGGAGGAGGAGGAGGAGGAGCGCAGTGGGTCGTTTGGACTCGCAGTGACTGCATTGGAGCTCCAGGCGTCTGCTCAGAGGAGAAGGCGAGTGGTGAGTTGTTTGGACTTAAAGCGACCACTCCTGAACACAGGGGGGCTGCCTGGAGGAGAAGCGCGGTGGGTCACTTGGTCTCCAGTGGCCGCACCAGAGCTCCTCCGGGCGGCTGCCCAGAGGACGTCTGCAGCGGGTCACGTGGATTCAGAGCCACTCAGAGTGACCGCTCCTGAACACCTGGGGGGTTACCTGGAGGAGGAGGAGGAACAGGGAGGGTCATTTTGACTCGGAGTGATTGATTGCCGTGGACTACGGGTGGTCGGTGGGAGGAGGAGGCACGCAGTGAGTTGCTTGGACTCCTAGTGGCCACACCAGAATACTGGGCGGCTGTCTGGGGGAAGAGGTGTGTGGCGGGTTTCTGGGACACAGAGTGATTGTACGGGCCCCAGGTGGCTGCTCAGAGGAGGGGCTGCATAGCCAGGCGATTAGGTGCAGAGCAGGGTCCCAGGACCTAGGAGGCTTCTTGGTGGAAGAGCCGCACAGAGACAGGCTTAGGGGCGGAGCGAAGGTTCCAGGCCTGCGGGCAGATTCTCTGAGGAGGGGCAGCCTAAGGAGATTCATCTGCGAAGGGTGAGGCTCCCAGGCCCAGGAGGTAGGGCCGGGCCCCTGGGAACTTTGCAGAGGAAGGCAGCCCAGCCCAGGCAGTAGCTGTAAATTGAGGGGAACCTCTAGGAGGGAACTGACCAGCGAGACCTCCCCACCGGGTGAGTCTTCCCTGCCGGGTGAGGTTTCCCCACAAGGACGGTAAAACCAGAGACACAGGCCCAAACAGGCCTTGTCTCAGCCCGCAGCCTAGTTCCCCTTTGGATGACCACTGGTCAACAAGTGGAGGCACCTCTGCCCACTAGCAGGGAATATACCCCACCTGAAGGCCACCACTCCTAGAGAGGCAGATTCCTTGTGGAGCACCGCATTATCAACTTCCTCCAAGACTTCAGCCTACTGAAGGCTAAGAGGGGATATATATAGAAATCTTCAGGGACATTGTAAGTCAATAAAGGAAATCTGCAATATCTCAGTGGTCCACTGATACCTGAACAGTATGAGAAAACAAGGAAAGAAAATGCTGCAAACAAATCTAGATGTTACATCAATAAAACCCAATGACAGCATGGCAGAAGAAATGACAGAAAAGGAGTTCAGATTGTACATAATAAAAATGATCAGAGAAGCAAACAATGAGATGAAAGAGCAAATGCAGGCATTGAATGATCGCACCAATTGACAGTTAAAAGAGCAAACACAGGAAGCAAGAGATCATTTCAAAAATGAGTTAGAGATATTGAAAAAAAACCAAACAGAAATCCTTGACATGAAGGAAACAATAAACCAAATTAAGAACTCCATAGGAAGCATATCCAGTAGGATAGAACACCTGGAAGACAGAACGTCAGACACTGAAGACAAAATATTTAACCTTGAAAACAAAGTTGAACAAACAGAGAAGATGGTAAGAAATCATGAACAGAATCTACAAGAACTATGGGATATCATGAAAAGGCCAAATTTAAGAATTATTGGGATTGAGGAAGGCTTAGAGAAACAAACCAAAGGAATGAACAATCTATTCAATGAAATAATATCAGAAAATTTCCCAAATCTGAAGAATGAAATGGAAAATCAAGTTCAAGAGGCTTATAGGACTCCAAATACACAAAATTACAACAGACCCACACCTAGGCACATTATAATGAAAATGCCTAACATACAAAAAAGACAGAATTTTAAAGGCTGTGAGAGAAAAGAACCAAATTATATTCAGGGGGAAACCAATACGGATATCAGCAGATTTTTCAATCCAGACCCTAAAAGCTAGAAGGGCCTGGAACAACATTTTTCAAGCCCTGAAAGAAAATGGATGCCAACCAAGAATCTTATACCCAGCAAAACTTACCTTCAGATTTGATGATGAAATAAAATCCTTCCATGATAAACAAAAGCTAAAAGAATTTACAAAAAGGAAGCCAGCATTACAGAACATTCTCAGCAAAATATTCCATGAGGAAGAGATGAAAAACAAAGAAGCAAATCATCAAAGGGAGGAATTATCCTAAAGGAATTGTCAAATAAAGGAAGAGCCAAGTTGTGTCAAACAAATAAATAAATAAAATTTAAAAAATGAACCAAATGACCGGGAAACCAAATCATATCTCAATAATAACCCTGAATGTTAATGGCCTGAATTCATCAATCAAAAGACATAGACTGGCAGATTGGATTAAAAAGAAAGATCCAACAATATATTGCCTTCAAGAGACTCACCTCATAGAAAAAGAAACCCATAGACTAAAGGTGAAAGGATGGGGAAAAACATACCATGCACATGGACTCAGCAAAAAAGCTGGAGTATCCATCCTCATTTCCGATAATGTGGACTTCAAGCCAAAGTTAGTCAGAAGGGATAAAGAAGGTCATTTCATACTGCTTAAGGGAAGCATAAATCAGCAAGATATAACAATCATAAACATCTATGCCCCAAACAGTGGCTCATCCATGTATGTCAAACAAATCCTTCTCAATTTCAGAAACCAAATAGACCATAACACAATAATACTAGGTGATTTTAACACGCCTCTCTCACCACTGCACAGATCTTCCAGACAAAAATTGAACAAAGAAACCATAGATCTCAAGAACACAATCAATAATTTAGACTTAATGGACATTTATAGAATATACCATCCAACCAAGAGTGAATACACTTTCTTCTCAGCAGCACATGGATCCTTCTCTAAAATAGACCATATATTATGCCACAAAGCTAATGTTAGCAAATACAAGAAGATAGAGTCACTAGCATGTATTCTATCAGATCATAATGGATTGAAGTTAGAAATAAATGAAAGAGTAAAAAACAGAAACTATTCCAACATCTGGAGATTAAACAATATGCTATTATATGATGAATGGATAACAGAAGATATTAGGAAGGAAATTAAAAAATTCGTAGAGGTAAATGAGAACAAAGAAACATCATATCAAAATCTCTGGGACACTATGAAAGCAGTACTTAGAGGGAAATTTATTTCATGGAGCACATTTAACAAAAGAAGTAAAACTCAAAAAATAAACGACCTAACAGCGCAAAGCCCTAGAAAAAGAAGAACAGACCAGCACCAAAAGTAGTAGAAGACAGGAAATAGTTAAACTCAGAGCTGAAATCAATGAAATTGAAACAAAAGAAACAATACAAAAAATTGACAAAATAAATAGCTGGTTCTTCGAAAAAATAAACAAAATGGATAAACCTTTAGCCACACTAACAAAGAAAAGACGAGAGAAAACCCAAATCACTAAAATTCGGAATGAACAAGGAAATATCACAACAGACAGGATGGAAATACAAAACATAATTAGAAGCTATTTTGAAAATATATACTCCAACAAAATAGAAAATTTCGAAGACATCAACAGGTTTCTAGAGACATATGAATTGCCTCAACTGAACGAGGAGGACATAAACAATTTAAATAGACCAATTTCAAGTACTGAAATAGAAGAAGTCATCAAAAGCCTACCAACAAAGAAAAGTCCGGGACCAGATGGGTTCTCAGCCGAGTTCTACAAAACCTTTAAAGAAGAGCTCATTCCAATACTTCTCAAAGTATTCCATAAAATAGAAGAGGAGGGAACCCTCCCAAACTCATTCTATGAAGCCAATATCACACTGATACCTAAACCAGACAGAGACTCATCAAGGAAAGAAAATTTCAGACCAATATCCTTAATGAACATCGACGCAAAAATTCTCAACAAAATTTTAGCAAATCGCATACAAAAACATATTAAAAAGATAGTGCACCTTGATCAAGTGGGTTTCATCCCAGGGATGCAAGGTTGGTTCAACATCAGGAAATCAATAAACGTAATTCACCATATCAATAGACTTAAAGTCAAGAATCACATGATTATTTCAATAGATGCAGAAAAAGCATTTGATAAAATACAGCACCCCTTCATGCTCAAAACACTAGAAAAAATAGGGATAGTGGGAACATTCCTTAACATTGTAAAGACCATTTATGCTAAGCCCATGACTAATATCATTCTAAATGGTGAAAAACTGAAAGCATTCCCCCTAAAAACTGGAACAAGGCAGGGATGCCCTCTTTCACCACTTCTATTCAACATCGTTCTTGAGAATCTGGCCAGAGCAATTAGACAAACCAACGAAATTAAAGGGACACGAATTGGAAAAGAAGAACTCAAACTATCCCTGTTCGCTGATGACATGATCATATATTTAGAGGAACCTGGAAATTCCACCAGAAAACTCTTAGAACTCATAAGTGAATTCAGTAAAGTAGAGGTTACAAGATCAATGCCCATAAATCCAACGCATTTTTAAACATAAGTGATGAACCTTCAGAAAGAGAAATTAGGAAAACTACCCCATTCACAATAGCATCAAAAAAAAAAAAATACTCGGGAATCAATCTCACAAAAGAGGTGAAAGACCTCTACAATGAGAACTATACAACACTAAAGAAAGAAATTAAAGAACACCTTAGAAGATGGAAAGATCTCCCATGTTCTTGGATAGGAAGAATTAATATTGTCAAAATGGCCATACTACCTAAAGTGCTATACAAATTCAATGCAATTCCAATTAAAATCCCAATGGTGTACCTTACAGAAATAGAGCAAGAAATTATGAAATTCATCTGGAAGAATAAGAAACCCAGAATAGCTAAAGCAATCCTTAGCAGGAAGAGTGAAACAGGGGGTATTGCAATACCAGATCTTCAACTCTACTACAAAGCAATAGTAACAAAAACAGCATGGTATTGGTACCAAAATAGAAAGGTAGATCAATGGTACAGAATAGAGGACACGGACACAAACCCAAATAAATACAATTTTCTCATACTAGACAAAGGTGCCAAAAATATGCAATGGAGAAAAGATAGCCTCTTCAACAAATGGTGCTGGGAGAATTGGAAATCCATATGCAACAGAATGAAACTAAACCCATATCTCTCACCATGCACGAAACTAAACTCAAAATGGATTAAGGACCTCGGAATTAGACCAGAGACCAGAAGAAAAAGTACGGCCAGATCTTCAACATGTCGGCTTAGGACCAGACTTCCTTAACAGGACTCCCATAGCAAAAGAAATAAAAGCAAGAATCAATAACTAGGATAGATTCAAACTAAAAAGCTTTCTCTCAGCAAAGGAAACTATCAGCAATGCGAAGAAAGAGCCTACAGAGTGGGAGAATATCTTTGCCAATCATACTTCAGATAGAGCACTAATTTCCAGAATCTATAAAGAACTCAAAAAACTCTACTCCAAGAATTCAAATAATCCAGTCGACAAATGGGCTAAGGAAATGAATAGACACTTCACAGAAGAAGATCTACAAGCAATCAACAAACATATGGAAAAATGCTCAACATCTCTAGTAATAAGAGAAATGCAAATCAAAACCACCCTAAGATTCCATCTCACCCCAATTAGAATGGCGATTATCAAGAATACGAGCAACAACAGGTGTTGGCGAGGATGTGGGGAGAATGGTACACTCATACATTGCTGGTGGGACTGCAAATTAGTGCAGCCACTCTGGAAAGCAGTGTGGAGATTCCTTAGAAAACTTGGAATGGACCCTCCATTTGACCCAGCTATCCCACTCCTTGGCCTATACCCAAAGGACTTAAAATCAGCATACTGCAGAGATACAGCCACATCAATGTTCATAGCTGCTCAATTCACAATAGCCAGACTGTGGAACCAACCTAGATGCCCTTCAATTGATGAGTGGATAAAGAAGCTGTGGTATATATATACAATGGAATATTACTCAGCCATAAAGAATGATAAAATTATGGCATTTGCAGGCAAATGGATGAAACTGGAGAATATCATGCTAAGTGAGATAAGCCAATCTCAAAAAGCCAAAGGATGAATGATATCGCTAATAAGTGGATGATGACACATAATGGGGGGAGGGAAGGGTTAGTGTTAGGGTTACAATTAGGGTTAGGGAGGGGGGCAAGTATTGAGGAAGGAAGCTCTGTATAGAAGGAAAAGTGGGGTGGGAGGGGTGGGGGGAAGGGAAAAAATAACAATGAATCAAACAACATTACTCTATGTAAATTTTGTGATTACACAAATGGTATGCCTTTATGCCATGTACAAACAGAGAAACAACATGTATCCCATTTGTTTACAATAAAATAAAATAAAAAAAGAATATTTGAGAATGAGAAATTATAAAACCTTGGTTAACTTGCAGCTAAAATCTTAAACTATAAGTGAAAACACAATATAATTCAAAGATAAGGAATAAGAACATCATTTAGACAGATTCTTGAAATTTTAACTATACTAGTTGTTTTTCCTTTTTACTATATAGATAAGAAAATAAGGGTCAAGGGATATTACAAGGCACAAAAAATAATAATAATAATCAGTCAGGTGGAATAAAGTTTGCATTTAAGTTAGACATATACACATTGTTATGGTTTGAATGTGAGGTGTCCCCCAAAAGCTAATGTGTAAGATTATGCAAGAAAGCCTAGAACAGAAATGATTGGGTTATGACAGTCTTAACTCAATCAGTGAATTAATCCCCTGATGGGATTAACTGAGTGGTGACTGGAGGTGGGTAGGTTGTGGCCGGAGGAGGTAGGGTGTTGGTGGGGCGCTTTTAGGGCATATATTTTGTATCTGGCGGTGGTCTCTCTCTGACTCGTGATCATCATGTGAGCCACTTCCAGCTGCCATACTCTTTGCCATGATGTCCTACCTCACCCCAAGCCTGGAGGAATGGAGTCAGCTTCTATGAACCTAGACCTCTGAAACTATGAACCCCGCAATAGACTTACTCCTCCACAATTGTTCTGGTCAGGTCTTTTAGTCACGGTAGCAAAAAAAGATGACTAAAACACATTCTATACTGTCATAATCTCTCACTGTGAATTATTTTTTTCTTTTTCTTCTTCTTCTGATCATGACAAGAAGTTTCCCCATGATATTCTCCACTACATATTTTTCTCTCATAGAACATTAAAGAACTGTGATTATTGCAGATAAATATTTTCTCTTTTATATATTATATAGAATATGTTTTGTACAAAATTGAATTTGGATCCTTGGTCATAAAAAGCACATCAGTATCTTCATAATCAATCTTTTATCAGTGGGCTTATTCTCTAATTCCATTACTGTTTAAGTCACATGTATAGATGATACATATTCATTTGCTAGTTGGAAACCATTAACTTCCTTTGTTTTTGTTTCATACAAATTTCTTTGAGAAAATAAGTTGTGATTCCAAATGATTCCACTGTAAATTTTGACTTAAAACACATATAAAATCTCCCAAATGATACATCTATCACCAGACGACTCTTCACAAATTGAATATATCCCATGTAACAGGAATCCAGATTAAGAAACAGGATATTATCAGCACCCTCAAACTTCCCCATTGTCTGCTTCCATCACCTATTTCCCTAAATGGAATAGTTTATCCTTATTTCCTTATTTCCCAATAACATAGTTTTTTTTTTCTGTTTTGAACTTCATATAAATAAGATCATGCTGTGTGTTTATAATGGTTGCTCCTTTTTTGGCTGTAGAGATTGTAGAGATTGTGAGATTCGTCTATGTTATTGCATATAGTTTTGATTCATTTATTCTCACTTCCATATGGTATTCTATTTCATGAAGTCAAATAAGAAACAAAGTCACACTTAGACAAGGAGAGACTTAGTGAAAAACACTTTCACAATGGAGAGAACACTCCAATCTCAGTAATCTGTAAGTGTTTCAAAATCAAACAGTAAAGGTTTTTCTTTTATATAGAAGGAGAGGGACTAGCAGGACCCTATTAGGGAGCAGGGAACAAGGTGGGCGTGAGTAGGTGGCAAAATCAGGTGCTTCAGAAGGATTTTCTCTACAGTCAGCTGTTACTCAGGGTGAGCTGTTCAAGGGGACATGTTCTGCACTCGAGGATATTTGCTTAAGGAAGGTTAGGGGCCAGTAGGGTAGAGAGAAGCTTAACTAAAGTCTGGTCAAGCCCAAGCTGAAAGTAAGAAATGAACAGTTGTGAGCTTCTGGTCACGATAGTTGGCTAATGACTCTACCACAAGTTTGGGCAAACATTGCTGGTTTGCTAATGTGGTTTTAGCAAGTCAGATTTATAGCAATATGTTAGAAGCCAAGTTGCTCCCCATTATTACCAAAACTGGATTTTGATCTTTCTGTCATTTTATATATTCTGGTGAGTATGAAATGTATCTCACTGTGGGTTTAGATCTCATCTCCCTAATAACCAATGAACTTGTTCTTCTCCTTTCCACTAAATGCATTTTAAGGCTATACATTTTCCTTCAAGTGCTACTTTTAACTGTATCCAACAAGTTTTGGTATATTTGTTATCAATCAGTTCCAAATATTTTCTAAATATTTATTGTGCTCTCATCTTAGACTCATGAGTCAGATTCATTTATTCATTTTTAATAGAGTGTAATATATAGAGGCATATTTATATAAACATGGAGTGTATTTTATTCTGATTAGGATCTCAGTCTTGTACATGATGTGGAAATTCATTATGGTATATTCACATATGTACATAGGAAAGTTATGTCCAATTCATTCCACTGTCTTTCCCATCCCCCCTTGCTTCCCTTCATTTCCCTTTATCTTATCCAATGAATTTCTATTCTACCCTCCACCCCAACCCCACTGTTGTGTGTTATAATCCACCTATCAGAGAGAAAATTAGGCCTTTGGTTGTTAGGATTGGCTTATTTCACTCAGCATAATAGTCTCCAGATCCATCCATTTACTGGCAAATGCCATAATTTCATTCTTCTTTATGGTTAATATTCCATTGTGTATATGTACCACATTTTCAGTATCCACTCATCTGTTGAAGGTACTTAAAGTTGGTTCCATAGCTCAGCTGTTGTGAATTGAGCTGCTATAAACATTGATGTGGCAGTATCACTTCAGCATGCTGATTTTAATTCCTTTGGATATATATATATGGAGGAGTGTGATAAACCAGTCAAATGGTGGTTCCATTCCTAGTTTTTTGAGTGTCAGATTCATTTTTAAATGCAGTCATCGAGTTTCTTCAATAATGGAGTAATAGTAAATGAGGGGCCCATTTCCTTTATTTGCCACTGAGTTCTCAGTATCTAACAAAGTGCCTGGAACACAGTAGACAATAACTATTTGCTGAATGAATGAATAAATAAATAATAAGACTGGGGAGTCAAGCAAGGGGAAGATAAGGAAAAGCTTTATGTCGCATACTAAGGATCTGAGTTTTCACTTAAGAAAGTTGATGAGCCATTGAAGGGTTCAATCAGAGTAATGAAAGGATCAGATCTTCATTCTAGATATGTCTGTTTGACATAGTGTAGAGGATGGATTAAAGACCATAAATGAGTAAGACTTGCATATCTGTTGTTAAATACTTTTGAGTGCCTACCATGAAACAGGCACTGTCCAAAGTGTGGGAAAGAGCAGGGAGCAAGACAGGCCAGAGTTCCTGCCTTGCAAAGTTTACATTCTAATTAATGGAAGATGTTAAATGAAATTTATTTTTGCAAACTCAGGGACGAGCCAGCAGTTCATAACAGTGAGGTGTACTATATTCAGGAAATTGTGTTTAAAATGAAAAGTATTAAAGAAAATATAATTAACCCTAGCCTCTCCACTGAAGCAATTCCAAAAGGAAATGAGAAATCTGGCAACAAATGGTGTTTTTTTGAATTAATTCTTTATTTCCCTTTCTTTTGCCGTAACATTTTCAGTTTCTACTTTAGTTCTCTGACACCTGACAACCTCTCTAGTGATCGTTTCTACATTCCTTTTTAGAGGAAAATATCATCTCAGTGACTTAATTTCTCAGTGTAAAACCTGGCCTTGTCCTGGAACTAGAAGTGCTTCTACACCCACTGTTACTGAACCCATCACAAAGAGACACGTATTTTGGGGTGATTGAAATTGCACATCAGAGAGAGTCCTCTAAAACCTCCACATGTCTTGGTTGCTATGATTCTGTGGTTCTACCCCTGAAAGTGACTACCTGAAGAATAACATGATGGCAGTGAGGAGGAGACATCCATCTTGGGAGCCACAGGTATGTTAGAGATAGCACAGTGGTCAGGGAATCACATGTCAATCTTCCAGGGAAAATATGGATTCCATGGTTTTTGTTCATAAAAAGCAAGAAGAGCTGTTGCCCAGAAAACTTTCTGAGGCATGCCTAGTGAAAATGTTAAAATCGATGCCATTCAACAAGTGGCTGGAGAAACCTAATACTGCAGGAAGCTTGTAGAAAACGGCAAAAATAACTTGACAGTTCACTCTGGGTGGTTTTTCAGCTTTGGGTTGTCCAGGTTCCTAATGTTTCCTCCTTTGCAAATGCTTCCTTCGGGAGCATTTTATTGCTTGTTAGCACCTAAGAGAGCTGACAGGAACAATGGAGAGGAGACTTGCATCATTCAACACATTTTGTATTTTTTGGATCCATAGAAGATTTTTGAGGGAAAGAGCATGAAAATAACTATAAAATGAGGTTTCAAGATCCCAGGAGAATCTAATAACATATCCTGTCATTATCCTGTAGCAATCATAAGTGCACTGATTTGACAGCCTTTATGAAGTACCTTTATGAAACTCCCCATGCAAGGTCCACAATATTACAAAATATTGCCCCTCCATATCCACAGGTTCCATATCTGCAGATTCAACCAAGGAATGAAAATGTAATTAGACCTCCAATGTTTGCATCTGTATTGAACATATGGACTTTTTGATCTTGTCATCAGTCTCTAAGTAATACTGTATTATAACCATTTACATTGTGTTGGGTCTTATCTAGAGATGCCATAAATATACTGGAGAATGTGTGTAAGTAACATGCAAATACTACCTCACTTTATCTAAGGGGCTTAGACAACTACAAATTTTGGTTTAAGGAAGTGGTCCTGGGGTCAATCTCCTGAGGACACCAAGGGACAACTGTAAAAACTTTTCCTAAGTGCTGAATACTGGCCCCTGATAAGTAATTGATCATAATTGGGAATACTGGCCCCTGATGAGTAATTGATCATAATTTAGCCCATTTTGGTTCTCCCTGATGTCATGTTCCAACACAGTGTTCAAACTTGGGCATTCACAAGCCACAGCTACAACTTCAAGAACCAAATAGGACACTGCACAGCTTGCCTTTTCCAGTGTGATCCTAGGTTTCTGGCTTGCCTCTAAGAGCTTTAGTTATCTGGACTCTTGGCTGGCTTCCCTCCCACCAGCAGGCAGCGTGTGGCTTTTCTTCTCCATAATCTCTATCACCAACACATCCATTTTTGATGACAAAGCGAATCCACTAACCCTCTGGTGTCCTGCACTTGCTTTACCTTTTAGAAGTCACAGAAGAGGTGAACAGTTGTTCTGCTGTTTACATCTTCAGAACATGTTGGTGGCCATGGGAAAGAACACGCTGTGACTTTCTCTTGGAAATGTCAACACTTGACACATATCAGAACGGGATTTTCCCTCTGTGTTGAATCCAATATGCAATTATCTCTTGGAAGGGAGAGACTGCTTTTCTGGAGGGACTGGACACTGGAGGGAAAAGCTGATTATGGCAGCCTCACTGAGACCTGATACTTGACCCCCTGCGGTATCAATGCATTTGTGACCAAAATCAGTGACTGTGACTATTATTCTTCGATGGCCCTTTTCTTGAAAATGGGGTGGGGAGGCAGTTTTTACAATTAGGAATACAATGAAATTTCAATGTGAATGTTCATCTATGTGAAATAATTCAGAAATGAACTTTCTAGACACATCAAGGAAAGAAAATTTCAGACCAATATCCCTCATGATCATACATGCAGAAATTCTTAATAAAATGCTGACAAATAGTATACAAAAATATATTAAAAGATAGTGCACCTTGATCAAGTAGGATTCATCCAAGAGACGCAAAGTTAGTTGAACATATGGAAATCAGTAAACATAATCCATCACATCAATAGACTTAAAGACAAGAATCAAAGGATTATCTGAATAGATATAGAACAAGCATTTGACAAAATACAGCACCCGTTCACATTCAAAACACTAAAAACTAGGGATAGTAGGAACATAACCTCAACATTATAAAAGCTATCCATGCTAAACCCAAGGCCAATAGCATTCTGGATGGAGAAAAGTTGAAAGTGTTACCTTTAAAAACTGAAACAAGACAGGGATGCCCTCATTCACCATTTCTGTTCAACATGGTCCTGGAAATTCTGGCCAGAGCAATTAGGCAAAAAAAGAAATTAAATAGATACACATAGGAAAAGAAAAACCCAAACTATCTCTGTTTACTGACAATGTGATTCTATATTTAAAATAACCAAAACAAAACTCCACCAGAAAACTTCTTGCACTCATAAACAAATTCAGTAAATAGCAGATATCAAATTAACATCCATAAATAAATTGCATTCATTTACATCATTATTGAATCAACTGAAAGAGAAACTAGGAAAACTATCTCATTCACAATAGCCTCAAAGAAAATAAAATATTTGGGAATCAATCTAACAAAAGAGGTGAAAGACTTCTGCAATGAAAACTACAGAACGCTGCAGAAAGAAATTGAAGAAGACCTTAGAAGATGGAAAGATCTCCCATTTTCTTGGAGAGGCAGAATTAATATTGCCAAAATGGCAATTTTACCAAGAGCACAACACAGAGTCAATGCAAAGGTCCCAATGATGTTCTTCATAGAAATAGAAAAAGCAATCATGAAATGCATTTGGAAAATAAGAGGGCCAGAATAACCAAAGCAATCCTTAGCAACAAGAGTGAAGCAGGAAACATCACAATACCAGACCTTAAAGTATACTACAAACCTATAGTAACAAAAACAGCATGGTATTGGCACAAAAACAGACACGAAGACCAAATGTACAGAATAGAACACACAGAAACAAACCCACATAAATACAGTTATCTCCTACTAGACAAAGGCGCCATAAAGATAGCCTCTTCAACAAATGGTGCTGGGAAAACTGGAAATCCATATGCAGCAAAATGAAATTAAATCCCTATCTCTCACCTTGCACAAAATTCAACTCAAATTGGATTAAGTACCTAGGCATTAGACCAGGGACACTGCATCTACTAGAAGAAAAAGTAAGCCCAAAATCTCCATCATGTCAGCTGAGGAATCGAATTCCTCAACAACCTTCCTAAAGCATAAGAAGTAAAATCAGGAATACTATTCAGCCATAAAGAAGAATAATATTATGGCATTTGCAAATAAATGGATGGAATTGGAGAATATCATGCTAAGTGAAATAAGCCAAGCCCAAAAAAACAAAGGCCGAATGTTTTCCCTGATAAGTGGAGGATGATATATAATGGGGTTGGGAATGAGAGAATAATGGGGGAACTTTAGAATATGCAGAATAAAATGAGGGAGGGGGTATGAAAAATGGTGGAATGAGACAGACATCTTTGCCCTATGTATATGTATGATTACACGAATGGTATGAATCTGCATTGTGTACAACCATAGAAATGAAATTATGTACCCCATTTGTGTACAATGAATCAAAATGCAGTCTGTAAAAAATTAAAAGCTAAATAAAAATAATTTAAAAATTACAAAAAAAAAGAATCAAGATAAATGGTATTTTATCAAACTAAAAAGCTTCTTCATAGCAAAGGAAACAATCAGGAACATGAAGAGAGAGTCTATTAAATGGGAGAAAATCTTTTCTACCTGCACCTCAGATAGAGCACTAATATCCAGGATATACAAAAAAACTCAAAGAAAACTTAACACCAAAAAAGACCCATATAACCCGATCAATAAATGGGCAAAGGAACTGAATAGACACTTCACAGAAGAAATACAAATGATCAACAAATATATGAAAAAATGTTCAATATCACTAGCAATTAGAGAAATGCAAATTAAAACCAACCTGAGATTTCATCTCACTCCAGTCAGAATGGCAATTATGAAAAATAAAAGTAACAATGAATGTTGGCAAGAATGTGGAGGAAAAGGTACACTGACACATTGCTGGTAGGACTGCAAATTGGTGCAACCATTCTGGAAAGCAGTATGGAGATTCCTCAGAAAACTTGGAATGGAACCGCCATTTGACCCAGCTATCCCACTCCTCAGTTTATACCCAAAGGACTTAAAATCAACATACTATAGTGACACAGCCACATCAAAGTTCATTGCAGCTCAATTCACAATAGCTAAGGTATGGAATCAATGTAGGTGTCCTATAACAGATGAATGGATAAAGAAAATGTGGTACATATGCACACTGGAATATAACTCAGCCATAAAGAATTAAATTGTGGCATTTGGATGGAACTGGAGAATATCATGTTAAATGAAATAAGCCAGTCCCAAAAAACCAAAGGCTAATGTTCTCTCTGATATGCAGATGCTGATTCACAATAGGCAAGGGGCGGGGAAAGAAATGGAGGCTCCCTGAATAGGATAGGGGGAGTCGGGGGAAAGGAAAGGGGATGGGAATGGGAAAGACAGTAGAATGAATCGCACATAACGTTTTTACATTCATAGATAAAATATACAACCAGTGTGACTCCACATCACGTACAATCACAAGAATGTAAGTCATACTCCATGTATACATGATACACCAAAGTACATTCTACGTACTGTCATGTATAACTAAAAAGAACAAATTTTAAAAATTTTTTTAAAGAAATGAACTTTCTAGTTTGACACTCACCATTAGCCTATAGTAACAGTTTAAATTTTCCTATTCCAAACTCCCTATTTTTAGATTGGCAAAGAAAAATGAGATTCCTATTAATATGTTTTGTCACGTGTTAAAGGGGCCAGGTAAAACTTTCCATAAATACTATGGACTGAATTGTGTCTATCCAAGCCCCAAATTCATATATGACCCTGATGTGCCTGTATTTGGAGATAAAAACCACTAAGGAGGTAATAAGGCTGGGACCCTAATCCAATGTGACTAGTGCTCTTATATGGGGGGAGGGAGACATCAGGGATGCTTGTGCACAGAAAAAAGACCATAAGAGGACACAGTGACAAAGTGTCTGGAAGCTCAGGAAAAGAGGCCTCAGAAGAGACCATGCCTGCCAGCACTTTGATCTTGAAATTTAACTGCCAGAACCATAAGAAATAAATTTTTGTTATTTAAACCATCCAGCCTGAGGTATTTTCTTATGGCAGCTCTCATTGACTAATACAAAACATTATGTATATAATTACATCCACATACAAATATTTTCAAACGAATTGTGCTTTAGTTTCCCATTATAAAAGAAATACTAGCATACTGAAGAAAATTTTGAGAGATACAGATAGGAAAAATAAAGATATAACTCATGGAATGTCAACATAATACAACCAACAGATGTCTTCTTGGAAAAAGGTGAGAGAGTCAAGCCTTCATGCTTTGGACTAAATTTATCTTTTGTGGATCCTGAGGACTTAATTTGGCAACTTTGAACAACAAAAAAAAAATTAGTCCTTTTATAAAAATAATACCAGAGCACCAATAAGAAGACACAACTGAATCCTCTTAAGAGTTAAAAAAGAGCACAAATAATAATAGATGTTGGCGTGGATGTGGGGAAAAAGGCACACTTTTACATTGCTGGTGGAGTTGCAAATTGGTGCAGCCACTCTGGAAACAGTATGGAGAATCCTAAGAAAACTTGGAATGGACCCACCATTTGACCCAGTTATCCCACTCCTCTGTTTATACCCAAAGGACCTAAAATCAGCAAACTACAGTAACACAGCCACATCAATGTTTATAGCACCTCAGTTCACAATAGCTAGATTGTGGAACCAACCTAGATGCCCTTCAACAGATGAATGAATAAAGAAACTCTGGTATAACACAATGGAATACTACTCAACCATAAAGAATAATATCATGGCATTTGCAAATAAATGGATGGAATTGGAGAATATCATGCTAAGTGAAATAAGCCAAGCCCAAAAAAACCAAAGGCCAAATATTTTCCCTGATAATGGAGAATGATATATAATGGGGGAGGGGAATGAGAGACTAATGAGGGAACTTTAGAATATGTACAAGGAAATGAGAGGGAGGGGGTATGAAAAATGGTGGAATGTGACAGACATCATTGCCCTATGTACATGTATGATTACACAAATGGTATGAATCTTCATCGTGTACAACCATAGAATTAAAATGATGTACCCCATTTGTGTACAATGAAACAAAATGCAGTCTGTAAAAAATTAAAAGACAAATAAAAAATAATAAAAAAATATTTTAAAAAAGTTTAAATTAAAAAATTCCCTGATTGATGGGATCATTTTTATTCACCTTGTGAAATGTTACACATATGATTTCAACCAGGCATATGGAAAGGAAATTATTAATATCTTAGTTGCAGTTACATTATGTTTTCAAGCCTATCACATTTGACTTGCCATGTTGCAGACATTTTATGTACTTACATTTTACACACAGATGAAAAAATATATGTTGTAATGCCATCTACAGTTTATCCCCAGGGATCAGGAATATTTAATTGGGAGCAGAGTAGGAGAGAATGAGAAAGTCAAGTTAAAGGAATGACATGAGGACAGATATGGAAGAAAGAGAACAGGGTAGAGATGCACTTGGTCATACCACCACTGTGGTGAGGATACAGATATCATAGAGTAAGGCTGGAAAGACGGACAGACAACGAAAGATCACAGGGCCATGTTAGATTTGGACTTTATTCAGTAGCAGCAGCAAAACACCCATGGATGACAGGATAGGTGATGTCCACAAGGACTAGAGCAGAGAGAGACTAGAGCTGGGGAGTTGGGTTAGGAAGCTACTAAAGAGTCCTTGAGCGAGATGTTGTCACCGATGAGGGAGATGGCAGAGGGAATGGAGAAGAGAAGATGAGTAAAACTGATATTACGAAGTTGGATGGGTAGTACATGGGGCTAGCATGGAGGTCATGGAGAATGAAAAATATGAAGTCATGAAATTCCAAAATTTCCAATCTCAAAGGCTGTGAGAGTGGTAACTCTACTGTCCAGGAGGAGAGGCAGCCAATGTTTTGATTTTAGACACACTGAATTTGAAGTTTTTCTATTTATATCAATGGAAATTTCCAGAATGCTACTTGGAAATACAGGGTGGAAGCCTCAGAGAAAGCTAGAATCCAGAAAATGGGTTGTAGGATAAGAGTGTAACCTGATCGGAGGAGTGAGCCAAGATGGGCCTTAGAGAAGGCTCCCAGTTTCCGGGCTGGATGTAGAAGAAAATAAGTAGCTATGGGAAGAAAAGTAGAGACAACACAGCTAGGTGGAAAAAGAGGGTGATGCTGAAGATGTTAGGAGAAGCTGTGTACTTGCCCTGGCATGATCATACTTGCTTCTTTGGCCTGACTGAATAAACAGGCTCTGGTAACCAGGGAAACCATTTTACTCCCAGAATCAACAATAGGATGGAGCCTTGCTGTCTAGGATAAGACGGGGTTGGCTATTCATCCTAAGGCCCTTCCTTCCTGCTTCTTGACCTATAAACTGGCCTCCCTGAAGCTCTCTTATCTTCAACTTGTAGGGAGCACACTCAAACTGAGAGAAAAACCACTTCTCTCTTCTCCAGACACCTCCTCCTGTTTCTGTTATCTCTTATCAGCTTCAACAGTCCAAGGCTTTGATTCCAGACATCAATAAGTTTGGACATTCCCTCTATACTTTTAGCAAACCCTGGGGTTATCCAAACAACCAATGGGCAAAGAGAAATACCTCTCAAATGATAATACAAAACACATTAACAACTAAAACTCAGACCTCCCTGGCCACCCAAGAACTGTACTGATGGATCCCACTTTTTATTCTTATATTCATGACCATCAGCCTCAAAAGGGCATTTCTACCAACAGGTCTAGTTTACTTCCTCTCCTACTCTTCCAAATGGCTAGTTCACGTCTCTTCCTCTACCCTAACATCTCCTACTCCCCAACTTCCCCATCATTCTTAGTACCTGGACTCTGCATTTCTTTGGTTATATTGAATTTAGCTTCCTCTCTTTAACAAAGTCCAGTCCCTCCCCGGGGATGCCTTCCACTCTTACCTCTTCAACCACTGTGTTTCTGTTGTTATTCCCACAATAATGAGTACTTTCATCAGCACAGCCATGTACTCTGATGCCTGCCATTATTTTCAGAACTTCAGATGAGCATGAGTATAATAGCTATTCCCCAATAGATTCTTCCACACATTGTATCTGTGACTCCACTCTTCCTCTCTCCTCCTCAAATCGCTCTCCTTTCACATTTTATCATTTAGACATCAGGTTCTGCTGAAAGCTCCTGTGTGAGACAATGCAAGAAAGCTTAGAGGTGAAAAGATTGGGTTATGAGAGTCTTAATCTAATCAGTGCATCAATCCCCTGATGAGGATTAACTGGGTGGTAACTGTAGGCAGAAGGGTGTGGCTGGAGGAGGTGGGGCACTGGGGGCATGCCTTTGGGGTATATATTCTGTCCTTGAAGAGTGGAGCTCTCTTTCTGCTTCCTGGGTGCTATGTGCCCATCTGCTTTCCCCATCCACATCTTTCTGCCATGATCTTCTTCCTCATCTCACCCCCAAGGAATGGAGCCAGCTGTCTATGGACAGAGCCACTGAAACTGTGAGCCCCCAAACACACTATTCCTCCTTTAATTGTTCTTGTCAGATCTTTTGGTCATAGCAGTGAAAAAGCTGATTCACACACATCCACTCCTTTATTTTAGTAGGCACAGTATAAACAAAACAACAATTGTGACTTTAGTCTCTGTTTTAGCTAATTATTCTTTCCCTGGTTTATGGACACAGTGTTCTTTCTAATCTTGGCCAGTTTTCTATGAAATGCTTCCAGAAGATGGGGAAGGACAAGTAATGTCAGTTCTCTATTAACAATAATTAGGTGCATATTGAAACATATGTTAAAACGAAATTGGCTTTAACATGAGTGAAATCTGAAAAAGAACAAAAAGGTTGTTAAAAGGACGAGAACTTTACACCTGAAGGATAAGTTTAAAGTGAAAGATTATTTAGTCTGGAGATAAGAAAAGTGAAGAACAACCTAATAATGGATTTTTTAAGTGAGAGAATAGCTTTTATAACAACAGAAAATGGGTTTTAATAGAAAATGAATGGCCTAGTCTATTCCTTAGTTTTTGGAGATTGAAATACATTATCAAATCTCTGCTCTGGAGCAGATATTTTCATATGAAGCACAACTGCTTTATTTAGGAAGCATTTGGAAATGGCTGGTCTTGAAGTCGGAGGAAGGTAAAAGATTACTTCTCCCACTTCCATAATTCTGAAATGTTTTGTGATACTACATCAGAATTATTTTTCGTTTAGTCAAATGAAATTCTTCTCTTCCCCAAGATGTGGTGAAGTCTCTCAAGAACCTGGTAGCAGAAATAAAAGAAAACTACTTTCATTTTTAAAAGTTCTGTTGGTTCTTTTCTTGCTTACCTGAGCAAGATCTTCTGTAAAAGGCATTTTAATCACAGATCACAAGGAATTTTGCTTCTCTCCCTTTATTTTTTTTATTTGTGGGTGCAGTAAACTTTATTGATGGTACGTGACAGTAAGGCTCCCTAAGCCCCTCCCTTCTTTAGGGGGTCTGAGATGGACATTGGGAGGAGGGAGGTTCTCAGTGTGTTGAGGGACTGAGTTAGGGGCAGGGATTCTCCAGCGGAGGGCCTCTCTCTTCCTCTGTGGGCAGGTGGTCCAGGGGCTCTTACTCCTTGGAGGCCATCTGGACCTTAAGGTCCATCACCCTGTTACTGTATCCAAATTCATGGTCATACCAGGAAGTGAGCTTGACAAAGTGGTCATTGAGGGTAATGCCAGCCCCAGCAATGAAGGTGGAAGAGAGTGTCACTGTTGAAGTCACAGGAGACGACCTTGTCCTCTGTGTAGCCCAGGATGCCCTTGAGGGCCCTCTGATGCCTGCTTCTCCACCTTCTTGATGTCTTCATATTGGGCAGCTTTCTCCAGGCCACAGGTCAGATCCACGACTGACACGTTGGGGGTGGGCACATGGAAAGCCAAGCCAGTGAGCTTCCCACTCACTTCAGAGATGACTTGCCCACAGCCTTGGCAGCACCAGTGGATGCAGGGATGATATTCTGGGCAGCCCAGTGACCATCACGCCACACTTTTCCGGAGGGGCCATCCACAGTCTTCTGAGCAGCACTGATGGCATGGGCTGTGGTCATGAGTCCTTCCACAACACCAAAGTTGTCATGGGTGACCTTGGCCAGGGGAGCTCAGCAATGGGTGACACAGGAGGCATTGCTAACGATCTTGAGGGAGTTGTCATACTTCTCATGGTTCATGCCCATCACAAACATGGGGGCATCAGCAGAAGGGGCAGAGATGATGGCCCTTTTGGTACCACCCCTCAAATGAGCCCCAGCTTTCTCCATGGTAGTGAAGACACCAGTGGATCCACAACATATTCATATTCAGCATCACTCCACGTGATGTTGGTGGAATCTCTCTCCTGGAAGATGGAGATGGACTTTCCGTTGATGACAAGCTTCCCATTCTCAGCCTTGTCTGTGCCATGGAATTTACCCTGGGTAGAATCATACTGGAACATGTAGACCATGTAGTTGAGGTCAATGAAAGGTCATTGATGGCAACAAGACCCACTTTGCTGAAGTTGAAAGCAGCCCTGGTGACCAGGTGCCCAGTACCTTCAAATCCATTCACTCCAACCTTCACCACTGTGTCTCAGGAACGCGACTGGCACTGCACAAGACAAGAAGATGAGGCTATCTGTCAAACAGGGAGGAGCAGAGAGCCCCCTTTATTTTTTATTTGTGTGTGTGTGTTTTTTTTGCGTGTGTGTGTGTGAAAGAGAGAGAGAGAGAGAAATCCTGGAGATGATCAAATCAGGGCTCACACATTGCTAGGCAAGTACCTTATCAGTGAGCTCACTTCCAGTCCAAGGTTTAACTATTTTTAACATTTGAAAAATGAAGTTTGTTTCTGCATACCAGAAACATTAAACTCACAATAGATTTGTAGAATGGTCACAAATGCAAGGAGCATATTTAACCCTCAATCAGTTTACAGTTCTGGTTGTTTTGGCCATAGCAATCTAAGAACAGTATTATATTTCCATAAACATGAAGACATAGACTTTAAAGGGAACTCTGATTTAAATTTGTGCTTCTGCCACATTCGTCAAAGATTTGGTCCCTTATGCTATGTAATTTATGTGATTATTTTTTAGACTATAGAAAAAAAATTTTTTAATGTCTGCTAAGACCCTCTAACCATAACAAAGTTGGAACACACTATGCACTATAGAAGAAAATTAGTAAAATATCTGGATAATTTGGCAAAAAAAAAAAAATCTTCATTCATATGAAATATCCAAGTAATTCCAGCTTAGTACCTCAGGGCTTTTTATACCTAGGATGATGGCACTTCTTACACCATGCCTTCTAAATAAAGCTACCTATGGTGGAATATTTTTTTATTGTTTAAAGGTGATTTTTAGATATTTATAAATAATTAAAATCATTCCTAGTAAATTCTGATAAGTAGAATAATTAGGTTGCATTTCGCACTCACTTCTGAGACTGAGCAAAATATAACTTTAAAATTAAAATGTTGGTTGTCTTGCCAAGTACAGTGACTTCCAGAAGTAGAAGGATTGCAAGTTCAAAGCCAGCTTCAGTATTAGCAAGGTCTTAAGCAACTTTGTGAGACCCTGACTCAAAATAAAACATAAAAAGGACTGGGGATGTGACTCAGTGTTAAGCACGCTTGGGTTCAATCCCTGGTACCAAAAAAATAAATAAAAAAGTAGTGGTTGTCTCATCTGGCTCATGGCTGTCCCTGGAGCCATTTGAGCAATGACTACTTTGCTGGAATACTTATGTATGGATGCTATTTTGAAGGACGATATTATTGATGTGTTCAAATTTTCTTATTTTAGAATCAACAAGAAAAAGTCTTGTTCCTCTTCTCAATTATACCTCTTCCTAACTTTTTGACATATAAGTAGATCCAGGTGTTGGGGGCTTTGTTGTTGTTAAGAATTTCTCCGCATCTCTTGCCATCAACTCTGGCCTCTTGTTGTTTCTCAGAGGCCCAGTTAAAAGTCAGTATTCTGGGTGCAGGAAGGAACTATAGGACTCTCTCTGCCAAATTGCCCCTCCAGTGCGAAGTCCTTTGCCCTAAGTGCCCCTCAGTATGCCATCCTATTGCCAACTTTGTCACCAAGTGAAATGTTCAAGCTGCATAGCCACGGAGCTCCAGAAAGGACTCCAACAGAAGTGTTTTTAGAAGCAGCAGTGAGAGCTAAGTCTTGAACAGTGATAGTGTTACTCCAGAA
The DNA here is from genome assembly GCF_902686455.1 of Sciurus vulgaris. Lineage (NCBI taxonomy): Eukaryota > Metazoa > Chordata > Mammalia > Rodentia > Sciuridae > Sciurus > Sciurus vulgaris. The sequence continues at coordinate 143,962,072 of NC_136466.1, forward strand.
GCATCAGTTCATTTCCAATTTTACAGGAATTTCCAAGACAGCACTAGATTTACATGAGTACAATGTTTTATAAGACACTAATTTTTTTCTTGGTGTAGAGCATACTGCCAGTGTTCTTGGTGTGGTGGATATTGCAGTGTTCACCTATGACCCTCCCCTCGTCTCTCTGTGTTCTTGCTTCCAACAACTCACTCCAACAACTTTATTTGGATGGCTATAAGAGTGTTCCTGGGCTGTTGCCTGGGAGAGCAAGAAGGCCCCCAGGCAACCCTTAGCCAATGACTGACTGGCACAAGAAAACGAGGCAGAGCAAACACAAGAAGATAAAAACAAAACAGGAGCCAAGGAATTCTAATTTCTGTTTGTCACTCATCAACCCAACACTAGTCACTCTAAATTGCTTGTTGTAAAATATTAATAATTATCTCCTAGAATATGTGATATACTGTTTTGCCTACATCCATTCACATGACTGTTTACTAGGTTGTTGATAACTCAGGTTGAGGATTCCCTGTGAACAGAATACTTATACTGACATTCTATAAAAGACACAGGAACATCTACCCCAGGGCACAGATTGTTACCAGTGTGTTTTGTTTACTCTCTAGATGAGAGAAGAGGCTCATTCTTATGAATTCCATTCCACTTCAATTTCTATAAAGTGAGAACATAGACAGCTCATAGGAGGAGGTAAGAAGGGGGCTCACCCAAGTTTCTCATGGGGGCTGAAGGCAGACAATTAACCATAGATTAACAGAGTAGGTAGGAAAGTCTCCAACCTAGGAAAAGACAACTTCACAGAAGAATGGAAAGAAAGTTTTCCATCAAGAAATGGAAAGAAAGTTTTCCATCAAGAAATGGAAAGAAAGTTGCGTGAAGAAAGCTTGCTTCTTCCAGAGCAGAAACAAGTATTATCCTGACTCCTTCACAATACTCAAGCTGCTCTGCAAACCACCCCTGTTGCTGCTGCATCTCCCAGGGAATTTCTGTCTTTCTGATTTTATCCTTTTACCCAACACTCTATTTACGTGACATTGTCTTTGACAATAGGAAACATTATCACCACCTTTTCTGAATTCGTTTGGCAGGCAATCTTCTCTTGCAAATGTTATCACAAGCTGAGTCATAGATAAGCGAGGATTCAGAGGGCCCCCTTCCTCTTTAGCTGTTTATTGACATTTGAATGCCAAATGGCAGCATCTGTTGTAGCAGCAGCAACCCAGAGAATGCACAAGTTAAAAAAGAAAAAGAAAAGCAAAAATAAAGTTTGGAAGAAGTAAGTGATTGATATAAATAAAAGTTCTACTCAGTGTCAAGTTTTTCATTATTTATTTGAGCCAATGGGCAAAAAACATTATCAAATACAATTCTCTCTGGCTACTTTATTCTTGTCCTCTTGTTGCTCATAAAAACGCTCACACTTGCAAACTGCACCAGATACCATCAGATCTAATTCTCTCCCTGAGGCCCAAGGATACTCTTCTTTTTCATCTTTTATTTTGATCACGGAGGTGTTTTCACAGGGCTTATCCCCCATAGTAAGTTGCATTCCAATTCTTTGAATCAGAGTAATGTTTTAACATGCACACCAACATCAGGGTTGCTGTTTTGCTACCAGTTTTGCCTGGAGATGGGATATTTTTTTTTTTTTTTTTTTTTATTGTAAACAAATGGGATACATGTTGTTTCTCTGTTTGTACATGGCGTAAAGGCATACCATTTGTGTAATCATAAATTTACATAGAGCAATGTTGTTTGATTCATTCTGTTATTTTTTCCCTTCCCCCCACCCCTCCCACCCCTCTTTACCCTCTATACAGTAGTTCCTTCCTCCATACTTGCCCCCCTCCCTAACCCTAACTCTAACCCTTCCCTCCCCCCCATTATGTGTCAACCTCCACTTATTAGCGATATCATTTGTCCTTTGGCTTTTTGAGATTGGCTTTGGAGATGGGATATTTTTCAAGATTAGTATAAAACATCTCAAAACCACATGAATGAGGGATAATGAAGATGATTGATAATGGTGATGATTGAAAGATAGTTTTCTGGGCATTTAATAATTTTCTCACCCAAATGATGAGAGCATTCACTGTTTTCATTTCCTAAGAAGATGAAATGGACCTAAGCAAAAGGGTTTATATCAAAGGGAAGAAAATTCTGACAGTGAACACTGTATATAGTATATGTTGGAAGTGGTTTCAAAGGGTGGGTGTGGACTCTTCTTAAAAAAAGAAATGTTGGAAATTGAAGAAATTTGTACCAGTCTTGGAGTGTTTGGGTAGACAGGTTAAGTAGGACCCATGTCCTTTCTCAACTATGTTACTCATTGTTATTCTGAATCATGAATTCCACAATCTCAGTCTGTAACTCTCCAAAATAATTCAGGGTACAGCATTTTTATCAGTTCAGGCCCTACTTTTTCATGGTATGCAAATAGAACGGTATTTTTAGTTGTCATTCAAAATTAAGTGAAACTAATCCTGGATTTCATAAAAATTAAAGTAAAATAATTAGAAGATAGTATCTGGAGTATATATAATTTATTTCCAATGTCCTATGAAAAGATAAATTATATTGTCACCTCAGGTTTATAAACAATCTTGGACTAACTCTATTTTCATATTCAACAAATAGGTATCAAACTTGTAATTGAGAACTCTCCTAGGTGTTGGCATATTGTGATGAATGAAATAAAATACTCTCTCTTATGAAGTTTATGGTCTTCTGGAAATAGATTAAACAAGCAAATAAATGTATAAATTACAAATTGCAAAATACTAAGAAGAAAATATATTATGATGGAGAATAACAGGGAAGACTTAGAATAATCATAAACAGCCTCTTAATTCATTTCTGGGTTGTACAAAGGGAGCCAGAATATTATTTTAAAGTAATATATTATTTGTATGAAACTGCTGGTATCAGGCTATATTTAAGCTATAAAAATGGCTTGTCCCTATAGGAGACCTAATAAAAAGAAGCATGCCTTTGGAAATGAGTAAGTTAAATTTTAGGAGAATTAGGAAAAAATAGTTTTAAAATAAACACATTCTCTGACATGCACATGCAAACAAACTTGTTTATTGTCTTTCCACTCTTTACTAAAAATCTGAAAACTGTCAAAAGATAAAACAAAAAGAAAAAGGTTGAGGTGGGGCATATTTTTATTTCTGTAAGATGAGAAAACTAAGACCCAGAGACAGTAAGTAATTTTTCAGAAAATATTCAATGGCAGAGCAAAAGACTTAAACTGCTTACCTATTATACTTTTCACTCTTCTGTGGCTCTACTGAGAAATGGAATTTGTTGATTATTTTTCCTTGTCTCTGTGTTTTTATATTTTAAGTAAAAGGTCCTTGCTCAGTTGTGGATGAGATTGCTATGCCTTAGTCAAACTCCGAATTTCCTCTCTTTTAAGGACACATACCTCAACTACATTTCATGACCTTTCTTGCATTTAGGTAAATCCACTCACCTGAGCTCTGGCAACAGAATGTGGGTGGAAGCAATGCTCCATTTCCAGGGCAGATTTATCAAATCCTTCCACACAACCCTCCTCACGTTCTTTCCTTCTATAATTGTCAGGAAATGGGAAGAATTTTAAGGTCTTGGAGGAAGTTGGACTCACAAGACGGAAGAAGATCAAATTTGGAATGATCATATGGAAAGTAACCAGACTAGAAACATCTGTCTAAATTATATGGGGCAAGTGGTAAATTTTAACTATACTAAGCCACAACATTTTTAGAGCTTTTTGTTTTAACCACTAATATCACTTGTCCTAGCTAATATACTAACATTGTTATTTTTAAGCATTTTTTTCTGTTTGGTTTTCTATAGGCCTAACCTGAGTTAAAAGACAAATTACTTTTCTATAGATGCTATAATAAATTGCCCAAATTCAATAACTAAAACAACAAAATTTATTATCTTATAGTTCTGCACATCAGAAACCCAACATGAGTATGACTAAGCTAAAATAGTGTATTTTCTGGAAGTTCTAAAAAATAAATCTATTTACCCACATTTCTCAGCTTCTAGAGATTATCCACCATCCTTGACTTGTTTCTTCCTTCCGTCTTCAAAGTTATCAATGACCAGTCAAGTCTTTTTTTTATATCATGTTACTCTGACACAGACTCCTCTTCCTTCCTTATCCATTGCACTCACCTGGATAATATCTATTTTAAAGTCATGTTGATTAGCAACCTTAATTCCATCTACAACCTTAATTCCTTTTTCATGTGTATGAACAGATTCACAGGCTCTAAGGATTAGAAGACAGACACCCACTACAGCCCATTATTCTGCCTGCAACTGAAGGATCCCTAAAGCATTACTTATTAAAGTAGAACTTAAATTTGAGGATGAGCATCTTTGCCCCAATCTCAATCATATTCTGATATCTCTCAGGACAAAATTAGTATGCATTTGATAAATAGCCAAATGCTATCAAATTTCTTTAAAGTAATTACATAGTCATTAACATCACATAGTCATTATTTAATTTGTACATCCTTTAGAATTCAGTATTTTTCAAAGATAGAATTTGACCACAGTTGAACCACATTTTAGGACAGTCTCATCACCTGTGGGGGGAAAAAATAGGAAAAGTAACACCAAACATCTTTGTGTCAGATAAAGTTTGTTAAGATGATCAGCCTTTGGATTTTTTCAGAACTCTTAATGAGAAAGAAATTCTGTGTGAATGCATACACACAATCATATATATGCATGCATTTCACACGAGAAAAAAAAGAGGTTGAGAAAGAAAAAAAGAAGAGTCTTGAACCGAAGTTATAATGAGAAACGACACTGCAAAAATAACATTGTGGTTTCTGTGGGATCCCATATTTATCCTCTCAGATGCTTCCAGAGCAAATATAGTCCATTTATAAATGAAAGGAGGACTTTGCTGTCAACCGAGAAGCGCCACCTGAGATCTGGGGAGGAAAAGCCCCACCCTGGCTCTTTTAGTCTCTTACCTCATTGCCTCAGGCAAACACCTCCACCCTGAAAATCAGTCTTGGTGTCTGAAAAGGCTCATCTTTACAGTACAGAGAAGAGTCTTTAAATCTACTCAACAGAAAAGATTTCAGCATTGTCATTTTTCAAACCTCAACAATTATATGTGAAATGAGATTCAATTCAAATCAAAGATAGTATTTCTGTATACTCTAGGCTTAGGATTGAGTACAAAGACTCTACCTGCACAAGTTACTGGGTACTGCAGGAGAGGTGAAAAGGGAAACTCAGTAGAAAGTGTGCCCCATGCCACTCTCCAGAGGGGACAAGAATGCAGTAGAAAGAGAAGAAGGTTAACAATTTGGTTGAGATGAATTTGAATCCTGACTTCACTCTACTTAGTGACTTACCGTGAACAAATTCCCAAAACCCTCTGATTCTGAGTTTTTAACCTTTAAGAAGTGGATAATCATGCTCACCTTCAAAGAAAGACATTTGTGATGACTAAATGGGAAGGTGTTTGTGAGAGGACCTAACACAGGACTTGGCTGGCGGTAAGTACGCAAGGGCTTTAAGTACATTCTTACATCTCCTCTGCCAATTCTGAACCTGCATGCTCTCAGGTCTGTTCCCTGGCCCCTACCCTTTTTTTTCTCTCTGTATCATGGAGGCCATGACCCCTGTAGGCACCTTCCTCAGGCTTTCACAGCACCGGGCTTCTGGCTGGGTTTCACCCGAGGGAAGCACCGCGCTTGTTAGAAGGCAGGTGTTTCAAGGAGAATTCCAAGCATTTTATCCATCCCTCCACACCCCCACTTGTGATGGTTATTCTGGCGACAGCTCCATTTTCTATATTGTTCCACCTCCTGGCAGACAAGCCCACCATGAGTTCAGCTTTGGTCAGGTGATCTCAGTCTTCTGTGCATGGTTGATACCATCTCCTTCCAGGTGAAGGACGTAATGGTTAACTATGGGGCTAGCTCACAGATGCCTTTGTGGCTTGGCTTGGCTGTTTCTCTATTACTCGTGTTCCTCGTTCCCTGCATTAAGGTCTCTGTTGTAGATACTCAAGGTGGTTTCTATTTCTCTAGTTGGACCTAATACAGGTCTTTTCCTCTTTCCTTAGCAGTGACAGTTGAGGGAGCAATAAAAAGGTTGGGAAACTCAGCCTGCCTTGGATTTAGTTAATCCCAGCAAACTGCTATTGTTACCATCCTCTTCTTTAATTCTTATGGATTTCCATCCTAAATTTTACTTACCAATTGTCTTCTCCCAAGTGATAATTATGATCTAGTGATCTATAGAAAAGGAAGAATACCAAGAATCACCTGTCACTATCTAAGAGGTAGTTTGAAGGATATCATGAGTACCTTACTATTAAATGGAAGATCTAGTCAGCGGAGCTCTTTGTCATCCTAGAGACCAGAGAACAAGGCTTTCTGAAGGGTATAATAATAGACAATGGGCTGGAAGTGGTCTTGTGCCTAGAGGAGGTAACAATATAGGCCTAGCGAGAGACCATTCGTGGCCCACTGCTCATTTCACTTGATGTCTGCACCATGGCGCCTCTGAGAAGCCCCCCTGGCCACACAGTCTAGGTGGTACCTCACCATCATCACTGCTCTTTCCTGTCACCTGCAACACCCGGGAGTACTAGATTTCACCTTACACCTTCATTCCTTTATAGTGTTTCCTACACTGGTACAAAAGTTTCAAGAGTTCAGTCTTTGTTTCTAAAGTCAAGAGTTTGGCACTTTACTGGGTGCATAGTAGGCACTCAGAAAATACATGCTTCTTGAATGAATGGATGTAAGTATGCAGTGTGCTGTGTGTCTGATCTGCCCTCTCTGGACCACACACACACTCCCTACCGTGGTCAAGAGTGCTACGAACTTCTACCTGCAAACTCCAAGTTCACTACCAGGATGCCCTTTTTCTGCAACAGCAAAAAGCATGTAATCATGCCCTTGTTTCAAGCAGTGGCCACTTTCAAGAACTTATTTTCTTCTTCTTTTGCTCTGTAAAATAGCTTTATTGAGATATAATTCACATGCCATAAAATTCAATTTTTTTAATTTTTTAAAGCAAACAATTCAGTGGTTTTAGTATATTCATGGAATTGTGCAATCATCACTATTATCTAATTTCAGGAGACTTTCATTATCCAGAACAAAACCCCATACGTACCAGCAGTCCCTGTTCCCACCACTCCCACCTGCCCACGCCAGGCCTGATACCTACTAATCTACTTTCTATCTCTCTAGATTTGCCTATTCTGCACATTTCATATAAATGGTATTATACATTATGCAGTCTTTTATGACTATTTTCTTGTACTTAGCACACTGTCTTCAAGGTTAATCCATTCTGTATCAACATTTCTTTTCATTGTCAGATAATACTTAATTGTGTGGATATAATTTTGTCCCAGCAGTTGATAGACATCTGGGTTGTTTCCATTTGTTGGCTATTATGAATAATGTTTCTATTAACATTTGTATACAAAGTTTGGTAAGTTTTATATCTCCCTCCCCCCAGCTTTAGTCAAGTATAAATGACACATAAAAATCGTACATATCATATATAAATATACTTTTCTGTTTACTTATTCCAGTTCATCTCAGTTTGTCTTGGTTTTTTGTTTCCCAAAGATCTCCCTGGACTTGTTCACCCATGCCTTACTTGTCTGTTTGGTCTGAATACTTGGCTAGGCTCTGACTCAATGTTTTAAACAAACCATGAACCCATGTACATGCCTTCACTTTTTGCTATTGACCTAACTGCTATTGATACTTAACTTAGACCCTCAGTTGCTGGCTTTCCTTTCTTACATATATCCAAGTTCCATGTGTCCCAGTGTCCACATGTTAGAATAACAGAAGCACTGAAGGGAAAACAGGAGATGCTAAAAATGAAGCCGTTTTTGCTCCATAATTTTGTCTTGGGTTGGACTTTACTAAGAGTATCTTGAGTTCTGATTTGTTGCTGACTTAATATATAACCGTGAGGAAAGCTACCTGACCGTGTGATCTATCTTATCCCAGTGTAACTATGGCATAAAGTAGAAAGCTAAAGCTGAACTGCACATTCTAAGAGGAGTCTCTAATCCTGGACTGAAAAGTAATAAGTAAAGTCAGCCCTGCTAATCCTTCTTTGCTGCAGGCTTTGGTGATACAGGCACACTGATAAAGCAACACCTTTTTCAGTTTCTTACTTCACAGTATTTCATGCTTGAGAACAACCTCATTAGGCTTCCTATTTTACTAAGCTAAGATACCCCTTGGCAGAAAAGAAAAGTATTGACCTAAAAGTTTAAAAAGTAGATTCCAATTGCAACTGCTATTCATTATCTATGTGACTCTGGACATTTCACCTATCTAGGTCTTAATGTTCTCATTTCTAAATAAAAGGTTTGGACTTAGATGATCTCTGAAATTACTGGAAGTTTTACAATCTCATGTAACCTAGAAAATAAGGAAGTGCACTGATATACATGGTATTTTGCCAAAATGATACTCAAAATAGTATCTTTACTATGTTATGATTAGAGGAACCCTGAAATTCCAGTGGTATTGTTTTTGATAATCCCCTTCAACTTTAGAGCTTCCATTTCTTCTTCGCCTGTAAAATCAGAGTTTGAGGAACATCATCTCTAGCTGGCGTTCTTTTTCAGACATCTTTTAATTCCTATTTCTGTGACTTTAGAAAGTCTATTTGCCTGACATATACTTTGGACAAGTTTCAATATCTTCAAAAACAGACAACCACAGAGTGACACTTAAGAGAGTCCGTCAAACCTTTTCACCTTGATAAGAGTCTTTCAGGCTCGCAAATTTCAGGAAGAGAAAATGTATTATTTTTATTACTTATGATTAGACAGATAGATAAATTCATAGCAGCAAGACCAGAAGACAGAGTAGTCTTGGCCTGAATGTGGAACTTAATGTGATGGCTTGTGTCAGGCCACAAGCCAGATTCATCTGTGATGACAAGAGCTCCAGTAGGAGACACCCTTGCCTTGTTTTACTGTTCACATTTTACACATCACACCCAATCCCCAGAACTTGATCTGCTGGAGTCAACATCTCTAAGACCAATTAACCAATTAAGAGTTTTGAACTAAACTCTTACTTAACATTGGGAAGCGTTCATTTCTTAGCTTTGTTGTAAAATATTAATTGAAATTAGATTAAGAATGAAATCTATGATTCAAGCTTCTATTATTTTTCCAACAGGCAAATGATACTCTGAAAGAGTGCGGGGAGGGATTTTCTAAACACTAAAGAGAAAGCTGCACGTGAATACCTTTTTGCTTGTCTTAAAGAGAGAGATGGTCATGGTCATTACAAACAAGGTGGACATAAATGTGCCGTGCCTGGACCATGGTAGACGTTTGGCAGATGTAACTTTCCCTCCTTCCTTTCTCCCTTGTGCAGCAGATCCTGGGCAACCCCCATAATGACCTGATTCCTGAAAGTTCTAAATCCCCTCCACAGGGTAATTCACTCTGCCTCTGCACTTTCACTAAAGCCTAATAATATCTCTGTGCTTCACATACCCTCAGGCCACTCATTTTGTTTCTGCTAGGTTTTGAGCAGATGAAAGTACAAGACATGCAGAGTCAAGATGCAGCATGCTTTTGGGATTCTGCCTGACAGGGGCCTATTTTTAAGTCACGAGCACTGAGAACACGTTGTGTATGGAAGTGAGTGATGCTTGTTCAGTTTTCCTGGTTTGGGACCTTCCCAAGTCCTTCTAGGACAGCAAAGCTCCAAATCCTTGGGTGGAGATCAGCATTCTATGTGGGACACACCTACAAAATCTGCTGTTGGGCTCCCAGGGTTTGGAGCACGGACTGGAGATTTAACAGGCTTCCAATCTCCTCCTAAACATCCACTACAACTAATTTCATTGAGTTCCACTCTCTCAGTTGTTAATTTGTGCTTTACTACTTATTTGTTGTTTTTAGTACTGGGGACTGAAGCCAGGGGCTCTCTACCACTGAGTTACATCCCCAGCACTATTTATTTTTCTTTGAGACATGGTCTCACTAAGCTGTGAGGGTTGGTTTTGAACTTGAGATCTTCCTGCCTCAGACTCCCTGGGATTATAGATGTGCACCACCATGCCCAGCAAACTTTTTTTTTTTTTTCCAGTGCTGAGAATTGAATCCAGGGCCTAGTGCATACCAGGCAAGCACTGTACCACTGAGCTACATTTCTAGTTCTAGTTTTTAAAATAATAACCATCCAAAAATGTGCTTAGCTTATTTACATGTATTGAAGTGAAGTGATGAGACATTATACTTTAAGTTTGTATATTTATAACCATCCTTTCATCACAAAGGACTGATACTGCTTTTATCAAAATATATGATAAATTTAAAAGACAAGAAAACAGGGCCAAAGAAAAAGGATGCCTGTCTCTGATCTACATGCTGTGATTGGGCATTTTAATTATGAATATCTTGGCAGCCAGGACCATAGTTCACATCAGAGACAAAGCAGCATACCAGTGTCTAGAACACAGATAAAACTATTTTGGGTACTAAATTCTAAATAAAATGGTACATGGGTTTTCATAAGAAACACACAATGATTTACAGACAAGGTCTTCAATATACTTAGAGCAAATTAAGAAGTGGATTTCATGGACTAGGGATATAGCTCAGTTAGTAGAGTGCTTTCTTGGCAAGCACAAGGCCCTGGGTTCAATTCCCAGCACCGCAAAAAAAAAAAAAAAAAAGAAAGAAAGAAAGAAAAAAGAAGCAGATTTCAGATGGCATAATTGATGGTAGCTTTCAATAAAACATCCAGGAAACAAGAATATAGAGTATTTGAATATAGAGTATTTAGAGAAGGGAACAAATATGTGCCTTAGAAAAACTACCCCAAACTTCACTTCTGACAGCACAGCTGCTGAAAGATGATAGAGGAGATCATACTTTCCATCTAAGGCCTAGGCAGGTCGGGCAACTGCCCCAGGAATGAACCTTAAAGCTCTGAAAATCAGATGAACCAGCACCAGTGCATTAGGAGCCTACACGATGCTCCAGCCTGAAACCCACCTCACCTCTCTACTGGATTTGGCTGTGTGCTGTATAGTTTATGGGAGCAGTGTATTAAGAATCTTCACAATAGCCTGCTTTATTTAACCAAATTAGAGTATTCCGAGGCATAAGATTTTCTTTTCATCAGTCTGAGCTTTCCATCCATCCTCCCATCCAAAACCCAAGGGCACTTCAGCAAGAGTCTCCCCTGACCCCAGGTACTAAGGTGAGCCTCCCTAGTGCTTGTCCTAGCTTGCAACTCACTAGCCTTTAGTGGTAATTAGGCACTGAATGCTTTTCTTCCCTTCCAGGCAAGAAGATGGCAGGAAGTGTATATCTTTCTTTTTTTAATTATATATCCACTATGTTTGAAATAGCGACTGATTTAATATCCATCCTCAGACCCATTTGTTAAATGATTGAATACCATGGATAATGCTATTTTTCAATGTTGCCTCATAACTATTTGGTAAATGATCATTCTATTCATTAGGAGTAAGTTTGTGTAGTATGTATGAGGAACATAATAGGTATGACACTAGTCCCTTTAAAACCACCCTTGAGAGAAACATGATTATCATCTCCATTTACTGATGAAAAAGCACCAAGAAGGGAGGTAAATTCCCAGATTCATACTTTTGGTGATAAAGTCAGAATTCACTCTCAGGCACCCTGACTTCAAAGTCTACAATCCCAACCTCCAAAAGGGTGTGAGATTTATAACCAAATTGCCCTTAAGTGTCTTAATAATTTCACCTCCTCACAGAACACCCATTATACTATATGCTTTCTGACTTTTATTATTCATAATTCATTATTTTAACCTGCCTTTCTTTGATAAGAAGCTGAGATTGAATATTGTTTGTTTATTTTTCCCTTGTATTTCTCCAGGAAATTAGAACATGTATGGATGGGAAGGGAAAAAAGGACGGAGAAATAAACCAATAGAAAGACTTCAGGATGAAACAACAGACCAACCTAGCTAAATTAACTAATGTTGTCCATGGAGACCAGGAGATATAGGGGAAGATGGCAACATCACTGTCTCTATCATTAGGGTGGTTATTAATTGATCCTCAGGCCAGTCCTCTTCAGAGAAGAAAGAGGGCACTGTTTTAATTCTATTAAGACAACAGGCATAAACCAAGACTACCCTAGGCGAGTTGGGATGGAGAGTCACCTTACCTATTTTTTACCTTAGCATCAGGTCAGTTTTTGTTTTTGAGCTGTGGTGACTGCTACTGGTTACCCCAAATCGTTTTATTCCACATATAATGTGGATTACATTCATTTTTTAACATTCCAGGAATTCCACAACTATTTGTACTTCAATGTATCCTCTTGGGAGAGTACACCTATTCCAATGATGTTGCAATTGTTCAAAATATTTTTTGTAATTCTATTTAGCATTGCCTTCTGAACGAGTTAATGATCTTTAAAAAAAAAAAATCTGAACATATCTTGTTAATCTTTTTATTCCTCTGAACTCCTTGAATGTAGAGACACTCTTTAGATATTTGCTGAATTCAGTATAATGGAATTAAATTTCAAAGCTCTAAATTACCTTCAGAGAATGAAGATTCTACTGAGTTTATTCAATAGAACAAAACTCAGAAAAAAAGACTAGGAAGAAATATGTATGACATTAACAATACTTATCCCTGGGTTTTAGGACTAGAAATATAAATTCAGAAAACAGTGAGACTAAGACAAGAACCAAATATTTCAATATGAGTTCGTATTACTTTTAAATTAAGAAATTCCAAAGAATTTCGTAAAAATGTTACCTAATATTACCATTTTGGGAATATGTGTACAACTTTCAAAAGTGATTACTTTGAAAGGGACAACATTTAGGTGAGTACATTCTGTAATGTTTGTTTAAAAAAATAATCCACTACTTTATAATCATGCTTCTATTTTAGATATTTTTGTGAATATAAGTCATGACATGGATCCTATGAGGGACATGATTTTAAAAATACAAGGAATAAACAGATGACACTTAGGGTCAGGGCAAGTAGCCAGCTGCCTGGGGAGTAGTCTCCAAAGCTGTGCTCTCTTCTTGTACCGTAAAGCAGAGCAGCAAACATGGTTCCTCCAGAAGTTCTGCCTCATGATAAGACATATGGACTTTTGCCCAGCCAGATATTTAGAGATGCAGAACCTGCATTATCATTCCAGTTTAATGGAATGAAATCAAAGCATAGACATTCCAACAATTTGCCTCCATGGGTACCCTAGTGAGGGCCGGTTGAACTTTCAGACCAGCACGTTGAGAGGGCATACACAGAGGACCCACATCAATACACATATATTTCTGTCAACTGCATAACCAACTAAAACAGCCACACCCTCAACACAAACTGCCCCTAAACCAAGAGCTAATTAAACACAAACAGAGTTGTTATCACTCACCGCTGGCTGGAGTGGTGTATGGTAAGGGTGTTCTGAGCAAGAACGTCCGTGTCAATAATGAGGCTTTCTATGAAGAGAACTTTCTGAAGCTTGTTGATGGGAGAACAGGGAGGGAAGGGAGAGCACTGTGGTGGTGGCTGAGAACTCAAGGCCGTCCCCGGGCCGCATGCCTTACGGTGAAGGAGGCCATTTTACCAGCTTCTTTCCAGCCAGGGTCATTGGAAAGGGGCCATGTTCAGAGCAGATGTTCCTGTGTGACTGCTGCTTTCTCTGTGGGTGCAGAAGACTGAAAAGGAGGTGGGGACCGTGGGAAGCCAAAGCTGGTTCCCCTCTCCCAGTGGAAAGGAGAAGCGTGCTGCCTGTCGTAAAAAGAAAACATTGTAAAGTGCCTGTTTATGTGCTGAAGTAATTTCTAATTACTGGAGGCAGGGAACGTGGTCTGGTGTGGTTAAAGGAGGGAGCTGGGCACCAGGACAGTGGCCATTCTGTTCTTTCTGCCCTTCGCCTCCTCGTGTGACTGGCTGCCAGTCACCTCGCCTCCTCCCCACTAGAGCTCCCAGCTATATGATTTGGGCGAAAATTCCCATTCATGCAGAACTTAGCATCTGGCAGGTCTCAAGCCCCTTAAAAATTTAGGCTAATTAATAGCATCCTTTCGAGGCTGGAAATTACTATTAGGAAGATGACAGTGCTTGTAGTTGATGGCGCTCAGAGGAACAGAGTCTAAGTGTTTTCCCTCCAGGGGCTAGAATCCCTCCATGTGGGCAGGAGCTAATCTTGGGCTATCACCACTCAACCCCACACCCTCCCAGACCACACCAAGGAACTCACAGGGTGCTCTGAGGATAAATGAGTGTTTATTCAGCCTTTGGGACAACTCAGATTAGGTGTTAAAGAAATACAAAGCATTTCTAGTACAGATGGGGGCTTTATTTTCTCTAAGCCACACTAGTATTCCTGAACCCTCAGCTCACTGGGTAGAGCTACTTCCTGGCCATCTTCTCGCCACTAGAGACGGTCACAAGTATAGGCTGTTGGAACGGAGGTTGAATTGCAGTTCCCTCATTTTACTTGTTAATTTTCCTCTGGGAAAAAAAAAAAACAGTTTCAATGTGCTCCTTGAAAAATAAAGTTCAAATACTGAAAAGGTACAGAATGAAGAGTTGACAGAGCAAAAAGAGAAAAATCCTTCCTTAGCATTCATTCCAGACTCACCCCAGCTGCCCCCAATCAAACTGACCAGTGCCAAACACTATCCAGTTTCTTCTCTGTCCTTCCAGCCACTCTCAAAAATAAAGATTGACATCTGGGAGACCAGGAAATACAGTCTGACTCCCAACTCCATTATGTCCCAGTTACATAACTTGGTCGCATTCTTTCACCTAACTTTCAGTCTACCCATCTGTAAAATGGAAATACTTATAATACCTAGCTCACAGAGATATTTTGAAGATTAAATAAGATACTCACTTTGTTCAGTTAAAGATTAGTCATGATTTTTAGGAATATATACACTCCTTTATTTTATAACATAGAATCATTCCAAGGATGAGTTTACCCAGTACCTACTTTCATCCAACCTTCTGCTGGAGCCAAAAGAATTTCTCACCATGTTAGTTTGTAAAGATGGGGTAATAGTCAGAATATCAGCAACCAACCTGATCCCATTTCTGAGCATTCAGAAAGAATGCATTGAACAATGGCATGTCAGGCAGAAAGGATGGGTGAGTACCACCTGAATATTAGCAACGCCTAGGGAGCAACCTTATTCTCTAATTCAGTTTCATTAGAATATTTCATCATTTTTAACAGTGCTTCCAAACATCGTGCCTATGTATTTTGTCATTGATTTGGGGGGGGGGGGGTGTTGATTGCTTTGTGTCAAAGAACATGCTTTATATACCTTCTATCCTTTGAAGGATAATAAACATTATTTTGGACCAGCACATGATCAAATGTTTTTGAAAATGTGCCCTGTGTACTTTGAAGGGATGAATATTGTGCACTTGCTGGATGCATCCTTTAATATGACCATGACATTTTTTAACTGTGTTGTTCAAACTTCTAAGACATCACTGAGTTTTGTTGCTTTCTCTGTCATTTATGGAGAACAGTACATTAGAAATTTTCCATTATGGGTGCTCATTTTTTATTTTTTCTTGTTTATTGTCAGTTTGGGTGGAGGCTAGACTCAATTATTTCTAATTAGTTCTATCTAGTCCAGATCCACTACAATTTCCTTATTTATTTAATGGTTTGGTTTTTGCCTACATTGTGGTACATGAACTAATGATAGCACTCATGGGCCTTTTGGATGCTACGTGGTAGAAATTTTCTTTAATCTGATAAATTATTCAGATCATTTCATTCATTGCATATTTAAATTCTTATTTAACTTTTAATTTAATGTGTACTTTAAAAAATAGCATACCAGCTCACCAAACCCAAGATTTCATGGATTTATCGCTTGAAATGGAAATAAAATTAGCTGCTTAGGTTTTTTTTAAAGTACTTAGTGAACTGGGTTATGAATTACAGTAGGATAGGGCAAATATCTTGACAGTGGCCAACAAAAGACTGGGTTTAAAAAGAACTTAAGCTAGGTAATAAATTAAAGAAAAACCTATTACACAACAAGAAGCATGTCTTTAAATTGTTGGACACTGCTATGCACCCTGTGGGCAGACAGCAAATACAGTGATGTCTCTATAACGTTATAGTAGGGTTTGGGACCAATGCCAACATTATAGACTAATCATGGTTTTAAAGGTATTGAGTTATTTTTACCCTACATTTTTGCAGAACCTGTGCCAAGTTTGTAAGAAATTATGTCTAGTGTTATCTAGGTGTACTTATTACCTTTATAATATTTACAAGGTTTTTTTTCAAGTCTTGCTTTGTGTATTTAATGTATTGTTCCTCTGGAACTACCAAATTTAAACTGTTGATTTCAGGTTGAAACTTTACCCTTCTCTATTTCTGACTTTTGGGTTATTTCACCAGTTTTTGGTAGGTAAAATAAGTTATGATATGGGATCATTTTTGGATGTTAACTTACCCTTCTTACTATCACTAACACAAATAATGGAGAATTTCAAGTAGTTGGATAATTTTAAATAAAAAGGGTCTGGTTTCAATACCCAAATATTGGCAAAACTGGTATCTGTAAAGTCTCCAGAGGGTACAAAGCACTTTCACACTATTGAATTTCAACTTCATACTACCTTGTGTAGATCAGATATTTTAAGCAATGTGGGAGGCTGCTCTGTGGGAATTGTAATTTAGGTTTTTTGAAGTTACAGAGTTGTCTTTTAGGATATTTGAAAGCAGCTGGTACATGTCAGGAGAAAATGGATTTTATCTTTAGGGATTTTGTCTTTATATCCTTTGTCCTGGGAGAAAACACTGCCAAGCAGATAAACTCAGCACCCTTTAAGCAGTGTTTGGAAATTCTGTTAGACTAAAATGCTATGTATTTGGTTTCGTAATGTAAAATGAAATTCTGAGCAAGACAGCAACGCCAAAACATTAAACAACTTTTCATATTTGCTCTAAGTTTCCTTACATTGAAAAATGTAAGGAAATGTAGATGTTTTTTCCTAAACACGAACTCATAAGAAAGAGGCGAATGGCCAATAATCAAGAAAAAACAAGCAAGTTTGGCCTGGTTTTCAGGGCACCCTAAACAGACTGTGAAGTGCACGAGGCCTTGGTGCAGCGCTCACTGGCTAAGTCAATTATTTCTCAAATATGGTGTCAACAAGAACTTCACAGTCCAGGCCTCAGGCTTTGATGCACACATGGTGAACCATTGTGAAGGCCGTGACCTGCCATTTGACTGTATACTTGAGGTGGGGGTTGGCGTTTCCTTGAAGAAACTGGATCTCTTACTATAATTATTCATCCTAGTGAAGAAAAAGAAACTTGCAGTGATCATTCTTAAATAGCCTTATTGTGAGGAGCTGGACTGCTTCTGTATTTCATAATAGCTTGGCAGGAGCTGTGCAAGTAATCAGCTTGACTCCAATTATTAGCAAATTATTAGCAAGAAGTGTGATCTCCAGGTTCTCCACTTTGTAAGGCCCCTTCAAAGTTCTCAGCAGGAGGCTTAGCAACGCGTATGCATGGCCATGTTTTTAAAATTTGCAAATGCAAACAACAAATAACCCAATCAATCAATGGGCAAAGGAACTGAACAGACACTTAAAGAAGAAATACAATCTGTCAACAAATATATGAAAAAATGTTCAGCATCTCTAGCAATTAGAGAAATGCAAATCAAAACTAAGATTTCATCTCACTCCAGTCAGAATGGCAATTATCTAGAATACAAGCCTTACTAAATGTTGGCAAGGATGTGGGGGGAAAGGTACACTCATACATTGCTAAAGGGACTGCAAATTGGTGCAACCACTCTGGAAAGTAGTATGGAGAGTCCTCAGAATGCTTGGAATGGAACCACCATTTGACCCAGCTATCCCACTCCTTGCTTTATACCAAAGGCCTGAAAATCAGCAAACTACAGTGAGGGGGCCACATCGATGTTTATAGCAGCTCAACTCATAATAGCTATGCTATGAAACCAACCTAGGTGCCCTTCAACAGATGAGTGGATAAACAAAATGTGGTAAATATACACAATGGAATATTGCTCAGCCTTAAAAAAGAATGAAATTATGTTATTTTCTGATAAATGGATGGAACTGGAGAATATCATGCTAAGCAAAATAAGCCAATCCCAAAAAAGCAAAGGCCAAATGTTTTCTCTGAAATGTAGATGTTAACTCATAATATGGGAAGGGGGGCAGCTAGGGAAGAATAGGGTTATTTTATATTAGGTAGAGGGGACTGAAGGGAGGGGAAGGGGTATGGTGATAGGAAGGATAGTAGAATGAATCAGACATTATTACCCTGTGTACATGTATGACTACATGACCGGTGGAATTCTACATCTTGTACAACCAGAGAAATGAAAAATTATACTCCATTTATGTATGATGCATCATAGTGCATTCTACTGTCATGTATAATTAATTAAAGCAAATAAATGAGAATACTTTATCCAAAAAAATTGCAATTTTGTATTCTTTTTCTTACAGAAGACCCCCAGATTTTTATAAACTTCATTCTTCCACAGAATCTGGATCTGACCTGGTTCTCAAATAATCTGCATAGTACTTCTGTTATCTCCAGGCATTCTTTATAGTTCCGTTCAGTTTTGCAGCCTGCCTTGGCTATTATTTGGAAGAATTAAAGGAGACTGAGCCCACATTTGGCATGACAAGTGTGTGGTCTGGCAGTGTCCTGGAGAAGCTGGTAATGAGCTTGATCAGGGGAAAGTGGAACATGGTCCCGGCTGACTTTGGAGGCAGGTGGCCATGGTCTTAGCAGGGAAGGTGTAGGCCCGCACAGGAATGGGCACTGTTTGTACACAAGTTAGAGGTAAAGGATCCTTTACGACACTGTTATGGAGGCTACTGGAGTTGCATTCATTTTAAAGACTAGAGGAACTAAAGACAAAGAGATGAGGCCAGACTGTGAAACTAATTAACAGAATTTACAGGAATAGAACCCAGGTCGCCTTGATTTCCCAGCCAGTTTCCATCATCCTGAAAGTGGTACCTTCAGGGCCAGAGGTTCCCTTGTAGGAAAACTGAGCAAAAGGGGAAGTTAAGCTCAACTTAGCTATTATTATAATGAGGTGTCACCTGCTGGCCGGAAGCTCTTGATAACATCCCAGAATTCTTGCGTTTTCAAACTAGACTTCTTAGTCGAGTTTCCTTTACTCTGTACTGCTACCTGATCCCATTCTTAAGAAAGTCAAAAGAAAGCAAAGCCATTCAGAAAGCGATCGAGGAAGGGTGCAGGAGAATTAATGGGAAAGAGGCTCAAGGGAATTTTCTTGTTCTGTACCTAATTACCATCAAATCAAACATCTAAGAACTGTACATTTTATTGCATGTTAGTTAAACCTTAATAAAATTAAAACAAATAAGACTAACCAGAACACCCACAACAATAAAAATTTTAAATGTAAATTACTCTGCAGAGGCACAAGTAAATACTCTCCAGACGCCAGAAGGTAAGACTCCATTCTTCCTGCAAGGGAACATGTTTCCCACATGACTGTGTGTCCCTATCTGTCTTCTCTTTATCTCTCACTGTCACTGAGGAACAATGCCAGAAGCAGACACGGAGTGATTATCAGGCAAAACAATATTATTACTAGAAACACTGGCCAAAACCCTTTCCCTCTCAGAGGGTCACCATCCCTTCCCCCCTATTCTCTGATACTGCCAACTCTCTGCTGTAGATTTTTTTTTTTTTTAAATAAACTCTATGACCTTAGAGTTGTGTGTTTCAGTACTTTAGTACTCTGGCCAAATAAAGGAAGTACAGACTTATTTTTGAAAAGTTTTACACTAACTGCCTTACTGATATATTTTTACATAAATGTACATATTTGTCTGATTATAAAAGAAATAGACCATGGAGTAAATAAATATCATCCCCAGAGAAAGAATCAATCTAAAGTGTCAATTTTCTCCAATATTGATATATATTTTAATATAAACTCAATCAAAATCACAGCAGTTTCTCACAGAGAAATTGACAAAAAATTTCTAAAACTCATATTTAAAATAAAGGATCTAGAAAAGCTAAATCATTTTGAAAAAAAAAAAGCAAAGCTAGCTGAAAGACTTACACTGCCTAATTTGAAAACTTATTAAGACTAGAATAATTAAGACAGTGTAGCATTGGCATCAAGATAGAGAAATAAATTAATGAAATAGATTGGAGGGCTCAGATAGAGACCCATGCAAATTTTGTCAATTAATTTTGTTAAAGGGTGAAAAGAGGGCTGGGGTCATGGCTTAGTGGCACAGCACTTGCCTAGCATGTGTGAGGCACTAGGTTTAGTTCTCAGCACCACATATAAATAAATAAAATAAAGGTCCATTGACAACTAACCAACTATTTTTAAACAGGCAATCTCATATCTTTGAAAAAAAAGGTGAAAAGATAATTCAGGGTCAAAATGATCAACAAATAGTTCTGAAACAAGTAGATATCCATATGGAAGAAATAAAAAAGAAAGTGTGATAAATGCCTTTCACCATCAACTCAAAATGAGTCAGAAATGTAAGGTAAAACCTAAAGTCATGAAACTTCTGAGAGAAAATATTTGTTCAGGCAAAGATTGCTTAAATCATTTAATCAAACATTTATATACATATATAAAGTGTATTATCTATAAAATTAAAAATATGAAGTGAACCTTATTACAATTTAAAATTTTTAAATTTGCTCTTTGAAATAATTAAGAAAATAAAAAGGTAAATCACAAACTGGACAAAAATTCTTGCAAAAGGGCTTGCATTCCTACTGTATAAAGGATTCCCACAACCCAATAATACATCAGTTCATTTTTTTATTTGTATTTTTCAGTTATACATGACAGTAGAATGTATTTTGACATATCATATATACATGGCGTATAATTTCCCATCCTCGTGGTTGTACGTGGTGAGGAGTTTTACTGGTCCTGTATTCACACATGAACATAGGAAAGTTAGGTCCCATTCATTCTACTCTCTTTCCTATTCCCTTCACCTCTCCCTCCCCGCCCCAACTCCACCCTATCCAATCTGGCGAATCTCATGTTCTCCCACCACGCCCCCCCACCACACACACTTATTATGGTCAGCATCCACATATCAGAGAAAACATTCAACCTCTGGTTTTCTAGGATTGTTTCATTTCACTTAGCATGATATTCTCCAGTTCCATCCATTTATCAGAAAATGCCATAATTTCATTCTTCTTAAAGACTGAGTAATATTCCATTGCATATATATACCACATTTTCTTTACCTATTCATCTGTTGTATGGCAACTAGGCTGGTTCCATAGCTTAGCTATTGTGAGTTGAGCTGCTATAAACACTTATGTGGCTGCATCACTGTAGTATGCTCATTTTAAGTCCTTTGGGTATAAACCAAGGAGTGGGATAGCTGGGTCAAATGGTGGTTCCATTCCAAGTGTTCTGAGGAATCTCCATAATGCTTTCCAGAGTGGTTGCACCAATTTGCAGTCCCAGCAGCAGTGTATGAGTGTATCTTTTCCCCCATGGATATGCCAACATTTATTATTGCTTTTATTCTTGATAATTGCCATTCTGACTGGAGTGAGATGAAATCTTAGTTTTGATTTGCATTTCTCTAATTGCTAGAGATGTTGAACATTTTTCATATATTTGTTGATCGATTGTATTTCTTCTGTGAAGTGTCTGTTCAGTCCTTTTGCCCATTTATCGATTGGGTTATTTGTTGTGTGTATGTGTGTGTGAAGTTTTTTGAGTTCTTTGTATATCCTGAATATTAATGTTCTATCTGAGATGCAGGTGGCAAAGATTTTCTCCCATTCTCTAGGCTCTCTCTTCACATAATTGATTATTTCCTTTGTTGAGAAGTTTTTTTTAGTTTGAATTCATCCCATTTATTGATTCTTAATTTTACTACTTGCAATTTATGTTCTAGTTGAGGAATTTGATTCCTAAGCCAACATGATGGAGATTTGGACCTACTTTTTCTTCTAATAGGTACAGGGCCTCTGATCTAATGCCTAGGTCTTTGATCTACTTTGAGTTGAGTTTTGTGCAGAGTGAGAGATAGGGATCTAATTTTATTTTGTTATATATGGATTTCCAGTTTTCCCAGCACCCTTTGTTGAGGAGGCTATCTTTTCTCCAGTGTATATTTATGGAGCCTTTGTCTAAGTACAAGATAATTGTATTTATGTGGGTTTGTCTCTGTGTCTTCTATTCTGCACCATTGGTCTTCACATCTGTTTTTGTGCCAATACCATGCCATTTTTGTTACTATGGCTCCGTAGTATAATTTAAGGTCTGGTGTTGAGATGTCTCCTGCTTCACTTTTCTTGCTGAGGATTGCTTTGGCTATTCTAGGCTTCTTGTTTTTCCAAAGGAATTTCATTACTGCTTCTTCTACTTCTATGAAGAATGTCTTTGTAACCTTAATAGGAATTTCCTTAAATACGTACAGTGCTTTTGGTAGTATGACCATTTTACAAATATTAATTCTGCCTATCCAAGAACATGGGAGATCTTCCCATCTTTCAAGGTCATACTCAATTTCTTTCTTTAGGGTTCTTTAGTTTTCATTGTAGAGGTCTTTCACCTCTTTTGTCAGATGAACAAAACATATTTTTGAGGCTATTGTGAATGGGATATCTTTCCTAATTTCTCTTTCAGTTGATTCATCATGGATGTATAGGAATGCAATAGATTTATGGGTGTTAATTTTATCCTGCTATTTTCTGAATCCATTTATGAGTTCTAGAAGTTTTCTAGTGGAGTTTTTTGGGTCTTCTAAATATAGAACCATATCATCATCAAATAGGGATTGTTTTAGTTCTTCTTTTCCTATGGGCATCCCTTTAATTTCTTTCTTCTAATTACTCTGACTAAAGTTTCCAGGACCATGTTAAGTGGAAGTGATGAACAAGGACATCCCTGTCTTGTTCCAGTTTTTTAGAGGGAATGTTTTCAACCTTTCTCCATTTAGAATGAAGTTGCCTTGGGATTTAGCATGGATAACTATTACAAGGTTGAGGTATGTTCCTACAATTCCTACTTTTTCTAGTGCTTTGAACATGAATGGATCCTGTATTTTGTCAAATACTTGTTCTACATCTATTGAGACAATCATGTGATTCTTGTCTTTAAGTCTAGTGATGTGATGAATTATTTCCATATACTGCAATAACCTTTTATCCCTGGGATGAACCCCACTTGATCATGGTGCACTATCTTACTATGGTCCGATGTTAAGTCAATTCAATAAAAGCTTTGAAAAAGATTTGGACAGTCACATCAAAAGAAGGTAGACAAGTGGCCAGTAAAATACAGCTAAATATGTTTAACATCTTGTCACTAGGAAGATCCAAATTAAAACCACAATGAAATACCATAAGACCCAACTAGAATGGCTAATATTAGAAATGCTGACAATAACAAGTGTTGAAAAGAGCACAGAGTCACTCCAACTCTCATAGATTTCTGGTGGGGATGCAAAATGGTATGTCCACTTTGGAAAATAGCTTAGCAATCCCATGTCATAATACTTTACCAAGAGAAATAAAAACACATATATCTACACAGACCCATATGTGAAATATTCATGGGACCATTATTCACAATAGCTCCAAATTGAAAAATACCCAAGTATCCACCAACCAGTGCAGGAATAAACAAATTTTTATATTCTTGTTTACCAGCAATAAAAAGAAATAAACTATCAATACATATGACAAGGTGTCTGAATTTCAAAAACATCATCCGTGGGGAGGAAACCAAATATAAAATCCTGATTGTATAATTCATATAATTATATGAACTTGTAGAGTAGAAAAAAACATTGTGGCATAAAACAAATTATTGATTCCCTGAGAATGAGTGTTAAGGGGATTAGCCGTAGGCAGAGAGAACTTTCTGTGGTGATGAAAACGTCTTGTTTCCTGACTGTGGTGGTGTGGTGGTGCACATCATTGCTGACATTCATCTCAAACTGTTTACTTAAAATGGGTGAATTTTATTACTTATAAATTATACCTTAATAAACACGAAGAGAGTGGTAAGAAAGGCTACTTTCCAAAGTATGTATGGTGGTTACCTCTCCAGCATAGGAGTAAAAAGAATAAGAAGAGTAGCTTTATCTTTTCAAAATGATTTGAAATTTATTTCAGCAAGTATGTTACTTTTGTTATTCTTTTGTAAAATCTAATACAATGCTCATATAAAGAATAATATTTAAAATGCTCAGCCCCAAGTAAAATTTTCATAAAAGAACACATCAGTGTTTTTTGTTTGTTTGCTTGCTTGCTTTGGTTTTTTAATGAGAGAAAGAAAAGGAGGAAGAGGAGAAGGGGGAGGAGGAAGGTAGGGATGGAGAAAGAGAGAAATCCCCCAGCATACTGCCATCTCCCTCCCCTAATCAGTAATGCTCTAACAGGTTGACAAATGTGGACACTGTTGTTTTATGGAGTACTTATTATTTCTGAAATCTTCAGTACAGCCCTCTCCAATACTTAAACCTAAAAAATTCAGCTCAACCCAGTAGTATTTCTTTTTTTTGTTGTTGTAAACAAATGGGATACATGTTGTTTCTCTGTTTGCACATGGAGTAAAGGCATACCATTTGTGTAATCATAAATTTACATAGGGTAATGTTGTTTGATTCATTCTGTTATTTTTTCCCTTTCCCCCACCCCTCCCACCTCTCTTTTCCCTCTATGCAGTCCTTCCTTCCTCCATTCTTGCCTCCCTCCCTAACCCTAACCCTAACACTAACACTAACCCCTCCCATCCCCCATTATGTGTTATCATCTGCTTATCAGCGGGATCATTCATCCCTTGGTTTTTTAAGATTGGCTTATCTCACTTAGCATGATATTCTCCAATTTCATCCATTTGCCTACAAATGCCATAATTTTATTATTCTTTATGGCTGAGTAATATTCCATTGTATATATATACCACAGTTTCTTTATCCACTCATCAATTGAAGGTCATCTAGGTTGGTTCCACAGTCTGGCTATGGTGAATTGAGCAGCTATGAACATTGATATGGCTGTCTCTCTGTAGTATGCTGATTTTAAGTCCTTTGGGTATAGGCCAAGGAGTGGGATAGCTGTATTTCTTGAATGTCTAGTATGTGTCTGACCCTGTAACAGGTTTCCGAAGGACTCAAGAAGAGGGAGTTTCAGTAAAAATAAAAATATTTGGAACTCATTTATTCAATTTTTATATTTTAAGTTTTGACATGTAATTATTAAAGAGAGCACTGAAGCCAGCATATCTATAATCCCAGCAACTCGGGAGGCTGAGGCAAGAGGATTGCAAGTTCAAGACCAGCCTAAGCAATTTAGCAAGGTCCTAAGTAACTTAGCTAGACCTGTTTCAAAATTTAAAATAAAAAGGGCTTGGGATGTAGCTCAATGGTAAAGCATCCCTGGGTTCAATCCCTACTTACAAGAGAAAGAAAGAAAGAAAGAGAGAAAGAGAGAACATTGAATTTCAGTTTTTATGACAATTCCTTCTGAAAAAAAATCAATTCAATTATTCTAAACCTTTCAACCTAACAGAAGTTCATCTTTAACCAATCAGAAGATTTTTAAAAACTTAACAAAAATATACCCATAAATCACTGTTCAGGGACCACAGGACCCATGATGCTGACTTATGCTAACAATGAATTACCAGTTTGTCCAAGGTTGAGTCATTGAGCCAATGACTCAATACCCAAAACCGTTTTTGGTATCTTGTTCATTCCGAGCATTGATTCTACCAGACTTAATTGCCTACACTTAATCTTATGAAGTCCTCAGAAAATTTTTCTTCACATTCTATAAATCTCAGGATATTAATATAGAGAACAGGAGAGCTCCTCTAAGTGAGAACTCTCTTAAATTGTTCCAACGTTCCTCCTTTGAAACATGGTCCTTGAGTTATCTCCAGGGCCCCCATGGGATACATGGAGTGCTGAAATAGATTTTTTAAATGGGAGAGTAATGGTTACCTATCTATGAAGGGTTTATGGGAATGGTTATAAGAGAACCTTTAAGAATACTTGAAATATTCAATATATTTATCTGAGAAATGCTTGCATATATATATGTGTATATATATATATATATATGTCAAAATTTTTAAGAATTAACACTAAAGATCAGTGCTGTTTGTCTTTAGTGTATATGTACCTCAATAAAAAGATAAATAAAACAAATCAAAAAATGAGTATGCTGCATTGGAAGTGGTTATCCAAGTTACTAAAATAAAAAACTAACTTTACTTTATAAAACCTAGTTGGTTTCTTCTCTCTCTTATACACTGGTGACAAGGACAGTACCCCACTCCTGGTGGCTGATGCGGAATGATGTGGATAACTGTAGAAACTAGAGGCCTTCAAAACTAAGTATCTAGGGGGAAATCTCTCTGGAGCCAAGGAAGTCTACTAGGGAAGGATTTTTGCCTCCGCCTATTTCTGATTCTGAGAAATATATGTGGTTGGTTGATGTAAATCCCTGGCTAGAGGAGTCTACAGAACCTAATCACATGGCGCAGAACCTTGCCTCGCAGAGCACTAACAGTTCACAAGTCACAGGAAGGGTGAGGATGTGATGCAGATCATCTTTCCTTTCTCATAGAAGAATAAACTCACTTGTACTATCCTTTGATTTCAGGGTATTGTTCTGAGCGAGCTTAGTCAAACCACAGGCTGCACGAAGACAAACTTCTCCGTGTGTCCAAGAGAACATCCAAACATGCCTCTAGGCGTAAAGCTCTTTGGAGTTCTCCCAAGGGTGACCTAATTCTGGTCTCCCTCATCTCCCGCTTTAGGGTGGGCCCCTCACCATTTTTGGACCTCTTCCTACACAGGAGGTTAGTAAGTGAAACTGAGGCAGCACTAACATATAAGTACAGGAAAGGTAACAAGGAGTGAAGAAAAATAGAAAGATTAAAAAAACAAAAAAACAGGTTCAAAAGGGAAGGGCAGAGAACCAAGCGAGGTAACCTGTGCGCTCCTGCACACGTCGCGACCTCTTCCATGTGCGGTGCCTCGTTCTCCCTGCATCCAGGTGGTGGCGCTGGTGCTCTTTCTGCCTTACCTTGTGGGCGGCTTTCAGTTTGTCTCCCTAAAAGAGGAAGAACTCCAGGAGCTAAAGGAAGAGATGAGGACACTTGGAGGCCCAGTATTGAATCCCTGGAAGCCAAGCTTCCTGAAGGACCATTGCCTTAGTAAGGATGTAGCCAGGGGAGCGAAAAGCAAAGGAATTGGGGCGACAATGGAGGAAGTGGCCCTATGGGTGGAACATTCCAGGATTGGGCAGGGAGAGCTACTCCAGTTTTTTAAGGCAGCCTTAAAGATGATTGTATTAGACAATTTATATCCTAAATGATGCAAATTGTAGCCACAAAGACATAGATCAGTTTCTATCTCCTCAACGATTTGTATTCCCCATTCTGTTGTTCTACATTATGATATTACAGATGGAAAGAAAAGGCACAGAGGTCTGCTGACTTAGACAAGGTCACCCTAGCAAGAAGGTTATGAAGTTCTCCAGAGTCTTTTACTAAGTGAGCAAAGACACCTGATGATAATAACACAGCTGCATGACTGTACTAGACTCTCACAAGATTTTCTGGTTAAGCTAAGAAATTCTCTGGCAGTATCGTAGGAACTTTTGGACACATGCTTAGTGAATAAGCGTTTTTCTATGTGTTTCCAAACTCAAGACTCAGACACAGAAATGGATCTAAGTTGCACAAAAGGTCATCTTAGGCTTTCAACAGGTCCTGGAAGAATGATTACTACTCTTGTACATTAAACAAATATATCACGATACAATCATGATTTACAACTAAGATAAATAGCATTTTGAATCCTCCTGTGCTTAGATTCCTCAATAAAGCTGCATAGTAAGAATTGCAAATGAACACTGTGGGGAAATATACAAAAACTGGTGTTGGGGACACTTTGCTTTCCAGTTCTCCCGTGATTTCTATCAGACGTGAGAGTGACTGGAAAGTTCCTGCACCCCAATCTCCGCCTCTGTAAAACAAATGAATTCTGTTGGATTAGGCTTTAAATTCCATCCGTTCTCATTCACGCATCATGATTCTGCTAAAAGTCTCTTTGTGAGCAAACATTCTTGTACCTGAATTTTCTTCTGGCTAGAGTTGCTTCCTTGAGCTATTTATCTTCAGACCGAAGTCTATGTGAAAAAATACCCAGGTGGGTTGGAAATGCCTGCTGCCTGTGACTTTCCCTGGGTCATTTGTGTAGTGTTTTGAGGCCACTGTTAGCACACTGCTGCAGTGTATAAACCTAAACTTTGACCAGCAATGTCCATGAGGCTGATGTATTTAACTGTGTGTCTTGTTTAAATAGCACTTCCCATGGTTATCTTAAACTCTATTGTCAACTCACAAGTTTTTACAGACAAGAGAAAACAAGGACCAGAACGATCTAGGAACAAATTTCCATTCCAGGAATAAAAGTCATATGGGGTCTTACCACCCAACTGATCACTAAAGTGATCACAGCCTGCTCACTAAACAAAACTCATCTGACAATGGAGACATGCATGCCCAAAGTGAAGAGTTCTGTCCTGGGCAATTGAATGTATCTTGTTCACAGTGATACCCACATTTCATTTCTGCTGCATGGCTCTATGCTCTCAGGAACCATGAGGTTACTCATTAGTGCTGATTAATGTTCATTCTACCTAATTCCTGACTTAATGATAAATTAGGTAGGTAAAAGTTATGATTCTGTTCTGACTTCTGAATGTCAACACTTAGTCAAAAGATCCAGATTATGATCAAAGTATGGTTGTCTGTTTATCTAAAAGTCAGACCAATTACATGAGCACATAAGACTTGAGCTTCATTAGTGCTTATCTATTAAGAGTTTTGTTATAGCTTCTCTTTTACAGACATTGCAATAAAAAGATAATTTTTTCCAAAGGTATCACCTATTTATTACCAAACCAACCAAAATCAGTACTACAGCACCTTTGTAACTAAAGAAAGCTCACGTTCCCAGTTAAATATTCTCAACTGTCTAGGTAGTGGTGACATTTTCAGTTTGACAAGACAAGACAATCACAGCCTTGATACAGCATAAATATGTGTGCCTTTTCATGTGATTCCTTAGAGACCCAGCTTGGTTCTCTTCCAATGTCTCCTCTTGGAATTGAACTTGATTTTATTACCAGTTTTCATTCAAATCCACTGCGGGGTGGGACAATTTTGCTTTTGTTTCTTGACCAGGAATCTCTTCATCCTGAAATTCTAGTGAGAAGACACAGTGGGGAACTCAATCAAGCACACACACCACAAAGGCTAAAAAAAGGCAAATAGCTAAAAAAAGATATTTTTCAAAGATTCTTAAAAATTCACTGACAAAGTAAATCTGAAGAGGTATGGAAAGCAGTTTGTGACTTAAAAGACGAATTCATTCCAGGTTTCTTGGAATGCATACACTAAAATTCTCCACATTGATCTTCCCATATCGCCCCATTTTCCCTATTTTGTAAAACAAAACGTTACCTTTTTGGTTATGGAAGGAATGTATTATGGTTTGAATATGTGGTATCCCAAAAACTCATGTGTGAGACAATGCCAGAATGTTCAGAGGTGAAATGATTAGATTATAAGAGTTGTAACCTGATCAGTGGATTGATCCACTGACATGGATTAACTCTGGTAAATGTAGGCAGGAAGTCTGTGGCTGAAGGAGGTAGAGCACCGGGGATGTACCTTTGGAGTGTAAGTTTTGCCTCTGGTGAGCAGTTCTCTCTCCGCCTGCCCCAACCCTGCACCTGCCTCCCTTCCTGATTGCCCTGTCCTGAGCTGTTTTCTTCTGCCATGCCCTTCCCTCATGATGCTCTGCCTCACCTTGGACCCAGACCTGTGGAGTCAGCTGACTATGGACTGAATCTTCTAAAACCACGAGCCAAAATCACTTTTTTCTCCTCTACATTGTTCTTGTCATGTCTCTTGGTCACAGCAATGAAAAAGCTGACTAAAGTGAAATTTTGCAGGTCTCTGATTTTCACTGTCTGTGACCCTACAGTGTAATGACTACAACAAGGAAGTAAGATGATCACTTCAAGCACATGTAGGCTTTTTTTAAATGATGAAAATTATTTTTTAATTTTCTCATTTTTATTGGTGCATCTTGATGGGATTTGTTACATATTCATACATGCACAAGATATAAAAATATTATTTGGCCAATACCACTCGCCAGCATGTCCCCCCTCCCTGCCTGCCTTCCACCCCTCGGTTCTTTTCCACAACGGAACTCCCTTTGATTTTTAGGAGATCCATCCTGACTTTTGTGTTCCTTTATTCTCTCTAACTTCCATATATGAGAGAAACATACTATGACCCTCAAGCTTCTGAGTTTGATTTATTTCACTTAACATGATGGTCTCTAGTTCCATCGATTTTCCTGCATAGGATTTTAAAATCCTAAATTGAGACCAGAAGTTGTTAGTTTTGTGAGAATTTAGACAAGTGAGCAAGGTACATTTTAAGCCTTTCTGCTCCCTCCCTTCCTGAAACCTTTCTCTTTTCAGGCTCGGCTTTGGTTCAAATGGTAAAATCAGTGGTGTCAATGGCCCCATGTTTTATTGCAGCACTAGAATTCTGTTCTCCCTCCTGGCTCCTGATTTCTCATTCTAATTCTATTCTCCTTCAATGATCTGAAAAAAAAAAAAAAAAAAAAAAAAAAAAATCCTGACTTCTCAAACGAGTGCTTTCCAAATGTTTTTATGTAGCAATTCCTTTTACCCACAAGTACTCTTCTATGGCCAACCTATAAGTAAAGCAGATAAGAAACATGTCTGAGAAACAGAGTACCCAGAGCCCCACTCCATCTATCCTCTCCACTTTGCCCCATCACCCCATAGCTGCCATGACAGGATCTCAAGTAGAGTTCAGTTTTAAAACTACCATCCTACTGAAGTAATTCTTTCCTTCCTCTGATCTCCCATTTATTCACTCATTCAGCAAATATTTACTGAGTATCAACTGTGAGTACCTGTTGCATAACCTGGTTGTAACACCTGTCTGATTATGTTCAAATTATCAAGTTAAATGTTCACCTTCCCATAGACCATGGCTTCTTCCCTGGATCTCCCAACCCTACACAGAACTTTCTATTTTGTTTTATTTATTCATTTATTTTGTGCTGCTAGGGGTTGAACTCAGGGCCTTGCAACGTGGTAGGAGAGCACTGGACCCCCAGCCCCAGAACTGAGAACATAATATATGTTCAATCATTTCTGCTCAAATGACACTTATTAGGTCCTCCTGGACCGTTCTCCCTCAAGTCACTTCTGCTTCACCCTTTCTCCCTTTCTCCATCTGATTTGTATTTTTCTAAAACACTTATCACCAGCCAGCTAATCATAGAATTCTCTCTAGACTATAAGTCATTGCTTATCCACTACCATATCCCAGCATCTAGATCAGTGATGGGCACTTA
The DNA here is from genome assembly GCF_902686455.1 of Sciurus vulgaris. NCBI lineage: Eukaryota > Metazoa > Chordata > Mammalia > Rodentia > Sciuridae > Sciurus > Sciurus vulgaris. The sequence goes on from NC_136466.1 coordinate 143,993,587, forward strand.
AGTTGGCACTCATTCAATATTTGTTGAACAGGTGGGTGAATAAATGAAGTGATAACTATGGCTACGTCTTGTTAGCTATTAAAACGGCTGCTCGTGTTAAGATGAATGTGTGGTTTATGTCCCTCACTGGAATGGCACCTGCTTAAAAGCAAATCAACCCTTATGTTTCTCTTTGTCCTATATGTTTATCGTCCTCTGTGCCCAGCACCGTATTGTGTTCGTGACAGATGTTCCAAACATTTATTTAACTGGCTGCTCGAGGAAAGAAGGGCAGATGATGCCATTTCAATTTGCCACAGCAGCTGTAACAAAGAACCACAACTCGGGTAATTTAAACAACAGAAGTTAATTTTCTTGGGCTTCTAGAGGCAAGAGGTCCATTGTCAAGATGTCTGCTGGATAGTTTCTATTGAGGACCCTCTCCTTGACTTGCAGAGACTGTCCTCCCTCTGTATCTTCACAAGATCATCCCTCTGTAGCTGTCCTCTTCTTATGAGGATACCAGTCATATTTTATAGTCCCCTACTTACCTTATTTTTTAAATTTTAACTTAATTCTTTTTTTTTTTTATTTGAGACAGGGTCTCACTAAGTTGCTAAGGCTGACCTCAAACTTGCAATCCTCCTGCCTCAGCCTCCCAAGTCACTGGGATTACAGCAATGTGCCACCACAACCAGCCTTAATTACCTCTTTAAAGGCCCCATCTCCAAATTCACCCTTGAAGTAGCAGGACTACCTCAAAATATGAATTTTTAGGGAACATGGTTTAGCCCATAACAGATACTATCTGCATTGAAGTTACCTAAAAAGGGCCTGCAGCCCACCTTTGTGACACATGGAGAGAAATGGGAAGACAACTGGAAAAAAAATTGGGAAACAAAAATATTAAGATCATACGCCATTTTTGCAGCAGTTGTAACTAAGGTGTTAGTACCGTTAAATATCTCTTTATTTACTTGAAGGGTTCATTGCCAATCAGTTAAAGAGCTACGAGGACACTTAACAGATTGCTTATTTACGTAACAGAGTGACAGACTCTATTATTTTTGAATTAACAATCATAGCTCTTTATGACTAATTCCTATTAAGCCTCTATTTACAAAGGATTCTGGATCTTGCTCTTTCCATCCCCTCTTGTAAGTATTCATTCTCTCTACAATTTGAGTTCACCTACACACCACCAAATTCTGATCAGTTGTCTAATTTACATTGAGCATAGTGAATTGAAACCCTGTCCCCGACAATTAGCTATCTGGGAGGATCCGAGGAAAAGAATTTGGACCAGAAACTATTAGAAGAGAGATTTTTTCTTTAATGACTCCTCTGTGCCTTCTAGTGGTTTTCAAAGATTTCTACTCACGGAAGAGAGATTATGAAGTTTAAATATTCAAAGTGGACTTGTTCAAATAGACTTTGTCACAGCCTCCTTTTTTTCTAACACCTTCTCTGTCTTTCCATTACTTAGGATATAAATGGAGCTCCTTAGCCCTGTATTCCTAACTTCAATCATACATTTGCCTCCTTCTTTCTACCATACAAAAACTGTTTTTAAAAAAAAGCAAAAAACAAACAAGCAAACAAAAAACCCAACTCTTTTCCTGAAGGCTTCTGCCAAGAGCTCTTCTAGCAAGTTAGGCTCATTCTTACCCCAAGGCTTTCTTCAATTCTTCAATCTGTCCCTACCCTGAAATGCTGTCCTCCCTGCTCATCTACCTGAGCTCTGTTTGCTCTCCTCCCGTAGCCCAGCGAGACTCTTCCTCTTTTGAAGAATTTCCCACCAATAGGGAGCCCTCCCTCTCTAGGGCACCATAGTACTTACTACTGAGTGCCATCCACAGACCAGGCCTTACCTGGAAGCTGGTTAGAATTACAGAATCTTAGGTCCCACTTCAGAAGCAACTGCATTGTAGCAAGGTCCACAGGGGAAGTATATGCACGTTAAAGTCTGGGAGACCCCATTTTATTCTAATCTGAGCTTCCTTCCACTCTTCTATACTGCCTTAGTGACATCTCTTACTTTGTTGCATTGAACTGTTCCATTTCCAAAAGCAAATTTTTTAGTCGATTAACAAATATAACTTGAACATCTGTGTTCAAGAAGTTAAAATCTGACACAAGCTTCCTCTTGGTGGAAAAGATCTAGGAGGGCACATCGCATGCATTCAAACTGCCCTTTAGAGAGAAGAGGCAGAAAAGCCATGTCCACTCTCTAGGCCATCAGCAAAGACACATGGGCCAGACAAGGAAGGCCTGCAGCAGGACCCTGAAAGTTTCGGGGTGTGAGCACCTAGGGACTCGATTCCCCAGCAGAGCATTGACAGATAGCACATTCAGAGTTCCGCACCGCAGTGTGGCATCCTCTGACCCGTATTTAGATTATCTGAAGTTACAGGAGTCAAGACCTTCAGAAAAAGGAAAGGAGGTTGACAAAGGAAGACTGATATTCCTCAAGGTCTCGAGGAAGTGCGGAAAGCTCGGTCATCTGACAAAGGCCAAGGACATTCTTCAGGGAGTTGAGCAGAGGGGAGGAACGATGGTGGAGCAGAGTGGTCTAGGCAGCAATGCTCAAGGTTAACTGCCCGAGTCTGTGCGCACATGTGTGCGCATGTGTACTTATTTTAATTTTCAATATCAAATGTGGAAATAATTTTGAGCATTCGGGAAAGCTGTAAGAGTGTCACCTAGTGATAACGTATTGTCCCCATCTACCTTATCCATTGCTTTCTCTTCTTCCTTTCGTCCCTCTCTCCTTCCGTCCTTCTGTCATCTTCTGTCTGTGCGTGTGATATAAATGAATTATTTTGAACCATTTGAAAGTAAGTTGCACACATCATATTCTTTGACCCCTCCATATTTCAGTGTGTATTTATGGGAATAGGAACATTCTCTTAAGTAACCTCAGCTCTTGCTTGAAAACTCCTAATTTCCACAGCTTTCTTGTGGTGAAAACACCCATCTTGACGCCATTTCACCATTAAGATGGCCACTTCCCAGTTGATTAATATCTTCAGAGTTATTCTCCTGCTCTGACCCTTGAGCATTTTTTCAGTGTGATTTACTGTTGTAAGTAAAACCTTCAGTATTACACCAATTTTTCCTATAAGCTCTTGGCTCTACTGTCCCATTATCCCTCTACCAAACTATTCCTAATAACTGGGCTGTGGTAATACAGAGCATGGGGAGTGGTCGCTAACAGTTCCTACTTCCTGGGGTCAGCTGAAGCATTTGGTCTGAAGTTCATCTCATGATCCTCAGAGAAAAATCAAATCATATATTTGAGGGAAAAAAATGAAATCACTTTTATGAGGGGCCATGTCAGGCTTTTGGCTGCAGTTTCAGATTACTGTCCCTTAACAACTGCAAGAGATGAAGAACAGAACCAAAACTGGAAAAAGTCACAGGCTGAAATATGCAAGCAACTAGATTGATTTCATAAATTAAAATATTAAAGCTCAGTCTTTCAAATTATGAAAATAGCATTTCTCACTTTATGTTTCTTTTCAAAAAATATAGTTGACTTGAGCAACAATATGCCCTCCCAAAAGAGATAATATCTAATACTCGGGAGGATCAAATTGTGCAAATAATTAATAGGGAATCTCTTTAACCACGAAATCTTTTCAGTCATGTTGAGTTTGTGCCAGTTTATAAGATTCAATGTCTTCAGGACCATAATTTTTATTCTTTTTTCACATGTGTATCCCTGCAATTCACAAAACAGTTTCAAATAAATGTATCCTAAATTTATTAAGTTAGTCCCAAGTTGGTTTTCATTATTTTGAAACGTTAACACTGATTTCTAATGATAGTTTATGCATGGATGAAGACCGAGAATCAGGGATTAACTTGTTCAGGTATCCAGTGTGTAGTCTCAAAATCTACACAGAAATTAATGGATTTGGAATAAATAGGAATTCTTCCTATCCCCATTCCCCATTAGGCCACCTATAAGATGACTTTTATTAAATTAAATTACTCTGTAATTATTAATAAATGTTTCACCAAGGATTAATCCTTGAACTTCTTTATGTTTCTCCTTGCTTTTTCTACTGATCATATTTAATCTCACGTTAAATGTGATCTATATGGGGATGACTCCCAAATTTGTGTCACGAGTCCATTTTCTCTCATAAGCTTCCTTTTTTTTTTTTTTTTTCTTTTTCTGGTTACTTCCCTTTTTTTTGTTATTATAAACAAATGGGATAAATGGTGTTTATCTATTTGTACAAGGAGTCTAGGGATACCATTTCTGTAATAATAAATTTACATAGGGTAATGTTGTTTGATTCATTCTATTATTATTTTTCCCTTACCCCCCTCCCACCCCTCTTTTCCCTCCATACAGTCCTTCCTTCCTCCATTCTTACCACCCTCCTTAATCCTAACCCTAAACCTAAACCTAACCCTAACACTAAACCCTCACACCCTCCATTATATGTCCTTATCCGCTTATCAGTGAGATCATTCGTCCCTTAGTTTTTTGAGATTGGCATCTCACTTAGCATGATATTCTCCACTTTCATCCATTTGCCTGCAAATGCCATAATTTTATCGTTCTTTATGGCGGAGTAATATTCCATTGTGTATATATATATGCCACAGTTCCTTTATCCATTCATCAAGTGAAGGACATCTAGGTTGGTTCCACAATCTGGCTATTGTGCATTGAGCAGCAATGAACATTGATGTGGCTGTAGCTCTGCAGTATGCTGATTTTAAGTCCTTTGGGTATAGGCCAAGGAGTGGGATAGCTGGGTCAAATGGTGAGTCCATTCCAAGCTTTCTGAGGAATCTCCATACTGCTTTCCAGAGTGGCTCCACTAATTTGCAACCCCACCAGCAATGTATGAGTGTACCTTTTCCCCCACATCCTCGCCAACATCTATTATTGCTTGTGTTCTTGATAATCGCCATTCTAATTGGGGTGAGATGGAATCTTTGTGTAGTTTTGATTTGCATTTCTCTTATTACTAGAAATGTTGAACATTTTTTCATATATCTGTTGATTGCTTGTACATCTTCTTCTGTGAAGTGTCTGTTCATTTCCTTAGCCCATTTGTTGATTGGGTTATTTGTATTCTTGGTGTAGAGTTTTTTGAGTTCTTTATAGATTCTGGAAATTAGTGCTCTGTCTGAAGTATGAGTGGCAAAGATATTCTCCCACTCTGTAGGCTCTCTCTTCACATTACTGATAGTTTCCTTTGCTGAGAAAAAGCTTTTTAGTTTGAATCTATCCCAGTTATTGATTCTTGCTTTTATTTCTTGTGCTATGGGAGTCCTGTTAAGGAAGTCTGATCCTAAGCCAACAAGTTGAAGGTTTGGACCTACTTTTTCTTCTATAAGATGCAGGGTCTCTGGTCTGATTCCAAGGTCCTTGATCCATTTTGAGTTGAGTTTTGTGCAGGGTGAGAGATAGGGGTTTAATTTCATTCTGTTGCATATGGTTTTCCAGTTTTCCCAGCACCATTTGTTGAAGAGGCTATCTTTTCTCCATTGCATATTTTTGGCCCCTTTGTCTAGTATAAGAAAATTGTATTTATTTGGGTTTGTGTCCATGTCCTCTATTCTGTACCATTGATCTACCTTTCTATTTTGGTACCAATACCATGCTGTTTTTGTTACTATTGCTTTGGAATAGAGTTGAAGATCTGGTATTGCGATACCCTCTGCTTCGCTCTTTCTACTGAGAATTTCTTTAGCTATTCTGGGTTTTTTATTCTTCCAGATGAATTTCATAATTGCTTGCTCTATTTCTGTAAGGTACATCATTGGGATTTTAATTGGAATTGCATTGAATCTGTATAGCACTTTAGGTAGTATGGTCATTTTGATGATATTAATTCTGCCTATCCAAGAACATGGGAGATCTTTCCATCTTCTAAGGTTTTCTTTAATTTCTTTCTTTAGTGTTTTGTAGTTCTCATTGTAGAGGTCTTTCACCTCTTTTGTGAGATTGATTCCCAAGTATTTTATTTTTTTCGATGCTATTGTGAATGGGGTAGTTTTCCTAATTTCTCTTTCTGAAGATTCATCACTTATGTATAAAAATGCATTGGATTTATGAGCATTGATCTTGTAACCTGCTACTTTACTGAATTCACTTATGAGTTCTAAGAGTTTTCTGGTGGAATTTCCGGGTTCCTCTAAATATATAATCATGTCATCAGTGAACAGGGATAGTTTGAGTTCTTCTTTTCCAATTCATATCCCTTTAATTTCTTTGGTCTGTCTAATTGCTCTGGCTAGAGTCTCAAGGACAGTGTTGTAGAAGTGGTGAAAGAGGGCATCCCTGCCTTGTTCCAGTTTTTAGGGGGAATGCTTTCAGTTTTTCACCATTTAGAATGATATTGGCCATGGGTTTGGCGTAGATGGCCTTTACAATGTTAAGGAATGTTCCCACTATCCCAATTTTTTCTAGTGTTTTGAGCATGAAGGGATGCTGTATTTGATCGAATGCTTTTTCTGCATCTATTGAAATACTCATGTGATTCTTGACTTTAAGTCTGTTGATATGGTGAATGACATTTATTGATTTCCGATGTTGAACCAACCTTGCATCCCTGGGGTAAAACCCACTTGATCGTGGTGCACTATCTTTTTAATATATTTTTATATGTGATTTGCTAAAATTTTGTTGAGAATTTTTGCGTCGATGTTCATTAAGGATATTGGTCTGAAATTTTATTTCCTCGGTGTGTCTCTGTCTGGTTTACGTATCAGGGTGATGTTGGCTTCATAGAATGAGTTTGGGAGGGTTCCCTCCTCTTCTATTTTATGGAATACTTTGAGAAGTATTGGAATGAGCTCTTCTTTAAAGGTTTGTAGAACTCGGCTGAGAACCCATCTGGTCCCGGACTTTTCTTTGTTGGTAGGCTTTTGATGACCTCTTCTATTTCATTGGTTGAAATTGATTTACTTAAGTTGTGTATATCCTCCTCATTCATTTTAGGTAATTCATATGTCTCTATAAACTTGTTGATGTCTGCGAGGTTTTCTGTTTCGTTGGAGTATAGATTTTCAAAATAGCTTCTAATTATGTGTTGTATTTCACTCGTGTCTGTTGTGATATTTCCTTGTTCATTCCGAATTTTAGTAATTTGAGTTTTCTCCCTCTTTCTCTTTGTTAGTGTGGCTAAGGGTTTATCGATTTTGTTTATTTTTTCTAAGAACCAACTATATATTTTGTTAATTTTTCTGATTGTTTCCTTTGTTTCAATTTCGTTGATTTCAGCTTTGATTTTAACTATTTCCTGTCTTCTACTACTTTTGGTGTTGGTCTGCTCTTCTTTTTCTAGGGCTTTGAGCTGTAGTGTTAAGTCATTTATTTGTTGATTTCTACTTCTTTTGTTGAATGCGCCCCATGAAATAAATCTTCCTCTAAGTACTGCTTTCATAGTGTCCCAGAGATTTTGATATTATGTGTCTTTGTTCTCGTTTACTTCTAAGAATTTTTTTATTTCCCTCCTGATGTCTTCTGTTGTCCCTTCATCATATAATAGTGTATTATTTAATCTCTAGGTATTGGAGAAGTTTCTGTTTTTTATTCCATCATTTATTTCTAATTTCAATCCATTATGATCTGATAGAATACAAGGTAGTATCTCTATCTTCTTGTATTTGCTAACAGTAGCTTTGTGGCATAAAATATGGTCTGTTTTAGAGAAGGATCCATGTGCTGCTGAGAAGAAAGTGTATTCATTCTTTGTTGGATGGTATATTCTATATATGTCCGTTAAGTCTAAATTGTTGATTGTGTTATTGAGATCTATGGTTTCTTTATTCAATTTTTGTTTGGAGGATTTATCCAATGGTGAGAGAGGTGTGTTAAAATCACCTAGTATTTTTGTGTTGTGGTCTATTTGATTTGTGGAATTGAGAAGGATTTGTTTGACGTACATGAATGAGCCAATGTTCAGGGCATAGATATTTATGATTGTTATGTCTCGCTGATTTATGCTTCCCTTAAGCAGTATGTAATGTCCTTCTTTATCCCTTCTGACTAGTTTTGGCTTGAAGTCCACATTATCTGAAATGAGGATGGATACTCCAGCTTTCTTGCTGTGTCCATGTGCATGGTATGTTTTTTCCCATCCTTTCACCTTTAGTCTATGGGTATCTCTTTCTATGAGATGAGTCTCTTGCAGGCAGCATTTTGTTGGATTTTTCTTTTTAATCCAATCTGCCAGTCTATGTCTTTTGATTGATGAGTTCGGGCCATTAACATTCAGGGTTATTATTGTGATATGATTTGTATTCCCAGTCATTTGACTCATTTTTGTTTTTTGACATGATTTGCTTTCTCCTTTATTTGGCTATTCCTTTAGGCTAGTTCTTCCCATTGCTGATTTGCATCGTTGTTTTTCATCTCTTCCTCATGGAATATTTTGCTGAGAATGTTCTGTAATGCGGCTTTCTTTTTGTAAATTCCTTTAGCTTTTGTTTATCATGGAAGAATCTTATTTTGTCATCAAATCTGAAAGTAAGTTTTGCTGGGTATAAGATTCTTGGTTGGCATCCGTTTTCTTTCAGGCCTTGGTAAATTTTGTTCCAGGCCCATCTAGCTTTTAGGGTCTGGATTGAAAAATCTGCTGATATTCTTATTGGTTTCCCCCTGAATGTAATTGATTCTTTTCTCTCGCGGCCTTTAAAATTCTGTCTTTATTTTGTATGTTAGGTATTTTCATTATAATGTGCCTTGGTGTGGGTCTTTTGTAATTTTGTATATTTGGAGTCCTATAAGCCTCTTGTATCTGGTTTTCCATTTCATTCTTCAGATTTGGGAAATTTTCTGATATTATTTCATTGAATAGATTGTTCATTCCTTTGGTTTGTTTCTTTAAGCCTTCCTCAATCCCAATAATTCTTAAATTTGGCCTTTTCATGATATCCCATAGTTCTTGTAGATTCTGTTCATGATTTCTTACCATCTTCTCTGTTTGTTCAACTTTGTTTTCAAGGTTAAATATTTTGTCTTCAATGTCTGAGGTTCTGTCTTCCAGGTGTTCTATCCTATTGGTTATGCTTTCTATGGAGTTTTTAACTTGGTTTATTGTTTCCTTCATTTCAAGGATTTCTGTTTGTTTGTTTTTTCAGTATCTCTAACTCATTTTTGAAATGCTCTTGCTTCCCGTATTTGCTCTTTTAACTGTTGAGTGGTGCTATCATTTGATGCCTGCATTTGCTCTTTCATCTCCTCCTTCAATGCCTGCATTTGCTCTTTCATCTCCTCGTTTGCTTCCCTGATTATTTTAATTATGTACATTCTGAACTCCCTTTCTGACATTTCCTCTGTTTTGCCGTCATTGGGTTTTATTGATTTAGTATCTAGGTTTGTTTGGGACATTTTCTTCCCTTGTTTTCTCATATTGGTCAGATGTCAGTGGGACTCTCTGAGATATTGCAGATTTCCTCTATTGTCTTATAGTGTCCCTGTAGATTTCCAGTATATCACCTCCCAGCCTTCAGTAGCCTGAAGTCTTGGAGGAACTTGATAATGCAGTGCTTCCAAAGAAAGCTGCCCTAGCCTGCTACTGGTTCCAGGGCTTGGAGCTGACTCTGTGCGGAAAGGCTCTCACTGGGGGGTCTGCTCCAAGAAGCTGGCCATGAAAGGAGCCTGCTGCTGAAGGGAGGAGGGCTGCTTGGGGAAGTCCCTGGCTGCCCTGTCCTGGTCCATGAAGCTGCCTGAGGGCCAGAGCTCGCTGCTGGCTCCAGGACTTGGAGCTGGTTCTGTGCAGAAAGGCTCTCACTGGGGGGCCTGCTCTGAGAAGCTTGCCGTGTGGGAGGAGCCCACCGCTGGAGGAAGCAGGGCTACCTGGGGAAGACTCTAGCTGCCCTGCCCTGCTCTGAGAAGCCGCCCCTATCCAGGGGGCCTGGGCCAAGCTTCACCCAGAGGGGAAGATTCACCCCGTGGCTCTCTTTTAGTCCGAGTCTCTCAATGCCTCCCCTTCCTGAATCCTGGGTTCTGGAGCGACAGGAGATGCAGTCACCCTTTAGTCCACCATCTTGGATCGCCCCTCTCATAAGCTTCTAAACCATGTATACTATTGTCTATTTGACAGCTGGTATTGGGCATATCCTCCTGCTATAAGCAACCATAAACATAGATCAAATATATAGAATAATAGTTTGCAGCACAAAATAGATAGAAATCAACATCAGGCTACAAATTTGAGAGAAAGGAATCACATAGGTGAGTTTCCTCCCCAATACACATTTCCATGAAGGAATTTTTCAAAGAGCTTCCATTTTATGGCAGAAGAAACCAAGATTAGAGGTCACAATGCTATAGTGAGTAGGATTGCAGGAAGGGATTAGGGACCAAAGTATTAAAGATCAGGAACCCACAGAAAAGGAGCCCCAAAGGGTTGCATGGAAATTCTTTTTGGCTGAGTGTTAAGCTATATGCATATAGGAAAAGATTTCAGGAAGCTTATTAAAGAACCACTTCTGGGATGCTGCAAATTGAATAAATACTTCAGGGATGGGTGACAGTCAATCTGGCTCAGCCAGGAAGGAGAAGCTTTGGTGAATACTGTGTTGAGACCCAAAAATATTGTGAGTGAGAAATAGAGATGATGCTGCAGGAGTAGAAAAATAGTCAAGCAGTAGGCTAAAACACTGAAAATGACTTTCCAGAACAAAGTCTGAATCCTATCTTTGGCAGTGTCAAGGTTATACACTGTTAATTTGAATAAGAAAGAGACAGTGTCCAAAATATCTGTCTAGCATACTACCAAAAATTCCTAGATAGGTAAAGAAGAAGGAAAGTGCATTTCATCATATGGAATTTATACTTCAGTAAAATTTGTTTTTAAAAAGGAAAAAACATATTATCTTCCTCAGAGGAACAAATATAAACATTATGAATGATTCTCATCTGAAACATTGCAAGCCAGGAGATAATACAATGACATCTTTTAAGAGTTGAAAATGCTGTCAATCTAGAACCCTATACCCAGTGAAAACATTCCTTAGATTCCAAATGAACTATTGATGTTTCAACACAAACAAAAACTGAATGAATTCAAAACAGCATACTCACTGCAAGAAATACTAAGGAATACTTCAGGCTGCAGGAAAATCTTTCCCTCTTCTGTTTCACTCCCCTGTCCTTCACTTACAAATAAACTACCCACATGTAAGCCTTAGTCTATTATTCTGCTTTCAGAGGAAACCAGGCAAAAGCACCACCTTCAAAAACATGACTGCATTCTTATTACAGGTAAAATACTGTTTGATTCATAGTCCTAGATCCAATAATGGACTATTTATGGAAAATATAACATAAGTAAAAATTATATACATGAAATCTAGTTTTCCTACAAAACAATCTAATGCTAGCTCTTTTGATTTCAAGGTCCAGAAGCCCATCTTGCCATAGAAAGTATTTAAAATGAATATTATAGAACTGACCAAAACAGTAAATAAAGTGTAAAATTTTATTCACTATAAAAGTTAGATGATCAAACTGTAAAAAAAATTTTATTTTTCTGACTGCTGTCTTAATTTTATTCAGGGTATCAGAAGAATATTTTATGTGAGAAAATTCTAACAGACATCCATGAGAAAATGCCAAACTATTTTAAAGGCAATTGAAAAGATGATTCAGAAATGTTAGGTTTCCTGCTCTTGGCTTTTTCTATTCTTTTTCTGATTTTTAAAGTTTTCATGTGGCAGGATAGGCCAGAGAATCAGTGGTTAGATTTTCTGCTACATCCGCTGTTTTCAAAACTTTCCTCAAAATCATCTCTGTTTGCCTGCAGTAACTTTAAGTGGTAACAGCCTATCTCTGGCAAAACATCATCTAACTTGGATCACCGTAACAAGCTGGAGATAGTGGCATGAAGTCTCAGTGTGGTGGCACGCTGCTACAAGCAAACACCAAAAACACGGTGGCAATCTATATATTTTTAACAATAGGCAGACATCTCACACAGTATTCCATTGTCCATAAAGGGGTTCTACAGGGAAGCGTTTATGGTCCAACTATTAAAGGGACAGTCAAAAGAATGATGGTGAATCTTCCAACGAGTATAGACCTGCTTCAAATAAAGGGGAAAGTCCCTTTTTCAAGTTAAGACACCAGGGTTTAGTTTCTGCCTCCACTATTTCCCAGTTCTGCCATCTTGGACAATTTACTTCAGCTTTCTAAGCCTCAGGGATTTTTTTTTAATATGAAAAGTAGTAATAATAATTATAGTACCAACCTCACATGTTGTTGTGAGGATTAAATAATAATTTATGAAAAGAAATCAGCACAGTGCCTGGCACACAAGTGCTTAATAAATGTCAGCTGCTGCTTCCAGCAGCAGCAGTTCCCTCACCTTTTCTTTCAATAGATCATTTAAAACTGTCTATCTTCTCTGAAACATCACGTCCTTTATTTCCTACCATAAGGTTTGCATCCTGATGTCTAGAGCAATATTTCTCTAACCCTTTAGCCCCATTTCTACAAGCAAAAAATGCCCTCCAGTGCATTCTACATCCTAATGTTCTACCATCAACATCATTGACAATGGTTGTAGCTAACAAAATACTTCATTTGAATTTTCATTGAACTTTACTTTTTTGTAGCTGTTACTATAAAGTTTATTTATATTTCTATTCTTCCAGGCCTCTGTGCTCCAGCAATCCCATTTCATATTGCTTATCTCTGCCCAACACTGCATTTTCCTTACTGTTCAAGAAGTTCAGAGGCGAGGACAAGCAAGCCAGTAACCTCAACATAATTTTGGAAAAATTTTCAAGCTCGTGAATATAAGACTAAAGGTGGGTATAACAGATTCAAGCTGGGTTGGAGGACAGATGTACTTCCAGGCAATTCTTCTGCCTTCTAACTCTCTGAACTCCTTTTTAAAGCATCTTTTACTGGTCAGTTCTTAAACTCACTGGAAATATTCCTGTGCTCATCATTGCCACCCCCTGCCCAGATTCTCCATCATTATCATCTTCCTTATTAAAATTCCCATTAACTCAAAACTAAGATTTCAGTAAATTATCATAAGAACAAAGAGTAGATCAAATTAGTTCTCATTTAAGAGAATAACTGCTGGCTCAACATACTAGCTCACTGAATTTTCAGTTCTTTGCCTTGGCATGCCCTTCCCCTTAGTTTGGTAATAAAAGTATGAAGAAAGAGTATCAAGAACTTCTAGTGTTCTCCTAAAGGATCCACATTATAGTCTTGAGCTAGTTCTCCCTAAGGGCTACATTCCCAAAAGTGGAATTTCAGTGTGACTAGCCCATGTGTATGTGTATTTGGAGTGGAGGAAAGTGGGGAGGTTTGCCTAGATGTGAACAATTGCCCCTTACATAGCTCTTTGGAAAGTATGAATTTTTTGCATATTAAGTGGTCTTAGAGTAGGTCCTATCTATGAAGAGAAAATTTCAAACCTGATACATGTATTGCTGAGGCATATAAATGGTTCTTTGCAAATGTATAAGAATCCTTTTTACAGTAGGTAGCTTATGTAATGGAGAGGCATAATTTAAAATGTAATGTAAGAGTATGGAATGATTATAAAGTTTCAAGGTAGATTCTTATACTGTTGGCATCTTTGAGAAATAAAACTTAATCCAAGATGATTTGAGAAGATGAATCAGAGGTTAAAGAACACTACACAAATACTTCTGCTGTCTAAAGCTAAATTGCTTTTGGGCATTCCTCCATCTGTAAAGAGGTAGGAGACAAGATTAATGTTTGTTTGACATTCTAGCCATTAGGTATAAAGTTTAGTCTTCAGTGAGGAAAGAGAATCACTTGTAGTTTCAAAAAAATGGAGGACAAAAAGCCTTCAGCTAAGGAAGGAAAAGTTTAGACTAGATATTAGGAAAAAGAATGTTCTCATGAACAAGAGCCACAGAGTATTAGAGTAGATGCCCAGAAGAGGTCAAAGGAACTTCTGTGCATAAAAAGAATGGTTGCATTAAGATGCTATGAGAGTGGGCCAGTATAACAAGAAAAAGAGGGAAAAGATAGAATATGAGATATGAAAGAGGTAGACAAGTACTGGGCAGTGTTAAGAAGTTGATTTAGCAATTAGGAAGCTACAAAGAGCAATGGAGAGCAAGACAATGACATAATCAAATGTCTCTTTGCTATCTGTAGGAAAATTGAAGAGTGGGTAAAAGGTTTTATGAAGAAACTAAGAAGCTGCTAGAATGGTTAAATCAGACTTTGTTAATAGCTCTTTTGTTTTGTAAATCATGATTGTGGAGACATAGAAAAGATGATCAATTGGAAAGCCTTTTAAGAAAATACAGCTGACAGGACTTTTGGGCTTTTTGATTCATTGTAAATAGAAGGTGAAGGAGAATGAGAAGATAGAAGAAATTCATAAGCTATGGCTTGAGCAGTTATGTTGTTATGAGAGTTAAATATTATTTTTATGTGTGGAGCATAATAGGAACTCAATAATTGGGATCTATTATGTTTATATGGTAGTTGCTTCCAAATGTATTTCTTTTTTAAAAATGTTTTTAGTTGTATATGGGCACAATATATTTATTTGTAATTTTATGTGGTGCTGAGGATCAAACCCAGTGACTCACATGTGCTAGGCAAGTACTCTACCATTGAGCTACAGTCCCAGCCCCTTTAGAATATATATTTTACAATAAAATTACCCAGTGAATAAAAAAAAAAAAAAAAAAAAAAAAAAAAAAGATGCTATGGGAGTCTAAGGAATGGCTTGGAAAATGCAAGTGGAGTAAAGGCCTGTTTCTGATTCTCTGACCTGTCAGGTCAGAAGGCTGGATCACTCAATCAGAAGCCATGTTCAAGGCCATGAGGGAGAAGAACCATTCCTGGAAGAAGGACAATCTATTGATGAAAACTGTAGAGATTAAAAAATTCCCTTCTTCTTATTGACATCTAAAAAGCCTTTCAGAAATACACTAAGATAAGCATATCAGGTCAAAGTGGAGTCAAAGGTGAGCATGAAACCCCAGAACTTCAGAGAACTTCAAACAGATTAGCATATGCATTTTTAATTCCCCAAAGCTCGGGAGCAGAACAACTTATGAGCTGCAAAATCACTTAATAGAATGGCCAAGGCCAGATATTTATGTATGTATGCAACAGGGCAGTTTTTCAGGAGATATGGAAATTGTCAAGAAAGACATCAGACGTTTTCATTTATGATTCTAAAAGTGGCACCATATGTTCTTGTCACCAGACCTGCAATCACACATTCCACTAAAGTCAGTAGAACTTATTCCAAATTACACTCTGAAAATTCTTCCCATATAAAATCTGTAAAACTGGGATCCCCTCTGCAGGTTAAAATAATCATTTTTATTTTTGAGCTTTAAAATTTGAACCTAAGAGTATCATATGTGTTAGGCCAATTATGAGTTTTAAAATTCAGTTAAGCACTTGTGTTGACACATCCCCAACATTTAATTTGACATTTTTTTTTTTTTACTGAATTAACCTATTATTTTTATATTGTGATAATGCAACTTTATGGTTACAATTTTCAATTTTTTTTTACAAAAAGTGGTGATATATCATAGGCCATCTTCTGATATATGAGTCCTTCATCAATGGACAGAGTCAGTTAATGTGACTGGCTAAGCCCATGACACTTCTCTACCTCACCTCTGTATATATTTCTTTCCCAGTCTCAAAGAGGATGAACCTCCCCAAGAGCAGAAAATCATTGAAAATTTGAAGAAATCTCAAGGTTCAAGTTAGTATGACTGTGTAACAAATCATCCCAAAATGCAGTGACTTAAAATAATATTTATTATTTCTCATAGTTTCTGTAAATCAGGGATTCTGTATAGACTCGGGGTCTCTCAAGAGGCTGTTGCTATCTGAAGGCTTGAGTTGGGCTGGAAGCTGCACTTCTAAGGTGACTTACTCACTCTTCTGGCAAATTAGTGGTGGCCTTGAACTGGGGTCTCAGTTCTTCGCCCTGTAGACCTCTCCACAGGACTGCTTGAGGGTCCTCATGGCATGGCAGCTAGCTTCTCCCAGAGCAATCCATCCAAGACAGCAATGCTGAAACTGTAATGCCTTTTATGACCTAGCTCTCATGTCCCACATCTCCACTTCTGCTGCATTCCACAGGTCACACTGGGCCAGCCCTGATTCAGGGTGAGAGGATACCTTAAAACTACATGAATAATAAGAGACTAAGATGACTAGGGCCCATCTCTATAGCTGGCCACTATACTTAAGTGTAGGAAATATACTGATAATACATCTGTAGATGCATAACCTACTCATTGAATCCAATGGTTGCCTTAGCTACCTGGGATATTTTATCTTTTAGGGTTTGTGGCTATTTCACATCCAAGCTGGATAGCTCTTTCTTTTTCTTGGTCTTGCTGATACCATGTCTTTTCTTTCTTGGTTTCAGGTATGATATATCCATTTCATGTTTAAACTACATATTTTTACAGACACTAGAGCATTATTTGGTGATTGTAGCCTCCATAGGATTCTATTCAACCCCTTTTAAATTTGTTCATTGAACAAACATTGGTTAAGTATTTACTGTGTTTATGGATACAGAGCTGAACAGGACAAGCAAAATTTCTAGTCTATGGAGCATAGTTTAGTGAAGGAAAACAAGAAATTTTAAAAAGACAAATAAATGTGAAAATATCAGATAATAATAAATACTAGAATTAAAATTAAATAACTGGATAAATAAGGGAATGGTGAGGAAGGATGGTTTATTTAGATTGTGTGGTCAAAAAAGTCTTCTTTGAGGAGATAGTGACAGAATCCCGTCTGACAGAATATAAATATTTGAGGGGCAATCATTATAGGACAGATGGGGGAATTACAGTCAATGCAAGGTCCTTGAAGGAAGAATAAGCTTCGTATATGTTAGAAGCAGAAAAATATCTTAATGGGCAAGGGTAAGAAAAGAGTGAGAAAGTTCATCTAAGTGGGAAGGATTCAGATCTACAAACCAGGGTAATTAGCTTGGATCTTATCCCAAGGTGACTGTAAGATATTCCAAGGTCCTTTGCCTTATAATAAATGTTCATTTCCTTTTCTTCATTTTTTTGTTATCCTCTCCCTTTCTACAGTGCCGTTTCTCTGTATTGAATTTTTTTCTCCTTTCAGACACACAGGAGAATTACACTTCTCTATACCTTTGCAAGTAGGGTTGTGTGACTAGTACTGGCCAACGGATTGTGTCACTTCAGGCTGAAAACCATTAATTGCCAGTGCAAGACCAGCAACTCTCACTTCTTCACACCCAAATTATACTCAAATGAAAAAATGATGAAGCCTTCATCAGACTGGTCCTTCAGTGACTATAAAATGGATATGAGGGAAAAATATTTTGTGTATGTCTCATATCACTGAGATTTTGAGGTTGTTAATTAACGGGACACACCCACCTTCTTCTGATTAACCTGCCTCCAAAACGTTCTTCAGTGAAAAGTAAGTTCTACACTGAGTTGTTGCCTGTCAACCCAAATCACTTTCATACCCCTGATGATTGTTCCCATGCTATAAATTAAACCATTGTTCTTTCTGATCTTCAGATTCTCTGAACAGTTCTCTGTACTCTCCATTTTTGCTCCCACCTTTAGCCAATAGGAGCACAAAGTATTGTCATCACTTGTTAATAAATCAAGAAACTAACATTTATGAAGTTCATGTGTTCTTGCTCAGAAAAGGAAGCAGAGTTCATTAAGTTTGGGGAGGAGGGTAGATAACTTGCTCACAAGCTGCTGCCATCCAGATGTTGGAAAGAATCTCAAAAGGGGAGTAGGGCATAGAAAACACCAACTCCATTTCTACACTCAGAATAATACATAGCACCCAAGGGGGTAAATGGAATTGCTTATCTTATATATTTTCCTTCTCAAAGTCACATGTAAGGATACACATTTAATTTTTCCTAACTCCCACAAGGTTCATCACATTCACTGTATTTGTTTCAAAACCCCTATCAGTAAAAAAAAAAAAAAAAAAATTAAATTAAAAAATCTTCTCCATCTCCATTATATGGCAGTTTGATTCTTCTGCCAGGGGTATATTGTAAATGGGAATTCCAAGCAACACAAATAAGCCTAGAAAAACTTAATTTCTTTCAAATGTCCTTCTTGGCTCACACCACTTCATCCAGGCACACATTCTTTAAGCCATTTCCAATTCCTCTGATCAAACAGGCTGGGCTAATATTACCTGGGGGTTTTGGCTCCATCCAAGAGATTTGCTTCACCAAACCATCTGTTAAAGCTCCTGGATTCCTTCTACTTGGTGAGGCTCACACGTCATATGGTATACATTTTCACCCGCTAAACCATGTCCTAGATATCTTATTGGAGCAACTTACCCCAATCACACATAATCTTTTCATATTTTGAAAACTTAAGTAGTCTCATATTATAGCAGAACTGTTTAAAAGGTTCTGCATCTATGAAACAGACAAAAAACAAGAGTACCTTTCCCTTCTAGTTTCAGGGGTTCAAAGGAATGGTGGAGTGCAAGAAATATACCAGTTAGTAAAATTTTCAGGTAAAGCCAACCACGAATCACCCAAGAATCACTCACAAGTATCAAGTGCAATGAGTGTGTTTTTATGTACTGAATTAGCAATGTGCTTATAGCAAAAGGTCTCAGAATCCTAAAGGGTCTCTTCCTCTACCTTCATCAAAAGAAACCTCATCAGTAGTTTCTGCTTGTGAGAGCAGTAATAATGGGGCCAATACTAGAGGCCTGATCTCTGTTCAGGCCAGTTAACTTTCCTGGGTTCCATGGCCAAAAACAGGAATGCTGACCCCTCATTAATCATGTTAAAAGCAATATTTATTCAGCACATACTTTATATACAACACAGGTATTTCGCAATTTGCCTTTTCCTTCTAAAATTGGACTTGATGAGAGAATGAATAGGTGAAATAATAAACAACCATAACAAGGTAAATCTCTCCAAACATCGCAGTCATTTTCATTGATTGTCCATTTTGTGTACTTAGGCATCCCATGTGCCAGCAGTATTTATCATGGTAGATTGCCCATTTTATCCTCAGAACTCTGTAAAACTATTTTTGTTTCCCCACTTAGCAGATGAGAAAAACTGAAGTTCAGAATCATAGAATGAGTTCATGCTGAGCTCAGATAGATGATAAATTCAGTTAGAACTTGAACCCAAATTCTGAGCTCCTTCTCTTCCCTATTTGCTGCTTTATGATGCCTGAGAGAGAGGAGAAGGCCACAGTTAACTCCTGAAAATATCTTCTTTAAATATCAAAGATCACAAATGCAGGATAAAGACTACTTTCCCAGTCATTCATCTATGTGCGTTAATAGCAGTGTAAATATTATTTAGCCCAGTGAAATTTTGATTATCAACTCATGTCGGTAGTAACAAAAAACATCTCTCACTAATGTGTTGGTTATATTTTTGTAGTATATAAATTATTAGGAAAATGCTAATTATTTTAATTATACAACAGAATGATCTCATCAAAAGTGATAAATTAGAAAACTAATTTGTAAATTGAAAGTCAATTTAGAGCAGATATTTATTAACCATTAGGCTCATTTACATTAAATATTTTAGCTAAAACATATCAACAAATGTTTATTCACAAATTTTTTCATGTGTGTGCAAACTCTGTTAAAGTGCAGTCCCTTTACGCTAGCAACTAACAATCTGAAAAGGAAATTAAGAAAACAATTCCATCTACAATAGCATCAAAAAAGAATAAAATAATTAGGAATAAATTTCATCAGATTGATGTGAAACTAAAACACATTGCTGAAAGAAAATAAAGACCAAAATCAATGAAAAAAATATCCCACATTCATGGATTAGAAGACTTCATATTGTTAGGCTGACAATATTCTCCAAAGCAACCTACCGATTTAGTACAATTCCTGTAAAATATCTCAATAGCCTTTTTTTTCAGAAATGGAAAAATTCACTTAGAGTTGCAAGGTAGCCCCCAAATCCAAAATGATCTTGAAGACAAAGTTAGAGTATTAGGCCTCAATTTTAAAACTTACTATAAATCTACAGTAAACAAAATAGTGAGGCACTGGCGTAAAGATAGATATATAGATTCTTGGGATAGAATTTAGAGTCCAGAAAGAAATCAAAATATCTGTGGTCATTTCAACAAGCCTGCCGAAACTATACTCCATGGGGCAAGAACAAATGGTACTGAGCAATTGGATATCCATACAACAAAAGAATGAAGTTTTGTACCCCACACCTCAAACTAGACAAACACTGTTATGGAATAACAGTGCCCTGCCAAAAATTGTATGTTGAAGCTGTAACCCCAAGGAAATGTATTTAGAGAAAGGTTTTTGGGGGAGGTAATTAGAATTAGATAAAGTCATGAAGGTAGGGCCATCCTGGCAGGCCTTATAAGAGAAAGCGCACTAACAAGAAACTGCCGGCACTTTGATCTTGCATTTCCTAGCTGTGAGAAAGAAAATTTCTGTTGTTAAAGTCACCACTCTAGGGGCTGGGGAGGTAGCTCAGTCGGTAGAGTGCTTGCCTTGCAAGCACAAAGCCCTGGGTTTGATCCCCAGCACCACAAAAAAAAAAAAAAAAAGTCACCACTCTATGGTGTTTTGTTATGGCAACCTGAGAAGTCTAATACCAACATTAACTCAAAATGGATCAATAATCAAAATGCAAAAAACATAACTATAAGATTTTGCAAAGAAAATAGAGTGATAAATCTTCCTGACCTTGAATTTGGCAATTGTTTCTTAGATATGAATAAAAGTACAAGTAAAGAAAGAAAACGTGGATAAACTGGACTTCATCAAAATGAAAAGCTTTTGTTATATCAAAGAATGCTGTCAAGAAAACCAAAAACAGTTCAAAGAATGAACAAAAATACTTTCAGGTCATATATTTCATAAGGGGCTAGCAGCCCTATTATATAAAGCCTGAATTCCCTACTTAGAATCCTACCCAGCTTTCCTGAATGTACCTTCCTTCTAACGTATCATCTTCAATTTCTAGTTTCCACTTCTTAAAGTGAAAATATGAGTGTGGATTTCTTCCATATTTTTATAGTCTTTTTCAATCTTTGGCAAATGGTCTTGCCCATTCTGATTTAGTAGAATTTGTTTTATGAGTTCATCATCATTTAGTTTTTTCGAAGTATTCCATTTGGTATTTCTCTTTTCGCCTTCCTAATTCATCAATTTACAGAATGCTTAACTGGTGTCATTTCAATGGCACTTTCAAATGAACTAAGTAGGCTGCTTGGCAGGTATCAGACAGGAGCTGCTTACATGGTGCAGTGCAGCCCCACAGGCTTGGGCTTCCATGGCACCAGCCGACATGCCTCACCGGCACATGAGGAAATGGAAGATAATGCCAGCGCGACTGACACATGGCTTGGCTAGCAGAGCTTCTGGGAGGGGTGGGTGTATAAACATATTTTTAATTGCTGATGAATATTTTAAGAAATTTCCTAACCTTTGAGGAATTAAACTAACTTTCAAATCACAGAGGTGGCAGTGTAAACTGATGTGATTTGGCAAACGGTCAGAGCATGACTCTGAACATCTAGTATAATAGAAGAAGAGTTCATGGAACACTACAGACTTTTAGTTTGGGGGATGATGAAAAATCAACAGGATCAGATTTGGGCAGTTCAGAGACAAATTTCCCCTGAGAGAGAGGGCAGGTTCTATGGCCCATATTTTGTAGTTTGAGAGAAGCAGCAGGATTTAGTTTGGTAAGTCAAACTGAGACTTTGAGGGGAACACTTGGTATTATGGACTTCAAGGCTATTTACTGGAGTATTTGAAAAGAGGAAGTTCCTGTGGCTCAAGGGGGAACAATCTAAGAAATCCTTTAGTGGCCTCAATAAGTTCAACTTCACAGATTCTGCATTTAGGAACCATAGTCCTCTCTGAATTTAAAGAATTTATTTAAATTATATATTGGCCTAACATACCCAGATTTACTAGATCTATCTGTCCTAGAATGGGAGTTATAAGACTCTTCCCCCTTACTGGGAAGAGAAATACTCTTCAGACTCTCTTGAAGGGAAAACCAGACATCATGAAAGGGTCTGGGGTAAGATTACCACTAGGCATGCCATGCTTTCTGCTAAGAATTTTGCATCTATGTAAATATTACCATTAAGTAATTCTGGTGCAGAATACTTAATTTAATATTTTATTATAAATATTTGCTTTCTCTCACTTGTAGGAATATATAATAAAACAAAAATGTAGGGTCTTTTTCCCCTTAAGTCATCTATTAGGAAGATAGAAAAGCTCAACTCCAAAATACATGAAATCTAGATTCACATAGGTTTTATTGGCATGGCCTTAAAAACCATCCTTTCTCTCTTTAGAGTGAGTAAACTGAACATTGAGTGGTTGAGGATCATACACTATAACAGAAGAACTAGAATACAGATTTCTTACCTCTCCACTGCTGCGTACTTTTCTACTCCGAGTTTTTATTTTGTGCCCAAATTTTTAAAATCATCAAATTACATTAATGCTAAAATCCCTGAATGAGTTTTATGAACCTCCAGAAATTATCCATAAAATGCAGTATGTGCATTTTTCTGGAAAAAAAAAAAAATTCTCAAAGTGATCCCACAACTCCCAAAAGGCTAAAACATATTACATAAGAAACATGTAATATGGGGTGGGGAGGAGCTAATATTTCTAGAGCTCATTTTTCTCTTCTTCTCCTACACTTTTTTCATGTAAATTTTGAGTTATTTTCTTCTGTAGAAGCCGCCACAAACCAAGGTGGGAATTGGGTTATATGTTGAGCCAATTTAGCACACAAAATTTGGGCAATTTTTAGTGATTTTGGAGTAATATTTCCACACTCATATAAAACATAGGATACACCAAATCTCAGAGGAAGGTAGAGAACAGCATCACTATTTTAATCCCATTACATGGGAATGTTCAACTTCCGGGAAACAGTTTGTTGATACTCTTCTAAAACTTAGAAGTAAATATCAGAACTGAAAAGTACTTTTTAATCATTCTATTCTTATTTTGCAGCAGAGTAATTGAGTCTTGGATTCACACACCATTTCTGTAAAATAAAGGACTAGAGGATCACTAAGTACCTTTGTCATAGGACGTTGAAGGAAAAACATGGATAATGCCAATACAATCCTTTGGACAATGCCTAGTAGGTAGTGAGTGCTCTGCATACAGTAGCTCCTTATCACTGAAAAAGAACAATGCCTGTTCTGGGTTGCATTGCTAATTATTGGTAAATTAGGCTTTCCAACAATGCTGGGGTACAAAGATTCTCAGATTTTCCCCAATCCAAGCTCAGTAAGTTTTTCCAATAGTAATAAACCTGATATGGCTTAAACTCATTGGGAGCCTGATAAGTTCTCTAATATTTGATTTAACTCATCCATGGGAACTACAAAGAACTAGAGGAACTGGAGTGTGCAGGCATGTTCACAGACGTGCGCAGCTTACAGCTTGTAGGCTCCTCTTCCTTTCCCGCTGGAGGAAGAAGAAACAGCAGCACAGAAGTAGCCCATGAAGGCTGGCTGGCCCACCAGCTCTTGACATGAGCCATCACCAGAGATAACCTGATCAGTAGCCTGGATCTGGTGGGAACTAGTCCTTATAATCCACCAAATCCCACAACAATCCACTTCTAATCAAAAAAAAAAAAAAAAAAGGAGGCCCTAGGTTTTGACCCTTGTCCTTGGCTATCTATATGGACCCTCTCCAACTGTGTTGAATCATCACTTTCTACCTTTTTATCTTTGCTTTTCCAGTACTTTCCCAGGCAGCTGCCCAGACTCAAAATATTTCCCAATTTGCAGCCTGGATTTCAGTGGAATACTCTTTCATGTTAAGCTTTGAAGGCTACAGTAAAGATTGCATTAAGGACAGTTACCTGCCAACTATTAACCATTGCCTCTGGTCTGACCTGAATTCATAGAGGGCACAGTCACCCAACAACTTAATCAATGAACCCCTTTGGCTTTAGGGTGGCAGGGGCCAAGAGCTTGATCAAAGAAGCTTATGTGCTTTCAGCAACTCAGAAGATTCCAGTTGTTTTCAGCAGGCCTGAGAGGTTAAAATAAACAAATAAGAAAATGCCAGGTTGCCCTCTCATTTCTTCTTGGACCTTGTGCCAGCCAGGGCTAGTGCCGGACAGGCTGCCCCCAAAGAGCCTGTGGTGGTGCCCGTGAGGCCAAGCCATGCAACCAGAGCTTTCACTGCACTAAGTGCCTGCTTCTTTCTCCTCACTCTGCTCTCCGTTTCTAAAAATGCATGAAATAGCCATTGCTGTAGAATTACCCAATGAATAAAAGGCCCTCCAACCTCTCTCTCCTGGCACAGAACTCATCCAGAGGGTGTAGTTGGCCGCCTTTGGGTACCTTAACACTTTCAACAGTGTTTGAAGACAAACCTTATACAGAAGAGCCCAACAATTGTTTGTATTTGCAACTCCTTGGTTGTGATTTTTTTTGTGCTGAAGCAAAGAGGCCTGGTGAGTGAGATCTCCATGCGGCCCTTTGAGAAGGCTCATAAACATGTTTGGCTGCCAGAAAACTCACAGAAGAGTGTCTGCTAACTGAGCAATTGTCCAACCTGAGAATTCTGCTCAAGAGTAACTCCAGCCAGGTAGTTTCAGGCCATCTCTCAGATCTTCTGAATTGCATAAAAATTGGAAGAATTTTTAACTGTTCAATATTTAAAACTAACCAATTTCAAATGCCAGCATTCAGTCTTTATACTCTGAACATAAGAGCATTGTGTATCTTCCTTGCGTAAAGTGAGAAGAAAATTTGTATAAATCGCTTGTGTCTGTTTGCTTTGTGTATCAACGACGACTTTGTTGTGTGTGCATTGAACTTATTAAATGAGTGCATATAATACACAGCCACAAGGGCGGGTGTCGTCCAAGCAGGACATTGCTAGAACTGAGGGGAAATGTCGCAAGTAGGCCTCTGCTGATACCTCTTTCAAAAATCAACAGTGAGTTCCTAATCACCTAATCAGTGGTTTCTTTACAGTCCTCAATCCCCTTGATGTTCTGGTGGCATTTAATACTGTTGATCATCTACCCTTCTTTTCTTCAAACTAACTCTGTTTTGCAAAGCTTGAAGGAGGCTGCAGCCTCATGGTTCTCTCTGATCTTTTTGGCTACTTGTTCTCTGGTCATCTTTTGCCTCCTAAACAACCAAATTGCCCAATCGGTGTGGATTAAAAAGATAGCTTTGGCTATCTTTCTTCTTCCTTCACTCCCTCTGGGGACACTTCACTCCTGCCCAAACTTCAAGATTTGCTACTATGTGAAAGATTCCCAAGCAGATTCCTCCAGCCCCTGCCTCTGCTTTAGTATCTTACTTATATGTTTCTCAGCTCAATACAGGTATCACAGTGAAATCTCAAACTCAGCATGTGCACAACAGAATTTAAAATATCCACACACTTCTCCCCCAGATCCCAGCTTCCAGAACTGCTCCTGCTCTTGCTTTCCTTACTTGTGATTGGACTGCCAGCATCTGTCTAATCCCCCAAAGCTTAAAACCCAGAATCATCCCAATTCCTTTCTCTCACTTACCCTAACATGGGGGCAGCTAATGAATTTTTTTGATGCTCTGAATGTCTTGTGTGATTTTTTCCTTCTCCATTCCCTCTCCTACTATACTGGTCAAGCCGCTCTTATTTTCACCAACGGTTTACAAGAATCTCCAGGAATGTCATGACTCCCTTCCCCCTATTTTCACTCCTTCCTGTGCATTACATTCAGATTAATCCTCCATATAGTTTTCA
Source organism: Sciurus vulgaris (assembly GCF_902686455.1). Taxonomy (NCBI): domain Eukaryota; kingdom Metazoa; phylum Chordata; class Mammalia; order Rodentia; family Sciuridae; genus Sciurus; species Sciurus vulgaris. The sequence goes on from NC_136466.1 coordinate 144,019,328, forward strand.
TTATATTACTCCTCACCACAAAAATCAATGGCCCCACAGCCTGTACAATAAAGTCCAAAAACTACTCCAGGATCTGGCCACTGGCCATCCTGTGTTTAGTCAAGTGGAACTCTCCAAAATTCCCTATAAATATTTTTCATTAACATTTCTGTGTTTCTTCTTGCTGTTCCTGCTATCTGAACTCTCCCACCCAACTATTTGTGTTCCAATTTATAGACTTTTTAATAAGGACTTGGGGTGGGGGGTGGAAAAACTACCGTGGTTTGAATATGGTTGGGCCTATCACCCAAGGGTTCCTGTGTTGGCCACTGGATGTTGGGACCTTGAAGAGATGAAGCCCAGTGGAAGGTAATTAGGTCAAGGGGTGCCACCCCCAGAAGGGATTAATGCCCTCTCATGGGTGTGGGTCATATCTCATGGGATTGGACTCTTACACAGCAAGTTCAGTCTCCTTGGTTAGCTCTCTTGCTTCCTCTCTCCCTGTGTAAGCTCACTCACATGCTCTCTGTCTCTCACCATGTGATGCCCTGTGCACCTTGGAATTCTGCTGACAAGAAGGCCATTGCCAGATGTGGCCTCTCAACCTTGGACCAGAACTGTGAGTCAAAACAAACCTATTTTCTTTATAACTTACCCAGTTTGTGGGATTGTCATTAGCCATTGAAAATGGACCAAAACAATATCTTAGTCATTGCTATGGACTGAATATTTGCATCTTGCCAAAGTCCATCTGTCAAACTATTACCCCTCAATGTGATGGTATTTGGAGTTAGAACCTTTAGGAGGTCATTAGGTTTAGATGAGGTCATTAGGGTGGAGCCCATAGGAGAGTATTAGTGTCTTCATAGGAAGTGAATACCAGAAACCTTACTCTTTCTCTCCAGGTGTGCACAAAGGAGAAGTCATAGGAGTGAGAAGGCAGTCCTCTGCAAACCAGGAAAAGAGCCCTCACCAGAACTCGACCTTGTTGGCACCCTGAGAAATGAATCTCTGTTGTTTAAGTCACCCAGTCTGGTATTTTTTTATAACAGCCTGAACTCATAAGTAAGACACTCATTGTCTATCCCCACCGCTTAGCACAGCACCTGACCCATCAGAGACACTCCTAAAATTTTCTAAATGAATATGTGTGTATGATGCGTGTCAAATTTAACTTCAATCAAATAAAGCCAGTGGCCTCCTGGATGTCCAATAAGTCCTGTGACTCATGTTCCTCCATATTTCAACTTCTCCACTGCCACTGATGCAGCTCCCCTGATTCATCTCAACCCAAACAGTGCAAACTCATCCTTCTTTCTAAGCCAGAGTGACAAACTGGCATCCCAGAAGCTACACGTTGCACATGATTATTTCTTTGTACAACTCATAGTGGTTTTCAAGTTCCAAGGTCATTGCCAGCATTTAAAATTGGGAGATTTCATGTGAATATAGGGATGTGGGCAACGGTAGACCCTTGATGAGAGTTGGCTGCCATTTATAAGTGGGGTTCGTACTCTTTAAGTCTCAGCCCCAACTCCTTTATGTTATTATCTTGGGCCTTGTATTTGAGTCTGAGAATCACATTCTACAGCCTTTCCCACTCTCTTTCAGCTCTGTAGCAAAATTCTACATTTCTAATCTCTAAAATTCTATATTCCATACCCAGAAAAAATTCAACAAATATCAGCAGCCTGAAATCACCTCTCCTTCCCTTCCTTGTATTCCTGTAGACCAGCAGAGTTAGCATTAAATCTCCAGGAAATTGCGGTCCAGCAACATTGTACTTGCTTAATTTTCTCACTTCTTCAGGAGGAAGATTAAAAGCGAGATTTCAAAGTAAGAGGCCCACCCAGAACAACCAAAGCAGTCCATACCAACAAAAGCAAAGCAGGAGGCATCACAATACAAGACCTTAAACTATACTACAGGCTATAGCAACAAAAAACAGCATGGCCCTGGCACCAAAACAAGAATGAAGATCAATGGAACAGAATAGAAGACACAGAAACAAACCCACATTAATAGTTATCTCACACTAGACAAAGGTGCCATAAACATGCATTGGAAAAATAATAGCCTCTTAAGAAATGGTGCTGGGAAAACTGGAAATGCATATGTACCAGAATGAAATTGAGCCCCTATCTCTCACCCTGCACAAAATTCAACTCAAAGTGGATCAAGGAGCTAGGCATTAGACCAAAGACCGTGCACCTACTAGAAGAAAAAGTAGGCCCAACTTTCCATCATATAGGCTTAGAAACAACTTCTTCAAGACTTCCAAAGCATAAAAAGTAAAATCAAGAATCAATAAATGGGATGGTATCAAACTAAAAAACTTTTTCACAGCAAAGGAAATAATCATGAGTGTGAAGAGAGAGCCTACAGAATGGGAGAAAATCTTTGCCACCTGCACTTCAGATACAGCACTAATCTCCAGGAAATACAAAGAACTCATAAAACAACACCAAAAAAACAAATATCCCAATCAATAAATGGGCAAAGGATCTGAAGAGACACTTCACAGAAGAAGAAATACAATCGACCAACAAATATATGAACAAATGTTCAACATCTTTAGCAATTAGAGCAACGCAAATCAAAACTACACTGAGATTCTGTCTCACTCCAGTCACAATGACAATTATCAAGAATACAAGTAAAAATAAATGTTGGCAAGGATGTGGGGAAAAATGCTCACTCATACATTGCTGATGGGACTGCAAATTGGTGCAACCATTTTGAAAAACAAGGTAGAGATTCCTTAGAAAACTTGGAATGGAACAACCATCTGACCCAGCTATCCCACTCCTTGATATATATCCGAAGGACTGAAAATCAGCATACTACAGTGACTCAGCTACATCAATGTTTATAGCAGCTCAATTCACAATAGCTAAACTATGGAACCAAACTAGGTGCCTTTCAACAGATGAATGGATAAAGAAAATGTGGTATATTACTTCACCATAAAAAAGAATGACTTTATGACTTTTGCTGGTAAATGGATAGATCTGGAGACTATCATGCTAAGTGAAGTTAGCCAATTCCAAAACACCAACGGCCAAATGTTCTCTCTGAATGCTAATGCTGACTCACAATAAGACTAGGGGTGGGTGTTAAAAATAGAAGTTCAGTGGAGTAGACAAAGGGGAATGAAGGGAAAGGAGGGGGATGGGAACAGGAAAGACAGTAGAACCAATCAGCCATAACTTTCCTATGTTCTTATATGAGTACATGACCAGTGAAACTCCACATCATGTGCAACCACAAGAATGGGATCCTAATTAGAATAAGTTATACTCCACGTATATATGATATGTCAAAATACACTCTACTGTCATGTATATCTAAAAAGAACAAATATTTAAAAAGAAGAAAAAAAGAATGAGGCTCCAGAAAAAGGGGCTAGGGTATTTATTCTCACAAATGATGATTGACACGACTGGTTTCAAACCCAGGTCATATGACTCCAGGTTTTATACTTTGTCTTATTGGTGAGTTCTTTCTTTACCCCAGTTTGTGCTGCTGGCTTCTGCAATCCAATCCAACTTAATTTAGCAAATATTAAATACTAAAAATGTTACAGGAACTCACTGCTCTCTGTCCTGGAGTTGTTAAACATTTTCATTCTAAACATTGAGAGCCCTTACTCTCTGGCTGGATATTTTGCCCATTGACAGAGAACTGCCTCTAAGGAGAGATAAATTCTCTCCTTCACATTGTACTCTGAACTAATGAATATCCACTTTATTGAAGCACTATGCTGGATGCTAAGTTTACAGTGGTAAGTAAAACAATATTTCATTACCTTCATAGGGTTAAAATATATCTGCTCTTAAATGCATATTCTTTTTTTCCAATAAATTAAAAATTCCCAGGAGCTGAGTCTTCACTCTTTTTGAATGGTACAACAGACTGAATTTACTGGGTAATTTTTTGGTATTAATGACAAATGTTCTCAGTAATCCCAGGTAGAAGCTGTGGTTGTCCTTGCCTTCTTTGCACCTTATAACCTCTCTCTGACTTCTAGCAGTTCCTTCTTATAGAATCTGACTTTATAATCCCAAAGACAAATATAGGTCATAGTAACTTCATGCGTGCCTCATCTGGACAGTCACATAGGACCCTGTACTCAGAAGAGCCCAGAACTTCATTTAATTCTCTAGTTAACATCTCAACTCTTCATAATTTTGAAGAAGCCCCACCATTAACATAGTCACTCTGAGAACAGCATTGAAGGTGGCAGCAGACATAACTTTAATGTCAACACCATGAGTTCCTCAATAGGTTCCTCTTTAGATGACTTTAATGCTATGCAAACATAGAAAAATCATAGGGACATAGTTTGAAAGACATCTCCATTAGTGAAGGTATTTGTATTCATGATGTTAGCAGAGTGGTATATTCTAAAACACAAGAGAAATAATGATGGTGGCAAGGTAACAACGTCATGTTTGTTTACCTAAAATACAGGTATCCTTAGGTTCAGTGGGCACTGGTTCATTAGTGAGAAGTCTGGATTAGCAGCATCAGCATCACCTGGGAACTAGTTAGAAATTCAAACCCTTGGTCCTCACCTGACTTACTGAATCAGAAACTATGATGGTGGCCCAGTTTTCTGTGTTGTAAAAAACCCTGAGATTATTCTAGTGTGTGATAAAAATTGGCAACCATTGGGTTATGGCATTGTCAGCCCCTTGAGAGTCTAATCCATATCTCTTTATTACTCATTATCATCTCCATCTTCTACTATTTCCCAAGAGGATTATTTAATACAGATGCACAGAAAGATGCTGTGGGAGATATGTGGGCTTGGAGGACTTTTCTTTAGTGGACTGAATAGAGGGGGAAAGAGCAGAACTGAGTTTTTTCTTGGTAATGGGTTGTTCATCTTACTCCTTTGAAATCAGAGCCAATAATGTAGAAGGCTCTAGTAGCTAAAAATTTATGTCTGAGTGAAACAGACAAACATAATTGCTCCCTTGCACAGACACATTTCGAAGGTAACACCATAGAATCCTTTCATTGCTGAAAGTGACCTTGCATAATAGGGATTCACCCCCACATTTTACAAATGAGAAAATAGAGGCCCAGACAGATGAACTGATCTACCAGAGGTCACCCAATTTCCCCCAGTATTCATGAAAGAGAAAGACTTATTGAGGAAAAAGTCAGAATCACCTTGCCAATAGTTACTGCACAGTTAGTTACTAGGGTAAGTGGGAAGCAGGCACCCTATCCAGAAACTCTAGGACTTGCTTTACCATTGGGAAATTAATTCACTTCCTCCCTGTCTTCCATTTGTTGGTGTGATTTCAGAACATATACATATTTTTTAAAAGACTGCCTTCTTGGTCTCCTCCACCTTCTAATGTTCATTTTTTCTTGCAGATGGAAATCACATACCAGGAAGATGAGGCAGCAGGCAACCTATACAGTTGGTGACCAGTTTGCCCTTTGGGAGGAAGATGGGTCCTGCTTGTAGGTGGCCCTGCTCAGCTCCGCGCTGCCTATCTCCACACCTGGTTCTCATTTGTGACACCAAAAGCATTTCATGCTTATAAGCATCATCTGTTCTCAATTTTTAAACCACAAGTTTGGTTTGGTTTGTTTTTAATACGTGGTTACAACAGAATCCACCTTTCCAATGTGATGATGTCTCTTAAACCCAGCTATTGGAATCTTGCAGATTTAGATTAATAAGGCTGGTATAGAAGGTTAATACCAAGAAGCATAGAAGTCCCAACATTTCTGACTTTTTTTATGCCTAGATGCAACACACTTTTATTTCCAACACACATATTTGAAGAAAATGATGGTCAGGTTTAAAGAAAACTGTACAGCAGCCTTTATCTTTGCATAATAATCCCTATCTCCATTTTTCTTTCCCAATTTTGAATTTAAAAATTCCTAGATTTTATGCAAAATTGGTTGGAGGAATTAAGTCAATAGAACCCTTCACTATTGCTCAATTTCAATTTCTTGGTATTTTGCAATTGGTATCTCTTGATTTTTTGACAGTCAATAGTTCTTTATGTGGTATTTTGTCACTGAACTTGGCCAAGAAAGCAAAAGTTAAGACATCCATCTTCTTTTAAGATGAAAGATTCAAGAATCTGTTAGTTCCAAGTTAAATATAATTGAAAAGTCACAAATTTTTAAAAAGATATGTAACTGATAGTTAAATTTTACAGAATTTTCCAGGATCCTTTATAATGCATTTTTAAATGCCCATTGCCTGGTATTAAACACACATAAACATTCATGAATTGGGCAGGGATATTTTCATCCTGGTTCTGGGCAGGGATACTTTAATTTTAGCATGTTAAGTTCTTTGATGTTGGGTAGGTGTCACAGGTTGGGGCCAGGATGGCACAATTTGCAGCCATCTCAACTCTCTTCCTTTAAATTAAAGGCCAACCTGAATTGGTGGAAATGTTTACTTTTTCTTCTAAAATAAGAGTAATAGATGTTTCCAAGTTCACCTACCTTCAGGAGAAATAGCACTCCTGTGAAGGACCAATCACAGTCTATACTTTCTCCTATGTGATTTCAAAAAGCAAGTCATCTTCAACGGTGTTCCTAAGATGCCATAGGACATGCATATGTTTTACAGCTCTGTCCTACCATACTCTTACTCTACCCTACTGCTTGATTTAATCACCCAGGGTCATCAGCTCTGAGCTACATGGGGTCAGAGTCTTTTTATACTTCTTAATTCATGTTCCTCCATATACCTAGGGTAGTGCCTGGCACATGATAGATGCTAATTAATCTATCGGATGATGAACTGAATCAGTGAATGAACAATTAAATGAATGAGTGACGATATTGGAAACATCTGTCATGATATATCTTTAAAGTTCAAAATTAAGATTTTTATACAAGAGAGGAGGGAAATCACTAGAATACTAAGCTAAATTTCATATTATTCCTAGATGTTTCTGAATTTTTATTTCTTTGTGATCACATATTAATTAAATTTATTAACTGGACTACACTCTCCATTCCACTTATTTGTACAAATTGGCATTTTCCTTCAGTTCCTGTAAGTTGCTATGTGATACGTCGCTCACAGTTGATCTCCTAATATGTTTCCTCATGGGCAAAATAGAAATTGCATTTTTTACTCCCAAAGACGCATGCAAATTAGCAGAGATATATAATGACTTATGTTCGGTACCATGTTTACATTCTTGTTCCCTTTGGAAGTCTCAATTTTGACTGAAAGAAATCACAAAGAAATTTTTTTTTTTTTTTTACATTTACTCATCATTTTACATTTCAAAGATCCAAATCAGCAAAATTTTTTAAAGTGTTTAATATTGATGATCACACTTTGCAATACATTCCTCTGTCAGTACTGTCAATAAACCACCCTAAAGTATGAGTCAAACTCTTGAACCTTTGAATAAAATGTGTTTCCACCCCTCCTGCCTTCTACCTTTAAGTGTGGACTTTCAAGGCATTTTTCTCTAGGCTAAATGCATATTTTCAAAATTGCTTTTTCTTTGAATATCTTCCATGCCTTTCAGGGTGATTTGAATCCCAGTAAGAGATGGAATTGGCTTCCTTGCGAAACCCTCAGGTTCTAGATGTTGGCTCCCATAACCTGTTCTCTCTTCTAGGCCTACTTGTATCTTTCAGGGAAATCCTAACCTTTGGTAATTCACATATCAGTGGCCAAAATAAAAGCATTCTATCAGCTCACAATGCCCCAAATTCCATTGTTTAACCTAGAAAGTATAAAATTCTCAACAAGGAACTGAAAAAATATGTTAAAATACTTTCTCAACAGTACAATGACTTCTTATGTTCCTAGACATACTCAACATTATGGTTTACATTTTTTTCCCTTTTTGGTGTCTTACATCTTCATAACCACATAGTATTTTTCCCACACATTCTCTCCTTTGTCCATAATACAGTTCTAGAAATTGTAAAAACCATATAACATAATAATTAGGGGCACAGTCTTTGCAGCGACTAGTTGTATGTATTTGAGCAAATTATTTAACACTCTGAGCTCAGTTTCTCACTGAAAATAAGAAGGAATAATATTGTTTACTCCATTCAACTATTAAGAGAATTAGATGAACAAAAGGGAGTGGATGACAGTGGGCTCCCCTGGTTGAAGTGAGGTTCAGTATGTCTACATTGTTTCAAGCAATGTAATTTTTCTACTCAAACAAAGGTCTTGGAACATTGTGCATGTTAGTACAGAGACTGGCTTTGTCCTTATAAATGGCCATATAACAATTCAATGTATAATTGTTCCAACTTGGTTTTATTTATATTTTCTTATTCCTTGGCTATTTTGGTTATACTAAGAATAATGCAATGAACCTCTTACACATACTCCTTTGGACATTTGTGCTAGTATTTAGTAGGATAGATATAAACAAGCTGAATTCCTGTGGCAAAAAGTGTACATATGATCAGAGTCTACCAAACTGCTTTTCAGAAAGGCTCTCCAAAAATATATTTCACTCAGCTTTGATGACATATGATACCATCAAAATTTTTAGATTGAACATTCAACCAATTAAGAATAGAATAAAACTCAGCATAATAAAGGCCATGTATGAAAATCCCAAATCTAGCATCATACTCAGTGGTGAAAGATGAAAACTTTTACTCTAACATCAGAAACAAGGCAAAGTTGTCTTCTCTCACCACTGCTATCCAATGTAGTATTTATTGGAAGTCCAAACCAAAGCAGCTAAACAAGTAAAAGAACTAAAGGCAACCATGTTGAAGAGCAAAAACTAAAATTATCTCTTTTCTCAGATGACATGATCTTCTATGTGTAAAATCCTAAAGATTCACACACAAAGGTGATAAAATCATTACACAGATTCAGAAGGTTGCAGGATACAAAATCATCATACAAAAATCAGTTGCATTTCCATACACTACCAATGAATAATCTGAACAGAAAATTAAGAAAGCAATTTTATTTATGATGGCATCAAAGACTAAAATACTTAGAAATAAGCCAAAGCCTGGTGGTCAAAGGCTTGTATACTAAGAACTACAAAGCATAGCTGAACAAATTAAAGGAGATACAAATGAAAGGAAAGATGTCCCATGTTTATAGATTAAAAGACTTAATATTATCAAGATGCCCATACTACTAGAAGAAATATAAAGATGCAGTGTAATTCCTATGAAATATCCAATGGCAGTTTTAGCATAAATAGGAAAATTCATCCTAAAGTTCATATGAGATGGTCAAGGAATTTGAAATTGTCAAAACAATTTTGAAAAGGAAAAACAAAGTTGGAAGACTCATATTTCTTGATTTCAAAATATATTAAAAAGCTACAGTAATCAAAGCAATGTGGTATTGGCATAAAGACAGAGAGATTAACAAAGAAATGAATAGTCCAGAATTAAACCCTCATGTATAAGGTCAAATGATCTTCAACAAAGGTGCCAAGACCATTCAACAGGGACAGGACACTCTCTTCAAGGAGTAGTGCTGGAAAAACTGATAGCCACATACAAAACAACTTTATTCTAAGTTGGACTTTCATACCATCTACAATAATTTAAAATGGATTAAAGACTTAAAGGTAAGAAAGGAAACTACAGAAATCATAGAAGAAAACATAGGGGGAAAACTTTATGACGTTGGACTTGGCAATGATTTTTGGATATGACACAAAAAGCAAAACTAAACAAGTGTTATAAGATAACATGGGTATATTTATTTTATAATTCAATGTTAGTTGTTTTTTCATCAAATATATTTACATTTAATTTAAATAATAAAATAGTTCTACAAAATTTATGAAAATTCAAAATTCTCAGAAATCCTAATTTCCCCACCAAACATACAAGATTTTATAGTTCCAAGAGGCTTTTGAGAGTGCTTTGCATGTTCATAATACTATCCCTTGATTTTTCAGTCTTAAATTTAAAAAAAAAAAATCTCACTGTAATCTCTCTCTCCTCTCTCTCTCTCTCTCTCTCTTCTCTCTCTCTCTCTCTCTCTCTCTCTCTCTCTCTCTCTCTCTCTCTCTCTTTTACACACACACACAAACACACACACACACACACACACACACACAAACATACTTCATCTCCACTGCTTGGGTACACTTTTACTTTCTCTTCTCCCATACAGCTAAGTCATATATTTGTTAAATCCACATTTAATTTCACATTATCCTATGTAAATGCTACCCAAATCTGAAATGTACATTGTGCTATAATGCCCTTTCCTTGTTTGTACTGCTTTTGGTTTTTTCCTGGAGTTAATAATTCACTTGTTTTCACTTGCTTACTTTATCATCTACTTATTATTTACCGATGCTTTCCCAATTTGGTAAAATTTCCTTTGAATACATTTCTCTTTATTTAATTTTTCTCCTTGAAAAAAGTCTCTCCTAGAGCCTGTCACCTACTCCAGTCTATCATTAACTATTAGATCTGTTGCAAGACTATCCACACAAAATGACTTCTTGGTGATACATGAAAATAATCCTTGGGATCACCTTCACTTTTCTCTCATGTAGATCCTTATTCCCTGTATCGCTTTCTTCCTCTTTCTTAGTTGCTCCCACATTTTGGTGGAGTACCTCCTCTTACAGCTTCCTATGAAAGGTGTACAGGTCTGGGAAGGTTGAAGGAGTATTGGCAAGGCAGTCAATTGGTAAGTGTGCCAAATTCAGGCAGAAGACTTCTTCCCTGCTACTGTATTCATTTTCTCTGTCATCTTGGTAAAACCACATCCTTGCTCTGGAGATGGCCGGTGGCAAACCACAATATCTATAGGCATATAGGTAAATAATAAAAATAATCAGGTGAAACAGATCAGTTAAAATGTGAGGGAGGAGTGGAAGATGGTAGCAAATTTGTCAAGCCTCTCCCTGTCTAAAATGGATGCTTGATGACATGAGAGAATGTGATCTACTCAGGCTAGAACTTAAGATTTTTTTAAGAGAAAAGTTGGAAATCTGAAATTTTATTTCCTGAATTTCAAATGCTGGTAACCAGTTCTAAATAAAACTAAAAAGACTTGTGAGATACAACACCTTGTGAGATAAAAGCAGCCATCCATTTGCAAGCTTTCATATCAATGCCTCCCCCTAAAACAAGTTTTGAGCAGCCAGGGGGCAGCATGAGGGCATGAAGTGTCATTGGAGGAGGGAACGGATGCAATCAAAGGCAGCGTTAGTCCAGTTCGCAGTTTTGCCCAGTGTGCAGGGAGCACAAAGGTCCAGCTATCGCGTTGCAGAGCGAGGGCCAACAGAGGATGGAGGAGGCTGGGGGAGGCTCCACCGCCGGTGCACATTCTGGCTTCTCCAGCATCCCCAGGGAGGGCACATTCCTCACAGTCGAGGGGCAGAGCTGTTGATTTAAAAGATTCTTAGAATATTCTGTTCAACACCCTAGTGGGTTTTTCCTGCCCTGGAAACAATGTATCTGGGTCATGCCTTTTCTTGCCTTGAACACAATGTATCTGGGCCATGTCTTGGGCTTTGAGATCTCCTTAATAGTGAGTGGGAAGTTGTCACGTCTTTCTGCCCCTCCTTAGTTTCCTGGGGCTTGCAAATCCCTTCATCCCTCATTCATTGATTCTTCTTCCCTTTGCAGGAATAATGGTCACACTGCTAAGTCACAGGCTGAAGCTTCATTCTTACCCACATATTTTAGCTTCTGAAGAAAGTTAGAAGATGGAATCATGTCATGTAGTGAATCCACAGTTCTTTTTCAATGACATTTTTAAATAGTTGTGGAGTTACTTATAATTAATTCTTGAAATATCAATAGCTAACCAATAAACCCCTTCTTCCTTAAATGCAAATGACTTGCTGAGATTAAATAGGGACTTTAGAATAATGAGGCTCAGGCAGATGAGAGATGATGAGAACTCAAAAAGTTTCTGCACGTGCAGGTATGAGGGGCAGCTGAGTCAGAGATGTGACTGTGCACTGAGAAGAAATGCAAAGCCTGGACGTGATGACTGGTTGTCTCAGTGAGGGGCCAGGAACCAGTGCCACTCTGGACAGGCTGGCGGCACGCGTATCTTGAAAGAGCTACTCTGCTCTTTCTGATAGACTTTCCCCCGCTATGCCCAATGGAACCTACCCCTGTCCTAAAAGAGAAGTAAGATGAAACTGCCATGCAGGGAGAGCAGGGCTATGGGGTGGCCAAACTGGATGCAAAGCAAAGAGGGTGCTCCTAGTGACGATGAGAAAAGATTCTTACTGTTCACTACAGCTATGACTTGGCTACAGTCAAACAGCCCTGGGGAGGTGATACATAGACACAGTGCTTTACTGAGCAAAGCTCCCATTGTTCTCCTACAGGACAAGGGTCCTCAGAGAAGGTGCCCTGGGGCTGCAGCCCTAATTTCTTTTTAACATGCACAATATCATAGTGTGTGCAGATAATGACCCCAGAGTTGTTATGCCATTTTCCAGTGGGGGGGGGGGGGAAGGATCGAGGCTCTGCTAAACTCTGCTGCAGAACAGAGCACCGTAGAATACCCTCCATTATGCATTGATTCCCTCTGCTGCAGGCATCAAGCACAGGAAAAGTCCATGCATGGGCATGCTCTCTGCATCCACTAGTGTTTCTCCCATTTCTCTCTGAGACATCCCACCTCCCTGCTTCCGTGCATTCTAGACTACAGCCAGTCAATCCTGGTTCCTTTCCCCACTACCTCAGTTCCACTACCTCGGTCTCCACACTCCCATTGGGGTCACCCACTGCAGAACCAACAGCAGGATGGCTCTTACTTATAGCAACCCCTACTATTTCAGTTACATTTGCTTATTTAATCCTCACACCGATCTGATAAAACCAAGGTTGTTATTAATCAACAATTGAGATTAAGACAGAGAAGTTAAGGGATTAATTTCCCAAAGGTGCCAGAGCCCAAAGGCAAATCCAAGTCACCTTGGACTCCAAAGTATTGTTTGCACTTCCCATCAACTCTCACTGAATTAACCACACCCCTGAAACTCCTCCCCTTCTTTCATGCATCTCTAGCTCCTGTCAAACCCACTCTCTTTTTATATAGTCGCACCATCTCTGACCTTCTCCTCCTGACTTCTTCTTGCTCGGGTACCTGATAAAACTTTCTCTCCTCCTTTTTCCATTTATTCTCACATTGCTTGTTCACTTCTTCTGTTTGAGAGCTCTATATGTAAAAAAGGTAGAAATAGTCAGGTACTTATCAGAGGAAATAAAATGTGTGCTTTTACAAGTGAAAAGAGACAGAATAAGTAATAGCATTATTCAAAGTTTGGAAGATACCCCAAATTCATCCCCATAATTTCTACAGGAATGTGCATCTACTTTCTCCTCTTTCTCCACCAATGAAACATTTTTTTTCTCAACCATCAGCAGTAAAAATAAGTTGTACTTCAAAGTTCTTCATTGAATTGTATTATTTTTGTGTGGGTTCATTTTTAATCCAAATTTGGACATTTCAGGTGTATTACAGTTTAAAGATAACTTTTCAGGCTGAGCTGGGAATCCAACCACCAAACATGAGATTTTAACTCAGGAAAATGAATTTTCCAAAACCACATTTGTATGGGCTGGGGAGATAGCTCAGTTGGTAGAGTGCTTGCCTTGCAAGCACAAGGCCCTGGGTTCGATCCCCAGCACCGCAAAAACTAAACAAAACCCCATTTGTAGTTGCCAATTTCATGGAAATGTATAATATGGAAATGTGAATGTATGGTGTCATAGTTGATATGTGCAATCCTGTTAAAGTCAGAACAGCAGGCTCCCCTTTTCCATGATCTTATACACCAAAGGGTCATCATTGATTTTTTTCCATGAAGATAATCTTCTAAATGTGCTTACTTTATGTCTGTTTTGACTGACCAGCTGCTTGATCAACATCTGTACAATCCATGCTCCTTCCCTTTGCATCCTCTTCTACCTCATTATCCCAGTCCCCCATGGGTGACTACCTTACCTACACATCATTTGGAGGCTTGTGTGACATGATGACAGTTGAGAGATGGAATGAGAACCAGGACTTCATTTCTGAACCCTGGCTCTTACTCCCTAGTCTGGAGTCAGGAAGACCTGCCTAGAAGCTACATTTTGCCACAAATAGATTGTTATTAGGTGTCCCTTATTCAGGAATTCAACACCATGATTTGAGTACTTGTGTTCAAGGTTTAGTACTTGCTCAAAAATGCAGTCCTGGTCCCATAGCACAAGAAATAAAAGCAAGAATCAATAACTGTGACAGATTCAAACTAAAAAGCTTTTTCTCAGCAAAGGAAACTATCAGCAATGTGAAAAGAGAACCTACAGAGTGGGAGAAAATCTTTGCCACTCATACTTTAGATAGAGCACTAATTTCCAGAATGTATAAAGAACTCAAAAAACTCTACACCAAGAATACAAATAACCCAATCAACAAATAAGCTAAGGAAATGAACAGACACATCACAGAAGAAGATCTACAAGCAATCAATAAACATATGAAAAAATGTTCAACATCTCTAGTAATAAGAGAAATGCAAATCAAAACTACCCTAAGATTCCATCTCACCCCAATTAGAATGGCGATTATCAAGAACACAAGCAACAATAGGATGTGGGGAAAAAGGTACACTCATACATTGCTGGTGGGGCTGCAAACTGGTGCAGCCGCTCTGGAAAGCAGTGTGGAGATTCCTTAGAAAACTTGGAATGGACCCACCATTTGACCCAGCTATCCCACTCCTCGGCCTATACCCAAAGGACTTAAAATCAGCATACTACAGAGATACAGCCACATCAATGTTCATAGCTGCTCAATGCACAATACCAGATTGTGGAACCAACCTAGATGCCCTTCAATTGATGAATGGATAAAGAAACTGTGGTATATATATAAAATGTAATATTACTTGGCCATAAAGAATAATAAAATTATGGCACTTGCAGGCAAATGGATGAAATTGGAGATTATCATGCTAAGTGAGATAAGCCAATCTCAAAAAACCAAAGGACGAATGATCTCACTGATAAGCAGATGATGACACATAGTGGGGGATGGGAGGGAGGTAAGAATGTAGGAAGGAAGGACTGTATAGAGGGAAAAGAGGGGCGGGAGAGGTAGGGGGAAGGAAAAATAACAGAATGAATCAAACACTATTATCCTATGTAAATATATGACTACAAAAAAGGTATGCCTTTACTTTATGCACAAACAGAGAAACAGTATGTATCCCATTTGTTTACAATAAAAATAAATTTAGATAAAAAAGGAGTCCTGGGCAAGGGTGTCGGAGAACTGGGCTCCATTCTATTTCAACACCATTTGTGTGACCTCAGGTCACAACGTAATTCTAGAATCAAAATCCTCCCTAGGAATAAGACACGGATGCTTTCCTCCAGTGAAACTGCCACCGTGAATGCATATTTGTGTCAGTCTCTGACCCCATAAAAGCAGTTTGCACTTTACACCATGTGAGGAAGTACCACTCATAAAACAGAGAGCAAGGCAAGACCAAAAATGCTGCAGAAAGTCAGAAAACAGGTGTCCCTGTGGACTAACATAGTTTTCAATGACTTTGAGGACAGGAGATGTAAGGTGACCAAGAAGATGGCTAGGTGACCTAATCTGCTTGGCCTACCATGACAAAATGCCAGAGACTGAGAAAACTACATGACAGAAATTGTTTCCTCACAGTTCTGGAGGCCGGAAGTCCCAGATGGAGGTGCTGGCCAATTTGGTTCCCAGTGAGGATCTTTTCCTGGAGAGCAAAAGGCCATCATCTTGATTTGTGTTTTCATGGACTTTCCTTGGTGCCTGTATGTGGAAAGAGAGAAAGTGAAAAGTGAGCCCTGATGTCCTCTGATAAGGACACTAATCCTGTCAGATCAGGGACCCACCTTTATTTAACCTTATTACTTCCTTAAAAGCTCCATCTCCAATATGGCTGTATTGGGACTTACGACTTGAATTTAGGAATCCCATAATAGTGGGATGTGACTGCAGTGTGAGGGAAGGTGTTTCAGACCAAAGGCAGCATGAGAGAAATGAAGACACAGGAAAGTGTGTGTACAGGTGCGTGTGGTGTGTCTGTTGTACACGGGACTCACATCAAAGGGCGGCACCTCTCTAGGCCAAGCACATGGATCCATGATGAGCCAAACAGACAAGGCCCTGCTGTCCTCAAGGAGTTCATGTTCTAGCAGGTGGAGACAGGCACTAGCACAGTGAGTCAGTGATTTAGTACATGACATTGGATGTTAAAAAATAAGGAGCGGGGCGGAATAAAAATGGTGTGAGGAGAGTTGAGAGGTTTCTATAGGTCAGCAGAGGCCTCACTGAGAGGGAGGAAGCCGAGCAGAGACCTGAGGGTGGAAGAACAGGGTACCCTGAGGAAAGGATTCCAGACAGGAAGGTAGAGCAGGGGTGTGAAAGGAAAGAAGATCCTTGAGAGTCAAGAGAGAGCCTCTGGTGTTCAAGAAGATGGAGGGAGGACAGGAGAGAGAGCCTCTGGTGTTCAAGAAGATGGAGGGAGGACAGGAGAGAGTCTGTGGTGTTCAAGAAGATGGAGGGAGGACAGGAGAGATTCTGTGGTGTTCAAGAAGATGGAGGGAGGACAGGAGAGAGAGTCTTGGTGTTCAGAGAAGATGGAGGGAGGACAGGAGAGCGAGCCTATGGGGTTCAGAGAAGATGGAGGGAAGACAGAAGAGAGAGTCTTGGTGTTCAGAGAAGATGGAGGGAGGACAGGAGAGAGAGTCTCTGGTGTTCAGGGAAGATGGAGGGAGGACAGGAGTGCAGAAAGGTCAGAGTGGGCGCTCAGGGCCACTGTGAGTCTGTCTGAACCAGGAACCACTGAAGAGTCTGAGCAGAGGAGTGACTCACTTGACTTGCTAAAATCTCTCTCTAGCTGATATGCAAGGGCCGGAGGCTGGGAGGCCCTTTGGTGTCCATTGCCATGAACCAGATGAGATATGGTGGCGTCAGACCAGGTGGCAGTAGGGAGGCAGAGCAGTGGCCCAGCTCTGGAGGCAGGTAGCTGGTAGTCGAGAGGATCTTCTGAGGACTGGGAAAGAACAGGAGAGAACAGCCCCCAACAGCGTCTTGTGTATTATGCCAAGTCATCCCACTGGAGATAGAGCCCTGCTACCTCCTCTGTCCTTACTTGCTCTTACTTTAGAGGTGAAGAGGGCAGGATGGAAAGAATTTCTCCGAGTTACCAAAATTCCTATGTGGTTAAATGATTCAGAGTCAAAATTGTTTATATTTGCAATACACAATCTGACTTCATTTTGCATTAGCTTAGCACTATCTAAATTGTTGATTATAGACCTTTCTTGATCATCCTTTGAAAAATTGCAACCTACTCGCCCTCTTTCCCTTAGTTTCTTTTTCTCCCAAGCAATTGCCAACATCAAACATGATATTAATGTCACCCAGATATCTTGTTTATTGCCTACCTCCCCCACTAGGATACAAGCAGCAATTTTTCCCAGTCTGTTCACTACTGTATCCCTACTGCCTGAAAGAGTGCCCTCTATGTGACAGGAGTTTAGTAACTACCTATTAACTTAATGCATGCATGTGAAAGAAAGAGGAAAGAGGGAGAGAGAGGGAGAAGTGGAGAGCATTCAGACTATCCAGCCTTCAGGTCTTATAATCTACACAATGACCACAACCAAAAGAAAAGAATAAATGGTAAAAGTAACAAAATAAAATAAAGTGAAAGAACTATTAGTTTTAAAAACTGGGTAATTTATATAAGACAGAGATGTATTTCTTACAGTTCTGGAGGTTTTGGGCCCAAGGTCAAAGGACCCCCATCTGGAAAGAGTCTTCATGCTTCCTTATCCATGGAAGGAGGCAGAAGGGCAAGAGAAAGAGAGAGACACAGAGAGAGAGAGAGGAGAGAGACAGGAAGGGAGTCAAACTAATTCTTTCAACAGGAATTTACTCCCCAAATAACTCTGTCGCATGATAACAGCATTAATCCATTCACAAAGGCAGAGCCACTGTGGCCTAATTACCTCTTCAAGTACGACACACTGGGGATTAAGTTTGCAACACATGAACTCAGAGGGACACATTCACACCATGGCGTCCCTTTCATTGAACTGTCCTCGGATCACCTGACTTGAGTACACCGTTTGTTTCCTGGTAGGGTCCAGC
The DNA here is from genome assembly GCF_902686455.1 of Sciurus vulgaris. Lineage (NCBI taxonomy): Eukaryota > Metazoa > Chordata > Mammalia > Rodentia > Sciuridae > Sciurus > Sciurus vulgaris. The sequence goes on from NC_136466.1 coordinate 144,037,434, forward strand.
AATACATCCACCTACAAAGGGAACAGCAACAACACCTGACCCCACATCTGTTAAGGCAAAGTCCAGGCCTCTTCTCATGTTGAATGATTGAGGTTCTCAGATAAGAGCTGTACACCAAGAGGAAAGCAGAGGAACCTGATTGCCTGCCTCCTTGGTTTTCTGTTTTGCTTTGTTTTGTTCTGTTTTGTTTTTCCATGCTGGGAATTGAACCTGGGGCATTTTACCACTGAGCCACATCCCCAGACCATTTTGTTTTTTAATTTCAGGCAGGGTCTGACTAAGTTGCCCAGGCTGGTCTCAAACTTGTAATCCTCCTGCCTCAGCCTCCTGAGTCACTGGGATTACAGGTGTGTGCCACCACGCCTGATACCTGGCAACTCTTTTTTTTTTTTTTTTTTTTTTGGCCTGGGATTGAACCCAGGGATACTTAACCACTGAGCCACATCCCCAGCCCTTTTTATAGTTTATTTAGAGACAGGGTCTCGTTGAGTTGCTGAGGCTGACTTTGAACTCACGATCTTCCTGCCTCAGCCTCCTGAGCCACTGAGATTACAGGCATGCACCACCATAACCAACTCATTTTTTTGATATCAAATGTCTCTCTCACCTGACCTCATGTATTCAATCTGCCCACCAACAGTTATTGAGACCAGACTCCATGCCAGGCACTAAAAATACAAAGGTGAAAAAGGCACAGTCCCCATCATCACTACGCAGAGCAGGTGAAGTGAAGTGTCCCACAGCAGGGCTCCAGAAGCTGATGCTGAGATGGAGATAAGCATGCAGTAGGTTTGTGAGGGATCTCTTGGGATCAACACCCACGGGGAAGCAGAGAGGAGGCCACAAGGAGAAGCTGAGCTGGGACATGGTCTCAAGGAACACCTCAGACCCTGACAAGAGCTGGGAGGCTAGGTGAGGTTTAAGACTTGAACCCACATGGGCTTAAGACAGAAACTCCCCACCTTTGCACTGATGAGTCATTGGGTGGTGATCACCCCAAAAAAGGGGACGTGACTTGGCTCAGATAGCTCTTCTCCACAAAAGCAATCCCTAAGGAAAACAGACAGCTGAGGGCGCTCCAGCATCTGAAGGAATACATTCTTCTTTCCTGAGGGGGATCAGTTTCCTCACAGTAGGGAAGGAGAAGAGACAGATAATTATACAAAAATATCATCAGGTCAGCCATGGAGATAAGCACAGGGTATGTGGGTGGCAACCTAACCCGGTTTCGGGAGTCTGGAAGAAACATTCTGGACATGGTGATGCTTGACTTGAATCCTAAGGGCTAAAGAAGGCTTTATCCAGACAAAGGAAGCACAGTGTGCAAGGATATTACAAGCATTCTGAACAAAAGCAGAAACTGAATACAGCTGGGTGTATTGATGTTTTAGTCAGCTTTTTCACTGCTGTGACTAAATGATCTGACCAGCACAATTATAGAGGAGGAAAGGTTTATTTGAGGGCTCATGGTTTCAGAGGTCTTAGTCCATAGAAGGCCAGCTCCATTCCTCAGGGCTCAAGGTGAGGCAGAGCATCATGGTGGAAGAGTAGAAGAGTGTGGCAGAAGGAAGCAGCTCACATCATCAGGAAGCAGAGAGAGAGAGGAGAGAGACCCCACTCTCCACATACAAATATAAACCCCAAAGCCAAGCCCAATTTCAGTCTCCCCCAGCCACACCCTACCACTTCAATTAATCCCATTAGGGATTAAGTCACTGATTGGGTTAAGACTCTCACAACCCCATCATTTCTCCTCTGAACCGTGCTCATTGTCTCGCATGTGAGCTTTTGGGGGACACCTCACATCTAAACCATAACACTCTGAAAACCCAAGAGTGGAATAAAATGTGAAGCTGGGAAGGCAATAAATTAAGTGACACAATGTCAGGGAGACCGGGACTTAGGATATTAGGCAAAGGGACGCCACCATGGACAGAGAGGAAGCCCTCGGCAGGTCAGGGCTTTCCTTCCAAGGGTTGCAGTGGCCTGAGAAAGGGCTAAGCCCCAAGGGTACCCTTTTCATGCAGGTTCCCCCCTTTGCTTCGCTCCCTTTTCTCTGTCGGACAGATTTCCTTACTGAGTTGGAATCTGCAGAGGGAGGGCTGCTGTTCACTAAATACCCTTCTCAGAGGTGGTCTCGTGTCTGCCCCAGGGAACAGGCCACTGGAAGCTGGGAGGCACTGGGCAATCTGGAGGGCCATCATTCTGCTGGGTTCCACTGTGTGGGTGTAAATCAGCCCCACCAAAGAAGCCCCAAAGGAAAGTGTTCTGATTTTATTCTTTTGCTTCTCCACTGTGCAAGCCACATCCACACCAGGTTGTTCTCAATGATGCACAAACTGGGGTAAGACAGTTTCATCTGCCTCTGAGGAATCGGAAGGCTGCTGGGATCCTACAGTAGTGACGGTCCAGCAGGTAGACCAGGCATAAAACAGCCCCGGGCTATAAGAAAATGATCCCAGCCACAAAGAAGACAGCCCAACACGTCCACGCCCGGCATGAATTTCATTCCCTGATAACCGTGCCTGTCCTGTCAGCTTCACCTGTGTAAGAATGTCACTCTAGACAACCACATCATCTCACGAGCCTGTTTAAAAGACTGATGAAAAATACTAAGGCACTGGGCTGTGACCTTTGACTCTGGCCCACAGGCTTGAGTAGAACTGAACTGCATAGACTCCATTCTCCAATGAATGATTTTCCCCAAGTGGACAGATTCCAAGCTCAGTTTGCTCAGCTGGATGCTTCCATCTCCCTGAGGCCTGGTCTTGGGCTCTCCTCACCTGCCATAGAAAAGTAAGGATAAATTCCACGCAGAACATTTTGCTCTCTTCCAGGAAGTAAACTAAGAACACCAAAGGGAAGGAAAGCAGCTTTGGCCAGGGAGGAGCCCCACAAGAATCAGAGCTGAGAAAAACCTCAATTCATCCAAGCTTTTGCTATAGATTGAAGATATACAGCCATGAAGTGTTTTGGCTCATTTCCCAGGGGCATATATGCTCCAAATTCCTAGCTCATCTATCAAGAACTGTAAGTTGTTTAATGCTGCTCAAAACTCTCTGGGTGTGGCAATGTGCCCTGCCCCCTGGCGAGCACTTTGCCCTCCAGCATCCTCATCTTGAGGCAGAGGACTTAGAAGTACATTAAGTGCTTTGCTCAGGGTGTCACACAGCCTGGCCGCCCCTCCTCATTCTAGACTCACAACATACGAAAGCGAATCTTTTTATCCCTTTCATTCAGTGAGCCTTTAAGGATTCAATTTATTCCTGATACTGAGCTTCAAGGACTTAGGCAAATGGGAGAGATCTACAAGTCAACACAAAACCATAATCCAAGGTGATTATTGTTACGAGATTTGGAACAAAGTGCTTTTGGAATAGTTTTCAACAGTCTTGTCCTCAACTAAATTTTGGGCTCATCTCCGTGTGCTTTTGCAGTCTTTGACTTTTCACTGTGCCTGAATGGAAAGACCTCTCCTTTAGCTCTGCCCTTCCTAAAGAGAGCACCGTTCTCCATCCTCTCTGAAGGATGGACCCAGGAAGACTTGGTGTGTTGTATTCGCGCTGCTGGTCCTTTCTTCTATGATAGTTACATCACAGTCCCCTTCTCAGAAAAGTGATTCGGAGATTTCTCCAAGGTTCCACGTCATTTGGAGCAGTAGCTCCTAGGTACATGCACATTTGTGCCATGGGATTCATTTAGGAGCAAGAGGCTTTCTGCTTTGAGAATCTTGTGCAGAATACTGAAGATGTGAACCCAGTCTTTGGCCTGCTAAACAGAAGGTTCTCGAAAAAACAGGAAGCAGTGGCAGCTAAATGTTCTTTCAGTTAACCTGTCTGCAAGCATAAACATGGGAATTCCACTTCCTTATCAATCTATTTATCTCCAGCGCCTCTGATAGATAAAAGGGGCAGCCTTGCGTTGTTAATTTGGATAGGCAGCAAGGCATTATTTGAAATATCTGGAGGAAAGAAAAGTGATGCCAATTCTTCAGAACAATTATGGAGCACCTGCCAAGAGAGCTGGCACTTTATAAACAGCAGGCTTCAAATGGCCCTGGGATTAATGGACTGGAAGGAGGAAAGGCCTCATCAGCCTCATCTTGACGTCACAACACTACTGTTGCTCGCTCTTCCCTTTGTCAAACAAAGGTCCTCAAAGCCTTGGTGAGAACTTTCCCCACTCCTGTCACCAAAAGCCTAAGCATGTAGAAGCCCATGCCTCTCTAAAAGGACCCCAGCTCTGCTGAACCAGGAAGAGGGAGAGCAAACAGATGCTTATCTACATGAACAGGGGACAAACTGCTCTCTGGGCTGAATCTGAGTCTGTAGCCGTGCCAGGCACTGCGAGGATGCCGTCTGGCAGGAGGCCACGGTGGGGCCCCCGTGGAGGCCCAGGACCCTGAAAGGGTTCATTCACTCCACTGGGGTGAGCAATTTCCTCCCAAGTGACCACTCACCAAGGGCAGCCCCAATTACAGACAAGATTGATGGGTCTGCCTGGTGTGCTGAATCTACCTTAGGTGTTTTTTTTTTTTTTTTTTTTTTTCCTTAAAGAAAAAAATCTCCACACACAAGAAACTCTGATACAAATAATGGGAAGATTTCTTTAAATGGAATTTAAAAGGAAACAAAGAGGAAAGCTATAGGCAATTATTGCAGAAGATGACTCAGGAAGCACCAGCTTCCACACCTCCCTCCTCCACACACACACACTCCAGAGGGGAGTGATTCTCAGGGTTGAGAGTTGAAGGTGTTTAATTACCAGTGTGGGGAAAGCTGGGACCTCCACAGCCCCTGAGAGCATTCTCTCCCTGGCTGGATTCTTGCAACCTGGGTCTAAAGTGACGAGGAAAAACAAACGCAGCTACTTTTCTAGTAAAAATTAAAGATTACGATTAAAATAATAAAGTGAAGTGCATGCATTTGCCTGTGTCCTGTTTCATCTAGAAAAACTTCTTGGTAAAGCTGTATTGGGACCCCAAAGACTGAATTTCATCTTCCAGCATTTCTCTTGCAGGGCCAACATTATAATATATGGGACCTAATACAAAAGAAAATGTGGGTCTCTGTCCAAAAGAGCAGGAAAAAATTTTCTTTTCTTCTGTGGTCTCTTTTTGGTTTGTCAAGGTGTCATTTCTTGTTTGTCTTGTTTTGTTTTTGTTACTTAACATCGCACTTCCTTCTCAGAGCAAATAGAGACCCTCAAAGGTGACCAGCACCTCACCTCACAATGTGGGGGAACAAGCACTTGACCTCAAGCCTCCTTCTACCCATGCCTGAGCCCCACCAGGGACAGAAGACAGTAGCAATAACTGGGAGAGGATCTAGTGAAGCAGCAGAAGATAGGAACACAAGTATCTAAGGGCCCTGTGCATACCCTATAGTCCCATCAGACTTCACTAACATAGCACAAATTCAAGAAAAAAGTTATTAGGAACTGCAAGACGGTGACCATGGAACATGAGAACCCAAGTATGGAATCCCTTTCTGAGTGCAAGACCTGTGCAACTGGACCCACTTGCAAAGCCAGTCTTGCTTTCTTCTAACGCAGGAAATATTATGAGACTAACAAGTACAAACATTTCTCCAAATGTTTTAGATAAACAGATGGATACGTGCACACATGCATTTATGTGTGTGTGATTGACTCTTGTTATTTTCTTAGACTAGTTTTCAGATGCAGGATTACTGAGACAGAGCTGGGCTCTTGATTCATACTAGCAGATGACTTTGTTGAACAGTGTGGTGACTAATGCCATCAGCAAATTCCAATAGGACAAGTTGATCATATCCCCTCAGGCACTGCAAGGTACTGTGTACCAGTAAATCATTCATTTAATATGAAAAGCAGCTCATATGGAAAATATTAATTTTCATTTGAGCTAAAAGATTATTTTACATACTCTTTATATTTTGCAATTTATACAATGATCAAAATTTTAAAGTACAAAGCATGCTGTTTAGAAATATCATGAGACAATACTATTTTTAAAATGTCACTTTTTGCAGGGTATGGTGGCACATGCCTATATTCCCAGCAGCTCAGGAGGCTGAGGCAAGAGGACCACAAGTTCAAGGTCAGCCTCAGCAATTAAGTGAGGTTCTAAGCAACTTGGAGAGACCCGCTTTCAAAATAAAAATAAAAACGGCTGAGGATGAGGCTCAGTGGTAAAGTGCCCCTGTGTTCAACCCCTGTACCAAAAAATAAATAAATAAAGTCACCTTTTGTGTTGATCTTAATGCAAACGTCTGTATTCAACAGAAGAGAGGAAAAAGAAATAAGAAGGGGAAAAGAAAAGGAAAATTAAACTTCAGTAGGAAAGCACCTTACCTTAAAGTTATCACCCACTAACGTGGCAGTTGGCGCCATCGCTTGCGGTTGTGACTACACCTAGTCCCACAGCGTACATTACCAGAGCTCATCATCAGGCCTTTATCATTTGCCGCTTGGTCCCATGGTTAGTTGTGTGGATTTTTTTCCCACCCCTCCACCCTCAAATAAATTGTAAACCCTGTGGACTGTACTCAGTTTTGTAGGTTCCCATGGTGACAGGTATATAATCACCGCCAGACTTCTAAAAACATCAGAAAAATCCAAACAGCTTATACATGTTGAGTTCCCTCATCACATCCTCCCACCCTCTTTACAGCTATTACTAGGCTGATAAATTTCAGATAGAATCATTCAGTAACTATGTTAGTCAGTTTTCTCTTACTGTAAGGAATCCCTGAGCCAAATCAACTAATAAAGCTAAAATGTTTATTTTGGTTCACAATTTTGGAGGTTTCAAGTCTATGACTAGGTAAAACTGTTTTTAGGCTTCTAGGTGGAGGTCATGGGCCAGGAGGGAGGTGAGACCAGGGAGGTGGGGGCTTTGGGGAATACTTATTCAAACCATAGCATTAATCTTAAATTTAAAAATTAAAGAGACAAATCCAGAAAAGTTTGCATTGTACAGATGTAAATATAAAGTTAGATAGATATACATAGATAGAATGATGTTTGATAAAACCACCATCTCTTCACTATTCTGAGTATACAATACTTGCATTTTTACCAAAATTGCTTTCTAACTAATATCTAAATTCAGGAACTTTAGGGTGTAATAGAACAATTGGTTTTTAACTCAGCAAATGTATATATTAAAGGTATAGCAGGGCACGGTGGTGTACACCCATAATACCAGTAGCTCTGGGGAGGTTGAGGCAGGAGGATCACTAGTTCAAAGCCAACCTCAGCAGTTTAGCATGGTACCAAGCAACCCAGTAAGATCCTGTTTCTAAATATAATACAAAAAGGGGCTGGGGATGTAGCTCAGTGTTTAAGTGCCCCTGATTTCAATACCTGGTACCAAAAAAAAAAAAAAAAAAAAAAAAAAAAAAAAAAAAGGTATATAATGCATTAGGCATTAAAACTTCACAAGCTTTATAAAGTAGCTAACAAAATTTAATAAACATGCCCATATTCAAATTTATCTTAAACTAAATGCAATATCCTTCATTTTTCATGAACCAGAGTTGAAACCCATAATAATAAATATGACTCTTCTGACAGAAAATTAAAATCCAGAATACATAAAGAATTAAAAAAAAAAAAACTTACCTCAACAAAAACAAATAACCCAATCAGTAAACTGGCAAATGAACTAAATAGACACTTCTCAAAAGAAGAAATGAAAATGACCAGCAAGTATATGAAAAAAATGTTCAACATTTTTAGCAATCAGGGAACTAAAAATTCAATTCCCACAACAATTCCAAGGAGCTAGGACTGCTGTTGTCCACTGATTTACAGAGGAAGAAACCAAGGGTCAGGGAGGTGAAGGAAGCTAGTAAGCAATGGAATCAGGATATAAATCCCATGCAGCAGAGTTGAGCTCTTTAGTTTTCTGCCTCCCTGGTGTTATTAGTGGATTCTCTGTTCTTAAAGCTTGGCCCTTAAAGCTTTTAGGAAGCTAGAAGGGAGGGTTGCCAGATTTAGCAAATAAAAATTCAGAACACCCTCCTAAAATTCAACTTCTGATTAACAGTGAATAATATTTTAGTATAAGTATGCCCCAATATCATGTGGTAAGTACTTATATTAAAATCATTCACTGTTTTTCTTAAATTCAAATTTAACTGAGTGTCCTATATTTTATCTGGCACCCCTACCAGCTCGCCATCTCTCAGTAACTCTGCCCATCACAGTTCTGAAATGACAGCAGTGTGGCTTTTTGAGAAAGATAGAAGAGTAATTCTGGGTTGAAGCTGGCATCAGAAACAAGGACAGACCCTGTTTCCAGAGACAAAACCTCCAGTCAATAAGAGCCAAAATGAATGTCCCTCTTAAGCTCCCAGGTTGGACCCAATGGCCCCATTGCACCTTCCTCTCCGAGGCCCTGTAAACCTTAACAATATTTGCAGAATGAGGGCCTCCAACTTCAGCTTCTCACCTTGTAAGTAATGACAATATTTCACTGGGCTGTTTTGAAGGTCAAGTGAGGTTATGTATGTAAACATTTACCGTAAATGCTGTTTTCAGTCTTGTGTTTTTGGACATATGAAATGAAGTTATGTCACTTTTTTCTCCAAAAACCAATAATAAATGTTGTTAATCCAAGCCACTTTCAGTGAACATATAAATCAGGAAGTCTAATATTTAAACAGATTAAGATTAAAACTAATATACTTGAAAGTATTTTTTTAAGAATATTTCAAATTTTGAACCAGCTGTAAAAAGTCATCAAGTATCTGTTGAGGCCATCACAGGCACGTAAAAACAGACTTTTATGCATGACACATGAGTCTTTTTTTCCATTATTATGTAATGTCACCTTTAAAAAATGATAGCAAAAGCAACTAATGATATTAAAGATTATCCTTTATTTTAAACTAAAAAGCTATCAAAAATAATTAGATGGAACTTGCTAAGAGTAATAAGGGAATAGGAAAAGTAAATGTGGTATACATGTAAGGATGGAAATAAAACAATGACTTTCAAAAGTATTTTAAATTACCAACATTTTTCAAATATTTCCTCATGTTCTTTGATAAAAGAAAGTCCTTTTTGTGTTTTGGTTTGGGGTGTTGGTTCAGAAATCTCACTCATCCCACAAATGGAAATTTCAGACTCTTTTCTGTTCAGAGGGAACCTTTGTTCTTTAAAAAGAAGAATGGGGGAAGGAAGAGGGAGGAGAACAAGGGAGAAGGAGGAGGAGGAGGAGGAAGAAAAGAAGAAGAAGAAGAAGAAGAAGAAGAGGAGGAGGAGGAGGAGGAAGAGAAGGGGGAGGGGGAGAAGGAGGAGGAAGAGGAGGAGGAGGAGAAGGAGGAGGAGAAGAAGAGGAGGAGGAGGAAGAGAAGGGGGAGGGGGAGGAGGGGGAGGAGGAGGCGGGGGAGGGGGAGAAGGAGGGGGAGGGGGAGGAGAAGAAGAAGAAGGCGAGAAGAAGGAGGAGGAGGAGGAGAAAAGGAAAGAAGGGAGAAAGGGAGGGAGGGAGGGAAGGAAGGAAGGAAAGACCTCTATGGAAAAGTTGAGGCATTTCAAGTATTCAAGTTGAATTAATTCACCAAGGATATTTATTCCCCAAAATCCACTGGTAGGCCATCAGTTCTCAGTCTGACCAGGACCCAGGTACTTGTAATGTAACTCTGTTGCTGGAAATTTCTGAGTTTGAAGTAACTCTAAGGAGTCTGAGGAGAAATGATGGCCATAATATGGAACAGAAAATAATGGTTGAAGCTGGTGGAACTGAGTGTGACCTTGGTGTCAGAGAACCGGCAACTGAGAAACCTAGGTTCTAAGGAAAAGAATATAGATATTAAAAGTCAGGAAAATCTGAACTCTTGTCCTGGCTCCACTAACTTACTGTGTGACATGAGCAAATCACTCAATCCTTTTGAACTTCTAGTCCTCCATCTTCAAAATGGATACAATAATACCTCACAGGGATACTATAAGGAGTAAATAGAATGTGATAAAAATGCACTTGTTAAGAGTTAATAAAGGTTTTTTTTTTTTTTTAAAGCATTGTTGTAAACAGTGTCTCTATGATATTTATAAGTAAGCAGAACCTAGGGATAGATGTTCAAAGAGGCCACTCAGTATGTGGAGATGACATAGACAGAACTCAGGAGCTTTAAACAGTGGGGTTTACTGGGGTGCAGGGAGAAGGATCTGGGGATGGAAAGGTACATATATAGTCTAGAAAAATACATGTAGTTCCATAAAGTTCTAATGCCAGCTAGAACATAGCCCTAGGAATTACCATAAAGATTTCCACTGTCTGTGAAAGCCAATCACTAAAGTCATTGCCCATATAACTCATCTTACAAAATCCTTCACACAAGAATAACCACTTTTGTGCTGTGCCTGAGTTTGTTGTATGGAGACATTGCTTGATGGGAGCAATGACTCAGGAGCATGTAGAAGAAAGGCCATGAGTTTGGAGGAGAAGTCCATGTTGGACCGATGGAGGAATGCTTCCCAGTGTCTACTAACCCAGGAAGATGCCATCTGCTCCGATGATTCTCTTTGGCAAGGGTTCCACTCTGGAAACCCTGGCAGACAGTCAGAAGGGAGATCAAGTCCTATTTGACTTGATCAAGTCAAATCAAACCATGAGTGTGGTCCCATCTCTTCCCTCAACTGCCCTGCATATGGTGTCACCCAGCTTTAAGGCTGAACGACATGACAAACACTGCACCCTCAAATTCCAGTAGATACACATGACAGTTTCTGAGTGATTTTCTGGAAGTCCCTCCCCTATGCGGCTTAAAGTGAGAGTGTGTATTCTCTGCTCTCACCACCATGCTTAAAATGTCTTCAGAAATGTGCCCCGGCCTTGGTGACTTCTTCATGAATTCACAGACTTTTTAATATAGCTCCTCCTATAATCTAATAATGGCAGACCTAGTCCTAGGTCTCCAACTTAGCAAATCTTGCATAAAACAGTCTGATAACTTCACTCTAGAATGTAGATATTGGTGCCTAACTTTTTGTTCTTGACTTTGTGGGCCTCTAGCAAATTCGAGACAGCAAGAAAAAAATCCCAGTGAGCATCCCATTTCATTAGCGTATAGATGAAACAATCAGAAGGAATACATACAAAAGTCATTTTCAAGGAAGTGGGTGATCCCTCAGGGACTTCTATTTTTTAACAGGACATTGTTCTACTCGGTTCAAATTTTTGTTTTTAATTTTTGTATTCAGGAAAAAACGAATCATTAATATGGACGTCCCAAGGCTCCAGAGTTAGAATATTCTCAGGGAATGTTGAAATGAATATGAAGTTCAAGGAAAGAGGTGATCCTGGTGTCAAGGTCATGGTGAATCTAGAAATCAAAAAGATGGCTTCCCCTCCCTGCCCCTCCCTCTCCAACACTTTGCTTTTCTCTGAGTTGACTTCATTCCTACGCAGACTCTCTCCACACAGAAGAAAATGTATCTCTTGAAGTTCCAAGTTAACCTGCTGCTCACAAACTCAGTAATAGGGAAAATCTTTCCATCATAGAGTTCATATTGCTCTCCACACCCAGGGAGTCTGTGGCCCTCTAAAATCTCTGTGTCTGGGGACGAGGCACGCTTTAATTGGTCAGCTTGGGTTAAGTGGCTTCCAAGTGGCAGGTGGGACAAGGTCCCCTTGATTATTGGCCCAACTAAAATACATGTAAAGGAGAAGAGGACATGCCCTCTAGTGATTTAAGGCAGACAGGAAGGAAGGGAGGGAGGGAGGCAAGAAGGGAAGGAAGGTAAAAGAAGCCTACTTCATTAGAGACTCAGTATTTATAGGGAACATTTCTTGATTGCCCATTGAGTAAATGGTACTGAAAATTCTTGGGAATCTAGAATTTAACATTGAAAAAATTTTACTATAAGAAACTTCAAAGATTCATGATATAATGATTTTAAGTTCAAGGTCAGTCTAGGCAACTTAGTGAGACAATGTCTCAAAAAATAAAAAGGGTTGGAGGTGTAGCTCAGTGTTCGAGTGTTTGCCTAGCATGTGAGAAGCTCTGGGTTCAATCCCTAGTACCACGAAAAAAAAAAAAGAAAGAAAAGATTCATGATGTCACTTAAATACTATAATGATATGGTGATAATGTCTCCTACACCTGTGGTTCCCAAACTTAGAGTACATTTTAATTACTTGGACAGCTTGCTAAGACACAGATTTATGGTCCAATAAGTCTGGGGTGGGGCCCAATAATGTACATTTCTAGCAAGTCCTCAGGTGATGCTGATTTTGTGAGGACCATACTTTGAGAACCACTGACCTATATCAAAGGGATTCATGAAGGCAAAGTCAGATAATATAAATAAAGTGGCTACTGCTAATTTGCATTTTAGTACAGAAAGAATGGTACCTTTATTTGGTGATGTCAGTTCAACTTGTGCCTCACAATTAGTGGTGCTCTTGACGTTAGGAATATCCTAAAGTCTATTGAAGTATTCTTCACCATTTTCAAGAGTCTGTTGTTCAAACAGGCTTAATGGTACAGCGGGAGAAGAGTGAAGCTCAATGTCAAATGCAAGTTCTCGGACTAAAGCAAAAGCCTGAAGCAAATGGCCTGTCCTGACCTTTCCTCACTTCTGTCCCATCCTGTGCAAAACAATGCACGATTTGACCAAGTCAAGGACACCATGCAAAAGATGCCAGCCAAACAGGCAGAAAGACACCAAGAACTTTAAACTCAATATGCTTTCATCTCCAAAACAACATGTTCTTTCTCTTTGGTTCATTCAGTGTTTCTGACGGAAGTAAAATTCTTCTCTGGTGTCCAAGAAAGATTTATGACTGAAAAAGAACAGATTTTACCTGGCAGCGTGTGCATGCAAGGTTTGTTCTGTCTCCTACCAGGCCCAATTGCTCTTTATTTTGCAGATACTAATATTAGACAGTTAATCATTGCACATTCCTTTTATTAGGTGAGGAGCTACATTCTTGAAACCACTCTCAGGAAAACAATCCTTCCCTTCCAGACCACCCTGAATCGTAGACTTGGGGTTTCGGCAGTGGTAGCACTGCTGGTCCATGTGGCAGACATTTGGGCAGTCCAGAGACATCTGCTCTTCAGCCTCAACCCTTTGGAAGTGGTTCGGAACTTCCTCTTTTCTTGTTCACTTGGCCCAAGGTTGCTCCTTCTACAAATATCGTGAAGGTGTTAGCACCACCAGAGTATTAGACTTTATGCCTCTTTCCCTATGGGCAGAGCTGTCTGTAATCAGGGCATGTCTGCTAGAGTAGGATGTATTCAATAGACTTTTTTTGAAGGTCCTGATTCATACAAGCAAGAGGCTTCTGAGTTTGTGCAAAGTCTGAAATGTGAGATTGCTAGAGCATGTTCAATTCCATCTGTTCTAAGTGAATGTATCTCGATTCTAATAGTCTTTTCTAAGTTGATTACTGGCAAATTAGTGAGCAATTTACCATGGAAACATTGTGGTCAGATTCTGAGCCAACCCCCAGATACCTCCTGAACGCATCTTGTGCTTGAAGAATGTAGCACTACACTAATAGTACCATGAAATCTCATCACCACTTTCAATTTTACTTTTGAAAGAAAAACAACCCCAGTTCCAACTCAGGACTTTAGGATGTGGTTACTGGGGCTCCCCTTTCATTCTTTCTGATCCAGCCATGGTGGTCACTGCACTCCCAATAATGAGATGGAAAATATGAAAAATAGAATGGAGGTTCTAGGGGGAGATTTTGATTCAGTGACCAAAAAACAGATCTCCAGTCAACATGGGCAAGCAGTAGCAGGTGTCCACATTTTGCCTGGTCCTCGCTGCATCACGAAGGTGGAAATGAGCAGTGAGGAAACAGGAGGAGGGAAAGGTGGTCCCTCCCAGCAGGGAGACAAGCCTCTGGCTTGGCCTCTAGGTCACCAGGGGAAAATACTAAAGAGTCTTGAATTAGCAAGTGAACTATATGATGACCACAGTGGAACATAAAAAAAAAAAAAAAAAAAGAAAGGAAGAAAAAGAAAACATGCATGTTTCTAACATGATCCTGACTGAATCAGCTTCCCCTGGAAATAAATAAAACGACTTATACCTGGCACATCAATTTGGAACCTCAACATTTTCATTATGCTTGGAAATCATTTATTCTTTTAAGTCTTTTAGTGCCTACTTCTCTGCCACCCCAGACTCTAATCCAACCACACCCAACAGCTATTGTGAGTACCTAGTTCATAAGGTACTTAACCTTATGTGTCTACTACTAGGACAGCCTGCAGACATCTGCCTGTGTATCAGGAATAAACTCACCGCCATCTGTGCGCCCTCTCTCCCTCCTCACTTGCTCTCTTACCTAAGAGTCACTCCAATTGACTGGTCCAAGAGGGCTCTTAGCACCGAAGATTTTAGAATCCCATTCCTGGTCATAACCCCAGGTTCACACCTGCAAGATCTTGCAGCTCCTAGAACAAAGAAACAGACACAGTCCTACAGACACAGTCCTAGCCATAGCCGCATCAGGGAACAGGACAAATGAAGTCTGTTTTTATGTCTATGTTCTATTTTCTAGACTCTGGTTGAAATTTCTTCTTCCTTTCTTTCTTTTTCTTTTCTCTTCTCTTTTCCTTCTCTTTCTTTTTTCTTTTTTCTCCCTTCCTTCCTTTCCTCTTTATTTTTTCCTTCCTTTCATTTCTCTCTCCCTTCATTTTCTCCACTTACACCCTTTCCCTTTCCCTCCCCTTAATTTTTCCTTCCATCCTTCAAGTCTTTACCTGAAAAACTTACACATTCTGCTAATCACATCACATACCAGATGCCCAGCATGCACAGAAGAGAGATGCACTTATCAGGCTGCAAATGATAAAAACTGGAACCCAAAGTTTCATTCCCAAGGAATTCCACTTTGGAAAGACTCCCTGTAGGCATTCATAGAAGGCTCCAGACCTTTAAGCTTTGTTTACATTTCATAGCTTTTACTGAATTTTCTTCAACTGTGTCTCCAAACATACTTCTCTGGTCCATAAACTGTTTCAATAAAACCTGGATCATATTTGGTGTGATTCCTGTAACATCGTAAGAATCTGAGACAGGCCATTCATTTCTAAGCCAACCCCTCTATTTAAAAGACCCTGGTTGCCATTTCTCTGTCAATGTCTCGACAGCAGTACCTCACTCCCTCTGATAAGCACAGTGGTCTGTGTCTTCCTAAAATAGCAGTTATTGGGACCCTGTTTGCCACTTTTTAATTTTATTGCTTCTTTATAAACCTGTGTTTGTTTATTACACTATGAACCAGTCAGCTTGAGTTGCTTAGGGCCACATGTGAGAGAAATACTGAGAACATTTGGTATCCAGCTTTTCCTACCCACTCCTTTGCAAGTGAAAATATTCATACTAAAATTCAGATAATGGATAAGGCTTAGAGGTGACTTCTTAGAGGTGACTGCAGTCTACTGGGACGGAAGTAATGTAGAATTTCGGGGAGGAATCATTAAGGATATGTTCTATAGTCCTTGAAAGATGTGGGGGAACTTTAGATTACATGAAGGGAAATGAGAGGGAGGGGGTATGAAAAACGGTGGAATGAGACAGACATCATTACCCTATGTACATGCATGATTACGTGAATGGTGTGAATCTACATTGTGTACAACCATAGAAACGAAATGATGTACTCCATTTGTGTACAATGAATCAAAATGCAGTCTGAAAAAAAATTTTTTTAAAGCAAATAATTAAAAAAAAAAAGAAAGAAAGATGATATTAGGACAGTCACTGACTATCATGGGCCCCAGAGTTCCAGGAAATGGGAGGGATTGCTCACTGTCCCACCGCTTTCTGGAGTTTCACTTTTAAAATGATTAGGATGTAATTAGGAGGCAGCCTGGCCTATAAGACCATCTAAGATCCAGAACTTTACCAGTAGGAGAGGAAACAGCTCTGCTATCCTGCCTTGGAATGAAGAGAGAACCGTCCTCATTAAGCCACCTAAGAGAAACAGTCTTTCTCCTAGGCACCCAGCCAAGGAAAAGAACGTTTTGTTAATCATTACTCATTGTCAGTTTGGCCAAAGAATGGTTGTGGGTTTGGGGTTGTTTTTATTTGGTTTGGTTTGCATCTGGGTGGCACAGACTCAGGGCAAGTTTCATCACACGAGCAGTCAGCTTATAATCCTGGGTGGTTTCCCTGGGGCAGAAATTCTCAAACCTGTCCTTCTGAACTTCCAGAGAATCTCTTTCGCCTTGAACTTGAAAGACTTAACTTTTTTAGACATCCTCTTGACTTGGTGTAAAGGAATTCTTTATGCCTCTGTTCAGGGCTCAGAAGGCTGTCTGGCAGACAGCCATTTCTCCAGGACTACTACTTTCATGTATATTGCCCAAAAGTGGGATCATCGTGAAACCCACTCTTTCACTCCCACCGCCTGGTGTCCTGGGCTGTGGGGCTCAGCCTCAAGGAACAGAGCTATGTTTTCCAACACTACTAGCAGCACCTGTGTCTCTTTCACAAGAATAGTGAACTTATTTAATTTAAACAAGCCTCCACCTTTGGCAAAGGGAAAAAAGTCCAATAGGAAATCCACATTTGCTCCTGTGGGTGGTGGATAGGCATTGTTAATGACTCCAATCCTCAAAGGCACTTAGAAACATGGAGTCAAGTTTTCATCTGCAATAGTTACTGCAGTAATGTCAAACAAAATCACTTGCTTAGGTAGGTAGGTAGGAAACCATTGTTAGTACTTTGTTTTGTTTCATTTCCTGAGAGGTCTTGGAAATATGAGTGACTTTCAGTCCTCTGATACAGGATACAGAAAAAGAAAAAATATTCTTAGAATTCACCACAGGGCAGATTGGACTAGCCACAGCTGTCCTGATGATAAGACAAAACTGACTTATTCAGGTCAAAACCAACAGGTACTTTTCTGGAGGGTAAATTTAAGATGATATTTTTCAAATGTGTGCTCTGATGACAACCCAAAGCAAAAAACATATTTTACATACACGATTCAGACATATACAAATATTTGCCAAAATTATGTTTTACTATAGGCTATGGACTCTGATATTTTGTCTGTTCTATTCCATTCTATTTTTCTTTAAAAAAAAAAATCTTAGCTGTGGGCTGAGGGTGTGGCTCCATGGCAGAGCACTTGCCTAGTATGCGCAAGACCCAGCTCAGCAAAACAAAACCTAACATACACCACCAGCTGTGACCCATGAAACTAATTTCCCAATCCATCACCCACGATGTGAGAAGCATTCCTGTGGGTAAGGGGTAGATTTATCACAATCCCTCCAAATTCTCCCAGTCCTACTGAGCATGCCCAAAGTTTACCATTGAGGATGTCATTGCTTTGGCCCAAGATGGTCTCTCTTATTGAAATATAAGTGAGCCCTGAAAGGGTAACACACTAAAACAGAGAACAGGCCTTGATGCAGCTGAGCCTGCTCTAGGGTGTGTTACACGGCCTCTGGTGGGATGGGGGAGGAGGACAGGTTGGGGGAAGGGAGCCCAGGAAAGCTCTGAGGAAGGAGAGGGAAGGGGCTCTTTCGAGGAGGTTAGTGAGCTCAGAGATCCTTCCCTTATGTGAGTGGAGAGAACCTGGACTAAGGCCTCCTGGGCTCCCCTGGAGTTCCCTGGCTGTCCCCGCCTCCATTCCTGCATGGATCAGGGGCAGGGATGGGAACTGCCTTGTGGAAACAGAGGGGGCAGAGCCAGAGCACCCCACGGCCGCAGGGCACACCCAGGAGTGGCAGGCCCCACTTCTCTCCCTTCGGGGCCCTTTCCCTCCCTCGGGTAAAGTTCTTCCTCTTCCTCTCAACTTGGCCACCCTTTCTAGTAAAAAGAGCCCAACTCTTCCAGACCTTCTCTGCGTTCCAGCAACCCTTTCTACCACCATCAGTCCCCTGTCCTCTCACGCTGCCAAGCCCGTATGCCCACCAGGGCAAGCGGGCAGAGCACCAGCATCATCTGATCAGCCGCCTTGGGTAGCAGTGTCAGTTCCTCGGGAGTGCTGTGGTCACTCCAGGGCACGGCAACAGTGACTACCCCCTCACTCACCCACACTGCCCTCGTGTATTCACTCAGCAAACACACAGTGCTAGTACCCATCAGGCACTGCGCCAAGTGTGGGGACAAGCACCAGTTGCTCTTCTTGCAGGACTTGTCTCCTGGTTAACACTGTCCACTTGTAAGTGAATAAACAGTGGCCGTGAGTGAGGAGAAGAAGGCATGAAGAGATGAGCCCTGTGTCCACAAATGGTCACCTCACTGCTTCTGCACGCAGCCCAGCCATCCAGGACAGCTTTCACCGTGAGGAAGTCCTTCTGTTGAATCAAAATCTCTTGCTCTGAAGTTTCCATGTATTAGTTCCAAGGAGGAGAAACAGCCACTCCCAGACACTGTGTCCCAGGCCTCCTCCTCTCCAGCCTAAATTTCCCGAGTTTTTTAGGGGGTCCCTTCGATAGCAACATCAGCAATAATCTGGAATGGTTTGAACTGCCCCCCTCTAGTCCTGGTACTCTCCCCACAACTCCCTACCTGTGGTCTCTAATCTCCTTTAAGAGTGACTCCCCAACTGAAATCCCAGCCTCCAGATGAGTAACTGCTGCAGCCTCCACTCTTTGCATCCATACATGTAGCCTCCCACCCTCTTGGCACCTCTGGAAAACACACCGGCTTAACATTAACATTGACCACATGCTCGTCAGTCGACTTGATGGAGTTATTTTTCCAAAAACCCCTTTTACTTCTTGAAAATTTGAAAGCATCCTTCATCTTCCCCATAAGCATTTACATTTAAACAGCTGTTTTTAGAATCGTTTTTTTTTTTTTTTTTTTTTTTTTTTTTTCATGATTCTCTCTCCTGGCTGCAGGGGCATCCTTACCAGGTTCCTATCAGAACTCCCTGCAAAATTTTTCCAGCTATTTCTGAAATAACTGGCCTTTCTCAAGTCCAGTAGCAAAAGTCAAAAGAGGTGAGACTCAGAGCATTTAAAGGCCATAATCCTGCCTTGTGCAGAAGGCTGGTCTGTAGTGAGAGAGAATAAACCCCAAGGAAGAGGGTGCCACCCAAGAAGAGGCCAGCCAGGACAAGGAGTGGAGAGAGCCCCGGGGCTTTTGTGTCCCTTGTCCTGTTTAGCCCTGAAACCCAGCAGCCTCCCTTTCCTTCCTTGAGTCTGGTTGTTCTTGGATTCTGAGAGCCAATAAATTCCCTTTTTGCCCTTTTGCCTAATCCCAGCTGGGTTTCTGTAAGTTGCAACTAAAAAATTCCTGACTAATGCAACCCTTAATTTCTGATTCCTGAATGTGGCTGTGTTGCTCCTAAACCAAAAATTCGCATCCTGTACTTACATGTCTTTGAATTCAAAGGCAGGATCTTACACTTACTGCTGTGGAATATCATCTTGTTTTATTTGATTCATAATTCTGGTGTGTCAGGTCACAAATTTGCACATACTCCTGTCAATTATGCTAAGAAAACATGGCTTTTGTCAATGTTTGGTAACAGCTAGTGACAGAGTAGCAAGGAGAAAAACTTTTTTTCAGGAACAGTATCTCATTCATAAAAGACTTTTACGCTGGAAGAAAATGACTCAGTTTCTTTTGAGTAAATTGTCAGTTCTTTGGAGCATTTGAGCTCATGTTCTCCAGAATATCATGGGAAAGGGGTTCCAAATTCAAGTGATATTTCTCTTGTCCCTATGGGGCAACTTCTTTAGTCTCATCCCTGAGGTACAGATGGTCCCATCTGACCTTGGGGCAGCAAACTGTCATCCACAGCTGGAGTCAATGGTCTTGGCCATTTGCTTCTGGTCACAAACTCACTAGATGCTGTTGTAAAACAAAAACAAATCCAGACTTAGTAAGGAGAGACTTTGTTCAAAAGGTTTATTTCAAGGGTAGATGCTGTGGCCATTAGTTCTACAAGGCTCAAAAGTTACATAGAAAAGGATCTTCTTTTTATGGAAAAGAATAAACAAGGTTGAAAAGAATCAGGTGTGCCGAAGCAGGATGAAAGGATGGGGCGATGAAACAGAAGATCAGAGGATATTTATTCCATGGCCAGCTTACTCTATGGAGGGGTTACATGCTACCTCGGGCTGAGGGTGGACCTAAGTCAAAGGCCAGGAGGAAGGAGGGAATCCTAACTGAAGTGTAATTAACAACCATCTTGTTCTGATTGATTGGTCATAAGCAGTTTGGCAACATTTATGAGGCAAAGTGGGAATGTGGAGAATCTCTGTGTGATCTCATCGAACACAGCATCCAAGAGTCTTATCTAAGACATAGGGGAAGAATGAGTCCTTGCTGTAATTCCACTCTCAGAACACACAGGGACAAGAGAATTTCTTTTTTGCTCATTTGTTTTAATTAGTGCATTTAAGTTTTGCAGCATAATTAATTTCATCGTGACATAAAGGATTCCTTAACCATTGCTCATGTTTTCAGGATTATTGGGCTCCAGGAAGGTTCCACATTGTCACTGTGAACCTTTGCTTTGACTCCAAGCTCTCTCAGCTCCTCTCTGTGCCCTCCCTGGGTCTTATGAGAACTTCTGGATTGAAAGAAGAATACAGACATATCATGGGAGTCCGGAGTGGCACCCCGGGTCCTTCTCTTAACCTGTTCCCTCATGAGTGACACACTATATTGCCATTTATGTCTGTGCATCCAACTGTAAGGCCGATCCCCAAAGTTGGCAGGTTACCTTGGGGTACTCCCAAGAAAACTGGACAATTATCACCAAAATGTCTGGGTTTTTGTAAGCCTCTCTGGATAGTTATACAGCCCTTGAACTTTTGACCTTGAGGTGAGTCTCTGAGTGCCCTGGCATCTGACCTCCATATCCTAAGCATACCTAAATTCTCTCCTCCCTATTACTTACATTAAAACTCAGTGATCAAAATATTACTGAGAGCTAAAAGAGTTTAGAAAAATCTATTCTCTCTTGCCAAGCTCTGTCTTTCAGAATACTGTCAGTTTGTAAACTCAAAAGTTCCAAATTGGAATATAATATCTGAGCTTGGCCTTTGTCTTTGCATTTCTACTGCAATAATTCTAACTCCTCTAAGACAAATTTAGGCCTCTAGATGAGTAGAAGGTTACACACAGGCAATTTCAAATTTAAAAAATCACTTTGTTATGCATCAAAAATACTATCCTCATTACATTAGCAGGGAAATAAAACTGGAACCTAATTGTGTCATACAAATAATTTTCTAATATTCTGATCTCATTCATCCATAAATTTGAAGTATTTGCCCTTTGTGTCTTTATGAAATCATTGATAAAAAGAATAAAATTATTGGATGAGGTCTAGAGCTCTGAGACATAGCACTAGACGCTTATTTTCAAATTAGCAGTGATCCACAATAAATATATTGCTTGCCTAGAATTTATTCATATGTTAACCCAAGTAAATTCTTGGTTTGGGGTTGTAATGGGCAAATCCAAAGGTTATTCCTGATAATCCTCATCTTCTGGTATCTGGGCTCATATAATCTTTTCCCGTTGAGTTTGGGAGCTACTTGTGATAGGCTTCTAAATGATAGAATCTGGAAAAAATTGATACAGTATCTCTCCCAGGATTGTTAAGTCATACAAGACTCCATCTTTCTAGAGATTCTCCCTTACCAACTTTGACAAAGGAAGTGGTCATGTTTGGAGGTGCAGATGTGTTGTGATTTAGACATGAGGTGTCCCTCAAAGCTAAAGTGTGGAACAGTGCAAGAAGTAAAATGATTAAATTATGAGGGCCATAAGCTAACGGATCAGTGGGTTAATCTACTGATGTGGATTAACTGAGTGGCCATCCTACTATAGGCAGGTAGGGTGTGGCTGGAGGAAGTGGGTCACTGGAGGTGTGCCCTTGCCTATTGGGTTATATTTTGTCTCTGGTGGATAGAACTCTCTCTCTCTCTCTCTCTCTCTCTCTCTCTCTCTCTCTCTCTCTCTCTCTCCCTGCTTCCTGCTTGCCACGTATGTCCTGAACTGCTTTCTTCCACCATGCCCTTCCGCCATGATGTTCTTTCTCACCTTGGGTCCAGAGCTATGAAGTCCACCAATCATGGACCGAATCTATGAAATCATGATCCAAACTAACCTTTTCTTCCACTAAGTTATTCTTATCAGGTCTTTTGGTTTCAGCAATGTAAAACTGACTAAAATCATATAGCAAGGAGGTGAGGATGACCTCTGGGAACTGAGAACCATCTGTAGTGAACAGCCAAAAGGAAACCAGTTTTTACAGTCACATGAAGTTGGAAGTAGATGCCTCTCCTTCCCAGCCTCCAGATGAGAACACAGGCTAACTTGTGCTTTGATGCAGCCTGAATCCAGAGTCTCCAGCTAAACCTTTATCAGACTTCTGACTCTCAGGAATTGTAAGATGTAAACATATGTTGTTTCAAGATGCCACTTGTGTGACAACTGGTTCATAGTACAGAATATTGACCTAGGGTCATAAAGTAAAGAAATAAACTGTACAGACTTGTGCCCGGGTTCAGATCCCTGCTTCAGTTGTACTGCCCCTTTTGTCAGGCAACTCAGAAGACATAGGAACTAGGCAACTGCAATCAAGTAGTTTCCTGACCAGCCATCCACTGTGTCTGTTTCCTAAGTTTTCTCATTTGTAAATGACATTGTACTTGGGAATCTTCAAGGGACCTTTCAAGTAAGAGAATTTATGTCTTATCATCCAAAAGGAGAAATATCTTTGAAACTAATTTGAATTGAGGTGAAGCACAAAGGTATTAAGCAAAGTAGTTTTCAATTACTTTGAAATAATAGAAAAGAAATTAGCAAATATCAAAGACTAACATGAGGGATTCAAAATGGTGGACTAAAGGAAGGCTAAATTCCTAGTCTATCTGTGAGTCGGGATTCAAGTAGTAGGAGTACTGCTTCTCTGCAAGCTGCGTAAAAGAGGGATTTCAATATTGAACAGTCAGTCAAAGACTCAGAAATTTGAACACATTGAACAAAGAAGAAAGACTACATTGGAGTCAAGTCAGTCGTGGAAGCATTGGCAGCAGCAGATGTGGTGCCAGGTCAGCACAGAGGGAGGAAGAACACAGAGAGAAACACAACAGACAGATTTAGTATGGAAAAACCTGAGGTCAGGAAAGCAGCCTGCCCTTAGCTGATCCAGAGGTTGCACTGGTCATGGTGCTTGAAAAATGTCCCATGTTTCCCAGCTGGCCACAGAGAGCTGAGGCAGGAGTCATTCTGAGGCAACCGTACTGTAGCTGCTATTGTGGGAGGCAGGAGATCAGAGCAAACATGGCTACAGTGTCCTGGAAAGCCCCTTCCATGTCACCTAAGGTGTACCTAGCAGAACGAGAGTGAAACAGGCATAGATAATATTTTGCTCTAGGGGAGTCAAGTTGGAAAAGCAAAGGGGAGTCCAGTTTCTTCTCTTCTGAGTCTGGCAGCCCACATGAACAGCTGAAGTGGATCGGGAATCTGAACAGGTGAATATGAATGCAGGGACCAAGTCTATGAAGGCTGTGTTCATAGGCAGCAGAGGGGGTGAAGAATTGGCTCCCCTGCCCCACAAGTAGAATCCTTGGGTGGTTCCTAAGATCCAGACTCCCGACTAAGATTGGCAATTGCCAGGTCCTAGGATTGTGTTAATCTAATCTCTCCAGAGCAAACACCACCCAAAAAGTCCCTGAGGTCTTATGAGACCTAAGTTCCAGCTGCAGGAACTCCATTCATAGAACTCGGCTGTGGCCCCACCCTGGGAGTGCATCCATCTGCACTCCAACTGACAGTTCTTCCCACCCCATCCTACCTCACTCTGGGGAGAAGAGAAGCTGAGAATTATTTGACCTAGCTTCAGTCTTACACCACTACAACTGACAGCTTAGTGAGCAATACAAAAGAGGAAGAGGTTAACAACCCCTAGCCTTGCTCTCACTCTCAGTACATAGCTCAAGAAGAAACAAAAATACAGTCAAGACATAGACAGTGACCATCTACTCTCATCTTCTATTTTGACCACCTCAGTTGAAATGATTCCTTTATTTTTCATTAGAAATATTTTTTCTTTCTTTTGTTTTATTATTTTAGTATTTATTTATTGGTTTTTGTCTTCATGTGCATGTGTTTGCTGTGCTGATTGCTTCATGGACATATACATACATATGGATATATACATATACATACTTGTTTCTTTTTTTTTTTTTTTTTGTATTCCAACATGGGAATACAAGAAATATGAAGAAGAAGAAGGTAATACAAGAAATATGAAGAAGAAGAAGAAGAAGAAGAAGGAGAAGAAGAAAGAGAAGAAGAAGAAGAAGGAGGAGGAGAAGAAGAAGAAGAAGAAGAAGAAGAAGAAGAAGAAGGAGGAGGAGGAGGAGGAGGAGGAAGGAGAAGGAGGAAGAAGGAGGAGGAGAAAGCTAACACAACACCTCCTAAAGGTCACAACTTACCAGCAAATAACCCCCAAAATATTAAAGTCAATGAAATATCAGATAAGGAATTCAAAATAATCATTATAAAAATGATCAATGAATTCCAAGAGAACACAGAAAACAACTAAATGAATTAAGAAAGTCAGTATAGAATGTGAACAATAAATTCAATAAGGAGATAGAAATATTGAAAAGGAACTAAACAAATCTTCAAAATGAAAAACACAATAAATCAAATAAACCATTCAAATCTCTGTAAAAGAATAGACCACACTAAAGATAGAATCTCAGAACTGGAAGACAAAGTGGCCAGTCTTGAACATTCAGACAGTATCAAAGAAAAGACAATAATTAACCATGATCAGAATATACAAGAACTCTAGGACAACATTAAAAGAACAAATTTAAGAATAACTGGAATTGAGGAGTGTCGCTGGCTCTTTGTGGTACAAAATCCGTGGATATTTGTCACCACTTGCAGCAACGACTTGCATGGGTCTTATGGGTGGTAGACTGGAAACTGAGCTACTTCTATCTTTCTCTTTAGTGCACTGCTTTCTTACTTGTTTGCTTATAGAGGATAGAGGAAATGAGGTTTACTTGCTTTGAGAGGAGAGAGAGAGAGATTTTGCCTATCAGAGAGAAAGAGAGTCTGCCTAAGAGAGACTTTGAGAGAAGGACAGGCTTTGCCTAGAGCTCAGAGGAAGAGAGACCTGCCACGCCTCACTCAAGGTCTGCTGCTTCTCACTGGCGCATCCTGCATCCTGTGAACCAAGGGTGCATCCACCTAAGGTGCCCTAGTGATGCGTCTCAGTT
Organism: Sciurus vulgaris; assembly: GCF_902686455.1. Taxonomy (NCBI): domain Eukaryota; kingdom Metazoa; phylum Chordata; class Mammalia; order Rodentia; family Sciuridae; genus Sciurus; species Sciurus vulgaris. The sequence continues at coordinate 144,062,615 of NC_136466.1, forward strand.
CTCAGCTCTGTGATCTGCCCTCTGCCGCCCTCTGCTAGCTGCTGTTGTGTGTTTTTCCCTCTAGCTGCTGCCACGCGTCTAGCTGCTTTTTTTCTGTCTCGCTCCGCCTACGCTTATATCACCTCCAGGAGGCGGAGAGCAGGGCCACGCCTCTTACGCAAAGATTAGGCCAGACTCTCCGAGCAGGCACAATTAGGAGTGCTCGAGAACACATGAGCATACACTGTGTGCGTGGACAATAAATCACCTGAGTGTGCTTATGTCAATTAACCTCCTCGCTGCCGATGTGATCAACATGGCACAGCCCCCAACAGAGGAGCAGTTGTGAGATGTGGGATAATGGAATGGATAACATTTTCAGGGAAATAATAACAGAAAATTTTATAAACCTTCAAATGATGTGGACATCCAGATATAGGAGGCATTCAGAACCCTGAAGAGACAAGATCAAAAAAGAACCTCTCTCTCAGCTGGGCATGGCACCACAAGACTGTAATCTCAGTGGCTCAGGAGGCTAAAGGAGGAAGATTGTGAGTTCAAAGCCAGCCTCAGCACAATCAAGGCACTAAGCAACTCAGTGAGACTCTGGCTCTAAATAAAGTCAAAATAAGGCTGGGGATGTGGCTCAGTGGTCAAGTGACCTTGAGTTCAAACCCTGGTAACCCTCAAACAATACAAAAAAAAAAAAAATCTCTCCACAGCACATTAAAATGTCCAACATATAAAAGGATAGAATTTTTTAAAGCCTCAAGAGAAAAATATCAGGTCACATTTAGAGGTAAGCCAATCAGAATCACTTATGATTTCTTTGTACAAACACTACAAGCCAAGAGGGTTTGGAATGATGAGTTCCACGTACTGAAAGAAAATAAATGTCAACCAAGACTGCCATATCTAGCAAATCTATCATTCATTGAAGATGAAATTAAAACCTCTAAGATAAACAGAAACTAAAAGAATTTATGACTACTAAACTGGCATGACAGAACTTACTTAAAGAAATACCACACAAATAAAAATTTTAAAAAAACCTCAGAGCTCACAAATATGAAAATCTCATTTTAAGAATAACCAGGCAAATGAGAAACAGGACCAAATTAAACATGATAAATAAATCAAAAGGGCAGGAATTAATAAACATCTCTTTACAGTAACATTGAATGTAAATTATCTTAACTTTTCAATTAACACCAAAACAAACAAACAAACAAATAACCCAATCAATAAATGGGCTAAGGAACTGAACAGATACTTCACAGAAAAAGAAATATGAATGATCAGCAAATATATGAAAAAAATGCTCAACATCACTAGCAATTAAAGAAATGCAAATCAAAACTGTACTAAGACTTCATCTCACTCCATTCAGAATGGCAATTATCAAGAATACAAGCAACAATAAACGTTGGTGAGGATGTGGGAGAAAAGGTACACTCATACATTGCTGGTGGGACTGCAAATTGGTGCAACCACTTTGGAAAGCAGTATGGAGATTCCTCAGAAAACTTGAAATGGAACCACCATTTAACCCAGCTATCCCACTCCTCAATTTATACCCAAAGGCCTAAAAATCAGCAGATTACAGTGATGCAACCACATCAATATTTATAACAGTTCAATTCACAAATAGCTAAGCTTTGGAACCAACCTAGATGTTCTTCAACAGATGAATAGATAAAGAAAATGTGGTATACATACACAATGAACTATTACTCAGTCATAAAGAAGAATGAAATTATGGCATTTTCTGGTAAATGAAGGAACTAGAGTTTCTCATGCTAAATGAAATAAGCCAATTCCAAAAACCAAAGACTGAATGTTCTCTCTAATATGCAGATGCTGACTCACAGCGGGAGGGGAGGAGTGGAGATTTACCTGATTGAACAGGGAAATTGGGGGTAGAGAGGGAGAATAAAAAAGGAAATACAGTAGAATGAATCATACATAACTTTCCTGTGTTCAAATATGAATACACGACCAGTGTAACTCCACTTCATGTACAACCACAAAATGGAAAGTTACATTCCATGCATGTATGATATGCCAAAATACATTCTACTGTCAGGTATAACTAAAAAGAACAAATGAAAAAAAAAAACTCTTGGGAATATGAATAGGCCTGGTTTGAAAGAAGAAATAGTCAGTTGGCATATTTTAGAGACTGTTTAGCTTTTCTCTGCCACTTAGTGATACTTAAAACGTATTAGCCAATTATTTTTTAAAAAATTATGGCTTTCATTTGAATGTTATTGCTTATAATAGTAAATATTTTATTACAATAGCCTCAGTTCAAATAAAAGTCAAAGAATGGCCCATTTCATCTAATTAAACACATTAAAATTGTTTCAGAAGTTCTATGCAGCATTTAATACTATAGAAATGTATGTGCTTTTTAAAGAAATAGTGAAGACTTTTTTCCAAATTTTAACTGCTGTAATCCAGATAGCTTTTTTTAAACATATTAATCAATTCTTAATGCATGTTTTGCCCATAGTTGGAACTGGCCTTAAAATGCAGTATTTTATGGTGTTGGTTCCATTTACATGAAGGCCCTGGAAAATGTTCAGTTTTAGGGAAAGAGAAGAGTGACTGCTGCTTGCTGAAGGCTGGGTGTGGATGAAGAGGTGGACTCTAGGGCAGGTGAAGGTTCCAGGGAGAGGAAGCTGTTCTAACTCTTGATCATGATGGCAGTTGTGTTCTAACAACTTTCATTTGTTAGAACTCACAGAACTGTAAAAAGTGATTTAAAACGCTGCATAAAAAATGTTTTGAGTTAAAAAAAAAAAAAAAAAAACAACAAATTAAAAAAGAGAGGAAAAAAATATAGGCAGGCAGAAGGGATTAAAATAAGACCCAACTATATGTTGCTGGTAAGAGATGCACCTTGCAGGCAAAGACAGTCACGGACTGAAAGTGAAAGAATGGAAACTGATATATCCTGAGAATGGAGCCTGAAAACACACAGGAGTAGCTACTCTCATATCTAAAAAAGGGTATTTCAAACCAAAATTAATCAAAAGAGACCAAGGTAATTTCATATTGATAAAGGGAACAATCCAACAAGAAGATATAACAATAATAAATATGTATGCCCCAAACAGGGGTGCAACAAATTACATAAAAGGGTCACTACTCAAATTGAAGACTCAAATTTAAACACCCAGTACAATAATACTGGGTGATTTCAACACACCTCTCTCACCATAGATCAGTTATTCAGACATAAACTTGGTAAAGACTCTTTGGACATGAAAAATTATTATAAATCAAATGGACCTAACAGACATCTATAGAATATTTCATACAATGACAGCTGGCTCATGGAAGCTTCTCCAAAATATGCAATATTTTGACCACACAGCAACTCTTAGCAAATATTGAAAAATTGATATAATTCCTTGCATCATATCAAATCATAATGGAATTGAATTAGAAGTAACATGACCAATTGCTACAGAATTACATAAACACATGGAAATTGAACAATACTCTTTTGAATGATGAATGGGCAATAAACAAAATCAAGGAAGAAATTTAAAAATTCTTGGACTCACATGAGAATAGTGATACAATATACTAAAATCTCTGGGACACTATGAAGGCAGTTCTAAGAGGAAAGTTTATTGCTATTAGTGCCTACACAAAAAAGTAAGAAAGAACACCAAATAAACAACCTAACGATGTTTCTCAAGGCCCTCGAAAAAGAAGAACAAATTTCAAAACAGTAGAAGGAAGGAAATGAGATCAGCGCTAAAAATCAGTGAACTTGAGAACAAAAAAAAAAAAAATCAATGAAATGAAGAGATGGTTCTTTGAAAAGATAAACAAGATTGATAAACACTTAGTCAACCAACCAAAAGAAAAAGAGAGAAAAGCCTTAAATAATAAAATTAGAGATGAAAAAGGAGAAATCACACAGACATCACAGATATTCAGCAGATCATTAAGGATTATTTTTAAAACTTATATTATAAAAAATTGGAAAACCTAGAAAGTGGATACATTTCTAGACAAATACAATCTGCCAAAACTGAATCAAAGACATAGAAAACCTAAACAGACCAATAACTTGTAATGAGATACAAGCAGTAATAAAAATCTTTCCAACTAAGGGAAGTCCAAAACCAGATGAATTCTCAGCTGAATTCTACCAAACCTTTAGAGAAGAAATAATGCCGATACTCCTCAAATTATTCCATGAAATAGAAAGGGATGGAAATACTTCCAAATTCATTCCATGAAGCCAGCATCACACTCATACCAAAATCAGATAAGGACACAAAAGGAAAACTGCAGAAAAATATATCTGACAGACTTAGGTGCAAAAATACTTAATGAAATATTAGAAAATTGTATCAACAGCATATTAAGAATATTGTACACCATGACCAAGGTGGTTTTATTTCAGAGAAACAAAGATGGTTTTATATATGCAAATCAATAAATGTAATTCATCACATAAATGGAATAAAGCACAAAAATCACTTAATAATCTCAATAGATACAGAGAAGATCTTCAACAAAATTTAACACCCATGCATGATAAAAACACTAAAGAAACTAGGGATAGCAGGAACCTACCTCAACATCATAACAGCTATATATGAAAACCCCAAAACTAACCCCATAGTAAATGGGGAAAAACTGAAAGCACTTCCTTTGAAATCTGGGACAAGACAAGGATGTCTATTCTCACCCCTCCTACTTAATACAGTGCTAGAAAAATTCTAACCAGAGCAAAATAGGCAAAAGAAGAAAAAAAGGGATAAAAATAGGAAAAGAAGCAAATTATTATTGTTTGTAGATGACATGATTCTATACCTAGAAGATCTAAAGAACTCTACCAAAAGACTGCTAGAGCTAATAAATAAGTCTGGCACAATAGCAGGTTATAAAATCAACATACAAAAATTAATAACTTTCTTACATACTGACAACAAATCTTCTGAAAAAGAAATCAGGAAAACAATTCCCTTCACAAAAGCTTCAATAAAATAAAATACCTAGGAATAAATCTAACCAAGGTGAAAGACCTCTACAATGAAAACTATAGAAGAACAAAGAAAGAAATTGAGGAGGACCTCAGAAGTAAGAAAGACCTTCCATATTCATGGAAAGGCAGAATTAATTTTATTAAAATGGCCATACTCCTAAAAGCAATGTACAGATTCAATGCAATCCCCATCAAAATACCAATAACATTCTTCAAAGAAGTAGAAAAAAATCTTTAAAAAATACATTTGAAGAATCAAAGACCCAGAATAACAAAAGCAGTTTTAATCCAAAAAGGCAATGCTGCAGCATCGCAATACCTAACTTCAAATTATACTACAGAGCTATGGTAACAAAAACTGCATGGTGCTGACATAAAAACAAACTCATAGACCACTGGTACAGAATAGAAGACACAGAGACAAACCTACACATCTATAGTCATCTTAACCTTAATGAAGGTGCCAAAAATGAACATCAGAGAAAAGACAGACTTTTTAACAACTGATGCTGGGAAACTGGTTATCCATATGTAGAATGAAATGAGACCCTTATCTCTCACCCTGCACAGAAATAAACTCAAAGTGGATCAAAGACCTAGGAAATAGAAGAGAAACTATGCAACTCCTAGAAGAAAATATAGGGTCATACAACATACAAGCCCAGGCAAAGATTTTCCCAATAAGATCCCTAAAGCTCAGGAAATAAATGCCAAGTAGTAAATGGGATGGCATAAAGTTAAAAAGCTCATGCACAACAAAGGAAACAATTAGGGACGTGAAGAGAGAGCCTACAAAATGGGAGAAAATCTTTGCTAGCTATTCTTCTGACAAAGGATTAATATCTAGAATATATAAAGAGCTCAAAAAACTTTACATCAAAAAAATCAAATAGCCCTATAAATGGCAAATGGATTAAACAGACACTTCTCAAAAGAACAAATGAAAATAACCAACAAATACATGGAAAGAATGTTCAACATCATTAGCAATTAGGGAAATGTAAACCAAAACTATGCTGATATTTCATCTCACATCAGTCAGAATGGCAATCATCAAGCAAATAATAATAAATGCTAGAGAGGATGTGGAGAAAAAGGAACACTTTTACATTGTTGGTGGGACTGTACATTAGTACAACTACATACTTAGCAAAAGGCTAAGTACAAAAACACCATATGATCCAGCTATTTCCCTCCTCAGTATTCATCCTGAAGAATTAAAGTCATCTTAACTACAGTTATAGATGCATACCCATGTTTATAGCAGCACAATTTACAATGGTCAACCTGATGTAACCAGCCTAGGTATGTCCATCAAGAGATGAATGGATAACGAAAATATAGCATATATACAGAATGGAATTTTTTTCAGCCATAAATAAAAATAAAATTATGTCATTTGCAGGAAAATGGATTAAACTAAAAACGATTATGTTAAGGTCAAACTCAGAAGGTCAAGGGTCATATGTTTTCTCTTATTTGAAGAAACAAAAGAGGAAAAGGGAAAACAAAGGGAGATTAGTAGAGAAAAAGGACTGAATGGTGGGAAGTAAGGGGGGGTAGTTGCAGGGGAGTAATATTGGCTAAATTATATCATTATATTGTGTGCATGTACAAATGTGTATCAACAAATCCCATTATTATATACAACTATAATGTACTAATAAAAAATGTGACAAAAAAAAAGACTTACATAAAATTCAACTCTCAGTATATGGGAGCCCATATACTGATCAGAGAAGTTGATTAAATGAAATGAAATAACCCTGACTAGCCACAGGCATGATACTGGCATATCCAGCCAAGTAGACTATGGGTCATCAGTACTTTCAAGTTTCTTTTGGTGGACATTATTCTGAAGGCATGTAACTAACTCAAGCTTAGACAAAAAAACTAACTCAAGATTTTTCTAGTGAAATAAAAAAGAACTTACCCTCAGCCCAACTCAGAAACTTAGCATGGAAATCCTCTTCATGTTCTGCACCCCTAATAACAGATATTACTTGGTTATTAAACCACTGTCTTGGACCTCTGGTTAGTCATAAGAGCAAAGCCAATGTTCCTAGAAGTAAACCAGATCAACAAACTCATGCAGAATAGTTTTGTGTGTCTCCATTTTCTAATGCTACATAAAGACAGGCTTTGAATAGAGTTGAATTCTGGGAAGAACCATGGTAAGAATTTTCTCAGTTTTCAAAGTCAATGGGGGATATAACTGAGAACATAAATTCTAAAACCATCGTAAGCTGAATGTTGGAAAAAGAGAAGCAAGTGTTCTTTCCAATGTGAGGGAAAAAAAAAAAAAAAACCCTGCTCGTTAGAGCCTTAGAATGAATCTACTCTTACAAGCTAATCCATGAATAAACTAAGAAATAGAACTTTGCTGAGAAATTCCTCATGGATTTACAAGTTGCTATAAGTCCCCAAGGAGTGGGTTCTGAGCTATAAAGTTGCCTGAAGTACACAGGTCTGTACAGTGTAGTGAGAATTTGGGAACTGACATCTTTCCACAACAAAGACACTACTGATACCAAAACCCAAACTTATCTGGCTTTCTGTCCTCCATGTTAAATAGTACTTAGTGTGGGTTTAAGAGTAACTTATGGTTGCTGGCTTAAAAGGGAATTTTGAGGCACTATTGGATATGTGAACACAGAAAAGCCAACCTACATTTCTCAAAAACCTGAGACTTGGAATCATTTAATTCAATTTTTCTTAATTAATTGATAATTACAAATTGTCTAATATTGAAACTATCAATTACTTAGAAACATATAGGTAAAATCAAAAAGCATGTGCACATATAACTTTTTTCCTCTTGTAAAAAGAAGCAACAATGTTTAAGAACCCAGCAAATAAAATGCTTTAATAAATATAGATTTTATTTAATCTTTCATTCTGTGTTTTATTCAGTTGGTTCATAAGAATAATGAACTAATTCTTTGCCCACCTCTTGAATTTTGTAATTAACTAAATGTCAAATGTATTGTTTTGGATGGACTTCAGTCATCCAAACAAACTATAGTTCATAGTTCATCAGTCATCATTAAACAAATTAGGGTAGCACCCAAGGTGATAACTGACCATCTTGAATATTTTGCTAATCTTTGATATTGAATCCATTTTTTAAATTCACATTCACTCATTCAACATTCCTTTCTCACTGCACTGAAGAAAGATCCAATCAGGGTGTGCTATAAAAGACAGGGAAGTTATCAGCTTTGGGAGTATAAGAATGCCTAGTTAGGATAAGGATTATTTTATTTTGTATGCTTTGATCATCAAATTGAATCAGAAATCAGAAATCTGTGAGTAGTCCTGATCTTACAACCTTGAACAGCTAGCTGCTCACCAGGACCACATTCTGTGAGCCATAGGGAGGTCTTTCCAGGGTGGGCTTTTTAGGTACCTTTGAGTTTAATCAGATTCCTTAAATCATATCTAAGAATTCAACAAAAGAAAAATTTTAGCAATTTCACTCAGTATTACCAAACACTCTTTAACCAAAGAATGTATTGATTTCCATCTATAAGAAAAACTCATTGCCTATTAGGGAACATAGTTTGGGAAGAGAAGTAGAGAAATAAATAAGACATAATTCCTAGCCATTAAAAACCAAAAGGTCAAAAGCAGAAGGGATTATTTGTGATTGGCAGGATTAAGCAAGAAAAAAAAAAATCAATGGTATTTATCCTTAATATCACAACATGGAATAATCAGAATCATTTTATAGTTGGGGCTCTCAGAATTGGGAGGATTCTCACAATTCAAGTCTAATATTATACCCTATGAGTTCTAAAGTCAAAATCCATGGTCTGGCTTTAGGGTGTTCACAGCCTCTACATGTGTGAGAAATAGAAAGTCCTGTGGTCCATTTTCAGAATATAGTATTTATCATTAAATGTAAAATTTGGATATAAGAAAGGCAACCTATAGCTTATCTATCTAAATTCCTGAATGTGGTCTCCAGATGATAACCCAAATGTATTCAATCATACCCATTTTAACTATAGCCCTCCCCTTTGTCCTCCCCAATTTTAAAATCAGCCAATCGTGTAGATGGCAACCCCAAGCTCTTCCTATCAAAGCAGTGCTGCAGTAGAGATAAAGACCAGCAGACTGCCCACACAAGTGTACTTGCTTGCTAGACTTTGTTCAATAGTACACCCTTCTGCCGAAGTCACATTTGCCTTGCTGAGCTACTTCCAAGTACTTCCAAACACATGTCTGATTCTTCATGGTACCCCAATATGGCTAAAAATTGCCTCTCATTCTCTGTCCTCTTTGAAGACTCAGCCTCTAATATCCAGTTATTAAATACTGAAGTTCCTTTAAGATTAATCCCAACTATCCATCTACATCCATTAACAACTTAAATTATATAATAAAATCAGGTGGAATTTGATGGTGAATGTTAGCTGAGTGACAATTTGTGATGAAAACCAAAAATGAGCTTTCTGAATGTTTCCTAATCTTGATCAGAAGACCCTTATACAAAACTTCTACACAGGGTGGAGATGTAGCTCAGTGGTAAAGTGCTTGCCTAGTATGCATGAGGCCTTGGGTTCAATCCCCAGCACTGAAAAACAAAACAGAAAGCTTTTGCAACTTGAAGATTATTTGAATCCCTGTCTGCCCCTGAAAGTTGACTGAGCTACCCAACGTTCACTGATCAGACTTGTTTTCAAAGAATACATAATGACTATATAGGTATAATTATAGGGCAGATATTTTTGCAAGGAATTTTCAAGTGAGAGAAGATAATGTTTAGGGGATCTACTGTCTCACCAGGGTGCACAATTTTGAAAACCACTACCCTGCTCATATAGTCAAAGAGCATCATGACCCCATAACCCTATACCAACTTATTTGCAAAGCACCAACAGTCAATGAGTTTCAAGATCAGAAACATTCAACTATATTTGACTAAAATGTTTAATTGTGTTTTGTCAAGCATTTCTACATACTGTGTTGCTTTTGAACTATGTACCAATAAATTAACATATTCATCAATCATTAGTCGGACACTCTCCCCTTGTTTTGATCTTTGTTGTGTCGATCAAGAAATAATAAAAGAAGCATGATTTCTTATTTAAGAGCCATACCTTAGAAGAGAGGTAAACTGGACTGAAAGGCAACATGAGATACCCAGAGATATGTCGCCCTTTCCCTCCTTGGGAAACACAAGGTTTGCCAGGCTAAATGCACCAAGCTCTGATTCGGAATCTGCCGCAAATAAAATATGATGAAGAAGAAAGTCATTTAAGAAGAAAATTTTATGTTGCTTGTGGTCATTCTGTACAGGTAGCCAAACTGGTCTTTGTGACCTCCAAAACAAATCAGCTACTTCAGCTTGAGGAGAGATTAAGACATAATATCAGGGGAGAGTGGATTCCCGTCATTCTAGTTTAATTCAAGAATATAAATATATGACATGATGACCCTATGATAAGCTCACAGAAGAAAATCCGAAACCAAGATGAAGTGGTCTCCCATCATTAGGAACACACAAAAACAATCTTGTAAATAAAGCTCTAGGCCACTGCTGCTGTGTGCCCCTCCAGCCCCACTGCTGCCAGGCAGACCCACTGCACCCCACAGGCTCCATCTACCAACATGGGGCTCCCCAGGCTGCCTCTATCTTGAGACACTGCAGCCACTGTCTAGTCCCCTGCAAGTGGTAGCCTCCACCTTGGGACACCAGACATGGCCTGGTGGCAGCCCTCCACCACAACACTACTGGCCCCAGTGCTGCATGTCCAAACAGGTCACCCAATGCCACCACATGGCCCACCCCCAATGCCCCATCTCCGAAAGTGGATGCCTCCATCTTGAAACACCTCCACCACCATCTTGGGTTACCTCCACTGCTGCCATTACCATCTTAAGTTGGGGCTACTTCCATCTTGGGACACCAACAGGAACCTGGAAGCCCAACACCAAGGTACCTATAGGTTTGCCAACACCACTGCCACCAGTTAGGGACATGGCCACTTCCATCTAGGGCAACATCCAGGACCTGGAATACCATGACCAAGGTCCCTGCAGACTTGATTACTCCTGAGGTCTCCTTGTTAGGTGTGCTAATAGCCACCATCTTGCTACAGAGGAGGAGAGAGCCTCGCACATGGTCGGTAGGTCGGAAGAGAGTGTGAGATCATCTTGATCCAGCCAGGCACCCACGGGGTTCCCAGTGCCAACTCAGGCAGCACTTGCTGGGATCTGACACCAGCCCAGTCCCTGACTCTCTTCCCAATCTGGCATCCACCCATCACCTGGTCCCACTGGTTTGGCAATCAATAGGGCCCCTCGGCTCCCAAATTCTAGTCTCCCAACCCCCTCCCACAGCCACTAACCTGGCCCAGTACTTGCAACTCTGTGGTCAGCCCACTGCTCTCAATGCCTGGGCCCAACACAGAACAGCTCTCCCCAACAGGCACACAGGTCCCAGCACTCAGCCTGCAGGACCTCCAAAGAGAGAGGTTCCTGATTGGGAAGTTGAAAGGGCAGGGGTTGGAGAGATCGAGTTTAAAGACTACATTAGAGACCAGGAATTGTGGGATCCACAGGCAATGTAAAGGGCTAAGACCAGAATCCCACATCACACAAGTGGACCCAAAAGGAGATTCCTGGGGTGCAGTCTTCCAGTGGGAACAGGCAATTGCTGTACCCCACCTCCAGGAGTTCTGCCTCCAAGATTAACCCTCCCACCCTAGTAACCTTCACCATCCTGAGGGTGGAGACACCAGCAAACTCCAGACAACCCACCTATTGAATGGGAAAGGAAACAGAAGATTTTGAACTCCAACTGAAACAATTGTTCAATTTTCCTTCCTGAAAGATATTCTTTCTTTCTTTTTTTTTTCCTTATTTCTTTTCCTGTTCTCACATTCCCATTTTTTAAACCAAGTAATTTTCATGTATCAGGCTACTGAGGATTGTGATATCTAAATAGTGTGTTATAGTTTTGTTGTATAGTATTCTATCTTTATATTTTTTTCTTTTTATTTTACATTATTTATTTATTTATTTACTCTCTACGGTTTTCTCTCACTTCTCTCTTTCTCGGGACTCTCTTTCTCTCTTCTCTCCTGCTAATAGTCAACTTCTTTGGATCCCTCTTTCACTCTTCCTATGACCTAATACCTCTATATTCCCACCTCCTGCCTCACAAACATCACATCCTAAATGCCCCCACCCAGTTCTCTCTTTGTCCACCAATAGAAACTATAGACCCTTTTGCAAGCCTATTGTTTATATTGTAGATAATAAGAAAACACATCATTTCTGTTCATTGTGACAAAACTGTAAATGTCCTAATAGGAGCTATTTGGTTTAAAGCTGCTTATTGTTTGCATTGGGTGCTATTAATATTAATCTCCCCCTTAAAATCAAGGTTTTGGAAACCTGCAGGGACACTATAAGTATATAAGGTAGGAACTGTAATGCCTTGGACCCACACAGCTAGAGGGGAAGACACACTAACAACATGAAAAAACAAGGGAAGAAAGCACCCCCAAACAAACCAAGATACTACAATAATAGAATCCATTGACAGCAGAGTAGAAGAAATGTCAGAGAAGGAGTTCAGAATGTACCTTATTAAAATGATCTGCAAGGTAAAAGATGATGTAAGAGAGCACATGCAGGCAGCAAAAGATCACTTCAATAAAGAGATATTCTGAAAAAAAAAAAGAAAGAAAATTCTTGAAATGAAGGAAAAATAAACCAAATAAAATTTTAATAGAGAGTGACTGCATTAGCGCTCCAGGCGGCTGCTCAGAGGAGAAGGCGAGTGGTGAGTTGTTTGGACTTAAAGTGACAGCTCCTGAACACAGGGGGGCTACCTGGAGGAGAAGCGTGGTGGGTCGCTTGGTCTTCAGTGGCCGCACCAGAGCTCCGGGCGGTTGCCTAGAGGACCCGTGCAGCAGGTCACGTCAATTCAGAGCCACTCAGAGCGACCGCTCCTGAACGCCCAGGGGGTTATCTGGAGAAGGAGGAGGAACGGGGAGGGTCACTTCGACTCGGAGTGATTGATTGCCCAGGGCTACGGGTGGTTGGTGGGAGGAGGAGGCACAAAGTGAGTTTCTTGGACTCCTAGTGACCGCACCGGAATACTGGGCGGCTGTCTGGAGGAAGAGTCCTGTGGCGGGTCTCTGGGACTCAGAGCGATTGTTCGGGGCCCCAGATGGCTGCTCAGAGGAGGGGCCGCATAGCCAGGCAATTAGGTGCAGAGCAGGGTCCCAGGATCTAGGAGACTTCTGGGTGGAAGAGTCGCACAGAGACAGGCTTAGGGCAGAGCGAAGGTTCCAGGCCTGCGGGCAGATTCTCTGAGGAGGGGCAGCCTAAGGAGATTCATCTGCGAAGGGTGAGGCTCCCAGGCCCAGGAGTTAGGGCCGGGCCCCTGGGAACTTTGCAGAGGAAGGCAGCCCAGCCCAGGCGGTAGCTGTAAATTGAGGGGAACCTCTAGGAGGGAACTGACCAGCGAGACCTCCCCACCAGGTGAGTCTTCCCTGCTGGGTGAGGTTTCCCCACAAGGACGGTAAAACCAGAGACTCAGGCCCAAACAGGCCTTGCCTCAGCCCGCAGCCTAGGTCCCCTTTGGATGACCATTGGTCAACAAGTGGAGGCACCTCTGCCCACTAGCAGGGATTATACCCCACCTGAAGGCCACCACTCCTAGAGAGGCAGCTTCCTTGTGGAGCACCGCATTATCAACTTCCTCCAAGACTTCAGCCTACTGAAGGCTAAGGGGGGATATATATAGAAATCTTCAGGGACATTGTAAGTCAATAGAGGAAATCTGCAATATCTCAGCGGTCCACTGATACCTGAACAATATGAGAAAACAAGGAAAGAAAATGCTGCAAACAAATCTAGATGTTACATCAATAAAACCCAATGACAGCATGGCAGAAGAAATGACAGAAAAGGAGTTCAAGAAGCAAACGATGAGATGAAAGAGCAAATGCAGGCATTGAATGATCGCACCAATTGACAGTTAAAAGAGCAAACGCAGGAAGCAAGAGATCATTTCAAAAATGAGTTAGAGATATTGAAAAAAAACCAAACAGAAATCCTTGACATGAAGGAAACAATAAACCAAATTAAGAACTCCATAGAAAGCATATCCAATAGGATAGAACACCTGGAAGACAGAACCTCAGACATTGAAGACAAAATATTTAACCTTGAAAACAAAGTTGAACAAACAGAGAAGATGGTAAGAAATCATGAACAGAATCTACAAGAATTATGGGATATCATGAAAAGGCCAAATTTAAGAATTATTGGGATTGAGGAAGGTCTAGAGAAACAAGCCAAAGGAATGAACAATTTATTCAATGAAATAATATCAGAAAATTTCCCAAATCTGAAGAATGAAATGGAAAATCAAGTTCAAGAGGCTTATAGGACTCCAAATACACAAAATTACAACAGACCCACACCTAGGCACATTATCATGAAAATACCTAACATACAAAATAAAGACAGAATTTTAAAGGCTGTGAGAGAAAAGAACCAAATTACATTCAGGGAGAAACCAATAGGGATATCAGCAGATTTTTCAATCCAGACCCTAAAAGCTAGAAGGGCCTGGAACAACATTTTTCAAGCCCTGAAAGAAAATGGATGCCAACCAAGAATCTTATACCCAGCAAAACTTACCTTCAAATTTGACGATGAAATAAAATCCTTCCATGATAAACAAAAGCTAAAAGAATTTACAAAAAGGAAGCCAGCACTACAGAACATTCTCAGCAAAATATTCCATGAGGAAGAGATGAAAACCAAAGAAGCAAATCAGCAAAGGGAGGAATTATCCTAAAGGAATTGTCAAATAAAGGAGGAAACAAGTTGTGTCAAACAAATAAATAAACAAAATTTAAAAAATGAACCAAATGACCGGGAAACCAAATCATTTCTCTATAATAACCCTGAATGTTAATGGCCTGAATTCATCAATCAAAAGACATAGACTGGCAGACTGGATTAAAAAGAAAGATCCAACAATATGTTGCCTGCAAGAGACTCACCTCATAGAAAAAGATACCCATAGACTAAAGGTGAAAGGATGGGGAAAAACATACCATGCACATGGACTCAGCAAAAAAGCTGGAGTATCCATCCTCATTTCCAATAATGTGGACTTCAAGCCAAAGTTAGTCAGAAGGAATAAAGAAGGTCATTTCATACTGCTTAAGGGAAGCATAAATCAGCAAGATATAACAATCATAAACATCTATGCCCCAAACAGTGGCTCATCCATGTATGTCAAACAAATCCTTCTCAATTTCAGAAACCAAATAGACCATAACACAATAATACTAGGTGATTTTAACACGCCTCTCTCACCACTGGACAGATCTTCCAGACAAAAATTGAACAAAGAAACCATAGATCTCAATAACACAATCAATAATTTAGACTTAACGGACATTTATAGAATATACCATCCAACCAAGAGTGAATACACTTTCTTCTCAGCAGCACATGGATCCTTCTCTAAAATAGACCATATATTAGGCCACAAAGCTAATGTTAGCAAATACAAGAAGATAGAGACACTAGCATGTATTCTATCAGATCATAATGGATTGAAGTTAAAAATAAATGAAAGAGTAAAACACAGAAACTATTCCAACATCTGGAGATTAAACAATATGCTATTATATGATGAATGGATAACAGAAGATATTAGGAAGGAAATTAAAAAATTTGTAGAGGTAAATGAGAACAAAGAAACATCATATCAAAATCTCTGGGACACTATGAAAGCAGTACTTAGAGGGAAATTTATTTCATGGAGCGCATTTAATAAAAGAAGTAAAACTCAACAAATAAACGACCTAACACTACAGCTCAAAGCCCTAGAAAAAGAAGAACAGAACAGCACCAAAAGTAGTAGAAGACAGGAAATAGTTAAACTCAGAGCTGAAATCAATGAAATTGAAACAAAAGAAACAATACAAAAAATTGACAAAATAAATAGTTGGTTCTTCGAAAAAATAAACAAAATGGATAAACCTTTAGCCACACAAACAAAGAGAAGACGAGAGAAAACCCAAATCACTAAAATTCGGAATGAACAAGGAAATATCACAACAGACAGGATTGAAATACAAAACATAATTAGAAGCTATTTTGAAAATCTATACTCCAACAAAATAGAAAATTTCGAAGACATCAACAGGTTTCTAGAGACATATGAATTGCCTAAACTGAACGAGGAGGACATAAACAATTTAAATAGACCAATTTCAAGTACTGAAATAGAAGAAGTCATCAAAAGCCTACCAACAAAGAAAAGTCCGGGACCAGATGGGTTCTCAGCCGAGTTCTACAAAACCTTTAAAGAAGAGCTCATTCCAATACTTCTCAAAGTATTCCATAAAATAGAAGAGGAGGGAACCCTCCCAAACTCATTCTATGAAGCCAATATCACACTGATACCTAAACCAGACAGAGACTCATCAAGGAAAGAAAATTTCAGACCAATATCCTTAATGAACATCGACGCAAAAATTCTCAACAAAATTTTAGCAAATCGCATACAAAAGCATATTAAAAAGATAGTGCACCATGATCAAGTGGGTTTCATCCCAGGGATGCAAGGTTGGTTCAACATCAGGAAATCAGTAAACGTAATTCACCATATTAATAGACTTAAAGTCAAGAATCACATGATTATTTCAATAGATGCAGAAAAAGCATTTGATAAAATACAGCACCCCTTCATGCTCAAAACACTAGAAAAAATAGGGATAGTGGGAACATTCCTTAACATTGTAAAGGCCATTTATGCTAAGCCCATGGCTAATATCATTCTAAATGGTGAAAAACTGAAAGCATTCCCCATAAAAACTGGAACAAGGCAGGGATGCCCTCTTTCACCACTTCTATTCAACATCGTTCTTGAGACTCTGGCCAGAGCAATTAGACAAACCAAAGAAATTAAAGGGATACGAATTGGAAAAGAAGAACTCAAACTATCCCTGTTCGCTGATGACATGATTATATATTTAGAGGAACCTGGAAATTCCACCAGAAAACTCTTAGAACTCATAAGTGAATTCAGTAAAGTAGCAGGTTACAAGATCAATGCCCATAAATCCAACGCATTTTTATACATAAGTGATGAACCTTCAGAAAGAGAAATTAGGAAAACTACCCCATTCACAATAGCCTCGAAAAAAATAAAATACTTGGGAATCAATCTCACAAAAGAGGTGAAAGACCTCTACAATGAGAACTATACAACACTAAAGAAAGAAATTAAAGAACACCTTAGAAGATGGAAAGATCTTCCATGTTCTTGGATAGGAAGAATTAATATTGTCAAAATGGCCATACTACCTAAAGTGCTATACACATTCAATGCAATTCCAATTAAAATCCCAATGATGTACCTTACAGAAATAGAGCAAGCAATTATGAAATTCATCTGGAAGAATAAGAAACCCAGAATAGCTAAAGCAATCCTTAGCAGGAAGAGTGAAACAGGGGGTATTGCAATACCAGATCTTCAACTCTACTACAAAGCAATAGTAACAAAAATGGTGTGGTATTGGTACCAAAATAGAAAGGTAGATCAATGGTACAGAATAGAGGACACGGACACAAACCCAAATAAATACAATTTTCTCATACTAGACAAAGGGGCCAAAAATATGCAATGGAGAAAAGATAGCCTCTTCAACAAATGGTGCTGGGAGAATTGGAAATCCATATGCAACAGAATGAAACTAAACCCATATCTCTCACCATGCACGAAACTAAACTCAAAATGGATTAAGGACCTCGGAATCAGACCAGAGACCCTGCAGATTATAGAAGAAAAAGTAGGTCCAAATCTTCACCTTGTTGGTCTAGAATCAGACTTCCTTAACAGGACTCCCATAGCACAAGAAATAAAAGCTAGAATCAACCAATGGGATACATTCAAACTAAAAAGCTTTCTCTCAGCAAAGGAAACTATCAGCAATGCGAAGAAAGAGCCTACAGAGTGGGAGAATATCTTTGCCAATCATACTTCAGATAGAGCACTAATCTCCAGAATCTATAAAGAACTCAAAAAACTCTACTCCAAGAATTCAAATAATCCAGTCGACAAATGGGCTAAGGAAATGAATAGACACTTCACAGAAGAAGATCTCCAAGCAATCAACAAACACATGGAAAAATGTTCAACATCTCTAGTAATAAGAGAAATGCAAATCAAAACCACCCTAAGATTCCATCTCACCCCAATTAGAATGGCGATTATCAAGAATACGAGCAACAACAGGTGTTGGCGAGGATGTGGGGAGAAAGGTACACTCATACATTGCTGGTGGGGCTGCAAATTAGTGCAGCCACTCTGGAAAGCAGCGTGGAGATTTCTTAGAAAACTTGGAATGGACCCTCCATTTGACCCAGCTATCCCACTCCTTGGCCTATACCCAAAGGACTTAAAATCAGCATACTACAGAGATACAGCCACATCAATGTTCATAGCTGCTCAATTCACCATAGCCAGACTGTGGAACCAACCTAGATGCCCTTCAATTGATGAGTGGATAAAGAAACTGTGGTATATATATACAATGGAATATTACTCAACCATAAAGAATGATACAATTATGACATTTGCAGGTAAATGGATGAAATTGGAGAATATCATGCTAAGTGAGATAAGCCAATCTCAAAAAGCCAAAGGATGAATGATATCGCTAATAAGTGGAGGATGACACATAATGGGGGGGAGGGAAGGGTTAGTGTTAGGGTTAGAGGTAGGGTTAGGGAGGGGGGCAAGTATGGAGGAAGGAACTACTTTATTGAGGGTAAAGAGGGGTGAGAGGGGTGGGGGGAAGGGAAAAAATAACAGAATGAATCAAACAACATTACTCTATGTAAATTTATGATTACACAAATGGTATGCCTTTACGCCATGTACAAACAGAGAAACAACATGTATCCCATTTGTTTACAATAAAAAAAAAAGAAAAAAAAATTTTAATAGAAAGCATAACCAACAGACTAAACAGACTAGATCACTTGGAAGACAGAACTTCAGGCAATGAAGACAAAATACATAATCTTGATAATAAAGTTGACCACACAATGAAGATAGTAAGAAACCATGAACAGAAACTTTAAGACTTATGGGATATCATGAAAAGACCAAATTTAAGAATTATTGGGATTGAGGAAGGCACGGAGATACAAACCAAAGGAATGTACAATCTTTTTAATGAAATGATATTAGAAAATTTCCCAAACCTGAAGAATGAAATTGAAAATCAAATACAAGAGACTTACAGGACACCAAATGTACAAAATTACAACACATCCATACGAAGGCATATTATAATGAATATGCCCAGCTTACAGAATAAGGATAGAATTTTAAAGGCTGCCAGAGAAAAGTGTCAGGGAGTAGGCAAATAGCTCAGCTCACAGAGCGCTTGGGACCTCATGCGCCCATGGACCTGGGTTTGAATCCCCAGCACCTTGGAAAACAACGTGGTGGCTTCAAAAATGGTCTTCAGACTATGCCAACCCTCCCTTGTCTCAAAAAAGAGAAAAGTGTCAGATTACTTATAGGGAGAAACCAATTCAGATATCAGCAGATTTCTCAACCCAGACCCTCAAAGCTAGGAGGTCCTGGAATAACATTACCAATTTCTGAAAGAAGATGGATGCCAATCAAGAATCTTATATCCAGCAAAATAAAGCTTCAGATTTGAAAAGCTTCTATGATAAACAAAAGTTTAAGAATTTACAAAGAAAACCTGCACTAAAGAACATTCTCAGCAAAATATTCCATGAGGAGGAAATGAAAAACAACAGTGAAAATCTGCAAAGGGAGGTACTAAACTAAAGGAAGAGCCGATCGAAGGAGAAACCAAGTCAAGTTAAAAACCAAAAATAAGCCAAAATGACTGGGACTACAACTCATCTCAATAATAACCCTGAATGTTAATGGCTTAACATCATTAATCAAAAGACACAAACTGGGAGATTGAATTTTTTTAAAAAGATTCAACAATATGCTGCCTTCAAGAGACTCACCTCATAGGAAAAGACATCTACAGACTGAAAGTGGAAGGATGGGAAAAAACATATCACTCGCATGGACTGTGTAAACAAGCAGGAATTTCTGTCCTCATATCAGATAAAGTGGACTTCAAGCCAAAGTTAGAAGGGATAAAGAAGGACATTTCACACTGCTTAAGAGAAGCATAATCGACAAAGCATATCATTAATATTTATGCCCCAAACAATGGAGTGTATATATACATCAAACAAACCCTTCTCAATTTCAAGAATCAAACAGACCACAACACAATAATGCTTGGTGACTTTAACACACCTCTTTCAACACTGGATAGATCTTTCAAACAAAAACTGAACAAAGAAACTGTAGAATTCAATAACACAATCAATAATTTAGACTTAACAGACATATATAGCATGTTTCATCCATCAACAAGCTAATGCACTTTTTTGTCAGCAGCACATGGATCCTTCTCTAAAATGGGCCACATGTTATGCCACAAAGCAACTCTTAGCAAATACAAAAAATAGAGATATTATATTCTAGCAGAGCACAATGGAATTAAATCAGAAATCAATGATAAAATTTAAAAATAGAAACTATTCTAACATCTGGGGACTAAATAATATGCTATTAAATGATGAATGGATAGCAGAAGACACCAGGGAGGAGATTTAAAAAATTCTTAGAGATAAATGAGAACACTGATACAACATATCAAAATCTCTGGGACACTATGAAGGCAGTGCTAAGAGGAAAGTTCATTGCATTGAGGTCATTCATTAAAAGAATAAAAAGTCAACAAATAAATGACCTAACATTGCAGCTCAAAACCCTAGAAAAAGAACAAATCAACATGAAAAGTAGTAGAAGACAGGAAATAATTAAAATCAGAGATGAAACCAATGAAATTGCAATGAAAGAAACAATTTAAAAATTGACAAAATGAAAAGTTGGTTATTTGAAAAAATAAATTAAATTGATAAACCCTTAGCCAAACTAATGAAGAGAAGGAAAGAAAAAATTCAAATTACTAAAATTCATGATGAAAAAGGAAATATCATCATGGACACTACTGAAATACAGAAGATAATTAGAAACTATTTTTGAAAATAGTTACTCCAATAAAATAGAAAAATCTCAAAGGCATCAACAAATTTCTAAAGACATATGATCTACCCAAACAGAATCAGGAGGACATACACAATTTAAATAGATAAATTTCAAGCAATGGAAGAGAAGACACTATCAAAAGCCTACCAACCAAAAAAGCCCAGGACCAGATGAATTCTCAGTAAAGTTCTATAAGACCTTCAAAGAACTAATACTGATGCTCCTCAAAGTATTCCATGAAATAGAAAAAGAGGAAACCCTTCCAAACTCCTTCTATGAGGGTAGTATCACCCTGATACCAAAACCAGTCAAAGATACATCAAGGAAAGAAAACTTCAGACCAATATCACTGATGAACATACATGCAAAAATTCTTAATAAAATTCTGGCAAATCACATAAAAAAATATTAAAAAGATAGTTCACCCTGATTAAGTGGTGTTCATCCCAGGGATACAAGTTTGCTTCAACATATGGAAATTAACAAATATAGTTCAACACATCAATAGACTTAAAGATAAAAATCATATGATCATCTCAATAGATGCAGAAAGAGCATTTGACAAAACACAGCACCCCTTCATGTTCAAAACACTAGGAAAAACTAGGGATAATAAGAATATACCTCAACATTGTAAAGCTATCTTTGCTAAGCCCAAGGCCAACATCATTCTAATTGGAGAAAAATTGAAAGCATTCCTCCAAAAACTAGAACAAGACAAGGATGCCCTCTTTCTCCACTTCTATTCAACACAGTTCTTGAAATTCTAGCCAGAGCAATTAGGCAAAAGAAAGAAATTAAAGGGATACGAATAGGAAAAAAAAAAAAAAAAAAAAAAAAAAAAAACTTCAAACTACCACTATTTGCCAATGATATGATTCAACATTTAGAGGATCCAAAAATTCCCCCAAAAAACTTCTAGAACCAATAAACTAATTCAGCAAAGTAGCAGGATATAAAATAAACACCCATAAATCAAATGCATTTCAATACATCAGTGATGAATTCTCTGAAAGAAATTAGGAAAACTACCCCATTTACAATAACTTCAGAAAAATAAAATAAAATACTTGGGAATCCTCTACAATGAAAACTACAGAACACTAAAGAAAGAAATTGAAGAAGATGTTTGAAGATGGAAAATTCTTGCATAGGCAGAATTAACATTGTCAAAATGGCCATACTACCAAAACTGTTATACAGATTTAATGCGATTCCTATTAAAATTTCAATAACTTTCTTCATAGAACAAGAAAAAGCAATAATGAAATTCATTTGGAAAAATAAGAGACCCAGAATAGACTAAGCAATCCTTAGCACAAAAAGTGAAACAGGAGACATCATAATACCAGACCTCAAACTACACTACAGAGCTATAGTAACAAAAGCAGCATGGTATTGGCACCAAAACAGACATGTAGACCAATGGTACAGAATAGAAGACACAGAGACAGAACCACATAAATGCAGTTATCTCATACTAGACAAAGGTGCCAAAAATATACACTGTAGAAAAGATAGCCTCTTCAACAAATGGTGCTGGGAAAACTGGAAATCCATATACAGCAAAACAAAATTAAATTCTTATCTCTCACCCTGCCCAAAACTCAACTCGAAGTGGATCAAGGACCTAGGCATTAGACCAGAGACCCTGTGCCTAATAGAAGAAAAAGTAGGGCCAAGTCTTCATCATAACATTTTAGGATTTGACTTTCTTAACAAGACTCCTAAAGTGTAAGAAATAGAATCAAGAATCAATAAATGGGATGAACTCCAACTTAAAGCTTCTTCTCAGCAAAAGAAACAATCAATAATGTGAAAAGAGACCCTACAGAATGAGAGAAAATATTTGCCACCTGCACCTCAGATAGAGCACTAATCTCCAAGAACTCAAAAAACTTAACACCAAATAAACAAATAACCGAATCAATAAATGGGCTAAGGAAATGAACAGACACTTCACAGAAGAAGATATACAATCGATCAACAAACAGATGAAAAAATGTTCAACTTCTCTAGCAATTAGAGAAATGTAAATCAAAACTACTCCAAGATTTCATCTCACTCCAGTCAGAATGGCAATTATCAAGAATACAAGCAACAATTAATGTTGGTAAGGATGTGGGGGAAAAGGCACACTTGTACATCACTGGTGGGAATGCAAATTGGTGCAACCACTCTGGAAAGCAGTCTGGCAACTCCTCAGAAAACTTGGAATAGAACCAGCATTTGACCCAGTTATCTCACTTCTCAGTTTATAACCAAAGGACTTAAAATCAACATACTACAGTAACAGAGCCACATCAATGCTTATAGGAACCCAATTCATAGTAGCTCACTGTGGAACCAATCTAGATGCTCTTCAACAGATGAATAAATAAACTGTATTATCTATACACAATGGAATATTACTCAGCCTTAAAGAAGAATAAAATTATGGCATTTGCAAGTAAATGGATGGAGCTGGAGAATATGCTAAGTGAAATAAGCCAATCCCAAAAAACCAAAGGCCAAATGTTTTCTCTGATATGTGCATGCTGACCCATAATGGCAGAGTGGGGGGCAGCAAGGAAAGAATGGAGAAACTTTAGATTGGGCAGAGGGGAGTGAGGGGAGGGGAGGAGGTGTGGGGGTGGGAAAGATATGGAATGAGATAGGTACATTACTCTATGTACGTGTATGATTGCATGAATGGTGTGACCACATCATGTACCAGAGAAATGAAAAGTTGTGCTCCATTTGTGTACAATGAGTTGAAATGCATTTTTCTGTCATGTATAACTAATCAGAACAAATTTTCTAAAAAGGAAAAAGAAGAAAGCTTTCCACATTTATGTAATGAAACTAGGTGGAATTTGTTAATGAATGTTACCCGAGTGAGAGCTTTGGATGAAAACCAAACATGAATATTCTGGATGTTTTCCAGTCTTGTTCAAAATACTAGCCATTTTTCAATACTTTCCAACCTATCTGACGTTGAAAGTTGAACTCAGCTAGCCAAGGTTGACTGATTGGATTATTTTCAAAGCAATCATAATCCAGAGATTACATGGAGAAGTGTAAGAAAGATAGTGCCACCTCACTCACATTAAGACAGCTACTATCAAAAAATAATAATAAATAACAAGTGTTAGCAAGAACGTGGAGAAACCAGAACCCTTGTGCACTGTTAGTGGGATTATAAAGTGGTGCAATCACTATGGAAAACAGCATGGAGGTCCCTCAAAATATTAAAACTTCCATATGACCCATCAATTCCACTTCCAAGTGTATGGCCAAAATAATTGAAAGCAGAGTATCCAACAGATACTTGCACACCTATGTTCAAAGCAGCATTATTCACAAGAGCCAAGAGGTGGAAGCTACCTAAATACCCATCAACAGAACAGATGAACCAAATGTGGTATAGATGTACAATGGAGCATTAATTAGCCTTAAAAAGGAAGAACATCTGGTCACATGCCACAACATGAGTGACTCTTGAGGACATTATGCTAAGGGAAGTGAGCCAGACACGGAAAGACAAATACAGTACCACTTACAAAAAGTATCTAAAGTAGCAAATTTCATAGAAACAGAAAGTAGAGTTGGTTTAACAGGTGTGGAGTTTCAGGTCTGCAAAATGAAGAAGCTGTGGAGATCTGCCTTACGACAATGTGAACATGCTTCACTTTACTGAAAGGTACACTTAAAGTGGGGAAGATGGTACATTTTATGTTATACTTTTAACAAAATAAAAAAGAAAGGAGAGAGAGGAAGATTCACCAAAACCTTCACTGGCGATTAACTTCAGGCAAGACTGGACCTGGACGGAAGATGTCCTCACAAACAACAGAAAAATGAGTCAGGGGAAGAATAGAGAGTTTTAGGGGTCTATATTGCCTGTGCCTCCCAGAAACTAGGGACTCTTGGGGCTGCAAAGTGTAAATAAAGATACAGCTAAAATAATAAGCTTAGAATGCAAGAGGTATAGGTACTGAGATCTGGAAACTCATCCCATGGAAAAAATCAAAGTCAGATAGAAGAATGTTGAGGGGAAAGAAGAGCTTTATTCAGTGGCCAAAGAGTGGAGAAGTGGGATCTCCCTACAAACCAACTTCCCAACTCCAGGAGGATGGAGGACTTAACAGTAGATAGGAATAACAAGGGAGAGAGATAGGCTACTAAGGGGGAAGAATATTCATATCTTTCCTGGAAATAGTGATCTGGGAACTCAGGTGCCACCTCTTTCCCTCCTTTCAAAATCTGGTACTTCTGATCATAACAACTGGTAGGTGGTTTTGACCTTGAAGGGAGGAGAGAGGCTAGGCAAGTCTAGGTTCAGATGTACATCTTATGCTCTCCAGGCCTGCCCCATTCCAAGGCTTCTAGATTTAGGATCTATAACACCAAATATCTGATCCCAGAATCTACCTTGCCTTAAAAAATAAAACAATCAAGCTTAGAATATTCTTCCACAGAATGGAACAATTCTTCGTTTTACAAGGAAGGACTTTGCCTTTTGTTGAAGCCAAACATGAATCCTGTCCTTCAAAAAATCTCCATAGTGACGACTTGGTGTTGGTTACCTCAAGTCTGGGGCCAGCACCTGGGAGAAGAACTGGAGATCACAGGAAGTGGCAGCAAACCATTAGGGCAGGGAACTAGTGGGCATTTAGAAGGGGAAAAGGAGCATATGCTAATAGTAAAAACAGAGCTCCTGATCGGGATTTCTTTCTCCACAAACAAGGAATTCCATGTTTCCCTGAGACGGTAAATATGAGAAAGTCAGTTAGCCCTGAGATGACTCACTGACGTGCGTCAGGGTAACTGTATGTTCACCGGGAGACCCCCATCGGCATTGCCGGCTGTGAATTATGGCCATTCCTAAGAGGTAACAAGAGAGGTTCTGTCAGCTGTGCAATTACTTTGTTTTGGCAGGACACTTTGGAGTCAAGAAAACATTGGCTGAAGTTCAAGGCCAAGATTTTGGATCAGCTGCCACCATAATTTTTCAGAAATGTGATGACCGTTCCTCAAGAAATAGTTTTCTAAGTAGGCTGCAGGAATGTCTCCCATGGATGTTTGAAAGGGACTTAAGGAATGAAGCCTATGGGGAACTACCAATACAGCTGAGTTGCCATGGGCTTTCCAAGCACGGGGTGAGAAGCCCAGCTCTCTTCAGGAACCCTCTTCAGCGATCGTAGGGAAGTGATTAGAAGGTGGCTTTCAGTGAGCTAGGACGTGCCTGGACTCTGTATCTTCTACGTGACATATGAGCAAGGTAGTAGGAAATCTACCTAGGTTGTCTGGAAAGATCTTCTTTTTTCTTTATTACATGTTCCATGCTAAATTCAGCAATATAATGTCTCTTCACTCCGCAATATCCATTTGGATGTAATGATAGTGATGAAGAGAAACTCACCAACAATGAAATGGCCCCCAACTTTCCAGAAGAGGATTGAGCCCTCCATGGAATTGCTTCCCACTTCTTGCCTTTCCCAGTCCTTCATTTGTATCCAAGAAAGCATCATTCATAGTTTATAAAGTCAAGAAAGTGTTGCAATGTGATTACCCAAGTCTAGAGCATGGTATGGAGAATGTTCTCTGCTCTTCATTTAGCATAATGTAGCCACTGGACACAAAATTTTTTGCACTATATTATGGTTGCTGAGGGAAACATTTACAATGTACTTGAGTTTCTAAGTTAGAAAATGAAGTTTGAGTTGTGGGATGTTGGGTGTGAAACACTATTTTGAGTAGAAATATCATTCTGGAAGCACAGATGTGTTGCTTGTGGAGAGACTAAGCATGTCTGGCCAGGGAGGCAGGAGAGAAAAATGTCAATTTGAAGGTGATACCTGGAGTAGGCAGATGATATCCTAGAAATATGAGCCAAGTGATATTATCAGTTATCAATTCATTTTATAAATTTTATGGGAATAAAATTAAGTATATTAAGTGCTGAATGTCCTATAAGACCATTTTTTAAAGACTGTGACTGGCCTCCGAGGATTTGTATACTTAAAACAAATGGTTTCCAAAATGGAAGCTGAGACAAAATCTGAATTTTCTAAGGAAATTATAGTCATTATTCAAGGAAGTCTAAAAATTTCTCTGCCTGATATGAATGTGCTTAGATTAATTATATTATAAATATCATATTTCATATGTCACAAAGGTTTGGACTCAATCTTACTTTAAAAGCTACTATATCTCAATTTCTTTGCATTGAATTTTGATTTTCTGTATATTTTATCAGGTTTCCAACTTTTCCATTTGTGCCGTGGGTGGATATGTGGTGTCAGGATGTCGATGTAAACTCAGGAGGTAGGAGGCCTGCAAGATTCACTGCAAAGCTTCCCATTGTTCGATTCCTAATAGTTCTCATCCTTTAATGTCACCCTCCCTTTCCCAGCCACCCCCCAAACTTGCAACACCCTCATCTCACTAAAATACTGAGGTTTTCTGGTGAGATACCAATATGGAATTTTCAGTTGAAGCCATAAGAGTCCTTTGCTATTTTAAGGATGTCTGCTACAGGAATCGAAATCTTTGCTCTTTTGGCAGAACCCTCTGAACAGAGACATCGTGAAGCTGGAAGCTTCTCCTGAAACCCAAGGCTTCTTTTAGGGTATCTCTCATTCTCTAACATAAGGACCAGAAGGTAGGGTTTTGAAGGCCTGGGTTCCCGTCCTGGGTTTACTGAACTGATCACTTAACTTCCCAGAACATCCATATCTTTATCTGTGAAATACAAGTGCCATTACTGGGTTGAGTTGTGTCTACCTAATAAGAAGAGAATGGTGGACAGCAGCTTTCTGCTCGATCCCTGACCTCCAGGGCTGAGGGGACTGTGCCCTGTCGTGCAGCATGTATTGGTTTCCATGGCATAAATACTTGCACCATAGCCATTCCAAGATGACGATGACATCGCTGGACACAGAGTTGGGAAGAGATGCACAGCAGCCAACTGAGATAAAGTATTTCCACAGTACAAGTAGAGTAAATTAACTCCACACACAGTAATAGGAAAACGTGGTTAAAAAAAAAAAAAAAAAGTAATGTGTTTTGGGTTTTTATTACCTTGATTTTTCACAAATTTAATTGTAGGTTTTTGTAATTTTGTTTTTTAAGAAAAGCTTGTTGAACAACCAGCTCACAAAATTCCTGAAAACTTCATCCTTTGTTCTGATAAGTTGGTGTGGGCCAGCTCCAGCACACCACTGGGGGCTTCATTTCTTTTATATGATAGAGAGGAACGAGAGAATGCCAGTCAATTTTTAAATAAGATCTAAAAATAGTCTTTGAGCCAAAGCTTACTTGAATGAGAAGATACAGGATCATGGCTGAGTAGAAATGAGAATAAAATGCAAAAAGAAGCCATGCCAATATGCAGGATTTGGAGTCAGAGGCTTTTCTTTTTTCCTCTTAAGTCACAGCAGCTTAGTTTAGAAAAGGCTCACAGTAAGAAAAAAAAAATGCGTCCATACAATAATTTATAAGGATCCACCAAGTAAAGACCTCTGAAGAGTTGGCATATCACTATCACTATCATTATTGCTATTATTAAAATAAGCTGAGAAGTCAAAATGTTTCACCATAGAAGCTGCTTATAATTGTAGTTAAAATATTTTGAGAAACATTTAGTTAAAACATCTCTCAACATTTTGAGAAAAAGCTATGAAAAGCTTCCAAAGAAAGAGATATTTGTTTTGCCAATGGTTTAGGTCTGAGGGTGACTTATTAGTCACTTGACTATAGTCAGAGTGTGAGAAATTTCTCAAAGAAGAACAGAGATATCTACTAGAAATCTGGGCTGGGACACCACCAAGCAGGGAAATACCAACAGAAATCTCTAAGTCACTGGGATACAAAACAAGGGAGAAGGCATGTATTTCAGATCAGTCAGGCACCTGGGCTCTCAGGCTGGAGTCCCTACTGTCATACTCTGACTCTGTCACTTCCTGCGCAGGTGACGGGGGTAAGTTATCTAACCACTCCATGTCTCAGAGGTGACCACAGTGCTGGTCTCACAGGACTACGGTGATGATTGTGTGGGACACAGGGCTTAGGCCAGCATGGCATGCATGAAGATCCATGCCATCCAAACCTTGAGCTAGGAGCCCACACCATCTTGTGTATGCCTATTGTCCCTGGCTATGGGATGAGGACACGGATTAGAAAAGGTATCTGCTCTGAGGTCACACACAAAGAAGGCCCCAGAGCCTTAGAGATGAGCCAGTCTTGACACTAGGAGCCAGGAAGTCGAGGGACACTTGTAGGGTTTACCTCATGAAAATCTTCATGGCTCCCCGTCTTGGGACATATCAGGTACTGCCCAAAAACCCCACAGAGGAGTTGCTATCCTTCTAATTGTACAAAGGAGAAAACTGAGTCTCCGAATGGTCCTGTGACGTGGGGAAATCTCAGAGCTGGCAGATGGAAGAGCAGGAAGATGTAGAGCAGGAAGGAAGCTCTACAGCTTCTCTTATGGGACGCTATTGAAGATCTTGACCCAGTTTTAAGATCTGATTTCACAAAGCAGAATCATTATGGAGTATTAACACAGCAGAACCCTATGGAGTCTTTTGAGTTCTCCTTTGTGGAGGAAATATTTTCCTTTGGGATCAGCATTAGACCAGGAAGCCAAAGGGAGAGAAATAAATCTAGTGTCAGGGAGTTCTTTGGAGATGGGCAGCTTGAAAGCCGTGATGCTAAAAGAATAAGGTGGCAAGAAGGAGATGGCACAGAGCCCAGCGCTTGCCAGTTAGCCACACTCAGATTCACAATCCTCAAGCTGTCATAGAAATTAGGGAAGAAACCTGGATCTAAGAATATTGGGAGGGCAGGGATTTGGACAAATTGGAGAGCATTTGCCCAAAGGCAGTCAAATTCCATTTTTTTTCTAAACACTGTCCAACAAAACACATCTGCAGGACCTCTGCCCCATGCCCTGAGATGCCCAATGTCCCCAAATAAAG
Source organism: Sciurus vulgaris (assembly GCF_902686455.1). NCBI lineage: Eukaryota > Metazoa > Chordata > Mammalia > Rodentia > Sciuridae > Sciurus > Sciurus vulgaris. Next base: position 144,092,724 of record NC_136466.1, read on the forward strand.
TCGAGCTCTTTTGAGACTAGGATAGTCAGGCAAGCTGCAGAATCTCAAATGTGGACACCAGTGAATGCGCCAGCTGTGGGGTTGAGGGGGGCCTCAGTGATGGCAGTAGCAGGACATCGCTCCAACTGTAGGACTTGCTATGTGTTTAAAGAAGTCGTAAGTAACTTCTCAGAGAGCGAAGCAACCCAGAGGCAACTGCAAGTGCTGAAGGGCAGTTACTCTGCTTAACCCTGGAAACTGGGGAGCTCTTGAGAATGACAGAAGGGACTAGAATCTCTTTAAAGTGGAAGACGGACATGGTAACATGAGTCAATGAGGTCAGCTGGAACCATGAGTGTTCTCCAGCTGTAGAGATGCAAGAGAGTGGTTATTATTCATGAAGATTTCTTCCTTTGCCTGCTAATTCAAGGTCTGCCCCTTGTTTAAATAATATATTCTTACTTCTCTAAATTTCCCTTTGCTGAGCAGAAATTCTTGAGTCCTTTCATGGGTATCATCCAAACATCCATCAGGCCCCCTGATTGATCTTCTACTTACACTAATCCTAGAATAGAAAGCACCCAGAGGGTAGAAAGCAGAATGTCCACATGTGGACATGTGCAATGTATGTTGGTTGAATTATACGCAGGGAAAGGCTTCCGTGGTTGTATTTTTTAATGAGAACACATCATTATACTCTGAGTATGTGGTATTCTTGCTTAACAGAAACATTTACAAGAACACATACACATTTATATCCAAACACAAAATGAAGTAGATATTTTAAATGACCAGTTTGCACCAGAAATAAAATATATTATACAAAAACAGGTTATATCCACAGTCATTAATTCTCATTTTCTACACAAAACAACAATAAATTAAATCACATTATATGCAGATAGTTCTACTTACATTAGAATAATAAACTGTGTGAAGCTTGTGCAGCTTTTACTTTTACTTTTCTACCAGACTCATGGTAGATTGTATTGGTTGGAAGTCCTATATTTACGCTAGCAATGTATGATATGGCCCAGAAGACAAAGACCACAGAACTGATGCTCCACTACATCTATCCTACGTCTTCTTGTTTTCAATAATGCACAGGGAACAAAGCTCCAATTCCCAGATACATCAGTCTGCAAACTCACATCATCTCCATGCTGGTGAGGGGCACTTCTTGCTGTCTTAATCACACTGAACATTTTCAGATCTTGGCATTGAATAATAAATGAGACACTCCATTGCAAAATCAAAATTTGCCCCTTTCCTGGTCTTCTCTGACCAATATTAATTATGCATTAGAACAGTTTTGTTCTAATAACAAATAAAAAATAATTTGGTGGCCTGTATTGTGACTTACACAATTTACACATTGTGTAGTTAGTGGACTCTTTCTTCCTTGTGCATAGAAATTTAAGTCTTTAAATGTGAATCAAAGCAATGCAACATTTTATTCTACTTGTTCAAATCTCTCCACTAGGAATTATCGCACACCTGACACATCAAAGAGATATATTATAATGTAGATTTTTACTTCTGAGACTCAGTTCCCACTGAAACCTTTTCACGGTGTTTGAAGTAGCTTATAACATGAACATAACAGCATCAACTGGTGTAGAATGCTTTGCCTTTGGTATGAATTAACATTAATGGTTAATGAGAAATTTGAACAAACTCCAACCCAGCACCTTTTGAAAGTTATCTTAATCCTGCAGTCTAGCTGTGGGGTATGCCTGCAAGATATTTGCGAAATCTGCATGCTGAAAACCAAAGTCAGGCTTGTTGGAATTGATGCACATCATAGGCTTGGACTGTCCCAAGGGCATGTGTGGTCAAGTTAGTATAAGGGTTCTGAAGAAAAGCCAGCTACCTTCTTACAACCAGCACCATTTTGCCCATTTCCCTCTGAGGAAGTTTGGAGGCCTGTGCACAGGTTCTCACGTGCACAGGCAAGATGCTGACGTGTCTTTGGAGCCAAAATGGATGGAGGGTGGGGTCGGGGTGATAAAGACAGTGACAGCCTGCGAAACTACATTCTTCCATTTCGTTTGGTGGCTGAAGCTCCCGCTGTGTCTGGCTGTTGGAGAGAGACTAAGTTGTTAGATATTCTTCCATTCTAAAGACCAACTGAAAAAGAAACTCATCCCTCTGAATGTCACCATCTAATTCCCTCTGCTTCCACGCTGTCCCTAAACATATCCTGTGTTTTCAAACAGTTTCAGTTTTTTCCACTGAACGAGAAATTCAGCTCATTACCAGCTTCCTTAGGAAGCCCTGAACCACAGGGTGTAACTAAACAAAACCCATGACACGGAGATCAAGGAGTCTAATTTAGGGTGGTGTTTGCCTTTATGACTGCATCCACTCAGCATCTGAGTTCTTTGTGTCCCAAGAAACACAGGCACTTGCTCCTTCCAGTTTATGAACACTCCTAATACTGGTGGCATAGTCTTCCATTCAGTCTCCTGAAGAGACTTCCACAAATAGCCAGCATGTGCTCACTTCCAGGAAGGCGACAGGGCTACTGAACCTGCTTCTGGAAACACCGCTGTCAGTGTGAGGGCTACCTTGGCCCTGACTCTCACTGCCCACTGCGTATCTTAGGCCCCAAATCAGTCCCAACCAGAAGAAAAGTGGTAAGGTAGGGGCACTTAATGGTCCTCGAAGCCTGCGAACAGGGGGAAGTGCTCTGGCACTACAAAGTAAAAGTCTTTGAACTTAAGGGAGGGGAAAGGGAGGCATTTGTTCTCTTTCCATATATTTCTCCCCTCCCTCCATTAAATATGGCTTCTGACCTGTAAAGAGCTATTGTAAGGCCTACGGAGTCATAGCTGTGGTTCAGGAAAAAACAAGTTGATGGCGCTTCAGAGAAATGCCATGTTTCCAGGGGATTTCTCATGAAATCTGTGGTCAGGCTGCCCGGAAATATGGACTCTATACAGGAAGTTCTTGCCAGACACAGGTTGTCAGGTGGGGAAAGTTCTTGCCTCTGAGTTCCTCTCCCACCCTCAACATCTAACAACAATACTGCCATAAAATCCACACTTATTCCCAACAGCAAAGAGTACAGGGTCTTTTTGACCTGTATCAATGGGAGCTTATGTGTGACCAGATGAAGAATTCTGATAAAACATCTCTTTTGAAATCTGAACACCGTGGATTTCAGGGTAGAACATTATAGAATGACTGTAAGAACTAAAGCCCTATTTATTTTATTATATAATTTGTGGATACTGGCAGAGTATGAAGGACTCGTTGTCAAGATAATGCTTACCAATTAGAAATTTAAATACCAAAATACAACCTCTAGAGGTCTAAATGCCTGACAACCTTGGGCCTATCTATACTTTTAGCGAAGGTTTCCCATCATGGAACTTTCAGAACTTAATGGAGTTTTGGTAATTCACGTGAAGATTTCGAGGAAGAAAAAAACAATTAGAGATGTAAATAAGCCACCAGTCTTAAGAACACTAGAAATACTTTAAAATTAGAAGAGAATGATATCCACATACCAGAAACCTCGTGATCTGCCTTTTTTTTTTTTTTTTTTTTAATTATCACTTGCCTTTAAGATTTTTATCTAGGGATATAATATTAAATTTAGAACTATTTTTCTATCTGAAGTATAAAAAAAAGAAATTTACTCTAAAACTGTTGATGTTCATGGGCCACTATGTAAAATCTAAAAGATTAGAAATGTTTATAACCAAAGAGAACAAACAGGTAGAGTATTAAGCACCTAGGCTTGAAAGGTAAACGTTCTTACCAAATACAAGATAACAGAAAATGAGTTTCTCTAAAATATACGAAAGACATCATTGAAAAATAAGGGTTAAAGAGAAATTAGTTCTCTGGTTCACATAACCAAGGTGCATGCAAGCCCCAAGCCCCCACCCCTCCTGTTTTGGCTCTGGGGAGCCCTTAGGATCAAACACTTCTTCTCCTGTGTTTTACTTCTCAAACAATCTTCCTACGTCAGAATTTCAGGAGTTTGCCTGTCTTGACTACTTTTTTCTCCTATGGGATTTAGAATTCTGCACTTTTTCCTTTACATTCAGCGTGGAGACCTACAACGTCATTGTCTCCATTGACTATAGTTGACTTGTCTTCCCCGCCCTCCCCACAACCTGCATCCCATTTTCTAAACAACAGAGGGAAAACTGTCCCCCGCAGAAATAATCTGTACGCTTTGGGTGAAGTGGGAGTAACGACCAGTCCCCTCAGGGAAGCAAGTGCAGACCACGGACCAGGACCTGCTGCACCCAGCTTGCTGCCCTTCTGTGCACCACCAAGACGCTGTTCAGACTCCGTCTTCCTACCTGTCTGTGGTCTTATATGATATGAAGATGATTCTTAAAACTGTGTTTCAGATCCTCAAAATATGGCTCAGGAAAGGCCCTGGTGGCATTTTACAAGATGGTAACTCACCAATCAGCTGCCTATCCTCCCCCACTGTCTATTTTCTCCACAAATGATAAGTGAACTTGGCAATCTTAGTTTAAACCTCTGTGTACAGTCCAGGGTGCAAGGTAGAGATCCAGTAAGTGCTTATTCTCCCTCTTCCAAATTCCTTATGTCTGCACCTAACCCACCTGTTAACATGGGTCTTTAGTGGGTAGCCATGAAGCTCTATGGAGTTGACTGAAAGTGGATATGGTGGATATTTAGATTCTCTCAGCCAAAATCACCACTTTGAATTTTGGTAAATATCATGTATGCGTTTTTTCAAATTTTTCATTTCTATGCTTATTGTCAAATTCTCACTCTCTATTTAGTTGTTCTTAAGGAAAAACAGCTACCTCTCTTTACAAAACTCTGCTTAATTCTAAATAGCTTTTCATTCCTAATCTTGAAACTCATAATCTAGCCAGAACTGGAAGGGATATAACCCTAAAATAGTCTGCACTTAAAACAGTTAAAAATGCACAATGGTTTGGAAATGTATGATTCCTGTAGCATTTATAACCTGAATACATTTCTAGCTTTCTGTAATTAAAGCAGCAATTAGCGTCTGGCCAAGAGGAAGAGGGAAACAAGGAGAGAAGTATCTTTCAGCATCATTGATTTGTTGTACACTTTACCCATTCTTTTAAAATATAAGTGAAATTTAATCTTCAAAATGAAAAAATAGACACATTTTTCTAATACCAAAATATAAGATTAAAATACTTAAAAATAAAATGTTAGTGCGAAATAGAGGTTTTTTTACATCAAAAAAAAGAAACAATTTAGACTTGCTTTTCTTGTAAAAATCCTCCTACCTCACTAATATTTACAACTTTCCAGAGTAGCTTTTATGAGACACTGCAAGAGACAGGGAGGATCCTTTCTGGAGATAGGAAGTCAGACTTGAATGTAGACATTGGACAGAGCCCTGCTCCACCACAGCCTGTCCACCAGCTCCAGAGACGAACTCTCTATTTCCAACCTTGAATTTTTTCATTATGGTTTCCTCTCATTGGGTGTTAAATTCTTTCCAAGAATATTCTACTCGTAAAAATGATTCTATTCTAGGTGCAAAACATTTCATTGAAGAAAACCACATTTTTTATATTCTTGTGTGAAATGCCCCCAGAAACCGTCCAGATATGGAGACATCAGGTTTTAAAAACATAAATCCTATGCCCTCCCAGCAGTACGAACATTTAACAGAGTGACGTTATCGCCTTCTACTTCTTTGTCGTGAGATGAAAGGCAAGGAGGCTGATGGTGATTAATAATCATTCCTGAGCTTCCAAAGAAATTTTAAGAAAAAATGACTAACTGCTTAAAAGAATGAATTCTTCAAGAACGCCCCTTCTGTTCCACTGATGTCTTTCGTCCCAGCTATCTCTTAAGAATCTCAAGCAGAGGGATGGGGGAGAGGGCTGCTTTTAAGCCACTGAAAAATGGGATCTGATGGAATCTTCCCGCAACTCCCGATGTTTTCCAATGTTACTTTCTTCTTGCTGGTTTCGCCTCTCAATGGTTATTCTGTATTTCTTCCTGGGTAAAGGGAAAGTAAATGTAGTAATAAAACCTCTCTGGCTACAAAATACTATGGTTTCTCTTACAAAGAATGCCCTCGAGGGACATCTGGGTTTGGTTTGATAAATGAGAAGTGACAGAATATGAAACCCTGGTCAGAGATTAAAGTAGAGTGCCCCAAGGCGTTATGTCTCTATTCAAGCACAAAAATTGGCAAGCTCTCCAAAATACCGTAGAACAAGCCTTCCCCTTCTTCCCTGGGTGCCTTGTGGGTGAAGTCTTGTCCATTCTGCCACAGAGGCACTGCCTGACTCCCAGGATGTGCTCAGATAACGTCAGATGAAGTGTACTGTGACCAAAGGAACAGGAGCACAATTGTTCCCACAAAGGGTCACACACACTGGGAGTTACAATTCCACGCAAAAGTAAAGAGATCTTGAGTCTGAGGCCTTAAAAATAAGCCACAAACCCAACCATCAGGGGTTAAAAGGAACGGACCACCTTGCAGAATGGGGCATTAGCACCTTGGACACATGAACAGGACGCAGTTTTACAGGGCTTGGGGCTTAGCCACAGGGCAAGCCAGGGTGTGAGTCCTCCAGGTACAGTGCCCAGACCAGCCTGAGCGCATGGGATGCTCAGAGCTCCTCCTCCTCTTGAAGAGGCACCTATTTCTGAATTGGAGAACGCTGGAGCCCCGGGGAAGTCCCGTGCACCCTCTGTCCAGATTCCCTCTCTATTTATAGGTTTGGTGGGTGGCAGGAATGCTTGTCAGAATATCTGTGATCAAAGGGTCACAGCAGTTCTCTGGTTCCCCAGGGTTGGGGGTCATTACAACAGAAATTCATGACCCCATTACCCACTCTGTTAACCCACTGACCATCAAACCTGAGGGTCACACCAAAAGAAGGGTTTGGATCTTTAAACCTCCAAGTTTCTTGGGTGAAAGAAAGATATGGACAAATCACAAGGAGCACTGTGCAAGGATAACTAGTACAGGCAGTAGCGGGAGTGAATTTTAACTTTATAAATGATCCCCACCTGAAAAAATAGAAGGCCATCAGCAAACCAGCTCCAAGTAGGGCCCCCACAACAATTCCCGTCACTGCTGACTCTTCTAGGCCACCTGCTTGAAAAAGAAACAGATAATCAGGGTCCATTTTGAGAAATGGGTAGAAATGAGCGTTTCATTCACTGGAAAGCATCTCTCAATCTCCCTCTCGAAGCAAAGTTTCCTTTCTTTTTAAGAAAAAAATTTCTTTATCTGTTTCCTCACTTAGTGTAAAGCTTAAGAAAAGGTTTTGGGAAAACACTAGATAAACATACGGCTGCAAGAGAGTGGGCAGAATGGAACAGAAACAGATTCGAGAAGGATCTCAGGAAAACTGGAAACCAAAGCCTTCAGGAAGAGCCATGGGCTTTGAAGCTGATAGTCAAGGACAACCAGCCGGACCCCAGCTTGGACCCAGCACTTCTGTTTTTCACAGAGGGATGGTGACACTTCAAGGTGCTAGAAGATTTGGTGAAAAAGCCATTGGGTCAGCATTCTGTTTTTAGATATGCTCTCACAAAGGCCAAGGCTCCACGTTGAAATGTCCTACATAACTCTGTGAACATGTGAATGATAATTTGAAATGATCATGTTTGGTAGTGTCCCAGTTATCTGAAAATGATAAATAATTAGCTCATATATAAAGAGTTTAATGTAAGGCCTTAGGTGTGTTATCTCAGTCCTCACACAGAGGATTTAAGAGATGGGCACATTTCTTTGATTTACGTATGGGGAAACTGAGGCTTTAAAAGAGTTAAAGGAATACTCCTAAGTCACAAAGCCAGCGCATGATAAAGGTAAGCATTCAGAGTCAGGTCTACTAACGCCAGAAACTATGTTCTTAGTACAGTTCTTCCTCAATTCCTTCCCATAATTACTGCCTTGATACACATACTTCATAATTTGAAAAAATGGTCGCAAAATATAAAGAGCATAGGTATATTCACCTAAAATGAGAAACTTTCCTGAAAGATGGATCCTCATCTGATTCGGCATCTCCAGCTTATAAAGGGTCTAAAACAATGGTTTTTAACTCTTTTCCTTCCTATGTGACTTATAAGAATGTTCACTTGTATCTCTGTTTATGTACAGAGACTTTTCATGAATACCATTTCATGCCAATTTGCCAATTTGTGAAATTTTCAGGTGTTTTAAAAGCATTATCTGTTTGATTTTGAGGATTTGACAGATTAATTACGAACCAAAAATCAGAAGTTTAGTAATTGATATTTTGATTTTTAAAGTGGAAACTTCAAATAACTTAGAGGTTATAGTAAGGGGTGTAAAACCTGGGAGAAGGCTTCTACCATTTTGGAAGAGACAGATGGAAGGGAAAAAAGACCTAGAAGCCTCTGATAAAGGTGGGCACCAGTTCGTGAACTGTTCCCACATGTCTTATCACCTCAGAAAAAGAAATGGAAGCTTTCAGACTGGGAGCTCCCAGAGAAGGTCTGCACGTGAGACCGGCACAATCCTAGACTCGAAAGCAGGAAAGACACAGCAAATTAAGTCTCTGAACTTACACGATTTGCAAGGAGAGCCGTTGCTATGCTCCAGAGTTCTGGTTTCGTCTATTCGAAGTTTCAAAGGGCCCCAAGGATATTTAACATTAGGACGCATTTCAAAACGACCTTCTTTTCCAAAGTAATCACCAATAACCTACAAAAAAGGCAAAAAAAAAAAAAAATATTTTTAACAAAAGGAAAGGCCAAAGGTACCTGTTTCCCAAAGAGTCACTAAGCTCTTGTAGGGCTTACACTGCCAGTCCCCAAGATGCACAGGCTGAATTAAACAGGCTGCCTCCAGGTACCCAGGAGGCCAGACAGCCCCCATCCGGTCCCCTCTTCAGGGAGTGACAGCAGGAGCTAGCCCTGGTATTCCGCAGTCACTACTACTGAATGGAAAGGGAAGAGTTCTCCCCGTCCCCCACAGAACCTGATCTTGGAATCCATGGCTTTTTCCTTGCTCTCTGAGCGGGCATTACTGCACCCATCAGCCACAGAGCAGTCACGCAGTCAGCCAGTCCTGAAACCCAAGTAAGTCGCAGCTCACAGGATGAGTGAGGGAAAGCCAGGGGCCACTGAACACCCAAGCTAAGCACATGACAGGTGCACTTTCCACACCCCTCAGTTAGTTTTGTATAGAATTAAAGCATTAAATAGTATCTTTGAAGAACTTCCTGTTTTATCTCACTTGCTTGATAGGATAGTCTTTCAGGGGTCACACTCTCCTCTCAGTAAATTCACCCCTCTTCTATCCCCGTTACCAGGTTGCACTCTTTCAATTGCCTCCTGAGGCCCCTGAAAAACTGTTACTCTTTCCTGGTTCAGCTTCAGGGTCACTCCTCAGTTTCTGGTTAAGACGAGAGACCTGCTACCTGAGCCAGGATCTGCGAGTGCCCTTCCACAGAGTTCTCAGAATTCGTCTTTCTTTTGTCTGGGCACATGACTTCCAGGCGGCATCTCCTCCCCGCTCCCTCTCTCTAGCTCTCTCCTGACTGGGGCCCAGCAGGCTCTCACACCTATGTGGGGTCATAGTAAAGAGAGTTCTAGATCCTTACAAAAAGAGAAATCACTGATGTGTTACCTACCAAGTTCCTTCTACACTTCCACATTTGCAGCCTCACAAGGGCCATTATGGGATATTTTACGTCCCATCTTTTCCTGAGGAGGACACTGAACTACAGATGAGCCCCAAACCACCGAAAACGTAAAAAGATAATTCTGTAAATAGTGAAGTGACTCCTGCTGCCTTGTGCCTCCTGCACAAAGGCCAGGCACACGTGTACAGGAGGAAGAGCGACAGGTTCACATGCCAAGACCATGAAGGGCAACAAGAACAATGACCCTGACAAAAGCCATCAAAGAGACACAGAGGAAATAGCATTAGTCGCTGGAGCATCTCAAGGTTGTATGATTCTCATACACATATCTACCACCAAGTGTGTATAGTATTTTTCTAGGTTTCATTTTATTGGGGCCTCACAACAGTCTTGTGAGATCAGCAAGAAGATATGATTTTTATGTTACAGCTAAAGAAACTGAGGTAGAGAACGCACACCCCCAGTGAGCATCAGAGACTCATCTTTGGGCCCTCTTTTCGCTTCAGATGCTATCCCAAAACTAGACCATCTTTTGAAATATCAACACGTGCAGAGTTTATACCAACCACCCTCCCACAGGGGGAAAAAAAAATTCCAAAGTCTAAGGGACAAATACAGTTTCACTTTACCTCTTTCATCCAGTGTCCCTGTTGCACAGGACTACATGTGATTCTTGATCTCTTCCAAGTTGAATTTCTCCAGAGAGAATAAACATGGAACCATTTCCTGGCATCCTCCCTGACACCCTCAACCAACAGTGAGCTCTACCTACTTGGAAACTCCCAAGTTTTCAACTCATTTTTATCTGAAGGCTACTCTGGGGACAGCTCTTTGGACACCAGGACAATCCGCTCTCAGAGTCCCCACTTGCAGAAGGAGCTATGGATGCAGAAGTCTTGTTTGCTCACCTCCTGGGTCCCTGCTTCAATGTCCGTCATGGCGATCACAGAGAAGTCCCCGTAGCGGTCGCCATTGGCATCTATGGAGACCTGCCCGGCAATACCTACAGGACAAGAGGTGAGGAACTCCAAGTTGGTTACTTAAAATACCTCTGTCTGACAAGAAAAACCAGAAAATGAATTGAGAGGATTTCTTTAAAAAAATTCATGCCACAGGGAATCTCATCAGACTTCGGCATTTTTGTTGGCATTTGGAAAGACATTGCAATTTCATCTGTGTCTGCATTCCTAAATTCTTAACATTTCTCCATTTAAAAATGAAAAGAAAGAGAAATAAATGATCTTCTTGGGAGAATATGGCTAAAAAAAAAAAAAAAAAAAAAAAAAGATTAAGGCTAATCCTGAAAGCAGCATGCTTATTCCAGAATTTTGTAACAGTTTTTCTAAAAAAATGGCCGAGTGGGCAGTGGAGGTGGGGTATGTTCACAGCCTTGTCAAAGGTTCCATTATCACTGGACAAATGGTCCCAAAGAAAAATCAGTCCAGGCCTAGGACTCAGTGAGCATGCTTGACACAGGCTTCTTTCCTATACGGGAAAGCAGAGGGGCCCCTTCATGGGTCATCAGAACCAATAGCTGAAGTGCTTTTCTTTTTTATCCTGTATGCACATGTCTGGAGATGACTAGGTGCTGAATTAGTGTGGCAGCTGAGGCTAACTTGAACCAGACACACTCTCTGCTCAAAAGAGGGACAGGCTGAACGGGGATTTAGCTCGCTCTCCTGGGAGCCTGACTGCCCTGAATTCCAGCTTTAATATTTACTACCTTTGTGACCTTGAGCATGGTACTTATCCCTCTGAGCCTCAGTCCTCACAACTGTAAAACAGGCATCACAATACCTCCCTCCCAAGGGGCTGGAGAGAAGATCACATGAGATAAAACAGGTATAGCACTTCTGACACATATTTAAGAGAAGTTAGTTGTCTCCTTCTGTTGTTATATCTATCGCTATTATTAATACCACAGATTGAGATTCTTTATCCAAAATGTTTCGGACTAGAAATGTTTTGGGTTTTGGGGTTTTGCATATTTTGCAATACTTGCATATAAAATGTGAGCTATCTTTGTGGATGGGACCCGCATCTAAACAGAAATTTCATTTATGTTTCATAGACACCTGATGCACATATCCCAAAGGTTAATTTTACATAATATTTTAAATAACTTTGTGCATGAAAAACAACTTTCATGGTGAGGAACTTTCCACCTGTGGTGTCATTTCAGCACTCAAAAAGTTTCAGATTTTGGAGCACTCTGAATTTCAGATATTTTAAAGATGCTTATTGTGCATTTATCTTATAATTACTCTTATTGATACTGTTCTTGAGGTCTGTAGAAAACACTTAACCGTGCCCAAACACTTAGAGGAGGAACTAGCACATGGATTTGGAGAATGAGAGGAGATTCAGCAAAGTGTAGGGATTTTATAGGTACGTGGGAGGAAGTCTGTCACTCGGACAAGCAGCAACTGAGAAGTGTGAGTATACAGGCAGAAAGATTGGCCTGTTTGTATTTACAAAGGCACAGAGGCCAAAAAGAACCAGAGGAAATATGAGGTTTCCAAGAAGCAGGCCCATGTGCACGAAGGAGCACAGTAAGACGCAAGACTGGAACAGGTGGCCAGAGCGAGGAGAAACTGGCATACACACTTGCTTTGGCCAGCAATGGCAGCCGGGAGCAACTAATCAATAAAAGCAGCCGCATACCATGGGCTGATTTAAATACATCTTACATTCTCGTTTTTATTCATTAAACTGGAGAATACATACATCAGCCACATTCTAAACTATCTGTTCTCTTTGTGGAGGAGTTCTGCATAATTCTTAATTGGCATTTCTATTGATCTGGGACTCTCCGGAAGTACTGACTGCTCCAGTAAAATGGTTGTCTGGGGAAAAGCATCCCAAGGGAAAGTTCCATCCTCTGGTGTGGTTTGGAGAGGGCAAGTATTTGGGTTTACTGTCCTTTGGGCTGTGGTTTGAAGGTCCACTGATTTTCCAGACTTTGGTCTACTTTGCTGGAAACAGAATGGAGTTACCATTCATCCTGATTTTTTGTCTTCTTAATATAGACTGGTTACGAAGAATATACCTATCTTCAACTTGTGTATCCTTGGCAGGCTGTAAAGCATTTAAGCAATAAATATGTTTAAAAACATATTTATATATATACACATACATAAATATATATAATAAATAATAATATATATAATATATTTATAAGTATATATATTTACACATTTTTTTTCCAGTCATATTGGCTATCCAAAACCATTTATCATACTGTGCAGAGGTGTTTGAGATGGTGTGTCCTGCTAAGTGTTTTTCAGAGTATTTTATAAGACAAGGTGGCCCTAGTAATCCAAGACCTCATTACACCTTTAAGTTACAACAATTTTGCCAAGAAAGGGGCTGAGAACCCTCAGGGTGGCCAATTAGCAAAGTGAGATCTCACCTGTGAGTATCGAACATAAGGCGAGATTGTCAGGCTGACAGCAGAGAATTTCCACCCTCATTTTTATTTGCCTGTAGTGGATGGAGCTCAAGGTCTGAGCCACAGTCCTATTTACCTTGTCACTCTGACCTCTCACACAGAGGAAACTCAGCTTCTTCCCAAGCCATTTATTGAAAGTCTTGAGAGTTGATCACAGGTTTCAAGGCAATAAAATCCAAATTTGTCAAATAACATCCAGAGTATTTTTACCTTGACAACTTAATGATCACTTACGGGGACCACTAAATTTAAAATTGTTTTTAATTTTAGGAAGGTTAAGGTTTTTCTTCATACTGATATCTTAAGAGTTCTTTTGGAGCCTACCCTCAAATGGATCATCATTTGGCAAATAAAATGGGCTCTGCAAACCATTCAAACCCAAAACTTATCCTGGCTTCAATTAGCTTTACATTTGGACATATGAATGATAATTTTAGACCAAACTATACAATTGATTGTTTCAGGACACATTTCATATGGGCTGTGCAGACTTCACCCTGGAATGGAAATATCAAGATGGCCCATGGGAAAATCCAGTCCCTGCCTGGGCTCTAAATAAAACTATATTCGAACCATTGTGGGCACCTGCCCTTCCCTTAACGACCTCCCTCACTGGTGCCCTCCAGCATCCCCCAACTCTGGCTCCTGTCCCTCTGTCAAAAGACCAAGAACAAATGACCACACCAAGTAGTGAGTAATAGCTACGAATGGGATGTGGCCGACCAAGGTTGTGTCCCCACACACCAGTTTCTCAGCGTATTGTGCACAGCTTCTGGGAAATTCGACCTTGTCCTAATATGCCCCTTGAATTACCCTGTTTCATCCCAGCTCCTCAGCTGAGGCAGTGAGAGGTAAAAGCATTCTGGAAACTTCCTCACCCACATCCAACTATCAGCCTAGAGTTAGGGAGATGTCACTCTGGTTTCAAGTAAGACACAGCATCCACTGAAACCACCATGGAGAAATGAAATCCACCATGGCTGCTACCCAGACAACACTAACTGGAGCTTGACCCCTTGCTTTTGTCCTGACTTTTGTATTGACTGAGAACAAGGTGAGACAGTAGAATAAATAGGAGGCCCTCATTAAAAAAAAAATAAAAAGTCCCAAAACCTGGGCGTGGCAGTACTTGTTCTTGATGAAATTTTTCATTAGTGTGATTACAAAGACATACATTTGCATACCCCAATCCATAAAAGAGTCAAAGGAAGAGTTAGCATGACATAGAACTGAAAGGGCCCTTGTCAGTCGTCAGCTAGTCCAACCTCGTGACCAAGCAGGTGAAGAAAGAGAAGTGCAGAGGACCAAGGTTATTAGTCAGTGGCTGGGATGAGGGTCCCTGAACCCTGGTCCTGCCATCTGCACTTACATTGATGGTTCTCAGAAGATGCCCCTCAACATACCACAGCTTATTTTCCACAGAGTGGACATAAGACAGACCTTATCACCCAAAACCCAGGGGTGGCTTTCCATGTCACCCAAATGGAGCCCAATTACTCAGTAAGGCATCTGGGTCCACAAGCTCTCCAGTTTTGACTCCCATCACACTGCCCCCATGGGGAGTCAGTCATACAGACCTCCCTGCCCCTCAAGGGACACTGCACTTTGCAACCAGAGGCACTGAGGCTCTCTGCAATTGCTGCTACTTCTAAACAGCTACATAACTTCTCCCCCTTCTCCAGTCTCTATCAACTGCCACTCTCAGGGAGACCTTCCCTGGTGACTGAACCAGCAGCTTCTAACTCCCTGTCCTGTTTCACTTTATAACCTCTGAACCCCTGAAATAGAATGCCTTTTTTTTTTTTTTTTTTTGTTAACTGTCTGTTCCTTCCACTTGGTGTAAGCTCAACTGATGACAGGGAACATTTTCAGTTCACTGGCAAATTCTCAGTACCTTGAACAGTGCCTGGTACATAGTAGGTACTCAAAATGAATATTTGTTGAATGAGTTAATGAATGAATATTCCCATATCAGATTCTTTTGTTAGTTTTGAGATTAGAGGGAAACCGTACTCTTCTGTACATTGTTGGCAGAAATATAGATTAGAACATCTTTCTGAAAGACAATTTGGCAATATCTAATGCAATTTATAAAGCACCAATGTACTTTGAGACCCAGAAATCTCACAACTAAGCAAGTTCCCTATTGGAAATAGTCATAAAAATTCACCAAAATGTGCAAGAAGTCTGGGACAGCAAACTATACAATAGAAAAATTGTAAACACCTAAAGGTTGGTTAAAGAAATTCTTGCATAGCCATAAGGTAGAATATAAACTGTCATTACATGCTGGATCTATAAGTTGCTTATACAGAAAATTCTTCTATCTGACATATAAGTAGAAAAAATGTCAGATGAAAAATGATATTCATAGTACGATCCTTCTTGTGTAAAAGCTTCAGATAAGATACAAAAATGCACACATGCTGGCAGAAGGCATAAAATACTTTTAGACAGGAGCATATAGGAAAACGTTGATACTGCTCACACTGGGGAAATAGCACTAGCGTGGAAAGGAAAGCGTTCACTTTTCATTTTGTACATTTTTACACTGCTTAAATTTGTTAGCCAAGGAATAGTCTTATGCTTATAAAATTTGTAAATGTCAACAGAGGTTGCTTGAGTGTTGAGATTACAGGCCTTCCATTGCTGTTGTCATCCTTATACTTCTCTGTTTTTAAGAAAGCAACACCACAGCAACTCAGGAGGCTGAGGAAGAAGGATTGCAAGTTCAAGGCCAGCCCCAGCAACTTAGCAAGAACCTGTCTCAAAATAAAAAGATAAAATGGGGATACCACTCAGTAGTAAGTGCTCCTGGGTTCAATCCCCAGTACAGAGACAGAGCGAGAGAGAGGAATATTAGCCATTTTAAAAGAAAAAAAAAAAAAAAAAAAGCAGAGGGCCCAGGTAGACCTGCACACCATCTTCAATCACCAGGCTGAACCATGGCAGCAGTGTCTTCTGAGCTCACAAACACCAACAGTCTGAACAAGGGATGTCTATCTGGGATTCACACTTAAACTGATCACAGGGCTCTTCACAAACCAACTGTTCTGCTTGGAATGAAGTCTGTGTTCAATAAAAATTGAAAAAGCATAAAAATTATTACCTAAATAATCAGAAAAGAGCAAGACATTTCCTATTTTAGTGGGGCCTTCGTGAAGCAGGTCCTCATGCCTAATTTCATTTAATTTTTCACAGGCCTATGAGTTGGATTGATCTTGATTTTTACCCACACTTTAAAGCTAGGAAAAACAAGATGCTGGAAAGTTCCCACAGTGGCAACAGAAAGAAACAGACCCACCAGAGCAGCTGCCCAGTGTGTCGCAATGCTGTCGCCACACAGATCAAATCCCTACCTTCAAAGGTTCTGTTCCAGGTCTGCTGGATAATCTTCCCTCCATCCTTCTTGCTGTAACCAGCTCTGAGTACTTCATGTAAAGCCAGGACGTAGAGGAGAATGGCATCGTGGAATCCTTCGACGAACATGTTAACCTGTAAAGGAATCCCTGTTGGGTGAGCCCAAGCACCAACTGACTCACACTGACCATATAATATAAGCAATCACAATGGCTAACAAGTCGTCGGGGGTCTGTGAGCAATGGTAGGGGCGGACAGAGGGGAATTAATAAGAGTTGTGCCATAGTTTTCCTGGCACTGGCTTAGTGAGGAAAACTCTTCCCCAGTGTGGGTGTTCAGAGAGCAGATGACGTTCCAGAAGCCAGGAAAACCATACCCGTTGGCCAGGTGAAGTATTCCAGGCAGTTCGGTCTTTGCCAGTAGTTGCCTCTCACAGGTGTTCTCCTTCCACATGTCTAATCTCTACTTCAAGCCAATGTGAGTCCACCCCCCACCCGCCAAGATCTTCTTCATTTCAACAGCCTCCATGATGTCTCCAGGCTCTGAATGTGGAATACGCTACAAGACCAGCAGAGACCCCGGCATCCAGACTCAACTATTACCCAGTGCCCACTAACAAGCTAGTGCTAAAGATGCAGAGAAGAATGTACACTCTGATTTCTGCCTGCCTGAGGGGCTAGGGTTGGCGTCCCACCACTATTAGCCATGACAGCTCAGTTCTCTTTCCACCCCTGCCAAGTTCCCAGGAAAGAAATGGATCACAAGCTTGGGCTGTTGGTGCTTCCTAGTAGAGTTGTCTCAAGTTAAGGTAGCCCTGCCCTCCAGAAACTTACAGTTTCATAAGAGGAAACACTGGCTATGTGAACTTGGGGCTGTCAACTTAATCATGCTGAGCTTTGTTTCTTTCTTCTATATATTGACCTTGAGACTAGCACCTGCTTCAAGAGGTGGCTGCAAGAATCACTTGGCATAAGCAGCCTAAAATGCTTAATGTCATGATGCAGGCACACATCAAGCAGTCACTGAATATGACAGTACTACTGTGACTATTTTCTGGACTCTGAAGTGTTCTCAGTGCTGTGTTAGAGGTCTGTTCAGGGTACAGTATGATTGCAAGAGAAAGAGAAGTCAATATTATGGATCGGGGAAACCAAGTAAGAGAGGCCTCACGGGTGGCAAAAGTTGAACTTTTTGAAAGTGAAAAGGTATTCTGCAGAGTAGGAGGTTGAGGGAAGTATGGCAGACAGAGTGATGTGGGCAAGGCCCACATATCTTGACCCCCTGGTGTACTGAGTACTGAAAGTGTTCTGCTAGGCTGGGCATGGGAGGAGCAGGGCCCCACTGAGACAGGGACACAGGCAGACAGAAGGCGACTCAGATCTCTGAGACTCAGGAGGCCATGCTAAGGAACTTGGGCTGTCTTCAGCAGGCCTGTGGTCACCGTCGTCTATTTTATTCCCTCCTTAGCTAGATTCAAAGCACCTTTTGACAAGTCCCAATACCACATTTAAACCCATTATAACACTCACTGGACATGAAATGAGCAAATGCGACCTTGAAACAGTGGGTGTAAACACTAATTCACAAACTGTACAGAAAGCTCAAAAACCCAAGCCTTCTTATGTTGGGAGGAAGTGCCATGATGGAATGCCAAGGCAGCAGGATGCACGGGGCGACCCTCGGGGGGCTACAAGGAAGCTCTTGTGTGAGGCACTACTTGCCCCAGCGGAAGAGAAGCCCAGCTGGCCCTGTGTGTCCTCAGATCAAGCACGCACTCTTTACAGAAGGGTCCTAGGCTTAATGCCCTGATCCTCCAGGCCTCGCCCCCTCCCTAAGGACGCTGAGTCCTGTTTCAGATCTGCCAAGTCCCGGGGATGAAAAGTAGCTTAAAATAACGGTTCAGGAGCCCGGGTCCCCTTTGCAGCCTTATCACTGCCTCACTGTGTTTTGGCACCATTCCCAGCCTCAGATTCTTCATCTAGAATACGAGGGAAATAACAGTACTTACAGCACATGGGTGACTATTAGGGTGAAAAGAATTAGCAAATGTAAGACTTCGAATAGCACCTGACAGAATCAGCACCTGCCATTGGCTTTTGTTGTTGTGGCTGCCTAGAGATGGAGAATCACAAATGGAGGGATCCTGCTTAGCTTCTAGGTCCCAAGAGCAGCATTCAAGAAGCAAGTGCTGACTTACCACCATGACTATCTCATTGACCCATTTTATACTAAATAGAAATTATAGCTCCTCATTCATTTCCTGGTGCCCCAGGCAGATCCCACATGGCCATGACCTTGATTCTGCCCAGTACAATGGGTCCAGCCCAAGTTGGTCAATCCCACTGACCCTCAGGGAGAGATAGAAGGTGAGAAAGAGTGCTGGTTCACAGCAGGGCTGAGCTGGCCTGCGGGGTCCACAGTCCAGGCCCAGCCCTGACATGACTTACACCTTCCAATCTTTAGCTTCCTCATCCCTAAGTAGGGGATAGAACCCACTCACCTCACAGAGCTTTTCTGGGGATTCAATGAACTAGGGCCCATAACCTGAAACAGTTCCTGGGACAGTGAAAGCACTGGTAGGTGCTGGCACTTCCTCCTAGATGTCAAGCTTATGTCTCAGAGCCATTATTTTCTCAGACAAAAAAGGATACAGATATAACATCCACTAGCCAAAGATAAATTTCTGCTGCTTTGGCTGTGCTAATTCAATTTCCCGAAGGAATATGAAATTTTCACTGGAGCCATGAAGTCATCAGGGCTTAAGAAAGCACGCATGCAGATGAATTTTAACAAATATACTTTAGCTGTGTCATTTAATTCCAAAGCCACACTTCTTTTTCAGAAGGTCTACCTTCTCTTTGATATTGGTACAGAAACCACCTTGCTACAGAGGAAGTCATGGAATCACAGAAATGCAGGAAAGCCCTGGTTTAATCCCCTCCTTACTTTGAAGACCAAAAGAGCACTGGTCTCCTCAGTCTTCCTGCGTTCTGTGTGTGAGGTTGTGCTCTGTAAACTCCTGGATCCTGGGGTACCCAGAACATCCCTGCTTAAATCGGGAAGGACAAGTGGCCTCACCTGTCCACTTCTCTTCCTCCTCCTCCTGTCTCCCAAAATCCTTACCCATGGCTCCCACACTGATGGCGGCCACCTGAAGCTCTGTGCGTGTGCCCCAGCACCACCCTGTCTGGCCTTTCTTTCTCTTCCTTCTTGACATGCCCTGTACAATCCAGGATGGGAAAAACAATTATCCGCCTGAGAAGGATAAAAACTTGGATTATTTGTCCTAACAGGTTCCGTGAAAGAAGAGGACAGGTAAGTTCTGAACACATGCCCAGGTCTGAAAACTCCTATCGTGATTTACAAGTGCCTCGCGACATTTACCTTCTTTCCTCTCAAAGTGGCTGAGTGTCTCCCTCTCCTGCCAAAATTAGCAGGTGAGCTGCTGACCCGCCCAGGTTTGCTGGCACCCTAGCCTGCTGCGGAGGAGGTTTCATAACACCTACCTCATAAGACCTCAAGCCAGAAGCAAAACCCTAGGGACCGTCTTTTCTCCAGGAGAACATTCTCACATCCACACGTGCTTCTCAGTGGGAGGAAAGCCCGTTAGCACATTACAGACACTGAAAATTGGAAGTGCAAATTAAGGGGGGAAAACTGAGGAAGAAAAAAAAAAAAAAACCCCAGAGTATTAAGTTGTCTTAAGAACGCCTTCCACTGGACCGCCAGGCTGAAAGGAACCAGGTCATTTGGTCTGTCTCCCTGCCACTAGACCCAACATTACTTGAACCTCAAAGTTCTGAAGAACACAGATCATGCCATTATTTCCAATCATAGAACATGGGATTCCCTCACCTGAGCAATTTGTTTTAACAGTTAGCACCCTTTCTAGCCAGAAAGTTTTCCCTTACCATCACTAGTCATAAATCTTAGTCAAATTCCTAAAGGCAGCCATTGCCCTGCTAGACACTGAACAGCTGGATAAGAGAACAGTGCAGTTTGCAGAGCACAGCTGCTCCATACAAACACAGAGATGGAAGAGAAGTGCACCACCGTGAGGACCTTCATCCCTGACAGTGCCCGCCAGCCACCTCTCCTTCTCAGTGCTTTTAAGAATTCCCTATCACAGAGTTGGTTTGTTTTTTTGTTTGTTTGCTTGTTTATTTTAACTGAGCATAAAGAGTTGGCCTTCACAACTTGGCTCCTATCAGTGACTCTGGACAGCACCTTCATTTCTCTGGAGGGGTGGCAAATTCATGTTTAGATGGATTTCTCAATGCTTATTTTCCAAACAAACAAGCAAAGGCTGCTGCATGCCTCGGATGTTGTGTAAAAAGGGAGTGACCTGCCACCTGGGGACACCTGCAAATCTGAGGAAGCCTGTGACTCTCAGATAGAGGCTCCTGGAAGAACACTACCAGAGTTCAAGGGAAGGCAAGGCAGTTCCGGGGTGCTGAGGCAGTTCCAGGGTGCTGATTGTGGTGTGCCCGTGAACTCACGCATGCCACTCGGTGGTTCTACCTTCCTTGCCACAAACCAGGGGTTCCCAATGCAAAACAGGGAAGCTGCGGGTGTTGGGCAGAATTTCTCAGGAGTCCTTTGAAAAAGACATGCCTTTTAACCTCCCATCCAGCTGAAGGACAGAGGGCAGAAAGCAAAATTTTGATGGATAGCAAGTAAAAGATGAGTCGAATCCATGACCTGACCTTCCCCCTTGACAGCTAAGGATAACAGCATTACATTGTCCAATTAACAAGACGACCCTGAATATGAATGGTGTCCAGCTCTCCTGCACCAATGGAGATGGAAGACAGCAGAAGTGGCCTAGGAATGCTGTATGGGTAGCTGAAAGGTCAAAGAGTATTCTACATCTGATGGACATTTTACATGCAACTTCTTTTCTTCAAAAATAAAGTATCTGTTTTCATTCAATTTCCTATTAAATCACAAAATCAAAAGTTTACAATTTAGGGTAACAGCAGCAAACTGTCATGTATCAAGTGATATCCCCAACTCCTTAACACCAAACAGAGGGGGCCTCACTCTTACTGATAGACATCCCAACATCTGCTTTTCTGTACTGGACTTATCTTCATGGAATCCACACTTGGTCACCTGCTGACTTTTTTAGCTTTGCAGGAAGTTCGGCTAAACATCTGCTCCTTTATCTTGGTTGAACTTTGAGGGCATGCAAAGGGCAGTTAGGTAGCATACCAGGGAGAGAGCTGAGATCCCCACCTGTAGTTCTGCGCTTGGCTGAAGCTCACTGTCATGTCTGACAGATTTCTTTCTTCCCAAGTTGAAGTTATGACTTACTTGGGGTGGGAGTTTACTCTAAGTTTCCCAAACATCTGTCTCTATCCTGGGATCAGCTGCATCCATGTAGCAATGCCCTGGACTAGCAAATTAACAGATCTTATAGCCTAGAGGGAGCTGCCTGCAGACAGATTTTTCTTCTCTCTTATCACCTAGAAAAAAAAAAAAAATAGCTTATTAAAGAAAATCTGTCTTTGGGAGATCATTAAGTTATGACTCCCCTTTCATCTCCCATAGTGACTGGGATGGCAGTGGAGGCTGAGCACAGGAGTCACAGAATTGGCATGTGGAATCCAGACACAAGCAAAGCTCAGCTAGAAAAGCCCCCCACGGTCTGGGGTGGTAACAGCTTCCTAGTTTTGCAAGCCTTGGAGTTCTTTGCCATCCTTTATGGGTTTTCTTTAATCCCACACATATCTCTGCTAATAGTACCTTTAATAGGTCATCTTTCATTTTCTGTAAGACTGGCTTCTATTTGTGCCCAGGACCTCACACAACCTTCTATGAGCCACTTAAACGTGTTTCTTTTGAAGACTCCGAACCACCCAGGTTCTTCCTTGTTTCTGCAAATTCCCTTGGTGCACACTTGTGTCATCGCACTCATTGATTTTGCACTCTTTACCCCCTGAGGATTGAACTCAAGACCTGATGCTTCCTAGGCCAGGCCTCTATCTCTGTGTTACATCTCCCAAACCTTTTTTATTATTACTGGTTTTTTATTTTGAGTCAGGTTCTCACTAAGTTACCCAAGCTAGCCTTAAATTTGTGACCTTCCTGTCTCAGCCTCCTGAGTAGCTGGGATTACTAGCCAATTTAATGCTTTTGCATGCCTGGGCACCCTGACACTGTATAAGCTCCCTGATGACAAACAATACCATAGGTATATTTGACCCAGTCCCACAAACCTAACACAGAAACTGCACTTGAGGTGACTCCATTGTCACCTGTCACTTCCTGCTACTCTGACTGTGCTTGCCTCTAGCATACCATCTTCTCTCTCATTTGCTAATATTAATGGTCTGTAAAGAAATTGCAAGGCTTGTTACAGTCATACTTAAAATAAGAGTAGGGCTGATGGTTTAGCTCAGTGGCAGAGCACTTGTCTAGGGTGAAGCACTGGGCTCAATCCCCAGCACCACAAAAAAAAAAAAAAAAAAAAAAGTTAAAAAGCAAAAATAAGGATAAACCAGGTGCTGTGGCATGTACCTGTAGCCTCAACTTCTCAGAAGGCTGAGACAGAAGGAGTACTTGAGTCCAGGAGTTCAAGGCTGGCCTGGGCAACATAGCAAGAAACTGTATTAAATCAAAACAAAGCAAAAAGTGTAAATCAGTTCCAAATGAGGATTTAAGAGACTCTCCCATGATAAAATTAATAAATCACATTTTTAAATTTTTATTTGTTCTTTTTAGTTTTGCATAATAGTACAATGTATTTCAACACATCATACATACATAGAGTATAACTTCCTATTTAATCTAGCTGCTCAAAGGTCTTCTTTGCTCTTTACCAGGTCAGACTGCCATAAAATTGGTTCAGGAATTACTGCCCAGAGGAAGATTTCCAGGCCAATATGGAGAAGCACATCCTGAAACTAACAATCTGTGGATGAGAAAGCTCCTTTCGACTTCAGAAATCTTTTCCATCAAGTTTGCTATCAAGTTCAACTATCATCTCCCTCATAAGAAACTTAATTTCCTACATTTTGGACACTATTTATGAATGAAGTACAGGAATTACTGTCAACTTTGGGGTGTGATAATAGTGTTTTTAAAGAGAGCTTTTGTAGTAGCAAAATAGTCTGTACCCATTTAACTCTACAAAATAACAATTACACGCTTGGGACAAATCTTTTTAAAAAGCTACTTGAAAGTTCTAGAAAGGGACCAAAAGCAGATGTAGCTGCAGAAGATGTGGCCCCTGAAAGACAGAACCACGCTGCATGGAACCAAATTCACATGAATTTTCTCCCTGGTCCAAGAAGCAAGGAGCAGGTGGGACTCAAGCAGAACGTGACAGGATCTGTGGCTTCTGAGTTTAGGATGTAATTGAGAGCCAACACTGAGGACATAAGTTGAGGGAATAAATCCTAGGAAAAAGAAAGCACCCAAAAAAGGAAACACCCATATTTATCTATAAAGTTTGACTGTCTGTGGTTGATCCCTAACCTGCACCAGGCATGGAGGAAACAACAGTAAGTTCAATGAAAGGTTGGAAGAGCAATGGAATGTCTGCACTGTGGTTTTCTGCAATCAAGATAGAGATGCTTGGGAACCGTGGGCACCCTAGGAGTAAAGGCTATATCTGAAAACTAAGATCCTAAGAATAAAAGTAAAACCAAAACATTGACCCCTTAAAAAGTAGCCAAACCAAGTCTCCAGGCATTCGAAGAAGCAATTTAAGTGCCTGCTGGAATAAAAATTAACTCTCAGAAAAACATAACTGA
The DNA here is from genome assembly GCF_902686455.1 of Sciurus vulgaris. NCBI lineage: Eukaryota > Metazoa > Chordata > Mammalia > Rodentia > Sciuridae > Sciurus > Sciurus vulgaris. The sequence goes on from NC_136466.1 coordinate 144,116,897, forward strand.
ATACACTCTCTATAACATATAATCATAACATTCAGTATAAAATTTTAAACTACTAGACATGCAGGGCACGGAGGTGGCCTGTAGTCAAGGAAAGAATGCCTAGAAAGTGACCCTGAGATGATCCCAAGGCTGGAACTATCAGATAAGTTCTTTAAAGCTGCTATTATCAATATGCTTAAAAACTTAAAGAAAAAGATAGCCAAAAAGAATGACCAGATGGGGGATTTCAGCAGGGAAATGGAAGCTGTAAAAAAGAACAAATGAAAATTCCAGAATTGAAAAATACAATATTGAAAAATAAAAGAATCACTAAGTGGGCTTAAAAACCTATCCAGACTGGTGAAAGCAAAAGAGCCTGTGTAGATGTATCAGTAGTAAATACTCCAATCTAACAAACAAATAATACAATGCCAGTATACAAAAAAAAAAAAAATACAAGTTAAATTTCTGCATACTAGCAATGAAGAATGAAAGGGGATTATTTTATTCTGTTTGCAACATCAAAAGATAAAGTTATTAGCAAAAAAAAAATTGATCAAAAGGTACAGGACTTCCACAGAGAAAACTGCAAGCATTGCTAATAGAAATTAAAGAAGGCCCAAATAAATGGAGAAGTACTTATGTTCAAGGATTAGAAGAATCGGTATATTTAAGATGTCAATTTTCTCCAAAATTGTTCTATAGATCGAAACAATCCAAACCAAAAATCACAGGAAGTTTTTTTTAAAGAAATTGAAAAGTTGATTCTAATATTTATACATAAAAAGGAAATATCTTAAAATAGGCAAAACTTACTTGAAAGAGAGAAACAAATTAGAGGACTCACAATACCAGATTTCAATATTTACTATAAATCTATAGTATTTAAGGGTGGATTGGTATAAAAACAGATAGATCAATGGAACAGAGTAGAGTCTAAAAATCACACAGACACAGTCATTTCAGTTTTGACTATGCTGCCTGAGCAATTCAATGGAAAAAATAAAGTCTTCAGCAAATGGTGGTAGAACAAAAAAGATAAAAAATAAAACTTGATTCTTCACTCCAGCAGATCTGAAAATGCATTTGCAATAGATCACAGACCTAAACATACAAGTTAAAACTTTTATAAAGCTCTGAAAGAACACAAGAGAATATCACTGTGACACTGGTGCTGACAAGTTTTTATTAAAGACAATACCAAAATAATACATTTAAAAATTTCATCTAAATAGAAAACTGTTCATCAAAAAGCACCATTAAACTATTAAAGAACAAGAGAAAGACTGAAAGAAAATATTCATTCCACATATATCTGACTTATATCCAGAATATTTGAAAAAAACTTAAGTTAATAACAAAAAGTCAAATAACCCAACTTAAATGGGCAAAAACACAGCAGAAGACAGGTCACAAAGTGAAGTACCCAGCAAGCACATGAAAAGAGGCTGTAAATTACTAGTCATCAGCAGAGTACAATTTAAAACCACAACAAGATGACCCTGTAATCCATCACAATAGCTAACATTAAAATGCAGGCAACAGCATGTGTAGAAGGGTTATAAAACTCTCATTTATTCCTGGCTGGTAGAACGTCAAATGGTTCTACTTTGGCAGTTTCTTATAAAATTAAGCATGCCTCTATGCTACAACCAGCAATTTCATTCCTAAATATTTACTCAAAAAAAAAAATGAAAGCACATACACAAAAAGACTTATACAAGAATGTTCATTGCAGCATTAGTCATGATAATCCCAAATTATGGGGAATAATATAAATATTATTTTATTATATTATATTATATTATTCCATTGTATAACTATATCATAGTTTGTTTTACACACATACAAATGTATATAATATAATATATATATATATATATATTATGTACCAACAGAAGAAAAAACAAACTGTGGTATAGTTACACAATGGAATATTATTTTTAAAAAGAAGACGACGATACTACAATAATCTGCAACAGTAGGCAAAATCTCAAAAACAGCATATGGAGTAAAAGAAGCCAGACCCAAAAATATTTAATATGTGATCCCATTTATAAGGTATGTGCTCTATGAATTCAAGAACTGGCAAAATTAAAGTCTGGTAATATAAATAAGATAAATGGTTGCTTAGCAGATGAGAATTGATTGGAAAGAAACACAAAGGAAAAGCAAGTAGCTGTGCAATGTCCTAGATCTTGAATGAAGTGGTGCTTTTTAAGGACTTACACATTTACTAAAGCTAATCAAATTCTACAACTAAAATCTATGTGCTAACTATGTATGAATTCCATTTTGACAAGATAATAAAGAGCCTATCTTTCAGACACATACTAAAATAGTTACAGATGGAATGACGCCTTCGATTTGTTTTGGAAGTATCCAAAGTGAGGGTGGGAAAACATCATAGATGAAGTTAGAGCTGATAACTGCAGGAGGCGAGTGGTGGGGGCATGGCTCTCTACTTGTGAGCGTATTGGAAATGTGCTATTTTTTACAGTATTTATATTAATCAGTTCCCCACATGAACAACTAAAACATGGAAAATCACAGAAGCTCTCCTGCAGTTGGTGAGTGCATTTAGAACACATGAAAATATACAAAAATAAAGTCAACATGTATGTTTTGTTCAGTTCAATACTGTTTCATTATCACTGAACCAAAATAATTTTTTTTAAAAAAAGACATCTACAGATCTCAAATATCAACCTAAAAGAAATAGGGCAGCATTCCAAATGATCCCTCACTCCCATTTGGGACCCATCACAATGAACTGATCTAAATCATTCTGCAACCCATTTTAAAATAGTCTTTAGAAACAACACAATAATGAATTCCATATAATTACTAATTATTAGGAAAAAATAACAGTTCTGTGTAACTATCCTTAAAGTATTGCTTCAAGTTTACAGTTTGAGACATCATTTAAGTCTCAAATGGACTCAAGATAATGTCCCATTATCTTCACAAGGTTGGATCATGCTATATCTTATTACATATTTTGAAGAGATGGATCTCATTAGCCTATTTCAAACTTTTTTCACTCTCTTATTCCATTAAAAGATATTCTAATTATTTTTTAAAACGTTTAGGGCTGACAAGCTCTACTAATGTGCAGAAACTCATTTCCCTGAAGAAAGCGACCCAAACTCGGCAGGGTATTCTGGGTGCAGATGTGTGATGGTTTTGAATCGTGAAGCTATTCCCAAAATTTTGAAAGGTAGAATGACCTGAGCTTAATAAATACATTGGCTATAAAATAAGACTCCTGAGTACATATGTCTTATAGAGATGCATTATCTTAACCTTATAGGCATTCTTAGCAGTCTAAAAGAACTACAGAATCACAAAGCTGTTAAACTGGAAAGGAACTGGGAGCTCATAGAGTCCACTCTACTGTGTATATGAAAAACCGAACCCACGGCAGTGCCTAATTGGCCCAATGTCATGCAGAGAGAAGGGGAGAGCGCGATTAGGACCGTCGCTGCCTGACTCCAAACAAGCTCCTTCAGCATCAGCTAATGACTGGATCAAGCAAAGCTCCTCCGTAAACACCTAACTCATACCCAGAGAGCCAAAGATACCAGCCTCTTCTTTAGAAAACTTAATTTGACTTCTCGATTATGCATAAAGACTGCCAAGATGTTATCTGCATTTCGGGAAGGAGGGGAATGAGGACGTTTTTCCCTAGCAAAATTTTAACTGCCAGGAAAACAGGAAAAATGGAGGAGGTGGTAATATTGGATATTGGATTGTTAAAGTCAGCTTTAAGTTGCTGAAAAAAATAGTAAATTGACATGAATTCAGGGAAAAAAGGCTTAGTCTCATTAAATTCACTGATGATAAAGTCAATGCTCATTATTTAAGGAACGGCTATAATTTTTTAAGAGTTGAGACATGTGAAAATAGAAAGATAGAAGGGAGATCAGTGGAATAGAGGAAGGGGACAGAGTGGGAAGGAGGAGGGATGAAAAGAGGGAGGAAGAACAGAATGAAATTGACCAAATTATGCTATGTACATACGAATATATCACAGTGAACTGCACCTCTATGTATATCTATAAAGCACCAATCTAAAAAAAAAAAAAACTATAAACAAATAGAAGGAAAACCAGTAAAGCAAAGGGAATGAGGTAGGGAGAGGCAAGAAAAGAGGAAGCCCTGGGGACTGGAGTGGAGCAAATTATATCGCATCCATGTACGATTATGTCACAATGAGCCCAATATTATGTATAACTATCATGCACTAATGTAAACAGTTTTAAAAAGAGCAGAGACACAAAACTTAAAAGATAAAACATATTAACCAGAAAACACATCTCAAAAAACAGACACATCCAAAAGTCTATGTCAAACATCTCCATGATCTGGTGCCAGGGCCTTCCCTCAATCAGGGCAGGAGGAATGCATCAAGAAGGCTAGTGGTGGCTCACATTCTTCCTCTGCACCCACATTACCACAACCACAGTGGGCCACCCCAACGTTCTGGTCCACCATCCATTCACTCAACACCACAGCCTCTTGGTTTCCTGACAGCTGTTCTATAACACGTATCATCAACTCACACTCAGGCACACTCTCAATCGATGCGTCTCAGGTTTCAATGTGCATACAGGTCACCTGGGATCTTGTTCAGAGGCAGATTCTGAGTCAGCAGGTGTCAGGAAGGAAGATTAAGCTTCATCAGTTCCACCATCTCCCATATGATGCTACTACTGCTGTTCCATGGACCACCATTTAAGAAGCAAGACCCTCAACCTTATCATCACCTGGAACTGCTCTACTCTCCAAATTCTTGAAGTCATGGATTTGGAGATCCCCTATCCTTCCTAGACTCTTCTGTGTGCAGAACCAGCTCTTTGGACTCAGAATTCCATCCTCCTCGACTTCTGCTCTTTGCTTGGTCTCAGAGCTCTGAATGGAGCAGACCCCAGTAAGGAGATGAGGAAGGTAGGCACAGAGTCATTCAGGTAGAGGTGCCAATGGGAAATTATGAGTGAGGTACTGCTACTTAGGAGAGAGGTTGGAGTCAAAGACATAAATGTAGGTGTTATCCACATAGAGGTGATCAACCTGCACAGGCGCATGCACTGCCCAGAAATAGTGTTTAGAGGGAAGAGAGACAAGGAAGAACCTTGGGACACACCAGCATTTGTGTTGCAAGGAGAGAGGAGGAGTCATCTAAGAAGCAGCAGCAGCACACAGCAATGTAAATAGAGAACTTGGGAGACCACAGTGTGTGAGCGGCAAGCAGAGGAGCAAACCTCAAAAAAGAGAGAAATCTTTCCAATTTATTTTCCTAAGGAATCCCTCCATTCAAGCCGAGTTGTTGCACTATGCCTTCAGTGCGTCTAACACATTCCTGTTTCTAAGCTTGGATTCCTTTGTATTTGTCTCATTTAAGAGGCTCATCTGTTCCCATCTGTTTTGATCCACCAAAAGCCACTACAAAGGCACTGAGTTGTCCTCACCCTCACAATATTTTACCCAAAGGAGGAGCACAGCAAGCTTGATAGTGTGCGCGGAGACTCAAACAACAACCATCTTCAGGCCTAACTGCACATGCCTGGTGATACAGGGGTCAAGAGGTCAGCAAACTATATTTGTTCCTAGAGGACACAAATAAATGAACCAAATCCAAAATCCGTTCAACTCAAGGAATCTTTGGATATATGGGGACCACAAACACATGTCACCATAAGTATAGAAAAGAAAAATGGCCTAAAATTTAAATGAATATAATCCATATGATAAAAATGGGTGAATTAGTATGCCAATCTCATATAAGACTGCTAATTAATAAAGAAATTAAATCCCTTTAATATTTCTAGGATAGGGTAGAGATACAACTGTCAGACTTCAGATTTACTACTTATCCCACACAGAGATAGTTGAATAGAAGAAATAATAAAGATCCCCAAATTAGAGCCAAAAATGAAATTGTTTGCTATAAAAAAAAAAAAAATACTCCCCGCCTCCAATCAGCCTGCAGGGGTGAGATTTTTACATCTTTATGAAATGAAGCAAGTTCACTGCAGGGGGAAAATGTCAGAATATAAAGATTAATCCAAAATAATTTCCTAAAACACAAGCTACTTTGAGATTTCATAACCAGTAAGAGGCTTGAATCCAGGAATATATTATTCTAGTTCCTCTCTTTTAACCATTGGCTGGACCGAAGGAAGGATGTCATTTAAAACTGCTACTACACACTCCTTGCAGGGCCACAGGGATGTTCTCGAAGCAGACGGGGCTATTTTCTTTGGACACTGTCACTCAACGCACTTAAGCTTTTAAAACTCCTTTACAATCATTTTTCATAACTTCCAAGAGCAACTCGGTGTGGTTTTCTCCATTTAACAGATTGAAGTCTCTGGCACACAGGACGGGATGTCCAGGGGTCATTGATTGTTTTAATGCCCATCAATTAATATTTATTGAACCACTGCGTTGGGCTCCTTCACCACATCTACCCACATGGACGGCAGCATCAATGGCTAGGCCTTATGAACCAGAACTCTGCCCTGAGACTTTAAAACTCTGTGGCTGCTGTCAGCATCAAACACCAGAGTCCTCTGTTAGTACAGCGGCCAAGGCAGCTGGCAGTGCCAGCTTACTTCCAAGCTGGAAGGCTCAACACCTGGGAGTTCCCTTCTGGTTCCTGTCAAAGGGTTTGACATGCAGTTATTTTGCTGCTGTTCTGTCAGTTACATGCAACCTTTCATGGAAGAGAGTTCAAGTTTTGAAAAGTACCCCACTGCCCTAGCCATCGGGTGATATGATGAAAAACACCTTTTATGAGCCGAGCTCTCCTGCAGAAGGAGGAAATCTTGGCATTTGAGGGACACTCTCTCATCTCCTCTACCTGACAGCAAAATACCACCTTTAGATTCACTTACTTTCAGGCTACTTTTTCCAGGTTCCTCCTTTCAATGCAGCATCCTGGTAAAGTTAATCTTCCGCACCCCTAATATCTTTGCATAAATGAGTTCTTCACCAACTAAAGGAACAAGGATGCTGAGACCCTGAGGTGCACGGGAGTTGGAAGGGGGAGAAAAGTAGAAGCAAGGAATCTGAGTTTTCATCCTCCACCATTTTGCTGGTCCCCTTCACGTATAATCATGGCTATAATTATTAAGGCTGGTGCGTGTTCTTGCACCAGCTAAACTGGTCACATCTCTATGGTCCATATTTGAAGTGATCTGCCCATTCCGGAAACAAATTAAGTTGTAATTCAATTGTGAAAAAGTTGGCCAAGTGGATTGAAATGCTTTTCTACTCTAACAGTACACAATAAAAGACATAAAAGTGACAATAAAAGAAATAAAAGGAAAGAAAATACTTTACTGCCTCTCGATCATGAAACATACTTTCAAACTGCATTGCTATTTTAGTTATGCATACTGGAGTATTTCGTCACCACTGCAAAATATCTTTCTAACTCAAATTAATTATATCACAACACATAACAACAACAACAAATTAGTGATTGTCTTTCAAAAGGACAAAATGAAGCTTATTGCTTGGGAAGGTCTTTTTTCATGAGCACTGTGGTTCTTCACTGGGCACTTTGAGAAATACCAGTTCAATAGTATTTCTTGAAATTAATAAACACACACCTACCACCATGTGACAAGCACAAGTAAATGGATATTTTCTTATAATCAGACAAAAAAAAAAACAACACTTCAATTAGGACATTTCCAATTTCTTCAAATACTCTAATGCAGCACAATTAAAGCTATTTAAACATTACAGGGACAAATTCAAGAAAATTAAAGTGATGGTTTTTTCATTTCAATACATCTTTATTTAAATGTGTTTTGAAAGCTGACAAATATTTCTTTGCCTAGAAAAAACCTCTTGCAGTGCCTCTGTCCATCTGATTACATTTTCCCAATAAAGCTAATCTTATTAATATGCTGGCATGTGAACTCATGATTTTGCTATTGTTAAAAGCCAGCTTGTGGTTTGCTTTTATTCTCTCAAATACAATTAGCAAAGCCCTCCAGTGTCTGAAAGGGCCTTTTCATTTGGACAAATTATTCCCTGGCTGGCTTTAAAGAAAGGGTGAGGGCAAGCAGGGGAGAGGGCAGCCTCCTCACATTCTGAAGCAGCTCTTGCAGAAAGCTTGTCTGTGCACAGTGTCGCCACAAGTGAGGCAAATACAGCTTGCAGGGCCTCTTCTTTTTCTTTCATTGACTTGACTGAATAACTACCTTTTAACTTTTTCAGTAAGAGTATACAGTCCCAATTAAATGATATTATGTAAGACAAGAGGGGATGAAATGTCCGGCCAAGATTTTATGGATGATCTGATAACTTTTCAATAATGTCACCTCCCACACAGCTTCTGTGCAAAACCAGTGTCAAAATACAAGCTGGTTTTGACAGCATTGTGGTTGGCCTCCTCCTCCTTTAGGGAAATTAGAACATTGTTTTTCAACGTCTTGGACTTTCCCAAAATGTAATGTCTGGCCTCTTTAAACAATTATTTATTAAACCCTGTCTCTGCTCGAATACGCTGGCTAGATAAACTCCTCAGCCTCACATTTCATTTTGGAGTGTCAGAGGGAGACCTGGGACAGAGGGAATGCCCAAATACACATCTCACCTACCTGACAATATTTCTGTGCATTGGACACTGCTGAATATTTGTTTAATTAGTTAAATTTTCAACTTTTAAATAAGGAGAAAAAACAAGCTATGGGTGGCCTGCTAACCTCAAACGAGCAAATATCCAAAGTTATAAAATCACCCCCTGCTCAGAATACCTGGTTAGAAATAAAAACAGTATTTACCAAATTCTACCCCAAGTCAAGAACAGAGGTCGCATTAAGAAGTATGAAACTGAATTTGGAAGCCAAAATACTAAGGATGCAGCATTATTTCATTAAAAAAATGAACTCTACACATTTTATAACTAAAACAACTTAAACAAAACCCCCCAAAAGCTATCTCTGATATAAATCAGAGAAGTTCTGATTCACTCTATAAAAGTAGCATCTAATTCTGTGCTTGCAAAACTACACCAGCAGTTGTATCTTTGCAGATGCACACTGCAGAGAGAGCACTACCATTATTTAATCTGTGGGACAACAGTGGGGTGTGCATGTTCAGTTATATGCCATGGAATGGTGAGTGATTTGGAGCTGAAGAAAAACAGAGAGATCCCAACAGGAGGCTGCCTGGCAAGCGTGGAGACTGGCTGAGACATGAAACTGAAAACGAGCTATAAGTGCTAAGTGTGCAATCCTGAAGGCAAGAGACACTCCCCTTCCCTGGCTCCCAGGATGCAGTGCAGCCTTATGACCCTCGAAAAGGGCTCAGAGGAGAATTCTCTAGTGAAACTGACCAGCCTAAGGGAAACAACTTCTCGACAGTTATATTTGGTTTAACCATTTGAAAAGACACATTACCCTACTGTAAAGTGTACCACAAGACAAGCTTCACCCATACCCAGAGCTTCTAGAAAGCTCTATGACAGCTCCAACAAGAACGGATGGGAACATAGAGGCAGAAGGGAGGGAAAGCCAGGAGATTTATTTCTCCTCATCCCTGCGGCCTTGGATACCATCTCCAGCAGAGACTGTATTACTCCAAGCTTCTAGCTCCCATGGACAGTCCTAATTTTTGAGTTCTGATAATAGTTTCTCTTGTCCTTGGGCCTTCCAGTCCTGGGGTGCTAATATCTTATTGCCATGGCTTATCTCTGACTTGTCTTACTCTTCCCTTTTGCATCTCAGCTCTTCCTACGCTGTAAAGTAAGTTCCTCCTATTAAATTCCTTCAGGCCGAGCACCGTTGTGCACACCTGTAATCCCAGTGGCTCAGGCAGGAGGACCACTAGTTCAAAGCCAGCCTCAGCAATTGGCAAGACCCTAAGCAACTTAGTGAGACCCTATCTCAAAATATTTAAAAAATAAATTTAAAGGGCTGGGGGTGTAGCTTAGTGGTTAAGTGCCCCTGGGTTTTATCCAGCAGTATCAAAAAAAAAAAAAAAAAAAAAAAAAAAAAATCCTCCTGTTGAATTATCTGGCCTAGGTTCTATTTTTCTGATTAGGACTACAAGGAAGCAAATAAGAAATCAAGACAATTTATAACTCCAGAGAATACAAAAGGGACATTTATATAGACATAATAACAAAAGTTCTGAATGTGATTTTTTTTTAGCATTTCTTCAAATTTTATTTTGTGAATATCTCTTTAACCCAAAACTGTGTTATAAAATAGTGGGAGGAAAAGGCAATATTGGCAAAGGAAGACTATGTAAAAAAAAAAAAAAGGTAAATATTTTCCCATTTTAGGAAATTAAAAGACAATATTAAAATATCAAAAACAGCAATAGAGAATGGGATCCTAATTAGAATAAATTTTACTCCATGTATATATAATATGTCAAAATACACTCCACTGTCATGTATATCTAAAAAGAACAAATTATAAAACTCAAAAAAAAGAAAATAGCAATAGAAATATTTTATAATATTTCTAATATTTTAGAAATAAAATCAGATAGAAACATGAAGGATTATTGCCCCAAAGAACTGAAAATCAGAAATAGAGAAGAGTAGAACAAGAAAGAATTCATGTTTGTCTATAACTCCCATGGTACTATGAAGTTATTTTCATTTACTTATTCATTTAAGTGTGGTGCTGGGGATTGAACCCAGGGCCTTGTGCATGTGAGGCAAGCAGTTCTACCAACTGAGCTACATCCCCAGCCCCTTGGAGTTATTTCTAATTGGAAGTTATTTGCACTCATTGTGTTGGGCCCTCCCAATCTGGAAAGTCATGTATTGTCCTGATTTAAACAACAACATCAAGGAAAGAAGGTGAGCTTCATGGAAAGGCACAGCCAGCTGTTAAAGGGCCAGCCAGTGAATGGGTCTCAAAAATGCCAAACACAATAGGGAGAACGGGTTAAGGCCAAGAGCAGGATTTACAGGGAGGAGAAGCCAGAGAGGCTGCCAGAGCGGAAAAAGTGTCTCCAACGTTGGCTCAGTCTAACCTGAGAAAGAGTAGCAGGGACAAATTTAAGTCTACCTTTTAAAGACATAACACAAGAACAGAATTGGAAAGACTGGAGTGATCCTCTATTCTGGAATGAATGAATGAATGGATGGATGGATGGATGGATGGATGGATGGATGGATGAATACCTCATTCATCTCAGAAATAAAACTAAGTGACTTTTTAAAATAAAACTAGGTAGTAGTTGAGCATTTATGTGTTTTTTCATTCTCTTCCAGAAGGTGATTTTTTCAATGCAACCCTGTTTGCACAATGTTACCATACTCTACCCATGTGAATAAACAGGGTCAGGACAATAACTGAGCAAATGGTATGCTAACCAGTCATGGTCTCCTTCAGTGATTCTCTGCTTTGTGCTACACTGATCCCACTGAGGATCAGATGAGGAGTACCGACTCCTCTCTCCAAAAGTACACACATGTGCACTTATACCCAAGTTTTGTACATAATTATGACAAGGTAAAGCAACTTAAGTCAAGAAACCTTGTCCACTTAAAGAACTCATAGAAACTTGGATGGACGTGAAAAGTAGCTTCCTCCTAAGGTTGATCTCATCTACCGAGGAAAATGGAGATTTTCACACGATGCTCCAAAATTGGTGCCCACACTTGTGTGTGCCAGTGTTTCAATGTGTCACACCATGGTGAATGATGTTTTCTGTGTGTGCTAGCAAGGGGATGCAGCTCTTATGAGCCCCTGGAGCTGATGGACACAGGTATTTATTTCTATGCCTACTTAGGATCTGTAGGGGTGAGGATCTTGCCCCTGATGGTCCCACTCACTATCCAGAAGCAAGCTGCCAATCACGCTCCCTGGAGCGCTCCACAAACAGCATCTAATGATCAAGGAAAGAAAAGTTTACACTTCAGAAAAAAATAAGGATAACGGGTCACTCTAGATGAACACAGAGTCTTAGCCAGACTCCGTTGAGGGTGCAGAAGAGTAAAATGAAACTGATATCTTAGAAGAGTGTATTTGAGCAGGTCGTGCAAGGAAAGGAAGGAAATGCTACAGCCTGGGGTCCCGGCCAGGCTCACCCAGGGCCTGAGACACTTAATCTCCGGGTCATGGGTTTGCCTCCTTATTGGGCACCTTGTTGTTTGAAGGGTCAGACTGATGTAGTGGAAAAAGAAAGTCACTGGCCCAGGAGTTAGGGGATGCAACTAATCTTGGCTTGGCCACCACACAGCGCTTTCTAAAGCCAAATGCCAGGGCTCTGGAATTGGAACGTCTCGTGTGGCAGAGGCCAAGCAGCTCCATTAAGATGCCCTTGAGCGAGAGCCACCGCACATGTAGGCGACCCAATAAAAACTGCTAGAGAAGGCCAGGCAGGCACTGGGCAAAACCTCGTCGCAGCCACGCCTGGAGCCCTTGGTGCTTGAGGGCCTCTCCAGCGCGGCTTTTCTTTCCTCTCTGACGAGCCCCACAGTATCTCCAGAACCCCCACGTGTAGCCCTTTTACTGCTCCCCAACACCATCTCCCACAGTACCCGAGCAGCTGAACACCTGGCTTTGTGTACCTGAGACGGTCTAAGCACAGGACCCTTCCCCAGGGACAGGCTGATGAAGCTAATGAAAGAACCATTGTAACAGCAGGAGCTGAAAATCCAAAACCCAGATGCTCCAAGTCTGAAGCTTCCTCAGCACCGACAGAGCATCGCAAGAGGGAGACTGCCCACCTGTCCCTGTTCTCACCTGCCTGTATTCACAGTTGAAATACAGGTACACTAAAGATGTGGTACCGTCTCACCTTCAGACTAGGTGTATAAGGTGTGTGTGAAACACAAGTCAATTTCTTGTTTAGACTTGAGTCCCATCGCCTAGATATCTCATCACGTATATGCCAAAAACAAAAAACAAAAAATCTGAAATACTTCCGGTCCCAGGCATTTCAGATAAAGGATATTCAACCTGTATTATGTTGCTCAGTATTTTTGACATCATTGAATCAGAAGGATCTCAGATCCAACCCTCTACTTGTCCGGTGGTGGAAACTGAGACTCAGGGAAGTGGGGTGGTCTTTCCAAATGTCGCTAGTGTATCACAGGAACCAACCCAGATGCCCTTCAACAGATGGACAGGTAAAGAAAATGTGGTATATATAACAATGGAATATTACTCAGCCTTAAAGAAGAATGAAATTATGGCATTTGCAGGTAAGTGGATGGAGCTGGAGAATATCAGGCTAAGTGAAATAAGCCAATCCCAAAAAGCCAAAGGTCAATTATTTTCTCTGATACATGGAAGCTAACCCACAATAAGGTGGGGGTAGGCAGAAGAATAGAAATTCAGTAGACTAGACAATGGGGAATGGAAGTGGGATAGGAATGGGAAAGAGAGTGGAATGAATCTAACATAATTTTCCTATGTATGATATAAAACAACATAGTGAATCCCATCATCATGTACATTCATAAGAATGGAATCCTAACTAGAATAAGAAATTCTATGCTTGTATAATTATATCAAAATGGATTCTGCTCTCATATATAACTAAAAAAAAACAAATTTTAAAAAATAAAATTATTGTCCTCATTTAATAGTGAGTAAACTAAAGCAGTTTCAGAAATGTGATCAAGAAAACAACTACTTGGTAAGAGGCAAAGCCAGGTCTGTGAAAACGTCAAGGCTGCGTGTTCAACCACTGGGCACGGTTCCCCCAAGGGTGGCCACTGGCCCTCCTAAAGCTTGTTCGTCAGAATGGATAGACTTCTACCAGGTTCACAAGCCAGAGAAAATGTACTTATAAAATGTTGTCCAAAGGAATATACATGGTGGAGACACCACTGTAACATACAGGCACCCGTAACTAGGTGGTTGCAGCAGATGTAACACTCAGTCCTGACGGGAGCCAGCCCTAAGCATCCCCAGCTGCTATCACACCACACATGCATACCGCCCAACCAACCACCAAAGTTCAGAAAAGCAGGAGTGGACATAGTTGACCCAGAGAAATCAATTCACAGGCTGCCATAGCTGTTAGGATGGCCCAGCCTGAAGAGCTCCATCCAAACAAGCAGGTAAAGGACTGGCCATAATTACATGTCCCAGGGCTGGGGTTGTGGCTCAGTGATAGAATGCTTGTCACACATGTGTGAGGCACTGAGTTTGATTCTCAATACTACATATAAATAAATAAATAAATGTCCATGAAAAACTAAAAAACAAAAGATATGTTTTTAAAAATTATACTGACCAAAATATGAACTGAGAGAGAGAAGCTCAAGGTCTTGAGGCAGAAAGAATACAGAGATGGAGAAAATTATGAAAAATCTAGTAATGCAATTCACTGCATTATAATTTTATAACAGAATAAACTCCTTTGTTTATACCCAAAGGGCTTAATATCAGCATACTACAGTGACACAGCCAAGGTTTACAGCAGCTCAATTCACAATAGCTAAGCTATGGAATCAACCTAGGTGCCTTACAACAGATGAATGGTAAAGAAAATGTGGTATATATACACAATGGAATATTACTCAGCCTTAAAGAAGAATGAAATTATGAAATTTGCTGGTAAATGGATGGAACCGGAGACTAACATGCAAAGTGAAAAATAACAGTTCCCAAAAACCAAAGGCTAATATTCTCTCTGATATGTGGATGCTAACCCACAACAGGGGAGGGGAGGGAGAGGAAGAATAGAAGTTCATGGGATTGGACAAAGGGGAATGAAGGGAAGGGAGGGAGATGGGAACAGGAAAGACAGTAGGATGAATCAGACATAACTTTCCTATCCTTACATATGAATACACGACCAGGGTAACTCCACACCATGTACAACCACAAGAATGGGATCCTAATTAGAATAAATTATACTTCACATATGTATAATACGTCTAAGTATGCTCTACTGTCATGAAGATCTAAAAAGAACAAATAAAAAATAAAATCTAACAATTATCTCAATAGATGTACAAAAGGCACTTGATAAAATTCAAAGCTCCAAATACATACAGTGATAAAATTGCATAGAATTCAATACACACACACACACACACACACACACACACACACTCGCAAGAAATCTGAGAGCTGGGCACAGAGGCATATGCCTGTAATCCCATCAACTTGGAGGCTAAGGCAGGAGAATTATAAATTCAAGCCCAGCCTCAGCAACTCAGGGAGACCCTGTGTTGAGGATGTAGCTCAGTGGTAGGACATCCTTGGCTTCAATTCCAGGAAGGAAGGGAGGAAGGGAGAAAGGGAGGAAGGGAGGAAGGAAGGGAGGAAGGGAGGAAGGGAGGAAGGGAGGAAGGAAGGAAGGGAGGAAGGAAGGAAAGAAGGAAGGAAGGAAAGGGGGAGGGAGGAAGGAAGGAGGGAGGGAGGGAGGGAGGAGAAAGGGAGGGAAGGAAGGAAGGAAGGGGAGAAATCTGAGGATGATCAGTGCATTGTATCTGTGTCAATATCCTCTTGTGAGCTTATAAATAATTTTCCAAATTCCAAAATGTTACTATTGGGTAAAACTGGGCAATGTACCCAAGGCATTTCTCTGTACATTAAAACTGCATGTAGATCTTCAATTATCTCAGTTGCAAGGTCATTTTTTTTTAAAGAGGGCAAGAGAGGACAGATCAATTTAACAGAAACAAAATTGCACTAATCCACCAAAATTTAGCTAACAAAATATAGAAAATTAATCTCACTTTTTAAAAAAAACTTTGCCACTTCATCTTTCCAGTACTGCAGAATAGCCTATAAAAAAAAATTTAAGTTTCAAAATTTTTTTGCACTTTGAGAAGTTCATGACCTTTCCAAGGATGCAGACCACATACTAATATGAACGTGATTCTAACACATATGAAATACAATCAGGAGCGACATACAATTTATAATGCCTAAAACAAAAAAACAAGGTCCAAAGAACCTTTCCTTAGCCTGCATTATACAATCCTCAATGCTTTCTGTGTGATATTTTTTTTTCATTTATCCTAATAAACTTCGCCAAAAAATAGGAGGGAATTTTCAATCTAGTAAAGACTCTCAAAAACCCCACAGCAAAATCATGCTTAAGTAGTGATGTAAAAGATATGAAATCTATTATATGCTCTTCATTTTAAAGCTAAGATCACTACCACCACTACTCATATTCAATATCATATTGGGATCCTAGCCAGTGCCATTAAAATTTTTAACTTAATTAATTATATTTCATTTTAATCCAATATATTTAATAAATAAATTAAACCTAGTGCACATTTAATTAAGCATACTTAAAAGTACAAGAATCAGAAACAAAACAGTCACTATTCACAGGCCATTGATTCTTTGGAAAATAAGGGTACATTTTAGAACTCCTAAGCATTCACCAGAGTTATGAGACATGAGATGGTGGGCAAAGGCTGAAGAGTCCATGAAGGGCGCTGTGACCTGAAGTTCTAAGTCAGCAGATGAGACAAATAAGAGAAGCAAAAGGCCTAGAAAAGAACTGAGCTTCAAGCAAAGCCCACCAACCCCTGAGAAGCATCTTCTGCTGCACTAGACCAAGGTGCAGAATCAAAGGAGCCTAGGCTCCCGGCTTGGAAGTCATGTGGTTCCTGGCTCTGCGGCTGCCATTGCTCTCTCCCATGACACCACCACAGTCACCTGTCCAAATCAGCCTGACAAGCAGCTACCACCAGCACTCAAGAGAGTCCAACTAACTAAAACACACGCAAAAGATGCACATGTCTTCAGAACTGGGACAAATTACTATAATGAGCTCTAGCTTCCACTTAAAATGATAATGCTACATATTTATTTATTTATAAAGTCAGTTCTAAAGGTCCCACCAGCATGGAGAAATCAGTATTATAATCCACAGTGGTGAATCATTTCTAAAGGACTAGTATTCGATTTGGAATGTATTATGGATCTTTATAGTAGGTATACCTTGCCAATAAGATTTTGCTTAGATCGCCCTTAAAATAAGATGTGATATTCTGAACACAGAATTATGATCACAAAGAATTACCGGGAAGTATATTGGGATGCTGTCTTTTGCCCAATGCGTATTGTTAGCTTGATAACATATGCTGAATAATAGAACTTGAATAATCTCAAGGAAGAAGTCAGACAGACTGACACAATTGTTGAGTTTTTAAATCACAAAATATGGACTTAGAAAGCAAAGAAAGATACAGAGGCATATGTAAAAGATTTTGATATTTTCAACTTTGGTACAGTTCACCTTCAGCAGAGTTTCAGAAGGAAGTTCAGTACCCTCTGTGCTCTGTACAGTCCAGAGGCAACTGGTACAGACCATGGCAATACAATTACAGATTTCCTTAACACCTGGGCTCTGAGACAGAAATCCTATTTTTCTCTTAATTCAGAACATGATTTCTTAATTCAAATATGATAGCACCTAGTTGCATGTGGATATTAATCACTTGAACAAGGGTTTAACATGCTGTGTCAAATACACCAAGGATTTCAAAGACTTTGTATAATAAAAAGAACATCAGATCTTATTAGTAATCCTTACCTTGATTACATGTTGAAATGACATTTTTACTTTAACTAAAATGTATTTTTAAAGTTAATTTCACCTGGGTTTTTTTTTTTCTTTTCATTTTTTAAAATGTCTATTAGAAAATGAAGGAACTTTAGATTACACAGAGGGAAATAAGAGGGAGGAGGGGGCAGGGGTATGAAAGATGATGGAATGAGACAGACATCATTAACCTATGTACATGTATGACTACACAAATGGTATGAATCTACATTGTGCACAAGCATACAAACGAAAAGATATACCCCATTGGTGTGCAATGAATCAAAATGCAGTCTGTAAAAGTGAAAAATAATTTTAAAAAAAGAAAATTTAAATTACATATGTGGTTCACATTTGTGGCTTGCACTTAATTGACAGCACCGATTAAACAAATCAAAGGTATTTTAAATGATGTGTTTATACTATATGTACATATAAAACATTGAAAATATGGATAAATGTGTTTATAAGATATATGATGTTTGTTAAGCAAATTCTTATAAAGAAATATATAATCTTATAACACTATTTACAACAGAGGTCCTATTTATTTAGTTCCAACCTTTTGACAGGGAGAGTGCTAAAAGCATCAGACAAATTATCTGCATCTTCCCAGCAGCGAAGTGTCATTTGGATCTAGGAGACTGAGGAATCTGTCCAAGGTTGCACAGCGTGCAGAAGTGCTAGCTACAGGCTCTGAGTGCAGTTCTGTCTGGGACCAGTACAGCACACTGTCACACTTCAACAAAGACCCTGGGACAGGACCTCTTTGGAAGTGACCACCTCTTGTAAAGTTGGTCATGATCCAACTTGAGCAGGGACTACCCAAGCCATACACCTATCATTAAGGAGGCTTCTTTTCTGTTTTGGACAATAGGGGATCCAAGATGGCAGTCTAGAGGGAGGCTGCGTTCCTTGTTGCTCCGCAACGCCGGATTCAAGCAGAGGATATCTGTTTCTCGGTGAGGCAGTTTTTGTTGCTTATGGATCCCCTGCTCTTTACCCCATTTGTCTGCTGTGATCACCTGCAATCTACCAGCATATCGACGCCTTTTTTGAGAGCAGATTGCTCACTGTCAGGCGTTTATCATCCGCCATTTGCCTGCCTCTCGCCTGTCCATCGCCTGCCTTACCCCATCCATCACCCAACCCTCGAAGTTCACCTCCCGATCTTCCGACAGCTGCCAGCAGATTGACCGCAGACCGCCAGTGGAGCACCAGCTGCCTGCTACTGCCTGGAAGTTCACTGTTACAGTACCTGCAGGTTTGATTACACGTGGCTGCTGCCATTTTGAGACAACAGCCAGGCCCTGTAGGACCCCTGGCCGGACTGACTGAGTCCTGTCTCCAGGATCCCTCAGCCCAACCGATCACTCCCTGCCTCTGGGGCCCTCACATCAACTGACTGCTCCCTGCCGCCAGGACCCCCAGACCAACTGACTGTTTTGGACAGTATAGGGTAAGGAGTTTTGAGCATCAATACACCTACTCAGTTAGGTCAAGGGCCCACCATTCATCCTGCTTTGACAAAGAACTCCACCACGGTGACATCGTGGACACCTCAGACCCGTGGTGAAACACTGACACCCAGGAAAGTGGGGTCGACTGCCTTTGGCAGTTCTGAGTCAAGTTCCCCTGCTTCATCCTTAGCCCAGGCTAAGCTCCTGACTTTAGTTCCTTCTTAGAAAATGCAAGAGTGACAACAGCACTACAGGAGTGGAAGCTCGGAACACTCAAAAAGCAGCAGCTTGCAGCAGAAGGGGGCACGGCACCCTCTGCAAGAAGGAGAAGAGGACGAGCCACAAAGCTGAGACAGATTGCCAACGGGGACTTCCAAATCCAAAAATAACTTCTGCCGCCATGCTGTGGAGAAATGAGGCATGCAGAAGCTGGGGTCTCCTTCAGTCATCTTGTCCTGATGCCCTTCTAGATGAATAGGTGAGGGACATCTGCAGACATTCTGCTCAGCATTACAGATCCCCACAAAAAGGGCAATTTTCCTTCCTGAAAAAGTGTAGGTGAAGGGCAGGGATGATGGAGCTGTGGTCAGGGAAGGAGGGAGGAAAACTGGGCAGGAAAAAAAAAAAAACACAGAGGGCAACAGTGACATTCAGACCTGAACTCGGAATTTCTGAATGGTTCAGAACAGGACACTTTGTCACCTCTGACTTAATTATAAGACTGTTTTCAGGATGCTGAAGGGCTGGGCTCATAATCAAGCACTTACGTAATCCTCCTCATTGAGTCCTTGTTTCTCAACAGAACTTTTCACCTCCATGGAAAACTTCTCAAACTCAGGTTTCACGGTCCTCAGTAGAGTGACTGTTTGGAGGGATGAGTACGCTTGCTTAGCTTCAAAGTCGTGTTTGTCTCCTCTCTTCCATGAGCCATCTCCTACGGGAGAAATAAAAATATTTATAATTCCAGGCCAGTCACCATAAAGAGGCCATTCTCTCTTTGCAACCGCAATGTGTCCTGCATGTTACTTTAGGCGGCCAGGGCAAAAGGCATTGTTATAGTTTTGCACTTGGGTATAATGTGACAATGTCAAGATCTTTAAAGGAGCAGAAGGCTCTTGGGACACATGTTCCTTTGAAAGGTGAGAGAGAAAGAAAAGTTCTGTTGATGTCATTGCTTTGTACGAACCATGTAACTGCAATTTTCAGCCCCTCAGAATTGCAGAACTCCAAGAGCAAGAAGTAAGTCTTTGTTCCTTCCCAGAAGTAAGTCTTTGTTCCTTTCCATTCACACTTATTTTTTAATACCTACAGTCAACCAAGGAGGTGAACCAAATTGTTTGCATGATATAATAAACTTGATGTCATGTAGGCATGGAATGGCAGGTTATAGCTATGTACAGCAATGGATATGCATGATATTAAAATTTGACAGAGTTTGCCTCTCTGCAGGGTGAAAAGTAACTGAGGTAAACTTGAGCATTTGTATCTCATTTACTGAATGATTTCCATCAATACACTGATGGTAATAAATGGATTCAGTATGTATGTAATAATAATAAAGGCTTTACTTATTGAGCCCTTTGTGTACGCTCATGAGATGCTATAATAGGAGTACTATTATCTTTTCTATTTTACAGATGAGGAAACCAAGGCACTGGATAGCTGGCTGCTTCACAGCTCTGCCTTTCACCAAAGCAAAGGCAAGTTATAAGGATAAGAATCATTATTCTTCTACTTATTTCATTTTTGAGAAACCTGAGGCTTGCAGGGTACTAAAAGACAGTAGCAACATGCAGCTTTTGATAATTTTTTCCTCTGAATTATTCTAATTCCTGGAGATCTCTGAAAATACAATAAGGAACAAACCTGTTGGAGTCCAACTCAAGTCATTTGTGCACCTCAAGCCCCCAGCACACAGCAGATGCCTGAAGCCCAATAGCCAAGCAGCAAGGATGTCTCTGAGACAAGTGGCCAGGTCTGTGGCACTCACTGGACTCTTCCAGAATTCCAATAAAGATCTGGAGGCTCTGGAATTTCTATCGTGGCTTGAATCAAAGATATTTTAACTGTGTGCATGTTCTATGCAGGGTTCTGTGAGAGCCGTGGTGGGCATCATAAACGTCCTGAACAGTCTCCATCAAATTCAAGAGAGATTTAACATCAGGCATGTAAACGACTAAAGTTATTACAGGGTAGAAATAACAGCTGACTATGCCAGGGAGGGAAGGAGAGGTCGGGGAGAAGGGACAAGGAAGCAGAGCAGAATATAGATGAAGAGGCAATGAGCTCTAACCAGGGGGAAGGTTTCATGCAAGAAGGAGGCATTAGCCTGGTCCTAAATGGGTGAATAGAATTTTAATAGGAGGAGAGGAGGGTGGAAAGGCATGCCTGGCAGAGTCCACAACATGGGCAAAGGTGCAAATGCGTATGACATCCAGTGGGCAGCTGGAAACCTCAGTCTGGAGCATGAGAAAAAGCAGAGACAAAGAATGTGTTTGTGGAGGCATCAGTAGAATCATAATCCTAATAATAGCAACCATTTATTAATTGCTTACTGTGTGCCAGGGAGCTGTTAAAAGATAAATAAGACAGAGCTGAGGACATAATTCATTAAGGAGTAGATTCATGCTCAATGAGCAGTAGATTAAATTTCAAGCCACCAAACCGAACTTGACAAAGTCCTCCTCCTCTGCTGAGAATCCTCCCAAACCCAGAAGAGGCTATAGCCTGAGCAAAGCCATGCCTGTGCTCACGGAGCCAGTGAGTCCAACTTCACCATCACCAGGCAGGGTAAACCCAGCAGGGTGCCCAAGCCCCAAAACACAATGTGGTGGTGTTTGTTAAGGTTGAAATTCATTGGCCAGAAAGACCCCAAATTCAAGAATGCCTAGGAAATTTTCATCCCATGAAGGAGCCCATTTCTTACAGACCTGCAATAAACACTTATTGATTCATTTTTAATTGACTTGAGGTCTCGAGACTCCACAGAAGTGAAATTTCTAAGGCAAGGAGAGTCAGAGTTTCTCAGTTCAGGGAAAGAATTCTCTCCAGGGGCACATGAAGGAAAATACTTAACCCGGTAGGACTTTATACTATGTAATTAGAAAATATAGAAACAGCAACTATCTCAGTTACAGAAATGGAAAAAATATATTTTGGGGGGGAAAGAAGTGAAATCTAGTCCAATAAATCTGTCTACCCCAGTCTTAACAGGTAATAATTTTGGAGTTTTGTTTTCTTGAAGAAAGAAGGAAACAACAGGGCTTCATGAAGTGAAGCCAAGTGAAATAAGTAACCGTTCACAACCAGCACAGCCTGCTTTTGTGGGCATTTCTTGCTGTGATGTGTCAGTAACAGCTCCCATATCAACGCTGTTGAACACCAGGAAAGCAAAGGTCGGCTTGGCGTGACACCCCATCAGTGGAGAGAAATTTAATTCAGTAGACAACTGGGTGCCTCTGGAGATTTATGGGCGGAACAGAAGAGTGACATGATGAGAATCATGCCTTGGGAAATAGCAGTGGATTAGAGTGGGGAGACGCTGAGCATTCACAGTCACAGTAATGCAGGCCAGAGGTTAAGAGAGGTCACATGGGGGAAGTCACAACCCAAAAATTAAACTGGTACTCTGGGCGCTTAGGCTTATGACAGACTTCCACTCTTTTCCTATTTTTTTTTGCATTTTTCTCTGTGTATTAAGTTTTCAACAATAAACATTTACTACTTTTTATAATCATAAAAAGAACTAGCATGCTTGAGAATGAAAGTAGAGGACTGTGTAAGAAGAATTTCAAAACTCTCCAACAGTTAGAGGGGAAGGGATGACAGAGAGGGAGGATGCCAAGGAGAACAGGAAATCAGGTGATCATTAGAAGAAATGGCGGGGTCATGGGGAGAGAGGTGTGGCACAGACATGGAAATGATGGCTTCAGTTAGGGTCACAATAAATCCACTGCAGAATGTCCAAGTAACACCACCAGGCTGGCAGGCTGGAGGTGGGAACAGTGGTTGAAGTCAGAAAGGGGAGTGAGGAATAACAAGAGTTGGACGTCATTTCCACAGAGCTTGCTGTTAGAGCCCAGGGCCTACTTGCCCTGGATAAAAGGGTACAGGAAGAAAAGGGGGAAGGGTTAAGCACAGGCACCACTTTGGGGAGGCTATTTTTAGAGGGCAGGAGGAGTAAGAAGAGACAGAGAGTAGCTAATAGAACCAGAAGAATGCAGTGTCATCAAAGCTGGGAGCATAGGATTTCCAGGAGAGGTGGATGCAAACAATACTGGATGCTCTAGTGTCATGCTAACATAGTAGCCACCAGACACATGTGTGACTGTTTAATTCATTAAAATTAAAAATTCATCAGTCATACTAGCCACATTTCAAATGTTCAATAGCCACACATGGCTAGTGGCTACCATATTGAGTAGCACAGAATGGAGCTAGACATCACACAGAAAGTTCCACTAGACAGGACTATTTCAGAAGCATGGAAGCACCTTGATTAATACCTTCTGAGTTCTTGGAAGGCAAGAAAGCTCTGTAATCATTTTAATAATAACAATTTCAACTATCCCAGATAGGATTTCCCAAATAACTTTCCACCTTACTTACATTCTAAGGTAATGCCAGTGGACAAAAAATGCCAATAGATACTATTAAAAACTTTATAGAGCAATGTATCTATTATTTTCTCTCAATTTTTAAAATCTATCTTTTAAATCTGGTTTTAAACCATTTGAATTCCCACATAATATATTATTCACTGAATTATAACCACATAATTTGGACAAATCTGAATTTTTTGAGTGCTAACCAAGATCAATCTAGTAATTAGGTAAAAATGAACATACTACCAACAAATATTCTAAAAATTCATTATCAAGCAAGTATTGATTAAAACAGATGGTTTTCTCTTGAGCAAGTATAAGTATTTGGTGTGAGGAGGCATAGGGAGAGTGGGTATTGAAGAACTTTTCATAAATATATTTTAAAACATAAAATCTCTAGGAAGGCCCTTTATTAATGAGGTACAACAGAACTTTGGTCTAGATGAATATGCACATCATATGATTCTGCGGTTTCTTCTAAAAGAACAAAGATGGACAGTTGCCTCGCTACAAACGTTCACCTTTCTTCCTTACTGAGAGATTGTCCAATGGATTGAGGGTGTCAGTGAGTCCAAAGAAAATCACACAATTCCTGACCTCCCTTGCAATCAGGGATAGCCAATCTTATGTAACCAAAAGTTAATGCGTGGGGCTTCCAGGAGAACCCTGAAAGAGAAAGATCAACTGGAAGGATCTCCTTTCACCTGATGCCTTTCCCCTATTCTTGCCTAGAAGACATGATCTCTGGAGCCCTGGTCACTATCTTTGATCTTGAAAATGGATACCATGCACTAAGACTGAGGGAACAGGAAAACAGAAGAAGCTGGTATCCCTGATGACATTATAGATTCTCATCTTTGCCTTGGACTTTTCACCTAAGGAATTCTTTCAAGTGAGAGAATAAACCTCTACCTTTGTTTAAATCACTGTATTGAGAGTCTTGGTTTTATGCATGCAGATGTAATTCCCAATGCCAACCCAGGTCCTTAGGTTATAGTAGATACAAGTTTATTAGTTTGATAACAGAATGTATGGCCCTAAATCTATCTACAAAACTCCTACTAGAGAAAAATGTGCAAACTGAACTATAATTTTAAGCACCATGTATAATGGCCAAAGAGAACTATAACATATAAGACTATAATAAATAAAACTAACATTTGTTTAAGTTGTGTTCCAAAAGGGTTGCTAGGTATTTTATATACACCCCTCATTCATTACTCAGTCTGATGCCATTAGGCAAGTGCCGTTACTATCAGAAGAAACTAAGGCTCACCAAAGAGGACAGGGTTAAGTCACTTTGCCAGGGTTGAGGGTAGATATTAACCTTTAGCTCTTAGAATTAAGAGTCAGTGTCAGGTGTGCTGGTGCCCTCCTATAATCCCAGTGACTTGGGAGGTTGAGGAAGGATATCACAAATCAAAGGCCAGCCTCTGCAACTTAGCAAGTCCTCAGTGTCCTAGAAAAACCCTTTCTAGCTTACACCCCCAGGTTCAATCCCCAGTACCAAAAAAAAATAAATTGAGTTAATATGTGACTCAATCTCTCAGATAGACTGACCCACTGCCCCATAGTCTGACCAACCAGTGTAAGAAGTAAAATGAAGGGGATTTAATCAGCAACTTCAAGTATTTTTGTAAGTTGCATAATTCTGTGCAATTAAATTTTCAAGATGGAGAAAACTCAACTTATAGGAAAACAAGTTTTTAAAAGTTGTCCAGCTTCCCAAGATGGCCAATTAGAATGCTCACCTGTGTCTCCACTTGACAGAATTAAAATAACTAGAATTAGCTGCTCCTTGAGTTGGGTGACCATGGGAGAACACCAAAGTACAACAGTGGACAGCCAGGACATGGAGAAACCCAGAGACATGGGTTAGGGAACAAAGAGTAAAAGAAAACCTCAGCACCAATGGCAGAGAAGCAGGAGAGAAGGAGGCAAAGGACCCCCGCAAGAGTAGAAGAGAGAGGGAGAGTCCCTGTGAGCACCACTGGCCCAGGACCCAGCATCCTGCAGAAATACACGCTAAATAAACAAGAGTCCTAAGATATGCATGGTGAACCGGCTCTGGAGAAGTTCTCTGACCTTTCTCATGGTACCATAACCGGGAGCCATTTGAGAAAGGCCCTGTTGTCTGAGATTACTGCTTTAGGAATCAGCACATGGAGGAACAGAAGGCGCTTCCTTTTGAAATCAGTGGTTTGCCAGGCCAGCTATGGAAGCCTGGAGAAGCAAGCAGTCATGTGTTATGGTACATGGGAGTCAGGTCTGCAAACACCAGAACCGTGGGTGGTGGATCACTCAGAACCTGCCGACATCCCCTGCACAGCGCAAATCTTTGAAACCCCATAACCTAACTCTGCAGCATACCCCTGCCTCTGTGTCGCTAAGGGCAGAGAGAGGTTATGCCCTGAGGGACCTAGGGTCGGGGGGGCATGCTACAGGACTGGTGTTCTCCCTTTCCTCTGAGGGCATAGTTTCAGAGCACTTTGGGGGAGATCTGCATTCTGCACTAGCTCCCCGAGAAGCAACAGCACCAGCTTCATTCCTCTTCTCAGAGTGCATAACCCAAACTGCTCTGAAGAGAATGTGTTTCTAGGGAGCTCTGTGTTCTGCCCTACAACTGATGACAGCCACTGATCACTCTGGCAGATCACCTGAGGAGCACCACAAGGAAAGAAGAGGGGGTGAATAATCCCCAGGTTTTGCTCTGATCAAAGGGTGCACAGCCTAAGAAGACATGGAGAAGAGATCTGATCAGCATAGGATGGGAGATTCTACGAGCACATTTTAACAAAGAAAATTTTTATTAATACTTTCTGTTGTTGCTGCTTCATGTTTGTTTCTTACCTCCTCCTCTTCTTTTTAATATTAAATTTTTTTCTTTCCATCTCTTTCTCCCTTATCTCGCTTTTTTACTTTTTACCTGCTACTTTTTCTCTCTGATTTTTATTATTTTTTTAACTTTATTTTATTCTATATTCCCCCCCCTTTTTTTTTGTTATGATGGTATTACTATTGTTGCTTTTTCATCTCTTTTTTTTTAACTTTATTCATCTTTTTTTCACTCTTCTTTCTTTGTGGTGATAAAAACTGAGTCTGGCACATTGAACTTGTTGAGTGGGTGCTTGGCCACTGAGCTACATTCTCAGTCCAGCTGAGAGGAATTGCAACTTACTCAAACCATGATCCAGTCTTGCTCAAGTCTTGGTGGATACTTCAACATAAAGAACAAGAGGAGGGCTGGGGTTGTGGCTCAGTGGTAGAGCACTTGCCTGGCATGTGTGAGGCACTGGGTTCTAGTCTCAGTACCATATATGAAAAAATAAAATAAAGGTCCGTCAACAATTATATATATATATATATATATGTATGTATATATTAAATAAAAGGAAGGATAAAAGTCCCCAAGTAGGTATGGCAAGGGGGATCCCTACTCCCCAGACATTCACCACACAGCAACAGCAGAGAGAGACAATATGGCTATTGTGAACACCACATTTACAAGGGACCTCTGCATCAATGGTTCCCATATCCTATCAGATCACACATTGCTGACAAGACTGGAAGTGAATGCCATCAAGGGAGAGTTGTGACCCCAGCCTTTGACCCTCCCCATGAAACAACTGGAGCTGAACTAGTGTCCACACAGAAGATAAAAGCTCTCAAGTCTATCACCACAATTATAACAGCCAGTAACATAATAGTTTTCAAGTAACAGCATCAATATCAACAGATACCAAGGGAATCCCTAACATCTGATAGAGGCTTCCATTCCTAAAGTAGGAGTAACCACATACTCTGCTATCTACACACACCTGTCTGAACTAAAGGAACCCCACTCTTGCAAGACCTACATAAAAAGCAGCTCCCTCCAGTTCCAACATGGTATGAATTGTGTCAAAATCCACTAACCACAGTCAAAGCAACCAGAGGAAAAGTGTATTCTGAAGTCCAAAGTGTATTCTGAAGAATTAAACTCAACACTACATTGCAAACCAACATCCCAGGACACATCATGAAGATAAGGCTGCTTACTAAAAAGACTCTAACATAAAACTGAAAGAAATATTCACCCTAAAAGACGTGCAAATCTCAACACAGAATCACTAGAAATAAGAAAAAGCAAGGCAATAAGACACTCCTAAAGTTCATAACTCTAATAATGGATGTCAAAGATATCAAAGTGGATGAAATGCTGGACAAATAGTTCAAAAGAATTATTTTTTAGAAGCTCAGTGAAATCCAAGAGAGTACAAATAAAGAGCTGAGTGTATTAAGAAAGACATGAATGAGCATGTCAGTGAAGAGATAGTGGATGAGCACTTCAATAAAGAGATAAAAATTTTGAAAAAGAACCAAGTAGAAGTCTTAGAAATGAAAAGCACAATAAATCAGATAATAATCTCAGTTGGAAGTCTAACAGCAAACTAGAACAAAAGCAAAAGAAAGAACATCAGAGTCTGAAAGCAACTCTGCCAAAATCGTTACCAAATACAAAGGAAAAAAGACAAGAATGAAGATAACATACAATAACTCTGAAATACCATTAAAAGTTCAAACATCTGAATAACTGTCATACTGAAGAGAAAAGAGTTATGTGCTAAGGGCACTGAAAACCTATTCACTGAAATGACAGCAGAAAAGTTCCCACATTTTAGGAAAGACATGAACACTCAGGTACGAGATGCATTTAGAACCCCAAATAGACATGACCAGCAGAGAACTTCTCTACTACATATTATAGATAAATTGTCAAAAATACGGAACAAAGAAAGAATAAAAGTTGCAACCGAGACATGCCAAGTCACATTTAAAGTCAAATCTTTCAGCAGATTTCTCAGTAGAAACTCTAAAGGTCAGAAGGGCATAGAATGATGCATTTCAGGTCCTGAAAGAAAATAAATGTCAATCAAAATAACTGTGCCTATCAAGGCTAAACTTCCTATGGAAGTAGAAGTACAGACCTTACAAGATATTCATAAACTTATGAATTAATGACCACTAGACCAGTATTATAGAAGAAACTGAAGGGAATCCTACATCCAGAAGAGGGGAAAAGATGAACAATCAGGAGAGCATGGAAAAGAATGAATCTCACTAGATGTGCAGACATGAAAATGAAAAATGAAAAGAATCAAATATTATCAATATAGTAAACCATCAAAAGTCTAAGGGTGAAAAAATAAGAAATGAACATAGAATATTCAAAATAATCCAAAGAAATTCAACAAAATGACAAGAACAACTACACCTTCAAAGAAAAATTAACACCAATACTCCCAAAATTAATTTCATGAAATGAGAAAGGAGGGAACCCTTCCAACTCATTCTAATGAAGCTAATATCATCTTGATATCAAAACTAGACAAAGACACATCAAGGAAAGAAAACTTCAGACCAATATCCCTGATGAACATACTTGCAAAAATTCTCAATAAATTCTGGCAAATCACGTGCAAAAACATATTTAAAAAGACAGTGCAACCACGATCAAGTGGGATTCATCCCAGGGATGCAGGGTTGGTTCAACATACAGAAATCAATAAATGTAATTTATCATATCAATAGACTTAAAAATAAGAATCACATGATCATCTCAATAGATGCAGAAAAAGCACTTGACAAAATACAGCACCCCTTCATGTTCAATACACTAGAAAAACTAGGGATACTAGGAACATACCTCAACATCATAAAAGCCATATACGCTAAACCCCAAGGCCAACATAATTCTAAATGGAGAAAAAATCGAAAGAATTCCCTCTAAAACTAGAACAAGACAAGGATGCCTTCTTTCACCACTTTTATTCAACACTATCCTTGAAACTCTAGCTAGAGCAATTAGGCAAAAGAAAGAAATTAACATAAACAAATAGGTAAGAAGAACTCAAACTATCACAATTTGCTGATGATATGGTTCTATATTTAAGTAATTCAAAAAATTTCCCCCCCAAAAATTCTAGAACTAATAAATGAATTCAGCAAAGTAGCAGGATATAAAATCAATACCCATAAATCAAATGCATTCCTATACATCAGTAATGAATTCACTGAAAGATAAATAAAGAACACTACTCCATTCACAATTGCCTCAAAAAAAAAAAAAAAACACTTGGGAATCAATCTAACAAAAGAGGTGAAAGACCTCTACAATTAAAACTATAGAACACTAAAAAAAGAAATTGAGGAAGACCTTAGACGATGGAAAGACCTCCCATGCTCCTGGATAAGAAGAATTAATATTGTCAAAATGGCTATACTTCCAAAAGCATTATACAAATTTAATGCAATTTCTATTAAAATCCCAATGACATTCTTCATAGAACTAGAAAAAGCAATCATGAAATGCATTTGGAAAAATAAAAGATCAGAATGCCAAAGCAATTCTTAGCAAGAAAAGTGAAGCAGGAGGCATCACAATATGAGACCTCAAATTATACTACAGAGCTATAGTAACAAAACCAGCATGGTACTGGCACAAAAATAGACATGTAGACCAATGGTACTGAATAGAAGACATGGACAAACCCACATAAACACAGATATCTCATTCTAGACAAAGGTGCCAAAAACATTCACAGAGAAAAGATAACCTATTCAACAAATGGTGCTGGGAAAAATGGAAAGCCACATATAACAAAATGAAACTAAACCTTTTATCTCTTACCCTGCATGAAACTCAACTCACAGTGGATCAAAAACTTAGGCACTAGAACAGAGATCCGGCAACGACTAGACAAAAAAGTAGGTCTAATTCTTCACCATGTGGAGCTAGGATCTGACTTCCTTAACAAGACGACTAAAGCGCAAGAAGTTAAACAAGAATCAATAAATGGGATCAACTCAAACTAAAAAGCTTCCTCTCAGCAAAAGAAACAATCAATAACGTGAAGAGTCTACAGATTGGTAGAAAATCTTCACCACATGCACCTCACATAAAGCATTAATCTGTAGAATATATAAAGAACTCAAAAAACTTAATACCAAAAAACAAATAACCCAATTGATAAATGGGCTATGGAACTGAACAGACACTTCACAGAAGAAGATATACAATCAATAAGCAAATATATGAAAAAAATATTCATCTTCTCTAGAAATTAGAGAAATGCAAATCAAAACTACTCTAAGATTTCATCTTACTTCAATCAGAATGGCAATTATCAAGAGTACAAGCAACAATAAATGTTGGTGAGGATGTGGGGGAAAAGGAACACTCATACATTGCTGGTGGGACTGCAAAATGTGCAATCATTATAGAAAACAGTACGGAGATTCCTCAGAAAACTTGGAATGGAACCACCATTAGACCCAGTTATCCCACTCCTTGGTTTATACCCAAAGGACTTAAAATCAACATATACGGAATATTACTCAGCTTTAAAGAATGAAATTATGGTATTTGTTGGTAAATGCATGGAGTTAGAGAATATCATGCTTAGAAAAATAAGCCAAACCCAAAAAACCAAAAGCCGAATGTTTTCTCTGCTATTTGGATGCTAATTCACCATAAGGGGTGGGAGAATAGGGAAGAACAGAGTTACTTTATATTAGATAGAGGGGAGTGAAGGGAAGGGAAGGGGTATGGGAGTAGGAATGATAGTAGAGTGAAACAGACACTATTACCTCATGTACGTATATGACTGCATGACTGATGTGAATATGTATAATCAGAAAAATGAGAGATTACACTCCATTTATGTATGATTTATCAAAATGTATAAATGCATTCTACTGTCATTTACAAATCAGAATAAACTTAAAAATTAATTTAAAAAAGAACAACTACAAACCTTTCATGAATAACCCTGAATGTAAACCATCTTAATTCTTCAATTAAAAGATATAGTTTGGGTAAATGGATTAAAAAAAAAAACAAGACACAAAAATATGCTACCTGCAAGAAACTCACCCGTCCTGCAAAGGCATAAGCGGACTGAAAGTGTATTTTTTAAAAAGTGTATAAAAAAATGGCATTCCAAGCAAATGGAACTCAAAAGCAAGCAGAAGTAGCAATACTCAAAACAGACTTTAAGCCAAAATCAATTGGAAGAGACAAAGCAAGTAATTACATATTAATTAAGGGCATGATTCAATAAGAAAATATAATGATTATAAATATATATGCACTAAAGATCAGAACACAAATTGTATAAAACAGACACTGCTAGAGATAGAGAGATAGGTCACAATATAATAATAGTAGGTGACTTCAATACCCTCTCACTAGTAGATTAATCATCCAAGCCAAAAAATCAACAAAGAAATATTAGAGTTGAATTACACTATATATCAAATGAATTCAATAGACATCTACAGAATATTCCATATGACAGCTGCAGAATACATGTCCTTTTTATCAGCACATGGAACTTTTTTCAAAATAGATCAAAAATTAGGCCACAATGTAAATCATAACAAATTCAAAAAACTGAAATAATTTTTGCATCTTATCAGATCACAGTGGATTGAAACTAGAAACCAACAGCAAGAAGAACTACAGAAGTTATACAAACTCATGGAGAATGAACAACATACCATCAAATGAACAGTGGATCACTGAAGAAATTATGGGGGAAATTTTAAAATTCCTACAATCAAGAGGTGATTCAAGATGGCAGATTAGAGGAAAGTTGCATTTTTCATTGCTCTGTGGTTTGGGATCCAAGCAGTAGGAGTACTGCTTCTGAACAATGTGAGTGGAAGAGGGAATTCACCAAAATTCAAAGTTGGACAGGCCAAGTATCTTAGCATCTCAGAAACTTGGGTGCATTGAACAAAGAAAGAGTACGCGGGAGCCAAGCGGACTGCAGCAGCAGCACAGTAGTGCCAGTTAACCACAGAGGAGGGGGATAATATGGAGAAACACAATAGATAAAATATGGCACAGGAAAACTTTTAGAACAGAAGAGCAGTTGAATTTAATTGATCCAGAGTCCTCACAGCAAACCAGCTGTTTTGCAACTGGCAAGTGGAGAGCAGAATCAGGGCGCCATCTTGAAAAGTCCACACTGACGCTTGGTGTGGTTCCCACAACAGGAGATTATAACAAATATTGTCAGCTGTCCCAGCAAGTCAGGACATTGAATAGATAGGCATTTTACACTTAGGCAGGTAGGCTGGGAAGGCAGTATCCATGGGCAGCAGAGTACATGAGACACGCATAGGAGGTCTGGCTACCCTGATTCAGGAGTATGATTTTTGAGAGGTTCCTGAGATCCAGACCCCAGCAGAGATCCGTATCTTCCCAGCCCTAGGGGCTTGTTTATCTAACATACCACCCAACAAAGTCCCTACGGCCTGATGAGAGCTAGGTCCCAGTCATGAGACTCCCCTCTTACAGCAGCCTCACCCATGGAGTACACAGACCTGATGTGTCCAGACAAAGCTCCTACTGACAGATTCCCCAGAATTCTTTCCCAACCTTGTACTGTAAGAAAGGACGTTGAAATCTACTTCAACCAGCTTCAGTTTTAGGCCATTCCACCTGGCAGCTCAGTGAGCATCACAAAAAGAGGAAGGGGTTCATAACCCTCAGCCCCTGTGTGCATGCACATTTGCATGTTCATATTCTCTGTTCATAAGTAGTAACCACCCATCCTTATCAATAGCTTTGACCACCTCAGTAGAGATAATTCTTTCATTTTTCATTAAGAATCTTTTTTTCCCTTTCTGTGAGTGTGTGTGTGTGCGTGTGTGTGTATGTGTTTTCTTGATGTGCTGACTGGTTCATGGATGCAAATACATATATGTCTTTCTTTTTTCTCATTTTTAGCATTTTTTATGATTACTATTTTTATCTTTCAAGGGTTAGGGTTTTCTACTTGCCTATTTTGGTTTTCTTTTGGTTTTGATCATTTCTCTTGTTTCTCTTTCTTTCCTTACTTCTCCCTCTAACAGCCAAATTCTCTTGTCCTTTTCTCTCTCCTTTTACTTTGTTATTTTTTTAATTTATTTTTCTTCTCCTTCTTGATAAATCTTTTCTGCTTTCTCTCTGCTTGCATTTTGAACATTCTGAACTTTCTTTTACCTTCCTGTTTTCTTTCTCTTAAAGAACTATATTTTACCATCTTTTTATAATTATTTGGCTTATATAACTCCCACTCCCACCGTTCAAGTTGTTGCAGTCATTATACTGTGGATTGCATAGTTGATAACTGCTGTTTACTTTAATTCAAGATCTAATTCACAACTATTGTTTCTTGTTTATGCTGTTGGCCATTGCTGACCCCACCACCCCTACTTTTATGTTAATGTGTTTAGGTGTCATAGTAGGCACCAGGTATTTATTTTAGTACTGTATACTACTTGCTTTATTATTACTATTGTTTGTTCTCCCTTTTTCTGTGAGGTTCTGGGAATCTACTAGGACACCACAAATTCCCAGGGAAGAGATTTTGCTGCTGAGCTAAATCCAGCCAACAGATAGTGTACCTTGCTCCACACACAGATTAACCACACTCAAACTTCAGCAATACTTTTAATAACAAGAATAGAATAGAAGAGACAGAAACCCCAACTAATGACCATGTCCCAAGTGGGAAAGGCCAGGAGACACCCACAGATCACACTAACTGACATCAACTCCTACAGCAAAAATAGAATTAACACAAAGGCTGTGGATACCATGACTAAAAGGGGTCTCATTTTAGACCACTCTAAGACATTTGGCAAGAGAAGGCTGTACCTTAAAAAGGTCAACACATAAGAATGGAAGAGAAATACATCCAAGAGATGCGCAAAACCAAACACAGGAATGCAAGAAATATGAAAAAACAAGGTAAGTCCTCCTAAAGTTCATAATTCACTAGCAAATGACTCCAAAGATATTGAAGTGGATGAAATAAGAATTCAAAAGAATCATTATAAAAACAATTCATTATAAAAATGAATTCCAAGAGAACACAGAAAAAGAATGAGTTAAGGAATGAATGAGAAATTCAATAAGGAGACAGACATATTGAAAAAGAATCAAAGAGAAATCTTGGAAATGAAAAACACAACAAATCAAATAAAATGTCCAGTCAAAAATCTCTCTAATAGAGCAGACCATGCTGCAGACAGAAATTTCAGAGCTGGAAGACAAAGTGGCGAACCTTGAATATCCAAACAGTATCAAAGAAAAGAAAAACTACTGTTTTAGTCAGCTCTTTTTACTGCTGTGACAAAAAAAAAAAAAAAAAAACTGACAAGAACAACAAAGAAGAGGAAAAGTTTATTTGGGGGCTCATGGTTTCAGAGGTCTCAGTTCATGGACAGCTGGCTCCATTCCTTGGGGCTCAAGATGAAGCTGACCATCACAGCAGAAGGGTGTGGTGCAGGAAAGTGGCTCAACACACGACCATCAGGAAGAAGAGAGACTCCACCTGCTTAGATACAAAATATATACCCCAATGGCACACCCCCAACAACCTGCCAGCTCAGCCACACCCCACCTTCAGTTATCACTCAGTTAGTCCCCACTGGGGGATAAACTCACTGATTGAGTCAAGCTCTCATGATCCAATCATTTCTCTTCTGAATGTTCTTGCATCATCTCACACATGAGCTTTTGGGGGACACCTAATATCTGAATCATAATAGTAACCATGACCAGAATATGCAAGAACTCTGGGACAACAATGAGACAAAATTGAAGAATCACTGGAATTGAAGAGTTCTGTGAGATAAAGACTAATGGCAAGAACAATCCTCTTCAGAGAAATAATAACAGAAAATTTTCCAGACTTTGAGAATGAGATGTACTTCCAGATACATGAGAAATTCAGAACTCCAAATAGACAATATCAGAAAAGAAACTCTCCATGACACATTATATAATTAAAATGTCTAATATATAGAACAAAGATAGAATTTTTAAAAACTCAAGAGAAAAACCATTAGGTCACATTTAGAGGCAAAGCTAATCAAAGAATTACTTCCAATTTCTAAGCACAAACTCTGAAATCCAGGAAGGCTTGAAGTGATGTGTTCCAAAGCCTGAAAGAAAATAATTGTAATGAAGATCACAATATTTAATGCTACCTTCATAACCAAAGGAGAAATCAAAAGCTTCTACGTTAAGCAGAAATTAGAAGAATTCATGACTACTAAGATGCCACTACAGAAAATACTTAAAGAAACACTACACACAAAAGAAAACAAACCCCAGAGCTCACAAATAAACAAATCTTACTTGAAAAGTAAGCAAATGAGAAACAGGACCAAAAGAAAAAAATCAAAATGACAGGGAAATAAACATCTCTCTATAATAACATAGTATGCAAATGGTCTCAAATCTCCAATCAAAAGACTTTTTTCATAGGCTTTTCTATATAACTACAGTACAAAATATAATCGAAAAGATCATGATGATAATAACCAAAACCATATGATACCTGAGAATAAACTCAACAAAAGTGTTACAGAAGGGAAACATGTTCCAAAATAACTGAGTAAGTTTTGAAATTATCACCATAAAAATACCATAAATGACGGTGAAAAATATTTAATTCATTTGATTTAGTGACTCCACATTGTACACATAATCAAAACATTGCACTGTACTCCATAAACATATGACAATTATGATTTGCATATTTTTTAAAATATAAATTTAAAAGGTAGTGGTTAACCACATTGTCAATGTAGTAAGAGTCACAAAACTGTTCACATTAAAGTGACTGATTTTATATTATTAAAATTTAAGCTGAGCACAATGGCACACACCTATATTCCCAGTGGCTCCAGAGACTGAGGCAGGAGAAGCTCGGAGTTCAAAGTCAGCCTCAGCAAAAGTGAGGCGCTAAGCAACTCAGTGAGATCCCGTCTCTATATGAAATACAAAATAGGGCTGGGGATGTGGTCAGTGGTTGAGTGCCCCTCAAAAAATTAAAATTAATTTTTTTACATTAAAAAATAAAACTGCATAACTTTGCTTAAGAATATAGAAGGAAATTCAAATAAATAAAATAATTTGAAAGATTATACAAAGTTGTCAAGCATATAGAAAAACAGATAATCTCATACTTCCTTATGCAAAAGTGTAACTTGGTAAACCTCTTCATAGGGCAACTGAGCAATACTTGTTAAAACTTAAATGCACATAACCTTTGAGTCAGCAATTCTTCTTCTAGAAATTTATCTTACAGAAAATATAGTGTATAAATTTGTGAATGAATGCATGTGTGCACACAAAGTTACTTAATGTGGCACCATTCTTAACAGCAAAAAGCTGGAAACAACATAAATATTGAAAAATAAGAGACATTAAATAAATCTTGTCAATATTATAAAATACTATGTAGCCTTACTGTAAATGATATGATCATTGTATTGAAAAATATTTTGTAAAATAAATGTACATGTTTATGTGTGTGTGTTTATAAAGTAGGGTGTACTTACTTCTAAAAATTACAATGGACTTTCATCAGGGTGGGATAATTATAACTTGTCTTTTTCCCTGTGTTTTTTCTACATTTTCCAAATTTTCAACAATATTTATGTATTACTTAGCAGGGGAAAACAATACAGTCGTATCTGTGGTTGGAAGGAACTCCAGCACAAAGTTTGCCTTAAGTACTAAATGCACAATGAATGTGAATGTGCGTTATAAATGCACTTGCTCATTTATAATGTGCACCCATATGCATTAATATGCATTGCCTCTAAATTCTATATTTGCAGTTTCCACCTTGCAAAACTTAGAATAAACGATTTTCATTTTCACCAGTTTCAACCACTGTATCAAAGCTGCAAACAATAATGTAATGACATTCTAATGTTAGGCCAAGAAGTGAAAGCAACACTCCATTTGTGTAAAGGAGAAAGAAAAAGATCATTCTGGCAGCCATGAGGGCAACATAGCATATTGATCCTGCAAGCCTCAAATCTCCTGTTTTATCTGTGACTGAAAACAGTGTCTACTTTTGTTTTGTCGCCTTTTCTTTATCCCCATGAGAAATGTGTTATAGTCTCTAAGTATACACAACGATCTACTGCTTAAGTAAGCCAGGACAGATACCAAGGCAGAAAACAACGAATATGTTTTAAGATTTAGATCCTGTCTAACTGCATATCATCAGCAAGAATCCAGAAGTGACGCTCAGTGTAGACATGCCATGTGTGGTCTGCACACTTATTGTTCCCCTAGAACGTCTCAGCTTTGAGCAGCCAGTGTTAGGGCTTGAGAAAATACTCTACAGCCCTCATATCTAAGAGAGAGCCCTAACCATATCTCAGGTAAATTCATCCGTGATCATGGTGATCTTCCTAAACAGCCTTCATCACAGGGACCCTGGGAACTGCCCAGACCCATTGTAAGGAGTTAAATGTTTTCAATTCTCTATGCTAATGGCTCCCAAAATTCTACATTAAGGTGTAGAAACTTGGAAGGAAGACGGTCTTGGAGCAGTGGCTTTCACATTTTTACCTCAATGTACAGTAATTGTTATTTTATTTCCCATTGTGACCTATATAAGCATATGTGCACTGTGAATAAATATAAACACATGCACTTACTTTCTTAAAATAAAAATTTTGGGGAAGCAATACATATGCTGTGTGATACACCTTGTTCTATTCTATTACGTTATGTTCCAGTGCATTCAATAAGTTTAAATTTCTACCCAGATTTCACTAAAATTATTCTGATAGTCTATCATTGATTATGACAGCAACCTGCAATTGGAAAAGTACTGAGCAAGGGATCTTTGGGGCCTGCATTTATAATCATTTGGAGTTTGAGAGTGAGCTATGCTGACCCCCAGACAAGTGCCTTGGCACCACAGGTACATAGTGTATTTTTGCTCTTGTTGAGTTCTTGAAGAAGAAAAGCTTGAGAAATCATGATATGCTATAGAAGTGTTTAAAATCTCATTTTACAGAAATCACATCTATGGACATAACTCAAATTTTTGATTTCTCCTTCCAAACCCTCTTTGACACCTTGGCATCAGTGGGCGGGGGAAGCTGGAAGGAGAGTTACCGTAGGAAGAACTGTTGAAGAGTTCAATGTTGAAGAAGGCATAGTCTCCACTGGTCATGCCATGTCTGTGTGCCGCCAGCATGATACTCCGGATGGTGTCGCCGCTTGCACACATGATCACCACTGGGGAGAAGAACAAACAACACTCGTGAGACACCCAACACAGCAGACAGTAAGCACACCAAAACCAACTTGGGATACTGGGCATGGGACACAGCAGTTAAATAGTCCTGAAGTATCTCCTCATGTAAATTACTTTCTACAGTAGTCCCTCTTCTCTGCGGGAGAAATGTTCCAAGGACCCACTGGATGCCTGAAACTGTAGATAATCCCAAACCCTATACATACCATGTTTCTTCCTATAAACA
This sequence comes from Sciurus vulgaris, assembly GCF_902686455.1. Lineage (NCBI taxonomy): Eukaryota > Metazoa > Chordata > Mammalia > Rodentia > Sciuridae > Sciurus > Sciurus vulgaris. Next base: position 144,155,787 of record NC_136466.1, read on the forward strand.
AGGACCCATGATAGAGCTTAATTTGTAAAGTAGGCAGAGTAAGAGACTAACAACAATAATTAATAATGAAATAGAACAATTATAACAATATGCTATAACAAAGGTGTTTAAAATACATGAATCATTTATTTTTGGAATTTTTCATTTAATACTTTCAGACCACAATTCAAAGCAGGTAACTGAAACTTCAGACCACAAAACGACAGATAAGGGGGAGACTACTATAATTACAAAGGGGAAAATAGTAACTTTATGGAAATTAACAAAATCACTGAAAGAAAATATGAGGAGGAATAGTTCTTTAATATTTTCTTATTACTTGTACCTGCAAATTCGAAGAACAATAAATCATTTAAACTATTTCACTTAATATTTATCTCTTTGATGCTAACACTGTAAAGAAAAATTCATTATAATATTTAATATAATATTAAATTTATTAATTTATGCATGGCCAGCTTCTATAAAAAATACTTGAGAAACTTTTATTAATGAATAAGTGAAAATTTTTCTAAATCAAAGATTTGGAAATAATCTTTAATGTTGTCTAGTCTTCCTATAAAATAAAGTTGTATTTAAAAATTTAAAACATAGTAACTATTAAGGGGGACCTAGCAGATACCACCATAAACAAGTGAGCCAACCTCCTCAACTGAGGGAAAGAAGGCTCACCAGCCCCCTGACAGAACAAGTCCAGTGGGCAACCTACACCTAGTCAGGAGGAAGCAGCCACAAATCCAGGTGGGGTCAGTCTGTAGAATAACTGGCCTGGGCTCTTTAAAATGGTCAATTTCATGAAAAACAAATATAGGCTGAGGATACATTCTAGATTGAAAGAGACTTAGAAAACTGAATGCAATACAGGATACTGGACCGTGTGTGTGTGTGTGTGTGTGTGTGTGTGTGTGTGTGTGTGTGTGTTGCTGTAAAGGGCATTGTTAAAACAGAAGGTGAAATATGACTAATGTCTGTAATCTAGATAATACAGCTGCATTATCACTTTTCACGACTCTACTGTGGTTATTTAAGCAAACATCTTTGTTCTTAGGAAACACACCCTGAAATGTTTAGAAGGAAAGAAAAAATCATCAGGTTGGGGAAGTAGCTCAATGGCAGATGCTTGCCAAGTGTGTGAAAGGCCCTGGGTTCCATTCTAATATCTCCAAATGAAAGGGTTTTTTTGCCTAAATAATACATTAATCACTAGATGTTCCCATTATATGATAAGAAAGGGTACCAACTGCTCTTCATACTCAAGACCATGGTAAATGCATTTTCCTTAAAAACTCAATGCATTTTCCCTGCAAACTCAGATCAGAAGAGAGGCATGCTGCTGTCTGCATTTTAAAACATTATTCTCAGGACGTCTCAACACACAGAGGAAATAGTTACCAAGATCCCACGTTCCCTTTCCGTGTCTTCTCAGTTTATATCCACACTATGGGATTTGAGAGTCTTTAAGCAGCTCCAGATGATTGTTGCCTCACACCTAAGAGTTTCACCAGCAGAAGTAAAGTGAGGACTTGGCTGTTGTCCAGTCTGGTCACTACTGATGGCCCCCAAACTCCATGACCATGTATTTGCTGAATACACCCTGTGTGGAGGAGAGACCCACAGAGACCTGGGGGCTGTAAACCGCATTATCATGATGCATGCCAGATCTCCAGGGTGTGTATGTTCTTTGTAAAAGCGTGGGTGCTGAAAGGTTTAAAGTGCAGGCTGTGCCTGAGCAGCTTTGGCAACCTGCATGGAGGGTTGGGATCTTGCTGATATTTCGTTTACTGCACAAATTAACTCAAGAGTGCTAGGTCTTGGCTCTGACATTTCGCATTACAAAGGGGCTCCATGAACAGGATGAAAGCTTTAGAGAACAAATTTTTAAAACAGTGCAAAACTGCTAAAGACCTATAACTATGGGAGCAGGTATTCCTTGTGCTTGAAAATATAGTTATTTACATTTGGGATAAACAGATATCATGAGATCTCAGTGAAGAAGCTCCCAAAGAAACTCTTAATCATTCATTATAACAGACCTTTGTTTTAGCTCTCATTCAAATCTTGCCCCTTCAATTAAAAAAGTAAAAAAACAGTCAAGATATTCCACAAAATAGTTAGCTAGGGGGTAAGGACGAGTTTGAAGAATGTGGATTCTAGGAGTAAGCGCCTCCAAAAAGGAACCAGAAAGCTCTGTCTGCCTGCCTGCCTACCAGGCAGCCCTGACCATTCGTTAATCAACTGCTTGTAGTCTAGGGTCTATTTCTCAGTTCCTATGTGCAAAACCTGATTTTGCCAGTACATAAAGAGTAAAGTCATTGCTTAGGGGCAGATTTCCAATAACCTACATCAGATATTTATAGATCATCTAAGCTGCAGATTATTTAAGTTTCATGGAGACCAGACTGGTCATGAATACATGTGTATCAACATGCCCTGAGCATGCCAACTGGGCAGCCAAATAACGAGCAACAGGATGCTAGTGAGGATGGAATCAGAATCAAGGAGGTCCTTTGAAGGATTCAGGCATCCAAAGGCACCAGCCACTGACAACACCACTATGACTGAAGAGGTTATACCTCAGGGCAAGAGCACAGGCTTCCCCAGGTCATGGGCACTCCAAGCCATCTGCAGGGTACATTCTTTCTTCAAATGCTAGTACCCACTTAGTCTGAGCAAAAGAGTTATAGCACAGCATTTTTCTAACTATGCAGACTTTACTTTCAATCTTACCATTTTGTGTTTAACTATGTGATTTACTCTCAAAAGGAACCCCTAATTCCCAAGTTCACGGGCAGGGCACGGTCTTGAATAAACTAAACCCAGCATGCACATTATCATCGAGTTCAGTGCAAGCTGAAGCACGTACTTAATGACACTACCAAAGCAGTTCAGAGTGCAGAATCCCAAATTTTTAGGATGTCCTCCAATCTTCTTTCAGTTGTCTTAGTCATGCCTAAGTGAACAGCAAGTATTTTTAGCAACTTGTCTTTATACAGTCTATCAAAAGGTTTTAAAGTTTTCATTGAAATAGTTTTCCTATTCATGTTTCATCAGTTTATACAATAACTAATTAAATTAAATAATAAGCAGCATAATAACAAGAGACATAAACAGACTTGGAAAGTATGCAGGGAAGTATGAGAAGTGTCTGGAGTACTCCAGATATATATACTACCTACCCGCAACAGTAACGTTTCCCAGCAAGAGGAAAAGGAGAGACTGTCTGCTTGGTGAGTCTGAAAGAAGACACTGAGCATTCCAGGCTCTGTCCTCTTTCGTCCCCTTTGAGATGTGTCTACTTACAGAGAGCACACTTTATGGGCTACTTCTGTCACAGGGTTAAGAGGCCTGCTCCTGGAGAGGGACTTGAAGCTGCAAGGCACTGTGATTTGGTGGATATCTCTGCCTAATTTGGGGAGGAAGTGATAGTAAGCAGGCCCTTTTGGCATCAGATCTAAATCGGTGTTCTCCGATCCATTTCAGCAATACTGAACAAGGTATTTTCATATTCTCCATCTGACTTCTGCACCTATGTTCCTTTTCAGTCTAAATTTAGAATGGAAAGAGAGATGTCGCTGCATGGAGGCAAAACAAAGTGTACCACATCCTGTGAGCTGAAAATGTAAAAGCACAAATGAAAAACCAAAACTCAACGGTAATTTTGGAAGAAATGCAAAAATAAAAATTAAAAACCCTCCAAGCATGAGAAATAAAAAATTAAAAAATAAACCAGGTGGTAAATAGGAAAAAAATCAGAAAAATAAAGGTCAATCCAAATAAGGGGGGAAAAAAATCTAGAAAGAGAAAAGCAGTGGGATAAAAATCATCAAAGGAGGACGGGGGATATGGCTCAGTATATACATAATACACACACACACAACACAATACACACACACACACACACAAACACAAATAAACACTCATAAAAGAAATACTTTAAGAAATTTTCCAAGAATTAAAAGACCTGAGTTTCTGGAAAGAAGTGACCCAAGGGTAATAGGCAAAATTCTGGCACTAATGCACATTATAATGAAATGTTAAAACACTGGGAGCAAAGAGAAGATTGTAAAACTTTTCAGTAGGGGGAAAAATTCAGAATCTGAATCAGTTCAAACTTCCTAACAGTAACATCAGGGCTTAGAAGACAATGGGATGATGCTGTCAAATGTTGGGAGAAAATGATTTCCAACCTAGAATTCTATAATTATGTTTAAGGGCAGGATGAAGAAATTTCCATTCATGAAAGTTCTCAAAATTCAGTTCTCATTCATTCTTTCTCAGAAAGCTCCTGGAGGACATACGTCCCCAAAACAAGGGCTAAAGCAAAAGGAGGAGCACACACAAGGACCTAGCTCAGAGACGGTAGTGACCAGAGACCAAGGAAGATATTAAAGGAACAACCCAGAATGAGGACTGTGCAGTATACTTCAACCACAACCTCGCTAAAACAGAATTATAAGATGATTTAGTTTTAAGGCCGTAGGAAACTTTAAAAAACAAACTAAAAAGGGTTTTGTTTTGTTTTGTTAATTTTTACCCTAAGCCAGAAAGTGGGGCAAGAAAGGAAATGTCATCCTAGTAGACTGCATCCTAGTATTTAAAAGAGAATAATAATATTGATACTGAATACTGAGCTAAACAAAATTTTGACAGGTCCATGTTAGAAAGAAAGTGTGTATGTGGTTAACAGACAGTCAAAGAGATCTCAATGTTCATCTCCATGGGGATACCAAGAGATAAGGCCGAAAACTGAAAAAATCAGAAGTAACATGTTATTTAGAGATATAAAGACAAATATCTACAGAGCAGTTAAAAGAGCTAAAAATGGTTGCCTCTGGAAAGTTAGAAATGGGGAGTACAAGACAATAAAAGTTTTCCTAATAAGATTTGTGTAATTTTCTGACTTTAAATTATATAACTATACATTTAATTTTGGTAAATTAAAGTTTTTTTTTTCAACAAAGGTTTCTCTGGCTATTTCCTACACTTAATGGATATCATTTGCAAAACTGAGATTACAGTTTCTTTTTTGTTGTTCACAAAGCTCTATCTGCTCCAAAGGTCTGGAATTTCTACATTGCAGGCTACAGTGCTTCTTTTTTCCCATGTTATTTTGTGTCAGTTGTTTTACACTCATAGTGTGTTATTTAAAAATTCTGCTGATCAACCACTTAATCATTTACTGCTCAATCATTTACCCCGGACTACTAAAAATAAATAATTCCTGTACTGATTAATTACTATTATCTCTATAGTTATTATGTAGGCCCAGTTTGATGACATACTAGTAACTAAAATTTTTTAAAAATCTCATATGTACAATACTTCTAGTTCTGCATTTTATAAGGGGTATAAACAAAACAATTACTGGCTTTTATTGACTGAAAAATTATTTAATTCTGTCTTTTTAAAGATAAATCTATCATTAAGTGTGGACTATTAAGGGCAATGGTCATATGCATAAGTGAGTCCATTTTAAATAAAGATCATTATTTTTTTTTAAATATGCTCAGGTACGTGTATGTTGGTGGCATGAACTGAAGACATGAAAGGAAAAATTGTTTAAAATTATTGACTTACATGTAGTAAATCCCTAAGATGAAAGAATATCTGAAGTATTTTAGTTTTTCTACAGTTCAGCCCATAGCCAAATAAAAATTTAGTCGTATTATTATTTGGGATATTACCATTGTCGGTTTTTGCCATTTAAGAGATTCAAATATTCATAATTTGGTTTTAAATATAAACTCAATATAGTACAAAAACAAGTGCTAAAAACATTCTCTGCAAAAGAGAGAAAAGGAACTCTCTAAAGCACACTCTACTTTATAATGCTTAATAAGGAATTTCCAAAGGCGGAAATACTGTCAGTTACATTTGTACACTTCTAAGGTATATAAAAAAAAAAAAAAAATGACTGGCTTTCATTGCTTGAAAAAACTAGTCAATCCTCAGTCTGTCTTTTAAAAATAAATTTATCATTAAGTGTGGAATAGCAGGGTAGTGGTCATGCGCACAAGTGAATTCCATTTTAAATAAAGATCATTATTTTTTAAAATAGCTTATGCACAAATCAGAACCACTGATCATCAATTTGAAGAGGACTGATTCTCACCAGAGTCTCTGTACCACAGGGGAGGATGCTCAGGCACAAAAAAGTTCTGTATTTTGCACAGATCCCCAAGCTGGTAAGTTAAGACACCAGATTCTCAGCCCAGGGTTCTTTCCCAAGGCATGACCACCCCTTCTCAGTAAGGGTGCTTATCATCATATATATAAAGTAATACCATTATAATAAAAACCACACATATGTTGAACCCTGACTATGGGTCTGGCACTGTTTCAGCATATTTCATGGGTTAGTTCCTCCATCTTCCCAAAGATGGGGGCACTCCCTCTACCCCAACTTTACCTGAAGGGCCCAAGGTACAGAGTTCAATAGCAGTTCGATAGTAGAGTTCACCAGCCAGTGAGTGGCTGAGCTACAGACTCCACTGAAACCATATATCGAACCCCTATTTAACATATTAACTGTTGATGGTGAAGTAATAACTGATGTGTTTGTGGAAGATCCCCTGGGAGAGCTTTGTTATCAAGCAACTTTCTCTCCTGAGAGTAAGGAATTTGGAAGGTAGAGAAAATGGTTTAGAAAAGAAACTTTTATTTCATACTTCTGAATATTTTTCATGTTCCTGTTGGAAATACGTTTTAAAGTAAGAATCATAAAATCCTAACTTTATCACCTGTGAAATATAAACGTGAGCCCAGTCAACTTTCATCACTAATTAAAATCGGGAAGAAAAAACAGCACAGAGACTTGGTAATATCTATGAGACTTTGAAATATATAAATATATGTATATATATTACATACATAAATATTACATACACAAATTATATATGTAATTACATGTAATGTATATATGTATATGTGTGTGTGTATATATATATAGATATATATATAAATCACACAGAGATATCTATATAGCAGTAGCAGCAGAATGCAGCCCAAATCCTCTGAAGCCTGAGGCCACCAACATCCCAGGCCCACCAGGAGACTACTGCCCTCCCTGTGCCATGGCCTCAGCAACCATTGCGAGACTGAGAGGCCCCTTGGCTGAGATCTGCCCTCCCTTGAGCAAACAGATCCCCTCTCCCTGGTACCCGAGGCCACGTGCGCTGAAGTCTGACTGCCCACTGGAACCAAAGCAGCAAAGGCAGCACACACGTGCTTGCAAACCGCGGATCTCGCCCATAGAGGGACACACCTCCCAAGCCCAACCAGCCCTAAGTCTCCAACTTCTAGCTCCTGGCCCTGGAAAGCTGAGAGCTGAAGAAGCAGGTTCCGAGGTCTAGAGTAGCTCGAGGTCTGCAAGGAGACTGCAGTAACCCGGGGACTACAAGGGCGAGAGAAACATGTGAAATCCCAGGCCAAGCGTGGCGAGTTCACAGCCGTTGAGCACAAATGCCCTTTTTCATAATCAGCAGAGCCGGCACCCCGCCTGCTTAGCTGGCAGGGATTCGGCGCAGACGGCCTGGAGTTCGAATGCTCAAAACATGCCAGGCAGCCTACTGTCAACACCTCCTGCCCCTTCGTTCTAAAGGTTGTGTCACTCGAGTCCGAGGCCAACTTGGGAAGCGGGGTGGTTACAGCGCCACCTCAATAGCCTCTCTGCCCACTCTCACCTGCTCCTGAGGTTCCCAGCCTCAGGTTGTGCTGGCCCCAACGGCCAAAGCCCAGGTTCCCGTCCGTACCAAGCTGTAGTCAAACCCCGCGCATAGCCCAACTTTGAGTCTCACCCCGTGGCACAGAGGTTGCGGAGAGTTTTGCTGGGGTTTCACCACTGGCACTCCAAGCGCGTGCGCACTGAAGGAAATCAGAGGCGGGATTCCCGGAGTGCAGTTCACACCAACCCTACACTACCGAGGAGGAAACTGCGCTGTGCTGGGATCTCACCCCGCCTCCGCGCAGTCTACCTGCAGTAAAATGAGCGACAAGGGGGGCTTCCGCGATTACCTTTCCTCGACCACCTACTCCCTGCAGCCATAGCCACCATTCCCAGTCTTGAGCTCTTTGTCCTGTTTGGGTATTATTCCAAACCCCACAGAGACCCGAGGAGAAAATTTGGCCCGGGGCGGGTCAGGTGAAAAGAAGATTCGATGGCCATTTTTCCAGAGCTCCCGCAAAGTCTAGTTCTGGGCGCTTTACACTGTGATGCCGAACGCGCCAGGGAATATGAGTGTCGCCCGAGTCCAAACACTACGAGGCATTTTGGGTGGAAACCACAGAAGCTTGTTTATAAGGAACTAGAGGGGTCATGGAAGGAATGAGAGAGCGATACAATGAGCCTTTAAAAGAAGCCTGGGGTCTGGGTAAGAGCAGCTAGGGAAACCGAGAGGCCCGGGCGTGAGCCAAGTGGGGGCGCGCAGCTGCACAGAGTCCTAAGACGCTGCCACTAAGTGGGAGCGCACAACAGCAATGGACAGGGTAACAACTTCTTTCGGTCTTGGCATGCTTCAAGCCCTGGAGCAGGGCACTGGTTGTGCGACTCTAATCGCCAACCCTGCGCTAGCAAAGAGGGAGCGGGCAAGAAAAACCCCCAGGTGATTTGACAGCACCTGTTAAACCTGGACCCGCAGAAGATGGCTTTTTCTTGCCCAGACCCCTCCAACTCCCCAGGACCCTCTAGGTACACAGCGATGGGCGACCCTCAAAGGTCGCTGTCAGACAGCTCACACCTGAAGAATCCCCGCACGCACCCTCCCGGGATCCTCAACGCCGCAGGGAACAGTGAGATCTGCAGAGGACAGGACCGGTGTGTAAGGAGAGCCGAGGAGAGAGGATGGGTTAGGACCAGGGGTCCGGGACGCGCTCCTGCTCACCTCGCTCACTGGCCTGGATGTAGCGCACGATGTCGTCCAGGTCCAAATCTTTGGTCTCGTCGAAATTGTAGGCGGACGTATGCAAACCCTCCTCCTGGAAAACCTCGTGAACCCCCTCGAGGGTAAAGTAACAGTTCCGTTCCAGTTTGTCGTCGCTGTAGACCAGCGCAGCGCGGCTCCAGTGGTGGTGGCGGAACAAGGCTAGCATCATCTCGCCCATCTTGGAGTAGGCAGGCGCCACACGCGTGAGGTGCGAGTACTCAGTTTCCTTGTGTTGGAAGCCCGCGGCCAGTGCTCCGGCCGACAACATGGGCAGATCCCAGTGCGACGCAAGTCGAGCCACCGGCGCTGCAGCGTACTCGCACACAGGCCCCAGGATGAGGTCGGGCTTGGCGCCTCGTGCAGCCGCCACGCGGTCCACCAAACTGAAGAGTGCACGGTTACCGCAGTCCGAGTCCTCGTAGGCCACCTGGAAGCTAGTGCCGGGCGGCAGAAGCCGTCTCCCGGTCCCGTTGCCCTCCACGCTGCGCAGGGCATACTCGATGGCTGGCCGCACCCGAGCCAGTGAGAACAAGTACGAGTCGTCATGGGGCAACAGCACCAGCACCTCGATCTTCTGAGGCGGCAGCGCCTCTCTTTCCCGGCGCCCGCTGCCTGGGCCCGTGCCCCCGCCGCCACCCGTGCCGCCAGCCAGCAACGCCCAGCCGAGCAGGATGCACGCGGAGAAAGTGAGCACCAGCAAAGACGGCATCGTGCCGCAAGAAAGCGGTCGCCTTCGCCGCCGACTCGCCTTCTGCCCCCCACCCACCCTTCCTCTTTCTTCCCCACTCTTCTTTCCGAGGTCCCTGCGCCCCCTTGGGCGATCTAAGAAAACAGAATACCCCCTTCGCTAACGCGCCAAAAGATAGGAACAGTCCTTCTCTGCAATGTCACTAGTTTAAAAAAAAAAAAAAAAAGGAAGAAAGAAAAAAGTTCACCGAGTGTAAACCTGTGCGTCTGTAATATACATATATACTTATTATAAATATATATATTCGCCCTCCCTTTATACATATGCTATTTGCTTAGAGGTGGCTTCTTATTTGGGCGTTGCTAAGGTTGCTTTTGAAAGCGTATTTGTAAAAGAAAAAAAAAGTTAGACTTGTCCAAGTGCTTGTAATTGACGGTGCATCTCCTTCGCGTTTGATCTCATTGATTCGCGCCGGTTCCTGGATCCATAGCCCGCGTTTAAATAGCGTGGCAGCGGCGGAGCGTGTTACCACACATGGCGTGTCGAGGCCGGACTTGTATTTCCAGCGGGTGGAGTGAGTGGGGGTGGGGAAAGGTGGGGGCTGGGCTGGGGGGAGCCTCTCATTAACATTCTTACATCAGGGCTCCTCCCCGCGCCCCCTCCCCGCCCGCCGCTCCCCTTCCCCTAGCCCTCAGTCCCGGCCGGCCCTATGCCTGCCTGTTCTTTAAAGCCGCAACCGCCCACGTCTGCACCGGCGGGAGCCCCTACGGATCCGCGCGCCTCTACGATCCCCGCCTCTCCCTGGCCACGCTCTCTCCAGCTCCAGGCTTTAAAAAAGGAAATGTGTTTGAAAGTAAAGAAATGCGCGCGCGCGCGCGCACACACACACACACACACACACACACACATACACACACAGTGCAAAAAAAAAAAAAAAAAACAGGATTGGGGAAAGGGAGTGGTTCTCGAAATTGATAGTCTCGTGCAAAAATCCGTAGGTCCCGTTTGCTCTCACCTCTTTAATGATCAGGGCACATTCTTTCCCGGTGAACCTACTCGGGTAGGCACCTGATCTTCCTGGTTCCCCGGCGAAAGGTCAGGGAACAAGAAGCAAGATCCCAGGGCAAAAGGCTCATTGAAGCCAATATACCCAGCTGACCCGGGCATTACCCTCACCTTTCCTTCCCGGACTCCGCCGGCCCCCTCCCTCAGAGCCGCGCGGGTTCACCCTGGGAGTCGTAGCGGTGCCAGGGTCACCGTGTACCCTCACAAAGACCCTCCGCCGACGCACTGAGAGCAGGAAAGTGAAACTTGTTGCTCGCGAAAGCGAGAGAACGGTTCGGCTCCTGGAAGTGGCACAAAGCTTGAAATGCATCGCCAAGACGTCCTCCAGACTCTGCTAAACCAGGTAACTAAATAAAGGGACCGTCTCCCCGAACGGCTTCCTGGAAGATCCCGAGTTCGGACGAACGCGCCCCACCAGACCGAACTCCCAGAGATCCATCCGCTTCTCCTCCCGGGCGCGCCGGGCGCTGTGCTCCAGATTGGCGATGCCAAGAGGGTCCTGCTTCTCAGACCCAGTCTATTCAGTACAGTACAACAGTAGTAGAGACGCGGTGGAAACAACTGTGTAGAAGTCCATCGCCAGAGGAGCGCAGGAGGGAGTTCGCCGCGCAGCCAGGCAGGTCAGAAAGGACCCTCTGTACGCTGTAACACACCGAAATCATTTGCACTGTGAACTCGTGCGCTCCATTGCACGAGAGAATTCTAACTCTGAAGTCCCGCAAATTAAAATAAATTGAAAATGTTTTAAAATGTCCTTTCATTTGACTGGGCGTCCCTGTCCACAAATTCTATTAGTCTTTTAAACGTACGCCCTCTTTCGGCAGAAACTTGCATCTTAACCCCGGTGCCAGGTCCCAGGCGCTGCTTTTGCTTTTTTTTTTTTTTTTTCCCTAAACATTGAGGCCCTTGCTCTCATTTGTGACCGTGAAAAGGCAAATTGAGGTTTCCGGAGATGTGGCAAGTTTTGGCATCAGTTCTCTTCACCGTTAACGACATTCCTTATCGCTCTTTCTGGCATCATAAATGTAATTATGGGTAACGTTTCAGCCTCTCAGTCATTTAGATTTCAGATTATGCACCCTGATGCCTAAATCCCAAAGTAGGAGCGTCTAACTCCTGCGAGAACTAATTTAGTTAGAGCTGCTAACCAGTAGCAAAAGAGGCATCTACGTACAATTTAATTCCACGAACAGGCTAATCCACTCACACTGGAAACAGATTTAGCGCTTCACAGCAATTAAATCCTTCCTGACCGACGTTTACTTATAGGATCGTAGTTATTTCAAAAAAGAAAGACAACAGGACAACAGCTAAATCCAGAATTCCAAGGGTCTTAATGGATTTCAACTGGTTGCCAGGAGACGTAAAGGACCGAGGTTTCTGATTACTCCCCGGTATGCCCAGTGTCTGGGGGACACCGGCCAAGGGCGATATGATTCTGCAATGTGTGATGTGGGCTTACTCAGAGAGTCTGGGGTTTCAGTGGCGACCGGCATGAACGCCTCTCTTATCCCAGGCGCTGGCCAGCCTGGCCCGAAGGTCAGCCGCAGGGCAGTGCGATTACGTTAGTGTGAGCACCTTAGCCTTCCCGCGGCCTTTAGATAGGCGCTCTCAACCGCCAGCTTGTAGCTCAACCTTTCCCACAGATGGAAGTTTTGGAAGGGAAGAACTCCCACAAACTAGACGGTCCAACCAAAAAAGCTGGTGGTCCTGCTTTTGCACATATTCCAAACACCCCTTAAAAATTCCAATGAACAGAAATTTGGATTTCAAAAAAAGTTCTTCAAATACAAACAGGCACACGATTATTGAAAACCTCACCAAGTAATATACGCACATGAATTTTAATGGTATAGACTTGGGGGTTTTTTTCCCCCATCAAAAAGATTTTTTTAGCAGCCAGCTGAGAGTTTGTGTATATATCATGGAGTTCTGCAAGAAGTCACTCAGCCTGACATCTCCAGTTCCCTAGTTGAAAGTGTATAAATCATGCATATAAATACCTCTTTGTCCCTTGAGAACATCTTTCAATGAGATTGGATTAGAAATAATCCTATTATACCATGTACAAAAGAGGGTTAGAGACAAAGCTAACTCCCACTTTAATAACATTAATTTGTATCAATTTTTTTAATCTTATAGATTGCTATTTTCAAGCTATAGGGCCCTGTAAAACTGAAAATAATACCATTTTATAAGAATTTGTAATACTATCATAAAACTAAAGTAAAACAAGAAAGAAGGGGTGAAAAAATAGAAATAACTCATCCCTTGGGCTCAAAATTAGCCTATTGAAAGTCTAAAGACAATGATAGTCCTAAATGTGATATTATAAAAATTAAGACTTTTTAGATATGTTTTCATCAATATCCAAAAAACATGTTTTTTTTTTTACTTTAAGCCACTAAAATAAGGAGGTAAGAGTTCTATAAAGTATTCAACTGTTTAATTTCCAGCTCTATGAATTGAAATTCGTGTCCATATATTATTCCGCTACTCTCCAGAAAGACAGTACCTCTATAGGGAACCTAGCTGGATTCTACTTAATGTAGTAGAAATGCTACTGTAATGAAGTTTTCTCTACCATTTGTAACAATCTCTATAACCCTGCTCCCTCAAAATCCTGGCTGCAACCTTTAAAATGGCCTGTTCAGATTTTCAAGGGGACTCTTCCTTTGTCCAGCCAGCTCTGAAGTCACACTCAAGAGCACTCCTAAAGCCTATAGGCAGCCTACAAGAAAATACCTTCTGGGGACAGAATTGTTGAAAACACACTTCCCCCTAGAGGCAGAAAAGATGAAAGAACATGACACATAAGAGCATTTCTGTAATTTAATGACTGTCGAGATCTTCATTTTTAACATAGAGTTGATGTTTCAGAGGAAACTATCTGTTTAAGAAGTGGGAGAAAACTCAACAGACTTGAAAAAATCAAATCAAAACTGCCTCTGAGTTTCAGCTTTCCTCGTAGGAACTCTGTTAATTGACTCCTTTTCTTGTATTATACAAATCTAGTCTTTTTTGCCATCACTAAAAGAATAACAATTGTTTTTTCTACTTAAATTTATGATTCGATTTCATCCGAAACTGCAGTTAAATGTGGACTTAAGAAGGCTTCTTTTGAAAACCCACTTTCTGTATTACTATCCATTTAGTCCATCAACTGCAATCTTTTTTTCCATTTACTTGAAGATGTTCTGAGACAAAGTGGAACTAGGAAGATTTGTGAAAAATGTTTTGCTCACCTGTGATTTGACCTCAGTATTGGCATAAGAAATGCAAGCTACCTGGTATCACTAACTTATAGAAAATTTATTTTGTGTAGATTATTATATTACAAAACAAAACATTACATTACCTCCAAAGTGTCTGTACTTGAACTTCATGGGTAGCAATATTGACTACATTAAATTGGTTTCTTTAGTTATACACGGTGTTCTTCCAAAAGGCATTTTAGAAGGCACATAAATATATAAAATGGAATTTGGAAAAACTTCACTTAGGGCAACAAGAACAGTTATTGGGTCCTACTCTCTTAGAATTTACTTTCCTCCTAAGCCTTTAGTAGTGGACCCAAGCCTCAGAAATGTTCTGCTCTCCCATCTGAGTTTCCATAACATTCCTGGTTCATGATCACACTGAATTGTGTTTCCATTTAACAAGGAGGTCTCTCTGGGTTGAAATAGTCTCCCGGGTTTTGCAGTATGGAAAAAGCATATATTCAGAAGCCTCACAAATAAGTTCCTAGATTATCGTCTGACCTATTTGACTTTCAGTTTCCTCTATTCACACACTTTTTAAATGGAGGTATTGTCCTTGTGTAATAGAAGAAGGGTAGAGAAAAAACAGGAGCTAAATGCTTAGTATACAGTAGGAAATTAATAAACAGCAGCCCTTGTAATAACATTCCCTTCAATGCTCATTTAAAAAAATATATATTACACCAAGTAATTAGCGATTAGTGTTTATGGAATGAATGAATAAATGAATGAATTCAAGGGCCAGGTGCAGTGATCCATGCCTATAATCCCAGCAGCTCCAGAGGCTGAGGCAGAAGGATCGTAAGTTCAAAGTCAGCCTCAGCAACTTAGCAAGGCCTAAGCAACTTAGAGAGACCCCGTCTCTAAATAAAATATTAAAAAGGTTGAGGATGTGGCTCAGTGGTTAAGCACCGCTGGATTCAAGACCTGGTACCAAAAATAAATATATAAAAATAAAAATAAGTAAATGAATTCAAAACTCTAAAAAATATGGTTTATGTGTAACTTGATTACAACAGACCTTATTTTATAACATTTGTTTGCTAACAGTGGCCTCCCTGGGGAAACCCTTCTGGCAATCACTTTGGTATTGGCCCTGGATTCCCAGTCTCAGCTATTTCCTGGTAAGCTTGTGGCAAGAGTCTGCTCGATATTCTTTCTTCTCTATATCTGGGCAAAGAGAGCAGGAGTTGATGCTTGCCACCCTGAACCTCCCCATAAAAGTGATTAGGCTCCTCTAGAAATTCAGGCTGAGAGGACTGAAGAGAATAAGGAGAGACAAGGGTCAATTAGGGAATAATGAAAATGAAATGGGTAACAGGAGAGGCCATGCAAGGCACAGGACTTTGAGGATGGGGAGGGATCAGGAAGCACAAAGAGGATTAAATTAGGAAGAATGGATCTAATTTCCAAATCATGGATGTAATCATAAATGAGGGAGCAACAGAATGTATCATAATGTACTAAATACACAGGCTATACAACTCAGCTTCAAAGAATGAAATTATGGCATTTGTTGGTAAATGGATGGAGCTAGAGAATACATGCTAAGTGACATAAGCCAAACCCCAAAAACCAAAGGCCAAATGTTTTCTCTGATACGTGGGGGGAACAGGAAAGAATAGAGTTGCTTTACATTAGGTAGAGGGGAGTGAAGGGAGGGGACGGGGTGTGGGGTAGGAATACTAGTACAGTGAAACAGACATCATTATATCATGTACATGTATGACTGCGTGACCGATGTGATCCTGCAATATGTATAGTCAGAAAAATGAGAGATTACACTCCATTTATGTATGATTTATCAAAATGTATAAATGCATTCTACTGCCATGTACAACCAATTAGAACAAATAAAAAAATTAATTTAAAAATGTTTGACCCAGACCTTAATGCTCTTGTTCAATTCAAACTTTTTTAAACACCTACAATGTGTTGAGGCCTACGGTGTTCTATAGCTTTACCCTATTATATCAGACATTTATTCTTTTGTGTGAAGATATGTTATATTTAAACCTGTGTAATAGCCAGACAAGTTATAATGTCAAATGTGCTAAGTTCAAGAGCAACATTATCAAGACAATAATATGCCAAATTTCAAAAACATCTCATAAAATTATTTGTCTGGTCTTATATCATAATATTGAACATTTTACACTCTAAATTAAATCACCATTAAATCATTAAAATATAGACTCCATAAAGACTGAACTTTTTTTTCTTTAGTCCTGTATTCCCTCCTTCAAGAACAATATGTAGATGCTTAGATTTTTATTTTACCAATGATGTATCCACAGAATACAAAGATTATTATGAAACACAATTTAGAAGAGAAATAATGAAGCAATAAAAGGAAAAAGGATAATTCAGAGAAATTAGCTCTTATATATAAATTCATGTATATGAAGTTTTAAAATCAAAATTTCCAGAACATTCAGATATGATCATTGGATTTCTGATTATGTAAACAATGTAAGAGGTCAAATACTCATTTTTTTATGGATTTTTTGTTATTGCTGCCTTTGTGTGTGTGTGTGTGTGTGTGAGAGAGAGAGAGAGAGAGAGAGAGAGAGAGAGAGAGATACCAGGGATTGAATCCAAAGGCACTGAACCACTGAATTACATCCCATCTTTAACCACTAAGCCATATCCCCAGCCCCTTTTTAAAATTTTTTATTTTGCATAGGGTTTTGCTAAGTTGGGGAGGCTGGCTTCGAACTTGTGATCCTCCTGCCTTGGCCTCCCAAATCACTGGGATTACAGGTGTGCACCACTGTGCCCTGCCTAAATACCAATTTTAAGTGATCTTAGCACATTGATTTTTTTTTTTTACCAGTGCCTCATCATTCACATTTAATTCTTATTTTCTTGCTAATGATAAAAATGCAGTACACACATTCTAAAAAACATCAGTGCATTATCTTTTATATCCTTTGAACAGGAATTAAAGGTGAGAAGGAAATTTTCTGTTACCACCATGTGCAAAGTTGTGAGATACAGTTTTTTATTTCTTTCCAGCAAGTACATTCCACTTGGCATTAAATCTTGGATAGCTGATGCATGAGACTAAAATAGAATAGAATGCCATGAGGAAAACATCAGGAAAATTCTTGTCATTTGCCCTCTCATATTTTTGGTAATCATGTTGAGACATCAACTTTCACCCTCATATTAAGGGAGAAAATTGTCTCATCAAGTTGACATTGTTCTGGTTTGATTTTTGGTAACTCCTTAACATTTCATGTTCTTCTTTGCTTTTTATCTGACCTAAAAATATATTCTCCTTTCAGCCCTTTTGTTCTTTTTCCCTTCGCCATCTGCCTGGAGAAATAGTGAGGACTATTTGAACCTGAACCCTGCTGCTTTGCAGACTTGATTGCCTTTAGGTCTGACCTGGAAACAACCTCCTACGTGAATGAGTTCTCATATTCAAGTGTATATAAATGTATAAATTATCTCAAATTGCAAATCATTCAGTGTTCTAGTGAATCCCTTTGGGTTCTTTTTGAACCTGAGGTACAATTTTTTAAATTAACCATATCCTTAATCCTAAGCACATTCATCATCACCCCATAGGTTCTTGTCTTATTTGATTTCTCCCTTTCTTTTCTCTCTTCACATGCCTTTTACTTAGGATCTTTTTTAATGTGATTAATATAAGCCACAGATAAATTCACATTCTTGAAAAAGTGTTCTTTGTGCATGCATGTGTTATTCCAATGGAGAAATTGTTCTGTATTTTTTTTTTATTTTCTCAGAGAAACGTGGATAGGTCTGCACACATACTAAGTGTAATATTTATCTCATGACTTCTGCATGTTGCCTAATATTCTACTATATTTTACTTATCCATTCTCCAAGATTTTGAACCCTGTGTTAATTCTCTGTTACCGGAAACTGCCTTCATGAAGATCTTCATCTGTGTTCCCTTATGGACTCACATGAGCATTTCCCTGAGGTTCAAGTTTCTGGTTCAATGATATATGCATTTTTATTTTACTTAGTATGCTCAGATTACTCTGCAGAATGGCAGCATCAGCCTGCACTTCCACCAGCTCTATAGGAGGGTTTTCTTTAGTGCAGATTTAATGTTTTGTTTTGTTTTGTTTTGTTTTGTTTTTAACCAAAGGCGAATGTTTTGTCTGATATACAGATGCTAATTCACCATGGGGGTGGTGGCAGCTACAGAAGAATAGAGTTACTTTATATCAATACGTTTCTAATGCCTGTTGGAGTGTGTCTATATTACCAAAGAGAAGAGTTGAATCGGTTTCCTGAGATCCTTCCTAGCTTCAGACTCTGTTTTTCTCGATGAAAAGAGTTTGAACACAAGGCCTGAAATTGACCTCTAATTGATCTTAACCAGGTCATTTACTTCTTTCTGTTCAAACACTGTGGACGAAAGAATTGCATGTGATTACTTAATAATTGATTGCCCTAAGTAAAATCCCATTGTTGTTGCCAAAACAGGGAGAAATGGATGATGAATGACCAAAAACAGAGCTAATTGGAAAATAAGTCATCCTTTGGTATCCATGGAGAAATGGTTCCAGGACTCCTTATGGATATCAAAATCCATGGATGTTCACATCTTTCATATAAACTGATGGATTTGCATATCACTTACACATATCCATATATTTTGAATCATCTCTAGATAACTTATAATACACAAAAATATAAGTGACATGTAAATAGCCCTTATTATGTATTGTTTAGGAAATAATGACAGGAAAAATATCTGTACATGTTCAGTACAGATGCAATTTTTTCCTGAAGGCTTTTGATCAGTAGTTGGTTGAATCCACAAATGTGGAACCCACAGGAGGGAGGCACAGAAGGCCACCTGTGTATGCTTAAAACTACCACCTTGTAGTTAGGAGTACAATCAACGCACAACCTAACCCAAGTCACAACTTCTCTGAGCAAGATGCCTCAGTTTTCTACTTCTGCATAACAAGCCACCCCAAAACTTAATGTCTTAAAACAGCAACCATTTATTTACCTGTGATTCTGTAGCTAAGTTCAACTGGGTGGTTCTTCCGGTATTATGCCTGAGATTGCTTATGTGGCTACAGCCATAAGCAGTTTATTTGGGGCAAGTTGATCCAAGATAGTCTCAGTCATGGGACTTGGGATATAGCTCAGTTGGTAGAGTGCTTGCCTTTGCAAGCCCAAGTGCCTGGGTTCAATCCCCAGCATCACAAAAAAAAGAAGAAAAGAAGAGAGAGAGAGCCTCAGTCACATGTCTGGAGGTTAGCAAGGGACATCAATCAGAACATCTGTTCTTGGCCTTGCATCTTTTCCAGCAGGATAACTGGGTTTTCACAGAGTGGTGGCAGCATTCCAGGAAGGCAAGTCCCAATGCATAAGTACTTCTCAGGCCTCTGACATAACACTTGCTGATGTCCCACTGACCACAGCATACCACATGGCATCATTGTAGGAAGGTGCTGCAAAGGGGCTGAGAATCAAGAATGTGATTCACCGGAGACCATGAAACAACATGCTAGACGACCATTCCAGAGCTTCTTACCCTGAAATTGAGAGTTTCACTAAAAATCACCTAAGAAGAGGTATGACTACTAAGCCAAGAACCGATATCAAGTATGACCAGCCCAGAAAACACCTGGCTGTTCTAGCTTAAGCCAACCATAACATAAGGAGCAAGCACCAAGGTAATGGGCCCTTAAGATGACACCTCCACATGAAGACTGGAGCGATGCTCAGCACACAGGCAAAATGCAGTGATGGGCTTTGTGCTTGAGCCAGGTTTGTGGAGCTGAGACATCTACTGAACAGGGCTCCTGAGCCATGTAATTGATCTGTGGCAGGGATGGTTAGCTGCCCATCCATTGTCCACTCTCACCTTTGTCTGCACTAATGGAACCCTATTTTATTCAAGGCAACAATCTTCCCTGCTTAAAAATTATACTACCTAGCCTCCCTTGAAACTGAAAGTATGGCTAATCAAATGGAAAAAGGAGATGTTGGGGAAAGTTCTGAGAAGACTTTTTTCTTTTTGGCACTGGAATTAAACCCAGGGGTGCTTAACCACTGAGCAGCATCCCAGTCCTTTTCATTTTTGATTTTGAAACAGGTTCTCTCTAAGTCTCTTCGGGCCTTGCTAACTTGCTGAGAATGCTTTGAACTTGTGATCCTCCTGCTTCAGCCTCCCAAGTTGCTAGGATTATAGGCAAGAGTGCACCATCACACTCAGCCCAAGAAGGCTCTTTAAAGGAGAGCACATGGGAGGCCTTTGGCCCTTTCTCTTCTCCCTGCCTGGAATGTGTACATGATGGCTGGAACGCTAGCATTCCTATTAGGTTCTGAAGTGGCCCTGAGAATGGAGCCCTCATACTAAGGGTACTGGCGTAGAAAAATCAGGGTCTGAATGCCTGATAATGGACCTGCAGGCTTCTTTTACAAGAGTGAGTAAACTCATATATTTTATGCTATTCTTTGAATGTTGGCCCAATGCATCTGAACCTAATCCTAATACATCAAGATAGATTGATTTATTGTATTAGGTAAATTGAGCTATTTGTGGCTTCTTGAAACCTGGTATTTATTTTTCTTCTGTGCTCTTCTGTTATAAAGAAAAGTCTTTTGAAGGTCTGTCATTGCTTCATTGTGCCCAGCAAATACAAGGAGAGAGGATTTTGCCTATACACAGATTGAGTATGGCTCACCCAGGGGGTCAACATGGTGGTGGTGCTGGTGGTGATAATAACAAAATGAGAAGACACTCAAGGGAACATAATTAGGAACACAAAGGAGTTTCCCTTTTCCACTTGAACACATTGTTAGACGAACATTAGACTTTCTGATCCACTAAGAAAAGTACATTCTCTTTACAGACCCTGGAGAGCCATCAGATAGATAGACCTTGAGCCATTCTTTAAAAGATGGAAAACACTTGGAGAGAAATGAAATGACAAGGAATATATATTTCATATATGGGTTTGGCATAGCATGAGCTTTCCATCAGAGTGTAGCATGCTGGGCAGACCCAGAGGAATGGAACTCACTGGGAGCCAGGGTTGATGACGGAGAGTTGAAGGAAGTTTTTTTGGAGAGGTAGGATGAGAGGAGAATAGAGAAAGCATTTAGTGACATTTTAGGGCTTGAGTGTTTCTCCTGAAACCTTGAGAGAGCCTGAGGACTTTTGAGCAAGGATACAATATAATAAAACTAATGTGTCACAGAATTTAGAAACAACTATGCTACTTTAACTTAGCAAACTTCCACCTGAACTAAATTCAAAAGAGAATATGAATATGTTTCCCTTTGCCTGATTTTGTGCCCATTGCTCTCAAAGGAAGGTTGAATGATATTCTGTTAGCAGAATATTAGACAACGTAGATTTCTCCTGACATCAACCATCAGACAAACTGAAGATAAACACTGGCAAAGCCCCCACAGATAGGAAAGCTGATAGCTTCTAATGTTCACCTGAGGATGCCTTCCGATGATCATTCACCTAATTCTAAATTATGAAGAACTGAACAAGTTAGAAGAAGTTTTCCTGGGAGCCAGGTATGGTGGTGCAAGTAGGAGGTTGGGGCAGGAAGACTGCCAAGTTTGAAGTCAGCTTTAGCAACTTAGTGAGGCCCTATGCAACTCAGCAAGACTCTGTCTCAAAATAAAAGTCAAAAATTAAAAAAAAAAAAAAAACCTCTGGGGATGTCGCTCAGTGGTTAAGTACTCCTGGTTTCAATCCCCAGTCCAAAAAAAAAAAAAAAAAAAGAAGACGATGAAGTTTTCTTGGGGAAGGGGACCAAGTGTGGAAAGGATATAGCTGAGAACTGGTAATTTTAACCATATAATTACAACACATGAAAAACAAATATAGACTCTAGTCCTGCAAATCAAGTTTAAATCATCCCATTGCCTCTTCCTATGGAGTCTTTAGGCTTAGGGTCAATTAGAAGTAAACTATCAAGAAAGAACAAAAAGAAACAAGATAAAATATTCTTCTGGAATAAGGACGGTAGCATGAACTCGACATTAACTTTCCTCCCTGTCGGTCCTTACAGCATCCTGACATGATTGCTCTGTTATAGAGTCAGGCCATGTTTATCCAGTTTCCATGAAAGAATTTACAAATTGATCTCTAATTCTTTTCCAAGTTCCCAACCCCCATCCCAATGTGAAAATCGAGCCTAAAGTTCTACAGTTTCCAAAGTCAACTTTCTCATCAGCCCTATCCTAAATGGAAAATAATATTTGTGGAATTTCCCACATTCCACCCAAGCAGATATCAGAGTTCTCCCATCAGCAAGCTCCTGTTGTTGCAATATCCAGAATTAGTCCTCTTAGGGTATAATCACACTTTGCAAATTGGAAGTCATCAAACTTAATGTCTTCCTTTCTACTTTTCCTTCCTTCCGATTAACTTTCCTCCATATCAGTCAGGTATTACTGAAGGAAATGGAAACACCATAGGTATTTGAAACAGAGAGGGCCTTAACACAGAGATTTAGATGCTTAAAAAACTACTGGAAGTTGCTTTGTATTCGTGTATTTAAGTCCCTCTACATACCTCCCAAACTTTTTAAAACAACTTTTATTTTTCTTAAAGTTCACTTTAACAGGTTCTCTTGGTATAAAACTTCTGCCTGTTACTTCCACCAATAATTTTTTGTTCAGTGCTCTATATGGAGCCCTGTTTTGCACCAGGCACTGTGCCAGGAGTTGGAATATGTTTCTGGTCCAGAAAATTATAACAGGTGGACAGGAAAGTCAAATTTCTAAAGATGGTATTATACCAACCCTGGAGAATAGATTTGATGTTAGTTATATTTCTTGATCTGCACTAAATTTACCTAATTATAATTGTAGGTATACATCATTTTAAGAAAATAAATGTAAGTTATAGGGTGATTGTACTATTTTAAACTACTCTCCAACTAAGAAAAAAAATTATTGGAGTCCGGACGAGCAGAACTGGAGATCTCGGTTAGGTTTTTCCAGAAAGATATACCACCTTAGTGCAATGTCAAGGCTAGAAACTGTTGCCACAACTTCTGACTCCACTGCCCTTTGCTCCAAAGATGGTGTTTCAGGTTTTTTTGTTTGTTTGCTTGTTTGCTTGTTTGTTTTTTTTTTTTTTTTTTTTTTTTTTTTTTTTTTTGCTGCTGTGACTAAAAGACCTGACAAGAACAATTTTAGAGGAGGAAAGTTTATTTTGAAGCTAATGGTTTCAGAGGTCTCAGTTCACAGATGACCAGCTCCACTGCTCTGGGTTCAAGATGTGACAGAACATCATGGCTGAAGAGTGTGGTGAAGGAAAGCAGTTCAGGACATGCCACCAGAAAGCACAGACAGAGCTCACCTCACAAAATATGTACCCAAAAGACACTCCCCCATTACCCACTGACTCCAGCCACACCCTACCTATCTGCCTATGAGTACCACCCAGTTAACCCCTATCAGAGGATTAATGTACTGATTAGGTTAAAGTTCTCATAACCCAATCATTTCACCTCTAAACGTTCTTGCTTTGTCTCACACATGAGCTTTTGGGGGACACCTCATATCTAAACCATAACAGAGGGTGACTGAACTATAGAACATGAGTGTGGCTCCTTGGAAGATTCCTGCCTGCCAGAGCCCACCATCTGCCATGGGGCAATGGTGTTCCTCACTTCTGTTCGCCACTCTGTCAAGAGATGCCTCCCGTATTCGAGCAGCGAGGGAGTCTGGGAGTTTCTCACGCACTGTGATAAATGCAGAACACAGAAGGGGGTGAAACAGGTGACAAACATCAACATTTTATATCTAACCTACCCTCCAAGTCAGAATGTTTCATAACTTAACAAAAAATATTTAGATGCCTTGAAACTTTGGCATATAGAAAGATAGGATGCCATTGATATAATAATGAGCCTCTTCCCTGACCGTAACTTTATTCATCACCATTACACAATTTCTATCCCCTTTCTAACCCTTTTCCTAACCTTGATCTCACCCCATTCCTGACCCTCACCTCATCCTTGACCACAACTTCATTCCACTCCTAATCAGCTACCTGTTCCCTGAGCATCACCCAACTCCTGTCCCTCACCTCTTCCGAGTCTCATTTCATCTTCCACCATCACACTATCCTTGAACTTAACCCTTTCCTCCCTAGGTAGACATCTGCCCCTTTTTTAGATGTGAAGCACCCTATTTTAGAAAGGTCACTTGACCAAGCTTAGCTTCCACTTGCGTCCTCCTGTCATTCTGTTTTTAAAGAGATACCCAATGCTGTTACCCCACTCCTACGTCTCTGAATTTCTCAACTGTTTTATATTCTGTTTTGGAAGCAGCAAAACAAGCTCAAACACTTGTCTGCTTAACTCAAGACAAACTGAAACCTAGGGACTCAATTCTTCCAGTTACAGGGCAAAGTCAGGCTGAAAGCAAACACAGTTTGGTCCTGCCATTTCCTGACTGGCAACCTCAGTCGAATGTAATGCTTTTTTAGGTCTCTTACATGAAAGTTGAGGAACAGACGAGTAGGGAGTGGCATTCTGAGAGTAGGAAGCAGAACATGTGAGAGTACTTGGTCTCTGCAAGCCCTCCACACCACCAAGCTTCCTTGATCGAGCCCTTCTCCCCACATTTGGAGTCTAATCCTGTTTCCCAAAGGCTCAATGAAAAAGCCAAGTTTTGAAGAAGATGACTTAAATACAAAAGAATTAGAATATTTTAGTAATTCACATTAGCAGAAATGTATGAGACTACATTCTGAGAATTTTTGATCAAGTAAAATATCTAAATTTCATTTTTAAGTAGGGTTGAATTTAATGTTATGGGTAAAGTGATGGTCAAATTTTAAACTGATGTAATAATTGTACATATTGTGGGGCATGGTGCAATAATTTCACACACATATACAACATATAATGACTACATATGGGTAATTAGCATTTCTTTGTGTTGGGAAGCTTCAAACTCCTCTTTTGTTAGATATTTTAAGGTTTAAAATGACCATTGTACACTCTAGTCAACCTATTGTGCTACAGAACACTAGAACCTATTCCTCCTACCTCTTATCCAACTTCTCTCTGTCCACTCCCCTCTGCTGATCACTACTCTACTCTCCACTTGAGGAGATCAAGTTTTTTGAAGTTCTGCATCTGAGTGAGAACATTACAGTATCTGTCTTTCTGTTCCTACTTATTTCACTTAACATAATATCCTCCAATTCTATCCATATTGCCACAAATGACAGGATTTCATCCTTTTTATGGTTGAATAGTATTTCACTGGGTATACATACCACATTTCCTTGTAATGGTCAGCTTTATGTGTCAACTTCTCTGTGCCATAATTCCCCAGTTATTCAATCAAACACCTATCTAAGTGCTGCTGTGCAGGTATTTTCTGATGTGATTAAAATCCATAATCAAATCTCCCTTACTTTAAGTATTTTCTTTAAGGAAGGGAGATTATCCTAGATTATATAATGCTAAATTATATGGATAGGTTTGTCAGTCAAAAGGTTTTAAAGAACTGAGGCTTTACTGAGGAAGAAGAAATTCTACTTGTTTAGCAACTAAGGTTCCTACCCAAGAATTCCAGTCTGCCATTTCTGATGACTGGTCCTATGAATTCTGGACTTACTTTGCCAACCTCCCCAACCATGTAAGCCAATTGCACACAATAAATCTCTTCATATATAACTTCTTCTCATTCTGTTTCTCTAGTTGAACTCTGACTGACAGATGTATCCTCACCTTCCCCGGGTGTCTGGATTCAATGTGATAACTCAAGAAGTTCTGAGTTGTTCTAATAGTTTGCTCCACTTTTAAACTATGGTACCAAGATTAAACCGAGTTGAGGTGGCAAAAATCAATTGGTACAATGCAGAAGAACACATTCTAAGTGAATTTACCATTCCCTCTCCTTTATCCAGGACCTACAGCTATATGTGATAAAGCCTCTTATAACCAGCTAATGGAGAGGTACATAAAATTGGAAATGGACCCTGCTCTGCTGTGGTCTGTTTGGGGATGATCCTAAAACACAACAGTAAAGAGAATATTCACAATGAGCAGAACTTTGGACCATAACCAGGTCATGCACTTTATGTGGAAAGAGAAGTGGCTCAAGGTAAGAATATAATGTTGTCCATCTTTGGTAAATAGAAACTGTTTCTGATTCTCCATCTTGGTAGGAATTGAAAAGACACATTCATCCGGTCATTGACTACAGTTAATGCACTTAAGGTCTTGTTCATCTGCACTAGCAAAGATTTCCACATTTGGCATAGCAACAGCATTTTGAGATATGGCCAGATTAAGTTTTGGTCGTCTGTAATCCTTCGGGTTTTTAAAGTGGCCAAATTTGTGACTTAAATGGGACCATTGTGGGGACCACTACACCTACATCCTTTAGAATGTTAATCTGTACTATTTTCTATGAGGATATAATACAGTTTTGATGTTGCAGTGGGCAGGAGATAAATTTCCAGACTTTCCCACTGTGCTTTCTTATCCTTCAGGTCAAGGAGTCAATGTGGAGATTCTGCTATATACCAACACAAGGGCCAGGGAAATTACCACTGGTGGATCTATGGACCCGGAAAACCCACTGTGACTCCGTTTATTACCTGACCTCCCTTTTGTCCCCTCGATAACAATGATCCACAAAAATGCACTGGGTTCCAAGATTCCAATGCCAACTTGTCCAGTGGTCCTTCAAATGTTTGGGTATTCCCTTTTCCCCAGTGACTACTTAACTGACTAAATAGCCATACGTCTCTCTGGGGAAGGGTTAGGAGAAGTGTGGCCATGAACACTTTCCATGGTGTTGCAGGTCCTTCCTCCTGGACACATGGTTTCTCCTTAATTCATTGGATCTGTGTCTTGAATCTGACCTGGAAACCTACCAAGAGATCATGGCTTTTTATTGGGCTGACTGCATTCTGGTTTTATCATCTATCCTTTATTTCTCTGAATTGCATAAATTAAACAAAACCCTTATTGCCTGCCCATCTATCTTGTTCTTAAGTAGTACATCTTCTATTAACCAATTTTTTAGCTTTCTCAACAGTTCAGACCCATGTCACCCTGCCCCCACAACACTCTGATTTTATAGTTTCATTGTTTTCTGATGGTTACGTACCACCACTGTTCTTTATTATTTTGCAATCCTCACATCTCTGTGTTATCAGCAAGTCCAGCTCTCTATTACCATCTCCTATCATCAGGTCTAGTCTACAGGGACAGCCAGCAATGAGAATTTCATTGAATTGGTGCCCTTTCACCAGAGTGTTCTTTACCACATTGATAAATGGACTGTCCTCAAGACCCTTCCTTAGAACACAGTCAGCTGGTGGGTCTTCTGACCTTGGGTTGTATGTGTATTCTAGCTCACTCTGCTTTGAGCCTTTTGATTCATTTTCCCACTGTTTGCATATCAGTCCTTGAATTTCAACTTTACTTGTGTAAACCTTCACTTTCTTCAAATTTCCAAGTCATGGTTTCCCAGAGTGATTGCCAAAGGAGTTAAGTCCTGTATCATGGAGAAATGGGAGTCCATGTTGATATTCTTTCCTTCATTATAACTTCCCTTCACTCAGTATCCCATGACCTATTTATGTATATGTTCTACCAGATGCTGCTAGTCCATGTTGGTGAGATCTTGCAGTTCCTCCTATCTTTCGTTAGCAGGTCCAGCATCTCCACAGATGAGTTGTATTGTGATTTAACTCTAGTTATTGGTCCTGTAGCCAGAATATTAGATGGGTTTAAATCCTGAGGGGTTTCACATTGTCCTGCATGACAGAGGCTTCTGTATTATTTTCAAGGAAGAGGGCAGCACAGTCCTTTGACAGGAAGTATTGTGCCTTTTCTGCAGACTCAAAAGGTTCAGAGAGACCTGGGGAGTCAAGATTTTCTAATGCACTGAGCCAGATGTCACCATCCCATATTAGAGTATGACAATCTTTCCCAATCAGGGCCTTGACCTTGGTGTCACAGATTTTCTAATGTTGAGCATTCAACCACCCCTGGAGCTACTTCTATGATGATGATGATGATGATGAGGAGGAGGAGGAGGAGGAGGAGGAGCTAGGCTTGATCCTCAGGTTTTTTTTTTGCCCTTAAGCTTCAGAAGTTTCTTTATATGCTGTCAAAGTGGCCCTCTCTCTCTCTCTCACTTAGCCTTTAATTAGTGATTAATACCTTCTGACTTGTCATTGTCTTACTCCATTGCATTAATTACCCCCATAATAGCCATTTAATTCCGCAGTTCTCATAATTACTACTTCCACCACCTTTCTCCCCTACCTGTTGTATTGCCCCACCTCTGCATTCCCTTCCACACACCAGCAGAGAAAGCTGGGTGGAAGGTACCACGCCTGCATGGCAGGGGCTCTCAGTGTTCCACCTGCCATCAGGGATGCTGTCCTTTTTTAAAATTATCATTCTGTTATTCTTTTTTTAATTTTTATTTTTAGTTACACATGACAATAGAATGTATTTTGGCAGAATATACATACATAGAGTATAACTTATTCTATTTAAATTTCCACTCTTGTGGTTGTACATGAAGTGAAGTTACCCTGGTCATGTATACAAATACAGGTTAGGAAAGTTATGACCAACTAACTCTAGTGTCTTTGCTATTCCCCTCCCCACTACCTTCCCTTTGGTTCCCTTTTGTCTAGTCCAATGGATTTATATTATTCCCTTCATCAACCTCCCTTGTTTTGGATTAGCATCCCCAAATCTGAGAAAATATTTGGCCTTTGGTTTTTGAGGTTTGGCTTATTTCACTTAACATTATATTCTCCAGTTCCACCCATTTACCAACAATGCCATAATTTCAGTGTGTGTGTGTGTGTGCGTGTGTGTGTGTGTGTGTGTGTGTTTATCACATTTTCTTCATCCATTCATCCATTGAAGGACACCTAGTTTGATTCCATAGCTTGGCTATTGTGAGTTGAGCTGCTATAAACATGGATGTAACTGCATCACTGTAGTAGTCTATTTTTAAGTCCTTTGGGTATAGACCGAGGAGTGGGATAACTAGGTCAAAATGGTTCCATTCCAAGTTTTCTAAGGAATCTCCATAATTCTTTCCATAGTGGTCGAACCAATTTGCAGTCCCACCAGCAACAAATGAGGGTATCTTTCTCCCCACATCCTTGCCAACATTTATTGTTACTTGTATTCTTTATAACTGCCATTATGACTGGAGTGAAATGGAATCTCAGTGTAGTTTTAATTTGCATTTCTCTAATTGCTAGAGATGTTGAACATTTTTTCATATATTTTTTGACCATTCATATTTCTTCTTTTTTGAAGTGTTTCTTCAGTTCCTTGGGAAGTGAATTCCTCTAGAAGACTCCTGAAACACAAGAAGGAAAATCAAGAATCAAAAAATGGAATGTATCAAACTGGAAAGCTTCTTCACAGCAAAGGAAACAATCAAGAATGTGAAGAGAGTCTACAGAATGGGAGAAAATCTTCACCACCAATACCTCGGATAAGGCATCAATTTTCAGGATATACAAAGAACTCAAAAAACTTAACACCAGAAAAATAAATAACCCACTCAATAAATAGGCAGAGGAAAGGATGCTGTCCATAATGTCAGTGAGCAGACAGGTACCATTCTCCAAAATCTCATATACTCTGCTTCCTCATACCGCAGCTGGCATCAGTAGGCTCAGATTTGATAACCAGGAAACAAAATTTGAGAGGAATCAAACAACATTACCCTATGTAAATTTATGATTACACAAATGGTATGCTTTGACTCCATGTACAAATAGAGAAACAACATGTATCCCATTTGTTTACAATAAAAAATAAATAAATAGTGTTCTAAGGCAAAAAAAAAATTTTGAGAGGAGACTTGTATAGAGAAAGTTTATTGCTGAATGTTCTAGTGATCAACACCTGTCAAGGAGCAAAGGGAGAAAGATTAGGCAGAGGGAAGGGTCGACCTGCAGTGTAATTCCCACCAGAAGCTCTGGATCCAGAATGTCCAACTCTAAAGCAAGGTGTGTAGACCCTTATAGCTTCCCAGGGAGGGGCGTGATTTTGGTGAGGTGGCTATCTTGAGCTAAGTGCAATTCTTGGAGAGCAACTCAGCCACCAACACTTCTAACAAATAGCAGAATAAATGCCTGTGTCCTGCAGGGAGGATTTGGGCAGCACAGGCTGATATTGGAACAATCTCTCTGATTGCAATGCAGCAGCTTGAATAATCCAAGAAATGTTGGAGGCCAAGACGCAGGAATTAACACTCAGGGGTGAATTAGAAACGCTTGATACTATTGTACGGGACCAGGACCAGGGTGAGGCAAGCAAGGAACCCAGGACACAAGTGCAAGGAGATGGTCCCTCCCTGGGTTGTGCGAGAGACTGGCTTGGCACTTTTCCCTGGTGGTGAGGGCCTCCTTGCATTTTATATGCCAGGCACCCTCTTGCCTTCCCTTCCTTGCATGGCTGCCACCATGGACGAGAATCATCTTCGTGATCATAGTGGTCTGACCCACATGAAACTTGGATGCGTTTTTTATGGGTGATTTGGTTCATAGCATAAAATGTAAAAGCTGAGTTGCTATAGCCCTACCTGATTGGAATGAAAAAATACCAAGTCCTACAAATGGTCTAAGTCATCAAACCAAACAAGTACTTTATGACATGCTAAGGATACCTGGAAACGTAAAATGCCCAATATCGTTCATCCATTTTAAATATGTTTAGGTGAAATTGACAGACAGAGTCCATAAACACACACACACACATACATAAACACACATATATATACATATATACACAAATACATAAACGTCTCTCTCAATATATATGTACACATTCGCTAATACATATGTATGTGTATACACATATCTACTCTAAAGGACAAATTTATGCTTCTTGCACTCCGTATCCCTAAGAAAGAGACATTCCACTCACTGAGACGCTGAATTGTGAGGGCATGGTACACCACCTTTGGGTTTGCTACACTGAGGAGGTGAACTGCAAGATTGCTAGCTCTGATTGGGCACCAAGGTCAAAGCAAGCTCTCCAACAAGTCCACGCTGAAGTGTAAACAGTTGGTTACTTGTCATTCTGACTCAAGAGACTCTTGAGATATCTTTGGAAGATAGGGATACTATTTACAGCCTATGAAAGTCTTTATCAGAATAATCACAACAGATGGCAAAGCAAGTAAATACGCCCCTTGTGAGAAACATCACCGTTGGCTTGCTGCTGGACCCAGATGGAGTCCTTCTGATCATGAACCAGACATGGTCATGGACCATGAACTGTCTGTCCATCATTGAGTTTTATCTAACCCCTTAACATAAAGTCAAATACGCCCAGCAAAAGCCTGGATCCAGTGGAAGAGGTATACACAAGTTCAGGCCCAACAGGTCCTGAGGCATGAGCCATGCACCTCTGTATGCTCCAGCCCAGGGTCAAGTGCCAGCACCTGCTTCTCTGCCTGGGGGGGTTCTTCAAAGCAGGAGAAAGCTGCTCTGTCTGTGCTAATGGCAGCCAGAAGGACCAGATGATGGGCCACCCCAGAAACAGCCTTCAGTCTAATACTGACAACGGTCAGTACATAAACACCCCAGTGCCTGCCCTCCATGGGTGAAATAACTCCAAGACCTATGTCCCCACAGTTTCTTTCTTCAGGATTAATTTCAGTAGCCCCCAGTGAGAGCTGTGTTTACACACTTCATTAACGACCTTCTCTTCCCTATCTCAGTTCTTCAGCCTCCTAGCCTCCCATATAAACTACTTACATTCAAATTATTTCTCTGGGTCTGTTTTAGGGACAAGGGGACTAAACTAGTTCCTCCAAAAAAAAAAACAGAAAGAAAAATTGGGGGGAATAAGCGTTCACAGTCAGGCCTGAGAAATAGACTTCCCCAAATCACTCAGAAAGGCAGGCTTGACAAAGTCCCACCTTGTCATGTTACTGTATCCCTTGCAGAAAAGCGAAGTCTGAGAGATGTGTCTAGTTGTCAGAGTCCAAGTTGTAGCCTGTCTAAGGCTGCAGGTGCAGGTTGAAGGAGAGAAAAATATCCCATTCATCTTCTAAGATGGGAAGTGGGTGCTATCTCCCATCAAGACTGCACTGTGGGGGTACTTGCCACATAAGCTGGGGTGCTATTATGAAAAATAGCACACACACACACACACACACACACACACACACAAAGACAAATGTCTGCTTCAAAAAACTAATTAATGGTTTTGCATCCACTTAATTATTTTCTCCAGGGTCACTGTCAAAGAATACTATTCAGTAATACTGGTATCAGCCCAGAAAGGTAAACTCCTTTCAAGATCATTGCAGTAGGTACAGGGACCTCTGCTATGGTATTTTGCAGAGTGAGAGAAATTGGGCTCAACTCTGAATACAGCATGGGCAAGTGGGAATGTATGGCCTAAAAACAGAATGTGTGTCATTGAATGGAAAATTACTTAAGAAGAAACATCATGGGAGACTCTGGTTAAACTGACCTAACAGGATTCTTGCTGAAAACAGGCCACGGTGATCAGACATCACCTGGGTGTGGAGGATAAGGAACTAAATCAGATGAGGTTGACCAGATATCAAGAGGAGTTACTGACTTAGCTGGGATCTGCTAAAATTGGATTTTACAAGGAAGTGCACAGATGGGCACCTGGGAGACACTTCAGGAGCCTGACTAAAGTTTGCCCAAGCAAAGAATCATTGTCATCATGAAAAGGATAATTGACTGTCATCTGCTCGTACCATCAAAATGACAATCTCTGTCTTGGCCCTGTGCTTAAGAAAATGTTTGTGGTATTAAAGGTTCAAGCAAGTAAAACATTATATTATTTCCCAATTTGATATTGACTTGTTTATTTTCATCTTTCTAATCTGTCATTTCTTCAGTTAGTTTCTCTACCTTTATAAACTCCACTGTGTCCTTCTTTCTATATCTGCCAAATGTTTTATATTTCTCTTATACTGGCTACTCTGTTTTTCATCCAAATAGCTTTATATTATTTATTAATCATATCTTATTTTTTCTTTAATTTTCCTAATCCTACAAGATCACCAGGGCACAGAACTGGGATCCAAGAAAGCAATTAGTATAATAAGAGCACCTACTGCTTCTCATGCTTGGGATCTAACCAAGGACCTCACACATGCTAGGCAAGAGCTATACCCTCCTCCCAAGTCCTCTACTACCTCTTAGGCACTTGCTTACTAAGTACAAGACCCTGTTGAATACTCTGTATGCCTTATCTCATTTAATCTTCACAATAACTCTCTAAATAAAAATTATGATCAGCTCCAATTTAGAGATGATGAAACTGAGCCTTCATTAAATTGAATAATGTTCCAGGCATGGTGGTTACACACCTGTAATCCCAGCTACTCAAGAGGCTGAGGCAGGAGGATCACTAGTTCAAGGCCAGCCTGGGCAATTCAGCATTGAAAAAGCTGGGGATGTAGCTCAGTGGTAAAGCCCTTGAGTATGTGTGAGACCCTGGGTTCAAACCTGAATATCACAAAAAAACTGAGTAATTTGTCTGTGATCACACATTAGTATGTGGCAGAGCTGGGATTTTTAACCCAGTTATTCATCTCTAAGTGCATATTCCTAAGAAATATTCTACAGACAGAACAAAGGATTTGGGTTCAGCCAGACGTAGAGCTGAACTTACCCACATCAACTGTAACTTCCATACTGGAGAGAAACTAAGCCTTTATCCATCTACCAAAATGATGGACACCCTACTCCATTACTGTGCAAATACCACCTACCCTCTTTGTTTTAAAAAATCATGGCCAAGGAGCTTCTCCATTTTAGCCATTTATATTTTTCATTTTCTATTATAAAATGAAGTGCCTGGTGCTCCATTTCAACCTATATTAAAACTGTTAAGTACTGATAATAAATTAAGAAGAAAGGTCTCAGGGATGGGGGGACAGTTCAGTGATCAAACACTTGCCTAGTATGCACAAGGCCCTGAATTTGATTACCCAGTACTGTAAAAAAGGAGGAAGAGGAGGAGGAATCTCAATCAATGGGATTTTCCATTTGAAAACCTAAAATTGGGCCTGAAAATACTTACAGAAAGAATCCCAAATACATTGTTAATAGTTTAGAGTTAAAAAAATTCAGTCTGTTCAATCCTTTCATTTCAGATGAAATCAAAATGAGCTAAGTCCAAGGAATCATGAATCTATCATTCCTGTTTATAATGCATCTTACTGTTTAATCAAACATTATGTTATTGCCAGGTGCAGTGTGTACATCTGTAATCCCAGCAGCTTGGGAGACTGAGGCAGGAGGATCTTAAGTTCAAAGCCCGTCTCAGCCACTTAGTGAGGTACTTATCAATTCAGCAAGACCTTGTCTCTAACAATATATTTTAAAAGGATTTGGGATGTGACTCAGTGGTTAAGCTCTCCTGTTCAATCCCCAGTACCAAATAAATAAATAATATTATGTTATTAAGAACTTTCAGAAGTTTTTGAAGTATGTAGAGATATAACTCTATGATAGTGTTGACTGAATCTACTAAATTCAGCATTTTACCAAGCAGGTCATTTTTTTTAACCTACTAAAAATGTTTTTTAGGAAAATATTTTTTAATACTTAGTCACTTGGGTTCTATTTCTGTTTGATTTATCCTTCCCTGGTGAATCACTGGTTTTCTTAGAAGTTCCTATGATTTGCAGTCTCACTGTGAGCAGATGCTCTTCTCTTTCCCTGTAGGAGTTATTTTTAAGCTGCCAGAGCTATGGAGATCAAATGGAGGCTTTAGTTGACACATCTTTTATGCATCCAGTTACTGAGCTTGGGGAAAGACTCACATTGTGCAAAGTTTTACATTTGGGTGACTACAGACATATTTTCACCATATAAAATTCAGAAAGCCTCTTAATTCATGCAGATATTCGAAGATGATAAAGCAAAACAACACATTGCTTTCTTCTTTTGAACAAGGAAAAATTATGCAGAGTCAGTTAAAAACTAAGAAAAATAAAAATAGACTGTGATAACCAAATGGCATTCTATATTATGGAGGAAACCTTTGTCCACACAGTACCAGAACCACGGGGCTGGGGCTGTTCTAAACCTCACATGCACATGAGCCCTGCATGGGTGTTGCTATGCACTGGAAGAGCTTGATGCAAACTGGCTTAGAAATGGTACCCCAGGCAGCTTTTGAACTTTTATGGTTAGGGAAAGAAGAAGGGTGTCCCCAGGATATGCTTCACTCAGGTAATGGTATGGTGATAAATTCAAAAATAAATGCATTTGAAAAAAGGCATTTTCTTACATTTCCCAAGAGAAGGAGACACACCACACCATGCAAGGTCACCTTGGGGAAGCACCAAGACCAGCAAAAACAGCACAACAGAAAGCCTGGCCCAAAATTTTATGGTGATTCCATTGGGAAGGAATGGGCATGGCAGGATAAGCAAGTTTAAGCTTAGAACTGAGCAGTTGGAATAATTTCACATTGGCCTGGGCTGTAGGGGTGGTCTCTCCTTGCCTACTCTCTGACCTTGGGGTGATTTAAGACAGAATTAGATAAAGGAAGTTGGGAATACAGGTTTTAGATTGGTCTGTATGAAAGGTGTACCCACAGGGGACTCATTTGCTGTCCCCTGCAATTAGCTAGCCCAAGAAGGAGCTGCCTCGCCCCAGGCAACAAGCTCCTCAAAATGTCAAAGAACCATAAAGTACAAAAATAGAAGGCGCCATTAATACAAGTATCATATAAGTTCTTTTAAGGCAGGGTTAGCAAAAAAGAAAATTTCATAGTACGATTACTACTTGATGTTCATCAACTCGTGAAAAACCCAAAGAGGAAATTTGTACAATCTGTAGATTTTGCATGTAGTTCTTCCCTGGACATTGCTAGACACTGGTGGATGTGTTACTGGACAAATCACCTAAGTCATAGGAATATAACTAATCAAGTTTAGGAAGTTTTACATCATTGTAAGGACAGGTGGGTATTCTACTCCCCTCCCCACTGATGCACACTCACCTTTTTGACACAGGTCCACTCCTCTGAGAAGTTGACCATCTCAACAGTGAGAGACTATGGTCCAAGTCACCTTTCTCCACATCCTGGTACCATAAATAAATAAATGAAGGGAAAAGGGGGAAATTGTGAGTTGCTAGTCAATAGGCATAAAATTTTCAGTTAAGATAAGTAAGTGCCAGAGATCTGCTGTACAACATTGTGTCCTCTACAATAATGTATTATACTCTTAAAGTTTTTAGAGAGTAGATCCAAGTATTTTTACCACAATAAAATATTTTTTAAGAAAGAAAGAGAAGATAGTACTATACCCTTAAAATTTTAAGAGTACAGATGTCATATTAAATGTTTTTACCACAATAAAATACTTTTTTAAAAAGGGAGAGAAGATATTTTCAACAAAGAACTTTGATTGCTTAAAAAAAGAAAAACAAGATAGATTCCATAATTATACAGGCTCATAAATAATTTATTTTCTTCTTCCTCCTTATTTGTATTATTTTTTTAACCTTTCACATACGTTTATTGACTTTTAACATTATTTTGAATTCAGCTCTTTAATAATTCCTACAAATATGCCAACTATTTGTGTGTCTGAGAGAGAGTGGCAGATAATTTATAAGTTCTGCTGTTATTTCATTAGCATGTCTTGGTAGAGAAATAAAATAATGTCGGTTAATATCAATCCAAATATTGTACAAAATTCAAAGAAGTATAAAAATGTTACAAACAGTGGTGAAGGTCCCAACATAACATTAGAGTGTTTGGGGATACAAAATGAGATTGCTATATCAAAAGAGAATACAAGGAATTCAAAATCCCTCAAAACAGTCAACAGATGAGTGGTGTTAGGTGCATAATGAGAATGGGGTTTCAGATGGAAATCGGGGAAAATACAATAAAATTAAATAACATCTAATTAATGGCACACAATGTTTCTCTAATAAGCATGCATTATTTTATTAAAATGAGAAAGCAAAAATATTGTTTATTTTCATTGTATTGGAGTTCCTTTGCCCGAAGATAGTTTCTTCTTCAAAATCCAAACAGACTCACCAAGTTTTATGCCTCATTATAAACCAGGAAAGTTACGACCCCATTTCTCTCACAATCCCAAATATTCAGAGCACCAGACTCTAGCTACTCAAGATGACAAACCCCTAAACTCTCTTGGTGTTTCTTTTTTTTTTTTTTTTTTTTTTTTTTTTCCATGAGCACCCATGTTCTAGCTAAGGCACATAATTTCATCAACTACAGAATATCACAATGATCAGAATTTCAAATATCCAATATCCAAACTATATTATGATGGAGTAGGAGAACTGATTTAGCCCTGGGTGAAGCAGTGGGATGAGATATATATTACAAACACCTCGGAAAATACAATTTGGCAAATTATGACTGAGTACAGGTTTTGATTGGCCAATCTAGCACACTCCTAATTCAACTCCTGGGAACTAAAGTCAACACATTAAATCCAGAATCCTGTGTGAGTGCTCCTATGTTAAGAAATCCGGAGCCCAAAAACTCTAAAAGTCCTTTTTGGTCTACTACCTTGAGAGATCACTCTCACGTATGCTCTCCAGACTTGTCCCAATGCTGCTCAGTGACATCTTCTAACTGTGTGTAAGATCTCTCTTCAGACCAGGCTTTGTACCTCTTCATCTGGGTTCTGTGGGTCTTTACTCTTGATATTGGCATA
This sequence comes from Sciurus vulgaris, assembly GCF_902686455.1. Taxonomy (NCBI): domain Eukaryota; kingdom Metazoa; phylum Chordata; class Mammalia; order Rodentia; family Sciuridae; genus Sciurus; species Sciurus vulgaris. Next base: position 144,193,424 of record NC_136466.1, read on the forward strand.
GAGGTGATGAGTGGTACCATCAGGAGGGAGGCAATTGCCAGGTAATCTTATTTAAAAGGTTTCTAGCAGAAGAGGGTTTGCTCCTCTGCTGGCAAGAGAGCTACTGGGAATTTACAGCCCAGGTTCTCAGCCTTCTTTATGTCTGACAGATGACTCACTTAAGCCCCACTGCCCAGTTCCCTTGCCCTAGGATAAGTATTCTAGCAGGTTTAAGCATTTACTTGGTGCTGTAATGCTTCATTCTTGACCCCTCAGCTGTACCAATCCTGCAATGACAAACAATGGAGATGGCAAACTCCTTTGGTGCCAAAGCTGTCCCGAAGGCTTTCTGGTTGCCCATGTGTATTGTCCTTCTGCATTCATAGCTTTACCCTTCTCTTGCACCATTTAGGGTCATCAGCAAAAGCCAGATGACTCCACAACCTTTACAAACACTACTATCGCTATAGTGACTAAGTCCCACAGCCACTTGATCTCCCAACATCTTGCCCACCACCTGCATTTCACATCTTAAACCTCCCAGTGATTATTTGAGTAAGTGTGATGCCACCGCATGCCATGAATTACCCACATGGCATTCTCCCCTATGGCCAGGGGAGCAATCTCTGTACTTCACAAACATACATACAACCCAATCCCAAGATCCTGCTTCAGGAGGCCGTTTTCTGAGCTATCGTGAACTAATATCAATGATAACTGTGTGACAACCCTCAGTTCTGTAATCTTGTAGAGAACACCATAATTATACCACAGATGATAACTGTTCCTTTCATTTTACACAGGGTGAATTTTCAGCCCCGTGGAAACCAGGATGCAGAAACTCAGTCTCTATTGATTTTCATTTTTTAAATCCAATTTTAATAATTACTTGTTAAATTTTTTGGTAGTCTTTACTGAATACCATATGGTGAAGTCAATTAAAAGGATCACATTACATAACTTGTCACTTTAAAATCTCAACCCTTGGCTTCCAAATACTCTCCTTCTCCCTGCTTTGCTACCAGGAATGTCTCTTTTCTTCCTACTTCCTTATGAGTCTTGCTTTCCATCTGAAGCAGAATGTCAATGTACTTCTCCCCCGCGCCCCCCCCCCCCAAAAATCAATGTTTCCCCCCACCCAGTGATTTGGGAGGCAAAGGCACAAGTATTGCAAGTTCAAGGCCAGCCTGGACAACTTAGTGAGACCCTGTCTTAAGACAGAAAGTAAAAAAGAGAAGAGAATGTAGCTCAGTGGTGAAGAGCTTCTGGCTTCAATCCCCAGTTTAAAAAAAAAAAATTTTTCTTTGCTCATTACTTTTGTATCCCCAGCATACAGTTCAATGACTGCCACATAAAATTATAATAACAATGATACTTTATATTTTTGAATGTTTGTTATATGTCTTATATACTGTATCTCGTTTAATCTTTTTAACAATACCATGTGGAATTTAACAGTTGTCCCTCAGGATCCTTGGAAAATTGGTTCTAGGACCTCCCTAGGATTCCAAAATCCACAGATGTTCATTCTCTTACATAAAGCGACATAGTATTTATATATAACCCACAGTTGTGGTCTGGATCTTGACTGTCCCCCCAGATCCAATGCATTAAAGGTTATTGTCCAGCTGAGAGCTATTGGAAGATGATGGAAACTGTAAGAGGTGGGCCTAGCCAGGAGGTCTCTGGGTCACGGAGGCATGCCCATGAAGAGGATTCTGGAGCCCTGGTCTCTTCCTCTTTTCCTCTTTCATTTCCCATTCAGGAGGCAAGCAGTTTTGCCCTGCCACACAACCCTGCAATGAGTGACTGACTCTTCAAAGGCCCCAAAGCAAAGGGGCCAGCTGATTATAAACTAAAACCTCCAAAACTGTGAGCTAAAATAAACCTTCTCTCTTTATAAGTTGATTATCTCAGGTATTTTTTATAGTGGTAGAAAACTGACTAACATACTTCACTATCTGCCTATATATTTTAAAGCATTTCTAGACTACTCATTACAATGTAAATGCTATAAAGTAATTGTATTGATTAGAGAATGATGACAAGAAAAAAAGTCTGTACATGTTTAGTAGAGATGCAGTCTTTTTTCCAAACATCTTTTATTTGAGGTTGTTGAATCCAAAGACATGGAACCCACCAATATGGCAGCTGACTATAGCTATATTCCTCAGTGTTATGAGGAAATTATGAGGAAGATGAGGCTTAAAGGATTGAAGTAACACACACTCAAGGATATACTCAGTTGATAAATAAGAGAATTAACTCTATTTGATTCTAAAGCCATAGCCTCCATAGTTTCTTTCAACAGTGTTTATAGAATTTAGCTAGATAATGAGTTTCAATGAGGGCTCCATGTATTTTTTAATTCTTATGGCTTTATTCCCACATTATTTTGTTGACCCAAATAAATTCCAAGTATCATCAATTAACCCGTTTGCCAAACCTCTCCTATTAATGACGCCATTAAGGTGGCATGTAACAGAAACAACCTCTGGATAAATTAAGGATTTGTTGAAAGATAAAGGGCAGCCATGGAACTAAAGCAGTAGCTGATCAGCAAGTCTTGAAAATGACAGAATTCAGGCAAAATCAGAGAATGCAGCAGTAAACACTAATGGACACGTTCTTTCAGCCTCCACCATTGGGATGAATCAGTTTCAACTATGTTCAGTTCTTGTGTCACTCTGCTTAGAGCCTCTATTTCCAGGGAGAGTCTGGCTGCCATCGTTTGGATCCACTGTCCAGCCCTTGGCCAGGGAATAGGGGGTGAGGGGGATGGGACACTGTGATTGACAGTTCCACCGAGACCGAATTCCAGAAAGGAAAATGAAGGGGCAGATAACCTAGAGAAGGTTTCACGGACTCAGGTAGGGCAAATACAAGACTTCTGCTGCAGTGCCTTTAACACATCCACCATCAGAGGAGCAAGATTTATACTATTGAAAATATTCAAAGGAATATACTATAGAGATAATTCCTAGAGAGAAGGTCCAAAATTTTGAGAGCACTATTTTACAAAAGGATCATTTTGAATTTAAAACTAAATAAATTTTGTTAAAAGAAAAGCTCTCACAAACCATCTAGTGTTGTCTTAAATTATTTTTGACTGTGATGTTACTTAAGTATGTACAAGCATAAAATTAGGAATAAAAATCTTGGATTTATAGCACTTATAAAATTTAAAGCCACAATAAATTTTAAAATGCAATTCAAACAAAATGACAAAAACAATATAAGTCCAAATTACTTACATAAGTTTAACTTGACAGATGATATTTTCCTGAAACTGATCTGCTGCTCCCGATGTGAATATAGTATGCCTGCTATGTTACAAGTACTCTGGAGTTCAGCACCACTATGCTGTTTCATGCGTTGTGATGACTCAATTGTCCCACCACTTTATCCCTTCAATCCACTGGGAACCTTGGGACAGCAGGGTCAGGTCATTACTTGGCCTTTACTCTATGTGAAAATATCTCTGCTTTTTTCTTATTAGCCCATGACAGTTAGAGCTGTGTTATTTCAAGTTGAATTGGAAATATAAGTGCAAACAAGGACATAAAATTCTTGGCAGGTCTCAGTTTTGAATTATTAGGTGATCCATAAAATGCTGATGTTAAAAGTTTTGAGACTATTTTAGAAACAAATGCAAAATTCAAATCTTCTTAAGGCGGACTCATGATTATCCAATAATATATCCCTGGAGCCCCAGGGATGGTGACCCTCAGTTGGAGACCGTGGTTTAGAGCAATAGTGTTATCCATAGAATAGATGTGTGGCCCCCTCTGAGGAACACTTTGAAGGCTATCAGAATCATTCACTGCTGCAAATTCTTAGATATGTATTTGGTGTAAATTTTCCATAGGCATTCCAACCGTTCTTATGCCTTGGTTTTCTGCATACCGTCATCTAAAGAGGAAAAACACCTGACAACTTTTTGATCATCTCTAGTAAGTAGGTGAAACTTCCCATTTCTATGAGTACATTCATATATGGTTTTTTTCACACCAATATCTATGCACATGAATGGATGTTGCTTCACTGTCAAATGATATTTTTTCAAAAAGTATGAATAGTGTTCATGGGTACAGGTTGAGATTCAGACTGTCCCTCTGGCTATGTTAAGCAATACATACATATAAACAATAAAATTGGCAGGTAATAATTATCTAGTTATTCTTCTGAGAATTGTTCTTGATTTGAAATATTTCTGTTCCAGTAAGGCTAAGCAATGTTTTGTTTTATTTAAACAGATGAACTCAACATGAGCAAATTTTACATGCGCTGACCTCCTAAATGAATTCTAAAAATTATTATAAACTACATATCAGAGTTACATTAAGAATTACAGAAAAAAGGACACAGAACTGACAGTTGAAAAGAAATGCTTTCGTATGTGTTATGGTTTAGATCTGGAATGTGCCCCCAAAATCTCATGTGCCAGGCAGTACAGCAATGTTCAGAGGAGAACAGGTTGGATTATGAGAGCTCTTACCTCATCAGAGGATTAATCCATTTGGTGGATTAATAATTTAAAAGTACTACTGGAGGGTACCTGTAGGTAGGCTGCTGTGGCTGGAGGAAGCAGGTCACTGGGGACATGGCTTTGGGACTATATCTGTTCCTGGCCTTTTCCTGCCTCTCTGCTTCCCAGCTTCCATGAGCTGAGCAGCTTGCCTCCCTGATGCTTGGCCACCATAAGGTTCATGCAATGGAGCTGGCCAACCATGGACTGAGACCTCTGAAACCATGAGCCAAAATAAATCTTTCTTCTCTAGTTGTTCTTGTCAAGTACTTTGGTCAAAACAACAAAAAGTTGACTAACACAATGTGTAAAATATAGATTAGAATTCTATTAAAATGCTTAAATTTTGCATTTACTTTTATAAAATAACCTCAAAATTTTCACATCAGCATGTTATAGACTATCCGCATGCCCATTTTTACTACAACAATGAGAAATATTCCACTTATAAAATCAGTCTTTTTAATTGATAATTATGCTTTATTTTCAAGTGTCTTGGAAACATGAACAAAGAGCACTCACATTATTCATTTAAGGAAAAGCAGTCTTGGCTAGGCATGGTGACACATGCCTGTAATCCCTGTGACTTGGGAGGTTGAGGCAGGAGGATTATAAGTTTGAGACCAGCCTGGGCAACTTAGTGAAAGCCTATCTCAAATAAAAAAAAAAAAAAAATTAAAGCCCTGGGGATGAAGCTCAGTGGTAGAGGACTCCTGAGTTCAACCCCCAGTACCAAAAAAGAAAAAGAAAAAGCAGTCTTACATGCACTGGTTCCAAATGCCAAAGTGATTCTGATTAGGTGGATTAACAGAACTAGTTAAGATACTTGGGTTATGAGGAGTGGCCTCACAGAAAACTCTTCCTAATGCGTAATTTCATTTGAAACAAAATATAAGCCTTAACTTTACAGTCAGAAATTCAAAGAATTTGCCTTTCATAGTCATATAGTTAGAGTAAAATGTTCTGTCAACATTTTATATCTCTGTGTGAAAACTCCCACGATGAAGTTGGTCATACTGAAAGAATGTAGGGTTGGGCATGTTTAATTGTTTGCATAATTTGAAATGAGTTAATAGTTGGATTATAGCAAAAAAAATTTTTAACTTTCTGCATCGTCTATCACTTTTAAATGGCACCTTTTACAGTCTCTTATATGAAAAAAAATTTTTTAAAGCAGTAGAAAAACCTATAGATAAATTCTCCGTTAGTGTTAAGTTGCATATGGAAGAAGCATCTGCAGCAAGTGTCAAGCATCTTATGGTCTTCATTTCCTAAGTGGATATGATCTAGTTTATGAGCACCATGTGACGGAGTAGAATGGGTGGGCTTTGAAGCCAGCCAGGTCTAGGGCTGAATATAGGCTTTGCCATTTATTCACTCTGTGATCCTAAACACAGCCCCCTTAATCACTCTGAAAGTCAGCTTCCAAACCCAGGCAAATAGAATAAGATTTACCTGTAGGAGTTGCAAGCCTCAGTTTGTTTTCGAGCTCTCTAATTTGTTCTGTAATTTTGTCAAGTCATATGACCTCTGTTGTGGTTTGGATCTAGAATGTCCTCCCCCACAAAGCTCACATGTTGAAAGCATTGTCCCCAGTGGAGCAAGGTTCAGAGGTGGCCTTTCAGACAATGATCATATCATGAGGGCTATGACATCATCAGGGGATCAATCTACTGATAGTCGAATGAACCATAGCGAGGTGGGACCTAGCTGGAGGAAGCAGGTCACTGGAGGTGTGCCCCAGAGGGGTTTATCTTCTCCTCAGCCCCTCCTTCCTCGCTCTTCCTGTTTCCTAGGTGCCATGAGCTGAGTAGCTTTACTCCACTATGCCCTTCCTCCATAATGTCTGCCTCACCTCAGGCCCAGAACAACGAAATCAGTCATCCCAGGACTGAGACCTCTGAAACTGTAATCTAAAATAAGCTCGTCCCCCTCAGAGTTATTCTTCTCAGGCTGGGTGCAGAGGTGCACCCCTGGAATTCCAGCAGTTTAGGAGGCTGAACCAAGTTCAAAGCCAGCCTCAGTCAAAGCAAGGCACTAAGCTACTCAGTGAGACAGTGTCTCTGAATAAAATACCAAATAGGGTCAAGCGTCCCTGAATTCAATCCCCAGTTACCTCCCTGACAAAAGTTGTTCTTGTCAGGTATTTTGGTCACGGTGATGCAAAGCTAACTAACACTACTTCTTAGGCCTACCTGTCTTAAGGTGACAAGGAAGGTGTCAGTGGTTCTTAACAAGAGTAATATTTTCTCCCATCCTAGGAGTATCTGGAAATATGTGGGCATCACAAAAACTAAGGAAATCAGAAATACCCTGCGATTGGAGAAAACAGTCCCATTCAACAAAGAATTTCCTCGTGGAAAAACATAACCCTACAGAAACCAAATTAGATCACCTCTGAAGTTCTTTCCACTTTGATGGTTCATGATTTATTTTATGTCATTGCTTCTTGACAAATATTTTGCATGAACCAGGTCATTCAATGCTGTCAACCAGCAAGAAGGCACATGCATGAGTGAATCAAAATAAAAAATCATGGAGTAAAGAGTTGGCTTTGTTCGATTGGAATGGAATGCTTAAGACAAGTCTAGGAGTGACTTAGACGCTTCCTTAGACACAGTTCCAACAAATAGCTTACCAGGAAAAGTAAACACATTCAACAAGCACAGTCACAGGTGCCTTGAGCTGGACTATCCTGCTCAATTCACAGCAACCCTGGCTCATCTGTCCTATCTTTCCCATGTCACAGATGATGTCATCTACCCAAAGCTCCAGGGGATTTTTTTTTTCCCCAATGTAGGTGACCAGAAGAAAACTTAAGTTGTATGTTTGTTTCTGGAATCATGGAAAAGAAGTACAGCAGAGAGCACATTAAAACACTGTCCCTTACCTGGGTCCCTTCCCATCTGCCTTTAGGTCACATGACCTCGTGTACCTACTACCACCAGCACCATTTCCTGAACATTTCCATTTGTCAGCATCCAAACTTGAGCGACCTGAGGTCCCAGGTTCAGGAGGAAGCTCTGCCCCTAGATTCACCTGGTGTGCCCCAACCTCCTCAGTGCAGCCCTCTTTCCAGGATGGCTGGTGGATGGACTGTGTGCTCCTTACAGGGGAAACTCCGCCCTCCATCCTCAGAACTGCTGTATCCTTCTTAGCCCCAAAAGATATCAGAACACAATTCTCTATCAGTATGTTTGCTAAATGGGTTATTCAATCTTTAATAACTCCACGTGGGATCTACCATAATCTCATCCAGATTCCTTCGCTTTGAGGAAAGTTCTTTGGCACAGTCTCTCCTCCAGCATAAGAAAGGAAAAGATTGTGCCCTGCATGTGTTTCCACACTCTCAGGCTCCTTGCTCCTGATCTGGGAGCAAGGATATCCATGGCTCTAGTGTCCAGGGCAATGACATACAGAACAGACTGGCCTGGATCTGGACCTATGAAAACCTGGTACAAGGCAGTTCTGCCCTCAGTAATGGCCCCCCGTGTACAGAACGGTTAAGTCACCAAGCTCACACCTCTCCATTCCAGAGGGTCTTTGTTCCACATTTCATCACTAAAGACCTATGATGGCTAGTTCCCCAGCACAAAGGGGCAGTCTATAAACTAAAAGTCAGGAGCCTGGAAAATACATCTTGCTATCCAGTTTCAGCTCCCTGAGTGTTCAGTCATTATGTGGAACAATATGGGTCAAGGTCACTTGTTACAGCATTCATGGATTGCTAATTACAAGCCAGGTACAGTGACAAGTCTGAAAAAACAAAAATGATTACGGGGGAAAAAACTCTGGACTCAGGAATAAACACATAGAGAAAGTCTGTCACAAGTTCCTGATAAACAAATTCTAGCAGCAAAACTTTACTGCTATACATCTCTTTGGCAAGCCTGAGAATTTCAGTGCCAGTAAACCTAAGTCATTCCTCATAGGCATATTTAGAAAAGGAAGACGGGAAGCAGGGGGAAGGGGGCGTGAGAGTTAAAAATAGAAAACGAAGGTAAATTATTGGGCATTTCTGCAATGAAGCCTAAGAAACTAAAGGAAGCTGAGAGAAGCCTACTTCCTTAGAAATGCACTCCAAGATTATACAGAAGGAAGGAACTAGGTTATACATAACACGGTCTGACAGCCAGAGCTGAGCAGTGACACCAAGATGCCCTGGTAGGCCAACACATTAGCATGTCTTCAATCTTTTCTTTTTTAATTGCGCTACACTAATTTATGAGGGATAGGGTTTTGCTGTTGTTATTGTTATCAAAAAGTATATATACAAAATGCAGTCTGTAAAAAAAAATGTATAACTTTTCTTCTTCCCTTTCCTTTTTCTTTCCTTCTTGACCTATTTAGTCCTAAAGCTACCAGATGAAAAGGAACAAGGGAGGTGTCTGCACCAGATGGGAACAGAGCTGTGATGGACCAGAGTAGCATGTCAGGACTCAACAGGAACACAGCGCTCACACATGGGGCAGATGCCTAGCATAAACAGGAGGGTGTCCTCCAAGAGGAGGTGCTCTGTGGGGTGTTGGGGCAAGAGGGGAAGGATGTCTTTGTGGAGGGACAGTCCAGCAAGGTGTCAGCACTCTGGGAGTAAGGAGGGCATCTGTGCAGAGGAAGGGATGGCAAACCAGTTACATGCAGAGGGGTTGATCACGGGACTAAATAGAGATACTAGGAAGCCAGGCAGGGTGGTGCACACCTGTAATTCCAGTGACTCGGGAGGCTGAGGCAGGAGGATTGCAAGTTCAAAGCCAGCCTCAACAACTTAGCAAGGCTTTAAGCAACCTAGTGAGACCCTGTCTCAAAATAAAAAATAAAAGGGGTGGGATGTGGCTCAGTGCTTATGCACCCCTGGGTTCAATCCCTGTTACCAAAAACAAACAGAAAGAGAAAATAGGAATCAGTTTTATCATGCAGAAGAGGTACAGTGGAAAGGAATGAATGAACCTGATGGAATTGGAGAGATTGGTGTAAAGTCAGTTTTCAGCAGGTACCTATGGAGATACATATAAATGGAAATGTGTATTTGTACACATATGCATACATACACATATATATTGAGAAAAGCCACACTCAATAGCAATGAACACACCTAATATCCAGATTTTGAATTCTAAATACCATTCTCCACCAAAGGAACCAGGCTCGGGTGAAGATGAGGGAGGGAGACAAGGATGGCATAATTATAAAAGGACAACAAAAAGCATCTTGTGGTGATGAATGTTCTGGACCTTGACTGTGGCAGCATCAATATTCTGGTTGTGATGTTGTACTGTAATTTTGCAAAATGTTATTATTAGGGGCAACTGGTAATTCAGGATCTATTATTTCTTACAACTGAAGGCAAATCTACAATTATCTCCAAAAGTTTAATTTAAAAAAAAAAAAAAAGGAGGAATCATGGTTCCTTAAAAAATAGCTGATTCCAGGACTAGGCTAGGGAAAGTAAAAAAATGAGCTGGGAGCCTCTTATGCCAGAAAGCAAGAAATTCTCAAAGAATGAGGTGACACGTCAAATGGATGCAGAAACCAACCTAAATGGGGACAATTTGACTATGGAAATAAGTAATTGTAGCATTAGATTACAACCCAAAGACACGGGTCCTACTCACATTGGTAAAACAGTCAATGAATTACAAGTTTAATGAAGTAAGGATATTTACGTAATTTCGAAGTCATTCCCCACAAAGCATACATGTAGACTTATAAATACAAAGGAAGAAAGAGGAACCTGGTTGGGGGGCATTTCTTGTACCGTCCTTGAAGCTTTCTGTTTGCAATTATGTATGTATTTCACCTCAAAGCACTAGTTCAATTCTGCTGGTTGTAAAGAATCAATGATTTGAGAAAAATTAAACAAAACATTTCCAGTTCTTCTAATATGTCTTTTCTTTCAGTATTTGCTAATCCTTGTCAATTACCAGCAGGCTTATTAAATAATAAAATAAGTTATTTCCAAGAAAGTTTCTTATGCCATTCTTCACTTGGTTTCAGAATCCCAGCTACCTGGGACTTTTGATGGGTAAGACAAAGATTTAACAAAAGACTTGCAAAAATCTTTGGGAGACATAACTCAGCATTCAGGTTATTTGATCTCTACTTAAGAATGTCATCTACAGAACAAACTTACATTGACACCTGTATTCTTTTGCAGTTGGAGCACTCTCTGGATTACTGCTCTGAGCAGATGCCTGCTTCCACCACCCCTCCCCCACTCTGTCAAGGGCATCGTATTTGGAACCACAGGTGAGTGTGAGAAATGACTGTCAGCATTCCTGACTCACAGACCATTTGGCTGGGCACACAGACACAGAGAAAGAAAAATGTCTCTTACTAGACATGCTTCCTTATCAAAACCAAACAAATTTGCACACATTTTTTCATGAGTGCAGAGGAAAGTCCAAGAAGTGTCTATCAAGCAAGGGGTTGCACATTTAAATTGTATTGTGCCTGCACTACTACTTTAAGATGTGTAAAATTCTATGGAACAGTCAGAAGCACTACTACCAAAAAGACAAAAAATAACAAGCATTGGCAAAGATGCTGAAAGGGGGTAACTTTTACACATTGTTGGTGGGAATGTAAATTAGTACAGCCATTATGGAAAACAGTATGGAGGTTCCTCAAAAACCTAAAAATAGAACCACCATATGATCCAGCAATCCTATTACTAGGTATATATACAAAGGAAAGGACATCAGTACATAATTTATAGAGATATCTCTACTTCCATGTTTATTCACAATAGCCAAGGTATAAAAGCAACATAGGTATCCATCAATGGATGAATTTTAAAAATGTGGGAGATATATATACAATGGGATGTTATTCTGCCATGAAAAAGAATGAAATTCTGTCATTTGCAACCACATAGATAAGCCTGGGGGACATTATGTTAAGTGAAATAAGCCAGGCAAAGAAAGACAAATACCACACATTCTTACTCATTTGTGGATGCTGAATAAGTTAATGTCATAGAAGTAGAGAGTAGAATAATGGCTACTGGAGACTGGGAATGGGGAAAGAACTATAGAAAGAAATTGGTTATCAATACAAAATCACAGAAAGGGTAATTTCAGTATTTTATAATACAGTGAGGTGAGTGTAGTTAACAATAATTTATGGTACATTTCAAAATAACTTGAAGAACTTTGAACATTTCCAGCACAAGCAATATAAGTATTTTAAGTGATGGCTATACTAATTACCTTGATTTGATTCATTACATATTGTATACATGTATCAAAATATCACACTGCATCCCATAAATATGTACAATTATTATATGTGAATTAAAATGTTTTCAACACTACAGATAACCCTCTTGAAGGCATGTATGGCAGAGCAAGTTATGACCTGCATTAGGGTGCCTGTCCAAAGGGGGCTGTGTCCATCCAGATAAAGAGGTCACTTTCAAATTTTGCACACAGCATACATCTATGACCCAATAGCAGCCCCAAATGTATTATCTTTATTGTTCTAATGTAGTGAAAACAATTGTATGAGACTTTCATATGTTCACTTCTGACTCTACTCTCTTGGTTCCATAAAGTCTTGTTTTTCAACTATAAATTCTCCTACCCTGCAAGATGTTCAGAACCTCATCCTTGCAATTTTGGAAAACTAGAGAAATAACACAACATGATACTTGTAGAGTGAGTGTACAGAGTACTGGTGGGCTAGAAAAGGAAGGAAGGTTGGATTAAATTTCTAAATGGCAGTTACTTTAAATTTTCCTGTAACATTTTATATAAGGCAGAACAGTTGAAATGGTGAATTTGAATTCTCTTATTTTTGGATAAAGTCCTATTCACTATTCAATATTATCATAGCAGAGATAATTCTGTATGTATTAAAAGGTTTTTCACTAGCATATCTTTCTATTCAGTTCCACAGAGAAAATTAATGTCTATTTCATAAGTCCTGTTGGGGGGAGTCAGATTCTGAAACACTGACTTTACCCTAATAAAGCAAGTTTCATGCTGTAATTGTCATGCTACAGAGATTTTTAGTGAGAATTAGTATTGGTATAAAATCCCCATTACCTTATCAAGTAGAATTTTGCACAAAAGGAAAATAAGAAAATACAATCTCAATGAGCATGCTATTTTAAGAAGTAAAGTAGGAAAATTATTAACCTACTAATTATATAATAATTGAAGGGCCTGAAGTTTAGATGTTAGATCAGTTTTTAAGACAGGGGACAGTGTTGAAAAATTATAAATCATTAATTGGCTTAGTATGCAATCTTTTTAACATTATATTATTAAAGTGTTAGCTTTCTACTGCTGTAATAAATACTTGAGATAATCAGATTAGAGAGAGAAAAGGTTTATTTTGGCTAATAGTTTCAGAGGTTTTAGTGCATGGTTGGTTGTCCTATTGCTTTGGGGCCCGTGGCAAAAAAAGTACATCATGCCAGAAGCTCATGGCAGAGAAAGCCCTCACCTCATGGCGGCCGGGGAGCAAAAAGACAAAGAGGAAGGGCCAGAGGCCCACAGTCCCTTTCAAAAGCACACCCCCAATAACCTAAGACCTCCCCCTAGGTACCACCTCTTAAAAGTTTCCAACACCTTACAATAGTGTCAAGCCAAGAAGCAAGGCTTTAACACATGGACCTTTAGGAAACATTCCCAATTCAAACCATATAGCATATATTAAAAAAAAAAAAAGGTTGTTTTTAAAAGTAGCTAAAATAATTATAGTGAGTCTTATGTTCAGACATTTTAGTTAACTTAGGGATTTATTTTTAAATATTTCAAACTATTCACAAGAATATAGGGAATGATAGGGCTGGGGCACTGGGTTCAGTTCTTGGCACCGCATATAAATAAGTAAAATAAAAGTCCATCAACAACTAAATATATATATTTTAAAAAAAGAGTATAGGGAATGATAAAATAAACGTGTGGTGTCCACCACTTACCTATAACAAATATATATTATATATGTTACTATATCCATTTCAGTTTTTTTTTTGTTAAAGAACTAGAACTAGATTTACCAATGGGGCTGCTGTCCTTTGTATGGCTTCTCTAATCCCATTCTGTCCCTCCTGTCCAGGGGAACCCACCATTTTGCAACTGGAATATTTCTATCCCAGGCACATTTTTATACATTTTTTCTGCATACATATCCACAAATGATATAGATTTATAACTTGGATTTTTTTCACTAAACATTATATTTTTAATATTTTCTATGTCAACATATGCACTCATAATTCATTTATGGTAATTATTGTGGGATATATCAATAGTTTTTTGTCTGTCCTACTAACAGGAAGTTTAATTGTGGTTTTTCACCATTACAAACAAGATTGTGAGGAATCCTTTGATGCATTCTTCCCAGAGCACAGGTAAGAGAGTTTTTCCAGCAAGACCTATCAGTCCATTTTTTTCCATAAAGTCTGCCTAAGTATAACAGATTTAGACAGCTATTCCTAGTGCCCAGAGCTGGCTAGGAAATTCTTGTCTTCATGAAGAAAAAAGCACTGGTTGAGAAGGTCTCTGGGTAACTAGGCCTCTACCATTTGCAGCACTCTTACAAAGCCCACCTCACTTGAGAGACAGCACACACCTTCAGCCTCATCCTCCTCCAAAGGGAGAGCCAACAATCTCAGGCACGTAGCTCCCATCCTGGCAGTACCTAGGCAGGTGCTTATAAGATCTGGAACAGACCAATGCAAGCATTATAGAAATTTTGTGTGCATATGTCAAACACCAAAGTTGTTTGGAGGCTCAAAGTCAAACGTGACAACTGTGACAGGTTGATTAATAAGCCCACACACACAGATTTCCATATGCTAATTCCTTTTTTTGTTTTTTGGTTTTTTTGGGGCAGTGCTGGGGATTGAACCCAGGGCCAAGCGCTTGTGAGGCAAGCACTCTACCAACTGAGCTATATCCCCAGTCCCATATGTTAATTCTTGAAACCCATAAATATTTCACACAGCTGAAGAGATTTCATGGGGACGATTAAAGGTCTTGAGATGAGGCAATTATTCTGGATTATGAGGGGTGAGGGGTCCAACACAATCATAAGAAACCCTATAAGATGGAGGCAAAAGGTCAGTCAGAGAGAAATTGAAAAATGCTACGCAGCTATCTTTAAAGATAGAGAAAGGGGTCACAAGTCCCTTCTAGACACCTCTAGAAGCTGGAGAGGAAGAGAAAAGGGCATCCAAAAGAAACACAGCCTTCATGTCAGTCCAGTGAGACCCATTTTTAACTTCTGACTTTTAAAACTGAGATAATAAAGTGGTGCTGTTTTCAACCACTGAGTTTGTAGTGGTTATAACAACAATAGATATTAACACCAACCAGGATTTGCCTCCTGGATTATCACAGAAGAGGAGCACCACTGAACTTATCCAGAGAACAGAGCTGGCTAACAGGAAGTGCCAGGGAATGACAGATCTGACACAGACTGCCCATCAAAACTAAAGTCATCAGCATCACAGTTGTTCACTGAACTTGTGACATGGCAACCTATTCCTGCAAGTAGTCAACAGGACCTTTAGATAACGCGTATGGTTAGTTGAAGTGTTTGGGTTCTTTTCCCTGCCAGGGATTGGAGGAAATACTCTTGGCATTGCTTGTCTCAATAGTCAACTGGGTCCCACTTTATACACACTTGCCTCCTTATTTTGGAAACTGAAGCATTGTTCTGTCTTCCTGTTCTACTTCTGAGAGCTGTTCCCTGACCTCCACCTGGCTGGGATCCTGCCCTCCAGCCTGGGTGGACCTTGCTCTGGGTTGACCTGCCTGCCAAGGCCCTCTCACCCAGACTGGACCTCTGGATGTTGACCTCTGGCCTGTTTCATGAACATGTCTGTGCTCTATGATAAATTTCGATTTTGCTGCCTCTTTCCCTGAACTTTTGTCTATCTTCCAGCTTGGCCTGACCTTTTAGACCTAGACCTTGACCTATCAGTCAGTCAGGCCTTATTGTAGCTTTCAGACTTGTTATGTACAAAGCAACCTTCCTAGCTAGTTCTTCTGCCTGCACAGTTTAGCATCCCTACATTAAAAGGAAGGTCTTTCTCTACTCAACCTAAATAGAAGAGTAACCCTACCCCAGTGACCAGAACCATGCTGGCAGCTCTGCATACATATCCCATTGGATTCTAAGATCCAAAGGTAAGCCAGTTTGGAATATCAGCGCCTTGGGCTTCTTCTTCTGTAAAACACACCTTTCTTTCAGAGAACTCCTCCCTATCACCCTCTATGATCTTCGAAATGGTGAATGTTGCTAATCATGGTTCTCTACTCTCCCCGCCACAAGAGTGATAGGTATGTGAGCTGAGCTGGTTAGAATACTCATCCGCCCCTCCACCCTAGTGATTGACCCAAAATTGGGCACAGGAGCTCAAGTTAGGGGCTAATAACAGCCCTTCTCCAGAACATTTTTAATAGAAATTGGAGGAGGAATGCTGGGAAGGAGAAAAGGAGGCAAGCTGAGAGGTGGAAGGCAGATCTCTCGATCTCCTGGGGAAAGCTGAATGAAGAGAACGAAATAGACCCAAGGACACAAGAGTCACACAGAGAAAATGAACTTTGACAGCATGTAAGTCCCTGGAAAAACAAGTAGTTCCGAATGTGGGTGCAGAGTCACTGCCTTGGCAACTCTGGCAAACGTCTCTGAACCTGATTTTCCTCTTTTGTAAAGAGACGATAATAATAGTACTTAGGTCATGGAACTGTTGTGGGGACTGAACAAATTAGTGCATGTGAAGCATGTTGAACAGTGCCTGGCATGTGGTCATCTCACAATAAATATTAATGATTATAAGCTACTCCAGTTGTCCATGAAGCTATCTCCACCTTTGTCCTGCTTTTGATTTGGTTGCTAGAGCACATGGCTTCCACTCCTTGCCTAATCTAGTGTTTGATCTCTATTACTTTCAATTTCAAGAGTTCTGAGGAACGTAGTCATTGTTTCCCTATATTCCTAAATTCCATGAGATGCTTTATGAAAAAAGCTTCCATAGCTGGGTAAATTTCGATAGCACTTAGCTATTCATTGATGTATTGCTCCTCTTTGAGAGGCACATTGTTTTAAGATATTAAAGGCTCTAAGTGATCCTACAATTACAAAGCCAGTTGAATTCCATTCAACTTAGCACTGCGGTTCCCTTTTGTTCCCGTGACATTTTTTTTCTATTCTGCAAAAGTCGTGTTCCTTAGAATTCACTTTGGTGTGACAAATGGAACACCTGGATAAGAAAACTGAAGAATTTTCTGGGTCACAAGTTGAGTCCAGACCTGTTTGAATCTAAGATGGATGCTCTTTCATTGTTTCTTTTTCTTTTTTGTGATACTGGGGATTGAACCCAGGGCTTCATGCATGCCAGGCAAGTGCTTTGCCACTGAGTCATATCCTCAGGTCTAAGATACATGCTCTTTCAACAGCACTGCACACATATGCATGCACGTGATTATCGTTGACCGTGTGAAAGTAAGTGCTAGACACACGGATTTTCAATGTGCTTTTCCATTTTGTTATTTTCCCAAAAAAGAGAGTTTCAAGTGCTTTAAATATTCACATATAGCATATAAACATAAAAGGCAAAATTGGAGCTTTTTAAAACAAATTTGAATAAAATCATCTGAACTAGGCAATGACCTGTTTGGAGAAAAATTATTAAAAAAGTGGTTTTCATTTTCTGGTAACCAGAGCCAACTGTGCAAGAAACATTCACATGGGAGATGTTTTCCCTTTCCCGGTGTCAGGTACCTTTGTCTTTAATTTGTAGGACAGCCAAATTATTGCACAAGTCACTCACATATCTCTCTGGGCCAAATTCTAACTTCCAATTATCCAGAGTGATGCATCTTGAGCTATGGATCAAATCTGGGCAATGGATATCATTATTATGATGATCATTATTGATCAATATTGATTGCTGGGCCCCCCAAGAACTGTCAGACAGAAGGGACTTTTGGAACAAGGAAGAGACTGAGTTCCCTCTGGCAGCCTTACAATCTAAATTAGACTGAGTTGTATAACAGTTTTAGGCATCTGATATGGGACTTGCCAAATTTCATGGCTTCAGGCTCACGGAATGCGCATCCCTGTTCCAGGGAGGCTAAATATTTTTCCAAATCAGTAGATAAAACAAACTCCCTGACCTCAACTTACTTCCTGGCGCCTGGAGTCCTGAGTAGCTGATGAGGAGTGTCTGTCTGCTATCAAGTGACAGGACACATTCAGACTGGCTCCTGCACTCGGGACCATGTGGTACCTGATCCCGTCTCCATCTTCGGAACGAAGATTTTGGCCATAACTTAAAGATCCAAGTCCAGAGGGCAATGGGCCAGGGTTAGATACCATTGAATGCCATTGAATCAGCCTTGAAGGGCAACTGCGACTTCTCAGTGCATGAGGCAATGTGCTGCAGCTGGAGATCGGTGGAAGCCAGCGATCATAGACGATGGGCAAACCACCTCTCTAACGTCACATCTGAAATGGAGAGAAGGCTACGTACTGTCTTAAGTAAATACTATGCACACATTTCAGGCCTTACAGAGCCAACCAAATAGGGAGTTAATCCATCAAAGGCAACCTGAAGCGTCTGACCCCAAAGGCTTGTTGAGTGGACACCTTGACTATTAGACAGTGACATCTACTGACTGCATTGGACACTGCCACCTTCCAAATAAAACAAAAAGTAGCTAAGCCTTTAAGACTCAAAGGAATGTTAAGGGAGGACATTTTCCATGGGTGGTCAAGAGAGATGGAATAAATTAATAGCAGAAGGGAGATGGCAGAGATCTGTAAGCATTATACTGTGTTCTAGGCAATAAAAATTAATTTCCTAATGGCACAGTCTTAGGCTTTCGGCAGAGGATCTAGCTTCACTGGGCCCCCTATTAGTCTTCCTATATTTGTCAGCTCATTCTGATGGCATTCACCTTGAGGTTTTTCCCTTTCCAGTCATTTCCAACTGTCTTCTAGACTATTCTGCATTTTCACGGAGAGCATAGCCATGCTTTTCTTCCCACCTTCTTCTCCCCTACCTAACCTCTGCAAACAAGCCATTTGATCAAGAAGCCTGGGTTCCTGATTCTTCTTTTTACTGAGTAATCTCAATACAGCAATTTTCCTTCTGATAATCTGCTGAGCTTAGAGGTCTGCACAGCATTTTTTTCCCTTCACATCCTACTTCATACATCTATAAATTGCCTATTGGCTCACATCCTAGGACATACAACCACACCTTATTCCAAACTGCTCTAAATTACACAGCCACCCTTCTCCCCAGGCCACTGAGCTAAACCACCTGCTGCAGGCTCCCCAGCCCAGTGCAGGTCCTGACTGTAAACCCTTGGAAAGCAAGGGGAGCATCAGGTGCCTCTTTTCCATCCCTTAGGACCCATCTGGTATGCTGTTATACAAACGGGTGGCTTTCAAATCCCAGGGTATAAATGAACGATGGAGCAGCTTTTTTTAATTCTAGGACATCAAGAGATTGAGGGTTTTCTCATAATAGTCATCATGCCCAAACACCCAAGATTATAGCCATGGATGCCGAACACTTTCAGAGACCACCTGAGAACTCAGCCTGTCTTCTGGCTTTTCTGCATCTGGAAATGATGAAATCACAGTATTCTCAGTTTCTATACTTTTCTCTCTTAGGAAGTGGACCTCAGTTCTTCAAGGGTATGTCCAAAGAGGATCCTGTGCACTGAGAGTCAGGAGCTGGGTTGGACACGCATCAGCTCTGCAGATCTGAGACTAGGGATCTGCTTTCAAGAGTGATAGTAAGATACTAAGAATTATAGCTTCAACTGATTTAGGAAAATAAAATCTTGATGTTTACTGCCATGATTTCCCTTTTATTTGGTAAATAAAAATGCATGTGAAGAAACAGTATTTTTAAATGTCACAAAAATTGGACATTCATAAGTATTTAAGCATAAATGTAAAATTATAGTGCTCTGATTATTGCTTATAACTAGGGTGAGCCTATATGGATTTAGGATGGATCTTTGTGTTGTCTGAGATTGTTTAGTAATTATGAAAAACAGACTAGCAAAGCAAGGTCTGATATAATTATTTGGTCTCATTTCTTTGTCTCTATTGGGGGCATTTGCTATCCTTCATTTGGAGGAAAGACTACTGTATTCCAAGCCCAAAAAAACCAAAGGCCGAATGTTTTCCCCGATAAGTGGAGGATGATATATAATGGGGATGGGGGTGGGGAATGAGAGAATAATGGGGGAACTTTAGAATATGTAGAAGAAAATGAGAGGGAGGGGGGGTATGAAAAATGGTGGAATGAGACAGACATCACTGCCCTATGTACGTGTATGATTGCACAAATGGTATGAATCTACATTGTGCACAACCATAGAAACGAAATGATGGACCCCATTTGTGTACAATGAATCAAAATGCAGTCTGTAAAAAATTAAAAGCTAAATAATAATAATTAAAAAATAAAAAAAAAGTAAACAGACCAAAGTTTAAGGGATGATTATCCAGGGCCCAGATGGAATGGGTGACATGTGAACAATGCATTCCACAAAGGATGCCAAGCACATCATGGTGCCAAATCCTGAGCACTAGGGAGACAAAAGGTGGCTTACTCTTTAGCCACAGCCATGGGAACCGTGGGGTGACAACTCCCAGGAAAAGGGCCACCCTGTCACTAAATGTTGGGGGCATTCTGACATTGTTATCACAATGGAATTCTGCTTCCTTGGCCAAGTCCTCTGAAAAGGGATGTACCGAGTTAGGGAGAATATAGGATATAACCAAAGGAGTTTAGGCATTCCCTCTTGGATTAGACCTTGAAAGTTTTAGGTGTCTTTAACAGTGCAAAAGCTAGGGAGTGGGGCTGCTCCCTCCAGTGACTATAAGCAGGAAAGACTTACTGTTCTCCCTGTTGCAATCAGTAATTCTTTGTCCTTTGTCATTTGGTACCTTTCAGAAAAGCTCCTGACATAACCTTGTCTCAGCCATGTCGTAGGGCATGCGTAGAAGGGCCCCCTGCTTCCCTCTTTGGCCAGCTTTGCTAAAAGGGAAGAGGGATTCCCCACTCCCACCCCTGCCTCCGCTCAGGGTGGAGGTGGTGGTGGGGATACATGTGAGTGAGAGAGATTAACAACTGTGTACTGGAGCACAGGAAGCAAACGTCGTCGTGGGACAGATGTTAGGTCTACAGGTCCAGCTGCTCCTTCCCCACCCCACCCTCAGGAAACCCTTTCTAGCATTAACCTCAAAGGATCTGGTTATTGTTTTTTATAAAATTGGGGATGGGAAATAATTACTTACAACACATACTGTTTCCTAAATAAAATGATCAAATATGTGAAATAATAGTAAGCAAATGTTCTGGCTTCTGGGGCAATCTTGCCCTGTACCGAGGCGCCCATTAAAACTTAATGTATTCAAGGGCTACTGAATTCTTCATCAAGTTCTTCATCGCTACCAGCTAGGTGATGGTTTGAACAAAGTAAAATGCATGCTCCAAGGCTCCAGGCGCGCGGACTCCATGACAGAAAGATGATAGCATCTTTGTGGTTTAACAGAATTTCCTTTTCCAAGAAACATCAGCATTCTGAGAAAAAATTTAATTCTTGTGTCTGTAAACACCTTGGTGGTATTTTACAGTATTACTCAATAAGCTACATATTCCAGTTTGAAGCCTATGGTGACGCTCAAATATTTAGCATGTTAAATGGAACACACTGGGTCTTCAGGCATTATTTGTCAAATTGTATTTCACTTTAGAAGAAAACACTAATGGCTATATTTCTGAATTTCAAATTTGCTAGGGTTAAGAATGAGAGTATTGGATTTATCTCTATAACCCCACGGGTAATTAATAGAGGGTATGCAATGGTCACTCAATAAATGTTGGCTTAGGCAATGAAATTTAACACAACAGAAACCCACAATGTTGAAATATCTGGTGAAAACTCCAAGTTCCTTTCTCATGTGGATGAAGTTTGCTCATATTTGCCTCAGTTTGCCTCAAGTTTCTCAATCTGGGTTCTTTTTTTTCCCCCAACATTCCTGGCATCATGTCAAAAAAATTATAAAACAGCAATTTTAAGACAATCAGCAGAATATCTGAGTCCTAACTAAGACCTAATTCAGGAATCTGAAATACAAATGCAATAGACCATTTCTTCGTGAAGTGTCCAAACCAAAAACACATGTATACAATATAACACAGGAGTATTGTGTGACTTGAACTTTACAAAATAGCAATTTTTGCAGTGTCAAATTAGTAAAACATATTTTCTGTACAATGCTCTTACTCTGATCATTTGAAAGCAGTTTCTAACTCATCAGGCAGAACAATGAACTGAATTGGATGTATAATAACTTCCATCACTTAACAGTGGAATGAATGTTCATTAAGATAACTAATATCTCTTGTAACCAAGTCATTTTCCCCTGGTTTACTCCTTCATTGAAATGTATGTGTTGTTTCAAGATATTTTCCTGTGCTATGATTTTTGAGATCTTGCAATGAAAATTTGGGGATCAACTCACAACTGTGCCCTGGAGTAGAGAAATGATTTTTCCTCTTCCTAACCTGTGGATGAGGTACAGCACAATTATGAAAACTGACATGGTAAGAGGTAAGGTCTTTGTGGGAAATTATTGCCACTAATTAGAGCTCTTTCATATTTGAGTGCCTCTTACATCCTGTGCATAGATTGGAAACTTCTTGACTTCTTTAAAACAAAATTTTTGTTTTGTTTCATTCTATTGTTTTATTTTTTTCCCTTATCACAATCTCTTTTACTTAGTTTGCTGATTTCTGGAAATTCAGATCCAGGTTTGGGCCTCCTATAGCAGACGTTCCTATAATTCCCTTTGTCCATGAAAGCTGGTTCCAAAGAGGTTGTTTTAGATGCAATGATTTGATCCATCTGCAAAATTCAGTGAATCATGGGCTACACCAGGCCTCCAATGTAGTTAGGTGTTTTTTGTTTTTTGGTTATTGTTTTTTTATTTACATAATATTGATATTTTAAAAATTCATTATTAAAGTAAAAAATTTTAAGAAAAGGGAAGATATGGCACCTTTGGGCCTCCATTCCAAATGGCAACAATTGGTGATAGCCAAGGAACAGCTCCTTGTTAAGACAAGGCATAACCTCTTCAATCTGACCAGACTAAACATACCACTCATAGCCCCACCCCACACCACTCATTCTCTTTGCCTACTGAACCCCTGAATCTGTGACCTCTTACCTACATCAATACTTGGATTAGTTCACCAAATGAGTATAATAATGCCCATCCCAAATTACAGGGTTGCACTGTCTGATACCATAGCCACTAGTGGCAGGTGGCTATTGAGCACCTGAAACATGGCTAGAGCAACGACAAAACAGAATTCTCAATCATTTACTTAATTATCAAATTTTAAAATTTAAATGTGAAACAACAGCATAAAGTTGGACAGTTCTGGGTCTCTACTAAAAGAGAATGTAAGATTGAAAGATTTTGTTAACTACACGCAAATGCTGGTCTACTATTATTTTCCTCAATCAGAACAGGTTTCTTGATTTTAGGTGCTCTTTGGTGAGCTTCTCTGCACTATGAGTTCCTTCTCTTACTGAGCAGAGAAGTCCATCAGAACAAACAATTCAAAGTCCTCTGTTTTACCTACAATGACCAGTACACAGAAAATTACTAGGAAGTCATTTATACGCTGACATTTAAGAGGAAACAAAAGTGACGATCTTCAGAGACTTTCTTCTCTACATGTGTGCCATCTTGCGCTCGAATCACCTGAGACTATGGAGAACACCTGGTGGAAAGCAGAGGATCCTGGGAGACAATGTACTGGCCCCTCTTTGCTTGTCAGCTGAACGGTACAATATGTATTCTATGGACAAGAGTAGAAAGCAGAGGAGGCCTTTAAGAAAAAGAGACAAAGACCTCTGTATGAAGTGAGGATGACTTGATCTTGGGAATTTCCTGAGAGAACCCAGGGTCTAATTAGAACTTCAGTGGAAGGCAGTGGCCCTCCAGGAGCATTAGCAGCGGACAGCACAGACCCAAAGGCAAAGAGCAGTTGCCTAGAGAGAAGAAAGGATTGAAGGCAGATTGATTTACAGCCCAACTCAAATGGGTAGTGCTTGTGCTTCTATCAAAATGCTTGGAATAAAAGCTCTTCCCCTTCTGCTCCCAAAATAAGTTCAAAACCTCTTCTCTCAAATTCTTCTGGGTGATTATAAAACAAATTACAACCAATGAGGCCTTGGAGGATAAGCCTATGAACACAAGAATATGGATGGTTACATCACACGAGTTAGTTGGATTATTTGCTTGTCTTATAGTATGATCCCCACCTTGCAATTGTTCAACTTACGATTTTTCATCCTTATAACAGTGCAAAGGTGATATGCATTTAGTAGAAAAAAATTATTCAAGTACCCATACGACCATTTTGGTTTTCATTTTCAGTACAGTTTTGGTAAGATACATGACAAAGTTCACATTTTATTACAAAACAGTCTTTGTATTAGATAATCTGTATTAGATAATTAGATAATTAGAGTAGGCTAGTGATAGTGTTCCAAGTATGTTTAAGGTCAGCTAGGCTAAGGTAGGTTAGGTGTATTAAATGAATTTTCAGCTGACTTCTATTTTCAACTTATAATGGGTTTATTAGGATGCAACTCCACTATAAATCAAGCAACATCTGTATTGTCTTAGGCTCACTGAAGAAGAGCAAGAATAATCCCTTATATGGCATCTACTACATATGCTCATAGATGATAAAACATTCATTTTACTTATCCTCCCAATAATATTATCACTAATCTCATCCAATCTACAGATGTGAAAACTGAGGTTCTGAAAAGTCAAGCAACTTGACAAAGGTCCCACTACTAATAAGCGTCAGACTCAAGACTCAAATCCACTATTGACTCCAAATCCTATACTTAGGTCACAGTCTTCATAAGACTTCACACAGTCTTATGAAGAAGGCAACACTACCCAAGGAAAGTAAGTTATCCTCTCGTGAAAACGTGGAACATTTCTGAATGTGAATACAAGGGACATACACTGAGGTCATCTGATTGAATTCAAGGCATTCTACGTAGTGTCAGTGTTCTGAAAGACAGAACTGTCCATGTGACGCGCTGAGTTGAAATTCAGCTTCTGTGCCGGCCAGTGGGCAATCCACACTGTGACCTGAGAGCCACATCTCCACCTCCAGAATTCAAGGAGTTCCTGCAACTGTGAGCCAAGAATGTGCAGCCTCGAGCTTCGTCTTCAGCAGTTTTCATCCTTCCCTCAGGACATCCCAAGTGCTGGCCTGAGGGTTCACATTCCTGGTGTCCTGGGTTCCATCCCCAGCACAAGAGAAAGAGAGAAAGAACTCACATTTAATGAGTTCAAGGGCACAGAGAAGCACCCTTTAATACTTGGTTCTCCTTACAGCACACATCCCTGCATCAGGAAGGAAGCTGGCCTTCAAACACGCTCAAATGTGTGCCATAAATTACAGCTTGTTTTCTGAGGATTTCCATGAATGTCCTGACTCTACACTGGAAACTGAAGCTCTGTTGCCAGAGTTTGTGGAATTTTGTTCTGTGGAAATAGAATTGTGGAATTTTAATGCTAAAAGAAGCCTCCAGTCCAACAAGAGCAGGGCTGAATTTCAGTCTTTATTGGGAAATACTGTATCTATGAACACACTTCCTCCCATCCTGTATCTTTCACTCCCCAAGACATGTGGAGGAGGACAATACATCAACATTTTTATTTATTTGATTCTCATCTTTTCATTTTATTATTTTCCTTTTGAAAACAAGTAGGCTGTAATAGGTTTTCTAAGTAGATTTCAGCTTGTTCTTGCTGCATCAGGAAAAGATGTACAGGACAAAGTGACTAAGAAGAGTGGAGTGGGAAGGTGTGAGGACACATCCCTTGTCTGCTCTTCGCCCCCACACCTCCATCCACCTCTCGTCACAATCCCTAGGCCTGAAGACGAAAGTGTGGCCACACTCAGCAAAGGCCTGTTCCTTTGATTGATCAACCACGGATGCCTCAGACACCCTCCTCAAGTGGGTGGAAGCAGGCAGAATTTGAAAAAGAAATGGGTTTGGTATGAATATTTGAGCCTTCCTTTTTCCTTGGCCTCCTATGAGCAGAGAATGGGCCTGTGGACTTGAAAGAGCAAGCACAAGACTTGGTTATAAATCATTGCAATTTGCCAAAAACTTAGGAACAGCAGCAGGGAATCACTCTTGGTCTTGGCTGTGCTTGAAGGAATTAAGTGGCGTGGACAGGAGCATGAATTGTCGAGGTGAGGAAGGGAGCAGATTAGAGAGAGGAGATGGTTGCATGAACATCTATTGAAAACCACTGGGATTGTTCACTTTCGAAGGGTAATTTTATGGAACAGGAATACGTCAAGTTTAGAGCCTTCATAATACTTCACATCTTATTCCAGTTTCTCATCATAGCCTATAAGGCACTCACACTCTCAATTCTCCTTATCATATTCTAATCACACTGCCTTTCTTTCTGTCCCTCAAAAACAAGCTTATTCTCACATCCAGTCCTTTGCCCAGCTGTCCTCCCTGCCTACGATGCTGTTCTCCCCACTGCATCCCATGACTGGTCTCCGTCGTTTGGTGTCATCTCTGTTCTTTGGATGAAGCCCCTCCTTGACACTGGAACTAATACTGCCCTCCTCCCCATGTTACTATCACATTATCCAGTTCAATTTTTTGTTACCACATATCATTTTCCAAAATTCCCCCGTGCATTTGTTTACTAGCTTGTGGCATCTCTCACCCACTAGAATTGATCTGTCCAATGCAAAGGCCACTTGCCACATTTCAAGTGTTCAGTAGCCACATGTGGCTGATGACTACTGTACTGGACAGCACAGTACAATCATCATCATCTCAGAAAGTTCTACTGGATGGAAATTTACTCCTATCATCTCAGAAAGTTCTTTTGGGCAGCACTGCACTAGAACGTAAGCTTCATCGAAGCAGCGTCCTTCTTTGTCTTGGACACTGCTTTCCCAGCATCTAGAACAGTGCCTGGCATACAGTAGGCTCAAAAAAGAGTAAAGAATGAATGATTAAACAGGAGGGTGCATTAGGTGGGCAACGGCAGAAGAGGAGGTGAAGGGATGCTGATGATCTGAACAGGACAGAAAAGAGGACCAAGAAAATAAAACATTTGCTTAGGTTCTCCTCCTCCTCGCTTTACTCCAATATTTCTTAAATTAATCATGGTAGTCCCAGTGGAGAACTTCTCAACTCTTAGATCTTATCCTTTCTCAGCACTTTCCTGTGTTGAATGCATATCACTGAGAAAATTTATAGAATACTGAATTTTTCAATTTACCATCAATTTCTGACCTCTTGAGGGTACTAGGGATAATTTGTTAGAAATTTAATTTGATAAATAGCCCTTGACTCAAGGAATTTTTTAGTAAACATTTTATCATACTTAAGAGATCAGAGTTGCATTTATTTTACAGTGATTTTAAAATAATGAGTTAAAAATCAGGACTTTATAAATCTTATGGATAAAAGTCACATATTAAATAAATAGGTAGCATTTCATTGTTTTCCCAGTTTGTTCTTATCTTCTGGTTTTCAATTGGTTTGGTTTGGTTTTCACTGAGTGAGGATACTTGTTCTTTTTACCCAAAGTCTTTGCTTCCACCTTCTGGCAAAATAATGAGTATCTTAGATCTTGGATTAAAATAAGTTTCCACAATTTTGTTTATGCTATGAACTCATTTCACTTGCATCTATAGCAGCTAAAAACAAAAGCTGTTAAATGCAAGATAACAGGGGAAAGCAAGACCACAGAATATCCTTTCTCTAATACCTCAGAAATAAAACTTTGTGTTTTGGGTTTGTTTTGGTTTGGTTTGGTTTGGTTTTGTACTGGGGATTGAACCCAGGGACACTTTACCATTGAGCTACACCTGCAGCTCTTTTTAAATTTTGAGCCAGGATCTCACTAAGTTGCTTATGGCTAACTTGTTGAGGCTGGCCCTGAGATTGTGGTCCTCCTGCACTGGCCTCCCAGGTGCTGGGATTACAGGTGTGCACCACTGCATCCAGTTTAATTGTTTTTAATATCCAATATTCAGTAGTGGTAATAAAAGAACAGAAACTCAGATGGAAAATGTTTAAGCAAAATCTCTCAACAGCACACTCCCCAATTCCAGTCTGACCAGGGCAGAACTGTTAACCAGGTTCCTCCAGGGCACTGGGTAAAGTTGGAGAAACAGGCATAAGCTCATCAGGATGAGACACACCAATGACTAGGTGGAGTGAGTCCTAGCAGGACATTTTGATAGCTTGGAAAATAATAAAAGCTCAAGTCCCTCACCAATGGCTGTACATGGTCCCACAAGAAATGACCCCTGCATATCATACCCTCTTCTCCACAAAGAACATATATTGCTGGTGTACAGAAAAATGAAGGTAAAGCAATACGCAGTCATCAAACTGTCATTCAAAGTGAGTGAGACAAATGGATCCTAAACAAAGTGGTAAAAATGTCAAGGAGAATTTACCCACACTATATAGGAGGAAATAGGTTTGGAAAGAATTGTTTGCTAAATTAAACATAAGCAATATACAGAGAAATGGCACCAGAGAATAATAAAGCAATAAAAATAAGCAAACTATAATTAAATACAACTTCATGGATGAATCTCACACAGAAAATGCTATGTGAAATTACAAAGTACAAAGCAAGAGAATGCATGTCGTATTATTCTATTTACAAATCCTTAAAAAAAAAAAAAAAAAAACAGGCAAAAACTATGCAGTTACCAGTGTGAATACTGATTTTTCTGCGGGCAGTAGATGGGAGCAGGGGGTGTCCATTTCTAGCGAATAGCACAATAGACCTCTCCCAATTCCTAACCAATTTCATCCAAGTTTTTAATGATCTTCTTATTAGAATTTCCATAATTTTTTAAAATTCTTGGCATATACATATATTGATTCTGTAATGAATTCTTTACCTATTGGAAATAATAATGAATCATTTTGTCCACAATTCACTTGCTATAAAAGACCTTACCATGCAGAATAAACAGTATCGATTCTTCAGAAAGTCATGTTGGGGACAGCTGTAGTAGTGAGGTCAGTTCAGCAGTAGAGTCCATGAATTTGCTAGATGCCATCTCTCTAAATCACTATCTGTGGTCCTGTTAGGAGAGCATCAGTGACCCAAGGCACATCCTAGGTCACTGGCACTTTAATCCACGAGTACTGCTGTGACTTACCCACTCCAAGAGAGGAATATATGGTCAAAGTTCTTAGTTGCAGACAATAGAATCTAGCCCATTGGTTCAGTAGAGATCTGTTAGTGGGTCTATAGACCCTCTAGAGAGCTTGTGGAATCATTATGAAGGTTAATGGAAGATTCTAGACTGAGCTTCCAGGAATGAAAGTCAAACCATACTATACAATAGAACTACATAGGGAACCACTACCTCTCTCAGCATCGGACACAGAACCAGAAAGCCACCACTTCTGTTGGCCTTGACTCACTAGGGCTATGCTTACAAGACTGAAGCGTGAGCTGTTGACATTTGTGATGTGCCAGTGGCACAGCTGTGTCTTAAACTGCTTGCTTAGTTCTCTAAGTCCAATGCTTTTCAAACTTTAAGATGCTTGCTACCTGAAAATCTTGTTAAAATTGTAGTCTGCTTCAGAAAATCTGAGGTGGGGCCTCAATTCTCAATCCTAATGAGCTCTCAGGTAAGATACATGCTGCTTCCCACACCACACTCTAAGGAGTAAAGCCAAGAGACCATCAGCCTAATCTCATCAAACCTTATAATCCTTTCCACCTCAGTCACCAGTGTCAAGCCTCCAGGACATCTATAATAATCCCGGTCTTCTTATCACCACCCCCAATGCTACTTTAGACACCCCCTAATCTCACCTAATCTTCCATTGTGCCCTCTTTAATCAGATTCTGTCAGAAGCAATTTCCTGGTATTTTTTACTTACCTCCATTTTCCTGCTTTAATGACTTGGCGTTCCCTGGATTACCCTGATCCTGCAGCCTTCTTTATTGATGCTGGGGTTTCCTTTTTGTGTCTTGTGCCAGGGATTGATCCCAGGGGCACTTAACCACTGAGCCACATCCCCAGATCCCTTTTATTTTTTACTTTGAGACAGGGTCTCTCTAAGTTGCTTAGGGCCTGCTGAGCTGCTGAGGCTGGCTTTGAACTTGTGATCCTCCTACCTCAGACTCCTGAGCTGCTGGAGACTCTGGGGGTTTTTGTCCTCATGCAAAAGGCAGGGTGAGGGTCTCCTTGATCCTTCCAAAGTATGCTCCCTGTCACACATCATATTTCCTCCTTTCTTCTTGAAAATTTACTGGAAAAATCTAACAGAAAACCACCTTAATCAAATCCTCACAGTTGCTACCAATAATAGGACAAAAAAATATATATCATGTACCTCTTTATAAGGTGTACTAAGAAGCTTCTCAGATATTCTTGCCAAATATACATAACCTGAATTTAATTGTCAGCATACATCAGACAACCTAAATTGAGAGACAGTCTACAAAATAAGTACTTGGCATGTTCCAAAAATGTCAAGGTCGAGAAAGATTTAGTTAAGTGCTTCAATTCAGAGGAGAAAAGAAATGAAAAAAAAAAAAAAAAAAAAAAATGCAAAGTGTGATTCCGAACTGGATCCTGGACAAAAAAGGGGACCTTCATGGGACAACTGTGAAATCTTAAAAACAAAAATAATTTTATCAATGTTAATTTCCTGCTTTTGATGTTGTAGTTATTATCATGATGAAAACAGAAAAAAAATTGTCAACTGGATTTGTAAAATAAAAAATTCTAAAACATTCAGGCAACACTTTCGTCTCTAGTCTCACGCATTAACCAGTTTTTCTTAACTCTGACACTGCTGTGCTCCAATATCAAGTCCCCAATTCAGAAAAGACTCTTGGAAAATGACAGGCTGTCACTCACACCAGTGTAGATGAATGTGGTTATTGACCCAAAGTGAATCAAGTACTGAAACTGAGAGAGGGTGCTGAGAAGCACTTAGTTATTTGACACTGACACACTATCCAAGTATGGGATCTCTTCCAAAGGTACCTGCCAGTTCAGGCGTTGTCACCCTCACCTGGTGGACTGCGTACTAGTTAGGATCAGCAGTTACAATGTGTAGCATTGTGTACGTTTTTGTCAACTATAACCTAAAAGCATATATAAATCTTAGAAAATATAGGCATTTCTTTTTTAAAATTTTTAGTTGTAGATGGACACAGTGCCTTTATTTATTTATGTGGTGCTGAAGATCAAACCCAGTGCCTCACTCATGTGGGGCGAGTGCTCTACCACTGACCCACAACCCAGCCCAAGCATTTCTTTTTATAACTAGTTATTTTTAGAATAATCTTGTTATTCAAATTGATTTTTTTAAATTTATGGTTCTACACTACAATTAAATTAGTTAAGTCATTCGTATTATGTATTTTCATTTATTTTTATCTTATTAATAAAAATCAGGTATTTTACTATTTTTTAAGTTTGAAATTACTTCAATTAAAAGAGGAATTGCAAGAATACCAGGAATTTCCACATACCCTTTCCTCAGATTCACCAACTTTTAACATTTTATCACTTTGCTTTATCATTATATATACATACACACACACACACACACACATATTTCTAAGCCTTTAGCCCTCTATGCTTTTTACCCTTTAGCTTTTTCTCATTTTTTATTTTTTTAGATATTGATAGATCTTTATTTTATTCTTTCTATGTGGTGTTGAGAATCGATTCCAGTGCCTCACACGTGCCAGACAAGCACTCTACCACTGAGCCACAACCCCAGACCTACCCTTTACCTTTTGAATTTCACCTGATAAACCAATGCAATGCAATGCTTCCATCGTTGAGAAAGTCTATTAAAAAAGGGGGGGGGGGGTTTTGCTGGGAATATAGCTCAGTTGGCAGAGTGCTTGCCTTGCAAGCACAAGGCCCTGGGTTCAATCCTCAGCACCAAAACAAAGTCAGATAATCTTTTTTTTAAGATGATCTTAATAGTATATTTACTGATATTGGAAAAACTGAGTGACATAAAAACTAATCTTTGAAGATAATACTCTATTATGTAATAATGTAGAATCTGATCATAAACTGCTATTGCCTACTGAGATGCTATGGTTACCGAAGAAAGTTCTGTTGCAAATGTCTGAATGAAGTTCAAAAAGTCATTTTTTACTTTTTAAGGATGTGAATTGAACAACCATATTTACAGCTTTCTGATAGCTTCAGTGTTTTCAATATTTTGATACCTTTATGTAACATGTAAAAACATGGAAATGGAAAATAAGATCTAAGGACAAAAACAAAAGCTATAATTCGGAAAGACGAATTTATACAGACTGAAATAACTTTTAACATAATTTAGCAATAATCGCCAGCACCCAAGAAACTAGGTAGAATGTTGTAATGTTATTTTTCATCAAAAGATGATAATGAATCTGGAATTAATTTCTTTCATCAAAAGAGAATTTAACTATAACAACAAATTGTTTGAATTGGCTACTTATGAAGATTGAAGATAAATTTTGGAATATGTAGCCTCACTTGCTTTATTCTGCATAAAAGAAAAATTAATATCCTGAGTTTTCTGAGATGGATTTAAAGTATTTTCTCCTTCTATTAACTATCTTGCCAATTTCCTCAATTATATATGTTATTCTTAAAAAGTAGAAAGTTTAGTTACACATTATCCCCTGTGAGCAACACTGTCAATTTGACTGACATTAGATAAATCCTTATAAACAAGAACCAAGTTCATGTATGACATTAAAAACTAAACATTAACATTTGTGTTCAAAATTACATTTAGGCATTTAATATGGGAAAGTAGTCATTATAATCTAACTTTGTTTAGTTTTATTTATACTTACAATGAATAGTGCATAGCTATCTTATTACTTATGTTTTTCTTATTCCTGTTTTATTAACTAAATTATTCTTTACTGAATCTAATATTAAAATTAAACTTGCATTTTGTGTGTATTTGTTTCTATATAATTTTTCTAACAATTTTTGTTGTATTTCACAACAAAGTACTGGTCCATAACTGATTGGAAATAATTATTTCACCTCAGATAATCTGAACAGAAGTAGTGGCCCTTACATTCCCTAAATAGCCACTAGGTGGTGCCCAAAGATCTCCCCAGCTTTTTGCATCATCCTTGGAATGGCATATTCCATTTAAGTAGTACCACACTCCAGATGCCACAAACTTTTCCAGTGTAGACTGGCAGAATTACAGACCCCCTATCAAGTCCACAGAGAAGGCAAATTGTCTTAAAAGGAAGCTTTGTAAATACTGAAGTTAACTTATACAAATGAAGATAAGTATTTTCATAAATTGTTTTCATGTATTGATATTTTGCCAATTGTTAAGAAGCTTTCCAAATGAAGTATGCCCATACACTGAAGATGTTACAACTATTGTCATCAAAACTATGTGAGATCCTCTTGTTCAATAGTAGTGACAATAGTCAATTACATACAGGCCAAGTTATTAAAGAAGTTTATAAATTTTTTCATTGCCCACATCTCCCAGAATCAGGAGGGTGGGAATGGCAGAAAGAATTCTGAAAAGTAACTTGCTGAAATCTTTTGATAAACCAAACTTCAAGAGGTCAGAAGTCTTGCATGTAGGTCTCATGAATATGAGATCCACAGCCATCAGAAAAACTCTCTCCCACAATACTGATAGATAGTCCAAGATCCTTCCTACTGTTCCTCAGAAGCCACTCATAGGATACTCTTTTATTTAAAAAAACAAATGAAAGATGTCAAAGCTTTCCATTCATAGGTATAAGAATTCAATGCTGGGGAGCCCTGCCATTGCTGCTCACTACATGAATGTTCACCAGAGAAATCCACTGCTCCAGTCTCCTTGTTCAAGAGTAAAATCAAAGATCTCCTTGTCACCAATACTTTTAAAAACTGCCGAGAGTTTTCAACACATTCTTACCCTGTGAAGGCTTTTGCATCAGTGAGGCAGACAAGAATGAAACCTGTCTCTGGTCAAGGTTGACATCATTTCATGTGAAAAATACTGTTTTCAGGCCTGCCACTCATTATTGGGAATCTGATTTCCTACTCGTCTATGTCTATTCTGGGCATTCCTCAAGCTTGTTAAAATCCAAGCACTCAGAAACTCACTTCTCCCTAACTTTCACCTTGTTTTGCTTGGGTCAACTGGCAACCACATTTGCAGGCTGAATGTGCTAGGAATGTCTGCCCTGTAAAGAACACAGTAGAACGGCAGCCACTGGTGTTCACCAATACATAGGAAGAAGCAGTTGCTGTAGTTATTGCCAATAACATCACGTTCCTCCTGAAGGCCTTGATTCTCTTCAGTACTAAGATAATACAAAGAGATTTTGTAGACTTGGAATAGAGAAGAGTTTGCCTACTGAATTGGTGGATAAATCTTTCAAGAACTCTTCTTGGGTTAATTTGCTAGTTAATGTTATCAGCTGGCTGGGCACAGTGGCTCACACCTGTAATCCCAGTGAATTAGGAGGCTGAGGTGATTTTATCAGTTTTCCTAGTCACTACTCACTGCTCTTAGTTGCTTTGTAAGGCAAGGAGAATCAAAAGCATCAAAATAACTAAGCGAAATCCTTTGCAAGGCCAAATATAAATAGGTTTGAAGGTACACTCACCTGTCTTCCTTTGACTTCAATCTAGAGGATCAGGTAAGAGTTTTACTCCTGTTGCATAATCTGTCAATCTTATTTGTCCAGTTTGTCAAGTTCCCAGTTTGAAAAGGCACACTCAAATTTGGCCAATTCAACAAGTAACATTTATTAAGGCAGCTTATTTACAAAGATGTGGGTGAAGGTTTAAGAGAGCCAAAGGGTAACACTGAGCCAATACAAAGGAACTATTACCATCCCTCAGCAGTTACAGAAATGAAAACAAAAGTGACATACGGGAAGTCATCTTGAAGCACAGTAGACCACCAAGCCCTCCATTCACCATGCAACAAATCCAACAGAAACTAGACAGCACGGCTCCATGATGTCATCCATGCACGTCAGCCTCCGAGGCAGAGAACAGGGTAAGAGTGGATCTGGGCTAGAGGATGTATGGAATACGTATATACACACAAGCATATATATGGCACCATTCAAGCCTTTTTGCCTTCAGCATTCTCTCTCTGCCATTCACCTGGTAGGAAGATTGAGTCCTGGACACAGGGTAGGAACAAAGTTCCCCCAGCTATCATTCCATTACAAGATAATACCAATTTAAACATTCCTACCCGAAACCTAAAACAACACCTGTTATCCACATAACTTATTTCCAAGAAAATGCAGGGAGACAAAAGAAACAACTAGATGACATAAAACACTTTTATGATGTCCCAACGTCTGTGGTTTGTATGACATCATAGCTGTCTTTGCCCACCACCCATCCACCCATGTATGCCTTAACCTCTCCTAGCACCTCAGCCAGACCAGCAGAGGAGTCTAGCATTTCATTTCACAGTAGCTGAATCTTTGGAGGTCTTCTATTTATGGGTTGTTGTAGTTTTTTATTCAAGATAACTGGTTAAAGGAGTAAAAGAGGTACCCAATAAATGCTTTGTTCCATCATTTTCCTTGCCACCACCATGT
This sequence comes from Sciurus vulgaris, assembly GCF_902686455.1. NCBI lineage: Eukaryota > Metazoa > Chordata > Mammalia > Rodentia > Sciuridae > Sciurus > Sciurus vulgaris. Next base: position 144,228,606 of record NC_136466.1, read on the forward strand.
AACAACAGTCCAATTTCCTTCAGACGATAAAGATCAACCAACTCTGATGGTATAACAACCTCCTTCTTCACCTGGAGGTTCACTGGCATGAGAAACCCTAGGTGATCAAAGGTAATCTCCACTGCCAAGGCAATGGAACCATGCCTCCCCTTCTACATTTGGCCCCCAAAACATACATGCTTTTCAAAGAATTAAATACAAAAGAGAGGAAAGGGAAGACATCTTTAAAACGCAGAGAGCAACTGCTACCTTAACTTACCCAGTGATCAAATGTCACATGACCAATAGTGAAGCAACCTAACTTTCAGTGTGATGCAATAGGAAGTCCAGTACCTCACCTGTGTAGTATTCTTGTAAGACTTTTAACCTGAATTGAGATATAAGGAACAAATTCAGAAAATAAGATATACTACAAGAAAACTAACTCTAAGCAAAGTCATGGCAAACAAAAATTGTAGGGAATTTGTCTTAGTATGGTTCCTGCTATAACAACCAACCTGAGGCTGGGTACATTAAAAGGAAAAAAGAGGTTCATTTAGCCCAGGGCAGCCCCATTTGTGGGGCCTCTGGTGAAGGACCACTTAACTGTATCACAAAATGGCAGAGTAAAATAAAAGGGAAACAGTTTCTTACAGAAAAGGGGGTGATTTTAAGGGGTAGCCTCACTTTGTAACAACTCACTCCCCTGAGAACTATCTGAGGTACTACAAAAACTACATTAGTCTCTTCCAAGGGTGAATCCACAGTCATCTAATTATCTCCCAGTAGGCCCTATTGCATAAAAGTTCCACTACCTTCCAATACTGCCACACTGGAACCAGGCTTCCAGCACATGAACCTTTGGGGCCTACTCTCAAATCATATGCAAACTATAACAGAATTATAGTAGTTTGAGAAGAGACCAATCACCAGTTGAAATGCATGAACATTGATCTGACACTGTATCTGGAAAAAAAATATTTTTGGTAACTGGTAAAACAAATATACATTGAATATTAGAAAAATATTTGAATTAATTTTTCTGGGTTAAGATAATATTGAAGTTAGGCAAGACAGATGATTTTACTCTTGGGAAATGCACACTGAAGTCCATTAGCTATCTCAAAGAAAAGCACTGGTACAATCAGTTGAATTGCAAAATGAACTAGTTGCTTTTTCCATGAAACATCGCTCTTAATTGCAAGAATGATTGACAAGCTGTAGTTATTCAGACTTGAAGATATGGAAGACATGTCTCAAAAATGGACCAACTAAGCATGTCACTTCAAGGAAAAAAAGTGACAGCATTTGTTGCCAATGGTGAAATTCAAGCTTCCAAGTGAATATTGCATATTGCAACAAATTTTAAGAAACTCTTTTGTCAAGTTTTGAGACTGGTATTCACAATTACCTGAGGTTAAGTCCTTTTTTTCAACTACATATCTCTGCGAATCCAGGTTTTCTTCACGTATTTCAGCCCAAACAATGTATCATACAGTTGTTCTACTGAAGAAAGTGGCAAAATGTAAAATAATAGTATCACTCTTTTAATGTTTTTTTTTTTTTTTTTTTGGAAAATATTTTCCATCACAGAATGTCAACAGATTTATTACTAAGACGTGTACAAGTACTTAAGTACTTAGAATGAACTAATGTGTGCAGTTTATTTTTAAATGGTTCATCCAAAAAACTGAATACATGTATGTACAACTATGTACCACTGGACAGGGATATGGTCTGAGAAATCTGTCATTAGACTATTTTGACTGTGCAAACAACATAGTATGCTTAAACTAAGCTATAATATCAGTAAGCAACATAACCTGTGGGATCACCATCACACATCTAGTCCATCATTGAACAAAACACTGTTATACAGTGCATGACTGTGTATATGTATTTGTGTGTGTAAAGATGTGTGGTATAATAGAAAGATATTTGGTCTTCGTTCTTGGTTCCTGGCACACAGCTCTTAACTCCCTATTTCCTCAGTCGTAGAAACATCTTTCATTTGATAAGGCAGGTACCCCAGATAGCTTCAGAATGGGAGCTGGTTCCTACAAAAACCTTGATTAGAAGCTTGGAACTTTCAACTTCATCACTCAACCTCTTGAGATAGGAGAGGGACTGGGGATTGCATTAATCACCAATGGTCACTGACTTAACCAATCATACGCACGTAATAAAACCTCTACAGAAATGCCCTACACAACAGGGTTTCAGAGACCTAAATTGGTGAATACATTAGTGTTGGGAGGATGGCACTCCCACAGAAGGATACTCCATATCTCTTCCATTTGGCTGTTACCAATTATATCTTTTATAATAAACCAGTAATAGTAAATTTAGCACTTTTCTGAGTTCTGAATCACTTCAGTGAAATAACAAACCCAAGTAGTTATGAGAACCCCCTGAATTTTGGTCAGAAGTTGGTCAGAAGTATCAGTGACAACCTAGGACTTACAACTGAAATCTGAAATGGGGGCAGTCTGGTGGAAATGAGCCATTAACTTGTGGGATCTGACAGTAACTCCAAAAAGACAGTGTAAGAATTTAATTATAGGACACCCAGATGGTGTCAAGAGAGTTGGAGAAACGGTGTTGGAAAGAAATGATGTTTTGTCAGAGTGTTGTAAGTAAAAACAGCTCAGTATATGTGTACACATACATATGTATATATCTACATTTACTTTCAGTTCAGTAAAAAAGAATACTGCAAAATAAAAAGTGAAGGATATGAGTGTGCCTTGTATTATTCATTTGACTTTCCCACAGATATGAAAATTTTTCAAAATAGAATATGAGGGGAAATTAAGTCCAAGGTCAGCATAATGGGAAGCAAACAACCTTTAACTGGTCACTAAATATAAGGCCATTTAGGACCTCCCCTGATCTAGGAGCTACTCCCACAAACCCTCAAGGTTCTTCAAATATAGACTGGAGAGGTATTAAAATTCCTTCAGAATAGGCAATCCTCTTGGAGAAGAAAGAACCCATAACTCTAACAGGGAATTGCTGAGATTTAATTCTGGTTATAGGGGCCTGCCTCTGCAAACAATAAGGATATACGAAAATCCTGAGGTTTAAATTTCCCAGCCCAGATATCCCTGGTCTCCTTTCCCAACCATTGCCCTTATTTTAATTCAAGAGACCTGGTGTCTTGGGGACTGAACATTAACTGGTGCTGTGACACTATAACCAACCCTTACAACCAAACCTGAGCTTGTCCCAGAACTTCCCTATGACCACAGATAAAAGACCAGTTCAAAGATGCCTTGGAGGCTCTCCAGCACTGCATCTCCTACTTCTATGTTCATAGGTTTTTGTTTGTTTGTTTGCTTGTTTGGTTGGTTGGTTGGTTGGTTGGTTCCCATTCCCTACATACCATTCTCCAGAACTATTGTGAGGTTTCTGCAAACAACCCCGCAATGATGATGTGCCATAGCCATTTGGGCCACCAACGTCTTGCACTCCAACTGCACTTCACTCCATGCTAATACACAGTAACAGTTATAGTTGTGGTGACACCATATACCAGAATGTACTACTATCCCATTGCCCTGATTTCAAAAACGACTTTTTAGCCTTGTCCTCTTCCAAGTACAATTTTGAGGAGCAGTTTCCTAGGTCCATCTCTGGTACCTACCACTGCAGCAGTCATGATACCAATAGTAAATGTCACTCAAATCTGAGGATATGATGGTTAGTTTTAGGTGTCAGTCAGACTAGATTCAGGAACACACAGACAACTGACAAACCATTAATTCTGAGTATGTCTATGATGGGTGTTTCTGGAAGACTGGCATCTTGATCAGTGAGTTGAGTAAAACAGATGCCCCCTCATACAATAGAGCAGGCAACGTTCAAATGGCTTAACAAAAAAGCAAAGGTGAATACGTGCTTGGGAGCTGGCATGCAAGTACATACTTGCTCTCTTTCTCCTGTAGCTGTAATGCCCATCTTCTCCTGCCCTTGGACATTACAACGCTAGATTCTTAGGTCTTAAAGAGTCTTAGACTGAGAAGTTCTCCCATGGCCCTGGTTCTTCATCTTTAGGACTTGGACTAAGGCATGTGCTAGCAGCTTCCCTGGTTCACCAACCTGCAGACAGCACATAGTGGGTCTCAACCTTTGTAACAAATTCCCCCCCTCATCAGTCCATCTCCTGTTTCTCTGGAGAATCCTAATACAGGTTTCATAAAGGTCATTTACACAAGAGTATAAGAACACCTCAGGGATATTAAGGTAAGCAGAACTAAGCTCAAAGGGACAGTAAAAAAAGTCGCTACTGCAAATCAGGAGAAAACTGGAGAGGTCACCTTTAGTTGAGGAACACAGTCCAAGGAGACCCTGAAAGAAAGTTAGTAGCCATAAGAATGTCTAAGTTCATGTCCCTCCCTCCAATTCCTAGTGGGGCTATACACTGGCCAAACCAATCACGAGCTGGAGAGAAAACATACCCACCTAGACAGTATGCTAGGACTAGAGGGAGGAGAGATCTGGAGGAGCTCCAGAAGACATCCCACATTCGGCATACAGAGCCTCTGGGTTCAAACCCTACCATCTTTTCACTACACCTATTAAAAAGTTGGGAGAAAAGAGTAGAGAGTAAGATCAAGAGATTTTGTTTCTCTTCCTTTCCCAGCAGTTTCTCCATTACTGGCTAGTTTTTCCTATACAATCACAAAGCCTGTGTTATCAGCAGTTAAGGATAGTTCAATTTCCTTTTGGAAATTCTAATCCTTAATATTCAAACATAATTCAGCCTACATCTATTTTTATGAGTTCTAGTCAGAGACAGAGACTGTACAAACCAACCAGAATTTCTTAGTTTAGTCTTGACTGAAGGGTTCAGCAAGTGTTCATCTGAACCTGGCATGCTACCTGAGGATGGAAGTATGAACAACTGCCTTTTCTGCCGCTGCAGGGAGATGTTGTGAAAGGTTATAAGAAACTAAACAAGATTAACTGGGTCAGATGCTAATCCTAGCTTACAATGCCAGACAACAAAAATCAGGGTAAGGGTTACTTTAATAAAGTCCATTGTTAAACTAATGAACTAAAAATTTTGCCACTGTCCTACTCTATTACATAGTAACATAGTATGGGCTCAGGTTTTGGTACTAGCTCAGGGTAGAATTCAAATCCTCCGTGGTCCACCACTTACTGTGTCACTTTGACCAAATTAACTATTCTCTGGAAATCCCAATTTCCTTGCCTCTAAAAAGTGTCCAAGAGGATGAAAATTAAATGTCTAATACTTATTACTGCCCATGTTTCTCCACCCTGGCACTCTACAAGTAGGGACCATTAATCTACATGAATTATACACCAGGCTCTCCATAGGGCTTTGGCAGTAAGAGAATTTTTACATAAACTTAGTAGAGTTTCTAACCTGAGAAAGTCCAACCCAAGTCCTTCTCAATATTTATGGAAATGAATCCTACCTACTCTTGTCCCCACCCCTAGAAACTGCTACAGTTAGAAAGGTTGCAAAACCCTGTTTTCAGTGCATTTTAAAGTTTATTTTAAATGTATCATGTCCATCAATCTGCAGCAGTTTCTAGTGGAAGTGTCTTGCTGACATTACTATGAATACCTATTTACACCAGTAACAGTTCTACTTAAAAATTCAAGAACCACTGTCACAGGACTCAAACGTGTCAAAACGTTCTCAATTGCTTCTAAGAACTTTCTCTGCCTACCAATTAATGGCTCTACAGAAAGCAAGAAGCATTTCCCCATATTCAGAAGAAAAACGAGTCATAGATTAAAAACAGATCAATTTATGAAACTTAGAATATCAAAAGACCTTTGTGTCAGAGTTAAGAATTCTGAAGAAAATGATAGGGCTTCTGAAATTATTTTTCAATATATATAAAGGCCTGTTCTTCGAACCTGAATATCAGGAGTTATTTTTGACCCTAGGTTATTAAAAGTACTCATGGTTCAGGTTTAGGAAGAAGTCACCAGAGAAACTAAAGTGGGAAATAACTGAAATTTTAGTTGACACCAAAGGTCAACATAAATATGTACTGAAGGACAGCATCTCTGAACCCTTTGATGATGGACACTGTATTGTCACACTCCAACCTTAATTCCACAACCCTCTACAGCCACCATCCCATTTTGATCCTTCACAACCAAACTACTCAGACAAGTTGTCTAGTCCTCACTGCCCTTGCTCCCTTGTCACTATCAGTAATGGCCTTCACTTCACCAAATCATTTCTTCAAAAATGACAAGGTTGCAAAAATCAAGAAAAAAACTGATGAACTGCCAGACTGAATGAGACTAATGAAATAACACCAAATGATATCTGATCCTGGATTGGAAGCTTGTACTGGGGTCTCTGAGTGAAGGAATGTTCAGATGTTCCCTTACATTCTTGCAACGACTTGATACTTCACATCCACATCACTTTCCAAGATGTGAGTTATCACACACAATTTAAGGTGCGTTCAGGGCTTGGATGGTAGGAAAGTATACTTTTTGTAAATATGAAATGTCACAATATTAAAATACACCTTAACTTGCTTTTTATCCCAGAAGGGTTAATGGTATAAGTCACCATCTAACAACACATTACCCAGCAGAAGGATAACCACTTAAACTATCAAGAAGCCTAAGAGTGAAACAAGGAGAGAGGAGCATTTCACTTCAAGTCACAAAGCTGCTAGTAATTCAAGACTAAAATGGCTATATAAAATCTGAAATCTGAACTCTGTAAGGAACCCATTAAGCATGGGGTGGGGGGGGAGTTTAACTATGTAACAAGATTTTTTTATTCAGATAGACATGGATAGATTCTTTTGATGTTTCCTGCTTTTCATACTATATAAATTTCAAGTACTTTTCTTCTGACTAGATTTAAGTCCATGTTAATTTATTGAAACCAATCTATAGTTGAAAATGGAATAAGAGTCTTCATGGATCTTTCAATCTCTGTTTAAGTTCATAAACAAATTAAATGAAACCTTTATGTATAAGTAAATGAAACCTTTATGTATAAGTTGTGTACTCACAACCCTTTCTCTGCAAAAACACTGATTAACAGGGAGAAAAGAGAGACTTCATACATGAAAATTACAAGTCTGAAACACTCCAAAGTCCATTACATAGTTAAGTATACCAAGAAATCACCACACTACAAAGCACTCAGGGTGTACACCTTGGTATTTGCATTTTTCCATTTGGATCAGGTAGGTAGAAAAAATAAAATGGGCCCACACCAACCCATATCAAATATCTTCAAAATATTTTACACTTGAAGGCTAATATTGATTCCAAAGCATTCATTCAGAAAGGTGTTCTATTTCTTAGTAAAACCCAATGGACGATAAATAATCCATTCATCTTCAGGCTTGTGAAACTGGGAAAACACAAAGAGCACATTTCTTATTTTTATTTCAACATTTAGAATTTTCACAGGTGGAGAATCATATTCACTGATAGCTCCATGGAACATGTACAAATAAAGTGTACAGGCATTCCACAATTAACAGAATTACATATTTGTGACTATGTGCATGTTTACTAGTTTCTCTAGAAAAACACTTTAAAAAAAAAAAAAAAACTTGAGTGCTTCGCTGTTATTAATTTCCACAAAAAGTGAACCACAAGGAATTTCAGGACAATACCTAAATATTGGTCAGCATTTTTTTTTCTTCAAACTTTTATAATATTCTAACATAATTCTGTCAGGAACACTTTATTACTATTCAATTCTTTCTTTTCTCAGGATGTACTTTCATTTTCCCCCTAAGTCTTTTTTTCTAAGTACATGTTGGAGAATAGACTGATCATCACCACATCTTGACTAACTAATGAGGTAGGAATATTCTTTAAAAGAAGTTTTTAGGCATTTATGAAGCAAAGCAAAATAATCAAAATGCAAAGGGTTTTTTTCCCCCCAGTGGTTGTTCTTTAAATAAAATCCGAAAGAATTAGAAATTGGTCTAATATTGTTCATATTTTAAGAGAGGAAAAATCTAGTAGAAAGCCCTGCTACTGAGTATATTAAAGGACAAAACCTGAGTACTGACATTAAATAAATTCATTTTTGGCATTACAAAGTAAGATACTATGCCTCAAAATGCCAAGCTTTCTTCCTGGGAGAAATCTTAGGAGATAAAGCTTAAACAGAAAATAAATGTACTCTATTCTTCCTTTTCAGTACAAGTTAGTCTATTTTATTTTAACTCAATTCTCATCCTTTCCTACACAGAGAAAAGTATGAATAATTTCAGAATACTACATATCCAGTAACATAATTAAATGAATTCAGCAGTCAACTTACCAAACTGCCAAACACTCCTTAGAAGATTTTACTAATATGACACCAAACAACTAATAAGTGCCTAGGTGATAAGACTACAGCGCCATCTCAGTATAAGCAGATTGCATACATCCTCTGAATTCACATAAACCTAGAAAACTGATCCATCATTCCATCTTTATCTATACCAAAATCAAAGTTCTGTGTACTCACAACCCTTTCTCTGTGTCAAAAAATATTTTTAAAAACTATCCAATTTAGAGATTAGGACACACGTTTCCAAATAAGGGGGGTACCAATCAAGAACAATTTGTCTTAACAATATTGTGAACACTTGAGTACCTATAATTTGATGAAGACTAAACTACCAGAAAAAGAGATCTCTTTATCAATTTTCACCTTTAAAAAAATGAGTAAACTATGGTCTGGCAGATGGTTTTAAAATTAAGTCCTTGAAACTACACTACAAAATGTTTTAAGACATAGGAATCAAACTTGCTAAAAGAACAGTGCAATTCTCTTGAGATGGTAGCCCTTAATGTCAGTAATCATTTAAAATCTGCTACCATCCACAATTTGTCAAAAGTAATTTTTACCTCTAAGCCTTTTGTTTACTATTCTACCTATTGTGTCCTATCAAATGATAAAATCTCAAAATACATCATTTAGTTTGAAGAAAATTCTTTCCTCTTCACATGCCACCTTCCTTAATTTCAGTAAGTTTCCTTTACATTCGTTTCTTAAGGCACACCATACCCTATTTATTGCTGCAAAGCCCCTGAAACATGTGCCTCAATCTGTCTGCTTCACAATGGTTAAAATGAAAACTACTTAAGTGTTTACTAAAACTTACTAACATCATGTCTAGAAAGCCACGTCCAGTAACCAACTTTACTGAAGCAAAGGCTAAAAAAAAACTAAATATATGCTCTTTCCCCTAAAAACTGACCACATTACCTAACTGTGACTATAAAGCTCAGTGACCTCTCTGACTACACATAAATCCATACTCAAATGTTATAAAATAAAATGTTAGGCCAGTAAGCTTTCACAGTTTTTATTAAGTCCTAGTCTAGTTTAACAGTATCTGATTTTACAGACATCATCCCACGGTGAACATGTTTACTAACTGAAAGCTAATCAGACATCTAATCATTATTTTCTGTACACTAAGTAGTAAGATAATTACAAAGAACACTATGAGGTAATGACATACACTTGCTTGAAGTTTTCATACAAGCCACATTATCAAACTATATCTGCTCTAATAATTACTACAGATTTAGTGATGTAGTTCTCATATATTTTAATTGTAAGTACCTTTTGAAATAACACTGACAATTTTGCTGACTTTTCAAATTAGCATAATACAGTATATGAAAAAAGTGAAATGAATATGAAGAGACTGAGTTATTAAAGGAAAATGAATTAAAGAAAAGGAAAGTGACTGAGACAAGCTTTGACATTTAGCTGGAAGAGATCAAGATGCACAGATTTCACAAATCTAACGTTAAAAAACTCAATGCAATACAAATCCTTTTCATGTAAAAACTGAGTTAAAACTAATAGGTCTATAAAACTGTTAATTTTGGCCTTAAAGAGTATCTAGTCTTTTTGATCAAAAAAGGCCACAACAGTTAAGATTGTAATTACTTGATTTTATTTTACACTAGGTGGTGGGCACAAAGCAATCCTTCCTTAATAAAGTTGACAATTAGCTTCACTCAGAACATTTTTAATAATGCACATTAAAAAAAAGTATTCATCTTACAAATTGTTCTGCAATCCAAATATACAATAGCTTGGAAAACAACGTTTAGAAAACAAAAGCCAATGTAAAAAGACAGGATTAAAACAACCAGAACAGTACAGGTTTTATATGGCTCAGATTTTACAGTTTTCTTACTGCATCATCAATGTCAGAAATCTGTTCCTTCAGCTGGCTCCATTGCTCAGGATTTAAAGAAATACCTAAAACAAAGTTTAAAAATTCAAGTTTGAAAAATCTATTCAAGCTTTTTTATTGTCATACTTCCAAATAAAGTATTATTTTATCAAAATTGCCATTGTTTTTTGTGATTTTGTGTGTTGGTTGGTTTTTGTTGTTTTGCATTGCTGGGGATCAAACGGAGTCTGGAGTATGCAAACCACTGCTCTACCACTGAGCTATATATATCACCCACCCCCAAACTACCATTTTGAATGGCACAAGGCTACAATATTGAAAGCTGAATCATATATTTTTTTTTTAAAACCAGGGATTGAACCCAGGGGCACTCAACCACTGAGCCACATCCCCAGCCCTTTTTAATATTTTATTTAGAGAAAGGGTCTTGTCTCACTGAGTTGCTTAGGGCCTCGCTAAATTGCTGAGGCTGGTTTTGAAATCGCAATCCTCCTGCCTAAGACTCCCAAACCACTGAGATAACAGGCGTGGGTCCCCAGCAAATCGTACATTTTTAATTACAAATTCATTAGTTTCCTAAGTAGGTCAACCTAGCTTGTATTCCACAATGCATCCTACATGATGCCTATTACACCCAAAGAGAACAAGTGACAATTTGAAGATGCATCTCACTAATCACACTAGCAAGCTAAATGGTCAAGCTCAGATGTGTCATGTGAAACACCCACTCATAGAAACTCTGGGTTTCAACACTTGCCCCAAATTTCCACAGGAATTCAAGGTGAATGGAACTCTCTTGAGTCCTTCCAGAAGCATTCATTTCATTTTGGAAAAATCCTGGAATGTGATTCACACAGGACTTCTTAAAATGGGTGAGAGTACATTTTGGAATTATGCTGTCAAGGTTCAAATCTCAGGCTCTAACTATATGACCTTAAAATATTACTTAACTTCAGTTTCCTCTCACCAGTAAAATGGTATTTACACAAAAGGTTGTTGTAAATTATTAAACTAGGTAATATGAATAAAAAACTTGGTATTACCCCAAGACATAAGTAAATACTTAAATTAATGTAATTCACAAAAAACTGCTTAGAGGCCATGAAACTGAAAGAACACACTGGAATACCAAGGAAGGGCTTGAGGTTAATCAAATTGTTTCCATAAATGTTTCAGGAACACACAACCTGGCATTAACCACTCTGGAATAACACAAATAATCAATCCAGAAATGACTTGAACAAGAAAACATAAAAAGATATTAAAGTAGATAGGTACAATGGTGCATGCCTATATCAGGACTCAGGAAGCAAGGCAGGAGGATTACAAGTTCAAGATCAGCCTAAACAACTTTGCAAGACCCTGTCTCAAAAAATAAAAAGACTGTAGATACAGTTCAATGAGCAAAGTGCCCCTGGTACATACACAGAAAAACGGAAAGTATGTAGAGGTTGCCTTTTAATAAGCCTGAAAACTGCACAAAACAAATAAGTGGTTTAATAAGTCTGAAAACTGACAGAAAAGCAGAATAGTATTAAATAAGGATGCTTTTTTTTTTTTTTTTAAATCAACCTCAAACAACTAACTGCCCAAAAATACAAATTTAGGTTGGTTTAAAAAATGTTCTCTAGCTATTTGGTAAATAAAGTATGTTTCTACATGCAAACAGGATTGAGCAGGATGAAGCACAAATAGAAGGACAGCAACCCATTTGAAGGACACTATAAAGTATGGTCTTAAGGAGCTAAATTGAAGTATAAACTCGGATTTTTCCATTCCTGATTTTACAACCTCCCAGATAGTGTCTAATCTGCTTCAGAATGTAAAATTAAAAATTATACTCAAATAAATTAGCAACCTATTAAAGTGATATTAGCAATGTTACTTTTCTTGATTTTATTCCCAAAAGATTTATTTTAAAAAAATGAAATATCCTGCTAAAAAAGGGACTAGAAGAGTGTCATTCTTGCCCTCTGTGCCCTGCCATCATTTATCTCAATTTCAACTCAAGTAGGTTACTTAGAAATGTTTTAAGCCAGTCCCAACATTAGAACCAAATTAAAGAAATAAAACCTCACCTTTTCTTCCTGGTTTCATTTCACCTTCTGGATCCATCCAATATTCTCTAATATCAATTAGAACTTTCCCTTTAAAATCCCGAACACTGACGTACCTCATTTTCCCGATCTGCAAATAAATCCCAAAAATAAAAGAAAAAGTGTTTCTTTTGACAGTGATGTCTGTTTTGACAGTGTTGTCCTACTTATATTAACCATTTGCTACAAGCTAACTCTATATTTAATTATGAAAATGATCAAATGTCTCAATATCATAATACAAAGAAATCCCTGTTAAAAATATTTTTAAAAAGACACAAACCAAAAGCACACCTCACATTTCCAACCATTTTTAAAAGTATAAAACATTAGTAAAAAAAATGCAGCTTCTATGGAAAACAGTAATAGCACTTCCTCAAAAATTAAAACTAAAACTACAATATGACCCAGCAAACCCACTTTGGGATCTACAGTCATTCACCACTTAACTACAGAGTATGTTCCAAGGAATAAGTAGTTTGGTGACTTTGCCCTTGTGTGACCTTAAGTGTACATAGACAAACTAAAACAGCTACAATGTCACAATATACTCTTATGGCAATATACTCTTATGGAATCACCAATATATATGTGGTTCATCACTAAAACACTTTGAAAAGCATACCTGTATCTCCAAAAGAAATGATATAAGTCTCCAAGTTATATTTGTATGCCCATGTTTGTTAACTGCATTATTATTCACAAGAGCCAAAAATTAGAAGCAACCCGAATGTCCACCCACTGATGAATGGATAAAATGTGCAACGTACATACAATGGAATATTACTCAAGTCTTTAAAAAAAAAGAAAAAGAAATCCTGTCACATTCTACAATACACATTCATCTCAAGTTTGTGTCAAGTGAAACAAGCCAGTCATAAAGCAATAGTGATACTGCTGATTCAACATACCTGAGATATCTAAAAAGTCTAACGCAGTCATAAGGGAAAAAAAAAAAAAAAAAAGTAAAATGTGGTCATTAGGGCTGAGAGAAATGGGAAAGGGAATTATTTTATTTATTTATTTATTTATTTTTTGGGTGCTGAGGATTGAACCCAGGGCCTTGTACTTACAAGGCAAGCACTCTACCAACTGAGCTATCTCCCCAGCCCCGGGGAATTATTGTTTAATGTTTTGCAAGAGGAAAAGGTTCTGAAGATCTGTTTCACAACAATGTGAATAAACATATTTTTTACCACAATAAACCAAAGCATTAGTAAGCAAAATCTTCCAGTACAAACTATATCCAATAAGAATTCACAGATTCATCTATATTGCTTTAGTAACCATTTTGAATACAGGAATCCAGAGTTCCAGTCACTTGACATTTAAGAAAGCTCTTCCTTTTGACATTCATTTCAAATAACAACTCTTTAATGCACTTGACTCGCAAACTGAGAAAATTATCCACAAAAAAAAAAAAAAAAAAAAAAAAAAAAAAATTGTCTTTCAAAACCCTTACACTGTTGCTGAACACAAACTACAAATTCCAGGGTAAGAAAAACAGACTTTACTCAACAAAGCATCTGCTGACACTTTTCAAGGCTCAGTAAGTATAGTAAGAAGTGTGTGGTACTGGAGAAAGACAGACATAAAGGTCAAGGGATTAGAATGCACTGTCTTACAGAAATTAATTCTCTGAGATGTCTATAAAGACTACATGGATCACTAACTTAAATATGAAAACTAAAACTATAAAACTTCTAGGAAAAAATATTCTGTTCGAAATTTTTGTGGCCACAGAGTATGCAAAATTAAGTCTTGGATAGGAAAAAAAAAAAAAAAAGCACTTATCAAAAGAAGAAAAATTTGATAAAATGAACTTAAGTCAAATTTAAAGCCTTTCTTTAAACATTAATTCAGAAAATAAAAAGGCAAACCATACAACTGAAAATTATATTTAACGTCTCAGTTATGACTCTTCAGGCTACCAAGTGAGACTGAAAAAAAGCAGGTACAGATTCACTCAGGCAACACTACTTGTGGAGTAGAAGACCAAAAAAAACAATGAACCTACCTAAATCTGTAATGACCTCATCTCCATGATAGATAAATGATATGGAGGCCACCTACCAAGGAAAGATAGGATCTCTCTTTTCCCGGTATCCCTTCATCCATTTGATTCTCTTAGGTTCATGTTCTTTCCTCTCTTAACTTATTTTTAAACTAGATTGCTGTTTAAAGACTACAAATTTCCCCTTAGGTTTAAAAAAAAAGAAAAGAAAAATGCTCACTACATGTTCTTTATTAATAAAGGATTTCCAAAATACAGTGTTACAACTCAGTAAAATCAAATGACCTAGTTGTTAAAAAAGAAAAAGAGCTGAACAGACTCTTCACAAAAGATATAAAAAGTAGTCAATAAATGTGATCCAAGATTTGAAACGAATTACGACATTCAGGAAATGAGAGTGAAACCACAATGAACTGCTACTTACACACCCGTTAACTAAAATGGATAAAATTAAAGACTAACACTCCAGTGAGGATGTGGAGCAATTCAAATCTCACATGCTTATAGGTGTTTAAAAATGGTACAGCTACTGGAAAAACAGTTGGCTAGTTTCTTATCAATGGTACAGCTACTTGAAAAACAGTTGGCTAGTTTCTTATCAAGTTACACACACATATTCCATGATCCAGCAAATATATCTCATTTGTATATCCAAATAGTGCCTGTAGAAAGACTGTTTTTGAGACTAGACAGATCTTTTCCTAATAGGCCAAGACTTCACACCCAAATGTCCAAGGACAATGAATACACAAACTGGAGAATAAACATGAAAAATACTGCTCAGTAATAAGGAACTACTGAGTAGATATGAGGACCAATCTCAACACATTATACAAAAAGAAGCCAGACACATACACAAAGACAGATAACTGTATGACTCCATTTATATGAAGTTCTAAAACAGGGAAAATATACCTACATTGATAGGAATACGACCAGTTATTCCATGAGGCAGAGATATAATTATGTAAGTCCAAGAAGGAAGCCTCTAGGGTGATGAAAATGCACTGGTCACAAGAGTGAATACATTTAACATAGCACATCAATTTATGCTTTTTATATAATTTATGTGCATATAAATTTACCTCAATAAAAATTTTTTTAAAAGATGAACTTTTCCAATACCAACTTCTCCCTTGAGGAAAAATGAATTCACAATTTCTTACAAAACACTAAAAAAGAAAAAAATGATGAGAAGACACTAGTATAGTGTCTATATTTAAAGTAGAAAAACTGTCCTTGCAATCACATTTCACAGGAAGAAATAACAAAATACAGAATATACATATTTTTACATCTGCTTATCATCTAGAGACTAACAGAAAAATATAGCATTTTTTATCAACAGAAGTATGATTCTTAAAATTTTTTTAAATTTGGTTACCTTTGAGAACCTGATAAAGGTTATGAGGTTATGACTAATTCTTTCACAAAATCTCATGGACTGTCATCCAAGCCCTTTTCCCAGGTGGAAAAAAAATTGACTCAGTAAAGATCATTTTAAAAAATAATTTCAGTGCTAGGAATGTAGTTCAGAAGTAGAGCACTTGTTTAGTATGCATGAGGCCCTACATTCAATCCCCAGTACCTCAAAATTAAATAAAAAATAGTAATTTTAAGGTATCCGGTATCACCCTTAAACCACCAAATCAACTAAGACAGCAGTACTGATCATTTGTGCCTAATTTTGAAAAAAATATGAATCAAAGTTCCCTGCCTCAACCATCCTGACCTTTTAATAGACAGGGACCAAGGAATTACAAGATAGCCCTCTCTCATCAGTCTTTATTATCAGATGTCACTGCAGGCCAATTATTTCCCTATAGAATCCAGCCCTCAAAAATTCAGAACTGAAGAAATCAGAAGACAAGCATCTAGAAATATTTCCTCTCTAGTCAGAATTCTGATTAAATCATTCCAGAGTTTAAAAGAATAGCGTAGTCATTTGGGGAAGTCCAACTCTCTTCAAAAACTAGACTGTTGCTCACATTTGATATATATCACCTTTCCAGAATTTAAGATTATTTCCCAGGTTCTAGTCTCAAGGCAGATATTTAGCTTAAAAAAAAAATAAAAATAAAAATAAAAATCCTGTCTTAAAACTACCTAGCCAGTACCCAAACAATTTTGATTCTGATTTCAGATTTGTTTTGAAAAAGTATATCTGATACTGTTAAAGATTCTAATTTGAGGATCTTACCAAATCTAAAAAGATTCTGCTCTGTGGCTGTCTTTAAAGCACGTTGGTAAATGAAAAATATATAGCTCTATCTTTTTAAAAAAACCTTATAAAACACAGTGGGGTTACTGTTTTTCCTTCCAAAATCCCCATTCTTCATCCATATTCCTAATAATCAAACAATTATCACTAACAAAAACGAAGGTCTCATTTAATATTACAAAATCAACATATTCAAATGTGTTCTTAAAATGATTAAAATTCAGTCTAAGCATTAAAAAGTTTTCTATGGCCAAAAAACCACTACAATAAAAAGGGTATCATGACAAAAAAATTAAATATCACATATCTTTTAGATTGTGTACACTACTAGGTCAGTAAAAACCCTTTGAAAATAAGGTCTACAGGTTCTCCTACAGGTTAATTTTCAAAAGGTGAAGTGTCTAATGGACTTAAGGATGCTTAGTAACCTTTACACATGAGGATTTAAGAATTGAAGCTCTTTTATCCTGTCACAATGATGCGCACTTCTTTTCCCAGCGACTTGGGAAGCTGAAGTAGGAGGACTGCAAAGTTGAGGTCAGTCTGGGCAATTTAACAAGATCCTATCTCAAAAAAAAAAAAAAAAGATTTAGGATTGGGAAATCAGTAGAGCTCCCCTGGGTTCAATCTCCAGTACTGCACAAAAGCATTGTTTTTTTAGGGGAAGAAAAACCACCCCAAAAAATAGATCGGGTTTTCACAAAACTACTCTTAAATAGAAACTAAAAAAATGTGAGTCCTGGCTTCTGTATAAAATCCATTCAAAGGTCAAAGATGATCTATTATTATACAAGCAAAAGTAGGCATACAGTGAGTGAACAGAAGAGATAAAAGCCCAAGACACTTGCCTAGCAAATATTTTTAAATATTAAATTAAAACATTCCAAAGCAGTTCTTCATTCTCCATAGAAGTCTATGAAAGAAACATGCTATCTTGCAGATTTTACATTTCATTCCACCCCTAAAATAGCTTCCAACTGTACTCAGAATAAAACTCAAAACTCCTAAACACAGCCTTACAACAAGAGGCCCTATAAAATTCACCCTTCATCCTCCTCACGAACTATATCTCTCCAACCTACACTTTTAATCAGACTTTTCAGGTTCAAATCACAAAGGTTTTATAATCCCTGCACAATCCAAGATCTTTCCCACTTTAAGTTATTCACACAATTCCCCTTACTTGGAAAATGCTTCCCTCTTCCACACTTTGTGAGGTTAGCTCCTCCTCCATTTCCTAAGGTTAAATGCCACTTCCTTAGAATGAAATTCCCAGAACACCTACTCTTAATAATTTGCCCCTTTGATTCTCTGCCCTTACCAAAATTTTAACTATGTATGTGTTTATCAGTATAATTTCTGTTCCCATAAATTCCAGGAAGTCACAGACCAGATCTACTTTGTTCACTACTGTAATTCAGAACCTGGCAAGACCTGAATGAAACAAGAAAACACAGTAAACATTCAATTTACTATATTCAAAGCAATGAGGGCTCTCACATAATTCTTCCTCGCATACATTTACTTACATTCTCTCATCAAAATTTCCTACACTACCCCTTGTTCCTCTACGTTATATAGACATCAGATGATTTAGATCTATAACTAAATTCATCCGCATTTTATCTCTTTTCGTTCTCCAAAAGTATTACAAAGGAAAAATGAAAAAAAATTCAACTTCTATATTCCATTCCACCTTTACCCTAGCACTTCATCTTTCAAAACCATCATCAGGTCAAAAAAATATAGACCAACCTCATTTTCTACTCAAATAAATATGTACAGTCACATTCTGTTCAACTTTTGTCTTCAATACTTGTGTCTCCTTGGAACACCATTCTTGCTCCCACTGCTATACTCTTAATTTTCTTTCACCATCTCCTCTTAACCTACATCCTTTCTTCTTCCATCTTTTATTTGAAAATCAACTAAGACAATTTTACCTACTTCTCCTTCTCTGATTTACCCTTTCTTCAGTGGATGGCTTTAATTAACCATGCTGATGGCTCCTAAGACTTCGAGGAGGGCCTACTTATAGTATTTACAATCTTCCTCATCAGTATCTTCGTCGTCATTATCATTATTTCTTCCTTAGGGGAAAGTCATCTAACCCTCACTACATACTATCTCAGCAATCTCACCAGTATCCATTTATCACCAATGCCTCTTCCTTCCCAAATTATACACTGATGCCAATTTCAAGTCTCCCTAAAAGTATATTAAAAAGTCCAAGAAAAGAGTTATGCTAGTCCTCTCCAGGTGATTCTATCAAATTCCTCTTAATCTTTCCTCACTTTACCTATTCAACCCACCCTTCCTTTACTGTGCATCAGACATAATTAGACAGATCATACTGCTATTTTCCTCCTAAAATAATCTAATCCATACTTCACAGTCCAACACTTAACCAACCTCTTCCAAGTTTCTTCCTTAAATGTGAAGTTCTCAGTCTCTTTGGGGGGATTTCTAAACCATTTGAATTTGCATTGTTTTGAATATAGCAAACTAGAAACTATTCTAGACTTTAATAATAATCCAGCATCATATATACTTACACTTCTCACTTATTCTCTCATCTTAATAAATAGCCTTAGTAGGATTATCAAACACATGAAAGACTTATGCAATACAGAACAAGAGAGTTTTACATTCTTCAGACCAACTGAGACAATAATCCTCTGACTCTAAGGAAATGACCAACCTTACCTGAAACATGTTATCATCTCTGCTGCTGCTGCTCTGCTTGGAAGATGACAGAGCTCTTGAAGTTTCACCAGTCTTTTGCTTCTTTACAGGTTTTTCTGGAGCAACTTGCTTTTTCCTCTTTAACTTAAAAGAAAAAAGAATATGATAAAAATTTGTCAAATTCTTAAAAATAAAAAAACCTCAAGTTCAAAAACTTAGACTACTTTTGAAGATTTAAAAGAACGACTACCTTCATTGAATTAAAAAAAAAAAGTTTCACGTAACAATAGGAACTATGAACCTAACCTACATGTTTATCTAACAATGTTTTCAAACTCTCTTCATAATCACAGAAGATACTTCAGGCACTGGTAGCCAGAGGATAGTCATTTTGTAGACTGGGATCAGATAAAAGGAATTCATTGGAAGAGAGAAGGAGGAAAAAACAAAGTCAAAACCCACTGCTTTTGCATAAACTTTTGGAAACCACAGGTCTACGAAGCTTATCAATTTTTTTTTAATTTTTATTTTTTTTTATTGTAAACAAATGGGATACATGTTGTTTCTCTGTACATGGAGTAAAGGCATACCATCTGTGTAATCATAAATTTACATAGGGTAATAATAAAGGAGGTACACATATATAATACTAGCAACGTACTCCATTTCTAGGACAAATTTACTTATGCCCTGCTTACTCTAAAGGAGATTTAAACTGATTTAAGGAATGTACGCTAAGGCAAAACTAAAGAGTTATTTTGGCTGGGTGTGGTGGCACATGCTTGTAATACCAGCAGCTCAGGAAGCTGAAGGAGGATCACAAGTTCAAAGCCAGTCTCAGCAATTTAGTGAGGCCCCAACAACTTAGTGAGACCCATCTCAAAATAAAAATAAACAATAAAAAAGACTAGGGATGTGGTTCAGTAGTTAAGTACTTCTGGGTTCAATTCCTGGAACCAAAACAAAAAAAAAAATTATTTTGTACCAGGCACTGAACATCGACAAATCAAGAACTTCCTCATCATAATTTATTTAAAAAAAAAAAAACCCTAAAGACAGCAATGGGTTAAGATTAACATTCAAAATCTGCTTTATAAATAACATTATTATATGAGCTTTTTATATAGCCTTATTCTCAGGAAAAGTTAACAACTGAGGTGTGGTGGAGCACGCCCAGTCTCAGCTCCTTGGGAGGCTGAAACAAAAGAATTGCTTGAGCCCAAGAGTTTGGGACCAACCTGGGCAACACCGTAAGAGTCCACTTCCAAAAAAAAAAAAAGTTAATCACTCAATTAAAAACCACAAGTTTCCCAGTAGAGGGCAGTCATGTTCCTCCTTAGTGGAAAAGTGTGAACTAGTATTTTAACATTACTAAATTACTGTACTAAATTAGTTGAAGCTAGGTATATAGTTGTTTATGAAATGAAAAATGTGATGTATTTAATATAAATGCTTACAGAGTTAATTGTACTATTTGGATTTGAGACAAATGGCAAAAACAAACTCAGAAAGCAATTATTCTTTAAATCAAGATCTAAGTATTCTCTGTTGACTAATGTATGCCTGGTATATCAAAATTCAATAAAAATTTGTTTTATGAACATATTCAAATGTTATACTAATATAAACTTAAAAATTAAGGAATTCACTCAAGTACAGCTTGAATCCTTAAACTTCCAGGTGATGTTATTAGTCTGTATTTACACTTTACGCACTCCCTTTTCTCTTAGCTAGTATTGCGTGAGGGAGGGGTTTGCTGCTAAAGCATAAACTCTTGAAAACCACACATCTACAAACACTAATTACTTATTTTCACCAAGAAGATATACTAATAAGGGAGAATGCAACCAACTAATTCCATTTCTAGGATATGAATGTTTATTCATATATGTAAACTTCTATACATAAGAATAGGTCTGTGTGGAAGGAAGTCTTGACCGCAGCAAGTGAGATGCTCCGTTATGCTCCACTGAGATGCTCAGTTAAGTGGAATGCAAAGTTTACAGAGCAGTTGTCATCTAATGCAGAAAAAGCCCATTCTGTCAAATGGGTTGGTTCACCACATCAGCTTTGCCGGAAGATAATTCAACCAAAAGGAAGAAATCAGAGCAAATAACATTCAAAATTAAAATGTAGCAAGCCCAAAATTCAGTAATACTGATGGGCAAAATAAACACCAAAGACTGAGAAAGCTGGCATTTAAAAACTCAGCTAATTCAACCCAACTACTACAATAATATCTACAGATTAGTCAGATTTCTGAGTAACAGCAAGTAGTATGTCTGGCCTAATCAGAATTCTATTCCCCTTGAGTCAGTCTAAGGAAATAGTTCTTCAATGTTAAGGTTTCTAAAGGTCCTCAATAAAGACTTTTTAAGTTGAAGGTAGATCTAAATCCATACCTTCAGAGTCAGCAGGTATGGATGTACAAACAAGTATACTAGGTACTTCTAGTCAAATGATGCAAAGGCCATCCTATACTTTCAGAAACTCCCAGATTTTCATTTTAAGACTATGATATGCCTTTTACTATCACTTGGAAGTAGATGTGGGCAATATTGCTTAAATCAAGCATCACAAGAATGACTTGATGCAGTAATAGTCACCTTTTTCTCAACTTCACTGTCAGAATCACTGCCCGATGAGCTTGAGGAAACAAGTTCCTTTGATTTAGGCATTCTGAAAGAAAAATGCATTATGTAAATAAGTTACAAATTGCTCTATCACCTTCAATTCAGCTCTCCCCATTTCAAAAAAAATTCCTTGGTTCACCCTACCATCTTGTAACTGAAGTTGTTACAATGAACGCAAGCGTTCATTAACCTACATTCACGACAAGCAGTGAAATGTTCTGAACCTAGTTATAAAAACTAAATGTACACACACATTCTTCACCTTTTATCTTGTTCAAAACCAATGGGTCTTTTTTTTTTTTTTAATACTTTATTTGTTCTAACTGGTTGTACACGACAGTAGAATGCATTTTTTGACATACTGCCAGTGGATCTTTTTAATACTTCATTTAGAGGGATCATAAATTTATGGGAGAATAGATTCAAGAAGGCAGCTTACAATTACTGTTAAAACCAGAAGAAATGTAAATTATTCTACTTAGTACTGCTGTATACTTCTCACTAATATCAGACAATATACAATTATTCACCGAAAATGGACCTCAACATTAACACAACATAGGAAACAGATGTACTATGCAAATGGGGAATCTAATTAATTTTGCCATTATAATCATCTTTCATCTATTCTATATGCTAATTTTAAATTTTTGGCAACAACTATCAAAATAACAGGTACTAATTAAGAGTTCACAATTATCCATAATTCACATTTTACACTGCTTTTTCTACTTGGAAATAAAATTAAAATTTGAACAATCTTTCTGGGAAAGGCAAAACCCTCTACATAATCTAGTGCTTTGCTTATAAATAGGTGTTTACTTAGTTCCCGAGCATAAAGCAGAGAGCAGACTCTTATTAGTTTAAATCTCAAAATTTCCAGGAATTCCAAGGCATATGGGTACCTCTTTTCAAGTAATTCTTAATACCAGGTATTAAAATGCTAATCATCAAATTACCTTATGCTCCCTCCAGGTCAGAAAAATCTAGGTCCTTATTAAGTTTTGTATGCCCTAAAGGGCCTAATAAACTAACACACGGTAAATACTGAATATAAGGAAAAAAGAAACAAATTTTTCCTCAAAAATAAAAAATTCATAATCTAGCTCTCTATACTAAACTTGCATTGGCACTGGCATTGACTGTTCCAAAATAGGAGGTCAAGGTTAAAAAAAAAAGAAAGTGGGCCATCCCAATTCTGACAATGAAATTCAAAAAGCTCAAACAGTGCCCAACCCGATCATGTAGATTTTAATAGGTAATTTCTTAAAGATGAGAAAAGTAAATTCAGAAGGAAACAGCATCATTCATAACCAAGTTTTATACAGTTTTCCTGTTACTGCTCCATTTTACAATTTGATCTCCAAAATCGATTTAGCTCAGTTTTCTACGCTAGCTGCTCATACAGCTGCCAAAAAAAAAAAAAAAAAAAAAAAAAAAACCTTTTAAAAATTAAATTAAATTGAATATAACCTATTTTTCACTTACAAAAAAATAATCAAGCATCACTATTGTCTATTATTAAAAGCTGCCTGGAGCCTAACGCAATTTCAAAGAACTACCTCTATTTAACCCACATTAAATTCATTCAAGAAAAAAGCAAGGTAATGGTACTAAAGCCAGTCTCTGAATTTTTCACAAAATATATTTTTACTTCAGTTTAATGAGGCTTTACAGTTAGTTCCAAAGGGTGGGACGAGTCATAATTCTGGCAAATAGTCAGTGAAAGAAACTACTGTAGAATATTTACAAACAGCAAACAAAAAAAGGAAATCTTCAGCCTTTGCAGACCGCGTGGGGGAGGACTGGAGAAAACGTGGTTAAGACAAACTAGGGCTGACGGCACGCGATCCCGTACAAAGGTGCCCAGGAGGCAGGAAGGGGGTCGCGCGCCGCGGGGAAGCTACTAGATCTCAGCGCTGGCAACGGCTGGGGCGAGGGGAGACAGGTTGGTCGGAGGGGGCGTGGGAGGCGGCGAGGCGCGGAGGAGACGGTGTGGGGAGGGGAGGGACTTGCACCAAGCGCCATTTTCTCCTCTCGATGCGTTCCGCCGCCCCGCAAGCCAGCCATCTTCCCCCACAGCCCCCTCCCCACCGCGTCCGCTCTCACCCTTCCCCACAGCGCCCCGTTCCCCAGCGGCCAGGGTGGGGGCCGAGGGAGGCCGTGGCAGGGGCAGGCTTCGTACGCGACCCCTTCGTCTCCCCATTGTCCCGGGGGCGCCGTGTCCCCTACCCGCAGGACCTCACCCCCGCCCGACCGCGTCCCGCCCGTAACCGCCCCGCCCCGGTTCCCGAAGGCGGGCGTCTGGCACCGAAAGCCCTAAGCGCGTGGGGCGCGGCGTCGGGCACAGAGGAGGGGGCTCGGGACGCCAAGGAAGGAACAGGGAGGTCAAACATAACCGATATTTCCTGCGGCCATTGCCTGAAGGGCCGCGGGGTCCTGGTGGCGCGGTGGTGGGGTGGGGGCGGGGCCCGCATACTCACTCTCCGCTTCTGCAGTCGACAGCCTTCTGCTCTCGGCTCGCGACTGACAGAGAACCGGAAGTGACGGCAGACTAGAGAGGCCGGCCCCGCCCCTTTGGGGCTTGCGCACGTGATGGGGCGTGGCCTCCCCGCGGAAAACCGACACCTAGACCCTTTCCAGGGCCTTAAAGGGACCGCCCCTCGTCCTGAAGGATTGGCACTGAAGTGTCTTAAAGATTGGCCCTAACCTGAGAGGGAATGAACATGAGTGTTTCATTCGAACTTTGCATTGATTCAATAAATGTTTCTTCTATTGAAACGAAGGGACCATACTAAAAGAGAAAACATGCTGGCCCATTTTCCCACAAATTAGCCTCTTCATAGCCCACTCACCCTCAGTATCTGACTATGGCTGCTAAAATCCAAAGGAAGGAAGCCAAAGACACAGCATTTAATTCTGCAAAGTGTAAGAAACCTTTGCAGACCTCATTAGCCACACAGCCCTTATGCCTAAATTGAAATCATGAAGGTGTAAGACAATTCACAGAAGGCAAAAGAAATCCATTCCATAAGCAGAATATAGCTATTATTTGAACATGTTGGTGAATGCTTACTATAGCCAAGGACCAATATATTTATTCAACAAAGATCTTGCAAGCACCCACTGTGTGCCACACACTGTATGAGGTGCTTTATATATATTACTCATCCTAATGAGCTTTCTCCAAAGTAGGGATGACTATTCTCTCCATCTTATAGATGAAGAAACCAAGGGTTAACATGGTTAAAGTAACTAGTTAATTAAGGATTCAAACCTTGTACTAACTCATATTGCTACCTACCAAAGGAGAATGGAAAAGCTCTATCCCATTCCTACTTCATGCAGTGTCATGACCACGGTCAAAAAAATGAAACACTGTATAATCCCTTGTATATGAAGTTCCAAATGTAGGCCAAAATAATCTATGCACGAGGGGTCAGATTGCCCTGGAGGATGTCATTAAGGACAAGTATGAAGGAAACTGCTGTAGTGCTGAAATATCTGGGTACTCGTTACACATGTTTACAGTTGTAAAATTTCACTTAAGATTTGTGTACTTTTTAGTACATAAGATACACTTCAATAAGATAGTTTAAAAAGAGTGAAAAATAAAAATGTTAAAATTGTAAAAAGATGGGATGCACCCAATAACCACAATTTCAGCTCGGTAGCTTGGGTAGCTTGGGAGCCTGGAGTTTGCACACCCAAAGGCAGTTAGGGAAGTTCCCACATGGATACTACAGTCAGATGACCAAAGTTTCCTAGGGGACAGCGGTGCCTCAGGGAGTTGTGAGGACACCCACTGTTCAGGATATATGGTACGAGAAGTTTCACTTATTGGGTTAACTAGGGGATTATCAGGCTGTCTGGGCCCTGGAGAATGTGGTTCTTTCTGGAAAGCTGGGTGCTGGTTGGAGAAGGGACAGGCTTCAGAGCTAGTTATAACTTCCCTTCCCTCTACTCCAAGTTAGAGCTATAACTCCCTTTAATCCAGGACAGGGAACTGCTCAAAGTTCATGAGCCCTGCTGAGGTCTCTGTACACATTTGGAGTAAAGAAAGGTCTGTTTTTCTAAACTCAACCCCAATGGGTTCCAAACAACTCTACTTTGAGATCCACTTGCATTCATTGCCTACGTAGGGGAGAAAGCCAACCTTCCTTCTTGGCATAGCCGTGGAATTGTGCAGATGCAAGACAGTCACCAAAAATAAATTTCTAGACCTCAAAGAGCAGCAAGAGAAGAAGCATGCCCAGGAGGCAGAGCAAGACAAAGTCCCCAGTGGAGCAGCACATGTTAAGGGCTGTGCTCAATCATGATGACCAAGCCCCAAGTTAGTCACATTCCCTGCAGTAAGAGATCTGAGAGGTACATTCACGTGGCTGCCACACCAGACAACATACTGATACAGAATCCCCAAATATGAAGGAGGTCAGCAGGTGGAGAATTTGCAAGGGATTTGGCAAAGTAAAAGATTCTATAGAGGGCTGGGGTTGGAGTTCAGTGGTAGAGCACTTGCCTAGCACTGGGTTCTATCCTCAGCACCACATTAAATAAATAAATAAATAAATAAATAAGGTATTGTGTCCATCTAAAACTAAAAAAAAAAAAAAAAAAAAAAAAAAAAAATTGAGTGCTTGAATCTACAGATGGAGGAATTTCCCCAGTTCCTGGGTTCCCACCTAACCCCACCTTCACCCAAGAAAAGGGCTACATCTTCTCTGAAAATATTGGAGTAGCAGGAATGGAATGTGTGAAGGGGATATGAACCGAAGAATACAGGAGATTAAGTTGAAGTCTGATCATTAAATGTGAAAGCATTCCTCCCCAGACTCTTCTAGCACTGCTTGACTTTTAAAAGATCATATATTTGCAAAAAAAATACAAATTAATTCTTCAAAGTATATTTTGCAAAACTTAATCTAATAAAATAAAAGAAACAGTGAAAATAAACACTGATACTGCTCACGGTCTAGGGAAACTGCAAACCTCCACACCTATCTTAAAAAACAAAAAAAATGCTTAGTATTCAAGGTAAACCTAGTGCACTAAATACAGTATCTCTGGAGTCTCTGTCCTTTCTCCTCCTGTGCTGGTGATCCAACCCAGGGCCTTCTGCCTTTAACAAACATTTTTATTCAGGTTCTGTGTCTCTCAGGGAACTGGGCAGTGTGCCTGCTATAAGTTTGGGTTTCAGTTCTCAGAGTCTCTGGAGGTGAAGAGTTGTTAAGGAAGTATGCATTTTTAGAAGCAGGGAGACCTGATGCTTTGCATGCAAATTTAGTTGCCTCGGTTTTCTTGGGTGTGATACTTTGTGAAACTTCTAGCAAACCGTTGACTCAGTAATGTCTACTAAATAAAAGTGCATGTAATTTAAAAAAATAATTTCTTAAACTTAGTTTAAAAAGAAAAAGGAATATTTTTAAAAATAGAACTGTGGTTACTGGGCAAATACTGGAAGGGAGGCCTAATTCACATTCATTTGTATGGGTTGGGATTGGGTAAGGAATAGCTCCTTTTATAGGAAAATTCCTAGAAGGCATCTCTGATATGAAAGGATCCCCAACACACACCCCTTACTCCAGAGCTTGGTCTGAAAGAAGTGATGCAAAGAGTAAGCTAAATAAATGGGCTGCATTTGTAAAATCAGGAAGTGTCTCAGAAAGGGGGGCAGTTTGGGGATCAGAAATGAGAATGATTAAGGGAAAAAGTTCACTAACTATGAAATACCAGAGTTTGAGGAGACAACCAGAGAGAAGTTCCTGGAGGATGGGATGGCTGGAGACCATTGTGCTAACACCCCATTACACACTTCCTTCTGGAACTTCAGAAAAAGACTTATTCAAGTAATGAGTCATTATTCTGAAGTGTTACCAATGAGGCTCATGTGCCTAGAGCTTTCCGCCTTTCCAACCCAAACATGAATTCCCCATTTTATTAGCTCTAGGGGTTCCACAAGGAGAAGAACGTTAGAGCAGAGAACAGCAGTCAGAGGCTTGGCTTCTGACTTTTAAGCTATTATGGTTCTAGGCATAAATTAGAGATTTAAACTAATATGTGATTAACCAAAACCGGTTCTTTCTGCCTCCAATAACTCCCATTAGGTACTCTTGAGGAAGGGAATAGTCAGAAAAATGGTGAGACTCCTACTCTTTGAGAAGTAACTTTGCTCCCTATTTCCAGAACAGCCCTGGGGAAGACAGGAACCATCAAGTCCTCCGAGGATTTGGGGATGTAAGGAAGAGAGGGATCCCCTCTGACCCTCCTTAGTTCTGAGATGAGCTCTTTGACTGGATCCAGGAACCCACTTAATACAAGACCTGATTAACAAAAGAAAAGTATGCAGGTCTTATTAAATTTACACATACATGGGGATCTTCCCAAGAAAGTGAAATAGGAGGAAATGACTGAAACATGACGCTATCAGACTTCCTAGACAACAAAGAACAATAAATGTGTGAAGGAATGACAAGACAAATGGAAGAAACAACAGGACAAATGGGCTAGCATAGTAAAGTCTAGGGATGTTCCTAAGAAATATATGGGGTCGGAGGACATAGAAACAAATAGAAGAGGAGGGGTAGCTTCAAAGGGTTTGTTTATTCAGGTTCATTGAAGCCCCAACAACTAGCATATTTTCAGACCTTGGTATAAAAAAGGCAACCCTACCAAAAGAATCTTCATGGCTTGCTGCCTGTAGGGAAAGACAGGCCAAACGGACCCTTTGGAAGTTACAC
The DNA here is from genome assembly GCF_902686455.1 of Sciurus vulgaris. Classification (NCBI taxonomy): domain Eukaryota; kingdom Metazoa; phylum Chordata; class Mammalia; order Rodentia; family Sciuridae; genus Sciurus; species Sciurus vulgaris. Next base: position 144,257,155 of record NC_136466.1, read on the forward strand.
TTCCTCAAGTAATTTCAGCTTGAAATAGTCACATGTCATCCTGGTATATTTTGATAGGGTGTCCTTAATTTCCTTCAGCAATCTGAAAGCAAAGCAAACCAGGGTCTTGCTTTCCAGGTGTTCAAGCTCTATAGGTCCACTGCACCCCACAGGGTGTGGGGAGAGATATCTGTGCAGTACATCAAGGATGGCAGGACTAAGGCGGTCTCACTGAAAACAACCCAGGGTGCGCAGGACTGTAGAATGTCTTCCTTTCTGACTCAGAATGGCATAAACATCACTGACAGGCAGAGGATCTTGGGGGCCTTTGCAGTCTGGACAACATCTGACCAACCATGACCTGCATAAAGTAGGCAGAACCAGGATATCACAACAAATATCAACAAGAAGAAGTGAGAGAGACAAGAACAAGGCAAAATGAACTATAAGCATAGACAGATGGAGAAAATGGGCCAGACTCCACCACCTTTCTTGATGTTCTGACACCACAGAAACCAACCCTACCCCTACCCAAGATTTAGATGGGGGGAAAGAAGAGGGGCGGAAGTCATGAGTTTGATCTGAAGTTGGCTAAGATTGATTTCTGTCAGTGGATGGAATGGTGATCATTAAGCACAAGACTGTAGAAAAATCAAGAAAGTCACATTTCTTGAGAGCCTGGGTTTGCAGCACAAGAATCATACCAGTAACAAAAAGGAGAAAACAAAAAAAAAATAAAATAAAATGGAGAACAGCAACATGGGGATACAGAGGAAGGTCAGAAACCCAGGCTAAAGCAGAAAAGCAGATCACAGTACAAAATAACCAGGAGAACATGAATCCCTCCAGAAAATATTGGGGAGACTTAGCAAGAATGCTGGAGGTTCCACAGCACATGGACTGTTAGTGTTAACCATTCTGTTTGGACACAAAAAGATGGAGAGGCTCTGAATGTCTAGGGATCTTGGGGACACTAGAATGGGGTCATCTGGATCACTCAGGCAAAAGGGAAAATAGGTGAAAGGGAACCCTGGGCATCTGAAAAGTTGGAAAGGGACAGGGAACGTGTAAGAAGGGTTCAGTGGACTAAAGGTTTGTGCTCCCACCCCTCAAATTCATATGTGGAAATCCCAACTTCCAACCACATGGTATTAGGAGGTGGGGCCTTTGCGAGGTGCTGAGGTCAGAAGGGTGGAAACTTCATAAATGGAATTAGAACTCTCATAGGAAGAGTGTTGTCTCTCTCTCCTCCCCACGCCCCATCTCTGTGTCTCTCTCTCAGTTAATATTAGGGACTGAATCCAGGGGTGCTCTACCACTGAGCTACATTCCCAGCCCTTTTTACTTTTTTATTTTGAGACAGAATCTTGCTAAATTGTCCAGGCTGTTCTCAGAGTAGCTGGGATTACCACATGTACTACAGCACCCAATCCTCTCTCTGCCCCCCATCAGGAGAGGCTACAACAAGAATATGGACATCTACAAACCAGAAAGTAGACCATACCCTGATCTACAGACACCTTGATCTTATATTTTAGCCTCCAGAACTGTGCAAAATAAATGTTTGTTTTTTAAACCACCCAGTCTAGGGTATTTCTGTTATTGTCACCTAAGCTGACTAATACAGGGGAGGTAAATCATCTACCCAAGAAGAGACACAGGAAGCATCTATCTTAGCAGGGTGTGAGTTATATCCCTCAAAGGCACTGAAGTGAGAATAAGTAAAGGGAAGATGAAAAAATTAATTTCCTTTCTCTCTGTCTTCCCTACTAAAGTTAAGCTAGAAAGTTATGCCTAAAGACAGAAGGAAGGAGCCAGCAAGTGCTATATGTTCACCTGGTGTTATGAAGGCCTGGATCAATACCAACATCACCAGATCAGAAAGTCAACAGCAATCAAAAACCAAGAGAGCAGAATTGCTGTGTGAGCAGCTGTGAGCAATGCTCGTCACCTGGAGACCCAAATGGACAGTTTGATACAGGTGCAAGGGGGAGAAGAAAGGACTTCATTTGCCTCCCAGGGGGCAGAATTATGACCCACTCACTAAAACTTTTTCCACCCAACAAGCTACTAGAGGCCCTTTTATTTTATCTACTCTCAGAAATCACTTTTCATAGTGTGACAGAAGAAAATTAATTCGTAAATCCAAAAGTTTAATATTCCTTCTCAAGTGATTATAAATAAACATGAACTATATGTAAGGTCATATGCAATGAGTAACAGAATATATTTAAGCTAGGCATTTCAATACAAACTGCTGAGCATTTTTCCCCCAGGGTGACTTTTCTGAACTTGGTAATAGAGCTATTCTTAGATCCAACTTTCATTTGAAATGCTGTGTCACCTTTTATAGAAGAATGCTCTTTATAACGGCAAGTATATGTACATAGAATTTTCAGGAAGTGAATAGCATAGCTCCTCTCACTGTCTTACTTAATACACTATAAAATAGTGTAATTAATTTCTAGTAAACATTCCATAACCTACTTCTGGAAGAGTAGTTTCTCCTTCAAGAATCCTCTTCTTGGAGGTTGCTATGGTTTAGATAATAGATGTACCCCCAAAAGCTCATGTGTGAGATAATGCAAGAACATTCAGAGGTGAAATGATTGGGTTATGAGAGCTTTAACACAATCAGTGAACTAATACCCTGTTGGGGATTAACTGAGTGGTAACTGAGGGCAGGTAGAGTGTGACTGAGGAGGTGGGTCACTGGAGGCATGCCTTTGGGGTATATATTTTGTATCTGGGCAGTAGGGTCTCTCTCTCTCTCTCTGCTCCCTGGTGTGATATCTTGAGCTGCTTTCCTCCACCATGCTCTTCTGCCATGATTGTTCAGCCTCACCTCAAGCTCCAAGGAATGGAGCCTGCCATCTATGGACTAAGACCTCTGAAACCATGAGCCTCTCAATAATTTTTTCCTCCTAAATTTGTTCTTGTCAGTTCTTTCTGGTCACAGCAGAAAAGAAACTGACTAAAACAGGCTATACAACCATCAATGACTCTGACATTGGTTGGAGTTAACTTTTAGAACTCTTTATTGAAAATACAGGCAGGGAAAGAGGCATCACCTCTTCCATGTCTCTAGTGACAAGAAATCTTGAGCTTTTGAAGTCAATTTTTATTTATAAAGAGCAAAGGAAAAAAATGTCTAAGATTCATGCTCAGTAAAGAGTAGTTGACATTCATAAAACAATATCCTTGTATGGTACCATTAATTGGCTCTAGTAGTGATTCCAAAAAAAAGAGAAAGAATTAAGTGCAAATGTGAAATCACTCTTCAAATATGTAACCTTCCAAAGAGACTAGTTCATCTGGGGGTCATATTACTTAGGTAAATTTTTTTGGAGTGTCCAATATTTAACATGCAGACTACGTTGTTATGCTTATGATAATAAATGAAACAATGTGGAAACACAATCCAAGAATTCCCCTCTTTAGCTGGGGACCAATTAGGCTGGGTGGTTGACTATCACACCCCAGGCAGGAAACATAGGATGAGTTGCATCAGCAAATGGGTTTGGTACAGCAACTGATCCATGCTCTTTCCTGCAACAAGATCTCCATCTGCCAACAGCCCTGCATAGCTACTTGGGCAGATACCACGGGTTGAGTGACATCTCAGTTAACAAAACCAAATAGAATCCAGTTTGGCAATACCTCCAGAATACAAGAATAGTTATGTAAGATACTCATCTCCAACAGCCCAGGGTCAAGATTACAATGACATTTATCACATTCTGAGCTATCTTTTAACACCATTGTATCTTCAGTAAACACATTTGTTGTTTGAAAATGGTCACTTTATCACTTTCAGCTTTAGAAATTTAACTATGAACAATGAACCAAGGCATGTGTACAGATTCCAATATCTGTTTTTAAGTCTGCTTTTTAGTAACACTTTAAATGATCATTCTTATCTCTCATAAATTTTGTTAGGTCCCCAGGTCTAGACTTTAAGAATTAAATAATTGTCTCATCAGTGGCAGTGCCCAGGATAGAGTTGACTCTATGTCCTTGAACATTCAAAGTTGAATTTGGAGTACATCCAAGTTAGACTATGACATACCATCAAACAAGGAAAGCATCAACCTGGACACACAGAGTGACATAGCCAGGTGAAGCAATCAAGAACATCATCACTATTTTAATTATTTTTAGGAAAAATGTGAGTGGTTTTCTTTGCCCTAAATAAAGAATAATTTGGTGATTTTTTTCCAATTTTTTTTCATTTATTCTCTAAAAGATCTCCAACTATTGTAATTGTTAAGCAAATTCTTCAACAATTTTCCTTTCTTATAGTCTACTGGTTTCCTTTTCTGCTCTTCTTTGATTTGAACCCTTGGTTATAAAATCTGCCTTTAAAGAAGCTTCTAGCCTGGCACTATGGCACACACCAGGCTATCCCAGCTACAAGGGAGGCTGAGGCAGGAGGATCACAAGTTTGAGGACAACCTGTGTAACTTAGTGACAGTCTGTTTCAAAATAAAAAGGGAAGGCCTGGTGATATAGCTCAGTAGTAGGGCAACCCTAGATTCAATCCCCAATATTGCTACAACAACCAAAAAAAAAAAAAAAGGCAGGGTACGTCTAGACTTACCACATTAGATTCTGCTAAAATATATTCTTAGGTTACTAATTTCTTTTCTCTGAAGATCTACATCTTCTATTAAAATAAGACATTTCTTCTATGAATCTGAGCAGTCCTTCTCCAGGATAGTTTTCTAATAAAACTCATTCATTTTAAAACATATATATGCATTTGCATTTTTAGGTCATTTATACAATTTTGATAAATTATTCAGTATTCTAACCAGATTCTTCCCTATAAAGCTGAATTAGGAACTGTTATGATTTTAGCCTGGATTATCCCCAAGTCTCATGGGGGCAGAAGTGAAGCTTTTAGGCCATGATTGGATCATGAGTGGCTCTGACATCATCTGTGGATTAATTCGTTTGAAAGCTGAATGGATCACCCGGGAGTTGGGACCTAGTTTGAGGAAGGTCACTGGGACCATGTTCTTGAAAGGTTTATGCTTTTCCCAATCTCTTCTTCCCAGCCTCAACCCCTCTGTTTCCTGACTGCTGTGAGCTGAGCATCTTTCCTCTGCTACAAGCTTCTGTCAAAATTTTTTGCCTCACTTGAGGCTCAGAGCAATGGAGTTGGTCAACCATGGACTGAAACCTCTGAAACCTCAAAAGAACTCTCTGCTCCTCTAAATTTTTATTATCAGATATTTTGGTCACAGCCATGCAGAGCTGACTAACATAGAAGTCATAATTCAACAGTATAAATGTTACTGTGTCAACTCTACACAGAAAGAAGAGATTTCTTCTCTCATTATATCCATTATAAACATTATAACATTATATCCAAAGAGTTGCTGCTAAATCCACACAGAACCTTGGATGTGCAGAAAGAATATCTGCTCTGTTATGAGGAGAAAGCAGGTAGAACTAGTGTGGATCAACAGTGATTCTCCAAGAGGGTCTGGTAGAGTCTTGCTTTGTGAAGAGACGTGTAAAGAATGCAGAGTCAAGCTTTCTTAAAGCCCTCTGGTGCTAAGTCCACTGGTCATTGACCCTTCTCATCTGAAAAAATCAATCAACTGACAAATGTATCAAATATCTACCATGTATAAGTCACTGAACTTGAGACCAGGAATAATGTAGTCTGAATAGGGGGATTGGCATCTTCTATAGAGCACCCAATACGTGCCAAACACCTTACACAGATAATCTTGTTGAGTGTTCACATAAACCTAGGGAGATTTTATTCCAATACACAAAGAAAATATAGCCAGACTGAAAGAAACTCCAAGTTAGTGGGTCGAATTATGTCCACCAAAAAGATATGTTCAAGTCCTAATACCCGGTGCCTGTAATTATGACCACATTTGGAAATAAGGTCTTTGCAGATGTAATCACATTAAAATAAGATCATAATAAATTAGAGTGGGCTCTCAACCCAATGGCTTGTGTCTTCATAAGAGAAAGCAAATGGAGATTTGGATAGAGATATACAGAGAAGGCCATGTGAGGGCAGAAGCAGAAATTGGAATGATGCATTCACACACCAAGAAGTACCAAGGATTGCTGGCAGTTATCAGGAACTTGGAAGAGGCAAGGAAGGATTTGCCCTAAAACCTTCACAAGGAGCATGACCCTGATGACACTCTGACTTTGAACTTCTAGCCTTCAGAACTGTGATAGAATGCATTTCTGTTATTTTTAGGCCTCCCAGTTTGAGGTACTTAGTTCCATCGGTCCTAGGACACTAAAACACCAGCTTCACACAGCTGTTGAACAGTGCTGGAGTTTGATCCTAGTTATTTGCTTCCCAAATGCCAGACATAATCCAAAGGCCATGCTATCAAGGAGGGCTTTGTTGCTCCTGATTCCTACAGCTGTTCAAGGCTGCTCCAGACTCCAGGAGCCAGGAACTGGCTCAATTCAAGCTAAGATTTAGAGATGTCCAAACTGTTACTCCTTCTCTAAGAGAATTGATCTATGGGGAGCAGTACGAAGTATGAAAAGAATGCTAAAAAACTGCATCTAGAGCCCAACTGGGATACTGATCGTAATAGTGCTAGAGCAACTCACCTTACCTCTCCTAGTCTCAATTTCCTGCCCCTATCACAGGTCAAAATAAATATCCCCTGAGATCCCAGACAACTATGTGACCAATTGACCAGACTCCCCATGGACTGTTTTTATTTCCACATTTCTTCATTTGGTGAGTAAATTTTATTTCAATTTCTTGTTTTTAAAAAATATTGTACCACTGGATTGGTTACAACCACATTTAAATCGTTCTTTCTTATGTCTGCTCATTGCCAAGCTTGAGGAACTAAAATAATAGTAGTATTTCAATGGGTGCATAGTATTGCTTGCTCCTTCTGAGCTGACTGCAGCTCACACTTTTAACGAAGGACCCAACCCAGATCTGTGCCCTTGTAGTCACAGCAGGTGCAAAAGACAATTGGGCTATTTCAAAGATAAGAGCAATGAACCGTCACCAAAATACGTATAGAACAGTGATTAGGCTTTTGAAACCATCAACTGTGCAGAGTAACATCAGTACTAAATTGGTTTGTTTTCCAGGATGACCTTTCTTTAAGAATGTAAAACAGGCAAAAATGCATCTGGCTTCTACAGCTGTGACTGAATAGTTGAGCACAGTTCCCCAATGATACATACATCCTGTACAATCTGACAGGTGTTGAAGGTGGACATTTTTAGCTAAGAAGAACTGGGCTATTTTCATTTTGACTTGCCCATTTTTTTGTGTATCACCGCCCAAAAAAGTGCTATTTATAATAAAGTAAATCAAAAGATAAATATATTTAAGAAGCTTTCGAGGTACCCTCCTAAACACTGGCTTAGTTGCTTCTCCTTCAGCTACATGAGCCACTCTAACTGCTAACAGGGAGAGGACATGTGAGAATGTAGAAAATGGAGCTCCTCTTTCCCATCTCCCTCGTGAATTCACTCCCAGAGGTGGACCACAGCCTCACAAAGGCACAGGAGCTTCCTTGTGTCATTATAAGTACAACCAATACTGTTATCAGCAATATTACTGTCATCAATATTTTTGTCTTTGTATTATTCTGGTGTGGGAGAATCTGGTTCCCTGAGATGAAATGCAGAATGTGGGGCGTGCATGCGGATGTGCACGTGGATGTGTGCACACACGCTTCGATTGTTAATGAATAAACAGGGAATGTTTCTTTAACCCTGCAGGAGATGCCAATAACATTAACAAATGTTGAGTGAATGCTATGAGCAAGGTGCTGTGCTAGCCATTTTGAAACAAAGATTGTTCATTCAAAATATAAAGGGAGAGCTAGAGTATGAGATTTCTTTGTGGTGAGGAAAATGTTCCAGAATCAAAGGTAATGGCTATGCAAATTGTGAATATACCAAAACCTACCACATTAGACACCTTAAGAGGGTGACTTTTATTATATGTGAATTATATTTCAAGTTTTTTAAAAAAGATAACTATAATGCCTGCTAGGTAACAGAGACTCTGTGCTAGGCACAGAGGCAAAATAGCCCATTAAAGTCACTTATTCTGTGTCAGATTCTGTGCTAAGTCCTTTGCATACATCCTCATACTTCATCACTACAGTTTCCTTCCAGGCAGGAAGTCTTAGGGTCCGATTTACAGCTAAGGAAATGGATTTGGAAGAGTGCCTTTCTCAAAGTCATACATGCAAAATCAGGTTGAATCATGAAACTGCTATTTTGAGGGCAGTTCTTTATTCAAATATTATTGTTTTCTTATAGCTCAATCTCATAAGTATCTCTATCTGTCCATGTACTTAATTTCATACATCAGAAAACTACCTTAGCCAGATTATGCCTCAAAGACCCATGAGCACTAAGAGCGTAGGTCCATAAATGACAGCATACGTCAGAAAGCAAGAAAGAAGCTTCTGTTGTGTGGCGCCACAAAGAATTTGAATTTATTTGTTATAACAACTAGTTCCACTTATCCTAATGAGTATACAGGATCACCTCTCATACATCAGGCTACTGAACACTGGGAGGTTTCATTAGTATATGACTGTTATACAGTAGAGTATACAGGATCTATTAGACTCCAGGGCCTTTACTCCTACCCATCGGTAATTTGTCTACTTCAAGAAGTTTGGAATATGATGATAGATACATGTATAATGTACTAGGATACTAGACTCAAAAATAGAAATGGGTAAGCTCCCCAAGAGAACAGATAATGATTTGAGGGGTTAATGTAACAAAACACACACACACACACACACACACACACACACACACACACACACACAGTGGCCTAACCAAATAAGGGGCTTACTCTTCTCACAAAGCAGGAAGCCTGGAGGCAGGCAGTCCTGGACCAGAAGACTATCTCCATGATTCCATTAGGACCCAAGATATAATCTACGTTTCCATTCCACCATCCTTAGCAAGTGCCATTCAGAGAAGAAAGATAAGTCTAACAACAAAGGTGCATACCTTTGAACGCCTTTTAAATGAACCCTCTTTGAAGAGCTTTCTCTGAAGTTCCTCCCAGGAATGACCATTTGGCAAGAACTGTCAGTGACTGCTTGTAGCTTTAAGGGAGGCTATGAAATGTGATTATTTTTAAGCTGGACACATTTATCACTGGTTCAAAATTAGAGTGCTGTTCAAAATGGAAAATGAACATGAGGGAGGCAACTCTGTGCCTCATATAAGAAGGAAGTTCAAAAGCCTGGGCAGGCAAATGTGTCTGCTACAGGAATCAGCCAGGATTTAAATCCCAGCCTGTTTGCTCCAGAGTCAGTGCACATAATCACAGACGTGCTAACTCCCTCAAGGAGTATATAGTCTAAAAAAGTATATGCACAACTTAATACAATACAAGGAGAGTGTCTTCATTTCTTCTTGCTGCTATAACATACTACCACACGCTTAATGGCTTTAAACAATGTGAATTTATCCTCTGACAGTACTGGAGGCCAGAAGTCTGAAATCACTTTCACTGGGCTGCACTGAAATCAAGATTTTGGCAGGACTGGTTCCTGCTGGAGGCTCTAGGAGACAATCTGTTTCCATACCTTTCCTAACTTCTGGAGGTTGCCTGTTCCTTGAATTATTCCAAGCTCTTACTTTTGTCATTTCTACTACTTTTGTAGTCAAATTCCCCTCTTCCTCCCTCTGGTAGGGACATGTGTAATTACATTCAGGGCCCATCCAGATAATTCAGGAAAACCTCCCCATTTTAGATCTTCAACCCCAGCACAACTGCAAAATCCCTTTTGCGATATATGGCAAAATCTACAGTTTTCAGGGATTAGGACATGAATACTCATCCTACTACAAATAGTAAACTATGAATTAGTAAGTACAAGAAGATAAAAGAGCGTGGCAACTTTGGCAAGTGCCATGAATGAGGAGCAAGCTGAGAACGATAGGGATTCCAAAGGTCAGAAGAGAGATACTGCTTCGATAGTCAGAAAGATGAAAATACACAATTTGGAAATGGAAAGATAATACAGACATCATAGGGAAGATGTAATATAACCCTGGACTATGAATAGGCTGAGTCAGAGCTGGAGGGAAGAATTTGAGACCCAAAGACATTGTTAGGGTTTATCACTAAATCTGGACAAGAGGAGATTCAAGATCACTCATGACCTTGGGCATGTCTCCTAAGGATTTTGTACCCTTCTTTGTCCTTTCCAGTGATATAAGGCAGTTCTGACCCCTCATGAAGGTTGGGGAACCTCAGAATCAGGTCGTGGATGAAGAAGAACCCTTGGCACAATCTTGGATTGCTGCACCTGAGAAGGAGTGCCCCCTACTTCTTGGACATTACACCCTAGGTTCCTCATTTTCTCTTACACCAGCCCCAGCTCTAGAGAGCTTATTAATAAGCAAGATTTGCTTAGGCCTCGAGGAGTATACTAATCCTTGAACAGTGTGCAGAAAACCATTCTAAACTGCATAATTTATCAGCCTTCCTGTTATTATAATCCCTTACAAGCACCTTAATTTCTGAGTCTAGACAATTTTGATGAGATAAGGCATTTCTTCACCCACGGAGGCCTCAAATGAAAGCTCAATGTCTCCTGCCAGGGAGGCCTGCTGCAGGGAAGAATCCACTGGTTTGAACTTTTCACATCTTTTTAAGGCACTTGAACTTCAATAATTTAAACATTAACCCAAAGCAAATGACAGGATTCCTCAACCTCTACATTATCAAGATTGGGTCAGATAATGGGGCCTCTGCTGTGCATTGTACGGTGTTTAGCAGCATGTTGGTCTCTGTTTACTGGATGCCAGTGGACACCTCTCCACTGATGGTAACAACCAAAATATGTCTCCAAATATTTCCAAGTGACTGGAGATGAAGTGGAGTCCCTGACTGAGAACCGCAGCTTCTGGGAGTTGCCAGTGATTGTTGACTTAACCCTAATAAATTTCCCATCACAAAATTCCTGTGACCTCTAAGAAAAAAGGCAATAGTGGGCTGTGGCTGTGGCTCAGTGGTAGAGAGCTTGCCTAGCATGTGTGAGCCACTGGGTTCGATTCTCAGCACCACGTAAAAATGTAAAAAATAAAATAAAAGTATTGTGTTCATCTACAACTAAAAATATTTTATTTTTATTTATTTTTCTTTATGTGGTGCTGAGGATCGAACCCAGTGCCTCACACATGCTAGGCAAGCGCTCTACCACTGAGCCACAACCCCAGCCCAGCAGTAGTGTTCTTAAGATGACAAACCACAGAACAATAATTCCTAAAAAAATAATAATAATAATAATTCCTTACTCCAGATATCCTAGAATAACATTCAAAAATATATTACAAATGTATTTTCATATTTTATATGGAAACTCTGACCTAATAGGGGACAGAAGAGTAAAAGGGACCTACCATGCCTCCCGCAGAGACTTCTAAAATACCAAACATCTCTCCATCCCCAAAATCTTACCTGCCGATGTTCCCTCATTTTTGTCTGAAAATGATGTCAATAGCTACAACTGATCATCCTTTTAAATTTATAATTTGGGGAATTTCAATGAAGATTATTGGGTGTTAATTTTTTTTAATTCTTTTTAGATGTTGATAGACCTTTATTTTATTCATTTATTTATATGTGGTGCTGAGAATTAAACCCAGTGCCCCACACATGCTAGGCAAGTGCTCTACCACTGAGCCACAACCCCAGCCCCCAGGTGAAAATTTTTTAAAGTGCTTAAAAAGTTCATATAAGAACTTATAAAATGTGTGTGTGTGTGTGTGTGTGTGTGTGTGCATGCTTTCGTCTCATACAGCAACACAACTATAGGAATTAGCTTATCTAGGTACCAAAGATAATAGTTGTGTTAGTCCGTTTTTCATCACTGTGACAAAGTACCTGATATAAACAACTTGAAAGCAGGAACAATTTATTTTGGATCATAATTTCCATTCATGGTCACCTGGCCCCATCACTTGGGCCTGTGGTGAGACAGAACATATTAGTGGGGAGCACATGGCAAAGCAGAATTGCTCAATTCATGGCAACCAGGAAACAGAGAGGGACGCAGTCTGGGGATAAAATGTACTCTTCAAAGGCAAGCCCCCAGTGACCTATTTCCTCCAACTTGCCCCACCTCCTAAAGTTTCTATCACCTCTCTGTAGTGCCCCCAGCTGGGGACAAAGTCTTCAACATATGTGCCTTTGGGGGACATTCCAGATCTAAACAATAATAGTAGGAAAATGAATGTTGATGTAGCTTCGAGAGTTTCAGCACAAAGATATTCACAACTAGGTGGGGAAGTGATCAGTGCCATTTCTTGTGCCTCATGCATCCATTACAGTCACAGAAATAATAACTACCCTGTCACTAGAAAAGAAGTATATAGTGCCAGGCTCAGGCATGCTGTCTCTACCTTCTCCCCGTCTTCTAGCCCCTCCCGCTTCCGTACTGGTTCAGCCTACAGCTGCTGCCCAGCAGCTCTCTCCTTCACTAACATCAACTTTCCATTGCTTCAAGCTGGGCTTCTGAGCATCCATCAACCCCACCCCCGCTGCTTCCCATACAGCTGGCTCAGTGATTAGCTCTGGGATAGAACAGAGATGGACCATTAATACCCAAAGCATGTCATTGTTTCCTTGACCGGCTTCCTATGAACAAGTCTGAGCTGTGGGGAGAGGCTACTGTTTTGCAGTTTCAAACAAGAGTGAGAAAAGCAAACAGAAGTAGAAGGATGAATTGACAGAAAGCTACAATGGGCAAAGAGAACACCATTAAAAAGAAAAAGGCTCTTTAAGGGCAGCCTGCTGCATGAATCCCGGTACTATTTAAATAGGACTGTCAATGTGCATTGTACTTTCTTCCATGTCACTTCTTGGTTTTCCCTGCATCCTTGTCCCCATGAAACTGGGCCCAAGAGCTAAGCCAATCCCCACCACCAATTGCAAATATCAGCCTTAATAACTAATTATAAGGAGTACAATGGCCAGAAATATTTGGACTTTAGGGTACTTGTATTAATCAGGAGTCTCCAAAGAAATGGAACTGTTAGGGTGGGTGTAAGGGTGTGTGTGTGTGTAGAGAGAGAGAGAGAGAGAGAGAGAGAGAGAGAGAGAGAGAGAACTTAATTTTAATGAATTGGCACATGTTTTTGTGGGTGCTGGCAATTTTGAAATTTTCAGGGCAGGCCAGCAAGCTAAAGACCCAGAAAAGTGTTGACATTGCAGCCAAAGTCCAAGGAAATCTTCAGGCAGACCTCCCTGTTCCATGAGGAACTCTGTCTTTTTTCTTAAGGTCTTCAACTGACTGGATGAGGCTCACCCATATTATGGAGGGTGAGCTGCTTTACTCAAAATCTACTCATTTATTTGTTAATCACATGTTAAAAATATCTTCACAGCAACACCCTGACTGGTGTTTGACCAAGTTGACCAATTGACTGTAACAGTAGTCCTAAGAACCTACCTATTAGATTAGGACTGAATCTGAATCGGCTGAGAGACAGGCAGCTGCTCCCAGGAAAACTCTCTGTGGAGGTCTGAACTTGGAGAACCCACAGAAAATTGTGAGGGTCTGCCTTTCACAGGCCTCTGCACTCCCATCTTATTTGAGCCTACAACTCCTGCTGGAGCCCCGATTTCATTCTGAATATTCACAATGCCTGAACGAGCCCCTCCTACGTGGGAGCTTGCTGGTCTTTGCCACTACTTCTTATTCAGGAGGGTTGATCCCCCAAGTGGGTCTATGCCATAAATTATTGCAGTATCGATGTGGGGAGTATTGAGCTATTCTGGGGTGGAGGGTCCCTGGTTGGGACCAACAGCCAAGATAAGGCAGTACAATGTACTGGAAAGATTGTGGGATTGAGAGCAAGGCTACCTAGCACTGTATTTGTCCCCAATAAAAAACGACTAAGCACTTCATCTCTATTTCCTTATTTGTAAAATGAGTGGGTCAGACCCAGAGATCCAGAGTTATATAATTTATTCCCACACTAAGAGATTTTTATCCCTCTAGTCCATTGAACTATGGGTTCTGACTATAGGATGCTCCACCCAGCCCGCCCAATCAGGCTGACCATACGTGAGACCCTGGGTTCCACCCCAATGTCACAGAAAATAAAATGAATAATTTTTTGGATATTTGCAGTAATGGATATGGAGAATAAAAAATTCCCAAAATAGTGAAACCTGGGGACAAGAAAAGGGAATAAAAATGAAGGCCACGCATTGACAGCTTTCATCTCCAAGACGAATGTTCTCCAGATGCTGGCTGCCGGCAAAGAGGATGTTTTATCATCCTCAAAGGAAAACAGTCTCTAGGAGGCATTCTCTCCTCCAAAGCAAAATCCTTTTTAGGCACTGTCCACAGACCTTGACCTAAAGGCCCACATTCCTGACTAAGCAAAACTGACATGTTCACTAGACCACCCCTCAAAATAACGTATATAAACCCAGTCCCTTTTCCTCCAGGGGAGTGGGTCCATGGCCACCATTTCACACCCCTGAATAAAGAGCTGAGATGACCTGTGAGGTTTGCATCCTGCCTACTCTTTTTGTGCTAACAGGCAGTTCCAGGACAAATTCAGAAGCCAGGGACTAAACCAAGAGCACAGTGTCTCTCCTACAGTCATTTGGCTTCTTATCCTTCAGGCTTGTCACACAATGGCACTAAAACTCGAAGCTCAACGTCTTCACGCTCGTGCCTTAGGAGGGAGAGTTGAAGGCATAAAGTAAGAAAGCCTTTTGTCTGATAGGTCCTGACTTTTTTTCAGGAGAAAAGTTTTTGCCAGTTGTACAACAGACTTTCCCTTTAATCTTATCCTCTAGAATTGGGTCACACTCCCAACCCTAGGTTAATCCTGCTGAAGGAAAATGGGATTCTCAAGATCATTTATCTCTGAGTGCCTTTGTGATAACTGCCCAAAGAAGGAAGAAAACAGCTCACAGGAAGGAAAAAATGCACACACACATATGCATACACGTACATATACATAATATTCATATATTCATAAGGAATATATTTATTCTTTTCTATATATAACCAAAGGAAAACTTAGATATTCATATATTCACAGGGAAAATATGTGTGTGTGTGTATATAATTTTTTCCAAAAGAAAATTGTCATAAAGAAAAAGGAATTTTTTTAACCCCTCCTAGTTCTAAACTGGAACACATATAACAAAAGGTAAATTTACAAAAGAAAAGTTTATGTGTTCAGCATACATCAAGCAGGAGAAACTCTGGCTTATGCAGCATCTTTAACAAAGAACAATAAATTTGTGTGGAAATGTTAGGACAAAGGAAAGTGATTTGGGGCTTCCAATGTTGGGAAAGTAGGAGAAGCTAACTTCCCAGGAAGAAGCTAATGGAGTAAGATCTGTTTGCAGATCCTCTGGTTCCATCTCTGGGTTGATAACCATCTAGAGCCGTCTCAAAAAAATATCCTGTCGTTAGGCCAAAAGGGAGGATAGAGAGAGATTTTTCCTCCCTTTACCGTTTCTTAAGTGCAGTTAGCTCAGAGATATTTTCTGTGTCACGGAGGCCTATTTTGGAGTGGCATATTCTGGTTTCCTTCAACTTGATATCAACCTATTATTGAGCAAGAAACAAGATGTTCGCAGAGACTTTGAGACCAAAAGTGGTAAGAAGGCTTATCTAGAGAAGATTACTCTAAGGTTTATGAAGTGTAAAAGAGAAAATTCATCGAACTTAATTGTCACTGGCTGCATTACTGTATGTTTTCCTTTTAGGGTGCATCTCAAGGTCCATAGTGTCAGGACTGCTTGGGATGAGAGGACCCCCAGCTGGCATCCGCCACTACAGCACTGCTTGCTTGCTGCTGGGATAAGTCCCCACTGCTGAGGCCACAGGAGTCTTTTGTGCCAATTGTGGAGTGATAGTCGAGGAAAGACAATTTGTTTTTCCAATACTCATGTACTGGTTTTTATTTTTATCCATACATACCTGTGATAAAGTTTTTAATTTACAAATCAGGTACAGTAAGAGTTTAACAATAATAAATAGAATAATTATAACAGCATACATTGTATGTATGTACAAGTTACTGAAAAATTATGAGGTGTTTATTTTTGGAATTTTCCATTTAATTTTCAAACCACAGTTGACCACAGGTAACTGAAACTTTGTAAAGCAAAACCTCAGATAAGGGGAGACTCCCGTATGCCTGCTAAACAATACAACCCTAGAATAAACAAGAACAGTACTTGTCTGTAGGCCAGAATTCTGCTCCTGGTCTTGCACCTCTCCTTCTATGTTTATAACATTGATAAAGATACAAGCTAAAGGTCTGGAGGCCTTTTTTTTTTTTTTTTTTTTCCTCCCTAAAAAAGTAATGGAGAGGATGGAGAGGGTCTTGGTTAATTCTCTGTCCCTTTCATTTACAAACGAAATTTGTTCAAGCTTTAAATAATGGGGTAAAAATGGTATAGAGGACTACCATTTCAAATGTGGGTCCCAACAGCCTGGGTCCCTATCTCTGAAGACCAGCTTCTCCAGCCTTGCGAGTTCAAGCAAACAAGATCAGGCTAATCTCATCCTATGATTCGTAGGAAAAATACAGTCTTCAGAGTGAGAGATAGCTAGGCTTTCAACTCTGGCCTAGAGACTTGAAGTGTCCCACTTTCCTTCCCTGGAAAATGGGACAACAATGATATGTACCTCACGAGGCTGTGGTGAGGACTGAATGAGAGAAAACATGTTAGCCCTGTGCCTGGACACATGGTAATTGCTTAATAAATGCCAAAGTTCAAATTATGTTCTTACTTCCCTGAACAGACTCTAAGACTGAAGCAAGGACTACATCTAACAACTTGTTTACATCTTTCTTTACTGACCGCCCCCTCCCTGCCCACCTAGCACAATGTGTCTGATGTCAGTTAAGAATAAACAAATGCCATCTCACAGTCATTAGGATGGCTACTCTCCAAAAAACAAAAACAAAAGAGAAAATAACAAGTATTCAAGACAGCTGCGAGAAATTGGAACCCTGGTACGCTGCTGGAGGGAATGTAAAATAGTGTAACTGCTTTAGAAAATAGTGTGGTGGTTCCTCCCGAAAATAAAAATAGAACTCCTGTATGATCCAACAATCGCACCTCTGGGTATATTCTCAAAAGAACTCAAAGAACGATTTGAACAGATAATTGTACACCCTTGTTCATGGAAGCATTGTTCATAATAGCCAAAAAGAGGAAGCCAACTAAATTTTATTGGTAGGTGAATGGATAAACAAAATGTGAGCTGTACATATGAAATATTTTTCAGACTTAAAAGGGAAGGAAATCCTGACACATGCTGCAATATGGATAAGCCAAGAGGACATGATGCTAAATGAAATAAGCCAGTTACGAAAAGATAAATACTGTATGATTCCACTCATGGGAGGTACATAGAAAAGTCAGATTCACGGAGCAGAAAACAGAATCAAGGTTGCCAGGAGAGAGGGGGACAATGGAATAGGGTGTTGTTTAATGTGTATAACATTTCAATTTGTAAGATCAAAGAGTTGTGGAGATTGGTTGAACAACAATGCGAATGTACTCAACTGTACTGAACTACATAATTAAAAATGGTTAAGATGGTAAATTTCATGTTTTATGTGTGCATGACAATTAAAGGGTTTAAAAAAAAAAGAATGAAGGAATTTGCTTTTATGTGCTATACCATAAATGAACTTTGAAAACATTACACTAAGTGAAAGAAACCAGACATAAAAGATCTCTCTTACATGATTCTGTTTATATGAAATGTCCAGAATAGGCAAATCCATAGAGACAGAAAGTAGACTAGTATCTGCCAGGAACTGAGTGGGGTAGGGAATAGATGTAATCACTAATGGATACAAGGTGTGCTTTGGGGATGATGAAAATGTTCTAAAATTAGATGATAGTGAGATGCAAACTCTATGAATACACTAAAAATCACTGGATTGTATAAAGTATGATTTTTACTGAATGTGAATTATATCTTACTATGGTTGTCATTTAAAAAAAAAGTGAACAAATGAGGTTCTACCTATATCCAGATCACTGGGATTGGTTTATTCAGCATCAATTCCACAGAAGGGATGTTTATCAAAATAGAGGAGAATGAGGAAATTATGGTTAGGTAAGAGAAGTAAGTTCTGATGTGCTATGGTACAGGAGGATGTCAATAGATAACAGTAATTACTGTATTTCAAAAAAGCTAGAAGAAAGAATTTTTGAAGGTTTCACCACAATGAAATGATAAATGTTTGAGAAGATAGATATGCTTGCCCTGATTTGAATATTAAGCCCTGCATACAGTGAAACATCACAAGGCACCCCATAAATATGTATAATTTTTGTCAATTAAAAATAAAATAAATATAGAAGGGGGGAAAAAAGACTGATTTGGGTCAGAAACATGGGTAGCAAGAGGTTCTAATATGTAATTTTAGCAAACCTCAGTCTCAGTCCCAGAAACCTTGGAGATTTTCTAACTAATCCTGCCAAGAGCTGCTACAAGCCCTAGGCTTTGGCAGTTGACCAGAGGACCCACATCTCCTTGGAGCCACTGGACTCTCTAACCCAGAAGTCCCTTCAGGGAACTAGAAAAGAAGCAGTACATCTATTCCCCAAGAAATGCCCTTCGGGGAAATCAGTTTACTACTTGCCTTTGTAATGACGTAATTGCACGCTACTCATTGATAATGTGCAAAAACAATCGTGAGACAGTATAAACAAACAGCTGGTGAGCAAGCTCCTTGCAAAATGCTAAAGGCAAACTTCAAAAAAGAAATTTTAAATCCGTTTTAAAAACCTGACGCAGTAATCCCAAATGTGCAACAGAGCATATGCAGCAGCTCGGAAGTGGCAATGACACATTCTGTGAAATGGCATATTGTTAGGACCATTCACAGGAGAAAACCTGAAGGCAGGATGAGCCAGAAAGTGGAACTATGATTTGCTGGCAGGCATTCATTTCATTGATGATCCAAACTTTTCATGCTTAAAAACACCTTCTGTCCCCTAGCACATTTTCACAAAGCATGTAAATTTCAAGTTGCTTCTCCCGAAACCGCTCTTCTTACCCATCAAACAGGAACCTCTGTGCTTCTTGAGTGCTAACGTGCAAGGTGTGTCTAGTGCCGGAGACCCCCAACCTGCACTGCTCAAGGACCTGGTGCTGTATTTCTAACAACTGGAATGGGGCTTCTAGAATCGAATCTGAAAAACAACAAAAGGAATTAAGTATCTGAAAATTACCAAATCATTGCTATAGTAAACACTTAATGTGAACACAGAAATAATGATTATGACGAGCTTAGTTTTATCTCCTACCCCTTTTTTCTGAAAAACTTTAATTCTTCAAGCCCCAGCAAGGATGGCAGAGTCCAGAGCCTGCCCAGGTTTGTCATCTGAATGTTACTACCTTGATCTCTTCTGCAGACTCCTGTGGATTCCAGTACAGGCAGGACAAAGAGCACTCTTCGTTCTTAGCCCTAGAATGTGGGTTGACTTCATTTTCCGTGATTACTTCTTGCTACTCTGTTTTAAAAGGAAAAAAAAAAAAAAAAAAAAGACTTTCAATTACATAGAAACAAATCCATGTCCTGTAAAATTCACTTGTTTGAAAGTGTACAATTCAGTGGATTTTAATATATTCCCAAGGTTGTGCCGCTGTCACTACTAACTTTGGCAATCCCATGCTCTTTAGCAACCATTCCCAACCCCTCCTTCCCCCATCCCATGGGTATCACTAATCTAATTTGTTTCCATTGAATTTCTCATTCTAGACATTTCATATAAATAAAGTCATATGATATATGGTCTTTTGTGACCGGCTTCTTTCAAGGTTTTCAAGGCACATCCATGCTGTTACTTGTCAGGACTTTATTCCTTTTTGTGGATGAATAATATTCTATTATGCACATAGACCATATTTTGTTTATTAATTTATCAGTCGATGGCAGCTTGGGCTGCTTCTACTTGGTGGTCATTACGAATAACACTTGCTGTGAACCTCTGTGTGCAGGTTTTTGGGTGGATACATTTTTCAGTTCCCCTGGGTACATATACTATGAGTGGAGCTGCTGGGTCATATGGTGACTCTATGTTTAACTTCTTGAGGAACTCCCAGACCAACTGTACCATCTTAACACCTGTGGTTACTTATTACTATTGTAGGAATAAGGCCTTTTCTTTTTTTCTTTATTTTGTGCTCCTCATTACCCCACCTAAGCCTCAGATCTCTCTTGCAAGAGAGATCTTTTATCTCCTACCCCTTTTTTCTGAAAAACTTTAATTCTTCAAGCCCCAGCAAGGATGGCAGAGTCCAGAGCCTGCCCAGGTTTGTCATCTGAATGTTACTACCTTGATCTAAGTTTTTGTTACCTTGATCTAAGGTAAGTTTTTGTTTCCCAACTCATCAGCTCACTCCAACACACCCCCATTCAAAGAGAGGTAACTTGCTCCCAAGCAAAGAAAAATGAAAGAAAACAAAACTGTAGCAAGGACCAACTGCACACCGAGCATCATATTCCACAATGTATACGTCCAGTTTCCTTGTGACTCACAGTAAGACATGAGGTAGATGTCACTATCCCCACCTTACCAATAAGGAAACTGAAAAGTCTTTGCTAATGTTATTGCTCCATGTTGCTTCCCAGGCCACCAAGAAAATGGTTCACAGACTGTGTGTATCAGCAAAAAAAAAAAAAAAAAAAAAAAAAAAAAATAGCATTTGGGGCCAAACAATGAATCTTAAAGTTTCCTAAAAATAATCTACTCCTCAATTTAAACTATTTGTTAATTCTGTGAAGACCTTGTCAATCTTATTCATATTGTTTTCCCAGAGTGGCATATAGTTGTTATTTAATAAGTATTTATCTAATGAATGAATTTTTCTGCTAAAAATCTGACAAATCTCTGCATTAAGGCATTGCTTCCCAAATCTGACTGTAAGTAAAAAGTTGCCAAAAGATTGTTTTTTAAAATATAGTTCACTGGGCCCCGCTGAATCAGACTCTCTAAGGAATTAGAGTCAGAATCATTATTACATTTTCCCAGACGATGCAGGCAAACTTTCTACAGACCTTTGTTTGGGTGCCGGTTCTTAGAGGTGCTGCCATAGGGCCAGTGACATCTGAGGTTGCCTCCACAGGACTAGGAGATCTCACTTTGGGCCAGAATCACATATCAGCAACTGTACAGTCAAGATTCTTTTTCTAGGTCCATTGTTATCATAGTCTGCTGACCACCACTGGCTTCCCTCCTACCTCTAGACTGTAAAAGTCATTCATACCAAGATGGAGTCATTTTTGTCAAACTTAAACAAAATAGAGTGAGGAGGCTTATACGGAAGGGCCTTCATGCACACATGGCTATGATTAGAACGATTACAAAGACTTTCTGAAGGGCTCTTATGCACATATGCCTGTAACCAGGACTTGTGCCAAGGACTTTCCAACCAGCACGTTGCCCCATGAGTCACAAGTACAACTAGCTAGATGCATAAGAACACTTGCCCGGTATAGTTTCTATTAATGAATGAACTTCAGCTCCCACAATAAGTCTCTGTCATCAGTGTTCTCTGATCTCAAAGCAACTTACATATACTCCCCATTTTACCTTTAAAATCCCTTGACTCCCTTGCCACCCTGAATGTGCCCATGGTTGCCACGGTGCATGGTTCACATTTCAATGTCCTGTTATTACACATTCTTCTGGAGAGCCTCTCTCTGTTATTTAGGTTGACAGGAACTTTCAGTGTGAATGACAATTCCCCATTTTCGAAGAGCATCACAGGTCAGTCTTTTCCTAGTTCCCTATTTTATAGATCTGCTTTCTTCTTATTAATTAAAGGTGATTAAACCCACACTAGTTTGAATATCAGAAATTATCTGTGTACAAAAAAAAAAAAATCTCACCACTTTGTGGGGCACGGTGGAGCATGCCTGTAACCCCAGTAACATGAGAGGCTGAGGTAGGAGGATTGCAAATTCAATGCCAGCCCAGGCAACTTAGCAAAACCCTGTCTCAAAATAAAATAAAAAAGGTTGGGGATGTGGCTCAGTGGTAGAGCATCCGTAGCTTTAATTCCCAGTACACCAAAAAAAAAGAGAAAAAACTCGTCTTCTTATATGCTATAACTGTCCCTCTATTCCTCAAGGGCCTGAAGGATAAACACATACCTTGCAAGAAAGTTTGGTTCCCCTTTTTCCTCCACCTATAGAAAGGGTCAGGAGTTCTTACATATTCAATATTTCTCTCAAAGCCAGAGATGGTATAGGAGATTATAAACTCTTTCCTCATTGATGGTGGACCAAGAGAAAAAGAGTTCCTGACCCATTTTTTATTTGTCTGCTCACATCTTGCTTCCCCTTTCCCCCGAGGACGAAGGAGGATTTTATCGCACTAGCAAAATGAAATCTAGAGATATCCAACTATTTATCTACAGTTAGAGTAGACCCACAGGGTGAGCAAAACCAGATTGTCACTAGAGTCGCACCTTAGGGTAAGGGTGCAGAATGAAGATGTGAGGGGAGGGATCAGCTGAGGGGGGAGGTAATAATTCCAGTGCAAAGTGGCACCAAGAATTTAAGTCTCAAATAGCCTCACAGGTATGTCAAGAATGTCAACATGAACTCTAGCACTTTACCACCCAAGGTGCAGTCTTTCAACCAGAAGCAATAGTATCACTTGAGCATTTGTTAGACATACAGAGCCTCAAGTCCCACTATTCAATTTAGCAAGGTCTCTGCATCATGTCAATGAACAATAACATGTCCTGAACCAGCTTGAGAGCAGCACAACTCAATATTAAAACCTCGTAGATGATTCAGCTGAACCTGGGGCTAGTCAACTCTGCAGCTTTAGTGTGCCTATGAATTGCCTGGAAAGATTCTGTTCCATAGACTTTGGGTAGACCCAAAAACTTATAGTTTAAGCAAGCACATGGGTAATTCTGATTCCAGAAGTTCCAATTGGTTTAATTTTGGACAGTTGATGTAAGGTTCCCACGTATGTGTGTACAGAATAACGTTTTAAATTCTTGACTAATTTTTTCATGTATTTTCTCTGTTTCCCATTGCTCATTTCCAGAAGATAGGCATTCTGTGTCCACTGTCATTTAGCAGGGATATGAACAGATGGAAAACTCTAGAAGAATAAGAGTGCTATAGACAGATAAGCAGATAGACCTCTTTCTGACAATAGCCCCCCAAAACCTAAAGCTCTCAGTGGTACTAACGGAGTTGTACATAGGTCCAAAATTGGTTCGTGCTGGGGGAAAGGAGGGATAGGAAAAAGGGAGACCTAGAGACTGGGGTTCTGTGCTGTGATGGCTTCCAAGAGGAATGGCTGCCCAAGAAATTCCGATGCTGTCAAGTCACACAGGAAATGCAGACAGGGATGAGGGGCATCTAAGGAGCAACCTCATACATTGAGAACAGTCTTTTCAGGCACCCTTGTGAACAGAAGACTTGAAGACCAAATGGGCCTTCACCACCACCATCACCATCCTGCCTTTGATTCACAAATCCTCTGAATACAGACTGACACTCAAATTTAATACCCAGAAGGGGCATGGTATTAAGTGTAAAGCCCCAGGAACTGGGGACTCCAAATTCAGTTGTAGACAATAAAGACAGCTAGGTCGCAGATCAAATAATCATACTTGCTACAAGGGAAAACTGGCAGACTAACTTGAGAATTGTGTTCCACGTTGTCCTCTTACAGGGGCCTTTCACGTGGTGCTACTCAAACAGCAATCTTTCTTGCCACTTCTCCAAACATTTCCTCTCTGAGGCTGGATGATTATCTCTTTAAGTAAAGGGATCGGTTACTCAGATTTGAACTTTTATAAGTAGTATCCAAGTAAATATTCTTACCAGTGTAGTTCTTCATTTGGAGTCAAGGTGAGATGTGTTAGCTTTGGGAAGAAATGCCAACTAATGACAGCTACGGTAGTGCTATGACCTGGCTGTTCGTTCCCTCCAAAACTCATGTTGAATCTTACTCCCCAGAGTCCTGTGTTAATGGTATTGGAGATAATCTGCCTTTGGGAGATAATCAGGATTAGATGAGGTCGTGTGGCTGGGGCCCTAATGATGGCATCAGTGGCTTTATAGGAAGAAGGACCAAAATTAGTAAACTTGCTCCATTCCACATTGTGAAGCCCTGTACCACCTTGGGACTCTACAGACCTTCCACCAGCAAGAAGTTTCTCACAAGATGTGACTGTTTCACTGTGAACTTTTCAGCCTCCAGAATTATAAGAATAACTTATTTTCTGTATAAATTGCTCAGTATTTTTTATTCAGTTTCAACAACAGAAAATGGACTACGACAGTGTCCTCATTTATACCCTTTTACCTTCTCAGTGATGAAGTTCACCTTTTCTAAAGACACAGGGTCTTTGCAACCCAGAAAGACTAATTCCTATGAAAAGCAGTTGCTCTATAATTATTTACAGAGTAACCAATTTAAGTGAGTTTAAATGAGTTTCTGGGAATTACAATGACTAGCCAGAGGCAATGGTAGCCTGATTTTCCTGAAGTGAGCGCTGGACTGAGGTGAAGACATGCTCAGGGAAAGAAAAAAATTCTCCACACATTCTCCAGTTTCTGTTATTTCTGTGCAGGAACTTTTCCTACTCAATCTAAAGAACAGCACATTCTGGCCTTGTGCCAGTCCCACATCTCCACACCTGCCATGGTACCGTATGGCAGGCTGCCCCCATACTCTCTGCGGAGGGCAACAGGAGGCTCATCTGACCTCCAAACCCAGCAGGGAAGTGGAACAAGCTGTCTGAAAGTGAGTAAGGAGAGTTAGCATAAGTGACTCAAATCACAACTACCACCTCTGCCTGTCCCCCACCTCCTCCTCCCACCTCTCATTGCTTCCAGAAAGTACCTGTCTGTGCATCCTGCATTTCCTCCCACTTTTTCTGTAGTGTCTATATGATAATATGACCTCACACACTTCAGAAGGACAGCCAACTGTAAGGGAGTCATTGATTCTAGGCTGACCAACTTGTGTTGTGTGGGCAAAGAAGGAGAAACAGAGAAAAGGTACAGAGTTGGAAGAAACTGTGAAATGGAAAGATGAGAGATGGTCGGCCAGTCTCAGATCCTGGTAGCTCATTTCCTACTTCCCTACTTACTAAAACTTGATGGCCCCTGGGTTCCACAGGTGTCATAGTGCATCATCATGATATTTCATGTCTCCATTATAGCTACACTACTCACTTATCTTGTCCATTTCTGTGTCAATAAGCTGGGGTCTCCTTGACACTAGGGGTCCCTTTTATTCATATTTGGAACTCCAGCCCTTTGCAGAACAGTCTGGTACAGAGAAGGTAATTCAAATATCAGTTGAATGAGGGCTGAGGCTGTAGCTCAGTGGTAGAATGCTTGCCTAGCATGTACAAGGACTTGGGTTTGATCCCCAGCACAGCCAAAAAAGAAAAAAAAAAAAAAACTCACCAAATATCAATTAAATGAATACATGGACAACCTGTTTATCACATTATCCTTAAAGAGCACATATTTCATAATAAAAAATATAGTAGCACATCATGTTTGGTGCTTTACATGCACACAAATATTTGACATCTTTTCTGCCATACATGAGTTGATAGTTAAGTCAAATATTCTTTGGTAAATAAACATATGGCAGCAGAATAAAAACATTATATGTGCATGAATGACTTTTAAAATCACACTAATGGTGTAGGGAATGGATTTAATAATTGCGGGAGTTTCTTGTCCAGACAGAAGAGGGTAGAGGATATTTTCTCTGTGGAATCCAGGAGGCTTTGTGATGAAAAAGAGGAGCCATCTACAGAGTTTCTTAACTGTTAAAAGGAGAACAACAGGGTAAAAGGCAGGGTGGCCTAAGTCAGGGAGGGCCAGGTACATACCAGGTAGGAGTACGTGGCTGTTACAAATTTTGAGGGTTTAAGGAAGTGGTAAAGTTTATTATTTCACAGTTCTGGAGGCTTGAAGTCCAAAATCAAGGTGCCAGTGTGCTGGTCCCGAATGCTGTGAGGGGAAGCTGACTTGGCTGGTTGGTGTGCATCTCACATGCAACTCTGACCATTCCCTCCTCACCAGGCATGTCCAGAGCAGGAAGGGAAGGGTGTTCCCATCTTGTTTCTTTCAGTTATTAAGGAGGACGTGCTTTACCAAAGGTCCCCAGCACATGGTGTTCTCCCTGCTTATGTGACTGGCTCCAGATTTTCTTTTTTATAATAACACCTGTCACATTGGACTAAGGACCCCGCTACTGACTTCTTTTTAACCTGATTTCCTTTACAATGATTCAATCTTCAAGTAAGGTCACATTCTGAGATACTGGGGATTAGGAATTCAACGTGTGAATTTTGAGGGGGACACAATTCTACCTGGAATACGGGGGTGCCCTGGAAGTGCTGTGAGATAAGGGTCTGTTCGTGCCCCTGCTCAAATTCCAGGTCTCCAACTGGAAGTGTTTTCTTTTTTCCTCTCTGTTACCACCTTGTCACTACCCTTGCCCCAGTCCTTCTCGTCGCATGTGCTTTTTATGGTTGCTAGAGATGAGCGCCCTTGGGTGGTACTGAGGCTGCAGAGTCTCCTGCAGGACCTTCGAGACAGGAGATGCTACCTCCCTCACAGTCATTCGATCTCTTGGCAGCAGCACCCATATCCTGCCATACAAGTTAAAAATGCCAAATATGAAAACTCAGTCTTCTTCACGACCAGAGCACAGGCAGGTGACGCAGTCTTGACTAACAGGACCTGACGTCGCTTCTGCTGTGGACCATTGGCAAAGCACGACTTACTTAATAACTGAAAGAAATGAGATGGAAACACCCTTTCCTTCCTGCTCTGGACATGCCTGGTGAGGAGGGAACAGTCAGAGTTCCAAAGTGATGTCACGAAAGCATTGAGAATGGCAGAGTAGGAGAATTAAAACAACTTTGGTGGGCCGATATCCACATCCCAGTCCCTGAAAACTGTAAATCTTAACCTTATATGACAAAAGGGACTTTACAGATAAACTAAGAATCTTGAGATGAAGAGATTATCCTGATTTATCTGTGTGCGCCTTAACTGTAACCAGGAGTTCTTTATAAGAGTGAGATCTGACCATATGAGTTGGAGAAGGGGTGATGGAAGCAAGAGGTTGGAATGACTCAAGGTTGGGGTCATAAACCAAGGAATGCAGTTAGCCTCCAGGAGCTAAAACAGATAAGAGAAGAGGCTTTCCCTGAGAGCTTCCAGAAGAAAACAGCTCTGCCAACTGACTGTAGTCCAGTGAAACTGATTTAGGACTTCTAGCTCCCAGAACTATAAAGGATAAAGTTGTGTTATTTTAAGCTAAGCTTGTGGTAATTACTATAGCAGCAATAGGAGAGTAACACAATAGGATACTCTACCTCTGGATTTCTCGTGAAATGAAAATAAAATTTCTTGTGTTTTTAAGCTACTTTCAGCAAAACTTGTTACTTGCAGCCTGAAGTAGCCTAAATAATATTTTAGCATGATTTATGACCATTTGGTGAGATTATTAGGATAGCGGCTCAGCTGCTAACATAAAAAGATTTTTTTTAATAGAGGGCTGGTAGGGCAGCTTGGAGGCTGGGATTATAGCTCAATGGTGGAACACTTACCTGGCATGCAAGAGACCCTGGGTTTGATCCCCAACACTGCAAAATAAAAAAGGAACTTTGCTCAGATCTAGGCTTATTTTATTTAGCATATCAAGTGGTTCCCACTTTCTTATTTTTAGTAGTGAAAAGAAATAGCTGTTTATTTAAGTTATCATAAAACTATGTCTGAGTCCTCTGCCATTCCTGTGATGTTGTCTCATCCTTGTGGTCCAGGATGACTTGCCATCACTCAATTGCAAGTCCATCCATGGAAGAGGAGAAAGTTCCAGGCCAGAGTACACTCCAGAAAACTGCCCTCCACTCACAGTGTAATTGTCAGAACTAGGTCACAAAGCCATGCCTACTTCTCAGGGAAGCTGGAAGTCCACTCCAAAATGTCCAATTAAGGCTGAGAATGTGGCTTAATAGCAGAGTGCTTGCCTGGCATGCATGAGGCCCTGGGTTCTTGAATTCCCAGCACCACACACACACACACACACACACACACACACACACACACACATACACACACACACAAACTACAGATTATAGGGGCTGGGGATGTAACTTAGTTGTTAGAGTGCTTACCTAACATGCACAAAGCCCTAGTGCCACAAAAAAGAAAAACAAATCAAAGAGCCCAATTAGAAATTCAAAAAGCAAAACAGAACAGGAGACAGTGTACTTTGGGGAACTAAAAATGGCCTCTGTTTCAGTTCTGTTTCAGGAAAGATGCTATAAGCATTAATGTTAAGATCAAGGAGGCTTCAGCCTCTAATAGTTAATCCTGCTGGTGAAGTTTAACTCATTCTAGGCCACTTCCTTCGCCATGGGTTAAGTTGCTATTTTGTTGGTTTTGTCAATTAGTGTAGCAGAACCAAATATACAAGAAAGATAAAAATGGTAGTACTCTTTCCCTTGCCTTCTAGACACACCTAGATTATCTCTTTGGGTCATTAATGCTCAGGGAGGACACTTTGAAACAATGTGTTCCTTAAGAGGAAATGAAACCATACTGCTTTAAAGACAGTCACAGTCTAATTCAGGGGGGATTCCTAAGGCTGCTGAATTTATTTCTCCTGTGAGTTATACTGAACCACCCACCTCAACTTTTGGTGATAAAAACCTGGGCCCATCTTGCTGCATTCAGTGCTTGGTTTATTTTAGAGTCACTGACTACAGGGAAACCACTCAGCAGATGAGAAGACATTTTCAGTGACAGCCCTCCCCCCAACCCCGCCCTGAGTCCCTTAATTCCTGGTGCCATTCACCAGAGCAAATGCTGGTTGCCATGGCACTGCTTTAAATTGTGCCTGTGCTGAAATATCTTGTCACAGTGTGCAGTGAGACCCACATCTACCTCATCCTCTTGTTTGCTGAATGATGTTTGACGTCTGCCTCAGGAATAGACCTTAGTCAGCCAGAGAGCAAATCCATGTGGGAGCCACATTCCCTGCCTAGTCCATCTCAGGTATTGGAATTGGAAACAACTGAACTAGGAAACAAGCAATCTGAGCTCTACTCACAGCTCTCCACTGTTTGTTTGGGCAAATGCATTAAACTCTCTGTGCCTTGGACTTCTCATCTGCACAATGAGAAAGATGGAATAGATTGTCCCCAAGGTCTCTTCCTGATGTAACTGGCTCCAATTCCTGCATGCTGTTTTGCAGCAGCAGAGGCTCTGCAGAGAACCAGCATCAGAGAGCGTGAGGCAATCCCTGCAAGCCGTTGCACAGCCCTCCCATGCTGACTGTTCTGAAACTCCCCTCCAGCACCTCAGGGCTGTTTCGAAGTTGTTTTGAGTTAATTCCCTGGCAAGATGCCATTTGCCAAAAGGGCCCTTCTGATGCACTAAGGGAACTGTTTTCAGCTTTGGTTGAGTCATTATTTGCCTTGGAAACACTTTCTTCTCAGGATAGTCCCAGTTCAAGGCTCACATAGCACTCCCCCACAGAAAAGGTAAGTTCTAAAACTAGAGAAAGGCATGCACACCAGGCTATTCTCTGAACCTGTTTTGCAGAGTAGTGTCTCATGGGACTGGGAGAGGGGGGAGAAAGCAGCCCCGATACCTGTCTAACCAGCGTGCAGCACATCCCACTAGCTGGGATATGGATGAAGTCATCTTTCCATTTCTGCTTGCCTTGCCCTGACCCCTGGCACTGGCATGCTGACTGCAGGACCTGGGCTTTTGCCCTCAAATTCTCCCTGCCACCCCACTTCAACTACTTCTGGGAATCCACAGTGAGGATTTCATGTATGTCCCCCCCAAAAAATAATAATAATAAATAAAGGCCCAGAAACAAGGGTGACAAGGGTAATAGCAAGTCTTGGCATAAACCAGGGTACAGTCATGTGAAAAAAAACCTAGGACCTCAATAACAATCACCATCTTGCAAATGAGAATTGTGCACCTCTGTCTGCACGATAGACAGTGAGAGAAAACTCTGCAGACTTCATGGATATGAAACATCAGTTGATTCTTGAAGAACAGATGCTGGATCCAATAATAATGATTTTAATAACAATTTTATAATGATAGTGAAGCAAATGTTCAATGTCTTGCTCCCCAGACGGCTGAGAATCATTCATTCTTTTTTCTTTTATTTATTTTTTAAAACAAGATCTCATTTTGTTGCCCAAGGTGGCCTTAAACTTGTGCTTCTCTTGCCTCAACCTCCCTAGTAGTTGGAATTACAGGTGTGTGCCACCTTACCCAGCAAACATTCTTTTTTTTTTTTTTGATAATGTCCCAGGCTGGAATTAGGGCAAAAAAATATCATTGCATGTCTTTCAATGTCTTCCAATGTCATGCTGGAGCATTGTCTAACAGTCCCAACCAAGCATTATTCCTTTGGAGAATGTATCTTGTTTGACTTGTTAATTATGATTATTAGAGTCCAGAGTCTATGAAGTTATCTGTTAATTTGTACATATTTGTCTGTTAGAGATGCAAATGATTCCCATTCAATAGAAAAGACAACCCAAAGATTGCAGTTTATTACCCTATAGGACATTAACCAGATTTACCTCTAACCTGGCTAACATTTCAGCATACTTTCCCTAGCTATATACAAAGGTCTATTCCTTGAATTATTCTTGAATCAGCTTTATTATGTTGCTGGTTCCTTCATTAAATGAGTTAAATAACATTTTTACACATGTTTACCATGTATTTGATGAGAGCCATGTTTTAAACTTGGAAATTTTTTTCTTCGTTATTCATTTAACAAATATTTATTAAGAAACTATTACAAGTGGCTTAGTCCATTTGGGCTGCTGTAACAAAATATCATAGACTGGGTAGCTTGTAAACAACAGAAATTTATTTCTTATAGTTCTGAAGACTGGGAAGTCCAAAGTCATCATGCTGACATATCTGATACCTGGTGAGAGCCTGCTGCCTGGTTCCCAGACAGCCTTGCAAGGTAAGGGGCAAAGGAACTCTCTGGATCTTCTCTAACAAGGGCATTAATCCCATTCATGAGGGCTACATTCTCATGATCTAATCACCTCCTCAAAGCCCCCAATTCCTAATACCATCATTGTGGAGGTTATGATTTCAACACATCAATTTTGGGGGTAGAGGACACAAATATTCAGTCTGTAGCAACAGGCAAAGCACTACGCCATGGGTCTAGGAAACAGTAGAGAACAAGATAAACAAGTTATCTTGTCCTCATGGGGGAAACATTCTGGAGGGGACAATGTTTGCAAATAAATCAACAAATTATAGATAACTATTAGGATAATGGTACTATTGCAGAAATTAATGGAGGACTTAATCAGAGAAGGCCTCTCTGACCAGGTGTTATTAAGTTGAGACTTGAAACATAGAAGCCAGGCCTTCAAGGAGGCAGGGGAAAGGGTTCTAAGAAGACAATGAGCTTGAGGACCCTGTAGTGGGGCCTGGTTCAGAATCCAGGAACAAAAAGGCCAGGGCAGCTAGGGAGGAACTGATCAAAGAGAAAATGACATAATGACATGAAATAGGGTCAAGGAGATGATGTAGAACTTAGAACTTAATGTCATTAGAATTTATTTAGCAGTACCACACACACACAAAAAAAAGAATTCATTTAGAACTAAGGAATGAAGGAAGGGGCTATTCACAGGCCAGAAACTGAATGACACAGCATCTTAGTTATTCTAATATTAAATTACTGGGTTTTCTTCACTTTCTTAATGTTAACATTCTACAGACAATGGTGAATCCCCCCCCCCAAAAAAAACCCTTACATTAGTACTTTATATTTCTGTTCTAGGATTCAATCTAGGATATCATATTGAATCATTTGTCATGTCTCCTTAGTGTCCCCCAGTCTGAGACAGTTTCTCAGTCTTTCCTCATTTTTCTTGACCTTGACACTCTTGAAGAATGCCAGCAGTTTGTAAAATATTCTTTAATCTGGTTTTAATGTTTTCTCATGATTAGACTGAGGTTATGGGAGAAGAAAACAACAGAGGTGATCTTTCTCTTTCCCCCTCTCTTTCTTTCTAAGTCATCTTTTAATACACATACAATTTAAGGCCTTCTCTGAGAATTATCTTGTGATACTCAAGGGAGGAGGATTTGTGATATGCAGAAGATGGTTCATGATACTGAGGTGGGGGAGAGAATTTCATGTTGTTCTACAGAGAAAGGGAAATATGATTGTAAGTGAACAAATTCAGAAGTGTGGCTTCAGTAAAAGATGCTGATAGCACACATATCAAATGGGACACAGTGTCCAGCAAAATCTTAATGAGCTGGGATTTTGCTGAGATTTTAACTTTTTCTCTAACTGGCAATTTAAGCAGTGTGAAGTTCTATTATGGGGTTGTTTTTCTTCATCAGTAGACAAGGCCATACCTTGAATTTGAATTTATTCCAAGACTAGGGGGAAGTCGACAAAGGATTTTAAGCTGGAGACTAGAATTCCAAGCTGAAGAAACAGCATATTCAGAGATATGGAGCCCACGTGGCGGGCCACACCTGCATTCTCTGAAAAATAGATCAAACTCTTGGATAGAGTTTGATCAAATTCTCTATCTCATCTTTTTATGACCCTGAGATGAATGAAGGGATAAGAACATCAAAAGTAATTTTGACTCCCTTTATAAGTCCTGCATAGTTAGGATGAGTGCACAATTTACCAACCCAGAGCATTTTCAAATGAAGGGGCACACTAAAATAATGAAAATTTGTGATTAAAATATTATTTATTAATGGATAAATGATTGATTTTATCATGTTGTCGGAATTATCTTCAAAGCCTGCTTTTGAAATATATATTTTCCTAAAAACATAAAAACAATAAAGCTGTGTATAACTATCTTCTTTACATTGATCTTAACATTAAAAAAAAAAACCAAGAGGGCTTGGGATATAGCATGTGGCGGGCGAAACCTGGGGCCCAGGGTTATGCCACGTGCATCTAAAGATGGCGACTGGCAGAGAGCAAACGGTGGCCTGATTATGCCTGGAGAAAGGCAGAACGTGTTTACAATTGGCTGAATGATAATCAGTTCTGCCACCTAGTGCGTGGACAGATATACTTTACATATATGCTCCAGCGAGTGATCGCTTGACCTTTAACACGATTGGATGGACATATGTGGTTACAATTGCTTATGCATGAGACTGCTTATATATTGAGGGTGTTATTTGAATAAACGGGAAGCTGCTTCATGAACCTCTGAAGTGTATGTGTCTTCTGTCCCGCTGGTCGGGCCGTAAGCGCGAGAAGCGGCGCCGAGCCGCTTGAAGCAAGCCAGGCAAAGAAGCCGCGGTTTTCTGTAAGTGGAGCCACTTGGAGCAGTCAGGCAAAGAAGCTGCGGTTTGCCGTAAGCGGAGCCGCTTGGAGCAGCCCCGGCAGCAAGCAGCGGTTGTCAGAAATAGCACAGTTGGTAGAGTGTGTGCCTTGCATGCATAAGGCCCTGGGTTCAATCCCCAGCACCACAAAAACAAAACAAAAAACAACCTAAGAACAACCAATTATCCAGGTTTAAATTTATGTACCTTAACCAGTGTCTCTCAGTTGTGCTCCCTCCCTCTCTCCTTGCACACAGGAACTTTGGGCTCTTCTTTTTCACTACTTGGGAACCACAGGAAACTTCAGGTTAATTTCCGATGATCTCTAGTTAGTCCCGTGATGCCACCTAATTTTCCATTCTCCTCATGTGGTGGGTCACATCTGCCATTCCACACCCTTCTTAAAATTCTAGAGTAAAGCAAAGCAGAACTCTACGTTGCTCTTGGCTCTCCAGATATAAAGAATGGTTTCTATCCCCCCAGCTGATTGAGAGATGGTGAGGGGACAGAGTGTATGGCTCCTTCACTCTTTCTAACTTCCACTCAACTCCTTTACTCTTCTCAACTTGAACAGTGCTGTTCTAGTTAGGGAGGGTAAAGCACAATGAAAAATGATTCTTGCTGATCACAAAGACTTTTAAGTTTTCTACCTTAGACTTTAAACTCTCAGCTCTAGAACTAGGTGAGAACTTGACTATTTCACTTGTCAATTTCCAGCTCTCTCCTGAGATACACAGTGAGCCCATATCCTTTGGTTTGAACAAGTGATCAGGAAGAGAAAAGCAAACACTATTTTATTATTCTGGAATATGTATACTTATATGTGCATTTGTGTGCATGATATTTGTATTTATGCATCAACTTTTTGAAGGAGGTAAACACCTGGAAGGAAACACTGTGCTTAGGGTCTCGAGACCACAGCTGATATTTAGCATTCTCTTCTCCACTATCCAATCCATTCTTGTCCTGACCTCTGACCAGCACTTCAAGTAGACAGCAATTTTTCCACCCAAACCTGCATTTCTAAGTGATCTCAACTTTTGGTGGTCATACCAGTGAAAAGCTGAAATAATCACCCACTGACCGTTACTGCTGGACACAGATGCATACACTAAAACAAGGAGGTCCCTGAGGTATTCCTGGGCTTCTCAAGTAGATCCCTGCTTGGCTGCAAACTCACTTCCCTTTGAGCAGTCTCTACCACCCTTGCCAACCTCATAACCCTTTCTTGCCATCCATGACTAGGTGCCTGGCACAGACAATTATTACTATGTTTCCTAAGGCAAGTATTCCTCCCTTAGAGAATAAAATACCAACACAGCAAAGCCCAGTAAATGTTTTATAACTAGGTAATTAGATAAAACTTTGAAAGGCACCACCCCCAAATCCTCTACCAATATTTCCTTCCACATATTAGATGCTTCAAGTTACTAAGCACATGATAAAACCAAACTAGTTAGTGAAGTGTCCCATTGCCTTGTTTTCATTGCGTAACAAGTTCCTTAACTGAAGACTCATCTCCCTCTTATATTTTGACCATCACTGTAGCAGCTGGGTCATAAAGGCCACCTCCTCTGCAGTCTGGATGAGCTAGAATTCTTGTTCTCAAGAATTCTCAAGTCTGAGCTGTCCGTTCTGGGTTCCCCAAGTTAATGGGTTTAAGTGGGACAACCAAATGTGTTTCCTGTTACCTCCAAAATTCAAGAAGCCTTATAAATTGTAGACCATATGGATCCCTATTTCAGTCCACTAGGTTCTCCCCTAGAAGATTCCCTGAAGTAGTGAGTTCTTATATTTTCATATTTCCTTCCCACTGTCAGTATGTATACGTCTAAAATATTGAGGTCAATATCAGTGATAATGGCTACTTCCTACTTCATGAGACCTGCTTATGGGATGGTGATATGGTCAAGATCTCTACTGGACTCAACATATCCCTGAGGCAGTGTGGCAAAGGAATATATGTCTATTAGGTGAAAGCAGTCTCTATCTGGTACACTCTTTATCAGAATGGGGTAGGAATACCATTGCTTTATCTGTTGTTGGTGTAGGGACTGTGTTAATACACTCTAGAAAGCAGACTGCATCTTGGTCAGTCACTACAATAGGAGTTACCAACTAATTAGGCTTACTTAATCCACTGATATTTCCAGGAGTCATCTACCCTAGTAATGGCCCTAACAAGGAATCAAACTTAGTTTCAAAATCTTTAACTGTGGTTTGTGATTCCCTTAGGGGTATGGTATTGATTTTGATTTATTATTCTGGTGGGGAGAACAAACTTCAGGGTTTCTATTTGGCCTTTTCAACCACAGTGCTCCTTAGTATATTGCTCAGAGAGCCATCATGGGGGTCTGCCAATGGCTAAGGCTGTTGTTCCAACTCTATGCTTTACTCAGTAACTGAAGAAATAATTGCTGTATCTATTATAATATGAACTCAAGTTAAAATCCCACTTATCACCTGATTACCATTAAATCTACTCTAATCAGGGACTGCAACGGATTTGTGGAACTCTAGGAATCTCCTATTAGTTCAGAACCAGTATTCTTTACTCCCTAAAAGGCTTCTATCCCCCTTTCCAAGTACCCCAGGACACAATTACCAGAGTATATAGTTCAAGGTCCCTTTCAGAATGGTAAGAGGTTTCACAATATGCCAGGGTGAGTGATATTGGTTCTTCCTGCAGATATTTTGTGTCCTTTTCATTCTGGGAACCTGGGTCTGTTACTAGTCTCAGGTATATGAACTGGAAGATGAGCTGTGATTTCTGTGGTAGTTCAAATCAGGCCTTTGTTCTCCAAACCTGAAGCTTGTTTTAATTCAGTTACTCACATCATAGAAAACCTGCATGAGTCACTTGTTGATCTCACTCCCAGGGATACCATGGGCAGAGGGTCTGACAATCAGACCCTTTTTCATTATTTTTACCAAGCCTAATGGAACCAATTGTAGTAACCATGACCACTTTGCTTCCAGCAGTTAATTAGTTTTCTTTGTACTCTGCCACTGTGCACTCCCAGATACCTGCTCACAATGGAAAAAAACTTCAACATCAACATTTCCTATCACCAGTCCCACAGACTACTGAGAAGTTTCTGATGCTTTAATCCCCAAGCCTGGTGAAGTGAGTTGTTTTTTGTTTTTTCATGCCCTCTGTCCTGCTGAGGCTCAGACCTGGGTATCAGAATCAGGATCTCAGCAGGTGGAAGACAAAAAGTGCATTTGGAATAGTAGATATACTTTATTTGGAGGTGGCAGCAGCCCCGAACCCCCTGAGTTTTTCCACATATTTTTCTTTTACATATGCAGGCCAAACAAAGAAGGCATAGTACCACCAGATTACATAAGTGAGCACATACTCCCAAGTTCATGTTTATGGTCTTGAGTACAAATGCTGAATCAAGGTATTTATGACTGTTGGGGTGGAGGCTCAGACCCAGGAAACAGATTTGAGATTCCAGCAGATGGAAGAAGATGCAAGACACGGTTGGGATACTAGACATTCTTTATTCAGAGGTGGCAGCAAGTCTCAGCCCCCAGCTCCAGCCCCATTTTGCCCCACCACTTCCATTTCACCGCACCACTTCCATTTCACCCCCTGACCATTGCCCTAGACCTTTTTTATACAAAGACCAGACAAAGAAAGTACTTTGCCAACAGGTCATGTAAGTGGACACATGCTCAAAAGCAAATGTTTATGTCCTTGAGTACATACATTGAATCAGAGTATTCATGACCTTGGCTACATGCTAAAAAAAAAAGCCTCCAAGAAGCCTCAGCAAAGGAACCTAATTATAGTCATCTAGGGCCTGCCCTACACCCTCTCAAGGAGATAGAATAGGGAGTAGGTGGCGAGATGTGTATGATAGATTTTGTTGGTTGATAATCAGCCCGATGTCACCCTTTCTACATCCTTCTGTGTTTTTACTGTGAGTTCTTGGAATATTTCCCCAACTCCATCAACTCAGTACTGGATAGAGGTCCTGCCTTTGAAGCGGGGTGGAAGATAAGAAGTAGAAGGACTCAGCCTCTCCTGGCTCTGGCAGAAGTACTAATTGCAGATAATAAATAGGTTGTAATAGCACTGCAGTTTTAATGAAATGCCTACTCAGATCACTTGTCATCTGGAGCAGCTCAGCAGTGAGTGTGAGTTCACAGGCTTCAGCATCAAGTGGTAGCAGCTCTCTGATCTCTAGATAAATCCATGTCTCCATTTTGCTTTTCCAGTTCTTCTAACATCTTTGTAACCAATCCCCTGCATTCAATTACTTTCTGCTTGAAATATCTAGAGTGGTTTGTATTTTTTTAATTCGATTCCTGACTGGCACAAAATGTTTGCAAGAGTCAATGCAGCCTTCCTGTCTCCTAAAATTTTTGAATTCCTCTTCCTATATCAGTTGTTCATAATTGGTAATAAATATTAGAATCATCTATAAACTTTAAAACACTGATTGTCCCCCTCCCCAAATATTCTGATTGAATTGCCCAGGCACCAGTGATTTTTAAAGTTCCCTAGAAGATTCTAATGTGCAGTCATTTGAGATCCACCGCTCTCTCATGCCAAAGAATTTCTGACCTTTCCATATGATCACAAATGAGCCAGCAGTAGATTCAGGTCAGGGTCAGCTGATCACCCCACCCCCGCATCAAAACAAAACAAAACAAAACAAAACAAAAAAAAACACAAAGAACCATTATCAAACTATTCTCAATGCAGTGAGATTTCGGGCAATTTTAAATTTTTCTTATACTTTACTGAATTAGTTTCATGAACATTGTGTTCAATTATTTTAAAAGTTATTTTCACTGTATAAAGAGAAATGATCGTCCTATCTGCACTAGCATATAACTGCACCCATATCACTACATCCAGCCCAGACTAAAACTATGTTCCACCATTCTTGTTAAAACATCCTCAAAATGCATTCCTAGAAACATCATCAGGACTTCAAAAAATATAAATAAACAATGGGTCACAGATGTATAGAGACTGTCCCCTCAGGATTGTTGTGGTTAGGTGCTGAGTGAATGAGGCCCCTGGACCCACCACTCCTAGGTATAAGCAGTCTCTTCTGTTTAACACAGCATGCTACATAAATCATTTTATATTGCCATTTCCTTGCACTTTTCACCCTGATCTGTCCCACCCTGTTCCACAGCAGCTCATGTAGTGTTTAGATCTGGGTTATTGACATAGCAAAATGAGAAGTAGGGCATGCAACAGTTCCTAAACCAAGGGAAGGAACAGCCTCCTTAGGCAAAGGATGTACACACACCCTTCTTGAGACAGAGAAGGCTTAAAAGGTTAAGTTTCACAAGTTTTTGAAGGTTGAAATATTTAATTTTTTTGGTTGGCCTAACTAATACTTGTTTACTCTGCTTTCCAATTTAATCTAATCCAATGCTTTCCAAATTTTTTTTATACCACGACTCAGTTGAAACCATATTGCCTCTGGCTCACCATAACAAACAGTGTACTCATACTCAGAGACATCAAACTGTTATGTCTTTTCACTGGATTCATGCTGTTTCCTCTAGATAATGTATTCTTCCAGCCAATTAAGTCCGAAAAATATGTGGCTATATACCACACATCAGGCACTGTGATAGACTCTAGTACTATAAAACTCCCCTTGCCTTGCCATCAACTTCAGTGTTGGGGCCCAAATATCATGTCTTCCCCAAATCTTTCCTTGACTTCACCACAGGGATAATTAATGGTTTTCTCACTCTCTATTCCAACAGTTATTTATCCACGAAATAAACCCTTGGCATTCATGAATTTAACATTCCCAGTTTAGCCAATTTAAAAGTTCCTCTAAAAGAGAATTGACAAAGTGTCATCATTTGTCATTTTACCAAAGCACAAATGGGAACCATTCTCCCTGAGAATGGGGACAAACGTGATTCACTTCCTTTTGGAAGTCTTTACTGATCCTCCATGCCTCCCAGGCTCAGTAGCCCTCTGAATCGTGTGGTATACTTCCAGATTTAATAGAAAGTGGGAATAACAATATTTATTTCACATAACACTGAGTCTGAAGGTGGTAGTTTCAGAGTTTGATTATCTCCCAACAATGTCAGGGAATGGGGTCAGGAATTTTGCAGGTCTCTTGACCAAGTCCACACAGTCACATGACAACAGCAACTCTAAACAGTATCCTTCACATAAACTCACTTCAGGTGGGATGAGAGCACAGGTTTCCCTTCCATCTCACATTTTACCAAGAAGGAAAAGCTCTTCTAAGAATTACTCCATTGATTTTTCCTTTTATTTCCTAGCTCAGAACTTGACCATGTTCTATCACTAAACCAAATTTAGTCATCCTTTGGTTGGGGCTGGGGGTGGAGGGCATTGGTTCTAGAAACCCCCTGAGGGTACCAAAATCCATGGATGCTCAAGTCCCTTATACAAAATGACATTGTATCTGCATATAACCTATGTATATCCTCCTATATACTTTAAATCATCTCTAGATTACTTATAATACCTAAAACAATGTAAATAGCTATTAGTATAACAATACAGTATTATTGTTTAGGGAATTATGACAAGGAAAAAAGTCTGTATGTGTTCAGTACAGACAACCATCATATAGTCCTAACCACTTTTTCAAGCCATGGTTGGTTGAACCCACAGATAAAGAGGGCCAGTTGTATTGAAATAGGTGAACCACACGACCACGCTTGTTGAGATAAGTCGTCCTTGGGCCAGCAGCATCAGCTGCCCAGGGCACTTGTTAGAAATGCAAAATCTTGGGCCTCACCTACACCTACTAAATCAGAAACATTGGGGGTTTTAACAAGAATTCTGAGTTTTTTTTTTTTTTTTTTTTTTTTTTTTTATTGTAAACAAATGGGATACATGTTGTTTCTCTGTTTGTACATGGCGTAAAGGCATACCATTTGTGTAATCATAAATTTACATAGAGCAATGTTGTTTGATTCATTCTGTTATTTTTTTCCCTTCCCCCCACCCCTCCCACCCCTCTTTACCCTCTATACAGTAGTTCCTTCCTCCATACTTGCCCCCCTCCCTAACCCTAACTCTAACCCTTCCCTCCCCCCCCATTATGTGTCAACCTCCACTTATTAGCGATATCATTCGTCCTTTGGCTTTTTGAGATTGGCTTATCTCACTTAGCATGATATTCTCCAATTTCATCCATTTGCCTGCAAATGTCATAATTTTATCATTCTTTATGGCTGAGTAATATTCCATAGTATATATATACCACAGTTTCTTTATCCACTCATCAATTGAAGGGCATCTAGGTTGGTTCCACAGTCTGGCTATTGTGAATTGAGCAGCTATGAACATTGATGTGGCTGTATTTCTGTAGTATGCAGATTTTAAGTCCTTTGGGTATAGGCCAAGGAGTGGGATAGCTGGGTCAAATGGTGGTTCCATTCCAAGTTTTCTAAGGAATCTCCACACTGCTTTCCATAGCGGCTGCACTAATTTGCAGCCCCACCAGCAGTGTATGAGTGTACCTTTCTCCCCACATCCTCGCCAACACCTGTTGTTGCTCGTATTCTTGATAATTGCCATTCTAATTGGGGTGAGATGGAACCTTAGGGTGGTTTTGATTTGCATTTCTCTTATTACTAGAGATGTTGAACATTTTTCCATATGTTTGTTGATTGCTTGTAGATCTTCTTCTGTGAAGTGTCTATTCATTTCCTTAGCCCATTTGTTGACTGGACTGTTTGAATTCTTGGAGTAGAGATTTTTGAGTTCTTTATAGATTCTGGAGATTAGTGCTCTATCTGAAGTATGATTGGCAAAGATATTCTCCCACTCTGTAGGCTCTTTCTTCGCATTGCTGATAGTTTCCTTTGCTGAGAGAAAGCTTTTTAGTTTGAATCTATCCCAGTGGTTGATTCTAGCTTTTATTTCTTGTGCTATGGGAGTCCTGTTAAGGAAGTCTGGTCCTAGACCAACAAGATGAAGATTTGGACCTACTTTTTCTTCTATAATCTGCAGGGTCTCTGGTCTGATTCCGAGGTCCTTAATCCATTTTGAGTTTAGTTTCGTGCATGGTGAGAGATATGGGTTTAGTTTCATTCTGTTGCATATGGATTTCCAATTCTCCCAGCACCATTTGTTGAAGAAGCTATCTTTTCTCC
Source organism: Sciurus vulgaris (assembly GCF_902686455.1). NCBI lineage: Eukaryota > Metazoa > Chordata > Mammalia > Rodentia > Sciuridae > Sciurus > Sciurus vulgaris. Next base: position 144,298,672 of record NC_136466.1, read on the forward strand.
ATTGCATATTTTTGGCCCCTTTGTCTAGTATGAGAAAATTGTATTTATTTGGGTTTGTGTCCATGTCCTCTATTCTGTACCATTGATCTACCTTTCTATTTTGGTACCAATACCATGCCGTTTTTGTTACTATTGCTTTGTAGTAGAGTTGAAGATCTGGTATTGCAATACCCCCTGTTTCACTCTTCCTGCTAAGGATTGCTTTAGCTATTCTGGGTTTCTTATTCTTCCAGATGAATTTCATAATTGCCTGCTCTATTTCTGTAAGGTACGTCATTGGGATTTTAATTGGAATTGCATTGATTTTGTATAGCACTTTAGGTAGTATGGCCATTTTGACAATATTAATTCTTCCTATCCAAGAACATGGAAGATCTTTCCATCTTCTAAGGTGTTCTTTAATTTCTTTCTTTAGTGTTGTATAGTTCTCATTGTAGAGGTCTTTCACCTCTTTTGTGAGATTGATTCCCAAGTATTTTATTTTTTTCGAGGCTATTGTGAATGGGGTAGTTTTCCTAATTTCTCTTTCTGAAGATTCATCACTTATGTATAAAAATGCGTTGGATTTATGGGCATTGATCTTGTAACCTGCTACTTTACTGAATTCACTTATGAGTTCTAAGAGTTTTCTGGTGGAATTTCCAGGTTCCTCTAAATATATAATCATGTCATCAGCGAACAGGGATAGTTTGAGTTCTTCTTTTCCAATTCGTATCCCTTTAATTTCTTTGGTTTGTCTAATTGCTCTGGCCAGAGTCTCAAGAACGATGTTGAATAGAAGTGGTGAAAGAGGGCATCCCTGCCTTGTTCCAGTTTTTAGGGGGAATGCTTTCAGTTTTTCACCATTTAGAATGATATTAGCCATGGGCTTAGCATAAATGGCCTTTACAATATTAAGGAATGTTCCCACTATCCCTATTTTCTCTAGTGTTTTGAGCATGAAGGGGTGCTGTATTTTATCAAATGCTTTTTCTGCATCTATTGAAATAATCATGTGATTCTTGACTTTAAGTCTATTAATATGGTGAATTACGTTTATTGATTTCCTGATGTTGAACCAACCTTGCATCCCTGGGATGAAACCCACTTGATCATGGTGCACTATCTTTTTAATATGTTTTTGTATGCGATTTGCTAAAATTTTGTTGAGAATTTTTGCGTCGATGTTCATTAAGGATATTGGTCTGAAATTTTCTTTCCTTGATGAGTCTCTGTCTGGTTTAGGTATCAGTGTGATATTGGCTTCATAGAATGAGTTTGGGAGGGTTCCCTCCTCTTCTATTTTATGGAATACTTTGAGAAGTATTGGAATGAGCTCTTCCTTAAAGGTTTTGTAGAACTCGGCTGAGAACCCATCTGGTCCCGGACTTTTCTTTGTTGGTAGGCTTTTGATGACTTCTTCTATTTCAGTACTTGAAATTGGTCTATTTAAATTGTTTATGTCCTCCTCATTCAGTTTAGGCAATTCATATGTCTCTAGAAACCTGTTGATGTCTTCGAAATTTTCTATTTGGTTGGAGTATAGATTTTCAAAATAGCTTCTAATTATGTTTTGTATTTCCATCCTGTCTGTAGTGATATTTCCTTGTTCATTCCGAATTTTAGTGATTTGGGTTTTCTCTCGTCTTCTCTTTGTTAGTGTGGCTAAAGGTTTATCAATTGTTTATTTTTTCGAAGAACCAACTATTTATTTTGTCAATTTTTTGTATTGTTTCTTTTGTTTCAATTTCATTGATTTCAGCTCTGAGTTTAACTATTTCCTGTCTTCTACTACTTTTGGTGCTGTTCTGTTCTTCTTTTTCTAAGGCTTTGAGCTGTAGTGTTAGGTTGTTTATTTGTTGAGTTTTACTTCTTTTATTAAATGCGCTCCATGAAATAAATTTCCCTCTAAGTACTGCTTTCATAGTGTCCCAGAGGTTTTGATATGATGTTTCTTTGTTCTCATTTACCTCTAAGAATTTTTTAATTTCCTTCCTAATATCTTCTGTTATCCATTCATCATATAATAGCATATTGTTTAATCTCCAGATGTTGGAATAGTTTCTGTGTTTTACTCTTTCATTTATTTCTAACTTCAATCCATTATGATCTGATAGAATACATGCTAGTGTCTCTATCTTCTTGTATTTGCTAACATTAGCTTTGTGGCATAATATATGGTCTATTTTAGAGAAGGATCCATGTGCTGCTGAGAAGAAAGTGTATTCACTCTTGGTTGGATGGAATATTCTATAAATGTCCGTTAAGTCTAAATTATTGATTGTGTTGTTGAGATCTATGGTTTCTTTGCTCAATTTTTGTCTGGAAGATCTGTCCAGTGGTGAGAGCGGCGTGTTAAAATCACCTAGTATTATTGTGTTGTGGTCTATTTGGTTTCTGAAATTGAGAAGGATTTGTTTGACATACATAGATGAGCCACTGTTTGGGGCATAGATGTTTATGATTGTTATATCTTGCTGATTTATGCTTCCCTTAAGCAGTATGAAATGACCTTCTTTATCCCTTCTGACTAACTTTGGCTTGAAGTCCACATTATCGGAAATGAGGATGGATACTCCAGCTTTTTTGCTGAGTCCATGTGCATGGTATGTTTTTCCCCATCCTTTCACCTTTAATCTATGGGTATCTTTTTCTATGAGGTGAGTCTCTTGCAGGCAACATATTGTTGGATCTTTCTTTTTAATCCAGTCTGCCAGTCTATGTCTTTTGATTGATGAATTCAGGCCATTAACGTTCAGGGTTATTATAGAGAAATGATTTGGTTTCCCGGTCATTTGGTTCATTTTTAAAATTTTGTTTATTTATTTGTTTGACACAACTTGTTTCCTCCTTTATTTGACAATTCCTTTAGGATAATTCCTCCCTTTGCTGATTTGCTTCTTTGTTTTTCATCTCTTCCTCATGGAATATTTTGTTGAGAATGTTCTGTAATGCTGGCTTTCTTTTTGTAAATTCTTTTAGCTTTTGTTTATCATGGAAGGATTTTATTTCATCGTCAAATTTGAAGGTAAGTTTTGCTGGGTATAAGATTCTTGGTTGGCATCCATTTTCTTTCAGGGCTTGAAAAATGTTGTTCCAGGACCTTCTAGCTTTTAGGGTCTGGATTGAAAAATCTGCTGATATGCGTATTGGTTTCCCCCTGAATGTAATTTGGTTCTTTTCTCTCACAGCCTTTAAAATTCTGTCTTTATTTTGTATGTTAGGTATTTTCATTATAATGTGCCTTGGTGTGGGTCTGTTGTAATTTTGTGTATTTGGAGTCCTGTAAGCCTCTTGAACTTGATTTTCCATTTCATTCTTCAGATTTGGGAAATTTTCTGATATTATTTCATTGAATAGGTTGTTCATTCCTTTGGCTTGTTTCTCTAGGCCTTCCTCAATCCCAATAATTCTTAAATTTGGCCTTTTCATGATATCCCATAGTTCTTGTAGATTCTGTTCATGATTTCTTACCATCTTCTCTGTTTGTTCAGCTTTGTTTTCAAGGTTAAATATTTTGTCTTCAATGTCTGAGGTTCTGTCCTCCAGGTGTTCTATCCTATTGGATATGCTTTCTATGGAGTTCTTAATTTGGTTTATTGTTTCCTTCATGTCAAGGATTTCTGTTTGGTTTTTTTTCAATATCTCTAACTCTTTATTGAAATGATCTTTTGCTTCCTGTATTTGCTCTTTTAACTGTCGATTGGTACGATCAATCAATGCTTGCATTTGCTCTTTCATCTCATCATTCAATGCTTGCATTTGCTCTTTCATCTCCTCGTTTGCTTCTCTGATCATTTTAATTATGTACATTCTGAACTCCTTTTCTGTCATTTCTTCTGCCATGCTGTCATTGGGTTTTATTGATGTAACATCTAGATTTGTTTGCAGCATTTTCTTTCCTTGTTTTCTCATGTTGTTCAGATATCAGTGGACCGCTGAGATATTGCAGATTTCCTCTGTTGATTTACAGTGACCCTGAAGATTTCTATATATATCCCCTCTTAGCCTTCAGTAGGCTGAAGTCTTGGAGGAGGTTGATAATGCGGTGCTCCACAAGGAAGCTGCCTCTCTAGGAGTGGTGGCCTTCAGGTGGGGTATATTCCCTGCTAGTGGGCAGAGGTGTCTCCACTTGTTGACCAATGGTCATCCAAAGGGGACCTAGGCTGTGGGCTGAGGCAAGGCCTGTTTGGGCCTGAGCCTCTGGTTTTACCGTCCTTGTGGGAAACCTCACCCAGCAGGGAAGACTCACCCGGTGGGGAGGTCTCGCTGGTCAGTTTCCTCCTAGAGGTTCCCCTCAATTTACAGCTACTGCCTGGGCTGGGCTGCCTTCCTCTGCAAAGTTTCCAGGGGCCCGGCCCTACCTCCTGGGCCTGGGAGCCTCACCCTTCGCAGATGAATCTCCTTAGGCTGCCCCTCCTCAGAGAATTTGCCCATAGGCCTGGAACCTTCGCTCCGCCCTTAGCCTGTCTCTGTGCGGCTCTTCCACCCAGAAGCCTCCTAGATCCTGGGACCCTGTTCTGCACCTAATCGCCTAGCTGCGTGGCCCCTCCTCTGAGCAGCCACCTGTGGCCCCGAACAATCGCTCTGAGTCCCAGAGACCCGCCACAGGCCTCTTCCTCCAGACAGCCGCCCAGTATGCCGGTGCGGTCACTAGGAGTCCAAGAAACTCACTTCGTGCCTCCTCCTCCCACCAACCACCCGTAGCCCGGGGCAATCAATCACTCCGAGTCGAAGTGACCCTGCCCGTTCCTCCTCCTTCTCCAGATAACCCCCCGGGTGTTCAGGAGCAGTCCCTCTGAGTGGCTCTGAATCCACGTGACCCGCTGCACGGGTCCTCTGGGCAACCGCCCGGAGCTCTGGTGTGGTCCCTCAAGACCAAGCGTCCCACCACGCTTCTCCTCCAGGCAGCCCCCCTGTGTTCAGGAGCTGTCACTTTAAGTCCAAACAACTCACCACTCGCCTTCTCCTCTGAGCAGCCGCCTGGAGCGCTAATGCAGTCACTGCGAGTCCAAAGGACCCGCCGCGCTCCTTCTCCTCCTTCTCCTACTCCTCCGGGCAGGCCCCGGGGTTCAGAAGTGGTCAGGGTCCAAACAGCTCGCCACGCAGCCCCTTCTCTGGCAACCGCCTGTAGTTCCCGTATAGTCACCCGAATCCAAGCGGCTGCTCCTCTTCCTCCTTGTCCTCAGGGCAGGCCCCGGTGTTCAGAAGCGTCGTTCTGATTCCAAACAGCTCGCCGCGCGGCTTCTCCTCTGGCAACCGCCTGCAGCTCTGGCGCAGTCTCTCCGAATCCAAGTGGCCACGCTCCTCTCCTCCTCCTCAGGGCAGGCCCCGGTGTCCTGAGTCCACACAGTTCTCCCCGCCACTCCTCCCCCGGGCAGCCGCCGGAGCCCCAGTGGCTGCTCCGAGTCCCAGCGCTGTGCCGAGCGGCCTCCTCTATGGCGCTCCAGCGGGGGGAGGGGCGTCTCGCCGGCAGTTCTACTTCACAAAGTTTCCTGCGTTCCGGGACCCCCGTCCCATCCGGGATGCCCCCCCAGGGGGTGAGAGTCACCCGGCTACTTTGAGTTGGTCCCAAGCGTCTCAATATCTCCTCTCTTGAATCCTGAGTTCTGGAGCAACACGTAATGCAGCCACCCTCTAGGCCGCCATCTTGAAAACCAAGAATTCTGAGTTTTAACAAGCCCTCCAGTATGGAGAGCAGCGACGGAGAATGGGAGAGCAGTAATTGAGATTGGCAGTCTCTGATGACTTTCATGGCTGTGGCATGCTTGGTGCCTGGAAATGTTTCTGTGCAAGGGCACAGGATGCTTAGCTGCTGTGGCAATGCCCTGCATGAGGAGGCTCTGTGCAAGAGTCCTATAAGCTCTGACCTTGATCTCAGGCATATAACCCCTGGGAATAGAGGAATTCTTATGCTAGACAACCACAATGTTCACCAGCTTCGCTTCTCCTGTCCCTGCCTGCCTTACTGTAACTTTTTGTTTTGTTTTTTATTTTTACAGATTGCATTTTGATTCAGTGTACACAAATGGGGTACAACTTTTTATTTCTATGGTTGTGCACAATGTAGATTCACATCATTCGTGTAATCATACATGTACATAGGGTAATGTCTGTTGAAGAATATCATGCTAAGTGACATAAACCAATCCCAAAAAACCAAAGGCTGAATGTTTTCCCTGATAAGTAGATGATAATACATAATGAGGGTTGCAGGGGTGAGGATGTGAGAGAAGAATACAGTAACTTTTAACAATAGATTTTCTTGAGAGCTACACAAAGCTCCTAACATCGCACTTCGCAACTGTGGAAAGTTAAATAAATGTTCTAGTTTCTGTAACTTTCCTGAATACAAAGAATAATGCTTTGATAGTCTTTAATCTGATAATGAGTCATATATAAGTAAAGATTACTGGCATAACTCTTTAGATCTGCATCTCCATCAGAGAGCAGAGCTCCACCTGATCCCAGCTTAATCTTCAAAATGTATGTTTGTGAGTATTTATTTTTCTAATCCCCCTTTGCCCCTTGCCAGAACAGAAAATTTGGCCATGCTGGTCATGGCACTCCAGGTGATTCTGATGCAAACAAAAATATGGAATCACTATGTTAGATAGATCTACCACATCTTATTCTGGATCTGGGGGAGGGCTTCCTCCCCCATCTGAACATCTTGACTCCTGGAATAAAATCAGAATTTCATAACTGAGGAAGAAGAGGGGAATACTTTTGGATAGACAGCATTCTCCTATTACTGTATTTCCATTTATTGCATTATTTGCCCATTGATTTTCTTGCTCACTCCCTGACTCAACTGTCTGCTTCCTAAAATTTTCTTTCATATTAGTGTTTCTATGCTTGGCACAATAGAAGGCACTTGATTAACCTGTGTTGGACAAATGTGTGAACATTAAAGTGGCCTCTACTTTCTAATTATCCATCACCACTTTCACAGCTGCTTCCTGTTGCTCTCCACTCAAGGAACATTTTTGAATCAGCTCATGTGAATGAGCCAAGAACTGTCTCTTCCAGGGGGTTTGAGAACAATTATTCCTTTGCATATGGGAGCAAGTGTAGACCCTGGTTTCCTGAATGCATGTTGGACCTTTGTACACGTTCATTTTCGGACAGAGGTGTCCTTGGGGAGCACTGCTATACAATAGCACAGAACTGAACATGTTAACTGTCGAGCTGAGTTCTGGCTGCTGACTCCTGGCTGGCAATCTTTCTGAGAGGCAGCTGAATACACAGAGTCAAACACAATCTGGAAAGAAGCCTACAGGCTTAGTCCACAGCATGAACAGTGCTGAGGCCATGGTAGGGAGCAGCAGCACTCATTCCATTCTGCCCAGTACAATGACCTGGACAAGCCTCTTGGACTTTCTGAAGCTACTTGTATTATGAAGAGTTAAAAATGACAGAAATGCAAAGTGGTGAAAACTCAGGGATGGGGAAGTCTAATAAACACACAAAACTAAAAAGTCCTCAAGTAGTATCAATTTCAGCTGCAGTTGAAGAGATGCTCAGACAATGTCCTCAGGAACTGTCTCTCTTCCTTGCTCAACTGAGTCTCTTCTTCTTGGCTTCATTCTCTGGCAAAGTTTTACAAAGCAACCCAGGAGCAACTCCAGACTTTCATCCCATCCTCTTGGCACCCACAGCAAAAAGCAAACCCCTCTTTCACAAAAGTGTCGGAAAAGTCCTGGGGGAGACTCTCATGTCCAAACTAAACTTACATGGACATTCCAGTGCGAACGACTGCTTAGGTTGATAGAATTACCCAGAGTGGGGTAGGGGTGTCGAGTATGGTGGCAGTCAGTCTCACCTGAACCACAAGGATAGAGAGTAAGGAAAGCTCCCACACATACACACCCCACAATTCACAGTGCTGTTATTAGAGGAGAGGGGGTGGCTGCTGAAGACGCAAAATCCATAGACGCCCAGTCTACCACTGTTCCTTATTTTGGATCCCTAAGTAATGCCTCATAAAAAAAGGCACCTACATATATGCAGAGCTGGGTATCATTTTCCAAAACAAGGAAGAAAATAGTGTCTCCTAAAGACAGAAAGTGCAGGCCCTTTTTCTTTCTCACTGTCTGGAAATAGCTTCAAGCCTTCCAGAGCTGGGGGATGGCACCAACCACTTAGCTCTCTGTGCAATTTAATCCCTTCCCCTGAGCGTCTGCCTGAACAGTCAGCTCCACTCCACCCGCTCCTCTGAAATCCACCCCCTCTCTCCCATGGCTTCTTGGCCTGCTTTTCTGTCTTTTGTAATCATCAGTTAACATCTGTGCTATTTTATTCGTGGCAGGAAGGATTTTTTTTTTTTCTTTACCCTTCTTCCTGCTGAGGTTGAATGCAAAATGGATTCGAATAGCACAATAAGGCAGGCAGGCTGCTTAGCATAATAACCTAAAGATGTTAAGCTAGGAAGTGTCAGAGATTTGGATTCCTCTCTCTGCCACCCCCAGGGCAGGCCCTCTCTTTCCAGCACTGTTCTGGTTTAAAGCTCTGAGTCCATCTAGGAAAGAACTGGATGAAGCTGCAAGATTGACAATTTAGACTGAGGAAGCAGGCAAAGTGTTAAGTGAGGGAAGGAAAAGCCATGACAGAAAGGAGAAAATAAATCCTAGTGGGGTAAGAAAGCAAAAGCAGGAAGTCTCTGTTGTCTTTCATAGGGGTGGGGGTAGGATGGGCTCTATTTTATTTTTCCATCTGCAATTGAATAGCAATGCAAACAATGTAAGGAGGTTGTCTTTTTTTTTTTTTTTTTTTTTTTCCCCTATACTGGGGATTGAACCCAAGGACACTTTACCAACTGAGTTAACATCCCCAGCCCTTTAAATTTTTTGTTTTGAGACAGAATCTAACTAAGTCGCTGAAACCAGCCTAGAATTTGTGATCCTCCTGCATCAGGTTTCTTAGTTGCTTACAGGTATGCACCACTGCACCCAGGAAGATATAGTCTTTAAATTGATGACGAAATCAAGAATTTAGTCCCTTCCCCAAACAAATTTTACTAGAAGTTTAAGAACTAATAAAATGTCTAGATAGTTAATGCCAAAATAAGAGGTATTCTGGCCTAAACAGTTTTAAACTGAAGTTTTGTATGGAGGAAATCCAGGAAGGAAGTTAGTCAAATAGGGCAAAGAGACCACACCCAACTCTCCAACTCTCCTGCAGACCCTCTAGTAGACAGTGGTCCAGACTCGGTGTCTGTACTTCATCAGCAAGTCCATTTGTGGCATGGATCACAGAGCAACTTCCTTTCCAATACAGGAGTAAACTAATGGGATCACATGTTTATTTATTTTTAAAAACATTCAACTTCTGAATTGTAGGACATCATGCAGGCAACATATTGCTGAATTTGAAATCTCTATCAAATTTATTTCTCAAATAAACTTATTTCTTCCCCTGTGCTGAACTGGTAACATGCTCCTACATGTGAATATCAGGGGTCCTTTTCCAGAAACTTACTGTGTTCCTAGCAGTTTTATGGAAACTGACTTCTCTATTTCTGGGTTTCTTCCTATGGGAGCTTTCTTTTCTTTTTACAAATCTCAAAGAGTCATTTGATTTTCTTCCTGTCCTTTCCACTGCTGCTACCTTTTCTTCCTTTGTATCTGTGTAGTCACTCAGGATTGTTAGGCGCAGACAAGAACCCCTTCTCCTTCGTTTTAACTTTCCATTACTGTAACAATACCTGTGATAAATCAACTTCTAAATAGAAAAAGATTATTGGGGCTCACTGTTTTGGAGGTTCCAGTGCATTATCAATTGACCCCGTTGCTTTTGGGCCTGTGACAAAATAGCACATCATAGTATGGCAAAGCCTGTTTGCCTCATGGCCAGGACACACACACATACACAAAAGGAAGGGACCATGGTTCCACAATCCACTTTGAGAATATGCCCCCCAATGAGAACCTGCCACTAGTCCCCACCTCTTAAAATTTCCCACCACAGTCTAACATGCTGTTATGGTTTAGATAATGTGTTCCCCAAACGTTCATATATGAGATAATGCAAGAATGTTCAAAGGTGAGATGATCTGGTTATAAGAGCTGTACTTGATTGGTGGATTAAGTGGTATGAATTAACTGGATAATAACTGTAAGCAGGTAGGGTGTGGCTGAAGGGAGTAGGTCACTGGGGGTTTGCCTTTGGGGTTTATCTTTGTCCTTGGTGAGCAGAACTCTCTCTCTCTCTCTCTGCTCCCTTGTTGCCATGAGCTACTTTCCTCTGCCATGCCCTTCTTCCATGATATTGTGCCTCACCTCAAGCCCAGAGCTTTGGAGATGGCTGACAGTGGACTGAACTCTGAGACCATGGCCAAAATAAACTCTCCCTCTTCTAAATTGTTCTCGTCAGGTATTTTGGTCATAGTGACACAAAAGCTGACTGAAACAGGTACCATGCTGGTAATCAAGACTTTGTGGGCTTTTGGGGGTCATTCTAGATCCAGATCTCAACTACAGCACCCACTTTGAGAGCCTTGGACTGGTTCCCATGAGAATCTTCTAAAAATAACCTCAGTATTGCCACTACATGCCACTTAGTTTCTGTGGCCAGGGTTTTCTTTATTCCAGAACATATTAGTCACACTGTAGACATCTTAGATTTGTTTATTACAAATTCCAGCAGATGGTGTCTTATTCTAACATATCAGTATACTAATAAACAACTTTTTTTACAGATATAATTAAAGTGGGGTAGAAATAGGTGTTTTAGTTAGCTTTTTCATTGCCATGAGCAAAAGACCTGACAAAAACAATTTTAGAGGAGGAAAAGTTTATTTGGGGGCTTACAGTTTCTGAGATCTCAGTCCATAGAGGGCCAATTGCATTGCCCTAGGCCCAAGATGAGGCAGAACACCACGGCAGAAGTTTGTGGTGGAGGAAAGCAGCTGGGAACATGGCACCAGGAAACAGAGAGAGCTGTGCTCAACAAGGACAAAATATAAACCCCAAAGGCACCCCCAGGGACCCACCTCCCCTAGCCACAGTCTACCTGCCTACATTTACCGCCAAGTTAATCCCCATCAGGGATTAATGCACTGATTAGATTAAACCTCTTAGAGCCCAAACGTTTGATCTCTAAACTTTCTTGCATTGTCTCACACATGAGCTTTTGGGGGCACCTAATACCGAAACCATAACAATAGTTATCACTTCTAATTAACACGCAGACGCTGTACAGGTTAGCAGTAACCATGCCATGATGTATGAAACAATAGACACTGCCACAGCCATTTCAGAAGAACCAAAACCTCTGCCATGGTGCTTTCCGGAAAATGTAGTCTCCTTACCCTCAGCTAAAGTCTCACTTCTACCTTAACGTAGGAGATTTTACTCATGTGTGTGGTCTGGTGAAATGGCAAGTGCTGTGGTTTGGCCGTCCCCGCCAAAATTCATGTCAAAATTTAATCTCTATTGTGAAGTATTAAGAAGTGGAACCAGGTGTGACTGTGAAGAGGTGATTGAGTCATGAGGGATCTGCCTTCATGAATTAACTCATTCATGGATTAATGGTTTAGTGGATTAATGAGTTATCTCAGTAGTGGCTTTGCTATAAAAGCAAGCTCTCTCTGGCTTGCTCATTCTGTCTTGCCATATGATGCCCTGTGCGCCTTGGGGACTCTGTAGAGAGGTTCTCACCAGCAAGAACATTATCCAATACAGCTGCCTGACTTTGAACTTCACAGACTTCAGAACTGCCAGCCAAATAGACCTTTATTTTTTATTAATTACTGTGGTATTCAGTATGGCAAAAGAAAACAGTCGTATGAGGAATCTGACTGCAAAGGCATCCATCCAGCAGACTGCTGCTGCCCAGTTCCTGTGTGCAGGAATTCATGGAATGATGTTCTGCAAACCAATTCATAAGACAATCCTGAGATTTGCAGTGGAGCACATCATGTCTCCCTGCTTCCCCTTCCTTGCTGCCTCTGAAAAAGCAGCTTAATTTCTGATCTTTAAAAGGTTCTGCAGATCCCTGTGGTGAAAATGCAGGAGAGAGAAATTCTGGAACCAGCAAAAATACCCTTTTAAGATGCATTATGCTTTGCAATTTACTAGTTGAAAGGTATGTTGCTTTTACAAAGCTAAAAATCTCACGAAGTCCTTCCATGTTACTTCTTCAGTCTATACTGAATTGCAAATGGAGTTTCCACTAGGTAATCGGAGCACACATATCAATAATTACCACCCCCAACACCTAATACCTCATCAAGACTACAGTAAAGAAGAGGATGAAACAGAGGTATCAACTGCTAGGGATTTCAAGGCCTGAAAGAGAAGGAAGCCACTGCCTTTAAAGTATAGGGAGCCTGACCCAGAGTAGGAAGCAGACTCTTCTGCAGAGGGTCCTATGTTAGTGCTCAAATGATTCCTAAGTGTCAGCTATTCCTTCAGCTGTGAGGTCTGCTGATTTGCCACACTTTCACAGATTGGCCAGCCCAAATAAATGTAGATCGTTTATTACTGACAGCACAGCAGGCAGCATAAGCCCCATGTTCTCATTGGCTTTACTTGCTCTTCAAGTCTCAAGGGTGCTATGCAGAGTTGGCCAGGTGAATACTGAGGCCGAGGAACACTGAGCTCCAATCTTATAAGGGAACTGCTAGCAAGTCTGCACCTGCTTTGCCCCACAGAAAGACATTATCTTCATTATAGTGGTCAGGAAACAAAATTGTCCTCTGATCCAAAGGTAACAGTATTTCTAGCTTCCAGAAATGTTTGCTAAGCAATCTTGAAAAGATAGTCTGGACAAAAGTTGCCACAGCATGTGTAGAAACACCAAAGGGAATGGACTCCTGACATTCTGTAGGTATGACAGAGCACATCGAGAAGTGAAGGGTTAAACAAGGGATCAGCTAAACATCTAGCCACTGCTCCAAACCTCGGTCGGTAGGTGGGGAGCCATAGCTGGTACTTTTCCAGGACCAATAGGGGGATTTCGCCCAATGAACTTTAAGGTTATAGCCTCCTCTCCTTGTGCTGATTGATGTCACAGGATGTTATAAAGTATAAACGAGTCTTATAGGATAAGTCACATAGGGACTGAGCAAAGTTGGGGATGGACTGGAGTCACTAGAGTGCATTGACACTGGGAGAGGGACTGGCTACTGTGGAGTCATTCCCAAGGAGTGTTAATGGAAACACCACCAGCTGAGGCCCTGGGCCCTGGGGAAAGACCAGTGGAGACAGCTCATCTGCACATAATCGCACAGGTCCTAGGTCCTTCAACAAAGACCTTTCATGAAAAGTCCCCTATTCCTATCCAGGTAGCCCTTTCAGGTCAGGCCTCAAGGGGACACCCCAAACCCCTCTCCTCCTTGTCTTCTTTCACCTGGAGAATTTCACCTTTAAGAATCAAGCTAATGGGCTCAGTGGTACAGCACTTGCCTAGGATGGGTGAGGCCCTGGGTTCAATTCTCAGCACTACATTAAAAAAATAAATAAATAAATAAAATAAAGTTTGAATTCTTAAAAAAAAAAAGCTAGATATACAAATCATGGAAAAGTGACAGAGAACAGAATGTAAGCCCCACCAGCCTTGACAAGGTGAAAGCAAATTTATAGAGGTCGGAAACTGAGAAACTGGGAAGTAGACTTGGAGAGGAGCATTTAAGGGAACTGCTTTTTTTTTTTTTTTTTTTTTTAAGGGAGAAGTCAAGAAGACTCTGCTTAAAATCACTGGAACAAGAAAGAAAGATTTCAGCCTACTTGCTTCATGTTTAGACAATAACCAATAGAGGACCTAAAAATGATATATCTTTACTGGAAGAGAAATGTGGTGAGCTAAATCTTTATCTTTCACAACAGGAAGTCAAGAGATAATGTCGCAATCAATAAACCAGGAAACGACAGTGCACACATAGTATTTAGATGCACAGGAGTAAGTACCTAATAACCAAAACCCAGTGACTGCCTCTGGGTAGCAATCTGGGCACAGGGATAGGTATGTCTGTGCAGTACTTGACTTTTTAAAAATTGGGTACCTATATTACTTTTGTTTAATATTTTAAACAATTTTAAGAAATAGAGGGCTCAGTGGTAGAGTATTTGCCTACCATGCATGCACAAGGGCCTGAGTTCAATTCCCAGCACCACAAAAAAGGAAAGAAATATAAATAAACCTCCTGTATGGTTCCATGAGAAAAAAAAATTTTAAGCTTCTTCTCTTCCTTTATTCCTGGTGAAACTCATCAATCTAACCCCTCTTCCTTGTTCTACAAGTATTTCAAGGATATTTACCCAAACTAACGATGTTCCATGTATCAAATATTTGGCTGAACCAAATGCCTGAGAACCAAATAAGAATTTCCATCTCGTTTATTCATTCATTCCTACATACATCATTCATTCAGTATATACCTCCTGACAGCTTAATATGCTCTAGGCATATGATGGAGAGTTTGACAGGTTAGGACACTGCCTTCCAGGAGATTACAATCCATTAGGAGAGAAGCTTGATTAATTCACTTATGTTTACTGTGATAAGTTCCAGGAAATGAAAATGAAAAAAAAAAAAAAAGGAAACCATGAGAATTAGAGGCAAGGAGAGCTGTCAGGAGAAAGGAACTTTAAATGTTTTAACTGTTTCTATATTTCTGGACACTCACCTCCAAACATAATTGTGTGTGTGTGTGTGTGTGTGTGTGTGTGTGTGTGTATACACATGCATGCATGCTGGGGATAGAACTCAGGGCCTCTTGTGTGGTCAGTACACACTCCACCCCAACCCCAAACATAATCTTAACTTGTATAATAACCAGGATACAACTCTATCTGCCTAACTACACCTAGTAACACTATTCTCTGTGGACTTTGCCACATCCCTGGATCTGTATCTGGAGAAAAAGGCAGAGTGTCCTTTGTTCCCAGGGGTCTTGTCTTTCTTGATGAACCCGGGTGCCCTTCCTTGGAAATCCATCCATGTCCGTGCATGCAAAGCATCTACTCTATTTACCCGAGTCGTAGGAATCCATATGGCATCCTGAGGACTACAGAATTGCTTTTACATCAGATGTTTCTTAGTCCTTCCCATTCCCTTTGGTACTAGTCTGGCAAAACTCAAAAGCTGAACTGAATATAAAAGAAGGTGAGAAAGAGATCACAGGAAATATAGGACAAATAGGTTAATATTACCGAGTCCTATATTTTTAAGGATGACAATTCACAACTGATAATAAATGCTTGTAATATTAGTTATTTATTGTTGCTCTTAACATTTAATTTTTAATATCAGGTACATATTTATTCTATACCATGTGTGTGTGTGCGCACTCTGCGTGACCAACATAGAAAAGGATAACCACTAATACTTTGGTAAATGATAAAGACTCCAAAATAAAGCCAATAGTCATGCTAAGTAACCTGAGTTGAACTTCCCCTACCATTTTAGGCCTGAGGGAAGTAGGAAGCACAGACCAAAAACAGAAGTTTGCAAAGTATGCCCTTGGTGACTTCCCACCCCATCTGATATCATTTCCTTTTGTCTTTTTGGGATTCCCATAGGTATGCCAGATGCCAAGTCCATTAAACCCAGAAAAATTTTTTTTAATTTTTGAATAGTTTCTTTAGAGTAAAAAATGTATATGATTTGTACATTTTATTTACTGAACTATGTTGAACAGAACAGCATATTTTCTTAGCCCGGACACCAGACACCAGGACACCAGAAATCAACTTTGTATTGCTCTAAAGTAGTTCTTCCAAACCGGGAACATTTTTGTCCCCCAAAAAGCATTTGGCAATGTCCGAAGATGAACAACTGGGTCAGGGGGTGTTGCCAGCATTTAGTGGGTTGAAATACTACTAAACATCCTACAATGTGCAGTGAGGTCCCCTGATGACAGAGAAACACCTCACCCAGAATGTCATTATCTCTGAGATCAGGAGTCCCTGATTTAGAGTTTTTATTTTAAAGAGTTAAGATATAGTTTACATGCAGTAATATATATCCTTTAATGTGCTGTTCAATCGCTTTATCATTTAAATTTATGTTTGTATCTAGTATGTTAAGTAGTTAAGGAAAGCTGCCTTGTTTAAGGTTCTGCTTTTTGCCTTGTTTTGTTTTGTTTGCATGTTACCCCCTTAAATCAAAGCGAGCCCTGATTCATGAGGGGAAGAAATGACTTAATGGGACCTTTTTCAAAAAGTTATGAGAAGGGAGGAGTTAAGTACCTGGAAGGGCCTAACAGTGCCTGTCGCATGGGAAAAATTCATTAAATGTTGATCTTGTCCATGAATGCGGAACACATTGCTCTGGTCAAGCTGGAAATACTCCTCAATACCCATTTCTCTTATTTGATCCATCAATTGCCCAATGCTATTGATGTGACACTTTCACTTCCTGTCAAATCAGCCCTTCCCTACCTCCAAAGGTCCCTCTGTCCCTGGTTACCGTTATTTCTCACTTGGACCCCAGGGGCCTGATGCAAACAGTTTCTTGACTACTAGACATGTGGGGGAACAAGGCCCAGGAGAAAAGACAAGGAAAGTGGAGCCAGGGACCCTCAAAGCAACCTCTGAGCTTATTACTGATACTGGTTTGGAGTTCAAGAATGGGTTCTTGTTCCCCAGTGTTGAAGATTTAACACCCAAGAGATGCTGGCAAGTGTAGAAAGTGGTTTTATTTAAGAAAGTGATAGAGACAGACTTCCCCAAAGAGAAAGGGGCCTCAGAGCCAAAAGTCCATGGGAGGGGATGCGACTTGCTTTTTTATAGACCCCCAGAATCCCTTTCTCTAATTATTGTTTTCCCTTTCTTCCCTGTGTACGTGACCAAGAGCAGGGGCACGTTGGTTAATTGTTAGCAATCCAGAGTGCAGAGTACAATCATGGAAGTTAACCCAGAGCAACCCATTGTTCTCTTCATCCTCTCTCAACCCCCAGCCTCCATTACTTACACTGACTTTTGCCCCTGCCTCAGTTTGTTGTTGAATGTGACATAGCTCGTCCACTTAGGCCAGGTGGGGCTGCAAGCGAATTGCTTTTTGGCAAAGAAAGCAATGTGGTTGGGGGTCAGCAGAACAAGCCCATTTTATAGAATTATTCTCTTAACCGCGTGTGCCCAGCATTCTCATCTGTCTCCTAACATTATAACCAAGAATTTAAAAACAAAAACAAAAACCTGTCTCCCACACCAGGCACGTCGCATGACATCTTCCTGCTTACAGTTAATCCAAGAATGGGGCTGTTTCATGTCAAAAACAGGAAGATGGGCTGAGTGAGACGTATTTGAAGGAACTCGAATTTTCTTGGATTTGTGGTGTCAGGAATCAAAGGGAGGACAAGATCCATAAACGAAAGCAGAGTGGAAGACAGTAAAATCTGACTTGGAAACTTTGAGTTTAGACTAATAGATCTTCCAAGGAGCCCTTCGAGTTACAAGATATTGTAAATACTCCAGAGCAGGAAGCTGGCCAGCTCCGTGAGTGTGTGACGTGCTGAGCACACAGCACCCATACAGAGAAGGGCCCTATACCTAGCTCACTCTCTCCTGTTCATATTCTGAAAATCTTAATTACTTTTGAACAAAGGCCCAGGCATTTTCATTTTGCACTGGGCCCTGCAAATTATGTAGCTGGTCCTGGCCAGAGTACCTACTACGTGGAACCTGGAAAACAGAAGTTCTAAGTACTTACTTGGTGTTCCCACTTTAAATAAGGCTAATGTCTTTCTTAAAGGAGAAACTTCCCCACACCCCATCAGATTAGTCTGATTTCACCATGGGGACAGGATTGGAGAGAAGGCAGTGTGAGTACCTCATTAACTCTTGCCCCTGACATTCCTTACTAGCCACAGGAGACTGCTTGGTCTGCAGGTTGGGCAATCCCACTGTACCAGAGAGCGAACGCCTCCAGGAGCTACCTGTAGCCAATATAGTAGGGAGTAAGCGGATATAAACCTCAGCTTCCTCAGTCCGCAAGAATAGGGATACTTCTTTTTTTTTTTTTTAATTTGTTCTTTTTAGATATACATGACAGTAGAATGTATTTTGACATATTATACATACATGGAGTATAACTTATTCTAATTAGGATCCCAGTCTTGTGGATGTACATGATATTGAGATTCACTGTGGCATATTCAAATATGAGCATAGGAAAGTTGTGTCCGATTCATTCTACTGTCTTTCCTATTCCTATCCTCCTTTCCTTCCCTTCATTCCCCTTTGTCTAATCCAATGAACTTCTATTCTTCCCCTCCCCACCTTGTTTTGTGTTAGCATCTGCATATCAGAGAGAACATTTGGTTTTTTGGGATTGGCTTATGTCACTTAGCTTGATAGTCTCCAGATCCATTCATTTACCGGCACATGCCATAATTCTAATCTTTATGGCTGAGTAATATTCCATTGTGTATATATACCACAGTTTCTTTATCCATTCATCTTTTGAAGGGCATCTAGGTTGGTTCCACAGCTTAGCTATTGTGAATTGAGCTGCCATAAAAATTGATGAGGCTGCATCACTGTACTATGCTGATTTAAAATCCTTTGGATATACTGAGGAGTGGGATAACTAGGTCAAATGGTGTTTCCATTCCAAGTTTTCTGAGGAATCTCCATATTGCTTTCCAGAGTGGTTGTACCAATTTGCAGTCCCACCAGCAATGTATGAGTGTATCTTTTCCCCCACATCCTCGCCAACATTTATTGTTACTTGTAGTCTTGATTATTGTCATTCTGACTGGAGTGAGATGGAATCTCAGCATAGTTTTAATTTGAATTTCTCTAATTGCTAGAGATGCTGAACATTTTTTTCATATTTGTTGATCATTTGTGTTTCTACTTCTGTGAAGTGCCTGTTCAGTTCCTTTGCTTATTTATTTATTTATCGGCTTATTTGGGTTTTCTGGTGTTAATTTTTTGAGTTTTTTATATATCCTGGATATTAATGCTCTACCTGAGGTACAGGTGGCAACAATTTTCTCCCATTCTGTAGGCTCTCTCTTCATGCTCTTGATAGTTTGATTTGCTGTGAAGAATCTTTTTAGCAGGAGCATCACAATACCAGATCTTAAACTATACTACAGAGCTATAGTAACAAAAATAGCATGGTACTGGCACCAAAACAGACAGGTAGACCAATGGTACAGAATAGAAGGCACAGAAACAAACCCACATAAGTACAGTTATCTCATACTAGACAAAGGCGCCAAAAACATACATTGGAGAAAAGAGCCTCTTCAACAAATGGTGCTGGGAAAACTGAACTCCCTATGTAGTAGAATGAAATTCAACCCTTATTACTTGCCCTACACAAAACTCGACTCAAAATGAATCAAGGACCTAGACATTAGGCAAGAGACCTGCACCTACTAGAAGAAAATGTAGGCCAAACTCTCCATCATGTTGGTTTAGGAACCAATTTTCTCAACAAGACCGTTAACACGCAAGAAGTAAAATCAAGAATCAATAAATGGGATGGTATCTGAGGCCTGCTCTCCACATCTCCAGTGCTCGCTCCAGTAAGCTTTGGTTGCTCTTGGTGTGATCTTGCTTGCTAACATATGAACCCACTTTATTGGCTTCCTTTGCCTCCCCATCTCACTTCTTCATTCCTCCATTGGAGTTTCCTGGACTATCTCCTGACTAAACTAATTGCCCTCAAATCCTCATTTTGGGATACTTCTGTGGAACCTAAACCAAAACAACAAATTGTTTCAGGGCAGGTTCCAAAAGCCATGTGAGTGACAAGTAGTATACAATTCAGGGCTATTTTCTCTTCAGTTGGCCTCTGAACAAGCAAACAAACAAACAAAAAGAGTGCTGAGGATATACACCAAAAAAAGATTCAAGTAGGCAAAAGGATGCTTCCTCAGCTCCTATTCCAGTTGTGGTCATAGAGTTGAGAAACTGCCAGGTAGCAGGAATCTGGAACTTGGAGTCATTGCCTTTTATACCAGTAAGTTTAGGAGAGGCCTTTTCAGTACTCAGGATCCATCTCCTATCATATAAGGAAATTCTTGCTCTTCTGTCATTACTTCAAGTTCTGCAAGTAAGAAAACATCAGGGATCTGGGCAAAATAAGTAGGAAGTTAATTATCTTTCACTAGCAGATTGGTGGTCAAAGACTGTGAAGACCAAAATATGTCTCTCAAAAATATGAAGGATTGTTGAAGGCAATTAAAAATAGGCAGATACAGAAAAAATGTCTGCCCTCCTATTTGCCTAAAAGTAAATTTGTAAAGGGTTACCCCTCCCCTCTCTACTAGGAATATAAAAGCTCATCACTAAGGGCAGTAAAGACCTTTATCAACTGAAGACGCACCAGAGGATTTTGCAAACAAATTGCACTGCATTAGTTCCTTTCCATATATTTACCTTTACAGTTTCCTGCCTCTAAAAATCTAAAACTGCTTTTTTTTTTTTTTTTTTTTTTTTTTGTCTTGTCAGTTCTCTAAAACTCTATTTTTCCTTGTTGAAAATGTTACATGAGCCAGAGTTTGGAGCTTGAGTTGCCTTTCGCTGGGGTTGTTCCTGTGTGATATGCACTGTACACATTTAATCAATATCTTCATTCTTCTCTTGGTAGTCTGTTCTGTCTTTATTACAGGATCTCAACTATGAACTTATGAGAGTTGAGCAGAGACTTCATTTCCTCCTCAACATCAGACATGCTAAGTTTTGCTTCACTATTAATGATCTCAATTCCCAAAATCTCCTCATTCTCCAAAATAATTGCTCACAGTCCGGTCATTTCGATCCACAGCAGGGAGGTGAAAATAAGGGAGAAGAAGCACCTTCTACCTTCAAGGCTCCGTGACAGACATTGTACAGACCTGTTTCTGGCTACATCCCAATGGCCAGCCTCTAACTATATGACTCTGCCAAGCCGCAAAGAAGTCTGGGAAATGTGGTCATTACACTGGACATGTGTCCAGTTAAAATTTGGGCATTCTATTTCTACAGAAGAAGAACTGATCCTTGTGGGCAGCTAACAGTCTCCATCACCCATCCTCAAAGAATTTCTTGTGCCCCAGTGTTGCTGGGAATAAAGGTCCTACTGCTTGCTGCTTCACTACAGTTCGGGAGACAGAGGTAAGTGAAGGAAAACAGGTTTGTTCAGAAGGGCCTTGATGGAGACAGAGACCTGTTCAGTTTCAAATCTCCATCTTTGGGGGACTTGGGGGTGTGAATAGCTTTTATAAGAGGAGAGGGGGCACAGTAGGACAAAAAGCATGAAGTACATATGTATAGGTTTAGCTAAGCTGTGCTTGTCAGAATCATGTCCATTTCAGTTTCACTGGCTCCTGCCCAGGGTCAGGGAATGACCTCTCAGTATCCATTCTCAGGATGCAGAAAAGCAGTTACCAGGAAGTTGGGAAGCAGAAACATTTGAGGACTTTAATATCAAAGGGGCTCTGTTGCACTACGATGACCCAGGAAAAGCAGAATAATTCCCATTTGCCCCAAAGAGGCACAGATGTGACTGTAAAAATGTCTGTCATGTAGCACAGCAAACTGGAATGAGAAAAGCAAGTCACTGAAGACCATATGGATGTCTCAGGAGATGCCACCCTGAAAAGATGATCGATGAGGTGCAGGTGTCCCCTGCTGTCACTGTGTATGTAAACCCACTTCCACCTTCATAGGTGGAGCCCAGACAAAGAGGGGACTCCATATTGACTTAGAATGAGTTTATACTGCCTTAGTGAAGTGAGGATTGGGGCCGGTCACAAATATTCTAGCAATCCTCCTCCTGAGCAGTTACCCGTGACCTCCTTGAAGTTACCTGTGACCGTGTGACAATTTTTGGTCAATGACATATGAGCAGAAGTGAGATGTGTCCTTTCTATGCTGCACGTGAAGAGCCTGAGAGGGTTAATTTTATGTGTCTATCCGACAGGCCATATTGGTACCATGTTGGTCCCAGTATTTGGTCAAACACTAGTCTAGATGTTTCCGTTAAGGTACTTGAGAGGTGATTAACATTTAAATCAGTTGGCTTTGAAGTAAAACAGCTCACCCTTCCCAATGTGGGCAGGCTTCATTTAACCAGTTGAAGATCTTAAGAGAAAACCACCGGGGTCCCCCTAAGGAAGAATTCTGCCTCCAGACTCCTTAAAATGACTTAAGTTGTAACATCAGTTTTTTGCTGGGTTTCTAGACTGCCAGCATTTCAGACTTGCCATCCCCCAAAACTGTGTGAGCCCATAAAATCTCTGTTTCTGTCTTTCTCTGTATCTCTTTCTCTTTCTGAACATACCTGTGTTTAGAGGTGTGTTTCTAAACACCCACGGTGACCTGGAAGCAAGTCCTGCAGCCTACATTTCTCAGGGACCGTGGCAAACAGAGTCCAGTGACAGGGATCATAAGCAAGTAGTACCCCGCTGTCATGAAACCACAGAGTTTTGGGGACTTTGTTGTTGCACCATAGCCTAGTTTATAGGGGGATAGAAAGACACAAAAGAGAAATTCAGGTGACATAGAAACAAAGAAAGTGCTATGTCTTCCATTCTGGAGTTTTCAGACTGAAATTGGTTCCTGCTACAAGCACTATTTCTTATTTCTGCACCCTAGGATTATCCAAGGGCTTAAAACCCTCCAAAACCAGAAGTGACTCTTCAACTCTGCTCTGCTTAGAATGTTCCTGGAATCAATGTTCTATTCCCATTCTTCCATCTGCTCCAGCTTCTCATTCTAAAATTACCTATTCCTCTCAATTCAATAAAAATGTTTCATTTCCTTCTTAGTGTGAGAGATCACAACTATGTAATAAGAGGTAATAAACAAATTCCCTTCAACCTCCAAACAGATTTTTCCCAAGGGGATTTGCATTTGGAAAGAAAATTGCAAAACAAAACAAAAATCCCAAATGAAGCTCTTCTTGGTAAAGTTCCAGGATGTGCAATTAAGAGAGGAATTTGCCTGTAGTATGGGAGAGATTCTGGGGCAAGGGCAATTCTTCCCAGGTGCTCTGCAAATAGAACCAACATTGCTGGATATCATGCTTCTGGTTTCTAGATGCTTCTTATGGCAGAGAGCAAAGAATCCTCAGTTCCCTTCTAGAGGTCCCATGTGTTCTTCTAGATGACTCCCAGTGATGCCCAGAACCCAGTTCCTGTGGCCTCACAGTCTTTCTGGTCTATTCCCAGGCTGAGATACTGGTCACTTTTGTTTTCTACAGGACAGCTTCCTGGGACATGTAACCTTTGTCTCAGAGCAAGGTCCTTGACACCTCATATAAAAACATGAGCCTTGGGTCTCACACCCCCTCTCCTACCTCACCCCAAGAGACTTACCTCTAATCTTACAGGTAATGTCTTTCCATAAGAAATCAGGAAGGGGACTCATTTAAAATGCAGATAGATCCAGAGGTCTAAATGCTGATGCATTAGGCTGGGTTGCAGTCCAGAAAGCTGTATTTTCACAGGCTCTCCTCCCTGGGGTGGCCTAATGCAGGTGGGAGGCAGACTCCACTTGGAGAAATGGTGCCCCAGGGACATGAGGAGAGTTATTAGCACAGCCCACCCTCTTGGATCTCCAGCTCTTTCCTAGTCAGCTCTGTTATTGATGTAGCTGGGCCATCTGCTCACAACCTTAAAGCAAAACAAACAAAAGAGACAAACAAAAGACTGAATATTGCTTCTAGGGATTTCTGTGCCATTTGTCTCTTTTCTTTCTGTTTATACAGGGATGTGCCTTTTTTGTGCTAGTCTTTGATGACAAAATTGAAGACACATGGTAGTCTACTCTCTCACTCTGCTTTTGCCTATTTGCAGAGGATTGATAACATGGCCTCAACATAAACACAGAAGGAAGCAGCAGCAACCAGCTCAAATCATTCTCAAATGAAATCTAGGATAATCAAGAGCTAAGAGCAATCTGTTAATGCAGCGTCTTTATAAGCCTGGTTTGGAACCAATGGCCACTGGCAGCACCAAAAGTCAAAAACATAATCCAATTGGTCAACTGAAGGGTTAATTCTGATGGCCTCTGGAAAGAGGCGACAGAGGACCCCACCTGAAAGTAATTATCCCTGCTCAGCCCTTGTCCATCTCACGCCGTGTCCTACGCCCCCTGGTGGTTTGGAGGTAAACTACAATTTACCATAAGGGGAGAAGAAAAGCTTGAGTTATCACTCTTCCATTAAACACCCACACAGAGCTTTTTCAAGGACTGATCTGCAGATGCAGAGTCCTCTTCAAGCTGCCTCAGGACAATTTGACAGGTAAGAAGGCTATTTGGTTTGGGTGGCATCCCAGTTGTTCCTTACACCTCAAACATTAATTGGGTACTTTGATCTTCATAAATGCAGACATTTGGTAACTCTCAAAGGTATAATTTTTGAATGATCTAACTCTATAGATAACCCAGGCTAACCCACCAGTGTATGATATCGAAAGCAGTCAGTACAAATAACCAAGAGTTAAGTTTAATTTGTTAGTGTATTGTCTTTACAAACCTTAAGCACTTTAACCCCAAATTCGGCTTAGGCCCTCTGGCTGCACCAGCACCCACACTTCAGTCCCAGTCCTGCCTTCCCAGCTTCTTTCCTCCTTTAGGACTACTTTTCAACCCACTACTTATCTCTCATGACCCTAGGATCTGCACCTTGGGGCAGAGTGTATTTACACTCTGGCAAGACCTTCACCTGTCTAGCACACCCACCTCTTCCTCATCAACTCCCATTAGGGAATATCTCACAATTCCCAACCTGGAAGCAATAGGAAAGGGTCTCCAAACCTTCAAAACAGCCTGGTCCCTAGGCATGAGGCTGGACAAAGGAACTTTGACCTGGCCACCGTAGAAATGAAAACAAGTCAAGCAAGAGAACAGAGAGGCAAAGCTTTCATTAGGGCGTCTCCTAAGAGAAGGGAGACACCTCTCCCACAGGACAGTGTCAGCCTACTCCCCCCCCCCCAACAAAGGGAAAGAGGGGAATAAGGTTTAGGAATGTTAATTGGTCTTAGGTACATTTCAGAGGTATGTTTCCTTTTCCTATGGGGGCACTGTAACTCTAAGGAAGGCAGGGTCACTGGTCACCCTGGAGCCAAGTGTATTAATTCATATCAATACATCATTCTGTATAAACATTCCATCTGTGATAAGGATGAGTGACTGTCGCTGAGAAACACGAGGAGGGAGATGGAAGAGAACAAAAATCACAGCAAGTAACAAGCTAAGGACCCTAGGAATTGGCCATTTTGATGGCTCCTCGACAGTTTTTATCCCTTAAGTTGTTGATCCTCAAGAGCTGTGGCAAGAACATCCTGGTCCTAATGACATACTGGTCCCTTAAGGTGACAAGGTTGTTTAAGAGAGATGGATAAGACATATACCAAGCTTTAATACTTAACAAGATATGAATCAAGGTGGGAGAGCACACGGAAAAAAAATTATATTATCTCTTAATAGTTGTCAGGCCATGAGTTAAGGCCCTGGAGTGCACTTGCCTTTTGTCCTGATGGTGCTGTCTATCTCAGCCAGACACTATGAGGTGCAAGATTTTTAAATTTTCAACTATAAATTACTCAGAAATATTCTATTGTTAAAAAAATTCAAATACCACATACAGAAGCCATTGTTGTTAGTTTGCAGCATGTCTTTCCAGAACTTTCTGTATGTATTCACATGCATAAATGTACAGCTAAAGAATTTTGTGTTTGTGAAGATTTATTTTTTAGTATAAATTGGGTCATGCTGTCAGGTAGGAGTTCAGGGACACCAAGACGATGGAGACAGCGTAAGAAAGAAACTGCTAGAGGACCAGACAAAGAGACAAGTCATGTCCTTGTCTACAATAAATCTCATTACCATGACGACTCCCACTACAGGAGGCTTATCACCATGACAACTCCCACCACAGGTTCAAATTTTAAAATGACCTATGGAGGTAAAGTAGGCAGTATTCTAATTAGATTTTCTGAAGTAACCAAAGGGGGCTGTTATGGTTTGGATGTAAGGTGTCCCCCAAAAGCTCATGTGTGAAATAATGCAAGCAGGTTTAGAGAAGAAATGATTGGGTTGTGAGAGCCTTAACCCAATCAGTGATTTAATCCCCGGATAATAGGGGTTACCTGAGTGGTAATTGAAGACTGGTATAGTGAGGCTGGAGGAGGTGGGACATTGGGGGCATGGCTTTGGGTACATTTTGTATCTGGAGAGTAAAAGATACAAAATCAATCTCTCTCTCTCTCTCTCTCTCTCTCTCCCTCTCTCTCTCTCTCTCTCTCTCTCTGCTTTGTGATCATCATGTGAGCTGTTTCCTTTGGCCACACTCTTCCACCATGATGTCCTGTTTCACCTTGAGCCCCAAGGAATGGAGCCAGCGACTTACGGACTGAGACCTCTGAAACCATGAGCCCCTAAATAAACATTTCCTCCTCTACAGTTGTTCTGGTCTGATCTGTCCATCGCAGCAGTGAAAAAGCTGACTAAAATGGGGAAAATTTGAAAATATTCTCATCAGTTATCATAAGGTAACCAGTAAAAGCAAATGGGGTAAGGTCTTCAATCAGGTCCATATAGGAAAAAGAATGCCCCAAGCTCAGGATATAAGACCCTAATTTCCCTGACATTGAGGCCTTGAGCCTCTCTTTCTCTCTGCTCAGCCTACTCTGCTCTACCTGAGTGCTATCTTCACCTTCAATAAATCTGTACTTTGTTACTTCTGTGTGTCTTGCTCAATTCTTTGTTTGGAACACCAAGGACCAGGACTTCAACTGGACATCCCAATGGTAACAATACAATTCGCCGATTCCTCCTAGAAGAGGAATATCCCCTGTTTTAGTCAGCTTTTTCACTGCTTATGACTAAAGGACCCGGCCAGCACATCTGTAGAGGAGGAAAGTGTTAGGTTGGAAATTTAGGTGACTGTAGGGGGCAGAGCTGAGCAGCTGGAACAAAGACCAGCCCGCCAAAGGTGACCATCAAGTGGGTTAGAAAATTCCACTGACTCTTCACAACCACCTGTCATTCAGCAGGACCCCCTCCCATCGCAGCCTATAAAAACCCTGGGCAGCCAGGGCCACGTGCGATTTTCTCCGGGTCCCTAATTGAGCCCTACCAGGGAGGTCTGGGAATTTCGCCCGAGAGCCAAATTCCAATAAAGCTTGCTTTGGTTGCTTTCTGACCGATTGTATTTGGCTGCTAACGGTGGCCGCTGAGCCCGCCGATCTTACAGAAAGGTTTATTTGAGGGTTCACAGTTTCAGAAGTCTTAGTCCACAGAAGGCCAGCTCCATTCCTGAGGTGAGGCTGAACTCATGGCAGAGTGTGTGGCAGAGGGAACCAGCTCACCTGAGATCAGGAAGCAGAGAGAGACTCCACTCACCAGATACAAATATATACCCAAAGTCACACCCTCATTCCCACCACCCCCAGCACAGCCTACCACTTCTGTTACCACTCAGTTAATCCCTATCGCGGTTAATTCACTGATTGGGTTAAGACTCTTACAACCCAATCATTTCTCCTCCTTCGAACCTTGCATTGTCTCACACAATGCAAGGCGGACACTACATCTAAACCATAACATCCCCAACCTGGATCTTCCATGTGATTTCATGAAGCCAAAAATGGAGACTGAAGGTTGAACACGGACAGCACAAGTTTATTTGATGACCGGAGAATAAAAAAGCAGGAGCCCAACTACCAAGTCAGCTTCTCAAGTCTTTAGGGCTGGGAAAGTCATAAATGTAGATCAAAATAAATGAGGGGAAGAGATAGGCCTAGAAGGTGAGGGATATTCATGTCTTTTCTGGGATGGGCAGAAATTTTCTGGGAATATGGGTGCCACCTTTTTTCACTCCTTTTATGGTTCTTTCCTTTTGTTATCATGGTGATTGTACAGTGTCATTCACGGGGGTGGGGATCATTTAGCATGCAGATGAATTTAAAAATGGAGCTTTGGATCTGTTATAGGTCATTTAAGTGGCCATCTTGGGTTCAGTCACACAGGACTCTTTGGTCATAGACATCCTGTCCTTAAAAATAAACAAAGTTGTCACCAGAGGAGGTCCAAGGAGTTCCTGGAAAGGGGGACCTCAACTCAGGACAAATGAGGTTCTTGAAAACATTACTGAATTGAATTTAAGGATGCATCAGTTAGAGACACAGAGAGATTTATTTATGAAAGCAGAGATACATTCAAGGGAGACTATGGGCTATCTCAAGATGAGAGGCCTTTGGGGACTCTTAAGCTGTTCTTTTAAAGGAAACCTGGTGAGGGATGGGCATGGGAAGATAAATGGGAATGATAACAATCTAGTGATAACAAGATGATTTATGGTGGTATGGAAATTCTCAGGATCCCTTGGTTGATGCCTTCTACATTATCTGATCAATAGATAATGTCAGCAAAGTACCCTGTATTATAAGTTTTACATCTTCCTCTACTCAACTATTCTAAAAATGCATGTGCTAGTGGGCTAATTAACAGTGCATGGACAATTTTCATAAATGGGTGAATTTCCAGTAATTTTAAGATATGAGTTAAGATTTGTAGCTTTCCCAGAAATTCAGGAGTGACAGGCCTGGGAAGGGAACTGACTAGATATAAGGGACTTTAATGTAAGCTTTCCGATTAAAGTTATAGTCACCTTGTTCTTTCTTCTGTATCCTACCTGTCTTTTGTTTCTTTTGTATCCTGCCTCGGAATTAGGGTTTGGCCAAGAGTTTTACCAGGTTGTTTGATTTTTTTATTGTTTGTTCTATTTGGTTATATATGGCAGCAGACTGCATTTTGATTCACTGAACACAAATGGAGCACCACTTTTCATTTCTCTGGTTGTACATGATGTAGAGTCACACCATTTATGTAATCATACATGTACATAGGGTAATGATGTCTGTCTCATTGCACCATCCCCTCCCCTGCCCTCATTTCCCTCTACACAATCCAAAGTTCCTCCATTCTTCACTTACCTCCCTCCCCCTCCCCCTCATTATGTATCTGCCACAACTTATCAGAGAAAACATTTGGCCTTTGTTTTTTGGGGATTGGCTTATCTCACTTAGCATGATATTCTCCAACTCCATCCATTTACCTGCAAATGCCATAATTTTATTCTTCTTTATGACTGAGTAATATTCCATTGTGTATATATACCACAGTTTCTTAATCCATTCATCTATTGAAGGGCATCTAGGTTGTTTCCACAATCTAGCTATTGTGAATTGAGTTGCTACAAACACTGATGTGGCTGCGTCACTATAATATGCTGTATTTCAAGTCTTTTGGGTATAGGCCAAGGAGTGGAATAGCTAGGTCAAATGGTGGTTCCATTCCAAGTTTCTTAAGGAATCTCCACACTGCTTTCCAGAGTGGCTGTACCAATTTGCAATTCCACCAGCAATGAATGATTATACCATTCCCCCTCATCCTTGCCAACACCTATTGTTGCTTGTGTTCTTGATAATACAGGCTGTCTAATTTTTATACTACATAACAATATTGTACCCTATCTTCTCCTTTTTCTTTTGTACCTTGATTTTTTTAAATAATAATAAGACTTGTGTTATCAACAAAACTTTTTTTGTTCAGACATACATATGGAGACACTCCTTTTCAAATTTTTTCTTTTCTTTGCATGGAAGCAGTGCTAGAGATCAATCCAGGGTTTTGCATGTGCTAGACGAGCACTCTACCTCTGAGCTACATCCATGACCCTGCTTAGTTCTTTTTAACTTCCGCATACTATACCACAGTGTTTAGAAAACCAAAATAATATTCTTTCATTCTATTGTGACTCAGAATGATGCATTTTGGGCATGCTGAGCAATTTGATCTAAAGGAAACTAAAAGGTTTTAAAAGCAGGCTTGGAACCAAGGTCCACCTAGATGTGTCTTGCTTCTCCCTCCCCCAAGCCCAGGGAGAAGCATTCCACAAAGTTCCCTATCTGCCAAAATATATACTTGCCAAAGAAGAAGCAATTACCTCTAGTCCCTTCCCTGAGCTTTCATTAACTAATTTCAAATTACAGGAAGAAAAAATTGAAATCTGCCAACACACATGGACAGATTTTTGTCACACACCCTTGTCCTCTATTTTCGCCCTAGAAAATAATTTACGATCTATTCTCTGTTCCTTGGGCAAAACGGATTTGGTTCCAGGCCATGGCACATTCTCCAAGCCCAGTGAGTCCCCCTAAACATCACCTGTGATGCCCCTGACATCCTCCATTCCCCCTCTTTCCTGATATAGTTTCTGAGTCATGTTGGGCTAGTGGATAATCACACTGCTGTGATTTCCCCTAATGCTCTGATTTTCCCCCCTTTTGCATGTCAATAAACTTCCTGTATGCCTTTTCTCCTATTTAATCTGTCTTTTGTCAATTCATTCCAGTGAACTTTCAGAGGGCAAAGGCGAAATTTCCCTTAAATCTTACATTTCCTTCCCTAAGTTTAGAATCCATAAAGAAATAAAACAATGGAGGCAGACAGAGTCAATAGAAAAAAAGGGGAAAAATGGAGGCAGACAGATTAAAAAGGGGAAAAATAACTATGTCTGTGTTGTTAACAAACTAATTAGAAAAAGTGGCCTAATTGTTCATCAAGAAGAAATTGCGAGAGGATCCAGATGGCGGACTAGAGGGTGACTGCAACTCCCGTTGCTCCAGAACTCAGGATTCAAGAAGGGGAGGCATTGAGAGACTCGGACCGACATACAGCCACGTGGTGAGTCTCTCCCACCAGGCAGGCCTGGACAGGGGTAGCTTCTCGGAGCAGGGCAGGGCTGCGAGAGTCTTCCCCAAGCATCCCTGCTCTCTCTGGCAGGAGGCTCAATCTACAGCCAGCTTCTAGGAGCAGGCCCACCCAGTGACAGCTTTTCCGCACAGAGCCAACCCCAAGCCCTGAACCCAGCGGTGGGTCGCAGCCCGCAGGTGGCTTCTGGGACCAAGGCAGGTCAGGAAGAGGCTTTCTAGGAGCAGGACCACCCAGTGAGAGGATTTCCACGCAGAACCAGCCCCAAGCCCTGGACCCAGTAGTGGGCTAGGTGCAGCTTTCTTTCGAAGCACTGCATTATCAAGTTCCTCCAAGACTTCAGGCTACTGAGGGCTGGGAGGTGATATACTGGAAATCTACAGGGACACTATAAGACAATAGAGGAAATCTGCAGTATCTCAAGAGTCCCACTGATATCTGACCAATATGAGAAAACAAGGGAAGAAAATGTCCCAAACAAACCTAGATACTATATCAATAAAACTCAATGACAGCACAGAAGAAGAAATGTCAGAAAGGGAGTTCAGAATGTACATATAAAACAATCAGGGAAGCAAACGAGGAGATGAAAGAGCAAATGCAGGCATTGAAGGAAGAGATGAAAGAGCAAATGCAGGCATTAAATGATCGCACCAATCAACAGTTCAAAGAGCAAATACGGGAAGCAAGAGATCATTTCAATAAAGAGTTAGAGATACTGAAAAAAAAAAACAGAAATCCTTGAAATGAAGGAATCAATAAACCAAGTTAAAAACTCCATAGAAAGCATAACCAATAGGATAGAACACCTGGAAGACAGAAGCCCACACACTGAAGACAAAATATTTAATCTTGAAAACAAAATTGACCAAACAGAGAAGATGGTAAGAGACCATGAACAGAATCTACAAAAATTATGGGATATCATGAAAAGGCCAAATTTAAGAATTATTGGGATTGAGGAAGGCTTAAAGAAACAAACCAAAGGAATGAACAATCTATTCAATGAAATAATATCAGAAAATTTCCCAAATCTGAAGAATGAAATGGAAAACCAGGTACAAGAGGATTATAGGACTCCAAATATACAAAATTACAACAGACCCACACCAAGGCACATTATTATGAAAATACCTAACATACAAAATAAAGACAGAATTTTAAAGGCCACGAAAGAAAAGAATCAAATTACATTCAGGGGGAAACCAATAAGAATATCAGCAGATTTTTCAATCCAGACCCTAAAAGCTAGAAGGGCCTGGAACAACATTTTTCAAGCCCTGAAAGAAAACAGATGCCAACCAAGAATCTTATACCCAGCAAAACTTACTTTCAGATTTGATGACGAAATAAGATCCTTCCATGATAAACAAAAGCTAAAGGAATTTACAAAAAGAAAGCTGGCATTACAGAACATTCTCAGCAAAATATTCCATGAGGAAGAAATGAAAAACAACAATGCAAATCAGCAGCGGGAGGAACTAGCCTAAAGGAATAGCCAAATAAAGGAGAAAACAAATCATGTCAAAAAACAAAAATGAGTCAAATGACTGCGAATACAAATTATATCACAATAATAACCCTGAATGTTAATGGCCTGAACTCATCAATCAAAAGACATAGACTGGCAGATTGGATTAAAAAGAAAAATCCAACAATATGCTGCCTGCAAGAGACTCATCTCATAGAAAGAGATACCCATAAACTAAAGGTGAAAGGATAGGAAAAAACATACCATGCACACGGACACAGCAAAAAAGCTGGAATATCCATCCTCATTTCAGATAATGTGGACTTCAAACCAAAACTAGTCAGAAGGGATAAAGAAGGACATTACATACTGCTTAAGGGAAGCATAAATCAGCAAGACATAACAATCATAACTAGCTATGCCCCGAACATTGGCTCATCCATGTACGTCAAACAAATCCTTCTCAATTCCAGAAATCAAATAGACCACAACAATACTAGGCGATTTTAACACACCTCTCTCACCGCTGGATAGATCGCCCAAACAAAAATTGAATAAAGAAACCATAGATCTCAATAACACAATCAACAATTTAGACCTAACTGACTTATATAGAATATACCATCCAACAAAGAACGAATACACTTTCTTCTCAGCAGCACATGGATCCTTCTCTAAAATAGACCATGTTTTATGCCACAAAGCTACTGTTAGCAAATACAAGAAGATAGAGATACTACCTTGTACTCTATCATATCATAATGGATTGAAATTAGAAATAAATGACAGAATAAAAAACAGAAACTTCTCCAATACCTGGAGATTAAATAATACATTATTATATGATGAATGGATAACAGAAGACATCAGGAGGGAAATAAAAAAATTCTTAGAAGTAAACGAGAACAAAGACACATCATATCAAAATCTCTGGGACACTATGAAAGCAGTACTTAGAGGAAGATTTATTTCATGGAGCGCATTCAACAAAACAAGTAAAAATCAACAAATAAACAACTTAACACTACAGCTCAAAGCCCTAGAAAAAGAAGAGCAGACCAACACCAAAAGTAGTAGAAGATAGGAAATAGTTAAAATCAGAGCCGAAATCAAAGAGATTGAAACAAAAGAAACAATCGAAAAAATTAACAAAATAAAGAATTGGTTCTTTGAAAAAATAAACAAAATTGTTAAACCCTTAGCCACACTAACAAAGAGAAAGAGAGAGAAAACTCAAATTACTAAAATTCAGAATGAACAAGGAAATATCACTACAGACACGAGTGAAATACAAAAAAAATTAGAAGCTATTTTGAAAATCTATACTCCAACAAAACAGAAAACCTGAAAGACATCAACTAGTTTCTAGAGACATATGAATTACCTAAACTGAACCAGTAGGACACACACAACTTAAATAAATCAATTGCAAGCAATGAAGAAGAAGAGGTCATCAAAAGCCTACCAACAAAGAAAAGTCCGGGACCAGATGGGTTCTCAGCCGAGTTCTACAAAACCTTTAAAGAAGAGCTCATTCCAATACTCCGCAAAGTATTCCATGAAATAGAAGAGGAGGGAACCCTCCCAAACTCATTCTATGAAGCCAATATCACACTGATACCTAAACCAAACAGAGACACATCCAGGAAAGAAAATTTCAGACCAATATCCTTAATGAACATCGATGCAAAAATTCTCAACAAAATTTTAGCAAATCACATACAAAAATATATTAAAAAGATAGTGCATCACAATCAAGTGGGTTTTATCCAAGGATGCAAGATTGGTTCAACATCTGGAAATCAATAAATGTCATTCACCATATCAACAGACTTAAAGTTAAGAATCACATGATTATTTCGATAGATGCAGAAAAAGCATTTGATAAAATACAGCATCCCTTTATGCAAAACACTAGAAAAAATAGGGATAGTGGGGACATTTCTTAACATTGTAAAGGCCATCTATGCTAAGCCCATGGCCAATATCATTCTAAATGGTGAAAAACTGAAAGCATTCCCCCTAAAAACTGGAACAAGGCAGGGATGCCCTCTTTCACCACTTCTATTGAACATCGTCCTTGAAACTCTAGCCAGAGCAATTAGACAAACCAAAGAAACTAAAGGGATACGAATTGGAAAAGAAGAACTCAAACTATCCCTGTTCACTGATGACATGATTATATATTTAGAGGAACTCGGAAATTCCACCAGAAAACTTTTAGAACTCATAAGTGAATTCAGTAAAGTAGCAGGTTACAAGATCAATGCTCATAAATCCAATGCATTTTTATACATTAGTGATGAATCTTCAGAAAGAGAAGTTAGGAAAACTACCCCATTCACAATAGCCTCAAAAAAAATAAAATACTTGGGAATCAATCTCACAAAAGAGGTGAAAGACCTCTACAATGAGAACTACAGAACACTAAAGAAAGAAATTAAAGAAAATCTTAGAAGATGGAAAGATCTCCCATGTTTTTGGATAGGCAGAATTGATATTGTCAAAATGGCCATACTACCAAAAGTGCTATACATATTCAATGCAATTCCAATTAAAATCCCAATGACATACTTTACAGAAATAGAACAAGCAATTATGAAATTCATCTGGAAGAATAAGAAACCCAGAATAGCTAAAGCAATCCTTAGCAGAAAAAGCAAAGCACAATACCAGATCTTCAACTCTACTACAAAGCAATAGTAACAAAAATGGCATGGTATTGGTACCAAAATAGACAGGTAGATCAATGGTACAGAATAGAGGACATGGACACAGACCCAAATAAATACAATTTTATCATATTAGACAAAGGGGCCAAAAATATGCAATGGAGAAAAGATAGCCTCTTCAACAAATGGTGCTGGGAAAACTGGAAATCCATATGCAACAGAATGAAATTAAACCCCTATCTCTCATCCTGCACAAAACTCAACTCAAAATGGATCAAGGACCTCGGAATCAGACTAGAGACCCTGCATCTTATAGAAGAAAAAGTAGGTCCAAACCTTCAACATGTCGGCCTACGATCAGACTTCCTCAACAGGACTCACATAGCACAAGAAATAAAAGCAAGAATCAACAACTGGGATAGATTCAAACTAAAAACTTTCTCTCAGCAAAGGAAACTATCAGTAATGTGAAGAGAGAGCCTACAGAGTGGGAGAAAATCATTGCCACACATACTTCAGATAGAGCACTAATTTCCAGAATATATAAAGAACTCAAAAAACTCTACACCAAGAATACAAATAATCCAATAACAAATGGGCTAAGGAAATCAACAGACACTTCACAGAAGATGTACAAGCAATCAACAGATATATGAAAAAATGTTCAACATCTCTAGTAATAAAAGAAATGCAAATCAAAACTACCCTAAGATTCCATCTCACCCCAATTAGAATGGTGATCATCAAGAACACAAGGAACAACATGTGTTGGCGAGGATGTGGGGGAAAAGGTACACTCATACATTGCTGGTGGGGTTGCAAATTAGTGCAGCCACTCTGGAAAGCAGTATGGAGATTCCTGAGAAAGTTTGGAATGGAACCACCATTTGACCCAGCTATCCCACTCCTTGGCCTATACCCAAACGACTTAAAATCAGCATACTACAGAGATACAGCCACATCAATGTTCATAGCTGCTCAATTCACCATAGCCAGATTGTGGAACCAACTTAGATGTCCTTCAATTGATGAGTGGATAAAGAAACTGTGGTATATATATATATATATATATATATATATATATATATATATAATGGAATATTACTCAGCCATAAAGAATGATAAAATTATGGCATTTGCAGGCAAATGGATGAAACTGGAGAATATCATGCTAAGTGAGATAAGCCAATCTCAATAAACCAAAAGATAAGCGGATGATGACACATAATGGGGGTGGGAGGGGTTAGTATTAGGGTTAGGGTTAGGTCTAGGGTTAGGGTTAGGGAGAATGGCAAGAATGGAAGAAGGAAGGACTGTATAGAGGGAAAAGAGGGGTGGGAGGGATGGGGGGAAGGGAAAAAAATAACAATGAATGAAGCAACATTGCCCTATGTAAATTTATGATTACACAAATGGTATGCCTTTATTCCATGTACAAACAGAAAAACATGTATCCCATTTGTTTACAATTAAAAAAAAAAAAGAAGAGGAAGAAGAAAAAGAAGAAATTGCTAGTATTTTGCCCCTGAATGAACACACACTTACCTGTTGGGCCACTGGCACTCCTAGACATCCTCTCCCCAGGAACAGGTTGCTGACAAGCCGGCACAGGCTAAAACACCCGCAAGCGGACACCTTGGAAGGTGGCAGGAAAAGAGTTAAGGCAGTGCGCCCAGTCCCTTGTGCCTCACTCAACCTTCAGGCAGACCTGTCTTCTTTTCACAGAGATCAATGAATGGGTAAGGAGTGAAAAGAGGATAGGAGCGTTCTAGACTCCAACCAAGGCCAGGAAAATGAAGATTCCCTTAAACATTTTCCTAGTCTTTTTTCTTATGGCCCTTTTTTAATATCCCCTCTTCCCATTCGCAAAGAGATCAGGCATTTATCAGAATATTCCTGACTCTGCTGGATGTGGTGGCACATGCCTATAATCACAGTGATTTGAAAGGCTGAGACAGGAAGAATACAAGTTCAATGCCAGCCTGGGCAACTTAGCAAGACCCTGCCTCAAAATTAAAAAAATAAAAAATAATAGGGAGAGGACCAGGGATGTAGCTCCATGGTAGAACACCTCTAGGTTCAATTCCCAGTACCACACACACACACGCCAAAAAATAAATAAATAAAAGTTAAAAAGAATATTCCTGGCTCAGCTGGCTCAGTTCTTCATTAGTCTACTCTTTCAGTACTATCTACTGCTCTTTGGGTTTGTTTGTTAATTTGGGGGGAGTAGTTGGAGATTTATTTATTTTTATGTGGTGCTAAGGATCAAACCCAGTGCCTCACACATGCTAGGCAAGCACTCTATCACCAAGTTAGGGCTCCAGCACCTCTACTGCTGTTTTGTAGATCTGTCTCATGGATTGTTTATATTTTGACCTCAGAATGCTCTAATGTAGGTCATGATGATTCATTAGCTTCTAGACCATGATATCGCTCATTAAGGTTGGGTCTGCAATATCTCCCAAAAGTTC
Organism: Sciurus vulgaris; assembly: GCF_902686455.1. Lineage (NCBI taxonomy): Eukaryota > Metazoa > Chordata > Mammalia > Rodentia > Sciuridae > Sciurus > Sciurus vulgaris. The sequence continues at coordinate 144,335,933 of NC_136466.1, forward strand.
ATGGGTTGAAGCCTTGGTTCCCAAGGCAGCGATGTTTAGAGGTGGGGCTTTGGGAAGTGATTGGGTCATGAGGCTCTGACTTCATCAGTAGATTAATCCATTGATAGGTTCATAATTGAATGGACTTTGGAGGTGGTAAAACTGTAGGAGGTCTAGTTAGAAGAAGTAGGTCACTGGGGGTATTCCCTAGAAGGGTATATCTTGTGCCTTGTCCCTTTCCCCCAACCCTCTACTTCCTGGCCACCATGAGGTAGGAAGCTTTGCTCTGCCACACCCTCCCTCCCATGATGTTCTGCCTTGTTCTACCTCACCACACACCCACAGCAACGGGGCCAAGCAGTTATGGACTGAAACTTCTGAAACTGTGAGCAGAAAAACTTTCCTTCTGTAAGTTGATTTTCTCAGGTATTTTGTCACAGCAACAGAAAGAAGACTAATGCATTGCTTAAGCCAAAAAAGTTCCCCACATTCTGTTTTCCACTGAAAGAATGTTCCATCACATCATTCAATGTAACATGCTAATGGTTATACAGTAAAATAACATGACAACAAAAATATGTATCTTTCAAATTTGTAATAATTAAAGTCTGCATGTGGAAAACCCACAGCTAACATTATACTCAGTGAGAAAAGCTTGAAAGTTTTTCCTCTAAGATCCCCAACAAGACAAAGATGTGAGATGTGTCTTTTTGTCTATTCAACAGTACTAGAAAGCCCTTGGCAGAATATTTAGGCAGGAAAAAAAGTTAATGGCATTCAAACTGGAAAGAACCAAGGTATCTATTCACAGATGACATGATCTTATATGTAGAAAGCTCTAAGAGTCCACCAAAATAACTGTTAGAATCAATGAATTCAAAGATGCAGGCTACAAAATCAACACACAACATCAATTGTATATCTATACATTAACAATAAACAATACAGATGGATCATTTGTGATCCAGGAATCATCTTGGGACTGCAGCGTGGCGGAGCCTATGGAAACTAAAGCCCAGATTTGTGAGGTACTGAAACCTTCAGGGACACTATAAGTCTACAGGGTAGAAACTGTACTGCCTCAGATCTACGTGGCTAGATGGGAAGAAACACAAACAACATGAAGAAAACAAGGGAATAAAGCACTCCAAACAAACCAGGATGTTTCGATTATAGAAGAAATGGCAGAGAAGGAGTTCAGAATTTACCTAGTAAAACTGCTCCATGACTTAAAGGAGAATATAAGGAGTGAAATCAGAGATATGTGTCAGGAGGTGAAGGATCACTTAAATAAGAAGATGAAGATCCTGAAAAGAAATCCTTGAAATGAAGGAATCAATAAACCAAAATAAAAATTCAATGGAAAGTAGCACCAACAAAGGAGACCACTTGGAAGACAGAACCTCAGGCAATGAAGACAAAATATATTAATCTTGAAAATAAAGAAGAAGATGATAAAGTGCGAGAAGTTCCCTCACCCAGACACAATGCCTCACAGCAGCTGCTGAAGCCACTGAGTGGAGCTACTGTGACTTCCTCTAGGCTGATAAGAAAGACTCCCAAGGCAATGGCACCATGGAGGTTTGAACTGCTGCTCCAAAAGCAACTGAAAAGCAAACAAATGCAGAAAGAAATGTGTGAATTCATCCGAGAGAGGATAAAGATTGAAGAAGAATATGCAGAGAACTTGGCTAAGCTCTCTCGGAACTCGGAACTCGTTGGCTGCACAGGAGGAAGGCTCCCTGGGAGAAGCATGGGCTCAGGTGAAGAAGAACCTGGCAGATGAAGCAGAAGTGCATCTCAAGTTCTCCGCCAAGCTTCACACTCAGGCAGAGAAGCCCCTATTGAACTTTCGTGAGAACTTCAAGAAAGACATGAAAAAGCGTGACCACCATATCGCTGACCTCTGCAAGCAACTTGCCAGCTGTATGTATCGGTGGAGAAAGCCCGGAAAGCCCTCATAGAGCGGCAGAGAGACCTGGAGATGAAGACACAGCAGCTGGAGATCAAGCTGAGCAACAAGACAGAGGAGGACATCAAGAAGGCACAGAGGAAGTCCACACAGGCTGGCGATGACCTCATGGACCTCTACAACCAGGCCCAGTCCAAGTGGTTTGAAGAGATGGTGACCACCACTTGGAGATGGAGAGACTGGAAGTGGAGAGGGTGGAGGTAATCCAGCAACATTTGTGCCAGTGCACACAGCTGTGGCACCAGATGGATATGTTCAACCAAAGCACAGTTGAGCCTGTGGACCAACTGCTTCGAAAAGTGGACCCGGCCAAAGACAGAGAGCTGTAGATCAGAGAGCACAAAACAGGCAACATTCACCTTGTGGACATGGAGATCTAGACACGCCTGTGTGGCCCCAGGGGTCCTGCCCAGGAGAAGGTCTGGGTGTCCCCCGGAGAGGAGATGGTGGCTCCCACTGGGTGAAGCTGCCCTCTCATCCACTCTCCTGACCACTGAGGAGAGAGGAGAGAACTAGTAATTCCAGAAGGGTGATCTTGATGGCCCAGCTGGGGATCCCAAACATTCTCAGGCCAAGAAGACAGACCTGCAACCCTGCTTGCCTCTAAGACTGAAGCCCCCTCATCCCTATGCCATGCTTGTTGCTCTGAGAACAAACAGAGGCTGGAACTTTGTGGTCCCTGCTAAGGACCATAGGGGTGGCCATCACACACTTGTGCCCTTGGATGCCCCAAGGCCCATCCTCCAACTGGTCCCTTTATCTCTGGGACTTTGGAAGATCAGGGGAAGGCCGTCTCTGCCTCCAAGCCAATGTCAGGATCAGAATCATGGATAGAAGGCGCCATCAGTTCAGCCTGCATCGAGAATCCCGTACAGCCCTCTATTTTTCTCATTGCATTCTGAGAACCCAAATCTGGGTTTTCTTGGTCATTTTTCATCCCCATGAGTCCAGGGAAGGCCTGTTTTCTGTCTTCCCAGACCAACCCTGCCTAGAGAGGTCAGGATAGAACTACCTCATTCTGTAAATTAGCTCCAGGTCTGAGCATTTAATCATGGTTCCTATCAGACCAGGCATCGTCTCTGAAGTCTCTGAAAATCCCAATCCATCCATTCCTCAGCTGCTTTCTCAAGGCAGTCCCCATTCCTACCTTGCCACCCCTGCCCAGTCTCACTGAAGCCAGAATTGGGGACAGGCAGTTAGTGTAGAAATAGGGGATCAGGTCAAATAGGGGAAATGGAGGACATGAAAGCCATCTGCCTCTGGAAGTTGGAGACTGCCCCTGGGAGAGTGGAATGTCAAGGTCTCCGGAGTCCATTGATTACTAAATTTACCTGTGCTTGTCAGGGACTACAGGCAGGGAGCTGCTACTTAATGCCCCCTGGGACCTTGCCTGGCTGAATCACTTTGGCCCTCCCCCTGACCATTCGCTTCTCACTTTTATGCATCTCACCTGCAAAACCAGGCCTAGTCACATAGGCAGGAAGGAGAGATAAACCGGGAGAGAACTGGAGAACAAAAGAGACCTTAACCTATAAAAAATGTAGGGCGTGCTCACTTCTTGGGATTCTAGAACATCAGCCATGGCCCCCTTCTCCCCCTTGGGAGAAGTCTGTATTATTACTACTTTTAAATAAAACCTGCTTAATATGCTTGCCTTGGTGTGCTTCTCTAGTGTTCAAACTTCAACATTAGAGGGAGCAGAATTCATCACCTGTAAACGGTGGTATCATCACTAGAGGGAGCTTTTCAAAGTTCTCAGCCAACAAGACCTCCTTCAGCTCTGTGCATGTCCAGAGGCTTTGAGGGATGAAGATGAACCAGCTCACCTCAGAAACCAGATAGGGTCTGTCTACCATAGTGTCCTGTCCAACACTGGGCTACCCTGACCAACACTCTCTTGGGCTGCCCACCATAGGCTTAATGGGGCTAGGTCAGTCCCAAATGGGAGACAGGTTAAGGCAGGTCTTTGTCATCCCCCATACTGCTCCATCTGCATGATGGAGTTTGGACTGCTGTCTCTTTTATGGGCATTGCAGACTCTCATGGCCATAGGAGCTCCTTGCTATCCAGGCATGTCCTGCCACCTGGGCCTCCAGCTCCTCTGAACTTTCCAGAGTCCAGTACTAAACCCTCAACTTGGTGCCAGAACCTCCTTTCCCTCTGTCCATCTTCCCTGGAGAAGACTGGGCCAAATGTGACTCAGGAAGCTTTTCAACACTGCCACTGGGTTCAACCTGTCACTTCCTACTATCACTACTACAGCAAACATGATGTCCACCATATTAACCTAGAGAATCAACCTGAGGGGACTGGGAGAAAAAATTGACACAGTGGGCAAGGAACAGATTCTAGTCAGAAACCCATGCTCTGAGAGTCCATCTTTCTTCATCTTTCCCATCAATGGCTTTGGACTTGACCCTTACATATCCCATAGAGGCAAAATTCTACAGGCACAATTCACTGATCTTTCCCTCAGTTTTACGTGCTAATAATGGATGACATTAAGCTTGAATCTTTTGGCATCTCTCCCATTAAATCAGAATTCTTTCTCATAGTTTATATTAGAAAGATGTCCAATATACTAAATAAAGCAAATCAAAAAAACAAATAAATATAAACATGAGATTGATAAAACAATTCATTTCACAATAGCATAAAAAAATAGGAATAAGTTTAATCAATGAGAGCCAAGACTTGTATATTCAAAACTGTATAATATTGCTGAAACATTTAAACACAAAAATAAACAGGAAAAGATTCTGTGTTCATGGATTGGAAGACTTACTATTGTTAAAACATCAGTACTACCCAAAGTAATCTACAGATTCAGTGCAAATCTCTGGCAAAATCTCAATGATGTTTTTACAGAAATAGAAAAACACATTCTAAAATTCCTATCTCAAACCCAAATAGCCAAAACAATCTCTAAGAAGAACAAAGTGGGAGATCTCACATTTCCTGATTTTAACATTTAGTACAGAACTTACAGTAATCAAGAGTGTTCAACTGGCATAAACACAGATATACAGACCAATGGAGTAGAATAGAGAGCCCAGAAATAAACTAAAAATCCTAGGATACCTGATCAAATGTTTTTCCACAAAAGTGCCAAGATCGTTCCAATTGGAAAGGGACAGTCATCTTGTCAAATTTTGCTGGAAAACTGGGCATCCACATACAAAGGAACGAATTTGAACCCTTACCTAACACCTTCTAAAAAAATTAACTCAAAATGGATCAAAGCCCTAAATATAAAAAGTGAAACTATAAAAATCTTAATAGAAAGCATAGGGGGAAAGCTTAATGGCATTGGATTTCTCCAAAATGTCTTGGTTAAGACAACAGAAGCACAGGACAGGCAACAAAAGTAAATATAGACAAATGGGACTATGTCAAAATTTAAAACTTCTGTCCATCAAAGAAATAATCAAGAGTAAAAAGGCAGCCCATGGAATGCAAGAAAATATTTTCCAGTCATATATCTGATTAGGGTATCCATGATATATGAAGAAATCCTACAACTCAACAACAAAAACAAATAACCCGATTAAAAATGAGTAGAGGATTTGAATGGATATTATCCCTAAAGAGATACACAAATATCAATTAATACTTGAAAAGATGATCAATGTCACTAATCCGTAGGGAAATGCAAATCAAAACCACTATAAAATACCATCTCACACCCATTAGGATGACTTTTATTAAAAAAAAAAAAAAAAAGAGAGAGAGAGAGAGAGAAAATAAATTCTGTCAAGGATGTGGGAGAAATTAGAACCCTGTGCATTGATGGTAGGAACTTAAAATGTTACTGCATCTATGGAAAACAGTATGGGGTTCTTCAAAAATATTAAAATTGAACTGTCATATAATGCTGCAATTTCACTTCTGGGTATGTACTCCAAAGAAGTGAAAGCAGGGTCTTGAATAGACTTTTGTACATTCACGTTCATAGCAGCATTGTTCACAGCGGCCAAAATGTAGAAATAAGCCTCATGTTTATCAGCAGATGAATAGACAAAATGAGGTTTATACACACAACAGTCTATTCAGCCCATAAAGGAAGGAAATCGTGACACATTTTACTACATGGATGAGTCTGAAGACATTGTGCCAAGAAGTTAGGCACTAATTGACAAATGCTGCATGTGTCCACTTACATGAGGCCCTTGGAATAGTCCCCATCATAAAGACAAAAGGCAGCATGGTGACTGACAGAGAATAGGAGGAAGAAAAGGGAGATGAGGAGTTACTGCACCAAATTTCATTTTAGAATGATGATTCTACAGACGGATGATAGAACAATATGAATGGACTTAATGTCACCAACCTTTAAGACACTGAAGATGATTATCCATTCATCTATCTCTAAGTAGTAGGAGTGCTTCCACATTTTGACAATTGTAAATAATTTTTAATGATTAAAATAATAAATTTCTATTGTGAGTATTTTGACACAATTTTTTGAAAATCAGGAAAATAACCAGGCATAGTGGCACACATCTGTAACCCCAATAACTCACGAGTCTGAAGCTGGAGGATTGCTAATTCAATGCCAGTCTCAGCAACTTAGCAAGGACCTCAGCAACGCAGTGAGATCCTGTCTCAAAATGAAAAATAGAAAGGGCTGGAGATGTGACTCAGTGGTAAAGTGCCTCTGGGTTCAAGCCCTAGTACCAAAAAAAAAAAAAAAAAAAATTAGTAATCCTTCACGTAACCAAAACATTATTAACTGAATGTCATTTGCTATCCATGTAAATGGGTATTTCCTGACCCTGAAGGAACATGCCTGATATAGGTATAAAATTTGATCCATCTTAGTCTATTTTGTGCTGCTGTAACAGAATGCCACAAACCCGGTAATTTATAATGAACAGAAACTTATTGGCTCATGTTTTTTTAGGCTAGGAAGTTCAAGATTGGGTTGGCATCTAGCAAAGGCCTTCTTGTTCTGTCATTCCATGGCAGAATGCAGAAGGGCTAGAGAGAGCAAGATGTAGGGGAGCCTTATAAAAGTTCCCTTTAATAGGAATTCACTCCCATGATAATCACATTTCTCACACATGAAGGCAGAACCCTGGTGACCTAAAGGTCCCACTGCCCAGCACCTCCATGTAGGGGATCAAGTTTCCAACACATTCAAACTATGGTAGACTCCAAGGAGAGACCTGGGGACAAGGAAAATTAAAGGCAAACCAGATGGAATAATAATAAGCCAAGTCTAGACTTTGTTAATTGTTTTGAATAGAGAATAACTGCTATGGTTTGGATATAGTTCGAGTGTTTTCCCCAAAGCTTCCTATACCAGAGGCCTGGTCTCAGTGTGATGATGTTGAGAGATGGTGGGACTTGTAACAGGTGGGGCCTAATGGGAGGTGATTAGGCCATTGGAGGGATCACTCTCAGAAGAGATTAATGTAGTTCTTATGGGATCCTGGTTGGTTCCCACAAGAGTGAGTTATAATCAGAGTAAGCATGGCACCTGAATCTCTCTCTGGCTTTCCGTTCGATCTCTTCTGCATGTGCTCCCAGAATTGTGATAACATCTATCATAAGGTCCTCACCAGAGTCAAAATAATGCAGTGTCACACTCTTGATTCTCCAGAACTGTGTTGTGCTAAATAAACCTCTTTTCTTTATAAAATATTCAGCCTCTGGTATTTTTGGTATAGTACAAGAAAATGTCCTAACAACTATCCCTAGGATGGAATTATTTGTTGCAGGAAGAGATATTAAAATTTGCTTGTTGCCATTGTTGCTTCTTTGAAAATGCTTTCAGGGAACCCAAAACTCACTGATTTTATGTCTCTGTTTCTGGGATCCCATGAGGGATTATGCAGAGGATTATGGTAGAAAAACACCTGGGCATGAGGGTATACCTCAATGGAAATGTACTCACCTAGCACATGTGAGACACTGTGTTCAATTCCCAGCACAGTGGGAAAAAGAATGTGAGCCAGAAAGCAAAAAGTATGTAGAAGTAAAGGCACCCAGGTGCAGTGAGCCATTAAAGAAGAATGAATCAACGTAAGTAGATGGCTAAACTGCTCAAACCCCTTCTGAAGGAATATGGAAACTACAGGGGATATGGAACACCAGAGGCAGATTCCAATACTGCAGAAAAAGACATAGCAGAAGAAAGTCATGCAAGTCTTGAAATCAAAGACAGGATGTAAAAAATATGAAAAGCTGAAAAAAGCCTAGGATTTGAGGATGAACAGATGGCAGAGAGTACAGCCTTCAAGAGACAATTCAGTTCAGTCTGAGGGAGATTCCAGTTGACACAAATGTGAGACTTGGGGAAAACAGACACATTACCAAGATCCAGGAGCAATTTCCAATGGATACTGGTGGCAAACAATTGGAATGGCTTTCCTGGGGCATCTCTGCTGAATCTCTGCATAGAGCTGAGCCATTCTTTTACAAGAGGCATACAGGACTAAGAATGCCTGTTCAGGAGAGAGTTAGGAAGCTATGTCACTAGACAGAGTTCTGACCTCTAGAGCACAGGGGAAGGTAAAATTAAGAAGCTTGAAACAGTTAGATGTCTAATAAAAGAGCCTCAATTAAACATGATGACCACAGAAGGCAGGAACGTCTACACCGCCAGCCTCCAAAGGAGGGAACGTTTTTCTTCTGCATATATGAAATGTATGGTTCTCTAACTCATCTCTTGGTGAGGTTATGGTCTCCAAAGAGCAGATCTGGAAAGACTGGCTTTCTGGTAGGGTTGGAAACAAAAGGATTTCTCTGCCTGTTCTCCATCTCTCATACCTCATGGTCTTAGTCTTTGGTAATCATAAATGTCTAGAGTAAACTTTGTGTATTTAGAAACATAGGGTTAGGGTTGGATGGATCAGGATTTGGAATTAAATTTAAGTTTCTAAATATGGTAGATATGGGACTGGTGCTGTGACAGTCCTGTGAATCCTATTCACTCTTTGGAGTCTTTAAAAGAGAGGCACATTAGAATCTTACTGTTGAACAAATTCAATGTCTGAAGAGTCCAGTGGACATCAGTGAGAGGGCCTCTTGTTGCAGTAAACTTGACTCTACCAGGCACCAGTCTGAGAGCCCTCAGGAGGAAACTGAATGTAAGAAAAAAGGAAAAATATTGGATTTTATCTAACATCAATGTGAATGTGCTTAATGTCACTGAACTGTATCCTTAAAAAGGCAAATTTCATGTTAAATATAATTGTATCACAATTTTTAAAAATCCTATAACTATAAAATAAAATTTGAGTATCATCTCCATCCTATCTTGACCATCTTAGAGAAAAATTGAAGTCCAAATATTGAACCCCCTTTTTTCTTATAAACCTAAAAGAAATTAACTTTTTTTTTTTTTTTTTTGGTCTTTGGCCTTGGATTGAATTATACAGTCCCATAACCTATCACCTGCAAGCTGGAGAATCAAGAAAGTTGGTGGTATAATTCAATCCAAGGCCAAATGGGAGGAGAGGGGTTGGTCCTGGTGTAAGTTTGGAAGCCCAAATGCCTGAGAAGTATTGCTATCCAAGGGCAGGTGAAGATGAATTCTTAACCCAGATAGAGCCCGTTCACCTTTCTTCCACCTTTTCATTCTCTTCACGTCCTCAAAAGACTGGATGATGCCCAAATTCCCTGGGGAGGACCATCTGCTTTCCTCAATTTCCTAATTCAAATGCTGTTCTTTCCAGAAACATCCTTACAGACATGTCTAGAAACAACATTTTATCAATTATCTGGGATCCTTTATGTGAGTTAAATTCTCACATAAAATTGACCATCACACTATGCAATCATCTCTACCATCTCCAGAACACTTTTCCTCTCCCCAAATGGAAATGTGATAACCATTAAACAATAACTCCATCTCCTCCTTCCCCCAGCCCCTAATGATGACCATACTACTTTCCTCTTAAACTAGAATTTGCCTATTCTAGAAATGTCATCTAAGTGGAATCATACAGTATGTGTCTATTAGGGTTTGACTTTTTTCACCTAGCTTAATTTCTTCAACTATCATAGCACGTGTTGGAATTTTCTTCTTTAAGGCTTAATGAATCTCCATCCTAACCTTCATATGTAATTCCCCAGTTATTTATTATAGATTCTCCATCCAAGGAGCAAAGACCTTTCTCGATAGTTTCCTGAACCTACTTCCTCCCTTGAGTTCCCATAATCTATTGAGATTTTATTTTGCCAAATCTATTAGAGTGTCCTGAATCCCAAATAATCTTCCTGATCTAGTAATAATAAAAAAATCCCTTTTCTAATTTCTTCTTTAAAGATTATTTTTAAAGAAGTGTTAACAAGGAAAACAGATACGTAAGGCAAGAGAAACTGTTGTGCTGCACATTAACAGACATAAATAGTCCTGAAGAAAAGACTGAATTTCTTTAGGACCCTGTGATTTGTAAAACTGGTAGTAAGTTGTATATTTTAGAATAATTTTGTTTTATAAAATATGATTTAGGGCTGGGGAGATAACTCAGCTGGTAGAGTGCTTGCCTTGCAAGCACAAGGCCCTGAGTTCGATCCCCAGTACCGAAAAAAAAAAAGATTTAAATAAACACTTTCGCACTTGAGGGGACAAGTTTCCATTACATAGAAACAGTGCTGGCGATATAGCACATCACGTAGGGTGCCTGACTTGCATGCTGGAGGCCCAGGTTCGAGTCCCCAGCATTGTGGGATTGTGGAAAGAACAAACGAACAAAACCATTACATAGAAACATCAGTTGTGTTGAAAGCTCACTCCCCCACAATGCTGGATAAACTAAACATTGTTAAAATTCTTAAGACATGAAAAGTAGTCACCACAGAATCAAGCACATAAATGAAGAGCAAGGAAAAGTATATCCACCTGTTTTCTGTTACTGTAAGAAAAACACCTGAAGCTGAGTGTTTTATATATATATATATATATATATATATATATATATATATATATATATATGAAGAAAAGAAATTTACTTAGATCATAAGTGTGGAGGTCAAAAGTCCAAACGGCATGGCTCTGGCTCTGGCAAAGCCCTCCTGGCTGCATCACATCATGGTGATGGCTTTATGATGGGAGTATATGTGACAGGGATAGATCCCCTGGAGAAATAGGAAGCCGGAGAAATGGGGAAGAGCCAAATTTTCTCTTTTATAATAAACTTCTCTTGAGAACTAACCAGGATCCCACAAAACTACATCAATTCCTTCTGAGGACAATGACCCCAATGACCCATCACTAGGCCTTACCTCATAAAGATCCCACTACCTTTTTTCCCCCCTACTACCTTTTAACATTTCTACACTGGAACCAAGTGTCCAACACATGGACCCAGGTGGACACAAACTATAGTCAAATCATAGGAAAGAACTATCTATAATTTTACACAAAATCAAAATAGAAAAGTACCTTTTTTTTTTTCTAATGGAAGTCCTGGTTGCTGCATTTCACTGCACCAGTGTATAGTCCTCTGGTTGAAGTTTTAAGTTACAAGTTCAGTGTGCTCATGTTCTTGGCCTTGCTGCTTCCTGCCAGTGACAGATGTTCATGGTCCTGTAATTTGAGTTTCCCTAGACTCAAATTTAGCCTGGAGGTAAAAATCACGGAGGTTCAAATTTTAGCCTGGAGGATGAAAATCAAGAAATACACATCAAAGTGACAGTAACAAAGGAACAATCTTCCAGCTTCAAGGCCAAACTGTTCAGTTTCTTTCTTCTCATTGAAGATGTCTCCATGGTAACTCACTTGTACCTCCAAACAGCCATCATAGGCCCTGTGGGAGATTGGATGTCTGCTCTCAATTCTGCACTCCCTTCCTGAAACAGAATTAAATATCCACAGCCTTTGCCATATGACTTTTTCAGGCTCTCTTGCTGGAGTAGGCAGAGTACATTTTCATGACCCACTGATATTGGGCTTGACTGTGTGATGTGTTTGTCAATGGAATATTAATGGATGTCATCTGAACAGAGGTTTTGAATGTGCTTGCATGGTTTGGCTTGCCTTCTTGAACCTCTGTCATCTGCATAGAAAAGTTATTGGTTCTTACGTGAGAAACTTGTGGGAGAGATTTGAACCAAACTCCCAGCCCGAAGCAGAACCACCACTGCTAATCTGAACATGTAGAGGTAAGTTACATAAGTGCGGTGTTTATGGTGTTGTAAGCCACCGAATTTTGGTGGTGTTTGTTGTGTTTTATTTTTGGTTTTATTATTATATAGACTTATTGAAGCAAAACTGATTGCAGCCGTTCTCTGACTCATTCCCAGAACTTATTATGTCATTCCAGGAGTCACTCCTCACCAAGCATGTACTATGACCCTTGCTGCACAGGGATCCACCCTGCTTATTGTGAATGATGCCTCCTTCTGTTATCTCTGTAAGATCTCCCATATCGCTGGAATCAGAGGAATGGTACAGTTCCTCTCCATAACTGCCAACCTGGGTTAAATTCTGTGAGGTTATAAAAGGAAGCCATTCTGCTATTATTGATAGTTCTTAAGCAGTATAGGACCCTCCTCCCAGGAAACTGATACAACTGGGTCTACAGATCATTTGAGACACTCCATAGGGGTGCACTCCAACCCTATCTCCTCACCAATCCAAACAATGCCTATGGGTTTGGCATGAATACCCTTGTCAGGATGAGTTGCTTTCCTTCTACAATACCACTGGGAAGACTATGGTAAAGTCGTTGTCTTTTAATTGAATGTGGTTTATATCCCAGGAGGCCAGCTGACGATCTGTGCAGCAGTGTGTTAGTCATATTTTTGTCACTATGACCAAAATATCTGACATAAACCACTTGGAGGAGGAAAGATATATATTTGGCTCACAATTTCAGAGGTTTCAGTCCATGAGTGGTTAGTTCTGTTGCTCTGGGTCTGAGGTGAGGCAGACCACCATGGCAGAAGGGTGTGGTAGAGGAAAGCTTCCCAGCTAATGGCAGTCAGGAAGCAGAGAGTTGTTGGTGGGAGGGACCAGTGGGGATAAGACATAGTCCCCAAGGGTACACAACCAGTGACCTACTTCCTCCATCCATGCCCCGCCTTCCTACAATTTCTACCTCCTCCCAGTAGTTCAAATTATTAATCCGCCAGATTAATTGACCCACTGATGAAGTTAGAGCCCCTATGAGCCAATCATTTCCTAAAGCCTTACATCTGGATATTGCTGCACTGGGTACCCAGCCTTTAACACATGATACCCTGTTTACAGTGAGAATCAAGAGTGAAAAACAGAGTCGAAAGACTTGAAAAGCTTTCCGTTTGACTTGAAAAATAATTCACTAAGTGCTGAGGCCAAGAACGTTCTGGTTGCTGAAAGATTAACACTATTAAAGAGAAACCAAGTACTTTGCACAGAGACAATAGTAAAGGTACCTTGAGGGTACCTCAGGAAAAGTAAGACACCACCATCAAAGACTCAAGAGTGCAAAAGTGAAAACTCTCTTTAAAAATTTTGCCTAGAAAAGAGAGCATCAGGGGCACCCTGCTCTCACAAGGCCACCTAAGAAGATTTTTCCCCAGGACTTAGGTCACCCAGGAATTCAGAGGCCTCTACAACCATGGTCCAAGGGAACCAGACTACTCTTTGAGTTGGCAGCAGATCTTGGCCTCATCCACATGGTACTGGTTTTGTAGGTTTGAAGAATTCAAGAGTTATGGGATTGTGGAGGCTTCCACCAAGATTTCAAAGGAAGGCCTGTGAGGCCAGGCAATGTGCCCCAGGGTCAGAACTCCTGTGAGCATTCTCTGAGGGGTGATGCATGAAGTTTAAGAATGAATCCCAAACTTCAATGGAAATCCCAAGAAGTTAAAGATGCCAGGAATGTGAACCATCCACCAAGAAAAGCTTCAGGCAATGAGCAGAGCCAGCTCAAGAGACAGGACATGTGATCTGCAACCCGCAAGGGTGTTGGAACAGGGCTTCCTAAGCTTTTGGGGCCCAAATCCCCACCACCATGTGTCACAGATGCTGGATGTAGAGCTCCAGGACCAATGTTTACTTTGCTGGGCTTTTGTCTTGCTGAAGCCCCATCACTCCTTTCTATGTCCCCATTCCTGTCTTTTGGAATGGGAATGTTTATTCTGTGCCATTGTATACTGGAAACATGTAACTTGCTTTTTTGATTTTTATAGGGGCTCACAGCTAAGTTTGCCTTGAATCTCACTCAGAGAAGACTTTGGACTTGAACTTTTTAGCAATGCTGGAACTGTTAAGGTTGTGGGAACTCTTAGAAAGGACAGAATTTTCATTGTGTGATGGGCATGAGCTTTTAGAGTTCAGGGGTACAATGTTCTTCTTTGGATCTAGAATGTCTCCCAAGCTGTGGTGTTGAAGATTTGGTCCCCATTGCAACAATATCCAGAGGTGGGGCTTTGGGGATGGGATTGGCTATTACCTCATCAGTGAATAATTAATTTAATTGATTAATAATTTGAATGGACTGCTGGTAGATAGACACTAAAGGCAGGTGGGGTCAAACTGGAAGAAGTAGGTCACTGATTGTGTGTCTTTGAGGACTATGTCTTGTCTCCAGTCCCTCTCTTCTTTCTTCTCTATTCCTCTTTCTCTCTTTTTCCTGGCTGCCATGTGCTGAGCATCTTTCTTCTGCCATGATTTTCTCCATCCTCTCAGGCTCAGAGCAATGGAGCTGACTGACCATGTATTAAAACCTCTGAAACCACAAGTCAAAATAAATCTTTCCTCCTCTGAGACATTTATGTCAGATATTTTGGTCACAGCACCAAAAAACTAACACAATACTTCCTTCCTTTTAAAAAAATTGTAATCAAAACATAAAATTGCACATATTTAAGGGACAGTGTAATGATTTGATACCTGTATATGATTGCAATGATCAAATCATGGTAATTAAGATTCACCTCTCCTTAAATTGTGTGTGTGTGTGTGTGTGTGTGTGTGTGTGTGTGTGTGTGTTAGAAAGCTTTGAACTCCTCTCTTCTAGTTATTTATAAAATATATAATAAATTATTGATCCAAGTTCATGAAGGCAGAGGCCTCCAGTATCTTAGCAACCCCTCTAGATTTTGCATAGGCTCTGGTGCCTAGCCCGTGTCTCTATAGCAGGGAAAGTCTCAACTGAACCAGAAGGCACCAGCCAAATCATGGCTCAGTTGCAGCCAGAGACCCAAAGTGAGCTGACAATTAACTTTGTGTTATGCATGATTTCACACAAGTTCTGCAGCCAGGATGTCAATTATGTTGTGTGGTAGGAGGAAAATAGGGATGACTATCTCTTAGCATTTGAAACTATCTTCTGTGTGAAATTTTAAGTTTTTAAAATAAGTCTTCCACAGTTGTTAGGGTAAAAATGATCACCTGAAATCAAATTGTATTAAATATATCATAATTTTTAGACCTTTTATTTTTGGAGAATTTCTATCTGACACAAAATAGACCAAATAGTACACTAAGGTCCCTGATCTATACATAACCTAACCCCCCAAAACCACCAATCCATGAGCCATCCATACCCTCATCTATTTACTCTTCTTCAAAACTATTTTGAAGCAAATCTTAGATATGACATCACTTCACCCATAAATATTTGAGCATGCTTCTCTAAAAGATAAGGGTTTGTTTTGCTTTGTTTTTTGGTACTGGGAATTGAACACAGGGGTGCTTTTTTTAAATTTTGAGACAAGTCCTTGCCAAGTTGCCCAGGACCTTGCTAAGTTTCTGAGGCTGGGTTCAAATTTGCCATCCTCCTACTTCAGTCTCCTGAGTCACTGGGATTCAGACATGTGCCAACACATCCAGCCCTTAAAAATAGGTTTTTAAAACATAGCCATTGTGTTAGTCATTTTTTTGTTGCTGTGACCAAAATACTTGATAAGAACAATTGAGAAGAGGAAAAGTTTATTTGGGTTCATTTTTTCAAAGATTTAGTCTACAACTGGCCAAATCCATTGCTCTGGGCCCAAGGTAAGACAGAACATCATGGTGGAGGAAAGATGCTTACCTCATGGTAGCCAGGAAGCAGAGCAGGGAGGGCCACAGGGAAGATAAACCCTTCCAGGGCATGCCCCCAGTAACCCACCTCCTCCAGTCACACCGCACCTGCCTATAGGTACCACCCAATTGGTACATTCAAACTAGGATGAACTAATTAGGTTACAGCTCTCACAACCCTGCATTAACACAGATACTCACATCCAAACTATAACAGTGCCTCATAATTTGATTAGGATACCACTCTCATAATCTCACCATTTCCTCTCTGAATGTTTCTGCTAACACAGATGATTTGGGGGAATACTTCATATCCAAACCATGACAGCCATACACAATTATTCCATCTTGAAAAAATCTCTTAATTGTGTCAATTCTTCTGTTAGTGTTCAAATTTCAAAATGTCTCATAAATGTTACAAATTTTTCTGATTTTTCTTTGTAGAGATTTTTTTGTGGGGGGGACCAGGGAGGATATGGGATCCAAATAATGTCCACAAATTGCAAATGGTTACTATGTCACTTAAATCTCTTTTAATCATTGATTCTCCTTCCATTTCTTTTTATAACACTTGCAGTTTATCTGTTGAAGAGACCAGATTATTTATCATGCATAGTTTTCTCTCCTTTGGAAACAAAAAAAAAAAAAAACAAAACAGTGTCCATTTTCCCTCTGCTCTCACACCACAACAATCAGAAGAGAAGATTTTTGTGACCTCGAAAGGTGTGGGGAGTTCTCCCACCAGCAAGCAAGCAGTGCTTCAGCAGAAGACACTGGCTAGGGGTCCTCTACTTCAACTCAGTTCTGACACTATCTACCTGCAGATAGCATCAGATTCCACAGGTTGGAGGTTCAGTGCCAAGACTGTCCCCCACCCCACTTCAGATGCCAGTCATGAGCCAAGTTGTTTTTACCTGTGCTTCTGACCAACCAAATATATACCAGGTTCCCACACCCCCCCCTTAATTAATTTGCTTGAGCAGCTCACAGAACTCAGGTAAACACTTCCATTTACAGGTTTATTATAAAGGATATTACAAAGGGCACAGATTAAGAGGAATCTCCAGGTGTTCATTTATTCAGAAGCTCTCTGACCCCTGTCTTTCAGATTTTTATGGAGTTGTGGAGACTTCATTGCATAGGTAATGTTAACAGATTGGGTGGGAAAACCCAGTGAAACCCATCCGCTTTAGTATTCTTGTTGACCTTTCTGTCAAGAACCCTTCTGGTATGAGGAGGGTTTTATGACCTACTGCTGGAAAAGTCAGAGAACTTCTTTATGGCCAACTCCAAGATGGAATAGGGAATGATTAGAATTTCTATGATGCCCCTTGGATAAAAGAAATAGTAGTTTCCATAGCCTGCCTTGGGGAAGGAGTCATAAACCAGGAACAGGGATGAAATCCAAATATTCCTTTTACAATATCACAGATTCTAACAGTCATGGTTTTGCTTAGTGCATCAGTTGATGCTCCTCTGTCATCTTCATTTTCTATAAACTAGTAGTTGGAATTAGATCAGTATTTTTCAGTATACAAATTTGGAAAATTGAAAAACACACAGAATAAGAAAGCACAATTTATTCAAAGTTCCAGCCCTTTAAGCCTCTTTTTGAACAGTAAACAGTAAAACAGGAAACACTACATTCCCCTCCAAAATCCTGCCCTTCAAGAATAACCACAACTGCCTGTCATGGTGCCAGGCAACTATATGCTACCTTTAATCCCAGCAACTTGAGAGGCTGAGATAGGAGGATTGCATGTTCAAGGACAGTTTGGGCAATTTAGTGAGACCCAGTCTCAAAATAAAAAATAAAAAAGATCTGAAGATAAAGTTCAGTGGTAGTGCACCCCTGGGTTTAATCCCCAATATAGAAAGAAGAAGGAGGAGGAAGAAGAGGAGGAGGAGGAGGAGAAGGAGGAAGAAGAGGAGGGGAGAAAATAGTTCCAGTTCTTTAAACTGAAGGATGTTATGATGGTTAATTTGTATGATCAATTTGACTTGGCCATGGAAAACCCAAATATTTGGTCAAACATTATTCTGAGCATATCAATAATAGTGGTTTTGGGAGCTGAAGAAATAATAGTGGTTTTGGATGAGATTCACATCTAATTGGCATACTTAGTAAAGCCGATTGCCCTCCCTAGTGTGGGTAAGCTTCATTCAATAGGTTGAAGAATTGAATAAAGCAAAGAGGCTGACCTTCCTACTGGAAAGAAGATACCCCTCCCACCAGACAGCTTGAGCTGGGACATTTGTCATTTTTCCAGTCTTTGGACTCAAACAAAAACATTGTCTCTTCTTAAGTCTCAACACTGCCAGCTTTCAGAATGGGACTTACACCATAAGCTCTTCAGGTTCTCAGGCCTTCAGACTTGGATTGAACTACGTATCTTTCCTAAGTCTCCAACTTGGACTGTAGATCTTGGGACTCCTCAGCATCCACATCCACGAGTCAATTTCTCTCTCTCTCTCTCCCTCTGTGTGTGTGTGTGTGTGTGTGAGAGAGAGAGAGAGAGAGAGAGAGAAGAGAGAGAGATTTTCAGAATTATTCCTCAGTACCTATGCAGAACTGCTTCCGGGACTTCCCTGGATACCAAATTCGTGGATGCTCAAGTCCCCTTTATAAAACGAGTAGTATTTGCATATAAACTATGCACATCCTTCTGTATACTTATAAATTATCTCTAGATTGCCCGTAATACCTAATACAATGTAAATGCTATGTAAATTGTTGTTTTACTGAATTGTTTAGGGAATAATGAAATTACGAGGAAAAAGTCTGTATATGTTCATTATGGACACAATTTTGGCAGAGGATATAATATTTTTAATCTGCAGTTGATTGAATCCATTTCTGGATTCAATTCAATTCCTCAGATATGAGGGCTGATACATCCTCTCTCTCTCTCTCTCTCTCTCTCTATATATATATATATATATATATATACACACACATACATACATATATAATATATATACGAGATAGATATATACATATATATATGCACATATATATATAGTTGGACAATTCTCTGGAAACCCCTGACTAATATAGAAGGCTAAGTGGAGGGGATAGGATTTGAACTACACCTTGAAGGATAGGTAACATTGGTAGAGACAAGGGGAAAGGGTGTACCAGGAAAGCAAAGTGGAAGAACCTGGAGTGAATCTACTATGTGGGACTCAAAGGGGAGGTTGGGAAGACTACAGCTAAAACTTGGGGGTTTTTAGTTATGCAAGTTTTTGGAGGCCATGGTAAGAAATATGTGCATATTTCTACAGGCAAAAGAATCATTGACCAATTTTAGCAAGGCCAAAATCATTGGTGTTGAAGAAGTTAGGTGTGCATGCAAAATAGTTCAAAGCAGCAGGATTTGTCATTTCGTCACTATTCACAATAGCTAAGATGTGAAAATAACCTAAATGTCCATCAACAGATGAAGGGATAAGCAAAATGTGGCACATACACAGTGGACTATTATTCAACTTTAAAGAAGGAAGGAAATCCTGCAATAACATGAAGGAAACTTGAGGACATTATGCCAAGTAAAATAAGCCAGTCACAGAAATAAAAATACTTTATGCTGCCACTGATTTGAGGTACCTTAAAATATCCAAAAATGTAGAATCAAAAAAGGGAATGGTGGTTTTCAAGACTTGGGGAAAGGGCAAAATGAAGAGTTACTAATCAATAGGCATCACGTTTCAGTTAAGCAAGATTAATAACTTTTAGAGAGTGGCTAGACATTATCTTTATAGTTAAATGCATTATAAACTTAATTTGTTAAGCTGGGCATGTGGCCTGAACCTGTAGTTCCAGCTACCTGAGGGCTGATACATTCTCTCTCTCTCTCTCTCTCTCTCTATATATATATATATATATATATGTATATATGTATATATGTGTGTATATATATATACATACATATATAATATATATACGAGATAGATATATACATATATATATGCACATATATATATAGTTGGACAGATCGCTTGAGCACAGGGGTTCAAGGATAACCAGGGCAACACAGAAATACCCTGTCTCCAAAATAATATAATAATAATAATAATAATAAAAGTTAACAGAGTATATTGCCCATTAATAGTTCTTTTTTTTTCCACTGGATGAAGGACAATTTATTATTTTTATGTACAGAAACCCAACAGTGTACTTTCATCCCAGTTTTGTGGCAAGTTCTTTAGCCTTTGCCTTTTCCAGCTTGGTGGATTCGAGACGCAGATTTTGGACCCAGGACATTGCCTCCCCAGTGGCGACGGATCTCATCATATCAGTCATTGCAGTGGTTCTGATAGCTTCCACCGGCTTAGCCAGAGCTCCTTTATCTTCTGAGTTAACCTGTGTGAAGGCAACTGTGGTGCACGCCTTCCTGTGAACCAGACACCCCAACCTGGCCTTCCCCTTGATGATACAGTAAGGGACTCCCATCTTGCGACACAGGGCAGGCAGGAAGACAACCAGCTCAATGGGATCCACATCCTGTGCAATCACCACCAGCTGAGCTTTCTTGTTCTCTACCAAGGTGGTAACAGTATTGACCCCTGCTCGAAGGACTGGTGGTCTCTTTGTGGGGACATCCCCCTTGCCAGCAGCCTTCTTCTCAGCCCGGACCAACAGCCTCTGCTTCTTCTCCTGCTTCATCTCTGGCCTGTACTTGTGGGCCAGCTTGAGCAGCTGGGTGGCTATTTGGCGGTCCAAGGCCTGGGTGAACTGGTTAATCATAGGAGGCACTCTCAGCCGCTTATAGAGAATAGCCCTTTGCCGCTGTAGCCGGATGTAGCGGGGCCACTTTACGAAGCAAGTAAGGTCCCTTTTGAGATGGATGTCCTGTCCAGTGCCAAAGTTCTTCAGCCTCTTCTCGAACAGCGGTTTCACTACCTTCTTGGCTTCCTGCTTCTTGACCACGACGGGGGCTGGAGCCACCTTCTTCCCCTTGGCCTTCTTTCCTTTTGGCATCTTGGGCTGCTGGAGGAGAAAGAAAGCCATTAATTGTTCTTAACACAATAAAATAAAAATAAATAAAATTTCTTTTAAAAAGTAGCAAGTTTTCAAGGCAAGTGCCATTGTGGAACTCTAAAGGAGCCCATGAGTCTCATTATCAATCTGGTGATAGAAGTCCCACATGACACCTATAACCAGGTTCAGGTGTCCTCTCAAAGTAAAATTCAAGGTAAATGAAGGTTGTACAAACTATGCCTCCATATAATCACATGCTCATACCTGACTGCTTGACATGCCCTCCTACTCTTTGCCCCTTTGGCTCCCTGTTTCTCATACTGCAGTGCCCCGGGATGTGTCTGCTTGACTTTGGATGCATCTCTGGTTGCCAGTCCTTGCTCAGAGTCAGTTTTGGAGTCTGGGAGAGACTTACACACATTTTTAAGTGTTTCTGGAGTCATATTGCCAATGCTTAAAAAGAAGTTCTGCCTCTTTAAATAGTTGTGTAACTTGAGGCAAGTGCCTTGAACCTTCTAAGTCTCAGTTTCCTCATCTCTTAAATGGGGAAAGTCATAATGATTCAAATAATAGAGTTATTTGGAGGATTAAATAACATGGCACATGTAACCACCTGGCATAATAGTGGGATTTGTTTGTTTGTTTGTTTTGCTAAAACATATGCAAAGCAAGAGATCTCTTCTTCCACTGCTCTATACTTTACAGAGCTGTTGAAGTCACTAGTGGTCCTGAATTTTGGCTTCAGTATTTCATAGCTGTGTGTTACAGTTTCAAATAGCTTCTCTGGGAATACTGGATTTTCAACACTGCTAAGCCACCAGGCTTTTCCCTAATCCATTGTACCCAGTGAGTTGACTGTCTCCATTAGGAGTAATGATGATCTCTTGCCTATGCCCTGCCCCACTATGGGTCCTGAGGTCCTTTCCTGGCAGGCTGAGCTGACTTTGATCAAGAAGGAAGTGTATCATAGAAATCTAAGCCACCATGGAAGGGATCTAGAATCAGTCATGCTGGGATGGGCCTAGAGTCTGCTATGCTTGAACTTCTCATGCCACCAAGCCACAGGTATGTGCCAGCTTCTGAGTCTCTTTGCCCTACCCTGTTTCTTTTCCTGGTGTGAATGAGGAATCTTCCCTTCCACAAGCCTGCCTTTGTTTGAGGGGAGGCTTGCCTGGCCTGCCTTGCCATCTCTGGCCCAAAAGTGCTCTCCTGGTTTTTCTCTAAAGGCTTCATTGATTTTCCTTTCACATTTAAATCTGCAATCCATCTGCAATTGATTCTGTGTCTGGTTCCAGGGTTCTGCAGAGAAATGAAATGAAAATGGTTGGTGCCCATTCATTGGACAGTGATATCTGTCCAGGCTGTCCTGCAGCTCCTGCCTCCCTACCCTCCAGAGCTGACTTTATTCCTGACCAATTCTAAGTCTGAATCTCATACTTCCTGCTGAGTCTGGGTTCTCAATGGCCTCCTCTAAAGTCCTCTTTTCATCACACTAGTCAGAGGTGGTTTCTATTCCTTACACTCAGAGATCCCTTATTTTTACACTCCCGGAATAGTGGATGGCTCAGGTCTAGCTGTCTGGGGCAAAGATTATAAAAGGGAAGACCCAGTGGAATATAAAGGAAGAAGTACAGAGATTACCATTAGTGGAATTTAATCTTTCATATTCACTTCTCTTGTGTAGGAGGCTAGATATACCTAATCCCAGGTATTGTTCAGAAATTGGGCAACATAAATAGGACACGTTTTGTGGACAAAACTGAGTGTAATGTCATTGATAACAGGTGACCACAGGACTTCTCTCCAGGCAGGCTGAGTGAAAAAAAAAAAAAAAAAAAAGGATATTTAGCCAATGGAAGATCATACCATTTCTCTATGCCCAAGGTACAACTTCTTCGCAAAAGGGTGATCTCCCACATTTGATGCAAAATGCCATAATGGATAAGCTCTATCTTTGCAGTAAGGACCTTGGGTTCAAATCCTGGCTCTTAGCTTATTAATTATGTGACCCTGGAAATGTTACTTAACTTCTCTGTGCTTCAGTTTCCTCATCAAAACCTAGAAATAAGGTCCTTATCCTCTCTGAGAGGACCTACTCTCTCCCTTGAGTGTCCTCTTTCCCTCTTCTTATCTTTCAATAAACTCATGCCTGTAATTCTGAGCCAAAAGATAGTGAAATGTCTTAAGTCGTCCTGGCATGATTGTAAGACTCAGGGTTTGAAGAGGGGGCCTCGGGCTGCCTCAGCTGTGTGGCAGGCCCTTTGTCCTATAACACGTTTGCCACCATGTTGTCAAGGGTTACCCCAATTCTATTCTGGTTACTTTTTCTGTTTAGCCTCTTCTGAACCTCTATTCTTCACCTAAGATTCTTGAGGACTAGAAGAAAAATCTTGAGATAATAAATGTTTCTTTGGCTAGAGCTCACTCTAGTAAGGACCAAAAGATCTCTTGATTGGAACTCTAATGTCATAGCCCTCGGGGGCCTCAGAATTGAGGCTTTCACCCACTGTCCTTTTGGGAGACAAACTTGCCCACTGGCAATTGAATTTTTGACAAGGGTAAACCCTTTTAGAATCTGAAGGCCAGTGATCAGGAGACTCAGAATCCCAATTCCCATTAGGGTAAAGAGACCTCTTTCTCTATTACTCTTTATCTGTATCTCCAGACCAACAAAACATTGTAGGGCCTCCCTCAAGACTCATTTCTGTGGGAATTCTAATTCATGTCTAAGCACAGTTCCCTGCCCTATGTATGCCTCATCCCATCACCTGCCAACTGCCACCATGGACTTTTGAATTGCCCTGACACTACATACCCTTAACTGACCATGCCCCACCTAACAGAGAACAAGGGTACTTCCCCCTAACTTTACCCTCTCTCACCAGGAAGCAGCCAGATAAATCAACACCCAAATGCCCTAAAGTAATTTGGGGACCCAAGTCCTTAGTTGGGTGAGCATGGAAAAGACAATGAAGGGTGATTGAAAACCACAGGGAGCCCCCCTCATAATCACATCCCCTGAAGAAAAATTATTGTTTCAAGATCATGTCACACACAGGTGGCCTAGAGCCTTCTTTATCACAGAAACTGTCAAAACCCTCAATCATCCTGGAAATCAAAACATCAAGACCCTCATAAAAAAAAAGCTTGCTAAACTATTCAAAGGGTAATAAGTCAACGAATGGGGCAGGAAATTGAGGAACTCCCAAAATCTCCAACTCTGTGAGCACTACACTGTCTTTTGTAAGTGGTCTATGGGGTTCCTGTGCTGTCAATCAAGTCAAAGGTGGACCTGGGCAGGATTCTCTAAACTTCCCTGGGAGCCCCAATTAAGTTGGAAGGTGGGAGGGGCCTGCCATCCTTGTCCTTTCTGAGAAGACTCACTCTCTCCCTTAAGAATGTTTGTTTTCCCTTTTCCTATTCCTTCAATAAACTCATGCCTCTTACTTGGGGGGAGGAGAAGGGTACCCTAGTGATAATAATAGTGCCTTGCAAGAGGTTCTGGGTTCAATCTTATAAATAATAATAATACCACCTACCTTGTAAGGTTGTCAGAATTAAATGAATTTAGAATCTAGTTCAACTTTCACATAGAAACACAAAGTATTTTTGCACAGTTTTAACATGCTCTGAACTTCAAGGAAATGTCATCATTGCGTATGTGAAATGATGGTTGCACCATCATTTTCATCATGTTCAGCACCTTGGCAGATTGTTTAACCATTTCAGAGAATTGCATCACTGGTGCCTCCTTAATTAACTAGTGTATCACCTGATTCAGTCTCTTCTTGCTACGGTAGTAGCCATGGAGATTCTTACGCAGGTGCGAGCACCTGATATACTCAGTATCTTCCAGAAAAGTTACCACCAAATCTTAATATACAGAAAGACATATAATATTATTAAAAAGTTTTCCTTCTCATTTTTCTTTGTTCTTCAACTAAAGCACTATGATTTTTAACTAAAAAAATTAAATTTTTACTTTAAAATGAAAAAAAGTTGTTATACATATAATATGTATAACTTTCATTTCAGAAAAGAACAGACAATATTAAAAAATGTTTGTTGTAAAAGAGGACATTTGGGTTTGATAAACTTGAGAACCATAACTTTATAGGGATTTTTTTTTTTTTTAAAGTAAAGCTTATGCTGAAGTAAACATACATGCAGTGTTGTGTCCAGATCACGAATCCCCAAAGACCACCAGGGAGCCATCTCCGATGCAAAAGCAAAAGGGTCTTTATTGCAAGCTCGAGCTCGGACTCACAGCGTTCACTGACTCAGCAGGTACTGGCTGAGAGTCCCGACTCTCGATTCAGTGGGATTTTTATGAGCTCCACAGAAGAGCGGGAAATTTGAACAAAGCAAAGTACACAGTCGGCTGATATTTCAACATGTGAGGTTTGGCATGTTTCCATTGGCTTAGGGTACCCAGGTCTTAACATATTGACATATATGGTTTAGCATGTTAGGCATTGGCTTGTTAGCTCCCGATTGGTTGTTTACCAAAGGCCAGTCCTAATCTAGTAGCCTTCCTGGAATCAGCTATCTAGGCCTGAAATCTTTCATGCCCTAAATGCAGCCTGTCATGGCCGCGGTTTAGCTCCCTTTTCATTTCCCCCTTTCTCTTGTACCTAGGAGAGCCAATCATGGATCCTGGGTTGAAAGTTCAGTTTCTGTCTCCTGTATTGGCCCATATTGAGTTCTAAGCACCATAAGTTGAATTGTATTTAAGCGGTCCTTCATGAAGTTGACCAATCTATTAAGGATACAGGGACCAAAGGTAAGCAACATTAGTAAAATAATCAAAGGGCCCAGAAGCGTTGAAACTAGGGTAGTTAGCCAAGGAGATGAGTTAAACTATGACTCAAACCATCCCTCTCGCTGTTCCCTCTCTCGTTTTCTGCGAGCTTGGAGTAGGATTAGGAGAAAAATCATTGACCTCCTGCTCGTTGCAACTTTAGTTTGAGAGGGTTGTCCTTGTGGCAGATTACTTTCCATGTTGACAGGAAGTCGTCCTTGGCAGTGAATGGGTCTGCTGGTCTCAGGTGTGTATAATGGACCCAGGTGGCGATCCCGTCTACCTTGAGGGCAGTTGGTGTGGTTAAGATGGTTACGAACGGTCCCTTCCAGCGAGATTCGAGAGTCCCCTGCCGGTGGCGCCGTACATAGACCCAGTCGCCTGGTTGATAGCGGTGGGGTTCAGGTGGGGGCCCCGTCTCATATAAGGCCCTCAACTTTGGCCAAACTTCTTGGTGGGCCTGCTGGAGACCACGGAGGGAAGACAAAAGTTCATGATCATTAATTTCAGTTATTAATTCTGCCTGGAGTAGTGGTACAATGGGAGGGGGTATTCCAAACATGATTTCAAAGGAGGTCAGGCCCAACTTATAAGGGGAGTTACGGACCCTATAAAGGGCATAAGGAAGGAGAGCCACCCAGTCCCCGCCAGTCTCCATGGTCAATTTAGTTAGGGTCTCTTTTAGAGTTCTATTCATTCTCTCTACCTGTCCTGAACTCTGGGGTCTGTATGCACAATGTAATTTCCAATTAGCCCCAATAACTGATGCTAAACCCTGTATTACCTTGGATACAAAGGCAGGCCCATTGTCAGATCCAATCATAGTGGGAAAGCCATACCTTGGCATAATCTCCTCCAACAGTTTTTTTGCCACTATCTGAGCTGTTTCGTGCTTGGTAGGGATCCTGAAAAGGTATCTATAAAAACTAATAGGTACTTATACCCATAGCGGCCCGGCTTTACCTCAGTAAAGTCTACCTCCCAGTACGCTCCTGGTTTGCTCCCTCGTAATCGGGATCCTGGGTTTGCAGAGTCTTGGTCGCATTTGTCAGTTGACAGGCCTTACAGTCCGCCACGATGTTCTCAATTTTGGCATTGGCATCCTTGATTCGGATCTTTGCATGCCTAATCAGGTCTTGCATTTTTCTGGTGCCCATGTGTGTGGTCCAATGCATCCTGGCTAAAACTTTGTTCCCCCTGTCCTCAGGGAGGATTACGCTGCTGTCCGCGGCCTTCCACCACCCGTCTATGCATTGAGTAGTGGGCTGCGGTCTGATCCACTCTAAGTCCTCCTTGGTATATCAGGGAGTTTTTGGTAGGCTGGCTGGCCCAGGATCCACCAGGGCAACACTGAGGGCTTGACTTGTTGGTAGAGCCACCTGCCTAGCCATCCGGTCTGCCAGATTATTGCCCCTGGCTACCGGGGTGGTGTCTCTTTGGTGACCAGGGCAGTGTACTATGGCCAGCTTTTTAGGCAGCCATAGGGCAGCCAGTAGAGCAAGGATTTCTTTTTTGTTTTTAATTGCTTTTCCTTCAGCTGTTAGTAGTCCTCTCTCTTTGTATATGGCCCCGTGGACATGTGCCGTAGCAAACGCATAGCGGCTATCTGTGTAGACTGTTAACTTTCACCCTTTTGCCATAGTCAGGGCTTTAGTCAAGGCGATTAGTTCAGCGCACTGGGCGGAAGTCCCTGCTGGCAAGGGCTCAGCCCAAATTACCTCTGTCTCGGACACCACTGCTGCCCCCGCATACCTCTGTCCGTTCTGTACGAAGCTACTCCCATCGGTGTACCAGATGTCCTCAGCGTCTGCCAGTGGCTGGTCCTTCAAGTCCACGCGAGACCCGTGGACTTGAGCCAAGATCTCCATGCAATCATGAAAGGGGGTGTTGAGGTCAGGGTCTGGCAGCAGGGTAGCGGGGTTCAGTGCCGAGGGTATCTGGAACTTAATCCTAGAGGGGTTCAACAATAAGCTCTGATAATGAGTCAGGCGGGCGTTGCTGATCCACCGATCAGGCGGCTGTCTGAGCACCCCATCCATGGCATGGGGGGGTGGTCACAGAAAGTTCCTGCCCCATCGATAATTTATTGGCATCTTTGACTATCTGTGCAGTGGCCGCTATCATGCGTAGGCAAGGTGGCTAACCGGCCACCACGGGATCTAGTTTCTTTGATAGATACGCCACTGGTCTTCACCAAGGCCCCAAGTATTGGGTCAAAACTCCTTTAGCTATTCCTTTCCGCTCATCCACATACAAGTGGAAGAGTTTGGTCACATCTGGGAGCCCAAGGGCTGGAGCCAAAAGGAGGGCAGCCTTAATTTTTGTGAAGGCAGCCTCCATCTTTTCTGACCAAGAGAGATCCTGATTTCTAGTGGCCTCATAGAGGGGTTTGGCTAGCTCCGCAAACCCGGGGATCCACGGCCTACAGAACCCAGCAGACCCCAGGAATTCATGAACCTGTCGGACAGTTTGTGGTCTGGGGATCTTGAGAACTGTCTCCTTTCTGGCGTTTGTCAGCCATCTCTGACCATCCCTTAACATATAGCCTAAGTAACTCACCTCCTGTCTACAGATTTGCGCCTTTTTAGCTGATGCTAGGTAACCAAGACTCCCCAACGTCTAGAGTAGATCTTGGGTGCCCTGCATGCAAGTCTCGCAGTCCTCTGCAGCTCTGAGGAGGTCATCCACGTACTGCAGAAGAGTGATCTGAGGGTGGTTGGTGTGGAACTCACCAAGATCCTCATGGAGTGCCTCGTCAAAGATGGTGGGAAAGTTTTTGAAGCTTTGTGCAGTCAGGTCCAGGTCAATTGTCCACTGATTCCCTTGTCAGGGTCACTCCATTCAAAGGCAAAGATGTCTTGGCTTTTGGGAGCCAATGGTAGGCTGAAAAAGGCATCTTTAAGATCTAGCACTGTATACCATTGTTGGTTAGAAGGGAGGGAGCTGAGGAGGGTGTACATGTTGGGGACCGTCGGGTCCATTACTCTCTTGTTAACTTCCCTCAGGTCCTGTACTGGTCTGTAATCATTTGAATGGGGCTTGCGGACGGGCAACAGGGGGGTGTTCCAGGATGACTGACATGGTCTCAGGATTCCCACCTCCAGTAGGCGCCTGATGTGAGGTATGATTCCCAGTTTGGCTTCCCTTGTCATTGGATATTGGTGGACTCGGGCAGGTTCAGCTCCTGGTTTCAATTCAATATAGAGGGGTGGGTGATGATCTGCCAGACCTGTTCCTCCCATTTCTGCCCAAGCTTGAGGAATGGCTCTGAGCCAATAGTCCATGTTATCACTGGTTGGCTTGGGGACCTGATGCAACCGGTACTCATCCTCTAAACTAATCATAAGCACCCGAATGGGTTGTCCAGATGAATCTAAGACTGATGTTCCCTCAGGCCCAAAACTTGGTGAGCAGGTCTCGCCCCAGGAGTGGGTATGGGCATTCTGGGATCACCATGAATGAGTGGGATACCCGGCCCACGCCTAAGTCCACTGTTCTTCGGGTAGTTCATGAGTATTTGTTCATCCCAGTGGCCCCTTGTACCCAAGAAGTCCTGGTGGACAATTTGCCTTGAGGTTGTAATAATACTGAGTTTTGGGCCCCTGTGTCCACCAGGAAGTTGATGGGGGTCCCCTCCACTTTAAGGGTTACCCTGGGTTCGGGGAGGGGAACCGAACCCTGTCCCCCCTAGTCGCTGATGTCCCCAGATTCGGTCACCAGCACCTTGCATCTACCTTCAAGATCTTGGGTTTTTCTCCCTGCCTTACTGGGACATTCCCATGCCCAATGTCCTATCTTCTTGCAGTAGGCACATTGGTCTTTCTGCACTCTAGGCCCGAATCAGTCCTTGTCTTGCCCAGCTGCTAACTACCTTAGTTGTTTCCTCTTTTCTCCGGGAGATTCTGCAGTAGCCACAAGTAAGATTTTAGCCATGTTGCCGGCCTGCCTGGCGTTTTCAGTTGCCCTAACTTTTCTTTCTTCCGCTATCATCCGAGTCTGTCTTTCCTCCGGTGTTTCCCGGTTATTGTAAACCCTCTCTGCCACCAGCATCAAGTCCTGTATACTCCTTTCTCCTAGCCTGTCAATCTTCTGCAGTTTCCTTTTGATATCTGGGGCTGCCTGGTTAATGAATGCCATGATCACCGCAGCCCTCGTTTCAGGGGCTTCTGGGTTCATAGGAGTGTATTGCCTACAAGCCTCCATAAGTCTTTCTAAAAAGGTGGCTGGACTCTCTTCTCTACCTTGCTGCACATCACCTACCTTGGCCAAATTGGTGGGCTTTCGTGAAGCCTCCTTGAGACCCGCCATTAGAGTCTGAAGGTAGACCCGGAGCCTCTCCTTACCTCCGGTTGTATTGAAGTCCCAGGCGGACGAGACAGAGGAGAAACAGCATTGATGGTGTCTAGGTTGGTGGTCGGTTGCCCATTGTCTCCTGGAACCAATTTTCGGGCTTCCGTCTAGACGCTCCCTTTCCTCTGTTGTGAAAAGGACCTGGAGGAGTTGCTGACAGTCGTCCCAGATCGGCTGATGGGTGAACAAGACGGTATCTAAAAGACTAATTAAATCTTTAGGATTGTCAGAAAATCGGGCATTTTGGGACCTCCAATTATAGAGATCACTGGTGGCAAAGGGCCAATAATGGTACTGCTGGTTTCCCTCCTCATCAGGGGGCCCCATGGCCCTGAGAGGAAGGACCATTGAATCTGCTGGTCCTTGAGCAGCAGGGGAGCCTGCCTGGTGGCTCCTTGCTTGGGTACCAGCTGCTGGTCCTGCGACCTGTTGGGTGGCCGCAGCTGCGCCAGCCAAGTGGGGCTGGTTTTCAGGGGGTGCTGGAACCCTAAGTTGATATGGGGGAGGAAAGATGACTTCTTCCTCCGTGCCTCCCTGAAAAATAGAACACAAAGAATGCACGGGAGCAGACGGTTTAGGTTTGGGGCCATCTTCCTCCGCAGATTGTGTCTTTAGTGCCAGAATCTTTCCTGCTGGAATAAATGGTTTTAACCAGGGAGGGGGATTTTCGACAAGATTCTCCCAGACCAAAATGTAGGGGATTTGTTCTGGGGTGCCCTTTGGGTCCTCTGAGAAAGACCCTTGCTTTTACACTTCTGATCTTCCAAACATCAAAGGTTCCCTCAGGCGGCCAACCTACTCCAAAAGTGGGCCATTCGGATCTGCAAAGAATCCTTCGTTGTCCTTTCTTTATGTCCACACTGAGGTTATGAGCGCGAGTGCGCGCATCCTTAAAATGATCAGTCACCAGAGTCAAGGGAGTCGTCTGAGTTTGTCCCATGTCATCAGTCAAAAAATAGTCACAAACAAAAGACTTAAGAAAACAAACAGACAAAAGAAGAACAGAAAAATGCCAGAGGTTGACCTAAAACGGAACCAAAAGTAAACCCACGGCCTCACGCAGTAACACGGGAGCGACCCACAACCGGTTTCAAATCCTACAGGAACTTGACCAATTTCAAGTTCTTCAAGGTGACTTACATTCCCTTCAGGGGGCCTGGAACGTCTTCCAAGACCCTCCGTTGGCGACCCTCCAGCGCGTCCACCTAGGTCCTCTGCCAACTCTAATACAAAAGGCCTCTACAGGAACCTGACCAGTTTCAAGTTCTTCAGGGAAAAAGGCGCCACACACACAAAGACACAGACACACTTACCAGCTGGTGATCGACCCTCCGGTTCGGGAGTCCCGGGGGTCTTGGGGGGTCCCGGACGAGCCCCCAACTGTTGTGCCCAGATCGGGAATCCCCAAAGACCACCAGGGAGCCGTCTCCGATGCAAAAGCAAAAGGGTCTTTATTGCAAGCTCGAGCTCAGACTCACAGGTTCACTGACGCAGCAGGTACTGGCTGAGAGTCCCGACTCTCGATTCAGTGGGATTTTTATGAGCTCCACAGTAGAGCGGGAAATTTGAACAAAGCAAAGTACACAGTCGGCTGATATTTCAACATGTGAGGTTTGGCATGTTTCCATTGGCTTAGGGTACCCAGGTCTTAACATATTGACATATATGGTTTAGAATGCTAGGCAATGGCTGGTTAGCTCCCGATTGGTTGTTTGCCAAAGGCCAGTCCTAATCTAGTAGCCTTCCTGGAATCAGCTATCTAGGCCTGAAATCTTTCATGCCCTAAATGCAGCCTGTCATGGTCGCGGTTTAGCTCCCTTTTCAGCAGAAAAATACACAAATCATGAATGAATTATTTTTTATAAATTTCCCATTTACAAATTGAATTTTTATAAATTACCCAACCATTCTGATGGACTGTAATACTATAGGACCCCTCTTAGTCATTCATACCAACTATCCCGACTTGTAACAATAGAGATTAATTTTGCCCATCTGTCAAATTTCATGTAAATGATAGTATATGATCTGTACTTACTTATGTTTGTTTTTTTCCTGCTGAATATTATATTTGCAAAAATCATCTCTGTAGCAGTAGTTCATTCATACTTGTTGCTGATAATATTCTATCGTATGAATAGAATATAAATTATTTATTCATTTCACTATCAGTGAACACTTGGGTAGTGTCTGATTTGAAACTGATTTGAATAGTTGCTTCTATGAATATTCTTGTACATATTCTTTAGTAAACATGAACACACATCTCAGGTACGCCTGGGAGTAAAGTGTTTATAAGTATGCATCACTGAATTTGAATGAATAGATTCTGCCAAATAATTTTCCGAAGTGGTCGAAACAATGGCACTTGTACCAGTTACAACAGTTCCACTTATTCCACACTCTCTTAGACATTTAAATATTTTCATCTAACCCCATGTCAGATAATCTTCACTGTGTGGCTTTGAGATTTCACTGCATTTAACTAGAATGGTGGGTGTGTGGTCACCCCAGGACAGAGTTCCAAGTCCATGTCCCCTCTGAATGTATACAGGGTTGGGCACTGGTTAGGACATTGTTGGCATGTCCTATGAGAAAGGCTTTGACTGAGTCTTAGCCAGGCCCAGCAGTCAGCTCTGGGGCTCCCACTCTGTTTCATGGAAAGGATGACTCACCCCACACTCCTCCATGCAGAAAGAAAGGGTCGTTCAAGTGCTCCAGCCTAATCAGTGCTACTGGAGTGAAGTGGGGCTTGTTATACCCAGGTGGAGGAGTCTGGAGTAGGCAGAAGAAAGGACACAAGGGGACACACAATTTCTATCTGACAGTTAGAAAGCATAGTCAAGGTAGGTGGAAGTGGGGGAAGCCAGGGTACAAATGAGTGTATTTCCAAGAAACATGCAAATTAGCTGTATCAGAAGTGGGTTGTAAATTGAAAAATTAATTAATTGTATGGAGAAAACTTTTGTTTTTCTTAGACATCAGCTCTTTCTATGTTGCCTAAACTGGTCTTGAACTTGTGGGTTCAAGCTATCTCCAGCCTCAGTCTCCCAAGTAGCCAGGGCTACAGGTATGCAACACCATGACTGGTGATAAGGGAATTTTTTTTATGACCATCACCAAAGAGCAAATAATGGAAAAAATAAAGGCTCCTTTGCCTCTTGAATTCCAGTTCTCCAGCTTCCTTCCCCAGAGAAAGGCATGGTCTTTCTGGAAGCAGTCTGTTAATTCAAGCACACACAGGTATCTTTAATAAATTATTCAACCTCTTTGGGTGTCTTCATCTGTTTTGTGCTGCTATGACAGAATGCCAAAGCCTGGATAATTTACAAAGGACAGAAATTTATCGACTCACAGTTCTGGAGGCTGGGAAGCCCAAGATCAAGATGCTGGCATCAGGTGAGGACTTCCTGCTGTGTCGTCATATGGTAGAAGGTGAAGGGCAAAGAGAAACTCACACAGCAGAAGAGGAGAAGAAAAGATTACACTTCTGTAGGCCATTTTTACAGTGGCTGTGTTAGTCAGCTTTCCATTGCAAAATGCCTGAGATAATCAATATAAAAAAGAAAAGGTTTATTTTGACTCATGGTTTCAAGCTTTTAGTTTATGATCCATCGATTGACCTCATTGTTTTGGGCCTGTGGCAAGGCAGTACATCATGGAAGGAGTTTGTGACAGAGGAAGCTGCTTACCTCATGACAGGCAGCAAGCAAAAAAGGAGGAAGGGAACTGTGTCCCACAATCCTCTTTAAGGGCAGGCCCACAATGATCCAAAACATCCCACTAATTCCCACCTCTTAAACTTTCCACTACCGCCAATAATACCAAGCTGAGAATCCCAAGCCTTTCACAAGTGGACCTTTGGGGAACATTTTCAATTCAAATGATAGCTGTGGCTTTAATCAGTTCACAACCTAAACAATTCTCAATGGGCCTCACTGTTGCCTTGGGGATCAATTTTCCAACACATGCATTTTAGAGGGGGCAAAAACTTTTAAACCATAGCACTGGGCTTCAGAATCCTTATCATTAAAATGATGAGACTTGAGCACAAAATTTTTACAGGCTTACTTGCTTATAAGAATCTCTTGGAGGAACTTGTTCAACATATGGTTCCCAGACCCCAAGGCCTTAGAAATCTGATTTAGTGAGACTACAATAACATCTTGTATTACTGGAAGAATTCCTAGGTGATTTTTACATCAGACTGCTGGGGAAACATGGAAGTGAGTGTCTCCAACGTTTAAAAGTTTTCAAATATCTAGGATATCCTGTCCTTTAAAGAGATAAAGGAATTTCTAAGTAATGAAGAAGAAAAGTGCTTGCATGGAAGCACAAAAAACATCATCTGGACCCTTTGTCAGTAACATCAGTGAATGGTGGTCACTCTCCCTGATTTTGTTGCTTCTCCATGAGTGGAAACCTGTAATGGTAATTGACTTTGGCCTGATAACGTGGACTCAGAAGGGAGAAGCGTCTTTTCTGGGTGATTCAGCAAAGGGCAGAGAGCCTATCTCAGTAGCAAGAGAAATATATGATACTTCTGTAGAAATCAGGAGGTATCCAGAGTTGGTCAGCACAAGGCAGAAAAAGCATTCAGTAGCCAAATAGCATGAGTAGGCTTTAACCAAAATTGCAGCTTCAATAAATAACACAATCAGGTAAAGTTCTAGAAGACAAGACTAGAGACACAGACCCTCTAAAAGGATTTCCTAATAGCTGAAGGCTCTCACAAGTAAGGCAAACAAAATGCATTATTTTTCTATACTTATTAGTACTTCTGCAGGGCCCTGCCCAATGTGTGTGTGTATGTGTCTGCAATGCAATGACTTATGTCTGTGAGCTAATTTCACAGTTACTGAAAGATGCTTGCATTTTTACTTGGTAGTGTTGAGGGAGGGAAAATAGCTTCTATTTTCCTAGTATTCCTGACATAAAGGGAAATAAAGGTATTTAATGTAAGTGGATTTTGCTAAGTTGGGGGCTTATTATAATTCATGCTAATCATCAATAATAAATATATGGACAAAATGAAACTAGCTTTGGACTGAAATTCTGGGTACGTGTCTAGATGGGCACTGCCACTAAGGAACTGTATGATCTTGAGCAAGTCAAACCTAGACCTGCTTACTCTGAATATAATGGAGGGTGGATTAGGTGGTACCTGATCTCACTGATCCTAAGGTAACTTTTTCATGGTTTGATATTTCTGAACTTGGGAGGCATCTTATATTCAATGATGTATTACAATTATTATTAGCAGAGTTTTCTTATTGGCTGCTTTTAGATTCTATAGCATATTAGATTGAACACCCTACCTAGCTACATAATAATGCCTGGCATTTATCCATTAATGTAATACTCTGAACTCTCTAATTATATTTTAAGTATTCATTTGTTCCTAGAAGACCCCGGCTTGGTGGTTTTCAACTCTAGCTTCCCAGAAAAGAGGTCATCTGAGCTGCCTTTTAAAGAGGTGTCATTTACCTGGTGGGCAGAAAGAGGGAAGGTAACAGGCAAAGGGGGAAAATACACAGGAAGGTAGAGATATAGAATAACGAGACATTAACAAAATGTCAAGTATTTTGTAGAGTTGAAGGGCAGAGTGCACCCCAATAAGCAACTGCTGAGGCTGAACAAAGGCACAGGAACAACATTGCCAAGAATGTTGAGTTCCATCCTAAAAAACTTAGATTTCAACCTCAGGGGTTGGGTGATGAGAGTTTGTAACAAAGGGGTGATTTCCTGGGTTTACATTTGAAGTTCAGGAAAATCACTCTGGTTTAAGAGGAGTGTGGTTTAATAGGGGAAGGGAAAGAAGATGAATTAAGAGGTTGTTAACATATTCATATGAGAAATGATGAGGGCTTGAATTGACAATCTGGTGTGGGAATGCAGAGGAAAGATGAAGTTGAAAGATATTAACAGAATGTTGACCAAAGAGATGCAGGATTTAAGGGAAAGGGAGAGATAAGATAATTCCCAGGTTTCTTGACTAGCTATCTAAAGAAATGTCAGCCCTTCTAGGCAAATGCAGTGGTGCAGATCTGTAACTCCAGCTACTAGGTAGACTGAGGCAGGAGGATTGCAAATTCAAGGTCAGCCTGGGTAACTTAGCAAGACTGTCTAAAAGGAGGGGAAGTGTCTGGGAAACTAGCTCACGGGGAGAGCACCTGCATAGTATGTGAAAACCCCTGGGTTCAACCCCAAGTACCTTAAAAAAATAGAACCATAACTAAAGCTGGAGGAGTAGAGGAGGAGTAAGTTTGGAAGGCAAGATGAGTATTTTGCTCATGTTGATTTTGAGGTGCCTTAGAGAAATAGTCAAATGAAAAAGCTCATAAAATAAGTGAAAAATAGACTAAGGTCACATACAAGTTTGATTTTATATATCTTTGTTAGGAACTTTCATTTATTTGCTCTTTCCTCCAAACCCACTCTTCCCCATTTGCTACTCTGCTCTATATTCAGAGAGGCTGAGTTGTCTGGATTACACAAGTTTTTGGTTAAGGCTGGCCAATTTGGAACCCTGGCAGATCAGGGAAAAGAAGAGTGAGCTCAGGGTATTGATTCTCCCACGGCTTCCTCCCTTCCAGATGAACAGCTCTCTTTGTGGCCTTCTCCATATAGCTCTCTCTCTGGGTTCCAGGACCTATTCCTTTCCTAGACCTTTTAGGCTAAATAACACAAGTTGAATGTACTGTTTTCTTCTAAGGTTCTGATTAGTACCATATAGCATACCAAGTATGATCTGGAATATTGGAAACAAAAATGGAAAAATGGAATTAGGTTGCTCATGTATTTGAGGAGCATGTGGAACTTTACCTTGCCCAGGGGAACAGGGACATGAATAGCACCTGGCATGTGATGGCATCATAATTTCTCATAAGACAACTGCTAAGTGCTGTGAGGTGAGAGAAGGGGCAGGGCAAGTCATTGGGAAATCAGGTGAGTCTTCAACTAAGAAAGGATGTCGTTATTCAGAAATTCTCAATGGCAGTTTTGACTGAGTTCCTCATCTCCTATGAGGCCATAGGGGGGAAAATGGCTGAAGACCAAGCCCAGGGCCTAATGGGAAGGGCTGCAGAGTTTCAACCCTATTAAGGACTGACTGTTGATAAGTGTTTAACTAAAGTTAGGTCAAAGGTGGGGAAAGGAAACTTAGTCATGAGATTAAGATGGGGACCTTTGGGGAGGTATAGTTAGAGCTAAGAACGCTAAACTGCAAACCCCCAATACTTCCCTGGGCAGCAGTCTGAAGAAGCCACCCTCTCCTGAATAAAAGTTTTTGAGTGTGGCATCTGGGGCAGCTGCCTCATGAGCTAAGGTTTCTTTGGAGGACCCTCACTGGTTGAAGCACAGTGCCTGGGAACATCTTTGGACTTTTGAGGCAACATGGATGACATTTGGGCATGCTGCTCTAACATATTTACTGGGAAACCCATAAGGCTACTAGTTTTGAGTATGAATCAGATTAAGAAAAAGCTCTTAAGCATGTCCAAGATGTTATTCCAGCAACTCTCCCACTGGACCAGATGACTCAAGGATACAGGAGTTCTGGAAATTTCAGCACATAGATGTTATGAACTTCCTCTGGCAAGCCTCAACAGGAAAATTGAGGGCAAAACCCCTAAGGTCTTAAAATTAGATTGTGTATGCCCACAGCTCTTCTACTTGAGAAGCAGTTCCTGGGAGGCTTCTAGTATGAGAAGCCTAAGTATGAGAGCCTGTATTATTCCATTGTTAATTACTATAACAAAATGCCTGAGGCAGGCTAACTTTATAAAGAAAAAAGGTTTATTTAGCTCACAGATCTGGAGATTCAAAAGGAAGGACCTCATAACAGAGCTGTGGGAGTACGTGTGGGAGGAAGAGATCATATCTCAAAACCAGAAGCCAAAAAGCAATTCAGGGGTCAGTCTTTCTCTTACAACAGCTTGCTTTCTTGAAAGTTCAGGGGTCCCATGAAAGCTACCTTAAAATCCTTCAAGAGCAGCTCCTCCAATGACTTAAAGACCTCCTACTGGGTCCCACCTCTTAAAAGGCTCCACCTCCCAACATCGCCATATTGGGAGCCAAGCGTACAACACATGAACCATTAGAAGACATACTTAAACCATATCCATACTGTATTATCTAATACACCAAACCACAAAATTAAATACACACAACAGCATTTCAAAATAGAAGTGATATATATTACATATATATGTATATATATTGATATTACACATATATTATATATAAATATATATTATTATATCTATATATAACATATATGTTATATTACATCAATATATAGCATATACTATATATAAATAAATAATCAGGGTATTATTGATACCCTGAAGTCACCAGTAAAGCCT
Source organism: Sciurus vulgaris (assembly GCF_902686455.1). NCBI lineage: Eukaryota > Metazoa > Chordata > Mammalia > Rodentia > Sciuridae > Sciurus > Sciurus vulgaris. Next base: position 144,374,345 of record NC_136466.1, read on the forward strand.
TAAAGCAGATGGCCCAGAATACCATGGTTCGAGTCACCTTGCCCTCTCTTCTTTTAGCTGTCCCTGTAGCCTCATGGGGAGATCCCTATGATCAGAAAGAGGAAATCAAGAATTAAAGGCCTGGATCCTTGTTCTAACTTCATGGTATGCAGGTATGAGTTGAAATGGAAGAATTGCTACCCTGCTGCCCCACTTAGGAAAATCTAGTGTTAAAGGGTAGGTTTCAGGGAGAACACCTTATTGTCTACTTCATGTGTAAATAAAGACAAACTGAGTATGGATCTACACTTATAAATGGGCACTGGCTGATCAGGAACTGGAAAAGAACTAAAAAACTGTAAAAGAATGTCTGGAGGAAAGGAATATGAATAGGTCATCTAGAAAAGTCACAGAATGTGAAGACACTCATGTCTTGTGTATCATTTTGCACGACAAAAGGAACTTCTGCAGATGTGATTAACTTAAGGATTTTAAGACAAGGAGAATATCCTAGATTATGAAGGTGGGCCCAAGCATCCCTTAAAAAGGAAGACAGGAGTACCAGAGTCAGAGAGAGATTTGAAGAGGCCATGAGCTTTGAAGATGGAGGAAGGGGCCATGCCCCAATAAATGTAGGCAGTCTCAGCCCCCATTCCACCCTTCACACATTTTATTCATTTATGTTTGGGGATTGAAATTGGAGATGCTTTACCACTGAACTATGTTCTCATTCCTTTTTTATTTCTTATTTTGAGGTTGTTAAGGGTCTTGTTGTTAAGGGTCATCCACTGGCCTCAGCCTCCTATGTCGCTGGGATTACAGATGTGTTCCACTACACCAGGCTAAAATATAGGCCATCTCTAAAAGCCGTTTGCCTTTTTCATTAATTGGTCATAAAGAGCTCCCTATGAAGCAGAAGGAATACAGCCTTGCTAACAACAAGATTTTAGCTCAGTAAGATTTCTAAACTGCCAGATGTGGTAGCACAGACCTGTAATCCCAGCAACTTTACTTGGAAGGCTGAGGCAGGAGTGTTATATGTTCAAGGCCATCCTGGGCAACTTAAGTGAAACCCTGTCTCAAAATAAAAAAAACAAACAGGACTGAGGTTATAACTTAGTGGTAGCCTATCCCTGGGTTCAATCCCCTGAAAATAAAAATACTAAACTACAGAATTATAAGATAATAAATGAATAAATGTTTATTGTTTTAAGCCAGGAATTGCATGATGACTTTGTTATAGCAGCAATAAGAAACTAATATACCACATAAATGTTCATCAGAGGGTGTTCCCAGTAGTGAAGTCACTCCAATATCCAGATCTACAAGATGTCCCATCTTATGGATGTCAATCCATCTCTTTCCCCAGCCATCCTAACTTGATGGACCATGTACAAAATGTGTTTACTTATTTAATTCTCACATCAAAATTATGAAGTAAGCAGTAGTAGTTCCCCCCAGTTCCCTAGAGAGGCCAGGGCACAAGGAGGTTAAGTAATTTGGTCAAAGTCATATTGTCAGCAAGTAGTGCAGCTACTATTTGAACTGAGGTCATTGGAATCTAGGATAGCACATATTGGACACAATATGGTAAGCATTAGCCATATATGGACATTTAAATTAAATTAAGTAAAAAATTTAGTTTCTGTCCCACTACCGTATTTAAAGTGCTCAATAGTCACATGTGGCTGGTGGTTGCCATAGTGGGCAGTGTAGAGAGAGAACATTTCCATCATTAAAGAAAACTCTATTGGAGAGTATTGCTCTAGACTGTGAGCCCTAAACCAATATACCATTTGGCATCTCTCATTGATAAAATTACCAAGTTCTAAATAAGGTCAAATTGTGGTTAAAACTCTTCTCCAAGCCTTTTAAAAAATATCTTTAATTCTTGTGAGATGTTGGGGCTCAAACCCAGGACCTTGCACATGCTAAGCAAGTACTCTACCTCTTCACACCTTTCAATAATTATTTCTTATAGATGTGCTGAGCTCCCACAGGCTCTTCAGATTCCTAAAAATGTGTGTCACAATGAAACCCTTATAACAATGGTGTTGTGTTGAGGCTTGGCAGCAAATACCCCGTGCTAGAATGTCAAGGGAGCTGGGAAGACTAAAATAGGTTGTTATTTGCTTATGTGCCTATTGCTATGTCAGGTGGTAGTTGGGGAAGGGGAGAGGAAGATATTAAAGACATATGTCATAAAACCATTGCCTTCAAGAAACGGACATGAGACTAATTGCATCCATCACATAAACACTTAAGTGCCTACTATATTCTAGGCATGGTCCTAGACATAGGAAACTTAGTGACTGAATAGACATAATTCCTGACTCTGGAGCTTAGGTTCTTTTCTGAGGGGAAGAGAGATATCAAGCAAGAAGTGACAAGTCTGATGGGTGTTAGGAAATGCAAAGTATATAATGCCAAATAATTAGACAATAATATGGCTGCACACAGGAGAAATAGCCCTGTGTGCTAATACTGGAAACACAAAGATGGCTCAGTGACCCACCAGTGATAGGATGTGTTCTTACTTTAGAAAAATGAGAATCTTTGTAAGGTTTTCAGCAGTGTGGTGACATGTTGGTCTGACATGTTTCAGGGAGGCAGTGTGTTAGAGAGGTTAGGCATTCTGGTCAGATCTACTTTAAATACTGCTTCTGCCAGTTTTTAGTTTTGTGAACTAAGTAATACTGTCTCTAAATGGAGTGATCATATAAGTTTCTACCTCACAGGTTTTTCTACAGAATAATTGAAATGATTCATTATAACATATGCGGTTGTTCATATTACTACTTCTACAAATCTTGTAACTGTGGAAGATGGGTTTGAAGATTCGATCCTTAGGAAGAGAGATCAACTAGTAGGTTGTTGAAATAGTCTTGAGCAAGAGGTGACTAGGACAGTGGCTATGGAGAGGAAAAGAATTTTAGATATTTATAAAGTTTAAAAAAAGAAAAAAGGTATACCAGCAATTCCACTCTTTGGTATATACTCAGGTCAACTGAAAACAAATGTCCACACAAAAACTTGTATACTGGTGTTCATGGTAGCATTATTCATAATAGCCAAATAATGGAAATAACATAACATCCATCAACAAAGGTTTCCATGAGCACTGTCCTACCTCACATGCCCTTGAGGAGCTGAACAGTTGGGTCAACCTTACCGGGTCCTGCTGTCCTCTACATGCTGCACCCTCCTCCACCACCTGCCTATATTAGTAAAGTCCCAGAACGCGTGGAGTCTGAGCCTGCGTCATGACTATTGCAGATGCTTCGTTCTCATTCCTTTATTTATTAGGCCCAAGTCAATGACTGTAATTATCTGTCCTAAAAGAGGATCACAGGTTCTAAATAAGATTCTTGGTCTCTGGCTCCCTCCCTGGGCTCCCAGGAATGAACAACAGCAGTTTGTCCCTTATCTCCCTGCGATCCTCCATGTTGCTGCTACCTATCCAGATACCTCTCATTTTACACCCTCAGGGGATACATCTTACTCTTGCCACACTTTGGCCCACTTTCTGATTATAAGAATGGTGGTGGTTAGAATGGTAGCTCACTCACACTGTGCTTGCAATGAGCCAGGCAACGATTTGCAGCTCAACATATAGGAAGAAGTAAAGCCCCACCAACAACTCCCCGATACAGATTCTACTTCTACATCTCAATTTAGAGAGGTTGTGACTGAGGTCACATAACAGGGAGTGACTGAGCTGGCAACAGCTAGAATCTTTGCTTTTATTTACCTCATATTCTTCTTGGTATAGAGTAGCTAATATGATAAACTTTCTAATATCTGTATTTTAATAAGGCCTTTCAAGATACCAGGGCCTTTTCACTCTAAGGTATGACTGACGGTGATTTGATGTACAGAATTTTCAGTTGTCTAGGGACTGCTTTCTCAGGCTAGTGCCACCTCGTGGTTAACAGTACTGCCAATTAAGATTTCCTCATTTGCCTTCAGATGCTAATTGAGGCTCAAAAGTATGACCCGGAGGCACTACAGGTTCTTGACCTGCCTTCTGAATCATCAAAGAAAGATTATGTTGTACATATATGGTTTATTCATTCCTTCAATACTTACTGAGTACCAACCACTAGGCACCCAACTGGCTCTCTGCCCTCACAAAGATCATAATTTTATGGGAGAAATGCATATTAACTGAATAATCACAGAATAAGTATAAGTTTGAAGCTGTGACAAGGCAACTAAGGAGAGATATCTGGTGCTCTGAGAGCATAATAAAAGTCTGATCCATTGAGGTCAGAGAGGGATAAGGAGGGATTGGCTGAATTGAGACCTCCAAGCATGAAGATTAACCAGGCAGAGAGAAGGAAGAACATGCTAGGTACAGAGATCATGCAAAGCCCTGTGGTGGGAGGAAGGATGATAAATAAAGAGACCAATTTAGCTGACGTGAAGAGAATAAGGAGGATGATGCTGAAAAAGTGTGAGGCCAGATCATATAAAGTCTTGAAGGCTGCATGGAAGGATTTTGCTTCATCCTGGGAGGGGTAGGAAATAGAGTTTGATCAGATTTGCAGTTTGAACTATTTCTGGACATGAAGGATACCAGATATTATAACTAGCTGCCTCCAGCCAACTCTTTCATCTTCTGTTTCAGCTCAGAGGATTATGTGCTGCTATATAGCCTAGACTGGGTACTCTGGGACAGATACTCTTCTGGGCAGAGCTGCCTACTTTTTGGTTGTAGGTGAGTGACCTGCACAATACAGTCATTTACTGGAAGGTTGATTTGAAAAAGATTCACAAACACCCAGCCTAATTCATTTTAAATAAAAAAAGTTAGGTGTTGCCTTGCATAAATGCCACCTCACAAAGCCCCCACCACAATCCTGTAAAGGACATGATATTGTTATTCTTGTTTTACAGGTTCAGAAAGGTTAAATAACATGTTTGGTCAATTCACTACTAACTGTGCAGGAAAAAGACGTCTCTCTCTCTCTTTTTTTACTTCAGTTCTCTTCAATATTCTTTTCTTACATAAGATCAAGTCAGAGGAATGTTCATGGTATTCCTATAGGCTGCATCTTTGAGGAGAGTGTGGTTTTAAACAATTTTCACTACTGCCACACCTATTGACTCCTAAGAATAGCATCCAAGAAGAAGAGGCAAGTCTTCCTCTTTCTAGATACATGCTTAGCGTGTGCCAATAGCATACCATCCTCTAAAGCTCTGCCAAACAAAATTAGCAGAAACAGCAGGTGATTAACAGGTGATTAACACCTGTCTCTCCCCAACACCTTTTGTTCAAACAGCATAGTAACTAATAGTGCATTTTGTGAAAGCAGTTACTGTCAGTGTCTTGAGGCTTGATTACTCAACGAAGTTTAAGGCAAATTACCTTTAAAATGCAGTTCTAATATCCTATGGGTAGGATATAGTTTTTCCTAGCAACACACTAGGAGCACAAATAAATTTTGCTTGAGGAAACATTAGTATTCCCCAAAACAACAACACTGGTTTTTTCCAAATGTTCTACATTTTCTCTTTTTGAAAAGAGTAAGAGGTCATATCAGACAGGTTTTCATAACCTGTACTTTTGTAGGAGGTGTGGGGGAGCAGGGCTGGCACAAATAAGAATTGAGGCATTGTTTCTGCTCTGAAAGAAAGGTGAGATAAAGCCCTGAATTTCATGGGCAAGCTCTGATTCACCCTTTGAATTTCTTCTTAATGTTCTTATCCAACACTGTGCAGACATGAGTACCAGGGGACCTGGGGGATGGGCATGGAGAACGTAAGGCAGAGGTGAAACAGAGCCCTTCCACATGGATGGAAAACTGGTAAGAGGCAAGGCGGCAGAAAATAGTCTACCAGAAGGACTGCAAGAAAAAAAGGGAATGATTGAAAATGAACTGAGAAAGTTTAAAGGGAAAGAAGTGAGAAAGCAGAGGGAAGGAAGAGATGTTTGCATGGGAGAAGAGTATTGTTCCCCCCTTACCACGAAGGTTAGGCACCCATACCAAGCACCTTTAGAACTGGTTTCCCCCGCAGTTCCAGCGAGTCTGACCTCCTGGATGCTCTAGAACATTTCTGAGTTAGGAGCCCATCACTTCCTTCTCTTTCCCCAGGTCTCTACCTCGCTGATTCCCTCACTTCCTTCAGGTCTCTACCCAGTGGTCGCAGTAACTGCATCCTACATAAAATAGTTCCGCTTATCTTCTTTGCCCTGCTTTATTCTTAGCTTCAATTACCATCCAACAGACTTTCTATGTTTTGGCTATTGCTTGACTCAGATCCCTTCCTAGAACATGAATTCCCTGTGAACGTGAATGTCGTGGATGTCGTTTTGCTCATGGTCATGTCTCCAGCACTTACAACTGCAATTGACAACTTGTGGGGTCTATATACGCTTGAGTGACTCAAGGAGAGGGTGCGGTGGGACAGAGGGAAAGGCAAGAGGCGTGTATGGCAGGGATGTCAGAGTGTGCTTTCGGTCCAGCACTCTTGCCATTCTTTTTGTCGTTCTCTCTTCCCCTTCTCTCTCTCCCCACTTCAAAGACTGAGGACAAACAGCAGGAATGCAGGAAATGAAGCAGAATTCTAATTAATCCAGCTCAAATTCTAATGAAAAGTGAAAGAGTGAGACTGAAACGGATGAGAACAAATGCAAATGCAAAAGTAAACGCGTGAAAAGAGGGCGAAAGGCTAACAGACGTCACACTCTCTGGTCACGCTTCCCGATTACCCCGTGGCTGGGCGAGGCACTTCTCTTTTGCGCCGGTGCGGCCAGGCCGCACTTAGCGGTCTCAGCCACCTGGGAGAGGACCAGGACCCCGATCCCGCGAGGTGCCCGGAGCCAAGGCCCGGCTCGTGCCCGCGGGGGTGGCGAGGGCGTCGGGGACTACAGCTCCCAGGATGCCGAGCGCGGGCGCGTCTGCGCAGTGCGGCCGGAGGCGGCGGTCTGTTCTCCGCTGAGGAGGAGCGGGGCAGAGGAGGGAGGCAGCGGGTGAGAGTTCAGAGTTCAGCAGCAGCAGCCCGAGCCCATGATTCCCATATGCCCTGTAGTTTCTTTCACCTATGGTGAGTCTAATGTGGCCCGCGAGGCCTCTGCCCTGCCCCTTCTCCGGTCCGGGGCAGCGGGGAGGCGCGGAGGTTGGGGCTGGCTCCGGGGAGGAGGCGGCGGCCGCCACCGGGGCGTGCGAGGGAGTGAGGGAGTGCGGGGCGGGAGGCGGACGGCGGCGCGGCCGCGGCCGGGCCGGCCAGGGCGGCTTCTCACGGCGCCTCTCTCTCTCCCCTTCCCTCCCTCTGCGTCCCGGTCCCTCCGCGTCTCTCCTCCCGCCATGGGACCCGACTCTCCGTGCCCGCCGCAGTGCCCAGCCGGCTGGGGGAAGATGCCAAAATGGCGACCGGCAACTACTTTGGATTCACCCACAGCGGGGCGGCGGCGGCGGCGGCTGCGGCCCAGTATAGGTAACGGCTCCCCACTCCCTTCCTTCTCTCCCCCTCCTCGCCCCTGGGCCCGGATCCCGCCGACGCGACGCCCCCGCGGCCGCTCCCGCGCCAGCCCCCGCCCGGCGGCCCCGAGCTCCGGCCTGCGGCAGGCCCGGCCCAGCCCCGCGGCCTCTCCAGGCCCGCCCCGCCCCGGCCCGCCCGGCCCGGGCCGCGGCGGGGAGCGGCCCCGGGTGGGGGCGGGGAGGGAGAGACAGCTGAGGTTTGGGGACGTGGAGGGCCGCTGGGGCCTTCGCTGCCCCGGAGTTAAAATGGCCTCCCGCGGCCTTGGAGCGGAGCCGAGCCGCCCGCCACCGTCGTCCGGCAGGCCCCCAGTCCCCGCCTCCGCCTCTCCGGCCCCCACCTCCTATCTTCCTCCTGCTTGGGAGATGGAGAGGGAATCCAGGGGATCTCATGAGGAGTGTCGAGTCGCAGGCCCATCGGCCTCTCCTGCGACGCCGCTCTTGGTCTTCGCCTTGTGCTCCAGCCCCCAGAGCCCAGATACATGTCGTTGTCTCGGCACCTTCTTCTCCGTCCTGTTTCCCCTGCCCCCTCCCACCCCCAGTCCTGCAAACCTACTTCTGGCGTCACTGCTTTCATCGTGCTCCCTCAGTTTTCCACGCAGAGGGAGATGTTAATATGCCAACCACCTGTGAATTGTTAGTTAACTGGAAAAGATGTGCAAGTTTTTGGTGCTGATAAGTGAGTGCACAACCTTGTTTTAGCTACTGAATTTAGGCTTCAGGTGGGCCACTTATTCACCTTGGGGTCTTTCTTCTCTGGGGAAAAGGGAACGCAGTTGAGATTATACTGAGTCATTGCAATGCCCTGGCTGAAATCTCTACCTTAAGGGAAGCTGTCAATTCCGAACTGTCTGTAGTTCATTGTAAAGCTTTTCAGAGATAAAAACATAAAACTGGATGGATGTTTTATTGTTACTACACTTGTCATTCTGACAGTCTCCTGATTTAGATCATAAGCACACATGGCTCCTGAGTAGTAGTAACCTTTAAAAATGTATAGGTGTCCGAATGTATTAGGCTTTTTAGGTATTAAACCCAAATAGGTTGTTGGTTTTTGGGTTGTTTTTTTTTTTCCCCATTCCCTTCAGGGGACAGGTTGTGTACTGGAAAAGGGCATCAGTGGGAATCAGAACACTCGAATGACAATCTCTTTTGCTCTTGATTTTGTGATTTTGGGGACAGCATACAACTAGGTTTTAATTTTCTCCACCTGTAAAAATTAGTACTGGATCAACTTTGTTTTGGGGTTGAAATTTGCAATTCTGAGAAATTGTCCTATTTTTTGGAATCTTAGGATGCTATTTGTTGCAAGAGGCACCATTATTATATGTGCTCCTGGGAAAAAATTGCTGCCAATTTGAAATAAGATAAAGTGTTTAAGACCCCATTGATTTTAAAATGTATTAGTGTACATTATATTGAAAAAATTGGTATTTTACTAATCGTTGAATGCATCAGCTTATGTGGCATTTTACAAGTCTCTTATCTTGAGGCCTGTATTGAAAAAAAGAACTGAAAGGGCATTGTTACAGCAGAATCTTGGGACTTTTCAGACATTTTCCTTTGCTTACAAGTTGTAATAATTATACAGTAAGTTTCAGCTACTTTAATAAACCCTTTTAGAGTTAGTAATTTTTCTGGAGAGAAAAAAACAAGTCATTTTATTTTCAGGGAAATGAAATAACTAATCAGCATCTGTGCCATAAATCTACTGTTAGCAAGTACCACGTGTTCTAGAAAGGGCTGTTTTTATGCAGTATTTTTCTGTTTTTTTAGTATCAACTGAGTGATAGATTTGTTGAATCAGCTCCTTACTGAAAAGCGATGGGGTTTTTTTTTGTTGGAGTTTAGAAATTTTTTGTTTCTAAATACAAACATAAAAGGGGAGGTAGGGCTGGGGAGATAGCTCAGTTGGTAGAGTGCCCGCCTTGCAAGCCCAAGACCCTGGGTTCAATCCCCAGCACCGCAGGAAAAAAAAAAGAAAGAAAAAGAAGAAAAGGAAGGTAGTACCAATTTAAAGATACTTAATTTTTTTGGTAAAATATTTACATCTACCTGTTTTATCCCAGTATGAGAAACTTACTATAGAATTTCTGTATATTGTTGCAGTTCTGAAATATTTTTTCTAAATACATTTCTACAGACAGAAATAAAAGGAAGAAATATCAATTTAAAGACACTTAATTTTAAAGATATTTATATGTATTGTGTTATCCCAGTATAGGACCTTATTACAAAATTTTGTACCTAATATTTTGAGGGGTCTTGAATTCATTTCAGTAAACTATAACAGCAGTCCAAATTATTGAATTGTTCTGTGTATATCTAATGAGAAAAGACTAGTCTTTGAATGCATGTTATCAAAACAAATTATTAAGGCTCTTTCTGTCCTTGTACATAGAGTACGTGAAAATTGCTTGCATTTATTTAGCAAGAAATCAGACCCAATGATGCTAATACATTGGCCAAGGAAGATGAAAAATAACATGAATAGCAAAAGCATGGGCAAAAAAAGCATTTTATGATGCTAAATTTTTCTTCTGGCTGAAAATAGTTTGGAACTTTCAGAGTGAAAGAACACAGTTAATTTTGTGTTTGTTAATTTCAAAGATCTGAAACCCAGGGAAATCTATACTTGTGGAGGATGTGAATGAGTCGTTTCACTTGTCATTGACTGTAGATAATCGAAAGTAAATGTTCTACATCTAAATTTTAATTCCAGTTCTTAGTTTTCTTGGTTTCAGTTGTGCAAATATTTGATTAAATTTATTTTAGGATTAGGGATCATTTTTTGTTTTGGGTAACGCTAGGAGTTGAACCCCAAGGCCTGATGCGTGCTAGGCAACTAAGTGTTTTACCACTGAGCTGCATCCCCAGCTTTAGTTGATATTCATAGTGGCATACTGAAGATAAGTTAAGATATTATAGAGAGATCCAAATTCTTGTAATAACTTTTAGGTTTTATTTGTGATAATGCATGTTAAACTTTTTTGGGGTAAGCATTTACTCAGTCTTTGTGTTACAGTACCATCATTTGCTATTTTCTTCCTGTTTTATGTATTTTGTAAATAAACCCACTATGCATTTTTGCAAATGTAATCTTTTTATTTTCTTACCTTCCACAGATTTCTGCCCCTTGGAAAATTTTTTTAAAAAATTGTGTGTTTTAATAGGACTTTAATTTGTAGGTGCACAGAACAGCAAATTTCAGGCATGGTGAAATTTCATGGATGCTCTCCTGGCAGAAAGGGAACTTGGGTGGATAACCTACTTGAATGTAGCACCTTTTTGTTTGAGAAGATGCACTTTTAGAAATACAGGACTGATTTTATTTTTCAATAAATTATTGGGGAAAAGAACTTTTAACAAAGAATGTGAAGGAAAATAATTCTCAATGGGAAAGACTTTATAAGATCAAAAATCTTTTTCCCCTATTCCTTTGACAGGGATACAGAATTTCTCATAGTAGTTCTTGAGTTTTTCAAAGGGATTTGGGGCATATTCAAATAGATGTTATAAAATTTATCCATTCTGCAATTAATAGGATGTAACCGTTTGAGAGTTTTAAACAGCCAGTTTCCTTGCACTTATTCTTTAGAAAAACCTTGGACATTCCTTGTTATTTTCCTTTTAAGTCAAGATATTTGTTACCTGGGTAACCTAAATCTTTACCTTGTGCTTAAATTATTTTTCTTTGTCCTTTATATAACTCTTGGGTATGTCATTGATGTCTACCTGCCATTCTGGATTCAGCTTTTTTTTTTTTAGTATGTTTTAGCTAATGTTTATTGAATTGAGACTTTAAATTTTGCATCAACATGCAGAGTACCCCCATATTCTTAGTTTTTGCAAATGTTAAATGTCAAAGTGAATTTTTACTGTTGATGGACATTTAAATTAAGGATCCAAAGAAGGAATTTTATCTAATGATAAATTCTAGTCAAAAGAAGGAATTTCATCTAATGATTTTGAGATGTCTTTTGAGACACATGTTCCTTGATGATAAGTGTGTAAATATCACTAAGATAACTTGGGTTGACTAACAGGTTGATTAGCCAGTGAGTTTACTTTTTTCATTTTTCTTTTATGCTTTTGAAGATAGAGTTAAAAATATTGTATCTTAAAGGAAAGAATAAAAGCAACACTAGTAAGGTCTAAGGATTAATCACTAACTGACTGAGGAGGTGAAAAAACCAGGTGAACAGGTTTTTGAGACCAACTATGGTGATGGAAATTTACTAACTTTAAAAAAAATTTTTTTTCCAACTTTATATTAGCTCTTCCATTGTTGAATCAGAGACCCTAGAAAGTACATTGTTTGAATAAGTTTGAAATAATGAAAATTTTCTTTCTTAAAGGATAGTTACAGTTGCTGTTACACTTAAGATAGTTCCCTTATATGTTTTTAGAACCTTAAGAGTAGTTGAAAAGTGTTGGGGTATAGCTAGGTGGCAGAGTGCTTACGTAGCATGCTTAAAGCCTTGGGTTTGATCCCCAACACTGCAAAAAAAAAAAAAAAAAAAAAAAAAAACGAGGATTAGGATGAGCCAAAATATCCCTGTATAGAATGTTAAGGTGTATTGAGTATGCTGCCTTATTATATACTATGTTGAAAAGAACGTGACTTTTGGAGCTAGTCAGACTTGGATTTGAATCCCATCTTGATCTCCTCTGTCATTTGGCCAGGTACTTAGCCTCTCTACCACTGTTTTCTCACCCAACTTGTGTTGAGGTGAAAATTGAATATAAAGCCTCCTATCCTAGAACCTGGCTTTCAGTAAATATTCCTACCAATGCTGTAGTATTTCCTATAAAGTAGAGATTTTAATAACAATACCATAATGGTTTTTAAAAGCCCCTTGGTTGGGCTGGGGTTGTAGCACAGTGGTAGAACACTTCCTAGCACAAGTGAGGCATAGAGTTTGATCCCCAGCACCACATAAAACTAAGCAAAATAAAGGTATTGTGTCCTACAACTAAAAACATTTTTTAAAAAATAACTCCTTGGTTAATATCTAATATATGCTTACTGTGTGGAACTTCATAATCTCACAGTGAATCTTTTAAAAGTACGTGCTTCTGTCCATTGGTGGCAGGTTTCAGTGTAACAGGGAAGGGAAGAAGATTTTTCTTATTTGCAGACAACATGATTATTAAAATTATCAGACAAAAAGTGGGAACTAGTAAGAGTACATTAGCAGGGCATAGTGGCATACAACTATAATTGCAGCTGAGGCAGGAGGATTGGGAGTTCAAGGCCACCTTGGACTGCATGGTAAGACCTTGTTTCAAGATAAAATACAAAAATGGCTGGGAGGTATGGCTTGAGTGGTAGAGTATTTGCATGCTTGAGGCCTTTGGTTTAATCCCTGGCACTGCAAAAAAGAAAGACAAGACTTAAAATTCTCTGGACCTAAGATCAGGCAAAAGGTAGTAGCATTCCTGTTGTAGCAGTATTAAATGAGATTATTAAATTTCAAATAGGTCCTGTTAGATACAGCCATCAATCCTACTAAGTAGGAATAAAACTAGTGAAATGTGCAAAACACCGTGCAAAACTTTCTCAAGAAGTTCACATTTCTGGGGCAGGAGGGTAGAAACAGCTATTAGTACAAATAATTATGCTGTGATAAGCTCCATAACTTTTTATGAAATTCTGAAATGGGAAATTGGAGGATTCTGACTATGGAGTTTGAGGTAGATGACATGGTTTTACATTTTTTAAATGGAGGGAGTGTCATTTTAGACAAAGGAGCTGTATTGAGCCAAGACAGGAATGTGTAAATTGCCTTATGTGCTTGAAACCAGATGGGCTCTGAAGTTAGACTACTTAAGCTGTATCTGGTTTCTTCTACCTGCCATGTGACCTTGAACAAAGTGGTCTCCTGATACTTCAGTATCTTTACCTGTAAACTGGAGATATTTTTTACCTCAATAGATTGAAGTTTTAAGAATATTTTTATTGAAGTGTATTATGTATAAAAAGAAAACTACACAAGTAAGAAGGTACTGAGTACACCTGTGTAAACTGCACCCAAACTAAATAAAACAAAACATTGTCAGCACCCCAGAGGCCTCTGCATTCTTCCATTGTATTGTTTTGAAGATTCATTGTTGTTCATAAAATGTTCAGAATAGTAACTGGCATACATTGTGTTCCCATCAATTTTAGCTGTTATTCAGTAGGTAGTGGGAAATAGGGTTCAGAAAAGGGATGTTGGTTGGTAGCATAAATCTGGATAGTCTCCATGTGATGATGATCCCTAGCTGTGAATAGGAATAAAACCAGAAAAGTACAGTAGCATTTGTTTTGAGTGAATGAAAGAAAAATAAAGAATAAGCTTTGTTTACAAAATTGGTAAACATCTATGTTTAAGGCAAAGCAAGGGAAAGAAAGAGATACTGTTAAAGAATTTCCTTGAAAATAAGTTTAAGTCATACTTTTTTAGTAAAAAGAAAATCAAGAAAGACCTTTAAACAATAACCATGAATTGCTGTAATTTATGAAGATGACTTATAGCTTCTCTCACTAACCCCAACCCTGCCTTCTGAATCTTTTTTTTTTACCGTGAGCATAATGTTCTTTATAAAATATAAGTTTAATCACAACACTCTTCTACTTGAATTACTATTGGAGTATCTGATGGTTTTTCTTTTTAGAAGTCTCTGATCCCTTACCCACATTTTGAAATCCAAACGTTTCTGAAAATCTTCCAATAAGTTTGTTTTAAAACATATATATAAAAAAACAGAATTAACCAGTGGCTACTTTTAGTTTTTCCACTTCTGTGAATAGTTATATCATTCCCCGAAGTGATTTCAGTATATTTGAGAAATAATAAAATTTGTGTTTTTCATGAATACAGTTTCAGAGCACTTTTAGTTAATTTATGGTATCTATTAGCTTTTCCTCCTTTTTGAACATTTCTGACTATTTGCACTTAGTTACAAGGACTTCCTGTAAAAAATTTTAGGCTATTGTACAATGTAGATTTTTTTAACCCTTCGACCAACTGTTGTTGGACATAATTGTTGTATATGGCAAATGATTATTTAAATTTACCTTCATATTTATCACTTTTTGCTTAACATTCATTCATTATGAGATTGTTTTTATTTTTCCTAAAGTAAATCAGAATTTCCTTTAGGGTTAGTATAAGAGTAACAATTTTAAAAATGTCCTTATGCTTGAGTAGTCATCACTTAGTTTCTGTAGACAGATTTTTCTTCCAGCTGCTTAAGAGTTTTTGTTTACCATTTCACTTGGGCGTATGTTGATATGAATTCCCTTTTATTTAATCCTACTTGGAGTTTATTGGGATCCCAAATCTGAAGATTATTTTTTATTAATTTGGGGCAGTCTTATCAGATATTTCTTTCTTGTTTTTCTCCATTTGCAGTACCACTTAGTTGTAAATTAATACTTTTTATTTTCTCCTCTGGGTTTTCAGTCTCTTATTTTTTTAAATTTCTTTCTTTGTACTTTTTACAGATGTTTTCCAGTTCACTAAGTTTTTGTCAACTGTGTCTAGTTGTTTATATAATACCTTTCTGAGTTTCTGGTTGTGATTTGTATATACTATATTTAATTTTGGGGGGGGTGGTTCTGCTTATTTTAAAAATTCATCTGATTATTTTTTATCTTGTTCCTTGATCTTTGGTAGTCTCTTTTACTCTCGTAAATTTGTTTATATTTTGTACCCAGTAATTCTTCTACCTGTTTGTTTGTTTTCCCAGAAATAAAAATTTCTTTTTAATTCTGTAGACTCTTATACATAGTAGCTTGTTTCTTATGGGGCTTGTGATTTTTTTTTTTTAAATTGGTCTTTTGTTTGTTGGAACATTGTCTGCAACATTTAGGGAGAAATAAATATTTTGTGTCATCTGAAATACGGTGTAGAGTTAGATTAAATTATCTTCTTGGCTTTGATCCTGGTCAAATGTGAATTCCAGAACCTGAACATTGCGGTTAAAGGGAAAGCTTTTCTATTCTTTACACAAAGGCACAGCTGAAGTTTCCTTTTAATTTTTCCTTAAAGATGGAAGAGAGCTTTTTTTCTAATTCACCTAATGTTGTCATTCCTTTTGGGAGCTCCCAAATTCTAAGCTTTTACTTCCCAATTCTTCCATGTCTCTGCTAACACAGAAAATGATATTTGTACAGCAGTGCACTGGATAAAGTGGGAAGGTTTGGAGCTCCCGACGAGAGTAGTCGCTGCTGTAAGCAGTAGATTTGGGGTTCTCATTACTCATGCACTGTCTACTCATCCTAAGAACTGACACTCATATCTGGTGGAAAGTTTTGCTTTTATACCACTCAAAGTGTGGTAGACTTGTGCTGCTCTATGACCTTTCGTTGACAGTCTATAAAAGGTATGTGTAGAATAATGCAAACCAACTATATTACTAAACATAGTTTAATTCAACTGTTTTTGGTAATGAAATTCTCTTGGGAAGTGATACATTGATTTAATTTCAGTACTTAACTTTCTTTCCCTGCAGAAAAATAGCAGTTTGAAGACCTGTTACCTTAAGTAGCACTGTTCTAGACCTCCAGGGATCAGCAGATGCCATCAGAATAGCCTAGTTTACGTGTGTGTGCTTTATTTTTTTATTTTTTTTACTTTTTTTTAAAATTTGTTCTTTTTTAGATATACATGACAGTAGAGTATATTTTGACATATACAAATGGAGTATAACTTAGTCTAATTGGGATTACCTGTGATTTTTAGCTACAGAATTTCCTTTTCTGTCCAGTTTGTTCACTCATATGAGAGATAAATTTTAAAAAATATTTTGTCCCCATTTTTAAATGTCTTGTAGTTGCTAAGATTTTTGAATACTAAATGAATGCTAAATGTTCATTTGTTTTTCTACTTTGAAAAACTCTTTAAGTAGCCATAATTAAGTCAGAATGTGGGAGTGTACTATCAGATTTGTCATAAAAATTACCACCTTAGTTATTTTTAAGTATATAGTTCAGTAAGCATTGTGTTCACATTTTGAAACACATCTTCAGACCTTGTTCATCTTGAAAATCTGAAACCAGACCCATTAAACAAGAACTTCTTTTACCCTTTCCCCAGTCCCTGATCACTTCCATTCTGCTTTTTGTTTCTATGAATTCTGTTGTTATAGATATATAAGTATTTATTGTTTGCAACTGTCCAATTTCACTTAGTATAATGTTATTAAGGTTCATCCATGGTGCACCCATATGACAGAATTTCCTTCCTTTTTTGAGACTGAATATATGACATTGAATGTGTATAAAGTTTCATGGATACTGTGCTTTTAATTTTTTGGACATATACCAAAAATAGGATTGCTGGGTTATATGATGTTTATTTTTTTAGGTTTTTATTGTTGTGATACTGGGACTTATATCCAGGTCTTGGACGTGTTAGGCAGCTGCTCTACCACTGAACTATATGTATATATCCCCTGACAATTTTTAAATTTTATTTTGAAGCAGGGTCTCACTGAGTTGCCCAGTTTAGGCATATCAACAGTACAGAATTTTAATTCCTTTCATATATCTTAAACACTTTAGTTTTCATAATAGCCATTCTTGTGGATGTGAAAGAATATCTTGTTATAACTTTGATTTGCATTTCTCTGATCATTTGTGATTTTGAGCATCTTTTTATATGTTCTTTATGCCCCTTCCCTCATACTGGGAATCCAGTCCGGGGCCTTTCATGTGCCAGGCAAGCACTTGACCACTGAGCTATGTTCCCCATGTCTTTTTATTTTGATAGTCTTGCTGAGTTGCTCAGGCTGCCCTCAAATTTATGATGCTTATGCCTCAAGCGTCCTGTGTGTGTCACCACATCCAACTAATTTACAGTTATTTTCTTTTGCTTTTCAATATGTCTTTTCAATATGATGGTTATGCCCTTAAATTCATGTAAGTTTTTAAATTTGATGTAGTTCAGTTGTCTGTCATTACCAAATCTTCTGTGATCAAATTTTTCCTGTTCTCTATTTGAAATTTTATAGTTTTATATTTAAGCACTTATAGTTGGATCTTTGTGTGGGGAGGGGAATTACTGGGCATTGGACCCAGGACCTCATACATGCTGAGTACATACTCCGCTTCTGAGCTGCACCCTGTGTACACAGTCCTTTCATCAATTTTGAGTTATTTTTTGAATATGCTGTTCAGTAAGGATCAGTTTTATTTTTTTTGCAAGGAGAAGACATTGAATGGTCTTGGCACCCTTGTCAAAAATCAGTTGACTCTATGCAAAGGTTTATTTTTGGACCCTTTATTCTTTTCTATTGATCAATGTGTTTATGCCAGTACCACATTGTTTTAATGACCATAGCTTATTTTAGTTTGAAATTAGGCAGTGTGACCTCCAGCTTTGTCCTTTTTTAAGGTTGTTTGGCTATTTGGGTTCCCTTGCGATTTCATACAAATTTTAGAATTGATTTTTAAGTTTCTGGGAAAAAAAAAAAAGTCATTGGGATTTTGATATGTATTACATTGACTCTCTAGCTCACTGAGTATTGACATCCTGATACTAAGTCTTCCAACCCACGAACATGGGATGTTTTTCCATTTGTATCTTTAAATGTTGTGGCAGTGTTTTATAGTTTGAATTAAGTTTATTCTTAAATATTTTTATTATTTTGATTCTGTTGTACATAGAATTGTTTTCTTTTTGAATTATTAATATGTAGAAATGTACCAATGTTTGTGTATTGACTTTGTATCCTACAACTTTTGGGTGAATTTGCTTATTTTAGTCTAACAGTTCATTTTTATGGAATATTGTGGGATTTCTACATACAGTATCATCATTAGTAAACAGATATTTTCTTTCTTATTTGGATGCATTTTTTTTTTCTTTTTCCCTGCATAGTTCCTTCGGCTATGATTTCCAGTTCCATGTTACATAGAAGGCTTGTTCTTTGTCTTCAAGGAAATGCTTTGAGTCTTATACCATTGATTATGATGTTAGTGGTAGACCTTTTCATAAATAGTTTTATTATGTTGAAGTCATTTTCTTCAATTCCTAGTTTGTTGAGTGCTTTTTATCATGAAAGTGTTGAATCTTTTTCTTTTTTTTTGGTGGGGTGGGAGTTACTGGGGATTCTGAGCCACATCCCCAGCCCTATTTTGTATTTTATTTAGAGACAGGGTCTCACCCAGTTGCTTAGAGCCTCACAAAGTTGCTGAGGCTGGCTTTGAACTCGTGATCCTCTTGCCTCAGCCTCCCAATTCCCTGGGATTTCAGGCATCTGCCACGGTGCCCAGCAAAAGAGTGTTGAGTCTTAATACATGGTTTTTCTACATCATTTGATATGATCGCATCGATTTTGGCTTTCATGCTGTTTCTGTGGTATATTAATTACATTAATTGATTTTTGTCATGTTGGATTTATCTCCATGTTGTAAACTATTTCAGAATACAGGTTTATAGGGTAGACGTGGTAGCTAAGAGTACATACACTGGGACCACACTTTTCAGGCTTTGGTCCTACTTATTATATAATTCTTGAGTTTAGGTTAAGTAATCTCCTGTTAGGTTCCTGTTAATTATAAATCATACTTCACTGTAAATAGTTATTAATAACCTGTGCAACTTTTTATTGTTGCACAATAAACAGAATCTTTTTGCTTTAAGGGGTAATAAATAGCAGGGAAATGAGTGCTGAATAATCATTACAGACTCAAAGTTAGTGGACTGTATCATAAGAATAGCAATTCTCAAACTTTTTGGTATTAGGACTCCTGACACTTCTGATGATCCCAAAGAACTTTTGTTTTGGGGGCTATATTGATATTTATTACATTAGAAATTATATTTAAGAAATTAAAAATATTAAGTCATTTAAAATAAGAATAATATATTTGCATGACAACCAAAAATATCTGAAAAATAATGAAATTCCAAATAAATCAGAAGCCTTGTTTTACATTTCTACAAAATTGTTTTATTGTCTCAGTCAAAGCTATTGGATTCCCAAATCTGTTTCTGCATTTTACCTGTTGCAGTAAATTGTTTGGATTAAAATTTACAAAGGCAGTCTGGTCTCCATAAGTTTAAATTAAGGGAGAACCTCACGAACCCCTTGTAAAGGTCTTAGGAATCTGTGAATCACATTTTGAGAGCTACTGTCATATGGAAACTAAAAACTTACCCTTCCCAAAGTCCTTTGCCCTAATACTTTCTAGTTTTCTTTTGGTGTTAATCTCTGTTTGACAAAATAAAGTGCCTTTTTTGCTGTTTAATTTATCAACTGTATGCAATTATATTTTTATTTCCTTGTAGTTACTGTTTAAAATTTAGTGCTTATCCTCTCTTCTCATTTTTCCTCTTCCCAAATTCAGTGGTAGGCTCTTTTTTATTTTTTCAGATAATACATTCCATTTCTAGCCCATCAAAAATTAAACATTCTCTAAGAATCTTTAAATGCTTGTGCTTTGCTTCTTTCCACACCCATCTCTCATTTTGTAGTTCTGCTTAAAACATTTATGCTATGTTCTGCAGTCATAGTTTAACTTTTGTAGTTTAGGTTGGTGCCAAAACTTTCAAGCAAAAACTCTTCCATTATGATTATGTAAATAGTATTCACTGGGGATCCAGGTACCGTTAATTCTATGATCACGATTCCCAGTATGTTCATTTTTACAATCCTATACCACTTAATAGAAAACCTTCCTAGGCTGAAGTTCAAATGGATTTTTCCTTTTTTATACTGTACTAATTGCCCAATTGTGAAGTCATCATCTACTGGGATCATGCCTTTCTTGGGTAGTTTCATATTTCCTGAAGTCTTTCACTACTTTTTTTTTTTTTTTTTTTTTTTTAAACCTGTTATCACTGTCTTGATTATATTTTGAGATTTCTAGGCTCCCTGTTTCCTCTGTTGTAATCCTCTGTCTTCCTGGACATCATTCTCTCAGAGATCACTGTTCTGCTAATTGCAATTTAAACCATTGATGTCTGGGCCTGCTGTGTAGCTGCTGACCTACACTTTTCATCTTTCTTCACTGTTTTCGTGACCCCAAGATTTCTTGGTATGCATTTTGTTTAGCCTGGAGTGTATCATCTTGTAATTTCCTAAGGCTTACAAGAGGTAAATTTCATTCCCACGTGTCTAAAAATATCCTTATTATGCTGAATAGTTGGGCTGAGTACAGAATTCTACATTAATAATCATTTTTCCCTGAATTTTGAACAGACATTTCCCTATTGTCTACTAGCCACTAGCATATCAATTAAGAACTAATTTTCATTTCATTGTAGGTGACTAGTTTTGAGGGGTTTTTTGTTTGTTTCCTCTACTTTGGCAAATTGAAGGATCTTTTTTGCTGTTGCAGTGTTGTAAAATACTGACTCCAGGTTTGGTTCTCTTATTCTGTTTTACTTGCATTGTGTAGGTCCACCATTGAATTTGAAAACATGTATTCCTGCAGAAACGGGGAGTTTTCTTAATTCCTTTTCCTTTTCCTTTTTTTCCTTTCATTTCCTTTTTGGTGGATACCAGGGTTGAAAGGATTGAACCTAGGGGCACTTAACCACTGAACCACATCCCCAGCCCTTCTGTATTTTATTTTGAGAAGAGTCTCACTGAGTTGTTTATGGCCTCACTGAGTTGAGTTCAGCCTCTCAAGATGCTGGAATTGCCGGCATGTGCCACCAGGCCCAGATCTCTTTATTTCTTTCATCTGCTTTTTTCTTTTCTCTCTAGAATTCCTTCTATTTGGATATTAGACCTTGTAAATTTATCCTTTCTCTTTTATATTTTTCATATCTTTAACTTGACCAAATCTCTCAACTTCATCTTCTAAGCAGTGTTAAGTTCTTGTTTTGTAGATACAAATTAGTTTTGGGAAATTCTCATCTGTTACCTTGAGATATTTATTTCCCATAGGGTCATCATTTGTTTTGGTTAGACTAGGCTTGTTTTCAAAACCTGGTGATTTTTGTTGTTCATTAATTTATTTGTTTTAAGAAAAAGCAATAGTCT
Organism: Sciurus vulgaris; assembly: GCF_902686455.1. NCBI lineage: Eukaryota > Metazoa > Chordata > Mammalia > Rodentia > Sciuridae > Sciurus > Sciurus vulgaris. The sequence continues at coordinate 144,395,791 of NC_136466.1, forward strand.
GCCTGGAAGTTTTATTTTAGTAAGGCCTCTAGCTCACTTTTTGATAAGGAGGTAGGAAACTGGTCATTAACTTCCAAGGCAAATCCAAGAATATAAAGAATGTTTTTTACTCTTTAAGAATTCCCTAAATACTGTATGTTCTTTTTTTTTTTTTTTTAACCAAGGGAAATATCTTTATGTCTGACAAAGTATTTCTTTACCTTTGTTACACATATTATTCTTGTGTTTCATAATTGTTTAATTAGCTTGTCCAGTTTAAATTTAAGATGATTAGATTTTATTCACAAAGCTGATTATTATCCAAATAGGAGTTTCTACTATACAGGATGCTTAGGAAATCAAAGTCCCATATTTCACAAATATTTGAATTTTTGTTTATTTCATGCCCTGTTTTACTCAAGAAATAATTTAAAGACAGGTACATTTTATGTTTTATGCAGGGAGATTGTTATCGAATCAGTATAATTAATTTGTTGAATCTGATCATCTGTGTCATGGTAAAGGTAATTTTTCTAAGGATATTTGTAATTGAAAGAATTTTTCAGATGGATTTAGAATAACATACCAGAGGACCTTATTCTGAATAGTGTTTACCTGCCCTAGTCCTTGGTGAGCTGGGAATTGTAACTGCATTATCATTCTTCCTAATGCTTTTGGTAGAAGTTATCATTTCAGTCCAGATGAGTAGGTATCAAGCTCTACAGGACAGAGTTGGATTAGGCAGCCTATGATGTATGTACAGTAATTGCTAATTCAACTGGCATCTTTTCTTTAAGCTTCCTGGGAAGGGTGACTATACTTTATTGTTTAAACTGAAATACTAGGGCAAGTTGACAGAGAATACTTTTACACTGTGGCAGTAGGGATAAATTAGAGCATATGATCATCTTCCTGCATCACATGTACTTTTAGGATTATAATCAGGCAGTATAAATCAAATGGCCTGCCTAGCTGACTTGACATTCCCACTATATTCCCACTTGCTTTTTGTCATATGGGATAAACTTTGGGGACCAAGAAATTTGCACAGATACTGGATAACAAATGGTGGCTTGAATGGAAACAGTATTGTCAGCCATCTGTACCTGTGGGTTCTACTTTGTGAATGGAAAAATTCAAAAGAAATTACATCTATATCAAACATGCAGGCATTTTTTGTCTTTATTCAACATACAAATATTTACGTTATATTAAGTGTTACAAGTAATCTGGAGATGATCTGCAGTTTACAGGAGGATGTGTATAGGTTGTTTGCAAATTCTAGAGCAGTTTATGTAAGGATTTTTTAGTATCTTTGGTTTTTGTTATCCACGAGGTGTCCTAGAACCAATCTCACATAGATACCAAGAGACAACTGCATAAGAATCCAAGACTATCTGAATTTTTATATAACCAAAGTCCTTTCTGTACAATGTAGTTTGGATGTGTGAAATCTTACTCTGTTAGTAAATAATTAATACAGATTTCACAGACCTGGTGTATTTATCTTTTAAATATAACTCTTTTTCTCAGGTATAGGAATTTTGAAGAAGTATAACTTGCTTATTGGCGCTTTTTAAGGATGTGGAATTGCTCATAGAAAATGTCAATTCCCTACCAATTTCCCACTACTAAAATATGAAGTTCCTTTTCCTGTCTTATAATTTGGCATATATGTAGAAAATGTTGGTTAGTTTTATATCAAAATATGGAAACCTCATCCAAATAGAAATTATTAACATTTCTTTGGATTCTGTTCTTTGGACCCTGTTCTAAGTTTTGTTTGTTTGTTTGTTTGTTTTGTTTTTTGTTTTCTTTTTCATATTGGACTGAAATCTGCCACCCTGTAACTTCCATCTGTTGGTTCTAGTTCTGTTCTCTGGAGCAGCATGGAGTAAGTGTCTTCTTTTAGAAGGCAGCTATCACCTTTTCTAGACTGAATTTCCTCAAGTCTTCCAATTTTACATGAAATAAACCCCCTTATCTGTAAGATTTATTTTAATTCTCCTTTGACACAGCCTAGTTTTCAATGTTTTCCATAATACAGTTAAAATATAATGGCCCCAAATTTTCATTCTAAACTCTATGGTACCATGCACACCGATGCAGAATATCCTATACTATATCCCATGAATCAGATACTCTATTGGTGCAGCTTCAGCTTGTGTCCAGGTCCCCACTACCCCCTTAGCTATTCTTAACTGTCAGCTCATATTAAAACTTGTGGTGAGCTTAAATTTGCCTGGGTAATAAAACATTTAAGAATGTTAAGTGGAAATTCATTTGATAACTCGTTAAGGAAAATATTTTTGCTTTTTTTCAGGTAATGATTGCAAATCATCTGATTTAGATCTCCTTTTATAACATTTTAAAAAATTGTAATTGTAGGTGGACAGCATGCCTTTATTTTATTTGTTTAATTTTATGTGGTGCTGAGGATTGAACCCAGTGCCTCACACATGCCAGGCAAGTGCTCTTTCCCTGAGCTACAGTCCCAGCCCTATAACATATTTTTAAGAAAAATTTTTATAATGAAACGCTGCCTCTAAGATGGAACATTTATTTAGGTTAATAGTCCAGTGTAAGTTTTCTACCCTAGAACATAATTATTACGTAGATTTTTTTGGTTCAGATTTTAAAAACTACAATGCAGTAAAGACCTTCACATACAACAAATACTTCTTTAAATTCCTAATTTGGCAGTTTTCTTTTTATTCCTAATGATCCTATCCCAGTTTGCTCTCCTTCCTTTGCAATATCATCCATGATCTAAAACAATGTGTTTGAATATTTAATGTATTGGGATTCAGGAATGGAAATTAAAGAATAGAAACAAATATGATGTTAAGTAGTAGGTTTATTGAGTCCAAATACTTTATAGTCTGTGACTAAGTTACTTGCAGTTGTACTTTTAATTTGTTGAATGACTTCAGGTTGATTTACTCCTTGATTTTAAAATTAAATTTTATTATATTTATTCTTCTACTTCACAATATAGCCAGCAGCCAGCTTCCGGTGTAGCCTATTCTCATCCAACTACAGTTGCTAGCTACACTGTCCATCAGGCTCCAGTAGCTGCTCACACAGTTACTGCTGCCTATGCACCAGCAGCCGCCACAGTTGCAGTTGCCAGGCCCGCTCCAGTAGCTGTTGCAGCTGCCGCAACAGCTGCTGCTTATGGAGGCTACCCTACTGCACACACAGCAACTGACTATGGTTACACCCAGAGGCAACAAGAAGCACCACCACCACCACCCCCAGCTACTACACAGAACTATCAGGTAAGAAAACTACTAGATTCAGTTGCCTTAACGTGAAAGTTTAGTGGGCTCCCAATGTATAATATAATGCCCAAGCCAATACTTCTCAAACTTGAGTCTTTCAAAATATACATGTCGCAATGGAGAAAAGTGAATGGATTTTCTTAGATGTTTTGGAGACACCAAGCATTAAGTTTCCTTTAAATGAATTTTGATAATTCTCCCTTACCACTTTACACTATAATATATATGTTTGCTTTACCTTTTTAAAAGTGGCACATGAATTTTTGGTTAAATAATTTGTACCCCAAGTTTTTTATTAAAAAAAAAAAAGAAGACATAGGAAAGATGTTCTTGATTGTAATAGGATGTTATTTATCCATCTGAAACATAGTCCACAGTCCTAAGCTATATTGGACAAATATATTATGTATTTTCTCTTGACACTTACCAAAAGTGGAAATCCTATGGCCAGTATGTTTATGTTTTCAAGATTTTCTTTTTTAGTAAATAACAAAAATTGTTCATGCTCTTACTCATCCAGGTACTGTTCATTCTTAGTGAAGTTCTAAATGGCCTTTATATAGTATTTTGTTTGCAGACATTACTAGATTACCACTAGCTTATTTAATTAAATTTAGTTCTAATTTATTTAACCCATTTTCTCTTTTGTTTGCATTTATTTATTTTGATGCTAGGGGTTAAAACCAGGGGTGCTCAACCACTGAGCTACATCCCCAGTTCTTTTTATTTTTTATTTAGAGACAGAATCTTGCTAAGTTGCTTAGGGCCTCGCTGAATTGCTGAGGCTGGCTTTGAACTTGTCCTCCTACCTCAGCCTCCTAAGCCTCTGGGATTACAGGTGTGCACACTGCACCCGGCTGTTTGGTTTTAGACTTTAGTCCTGCTGGACTTCCCCCAGATTTTTATATTCTTTCTAAAGCACAGAAACTTAATTTGTGAAAAAATTGATGTTTGCTATTAATTTTTTGGCAAGTTACTAAATTTGGAATTCTTTTTGATGTGTTTGATTATTCCATTACACCCAGAGACAGAGTATAGTAAACTTAGTTGTTTTTAATTGGGTCTATGAAATCCATCATGTTCTCGACCCTGCCTGCTTCTTCAGCCTTCCACCCCTCCTTTAGACAGTACTGGAATTCACTCAGCTTACCTTGATCTTCCATGAAAGAAAAATGAAGAGAAAACTAGAGCAAAACTTAATAACAAAACTTAATAACACTGAGATGGTTTAGGTTTTTTATATGTTCTTATTTTGTTGTGCTGAAGTTCAAACCCAGGGCCTCAGGTGTGCTGGGCATGCTCTCTATCACTGAACTATACCCCTAGCTCCATGGGTCATTTTTTTCCTAATGTTGTAGGATCCATCTTTAAAGGAAGATTGCCATAAATCTTTTTTTTTTGGTTTTTTTGTACCAGGGATTGAACTTGGGATCATTTAACCAATGAGTCACCTCTCCAGCCCCTTTTTTTATTGATTTTGAGACATGGTCTCATTAAGTTGTTTAGGGCCTTGCTATGTTGCTGAGGCTAGCTTTGAATTTGGTGATCCTCTTGTCTTAGCCTCCCAAGTTATGCCATGCATTTTTTAATGAAATTAAATTTTATTTGAATAAATGTTATTTTTAAATATTTTAGTGATGGTTCTGATTTTAGAAGTTAAACATGCTGTTGGAAGTGTTTTTGATCTTGATACAGTTCAAAATGAATTTTCTTTGTATTGAGTTGATTCACATTTATGTTGTTTTTCTGTATTATATTTTTATACAGTAAGGATTTTTTACCTCCCAATTATAGCAAGGTTTGCTTTCATTCCTTTTCTTTAGGACTCATACTCATATGTAAGATCCACAGCTCCTGCTGTAGCTTATGATAGCAAACAGTACTACCAACAACCAACAGCAACTGCTGCTGCTGTAGCTGCTGCTGCCCAGCCTCAACCTTCTGTTGCTGAAACCTACTATCAGACAGGTGGGTTGTATCAACTTACACAGTTTCATTTTAAACCATCAAAATATATGATTCAGGATATTTTTAATGAAAATAAACATAGTCCATCTAAAATCAGTGGTGTTATTGAGAGTTAGGTTCTAGCCATATCTTTTGTGTTTTAACTACTGGAGAACCTTTAAGTCAAAGAAAAGTTAATGAAAACAGTTCGTAATCATGTCCTTTTCTCCTAGAAATATATTTCATTTGTGATTTTGGCAGATACTTCCCTTCCTGCTGAAATAAACTATACAAAAGGAGCTGTGGCAATAATTCTGACCACATTCTTACCTTCACCAGAAATGCCTAGAATACTTTACATTGCTGATTGCCTTTGTAACCAATAGAGACTTCATTAATGGGCCCCATATTTTTAATTCATGTTTTCCTCCTTTTCTTTCTTTTTTTTTTTTTTTTTGGCCTTTTTAAAAAAAAATTGTTCTTTTTAGACAATACATGACAGTAGAGTATATTTTGACATATTCTATATATATGGAATATAACTCCATTCTTGTGATTGTATGTGAAGTAGAGTTACACTGGTCATGTATTCATATATGAACATCCCTCATTTTTAATGACAGTTCTGTAATCAGCCACTCATAACATTAATTGCAATATAGTGTTATGTTCTAAATCAGGAAGTGTTTTGTATGCAAAGAAGCCTACATATATGTAGACTTCAAAAGATGAACTTCTCATATAGATTCAGTTAAGAACTTTTAAAACCAAAGCTTTTTGAAGTCTGAAAAGTGACTTTAATTATTTTTGAAGGACCTGAGGATGGAATAGAGCCCTGAACTCATAGAGAGTGAAATTGGCTTTCAGCTCTGCCTTTACCCCTAGTATGGGCAAGTTTTGTTTTTGTTTTTCAATCCATCTCTGTAATAACTATAAATGAACCAGTTGGCCTAGATTTCTGTAGGGTCCTTTCTCATTCTACTGTTTTATGAGTCTCTTCAAAGTAGTTTAAAAATATTTTGAATTGTACTGACTGGTACTTGGGTTGTTTTTGTTGTTGTTGTTTTGCTTGCCTCTATCAATGTCGGTGTATAATTGTCTATAATGAACTTCTTAGTTAATGATCATTCTAGGCTTGTACATACTTAAGAGTGATGAATTATCTAAGAGAAAGTCTTGGTTTAGTCTTAAGTTCTGATACTGGGTGACTCTTGAAGTCATTTAGGTCTTGAATATTAGTTTATTCTCTGTAAAATATTATCTTCATCTGTGTGTGGCTCAAATTTCATAGGTAATAAGTAAATGTTAAAGGGTATCTTAAGTGATTGGTCCTCTGAGATTTGACTTTTGCAGAAATAACCTTTGTATGCTTTAGTGATTGATAATAAGGTTTAGAAGATTCTTTCAAAGTATACATTTGTTTTGAATATGGTTGAAAGCAGGAGAAAGTTTAGCAGAGACATTAGTGATATTCATTTGAATTGCACTGAAGCTATTGACGTTTGAAGAATTAAGTCAGTGATACCTTGGGAGTTAACAGTTACATCAATGTTCACCAGGGTGAAATCAGTTAAAATGCAATGAATGGTATATGAACATGTTCCATAGAGTTAAGCCCTGAAATTTTTTTTAAAAAAGAACATCACTATTTTATATACATATTTTGTTGTAGATAGACACAGTACCTTTATTTTATCTGTTTATTTTATGTGGTGCTGAGGATCAGACCCAATAAAGCACTTTACCACTGAGCTACAACCTCAGCCCCAAGCCCTGAAATTTTTAATGTAAATTGAAAAGTATATTTGAAGGCACTCTCTGTTGTGTTCCTAACATTAAGTCTGGTTCTCAAGAGTACTAGCCCAAATACACATACACCCCTTATCTAAAACTTCTCATCTTTCAGTTAAAAGTAGACTACTGTTTCAGTTATAAATTTTGCCCAAGTATAGTTTTGAAAATGTGTAGGAAGCATTTGGGAAAAGGTAGCAAATTATTTATATATTTTTACTCATATTGGTGATAAGAATTCACCAAGAAGAAATTGCTAGCACCTATTCTTGTTGGTTTTTATTGTTACAAAAACTAAGCTGACTCACTCTTCTTTTTCTGATGTGTTTCTTACTTTAGCTCCCAAAGCAGGATATAGCCAAGGTGCAACTCAGTATACTCAAGCCCAGCAAACTCGACAAGTGACAGCCATAAAGCCAGCCACACCAAGTCCAGCTACCACTACTTTCTCCATTTATCCTGTGTCCTCCACCGTACAGCCGGTAGCAGCTGCAGCTACTGTGGTGCCATCCTATACCCAGAGTGCTACTTACAGTACCACAGCAGTTACTTATTCTGGTAAGACTGATAAACTGTGTTTAAATGACTAAACAAATTCCAAAGGGAAACTCTTGATTTTCTGTGGAATTATCTCATTCCTGATAGCAGGAACTAAATTTAATTCTATCAATTGATTATTGATAGGCATTAATATAAATGTATGTTTATCTGTGTCTTGTGACGAAAAGACCATACTTTAATTTTGGGTTGTTGTTGGTGGTGATTTCTTTGTTTTTAGTTAACTATTTTAGCAGACTATCAAGTGCTCTTTGGAAATTTCAAAGTAACAAGTCTTCAGCTTAGCATTGCAGTTGGAGAAATAATTCCCAGTCTTCTACAGGACCACTTCCTTTCTGACTTATTCAATTGAGTTTGAAAATTCAAGGAAAGCACTAAAGGAATAAATATAAGATGGTTATTTATACCTTATACCTTATTTAAAATACAGAGTAGCTTTATTTTTCTTAAGTAATCATAAATCTTCCCAATAGAAATATGATCTGTTAAAACCTTGCTGTGTCCATTACTTTCGCTAATTTCTAGCTGAGGTAGATCATGGTATTGCAGTAATTAAAATCACACATTTGTAGACAGTTTTATATTACTGCATGGTTTCTTATTGCTTTGCGTTTTATTTATTCCTTAATACCCTATCTTGTTCCATGGAGGCTCTAAAGTGACATGGGCAATTTTAGTTCTTACCTTGTGATACTTTGTTGTAGCTTGGGATTTAGAAACCTAGCTATTGAATTTTTTAATTACTTTTTTATTTATCAGAGATTTCTTAACTCTCACTCTAGGATTCTAGGGATACAGCAGCAAACTTGTCAGGCAAGTTTTGCTTGGGAACAGCAGTTTGTTGTGGCTGGAATACAGGGTATATGGGGTAAATTTCAGAAAATGAGACTGTAAAGTCAGCATATGAAAAGCCTTGTATGCTCTGCTATGGTGGCTGTATTTATCTTGTTGGCATAAGTGTTACCACAAAGTAGATCTTAAGAAAGAGAGCTGTGGGTATCAGATTTGTAATTTACTGTGACAAACACATGGAAAATAATTGGAATGGAGAGACATTATTGCCTTTGAGAACTCTGGCTGTACTAGTGAGTGTAGGGGGTTAGGGTAGAGATACATTTATTATTACTAATATAATCTATTAAGAGACATAGTCTCTTATTTATGTTATTATACATATAAATGTTATTTACATATGTTAATGTTATTACATATGTAAATGTTATTATACATGTTATTATTTATATGTTATTAGGTATTTATGTTATTATACAAGACTTCCCAGGTATAGATTGTGTGTCTCTCTGGGTAATTTCTTTTAATTATAACCAAAATTATTGCAGTGAAATATGATTAGACTTTTTTTTTATATAACTACAAGAACTCTTTCAGGTAGCTTGATTTTACCTTACACAGTTTATAAATAATTATTAAAATTAGAACTGTTTTTTTTTTTAAGAGAAATTAAACCACTAAGCCTTTTATATCTAGACACCAATTGTCATTCACATTTTAGTGCATGTCTGTCTACTATATTCTTTATATGTATGACAGTACATATACATCAATATAATTTTTCATAAAAATTAATTTTTCTTAAACATGCAATTTTGTTAACTGCTTTATTCTCACTGTGAATGTCCTTTTACATTACCAAGTATGGTGATGTAGCTTTCCTTTGATTAATGCTTTTATCTAACTCTTTATTTTGGAAATTTTAAATTGTGTAGAAAAGTTGGAAAAATAGTATAAGGAGTACCCACGCACCATTAACCTAGATTCAGTAATTGTGGTTTTTCACATCTGCTTTATCTTTCCTTTCCCTTAAAATCTATTTCCATGTGGTTCTGTAGTATGCTTTTAAGTTGTAGACAACATGGTATTTTGCCCTGAATTCTTCAGAAAATATTTTCTAAGAATAAGGACATTTTTTTTCACATAGCTACAGTGCCAGTATTATTTAAAGGAATTAAACATGGATACTAACAAATACCTAAATTTCCCCAGTTGTTCACAGATATTTTTTTATGACCGGACTTTATATACATTTGATGTGTTTGTGCATTTGATTGTCATACCTTGTTAGTTTCCTTTAATCTAGAACCATGTCCCCTTCCCCACTTTTTCCCCCCTCTGATACCAGATATTGAACCCAGGGCCACTTAACCACTGAGCCACATCCCCAGCCCTTTTTGTTTTTCATTTTGAGATAGGGCCTCACTAAGTTACTGAGGTTCGCTTTGAGCTTGAGGTTGGCTTTGATCCTCTTAGAGCCTCAGCCTCCCAAGCTGCTATGTACCACCATTCCTACATCAGCTCCTTATTTTTATCTTATCTCATCTCTTGGTATGACATTTTCTGAAGAATTGTCTCATAATCCATGGATTCTTTATATTTAGATTCAGAAAGCTTTTTAGGCAAAATAAAAAAGTCAGTCTACTTTCCATTTTGTCACATCAGGAGCATATAATGTCTGCTTATTCCTTATTGACAATACCATCACTGACTGACGTGGCATCTCCCAGATCTCTTTCTTATAAAGGTACCTTTTCCCTTTGTAATTAACAAGTAATTTGTGGGTCTGTTGTCCAGCTACTATATGATGTTGGATCCTTTGAGGGGGAAAAAAAGTCTGTTTCCATAGTTCTCTCTGTTTCTATAGTTAACTGCAAATTTATTTTTTATGTTCTTAGACGTTCTTTAAAAGAGTCCCCACCTTCTACTTTTTTGATATTACTGTAGACTTGTTCTTTTTTATTCAGCATATTATGATCTGTTACTCTCATTTCTATCTTTAAGGCTTATGCTGTCCCAAATTTGGTCAGTGGTATTTGGCTCATATCAGCTCCTGAGTCTTTTTGACATGACTACATTAGTTTGAACTCTTCTTTTTTGGCCCTGTAAGTTGTTATAGGTACACTTTGAGCTTTTCATTTCACATGGAGTCCCATGGTTTGTTTGTTTCTTTCTTTCTTTCTTTCTTTCTTTTGTTTTGTTTTGTTTTGTTTTGTTTTGTTTTGTTTTGTTTTGTTTTGTGGTGCTGGGGATCCAACCCAGGGCCTTGTGCATGCAAGGAAAGCATTCTACCGACCGAGCTATATCCCCAGTCTCCCATGGTTTCTTATAAATGCCTGTGGTATTAGAAACTATTCTAAATAATGGTGTCATAGTATTTCATCATATGGATATGTACTACATTTTGAAGTATGTATTTTGGGGCATTTAATTTTAATTTAATAGCAATTATATTAAAATATGTTAAAATGTATAAAAGACTATAGGGTACCATGTGACATTTTAAAATATGTATGTACAATGTATAATGATCAGATTAGGATGATGGGTATATCCATAATCTCAAACATTTATCATTTCTTTATATTAGGAACATTCAAAATCCTCTCTATTAGCTGTTTTGAAATGTTTAGTTAATCGTTGTCAACCATTGTTTTCCCACTGTGCTATATAAAATACTAGAAGGTATTTCTCCTGTCAAACTATACCCTGGTACACCTATTAACTGTCCTCTTACCAACCACCCTCCACCACACCCTTCCATAGATTTTGGCACTACTATTCTATTTGTATTTCTTTTGAGATCAACTTTTTAGCTTCCACATATGAATGAGAACATATAGCATTTGTAGTTCTATGCCTGACTGACTTCCACTTAACATAATGTCCTCCTGTTCTATTCGTGTTGCTGCAAATGATAAATTTTCATCCTTTTTTGTGGCTGAATAATATAAATCCACATTTTTTGTCCATTTTCTGTTGATGGACACCTATGTTAATTCCTTACCTGTATTGTTGTGAATAGTTACAATAACAAGCAGGTACAAATACCTCTTCAACATGGAAATTTCAATTCCTTCGAATATCTGTATCTATTGCTGGATGATATGGTAGTTTTATTTCTAGTGTTCTAAAGAATCTCCCGTTCTGTTTTCCATAATGGTTGTACTAGCTTACATTTTCACCAGTAGTACATGAGATGACTTCTCTCTTCATATCCCAGCTAACATTTGTTAGTAGCTGTTCTAACTGGATGAGATGCTGATTGTATTTGGACTGGGATTTCCTTAATAATTAGTGATGTTGAGTGTTTTGTCATGCTCGTTGGCCTTTTGCATATCTTCTTTTGGGAAATATCTATTAAAGTCATCCCCTCCAACCTCAGTTCCTGGGAATTGAACTGTGGCTGACTAACAAGTATATGGACTATGTTACACCCCCAAACCCATTTTAAAATCAGATTATTTGGGTTTTTTCCTGTTGTAAAGTTTTAAGTTTTGTAAATTAATCCCTTGTTGAATGAATAATTTGCAGGTATTTTTTGGTGGTGCCGGGACTCGATCCCAAGATTTTGTATACGCCAGGCAAATGCTGAGCCACGTCCACAATCGTACAGATTGTCTATTCACTCTGTTGATGATTTACTTTGCCATACAGAAGCTTTTTAGTTTGATGTAATCCCATTTGTCAGTTTTTCCTTTTGTTGCCTGTTCTTCTGGATTATGTCCATAAACTCCTTGCTCAGACCAGTGTCCTGAGGCGTTTCCCCAGTGATGACTTCTAGTAGTTTCATGGTTTCTGGTCTTAACATGTGAGTTGATTTTTGTGTGTGGTGAGAGAGAGAGGTCTAGTTTTTTTCTTCTGAATGTGGATATCCAGTTTTCCCTGCAGCATATATTGATGTGACTTTGCTTTTTCCAGGGTATGTTCTTTGCTGCCTTTGTTGAAAATCAGTTGGCTTTAAATATGTGGGTTTGTTTTGGGGTTCTCTGTTTTTCTCTATTGGCCTGTGAGTGTTTGATAACATTTCCATGCTGTTTTGGTTATTGTAGTAATGTTGTATATTTTGAAGTCAGATATTCTAATGTTACCAGCTTTGTTTTTGTTTGTTTGTTTGTTTGCTCAGGAGTGCGTTAGCTATTAGGGATCTTTTGTGGTTCCATGCACATTTTAGCACTGTTTTTGAATTCCTGTGAAGAATGTTGTTATTTGATGGGAATCATGTTGAATTTATAGATGACTTTGGGTAGTATGGACATTTTAACAATATTAGTTCTTCCAGTTCATGAACAGGGGTTGTCTTTTTTGTGTGCAGTGTGCCCTCTTTAGTTTCTTTTATCAGTACTTTGTAATTTTTGTTGTAGAGATCATTTACTTCCTTGGTTAAATTTATTCCCGTGTTTTTGTTATTTGAACTTATTGCAGGTAGGATTGTATTCTTGATTTCTTTCTCAACAATTTTGATGTTAATGCATTAAAAAAGTTCACTGAAGCAACTAGATAGAATAGTCCTTGTCTTAGGATAAATTTCTAGACATGGAACCATTATGTCAAAGAGAATCCACTTTTTTATAATATGTGATACACAATATGAAATTGCCTTCCAGAGAGCATGCTTCGGGTTTCTGAACTCTTTTATTTGTGGACTTTGGCAGTTAAAACTAGGGTTATTTTTATCTCAAAATAAGGAGTTATAGAATATTACTACCAAGTGGTTACTAGAAACATGAAGGATTGATTGAAATTATATGTTTTTGCTTTTGATATTGCACACTTACAAATATTTCAGTTCTAACAATGTTGCTTAAAGTAAAACTTTTAGTTTTCAAACTCCAAGCTTTTAGCTGGGTGCAGTGGACCTTGTCCATAATCCCAGTGACTCTGGAGGCGGAAGCAGCCTTGTTTTGAGACCAGCCTCCACAATTTAGCAAGACCCTAAGACCCTAAGCACCTTAGTGAGACCCTGTTTCAAAATGAAAAATAAAAAGCGCTAGTGATGTAGCTCAGTGGTAAAAGTACTCCATTTGTTTGCTAGGTGTTAACAGAATTTGTTGTTCCTTAGCAGAATTCCAGAAAATTCTATCAACCTTTTAATGTTTATCCTGTTTTCGTAAACTGAGTAGTAAACTATAATTAGACTTGCCTTTTATTAGTTTTAAACTACCTGTGTGTAAGTGGAGATGATTCAGTGTTAGGCTGGTGATTTTGATTAAATAAGTCAATGTTAAAAGACCTCACACACACTCAGTCTGAGTTTTCTCATCTGTAAAGTATGGTACATGACTCTTCTAAAACTGAACTATCTGACAGACTGCTCCCCATATTGTGAACACTCAAATTCAAAGAATTAGAAGACCTAGTTATTCAATACTGTTGGCCTCTGTTGCCCTTAATCTCTTTATTTCTTTGTAAACAATTCATGAAGTTATATTTAAATGGCAGTTTTACATTTTCTATACAGGACTGAAATCCCTTGGGAAATGTCTATTATAGAGACCAGGGGTGTACAGCAATGATAGAGTGCCTGCTTAGCACATGCAAAGCCTTGGCTTTGACCCCCAGCACCCAAAGGAAAAAGAATTTCATGCAAAAATCGTGATCCTGGTCAGTGATACTCTAGAAATAGTTTTGTTCTTAATTTATGACTTTTAGAGACAGGATCTCACCATGTTGTCTAGTCTGACCTCGAACTCCTGGGCTTGATGATCCTAGTGCCTCAGTCTCCTAAGTAGCTGGAACTACAGGTGCATGCTATTCTGTCCATCTATCTTTGTTGTTTTCAATTGGTCAAATTTATTGTGTTTCTTTGCCGGGTGGATGGTAACAGGGATTGAACTCAGGGGCACTCACCACTGAGCCACATCCCCAGCCCTATTTTGTATTTTATTTAGAGACAGAGTCTCACTGAGTTGCTTAGGGTCTCACTTAGTTGCTTAGCACCTCACTTTGCTAATGCTTACTTTGAACTCGTGATCCTCCTGTCCCATCCTCCTGGGCCACTGGATTGTAGGTGTTCGCCACTGTGCCCAGCTTTTATTGTGTTTCTTTACAGTGTAATTTAAACTGTATATGTTTTTGCTTGTAAATTTGAAAGCCTTTGGCTGTGAGTTTGTGTTCTTTTTAATCACATTCTTAAGTAACAGAAGACATTGATAGGACTGCCTACTAAAGAGTCTGTTGATTACCTGATATATATGAGGCCATGGGTTCAATCTCCAGTTTTACCTCCCTCCCCCCAAGAAAAATTTATTGAACTATAGAGTTTTTCTTTTAACTAGTCATATTAATTATTTTCAATTTCTGTCTGATTTTGTGCTTGTCACTGATATGATACTTATTTTTTTCCTACTTTGATTTTTAGGTATCACTTGTCTATTACCAACTTTATCTTAAAACTTCTTAAGCATTTATATACTTTAACAGATAACATAGACGTTTGGGGTTCTTTTCTTAGAAGTTGCTTGACTTCTTTCTCTCCTGGATATGTCCATTTCCAGCCTTCTATGATTCTGATTTCCCATTCATCTTTTCCTCTCATCCTTCTAGTTACGCATTCTTCCCAGTGTGTAGATATGTTTGGAGCCAGTGGGTTTTCTTTTTTCTTTTCAGTATAGTAGTCAGAGGAGCAGAGTTGAGTTCTCCTGGAGTAGTTCTTCTTTGCCATCCTGATCACTTGGAATCTCTCTTCTGAGCCTCGCTCGCTCTTTTCCTGACTGTTCTCACTTAAGGGAATAAAGGCCTAACTGAAACAGATTGAATAGGGAGTGTACCAATTTCTGGAGATTTTGGTTTAAGACTGTTAAGTTTTCTAGTGTTCAAATAGGCTTATATATAAAACCAGCAATTGTGTCAAATTTAAAAGTTTTACAATTTAAAAAAAAAATCTGTGAATCATTTAATATAAATGTTTATACAGTATGTCAGTAATTTGCATAATTCAGTGGTGCTTTGATCAATGAAAATGGATAGAATCTATACATTTAATCAGAAAACAGTACTTTTCATTTTGGGGGAAATAGAAGTGTTAATACTTAAATCCAAGGTCTGTTGTTATCCTATATTTTCAACTAACCTCCAGCTACATATCACAGACTTCAACTAAGTCTTACTTACCTTGCCTCCCCAAAGTAGCTCCTATTAGTTATTTGGTTTTATTACTTATATAACCCATCAGTCTTGGAGCTCATAATTTTGATATCATCTTTGTGTATCTTTCTCTTTTTTTTTAATCTTTTTTACCCTCTTACCCTCTAAGCATGTCATTTCTTATTTTCATGAAGTTTTTTTTTGTTTTGATTTTTTCCTGTCTTGTATCTAAATTTAAAATTCTGCCTCAAATCCAATGCTTCCCAGATTTTGTTCAGAGAATTTTTGTTTGGGGAAATAAATAGGTTCTATGACCACGTAAGTTTTATCAAACACTATCACATCTCTTCAATTGAACTACAAGCTTCTTCAAGGCAGAGACTAAATCTTACACTTTATACCTCTATAACACCAGCATAAGTCACTGCTTGAGTGACTTATATAAATGGAAGATAAAAATTTTCTGGGTATATATTATTGTAAATATTCACATTTAAATCTACCTGTATCAGTGGGATTTATTGACTTTAAATTTATAATTAATATTTAACTTGTTCTTTTATAATTATGTAACATAATTTTTGTTTGATTTTATTTATAAGGTACGTCTTATTCAGGTTATGAAGCAGCAGTGTATTCAGCTGCATCTTCCTACTACCAACAGCAGCAGCAGCAACAGAAGCAAGCAGCAGCAGCAGCAGCTGCTGCAGCTGCAACAGCTGCCTGGACAGGGACCACCTTTACTAAAAAAGCACCATTCCAAAATAAACAACTGAAACCAAAACAGCCTCCCAAACCACCCCAGATTCACTATTGTGATGTTTGTAAGATCAGCTGTGCTGGACCGCAGGTACTTGTGTTGTATGTTTTATCATGAATCTCAGTAGTTATTTTTGATAGTTAAGTATGGTGATTTTCTAACTCTTGTGCCTACACAAAAAAGGTTTACATTTTTTTTTCCCGTTAGCTTTTAGGTAATACATACGTATAGTTAGTCCTTCACATCTGTGGGTTACACATCCATGGTTTCACCTAACCATGAATCAAAAACAGGCAAAAAACTGCATCTGTACTGAACATGTACAAACTTTTTTCTTGCAATTTCCCTAAACAATACAGTAAAACAGCTATTTACATTTCATTAGGTATTAAAAATAGAGATTATTTGATATGTATGGGAGGAAATGTTTGGGTTATATGAAACTATTATGCCATTTTATATAAGGGTATACAGCCTTGGAATTTGGTAACCAGTCTCTCACTGGCAGTAAGGGATGACTGTATTTCTCTTAAACAGTCTTTTTTTGGTAGGGAAAGAGAGTTCTGGGGATTGAACCCAGGGGCACTTAACCACTGATCCATATCTCTGGCCCTTTTTATTTTGAGACAGAGTCTTGCTAAGTTTCTTAGGGCCTCACTAAGTTGATAAGGCTGAATTTAAACTTGTGATCCTCCTGCCTCAGCCTCCCCAGTTGCTGGGATTACAGGCATGTGCCACCACACCTGACAGTCATTTTTTAGAAGCTATTTGTATTGAAATTTGAGAATATTGTGCAGGGGAAAAAAAACTATAAAAATAATTATGAATGTAACTGAAAAATAGGGAAATTACACTTTTTTTCAGGATGGCTGGTTTGCTTATTAATTAAAAGCTAAATTCAGATTCAAAGTTTCATACTCAAATTTGTAACTTTCATGACTTTTATACATGCTTATAGAATATTACTTATTTCTGTAAACTTCTCTGTAAGGTCTGTGGGAGTGTTGGGAAGAGGTATAAGCACATGTCTTTTTCAAAAAGATGAATTAATGAAACATGTGAGACCTTTATTTTCTGGTTTTGTTTTGCTCTTGTTTGTAAACCTTAAAATGTGTATTTAGGCATGAATCTCTTTATACAAGCTAAAGAGTTCAACTCCTTTCCCAACTTTGTTTTTATTTTAAGAGTGTTCAGTTTTTGTATAAAATTTGGTAATCAGCTTGGTAGATTAAAAAAAGATCATTTGAAAAGAAAAAAATCATATTTTGACTTTCTGGTAGTTTTTTCACATTACAGCCCTCTGCGCATCCATTGTACATTTCTTTTTAATTTACTGGATTACTTCTACGTTTAAAACAAATTTGGTGGGGGGGGGGGCGTTTTCAATTACTGGTGTTCTTTGAGTTATACGAGTTTTAATGTATGTGACTAGATTTATAAAACCATGTGGTTCTTTTTCCTCCCGTTTTGGGTATGGTAGGAAATGGTGGTATTGTGACCATGTGGTTGGTGGGGGCAAGTGAGTGTTTTGCAATACCCCAAGTAAACATGAAAGGGAGCAAGGATGTTAGTCTTGAGGAGTATATCCTACTCTGTGTTGGCTGTTGAGAGGGGATGATATGAGTACCAAGCATAGACATAGGAAATTTACTAACTGTGTGGGTGCCCATACAGTCATGGAACATGGTACTAAGGAGATAGATAGTTCAACAGCACTATTTGGAAAGAAAGATACAAGGCTGAGCATTGTTTGCAGGGGGAGAGGGGAGTACTAGATGGTTAAACAAGAAGGGGCCAAGGATACTTCTGCAAGCCTTAAGTCTGAGCCTTAAAGGGTTAATGAACCTTAGAGAAAAATATCCCTGAGATTTGAATTAGACTCTAGGTAGGGAGAGTTAAAGTAGTTTGAATTTCCAGACCAAGGTTGACTCTTGGCTCTACCACTAATCACGTGGGCTTGGGCAAGTTTGAGACATTGACTTCTTTGAACTTTTCTTTCCATAACATGGATTTGTCCTGAGTCATTAATAAACTATATATGGAGCCACTTCAGGCCACTGAGGTATTGACAGAAGAATCAAACATCTGGTCCTTAAAGTCCCACCCAGCTTTGAAATCCCATGATGAACATAAGAATTTTGTGCTTATCATTTGTGAGTCTTAGAAGTTATTTTAATAATAAAACATGAAAGAAGAGCCATTTGGGCAAACTCAGAAAATAAAATTGCCTACTGTGCAAAATATCTGCATGGTTTGTTGGTAATTTTACCATAATACCAGCTTTCCTTAGTAATATATACATTTTTGACTCTTAGGTATTTTAAATAAGCTCTTGATCAGAGTGGCATGGATTATAATACAGATTATATGTCAGAATGCATTCTGAGTATAAAAAGTCAGTTTTATAAATAAACATGTCTATTTGTAAAGAATCTTATTACCATGCAGTAACTTCTAATTTTTTCCCTTCCTTCTTGTAATGGTATAAGATACATTTTTCCTACTTCATCTTAATTCTGTAATTAATTTCTTTGTGGAATGATCATTCTCCTTGAACATTCTCTCTTCAGCGTTATACATAAGCAATAAAAGATATGAATTCTTGAAACTGAAAGAAGTTGCCTTATGTTATGACTATGTATGAAAGTGTTTTACAGCACAGTGTTGGATAAATTAATTCTTGGAGGGATTTATACCTCATTGATGAAGTGCATGCTTAGCAAACATAAGTTCCTAAATTCAGCCCCAGCACAACCACCCCAAAAAAGTAATCTCCATAAACAGTGTAGAGACCCACAGATACATCATATATAGAGTGACTCTTTCTTGCTTATGCTCACATTCTTATTCAGCTGCTTTTTTTTGAGTGAGTACTGGAGATTTGAGAACTGAATAATCTGAAATTCTGTAGAAAGAATATTAGTGAAGCAAAATTTGCCCTTTTTGTTTAAAACAGACTTATAAAGAACACTTAGAAGGACAGAAACATAAAAAAAAAGAAGCTGCATTGAAAGCCTCACAAAATACCAGCAGCAGCAACAACTCTACTCGTGGGACTCAGAATCAGCTACGTTGTGAGCTCTGCGATGTGTCTTGTACAGGAGCAGATGCATATGCTGCCCACATTCGTGGTGCTAAGCATCAGAAAGTAGGTGGATTTTTTGGCACAAAGCCTTAAATCTTTGTTTTCCTTTACCTTTTCAGTGGGGGTTTAAGTAAAAGTGACTTCAAATTTTGAAAACATTGTGTTTTAAGCCTTGCTTAGATGCTAGCATTTATAATGCTTTAAAGGGAAAGACTGGATAACCTTCTTTAAATTGGATTAAACCACTTATTTCATGGTTTGTAAGTTATATGATCACTTTCTAGTTGGTCTTTCTTAATTTTGATTGACTTCCATGTGACCAAGTTGTTTCAGCTTTCCCTGCCTGTTTCCTTACCTGGTCGTAGATGAAATATGTACACATATGTGCTTCACAGAGATTATCTTTAAAGTAATGAATTTTGTGTATAAAAGCATATCACTTTAAAAATATGGCTTTTCAAAAGACTGGGCTTGGAGCTACCATATGACCTAGCTATACTACTACTTGGTATTTATCCTGAAGAATTAAAGTTATTTACTATAGTGGTACGTGCTTGCCCATGTTTATAGCAGTACAATTCACAATAGCCATATTATGGAACCAGCCTAAGTGTCCATTAGTAGATGAATGGATAAAGAAAATGTGGTATATATGCACAACGGAGTCTTATTTAGCCATAAAGACAAATGGAATTATGGTATTTGCAGGAAATGGATGAAACTAGAGACCATCCATTTGTTAAAGCGAAATAAGTCAAACTTGGAAGGTTCAGAGTCAAATGTTTTTTCTCATATGCGGAAGCTAGAGAAGAAAAAGGAAAACAAAGGTAGGGATGGATCTCCTAAAACTCAGAAGGAGATCAGTAGAGGAAAAAGACCAAGGGGTGGGGGGTTAAGTGCTAGGGAGTGACATTGGTCAAGTTATCCTGTTATATGGTGTGCATGTATGAATATGTAACAACCATTCCATCAGTATGTACAACTAGAATGCGCCAATAAAAATGTGGAAAAAAATATGTTCAGATTTTCTTTTATGATGTCATTTAGATAAGCTTAAAAATTTGCACTGTGTTTCCTGACAAATAAATGCGCTTTTGTTTTGTAGGTGGTTAAATTACACACAAAACTTGGTAAACCTATTCCTTCAACAGAACCAAACGTTGTTAGCCAAGCTACTTCTTCAACAGCTGTATCTGCTTCAAAACCAACTGCCTCTCCTTCAAGCATTGCAGCAAGCAATTGTACTGTGAATACTTCATCAATTGCAACTTCTTCAGTGAAAGGTCTTGTGACTACAGGAAATTCATCTCTTAATAGCACATCCAACACTAAAGTATCAGCAGTGCCTACCAATATGGCTGCCAAGAAAACATCTACACCCAAAATAAACTTTGTTGGCAAGTACTGAAGTTTCTCTGTGTTCCTCTTACCTCTGTCAAAGTGATATTTCTTTTCCATTGAAGGATTAATCCTTCTGCTTATGCTATTCAACCCATCCTTTTTCTTCTCCAGATATATGCCCTTTTCTCTGTATCTGTCCTCTGTTGGTTTCTTCCCTTCAGCCACAGAAATATGACCATATCTTACTGAGTTGTTAAATATACAGAGACCTTTTTCCCATTTCTATAATTTTCTTACACTGTTAACCTAATTCTTACTTTCTGGGTATTACGATTTAGAGTTTTGTGTTTTGGTTTGGTATGGGGGTGTTTTCTGCACAGTTTTGGGGATTAAACCCAGGGCTTTGTGTATGTCAGACAAACATTTACCACTGAGCTACATCCCCAGCTCTTACTTTATTTACTTCTGTAGATAAATTACTATAGTTATTTTCTGTCTACTATGGTTTTCCTATTGTACGCTTTTCTGAAACTGATTTCAGGATTCACTAAAGACCTAATTGTCAAGCGCAGTGGCCATTTATTGGTTTCATCCTGTTGACCTTCCTAACATTCAATATCATTAACTGTTGTATTATAAAGATTAAGATACATCTTTATCTCTGTTTATATGTCCACCCACTCTTTTCTCTAGTATCTTTATTGGTGTTCTTCCTGGATGCTCATTAAATAGTTCCTAAAATGCTGATTCTAGCTTTTATCTCACTATGCTCCCAGTATTCCTGGGTGATCTCATCCATTCAGATGTGTTCAGTGACTTAAAATGTTTTTGGAAAATTAAAAACCCTTGAGTTTCAGAGCCATGTTTTATATACTTATCCTCTGTATGTTTCCACAGATGTTTCCCAGTGTGTTCTATTCTAACTCGTGAATCTATCACAAGCATACCACCAAATAATCTCATAAAATTATACTGCTTTTTCAAATGGAAAACTTTACTAATACTTTTCTTCTTATTCATTGCTTCCTCCAGCTATTTCCTGTCTTTTCAATTACCTTGCCTTATTTTTTAGGTCTTAAGTCTCTTCCTTAGAGCTTTGTTTCTTACTGTGTCCAGTTTCTTCATGCTTTTCCACAGTCTGATCAGTCATTTTAAAATACATATCAAATTGTGTTAGTCTTCCACTTAAAAATCCACTTTGACCTTCCCTAAGCATATCTATATTCCTTAATTATTTCATGTAAGATTCTTCATAATCTGGCTCCTACCTACCTTCCTAGTTTTAAATCTTGTCACCTCTACCTAGATAGTGATTTATACTGAATTATTGACTTTTCCTTGAATTTGCAATTTAACATGTTGCTATGCTTTTTAAGTACATGCTGTTCTGTTCAGACATGATTTTCTTCCTTCTTCATGACTGGTATTATACTCATTGCTCTTCTTTCCAAGCACAGTTCAAGTATCACACCCTTTGTAGCCTTTTTCAATTGGATCAGGTTAAAGAGTAGTGACTTCTTTTGCCTTCCTACAATATTTGGTTCCTACTTACTATAGCACTATATCACATGGTATTATAATTACTTGGCTTTTTTTTTTTTTTTTTTTTTTTTTTTAATAACACCTCAAAGGCATCTACATTGTGTCCCTCCCCCAGTAATAGTGATTGAACCCAGGTGCTGCACCACTGAGCTATATCTCTAATCACCCCCAAGTCCCCATCTGTTTTTTGTTTTTGTTTTTGTTTTTTAATTTTGACTTGGGGTCTTGCTAAGTTGCTGAGGCTGGCCTTGAACTTGAGATCCTCCTAACTCAGCCTCCCAAATATCTGTGATTATAGGTGTGTACCACCAAAACTGTCTACATTATCTTATTCTTACTGTATTATGAAAACTTAGGACATTGCCCACATTTTGTATATTATTTAAAATATTTTTTAAAGAAAGTCTTTATAGAAAAATTCACAATCAGGTACTCAGGTGTTCTCTTGGATAGTTATTTGAAATGTTAAGCTTAATTGGTAGTGGCTGGGGTTGTAGCTCAGTGGTAGAGCACTTGACTAGCATATGTGTGGCACTGGATTCAATTCTCAGCGCCACATATAAAGGTCCATTGATAACTAAAATTTTTTAAAATTTAAAAAAGTTTAATTGAGGGCTGGGAAGATAGCTCAGTCGGTAGAGTGCTTGCCTTGCAAGCACAAGGCCCTGGGTTCAATCCCCAGCACCACAAAAAAAAAAAAAAAAAAAAAAGTTTAATTGATAATTAAAATGAAAGCCGTGATTTATGGGTTTTATTTTAGTGTTTGAGATTATTCATACTTTCGGTTTAAAATAACAAAAATCTTTTGTGATTAACTTTTGGCATAAGTTCATATCTAACAGTAGATAATAGAAAGTTTTCCACGAAAACTGATTATTGAACCTAACCTATTTAAAAGGAGTAAGTACTATTTATTTGATGAAGCTGTCGTCTAGTACCTCTGGTTACAAACATGAATTGGCTTAGCCTTTGCCTTTTAGAAACTTGGCTGTTTACTTTTAGGTGCTTGAAATAAGTGCTAAGATGGGGTTGCAGGTATTGTTGGATTTTAGAAAGAAGGGGGAAATTCAGAAATATGTTTCATTAATAGAATCTTAAAACCCACTTACGTAGTTCTTTAAAATTTTCATCTTTAGTATATAGACAGGACTTTTGACTATTTCTAGAAAATAACTTTCTGTGAAGTTTTTGTTGTATCAGATTTGTCCATTTATATAGAAATAAAATTACTGTAATTCTTTGTTCTTCTAGGTGGTAATAAGTTACAGTCAACAGGAAGTAAAACAGAAGACTTAAAGGGAACTGAATGTGTTAAAAGTACTCCTGTCACTTCTGCTGTGCAGATTCCTGAAGTAAAAACGGACACAGTATCAGAACCAGTCACACCAGCATCTCTTGCTGCTTTGCAGAGTGATGTGCAGCCAGTGGGCCATGATTATGTGGAAGAGGTATTGATTTAAGAATACTATGGTTGTGGAATTGGGTAAAAGGAAGAAATGCGTGACATTGTTGCAAACATGCTCCACGTGTAAAAGTACACTCCATTATAGTTTAGATTTAGGTCACTTATGAAAGAATATCAAAAGTCTTATTATTTAAAAAGCTGTTAAAGCTTGCCTATTAGCTTTTTATTCTTATTACCAGTGTCACTGTGGTGTAAAGTAACTTTCATTTATTTGGCAGATATTCTGATGTTCTTTTTAGCTATCATAAAACCTTAAAAACATAAAAATTCTGCCGGTTGCATTGACACATGCCTATAATCCCAGCAGCTAGCTGAGCAGGCTGAGGCAGGAGGATTGCAAGTTCAAAGCCAGCCTTATCTATTTAGCATGACCCTATCTCAAAATGAAAAATAAAAAGGGCTTGGGATGTGGCTGAGTGGTTACATGCTCCTGGGTTCAATCCCTGGTGCCAAAAAAATTTTATTTTTTTAAAATTCTGAACAGCTAAAATAATGATGAGGAGAGCCAGTGTTTCCTTTTTTAACAATTATTTTGATTTATGTTTAAAATTAAGGTTGCTAATTTAACACAACATTTGTTTGGTTTCTCAAGTTGATTAGAACACTTCTTGTTTTACAGGTCAAGTAAATTAGTAGATGGAGGAGCAAGGATACATCAGACTTGAATTAGGGTTAGAGTTTGCTGTTAGGAAAAAAACACAGTGTTGTAACACTGCTGTTTACTTTCACTTTATTATAGAGCATTGTTTCATTTTTCTGAACTTCAGTGTCCACATCTATAAAAGAGGAATGAATAGTCCTCAATAAAGTTATGAAAATGAAATGATATCAAGTACCTATTTACAGTGTCTGGTGGGTTTTAGGTAAATATTTGTTCCTTGATTTGTTTTGTTATCATGGAAGATTCCACATTATTTTGAGTGCTTTATTCACAAGATGGACAGCTGCATTCTGTAATTTATAAGTAGTTGATAAAAAAAGTCTAACTTAGTTTCATCTTTGTTTTAAGAGTAAAATTTGAGCTAGGTGCAATGGCACATTCTTGTAATTCCAGTGCCTAGAGGCTTGCAGGAGGATCACAAGTTTGGGCCAGCCTCAGCAACTTAGTGAGGCTCTGTCTCAAAACTACAAGGGCTGATGATTTGGTACAGTGATAAAGCACTCCTGGGCTCAAATCCAGTAAGATTCGATTTTCTTTTAAAAAAAATGTTCTTAACCCAAGCATCCTAAGTTTTGATGATTTGGGTTAATTAAATAATCCTAAATTTCAGAAATCTGCATTTAGAGCCAATCTTAATACTTGTACAGTTTGATCTGCATATCCATTACAGAACTCATAGTAACATTCCAGCCTACTTAATCTTTCCAATTGTGCAGTTAGAAAAAAATTAATCTGAACTTTCCATAAAGTTACATGTGTAAAATCTTGAGTTTTGAGAAAGTTGTATGCTGTATTAATGCTTTTAATAATTTTTATCTTCATCTCCAAGAACAATATTTGGCCAATTTTAGGTATTCAGTCCTATTTATGAGAAAATTTAAGGCATCTAGCTACATTTAGATCTAAGTGTTTACAAATAGACACAGTTATTAAAATGAAAGAGCAAATGAAGGCTAGTATTTTGAGAGTTAATACTTCCAGTCCCAGTTTCTATGCTTTTAAAACAGTATAGACATACCACTTGTGTTTTTTCTCCTACTAAATTCCAGTTGTTCACAGCTATATTAAGTAATCCATAAATATTGTGTGTATGTAAGAATACACAAAATGAATCATACCATTATGTACAATTATGCACCAATTAAAAATTTGGAAGCAAAGAATCTCTGAGGGTTTATGAATGAAATTTAACAACTGTAACATCCCTGCTTTTTTCCTCATCAAGGTACGAAATGATGAAGGAAAAGTAATACGGTTTCATTGTAAATTATGTGAATGCAGCTTTAATGATCCCAATGCTAAGGAGATGCACTTGAAAGGACGGAGACACAGACTTCAATATAAAGTAAGTAAATTTTAACCATTTTCTTACAATTTTTTTCTTATGATTCAGAACATTCTTTATGCAAAACAAAACACCTAACCACAGTCACCCAGTCTCTGAACTCCCATTCTAAGAATTAGCTTGAACTTTTGATATTCATTATAAGTACTGAATCAGATTTGGTTTTTATTTAATAGTTATTTTTATCTTTTTAATCTGTTGATTAACCTTTATTTTATTCACTTATTTATATGCAGTGCTGAGAAACCAGTGCCTCACACATTTGGGGCACACACTCTACCACTGAGCCACAAGCCCAGCCCTAATAGTTATTCTTAAGTAAATCTAATGTAACTATATTCTCATCAGTTTTGGTAATTGTGGCAAAAGGAACCAAATGTTGCTTAGGTGAAATAAACATATAAAGATAGTTGTTCCATATAGTGTTTGAAAAACACATCAAATCTTTATCTACCTCCTTTAGCTTGGTAGAACTCCAAATAAATGAATTTTGAGATGAATTTTTTGAAAAATTCCATCACTTATCTTGCCCAAGAAATTCTTCATTGAATACACTTTAAGAATTAAGATAAATCTTAATATTTGAAGTCTTAACTAGGTTGGATTAATGCACTAGTTACATGTTTTCAGTTTAAAATGCAGGGCTGGCAAAACAGTCTGTTAAAGAGCAATATTTTCATGAGAAGAAATCTTGTTAACTCCAAGACAGACTCTTAGAATCATCTAATTATAAATAACTACAATTAAACATTCATCAGTCCCACAAGGATTTCATGACTTTCTTGGTCAGCACTAAGTTGCAATGCTTCTTACTTACTAATTTTATATTTTAATTAATGTATTCTGAATTCTTTTCTCTGATCCAATTTAGTTATGCTGATTTTTCTCTTTAGTAGGAAATTTTGTGACTATAAACCTCTATAATAATCAGTATATGCAGTTCTGTAGCTAAACATGCATGTAGATTGTTGAAGGAGGCTGCTCTTTTTTTTTAATGGTTTGTCTACATTTACAGAAAAAAGTAAATCCAGATTTACAAGTAGAAGTAAAACCTAGTATTCGAGCAAGAAAGATTCAAGAAGAGAAAATGAGGAAGCAGATGCAAAAGGAGGAATATTGGCGAAGACGAGAAGAAGAGGAACGCTGGAGGATGGAAATGAGGTAATATCTTTAACTTTTAATAGCATTTTAGTGATTCTGCCTTGATAAAAAGTTTTTCTGGGTATGTTGTCTTCCATTTAGAACAATTTAGGTTTATTTAATGAACTTTCAGTGTTTCATAAGATCCTAAGTCTAGAAAAAATTGTATTAAAGTTAAGTCATTGGGATTAAGAATTTTGTCAAGTGGTATCTTATATATAGTAAGTATATGAGGAAATAGTTTCATGTTATAAATGAATTAAGTGCCTCGGTTTAAAACAGGCAAAATAGAATGGTTACCTGATACCAATATCCTGAGTATAAGATTTGATAGATTCTGAGCTATAATAATGTAGTTTTTTTAAAAGCCTCCCGTGTTAGAAACTTAGGAGGTTACAGGGGAAGAGAATCAAGAAAAAACATAATCCAGAGATTGATGGATTGATTATATAATTACTCATTTTATATACATGAGTGTTAGGTTTATCAATAACTTTACACAATTTACTGATTTTTAGTAAATTCCAAACAGGGTTGGAAGTAGTTACTATTATCAATTTTAGAACATTTTTGCTATTCCTTAAAGAAACTATAAACCCATTAACATTCCCATTTTGTCCCCCATACTTCCCTTCCTACCTCAGCCCCAGACAACTTTTATAGATCTATCTGTTCTTGAGATTTCATGTAAATAGAATAATGTAATATATGGTCTTGTGAGTCCACTTTCATTCTGCGTGTTTTCAGAGTTTCATCTGTGTAGCATATTTTGGTATTTTTGTTTCTTATTATGGCTGAATAATGGCTTTGTTGTATAGATAATTATTAACATTTTGTTTTGTGCATTCATCAGTTAATTGGTTTTGGAGTTGTTTCCACATTTGGGGTATTATACAATACTGCTGCTGTATTTTTGTACAAATTTTAAAATATAATTTTAAAAATTAGAAACAAAGCATACTGACATTTTGTAATCTTTTGTTTGCATATCTTAAACCTTTGTAAAATTAATATTTCATCTTATTTTTCATGACAACATATTTTTCTTTTAGGCAGATAAAAATTTTTCTTTACAACCAATCCCTTATTGTTAGATTCAGTATTTCCCTATTATCTTGTTGACCCTCCTTGAGGCTGTATCACACATATCATGTGTGACCAGTTGCTTATTATAAAATTACAGAAATAGAAGCATTTCATTAAGGAATACTCACCCTATTCCCTGTACTAAATAGGTAATGTAGGGGATCTCAAACTATCTGGTCTCAGGAGGACCCTTTATTTTTCCATTTTTATTGAGGACTCTGGAGAGCTTTTGTTCATGTGGATTATCTTTAAGATTTTCTGTATAAACCAGGCATGGTGGCATATGCCTGTAATTCAGTGACTTGAAAGACTGAGGCAGGAGAATTGCATGTTCAAGGCCAGCCTCAACAACTTAGTGAGACCCTAAGCAACTTAGTGACACCCTGTTTGTAAATTTAAAAATTTTTAGAAAGGACTGGGATGTAGCTCAGTGGTAAAAGCACCTGTGGACTTAATGTCTGGTACCAAGCAAACAAAAAGATTTACTATAATAGAAATTAAAACTAAGAAAATTAAATATTCATTTCACTTATCTTGTTGAAGCAAATGTGTTTAATTATAGTAGATTAAATGTATTTAACATATAATGTGAAATTTTTACTATAAAATAACCATATTCCCCCAGAATATTGGGGGGACAGTTACACTATTTTATATTTTTTACACACCTCTTTAATGTCGTCTTAAAATAGCAAAATTCTCACATCTGCTTTTTTAAAAATTTTTATTGTAAACAAATGGGATGCATCTTGTTTCTCTGTACATAAAGTAGATACATACAATTTATGTAATCATAAATTTACATAGGGTAATGGTTTTCGATTCATTCTGTTATTTTTTCCTCTCCCCCCAACTCATATCTGCTTTTGATTTTCATTACATTGTGGTACCTACATGTTGCATCTTGATAACTACTGTACACTGAGAATAAAAATAGAAAGGGCAAATAAATACTTTAGTGTTATGAAGAAAATAATCTGACCTCATGGATCCCTAGGGGTCCCTGGACCACTTTTTGAGAATATTTACTATAACTTACGTTAAATCTCTTCCAATTAGATATTATTAAATATATAGCCCTTTTTGTTTCATTTTGGATTGCTTTTATGCTTGTCCATTTGGCATATTAACATCCTTTTTCATTTTTGGTAAATTGCTTATTTTTTATTATTTACTTACCTATTGGTTTGTACACACTTCTTTTACAGTACTTATATGACTTTTATTATGTGTTATATTTAGTTTTTACCATTACATGTATACCAGTTTTTCTGTGTACAATAAAAATTAGTCCTATATCCTTTTGGAGTTTTTGCCCTTGTAATGTGTTGGACATTATTCTCTGTACTAGGTCATATACCTATTTTGTTTTACTTGTATGTCTAATATTTATTAAGCATTTAAGTGCCAGTAAATGTAGCATGAATTGGCAAACAACAGTTAAAGGTCCCAGCTATCATTTTACTTAAACATCTTTAGCACTAATAAACTATCCCAAGTTGGACTAAACATGATTTTTCAGAACCTTCAAGCTGTTTTTATTCATTTTTTTTCTCAAGGCCTAAATAGCATAACAGGATATTTGGTTCCCTCAGTTCTCAGATTACCTAAAAAACAATGCTTATTCCCAACGTGGAGAAATGAATAGTTTTTTATGGTGGTAGTCAAGAAACATAATCCTTTCTTTAAGTTTTTTTTTTAAACAGTTTGTTAATAAAACTTGCTACCACAATTTTCTTGACACATGGTTTTCTTTGAGAGCTGTTACTATGCTAGTTTGAAGCTGAAAGTGAAAATAGAACCCAGAGGGAAAAAGTAAAAAAAGACTGTAGAATAGATTTTAAAGATGTCAACTGTACACTAGATGTCCACATTCCAGGTTCAGTTCATGGTGTTTTGTTTGGTATACATAGTAAATTTTTGTCTGAACCAGCAACATGAGGTTTCATTAAAAAAAAAAAAAAAAAAAAACTCTGATGACGTTGGCATTGCATTCATTATTCCCTTATGGCAATAGTTATTATGAACTAAGTCACAGCTATTGTTTCTAGCCAGGATATTTGCTTAGTACTTTACTAGAGTCCCTGTCACTCTAAATAGGTCCCCAACAATGAGAATGTCTCACTGACCATGAGTTGCCATTTATCACTGTTCTACACCATTGGTTTTGTTCATGATAGAGAAATATATTTGTTTTGCTTGTATCACAAATAGGGAAATTAAAGGTATTCTAAGAGGTTCTCTTTAAGGGGGAAAAAATAGAGTGTCTCTTTGTTTTATAACGATCAACAGAATGCCATTAATGTCTGCGTGCACATTGGCTCTTTTACATATATTACTGGTTGGGCCCCCTTAGTGTAGATATTTGGGGTTACAGTCTTTGCCTTAGGTGGGGGGGAGGTTGAAACAATGGGGCTTCTAATGTCTATTTTTTTCTACTTTGACCTTGAGCTCTGAAGTTTTGTTCTGCTTTTCTCTTTGTTCTCTCTAGTTCTATTTTTACTTCCAATTACTTTTCAAAGCAAATAAGGGAAATCAGGTAAAGTAGGGAAGAATAAAAGTGTTAGGCTAGAATTTTTTAAATTGATTTTTTATGTCATCATTGATACAAGTTCTTGGGATGTGTTTTTCTTCCTACCCCTGTAATATTTTTTGTGTTTCAGACGGTATGAAGAGGACATGTACTGGAGACGAATGGAGGAAGAACAGCATCATTGGGATGATCGTCGTCGAATGCCTGATGGGGGCTATCCTCATGGTCCTCCAGGCCCATTAGGTCTTCTGGGAGTCAGACCAGGCATGCCTCCTCAACCACAGGGTCCTGCAGTGAGTGTCCACTTTTCTATGTAAGGGATGAGAATTTATAATTTGTTTGAGCATTAGGAAATAGTTTGGAGGGCTAACTTTTAGACTTAATCTCATAATCTAGATGGGATTTTTTTTTTTTTTTTTCATCTGATTTAGATGTTTCTCACAAAGATCTGTGTTTTGAGTTTGTGTTCTGTACAAATTGGGCAAAAAGTTATAAGAAACATGTCATATAAGTTCAGACTACTGAAATCAAGAAGATAAGATTCAGCGGTTACCCAAAAAACAGCAAACTCCTTTGCCTATTCTTTCTCATTTGTCATTACAAAGTCTTGGCTGTTGTAAAATTTTAGTTTGGAAAGCAAAATTTCAGAATCATCAATTTTTAAAGTTTATCAAAAAGTATTTTCAGTGGTAAACATGTTGCTCAGTAGTAGAGGTTTTGCTTGATGGTGAGTCCATGGGTTTGATTCCTACCGCCACCCCACAAAAAGGCATTTTCCTTGCCTTAGATTATGTTTTTTATAATTTCACTTACTTTGAGGTAAAGTATGTCTGTGTATATCCAAACATATGTAGTCTTGCATTTTCATTTCACTGAAATGAAAAGTTGAAATTTGTGTAAGTAGACATTTTGCTTAACTGGTTTTTATTGAAAAGATATGACCAATATGTATTTATAAAACTGAAAAATATTATCTACTTTTGCTCAGGAAACTTTTTTTTTTCCTTTGGTACCAAGGATCGAACCCAGTGGGGCACTCAACCACTGAACCACATCCTTAGTACTTTTTAAATTTTATTTAGAGACAGGGTCTCACTAAGTTGCTTAGACCCTCGCTAAATTGAAGTATAACTTTTCTCTCTAGCCCTTACGTCGTCCTGACTCATCTGATGACCGTTATGTAATGACAAAACATGCAACCATTTATCCAACAGAAGAGGAGTTGCAAGCAGTTCAGAAAATTGTTTCTATCACTGAACGTGCTTTAAAACTCGTTTCAGACAGTTTATCTGAACATGAGAAGAGCAAGAGCAAAGAAGGAGATGATAAGAAAGAGGGAGGTAAAGACAGGTGTGTTTTCAGTGTTATTTACTATATGTATTTTTTGTTCTGCTTATGTGGACTTTTTACACTTGAAATAACAGTTAGACTGAAAATTCCTGAGTGAGTCTGCCTTAACTATGCTTATTAGATATGTAATATTTTCAGCTAAAATGAGAAATACATAGTCCCACTGACAACACAGTTTAAACCTTGTAATTTTACTCATTTTAAGTTTACATAAAAATGTATTAAATCTGTTTCAAAGCCTCTTATAGTTTTCCAGTTGCATTCAGCTGCTAATTTCTCTTTGTGTCGCATGTCCCCCTTTCAGTCTTTATTATTTTCTAGTAGCACTAATCATAAAGCATGAATAAGCCCAAACTTTAGCTCCATCTTTCATATCGAGTTTGTAGTATGATCTCTAACTTTTAAATTTCCTTTTTCCTACCATTTGGAAATATTTTTGTATTAATTCAAACATGACTTATTGTGAAAAACAGAAGTATTAGGTATCCTTTTTGCAGTTACCCTTGTGAGAACTTAATTTTTTTTATTTTTAATTGTAGATGGACATGATATCTTCCTTTATTTAGTTAGTTATAATGTGATGCTGAGGTTCGAACCTATTGCCTTGCACATGCAAGGCAAGTGCTCTACCACTGAGCTACAGCCCCACCTCTTAGTTCTTTAGGGCGGGGGGAGGCAGTGGTGATTGAACCCTGGGGCACTCAACCACTGAACCACATCCCCACCCTATTTGTATTTTATTTAGAGACAGGGTCTCACTGAGTTGCTTATTAGCACCTCACTTTTGCTGTGGCTGGCTTTGAACTCGAGATCCTCCTGCCTCAGCCTCCTAAGCCGCTTGGGTTACAAGCATGTACCACCATGCCCAGCTGAGAACTTATTTCTTGATTTATTTTTAATCTATATTGCTTACCTAATGAAGTATAGTTTTTAAAATATATAGTTTTGTAGATGATGAAGATTCTAATAGTATTAAAATAATTTAATATTGTGTGTTTAGAGTATCATGGTTCTGACTAAGAAGAGAAATGTCATATTATGGGGGCAGAGGATGTATATAGGTCAGTGTTAGAGTGCTTGCCTAACATGCAGGAGACCCTGGATTTGATTCCCAGTGCTGCAAAAAAGAAAGAAGAATGGGGAAAAAGGAAAGAAATGTCATTTTATAATATAAGTTGATTTTGCTACAGAGCTTTGAAAGGAGTGTTGCGAGTGGGAGTATTGGCAAAAGGATTACTTCTCCGAGGAGATAGAAATGTCAACCTTGTTTTGCTGTGCTCAGAAAAACCTTCAAAGACATTATTAAGCCGTATTGCAGAAAACCTACCCAAACAGCTTGCTGTAAGTATTATGGAAATTTTAAATTTACCCCTTGTCTGGTTCAAAAGTTTTTGGCAGGACTAACTGTGCTTCAGTTTAAACCTCAGCCAGCCTTTAAATTTTTGGCTTGACTTTCTCGTATTGAGTTTTTTGCTTAATTATTCAAACTGATGAAACTATTTTCTGCTTTGTCTTTTTAGGTTTTATAGTGCTTGTTTTTGACATAAAGCCATCTTGCCAATTTATTTTGAAATGTAAAATTGAGGCATATGCCCTCCTTTTCCTATACTTTTTCCAATACAAAGTGTAGGGCAGTTGTTTGGGACAAAAAATGTTTTTTGTTTTTCCTTAAAGCCTGTGTGTAGTAAGCTTAAATTTTTTAAATTAATGAACTTATTTAGTTTAACTTGTTTAATAAAATGTAACTGAAAGAAAGGATCTTTCTGGTTTTAATTTCTCCAGTTTTATTATGAATGCAGTAGAACATCCTTATCCTCAGGGATGTATTCCAAGACTCCCAGTCAAAACCTGAAATCTCAGATAATACCAAACTGTGTATATTGTGTTTTCTTTATACATACATACCCATGATAAGGTTTAATTTATATATTAGGCGCAGATTGTCTTTGGTTTATTTTAATTACCAGCATCACTACTCTTGCGCTTTGGGACCGTTAAGTAAAATAAGGGTTACTTAAACCCACACAGTGCAATACCATGATGGTCAATCTGATAACAACAGTTCGACTAAGGGGCTCATGAGCTAGTAGCATATATAGCATGGATACACTAGGCAAAGTGATAATTCACATAGCTGGCCGGACGGGAGGGTGGCTTAAGATTTCATCATGCTACTCAGAACAGCATGCTTATGAATTATGAACTTATGAATTATTTATTTCTGGAAAATTTTGTGTAATATTTTCTGACTGCAGTGACCATGCGTAACTGAAACTGCAGAAAGTGAAACTACAGATAAGGGATGACTTACATAGTTTCAGTCTTCAAATATTTGTAATGGTAGGAAGTATTTCTCTTGTCTCCAGCAAATCTTGGCAATGCATGATTAATAGAACATTCCTCCTTTTTTTTGGGGGGGGGGGGAGTACTTGGAATTGAACTTGGGAGCACTCAACCAGTGAACCACATCCCCAGCCCTATTTTTATATTTTATTTAGAGGGGTTCTTACTGAGTTGCTTAATGTTTCACTTTTACTGAGACTGGCTTTGAACTTGTGATCCTCCCGCCTCAGCCTCCCAAGCTGCTGGAATTACCGGCATGCACCACCGAGGATATTGATACTCCCTTTTGATTTTACAAAGCAACCTTACTTTAAAGCTTGAATTTAAAAGTTTTTTGTATAAAGTCATGGTATCTTTAATAAATATTATTTTAAAACCTTTCAACTTAGCCATTCTGAATTCAGTGATTGAAATTTCACTGTTAGTGTGGATTATATAGTACTAAGTCAGAATACTACCTGACAACAAGATTATACCAGATGACAAAGGGAACAGTGAAAGCACCCTGTGGAACTTAAGTTTGGACCCTCTAGCACTTAACTGTTATTTGTTCTATTACCATTGTTCTAGAAAGGAAGTTTCTTTTTGTTTCTTTCTTGTAATCTTCTTTCTGAGTATTAGAAACCAGCAGAATCAGCATCATTTGTCTTCTTACCTCTTTGGTGATCCCACTAGGACAATGAAAGGGGAAAGAAAAGATTTGGGGGCCTTAGAATAAATTCATAGAATTCGTAAGAAACATCTCCATCCTAATGTGGTGCTTAATAAAATTACAATGCAGGAAATTCTGTATCCTAACTAACTAACTAACAGTTAAGCTAAAAGCAGATTGGTATTTCAAATCCACCTGCTCTTACTATATATGCAAATAAGCAAGTAAAATAAAAATTAATTCTTCATATCATCATAGTTAACATTTACATAGTACTATAAGTAGGTGCTTTACGTAGTTAACAACCATAAAGTAGTAGGTACAGTTGTCCACACATTTTATAGCAGCAGGCACAGGGTAAAAAATTTGCCCATCTTCATATGACTTACAAAGTAGAGCTAGGATTTCAGACTAGATGGATGCTACACTATAAATAGTTCATTTTATTTTTTTTGTCTGAAACTTTTATTTGTTCATTTAAAGTGGAACTTATTACATGTCTACCAAATTGCAGTGAATCTTTGGGTTTGTGTTTTGTTACTAAGTGGGACTTTCTGCTCCCTGATAAGGTGTGCATCTGTTGCATTCACTGAGATTATATACTGGGAATGGTTGAATTGTGACTTCTTTTAGGTCTGGTTATTTTAGTTCCTTCTAAATTCTGTAAATATGAAAAATAATGCCAGTATTTCTTTTATCTAAGAATTCATGATCTAAGAGACATACACATTTATAAGTATCCCAAGTACAAAAAACATTAAATATTACCTTAAAGATTCTGAAAATAAGGAGGCACAAGAGATTAATGATATGAACATATATGGTAGGTCTTAGATGGAGTAGTATATGATCCTGACTTCATAGAATGGTTAGGGTGTTGGAAAACAAAGAATCATAATGAAACTGCTTTTGTCTGTTAATGTATGCGACATATCCAACTAATTTCTTGTAATCTTCATTACATAGGTTATAAGTCCTGAGAAATATGACATAAAATGTGCTGTATCTGAAGCAGCGATAATTTTGAATTCATGTGTGGAACCCAAAATGCAAGTCACTATCACCCTGACATCTCCAATTATTCGAGAAGAGAACATGAGGGAAGGAGGTTGGAAAGCCGTTACACATTCTACTTTTCTATTAACTTTTTTTGTTTTATCATTATTATTATTTTCAATTTACCTACTCTTTAAGATGGCATTAAGCCCTAGAAGGCAACATGCTGGCATTACATGTTTATTTAATAGATTTGACTTATTTAGCAACCAGTTTGGGTTGAGATCACTTCCCACAAAGTAAATGCTCTTAATGTTGTTATATGAAACCCTTAGGATATGATTGGTTTTCTTGATTTTTTTTCTTTTCTTGCTAACCTCAGATTTCTGGAAAATTAAAAACTTCAAAATTATTTTTACTTGGCATAGTTGACTTGTGAAAAAATTTTTAAATGTTCGCTAGTAACTAGGGGCTACAACTTTAACTTCCATTAAGAAGTTCTCAATCTTGCCTTGTCTTAAAAGAAGACAAGAAAGTTTCACAAACAAAATTGGCTAAATATTCATAGCACTTACATATTTAGAGGCATTATTATGTATGTAATCATGGATTTGGCTTATTCTGAGGTAAATATTTCTAGTTCTCTGAGGTTGCTCTTTGGTTTGGAGCACTTTCATAAATGTAGATCATCCGAATGCACACAGATTTTGGTATTTGGCCTGAATGTCATATTAGAATTAAAAATAAATTAGGCAGATACAGTTAGTGAATTAAGAGTACAGTTCAGCATTTTTAAACTTAATTTACAATTGTAGAATATGAATCCTGCTGGTGCCAGCAATGTTGCTTTAGGGACTGTTCTGTAACATTTTTAAAGCTTCAAAAGCTTTTAAGCCAAAAAGCATGATCAGTGTCTGCAGTATGTTGGTTCTTTTGTTTCATGGGTCAGATAAAATTTACTTTGTTTCCTTTCATGTTGTTTTTATACATCTTAACTTGTTAAATATGGAGTTGCACTAATATTTCTTTGTGATACAGGTTAAGAAAAGCCTCTCGATTACTGTCCCTTTAAATTTGTTTTCTTACAGCAAAGCATTTTTTTAAAGCACTGGGCTTTCTACAACCCAGGAAAAGGGCATTTTACCTAAAATGTCATTGGGAGACATGTCTAATCATGCATACTTTGTGTATTTACCATATTAGGATTTGTATGTTGTATCTTAAGCTTTGCATCTTTAAAATAAATGTTTCATGTAAAGGATCTTTTATACGAACATGAGTTTCCACTCAAGGTTTGGCCATGGGTGTTGCTGGAGAGTCAATCTGATCAGGTCATAAGTAGCATATGACCTTTCACTTATGTAGCATACAATCTTTAACTTATGTAGCATATGATCTTTTATTTAGGACTGGAAATTTTAAAACTTTCTAATACAAAATATTATAAATGTTTATATATAAAATATATAACAATTAACTTTGTTTCAGAGTACATTATGTCCAATTATGTTTAGACTGAATTAAATTAGTGCAGTATCAAGCCTTTTTATTAAGTTGCAAAGAATTAAAGTTAATAGTGTCATAAGTGTTAAGTTCTTTGATAACCTGTCCCTTCTAAAGGAAACAAAATTATATTTTTGTCTGACCCAGACTCAAGTTAGAATTACTGTTCTGAATTTCATAAATACAATCCTGAGGGAAATGGTCAGTCCAAAATTGAAAGATTGTGCTTCAAGACACTGAGCTGGAAAGTTGAATATGCAAAAGTGTAGAAACATTGATAGAGTGCTCCTTGCTGCAGATAACTGCAGTAAATCATGTCTTTAGCTTCATTATGAAGATTGCTTCTTTCTTGCTGCAGAGTAACGGTATGTATTCTCTCTTACTGCAGCTCCCAATGCTCTGTGTCTTAAAATCACTTAAAGCCTACAGCTTGCTTTGGGGAGTTAGTACAGGGGGTAAGGAAGGCTTTGCCGGAAGAACATTATAAATCTTGAGACTTACTACTTCACATAGTGTGGTAACCTCTTTAATGTGTAAAAACTCTGTTTAATATTAATATGAAAAAATTATTCAATAAAGGAAATTAAATTGTTCAAATAACTGTTAAACGCATGATGGATCTACTTTATAGTACTGTGTTTGACAGTTAAATATTTAATAAACATTTAATTGACTTAAAGCTTGAAATGTTCAAAATGCTCTAACCCTTGCTACAGAATCGTTTTCTGCAGCAAGTCAAGTATTGTGTGTGTTTTTTTTCACCTGTAGCTTATCAGGCCCGGTCCAAAGCCTTCTAGCAGAGGGGATTGATTCCTGTCAGGGGTTGCTGCCAAGACATCGGAAGGATTTTTGACCAAGGTTTTCAAAAGCTCAGTGTCACATCTGCCATTTGATTAAGGAGGGATTTTGGATGCAGAGACTGGCATTTATTGTCTTTCATGTGGCTGTTTTGTTTGTTTTGTCTTTGTCTCCTCTAGAATTGAGCAGTGTTCACACTAGTTTTTAAATGGTTGAGTGGATTATATATTTTACATAACCATGTTAATTTATATTAATATATTCCCATTAACTTTTAATCATAAAATAGTGTGGACACAGCATGTCTTCTAATTGGTGATTAACCCCTTAAAATTTATAAAATATATTCATGTAGAATAATAATTTACATTTTGTTTTTAAATTAACTGATTTTTGTTTTAACTGGGTGTTAGGCAGAAAGTATGATTTTAGCACAATATATCTAAGGGGTTAATCCATTTGAAATATTTAAAATGGGTGCAAAAATCCACACTCTAAATTTAACAACAATTTCCTACTTATAGTTCTAATATGTTTTTAACTTGCAATAGGTGTCTTGGCATCTTTGAATTTGTGTCATTGATTAAAATTTTTGAAAGTTATGAATGCTTGTGAACAAAATTAATTTCTTATGTATTGGAGGAAATTTTAAAATTGCAAATTTACATTAGATTATTTAGAAACTTAGAAGGAGATTGCACATCGTCACCTATTTGCATTTTAGATTTAGCAAAATATAAATAAGGAACATGGAAAAAGGTCTTTTAAAAGCATGTTCTGGATGCTTTGAAGAGTCAGAGTGGTTTGGGGATTTTTTTTTTTTTTTTTTTTAAACCTTATTTGTGTTTTCATGTGTCTTTCTTCCTTATTTCAAAATAGTCTTTTTCTTATTAATTTCTTGTTTTCATTAGATGACTTGCAAATTTTGAAATTACCTACTGATATTTTTGTCTTAATAGTTTCTTTTTAGCACCAAATCCCTCCTTCATTGCCCATTCTCAAAATACTACATAGTTTTCCTTGATTATCTATAAGACTTCCTTTTTATAGGTCTTTTAAAAATTTTTTTATCTAATTATTTGAGAAATAATAACTGAGAAAAGAAAACCCAGATGGGGTGAAATTCTTCATCAGTTTTTAAACATAGTTCTTTATATTTCATCTGCTTAGAAGGATAAGCTCTCTTTTTCTAAGATTTCTTAATACTCATGATGAGATATACATTGAAGTAATTTGCATCTTACCTTTTTCTTGTTTTATGTTTCTTCTTTTGTCCCTAATATTCATTTGGGGTACTCAATGAATTATATTCTGAGTGCCTCATGATTTTGGCATTCTTTGAACAAAGGACTGTTATAGTTAACTGATTATATAGAAAACGTACTTTAAAGTCACTGAAAACTGAATTAGATTGAAAAAATTACTATTTGCTTGCTAATAATTTGATTAGCACATTTGATATTTCATGCACATTTTATAGACTTGTTTAGTTGAATATATGGTTGGTCCTTTGACTGCTTATGTGAGTGACTTTTCTTAAAGTTAATTTCTCGTCCTGGTTTACTTTCATATTTTCTCCTCAAGTTTTGTGTACATTTATGTTTTAACCAAGTTAAAAGACCCTGCGTATTATTTATCATCAAAATATTCATCTTCTTTCACCTTCTCTGTTCTTAATTCCATTTAACCATGCTAGTTTCTATTACCCTTTTCTGCTTTACCCATTGTTTCTCTAGTTACTCTTTGGAATACATTTGTGAAAACTTGGAATTTTAAAGGGCATTTCCTATTCTCAAATCCTCTTGTGGAAGAAAATCATTGAACTCTTAGAGAAATGCCTGTTTGGGGGTCTCTCCCCCCCACTACTGTATTGATCATTCTATATTTATCATCAGTTCTTTGCTATATTAGTCCCAGAATAACCTATGATCACTTTGAAGACTCAAACTCAGTAGTTAATTGTACATTCTCATTTATTAAGGTGGATTTTTGTGTTCCCTTTGTCTTGTCATCTTTGTGCTGGTGCGCTGTGTCCAGTAATCTTTCCTTTATTAGATTTCATTTGGGTGGGTAGGGTTTATTTTTCCAGAAAATATTATACTATTAAGTTAAGAATTTAACTTAATTCTCCTTTTATCTTATTATTGACTTATGTAAATTTGTTGAAAAATAACTCCCTGGGTGTGTTAA
Organism: Sciurus vulgaris; assembly: GCF_902686455.1. Taxonomy (NCBI): domain Eukaryota; kingdom Metazoa; phylum Chordata; class Mammalia; order Rodentia; family Sciuridae; genus Sciurus; species Sciurus vulgaris. The sequence goes on from NC_136466.1 coordinate 144,436,018, forward strand.
AGTGCTGACAAACTTCAAATGGCTCATGTGACACTGATGCTACTTTAAGGAAGTGTCTTGCTCACCTGGTCAAACACCCATTCCTCACTGCATTTTGCCAATTCAATCCATTTTAGATGTAACCTCGGGTATGGTGAAAGACCCACCGGACGTCTTGGACAGGCAAAAATGCCTTGACGCTCTGGCTGCTCTACGCCACGCTAAGTGGTTCCAGGTTCGGAACATCATTTTACTTTTTTCTTGTAGCCTTATGAGAGAGTCGTTCAGTACACATGTTTAACTGTGCTTAAACATTTCAAAAGATTGCCCAAGCAATACTATTTTAAATTAAATCTCAGAAAATGTTAACATAGAAAGCTGGGTGTGAACATCTGCATATTGCAATTACTATTAATTTGACAATAAACTTTGGTTTGGGGGTGTTTTGTAGTTTGGGTTTTTTTCTTTTTTCTTTTTAGTGGCTATATTTAAAGTTGACTTGTTTAGGAACATCACATGTTTGTGTATATATATTATATTCCATAAGGCTGCAGATTAACTTTGCTTTAAATAATGGAATATGTGTTTAAAGCTTTGTGTATAGTTTTTTAAGATTCCCCCCTCCCCTCTTTCTCTAAGTTAATAAGTGTAGGGAATGAAAGGTGAGGAAGCAGCTGTTTGGTTTAGTGACTTTGTAGTCATGCAAAGGCACAGCAAGGAAACCAAACAGATTTCCTTAGCCTTTCAGTCCCTAGACAAACTTTTTAGCTCTTCACTATTTCTTTTTATTTCTAATGTAGGCAGATTTTTTTTTCTTTTTTCTTTTTTTTTCTTTTTTTTTTTCTTTTTTTTTTTTTTTTTCTTTTTTTTTAGTTTACTGTTTTAAATGAATACAGGTCAAGGTTCACAGGGGATCAAGAAATGTTATTCTTGTATAATCTGTTTACTTTGACCTACATACCAACTTTTATATACTAACCCTGGCATAAAATACTGCTGTAAATGGCAGCTCATTGAATCCAACTTTTAAGTGTGATTATTTTTATTTTTATCTGAGCTTCCATTGAACAGTGGTATTTTAACTTTTTTTCATCAAGGGATATTTTCTGTATTTCTAAGTTTTAATCCAGTTGGTTTTTGTATTGCCCTCAAGGCTAGAGCTAATGGTCTGCAGTCCTGTGTGATTATCATACGTATTCTCCGAGACCTCTGTCAGCGAGTTCCAACGTGGTCTGATTTTCCCAGCTGGGTAAGTAGTTAGAAACTGCATGGTGTGAAAAAAAGAAACATTTAAGAAATATTTCTGCAGTTACTTTTTACCCTTAGCTTATATTTAGTCATCAGTTTTATTTTTATTTACTAAATACAGGGTTTTGTTGTTGGGGCCTTTTTTTTTTTTTTTTTTTTTTTTTTTGGTACCAAGGATTGAACTCCAGGGCACTTGACCACTGAGCCACATCCCCAACTCCTACTTCATATTTTATTTAGAGATAGGGTCTCACTGAGTTACTTAGCGCCTCGCCAATTACACGCATGCACCACCATGCCCAGCCTGTTGTGAGTTTTTTGTTGATTTTTTTTTTTATCCCTTCTTACGGGAAATCTGAGGATCTTTTACATATAGACGTATATAAAAGACTGAAAATGAACTGTTAAGCCCCCTATACAGGATTCTGTTGATGTGTTTTTAAAATAATGTATAAATTGAGACTTTTGAATATTCAGTAATGCACAATGGTTCGAAATAAGTATTAAAAGCTTCCTTGTTTAAAGACAAATTTATGTTAACAGTTTGCTGTGATTTCTTCTCAGGGGGGAGTTCATACTTATATGCATCATATATATTTGGTTCAAACTGTGTTGCCGGGGGGTGTTGCTGGGGTTGAACCTAGGGCCTTGCACATCTTAAGCAAGTACTCCATCCATGAACTGTACCATAGCCCCTGTGTTTCTATTTTTATATTCCTTATTTGAACCTTTTTGGTTCCTGAATAGCAGAGCTTTAGATAGGGATTCATTCAGAAATAACTTTCTTGATTCCACAGGATTAGTGAGACATGGACAACTAAAGTTACATAAATTATTATTATTATTATTTTTAAATGATTGTACTGTTTATATACTATTTGCATCTTTCATTAACAAAATACATCTTAGGACTTTTTGAAAAGCACCTTATTCTCTATATTAACTGTATAGTATTCCCTTGTGCTGTATAGTATCCATTTGATGAACACCGGGGTTGTTTGTAGACTTCAGCTATTAAATCCTCATATTATATAGTATTGTCGGGTTTTTGAAGGTAGAATAAATAGCCACAGCTCAAATTCCAAGATCAAAGAACATGTTCTAATTGTTCACCAGAAAGTTGGATTATTTAAAATTTCAAAATATTCTGGGATATCATCATACTTTTTATTTTTATTGTTTTGTTTTGTTTTTGGTAGTGGGGATTGAACACAGGGGCATTAAACCATTGAGCCACATCCCTATCGCTTTCACTTTTTTATTTTGAGACAGCATCTAAGTGACTGAGACTGGCTTTTAATCCTAAATCATCCTGCCTCAGCCTCCTGAGCTGCTGGGATTACAGGCGTGCACCACTGCACCCAGAACTCATCATACTTCTTAATGCTTAACAATATGATAGGCAAAATAAGTCATCTCATTTTTCATTTACTTTTTTTTTTTTTTTTGGTATTGGGAATTGAACCCAACGATGCTTTCCCAGTTGAGTTTATTTTGAGATAGTGTCTCAGTAAATTACTGAGACAGGCCCTAGACTTGTTAACTCTTTCCACAATAAGAAATTGGTCTTTGTCTTTGTTAAAGGATTTTTTTCCAGTTTCTCATCTGCTCTTCAACTTACGACAATTCTTACTATATAAAAGCTTTCTAAATTTTTATAAGTTCTGCTGGGTGTGGCTGGGTGTGGTGATATATGTGTAATCCCAGCAGTTTAAGAGGCTGAGATAGGAAGATTGCAAGTTCAAGGTCAGCCTCAGCAACTTATTGAGACTCTGTCTCAAAATAAAAAAAATTTTTAAAGGATTGGGGTTGGGGGTGTGGTTTAGTGTTTAAGTGCCCCCCAGGTTCAATCCCTGGTATCAAAAAAAATTATATTTTAATTCATTAAACCTTTATGATTTCTGGATTTTATTTTTGACTTACAAAGACTTCTCCCATGCTGTAGACTACAGATTGGTTCTTAAAATATTTTCCTGTAGACCTTAATTTTTTCCCTCAAATTGTGTTTTCTACAGGCACATTCATGTGTATTTAATAAACAGCAAAATCTCCTGGAAGGGTATGTTCCAACTGACAGTAGAGATTGTTTAGTGGGAGGAAGGGATGGTTAGGATAAATATTTAATTTTTACCAGGCAAAAACATAAGTATTACTTTTTTAATTAAAAATTGACTTAAAAGCTAGAAATTGATCAAAGATAAATTCATCTGTGTATTTTTGTAGGCAGATTACCAAATTATTTCTGTATTTGAATGGTTCACTAGGTCTTTATTGAGGTGACTTTTCATTTATTGACTGACTCCTTTATATCATCAGATAATTCTTAATAAAAGTGTGCTTTAAATTTCATACATATTTGAGAATCTGCCATCACCACTACTTGAAGGACAAATATTTTGTTAGGTCACAATTTTTTCCTCCTCATTTGTTGAAGTTGCTCCATTATCTTCTGACATTTAGTATTACTGAATCTAAATCCCAGCTTTTTTTTTTTTTTGTACCAGAAATTGAACTCAGGGACACTTCAATCACTGAGCCACATCCCCAGCCCATTTTTATATTTTATTTAGAGACAGGGTGTTGCTAAGTTGCTGAGGCTGGCTTTGAACTTGAAATCCTCCTGTCTCAGTCTCCCAAGCTTCCACTGCACCTGGCAAAAATCTTGTTTGTATTATCAGTATTTCCTAAAAATGTTAACATTTTCTTGTTCTTTGCTTTTTACTTTCTTATAGCTAAGGGTGAAGAATAATTTTGTTAGTCTCTGTCTTCTTTCTTCTTGTATCCTGAACAATCTAGTTTTCAGCTATGTCCTATTCTTTGCTATTCATTTATTAGTTCTGTAACTTATTTTGCATTTCGGTTTACTTTATTAGCTCTATAATCTTACTAACCTCTTAACTTTTTAAAATATTTTTATTAGTTGTTGATGGACCATTATTTTATTTACTTATTATATGCGGTGCTGAGAATCAAATCCAGTGCCCAGTGCTGTATCACTGAGCCACAACCCCAGCCCCATAACCTCTTAATATCTTAATTTTAATTGCCTTCAGTTACTCATCAGATTCTAGAACACCAATATTAGCAAAATTTGCCTTTATTCTCACAAATTTTCATTCAGAGCAGGTTTCATAGAAAATTAATAGACTTCAAATTTTACAGCAGTTTTTGGCTCACAGAAAAATCAGGTGAAAAGTATTGAGTCCCCACATATTCTTTGTCATTATACATGCACAACATCTCCTACCAATCAGCAAGCATCCTGCACCAAAGGTACATCTGTTACAATTGAACTACTCTGACATGTCATTATCACCTAAAATCTCTACAGAATAGATTTTTCATATTATATACCATACAAGTACAAGAATGTCATGCAAATCTATTCCCACCTTTTTAAAATGTGTTTTTTATTCTTAGTTGAAATATAATAATTGTATGCACTTATGTGGTACAATGTGACATTTCAGTACTTGTGTAATGATTGGCTCAGATAAATAGGCATGTTCTTCTTTTCTTTGTGCTGGGAACATTCAAAACCCTCTCTTTACTATTTTGAAATAAACATTTAGGACTAATAATGTAAGTTGGGTAGAATGCTTATACATATATGAGGTCCCGGATTCTATCCTCAGCACCACCAAAAGAAAAAGAAGCATACAATTAATTGGTTTCAACCATAATTACCTCACTGTGTTATAGAACATGAGCAGTTATTTTGCCTATCCAGTTGGATCCCCTGTACCCATTAACAATCCTATCTTCATTTTACCTCATCCCTACACATCCTTCCCAGGCTCTGGTAACTCTGCTCTGTCTGTACTCTGCAGTTCTATGAAATAAACTTTTTAACTTCCACATGTAAGTGAGAACATGCAGTATTAATCTTTCTCAAAAGCCTGATGTATTTTGCTTAACATGATATCCTCCATTTTCATCCATATTGCTGCAAATGTCAGAACTACCTTCTTTTTAATGACTGAATAACATTCTGTTGTGTGTATATGCCATAATTTTTTTATTCAGTTATCTGTTGATGAATTTTTTTTTTAATACTTCTTTTTCTTCCACTGTGCATTATAAGCTTTGCTTTTAGAAAGGAGTTGGATTTGGCTACTTGGAAGCTTGCTAGCAGACATGGGCTATGCCCTCTTCTGTATCTGTCTCAGGTTTTAAACCCAAGAACCTTTTCTCTTGCAAAATCTCCATTTGTTCCCTGAAATAGATCCAACATATCCTTTTAGGAACAACTTCACTTTTGACACCAGGGAGGGTGTTTGAGGCCCTTGTGTTGAGAATTCACAACCATCTTTGATGTTATCTTTTCCCTATGTAATTGGTTCTCACTTCACTTATTTATTGTTATTTTACTTGCATTTTAGCCATGTCTTTTTTTTATTGTGAATAATTATGATTCTTCTGCTCTTTCTTAATTTCCACAAAGCCTTCAGCGTTGCAAATTATAATGCCTTTTTTCTGGTGAGGTAGAAGGTGGTCAGGAGAGGTTTTTCCTTTCAGGAAAACTTCTTCTCCTAGAACTACCCTACCTATAGCATGACTCATGCTACCCTTCAACTTGGAGTTATTGATGAAATCTTTTGGATTTTGTTTATTTAGCCAACCCCCATCCCTCCCCCCACCTTTTTTTGTGTGGGGGTTGCCTGGAGATCTCAATAAGACCTACATGAGAGTTGCCCTAACAGGATAAGTGCTTGGGTAAATTTCTTGGAAATGTTCTTCACTGACTGACCTTTCCTCTGTTTGATTCAGGTTATTACAAGCATGCACATTATATTTCTTTTCTTTTTTTTAAATCTCAGTATTGGGCATTGATCCAGGGGTGCCCTACCACTAGATTGCACCCTCAGCCCTTTTTAAAATTTTATTTTGAAACAGTTTCACTAAGTTGCCAAGGCTGACTTCAGACTTGTGATCCTCCTGCCCCAACCTTCTGAGTCACTGGGATTATAGGTGTGCACCACTGTAGCCAAATTATAATTTACCTTTTTTTTTTTTTTTTTTTAACATTTTTAGTTGTAGATAGACACAGTACCTTTATTTTTCTTATTTATTTTTATATGGTGCTGAGGACATACCCCAGTTCCTCACAAGCACTTTACACTGAGCTGCAGCCCGGCCCTTGTAATTTACTTTTTAATCATAATCATGTTTGGGACCCAGATCATCTTGGGATTTGACTCTTGTGTACTATAACTTTAATAACTTTTCTTATTGATTTTCATGAAGGAAATTGGAAATTCTTATGGACTTTATTTTCAGTTTTATATAGCATTCTGATTACTTACTTTGAACAAATAATTAACAATGCTTGCTTTTATGGTTTTTCCTGTACATCGCAATGAGCATTGAAAATGGTATTCTACCTTCAAATTAGTTCTTTTGTCCTGAATTCATGGTGATGAAATAAAGAAAAATTAGGTGGAGTTCTTTTGTAAGGTTGATCTGACATCAGAATTGCTATATAGTATCCACATCTTTAGCATGGTATACCTGCTATAATTTATAAATAGTATGTAGTTAAATTTTTTAAATATTAATTATATATTTTATTTCTAAAGAGTATATTTGGATGATAAATACTTCACAAAAAAGAATGATTTTTTTGTAGTATAGGTGAATTTCCAAAGTTGTGTTTAAAGAACAATAACCAGACACAAAAAGTCACCTTGTTTCCATTTATATGAAATAATGAGAATTTTAAAAAATTCATATAAGGAATGTATGTCTTTATGGGAAAGACTGCATTAAGGGGTAAGAAGTTTACTTTGGTGTTATGGAAATGTTTTAGAACTAGAGAGGGGTGATGATTGCACAACCCTGAATAAAATGCTTGTTAGTTATTCACTTTTAAAAATAGTTAATCATACATTATGTAAATTTTACTTGAGCAATATTTTTAAGTCATCTCAGATGGTGGGGAAAACTACTCTAATAATACTTCTCACATAATAATTAAAATATGTGATTTAATATTACTTCCCACATTTTTTTTTTGGTTCTTCAAGGTGTTTGTAGGTAATTTAGATATTGGTACTATTAGCTTACATAGTAAGAGTTCCTATAGACCACTGATGAAATCAATGAAAAAATTTTAAATGATAGTATATTGATAACCCCAGGCAAAGAACTAGCATTATCTTTGCTTACAGAAGAATCAGCAAATTATACATGGAGTATCATTTCATTCACTTTAATTTGAAAGAGTAACTCAGCATTAACTAAAAGTAAAGTTTCCCCAAAAAGGCATGGTGGTTTAAGACTTTTCTACATTTCATCACATTGAAGAAAGTTACTCTGCACAAATTATATTACAAAAATACAACTTCCTATGATTAGACTTAAAAATGGAACTCTGTTACAAATGCATTGGTATTAATCTATGTCAACTAGAATATATAATTGGCTTTGTATATAAAATTGTTCATAATCTATAAAATCCTATTTTAGTACATAAATATTATAATCTGTAAAATATGAATAATAGTTATATCTACCTCCAGAAGATGGTTGTAATGGTTTAAAAAAAAATGTAAAAAAGGGACTGGGGTTGTGGCTCAATGGTAGAATGCTTGCCTCCTAGCACATGTGAGGCACTGGGTTTGATTCTCAGCACCATAAATAAATAAATAAATATCAACAACTTAAAATTTTTTTTAAAAAATTTATATGAAAACTTAGACCAGTGGTTACTGTAAGTTAAGTGCTCAGTAAATAGTAGCTATAATGGTGAAGAGAATAACTTATACTATTATTTAATCAGAACTAATTCTAGAGCTTTCTTCTAGTCTCACAAACAACTGCAAAGAATATTTTTTGTGCTTTAAGAGGACTTGTTTTTTTTTTTTTTTACCTCTACTAGAGCTAGAAATTAATGTCTAAGGAAAGGTTTGAAAAAAGTTTGTTTTGACTCAGAAGAACCTAGGTGAGCTTTTTACCAACAGGTCTTGGACAAACTGCTTGATACCTTTAAAGGTGTTTTTTGTTTGTTTGTTTTTGTCTTTAAAATTGTTGACATAATAGCATCTATAAAAATTAAATGAAATCATGTGTTTTAAGTGCTTAAGCTTAGTGTCTGCCATGCTAATTAAGGGAATGTTAATTCCACCAATGATGGGAAGGAAAAAATAACACTTCATGAATACTTGCCTGTAATCCCAGCAGCTCTCAAGAGGCTGAGGCAGGAGGATCCCAAGTTCGAGACCAGCTTCAACAACTTAGCAAGGCCCTGCCTCAAAATGAAAAGGGCTGGGGGTGTGGCTCAGTGATTCAGAACCCCTGGGTTCAATCCCTGGTACAAAAAAAAAAAGTTTAATACAAGCAAATATTATAGTCATAGATTTTTGAATCATTTTAATATGGAGAGTTTTTCTCTAAGTGATTCTAGCCACCAAGATCCTTTCCTTTACAGCCTGAAGTGTCATTTCCCTAAAACACATGCCATATCTTATTCTTAATATACCTGAATTCATAACTGATTATCTAATTTTCTCACAACTTTCTCTAAAAACAAATAGTAAAAATCTGACATTTGAAAAGCTGCATATTTTATGAGTTCATTTTTTTTTAAATTTTTTAATTGTAAATGAACACAGTACCTTTATTTATTTTTATGTGGTGCTGAGAATTGAACCCAGTGCCCTCACATGTCCCAGGCATGCACTCTGCCAATGAGCTACAACCCCAGCCCTCAACTTTTTAAATTTTAAGCCCATCACTATCTTGTGAATTATTGCCCTTTATTTTTTTTTTCCATCACTGAGTCATCAGCACTATTCTCACATTTTTTGTAAAATTTTTTTATTGTGCAGTGGGTTTTATTTTGGCATATTTATATATACATAAAAATGTAATTTGATCAGTTTCACTCCTCAGTCCCTCTTCCCATTTCATCACTATTCTCTACCCTAATGGTTTCCCTTCTTCTGTGGCATTACCTTGTTTTTTTTTTTTCCCCTCTCCTCTCCTGTTTGTTCCCTATAGCTTCCACACATATAAGAGAAGATACATAATGTTCTTTCTGAATTTATTTTGCTCCAAATTATGGTCTCCAGTTTTTTTCCTGCAAATGTTGATTTCATTCTTCTCTATAACTGAAACTCCATTGTGTATAAATATCACATTTATCTTTGATCTGTTGGTGGACACCTGGGCTGATTCCATTACTTGGCTATTGTGAATTGTGCTGTGATAAACATGGGTATGAATGTATCTTGAAAATATGCTGAATTTAATTATTTTGTGTAAATGTGTGGGTCATTATAGTAGTTCTAATTTTAACCTTTTGAGGGACCTCCATACTGATTTCCACAGTAGCTATACTAATTTACATTCCTACCAACAGTGTCTAATTTCTTTTCCCCCACATCTTGCCAGCATTTATTATTTGTATTTTTTTTTCCTTTTTTTAATTTTTTTTTTAGTTGTTGATGGACCTTTATTTATTTATATGTGGTGCTGAGAATTGAACCCACTGCCTCACATATGCTAGGTGAATGCTCTACCACTGAGCCACAACCCCAGCCCTATTTGTATTCTTGATGATTGGCATTCTAACTGGAGTGAGGTGTAATCTCACTATGGTTTTCTAGATTTGAATTTCCCTGATGGCCAGAGTTGTTGAACATTTTTTTCATGTAATTGTTGACCATTTGTACTTCTGTTGAGAAGTGTCTGTTTAGTTCACTTGCCCATTTGTTGACTGGGTTATTTATTAGTGCTGGGATTTTTTTTTTTTTTTTAGTTTTTTAATATATATTTTCTAGATATTAATTCTGTAGGAAGAGCAATTGGACAAAGATTTTCTTTCATTTTGTAAGTTCTCTTATTACTCTGTTGTTGCCTTTGCTGTGTTCTCTATTTGCATCCCATTTATTGATTCTCTTTTATTTCCTAAGCTATGGGGGTCCCATTCAAGAATTCTTTGTCTGAACCTGTATGTTAATTTCCCACTCCTCACCCCCCAAAATTGGAAAGTTTCAGGTCTTATACTTGATCCGTTTCACACTGATTTTGTGCAGAGTGAGAGATGGGGATCTAGTTTCATTCTCTTACATAGGAGAATGGGTATCCAGTTTCCCACCACCATTTGTTGCTAAAGAGACAGTCTTTCTCTTTTGTGTTTTGATACCTTTGTCAAGAATCACATAATTGACTGTGGGTTTTTCTCTGTCTTCTGTACCATTGATCTACATGTTTTTTGGTTTTTGGTTTTTTTGTAAGTACCATACTATTTTGTTTCTTTGGTCCTATAGTACAATTTTAAATCTGTTTCAAAACGTTTACAATATGCTGACAACTATGCCCGTTTAGGAAATTCAAAATAAATAATATCTACCTTAACCTCAAGAATCTCAGTCTTGGACTCTGGTCCCGCCCTCTCCTCCACTTTACAACCAACTGAGCAAGAAACATCCAAAAAGTCACTTCTGGGAAGGTGAAGGCACGCTTTCTGCGCTGCAACATGGAGGCTACCAGCGGAATCGATGAACCGGTTTCCGGGGAGCTGGTGTCCGTGGCACATGCTCTTTCTCTCCCAGCAGAATCTTATGGCAACGATCCTGATATTGAAATGGCTTGGGTCATGAGAGCAATGCAGCATGCTGAAGTCTATTATAAGCTCATTTCATCAGTTGATCCACAGTTCCTGAAACTCACCAAAGTGGATGACCAAATCTACTCTGAGTTCCGGGAAAATTTTGAGAAACTCAGGGTAGATGTGTTGGACCCAGAAGAACTCAAGTCAGAATCAGCTAAGGAGAAATGGAGGCCATTCTGCTTGAAGTTTGATGAAATCGTAGAAGACTTCAACTATGGTACTTTGCTGCGACTGGATTGTTCTCAGGGCTACACTGAGGAGAACACCATCTTTGCCCCCAGGATCCAGTTTTTTGCCATTGAAATTGCTCGGAACCGGAAGGCTATAACAAAGCTGTTCACATCAGCGTTCAGGACAAAGAAGGAGAGAAAGGAACCAATGGGGAAGAAAATAAAGAGAAAGGAGTTGATGTTGGAGGAGAAGAGAAAGTCAAAAAAGTAGCTGAGAGTGGAGGAGAAAAAGAGGAAGGAGTCGACAGAGGAAAAAAAGGGAACATTGACAAAGGAGGAGAAAAAGAGAAAGAAGCTGACAGAATGATAAACAAAAGTGGTGAAGTATCTGTGTAAGGTAGACAGGGAACAGCACTCTAGAGGCTGCCACTCAACTGAGCCTATAAGTGTCACTTGCACAGACCCCTTTGGTTAAATGTATGTCCTTGTGAAATTGAAGGATTCTCAGAAGGACATGTCCCTAGTCCAATAGTCAAGAGCTACTCTTGTTGTTCTCTTGTATGAACTGTCTTAAAGACTATTGGTGAGGTTTTTGTTAATTGTTGATATATTGTTTCTTGGCTCTCACTGCTGATCAAGTAAGAAATTTTGTGAATAAATTGCTTTTGGTTCTTAGGATTATCTGTGATTTCTAAAAGTGTCTAAAATAATTATATACTTCAAATTTTTTAGGTATCTAATCTCATCATCATGTATTGTATAAAACAATTATGCCTATTTCTTAATTATTCTCATTATTTCCTGTAATAAAGTTCTCTCAACCTGTTAAGTTGTACCAGGTATTGAGATCAGAAATCCTTATATAAGAATTGACTCTTGCCCTTGAATTGACTATAGCTGTCTGATATCCTTTATTAAATCTGAAAAATATTGATAAGTGCTCTATGGAGAGAATAGGAGCAGCCCAAACCTTTCAGACGTGAACGTGACCCTGTTTATAGTAGAGGAGCAAAAGCCTGGACCTGTTTCTGTACTTTGTACTTTTGATAGTCAGATTGTTACCTGAAAGCTAGCAGATAGTAATAATAATAATTAAGTGTAAAGTCTGATACAGTCGTTTTTCTTTTATAACGCTGTGGACTGTAGCACATACATTAACACAATCATATTTTTGAATTTTTTTATTAGATCATTTTAATTATACATTGTAGTTGGGTTCATTTTGACAAAATCATACATGGATTGAGTTGGATTTACTCCATTTTAGTCTCCATTACCTCCTTTTCCCTCCCCTTCTCCTTCCCCCCATTCTCCTTCCTTTACTGATCTTCTTTTTACTCATTTATTTTTAATTGGTGCTTTCTATATATACATAAAGGTGGAATTCCCTGTGATGTATTTATGTAACATGATTTTGTTAAATTCATTGAATGATGTTTTGTCAGATTCCAAAAATAGACTCTGACTATATGGGGAAGGTATTTGCTTCTTATCTAATGACTTTTCAGAATATGTGCTTCAGTTCACGTGCATATGAAGGTTCATTCTGACCTCATAGACATACTGAACTTGACTGCTGAAATCGGATGAAGCTAGAATGTTTATAGTACATACAGTTAATGCATTTATAAGTTTTAACTACAATGTGATCATGCAAGAAAGGATTTACCAGATAAGGAAGGGGAAAAAAGTCTTTTTCCCTAAGTGAATGTAGGAGAAAAATAAAAATTGATGGTAATCAGTGAGTTGTACCATAGGTAAGAGCTGAACTAGAGATGCACACAGCTAGCAGCAACAATTGTTTACAGTAGCGAATTCTCTGGCAAATTTTTAAAAGTATTTAAAACATGTTAGAATTTTTATTTTCTAAAAATGTATGCTTTTTAAGGTGTTAGAGAATGTTAAATCATACTAGACCTTATTAAGAACCTCTTACTGTGTTAATTTTCTCTAGTCCATACACTTTTAAGTATCTATGAATGCATGTCCATATTCATTACCTCAGGAAAAATAAAAGAGGAATTATAAAGATAAAAAAAAAAGAATCTCAGTCTTTTGGACATCTTTAATTTCTTCAGAAATGAGAGATATTCCTTTCATATGCATAGAGTTTTCTAGATGATTGAAACATTCCTTAAAACACTGAAACCTTTAAATGAAAATCCTTTAAAAAATGTCAGGCTGGGGAGATAACTCATTCGGTAGAGTGCTTGCCTTACAAGCATAAGGCCCTGGGATCGATCCCCAGCACCGCAAAAAAAAAAGTCTTCACTAAATAATGTTTTTAAAAGACATCATTACCCTATGTGCATGCATGATTACATGAATGGTATGAATCTATATCATGTACAACCATAGAAACAAAATGATGTACCCCATTTGTGTACAATGAATCAAAATGTAGTCTGTAAAAAATTTTTAAAAATATCTTTAACTTTCTACATTCTCCAACTGAATAAACCAAACTAGCATTAATTTTTTTCACTGATTTTCACTGTGATTTACATTATAAGCATCTTTCTTTTCCATCTCGTTTCTGTGCAGTTTCTATAAATTCCATCTCTCTTGAAGTGTATTCCTGTTTTGGAACTACATTCTCCATGCATCCAAACTTTTTACAGTTAATCTTTTTAGATCTGAGAAATGGGTAAATAAATAGTTTTTACCTCTGTGAGCTTTTTTAGTATATAACTAAACATGGGTTTTTTCAGCTTCCATATCATTTTAAGGATTTCTTTGTAATAGTTCCATAAAATGTAGTTCCATAAAATGTGAAAGAAACTAGGCTTATAAAATGTCCAGAGTAGGAAAATCTGAAGTTGAAAGTGGTTTGTTGGTTGCCAGGGTTTAAAGAAAAGGGGAATGGAGAAAAGACTGTAATGGTTATGAGATTTCTTTATGGAATGATGAAAGTGTTCGAGAATTAGTGATATTTGGACAACTTTGTAAGTGTATTAAAAGCCACTGATGAAGTCCTTTGTTTTTATTTCTTTATTTGTATTTCATTTTAAATGTTCTATACTATATTATGAATTTTTATTTTCTGTTTTTGCAACTTATTCTGTGTAATTTTTTTTAACATTTATAAATACCTTCTTTTCTTATTTAACCTTTCTTCTCCCCTCACCTCCCTGGTACTGGGGATTGAACCCAGGGGGCACTCTACCACTGAGCTACATCCCCAGTCCTTTTTAAATTTGAGATGGGATCTCGTTAAGTTGCTGAGGGTCTCACTTTAAATTGCTGAGGCTGACTTAGAACTTGAGATCCTCCCGCCTCAGCCTCCTGAACAACTGGGATTACAGGCATGTGCCACCATGCCTACCAGTCTAAAATTTTTAATGACAACCAGGCATGGTGGCATATGTTTGTAATTCCAGCTACTCGAGGCTGAGGCAGGAGGATCCCAGGTTCAAAACCAGCCTTGGCAATTTAGCAAGATCCTATTTCAAAATAAAGCTGGGGTCTGGAGATGTAGCTCAGGGGCAAAGCCGCCCTAGGTACCACAAAAAACAAAAAAAAATGCACCTTATAATTTGTCATTCTATTGTTTGAAAATGATTTACTTATTCATTTTCATGGTGGCAGATGCCTATAAATCACAGCTATTTAGGAAGCTGAGACAGGAGGATCACAAATTGAGGGGCTGGGGAGATAGCTCAGTTGGTAGAGTGCTTGCCTTGCATGCACATGGCCCTGAGTTCAATCCCCAGCACCACAAAAAAAAAAAAAAAAAAAAAAAATTGAGGCCAGCCTTGGTAACTTTGTAAACCTATCTCAAAGTAAAAATAAAAAAATTTAAAGGGATGGAGATGTAGCGTAATGAAAGAATAACCCTGCGTTCAAGCCTCAGTACCACCTAAAATTTTTTTAAAAATTGAAAAAAGAATTCCTTTGTTCTATATGCTGTTAAACATATTCTTGTTTTTATTTTTAGGCTATGGAGTTACTAGTAGAGAAAGCAATTAGTAGTGCTTCCAGTCCTCAGAGCCCTGGGGATGCCCTAAGAAGAGTGTTTGAATGCATTTCTTCAGGGATTATTCTTAAAGGTAAATTTCATTTTGTTCTTAATGAAGTAAAATTAAGTTTGTTTGATAGTTAAATAAGAACTCTTATCTTACAGATGGCTATTGCTAATGCTTTTGTCTCCCTGTGGTAATTATTGTAGGTAGCCCTGGACTTTTGGATCCTTGTGAAAAGGATCCCTTTGATACCTTGGCAACAATGACTGACCAGCAGCGGGAAGATATTACATCTAGTGCACAGGTACTAAAATTCCTAATCCCTGAGCTTTGTTGGATTACTGCCCTTAAAGTTTTTTCATAATTGTTTTGTTTTGTTTTTTTGTTACTGTATAATATTCCACTTCTTTAGTAAGTATATCTTTAAAAAGGCTTACCTTAAACTAGATTTTGCTACTAGAATTTTTAATGTATTATTTAATTATGCAGGTTTGTCCAATTGTGAGCATTATATACTATAAGAACAGTATTTTTTCAGTGTCTCATTAAATCTGAGTATTAGATTATATATCAAGATCAGCAGAAAGTCATATCCTCTAGTTACACAGAAGTGGTAGGATATATGGTTTTAGACATTGTTATAATGTGATCTTTTCTAACTGTACATACATTTTTAAGTTATACATAAATTACCCTCTGCCTCATTAATTCTTTGATTCCTGTTTATAAACTTGAGATCAGAATGCCAAGACACATAATAAATGAAAATGTGGACTCTGGGGTCAGATTCCTTGGGCTTGAATACCATCTCTGCCATCTTGTTTATAAAATGGGATTAAACAATTTCTGTCTTGAACAGAATTATTGGGAGGATTAAATAGGTTAGTATATGTAACTATACTATACCATACCACTTGTTATATGGAAGGATCTTAAATGTTAGCATTGTTATCATTTATCAATCTTACATTATTATAGCCATCCATAATTTTATGATCCCAGAAATGTACTGAGTAGAGAAAAAAGACATATTGACTGTGAACAGTAGTAATCGATTCTAAAGTAGAAAAGAGGGCTGGGGTTGTAGCTCAGTGGCAGAGCACTTGCCTAGCATGTGCGGAGGCCCTGGGTTTGAGCCTCAGCACCATATAAAAATAAAATAAAGATACTGTGTCCATCTACAACTAAAACAAAATATTTTTTAAAAAAAAAAGGTAAGTGAGAGTTGTCAAGATCTTGCCAGCAAGAACAATTTGGAATTTCAAAGATGTCAGGAGTAAGTAAATGATTTACTGGGCAAGAAAAAGTAGTATTAGAACATTAGGGATATTTTATAGAGTTAAAATAGAACCAATTCTAAAGTATTAAACTAGTTTTGGTTTTGATTTCTTTGATTTAATTTTCTAAAGAACAGAAGGAATTAGTTAAAATTTAAGAGGAAAGAAATTTGGGATTAGGATCAGGCATTTGAAAACTAACAATTCCCTTCTCCCCACCCTAACCTTGTACTAGGGGTGAACCAAGGGGCACTCTACCACTGAGCCATGTGCTCCGCCATCTTTATTTTGTGACTGGGTCTTTCTCAGTTGCCTATACATCCTCTTATCTCAGCCTTTCCCAAGTCATTGGGATTAAAGGCTTGTACCACCTTGACCAACCAGAATTCACAATATTAAAAAGTACTTTTTTAAAGGCTTGAATAAAATTGTCCTAGTTTTAGGAGGTAATTAGAAACGTTTTTAAAAGTGAAGGGGTTGGGCTGGGGTTGTGATTCAGGGGTACAGCACTTGCCTAACGTGTGAGGCACTGGGTTCAATTCTCAGTACCACTTATAAATAAATGAATAAAATAAAGGTCTGTCAACATCTAAAAAAATATTTTTTTTTAAAGAGTGAAGGAGTTGTAGAGTGCATAATTCCGTTTATTTAACATTCTTGAAATTGCAGTTCAGAAGAAGAGATTAGTGAATCCTAGAAGTTAGGGATAGGAAAAGGGAACAGTGTGGCTTTAAAGGGTATCTTGTGGTAATGATACAATTGAGTGTCTTGATTGCGATGGTGATTAAATAATGTACAGCTCAAACACCATTACCCTATGTAAATGTATGATTACACAAATGGTATGCCTCTACTTCACGTAAAGAGAAACACGATGCATCCCATTTGTTTAAAATAAAAGTAAATTTTAAAAAAATAATGTACAGCTGCTATAAAATAAAATTGAAGATGGCTGTACATTTATAACTTGTGAAATCTGAATAAGCTCTACATTGTACCAATTTTCAACTTGTTTCTTCATGACCTTCCGTGTCCATGTTTTTGTTTCTCTTTCCCTTCTTTGACTCTGTATAGGACTATTCCTCTTTTCCTTCCAAAATGTTCACCTTCTTGTGTGCCACTTTGGAAAATAAGTTAACAGTCCCTTAAGTTATACATAGGACTGGGGTTGTGCATGAGGTACTGGGTTTGACCCTCAACACCACATAAAAATAAATAAATAAAATAAAGATATTTTTAAGTCATACATAAATTACCCTCTGCCTCATCAATTCTTTGATCCCTATTTATAAACTTGAGATCAGAATGCCAAGACACTCTCATCTCTTGGCTATGGCCATTAATTAAGGTGATGCCATATGAGCAGGAGCTATGGGGGATAAAGAGACAAACAGACACACATAGGAAGAAACAGCTGGGGCCAAGTGTGTAGTCAAGCCCTGGTGAGGGTTGACTGATTCCCGAGCTAGCTCAGCAAGTTTATTATATAGGTTTCATCAAAAGTTTATTTGTGGGGGCAGGGGTTTAGCTCAGTGGTAGAGTACTTGCCAAGTATGTGTGAGGCACTGGCTTCGATCCTCAGCACCACATAAAAATAAATAAAAGGCATTGTGTTCATATGCAACTTAAAAAAAGTTTATGGGCAAGTTTCAGTAAAGCAGGCAATCTGAAGGTTGTAAGACATTAGGGTCATCTTGTTTTGCTCGGAATTCACTATCCTTGGGAGAAGGTGCTGAACTCAAGGCCTGACTGATAGAGCTGCATGCCTTACATGTAGGCCCCCCTGGCCAGTGTTACCATGGCAACTGGGGCATCTTGACCTGAACTTTCGCACAGGCACAAACACAGCCTCAGGAGTCAGACAGGCCATGATTTTGATCACTGATCTCAACATCAGAAGAGAAAACTTGTTCACAAATGTTCATAGCAGCATTATGCATAATAGCCGAAAAGTGGAAACAACCTAAATGTCCATCAATTGATGAGTGAATGGATAAATATAGTATATTCATACAGAAGGATATTATTTAACCATTAAAGTGAATCTTTAAAATCTTAATGCTAAGTAAATGGAACCAGACACACAAAAAACATTATTCTACGATTCTTTTTATGCAAATTATTTTAAATAGGCAAATTCGGAAGGTAGAGAAAAATATAATTTAGCTGTTAGGGCCTGAGGCAGAGGGGTTAAGGAGTAACTAACTGTTGTTGGGTCTAGGGTTTCTTTTTAGAGTAATAAAGGTAATGGAAATAGTGGAAATGGTTTAACAACTTCATAAGTATTACTAAAAATGGCTGAATTCCATTCTTTAAAAGTGTGAATCTTGGGTTTGCGGGTATAGCTCAACAGTAGCATGTACAAAATCCTGGGTTTGTTCCCAGCAGCTCAATACACAATAGCTAAGCTATAGAACCAACCCAGGTGTCCTTCAACAGATGAATGGATAAAGAAAATGTGTATATACACACAATGGAATATTGCTCAGCCATAAAGAAAAATGAAACAGTTGCATTTGCCAGTAAATGGATGGAACTGGAGACTATCATGCTAAGTCAAATAATCCAATTCCAAAAAACCAAAAGTCAAATATTCTCTCTCTTACATGGGTGCTAACTCACAATAAGCTGGGAGAAGGGAAGAGTAAGAGTTCACTGGATTAGACAAAGGGGAATGAAGGGAAAGGCAGAGAATGGGAATAGCAAAGACAGCAGAATGAATTGGACATAACTTTTCTATATTTGTGTATGAATACACAACCATTGTAACTCCACATCATGTACAGCAACAAAAATGGGAAGTATCATACATACTCTATGTATGTGTCAGAATACATTCTACTGTCATGTATAACTAAAAAGAACAAATAAAATTTTTTAATTGATTTAGAAAAACATAAGCAGATAACCCATTTAAACAGGTATTAGCATCATCTTTATGTCTTAAGAGTTTTAGCGAGGGGCTTTGGCTCAGTGGCAGAGAGCTTGCCTATCATGTGAGGCACTGGGTTCCATCCTTAGCACCGAGTAAAAAATTAACATATAAAGGCATGCTGTCCATCTACAACTACAAAAAAAAAATTTTTAGAAAAGTTTTAGTGAGGGCTGGGGATGTAGCTCAGTTGGTAGAGTGCATGCCCTGTAAGCATAAGGCCCTGGGTTTAATCCCCAGCACCACAAAAAAAGAAAAAAGAAAAAGAAAAGTTTTACTGAAAGAAAAAAATGAGATAAAGCAAAATAGAAGAGACTGGTGGGGATAGTGTGTGTGGGTCAGTGAAGGGAGGCGGGGTCAGAATGCAAGAGGCAAGTTGATGTGGTTCAATGTGAAGTTTGCCTTACCGTACAAAAGAAAAAGGGTAACTACCAGATACCAAGATATCCAGTAAGCCAAGTGTAGTGTCATACACCTGAAATCCCACCTACTCAGGAGGCTGAAGCCAGGAGGATTACAAGTTCAAGGCCTAGCCTGGGTAAATTAGCAAGACCCTGTCAAAATTCTAAAAAATGAAAAGACTAGGGATATAACTCAGTACTAAAGTGCTCCAGAATTTAATCCCCAATACCACAGGCAGGGAAGGAAAGGTCTTTTTAGAAAGGAGGTAAATGTAGTAAGCCCTGAAGGATTGTGTATAAGAAATTTTGCATAATGTCTTTAATCTTAAAGCAAATAAGCCAAGAAGCATATAAATATGCTCACTCCCACTGTTTAAAAAATACAAGTTAGAAATAACAATTAGGTATTGTTTTAACCTATTGTACCTGTGAGAATTTTTTTTTATTTGCACTGTCCTCCAATGGGGAAGCAGTTTCACATCACATATATTATTAGGAGATACTAATTCATATACATTTTTTTGGAATAGTCCCAGATTTTACATGTGCAGCAATTCCACTGCTCAAAGTTCATTCTACAGAACTTGTCACATAAATATATAGAAACATCTTTGTTCAGGCATCCATTAAAACACATTTACAAAATTATTGGAACCAGCCTAATGTCTTCCAATAAGTTTTGAATATAACTGCAGTTCCTGAGTTATACTGTATACCAACTATCTAGGAATGTTGTCACCAAACACTAAATGAGAGCAGTTAACTTGCATTTTTTGTTTTATAGATTCTTGCTTTTTGATGTCATGTGTCATAATTTATAGTTAATGTTTTAGTTTGTTTTTCATGTATCTTCACTAAATAGTAAGCTTCATGAAAGCAGAAATGTTACTTGTTTGTATTCTGGCATAGTAACTGCTTAGTTATCTTAAATAAGCAAGCATAAGAATAAATGGTTAAATGGGGAAAAAATTGAAGTATGATTCTCTTTTATAAAGCTGTATATGTGTGTACAACATGTGCCTTGAGCCTGTGCTCATGGGCTTCCAAAGAAAAAGTTGGAAAATAGGTGGATATGAACAAAAGAACCGTTTGCTCATTGAGAGAGACACCTTTTTTTTCTTTTTTTTACTATATATTGTTTTAGGATGGTGGTATGTTTGTTTTTTCCAATGAATATACTACTAAATTTATTTATTTAACAATTTATTTTTTAACTGGGTATGGTTTCATATCCCTGTATTCCCT
Organism: Sciurus vulgaris; assembly: GCF_902686455.1. Classification (NCBI taxonomy): domain Eukaryota; kingdom Metazoa; phylum Chordata; class Mammalia; order Rodentia; family Sciuridae; genus Sciurus; species Sciurus vulgaris. The sequence goes on from NC_136466.1 coordinate 144,456,848, forward strand.
GCTGCTCAGGAGGCTGAGGCAGGAGGATCTTAAGTTTGAGTTTAGCTTGGGCGATTGACACCTTGTCTCAAAATTTTAGAAGAGGTGAGGGGCTTGAGGTAAGGCTCAGTTTTTTTTATTTTTTATTTTTATTTATGTATTTATTTGGTACCTGGGAATGAACCCAGGGATGCTTAACCACTAAACCACATCCCCAGCCCTTTTTTTCTAAGTTGCTGAGGCTGGCTTTAAACTTAATCCTCCTGCCTCAGCCTCCTGAGCCACTGGAATTACAGGTGTGCACACCACACCCAGCGGGGAATTTGTTTTTTAACTTAATGTTTCAGAAAGCAACATGCACATAGAAAAGTCTGGAAATGAAAACATCAGAGCACATAGATTTCAGTTCTGATGATTAGTTGTGAAACTGATTCATTCAGGGTGTATATTTCATTGAACATGCTTTAAAAAAAAGTTTAAATGGAATAAACATAAGAATATTTTAGTTTTAAAAATTAACTCTAAATTCTGACTCTTTGTTACAGTTTGCATTGAGACTCCTTGCATTCCGCCAGATACATAAAGTTCTAGGCATGGATCCATTACCCCAAATGAGCCAGCGTTTTAACATCCACAACAACAGGAAACGAAGAAGGGACAGTGATGGAGTTGATGGATTTGAAGCTGAGGGGAAGAAAGACAAAAAAGATTATGATAACTTTTAAAAAGTTTCTGTAAATCTTCAGTGTTAAAAACAACAGGTGCCAGTTTGTTGGCTGTTTTTCATTCATAATAATGTCTACTTTGAAAATTTTATCAAGAATTTAAGAATTTCATGGAAGAACCAAGTTTTTCTATGGCATTAAAAACTTAATGTACAGTGTTAGGTATTATATGAATGGAAAGACACCAGAAAAAAAATTGTGCTCCAACTAGCGAAAAAGAGGTTCTCGGTTTTTTTTCCCCATCATTTTGGTTTTATTTACTGATTGCCCTAGTTCCCCCTATTTTTGTGTCTTTTATTAACTAGTGCATTGTCTTATTAAATCTTTACTGTATTTAATGCAGGATTTGTGCTTCAGTTGCTCTGTGTATTTGGATATTTTTATTTAGAGGTTTTGTTTGCTCTTTGACGTTAGTTGTTAAGTTACTTTGTGTTATAGATGATATCCTTTACCCCTTAATATTTTACAGCAGTACGTTTTTTTGTAACGTGAGACTGCAGAATTTTTTCCTTTTGTTACTGTATGTGAAGGATTACAACACAAAAAGTTATCCTGCCATTCGAGTGCTCAGAACGAAATGTTTCTGCAGATCTTGTGGCATTTGTCTCTAGTGTGATATATAAAGGTGTAATTAAGACAGATTTCTGTTAATCTAATCAAGTTTGCTGTTAGTTGTGCATTAGCAGTATAAAAGCTAATATATACTATATGGTCTTGCAACAGTTTTAAAGCCTCTGCATAATTGATAATAAAAATGCATGACATTTTTGTTTTTAATAGACTTTTAAAATTATAATTTTAGGTTTAACACGTAGATCTTTGTACAGTTGACTTTTTGACATAGCAAGGCCAGAAAATAACTTTCTGAATATTTTTTTTTCTTCTGTGTAAGTGGAAAGGGCATTTTTCACATATAAGTGGGCTATTATTTTCAGAAGAAGCTTATCATTGTGCAACTAACAACGAGCCCTTAATTATGGTGACAGTTTCTTTTTGGTGTGTGTGAGATTACTCTAGCAACTATTGACAGTATAACACAGTTGAATGATTCTCCCACACACACACCCTATCACCCAGATAATTTACAGTTCTATTAACAGTGAGATGGATAAAGTATTACTGATTTTAAAAATTAAGATTATCTAAGGGAAAAAAAAAAAAAAAAAAACAAAATTATTTGGTGTGGCCACCTTACATGCTAATGTCTTCTACAAATAACTAAATATCCTAGCAGTGGTGTAATGAAAAGTTACATCTTACTGTTGATGTATGTATGCTCTGGTACACAGATGTCATTTTGTTGTCACAGCACTACAGTGAAATACATAAATAAAAACTTAAATTCATATAATGACTTAACTGTATTATATATTAGAATTTATATCATAAACTACTTTTGCTTTTAAATGACTTATGCTTCAGTAAAATCATATTCAAATTTCTTGGGTACTACATATCGTTATTCCTAACATAAGTGCTGCCTTAGTGCATAATTACCAGAAACTTTTATAGTGTAATACTGTATTGGTTTTCTATGCTCATGGTTTTCTCCCAGACTTTTAGATGGCCAGGTAATTGTAAAATACTACTGGGGAAATAAACAGGAGACGTAGGCTTTTCTCCCATATCTTCTGTCGAAAACTATCTGTGTGACTTTGGCAAGCCTTTTTGTTTGTTTGTTTTTTATTTTTTGTTTGTTTTTTATAGTTTTCCACTAGAATTTTAGAATTTTTTCCCACAGTTCTCTTAAGAGGGAAGGAAGAGAATTAAACTTAATTGTGCACTGGTGACACACACCATACTAGTTTTTTTCTCTTTTTCCCTTTTAAAACTATTCATAACAAAGGCTTTATTGGTAGAATGCTTGCCTACTATGCTTGGTGCCCTGGGTTCAATCCCCAGCACCAAAATATAAATCAATAAACCTATTTATGATACGTGAAAGTGCCATACTGCTTATTTTCCACATGAGGAAACTGAAGTTCAGAATGCCTAAATGAAGATCATACATCTTCAGTATTTAATTGTTGAAATCGAGACTCGGATTTCAGCATTTATGGTCAACAACACTTTGCCAGACCGAGCCCATTACTGCAGTTATGTTCTAAATTTTCAGCCCACGTTTCAAAATTTTGCCTTTAGTTTGGGTGTCTTCATCCAGAAGTACTATTGATGCCATTTACATTTTTTACTAGATTAATTATTTCTGTATTAATTTTTTTGTTGTAGTTAACTATGGCTAAATCCACATTAACCATCTTGGACGAAAGAGCAACTTACTCTGTAGTAAAAAGAAGCGTTGGTTATCATCCTGCTATGCATGCTCAAACCAATTGTTTTGATAGTTAATATATTTACTAGTTATTCTCTGCATCTCAAACTGGCTTTCCCTGTTATTAGTGCATGCTTGTGTTACAATAATTTAATGATAAACAAAATAAATTTATTCTCACCTTGCCCTAATGATATAATGCATTCCAAATTAGATTTTTTTCTTTGTCCTAAGCACTATTATGTTTCTATTTCTTTGAATACCCTAGAATTAAAAATGCAAAATTATATAAACAACTTAGCAAAGAATCTGGTTTTTTTTTAAGTCAACAGTATTTAAAATCATTTTTTCATGCTTGTTAAAAAAATCTTGCAGGCCAGTTAGCTCATCTCGTACAGTTCCCGACTCTCATGCTGGAGGCCTGGGTTCGAGTCCCAGCACTCTGGGATTGTGGAAATAACAAACAAAAAAATCTTTTGCCATCAAATTTTTAAATAAAGGGCAAGTATTGTAGTGTCATACAAAGGTGATAATTTTCATAGCAGTCGTCTCACATTTGAGAGTCACCTGAAAGACATTTTAAAATTAAGATTTTTCAGCCCTAATTGCAGATTCTTATTGAAGAAGGCAAGAGTTAGCCTGAGAATCTTCATTTTAAGATGGATTTCTGTCAGGGTTGGTAGTACACACCTGTAGCCTGTACCCCAGCAACTCGGGACACTGAGACAGGTCAAGTTCATGGCCAGCATTAGCAATTCAGTGAGACCCTGTTTCAAAATATAAAAGACAGGGGACCTATGTGTGAGGTCCCTAGTACTGCCAAAAAAAAATCAGTAAGATAACTTCCTAATAACTATTTGAATGGATAGCATACATGCTATAAAAGTCAAAAGAGATAAAGTGGCATACAGTGTGGTAAGTATTCTACCTCGCCTTATTTTTAGTTGTCATTCTTCCAGGGGCAGTCAGTGTTGACTCCATGCTTCCTTTGTTTTGTACACAAATGACAGCGATGCTGTGTACATTATTTTGCACCTTCATATAATGTATTTTGGACATTGTTCCATATCTGTACACAGGAACTAACAAGCACTACAGAATCATTTTAAATTAGATACTTTTCTTTGATATAGGTGGTTCTCATACAGGTGGCCCATGGTTCATGCTTAAATAAATAAATAGCAGTGTTTTAAGTCATTTTACTAAATGACCTTTTCTAAAAAAGCAATCTTGGGGTCTGGGGATCTAGCTCAGTTGGTAGAGTGCTTGCCTGTCAAGCATAGGGCCCTGGGTTCATCCCCAGCACTGCCCAAAAAAAAAAAAAAAAAAAAAAAAAAAAATGCAAAAAAGCAATCTCCTGTGGAGCAAAAGGAATAAAGGGCTGAAGATAATTGTTAGTTATTTCATTCAAGATGACAACTGGAAAAGTCTTTTTAAATACGTTTTGTTTTGCTGATTCGAAGTATAAAAAGATGATTAATTTGATCTTAAAACCTGACTAATTACTTTTATACTTTTGACTTGGATAAAAATAAGCCTTGTAGAAATACAGGATAATTTCAAATAAGAACATTCCTTATGAGAAAATATCCAGGGTGTTGCCAAGTACCTCAAGCTTTGCTCTGAGCTGTTAAAAAAGTAAACTGTAGACCTGAGGATGTGGCTCAGTAGCAGAGTGTTTGTCTAGTATGAGCAATCCCCAGCACCCCACCAAAAAAAAAACCACTCACTTGAGTGTGGTCATCCACATTAGCTATAATCCTAGCTCTTCTGGATCCTGAAGCCAGAGGATCCCAAGTTCGAATACTGGGCTGGGGATGTAGCTCAAAGGTAGACCATGTGCCTAACATACACAAGCTCCTGGTACAATCTTTGTAGTATAATGTAGACAAATACTGAAGACCTGACTTTTGGCAAAGCATGATCTGAGGGGGTCATAGGGAAGTTAAAACCTGTATTTAGTGAGCTAGCACTGGAACTCTTAACAGAAAAAGTTTCTTGTCTGAATAACATCAAAATACGAGATGTACATAGTATAGTCCTCCTATACTTGGCATTGGTCACACCAGATCTGGAATGTGGTGTTCCATTCTGGGCATTAAGAATAAGATACTCGAGAGAATGACTAAGTGAATTTGTTTCTCTCCTTCCCCCCTGTTAGGAATCGGGCCCAGGGCCTAATACATCCTACTACTACATAACATCTACCACTGAGACCCCTTTCAAAAAATAAAAAGGGCCAAGGGTTGTAGTGTGGTGGTACAGTGACCCTGGGTTTGATCCCCACCCCCCACCAAAAATGGTTTCATGGCACCTAAGATACAGATATAAAATCTGGGGACAACTGGTGCTGTTTTGCTATTGCCTTAACGCTTGGCACTGAATTTTACATGTACATGCAATTTAAATGACCCATCATTCATCTTCCACGTTTTAGACTCTTCTCCTTTGTTAAAAATTATTTTCAAATCCTGTTTTTATCCAAACTCCAGTCTATACTAATCATCGTACAGCCCTTGTATATTCCTACTGGGGTCATCTGATCACTGCTACTCAGAAGCCTTTAAGGCAGGTTCAGTGGTGCAGGCCTATAATCCCAACCATTTGGGAGACAAGCAGGAGGATCACAAGTTTAACTTCAGCATTGGCAATCTAGCAAGACCTTATCGCAAATTTTTTTAAAGACCTTCAAACAACTTTGCATCACGGCTCAATAGCATATATTACTTCATCCTCACAACATTGCTATCAGTATTCATTACTTATGCGCAAGCTGAGGGTTAAGGCTAAGTAACTTACTGTTGCTATAAAAGGATTATCTGAATGATTCACATCATCAAAAAGCTTCATATTTGGGGAATTCTGTTGACTTAAGCCTGAGCTTTTAATACTAGGTACCTGTTATAGATAGATGCCTTTTAACAAAGCCTTTTTCTGTATAGGGTAGTAATGCTTAAGTATGCAAATAGATATTCCAGATATTCCAGCTTTGATCCAGTCCAAAAGACTACCCATCAGCCTTTTCTCTCTTATAAAGAACCTACAAAACTATATCTCTTTCCAAGGTCAGTGTTAAATAAGGTTAGGAAAAAGGAGGGGATTCCATATCCTTTGTTCTGCATTTTGACCTTTGGCAGAAAGTCAGAAAGTAAATACTTCAAATTTTAGTGTGTATGTAGCCAAATCTGTTTTAGGTACAATCGCTAAAGTTATTCTCAGTTCGGAAATTCTTCAGTCAAGTGATCAGGTGTTTGTTATGCATGAGGATACTTAATGTTCCTACATTTCATGAGAGAGACAACCACACAAAAACAATGGTGCAATTCCTTCGTAGGTAAGTTCAAGACAAATGTGGGGAAGGACTGTTGAAATAGAAGCAAGCTAGAACCTTAAGGAAATCTCATTTCAGAGATGAGACCAAAATCATTCATCTCAATAATCTCAGTAACATTGGAGCAACCTGCTTATCTTACTGTCTGGAAAAAAAATAATTAACATTGGCTATCCCTGGGATATGAGATCCTTCATGACTTTTTCACCTAATTCTGATTATTTTAAAATAAACATGGAATATTTTGGTAATAACACTATAATATCAGTTTTTTTTTAAGTATTAATGTGCAATTAAACATCCAGACAATTCTCATAGATAATCTCGAAATAAGTGAATAGTAGTTATATGAAGTCAGTTTTCTAACCTTACTAGTAATCAAATAAGGTCAAGTCTTTTGTCATTAGAAAAATATTGAAAATATTAAGGTCTAAGGTAGGAATACCAAGATCTCAACCAAGGAACACCAACATAGTTAACATGAATTAACTTTTGAGCCAGGCACAGAGGCACATGCCTGTAATCCCAGCAACCTGGGAGGTTGAGGCAGATTAGTGAGTGCAAAGCCAAGCTTTGGAAATTTAGTGAGGCCTAACCAATTTAGCAAGACCCTGTCTCAAAAAATAAAACAGGCTGGAAATGTGGCTCCAGTGGCTAAGCGCCCTGAATTCAATCCCCAGTAAAAAAAAAAAAAAAATTTTTTACCGGATACATGTATAAATGTATAAGTTCTAGTATATTTACTGGTACATTAACAACATAAGATTAGAAACAGTTGAAATGTCCGTCAAGGAGTTCAGTGAAATACAGCCCAACCATCTGAATGATATTAGAGACCAGTGATTCTGAAGAAAGCCCCATCCTTGAAACCCATTCCTCATTCAGTCTTTGTTACTTAGAAATGTTAGGAAAAGTTGAAAGAACTATGTAGTATGTTCAATGAAAAAAATAAGGTAAACCCATGTGTAGTCTCTGTTTTAATATGTATGCATATGTGTGTATATATGTACTGGGGGTTGGACCCAGGGACACTACTACTGTGCTAGATCCCTGGCCCTTTTTGTACTTTATTTTGAGACAAGGTCTTGCTAAATTGTTTAGGGCTTCACTGAGTTGCTGAGGCTGGTTTTGAACTTAAAGTCCTTCCGTCTTACCCTCCCAAGTCTCTGGGACTATAAGCATGCATCACTGCACATGACTTTATTTTTATTTTATTAGGATTACTAATCTCTAACTTCTAAGGTACCTATAATTTTCACCACTTAACAGTAATTAATAATTCTTAAATCATTACTACTTAATCATTTCTTTTTTAAAAAAAGTGTAAGTCAGGTGAGGTGGCATATGCCTGTAATCCCTGCTATCTGGGAGGCTGAGACAGGAGGATCACAAATTTGAGGCCAGCCTTGACAACTTAGGGATGCCCTGTCTCAAAATAAAAATAAAAAGAACTGGGAATATAGCTCAGTGGTAAAGCACCCCCGGGTTAAATTCCCAGTATTACAAAAATAAAATAAAAAAGATGTAAAGACCCTCCTAAGGATAGATTGCAACTCACAAAAATTGCAAAATCCTTTGCATGACATTCAAGGGTCATAAATGTACCTCCAACCTGTCCTTACAGTCTTGTTTTCCAGAACTCTCCACATTATAACCCACAGTGTGACAACGTCCAGAGCCAAGTGCTTGCTCTCACCTCTCTACACATTTGCACATGCTGGTCCTGATCCTGGTACTGGTTTCTCTTTGAGAGTTCAGCCTTTGTGAAGTCCTTTTCTGATTAAGAGTCACAAAAGCCTTTCCTTTGGGTGGGGAGAGGTGCCACGCTGATGATATGAGAAGACCAGGAGAAAAGTGGAGCAGAGATTTCTTTCTGAAAATGAATGGATTATTTCTCTTACCTCATGGTTCTAATGATTTTCTCAGTATTTTTTCGTGAGGTGAAAAAATGAATTGATTTCCCTCCACCCCTTTCTGGGCCCTCAGACTATTTAAACTTGTATAAGATATGTGCAGTCTGAGATTGCTTGCTTTACTTGGCTGCCCTCACAACCTATTCCAGAAACCAGGTGGATGAATGGTGAACAATAGACTCTAGTATTCTGGGGGTAGGTACGGAGGTGGGGAAATGGCTACTCATTTAGCAGGACTCAAGCAGAAAAGTTAGTCTGTAAAAAACATGGAGAAGTTTCTTTGCAGCTTAGCAATTCCTTATATTCTCTTTGCCTTTGGACAGAAACTTTTTTTCAAAAATTTTTGTTATGTCTTAACCTTGGGACAGATGACAATTTCAAATATAAAACTGGGCCTTTCAAAATCCCTGTTTTCTTTTTAGAGTCACCTGAACAATGAGCCTTTCAGGTTTTCAGTGAGGTGAGTGGGGGTGGTGAGCCATGCTCAAAACAGGCCTGACTGTACTTTGAGCAAAGATCAAATATCCCAGTGGGGCGGTATGCCTGCCCTGGTTTTAGTTGAGAAAGTTCTGGCACTTAAGATTGCAACGGATTCCTTCGTCTAAAATCATTAGGCTCCAAATGCCAATGGTCTTTTACTGTAGAAAAGAGGCATCCTCCCATTCATTTTCCAAATTTTCAAGCCATATTGAGTACCAAATGAAACTGGATGGCTGTTAGTCCCTTACTTTCCCCTGTCCAGCAACACTAGAAACTCTTTTTATTTTTTAGATTATAGATGGACACAACACCTTTATTTTGTTGATTTATTTTTATGTGGTGCTGAGGATCAAACCCCAGTGCCTCACATATGTGAGGCAAGCGCTCTATACTGAGCTACAACCCCAGCCCCCAGAAACTCTTAAGATCTAAACTTAGTACTTTGATCTCAGTTAACATTCAAAAAGGAGTAACACATTATTTTTATTTTGTTATACACAGTTTTCTTAACAGTGATATCACCCAGTAGCAGTCGAATGATATGTAAGTGTTAAACTTAATAATTTGAGATACATCGACAAGCTTTTTTCATTCCTTCTTCCTAGAGATCATCCCCAAATTGGATGCCAGATCTTGACTTCTATCATCATGGAATGAGTCAAAAAAAATTTAAATGGAGGACCAACCAAAACAACAGGTTTTATTGGCCTCCCTTTTGTTAGGTAGTAGCTTGCCATGCAGTGAAATGCATGACAAGGTCACAAGTGTTCTTTAAATTACTTCAGGGTCTTCTTTAAACTATTTTCAAAGTAGACAAGAAAGCAAAGGGTAGTAGTCAATTTGTAGAAAATAAACAGATGCAAAGGAGCTAATGGGAAACTATGTCAAAAGAAAAAGATTAACGGGACTAACTCTTGACAGGGTCTGTTGACATTGATGGGAAGCTAGAAATTATGGCTATAGGTGTCTTCATTTGCCTGGGGAGGAAGATTCCTTTAGTAGCACAGGGGCACTAAGGTAACTTCTGACCAGCTATTGACCCCAGTGCCCACATTAACATGGAATTGACTTATAGAGGAAGCCCCTTAAATAGGATGGCCACCATGACAGTTCTGGAGAGGACCAATTAAGGTCCAAAACTCCACTGCCCCCATGAAGGAGGAATTGAAACCTGATTGGCAAAGAGTACAGAAGGTGGTCCCCAGTTCTCCTGGTAAACATCAAACAGTAGTAAATTTGGAGACAACATTGTCTTCTTGTCATTCTCTGCTCGGAGATGGCCCACTCTCTCTCTTGAGAGTGCTCTCTGCTTAAGCCTCACTCTACTTTCACTTGCAATAAAATTCTCTTTTTGGTGTCTGACTTTAAAGTTTCTAATTTTCTTTTGTCAGAACACAAGAACTGAGATTTGGAGTTTCAGCTCCCCACTTTATGTGACACTTTGATTCTCCCTCCCAGCACATACACACCCCAGATAATAAGGGCTCTGAGTTAGGGAGAAAACTAGTTCTGGACAAAGAGGGCAGAGTAGGGACCACATAGTGTCCATGCACTTAATCACCTGCCCTACAGTTTCCCTATAATTTGTGGGAAACTACAAGAAGAGTGGGCCCAAGTCTTGTACCCCTGTATGGAAATTTAGGAATGTGCTAGACCTGCTGATCCTAGTCCCAGCCGCCAATCAGAGTAGTTGAAATGGTGGCATGGCTTTACCTGGCACTTGCTTCTATGTCTCCCAAGTTTTCCATGGCCCTTCAAGAGAGATATGGAAGGTAATAAGGAGAGAAAACTAAGGTGCCCAACAGAGAAAATGGATCAAGGATATGGCATAAGCTGCCAAGGGATAAGGACTCAGCTCCATCTCTGAGGAAAAACCAGGCTAGCAAGCTGTAAAAGGGCAGGAGGAAGTATCTCCAGGCCTGAGTGAGCACTTTCCCTGTCAAAGGACAGATGAGATAAGCCCCTGGGACTCAGGTCAGGGAGGTTGTAACCATCCCCATCTGACCCCAGGCAGGGATTTTGTGCACTTCTAGAGCCCTCAATTCAGCTCAGTTAATACTCCATACTTTATGTGATTGTGGCTGAGCAGGTGTCCAGAGGAAGCCTGGTGATGGAGGTCAGGAAAGGAATGGGCCCCAACTCTTTCCTTAGTGTTTTCCTTTCTCCTATGGAGCTGACTAGGAAAATTTCTCAGTTGACGGACAATACCTTCCTCTCACCACTTTTTAAATAGTCCTGTAGAGGGCGCACTTTCCCTGTCCCTGAGGTTTGCACGATCATTCAAGACCTGAAGGCTTTTCCATCCGACAATCTATTCAAAGTACTGAGGACTGTTCTGGAGAGAATGAAAGCAACAAGAAGCACAAGAGGGACCTCTGACTTTGAGGAGCTCCCAGATACTCTGAGGAAGACGATAAAGACATGGACTTATTCCAGTTATCCCAAGCATGTTCAAGTGAAGGGTAAGGCACCATACAGTTATGGATGCCTAGGAATTCAGAAAAAGTCTAGCCTATTTCGGGCAGTCTTTAAGGAATATGTCAACAGAAGCATTGATATTGGGAGTAGATTAGATGGGATGATATGGGACCTATGCCAAGAACGGCAGAGACAGAAAATGGCAAAACCTTGAAGGACCATGTCTTTAATATTCAAATTGTTCAGGACTAGGGTTGCAGCTCAGTAGTACAACACCTGCCTAGCATGCAGAAGACCCTGGGTTTGATCCCCAATAACACCAAAATAATTCAAATTATTTGAATTCTTCACCATAAAATGGCTAATGTGATGTTCACCTCAGGGGGCTGGGGAAGCTATACTGAGATAGCAAAAAAAAAATTTTTTTTAAATTCATTTTTTTGTTGAGGCATAGTAATTCTCATGGTTAGAATCCAAAGGTAAAAGAGGGTATACATTAAAAACTTTGAATCTTTTCTTGAAATACCCAGTTTCCCTTTCTGAAAGCAACTAGTGTCCTAGAGTTTTTGTTTCTTTTGTAACTATCTGAAGATGTTCTATGCAAATATGAAGAGGTAATGAGATAATTATATATAGTCTTTAATGCTCCCTTTTTTACATAAAAGGTAACTAATCTACTATGCATACTGTTCTGTTCCTTGCTTTAATCATCTACTGTAAGTGCCAACACTGGGCATTTAACTCATTTATTTGCCACAACAATCATATGAGGCAGATGCTATTAATATGCTCATAGCCTCTATTTTTTTTTCCTTTCTAGTCTTTCTGTGCGGGGGTACATGCACACACATATGTTTTGGGAATTGAACTCAGGGTCTTGTGCATGCTAAGCACATGTTCTACCACTGAGATACGCTCCCAGCCTTCAACCCTCATTTTTGGAGGAGAAAAAAATGAGGTCCAACTAAACAAGTTAAAGCTTACAGATCTAGTAATTCGTGGAGGTCAGACTTGAACTCAGGCAGTCTGATTCCAGAATATTTGTCTTTAACCACCCAACTTTACAGCCTCTACCTGAAGAACTTTCTCATTCTTTTTCATAGCTGTGTAGTATCCCATTGAATGGCTGGCCTGTAATTATTCAACTCAAATCTATTGGTAAACATTTAAGTTTTTCCCAATATTCTCCTATTATGCTATAATGAAAGAACTTGGACATAGATCATTTCACACAACATACCTGTAGGATATAAATTTAGAAGTAAAATTTCTGAGCTATTTTTGATAGCCTTTGTAAAATTGCCTTCCTTTTGCCCTATCAATTTACACTCAAAGACACATACAAAAATAAATCATCACAAATTCTCCCTAGCAGATCCTCATATTATGGCACCACACAGTTAAGAACAATCTAAGTGCTTCTTTCTTCAAATTTATCCCTCACCATCTTCAGAGGAGGATCAGAACGCCCCTTGTTATAGCAAGAGGCTAAGGAATTTTCTATTTCCAGTGAAAGAAGAGGAAGGTCTGAAGATACCAGACCATTTGCTAAAGTTGAAAACTGGCAAGTAGCCGCTAAACAGCACTTGCATTTTAGTCCCTGAATATATACATATACATACATATATATGTACATATATATATGGATATATCTTGCTTGCCTACTTATTAATCAATCACAACCTTGTCTGCTTTTCATCCAATGCCATTTCACTCACTCAAGTGCAAATATTTATTGAATTCCTACTATATTTAGGCACCTCTTAGATAAAGGTGAGTAAAAGGCACAAATAGGCGACTTCAAGTGACTCCAAAGAGGAAGAATTGCAAACGGCTAGGCTTCAACTATGTGCCAGAATAAAACGTTGCCCCATCTGGGAGTATGCTGCTGCCTGTCAGTTTCTGGGAAGGAACAGGACTGCCTTTGATCTGGCATACATTTCTATGTCAGCTTTGTTCCTATTTATAATTCTCCTAGAAATTAAGGCAGCATTGGGAGAAAAGAGTTGCCTTCAACTATTGTGTGTAAGTTAAGATTTTTCAAACTCCAGGGGCTACCATCAGTGTTTATTAATAGGTGATATATTAATTGACTTCACCATGACAGGAATCTTTCAGTCAGTTGGGTGAGACTTATTCTGAGGAAGTTGGAACTATGCCCTACTAGCAGGTAGAGCAAGATGGGAACAGATTTTACTTTGTTCAAAATAACTTATAAATAATGGAAACTTGTGTCTCACAGTTATCTGTACTAGTAAGTTCCTCATCAAGTTACCATCAGATTCTGTCTTGTGAGGGCTGCTTTGCTTCAAAGATGGTACCCTCCTGCTCTATCCTCTCATGGCAGTAGGCAAGGAAAGTCCCTCCAATCTGTTTATAAGGGCACTAGTTTCTTTCATGAAGGTTTCTCCCTCAAGATTAAATACATCCTAAAGGCCCCACTTAATAGTGTCACATTGGTGATTAAGTTTCAACATGACTTTGGGGGGATATATTCAGACCATAGCAAAACAGTCTTCAGTCCTTAAAAACTTTCTACATTTGTTGGCTATAGTTTTCTGCAAGTATATAGATCTTATGGTAGTGTCACATTTCCATAATCATCACATTACAAACCAACTTGACCACAAGTGAATGGTGAAGGTCAGGGTAAAGTAGGTATTTAATGCAGGATGATTTGAAGGGAGGAAAAATTTGCTTGAATTTCTATCAAAACCCATTATTGAGGTTTCAAGATGGTGGCCTAGAGGGTGGCTGCATTTCATGTTGCTCCAGGACTCAGGATTCAAAAGAGGAGATATTGAGACGCTTGGGACCAACTCAAAGCAGCCGGGTGACTCTCACCCCTGAGGAGGCATCCCGGATGGGACGGTGGTCCCGGAACGCAGGAAACTTTGTGAAGTAGAGCTGCCGGCGAGACGCCCCTCCCCCCGCTGGAGCAGTGAACTCGGACAGCTGGGAGCGCCGTAAAGGAGGCCGCTCGGCACAGCGCTGGGACTCGGAGCAACCACTGGGGCTCCAGCGGCTGCCCAGGGGAAGAGTGGCGAGGAGAGCTGTGTGGACTCAGGACACCGGGGCCTGCCCTGAGGAGGAGGAGGAGGAGCGCGGCCGCTTGGATTCGGGGTGACTACACCAGAGCTACAGGCGGTTGCCAGAGAAGGGGCTGCGTGGCGAGCTGTTTGGACTCAGACCACTTCTGAACCCCGGGGCCTGCCCGGAGGAGTAGGAGGAGGAGGAGGAGGAGCACGGCGGGTCCTTTGGACTTGCAGTGACTGCATTAGCGCTCCAGGCGGCTGCTCAGAGGAGAAGGCGAGTGGTGAGTTGTTTGGACTTAAAGTGACAGCTCCTGAACACAGGGGGGCTGCCTGGAGGAGCATGGTGGGTTGCTTGGTCTTGAGTGGCCGCACCAGAGCTCCGGGCGGTTGCCCAGAGGACCCGTGCTGCGGGTCACGTGGACTCAGAGCCACTCAGAGCGACCGCTCCTGAACACCCCGGGGGTTATCTGGAGAAGGAGGAGGAACGGGGAGGGTCACTTCGACTCGGAGTGATTGATTGCCCAGGGCTACGAGTGGTTGGTGGAGGTGGAGGCACGAAGTGAGTTTCTTGGACTCCTAGTGACCGCACCGGAATACTGGGTGGCTGTCTGGAGGAAGAGGCCTGTGGCGGGTCTCTGGGACTCAGAGCAATTGTTCGGGGCACCAGGTGGCTGCTCAGAGGAGGGGCCGCATAGCCAGGCAATTAGGTGCAGAGCAGGGTCCCAGGATCTAGGAGGCTTCTGGGTGGAAGAGTCGCACAGAGACAGGCTTAGGGCAGAGCGAAGGTTCCAGGCCTGCGGGCAGATTCTCTGAGGAGGGGCAGCCTAAGGAGATTCATCTGCGAAGGGTGAGGCTCCCAGGCCCAGGAGTTAGGGCCGGGCCCCTGGGAACTTTGCAGGGGAAGGGAGCCCAACCCAGGCGGTAGCTGTAAATTGAGGGGAACCTCTAGGAGGGAACTGACCAGCGACACCTCCCCACCGGGTGAGTCTTCCCTGCTGGGTGAGGTTTCCCCACAAGGACGGTAAAACCAGAGACTCAGGCCCAAACAGGCCTTGCCTCAGCCCACAGCCTAGGTCCCCTTTGGATGATCATTGGTCAACAAGTGGAGGCACCTCTGCCCACTAGCAGGGATTATACCCCACCTGAAGGCCACCACTCCTAGAGAGGCAGCTTCCTTGTGGAGCACCGCATTATCAACTTCCTCCAAGACTTCAGCCTACTGAAGGCTAAGGGGGGATATATATAGAAATCTTCAGGGACATTGTAAGTCAATAGAGGAAATCTGCAATATCTCAGCGGTCCTCTGATACCTGAACAATATGAGAAAACAAGGAAAGAAAATGCTGCAAACAAATCTAGATGTTACATCAATAAAACCCAGTGACAGCATGGCAGAAGAAATGACAGAAAAGGAGTTCAGAATGTACATAATTAAAATGATCAGAGAAGCAAACGATGAGATGAAAGAGCAAATGCAAGCATTGAATGATTGCACCAATCGACAGTTAAAAGAGCAAATACAGGAAGCAAAAGATCATTTCAATAAAGAGTTAGAGATATTGAAAAAAAACCAAACAGAAATCCTTGACATGAAGGAAACAATAAACCAAATTAAGAACTCCATAGAAAGCATATCCAATAGGATAGAACACCTGGAAGACAGAACCTCAGACATTGAAGACAAAATATTTAACCTTGAAAACAAAGTTGAACAAACAGAGAAGATGGTAAGAAATCATGAACAGAATCTACAAGAACTATGGGATATCATGAAAAGGCCAAATTTAAGAATTATTGGGATTGAGGAAGGCCTAGAGAAACAAGCCAAAGGAATGAACAACCTATTCAATGAAATAATATCAGAAAATTTCCCAAATCTGAAGAATGAAATGGAAAATCAAGTTCAAGAGGCTTATAGGACTCCAAATACACAAAATTACAACAGACCCACACCAAGGCACATTATAATGAAAATACCGAACATACAAAATAAAGACAGAATTTTAAAGGCTGTGAGAGAAAAGAACCAAATTACATTCAGGGGGAAACCAATACGGATATCAGCAGATTTTTCAATCCAGACCCTAAAAGCTAGAAGGGCCTGGAACAACATTTACCAAGCCCTGAAAGAAAACAGATGCCAACCAAGAATCTTATACCAAGCAAAACTTACTTTCAGATTTGACGATGAAATAAGATCCTTCCATGATAAACAAAAGCTAAAGGAATTTACAAAAAGCCGGCATTACAGAACATTCTCAGCAAAATATTCCATGAGGAAGAGATGAAAAACAAAGAAGCAAATCATCAAAGGGAGGAATTATCCTAAAGGAATTGTCAAATAAAGGAGGAAACAAGTTGTGTCAAACAAATAAATAAATAAAATTTAAAAAATGAACCAAATGACCGGGAAACCAAATCATATCTCTATAATAACCCTGAATGTTAATGGCCTGAATTCATCAATCAAAAGACACAGACTGGCAGATTGGATTAAAAAGAAAGATCCAACAATATGTTGCCTGCAAGAGACTCACCTCATAGAAAAAGATACCCATAGACTAAAGGTGAAAGGATGGGGAAAAACATACCATGCACATGGACTCAGCAAAAAAGCTGGAGTATCCTTCCTCATTTCAGATAATGTGGACTTCAAGCCAAAGTTAGTCAGAAGGGATAAAGAAGGTCATTTCATACTGCTTAAGGGAAGCATAAATCAGCAAGATATAACAATCATAAACATCTATGCCCCAAACAGTGGCTCATCCATGTATGTCAAACAAATCCTTCTCAATTTCAGAAACCAAATAGACCATAACACAATAATACTAGGTGATTTTAACACGCCTCTCTCACCACTGGACAGATCTTCCAGACAAAAATTGAACAAAGAAACCATAGATCTCAATAACACAATCAATAATTTAGACTTAACGGACATTTATAGAATATATCATCCAACCAAGAGCAAATACACTTTCTTCTCAGCAGCACATGGATCCTTCTCTAAAATAGACCATATATTATGCCACAAAGCTAATGTTAGCAAATACAAGAAGATAGAGACACTAGCATGTATTCTATCAGATCATAATGGATTGAAGTTAGAAATAAATGAAAGAGTAAAACACAGAAACTATTCCAACATCTGGAGATTAAACAATATGCTATTATATGATGAATGGATAACAGAAGATATTAGGAAGGAAATTAAAAAATTCTTAGAGGTAAATGAGAACAAAGAAACATCATATCAAAATCTCTGGGACACTATGAAAGCAGTACTTAGAGGGAAATTTATTTCATGGAGCGCATTTAATAAAAGAAGTAAAACTCAGCAAATAAACAACCTAACACTACAGCTCAAAGCCCTAGAAAAAGAAGAACAGAACAGCACCAAAAGTAGTAGAAGACAGGAAATAGTTAAACTCAGATCTGAAATCAATGAAATTGAAACAAAAGAAACAATACAAAAAATTGACAAAATCAATAGTTGGTTCTTCGAAAAAATAAACAAAATTGATAAACCTTTAGCCACACTAACAAAGAGAAGACGAGAGAAAACCCAAATCACTAAAATTCAGAATGAACAAGGAAATATCACAACAGACAGGATTGAAATACAAAACATAATTAGAAGCTATTTTGAAAATCTATACTCCAACAAAATAGAAAATTTTGAAGGCATCAACAGGTTTCTAGAGACATATGAATTGCCTAAACTGAACGAGGAGGACATACACAATTTAAATAGACCAATTTCAAGTACTGAAATAGAAGAAGTCATCAAAAGCCTACCAACAAAGAAAAGTCCGGGACCAGATGGGTTCTCAGCCGAGTTCTACAAAACCTTTAAAGAAGAGCTCATTCCAATACTTCTCAAAGTATTCCTTAAAATAGAAGAGGAGGGAACCCTCCCGAACTCATTCTATGAAGCCAATATCACCCTGATACCTAAACCAGACAGAGACTCATCAAGGAAAGAAAATTTCAGACCAATATCCTTAATGAACATCGATGCAAAAATTCTCAACAAAATTTTAGCAAATCGCATACAAAAACATATTAAAAAGATAGTGCACCATGATCAAGTGGGTTTCATCCCAGGGATGCAAGGTTGGTTCAACATCAGGAAATCAATAAAGGTAATTCACCACATTAATAGACTTAAAGTCAAGAATCACATGATTATTTCAATAGATGCAGAAAAAGCATTTGATAAAATACAGCACCCCTTCATGCTCAAAACACTAGAAAAAATAGGGATAGTGGGAACATTCCTTAACATTGTAAAGTCCATTTATGCTAAGCCCATGGCTAATATCATTCTAAATGGTGAAAAACTGAAAGCATTCCCCCTAAAAACTGGAACAAGGCAGGGATGCCCTCTTTCACCACTTCTATTCAACATCGTTCTTGAGACTCTGGCCAGAGCAATTAGACAAACCAAAGAGATTAAAGGGATACGAATTGGGAAAGAAGAACTCAAACTATCCCTGTTCGCTGATGACATGATTATATATTTAGAGGAACCTGGAAATTCCACCAGAAAACTCTTAGAACTCATAAGTGAATTCAGTAAAGTAGCAGGTTACAAGATCAATGCCCATAAATCCAACGCATTTTTATACATAAGTGATGAATCTTCAGAAAGAGAAATTAGGAAAACTACCCCATTCACAATAGCCTCGAAAAAAATAAAATACTTGGGAATCAATCTCACAAAAGAGGTGAAAGACCTCTACAATGAGAACTACAGAACACTAAAGAAAGAAATTAAAGAACACCTTAGAAGATGGAAAGATCTTCCATGTTCTTGGATAGGAAGAATTAATATTGTCAAAATGGCCATACTACCTAAAGTGCTATACAAATTCAATGCAATTCCAATTAAAATCCCAATGATGTACCTTACAGAAATAGAGCAAGCAATTATGAAATTCATCTGGAAAAATAAGAAACCCAGAATAGCTAAAGCAATACTTAGCAGGAAGAGTGAAACAGGGGGTATTGCAATACCAGATCTTCAACTCTACTACAAAGCAATAGTAACAAAAACGGCATGGTATTGGTACCAAAATAGAAAGGTAGATCAATGGTACAGAATAGAGGACACGGACACAAACCCAAATAAATACAATTTTCTCATACTAGACAAAGGTGCCAAAAATATGCAATGGAGAAAAGATAGCCTCTTCAACAAATGGTGCTGGGAGAATTGGAAATCCATATGCAACAGAATGAAACTAAACCCATATCTCTCACCATGCACGAAACTAAACTCAAAATGGATTAAGGACCTCGGAATCAGACCAGAGACCCTGCAGATTATAGAAGAAAAAGTAGGTCCAAATCTTCACCTTGTTGGTCTAGGATCAGACTTCCTTAACAGGACTCCCATAGCACAAGAAATAAAAGCTAGAATCAACCACTGGGATAGATTCAAACTAAAAAGCTTTCTCTCAGCAAAGGAAACTATCAGCAACGTGAAGAAAGAGCCTACAGAATGGGAGAATATCTTTGCCAATCATACTTCAGATAGAGCACTAATCTCCAGAATCTATAAAGAACTCAAAAAACTTTACTCCAAGAATTCAAATAATCCAGTCGACAAATGGGCTAAGGAAATGAATAGACACTTCACAGAAGAAGATCTACAAGCAATCAACAAACATATGGAAAAATGTTCAACATCTCTAGTAATAAGAGAAATGCAAATCAAAACCACCCTAAGATTCCATCTCACCCCAATTAGAATGGCGATTATCAAGAATACGAGCAACAACAGGTGTTGGCGAGGATGTGGGGAGAAAGGTACACTCATACATTGCTGGTGGGGCTGCAAATTAGTGCAGCCACTCTGGAAAGCAGTGTGGAGATTCCTTAGAAAACTTGGAATGGACCCTCCATTTGACCCAGCTATTCCACTCCTTGGCCTATACCCAAAGGACTTAAAATCAGCATACTACAGAGACACAGCCACATCAATGTTCATAGCTGCTCAATTCACAATAGCCAGACTGTGGAATCAACCTAGATGCCCTTCAATTGATGAGTGGATAAAGAAACTGTGGTATATATATATACAATGGAATATTACTCAGCCATAAAGAATGATAAAATTATGGCATTTGCAGGCAAATGGATGAAATTGGAGAATATCATGCTAAGTGAGATAAGCCAATCTCAAAAAGCCAAAGGACGAATGATTTCGCTAATAAGTGGAGGATGACACATAATGGGGGGGAGGGAAGGGTTAGCGTTAGGGTTAGAGTTAGGGTTAGGGAGGGGGGCAAGTATGGAGGAAGGAAGTACTGTATAGAGGGTAAAGAGGGGTGGGAGGGGTGGGGTGAAGGGAAAAAATAACAGAATGAATCAAACAATGTTACTCTATGTAAATTTATGATTACACAAATGGTATGCCTTTACGCCATGTACAAACAGAGAAACAACATGTATCCCATTTGTTTACAATAAAAAAAAAAAGAAAATTCTAAAAAAAAAAACAAACAAACAGGAAGAGGTTGCTTTGCTCTCTTTCTGCCAGTTCCAAAACAAAGTAAGTTATGTCCTGTATTTTAGTTCTCCTCTACCAGGTCTCACTCAGATCAACTTGTTTAATTATTTTGCAGTGGGGATTGAAGGGATGGCTTCACACATGTCAGGCAAGTTCTCTATCACCAAGCTACATCCCCAGCCCTTTTTAAAAATTTGAGTCAGGGTCTAAGTCACCTAGGTTAGCCTCAAACTAGAGATCCTCCTGCCTCAGTCTCTGAATAGCTAGGATTACAGGTGTGTGCTACCGCACTGAACTTCACTTACATTGTATATTTACTTGGAGTGAATTTGGGAAGCTGGAGCACATGAAGATTAGTTGGGGGAACAAGCAAGATCACTGCTTGATTATAGCATACATAGTACCTGATACTTGAAAATTTAACTGCATATATTTATCAGTGTTTTCCACTACGCTGAATTTTTCAAAAGGTGGATCCCATTTTACTCATTTAACACAATGCTTAGTGCCACAGATTGAATTTATCATTATTACCTTACAGTGTCAAGGATCAAACTCATGGCCTCATGAATGCTAGTCAAACGTTCTATCCAGACCCCAAAGGTGAAACTTAAATTTTGAATTTTCTTTTCTATTCAGCCCCCAAAGGTGAAACTTAAATTTTGAATTTTCTTTGTAACCTTGATAAGAGCTTTTGTTTTTGTGGTGCTGTGATGGAACCGAGGGCCTTGTGCATGCCAGGTGAGCACGCTACTAACTGAGCTATATCCCCAGCCCTCTTAAGGGCTTTTGATATTCTGTTAGAAACAAACGAAAACGTTTGGGAAAATGAAGTTGGCAAAATCTTTTTATGATTACTCAAACCTATTGCTTAGTGTCTGTTAACTCTTGGTTTCTCTCCCTTTTTCTCTACATTTAAAATAATAAAGTTTAAACGCTATTGATATAGATTTGTAATTCATACGGTCAGACTCTACACTTCTGGACGTTTTATTACAAAGCAACAAGCAACCGAAGGGAGCAACGCGGCTGAATAACTGCTCACAGCAACTTAGTGACCGCGGGATCATTGGATGGCAGCGACATACTCACTATCCAATCGCCAGAAAACCCGGAGAGAACGCTCTCTGGATTGGTTAGCGGAAACATCTCTCCAGGTAAATTCAAGAAAGCCGGCAGCACCTCTGGCCAATCGGAGGAATTCTGGGGCCCGGCTTTGCGGCAGGAGGGTAGCAGAGAACCTGTCACCAGGGAACAATCTCCGCTGTCAGACCAGCCCTCCGCGAAGGGAGGGGCGTGGCCTCCGGCTGCGAGTTCCCGGCTGGTGGGCGGGGCGCGAGGGCCTGGGCGGGGCGAGCGGAGTCCGCGGCGGAGCCGGATGCGGGCGGCGCCGCGGCCGCCGCGGCCCTAGGGATGGGCGGAGCCCCGGCCGCTAGCGCTGGGGGCCGCCGCCGCTTCCCAAGCCGGAGACCGAGCTGCCTCCTCTGTTCCCGCGCGTCGCTGCTTCCCAGAGCGGCGGAATGCTGGGGAAAGGGGTGGTCGGCGGTGGCGGTGGCACCAAGGCGCCAAAGCCCTCCTTCGTGTCGTACGTGCGCCCTGAGGTGAGAGGGCGCCGCGCGGACGCAGCGTCGGGCGGAGTGGCCGGGACCCGGAGTATCCGAGCCCTGCCCTGACGCGGAACCGGCTGCTTCCTGCCGGTCTGCGGGGTGGGCGAGGTGGTAGGGTCCGCAGGGGCCTCCCCTCGGGCGGGGCCGGGACCCCCAGGCGGGCAGGCAGGTGCTCGAGCGCAGGGCCCCGCTCTCTCCGGATGAAGGGGCCGGAGCCGGGGAGGTCCTGCGGCTGGGACGCCCGGGGTGTTCTCGTGGGGAACTGGAGTTGTGGGCACCGCTGGGAGGGGAATGGCTCGTGTTCGGGACCCGCGCGGAGCCGCTTCTGAAGCCCCCTGCCCGGTGGGTCCGTCCGGCGCTGGACTTTGTCCGTGAGCCTTCAGGGCTTGCCTGTCTCAGCTGCCTGCTTCTGAGTGCCATTTGATTCCACTGGCGGGATACAGTGCACCACCTGCTGCCTCCCATCAGCGCTGCGCTGCGGGGAGAATGTGGGTCGGCCCTGGCCTCAGCCAGTCTCTGTCTGACCCTTGTGAATTCCCCTCTGTCATTTCTTTCCCCTGTCATCTCACCTCTCTTGCGGTCCCCCTGCAGTTTTACTGACAAGAAGTTCATTCATTCATCCATCCATAAAATACCTTCCAAGCTCCTACTGTGTGTCAGCCACTATTCTAAACACTTGTGATACACGTCAGTGAGCAGAACAAAGATCCTTGCTCTCTGGGAGCTTATATGAGAGGGAGAGGAGAAAGTAAGTCATAGATATATATAAGCAAATTATTTGGTGTATTAGAAGATAAGTATGGGGGGAAAAAAGGCATCCTTTTCAACCTTGAAAAGGTAGCATTTGGGCCAAAACTTGAGGGATCTGAGGGTTCAGGTAGCTGGGCCTGGCCAGGCCTGGTGAAGGCCCTGTAGCTGAAGGCTTGGAGGAGCACCAAGGAAACCAGCGTTGCAGAGGCCCAATGGGCAGGAGGGAGAGGTAAAGGCACATTTCTAGATCTTTTCAATGGTTTCTTGAAACTGTAGCTTTTAATCAATGCCTAATTAAATGCCTTTTTATTTTGGATTTGTTGAAGGTTTAATCTGCCTTTCCCTACAGCACTTTAATCAGCAACATACACACAACTACCAAATTCCTTATCTCCAGATGTCTTCTATTTTTCACCTCTGTACTGCAGAGACAGGTCAACTGTGGATTAGAGGTCTTAATCAGGGACTGCTTCTGCAAGACTTGCCTGGACCATATAACCTTTGCATATGAATCTTCAAATGTAAGATGAGTGCGTTTTCTCTAGCGGAGAGTACTTTTGTAATGAGCTCTATTTTTAGTCCTAATTTTCAAATAAAAACCACTTCCTCTGTTAGCACTTGATATGGAGTCAGGGTCATCTTAAATTTTCAGCAGACTTCCCTTGTAATCACATGTAAGTAATGTAGTCAGTTTCTTTTTGTGTCTTTTTTTGATAGAACCCTGGTTGAAGGACAAGTGATCTTTAACCTTTCCTCTTCAGCGAGATTAAACTCACAAGTGGAAAGTCTTCTGAACTGTGGCCAGAGTACAAGAATGTTCAGATTCCTCATCTACATGTTGTAATTTAATTAGACATGTTTTCACTTTTTGCCCACAGTTCCTGATATATTTCCTTTTGAGGGATAATTAGGGAAGGGGAGTGGTTCAGCCCCAAAATAAGCCTGAGTGGTTGCATTTTTCAGATCCATATAGTTGGCAGTTTTGTTTTCTTGCATTAAAATAATGCTGCGCAGATACTGTGCTTTGTTGTATTCTGATTCTAAAAAACATTTTGTAACAGGATAAGGCTGTCACCTAAATTATAGATGATTTTTTAAAGTAAGGGTAGGAGGAAGTGAGAAAGCAATTTATTTTTAAGTATATAGCTTTGCAAGACTTCACATTATGGGAAATGCATGTGAGCAGCATTGAGGCATTGTTTATTTGTCTCAGAGTCCTGGGTCTAGTAGCCTCTACACTCACCCAGTGGGATAGTCCCTTAGAGCACTTAAAGTTGTCATCCACTATTTCTACTCCTGTGTCCTTCATTTGCCTTTGGTGTATGGCTTGCTATCATTTCTTTCTTTGTATGGCTTTTGCTAGCTGGGAAATTGCAGGTTCTTATGTGCTTTTTTGTTGATAGGTGCCTGAGCTGCCGGAACAACCTTTAGGCCTTACAGTGTAATGTTAGCTACACCTGGGGATAAGCTTATTCTTGGCTAATCAGATCCTGGAAGGTTCAGTGGCAGTGACCTTCAGCATACCAAAGAGTTGATCAAGAGTCAGCACTTTGTGTTAAAAAGATAAAATAAAATATTTGATAAAGTATTTGAAGATAATGTTGTTGTTAAACATGGGTTTGTAGGGCCGGGGCTGTAGCTCAGTGGCAGAGCACTTGTCTAGCATGTGTGAGGCACTGGTTTCAATCCTCAGCACCACATAAAAATAAACAAATAAAATAAAGGCATGCTGTCCATCTACAACTACATAAAAATAAAATTTAAAAAAATGGGCTTGCATTTTCTTTGATCAAAAAAAACTGACCTTTG
The DNA here is from genome assembly GCF_902686455.1 of Sciurus vulgaris. NCBI lineage: Eukaryota > Metazoa > Chordata > Mammalia > Rodentia > Sciuridae > Sciurus > Sciurus vulgaris. The sequence goes on from NC_136466.1 coordinate 144,481,684, forward strand.
ATAGCCTAAAATTAGAGATAATCGTTAACTCCAACTTTTAAATTGAATCTCTGCCAGAGTAACTTGTGTTCTTCTGTCATCAGTTCTCCTAAGTCAGTGAATGTGACAAGTAAAACTCTGAACTGTAGTTTAGGACCTTTGACCATGTTTTGTAAATTATTCAGAAAGTTACTAGTAAGTGGGAAGCTGAAGGCTCTAAAAGTTGAGGTGAACAAGAGAGAGGAATCTGGGACTGTATTGGTACTTGATGGTAGGTGCCTAAAAACATCTTAGCACCCTTATCTTAGCTCAGTTTCCGTCATAGGATACAAAGGATTTTGGTGCTTGTGTGTAAGGAACTATTGAGTGCAGAGCTCTGCTCCAGGGAGGTATCTGGTTGTAGTTTGGGTGCCAGATCCCTCTTTCATGTTAAAATACAACACATTTGAATTATTATTTTATCAGAAACTGTAAGTGTTCATTATAGAAGAATAAGACATACAAAAATGTTATGAATAAAGTTACTAACAACTTATAATGTATCCTATCAGATATGTGTTTGTGTACATATGTGTGTGTGTATGTGTATATTACCAAAATGGTATTAATACTCCTAATCATACTATTTTGTAATGTTTTTCACCAAAAATGTATATTATAAACATCTTACCATGTCAGTTGTTCAGCTGCAACATCATTTTAAATTAGCAAGAGCTAGAGATGTAGCTTGGTGGTAGAGTATTTACCTGGCATGCATGAAGCCCTGGGTTCAGTGTTTACTGCATCAACAAACACAAACAAACAAAACCTCTGCCTGAATAGAAATGCACAATGTGGTGGAAAGGTTAGGCAGCACAAATGGCCAAAGTAGATGGTCTTCAAATTCAAATGGTTTTATTAGGAACTTTCTCGAATGCTGAATGACAATTCTGATTCTTCAAGACTATTAGTTCTTTGCTCAGTTACCTTGAAGTTGTTAGCACCTTTTTGGTAATTTATACTGATTAGAATTTCTTAGTGATTGTACTCTGAAGCTTTTACATAAAAGACAATTTGGTGATCCTATGAGAAAGTTATGATTTAACAAGAATCTATTTCATTGTGCTAGGCAGTAATGTAAGAGCTTCAGGGAGGTTTCATGTTCTTTAAAACTGACTTGGAAAAATTTAGCTTTCAGATTGCTGCTGTACTTGTACTGATTTTTGTGTGGTCTTCAAATATGGTTACAGTGTACTTTCTAACAGAGCTTAGGTCAATGTTTCATTTGAATATACTAATTATCAATGACTTATTCAGTGGAGTTTTGGATTTGAAAGAGAATTTAATCTACTCCACCTCTCTAGTGTTCTTCCATTATATAGATGTGAAAAACTGAGACCTAACAAGGTTAAACATCCTGCCCAAGGGCACAATGGTATTGCAGAATAGACAGCAGAATTAAGAACTGTCTCCTAAAGATCCAGCAGTGTCAGTGGCTAAGCCAGACCCACAGGAACTCAGGAAAGGTTTTATGTAGATGTGGGAAGAAAAGACAGAAAAGAAATGAAGACTGAGAAGGGGCAAAACAGACAAACAAACAAACAATGGTTGTAAGCCCCCCCCCCCACTTTTTTTTTTTTTTTTTCATTTATCCCTCAGGGAAAAATTGCACAGCCCTTATTTAAGCCCATTTCCTTTGGTGAGGAGAAGTGAATTTGTGATACTGTATTCTTCCCAGAGATAGGACTGTGGATATATACCAAAACAAACAAACAAACAAGAAGCAATTCCCAATATACTTATTAGGCACTTCTGTGTCCCAGGATCTGTACTTATTTCATACTTTCAACAATCCTATGAAACTGATCCTATTATTAGAGATGTAGCTCAGTGGTAAATTGCCCCGGGTTAAATCTCTAGTACCCCACCCAAAAAATGTTTGACTCCCAGGCTCATTCTTTTATTCTTATGCTTATGAATGCAAGAAATATTAGTGAAACTTGCTTACAGTCATGCTTGGCCTTGTACACTGGAGTACTTTCTCATTGGTGTTCTCCAGTAGACTCTTCTTTCTTGGCTTTTGTTAGATGATCAGGTATGTGACTAGTAAGAAGCTGCAGGGACCCCTTAGCTTTTAGGCTCTAGAGGCAGTGTTTTCCAAAGATGCAGTTAATTAGTTTAACAGGTGTTTACTTAGCACCTGCTAAATACCAAACATTATTCTGGGTAATGAGTAGGAATATATCAATCTACAAAACAAAATTATTGAGATGATTTTTTTGCTGGATCATTGACTTTGATAACTTCGGTGGATAGATGTTAACAAGAAGATAATGATAACAAGAAAAGATGACTTATCCTAAAACAGACTTTCTCCCTCAGTCCCGGTAAATAAAAGTAGCTTTAACTAGGTGTGGTGGCACATGCTTGTAATCTCAGCAGCTCAGGAGACTGAGACAAGAGGATCATGAGTTCAAAGCCAGCCTCAGCAACTTAGTGAGGTTCTAAGCAACTTAGGGAGATCCTATCTCTAAATAAAATATAAAAATGGGCTGGGGATGTGGCTCAGTGGTTAAGTGCCCCTGGGTTCAATCCCTGGTGCCACAAAAAAAAAAAAAAAAAAAAAAAGAAAGAAAGAAAAAGAAAAGTCCAGATCCATTGGTTGCTTTTTCTTTCTTTTATTCTTTTTTTCATGGTGGTATTAGGAACTGAATTTAGGGGCACTCTATCACTGAACTACATCCCCAGCTCTTTTTATTTTTAATTTTGAGATTGACCTTCCTCTAAGTTGCTGAGACTGGTCTCAAACTTGTGATCCTCCTGCCTCAGCTTCCAAGGCACTGGGATTATAAGTGTGCACGACCACACTTTTTTTTTTTCTTTTTTTTTTTTTTTTTTTTTTTTTTTAAGAATCCATAACTCCACAAACTTTTTCTCCATTCCCAGCTAATTTTTTTTAATCCAGAATACCACCATCTCTAGCTTTATCTATGTGTCTTATCTACCTACGTACCTACCTACCTACCTATTAATTAATTTATTTATTTTCATTGCTGGGGATTGAGGAAATCAGATCTCTGGCATGCTATGCAGGTGCTCTACCACTGAGCAACCACTCCAGCCCCTTCCCCTTTGACTTTTGAATGCATTCAGTGCTTAACTCGGCACTTACCGTGTGTGAGACATACGGCTTTGGTTCTGTTAATAGGGATAGGATGCTAAAATATATAGCCAGACCCCTGTCCTCAGTCTGTCCACAAGTTTGTGTATGTGCATGTGTGCACACTCCTGGTGCTGGGGATACAGTCCAGAGCCTTGTACATGCCAGGCAAGTGTTCTACCACAGAGCTATATCCCCAGCTCCCCAAATAATTTGGGGGGGGGTATTGGGGATTGAACTCATGGGCCCTTGACCACTGAGCCACATCCTCAGCCCTATTTTATATTTTATTTAGAGACAGGGTACCACTGAGTTGCTTAGTGCCTCACTTTTACTGAAACTGGCTTTGAACTTGTGCGATCCTCCTGCTTCAGCCTCCCAAGCCGCTGGGATTACAGGCATGCTCCACTGCACCCAGCCCCAAATAATTTTTTCATGGTGGAATTTTCTCCTTTGAAAAAGGACAATAAAAGTTCTTCCTAAAAATCACTTTCTTAGCTGTGGCTTTAGCCTGATGATCTGTCCAGAGCTTCCGCTTTTTCTCTCCTGCATGTGCTTCCTGCAGCATATTCCTGGGCCAGATCCAATACCACATAACTTCTGCAGATGGAGCATCATAAAGCATCATGAGGCTCTGCCAAGCAACATTTCCTGTAGCATGATCAAACAGCTGCCACAGGCACAGCCTTCAGCTGAGCCAGAAACTCCTCTGTACCCTTCCGTCTCCAGTGTTACAATAAGGACCATTGGGGCTGGTGGTGTAGCTCAGTGATAGAGCATGTGCTTATTAGCAGGTGCAAGGCCTAGGCTTGATCTTTAGTGTGCATGTAGGTACACACATACACAGGACTACTGTCAGAATCTTAGTCTGTGGGACCGCACTTTAAAGTTTAAAGTTCTAGATCTTTCTATGAACATCCTCAACAGAATGTTTGATGTTTTTTGAATACTTCCACATAAAACTCTCCTATGCAACCGTGTGCTTTAGGAAGAATCTGATTTTTCAGGGACCAGAAACCTTTTTATCATTGTAAAAAGTGCTTACCTTATTATGATAAAGTCAGTATAGTAAGGTTGTATTTGGAAGTTAAAAATTTAAAAATTGCCCTAATTTATGGTACCCTAGCCAAAACAATTATTCCATTTTATAGGATGCCCAGGCTTTGTCTTTACTTGTATATCTCCGGTGATCTACTCCAATGTATAAAAATCTCATATGTGGTTGCCATTTTTGGAGATGGTACTGCTGATCCATATGAATAGAGCATGTTTTAATAGCTGAGAACCACTCTCTATTTCTCATCAGTGGGTTTGCAGTCTTTGACAAGAGAACATGTGAATCCAGAAAAGGGCTAAGGCTGAGTCCCTGACTTTGTTAGGGTTATGCCCATAGTAGCCAAATATGGGAACTTTTGTGAAGTTTAACAAATAGCAGAGGTTTTGGATAGATGGATTTTTGGTCAAATACATATTTAGCTTAATAAACCAAAGTTGTGTCAGTTTGACACCCTGAGTTTACTCTCATTGAAGTAGGTTTTATGGTGAATGGGAGCCATATAAAAATATTTTCTAAATCTTCAGTGGAATTGTTTAAAAAATAAACCTCTTGAGATATATTGGCAAGTTGGATTAAACTGGATAATTCTTTTAACTCCTCTGTTGCTTTGGGAGAAAGATGAAGGAAAGTAAAAGCAGAGAAGGACTCTAGAAGGAAGTAAATCTGTAGGAGAGATGGAAAAACCCTAGTGTTACACCTTTCCTTTATTCCCCTCTGTATACCTAGTAGATCACAACTCTAAGGAAAGCAAAAACTTGTCAGTAGCTCCTCATATTAGCTGAGGGTTAGGACATTTACTTTAAGCCTTGCTTGTGTTCTACCTGAAAAGTGGGAATAATAATAATAATGCCCATCTTACATGGTAGTTATGTATGAACATTTACATGGGGCTGGGAATGTGGCTCAATGGTAGAGCACTTGCCTAGCATGTGCAAGATTCTGACTTCAATCCCTAGAGCCACAAAAAAAATTATGAATTTATTAACTGTGATTAAGTATGTAAAACTCTAGACAGGGTACTTGGCATATAGTTAGCCTTCAACAGAAGTGAGTTACTGTTATTCAGAAATTGGTCAGAGTTGCTGGGGTGGTTTCATAAAATGCTTAATCATTAATCTTAGAGTACAAAAATGTTTCCCAGTTAAAGTATTAATCAAAGTGGAGTATTTTGTTGTTGTGGTTGTTGCCATGGTATCATGCCAAGAAAGTTCACTCCGTGTGGTAATTCTTTCTTAGAATATTTTTCACTATCTCTAAAAGTTTCTTTTCCTCTTTTCTTTGTTCCTTTATACATTTGAGAATGATTTGATTATATTTGAAATTCCAATCTAATGACAGCACTTAGTTGTTGACTTTTTTCATTATTAACATTTGTCCTTTGACATTTTGCTGGTTTCATTATAGACTTTATTTTTCCTTTTTCCTCAATTCTAATGGGCCACTGACAAAAGCCAAATTCTGTTCAGTCAACACATCTGTCCAGTATTCATTTATGAATATTGAATAAATATATGAATATTTATAAGTTTACAAATGAATCAAATAGAATCATAATTAACCTAAGTAAAATCAAATTATGTCTTGGAATAATAACTTTATTTCAAAGGCAGTTGCAAGACTCTGGTATTTTGATTTCATATTTAAATGCTTTTCCCCAAATACTGAAATCATATTTTCTTCTTGTGTCCTTATCTGTCATCATTTGGTACAGACCTGTCTGGAGGGCACCCTGTCAGCAGTGGCATGCTAACTCCATTGGTTTTTTTTTTTTTTTTTGGGAAGGGGGGGATTTTAGCCACAAGACAGAAGAGCTTAAGTGTGGGTGGTGGCAAAGGAAGTCCTGGCCACAATGGCAAGATATTTTGAAGTCTACCTTTCTCTTTGGTCAAATCATCAACCTCTGTTTCAGACAGTGGTCCTGAGCTACTGGAGTTTATTGATTTTTTTTTTTTTTTTTGTTACTAGGAATTGAATCCAGAGTCGCTTTACACTCTTAGCTGTATCTTAAACCCTTTTTATTGTTTTTATTTTGAGACAGGCTCTCACTAAGTTGCTTAGGAACTTGCTAAGTTGCTGAGGCTGGCCTCAAATTGGAGATCGTTCTGCCTCAGCCTCTCAAGTTGCTGGTGTTAGAGGCATGGACCACCACGTCCAGCTGACTGATGATCTTTTTCTTTCTCTTTTTCCTAAGAGAGTTTTAATACCTGAGAATGCCTTGAAGGAAATGAGCCCAGTTTTTGAAATCAAAAATCTCATCACATGCCTGCCTTCTTTGTAGGTATAAAATTGAATCCTTTAAGATCCATCATCCCAGTGTTTCCTTGTGCTTGGAACACATAATGATTCTTTCACTCTTTGTCTCCCTGCAAAGTTGTACCTCTTGCCTAGGCAAAATAGCACTTTCTGTAGTGGCCCAGTCTGTGGTATTGGATATTATGTTAGTTAAAGGAGTCTGGGACTCTGTCATGGGATGAGTTGTTTCTCATCAGCAGGACCTGTTTTATCTCCCAGGGTGTTCTGGGTGGGGCTCCATGTTCACATCTCATGCCTTCTCCTTTGACCACAAATACCTCTGTTGACCCCTCTTTTCTTACTTTTACCCACCTCCCTGCTTATCTGTCATCTGTCTGTACTCCCTACCCCAACCCAGCTTGCTTAGTTTTTTGCTTCAGTTTCACTTGCCTCAGTAATTCTTTATGCTGCTTTGCTCTTGGGAGGAAAGAAGTGGCTGCTTTTTTCCTTTATATTTTAATGACCATTGTCTGCTACCTGCTGAGTAAAGAAGATGGTCTGTGTTCAAAAGATAATGAAGGAAACCCCAGTGTACATATAAGTAGTGCCTAAGAAACTCCATATGTCAGCTGTGATCTGGTTGGCAGACAGAAGAAAGCTAGGGGCATTCTTGGATGCATAAGAATGACCCTCAGAATGGTGAGATTGAGGCTGTCACTGTGGCTGGTGCTGAACAGAGGGACATCTGGGGAATAAACCTCTCTGTTGGAGGATGTGGTGGAGGTGCCATGATATCAAAGGGGAAGACCCTTTGATTCTGGAGGTTTCCAGTACTGGTTCAACTACTTGTTGGTGGCCTTAGATGTGGATCTTCACCCTGTAAGACTTCTCACTTATAACGTGTGGATAGTTTCAATGCAGGCTTATTTTGAGGATGAGGAGAAATAAACTATGTATACCCAGCTCAGGACCTGACAAGTGGAAGATACTCAACAACTGCTAGATGCTCTTATTATTAATAATCACTTTTACTGGAAGATTATTTGAACAATGTTTTTGTGTATCCACCATTTGCTAAACACTAGGTTAAAATTAGGAATCCAAAGAAACAATGTGTACTTGGGAGTTTCACATTCTGTTTGGGAGACTATAGATCACCAGATGGCTCTAATGCATGGAGGTAGGAGCTGCCTACTTAAAAGGGAGGGGTACTCAGAATGCTTCAGAGCAAAGAGGAGGAGGGTCCACTACAGAATCCACTGCAGCATCTGGTCTCCTATGAAGACTGCGGAGGACTTGGAAAGGCCAGTGTTAAAGTAGGATTTGGTGTGGGAAGGAGGGAGATAATGTAGCAGGCAGGCAAGAGGGACAGCTTGAAAGACTCATAGGTATGTTGGGACTGTGTTGTTAGAGCATCTGTCCCCATCTCTTATATAAGACATGTACTCATGCATGAAAATGAGAGAGAAATTTTGAGGAATAGAATCTAAGGAGCACCTCTATGACTGAGATTTGAGATTCCCTGCCACCCCACCAAGGATTCCTTCTTTCTGTAAAATGCTGCTTTACCATTAGGTCAGTCTGGCCCTTAGTGAGCCTATAGGCACCTTCTCATTTGTCCCTGCTTTCTCTTGTCCTTCTTTTGCTCCAAGGCATTGAGCTCCTCCTAGCTATTTGGCTAACTTAAGAGTTTATAGAGCAGTTCTGAGGGAGTTGGTGGAGGGGGAGGTACAGAAGGCAACACCATGTGTCTCTGCAGCTGCCATTAGTCACATCTCATAGCTTAAAGAATAAGGCAGTGACAGCTCTGTAACTGCCACCTGACACCTTTTTCTCTGGCATTTACACATCCCAACACCACTATATAATGTGGTAGTTAAGAGCATGGCTTTGGAATCAGAACTCTCCTACTTGCCACCTGTAAATTTGGGCTGGATATTTAACTTCTGTAAGCCTCAGTCTCCTGATCTTTGGAATGGGAATAAGAATAGTGTCTAGCCCATAAGGTTGCTATTAGTCTTATATGAGGCAATCCATAGAAAGCTGTTAACACAATACCCAACATGTAGATTTACCATTTTTGTTTTTTTGTTTTTTGTATTTTGTTTTTGTGGTGCTTGAAATTGAACTCAGGGCCTCCTCAGTGTTAGACAAATGCTCTGCAACTGAGCTACAAACCAGCCCTGGAGTGTTAAATTAGTTACTGTTCTTCCTTTCTTTGGGCATCAGTTGGTTCTGATAGAGGTGAACTTGACCTACAGTCTGGTCCTGATAGTGGTAAGACTTGACCTACATTTCCCTTGTGCATTGTCTTTCCTTGCACTCCTGGAAGAGGCGGGTGTTTGGAGATGGGAAGGAGGTGCCATGATATCATAGAAGAGCCTTTGATTCTGGAGTTTTTCAATCCTGATTCAGCCATTTGATGGTGACCTTAAATATGGGACTTCACTGAAACTTCTCTTCACTTGTAACATGTGAGTAGGCATCTTCCATGCAGGCTTATTTTGAGGATAAGAAGAAATAAACCACGTACACCCAGCTCAGCACCTGACAGGGGTGCCTTTGCTCTTGAATGGCAATTGCCTAAATGCTACACATTATGATTTGAAGACATTTAAATGAATTTTTTAGGAGGGGAAAAATAAATAATTTGATAGGAAAATATTGGTCTCTGCTATATTTTTCATTTCCAGAGCTGACCTTTAGGTAGGAATTCATTGCTTGCAGGCCCAAAACAGTGAGAGGTAGAATTAGAAGGCAAAGTACAAAGGAAAAAGGAAGGAAGGAAGGCAAGCCAATGTTTGAAAAAACAAAATAAAGGTTAAGGAACAAGTCAGGCATGATGGTACATACCTGTAATCCAAGCAACTAGGGAGGCTGAGGCAGGAGTATCACAAGTTCAAAGCCAGCCTCAGCAACTTAGGCCCTAATCAACTAACAAGACCCTGTCTCAAAATAAAGAACAAAAAAGGGTAGGGATGTAGCTCAGTGGTTAAGTGCCCCTAGGTTCAATCCCTGGTACGGGGGGGGGGGGGGGGGGGGGGTAGTTCAAGGATCAGAAGTACTAAACTTGGTATCAGAAGGCCTGACTTTACCATCTAATCAGCTGTATGAACCTTAGGCATGTTAGTAAACTTTCAGAGCTTCATTGCCCTTACCTATAAAGTAGGGATGAAAATACCTTACAGGATTGTCAAGTTAAGTGATGTAAGACATGTGAAAGTGGGCATAGTAAAACCTCCAACAAATTATATTTTTGTGTGTTTCGTTAGATGTGTATCTTTGTGATAACAACGCTTAGTCTGAAATGCTGTCTGGGGTTCTCAAATAGCCTTATGACGTGAGCACTTTTTATGGTTGAGAACTGATTTGCAAAATAAGTATTTAAACAGCATAGTCCTTAAAGACCAGGTACACAGTCATCTATGTATGTGGTCTGTTACCTTGGGACCAGACAGAGATTGTCATTTAGTCTTACTGCATGTCTGCCTCCCTGGCTTCAGATGCTATTTCTCTTGGTTTATTGTCAGAGTAATTGGTGCTTGTAACTGCCAAAGGCAGTGCATAGTTAGTGGAATAGAGCTGTGGTCAGCAGCAAAGCTATTACCTGATCATGCTTTCAGAGTCAGGAGGCTTATGGAATGAGCCTGCTAGTCAGGCTAGCTCTTAAAAGAGCCAACCCCTCCAGCCAGAAGCTGGGAACCAGCAACCCTGGGATCTAGCTCTAGGAAACAGATCCCATTTCCCTTTCTAACTCCCTAGAACTGGATAATGGATGGATTCATTCGGACTCTAGCCTGTATCCTCAGTGGCAGATCTTCGGAGTCAAAGTTTGATTTTGTATATGCCCCTACTCCATCAATGAAACTAAAATATATTTCAGAAAGTCAGCTAAGGTAAGAATGTAACAGTATTTCAGTAGAATCTGGCACTAATCATATACATAGTGTGTAGTCAACTTTCTATCACTTTAACAGCTTAAAAAGAGAAAAGGTTTATTTTGGCTCACTGTTTTGAAAGTTCAATCCTTGTTTGCTTGACTTTTTACTTTTGAGCCTGTGGCAAGGCAGCACATGGTGGCAGGAAAATGTGGTAAGGCAAAACTGCTCACCTCATGACCGTATGCAGAAAAGAGAGGAATGAACTTGGAAGTCTCACGATCCCTTTGAAGAGCATGCCTGCAGTGACCTAAAGACTTCCCCCTATTATTATTCTTTCTTTTTTTTTGCCACCTGGTGCACTGAGCTATAGCCCCAGCCCTTTTTAGTTTTTATTTTTAGACAGTGGCTCACTAAATTGCCCAGTCTAGCCTCAAACTTGCCATCCTGCTGCCTTAGCCTCCCGAGCCACTGGGATTACAGATGAGCAGCACTGTGCCCAGCTCGGGAATTTGTATTAGATTTATTTCTTTAACCTCCTAAGAACTATGTCTGGCATTAAAGAATAGTACTGGGATCAAGAAGTATTTGTCTTTATGTATTTTTTCATGTGTGTGATCTTTCAGTGAATTTTTATTAACAACATACTTTATCAAGAGTTATATACTGGAGTTGAGGCTTAAAATCCATAAAGGTATAGCCTAAGCCCTCAGTTTGTGTCTTTGGTTGGCCACACAGACTAGGTAAGAGATTATTGCACTACAGTGTGAAAAGTACTGTAATGGAAGCATATAACGGAATGTGATTTGGGCGCCTACAAAAGGTAGCCCCTTCACTGTTCTGATGGAAAAAGTTTGGATCTGAGAAAGCTTCACAAAGGGGTTGCATTGCATGGACAGAGGATTGAATGGGGAGTTGAATGGATAGAACTGGGGATGGTAAATTGGGTGGGCCTAATAGGTGCATGGGAGCTAAACAGGTGACACTGGCGGTCCCAGGAGTATGTGAAGTGGCGAAGGATGGTGACCTGAAGTAAGAGAGCAGCAACAGGCAGGGTAGATGTGGATGGACTTAGAGGTGTTAAGAAAGCAGAGCACAGTAGTGAGAGGCAGGAATAGTTAAGAGTGACTCCCAGGTTTCTGATATGATTAGGGAGCAGAGCCCAGAGGAGCAGGAGACTAGGGAATGGAGGTAGTGACGAGCTGGCTTGAAATGTGAATTTTAAGGATCTAGTATAGGAAACTGGAAGGCTTCTAGGGTGTCCAGGTCTGGAACTCTGATGACAGATCTTGGTGAAGAACCATTGGGGGCCATCAGCCAAAAGTGTTGAAATATCTGGAGCAGAACTCATCCAGGGAACACAGGCCTTCTGAGGAGGTCAGAGGACCCTGCATTTAGAATGTTCAGAGCTCTTTGTTGAAATGAATTGGTATATATTAGAGATGAGGGTTGTTTTGCAACTCTTAGAGGAACTAGATAGGTAACTTGCATGTTGACTCAGACTCAGTGGAGCCCTGTGATTTGGGGCCCCTCCTCAGAAACAGAGAAGCAAGGAGATCAGATTGACAACTTTTTCTTTGTTGGGCCAGCTGTATGATGTTGGTTCCAGTAGGTGTGTCTTTTTTGGACCATAAACTTGCTGAAGAAAGGGTGACAGTTCTCGAACTCTCATATGTTGTCTGACATAGACATTGCTAGAAGGGGAAAGCTTCTAGCTCAGCATGGGTGGGGTTCTTAGATGTTATGGGAGTAGTAGTAGCTGCACATCCTGGGAATTGTTGATATTCACGGTGGGAGTCAGAACAGATGTAGCTCCTTTTGATCTATGGGGTAAAGCTTAAGGGAATTGAAAGACTTATTTTTTATGCTCTTATCCTCTTTTTAAAGTAAAACAAGCAAACAAAAAGAGTAGCCATAACATTTAGGTAAACATTGAAATACAAAATTAACAGCAACAAAAGCCTAACCCTGGTCCTACCCCTCTAATAGAACTAGTCTTCATTTGCGTCATGCCTCTATTCTAATTGAATCTAGTACGCTGAGATATCCTAGTTTTAAAAACTTGGACATGCTATGTCTCCAGCAGATTTTGCCTTTCTTTTGTGCCATAATAGCAAGCTTTGTGAAAACTAAATGGAATGGCAAGAGGTGCTACGCAGAGACATAGTCCATTTTTAACTGACAAATTTGTTTGAAATTTGTGAAGCTTTAAAATGAGCTTAGTGTTTGAGAAATCTGTTAGTCTAACCAGTAAAACCAGTTCTTCTTGATTATTAAATCACTATACCTTTTCTTCCTTTTTTTCCTACACATTTAACATGATAGTTAATGAGGTTGGCTTGGAATTAAGAAAATTTGTATGTATTTTTAGCTGTTAATGGACCTTTGTTTTATTTTTTATATGCGATGCTGAGAATCGAACCCAGTGCCTCACACTTGTTAGGCAAGTGCTCTACCACTGAGCCACAACACCAGCCCCAAGCATATGATATATCACATTTCACAGCTGTGGAAATTAGATTTGCCACCATTTGCTGATTAGGCAGTTGGCAGGGAGCAACAGACTTGAAAGATAGCAGGATAGAAGGAACAAAGCGTAAGGGGGATTCTGGTCCCCTCTTGGAAACTAAGTGATGGTTTAAGAAACAAGGGTATTCCTTCATTCTTCTCTCCCCCCCACACCATCCCTTGTTATATATTATCATGCACTTATCAAAGAAAACATTCAGCCTTTGTTTTTTGGGCTTGGCCTATTTCACTTAGCATGATATTTTCCAACTTCATCCATTTACCAGCAAATGCCATAATTTTATTCTTCTTTATGGCTGAGTAATATTCCATTGTGTATATATACCACAGTTTCTTTTTTTTTTTTATTTTTTCCCTTTCTCCGCCACCCCTCCCACCCCTCTTTTTCCTCTATACAGTCCTTCCTTCCTCCATTCTTTTTTTTCTTCATTTTTAAAAATTTATTTATTTTAATTAAAAATCATAAATTTACACAGGGCAATATTGTTTGATTCATTGTTATTTTTCCCTTCCCCCCACCCCTCCCACCCCTCTTTTCCCTCTAAACAGTCCTTCCTTCCTCCATTCTTACCACCCTCCTTTCCCTAACCCTAAACCTAACCCTAACCCTAACACTAACCTCTCCTACCCCCCATTATATGTCCTCATCCGCTTATCAGGGAGATCATTTGTCCTTTAGTTTTTTGAGATTGGCTTATCTCACTTAGCATGATATTCTCCAGTTTCATCCATTTGCCTGCAAATGCCATAATTTTATCATTCTTCATGGCAGAGTAACATTCCATTGTATATATATGCCACAGTTTCTTTATCCATTTGTCAATTGAAGGGCATCTCGGTTGGTTCCACATTCTAGCTATTGTGAATTGAGCTGCTATGAACATTGATGTGGCTGCATCACTGTAGTATGCTGATTTTAAGTCCTTTGGGTGGTGGAGGACAGAAAGATAGTAGAATGAAACAGACCTCATTACCCTATGTATATGTATGATTACATGAATGGTGTGAATCTACATTATGTACAACCATAGAGATGAAAAGTTGTACCCCATTTGTGTACAATGAATCAAAATGCAGTCTGTAAAAATAAAAAAGATTTTAATAAAAAATAAAAAAAAAAAGAAACAAGGATGTTACAAAGGCACTTGGTTGAATCATCATTGGCTGCTGGACAAATTGGCTATGAGATCCAGGGTTGTTACCCTGATGCAGTTCTCTTTGGACAGCCTTCATACATGGCAGTCTTAAAGGGAATGCTCTTTCTCTAGTAGCTTACAATGTGTACTGCAAAATAAACAAATAAAACCTCTCGTTACTTAAAATTGTTATCAATCAAATGATTCAACAAAATCTGTTTTGTTTGTTTGTTTTTTAGTATGAGAGATTGAACCCAGGGCTTGGTGCATCTAGGCAAGTGCTCTGCCACTGAGTCACATCCCCAGCCCTTAACAAAAATTTTGAGTACTTATTAAGTGCAAGACACGTATTAGATTCAAGGGACAAATATCTGCCCCCAAAGGGCTTATAGATGGTGGGAGATAGATTTAAATAATTACTTCAACAAATATGAAATTACAATTATGACAGAAGTTACAGGGAGAAACCCATGAGGCCGTCAGAACCTGGTAATGGCCTTAATGAAATGATTCTTGACCTGAGATCTGATGGCTACACAAAAAATTCACAGGACAAGGGCTGGGGATTAGCTGGGTCTAGCATAGGCAAGACCCTGGGTTCACCCCCTGTTTTTACCACAGGGCAAAGAGAGATTCAAGAAGGCATTCCAAGTAGAAAGAACTGCCTGTGGAAACAACCCAGTGTGGGAGAGTACAAGGCAGCACAAGGCAGTATGAAGGGCCAAAACAGAGATGAAGGAGGGGATGGTAGGGGACCAACCTGAGAAAGTAAGTATGGGCCGGACTGTGTAAGGCCTCGGAGGCCACGTCAAGACATGGTCTCATCCCATGAGTACGCCAAAACAAACCATTCCAAAAGGGTCACTCCTGCCTGAAGAGAGAGAATGGATGGGGAGAATACAGATGCAAGCAGACCAGCTGGAACGCCATTGCAGTGGTCTGGGAAGAGAACATGCTTGGAGTGGAGTGGTGCTGGTGAACGTAAAAGAAGCTCATGGGTTACAGATGCTTTTAGTAGAGGGTATTGATAGGAGTTGGGGAAGGACTGGCTGTTGAGGATGAAATAGGAGGAGGTATAAAGGGGAACTCAGAATGACCTCTAGACCGACCGTATGCTCTTGGAGGAAGGCACAGATTCTTCCGGCAGCACATAGCTATCTTTTCTGTGGGTGGAGCTTCCCTGGAGTGCAGTGGATCTGCCAGTTCTCCTTGAACTCTTCAGGGTCAGTTGGGGTGAGAACCTAGAAACTGATGCTTTAGGGAAGACAGTGGAGTAAGTCAAAAGAATAACTCTTTGAACAGGTGTGGATGAAACCCCAAGGTTCTGTTCCCCGTGCCGCTGGCCAGTGTCACTTAGGTTTATTACTTGTGAAGGGTAAGTGTACTTTCCCCTCAGCTTCCTTTGACCTCTCCATGGTGCTCTTTGAGGTTTTGCCTGGTAATGCTTGTTTTCTTCTGGTTTGAGGGGTGTCTAGCTAATCATTCTGTCTTGCTTCTCCTCTTTAACTTTATTCCTCCTTTCCACGTAAGAGGCTTTACAACATCTGACACGCACACAGCCAGGATACCTGGGCTTGAATTCCACCTCAGCACGAGCAATTGGTATTTTCATCTGTAAAATGGAGATGTTTGTGGATATAATAACTCTACTTCAGAGATTTGCTGTGAGGATTAAATGAGCTGATAAGTATAAAACTCATTAAACAATGCTTGGCACTTATGACTCAACAAATGTTTATTGTTCAGCTCTCTACCATAGGGCTGGCTCTGTACCCACTTTGGAAAGAGGGCAGTAGACTTTGACATTCAGAGATTGGATAGATGTAATTTCTGCAATCCACAAGCAATCCCCAAGTCAAGTTGTAGTAACTTATAATGTGCTAAGGCAGAGATTATATTTACTCATTCAGTTGTGAATGTCAAGTTGCACAGCCTGGAATCATTTGTCTAGTAAATTTGCTGATGAAGACAATAGCTTATATGCCATCAGAAAAGCAAGATCAGGAGTAGGATGCATATGTGGAAATTTCATTTTGTTCTGGAACCAACTTAGAAGTCCACCTCCAGGACTCAGCTCATCCAGATGTGGACTCTTCTGTACCTTGTTAGTATCTACCTCCTTTTTCTTCCCGACAGCTATGTTCATTCTCCCAAGATCAACATGCAAAGGATGGTACAACTATTTTAAGAATATTGAAATATTACCTCCCTATTTGTTAGTTCCTTCTTTGTTTTTCTTGTAGAATTAAAAAACCTGTTGTGAAACACTGGGTAAAGAGACTATAGAACATTGCCAGTAAATACTCTTCATTCTGTCCCTCCTACTACTCCCTACCAAACATCAGGTAACTTTTGAAAACCGAATTAAAAGAAAATTTTCAATTAAATATTTTCAAGGGTGGATTTCTTTTTGTTTTCTGTTTGCATAGCCTGGTTTGTTGGAGTTCTTTTTAGCCCCTAGGTTATTTATCTTCTTAGGACTGGTGTATATTTTAATTTGGGGGGTGGTGGCTTATGGTATTGATGTTGGTTAATTATATATAAGAATTGCATAGTTTGTAAATTTTTGAAGTGTTAACCAAAAAGGGTTAGATATCAGTGATGATTGAGTACAGTGTCACACCTTAAATTCTAGAGTTTAATTACTTATATCAGTTTTTATTTTCAATTTATTATCAATTTATAGCAATTGGACCTTTTTGCAGTAAAATCAATAGTAGTCAGGCATGTTGACATGTGCCTATGATCCTCACTGCTCGGGACATTGAGTCAGGATGATCGCAAATTTGAGGCCACCCTTAGCAACTTGAGGAGACCGTACCTTAAAATAAAAAACAAAAACAAAAAGCTGGGTATAGCTCTATGGCAGAGCACCCATAGGTTCAGTCCTGAGTACCAAAAAAAAAAAAAAAAAAAAGCCATTAATCTCTACTTATGGTGAGTTCAAAGTATGTTCTTTGCAAAATATAAAATCCAAAATGATAAGAGCTAAGTCACTATGGACTTCTAGAAAACCATCCTATTAACAGAAAAATTCCATTTATTTTTCTATGGCTGTAGCTATTCCTGTGTAGTCAAAGTCTTATGGAATTATGGCCAACTTGGGTATTGCAGGTTTTGTTTCTAATTCACAGAAAAAAAGAATCAAGAGAACTCTTGAGTAGAGTTAGTTTAATTTAATGTGGAAAACAACTGTGGGAGAAAAGTTATTGTACTTATGTGACAGAACCTTGAATAATTACATCTCTTAAGTAATGTATTTAAATTCTTTGTTTACTCATGAAAGGAAAGAAGAAAATGAAAGAAAAACAAGAAGCAGCACAGACTGCTGTGTTCGACAGTTATAACAGTTCCATTTACTGAATATGTGTGCTAACAGCTTGAAGCTTTTCTATTAGTTGGGACTTTCTCCATTTTACATAGGAAGAAATTGAAGCTTAGTTTAAGTGACATGCCCAATCATGTCTGTAGGCACTAGAGCCAGATTTGTACTGTGGTCCCCAAATCTGTATTACTTCTGTTTTTAATTCATGCACAGAAAGAAGATTAGAACGATATGGGGAAAGGCAGAAACTTAAATTATTGGTACTGTGCTGTATTTAAAATACAACTTTTTATTCCAGTGGCTTGGGAGGCTGAGGCAGAAGTTCAAAGCCAGTCTCAGCAAAATTGAGGTGCTAACCAACTCAGTGAGATCCTATCTCTAAATAAAATACAAAATAGGGCTGAGTTTGTGGTTAGGTGGAGCGCTTGCCTAGCCTGTGTTGAGGCACTGGGTTCCTCAGCACCACATAAAATAAAATACATAAAGTTATTGTGTCCATCTACTAAAATAAAAATATTTTTTTGAAAAAAAGGTAAATTTTGTTTTAAGATACACATGGCCTACCACCCAATATGTAGATGCAAATACATTTTTCTCCCTTAAATTTTCTATTTAGTGGAGAAAAGAAAGAGTATTAAATGTTCATTTTAGAAAAATAGGGCAACTTTGAGGAAATGCAGTGTCTGGGTTTTGTCTTTTTTATACTTTGGTGCCAAAATGCAATGGAAAGAAATTGTGTTTTGGAATTTTCAGGGATCTTGAGGGGTAGTGCCTGTTAGAATTTGTTCCTCTGCTTGATGAAATTCACCTGACAACAGAATTTCAGTTTTTGACTGAAAGCTGTTGATTTGAACATTTATAAGCATTTTGACCTATGGGAGTTTCTTTATAACCCCCCACCCCTCACCCCCACCTGGTTCTTAGGGTTATTGGTCTTTCTGGTAGGGAGGACCCTTTTCTGCCTTTTGTGAGGTGCCCTCAGGTCCATTGCACTTTTAAGAAGATGTGAACTTGGTAAGAAATCAGAGAACTGATTTTTGGAGAACCAGTGGAGTGAAAATTACCAGTATGCCTCTTGGTCTTTTTATCCGATCCTTAGGAGCTATAGCTGATTTCAACGTCTATGTGCTTTTATCCTGTATGTGGCAGATCCTTGTACAGTGAAGTGTAGTTCTCTTAAGGGATTTCTTCCGATTTGTTCTAATCAGTTTTGCAGTAAGACTGGTTCAACTTCTACAAGCAATGATTTTCTCATTTGTAGTAGGGAAATGAGACCATGTTTCGTAGAACTGGTACACACCAGAAAGATTGTTAGTTAGGATAGGGCTTGAGGTAATACTTGACTAGTAACTTGTTTTTCCTCTAAAATATAAGGCGAGTTATTCATTTTCTTTGAACCTCAGTTTCCTCTACATAAAAATGGAGGTAATACTAGAGTTGGTGTGAGAATTAATGAGATACTAATGGAGAGTACTTATCTTGCACAAAATAGAAACTTACTAATTGTTGGCTATTATCATTAGAATTAAAAGCATTCAGTTGTAGTGGAATCATTCTGGCAAACAGATTGTGGAGGACTTTGATATCTGTTTTGTGCAGAGTTGGACACGTTTTTATTACTGCTCAGAAGTCTTTTGACTTATGATTTTGGGCAGTATTCCAAATAGGTGAGGTGGCCATACGATCTAGGTTTGGAATGAATAGGGTCTTGGTATAGTTGATTTAGTTGCTTTTGAGGCAGAGACTTGCATGTATTTGATTTGGTTATTTTTCTTAGACTTTCTTCAACAGCTGTGTACGCTTTTCTGACCTTTCCTTTCCTTGTCTGCAGTGCTGAAGGAAGTCAGATGAATCGCAGTCACTTAAGCTAAGCTTCAGTTTCCTCCTATGTAAAATGGAAAAAGTCCCACCTCATAGAAAAGCTTCAAGGTGTTTACATATGTGCTATCAGGAATCTTGGTGGTTTTTCTGTCATTTTCTTCCAATGTAAAATTATCTCATGCTTAATAAAATATTGGCTCCTGGATGACCTAGCTGCTTTTTGGGGTTCCCCTTTTCTCTATCAGATCGATTTTTGGTCAGCAGCTTGATACCAACATTAAAACATATTTAACCTTGTTCTAGGGAAAAAGAGGAATCAGTACTTCTAAAACAAATGCCAAGCTTTTCAGGCATCTGATAGAAAGAGGGTGAGTGGGAAAAGGTCACTTTGCTTCCTCCTTTTTCCTTTCAGAAAATGCTCTAGGTGACAGGTATGCTCAAGGATGAATATCATACATTTTGTGACTGATCTGCAATGTTAAGAATGGAAACCCATTTCTTATCCTTCCTGCTCTTTCCTTTCCTTCCTTTCCCATCTTTCTTTTCTTTTCTTTCTTTCCTTTCTTCCTTCCTTCCTTTCTTTCCTTTGTTTCAGGACAGGAAGCATTTGGTGAAGATCAAACCTAGGGTCTTACGCATACTAGGCAAGCACTCTACAATCCTAGCCTTTCCTTTTCAGTTTCTAGTGAGGGAAAGGCACCAAGCATGCTGCCTCCCTCTAAACATAGATACTAAGACTCACACCATATTGTGAATTCAACCATGCACAGCTCTCTTGTGCATCACCTCACAAAGCAGGCAGAACAGCTCTTCATTTTGTTATTCCAGACAGGACACTGATACCAGGACACTTGCCCAAGATGTTCCTGATGTCTCTGTCTAGGAGCACTCAGGTTCCTGATTTAGTCCAGTGCTTTTTCCTGAAAGATGTTTGAGATAATAAATAATATATGCTTAATTTACTCCCCTGATTAGAATCCTTCAGTAGCTCCCCATTGCCGGCAGGATTAAGCCCAAACTCCTTAAGATGGCCCACGTATTCCTTTAGGCTGTACCTATACCAGCCATACTTCTCACCTCTCTTGCAACATTACCTGCCTTTATAGGTGTTTACAACTTCTCTTTTCTTTCCTCTTCTTTCTGTGCACTTATTAAAATTCTTTACATTCTACGTGTGCCATTTCTTCTTTTTTCTTTCTTTCTTTCTTTTTTTTTTTTTTTTTTTTTTTAAGCAGTACTGGGGATTGAACTCAGAGTTTCATCCAAGTGCTCTACCTCTGAGCTTCATCGCCATCCCTTTTCATTTTGAGATGATCCCACTAAGTTGCTAAAGCTGACCTCAAACTTTTGATCCTCCTGCCTCAACTTCCTAAGTACCTGGGATTACAGGCATGTTCTCCATACCTGGCTTCACAGTGTCATTTTCTTAGAAGGACTGGCTTGAATAGTTACCCTCTTTTTTTCCCCTCTCTTGGCCGTTTTACTGATACTGGATCCAAGTCTGTCCGCTCACTGCTCAAAAGCCAGTACTCTAGATGTGTGAGTAGGAAGGAAGGAAATCAGGCTTATTCAAGGAACGGCAATGAGAAATGAAGGGGACTTTTGTCCTGAGAGCACCATCTTAGGGAACTTGTGTATACAAAAGGGCTTTAATAGGGAGGTACAGTGGAACAGACAATGGGCAGAAAGACTGTGTGCTGAGTAGGGTCTTCCCATCATCCAGGGCACAGTGTCTTTTGTTCTTAGACCAAAACATTGCAATTGACCTTGACCTGCTGGGGCTAATTCCTATACTTCTTTAGACAAACGTTACTTTTCTGTAAGTTAAGCATCATCTTTACACATTCTGATATAATCAGAAGGTCAACAGATGTTCTTAGTTCTATAAATCTAAAGAAAGATTATTTGTCAGTTAACATCTTAATTATTTAGGTACCACTTTCCTTTAGAATTTAGAGTTCTAGACAAAAAGAGGGGAAGCAAAAATAACTCTGCTAAGTACAACTCCCAAAGGACCAGCCACTGTTAAACTACAATTAGGTGCCCCTTTTTTGTGCTGCCATAACCTCATATTTATGCTTTGCTAGAGCACCCATTGCATTATATTATTATTATAAAGGTATTTGGTATTGTTTGTTCTCCCTGCTGGACTACAAACTCCTTTTGTCTTTGGGTGCCTGGTACTAAGCACTTGCTAACTTAAATTACATTTGTCCCTTACAAATGACCTTCTGCCTGTCCATTTACAAATGTCAGCTTCCTTTAGAAGTATAGTGTGTTCTGCTTTAAGAATATATGACTTAGTTTAGAAATTACAAAGCTAAGAATGAAGTGAATTTTTTTTTTGTTAAATATTGTGTTTTTTTTTTTTTTTTTTTTTTTTTTTTTTTTGCAGTGCTGGGGATCAAACCCAGGGCCTTGCGCTTGCAAGGAAGCACTCTACGGATTGAGCTATCTCCCCAGCCCAATATTAAGTTTTAAAGTCACTTTCTGCCTGGTGTATGTTTAGCAGGAGGGCATTGTATACCTCTACATCCAGGGCTTATGGTGGGAACATGGTGGTAGCAGCCAGGGGTGTTGATATCAGCTGAATAATGGCAAAATCCTATGAGGGATTTCCTGTTCAGGTGCTCCATACATCATACCCTCACCCAGAGCCCATGTACTTGAGGCAGTAGATGCTACTTTGGGGACTTTTCTCTGCCAGTCTTACTCCAGAGGTGATAGCTATGACATTAGATTCTCATCCTTGAGGTCTGGATATATTGTACATTGTCATATTGGGTGACATGATTCTAGTTATCTCTAATTTCTTATTGTTAGTTCAGTTGACCTAAGTCAGTGTATTTGTTGACAATTTATACCAACAAGATAATTTATGATAAAGATACAGGTATAACTCATGGAACTATTTTGAAGTTATGCTTGTGCCTTACAGAAACCTGGAAGCCATGGAATCTGGGCCTTTATTATTTGTGTTTCATTCTCTGCAGAACAGCTTTATCTCCTTCCCCATATTCATCACTCAGTTTACAAGTCTGCCGTTTAAGTAGCCAGCTTGATTAACATTCGTGATCCTTCATGTAAATTAATAAGTAAGATAAAATGATTAGCCCCATATTTGTGGTACCACTATCCTTGTTAGTTTTGTGCAGGTGGCTCACTACAGAGGATTGTGGGAGCTGGTACCATGGTTTGGGGAAAGGGAGTTTTGGGTAGGACAATCTTAAAAGGTATAAAGGTATCCCTGGGTATTTTTGTTTCTGAAATGTTAAGAAAGAATTTCACTAACCATTTCAAGAATTAACCTAGGTAGTTTTAAGTTAATATGAAAGATATACTTCTGTTAATTTAACAGTAGGCTAGTTGTCTCCATGCTGGCTCCAGGGTTTATACTGAGTCCCAAGCACTAGTCAATATGATCTCTGTATTTTTTCAACAGTTGCTTAAATTTAATGACTAGCTTGCTTTCTTCTAAGAGAATGATGATGAACCTGTTGAAAATAATTGTGCTTTAATTTAGTTCTTTGTCAGTGATAGATAATGAAAGTCCTTAATGAGAATTTTTAAATACCAAACACACAGTAGTATTTATATATGCAATAATAGCTCCTCTGTGTCAACCCTAATGCAATGCCTCAGAATCAGCAGGGGAGCTTTTCATAAACCAAAGGCCCAGTCTGCATCCCTAAGCTTGTGGTAGAGTGGGTCTGAGTGTCTATGTATGTAACAGGCTCTCCAGATGACCTAATATGTCCCAAGTTTGAGAAGCACTGCCCCAGAGGGACTTGATTTGTGGCCATCTCCTGGAATGGAAATCACAGTCACCTTCACAATAGACCATGCTCTATATGGGTTTTCTGGAAAAGGTTTGACATTCCATTTAAGAAGGACTATCTAATCTCTCCCTGCCTCAGCAATACCCAAGTTTCTTCTAATTCATTCTGAACTAACAAATTAAAAAAAAAAACTTATTATACCTATATCCTTCTACCAGAAGTAAAATAAAATGATCCAGTTTTATTTGTTGACAAAACTTGTGTCTTCTAGAATTTTCCAATTAGGGTTGGATTGATTGTGTTCCTGTGGTGCTATTTAATGTGTTTTTCTGTCCCAGTGTTTCTTACTAATTAGTAAATTGCCATAGATATCAAGCAGTTTGAGATTAAATATTTTGGCAAGAATACTTCATAGAAGGTATGGTAGACATCATTAAGAGGCCTACCATGTTCTCTCATTGTTGTCTTAATAACCGTTTATGGTCATTACTTTGGAAGCATCATTCATTAAAGTTTGCTAATTATCTTTGAATATCCAATAAATACTAAGCCTGAAATAGAGGAACTTGAAGATATATTTATTGAGAAACAGGCACAGAACAAAGCCTTGATTGCCCAGTAGGTGATCGCACCCTTTGGCACTCACTGTCTTGTGGTTTTAGATCACTTACAATGGGCAGTGAAAATTCCAGCTCTCTTTATTGAGCCCTGGTATGCTATAGAATAGGTGGATCTATACTGACTAGGTACAGTCATATTTTCCTGTTTTTGTCTTCAAGCCTTTTGTATATGTCAGTTTTCTCTCAAGAACACACGATCTTTTGCTTTCAATCCTTGATTCTCACTGGATAGAGGGCAGTCACGCTGGGATGTGTCTTCTATTCTCTGTCTCTGTGTACTTTGTTATGTGTTACCGCAACTTGTTCCTTTACATAAGGGTTGCCTACCCCTGCACTTATGCTTGGGACAACTGATAGTTTTCAGTCCTAAATAATTAGTTTAATACCTTGATTATCACTAACTTTTGTAATTTTCTGTCTTCCTTTAGTTAAATACATGTTTTTAACAAGTAGCTTGTCAAATAAAACTCATGAGGGGTATATGGTTTTAGTGTGTATTCTATAAACATGTCTTTATATTATTAAGAATCCTTAAAGAAGAATATTATCCTTTGCTCTTCTTCTTCTTCTTCTTCTTCTTCTTCTTTTTTTTTTTTTTTAGGAAATTCACACAAACGAAAAGGAAGTAACAGAGAAGGAAGTAACTCTTCACTTGTTGCCAGGTAACAGTAATGTTAGCATCATACTTCCAGTACAACTCAAAGCCATGATAAATTACATCATTTGCTATATATAAACTCCTTTGTTTTTATCCTTTGGCATATAATAGTAATGAGTTAGACAAAGATATGAATTTCTATAGTTCAGTAACTGTACACCTGGCTCTGAGTATTGTACTATCTGGAAAAAAATCTTTCTTGTTTCCCTTTCCCCAAAGCTGATGAAAATAAACTTGGGAAATTCTTACCTCTTTGACAAGCAAATGAGGTTGTCTTACTTGGTCCCATGCAGTATTTGTGGTCTCTAGTCAAGAAAATCCTAGTCCTTGCTGCCCAAGTCTGTAGCTGCCCATGGACAGTGTAGCTACCCATGCCTCCTAGGGCAGGTGCTGGTAGACGGCCTCACCTGTCCATCTTTGCTGGTATGTCTGAGAGTGGGTCCTAGGGATACTGGGGTTTACCAATCCTGGGGCCACTGGGGCTTTGCTCTGAGGTCATTCATTATGAAGGACCCTGGATTGCTTGAATATTTTTGAGACAGGAAAGAGTGGTAGTAACTTAAGTTAGGTTTTATCACTTTTGAGTTCAGGAAAAAAACTATTTGGTGAAGTATCCCCTGCATTTATGGAAATGCCTGTCAGCTATATATTCTTTTTCCATTTTTTCCCAATTCAAAATAACTTTTTAAAATAAAAATTTATGTGCATTTCCCCAAAAACAATAGAGACCTCATTCTGGTATTTTTTAATTTTGTTCCAGTTTGTCCAGGGGATAGGAATATGTACAAGTTTCTGACTGATCCACGTTATTTGTTAAAACATATTAGAATCCTTTAACTTTTTTTCTTTTTTTTAATAGTGCATCTTAATTATACAGAATAATGGGCTTCATTACAGCATATTCGGACTTGCATATAACATATTTTGATCATTTCTACCTTTTTTTTTAAAGTTTTTAAATTTCAAAGACTTTTTTCTATAATGTTGATTCGTATCTCCTGTTGTTTTTTCTTTTCTTGGGCTTATAGATTCTGAAATTAACTTCTGTTTTTGTTTTGATGTTATATATCTTTTCCCTTTTTCTGGCTTACTAGATGGTCTCTTCTAGGTGTGCAGCTGTGAGTTCACAGTTAATTTCTCTGAGCCTCAGTTTTCTAAAGTATACTAAGATCCTTTCCAATTCCCAACTCTCATGATTCAAGAGTTTATATCAGGTGCAAACAAGGTGGTAACCATGGTGCAGCTTGCCATGTCTATGGAGTGTCTCACCAGGAATGTTCTAATAATGACTACATGCTGATTTCTGGGCTCCATAATAAATATGGTAAGGGGCTAACCTGGTCTTGAGGAGAGCCTCACTGATAAAAGCTATTGCACATTAGAAGTTGAAGCACAGGAAACTTTGCTCACGTTTTCCACCTTGAACTAAGTTGTGACATTTTTTCTCGGACTATTTTAAACCCAAATGAGACCCTGACTTCATTGTTTTCTTTAAACTCTGTGGTCTCTATAGAGGCCGTCCTAATGACTGAGCCATCTTCCAGTATTTCCTTAGTGTTTCAGCTGGGGTCAGTTAACCCCTTGAAAGATAAAAAAAGAAAATGCTGTAATATGTGCCCCTTGATTGTTTGAGTGTCTGATTCTTTGTTTTCTTATTGCAAGCTAGACAAAATGAATTTTCGGCCAAAAAATAAATTAAAAAATGGAGAAATCCTGAGGGAGATTCTGGGAGAAGATAGTTATCTGTTGAATGAGAAGAAAATTCCTTTTGTTGTTGTTGCAGAGTATTTACATTTTTTCATTTTCCCCACTTTCTTTTCTTTCCTGCCCTCACTGAGATATGCCAACTCTCATAAGTATCTCTGCTTCCATGGAGCAGAGAATATTTACCCATACCCCAGTGCTTACTTTTTAACTGTAAAGAAAAGTCTTGTATCCAGGAACTACAGCTTCTCATGTGGGCTGCATGCCTGCAGATAGAGCAAAAGAGGTGATACATGGAGAGAAAATGTTCTTAACTAAAAAAGAGAGGAAACTCACCCCCACGCACCCCCACTGGCCTCTGACCTCTTTTTATCCTCTCATCCTCCCAGTATGCAGCCAGAACAAGGTGGTCATGCTGTGGAAGGCTGCAGTGCCTCTTGTGTCTGAGGAAATCCTGGAGCTCTCACAGGAAAAGGGGGTGGGGTCTGCATCCAGGGCATGCTAGCAAGCTGCCCCAGTCTTTGCTCATATATTGCTGCTTGGAACCTCTGCTGGGGTCAAAGTAATAAAAATACTAAAATCTATGCTTGAAAGTGCAACTGAGATCATTACCACCTAATTAGACACTTCCATTATTTATAGTGAGAAAATTCCTGCCTTAAGATATCTCTGAGCCTTTTTTCTTTCTTTTTTTCTCCAGTGCTGGGGGTCAAACCCAGGGTCTCACGTATACTGGGCAGTTGTTTCCACAGCCTGTCTCTCAGTCACTTTGCTTTCCATACTGTGCTTCACGCTCTCTCCTAAATTTTGCAGTTCTTGACACTCTTAAAAAGTGGCACATTTTGAAGTGCTGCATTGTGTATGTGTTTGTCCTTATATAAATAGAGCAGGGAAAGCTCTTAATGTTTGCATACTGTGTTCCCTGTGGACCCTAAGGAGGACTTGCTTTGGTTTCCACCAGGTGAACAGCTGCTTTGCGAAGCCAGCACCGTCCTGAAATATGTGCAGGAAGATTCCTGTCAGCGTGGAGTCTATGGGAGACTTGTCTGCACAGACTTCAAGATTGCCTTCTTAGGCGATGATGAATCTGCATTGGATAATGGTGTATGTATGAGCTATGTTTGGAGGGAATGGAGTTGTGGCTCCATTGTTTCTTTCCTCAGCTTCTCAATTCCTCCACTCCCACTCCAATACATAATAAAAACAGAATACAGAAGTCTCATCACTTATCTGCTCTCTGCCCTTCAGGAGTTTGTTTCAGCATAGGGCCATTTAGAAATTTCCCACCTATCCCTCATGTCATGCTGGCTTGCTTTTAACTTCGAAGTTGACAAACTGTCAGTGTTTTCTTATTTTCTTCTGTATTTCAGCACAGTATAAATCACTCATTGAACCCAGGCACAATGGCACACTGGTGTAATCCCAGCAGGAGGATCAAAAGTTCAAAGTCAGCCTCAGCAAGTCAACAAGACTCTCAGCAACTTAGACCCTGTCTCAAAATAAAAACAAAAAGGACTTGGGATATAGCTCAATGGTTAAGTGCCTTGGCTTGAATCCCCAATATTAAAAAAGAAAAAAAATCAGTTAATCATTGAAATAACATGTCCCCAAAAGTACTACTTCCCCATGTTTTCCCTATTCTAAACTATTCCTCAAATTTAGGAACTAAGTTCAATAATGAAATGGATGGCAAGTGCAGCCTTTGAATTTGGGTCTACTTTATGTCTAATCTGAATCTAGTAGCAACATTCTTGTGAGACTTTTTCCTACTTATAAATGAGCAGTTGGGGAAGGAGAAGACTACCCATACCATTGGGAGAGCACCGTGTGGTAAGCCCAGCCAGGCTCCTCATGTCCCCAAATGTGCCAGCCATTCTGGACCTCCCTTGCTTTTTTTCAGTATTAGGGACTGAACCCAAGTTACTCTACCACTGAGCTATACCCCTACACCCCTAGCCCATTTTATTTTTTTATTTTGAGACAGGGTCTCCCTAAGTTGCTGAGACTGGCCTTGAACTTGTGATTCTCCTGCTTTAGCCTCCTGAGTAACTGGAATTATAGGCATGCACTAGCATGCCTGGCTCCTTCCTTGCTTCTTAAATAGCAGCATGGTTGCTGCTTCCAAGTCTGGTCTCTTTGCTGCTGTCCACTGTAGTGACTTAGTTCCCTCCTGTACAAAGACAGCATTCACCAGAAACTTTAATCTCCCAGTGTTTTTTTCCCAAAGCTCTCTCAGGTAACTTATTAGTCACCTCTTTGCATTTATGTGGAGGAACGTTTATCTGCTTGTCACTTGCCCATACTTCTCAAAGTGACTGTGTGGTTTGCCCAAGTTTGAAAAATCAATTCTTATGAGCTCTTCTTACATACTCAATTGTCCCTTTCCTAGGAATGTTCAGGTGCACTTCTCCATTTATTTCAATATTTGAGTGGAAAATATTTGAGTGGTGATTTACTCTGCTTATAAATGTCTAACAGTGCATAGAAAGGAGTCACAGTTATTTCCTTTTGACTCTTTTAGGAAACTCAGTTTAAGAATAAGGTTATAGGAGAAAATGACATTACACTCCACTGTGTTGATCAGATATATGGAGGTAAGGATCTCTTTTCACTTGGATTATTGCCAACCTTTGAATGTATAGTTAATAATGATGATAATGTTATTATAGCCTTTTATAGTAGTTACAGAAATATGTTCATATAAATTATCTTATTTAAGTCAGTTTTATGGATGATAAATTGAGATGTGAAGTAGCTTGTTTAGAGTTGCTTAGCTGGAGGAGCTTAGAATTTAGCTTGGAACCTGTTCTTTCTACTACTGCACACAAGGCCATTCTATGTTGATGTTGATCATACTGTTTGTTACCAGTATTAACTGTATAGGTTTCACTTTACAGGCTGATTTGTGAAGGTCTATTGTATTACATCAGAATGGTCTTTTCTGCTGGTTAAACAGGCCTCTCCTGCCAAGTCTCTCTCTGTTCCTCTTCTCCATTTTTGTGTTCAGGGCATGTCCAGAAGTCATTCAGTAGCCATTTATGATGACCTCAACACCAGTAGTGCTAAGTGGGTCCAAGTTCTGGGACAGGAAAAGGAGGTGTCAGGAGGGTCCTTAGCATAAACCTAGTTGACTGGCAGGAAAACTCGTCCCTATTGCTCCTTCTTCTATATTTTATGATATTGATTTTCAGAACTTTGTTTTCTTCAGGCCAGTGGAATCTATTCTGCTGATAGTGGCCAGTCCATTTGGGTCTTATGCTTGCTCCAGTGCAGTGAGGAACCCTCTATGTTCTCAGAGAATCAGAGCCCCTGCTGGGAGGGACTGGATATCTATTCTAGGAAGTTTTAGCAATCTGCCTTGTTATAACATTAACTTATTACTGTATAACATAATTTCTCTTCCCAATTTCACCATTGATCTGTAGTGTTTGATGAGAAAAAAAAAAGTCTCTTTGGACAACTGAAGAAATACCCTGAGAAACTCATCATCCACTGTAAAGACCTCCGAGTGTTCCACTTTTGTCTGAGATACACAAAGGAAGAGGAAGTCAAAAGGGTAACTAGTCGCATGTGTTCTAGGTTTTGTTTCCCATCAGGTTTTCCCCACTGACTCTAGTTTTTGCTTACATTGACTGAAGGTGGAGGGGAACCTTTCATTCTGTGAAGTTGAAATTGGATCATATGTTCTGTTTTTTGATACTGGGAATTGAACCCAGGGGTGCTTAACCACAAAGCCACATCCCCAGCCCATTTTATTTTTTATTTTGAGACAGGGTCTCTCTAAGTTGCTTAGGGCCTTGCTAAGGTTGCCGAGGCTGACTTTGAATTTGCGATCCTCCTGCCTTAGCCTTCCAAGCTGCTGGGATTACAGGTGTGTGCCACCACACCTTGTGGATCCCGTATTCTTTCATCAGAATGTGAGAGGGAATTGTGAAAAGCATGCCTGCATATCAGCTTGGCACATGCTATCTTTACTTCTTTAATTCATAATTTTTTAATTTCTAGAGCTGCTAAAAGGTGGGAGGTGATAAGCCAGGTTAGGAAGTAATTGGGAAAAGAGAAGGATGGGACAGGTCTAAGTTGTCCCTCTTCACCATCCTCCCTATCTCTGACAACCTGTTCTAAAGACAGTAGCACTGTCTTCCTATTCCTGTGAATAAATGAGTTACCTTTGGGAGGTAGCAGTTTTGCTTGAAAGGAGAAGGTTTGATGAACAAAGCTGAGTTACCAGGTGTGCCTTTGGAGACTGTAAACATAATTTTCTGGTTGTCACAGCAAATTGAAATCCATAACTGGGTGAAGTGAAAAGGTGGCTGTAGCAATTTGGTATTCATTATAACTTCCAAGATTTGTCTTATTAAGATAATGACGATCTCATACTTGTCACTCTTATGCGAAATAACATCAGGGGAAATTTAGCAAGAGTCTATTACATGTCTGTCTGTAAGAAGTCATGTACACATGCAGTTAATGGCTTCATTTTCTTTCACATAGTAGTGTGGTAGTTCAGGTAGAATGACAGACATGACTCCAGTACATATTCTGAGCAGGAAAAGAGTGGTGTAGATATGGAAAATGCAGAGAGAAGCCGGATTCCTCATTTTGAACAATGGTTTAGTCATCAATCAAAACATACTTTTATTTAGCATAGTAAACAGACATAAGGCACAATTGACTGATTTTTCATTTTCTAGAAGATTCTAAAGACCACAAGTGGGTCAGAAAGAACAGCTAAGGATCTTGGCTATTATCTGATATCACTTATAAGTCTTCAACATGTCAGCTATATGGAGTAGCTGACTTTAATATGGCACTTGAGTTTTTTAGCACTTCGTTTTTGAGAAATTTGATTATGTTGTAAAATTTTTCCCTAGAAATTCAGAGCTCAGAAAGTCTGACAAAATAATATTCTGTTGGTCTTGCATTATTCTAAGAACTAAGTCATAGATCCAGACCTCAACAAAGATTACTACGTTGTCCCTAGAGCCCCATTAGCATGACTGAGAACCTAGATGACTTGGCTCCTGGCTTTCTTAATGTTTATCTGTTAAAACATAATTATATCCGTTGGTCTATTCTTTCTAGATTGTCAGTGGCATAATTCATCATACCCAGGCCCCTAAACTTCTTAAGAGATTATTTCTGTTTTCCTATGCAACTGCTGCACAAAACAATACAGGTAAGCATCTTCTGGGCTTTAATTAGAGGGTGGGCAGTGTCCTTCATATTTTTACCTGTTACTGTGAGGAATTTTTTTTTCCTCTCCTCTAGCAGTTGGTCATCTCTTATTTGGGTGATTCATTGAAAATGTTTATATGTTTTTTCTATGATTTTTTTTTTTTGGTATTGAACCACTGAGCTGCATCCCCAGCCCTTTTTATTTTTTGAGACAGGGTCTTGCTCAGTTGCTTATAGGGCATTGCTTAGTTGCCAAGGCTGGTCTCCAACTTGCAATTCTCCTACCTCAGTTTCCCAGGTCAGTGGGATTACAAGCATGTGCTACCATGTCTGGCCTTTTCCAGTGATCTTTGCTTAACTTACCTTTTAGATTTGTTTACTTGCTTTTTGAAGTGAATTGTCTGGTTGCTTTTTATGAAAAGTAAAAGCAATACATTATACTAGGAATGTGAGATTAAAGGAAAAAAAAAAAAACCAACAACACAAAACTGAGACAAGTTTAAAATAATCCTATTTGTCCCTGGATTCTTTTTTCTTTTTTTCTTTGAAAATAACGCTGTTTAGCCCTGGCTTCTTTTAAATATATTTTATTTCATTTCATAAGATTCTAGAGAATGTCTTGCACTCTTAAAAGTTTTTAAACAACCAGAACTTGTTTTATAGCAAATATTTTGGGGAAAATAAGACATTTGTACATAAGAAAAATTCCTTCAGAAAGCTGTTTTGATAAGAGAAAACATAAAATCACAAATATTTTCCATTTAGTTTTCATTTAGTAAGAATTAGTAAGAAACCCTGGCCATCTGAATTAGCCATTAACAATGCCTAGCATTGGTTGTGTCTTTGTAGAAGTCTTTTTCCTTTTCCAGTTCTTTTTCCTCAGTCTGTTCACTTGCTGTGCCCATTACTCTTACCATGAAGTTGATGTTTACTGATCCTGAATCCCATATCCAGGGAATGGCAGGTTTTTTAAAAGCATATATATAGGGCAGGGAATGTGGCTCAGTGGTAGACCACTTATCCAGCATCTGTGAGGCCCTGAGTTCAATCCCTAATGTCAAACAAACAAAACCCACTAACATATAAAGCTTTCTGGACTTCAGAGTTGCTTTGTCACAAGCCTCTCATTTAGTAAACATTTATTGAATGATGCTGTGGGCCAGGTCCATGCAGACATGGAGGAGAACAGGACTATATCCAGTCCTCAAGGAGTACACAAATAGGAGAGGAAGCTGAGACATGTGTCCTCTTGTGGACATGCCCACCCTCTCTGAGGGAGGCAAAAGATCAGAGAGAAGGCTATGCCTGAATAAGTAGTAGAGGTAGAAGTTGGTAGGAGCATCTAGTAGGCTTAGAGGAGTGCAAAATTGTAGCTGTCTGAGAGAGCATGTTGCATTTTGGGAACTTGATGATTTAGATGAAATGATGCAGATACAGGTTTTGGTGTCTGTCCCACCAAAAGATCAAATCCTTGCCCATCTACTTTCTGATCTGGGAATGACAGTGAGCCCTCAGGACCTCCATTTTCTCATTTTAAAAACAGCAGTGTTAAAGCTTCTCTTGAAGTTTTGTGAAGATCAGAGAGTGTGAATTGCATGGCACATAGGGTGCAGGCATTAAGAATTAATTAAGGGGCTGCCATTGTAGCTCAGTGGTAGAGCACTTGCCTACCATGTGTGAGGCACTGGTGTTCTGTCCTCAGCACCACATAAAAATAAATAAATAAATAAAAGGAAGGTATTGCGTACATCTATAACTAAAAAAAAATTTTTTTAAAGTTAATTGAGAACTGGGATTGTAGCTCAGTGACAGAGTACTTGCCTTGCATATGTGAGGCACTGGGTTCGATTCTCAGCACTGCATACAAATAAATAAAGGTTCATCAACAACTATTAAAAAAATTAAATAAAAAGTTAATTGAGAGTAAAACTGCATGTCATTCAGAATGAATTCTGCTTGGAGAATTACATTGAAATACAATATACTTTGCACTAATATTAGTCTGAACATAATATTTGTCTCTTAATAAATTCTTTATGAACAACAAATCTTTCTGTATATACAGGTGCTGATTAACTACCTATCTGACTTATAGCCTATGACAATCTGAGGCATATAAATATGACTTTTTTTGTTGGTTATTATAATTCATATAAACATTTATTGGGCTCATATTTGAAAAATTGTACCCTATTTTTAGGAATTCTGCCTTTTGTATTCCAGTTCTTGGTCTGGACTTAGCATAGGATGACTTCCAGGCCTGCCTGCATGTTGATCAGCATGCCAAAACCCTTACCTTGATTGATCCTGGCTCTTCCATTACCTTCTGGTAGCTTTTTTTGCCAGAGGCCCAGGATATGAGGCATCTTTATTCTATTTTAATTCCATCTTTCTTCTCTCTTCCTTCTAACCTTCATTTTTTTTTAAATTAAAGGTTATAATTGACATATGCTACATGGCTAATTAGCTTCTTCATTGAATAGGGATTTTGTACAGGTGGGAGCTTTACCATCTGAATATCTTTCATTATTCCATTGCTTTATAATTCACAAAAGTGTTTTGAATGAAAGATTCTGAATGTCCCTGACAGGGCATTTTAGGGAAAGATTTTCCCATATTGCTAAGAACATTTCGTACTCTTACTTACTCTGCTAGGAGAATATTATTATTTCTTATATTCATGGGGAAGTTTTGTTTTTTTTTTTTTTTTTTTTTTTTTTTGCATTCATGCATTATGGAAATTTCCTGTACAGCTGCCTGGGTTTGAATTCTAGTTCTACACTACCTAGCTGTGTGACTTGGGCTAGTTATCTGACCTTTCTGTGCCACATCTGCAACATTGAGGAAATGACATTACTTATTGCATTACCTATCCTATAGGGTTGTGACTATTAAGTTAATAAAAGT
This sequence comes from Sciurus vulgaris, assembly GCF_902686455.1. Classification (NCBI taxonomy): domain Eukaryota; kingdom Metazoa; phylum Chordata; class Mammalia; order Rodentia; family Sciuridae; genus Sciurus; species Sciurus vulgaris. The sequence goes on from NC_136466.1 coordinate 144,515,626, forward strand.
ACAGTATGCTCAGAACAGTGCCTGCAACATGCTGCATGGTGCTATACAGGTTGAATATACGTTACCCAAAATGCTTAGAATCAAAAGTAATAAACACATACTTAATGAAATAATCTTGGGGAGGGGACCCAAGTCTAAATATGAACTATATAAATATACTTTATACAAAGATAGTTTGATACAGTATCTTTAGTGCTCCTCTGTTTTGACTGTAACTCATCCCAGAAGGTCAGGTATGAAGATTTTCAGATTAGGGACATGCAACCTATATAAGCATTGTTTATTTGGTGTTTATTTTCACAGTGCTGGAAATTAAACCCAGGATCTCGAGCATGCTGAGTTAGCACTTTACCTCTAAGCTGCATCCCCAGCCCTAAGAATTGAATAGTGTCATCATCATTTTTGCCATGATCTGGTTTTCTTAAAAGGAGCAAGTGGGGTGTTTTATCAAAACACTTTTTTTTCCCAGTAGGATTGATTGTTTTTTTAGATGGGCAAAGATTATTTTGGTGTATGTCACCTTCAGCAAGCTGTGATGGCCCCAGAAAAGACCAAGGACACAACTGCCAGGCTGTAAGAGCAGTACTCCTGGGCATTTTGTTCTAGCAGTTAGTGACAGGACTGGATTAGGAGTGAAAGTACTTATCACCATTATGTAGCCCTTGGAGAACAGGCCCTGACCCGACCCTTACTATAGCTCTTTGGTCTGTGTGTGGCCTTCAGTAACACAGTGTTGAACTGGACAATCCTCTTACAGGCATTGCATCTTCAAACTGAAGAAGGGTTTACATTTAAGAATCTGACATGCTCTTTAAATCAGTTTACTGTATTATGCTCATATTGGTAGAACTAAAAATATTTCATACTTTAGTTTTGTCCAAGCCTGTCTTTTATTGTTTCACATGATCTTTTTGTTTTATATAAATTATCTCATAGTCAAATGACTGAAAATGGAGCTGTATATAAATTACTTTTGCAAGGAATAAAACATGAACAACTCCTTTCCTGCAATATAAAATGACAACCTCAGTCATAATTTAACTTAGACAAAAAATGGAACAAGGTTAGGATTAAGCAGTCAATTAGTTCTGCTTGGATAAAAATGGGCTTAGTGGTAGAAATTGGGGTCTGAGGATGTACTTCCACATAATTAAAATACCAGTGCTTCATGAAGAGATTTTATTGTCTTTTTAATTTTGTTTTATTAGCTACTGATCCCAAGAACCATACAGTAATGTTTGACACACTTAAGGACTGGTGCTGGGAGTTGGAACGGACCAAAGGCAATGTGAAGTACAAAGCAGTGAGTGTCAATGAAGGCTATAGAATCTCTGAGAGGTAAGCTCTCCTTGCTAGCCACACCACATGACATATAATTCATCCATCTGAAGTGTTTAGTGTTTATAAATTTATTGACAAGGTTGTATAACTGTCATCACAGTCCATTCTATAACATTTTCATCATCATCCCCCCAAATCTCCACATTCATTAGCAATCACTGTGTATTTCCTCTAAACATCTCTCCCCAGTCCTAGGCACCCCACTAATTTACTTACCATCTCTGTTAATTTGCCTGTTCTGTACATTTCATATAAATGGAATCATATAATATGTAGCTTTCATGACTGACCTTTTACATATAATGTTTTCAAAATTCATCCCATGTTTTAGCATATTATTAGAATTTCATTCTTTTTTATTGCCAGATAATGTTCCATGGTGTGGGATATACCACATTTTATTTATCCTTTCATTGGTTAATGGACATTTTGGTTATTTTTACTTTTCATCTCTTCTGAATAAGGCATTCACAACATTCTTGTATGTATGAATGTATGGTTTTATTTCTCTGTGGTATTTCTAGAAATTGAATTGCCAGAACATATGGTAACTATGTATTTAATTTGGGGGCAAATGCCAGACTATTTTCCATGGAGATTGTACCATTTTACATTTCCACTACCAGTGTATGGAGGTTCCTTTCTTCACACTAGCTTTTATATATCTATTTAACTTAAAATAATTAATTTAATTTTATTTTTTGTAGTACTGGGGATTGAATCCGGGGGTACTCTAAAACTGAAATACATCTTCAGCCCTTTTAAAAAATTGTGTTGAGGGCTAGGGATATAGCTCAGTTGGTAGAGTGCTTGCCTTGCATGCACAAGGCCCTGGGTTCAATCTTTAGCACCACAAACAAATAAACAAATATTTTGAAACAGGGTCTTGTTGAGTTGCCCAGTTTGTCTTCAGATTTTCAATACTCCTACCTCAGCCTCCTGAGTAACTGGAATTATATGCATGTGTCACTGTGCCTGGCAACTTTCATTTATATTTTTTTCATGGTGCTGGGAATGGAACCCAGGTCATGTACATGCCGGACAATTGCTCTACTGCTGAACTATATCCTGAAACTCTCAACACTAGCTTTATTTTTATTTATTTTATTTATTTTAATTTTTTTTTTTTTTTTTTTTGGTACCTGGAATTGAATTCAGGGACATCAACTACTGAGCCACACCCCCAGCCCTAATTTGTATTTTATTTAGAGACAGGGTCTCACTGAGTTTCTTAGCACTTCGTTGTTGCTGAGGCTGGCTTTGACCCCAAGATCCTCCTGCCTCAGGTTCCCGAGCTGCTGGGATTACAGGCGTGCACCACTGTGTCCAGCTTAGGTTTATTTTTTATTTTTTTATTTATTTATTTTTGCAGTGCTGAGGTTCAAACCCAGGGCCTTATGCATGCTAGGTTCAACACTGGATTTTAAAAGAAACTCTAAGCATCTCTTAAAATGAGTTTGTATCTTTTAGTCTTTGTTGCCAATATTGTGCTGAATGACCTAAGTGTAAAACTTAGAAGAATTTCTTAATTTATATTGTTTTTCTTTTATTGAGTGCTTCATTTATTCGTTCAACAAAAAGTTTGAATGCCTATATGATAGGAAATGTCCTAATTACTAGAAAGATAGTAGTCAACAAAGCGCCTGAAAACCTGTGTCCTCCTGGAGCGTTCCTTCTAGTGGGAGGAAGATGATGATAGAATAAAGAAGTGAAATATCGTATCATGGCTCAGCGGTACAGTGTGTATCTAGAATGCACATGTTCTTGGGTTCAATCCTTGGCACACACACAAAAAAAATTAAATTGGGCTGGGGCTGTAGCTCAATTGAGTGCTTCTTCCTAGCATGTGGGAGGCTTAGATTTGGTCTCCAGTACCATTGGAGGTGCGGAAGATAAGTGCCTTGGAGAAAAATAGATAGGACAAAGGGCTAGGGAGTGCTGGAGGTGTTGGTGGGGATGGTAGGTCAGGAAGGCCTCAGGAGTCAGTGACCTTTGAGCAAAGCCGTGAATCAAGTGAAAGATTTGAGTCTAAGAATGACTGGCAGAGAAGTGTTCTAGGTGGAAGGAACAGTCAGGGCAAAAGCTGTGTGAGCAGCAGTGAGGGGATGAGGGACAACAGAGTAACAAGTGAAGGAAAAAGCAGAGGTGAGGAGAGGAAAGAGGGGACAGTTGGATGCTTTCAGATGAACTTATCCTTTCTGACACTGAGAACAGTAAGAGAGTTTGAGCAGACGCAGCGAGTGATCTGACCTACTTTTTAAAAGGATGACTCTGCATAATCTGTTTTTAGAACTTGATTGTTATCATTTCGGAACATACTGCTTTGCACCCTGCTAATAATTTCATAAAATATTGTTTTTAGTGTTTTTTGTATTCATGATTCTGAGAGGCCTCTTTAGCAGGTCAGTTTAGATTTTGATCAGTCTCAGGCATTTACTGGGTGACACCCAAGCACAACACGACAGTGGGCGGCATATGGAGGATCCTCCCAGAACTTCTTTGTCAGCCCCACATTGCTGCTTCCACTTTTCCAGGTGAAAAGCTTGAAAGGGGAAAGCTAGCTTTTGCTCAGAAAGAAGCTAGAAACTCCTGTTCCTAAGAGGTGTAATGTGAGGTTGGTAGTAATATCAGGCATCCCCATTCCCAGAATTGTTTTTTTGTTTGTTTGTTTTTTAAAAAGGAGTCTGGCTTTGTTACCTAGGCTGACCTCTAACTCCTGCCTCAGCCTCCCAAGTAGCTGGGACTACAGACAAGTACCACATGCACAATGCCCTGAATTATTTTTTCTAAATTCAGGTATTTACTGATTTGGGGTATTTGCACAGGTGTCAGCATTTCAGGCGTATACCTGGTTAGGGTTGGGAGTGTAACTCAGAAGTAGACTCCATGGCTGGCATGCAGGAAGCCCTGGATTCAGTCTCTCATATTGCACAAAAGAAATAAAAATAAAGAAATGAAACCTGGTTAAGAGGTCAGAGAGGAAAACTTTATGATTAGTGATAAATGAGGAGAACTGATCTTTACCCAGATTTTGTATCAAAATCTGAGCGCTCAGTGCAGACACATACCACTTGGACTCCCCCAGCTGTGGGCATAATACAGGAAAGGCTGTGCTTTGTTCCTCCTGGACCACTTCAGTTGTTGCCTACATGGTCTTTCCTATTCTCTCTGGTCCCCCCAGTACCTTTCTTTTATTTATTTATTTATTTACTTATTTATTTTTATGTGGTACTGAGAGTCAAACTCAGTGCCTCACATGTGCTAGGCAAGGGCTCTACCACTGAGCTACAACCCCAGCCCCAGCATTCATTCTTCATATAGTAGGTCAAGTGAACCTCTCCATATGCATCTGATCATACTTATCCCAGCTTCATTGGCTTCCCATTGGTCTTGGTATAGAACAGAACCCTTAACAAATACTCCAGGGCCCATCATGGTTTGACTTTTACCTGTTCTCCAATTCCTTCATACATACCTGGCCTCACTGTCTCCTTCCTGTCTGGAAACACCTTTTGCTTCTAACTGTACCTAGGTAATTAACCCCACTTAATTGATCAAATCTCAGTTCAGTGCCACTTTTTTAAGAAGCCTTCCCAAGACTAGGTCAGGGCTCCTTGTGAGAACTTTCATTACACCTCCCACATAGCACTTCCTGCAACTGCAAATTGATTTTTATATGCATCATCACTTGGTTAATGTTTATTTCTACAACCTGTAGCTCTGTGAAATGAAGGATACACTCTTATCATTATACCAGTACAAAGTGCAGTGTCTGGCTTCTTAGAGGTGCTCAATAAATAGAAGAAACAATAAATTAATGTAAATCTCATTAGGGGAATGGATTCTAGTCAGTTTGAATAAGAAAGAGAAACTGAGAGCATGGTGAAATGGCTCAGTGGTAGAGTGCTTGCTTTGCATGCATGAAACCTTGGGTTTGATCCCCAGCACCATACACACACAAAAAAAGAATAAGAAACTTGAGTGTCCATTTCACCTTCCCCAAGGTCAGAGCTGGGGTATAATGCCAGTTCCTTTTCTTTTTTCAGTCTTCTTCCTAAGTAAAACCTTTCATTCCCACCTCTCTATGGAGATATGAGTTGTATAGCCCTGTGCGGTATGTGCAACAGAAGACCTGTGAATTGATGGTAGAACAGGAATATATATAAATATATATCACTGCTCTGGGGCTTCCCTCACCCTAACTAAGGTTGAGCCAAAGTGGACCCTTCAGTTTCCCATGACTAAAATTGTCCTATGTTTAGAAAGGCTGTTTGTATTCTAAACTCATCCAAGTAACTAAAATGACTGTTTTCATCTGGGAGTATAACTCAAAGGTAGAGCACTTGCCTTGCATGCACAAGACCCTGAGTATCCCCAGTATGGGATAGGAGGGACATAAAATGATTGTTTTCCAAGAAGGGAGGATTAATTGCTTGTATCCATTGGCAGTCTCACAGCAGACTCTGTGGAATTCACCTGAGTTCATTGGGACAGTGGAGGACATCCTTCATATTCCTCACTGGGTACAGTCGTCTTCATCTCTCTTGAGAAATGGAGGCTATATTGGCTAATACCCTTGTTTCCAACCTTTTTTTTTTTTTTTTTTTGGTAAGTCTTTTTATAAGAAAATTAACTGGTGAACTAACATTATAAAATATCTAATCTCATTATTTGAACACAGTAATATCTAAAAAATGCAAATTTGTAGAAAGAGGCCCCACTCTAACTTTATAGTATGAGCCACTGAGAGAGGAGCTGAGAACTCCACAGGTTGACTGTCCTGAGAAGGGTGAGAACAGCCTATGTGTAAGTTACCATTCAGTCAGTGCTTATCAGAGCTTAATGTACATCAAAACCACCTGGGGGACTGGGTGTGGTGGCTTACACCTGTAGCCCCAGCTACTCAGGAGACTGAGGCAGCAAGGATTGCAAGTTTGAGGCCAGCCTGAGCAACTCGGCAAGATCCTGTCTCAAAAAAGTGAGGGACAGAGAATGTTCCAGGGAAGTAGCTCAGTGGTAACATGCTTGCTCGGTATGTGTGCAAGGCCCTGGGAACTCGACACAGTGACAAATGCTTATAATCCCAGTGAGTTGGGTGATTGAGGCAGAGGATTACAAGTTCAAGGCTAGCTTTGGCAATTTAGCAAGACCCTAAGTAGCAAAGTGAGACCTTGTCTCAAAATTTAAAATAAAAAGGACTGGGGATGTGTCTTAATGGTAAATCGCTCCTGGGTTCAATTCCCAGTACCACTGTGTGTATGTATGTATGTATATGGGATGTGGGGACTGGGGTTGTAGCTCAGTGGTAGAGCACTTGCCTAACATGTGTGAGGCACTGGGTTCCATCCCCAGCACCACATAAGAATAAAAAATTAAAATAAAAGCATTGTGTCCATCTACAACTAAAAAAAATTAAAGTAAAAGCGTGTGTGTGTGTACATGTGCGTGTACACACACACACACACACATATATTAGAGCAGTGTCTATTACTCAGATGTTTGTTATTAGAGCACTTGATAAGTGGGCAACAGTCATCACCATTTCTGGTTTTCATATTTAACTGAAAGCCACAAAGGTGCTTATATTGTTACTTCATGATAAGGAGTCTCACTGCATATTTTTTTTGAAATTCTTTTAAGTTTAGATATCACATATTCCAGTCGCTTCATTTTATGGAAAAGGAAATAGATCTAGAGAGGTGTATTACTTTCCTAAAATTATGCAGAATTGGACTCAGAGCTAGGATTAGAACTCACAGATTCCTGACTGATTTGGCCACAGTACTTTACACCAAACAGAATGGCAGTTCATCTGAACTGATTCTTAACAGAGAAATCTGGTCATTTTTATAACACTCTGCTTAGCTTTCTTAAATTTATTGAAGTCGAGCTTTCTTATTTTGTAAATCATATGTAGTACTAAAATCTGATGACATTCCTTTCTTCTAGGTTGCCAGCATACTTTGTTGTCCCCATCCCTCTTCCTGAAGAGGATGTGCAACGCTTTCAGGGTCATGGCATACCAGTAAGTGTATCTGGAAACCCGAAGAGACACGGGTTGCTCATTGGCCCATCCTAGCAAAATGATACTCCTTAAAGCTCTTCGCCTTGGGACTCAGGAGTTTGTTCTCAGTCCAAGATCCAAAAATACCATAAGGATTCCCTAGAGGAATTGCTTAAACATGAGGCCCTCTGTGGGACAAGAATTCTGAAGTTTTCATAAATGCACTTGAGTTTTTAGCAAAGACATTGAAAAGCTTTAAGAAGATTACAGATCTGTCTGCTATTGAAAGCAAACCTGGTTTAACATTTTGAACCTGAGCTGACTAAGGGTAGTAGAATTTCAGATTCTTTTTGGCTGGCACAATTAATCTTGGTGTGGGCATGATGGTGTCTTCTTCCAGAGACAGCGTGAAGTGCCCCTTAGTTTTTACTGAACAGAATGGGATGGGAGCCATATTTAACGTGTCACTAATCAAAGAAGGCAAGACGCTGGCAGTCATCCCCATTTCTAATTGGTGGCTGGGAGTTGCCAAGCCTGCAGGGAATTTAGTAAGGAATGAGAATTATAAATAAATGGTATGCTGTGTACATGGCTGGTTCACCAAAAGGATCATTTGTGGGTGGGAAGCAAGATGGCAAAGCAAAATTACATGTTCAAAAACCCATGGAGGCCAGGTAGGTAATGAACAAGCCCCTTGCAGTGAACCAGAGACCCTCTGCTTGGTCCAAGGGTACAGCTCTTCAGCACCAGCTAGTTTGTGCCATGTGGGAATATGAGCTGGGTGTTGCCAGATGTCTTGACTTTTTAGGGGTAGCCAGAAGATACAATTTCTGTGTGCATTTTTCTCGTCTCTAAATATATGCAACTAATTCAAAAGTTTAAAAAATGTGTTTGGGCCAGAGTTGGATCATATCCCACTGATTTGCAACCTTTGGGCAATTTGGGCAGCACTTCCCAAACTTTCTGGTCTCAGAACTCTTTATACTCTTAGAAATTATCAAAGCTCTCTCCAAGAGTTTTTGTTTATATGGGTTGTTACTGTTGATATTTGCCATATAGAAAATTCAGACTGATTCGTTGTTGTTTTTCTGTGGTACTGGGGATTGAACCCAGGTCGTTGTGCATGTAAGGCAAGCAGTTTACCAACTGAGCTACATTCCCAGCTCTTTTTTTTTGTTGTTGTTGTTGTTTTGTTTTGTTTAAGTAACAGCCAGGCATGGTGGCACATGGCCTGTAATCTGTACTACTCAGGAGGCTGAGGCATAAGGACCACAAGTTCCAGGCTAGCCTGGGCAACTTAGTGAGACCCTGTATCAAAATAAAATAAAAAGGATTGGGGATGTAGTTCAATGTAGAGTGCCCTGGGTTCAATCCTTGTTACCACAAAAATAAAATCAGATCTAGGGATGTATAGCTCAGTGGCAGAGTGCTTACCTAACATTTATGAGTCTCTGGGTTCAATCCCCAGTACCACAATAAAAGAAAAAGTTAAGTAACATCACATATTAGCATAAATAACATGTTTCTATGAAAAATAACTATCCAAAACAGTAAATTCGGATAACATTATTTTACATTCTTGAAAATAGAAGACAGATTCTAATATCTGATTCTTTCAGTCTGTGTGGTAATGGGGTTTGGTTGAAGTAAATGAAGAAAATGCAACTTCACACAGATGTGTATTTGGGAAAGGAAGCAATATTTAATAGCCTTTTTAAAAAATATATATTTTTTATCTGTCAAAGGATTTTTCATTTTATTTATTTATATGTGGTGCTGAGTATCAAACTCAGGGCCTTACACATGCCAGGCAAGCATTCTACCACTGAGCCAGAACTCCAGCCCCTATTTAATAGCCTTTTTAGAGAATGTTTAACAGCCTAATTGAGAATATTGTTCTCTGCCTGTACACTAAAAAGTTGGCAAATGACAGTTTCATAAAGGTTACCTACAATAAGTGTCTGAAAGCATAATGAACTTTCCATTCTCTGTTAAATTAAAACCCTTGGTCTCTCTTACATTTTTTTTTATTAAAAATCATAAATTTACATAGGGCAATGTTGCTTCATTCATTGTTATTTTTTTCCCTTCCCCCCATCCCTCCCACCCCTCTTTTCCCTCTATACAGTCCTTCCTTCTTCCATTCTTATCACCCTCCTTATCCCTAACCCTAAACCTAACCCTAACGCTAACCCCTCCTACCTCCCATTATATGTCCTCATCCGCTTATCAGCGAGATCATTCGTCCTTTAGTTTTTTGAGATTGGCTTATCTCACTTAGTATGATATCCTCCAATTTCACCCATTTGCCTGCAAATGCCATGATTTTATCATTCTTCATGGCAGAGTAATATTCCATTGTATATATATGCCACAGTTTCTTTATCCATTCATCAACTGAAGGGCATCTAGGTTGGTTCCACAATCTGGCTATGGTGAATTGAGCAGCTATGAACACTGATGTGGCTGTATCTCTGTAGTATGCTGATTTTAAGTCCTTTGGGTATAGGCCAAGGAGTGGGATAGCTGGGTCAAATGGTGGTTCCATTCCAAGCTTTCTGAGGAATCTCCATACTGCTTTCCAGAGTGGCTGCACTAATTTGCAACCCCACCAGCAATGTATGAGTGTACCTTTTTCCCCACATCCTCACCAACACCTATTGTTGCTTGTGTTCTTGATAATCGCCATTCTGATTGGGGTGAGATGAAATCTTAGGGTAGTTTTGATTTGCATTTCTCTTATTACTAGAGATGTTGAACATTTTTTCATAAATCTGTTGATTGCTTGTACATCTTCTTCTGTGAAGTGTCTGTTCATTTCCTTAGCCCATTTGTTGATTGGATTATTTGTATTCTTGGTGTAGAGTTTTTTGAGTTTTTTTTTTTTTTTTTTTTTTTTATTGTAAACAAATGGGATACATGTTGTTTCTCTGTTTGTACATGGCGTAAAGGCATACCATTTCTGTAATCATAAATTTACATAATGTTGTTTGATTCATTCTTATTTTTTCCCTTCCCCCCACCCCTCCCACCCCTCTTTACCCTCTATACAGTACTTCCTTCCTCCATACTTGCCCCCCTCCCTAACCCTAACTCTAACCCTAACACTAACCCTTCCCTCCCCCCCATTATGTGTCATCCTCCACTTATTAGTGATATCATTCGTCCTTTGGCTTTTTGAGATTGGCTTATCTCACTTAGCATGATATTCTCCAATTTCATCCATTTGCCTGCAAATGCCATAATTTTATCATTCTTTATGGCTGAGTAATATTCCATTGTATATATACACCACAGTTTCTTTATCCACTCATCAATTGAAGGGCATCTAGGTTGGTTCCACAGTCTGGCTATTGTGAATTGAGCAGCTATGAACATTGATGTGGCTGTGTCTCTGTAGTATGCTGATATCCTTTGGGTATAGGCCAAGGAGTGGGATAGCTGGGTCAAATGGAGGGTCCATTCCAAGTTTTCTAAGGAATCTCCACACTGCTTTCCAGAGTGGCTGCACTAATTTGCAGCCCCACCAGCAATGTATGAGTGTACCTTTCTCCCCACATCCTCGCCAACACCTGTTGTTGCTCGTATTCTTGATAATCGCCATTCTAATTGGGGTGAGATGGAATCTTAGGGTGGTTTTGATTTGCATTTCTCTTATTACTAGAGATGTTGAACATTTTTCCATATGTTTGTTGATTGCTTGTAGATCTTCTTCTGTGAAGTGTCTATTCATTTCCTTAGCCCATTTGTCGACTGGATTATTTGAATTCTTGGAGTAGAGTTTTTTGAGTTCTTTATAGATTCTGGAGATTAGTGCTCTATCTGAAGTATGATTGGCAAAGATATTCTCCCACTCTGGAGGCTCTTTCTTCGCATTGCTGATAGTTTCCTTTGCTGAGAGAAAGCTTTTTAGTTTGAATCTATCCCAGTGGTTGATTCTAGCTTTTATTTCTTGTGCTATGGGAGTCCTGTTAAGGAAGTCTGGTCCTAGACCAACAAGGTGAAGATTTGGACCTACTTTTTCTTCTATAATCTGCAGGGTCTCTGGTCTGATTCCGAGGTCCTTAATCCATTTTGAGTTTAGTTTCGTGCATGGTGAGAGATATGGGTTTAGTTTCATTCTGTTGCATATGGATTTCCAATTCTCCCAGCACCATTTGTTGAAGAGACTATCTTTTCTCCATTGCATATTTTTGGCCCCTTTGTCTAGTATGAGAAAATTGTATTTATTTGGGTTTGTGTCCGTGTCCTCTATTCTGTACCATTGATCTACCTTTCTATTTTGGTACCAATACCATGCCGTTTTTGTTACTATTGCTTTGTAGTAGAGTTGAAAATCTGGTATTGCAATACCCCCTGTTTCACTCTTCCTGCTAAGGATTGCTTTAGCTATTCTGGGTTTCTTATTCTTCCAGATGAATTTCATAATTGCTTGCTCTATTTCTGTAAGGTACGTCATTGGGATTTTAATTGGAATTGCATTGAATTTGTGTAGCACTTTAGGTAGTATGGCCATTTTGACAATATTAATTCTTCCTATCCAAGAACATGGAAGATCTTTCCATCTTCTAAGGTGTTCTTTAATTTCTTTCTTTAGTGTTGTATAGTTCTCATTGTAGAGGTCTTTCACCTCTTTTGTGAGATTGATTCCCAAGTATTTTATTTTTTTCGAGGCAATTGGGAATGGGGTAGTTTTCCTAATTTCTCTTTCTGAAGATTCATCACTTATGTATAAAAATGCGTTGGATTTATGAGCATTGATCTTGTAACCTGCTACTTTACTGAATTCACTTATGAGTTCTAAGAGTTTTCTGGTGGAATTTCCAGGTTCCTCTAAATATATAATCATGTCATCAGCAAACAGGGATAGTTTGAGTTCTTCTTTTCCAATTCGTATCCCTTTAATCTCTTTGGTTTGTCTAATTGCTCTGGCCAGAGTCTCAAGAACGATGTTGAATAGAAGTGGTGAAAGAGGGCATCCCTGCCTTGTTCCCGTTTTTAGAGGGAATGCTTTCAGTTTTTCACCATTTAGAATGATATTAGCCATGGGCTTAGCATAAATGGCCTTTACAATGTTAAGGAATGTTCCCACTATCCCTATTTTTTCTAGTGTTTTGAGCATGAAGGGGTGCCGTATTTTATCAAATGCTTTTTCTACATCTATTGAAATAATCATGTGATTCTTGACTTTAAGTCTATTAATGTGGTGAATTACGTTTATTGATTTCCTGATGTTGAACCAACCTTGCATCCCTGGGATGAAACCCACTTGATCATGGTGCACTATCTTTTTAATATGTTTTTGTATGCGATTTGCTAAAATTTTGTTGAGAATTTTTGCGTCGATGTTCATTAAGGATATTGGTCTGAAATTTTCTTTCCTTGATGAGTCTCTGTCTGGTTTAGGTATCAGGGTGATATTGGCTTCATAGAATGAGTTTGGGAGGGTTCCCTCCTCTTCTATTTTATGGAATACTTTGAGAAGTATTGGAATGAGCTCTTCTTTAAAGGTTTTGTAGAACTCGGCTGAGAACCCATCTGGTCCCGGACTTTTCTTTATTGGTAGGCTTTTGATGACTTCTTCTATTCAGTACTTGAAATTGGTCTATTTAAATTGTTTATGTCCTCCTCATTCAGTTTAGGCAATTCATATGTCTCTAGAAACCTGTTGATGCCTTCAAAATTTTCTATTTTGTTGGAGTATAGATTTTCAAAATAGCTTCTAATTATGTTTTGTATTTCAATCCTGTCTGTTGTGATATTTCCTTGTTCATTCCGAATTTTAGTGATTTGGGTTTTCTCTCGTCTTCTCTTTGTTAGTGTGGCTAAAGGTTTATCAATTTTGTTTATTTTTTCGAAGAACCAACTATTTATTTTGTCAATTTTTTGTATTGTTTCTTTTGTTTCAGTTTCATTGATTTCAGCTCTGAGTTTAACTATTTCCTGTCTTCTACTACTTTTGGTGCTGTTCTGTTCTTTTTCTAGGGCTTTGAGCTGTAGTGTTAGGTCGTTTATTTGTTGACTTTTACTTCTTTTATTAAATGCGCTCCATGAAATAAATTTCCCTCTAAGTACTGCTTTCATAGTGTCCCAGAGATTTTGATATGATGTTTCTTTGTTCTCATTTACCTCTAAGAATTTTTAAATTTCCTTCCTAATATCTTCTGTTATCCATTCATCATATAATAGCATATTGTTTAATCTCCAGATGTTGGAATAGTTTCTGTGTTTTACTCTTTCGTTTATTTCTAACTTCAATCCATTATGATCTGATAGAATACATGCTAGTGTCTCTATCTTCTTGTATTTGCTAACATTAGCTTTGTGGCATAATATATGGTCTATTTTAGAGAAGGATCCATGTGCTGCTGAGAAGAAAGTGTATTCGCTCTTGGTTGGATGGTATATTCTATAAATGTCCGTTAAGTCTAAATTATTGATTGTGTTATTGAGATCTATGGTTTCTTTGTTCAATTTTTGTCTGGAAGATCTGTCCAGTGGTGAGAGAGGCGTGTTAAAATCACCTAGTATTATTGTGTTATGGTCTATTTGGTTTCTGAAATTGAGAAGGATTTGTTTGACATACATGGATGAGCCACTGTTTGGGGCATAGATGTTTATGATTGTTATATCTTGCTGATTTATGCTTCCCTTAAGCAGTATGAAATGACCTTCTTTATCCCTTCTAACTAACTTTGGCTTGAAGTCCACATTATCTGAAATGAGGATGGATACTCCAGCTTTTTTGCTGAGTCCATGTGCATGGTATGTTTTTCCCCATCCTTTCACCTTTAGTCTATGGGTATCTTTTTCTATGAGGTGAGTCTCTTGCAGGCAACATATTGTTGGATCTTTCTTTTTAATCCAGTCTGCCAGTCTATGTCTTTTGATTGATGAATTCAGGCCATTAACATTCAGGGTTATTATAGAGAAATGATTTGGTTTCCCGGTCATTTGGTTCATTTTTAAAATTTTGTTTATTTATTTGTTGACACAACTTGTTTCCTCCTTTATTTGACAATTCCTTTAGGATAATTCCTCCCTTTGCTGATTTGCTTCTTTGTTTTTCATCTCTTCCTCATGGAATATTTTGTTGAGAATGTTCTGTAATGCTGGCTTTCTTTTTGTAAATTCTTTTAGCTTTTGTTTATCATGGAAGGATTTTATTTCATCGTCAAATTTGAAGGTAAGTTTTGCTGGGTATAAGATTCTTGGTTGGCATCCATTTTCTTTCAGGGCTTGAAAAATGTTGTTCCAGGCCCTTCTAGCTTTTAGGGTCTGGATTGAAAAATCTGCTGATATGCGTATTGGTTTCCCCCTGAATATAATTTGGTTCTTTTCTCTCACAGCCTTTAAAATTCTGTCTTTATTTTGTATGTTCGGTATTTTCATTATAATGTGCCTTGGTGTGGGTCTGTTGTAATTTTGTGTATTTGGAGTCCTATAAGCCTCTTGAACTTGATTTTCCATTTCATTCTTCAGATTTGGGAAATTTTCTGATATTATTTCATTGAATAAATTGTTCATTCCTTTGGCTTGTTTCTCTAGGCCTTCCTCAATCCCAATAATTCTTAAATTTGGCCTTTTCATGATATCCCATAGTTCTTGTAGATTCTGTTCATGATTTCTTACCATCTTCTCTGTTTGTTCAACTTTGTTTTCAAGGTTAAATATTTTGTCTTCAATGTCTGAGGTTCTGTCTTCCAGGTGTTCTATCCTATTGGATATGCTTTCTATGGAGTTCTTAATTTGGTTTATTGTTTCCTTCATGTCAAGGATTTCTGTTTGGTTTCTTTTCAATATCTCTAACTCTTTATTGAAATGATCTTTTGCTTCCTGTATTTGCTCTTTTAACTGTCGATTGGTGCGATCAATCAATGCTTGCATTTGCTCTTTCATCTCCTCGTTTGCTTCTCTGATCATTTTAATTATGTACATTCTGAACTCCTTTTCTGTCATTTCTTCTGCCATGCTGTCATTGGGTTTTATTGATGTAACATCTAGATTTGTTTGCAGCATTTTCTTTCCTTGTTTTCTCATATTGTTCAGGTATCAGTGGACCGCTGAGATATTGCAGATTTCCTCTATTGACTTACTATGTCCCTGAAGATTTCTATATATATCCCCCCTTAGCCTTCAGTAGGCTGAAGTCATGGAGGAAGTTGATAATGCGGTGCTCCACAAGGAAGCTGCCTCTCTAGGAGTGGTGGCCTTCAGGTGGGGTATAATCCCTGCTAGTGGGCCAGAGGTGCCTCCACTTGTTAACCAATGGTCATCCAAAGGGGACCTAGGCTGCGGGCTGAGGGAAGGCCTGTTTGGGCCTGAGTCTCTGGTTTTACCGTCCTTGTGGGGAAACCTCACCCAGCAGGGAAGACTCACCCGGTGGGGAGGTCTCGCTGGTCAGTTCCCTCCTAGAGGTTCCCCTCAATTTACAGCTACCGCCTGGGTTGGGCTCCCTTCCCCTGCAAAGTTCCCAGGGGCCCGGCCCTACCTCCTGGGCCTGGGAGCCTCACCCTTCGCAGATGAATCTCCTTAGGCTGCCCCTCCTCAGAGAATTTGCCCACAGGCCTGGAACCTTCGCTCCGCCCTAAGCCTGTCTCTGTGCGGCTCTTCCACCCAGAAGTCTCCTACATCCTGGGACCCTGCTCTGCACCTAATCGCCTGGCTGTGTGGCCCCTCCTCTGAGCAGCCACCTGTGGCCCCGAACAATCGCTCTGAGTCCCAGAGACCCGCCACAGGCCTCTTCCTCCAGACAGCCGCCCAGTATTCCGGTGCGGTCACTAGGAGTCCAAGAAACTCACTTCGTGCCTCCTCCTCCCACCAACCACCCGTAGCCCGGGGCAATCAATCACTCCAAGTCGAAGTGACCCTCCCCGTTCCTCCTCCTTCTCCAGATAACCCCCCGGATGTTCAGGAGCAGTCCCTCTGAGTGGCTCTGAATCCACGTGACCCGCTGCACGGGTCCTCTGGGCAACCGCCCGGAGCTCTGGTGCGGCCACTCAAGACCAAGCGTCCCACCACGCTTCTCCTCCAGGCAGCCCCCCTGTGTTCAGGAGCTGTCACTTTAAGACCAAACAACTCACCACTCGCCTTCTCCTCTGAGCAGCCGCCTGGAGCGCTAATGCAGTCACTGCGAGTCCAAACGACCCGCTGCGCTCCTCCTCTTCCTCCTCCTACTCCTCCGGGCAGGCCCCGGGGTTCAGAAGTGGTCAGAGTCCAAACAGCTCGCCACGCAGCCCCTTCTCTGGCAACCGCCTGTAGCTCTGGTGTATTCACCCGAATCCAAGCGGCCGCGCTCCTCTTCCTCCTCCTCGTCCTCAGGGCAGGCCCCGGGGTTCAGAAGCATCGTTCTGAGTCCAAACAGCTCGCCGCGCGGCTTCTCCTCTGGCAACCGCCTGTACCTCTGGTGCAGTCACTCCGAATCCAAGTGGCCACGCTCCTCCTCCTCCTCCTCAGGTCAGGCCCTGGTGTCCTGAGTCCACATAGCTCTCCTTGCCACTCCTCCCCTGGGCAGCCGCCGGAGCGCCAGTGGTTGCTCCGAGTCCTGAGTTCTTTATAGATTCTGGAAATTAGCGCTCTATCTGAAGAATGAGTGGCAAAGATATTCTCCCACTCTGTAGGCTCTCTCTTCACGTTACTGATAGTTTCCTTTGCTGAGAGAAAGCTTTTTAGTTTGAATCTATCCCAGTTATTGATTCTTGCTTTTATTTCTTGGGCTGTGGGAGTTCTGTTAAGGAAGTCTGATCCTAAGCCGACATGTTGAAGATTTGGACCTACTTTTTCTTCTATAAGATGCAGGGTCTCTGGTCTGATTCCGAGGTCCTTGATCCATTTTGAGTTGAGTTTTGTGCAGGGTGAGAAATAGGGGTTTAATTTCATTCTGTTGTATATGGATTTCCAGTTTTCCCAGCACCATTTGTTGAAGAGGCTATCTTTTCTCCATTGCATATTTTTGGCCCCTTTGTCTAATATGAGAAAATTGTATTTATTTGGGTTTGTGTCCATGTCCACTATTCTGTACCATTGATCTACCTGTCTATTTTGGTACCAATACCATGCCATTTTTGTTACTATTGCTTTGTAATAGAGTTGAAGATCTGGTTTTGCGATACCCCCTGCTTTGCTCTTTCTACTGAGGATTGCTTTAGCTATTCTGGGTTTCTTATTCTTCCAGATGAATTTCATAATTGCTTGCTCTATTTCTGTAAGGTACGTCATTGGGATTTTAATTGGAATTGCATTGAATCTGTATAGCACTTTAGGTAGTATGGCCATTTTGACAATATTAATTCTTCCTATCCAAGAACATGAGAGATCTTTCCATCTTCTAAGGTTTTCTTTAATTTCTTTCTTTAGTGTTCTGTAGTTCTCATTGTAGAGGTCTTTCACCTCTTGTGAGATTGATTCCCAAGTATTTTATTTTTTTCGATGCTGTTGTGAATGGGGTAGTTTTCCTAATTTCTCTTTCTGAAGATTCATCACTAATGTATAAGAATGCATTGGATTTATGAGCATTGATGTTGTCACCTGCTACTTTACTGAATTCACTTATGAGTTCTAAGAGTTTTCTGGTGGAATTTCCAGGTTCCTCAAATATATAATCATGTCATCAGCGAACAGGCATAGTTTGAGTTTTTCTTTTCCAATTTGTATCCCTTTAATTTCTTTGGTTTGTCTAATTGCTCTGGCTAGAGTGTCAAGAACGATGTTGAATAGAAGTGGTGAAAGAGGGCATCCCTCCCTTGTTCCAGTTTTTAAGGGGAATGCTTTCAGTTTTTCACCATTTAGAATGATATTGGCCATGGGCTTAGCGTAGATGTCCTTTACAATGTTAAGGAATGTTCCCACTACCCCAATTTTTTCTAGTGTTTTGAGCATGAAGGGCTGCTGTATTTTATCGAATGCTTTTTCTGCATCTATTGAAATAATCATGTGATTCTTAACTTTTATTCTGTTGATATGGTGAATGACATTTATTGATTTCCTGATGTTGAACCAACCTTGCATCCCTGGGATAAAACCCACTTGATCATGGTGCACCATCTTTTTTATATATTTTTGTATGTGATTTGCTAAAATTTTGTTGAGAATTTTTGCATCGATGTTCATTAAGGATATTGGTCTGAAATTTTCTTTCCTCGATGTGTCTCTGTCTGGTTTAGGTATCAGTGTGATATTGGCTTCATAGAATGAGTTTGGGAGGGTTCCCTCCTCTTCTGTTTTATGGAATACTTTGAGAAGTATTGTAATGAGCTCTTTAAAGGTTTTGTAGAACTCGGCTGAGAACCCATCTGGTCCTGGTCTTTTCTTTGTTGGTAGGCTTTTGATGACCTCTTCTATTTCATTGCCTGAAATTGATTTATTTAAGTTGTGTATGTCCTCCTCGTTCATTTTAGGTAATTCATGTGTCTCTAGAAACTTGTTGATATCTTTGAGGTTTTCTGTTTTGTTGGAGTATAGATTTTCAAAGTAACTTCTAATTATATTTTGTATTTCACTTGTGTCTGTTGTGATATTTCCTTGTTCATTCCAAATTTTAGTAATTTGAGTTTTCTCCCTCTTTCTCTTTGTTAGTGTGGCTAAGGGTTTATCAATTTTGTTTATGTTTTCAAAGAACCATTTATTTTGTTAATTTTTCCGATTGTTTCTTTTGTTTCAATTTGGTTGATTTCAGCTCTGAGTTTAACTATTTCCTGTCTTCTACTACTTTTGGTGTTGGTCTGCTCTTCTTTTTCTAGGGCTTTGAGCTGTAGTGTTAAGTCGTTTATTTGTTGATTTCTACTTCTTTTGTTGTATGTGCCCCATGAAATAAATCTTCCTCTAAGTACTGCTTTCATAGTGTCCCAGAGATTTTGATATGATGTGTCTTTGTTCTCGTTTACTTCTAAGAATTTTTAAATGTCCCTCCTGATGTCTTCTGTTATCCATTCATCATATAATAGTGTATTATTTAATCTCCAAGTATTGGAGAAGTTTCTGTTTTTTATTCTGTCATTTATTTCTAATTTCAATCCATTATGATATGATAGAGTACAAGGTAGTATCTCTATCTTCTTGTATTTGCTAACAGTAGCTTTGTGGCATAAAACATGGTCTATTTTAGAGAAGGATCCATGTGCTGCTGAGAAGAAAGTGTATTCGTTCTTTGTTGAATGGTATATTCTATATAAGTCGGTTAAGTCTAAATTGTTGATTATGTTATTGAGATCTATGGTTTCTTTATTCAATTTTTGTTTGGGCGATCTATCCAGCGGTGAGAGAGGTGTGTTAAAATCGCCTAGTATTATTGTGTTGTGGTCTATTTGATTTCTGGAATTGAGAAGGATTTGTTTGACGTACATGGATGAGCCAATGTTCAGGGCATAGCTAGTTATGATTGTTATGTCTTGCTGATTTATGCTTCCCTTAAGCAGTATGTAATGTCCTTCTTTATCCCTTCTGACTAGTTTTGGTTTGAAGTCCACATTATCTGAAATGAGGATGGATACTCCAGCTTTTTTGCTGTGTCCGTGTGCATGGTATGTTTTTTCCTATCCTTTCACCTTTAGTTTATGGGTATCTCTTTCTATGAGATGAGTCTCTTGCAGGCAGCATATTGTTGGATTTTTCTTCTTAATCCAATCTGCCAGTCTATGTCTTTTGATTGATGAGTTCAGGCCATTAACATTCAGGGTTATTATTGTGATATGATTTGTACTCCCAGTCATTTGACTCATTTTTGTTTTTTGACATGATTTGCTTTCTCCTTTATTTGGCTATTCCTTTAGCTAGTTCCTCCTTTTGCTGATTTGCATCATTGTTTTTCATCTCTTCCTCATGGAATATTTTGCTGAGAATGTTCTGTAATGCCGGCTTTCTTTTTGTAAATTCCTTTAGCTTTTGTTTATCATGGAAGGATCTTATTTCATCGTCAAATCTGAAAGTAGGTTTTGCTGGGTATAAGATTCTTGGTTGGCATCTGTTTTCTTTCAGGGCTTGGTAAATGTTGTTCCAGGCCCCTCTAGCTTTTAGGGTCTGGATTGAAAAATCTGCTGATATTCTTATTGGTTTCCCCCTGAATGTAATTTGATTCTTTTCTCTCGTGGCCTTTAAAATTCTGTCTTTATTTTGTATGTTGGGTATTTTCATAATAATGTGCCTTGGTGTGGGTCTGTTGTAATTTTGTTTATTTGGAGTCCCATAAGCCTCTTGTACTTGGTTTTCCATTTCATTCTTCAGATTTGGGAAATTTTCTGATATTATTTCATTGAATAGATTGTTCATTCCTTTGGTTTGTTTCTCTAAGCCTTCCTCAATCCCAATAATTCTTAAATTTGGCCTTTTCATGATATCCCACAATTCTTGTAGATTCTGTTCATGATTTCTTACCATCTTTCTGTTTGGTCAACTTTGTTTTCAAGATTAAATATTTTTTCTTCAATATTTGAGGTTCTGTCTTCCAGGGGTTCTATCCTATTGGTTATGCTTTCTATGGAGTTTTTAACTTGATTTATTGTTTCCTTCATTTCAAGCATTTCTGTTTGTTTTTTGTTTTTTTTCAGTATCTCTAACTCTTTATTGAAATGATCTCTTGCTTCCCATATTTGCTCTTTTATCTGTTGATTGGTGCGATCATTTAATGCCTGCATTTGCTCTTTCATCTCCTCCTTCAATGCCTGCATTTGCTCTTTCATTTCCTCGTTTGCTTCCGTGATTGTTTTAATTATGTACATTCTGAACTCCCTTTCTGACATTTGTTCTGCTGTGCTGTCATTGGGTTTTATTGATATAGTATCTAGGTTTGTTTGGGACATTTTCTTCCCTTGTTTTCTCATATTGGTCAGATGTCAGTGGGACTCTGTGATATTGCAGATTTCCTCTATTGGCTTATAGTGTCCCTGTAGATTTCCAGTGTATCACCTCCCAGCCTTCAGTAGCCTGAAGTCTTGGGGTAACTTGAGAATGCAGTGCTTCCGAAGGAAGCTGCCCCTGGCCCGCTACTGGTTCCAGGGAGAGAGACCTGGAGAGGTCTCTGGCTGCCCTGCCCTGGTCCCAGAGGCTGCTTGCGGGTTGGAGTTCTCCGCTGGCTTGGGGACTTGTGGCTGGCTCTGTTTAGAAAGGCTCTCACTGGGCGGTCTGCTCCGAGAATCTAGCCTAGAAAGGCGCTTCCCGCCAGAGGGAGTCGGGCTGCTTGGGGAAGACCCTGGCTGCCCTGTCCTGGTCTCTGAAGCAACCTGCGGGCGGGGTGGGCCAGAGCTTGCTGCGCTGGCTCAGGGACTTGGAGCTGGTTCTGTGCAGAAAGGCTGTCACTGGGGGGCCTGCTCCAAGAAGCTGGAGAATCTGGCCCTGTGGGAGGAGCCCACTGCAGGAGTGCTCAGGGCTGCCTGGGAGAGACTCTAGCTGCCCTGCCCTACTCTAATAAGCTGCCCGAATCCGGTCCTGCCGCAGGGGCCGAGCTTCACCGAGCTTCACCAGGTGGGGGAGACTCACCCCGTGGTTCTATTTTAGTCCGAGTCTCTCAATGCTTCCCCTTCTTGAATCCTGGGTTCTGGAGCGACTGGAGATGCAGTCACCCTCTAGTCCGCCATCTTGGATCCTATCTTACATTTTTAATGGATCTTAAAATATGTATGATTTTGTACTAGTGTACCTTGACCATTTGGAAAATATGGGTTCGTAGGTCATACAGACCTTCTGTCTGTTGACACATTTCATTATGTAAATTTTTAAAAATCTTATTCATTAATACTGTCATCTTATCTGAAGAGTCCTTAAATATTGGAAATCTGCCCAGCAAAAGTAGCAGATACTAGTTTTCCAAAATTCAAATTTTTGCTTGAAAGCTTAATTTTTTTTATCATTGACAATAATTTGTCTGTTGTTTTCCATGGAGTGATGAACTCACTTTATTCATTTTTTAAGAATGAATATCTGCCAGATACCAAAGTCTGAACACCCATAATTTGTATGTCAGTCATTCTTCAAGTCCACAAAAAAGGGAGTGAGTTCATTTCTCAATTCAGTTACATGAGAGCTTTTTCTTGAGACAGATATTTTAACTTCAGTGCTTATTACTTCTCATTCTTTCATGCAGAATATTTAAAAGACGTGGTGGTCTACATGAATAAAATTAATAATTTTTAATCCTTCATTAAGGACAGTCTTAAGAGAATCAGATTTATTTCCTACTAATGGTGTCAGCGAAGAACACAGTGACAACCAGGACAGTTGTGTGACTTTTCCTTGATGGTGCTAAGCCACCACTACATTTGCATCATTTTAGATTGATTGAAAGGTACATAATTTCATCAATTCCAAATATAAAATACATTGCTACCTCTACATTTTACCTACCACGACATTCGCCTCGTTAGTGCAGTTGTCAACACAGTGGAAAAGAGAAATTATATGTATTATTATGAAAATTGTTGTGACCTCTCAGACCACCTGAAAGGGCTTTGGGACCTCCCAGTTAGACACTTTGAAATTTAGTGTCCTAGAAGAATAATCAGCCTTTCGTAGAGAAATCTAGAAAAAAAAATGTGTTCTACTGGAAGAAACAAAGATGAGCTGCCAGGTGCAATGGCACATTCCTGTAATCCTAGTGGCTGGGGAGGCTGAAGCAGGAGGATTGCAAGTTCAAAGCCAGCCTCAGCAATTTAGCTAGGTTCTAAGCAACTTAGTGAGACCCTGTCTCAAAATAAAAAGGGTTGGGAATGTGGCCCAGTGGTTAGGCACCCTTGAGTTCAACTCCTTGTTCAAAAAAAAAGAATTATCTACATATGTAGATTTACATACACTGTGTTCCAGCCAGGCCTTGGGGCTGAGAAGTAGAAAATGTTCTTGTAAGACTTAAGTGAAGAGCACCAACTTTTCAATCATTAGATCTACTTTAATTATATATTCTGAAATTCATTAGGAGTTTGTATGAATGGACAACAGAAAGATGATATACAAGGTGGAATTTCCACATCTATCCAGGGGAACAGAGAGCTTTCAATCAGTGTGTGTCTGTGTGTGTGTGTGTCTGTGTGTGTCTGTGTCTGTCTCTCTCTCTCTCTCCCTTTCTTTCTCCCCTCTCCCCCTTTCCCACTCCCTCTCTCCCCTTTTCAGTACTGGGGATGGAACCCAAGGCCTTGTGCTTACTATACCCCAGCTTGTCTGCCTGCTTGCCTGCCCGCCTGCCTGCCTGCCTGCCTGCCTGCCACTAGGCTTTGAACCTAGGGATGGTGTGCCACTGAGCTCCCTCTTCAGCCTCACTGTCTGGGATTACGTGTGTGGATTATCATGCCTGGCTCTCTCTCTCTCTCTCTTTTTTTTTTTTTTAAATGTAAGATTTTCATTTGACTAGAACACTAAGATCACCAAAAATGATCTTAGACAAATTAAAAAGCAATGTGTTTTATATTTGGAATTGATGAAATTATGTACCTTAACCTAGAAAACCCAAACCTTCCAAATGTTCCTTTAAAATTATCAATATTGCAAGCTGGGACCACTTTAACCTCTTGCTCTTTGTTTTGTTTAAGGCAGAATTTCTCAATTTAGGCACTACTGATATTTTAGGCTAGATAATTATTTGTTTCAGGGTTATTGTAATAGACTATTTAATGTCATTTCTGCTATTAGCACTCTCCAAGTTGTGACAACCAAAGTATATCCAGATATTGCTGAATGTCCCTTGTGAAAAATTCTGCCTTAAGGTGATCTATATTAGTTGTTTCTTGGTTAATTAGCATATGTCTCATCAGATTTTTAAGCAGACTTATAGAAAATATGACAATAGTATGAGCATTCGTAAGCATCCTCACCTTGTTCTTCTCATTTCTATTAAGCCTACTCATATTTATACTGTGTTCCTTTGTTCTTGGTTGTTGTTGAGCAGTTAACACAGTTACACTTAGGTTAAAGCAGAGGAAGAGGTTTGTAAAAATATAAAATAATGCCACTATTCTTTTTTTTCTTTTTTTTTGGTAGACTGGTGTTGGGGATGGAACCAGAGCCTCACCCTTGCTAGGCAAGCACTCTACCATTGAGCTACACACCCCTTCAATTCTCCTGCCTCAGCCTTTTGAGTAGTGAAATTGCAGGCATGCACCACTACACTCAGCTAATGCCATTTCTCTTACTATTTGTTTATGCGTAAAATGTTATTTATGTCAACATGCAATTGGTCTAGTATTATTTTAAAATGAATTAATATTTTAAAAGTCTCTCAGTTTTAATTTTTAGTGTGTTAAATATCAGTAGCTATAATCCACACAAATACAAACTCTTTGGGTCCTTAATAATTTTTAAGAATAAAAAAGTTTAAAAAAACAAAAAGTTTGAGAACCACTGATCTATAATATTATATAACATTTCCTCTATGATCTGATAGGTAAACACATCAATAGTAGCAGTTAAACTGGGTGAGATGCATACATCTGTAATCCCAGGAGTCTGAGGCAGGGGGATTACAAGTTCCAGCCTCCACAATTTAGTGAGACCTAGTCTCAAAATAAAAAAATAAAAAGAACTATAGTTGTAGCTCAGTGGTAAAGTGGACTCAATCCCCAATACTGTTACCACCAATAAAAATAAGAGCAGCAGTTATTATGCAGTAGGAGCATAGAATAGTAAGATTAAAGAGATAGTTTGGGCCTAAACTGTGAAGGGCCTACAGTACCATTCATAGGGTGTATTTTTTAATTGTGTTAAGATACACATAAGACAGTATATTCACAATGTTGTGCAATCATTACCATGATCTAGTTCCAGAACATTTACATATCTCCATGCTTTTTTGTCCTTGCTCTTCACCTAGTCTGTTCCTTTCTGCCTTCACTTACCTCTAAAGCGAAGACCTGCATAATTTGTCAGTTCAGTCAGATTCTAGCTATAATTTTAGAGACTTTGACCTCCTTGACCCTCCACTGGTCTCCAACCCTGGGTTTATATCTTTTTTAATTTTTGCCTTGGGCAAATTAATGTTTCTATAGATTATTCAAACGAAATAGCAGACTGCTTAATGGGACTCATGAAAACGTTAGGCATCCTTGCCTCTTCTGGGCCCTTGTCCTGCTCAGGCCCTGATATGGTTCCTGTATCATACATTCCTGAGTGTTCATTTCATTTGTAAAATCATTCTTCATTCTTATACTCTCAGCTATGACCTTTCCTCTACTTCAGTGGAATTTGGGACCCCCGCAGCTTCCTTCTTCTCGACCTCTCTATTGTTTTTCTCTGTGCTCTGCCAGCAATATCAGTTATTTTTTCTGGAGCCTGGTTCCATCAGCCTTCCCTTTTCCATGATTATATTTCTAAAGCATGTTCTGCACTCCTGGCCCCCACCCCACGCTTCCCTTTCTGAAAACATCTTTAAGTCTCTTCTAATCTAGGGAAGCCCTTAACAGTGAAGCCACTACCTTGTTCTCTTTTCCTATACTGCCCAACATATGTAAAGAGTCTATACTTGTATTTTTCTACTCATTTCCTTTTTTTTTTTCCCCTTGGTTGTTGTTGATGTTGTTGTTGTTGTTGTGCTGGTGATCAAACCCTGGGCTGCACACATGCTAAGCACACACTACCACTGAGGCACACCCTCCTAGCCCCTATTTCTTCTTGCATCATGACTTCTACTCCCCCTACTTGGACACTACCCTCCCAGAAGAGATTGAGTTTCAGCTGCTCCACTTCTCTATAACATTTTTGCAGTTTTTGACTAATTATGTCCTGCCTTTTTAAAATTGTAGTCCTGGCTTTGGAAACAGTGTACTATCTTGGTCCTCCTACTGCACTACTTTCTAACCTGTGATTATAGATGTTCCTCTAAAGCTCTTTGACTCTATAGAGAGACACCTTAAGATGCACCCAAAAAACAAGTAACAAGTAATTCCCCCTTTAGAAAATAAATGTGATCAATAAACTGATTCTTGCCTGTTGTTAAGTAATTTGTACTAAGAACTCTGTCGCTCTTTCCCAAGAGAAACTGTACATTTTATAATGATAGCAGAAAACTTTATGTTGAATTCCAGAGAAGTCTTTCTCTGACCAGGAATTTTGCTCCTTTCTACTTACTCTTTCAAATAAAGAATGGTAAGAACAAAGAATAGGTGTCCCTTCATGGCTCAGATGAGATAAGGTAATTCTGACTGGGAATTATTACTGCACATGTCCCAACTGGAAAATGAAATGTGGTTGGATATCACCCAGGGGCCTACTGGTTTTGCCCCAGGAAAGGAGTTAAAGTTTAATTTCTTAGATCCCCTCATCTAGTCATGGTTAAGAGTATCCTCTTTTATGTCTGAGTAAGCTGCACCAATTAGGGGTCATGACTCCTGAGCATTCAAAATATCCCCACAGAGGGCCTAGACCTGTGTGGTGGTTTCTGCACATTGTGTAGCATGACATTGGAAAAGGGACTAAGAGAACAGCAAATGGCCCTTGAATTTGACTTAGTGTTCTAATACTTCCACTGCATGTGAATGTTAAAGTATGGCTTGGCCCTAAATGGGGAATTGTTGCTCTTTTTGGCAGTTCCTGTGTCCCTGTGTCCTTGCTCTCCAGGTGGGCTTGCCATTTGTTGTACTTTAGCTGGCCATTAGTTCCGTTGTCCAGAGCTCCAGTCCTGTGTTCCTCTCCTATTCTCATATCCTTCATGCTAGTGGCCTCCTGAGTATCTCCACTTGGATGTCCTAATGGCACTAGATACTGAATGCACAGTGTCAGTCCCATCATCTGCCCCAGAAACCCAAACAAGTTCTTCTTTATGACTTTATGAGTATAGTGCAGAGTATCTTCTGGATTGCAATGCTAATCTTTAACTCTTGGTCCAGGCTGTTGCTATAACCAGTGTATGGTTTATATATGCAGGTGGATGCCAAAAAAGTGCCCACCCAGGCAGCTA
This sequence comes from Sciurus vulgaris, assembly GCF_902686455.1. Lineage (NCBI taxonomy): Eukaryota > Metazoa > Chordata > Mammalia > Rodentia > Sciuridae > Sciurus > Sciurus vulgaris. The sequence goes on from NC_136466.1 coordinate 144,542,838, forward strand.
ATTACAAAAATCATTTCTTTCACTGGGTTAACCATTGAACCAGGGCTGATGACTTGATCAGCAGAGCAAGGACCAGATGTTAGCCACTCTTAAGCCCTTAGTCAGGCCTGTATGCAGGGTAGAGGCTACAGCTGAACTTACAGCTCTTCTCTTTTCTCCCTTCTAGGCTTCACTGGCAGATTACTTTGCCCCAAGTTTAGTTCTAATCTTCTTTTATGCCTGCAGAATAAATAATTGAAAGCTTTCACAGTATACAGAAAAAAGGTGGACTTGAGCCTGTCATTTTTGGTCATTTTAATTCTGTGCTCACCCTTTATTGTTCTTTGCCATCCTTTTTTTTCTGCCATGTTCTACTTTCTATTATATTTTGAGTGTATGAGCTCTGAAAGTAGAACAGACATCTTTCTGTCCTCTCACAACCTAGTGCAGTGCCTTCCACGTGTGAGTCTTGTATTCACTGTGTTGAGTAGCCAACTCTCCATTCTTCTTCTGTGAACTTTTCTCTGATGTTGAAAGATGCCCCCACTTTGCCATCAAAGTAGAGCATTGCCTTTAGTCATACTGCAGCTACTTTCCTACATCTTGGGGAAATCCTTTGGTCTGTCTGAGCCTCAGTTCCTTGCTGTGCATGGGAATAATAATCATATCCAGTACATTGAGCTCCATAGAGACAGCACCAGGGCAAGTGAGAGCCGGACGGGCACTGGGCGACTCTGTGCCTCGCTGAGGAAAAACAACTAAACATGGGCAAAGAAGATCCTAAGAAGCCGAGAGGCAAAATGTCATCATATGCATTCTTTGTGCAAACTTGCCGGGAGGAGCACAAGAAGAAGCACCCAGATGCTTCAGTCAACTTTTCAGAGTTTTCTAAGAAGTGCTCAGAGAGGTGGAAGACCATGTCTGCTAAAGAGAAAGGAAAATTTGAAGACATGGCAAAGGCGGACAAGGCCCGTTATGAAAGAGAAATGAAAACCTATATCCCTCCTAAAGGGGAAACAAAAAAGAAGTTCAAGGATCCCAATGCACCCAAGAGGCCTCCGTCGGCCTTCTTCTTGTTCTGTTCTGAATATCGCCCCAAAATCAAAGGAGAACATCCTGGCCTATCCATTGGTGATGTTGCAAAGAAACTGGGAGAGATGTGGAATAACACTGCTGCAGATGATAAGCAGCCTTATGAAAAGAAAGCTGCTAAGCTGAAGGAAAAATACGAAAAGGATATTGCTGCCTACCGAGCTAAAGGAAAACCTGATGCAGCAAAAAAGGGAGTTGTCAAGGCTGAAAAAAGCAAGAAAAAGAAGGAAGAGGAGGAAGATGAGGAAGATGAAGAGGATGAGGAGGAAGAGGAAGATGAAGATGAAGAAGAAGATGATGATGATGAATAAGTTGGTTCTAGCGCAGTTTTTTTTTTCTTGTCTATAAAGCACTTAACCCCCCTGTACACAACTCACTCCTTTTAAAGAAAAAAATTGAAATGTAAGGCTGTGTAAGATTTGTTTTTAAACTGTACAGTGTCTTTTTTTGTATAGTTAACACACAACCGAATGTGTCTTTAGATAGCCCTGTCCTGGTGGTATTTTCAATAGCCACTAACCTTGCCTGGTACAGTATGGGGGTTGTAAATTGGCATGGAAATTTAAAGCAGGTTCTTGTTGGTGCACAGCACAAATTAGTTATATATGGGGACGGTAGTTTTTCATCTTCATTTGTCTTTGATGCAGCTTATACGAAATAATTGTTGTTCTGTTAACTGAATACCACTCTGTAATTGCAAAAAAAAAAAAAGTTGCAGCTGTTTTGTTGACATTCTGAATGCTTCTAAGTAAATACAATTTTTTTTATTAAAAAAAAAATCATATCCATCACAGGGACTATGAGAATTCAATTAATTAATTCATGTAAAATGCCCTGATACGTAAGCTGCACTCCAGTGATGGCTACTGTCCTAATAATAATACCGTTGGCACCATTATTTAGGTTACCAGTACTAAAGCCAAGTCAAAAGGTGTATGTTATACCATAAGCAAGTCTGAATGTGACTACCTAGTCCTATTTTTTAGTTTCATTTTAAAACTAAATTAGTTCTTTTTCACTTAATAAGTTCTCCCTGACTTAATAAAATTGAACATATTCAGCTATTTCATAAAGATATAAATTTTTCTGCCTGAACTTGCATGCTAAGCTGATCTCATCCCTGTTGGGTTGTCAATGTTTCATCTGGCAAATATCTTCTGCCTCCTGCAGATATGGTGTTGGTCCTGCCACAATGGAAGTACCCTTTTGAAAATGTCAGCACTGCCCAAAGAACAGGATGATGGTGTTTTGCAAATCCAGAAGAGCTTCTCAGATGGGTCAGTACTTAATTCTTTATCCTGTTTTTGTTTCCTAAGAAGCAGGTAATAGTTCTTAGTAGTGTTCATTTCTGTTTATCTACAGGTAGTGCTAAAGAAATACAACATATAGTGGTTATTATAAATTACTTCAAAAGGAGTCAGTATAACATAATTACTAAGAATTTCAGGGTTGGGGAGATGGCTCAGTTGGTAGAGTGCTTGCCTTGCAAGCATGAGGCCCTGGGTTCAATCCCCAGCACCACAAAAAAAAAAAAAAAAAAAAAAAGAATTTCACAGGGCTGGGGATGTAGCTCAATGGTAGAGCATTTGCCTAGCATGCGCAAGGCCCTGGATTCAATGCCCAGCACTGCAATAAAAATAACAAAAAATAAAGAGTGTATACTGTGCTATTTTTAGAGATGCACACTGAAGTATTTAGGGGGGAAGTGGCATGGTGTCTGTAATGTTTAGGTTTCATTTTTGTTTCTTTGTGTGCGTGTGTGTGTGTGTGTGTGTGTGTGTGTATTTTCAGTAAACCTGGGCCTTGTACATGCTAGATAAGTGCTCTACCATTGAGCCACAACCCTTACCCGTTGACTATAATGTTAATAGCTGTCAAATCTAGGTCATGGTATATGTCATTGACTCTTTTTCACTTTTCTACATGTTTGAAATTTCTCAAAATAAATTTTAAAAATTCAAACTGAATAAATTAAAAACAACAAGAAGTGGACTCTGAAGTTAAATTGCCTTGGTCCAGATCATGGCTCCATCTATTTAGAAACTTGATAACCGTAGGCCGGGCTGTTCTACTTTGTGATCTCCATTCCCACACTGTTAACTGGGGACAGCAGTCCTGCAGCAGTTGCCTCAGAGGTGAGGGTGGGGCGAGGGATTCCTGTAGACCTCTTAGCACAGATTGGGGCACATAGTAATTGCTTAGGAAAAATAATCTATTTTAATTCATGTTAACTCTTCTAATTTCATGTTACTTTTTCATACCTAGAATTTACAAAATCATCCACAGGCCACCCTATGAAATTGTTAAAACCGAAGATCTATCAAACAACTTCATATCCCTGCAGGAAATCCAGACGGCATACTCTAAATTTAAACAGCTATTTCTGATAGGTGAGAAGAATGCTGAGCAAAAACTTTCTGTCAAATTGGGGAAAGGTGTGCCACATGGATCAGCTGAAAGTTGGTACTTTTCCCTGGATTTCTTTTGGTGGTATGCAGGGGTTCATAGCCTTGAAGGTCACTATAGTGTAGTGGAAGAGTCAGTAGCCAAGGGGCCAGCTGCCATTGCTATGCTGCATGCAGCACATCTCTCTTCAGGCTTTCTCCCATGGTCCCCCTGTTGTGGCAGTGATCACAGAGTCATCCTTTTCTTCTCTCATTTCCCAGCTTACCAAGTTGGTCAGTGGTGAGCATTTTGGCTTCTCTACTTAAGGTTTTGGACTAGGCATTACCTATTAGTCAGTGACATACATAAACATTTATAAAGTGAATGATCTGCTTTCCTAGGGGAACTTTTTCCCCCAAAGGGAAAATATCTAAATTTTTTACCTGATTGGGCATGTACAGTTTCTTACAATGAAAATTTATTTTAATACAATTAATCAGAAATGTACAAAGTAAAAGATGAAATATGCTTACTCCAGCCCCCACTGCCTGCAATTTCCCTGCTCTCACAGCCTACTAGTAACAATTTAGAACTAGACTCATTTCCCTCCATTCTTTTTTTTTTTTAGGTACTAGGGATTGAACTTGTGGCACCCAACCCCTGAGACACATTCCCACCCCTAGTTTGTACTTTATTAGAGACAGGGTCTCACTGAGTTGTTTAGTACCTTGCTTTTGCTGAGGCTGCCTTTGAACTCTTGATCCTCCTGTCTCAGACTCCTGAGTCCCTGGGATTATAGGTGTGCACCACCACGCCTGGCTCTCCATTCTTGAATGAGTCTTTTTTTTTTTTTTTGGTGCTGGGGATGGAACCCAGGGCCTTGTGCTTACAAGGCAAGCACCCTACAAACTGAGCTATCTCCCCAGCCCTTGAATGAGTCTTTACTCTCTGAGGTGTGCTTGCTTAGAGGTAACTTTTCCTAACTTGGACTTTTTAGCCTGACAAATGGGTAACTATTTTAGGATTCACTCAGCTGTCATTTATGAATTTCCATTGTATATACTAAGTATGCTAGGCATTCACCCAACATGAATATAACACAAAAGCTCATATTCTTACAGGGGAAACAGAAGCATATGCCTCTAACTAAAACATGTTGTGATACATGTTATAAAACAGATTTTTAAGGAGTAGGGATCTGGAGGGGAAGTCCTATTTGATCCAGGACTGTGAGTCTACAGTTCAATTTTAATCATCCAGAATTTCTTCCCTTTATTGATTTGAGTTTGCATCTTTTACATGTATGAAATTTCAGTAAAATTCAAGGTTTTCTGTTTTATAAGATGTGTAAGGTGAATCCTATAGTGGTGTGCAAGGTACATGAACTTATATATTTAAGCTTCTTAGAATAAGAAGTCAAGTCTTGCCCTTAGGCTTCCATGGCGGGATAGATCTGGTTGCATTTTCCACTTCTAGGAGTACCATGTCACTGGTTTCTGCCTAAAGCATGTCAGTCTCTCTGTTGAATTACAGGGTAGATAATGGCTTTAAGTATGTGTTTTAGGCATTTCTTATTTCAGCAAGGAAGACATTTTCTTACCTACCACACCCTTCTTGAGGCCTACAGTTCAGATACTGTTTCAGCTGAAGTTCTGAAATGCTCTTTAAAAATAAAGCCTGGATTCTGCAGGTTGAGTCTAGGACCACTGATCTGAGCAGCACAGTGGAATAACACAGGTGTTTTGTGGCAAGTCTGACATCTTTCCTCTTTTCCTTTTTTCAGATAACAGTACTGAATTTTGGGATACAGATATAAAATGGTTTTCTCTCTTGGAAAATAGCAGCTGGCTTGACATAATCAGGTATTCCAAACCATTGTTTTGCTCATGAATTTCAGTTGTCTTATTCAGAGTAATAGAGCTAATTGACAAATAATTGAACTGTTTGATAGTTCACAGTTAAATATTCTTAGGCTACATCTTCTATTCCAGGCTTGACTTGGAGTTTACATTTCATATTTGTTATTTATATGCACATTTGATAGGAACTTAACAATGTGTTTCCTACTTATAATATATTATAAGGAAATATATTCTATAGACCAGACATTGAAAGACTACAATAAAGGGTGTGACAACCCAAATTATAATTGAGACAGCAGTACTGACCTCCAGGAGGAACCTGGGGGAAGAGAATGAGAGGGATCCTGACTTTTCACTAAATACTTTTTTGAATTTTTTCTCTTATATGTATATGACCCACTTAAATTTTTTTAAACCATGGTTAATGTCAATTAGTCATTTTTAATTTTGGAATTAGGTTAAGAGTCCCAGAGGATGGTTACATTGCCTTTCCTAATTGATATGTTGAATGGCTCCTCTGTGTTGCCATTAAACAGAGGACATGGCAAAGGAAGGTACAAACAGAAATGATGATCATGGGTGAGAGAATAGCTCTGACCCTATGCTACATCTGAGGAAAGGGAAGAATGCTCCCATCTACCTTGTATGGCATTTTCTCTCAGTTGTAAGTATTATGGGATGGGACCTCAGTCTTCCAGACACTCAACAACTGGGGTCTCAAGAACCTACTGCATGTCCCACAATTTGAATTTATAATTGAAAACAGTGGCAAGTGTTATAAAAAGAACTCTTTAGGTCGGAGGGCAGGAAAGGATGAGTATCCCTAACAGATGACATGTCAGGATGTGGGGAATGATGGTTGCTGAAAGGTAGGGTAAGAGAGGATGCAACCTAAGACAAGCACAGCATATGTGGAGGCCCTTAGTTAGAAGTTAGGGACAAGTCCAAGCTGCAAGTGGTGGCCACAGTCTTAAAGGGGATAACATGTAGAAAGAGACATAAAAATCTTTCTGAGTAGATTGGATCTTTTCAGCCACTCTGATACATTCTGCTGGCCACCTTGAATAAAGCAATGTGGATCACATTCTCCAGGAATTAATGGTTAATGGGTTTTACTAGTTGTCACCAGAAGACTCAGATAGTTTTCTGTAAGAAATTTGTAGTTGAGAAATTACCTAGGCACATTTTTATATCAGTTTGGGTTTCCAATCTGAAAATTTTTCGGTTTCTTTATTAAGTATTTCTGAATTAAATATTCTTTATTAAATATTCTGAATTATTTAAATATTTGATTGATAAAGATTGTATATATTCAAGGTACACAGTGCTTATTTGTGGTGCTGGGAATTGAATCCAGGACCTTGTGTGTACCTACACTGACCTACATCCCTCACCAAGATACACAATGTGAGGTCTAGGGTTGTAGCTTGGTGGTAGAGCTCTTGCCTAGCACATGTGAGGTACTGGGTTCAATCCTGAGCACCACATAAAAATAAATAAATAAAAATAAAGGTATGTGTCTATTTACAACTAAAAAAATTTTTTTAAAAAGATATACAGTGTGATCATTCGATATGTTATATGATGATTACTGCAATGAAATGAACACATCCATGATCAACCATGCTGAACTTTAGGTCCCCCAGATTTTTTCACCTTATAACTGAAAGTCTGAGCCCTTTGACCTATCTCTACTTTTTCCACTCACATCCCTTTGGAAGTACGATTCTACCCTGTATAAGAGTTTAGCATTTTTAGATTTCACATACAAGCAAGACCATGCTGTGTTGTTTTTCTGTGCCTGGCTTATTTCATTTAACATAATTCCTCTCTGTTCATCCATAGTATGGCAATGGTAGAATTTCCCTTTTATAAAGGGCTGAATAATATTCCATTACACACACACACACACATTCACACATGTACACCATTGTACTTACGAATTTATTAGTTAGTGAACTCTTAGGTTGTTTCCATATCTTGATTATTATAAATAATATAGCATGGTAGTGCAGATATCTGAGAAATGGGTTTATTCCCTTAGGACATATACCCAGAATAAGTTTCTAATAGGCAGATGAATATCTCTCAGTATCTGAATGGTGTAAATGGTATTTTATTTTTATTTTCTTAAAAAAATAAAAACTTAAATTTAGACTACCTCTAAATTTATTGTTTATGGTACCAACCTCAAGAACTGATGCCCATATCTTGTCTCTTTCCTATTTAGACGTTGCCTGAAAAAAGCGATAGAGATTATAGAATGTCTGGAAGCACAAAACATGAACATTCTTCTTTTAGGTAATATATATTAAAGCTCAAAGATCATTTTCTGTTTTATTTCACTTGTGATTCAGTTTTTGTGTATGTAACTTAATGAGATAGGAATTGTCTTATAAGAGAGTGAGCTACTGTAGAAATCCTCCCAGTTCCTTTCTCCTGAACCTTGGAATCCCTTGCCTTGGATTTCAGTCTCATAGTTTAAAATAAAATTCTTTCGCTTGAAACTTGGCAGACCTATCCACAGCCCAAGAATAAATTGTTTGGTATCTTTACCAAAGCTCAAATTTCTTAATCTTTTGGATTTGGTTTTTGATTAACTCATCTTGATTGCAGTCACAATCTTTTGGTAATCCCTTTCACATAGACTCATGGATGATTTAATTATTATTTTTATATCTGTGTTTGACACTTTTGTGCAGTTACCATAGAAAGTTGATGGGCTGTGATTTTCTTAGTGGGCTTAATTTGGCAAAACATGAGGGCAGTGACATTAACATTCCGAGTGTGTAAAAGCAAGTATAAACCTCTGTGCAACAAAGATGATGCTGTAGCCAGGCATGTGGCACACACCTGTAATCCCAGCAACACAGCAGCCCAAAGCAAGAAAATTGCTAGTTTGAGACCAACTCGGGCAACTTAGTGAGATCCTATTTCAAACTAGAAAACCTTTTTAAAATTTATTTTTAGGACACAGTGTCTTGGAATGTTGCTCAGGCTGGCCTCAAACTCCTGTGCTCATTGATCCTCCAGCTGTAGCCTCCAGAGTAGCTGGGACTGCAGGTGTGCCCCACTGTGCCCAGTTTGGTTTTTTTTTTAAATAATATATATATTTATAGTTATAGATGGACACATACCTTTATCTTATTTATTTATTTTTATGTGGTGCTGAGGATCGAACCCAGTGCCTTACATTTGCTAGGCGAGTGCTTTACCACTGAACTACAAACAACCCTAGTCCCCAGCTTAGTTTTTAGAATATTTTGTTTCTTCTAGCCCTACGCTACAAATGAAGTAGATTTTCTGATACTTTTATAAATTCACCTTTTATCATTTTTTTCTGATGTTCCCTTGACTTTTGGGACTTAGTTTCTAAGAGCAATCCAGAAAACGTATCTTCTAGTAGCTTATGAACCATCTGATGCTAGTTTATTGACTTGGAAGTTGAGCATCTACCATGTGTAGAGTTCTATGCTTCTACCTTAGTGTTTTAGTCAGCTTTTCCACTGCTACGTCTGAAAGGATCTGACCAGCACAATTATAGAGGAGGAAAAGTTTATTTGAGGGCTCACAGTTTCAGAAGTCTTAGTCCACAGAAGGCTACCTCCATTCTAGGGGTTTGAAGTGAGACTGAACATCATGGCGGAGTGTGTGGCAGAGGGAAGCAGCTCACATGAGATCAGGGAGCAGAGAGAAACTCCACTCACCAGATACAAATACATACCCAAAGCCACACCCAGTTCCCACCTCTTTAAGCCACTCCCCACCACTTCAGTGACCACTCAGTTAATCCCTATTAGGGGATTAAATCACTGATTGGGTTAAGACTCTTAAAACCCAATTATTTCTCCTCTGAACCTTCTTGCATTGTCTCACATGTGAACTTTGGGGGGAACATCTCATATCTAAACCATAACACTTATTTATAAGGACCTGAAAAAGGGTATTATATGAGTACCAAATAACTGGTGAAAGGAGGAAAATTGGGGTTCTGAGGGATGTAGGACTCAAAGCCAGACTGCAGTAATCTCAGAGTCACATGCAATGAAATTTGAATTTTGGCTAATGGAAGTTAGATATCCCCCACTCCTTGATGGACTTCTGAGTTGTCTCCTCTGAAATCTCATTGTCTAGTTCCTCTTCCCATCACTCAGAAGTATATACTATTATCTTTCAAATGCAAGAAGGAAGATTTCCTTAAAACTGAAACTTTTAGGGTTGGGGACATAGCTCAGTGATAGAGTGCTATCACTGAGCCTAACATGCACAAGGTCCTGGTTTCAACCCCTAGCACTGCTAAAGAAAAATGAAACTTGTTTTAAAAACAGACAACACAGCAATTATGAAATTCATCTGGAAGAATAAGAAACCCAGAATAGCCAAAGCAATCCTTAGCAGGAAGAGTGAAACGGGGTATTGCAATACCAGATCTTCAACTCTCCTACAAAGCAATAGTAACAAAAACGGCATGGTATTGGGTACCAAAATAGAAAGGTAGATCAATGGTACAGAATAGAGGACACGGACACAAACCCAAATAACTACAATTTTCTCATACTAGACAAAGGGGCCAAAAATATGCAATGGAGAAAAGATAGCCTCTTCAACAAATGGTGCTGGGAGAATTGGAAATCCATATGCAACAGAATGAAACTAAACCCATATCTCTCACCATGCACGAAACTAAACTCAAAATGGATTAAGGACCTCAGAATCAGACCAGAGACCCTGCAGATTATAGAAGAAAAAGTAGGTCCAAATCTTCACCTTGTTGGTCTAGGATCAGACTTCCTTAACAGGACTCCCATAGCATAAGAAATAAAAGCTAGAATCAACCACTGGGATAGATTCAAACTAAAAAGCTTTCTCTCAGCAAAGGAAACTATCAGCAATGCGAAGAAAGAGCCTACAGAGTGGGAGAATATCTTTGCCAATCATACTTCAAATAGAGCACTAATCTCCAGAATCTATAAAGAACTCAAAAAACTCTACTCCAAGAAGTCAAATAATCCAGTCGACAAATGGGCTAAAGAAATGAATAGACACTTCACAGAAGAAGATCTACAAGCAATCAACAAACATATGGAAAAATGCTCAACATCTCTAGTAATAAGAGAAATGCAAATCAAAACCACCCTAAGATTCCATCTCACCCCAATTAGAATGGCGATTATCAAGAATACGAGCAACAACAGGTGTTGGCGAGGATGTGGGGAGAAAGGTACACTCATACATTGCTGGTGGGGCTGCAAATTAGTGCAGCCACTCTGGAAAGCAGTGTGGAGATTCCTTAGAAAACTTGGAATGGACCCTCCATTTGACCCAGCTATCCCACTCCTTGGCCTATACCCAAAGGACTTAAAATCAGCATACTACAGAGACACAGCCACATCAATGTTCATAGCTGCTCAATTCACAATAGCCAGACTGTGGAACCAACCTAGATGCCCTTCAATTGATGAGTGGATAAAGAAACTGTGGTATATATATACAATGGAATATTACTCAGCCATAAAGAATGATAAAATTATGGCATTTGCAGGCAAATGGATGAAATTGGAGTATATCATGCTAAGTGAGATAAGCCAATCTCAAAAAGCCAAAGGACGAATGATATCGCTAATAAGTGGAGGATGACACATAATGGGGGGGAGGGAAGGGTTAGTGTTAGGGTTAGAGTTAGGGTTAGGGAGGGGGGCAAGTATGGAGGAAGGAAGTACTGTATAGAGGGTAAAGAGGGGTGGGAGGGGTGGGGTGAAGGGAAAAAATAACAGAATGAATCAAACAACATTACTCTATGTAAATTTATGATTACACAAATGGTATGCCTTTACGCCATGTACAAACAGAGAAACCAACATGTATCCCATTTGTTTACAATAAAAAAAAAAAGAAAAAAGAAAAAAAAAAGAGTAAAAAAAAAAAAAAACAGACAACACTAGATGATAAGCACAAAAATCTGTTTTTATTGAAGCCATGTCTTCCAATAGTTAGATTTGTTTCCCAGAAGAGACCAGTGTAAGCCTAGACCTGTGGTTCTTCATGACTATGGGGGTCAGGATGAAAGAGGGACAAGAATTTGAGTAACTTCCTAGTTGAAGTTCATTGTTAGTTAAGTTGAGCACAGTGCTCTACATCTGTAATCCCAGCTACTCAGGAGACTAAGGCAGGAGGATTACAAGTTTGAAGCCAACCTCTTTAACTTAGCAAGATCCTGTCTCAAAATAAAGAAAAAGGGCTAAGGATGTAACTTAGTGGTAGATCACATGCCTAGCATATATGAGTCCCTTGGTTTATTCCCCCCAAAATAATAAATTTATCCTTGTTTCTTTAATAATACATGTTCCATTCTCCTGTAGACATTTTTGAGAACTTGTTTGGAGGTTGTAGCAGGGGAGCACAGCTACTCATATACTCTAGACTGAAGAATGATTCTCCTCTGTCAGGGAAGGTCGTCCTCTTGGACCCAGCACCCAGCTTCAGGAGGGATGCATATGGAGTAGTGAGGAAGGAAAGGGACATCCACCTAGCCAGCCAGGTCAGCTAAATCAACCCTGGCGATCAGTGGGGCGACAGATGTCACAGCCACATTGCCCTTACTTCTCCTCATGGGCATTTTTAAAAAGTGACTTGAGCTGTACTCATTTGTTGTTGTTTGTTTATTTTGTTTTTGTAAAGAGGAATATACAGGGAACATAGACCCTTGGCTTTTAGGATCTTAAAACTCTTAAGACAAATGCACAACTGTAGATGCATGATTTTATTTGCTCTGAATTATGAATATTAAACAAGTCCATGAATAGACTCCTCATCATGTGGGTTTTATAAAGTGAATTCCAAATGAACACATGGAAGTGGACCAAGGAGAATTTCTCCTGTAGCCTAGGCAAGGAAAAGAGATACCCCTCTACTCCTCAAACAGAAAAGGAAGGCTTGGGGCAGAAAATAAGAACATTTTGGTGCAGTCCAGAAATTTTGAACTTCTGCAAAGTTGAGTTATTGGAACACTAAGAAGTAGAGGAAAGGAGCTCTAAGGTGAGTCTGAGAAACAGCAAGCAGTGAACTCAGTGGTGAGGCTTTGATCCCTAGGTGGAAGGAATTTAGATTCAGTTTGTGACCTGGCAAGTCATCCTCATGTGGATGATTCCACTCTGTTTATGTGGCACATCTGAACACCCACATGCTGAAAGTGGATTTTCAGTGCTGCATTTATTCAGTAAGCAAATTCATATTTAGCACCAGTGTATACTAGAACCTGTACAGACAAGCTAGAAGCATTTTTATCTCTTGGTCTGAAAACATCACCCTTTTTTTTTTTTTTTTTTTCATTGACTCTTTCCTGGAGGGAGTAAGCACTCAAGTGCTAATAGCAGACCTTGGTGTTGGGAAGCCTGCTTTTAACTGTGTGGTGAGAGCATTGCAGCTTTTAACACTCCATGCCCTCCTTCCTCTTGGCACTGCTACTGGGCCCCTCTTAGAAGAAAATGCCTCCGACCTCTGCTGCCTCCTTTCCTCTCTGGTGCAAGTGATGATGGACCCCCACTGCCGAACAAAGACTGGTTTCCAGAGCCTCATCCAAAAGGAGTGGGTCATGGGTGGCCACTGTTTCTTGGATCGCTGCAACCATCTCCGCCAGAGTGACAAGGAGGAGGTGAGTTCCCTCACTGAAGACTGTTCCAGTCACAGGGAGAACTACTCAGTCTCTTACCCAATACCTTTCTTCAGATGTAGGGTTTCTGCTTACAAAGTGCATGCTATGCACAGTCATTGGATCAGTTTATCGTGTGTAACTTTAAATGCTTTAAATAATATTGAAGCCCTTCCCAAAGGAAAAGATATGAACAAGCATGTTCAGAGTCTTCTCAGTTGTGTATAACAAGAATGTACATACATTTTATAGTAGGAGTAATATTGATTTTTTTAAGTGGGGTCTTTTTTTAATAAATATTTTTAGTTATAGATGGATGCAACACCTTTATTTATTTTTATGTGGTGCTGAGGATTGAACCCAGTGCCTCACATGTGCTAGGCAAGTACTCTACCATTGAGCTACAGCCCCGGCCCTAATATTGATTTTTAACACTTAAATATATAATAACCCAGTGAGAAATTCTCCTATAAATTCTGCTAAGATAATCTTTGCAATAAGTAGATATTAAGTGTGCAGATTTCCTATAGGAAATACATGATAACAAAGTAAATTTTCCTAGCACATAAACCTCTTCCAAGTAAAAACATAGATTCATTAATGCTGTCCATTGCCAGAACCCTGGCAGTGATGTGTGTGGACTGTGCTGCAGCCTCTTCTGCTTCTGTCTAGGTGAATGGCCTCAGGCCTATGCCATTAAGATCGGGCACAGAAAAATTAGTGCTTTAATTCACCCCCAAATTATGACTGACTTGTCTAGGCAACAGCTATACAAATTCCTCTTGTTGCTTCATTAGTGACTGGTGGAAGGAAAAATGAAAATAGACCCACTTTCTTTCATAAGTCCTCTGTAGAGCTAACATATGCTAGTAGTATGATTTGTTGTTTTTCTTATTCCTGATGATCAGAATGTCTGTCTGTGGTGCAGAACAGCTAAGTGTGGCATGCTGCGGGAGTAGAGAGCCCTGGCTTCTGCCATGCAGAGCTGTGTGGGTTTCTGGGGAGACTGAGACCTCCCTCACTAGGCCAGACAGTTTCTTTCAGGCCCAGCCTGTATGCCTCTATGTGATATTGCTGAATAGAAATCACTATCTTTCAGTCTTAGAAAGGACTTTGGGGAAATAATGTGAAAGGTTGATGGTACTCACATAGCAAGATAGAACTGGTATTATGTGAATAAAAGTATGATTTTGTGTATCTTGAGAAAAGGAGTAGTGCCTGGCACCCTGTTTAGTGGGGAAAGAGCCAAGGGAAGATCTAATCTACTGTTCACCCAGTCTTTGGAGAGGGAATCACAATTTATGAGCCCATTTCCCTGAATATACAATTAGATTCATATATTTTTCATTCTATTAGGTGATATTGTGCTTAAAATGAGGTGTGAACTGGAGTTGCTGAATAAGTAGTTCTTAGCACCTCAACATCAATATATCAGAGTTCTAAAGGAGAATCAGGTGGTCTCATTTGTGATATAACTGAAGCAGATGTAGCCTTTGAACCAAGAACTTGAATTCCTAACTCCTCTCTCTTGCCAGCTCCATGTGAGACCTTGACCAGCCTCTCGTCACTAATCTTCCAGAAGGGAGAGACAGTCACGTAGCTTATCTTATGCAACCTGCAGGATCATTGGTGAATCAAGTATAGCCTTTGTAAATGTAATGCACCCTAGAAACTGTCTGTGCTAAATAAAGAGCTCACTTCTGGGTAGCTGGTAAAGGAAGCCTGTAGAGTTGTAAAAAACATTTGTGAAAAAATGCTAGGAACTCATTCTTGCTGCCTTCTCTCCCTCCCCTTTGGGCCCTTTTCATAGGGTGTGGAGAAGGGAGGCTTCTCATTCCACCTCAGTCTTCAAACTAACCCTATTAGTTGGTGTGTGGGTGGGTAGTGGCATGGATGTTCCTCCCCTACCCACACACACAACTTTATATTTAAAAAAAAATTTTTTTAGATGTTGATAGACCTTTATTTTATTCATTTATCTCTGTGTGGTGCTGAGACTCGAACCTAGTGCCTCACACATGCTAGGCAAGTTCTCTACCACTAAGCCACAACCCTAGCCCCCAGAACTTTATATTGACAAAATTTAAAATAACAATCATCATTGAGTACAGTTTTTTCATTGAATGGTTATTGCACTAATAAAAGGAATTCTTTGGGGGCGGGGGTAGGAAGCATTTCACTTAATTAGAGTTCAAAGTTGCTATTCCCTGTCATCAAAATTAATTACAAATGCTCATCTGGTGATGCTGATCCATATTTTATCTTTGAAATGTCTGACACAGACGGGTACTGTCAAATACTGTTATTAGTTCAAAGCATTGGTTTCAATTGAGCACGTTTATTATTTGAAATGGGATGGAACGTACTGTGTTTACCAGAGAATATAGGATTTAGAAGTAGTTACTTCAAAGCTTCTGAGATGGGTATCCAGTGAACTCATTACAGCTCTTGTTGGGCTCTGTGCCTGCTAAGTAACATGTGTCTTGTTTTCATGTAGGTTCCTGTGTTCCTGCTTTTCTTAGATTGTGTCTGGCAGCTGGTGCACCAGCATTCTCCAGCCTTTGAATTCACTGAGACTTACCTGACTGTGTTGTCAGACAGCCTGTATATACCTATTTTTAGCACCTTCTTCTTCAATTCGCCTCATCAAAAAGATACTAACATGGTAAGAGTCCCTCTAAAAAACCTGTATATTAAAGAAGCTGCATCTCACAAATAGGATACAATAACATCGATACTAAAAATAATATTTGTTTAACACTGTATGCCAGACATTGTTCTAAGGACTTTCCAGGTATTCAAAACTGGAAAGGTATTTAATACTTAGAATACCTATGGGTTACATATTATTATTCCTAAGAAAGCTGAGGCACACAAAGAGTAAGTAACTAGCCCAAGGTCACATCATAAATCTTTGAAGCTAGTATTTGAGCAGGGTATTAAGCCAAAAAGAAAAAAAAAAGAAAAGCTATTCTTTTTATAGACAGACCAGGTGCTCTCTCTTTCCTCCATTTTCATGCCTGAAGTTCCTAGGAGAACAGACACTGAACACCGCAAAACAGGGAAGCCAGCCTAACTTTGCTTCTTAAAGCCTTTGAGACTCTTGAAGCTGTGCTAAACAAATCCATTGCCTCCAAGTGACTTTCTGGCTTCAGAGTTTGTTTGAGCTTATAATGTTACCAAATCCCACAGTGAAGTGGGAGCAATAAAATCTGAGCTTCCTGGGACTCACCAGCTTTATCATCTCAGGCAATTCCCTTCAGTTTTCTGAGCCTCAGTTTCCTCAAATGAAAAATTAGAAAAATAATAGCTACCTCACAAGGATGTCTCTAAAGTACCCAGCCCAGAGGGGTATGTGGTCTACCCCAAACGGTCCTTCTCACCTTCCTCCCTGAGAGCTTTTAGTGAGTAAGCACTGATAGCTGGCTGTGAAAAATGAAGTGCCATGAGCTCAGCCTCAGGCAGGGTGGAGATCCTTCCTGGTGCCTGTTTCTGAGAATGTGTGTTTTCTTTCCTCAGTCCTCCCGGAAGCCATGGTGACCTGTGCTTGTTTTGGCAGGGTTGGGAAAGCCTATATGCACAAAGCAAGCCTTTGAATCTGCTCACCGTGTGGGATTGGTCTGTACAGTTTGAACCCAAAGCCCAGACATTGCTCAAAAACCCTCTCTATGTGGAAAAGTCAAAACTGGACAAAGGCCAGCGGAAAGGAATGCGTTTTAAAGTAAGATGTTCACATCTAAACCCCCTTCATTTGCCCCACCATCTCCCTGTATGTGGGAATTAAAGATCCTTAATAGATTGTATGGTATCAAGGTTTGTGATGGTCAAGTTGTTAGGGCCACTGAGTGAATCCTTTGCTTTCACAGATAGGCTTTGGCCCAATGAGACGTGGCTGTTTGCTGCATGTCACTGAGGATGTTATTGCCTTAGTCATGCTACATGGAATCATGCCTCTTACCCCACCTCTGTGTGTAGTTAGTAGAGTAAAAGGAATGTTGATTTATAGGTTGTACTCAGTACAAGTCAGTCCATGCATTATATGGTAATGAGCTGAATCTATAAACCAGGGGTCGGCAAACATTTTTTGTCAAGGGCTATATGGTTTATGTTGCAACTACCGACTCTGCTGGCTTGGCACCAAAGTAGCCCTGGACAATATGCAAACAAATGGGCATGACTGTTCTTGTATTTACGAAAACAGGTGCCACACCAGATTTCACCAACCACAATGTCCAAGTTTTATTTTCCTTTCAGTTATTGTTCCTGATTTTATTTTACTAGTTATTATACCCCGAAGTTTCTTTCAACTGATAAATTATTTAAATGGCACTTCCTAGCTCTGTCTCCTGGCCTGGAATCTCTTGCCAATAGAACATCAAAGGCAATAGCAGTGATGAAAATCCAAGTTGGTGCAGCCATCCTTCCAGTCCTGTTTGATCATGAGAGACTCCAGGGAGCCTACGGTTCTGCTGTGGGAGTTGGTTCTGTTCTAAAGAGATGAACCAAAGCCAGCACTCAGAGGCAGTGTCAGCTGCTGAACAGTTTAGAACTACCACTTGACCCTCTTAATTTTCCACAGGCCCTAGACAATTGCTTCCCTTTTCTGATTCAATCACTTTTCTGTTAGTTTGACCCGAATTGCTGTGAGCCCAGGAAGAAGGTGGCCCGAGATTAGCTTTCTTTCAGTGTGTTGTGCCCCCTGGTGGTCACCGGCATGCTTCTCCTGAGAGCTATACTGGGAGATCAAGAAAGTGCTGGATTTCCATGGGGGCAAGGATTCTGAAAGACAGCTAGACATATCCCTTATTTGATGGGGGAAACTAAGTCTCCACCTTCTAAGAATGGATTTAATTTCTCAGATCCAGTTTTTCTAAGTGTCCCTAAGCTCCAAGGGTTGGTAGAGAAATTGGAGCTGAAGGACTTGAGGTTTTATTAGATTAAAGCAGAGTTGGGTTGGGCAATAAGGAACTTTGAAACCTTGGGACCTTGGCCTCAGAGAAGTTCCATAGTGACTGACCAGCATAAAGCACTGAATTGCCTCATGAGAGGCAGGATTCACTCAGACATGTAATCTTAGCTTCACTCCAGTATTCTATTAGGCTTCAGGCATGTGATACTGCTCCCACTTAGGCATGTCTTGAATGTGCCATTCACTGAGAGAAGAGGGCTTCCAAGACCAAGTAAGTTTAGTTAAGAACCCAGACTCTGGAGCCAAGTGTGTTTGAAACTACCTTTGACACTTGGTGGTTGGTGCTTTGGACAGAATACTTTTATAAAATGGTGTAATAATAGTGACTTTGAGAATTAGGTAAGTCAGTGCATATAACACAGTGAGCACAGAATCTAGCAGGCAGTAAGTTCTCGGTGACAGGGTTTCCTCTACATTCCTCAGCTCCCTTTCTTGCCTGACTTACCTTGATCACTATGAACAGAGTCTCCTGGCCTTTATCTCTCCTATCTCCAGATGGAGGGTCAAAAATCCTGGTTATCCTGGTCATCTCTGAGTTGTGGATTGTGGATAATTTTGCTCTTTTCTTTATATTTTTATTGTTATTTCATATTCTATTACAAGAAAATTTTTGCCTCATGGTCATTTTTTGTTATAAATAAGACCCTCTGGCAGAACTATGTTAAATTATAGAGCTAGGCTGGAACTAAATTTTTTCATCTATTCTTAATTTGAATGAACATGTTAGAAGCAAAAGAGCTGGGGAAATATAACTTCTCCTGACAATTTTTACCTTCTCCCTTGGGCACTGAGGAATTCCTGGAACCTTCAGACCACTTCACCCATCTTTATAACCTCTCATAGATACTCCAATGTGACACCTTGCTTTTGCTGTAGAGAGAATTATCAAGGAGGAAAAACATTTAAATGCTCTCATATTTTCTACTCTATGCAGGTTGTCAGACAAGACCAACTGGCCAAGTTAGTCAGTTCCTCTTAGCAAAATTCTGTTGTTCCCCACTACCTGTTTTCTGTGTTCAAAAGAATCCTTATGATTTTAGGCTTGAATTCTGCCTGATAAGCTACCAGGTTACTTCAGCCACATCATAGAACCTTCAGGTTGTCAGTTCTGCTTTCTTGGAGGTGTTCAGAATATTGTAGCAGTTAACAGCCCTGATGTTCTCAAAGAAGAAATATTTTGCATCCCTTTAAAGAATGACTAGTTTTCACCCCTAAACTCCCCTAAATCATTAACCTATTTTAAATTAAACCCATTCCTCAAAAGTTCTTTGTGTACTTTGGTACCCCTATTCCAGGGGAGAGGGAAGTTGAAAGCACCACTTGCTGTCCTAGCGTGCCTTTCTGCACAGCTGCCATATGCACCTTGATTGATAGGTTGTACAGTGTGCAACTGAAGTTTGCATCATGAGAATAAAAAAGAATTCACTCTTCCTCTCTATATGTTACAGCATTTTAATGAGTATGCATTCTCATGACAATTCTGATATCTCTTGATATTTGTTAAAGCAGGGCTGTGCCCTTTTTTATGGTAACTGTAACCTTGCCTCTTTTGTTAACCAGACATTTTTATTTGTTTTCTCTCAAAGCACCAGCGACAACTTTCTTTGCCACTCACCCAATCTAAGTCATCTCCCAAAAGAGGATTTTTCAGGGAAGAGACAGATCATTTAATTAAAAACCTTCTGGGCAAGAGAATTAGTAAACTTATTAATTCTTCAGATGAGCTACAAGACAACTTTCGAGAGTTTTATGACAGCTGGCATAGCAAGCCTACTGACTACCATGGTTTGTTGTTGCCTCATATAGAGGGGCCAGAAATCAAAGTCTGGGCCCAGCGCTACTTGCGTTGGATTCCAGAAGCCCAAATCCTAGGTGGTGGCAGAGTGGCTACTATGAGCAAACTTTTGGAAATGATGGAGGAAGTCCAGAGCTTACAAGAGAAAATCGATGAGAGACACCACAGCCAGGAGGTCCTCCAGGCAGAGGCCCCCTGCCTGCTGAGGAACTCTGCCCGCCTGTCCTCTTTATTTCCTTTTGCTTTGCTCCAACGACATTCATCCAAGCCCGTCTTGCCCACCAGTGGCTGGAAAGCTTTGGGAGATGAAGAAGATCTGGCCAAACGAGAAGATGAGTTTGTAGATCTAGGAGATGTGTGACTTGTGTGCACAGTGATTGTGAAAAAGCCTTGTGGGAGATCGGGACAGTTGATCCCTGGACTAGTACCATGCTAAGGTGGGAGGGTCATTAGCCTTGTACTCTTGGAGAAAACCTGGGCCTTCAGGAAAAGAGCTGGTTCTCATTTTTTTTTTTTTTCTTGTGGTTATGAAAGACTATGCAATTAAAATCATATCTCTAGTATTACTAATTGAAACAAATTCCTATATGACCCATCATAGATTTGTGACCATTTTCTGGTGCCTGAGTATTATATACAACCTGCAATGGAAGGTTTACTACTAGAAAGAATTTTGGAAAGTTGTTCTTGAACATACTTTCTTCCAATTCTTTCTGTGCCAAGATAATTTACCCGATACTGGGAATGGCTTCTCTGTAACCCATCTCAGTAAGGAACAAGTTCAGTTTTATGTGGTATTTATATGAGTTGAAAGATTGAGATAGAGGTAATAAGACATGATATTACTTTAATGATAGCATTTTCCCTTTCTGTGTCCTCTTGTCTGTAGAAAAGCTGAGAAATTCTGTGATATCACTCATCCTAACCTTTAGCCCCTCCTCCTTCTTTCCCAGACTGTGTCATGGATTGTGTCATGTTGTAGGGAGGTGGCAGTGGCTAACCAGCTACCTACTCTCTTTCCTGTGCTGACAGCTCCAGTTCTTTCCTCTGCTTGCTTCATGCTACATGCCACTGTCCCTTCCTGCTGCCCACCTTGGTGCACATTGTGCAGGGTCTTGCTGCTAGCCCTATCAGCTGAACTGACAGAATCTCTTTGTTTGCCCAGAACTTCGATTCCTCTGGAGTCTCAGTGTCTAAAGAGCCTGTTTCGCCTTCTTCTAATCACGTGCTATGGCTCTGGAGCACCTGTGACTGTGCTTTTCTGCAGCAGCACCTCAGTCACTTCCCCACCTTCATGGTTACCTTCACAGGCTGCTGGCTGGGTCACTTTTGAATGTGACTTTCATAGGAAAGAAGTGAAGCATGTGTCAGAAGTGATGATTATCACATGATACCTCAGTGATTTAAAAAGCCATAGAAGAAACTCAGTGATGCCTGGTCACCTTCTTGGATCTACTGTCTAAATGATATATATTTTTTAATGTAGAAAAGTATACTTTGTAAGGACCAGTGTTTTCATTCTCAGTGAAACCCTGTCAAATCCCACAAAAGAAAAAAAAAAACCTCACGTTAGAATATTTCAAAGTGAATGTTTGCCTTTTATATACATTTGTTCTCCAGGATAGATTACAATTTAAATATTACATGTTTAGAAAAGCTTTCAGTTGCTCAAGGGCAATAAGAAAATTTGAAACTTGATAAAGATAAATTTCTAATTTGCACTGAATTGTCTTCTGTACATACAATCATTTTGCCCTTTTCCCATTTCACCTTAATGCATAAGCCAGGTTGGTCTGTTAAGAAGACAGGTGGAGGGAGGGCAGCATTCGTGCATCTAGGGGCCAAACACACACACAGTCTTGGTTGCCTTAAGAGTCTTATGAATGAGCTGAGCTTTGTGGCACACGCCTGTAATCTCAGCACCTCAGGAGCTGAGGCAGGAGGATTGCAAGCCAGCCTCAGCAATTTAGTGAGGCCCTGTGTCAAAATAGAAAGGACTGGGGATGTGGCTTAGTAGGAAAGCACCCCTGGGTTCAACCCCCAGTACCTAAAAATAAAAAAAGAAAAAAAAAAAAAAAAGAAAAGAAAAGAGTCTTGTAAATGAGGTCAGAGTTAAACTTGCAATAGGGTTTTTTTTTTAATAATTATTTCCTTAGCTACCTTCACATCTGTTCTGTGAGCTTTCTTAAACTAGCACTAACCTCCACTTACATATCTGCGCCATTGCCTCCTAGCTGCACTATGGAGCTAACTATTTTTGTTACTGTATTATAATATGACTATTTATACAGTCACCTATTCAGTCTTAATAATTTTCATTCCAAAAAATGAGTGGTGTGATACTTTATACTCCACGAAGTATGGTTTAAAGGCACAAGGTCATGGCCCTTGTCATAGCAGTTGAATGTGCATTGAAATATTTTTCTATGATTTTTTAAATTACAATAGAAAAATAAGTAGGCAAGCAAGCTGTTATAACATGTAAGGTCATGATGCTTTATGTATTTATATTTGAAGTAGATTTCTATAACTTGTATTTGTGTACAGAATTCTCATTGGGTTTATATATTGTAAAATTTATATTCAAGGTTGATATGTGGATTATGCTTAACAGTAAAAGCTGAAACAAGACCATTTACTTTGTTTAAATGCTGCACTGTGTAAGTTTGGAATCGTACATCAATAATTTACTGTATATAATATCTCAAGTTTGTTTATACCTCCAAGTTTTTACACTGAAGATAAACTAGCTTTAATTAAATTCAAAGTTTTTTTTTTAAAGTAAGAGAATAAGCTGTTAGGCTAAATCTGTATAAATGTGCTTTTTATTTTCTGAATGCACAATGAAAGTTTATACTTGTATCTTACTGCATCATATCTGATTGCAGAAATTAAAGCACAATTTATAAGCACTACTGTATTTGGTGTGATCTAACACATGGAGTAATCTTTTTCATTCATTCAGGAAATGTTGTTAAGCCTATCCTGTGTCCTGGCAGTCCCTGCAACAGACATACAGCTATGACAAAACTCAAGGCTGTGCTGTCCTGGAGAGCAGTTAGGAGTTCCCTTGTCTCTGAGAACACGTGTGTTGGTGATAGGGAATGAATAACTAAACACATATTTAAAATTCCAGGTGTCGATAAAATGCTATCAAAAAAAATAATAAAGTAGGGTTAGGAGGCCCTATAGGTTGACTAAAAGAAAAGAGTTTTTTTGAACTCCTGAGATTAAACACCACTGTTTCTTTGCTTTTATGGGGATATGTGACTTCAGAATCTATTATTGTATTGCTGGAAGGGATCTGAGTTCTTTTAAAACTGACAGGTAGAAAAAGCTTTGTTTTTTTTTTTCTTCCAGAGGGGATATGTGAGCTAGCACAGTGAAATGATTTATGAGGGTAGGATTTTATCTAATTAGTTTTGTTTAGTATTTATTAGATTGCAACATGTTGTGTGTGTGTGTGTGTGTGTTCTGAGAGTTTCGTCTCTCCGAACTTCCCTACCTGCAGAGCAGGCTCCTGCTCTGTGTTTGTCCACACCATCCTTCCCTCTGACCAGGTGCCCTCCTGTGTGCAGAAAGCCAGCCTTAAGGCTTTCCTAGAATCTAATAAACTCCCTTGCAGACTCTTCACTTCTCTGATATTTATATCAAATTCCCAAGTAGTTATGATCCTGGAGCTTAACTGCTTTTAGTGTTGTCCTCTGAATCTGGTTAGCTCTTGGGCTTTAGGTGGATTCTGTTGTCTCCTATTCTTAGTTTTTCTTGTTTCTTGGTTTCAGGTGAGGGCCTAGGAGCTTTAATGAAGGAGTAAGGATTGGAACATTTTCCATTCAGCGTGAAACAGGATAGGGGTTGATTCCTGTTGAGAATTGGCTTGTGCCTTCATGTCACCTCCTGACCTTTGAGTGGTTGTTGGCAGCAGAGTAGCCTGACTAGTGTGCTTTCTGAACACCTCCAGTGGTTGTAGACACAGTTGTGCTGCAGGGTTATGTTTATGCCCCATTGTGACTCTAAATATTTATAAAGGCATCCCTGGGACAGGACAAATTAGGGTAAGCACCTGGGATCCATGGTGAGACATGTCCTGTTGTGCTGACATGTACCTTTCTTTTCTTTTGCTTTTATCCCCAACCCTGGTATTTTTCATTTTGAAACAGAGTCTCACTAAGTTGCTGAGGCTGGCTTTGAACTTGGAATCCTTTTACCTCAACCTCCCGAGATCCTGGGATTACAGGCATGCACCACCACACCCAGCTAACATGTACCTTTCTAAGAACCTCCCAACACACAGACATGGACATGCACACACCCTACACCAGAAACATCAGAGCGGGAATGGAAAGGCAGTCCCTGTTTGTGCCACAAGTTGCAGTTAATCAGGAATATGGCCAAGCACTTACACATGAGGTCGATAACCAGGCCAGCATGTGTCATGCAGACTAAATATTTTAAATGCCACTTACATATTGAAGAAAAAAGTAATTGGCTCACATGGTGGTTTTATGTATTTAAAAACAGACATGTCATGGAGTTTGGTGGTGCACACTGTAATCCCCACTACCCAGAGTACATGTTCCAGGTCAGCCTCAGCAACTCAGTGAGACCTTGTCTCAAAATAAAGAATAAAAAGAGGTGGGGATGTAGCTCAGTGGTACAGTGCCCCTGGGTTTAAAAAAGAAGAAAAGAAAAGAAAAACAAAACAGCTATCCTCAGCCTATTTTGTGGTTCAGGCCCAGATTTTGGTTTTTGGTTTTTTTGTTAATCCTATTTCACTGCCTTTGTCAGTTAAGGGATATGAGGTATAATACAATATGTACAATACTCAGTAAGCTTTCTGGCTGCCTTTAAAAAAAAAAAAAAAACTTTACAGTTTTGCTATCCAGTTTTATGAAGAGCTATATTGACCCTGAATCTTTTCACAAAATCCTAAATGGAGGACTTCTCAAATTATCTTCTTCACAGCAGTGTAGGCCTGGTGAATGTAGTGTCCTCAGCACTCTTAAAGGCACAAGCACATGCCTTTCTTGTGCAGGGAGAGAATGCGGATAGACCACATTTCATCCCTGGACTGAGGACCCTGATTGGAATCTGTTACTGCAACCTCAAGGAGAGGACTGAAAAGAGCCTGTCCCCAAACTGATGGAGGACAAAAAACAACCCATAAAGATTTTCTGGGGGAGGTCGGGGTAGGGATGGATGGGAAGGGACCAGAGGAATGTTTTGGAATGGTAATAGCAGTCCGTAGCTTGATAAGCATTTGGGTTTTGCAGATATATATATATATATATATGTATATATGTCCAGACCCAGAAAATACACATTTAAGATTTGGGTATTTTGTTATATTTAAATTTTGCATCAAGAGAAAAATATGATTGAGGATGTAGCTGAGTGGTAGAATGCTTGCCTAGTATGCCCAAGATCCTGGGTTCCATCCCAGAATGATAAAAAGAAAAAGAAAATTAAGCTGACTGGGAAATGGACATGGCTGGTGCTTGATAAAGCAAATACAGTAAAATGTCAGTGAGATAATCTAGAGGTAGGAATAGGGCAGTGCAGGTATATACAGAAATGTCTTGGAACTTTATTCTTTATATGTTTGACACTATATTGGGGAAAAGTTTAAATTCTTCAGTAAACACAGGAACTGTATATGGAAGTGTATTGGTTCTATTTTTTTTTGTGTGTGTGTATGTTACTGGGGATTGTATCCATGGGCACTGTATGTCCCCAACCCTTTTTAGTTTAGTTTTTTTTTTTTTTTTTTTTTTTTTTTTTTTTTTAATTTTGAGACAAGGTCTCACTAAGTTGTTGAGGCTAACTTCAAACTTTTGATCCTCCTGCCTCAGCCTCCACAGTTGCTGGTACTA
This sequence comes from Sciurus vulgaris, assembly GCF_902686455.1. Classification (NCBI taxonomy): domain Eukaryota; kingdom Metazoa; phylum Chordata; class Mammalia; order Rodentia; family Sciuridae; genus Sciurus; species Sciurus vulgaris. The sequence goes on from NC_136466.1 coordinate 144,568,441, forward strand.
CAGGCATGCATCACCATGCCAAGCAGTGTGTGTGTGTGTGTGTGTGTGTGTAATTTCTTTTTTTTTTTTTTTTTTTTTAGGGTAAAGAGAAACTCTATCTTTATCAAGCTACCTGGCCACCAGGAGGATATAATGAAACTTGGAGAAATTGGAAAGGAGGGCTGGGGTTGTGGCTCAGTGGTAGAGTGCTTGCCTCATATGCATGAGGCACTGGGTTCAATCCCCAGCACCACATAAAAAAGAAACTAAATAAACAAAGGGTATTGCCTAGTTGCTGAGGACTTGAACTCTCTGAAGTCATACTGCCTGAGTCTGAAACCCTGCTTTGCAACTTGCAGATCCTCTGCTGACATCCCTCTGTCTGTTTCCTCCTGTGTAAAATGGCACTATTCATGCAACCTACCTTAGAGGGTTAAAGATAAGTTCCTTTTAAGTTCTATCATAACATAAATGCTCAATAAATTTAGCTCTGTGTGTGTGCGCGCGCACGTGCACATGTGTGTATAAATTGGCCTCCATCCCAGAAATAGTATTTGAAGTATTATAAACAGGAATCCAAGTTCCAAAGGTGGCTACATAAGCACTTCAGATGTTTTGAAAACCTACCCTAGACGGGTTGTTTAATGGAATGCTGAAATTGTCTTTCAAAGATGAAATGAGTATGTACTTGAGTTATGTGATTAGCTTGAAACATGTAATTGGCTAGAGGCCCCATCCTCAGGCCTACAGGATATACAAATCCATCAGACCCAACAGTGTTAACACTGAGAAGCAGAGGACAAGATCTGTGAAGGCTGGGATTGTGGCTCAGTGCTAGAGCACTCACCTAGCATGAGTGAGGCACTGGGTTCAATTCTCAGCACCACATAAAAAATAAATAAAATAAAGATTTTGTGTCCTTCTGCAGCTAAAAATATTTTTTTAAAAGATGTATTAATTTCAATGGCCCAGTGAACTTCACATTATCTGACCCACAGAGTTCATGAGGCCTGCTGTTTTTCTGCATCTGTCTTAAGGGCGAAATTTTTTCAAAAAGGTATTGTGTGGAGACCTGAGGCCAGAGAGTGGACCTTCCCTCAAACTCTAGGAATAGGAAATAGAACTGTTTTGTGCTATTAATAAATGTTTCCGGGGCTGGAGTTTTGGCTCAGTGGTAGAACACTCACCTAGTATACCTCTGAGGCCCTGGGTTCAATCCTCAGCACCACATAAAAATAAAATAAATGTATTGTGTCTACTTACAACTAATATATATATATTCATAAATATATATAAATATATATTTGTGAATATGTATATATATAAAATAAAAATAAGAATTAAATGTTTATGAGGTTGGAATACTTGGTCCAAAGCTGACTTTCATTGTGAAGCACCACCTGCTGAAGGAAACATCCCTGCCTGCCTGTAACTTCCGGAAGCTACTAGTATTTGCCAGGAGAATGGCAAAACTGCTGAATGGCCAAACTGACTTAGGTCAATTCTTGACATCCTGTCGGATTTATTGGAAATGCAATCATGATTAGAGTTCCTGGATATTCAATCGTAGTTACATATGGAGGTCGCCTCTCATTCCTTAGAGTTGTATGACGCCCTGGGGTATATGAAGTCTGCCTATGACCTCAGGCCACCATGGCTGCTACCCTGGGGCTCTTTGTATAAGGTCGATATGTCTTAGTTTGGATTCCCCCAGAAGCAGACTGAAACATTGATTTGGGTGCAAGTACCTTATTTGGACAGTGGTCCCAGGCAGCACTGTGAAAAAGCAGGGAATTGAGATAGGAAAGAAAAGCCAAAGAATAAAGAGTGCATGAATAAGCAAGTGGGCAATAGGCTCAAACTACCCCTGCCCAGGGACTCTGAGAGACCAGGTGGAAGAAACTCAGAGTTGTCCCACTAGAGGGTGAGGAAGTTGGAATGTGGACACATCAACCTCTCCCCACTGACTGAGTGCAGGCTGTTCCTGAGAGTCTGCTGGCATGGGCAGGGACTGCAGGAGACATGGGGAGGGCACCATCTGCTGTAGTCTGGAGGGTCGCTTGGAAGACAGGTACCATTCTCTCAATGACAAGCTGGAGGACAGCATCCTTGCCAAAGCCTGTGTCCAAGACAGGGCACCTGGCTGGCTTAGTTTTAGCCCATCTTCGCACACTAATCACCACCCCCACCCACTGTCTAGGCCTCTGCAACATGAAGTGACACCAAAGTATTTAGCTTCTCTTCCCAGTCTCAGGGAATCCATCTGAAGTCTTGTGGACTAGATGCCTCTTCTCTTCCTCTCAGTGAGAAAAACTAGCTTGTCTGTTGGGTTTTTTTTAGTAATGATTTGGGTGGGATCATAAGATTTATCAGTGTTAAATAGAATTTATGGGAGGCCATTGTTTTAGACAGATCTTGCACTAGGCCCTGATAAACCAAACCAAAATGGAGTCATTCTTGCCAAGTGCCATGTAATTAAACTGAAACATTAAGTAAGAAGGGAAATCCCAAACAGAACAATTATTTCTTGAAAGCAAGAGATTTACAGCAGCAAGTCTGAAAGCACCCAGTCAATTTAAGCTGGCATGAAAAAGAAGTCCCCCAGCTTTAACCCTTACAAGAAATGTAACCCAAAGTGGCGTGAGGTTGTATTCTGTTTCCTTGTTCCTGTTCAAAGCTGCCTTATAAAAACTGACCGTTCTGAAAAGCCCAGTGGAACACCTATTTTCTTAATGATAGATGGGTGCTGCCTGATTCATGAATTTTTAATAAAACATTATTTGATCTTTAAATTTGTTGAAATTTTGTCTTTCAACATCAGAAACAGACTTAGAAAAAGCTAAGACTATAGGTCTTGGTGCTTTCTAACATGGAAAGTTCAGTCACTTTCCTAATAGTTAAGTGATAAATAAAGTTAGTGAAGTTATAGATAATAAGTTAATTGTTAAAAGATAATAAGTTGGTGGTTAAAATCAACCCCAATTTTTTTTTCAGTACTGGAGATTGAATCCAGGACCACTATACCACTGAGTCACATCCCCAGCTTTTTGTATTTTTTTTAGAGGCAGGGTCTCACTAAATTGTTAAGGCTAGTCTTGAACTTTCAATCCTGCCTCAACTTCCCAAGTAGCTGGGATTACAGGCCTGCACCACTGCACCTAGCAAAAATCATCTACTCATGATAACCGTAATTTAACTTCACGTACACATTTTTTTACAACAAAATGCTTAACAAGTTTAGCAATCTAGGGGTTCTTAATGGTTCTCTTTTTACCCTTGTGCCCCAGCCCGTTGGGATATTTAGCAATGTCTGGAGGCATTTTGGGTTCACACAACTTGGAGGTGGGGTGGGAGCTACCGGCTAATAATGGGTAGGGACCCAGGATGTTGCAAAATGCCCCACACTGCATGGAATAGCTCCATCCTCAACAAAGAAGTATCTGGCCCCAGATGTTTGAGAAACCCTGCTCACTCTTCTAACATTCTTGAAGTATAGATTACAAGTCAAGCACTCCTTGGAACTTTTACACTTTTCCATGTTTTAGGAAAGTGCTTTCCCCTTCAGAGTAAACAGAAACTAGTTTGATAACATAAAATAGGTACAGATTTGGCCTGGATTTTATGATAACTGGTGTGCAAATACCATTTTCCTTACCTGTTTGTTTAGAAGGTGTAATGGCTAGTTCAAGCCTTTGTCCTTTTAAAGCAGCAGTGTCTACAATCTCTGACTCTATTACGGTTCTTCATTAAACTTGAAACCTGGTAGCCTCAGACTTCAGTGTCAATCTCTAATCAAGGCAGAGTTTTAAAATGTGGTACTTGAGATTTTCTGTTTCTACAATTTCCAAGTGAACAATCTCCCTCCTCTTTTTCTCTGGGGTAGCTACAACTTCCAAATCTGAGCCTAAGTGGGCAGCCCTGAACAAAAGGAGATTCTTAACCCCCAACGTCAGAGAATCTAGCTGACCAGGAAGGCAAGGTCAGGAAAAGAAACTGTCCCTGGTAACTTCCTGAGAGGCTCCTGCCAGTGGAAAAACACTGGAAATGAAAGTGTCTGTGGTTTCATTTGTGGGAGGGCCTAAAGGACAAGGCAGAGAGGACGGAAGAGGAACCTACTGTTTTGATAGCAGCCTGCCCAGAGCAGGAGTTTGTACTTTAACAAAAGCTTAGCAGAAAGTTCAAACAACCTTCTACCGTGTGTTTATGCGTAAGCACAGCATTTTTCATAAATAGGATCACATTATGTGTATTGAGTTTCTCTTCTTTTTCTCTGTACGTCTATCTTTTTATGTGTCCCTTTTTCACTCTCTGACTCTGCCTTTCTTGGTACCGTCTTCATTTTGCTTTGTTCCTTTTCCTTCCTTTCTCTACCACATTGTTAACCTCATATGTATCCTCTTATAATTTTCTCCACACTCACATAATCACTTAGAAATATACATAAATGTTAGATCGAACCAATATAAAACTGCCAACATTTGACCACTCTTTTCTACAAAATGATGATTTCATGTGGTTTATATTTAACATATGAACAAGGGACTGGCATTTATACCCACATCTCTGTTTTTCTTCCTTTTTTCTTTTTGTTTTTTGCAGTGCTGGGGATCAAAACCAGAGCTCCACACATACTAGGACTGCACTCTATCACTGAACGGCTCCCCAGCCGTTCCTTAAATTTTATTCTGAGCATAAGGAAGGGGCTCAGTGTGTTCTAGGCACAAGAAGAATTTGTCTTGGACTGATAAGCCAAAAGGAGCCACTCTGTCAAGACCAAGAATCAAGCAGCTCAGGCCAACCTTGAACATGGTATCCTCCTGCCTCTCTCTCACAAATCTCTAGGCTTGCAGGTGTACTCCACTGCCCGGCTCTACCCACATCTCTTCATCTTGCTTTTCTCATTGCATTCTTGTGGAAATTGCTCTAATTTGGGGGTAGAGTCCTGGTGCATTTTTTTGTGAGTATGTGTCTTTTTTTTTTTTTTTTTAGTTTTTGAAAATTTTTTACAGACTGCATTTTGATTCATTGTACACAAATGGGATACAACTTTTCATTTCTGTGGTTGTGCACAATGCAGACTCACACCATTCTTGTAATCATACAAATACATAGGGTAATACTGTCTGCTCATTCTAGTACCTTTTCTTCTCCCACCCCCTCCTGCCCATTTTCCTCTACACCATCCAAAGTTAGTCCTGGTGCATTCTGACCTGGGTGCTCAGAGGGCCTCATTCTGGAAACACAACAGCTTCTTCACAAGCCTGTCCACACTGGCCTCTCCAGCTCTCTTCTGCTTCACAGAAACCTCTTACTTCTCCCCAGTCCCAAGTTTGCCTGGACCTCCCCTGTTTATAAAGGAGCACTATTTCTACATTCTCAAAGCCAGGCAGGCATTTCTTTTTTTTTTTTTTTTTTTTTTTTTTTTAGTTTATTTTTATTGTAAACAAATGGGATACATCATGTTTCAGTTTGTACATGGAGTAATAGCATACCATTTGCATATTCATAAATTTACATAGAGTAATAATGTTTGATCCATTCCATTATTTTTTCCTTCCCCCCCACCCCTCCCACCTCTCTTTTCCCTCTATACAGTCCCTCCTTCCTCCATTCTTGTCCCACTCCCACCCCCCATTAAGAGTCATCATCCGCTTATCAATGAGATCATTCCTCTTTTGGATTTTTGAGATTGGCTTATCTCACTTAACATGATATACTCCAATTTCATCCATTTGACTGCAAATGCCATAATTTTATTATTCTTTATAGCTGAGTAATATTCCATTGTATATATATATACCACAGTTTCTTTATCCATTCATCAATTGAAGGGCATCTAGGTTGGTTCCACAGTCTGGCTATTGTGAATTGAGCCGCTATGAACATTGATGTGGCTGTATCTCTGTAGTATGCTGATTTTAAGTCCTTTGGGTATAGGCCAAGGAGTGGGATAGCTGGGTCAAATGGTAGGTCCATTCCAAGTTTTCTAAGGAATCTCCACACTGCTTTCCAGAGTGGCGGCACTAATTTGCAGTCCCACCAGCAATGTATGAGTGTACCTTTTTCCTCACATCCTCGCCAACACCTATTGTTGCTTGTGTTCTTGATAATCGCCATTCTAATTGGGGTGAGATGGAATCTTAGTGTAGTTTTGATTTGCATTTCTCTTATTACTAAAGATGTTGAACATTTTTTCATATATCTGTTCATTGCTTGTACATCTTCTTCTGTGAAGTGTCTGTTCATTTCCTTAGCCCATTTGTTGATTGGGTTATTTGTATTCTTGGTGTAGAGTTTTTTGAGTTCTTTATAGATTCTGGAAATTACTGTTCTATCTGAAATATGAGTGGCAAAGATATTCTCCCACTTTGTAGGCTCTCTCTTTGCATTGCTGATAGTTTCCTTTGCTGAGAGAAAGCTATTTAGTTTGAATCTATCCCAGTTATTGATTCTTGCTTTTATTTCTTGTGCTATGGGAGTCCTGTTAAGGAAGTCTGATCCTAAGCCAACGAGGTGAAGATTTGGACCTACTTTTTCTTCTATAAGATGCAGGGTCTCTGGTCTGATTTCAAGGTCCTTGATCCATTGTGAGTTGAGTTTTGTGCAGGGTGAGAGATAGGGGTTTAGTTTCATTCTGTTGCATATGTATTTCCAGGTTTCCCAGCACCATTTGTTGAAGAGGCTATCTTTTCTCCATTGCATATTTTTGGCATCTTTGTCTAGTATTAGAAAATTGTATTTACTTGGGTTTGTGTCCGTGTCCTCTATTCTGTACCACTGATCTACCTGTCTATTTTGGTGCCAATACCATGCCGTTTTTGTTACTATTGCTTTGTAGTATAGTTGAAGTTCTGGTATTGCGATACCCCCTGTTTCATTCTTCCCAGGCAGGCATTTCTAAGTATATCCTTTTTCAAACAGTTGGGTGAATTTACCCTGCCTGAAGCCTCTGACTATAGGGCCTGATTTCCCAGACTTTTTTTTTTTTTAATAATAAAGTTCTATTTACTTAGAAGCATTCAGAATGTCAATAAACAACTGCACCTTTTTTTTTTTCAATTACAGAGCAATAGTCAGTTAATAAACAACAATTATTTAATGCATCAGAGACAACTGAAGATGAAAAAAACTATGGTCCACACATATAACTAGTTTGTGCTGTGCACCAACAAGAACCTGCTTCAAATTTCCATGCCAGTTTACAACCCCCATACTGCACCCGGGCAAGGTTAGTGCTATTGAAAACAGGACAGAGCTATCTAAAGACACAGTTGGTAGTGTGTTAGCCATACGAAAAGAGACTTTGTATAGTTATAAAACAGATCTTCCTCATCCTTGCATTTCAGTTTTTTTAAGGAGTTATGTATAGGGACGATTTTTATGGACAAAAAATTAAAAACTTAAACATCATCATCTTCTTCATCCTCCTCTTCCTTCTTTCTCTTGCTTTCTTCCCCTCAGCTCGATGACTCCGCTTTGCTTTCCATTAGCGTGATAGGCAGCAGGGTGTTTTTCATATTTTTCCTTAGCTCAGCAGCCTGCTTTCCATGAGGCTGATGGTGATCCACTCCAGTGTCACTCCACACCTCTCCCAGTTTCTTTGCAACATCACCAGTGGATAAGCTGGATGTTCTCTGATTTGGGGGCAATACTCAGAACAGAACAAGAAGGCTGAAGGATAAAAATAAAAATAAATAAATAAAAATTTAAAAATAATAATAAAAAGAAGGCTCAAGGTGTCTTGGGTGCATTGGGATCCTTGAACTTCTTGTTTCCCCTCTAGGAGGGATATAGGTTTTCATTTCTTTTTCATGATGAGCTTTGCCTGCCTTTGGCATCTCTTCCGATTTTTCTTTCTCTAGCACGCATATTCTTCCACCTCTCTGACCACTTTTGAGAAAACACTGAGAAGTTGACTGGGTGCTGCTTGTGCTCCTCCCAGCAAGTCTGCACACAGAATCCCTATGACAACATTTGCCTCTCGGCTTCTGAGGCAATCCTTTACCCTTGTTGAGCTGTTTTTCCTCCATGAGGCACAGTCGCCCAGCTCTGACGTGTCCTGTGGCTGTCTGCACAGCTCAATGTACTTCGGGGCCTATCTCCCAGGTTTCTTGAAGATTTGATGCACACTGTCCGCTGCCTACTAGGAAATGGAAGAATTTTTAAAATTAAAATTACTATTTTTTTATTTTTTTGGTACCAGGAATTAAACCCAGAGGCACTTAACCACTGTACCACATCGCCACCCCTTTTTATTTTTTATTTTGAGACAGGGTCTAAGTTGCTTAGGACCTTGCTAAGTTGACACTGGGGCAGATCACAAAGCCAGCTGAGGCTGGCTTTGAACCTGGAATCCTCCTGCCTCAGTCTCACGAACCATTAGGATTACAGGTGTGTGCCAGCATACCTGGTGGAAATGGCACAATTAACTAGACAATTGTATGATGTAATTTTTGATGTAAAGTTAAACTTAAAGTTCAAGTAAAGATTATTGCATAATGCTTTCAGTATACAAAGTACTTCCGCATCCATCATCTGATTTGCAAATACTTTGATGCACCATATCATTAGAAAATGTCCAGTCCCTCCCCTCAAATCTTCCAGGTTATAGAGCACTAGGAAAGGATAGCAAGAATCCAATGAAGAAAAAAAAAAAAATCCAATGAAGAAATGTTTTCTGATTTTGAAAAGCCAACAAATTAAACAGTCTCTATAACAGATGTTAAGAAAAATGTAACATAACATGTATCAGTGGGCTGGGGAGATAGCTCAGTCGGTAGAGTGCTTGCCTTGTAAGCACGAGACCCTGGGTTCAATCCCCAGCACCGCAAAAAAAAAAGAAAAAAAAAAAAAACATATATCGTTTTCTGCCTTTTGCAATACCAGTTTGATGTGTACTTGCACTGTGTGAGCAGATTCAAAAATTGTTGGTTTTCTTCATAATAACATGGCACATACCTGGGAATTAGGGCTCAGTGTGTTCTGGGCACAAGGAAAATTTATCCTGGACTGACTCAAGCAGAAAGGAGCCACATTTTCGAACAGAGCAAATGAGACAAATGAATTCCATTATGACACTCATGGTTGCTCAGTCCAGGGGTACAGTCCTGTGGTTGTATCCCAACAACCCACATTTCTGTTAGACCAGGTGGTTGAAGGTACTCATGACTCTCGGAGCTAAACTGCCTGACACCTGCAAGTTTCTTTCTGAGATCTCTCTTTCCATTCTGGCCAATGGCCATTGAGGTTCTTTTGCACTAGAGGCCTGCCAGAGGATACAGAAATCATGTCTCCAGTGCTGTAACACTATTCTCATTCTTCGTAAATGCGTGTTGAAGAAGCTGATTCCGGAGGAGATGGATTTAGGCCATTACATCTCAGTTGTGTTATATTAATGTAAAAGATCATCTTTGATACCTGTGAATTGAGCCATCACCAGAGATTAAAAGGCAGTTTTATTAACAGAGAAGAGAAGAAGGGAAGTCCTCCCTAGCTCCTTGGGTCTGACTCAGCCGCACCCAGAGAGGCTGTGGGTCCTGCTGCACTCCGTGTCACCCCCCACCCCCCACCCCCGTTTCCCATTGCCTTTATCCCTCCACCTTTCCCTCCCTCTTTCCCGTTTCTGTGGATTCTTCCTCTCCCTATGCCCAGTCCCAGTGCTTGTGCCCTGGCTGCCATTTTGTCCACTCAGGAAACATTTGCTATCATTTTCTATCTCCCAGTCCTGTAGTCTCTCCTAATCCTGCCCCTGGGTACTGCAGTGCACTCTGGTCTAGCCAATCTCAAAACAAACGAAATGTGTGCCTTGGTCTTCCTCCTCAAGCTATGTGCCCACCCTCATTCCCTGACCTCCACTATCCAGCCATGTGCCTTTTTACTAAATTTTTTAAAAAATTTTTAGTGCCATGGATTGAATCCAGGGCCTTGTGTATACCAAACAAGTGCTGCACCTCCGACCTGAACTCCCAGCCCCACAACTTCTTAGAGTTCCCTTCACTTGGGTTTTCACTGTTCTGTCTCAAAATTGCTTCTCAGTCCACTCCATGCCGCCAGACCTGAAGGGCACTTTTCAGTTCCCGGTTTGTCTATCAGTTGAAACCGGGTGGGGCAAGTCCAGGATGAGGAGCCCTACTGGGAAGCTATCCATGCCTGTTCCTCAGTGGTCATCTCTGCGGGCCATCTCCTCCTCTTTTAAGAGTCTCTTCTCTTGGTCTCCATGAGGTTGCACTTCCTGTTGTTTCCTGTCCTCTGCCTGCTCCTGGGCAGATGTTCTTTCCCCTCGCCTCCTCAGCCTCCTCAGCCTCCTCAGTCTCCTCAGCCTCCTCAGCCTCCTCACTCTTGTTTGCTTTCTGTGCTCTTGGGTGCCTAGGCTACACCTCCAGTCTCTCTCTCACTCTTAACCCTCTTCCTTACTGACAGTAGTCATTCTGGGGCTTTCAATCTTCTGTGCTCAAATGACCCCCAAATCCTATCTTCTGCTTATACATAAGTGATCTCCAAATATTAGGGTGGGGGTACTAGGGATCAAACCCAGCCCTGACTTCCAAATCTTTATCTCCCACTTTGACTTACATATTAAGACTTGAATGGCTTCAAAGTACCACAAACAACCATGAGTCCAACATTAAATTCATTTTATTTCCTCCAAATTGACGTCTTCAGAATTTGTCTTAGTAAAATGTCTGTACCGTTCACTTCATTGTCCAAGCTAGAAATCTGAGGATTGTTCAGATGTCTTGTTTTCTCTAACTCCCTAACCATAAATAGCCCCAAGGTCCATGGATTCTACCTGCTGCTTGTCTTCTGAGTCATTCCCCTACTCTCCATGACCCTTGTCACTACCCTTGTCCCAGCCAGCCTGGGCAGTCACCTGGACTCCTACAGGAACATCTCAGATCTCATCCTTCCCCTGTTTCTCTCCAGTCTGACCCTCACTCTGCAGCCAGAATCGCCCCAAAATTCTACTTACATACAATTCGTTAGAGCCCTCAAATTGCCCTTAGGATAAAAATGTGAGTCCTTTACCCCCTTCATCAGCTGGCCCTGCTTGTCCCCCATGGCAAAAACAATGCCCACAAAAGGCTTCGTAAAGGCCCCCAGGGTGGAAGCCATGAAGGTAGAGTGTCAGGTGTGTGGAGCTGGTCTCCTGGCAAGCTATTCAATCAGGCTTTGGCTTTCCTCTCACCTTAATTTTTATATTAACAAAATACTAATTTATTTCTAAATATTGCATCTATTGTGCAACCTATCTAGTATTGTATGGGTGTCTTTTTCCCTTGCAATAAGCATCAAGAGTGGAATTTAAAACATCTATTTGTTAACTAGATAATACATATACATATTTGAGTGGTTTTTTTTGCGGGGGGGGGGGGGATAGTACCAGGGATTGAACTCAGGGGCACTTGACCACTGAGCCACATCCCCTGCCCTATTTTGTATTTTATTTAGTGACAGGGTCTCACTGAGTTGCTTAGCATCTTGCTTTTGCTGAGGCTGGTTTTGAACTTGTGATCCTCCTATGTCAGCCTCCGGAGCCACTGGGATTATAGGCATGCACGTACTCACCCAGTTATTTGAGTGTTTTTTGAAAGTAGTCTACACAGGGAGCATAGCACAGTTGTTTTCATAAGGAGCACTCAATAAGTGTTGATTTTTTTTTTTTTTTTCTAAAAGTACTTCCCTGTGTTTGGGTAAATGGTGAAAAAGAAAGAAATAGAAAGTTTTACTGCTGATCAGTTTTCCAAGGAAATTACATCATGCAAAGACTTTATATTCCTTCTCCAGTTAGCAGAGATCAATGGTACTCTCCAGATTAACCACTTTGCTTCTTTCCCTTTAATTACATCATCGATCTTGTTCTCAGAAGTGGATTAAATACAACTGAATTGTTCTTTGCAGTCATACCACATGGATACATTTATTAAAATTTCATGAATATGAATCATCATAGAATAAGAGGAATTATATTTTCAGAGTATTAATTGACACAGGAAATGCCCACAATGTATTCTTTAAGAGAAAAAGACACAACTTTTTAAAAAGCACACTAAAATTCTAACTTAATTTATGTAAATCCATAGAAAACTAATAGAAAAAAAATCCCAAAATGTTAAGAGAAGTTATCTGGAAGTGGTAGAATTATTGGTCATTTTTTATTTAAAATTGAATATTTTTTTTCTTTAATAAACTTATAAATCGGGGCTGAGGTTGTGACTCAGTGGTAGATAGAGCACTTGCTTGGCATGTATGAGGCACTGGGTTCAAGTCTCAGCATCACAAATAAATTTAATTTCCATTTACAACTAAAAAAAATTTTAAAAACAAAAACAAGCACACAATTTATGAATTAGTTGCATTTTCCTCCCTTTGGTTGCAGGAAACAGTAACCCAAGTGAATTAATTATGCTTTCACCCCAGGGTGAAGTTACCATGAGATCCTGTTCTTTTTTTTTTTTTTTTTTCTTTCTTTCTTCATATTTTTATTAGTTGTCAATGAAACTTTATTTCTTTATTTGTATGTGGTGCTGAGAATCAAACCCAGTGCCTCACCCACAGCTCTACCACTGAGCCACAATCCCCCACAACCCCTGGGAGATCCTGTTCTATCTCAGCAGCTCAACCATAAGGAAACTGTAGAAGAGTCTCAGCAGTTACTAGAACCAGAAATGCAAATGCTGCCTGTGTTCTTCATCTTGGTGGCTTCTCTCACCTTGTCTACTTCATTTCTTCCTTTTTTTCTGGTGCAGCTAAAGGAAAATATGACACTTAAAACCTGCTAACTTCACAATTTAGAGTCCTAAGTTTTTAAGAAAGAAGGGAACTTTGAGAAAGATGAGCCTTTACCCGCTTCCAGACCCAAGTCTCCAGGGTAAGGATTGAGGGCGTCCCTGACTGGCCCAGTCACCTGCAAATAGAGGTGGAATCCTGGCTCACTAACATGGCGGCTTCCATGGTAATCATGGTGGAGCAGGGATTGAAGAGAGAAAAAGAAGGTGGTTGTTTCCAGAAGGAAGGGAGTTTTGTATTTACAAAGAAACAGACTTCCCAACCTGAAACTTTATTAAATTAGAAAAAGGTATGTTATTTTTAAAAAATTTCATAAATTGTTCATAGTATCTTCTTCATATATCAGCACTAATTTATTCCTCATTTTCAAATACCTAAACATTCTTTATTTGCTATCTCATAAATTCTTTCTACTACCAATAACCCATAACATGTAGATATTATTTATTTCAACCCCCTCATTTCAGGAAGGAATAAATTCAAACCCAGAGGGACCGAAATGACTTGCCAGCCCCTCTCCCTAGGTGGTTAGCAAATGTCATCTTCAGCAACTTTCTTGTCTGGTGGCATTTCTTCTGCCCTGCCCAAACCACCATCCCCTATAAACCCTCTCCACATCTGAGTTTGTGCTACTGGAACTACTTGGAACAAAACCTTGAAAGTAGAGTGAACCTGGTCCTGTGATATTGTTATGCTGTTCTGTGGCATTGTGGAACCTCAAGTCTTTTTTCCTGCGTAATTCTAACTCACTGACATGCAAGAGGGGCAGGTAGGACAAAGGGATTTCAGGGACATTTGGAGAGGATATAGGCAAGTTCTGGAGGAAAGGAGCCTCGTGCCTCCAAATGTTATAGATTATTGATCTGGAATTCTAAATAATCGGACACATCTGAACAATGAGATTGCTCTACAAGGCACTCCCACTTTATGTATTCATTGCTTAATTAAAGTATTAGTGGGAGCACACACAGTACGTGCTTAAAGTATGAGCTATGTCAGGACTGAGTGGACGGGCTGGACACATCCTGTGGCCTCATCCATCTTTTAAGGACAGGAGGATAAGAACAGGACTGATCAGGAAGAATAAAATCACTCTGTGTGCCAGGCAGCCTCTAAAGTGGCTCCCAGTGTCTGTGTGTGATCTGTGTCGAGTATGGGCTAGATGGAATGTTTTGCTTCTAACAAATGGGATGTGCAAAAGTGAAGGGGCTGCAGAAGACTGTGGTCCTCTCTCTCCACCCCCATCTCATTTGGAGCCCTTGTTTTGGAGGAAGCAAGCTGCCATTGTGTGAGCTGCCTGTGGAGAGGTCCATATGGCAAGACGACAGTTTCTCTGGCTAACAGCCATTGAAGACCTGAGGCCTGCCAGTGCCACATGAGTGAGCTTGGCAGTGGCTCCTCCCCCAGGCCAACATCAATATGACCACAGCCCTACTTGAAAGAGACCTTGAGCCTGAGGATGTGCCCAAGCCATGCCGAGATTCCTGACCCACAGGAACTGTGAGATAATAAAAATTCGTCATTTTTATTATATCACCAAATTTTGGAGTATATTTGTTATGCAATAATAGCTGGATGATCCTCTTGGTCCAGAAGCTACCTTATGTTGAGAACATGTTATAAATTTCATGAAATAAAAGGTATTTATTGCCGAACTGGAGAAAAGCTGGAAGAGAAATTTAAAGTAGAAAGGTCTTTCAAGAACTGGCAAATCCTTTTACTGTAACTGCAAACCTGGTGGTTTTGCCACAGCCCTAAGAAGATCACTAGACATTTCCTAGTAGAAAACATTATATATATATATATATATATATATATATATATATATATATATATATATATATTTGTTTTTGCATGATGCTTTTGGGAACACAGCCCTTTCTAAAGAAATGGGTGTGCATTGCAAATTCTGATTTATCACCAAAATTGTTAAAGTAAAATATTTATAAGCCTAAACCACTAAATGTTTAGAAAAAAACAAATTTTCTCTGTATTTAACTAACATAGATTCTTTCAATCTGTAGTAGCATAGTATATTTATCAGTAGTACAATCTGCACAGACTGCTTGGATTCCAATCCTGGCTCTGTGAGTCACTAGCTCTGTGATTTTGGGAAGTTAATTCTCTCTCTTTAGCTCAGTTTTTCCATTTGAAGAATGGAATAATAGTGGTCTCTGCTCCTTCTGACTATCCCCTGAGATCTCTGAGTGTGTGTAGAGGAATGTCGGGCCCGACACCTGAAACCCACAGGACTGATTTGGGAAATATGAGAGCAGAGGGCATCACCCACCTACAGCCCTAGAAAGAGGCAGATTTCATAGAATTCTACAAGCAACATAGAAAGGGGTGGTAGGGTAGATGGAGGGGTGGGCCTGTGGAAAGAGAGGTCTGAGGTGAGCTGCAGTGGCAGGTGGCATAGTTTTCATACCCTCAGCAATGCTCCAGAGGAGCAAAGAAAGAGGGTCAAGGTATCTAAAGGGACAAAACCGCAAGGCCAAGATTGAGTTCCTGTGTTGTCATCTTCTCTAATTGGAGCTTGCAGTGTCTTTCAGGGGAGTGACTACAAGCACTAGCCCTGCCCTCATGGGCTTTCCTGGAGTTCGGTTATAGATGCCTATGATGTGCCTTTCAGGAAATACTTCTTGTTATGGCAGGTAACTAATGCCTAATGTCCAACCTGGGACCAGGTGTTTTTCTCACAGGAACTTGTTGATACCAGCAGTCACCTTTGTCAATCCTATCTGACCCGTGCCCAGTTTATTCCTGCCAAAACAGCCACTCTCTGGGAAAGGCCTCACCAGCAAAGAAGAAGGTTCAGGAATGTTGGTCTCTGGATACACAGAGGATGCAACTCAATAGAAGACATGAAATAGCAAACAATTTATTACTTAGAGAGCCCAGAAAGAAAGCAGCAGGCCTGATTTTCAGGTCTAACAGGAAAGTAAGAACTATCTGGGAGACTGTTTTAGTCAGCCTTGTGTCACTGTGACCAAAAGACCTGACAGGAACAACTTAAAGGGGGAAATTTTTATTTTGACTCACTGTTTCAGAGGTGTAGTCCATGGTTGGTGGACTCCAGCCACACCATACCTGCCTGTAGTCACCACCCAGTTAATCCATTCAAGAGACTTAATTAGCTGATTAGGTTACAGCTTTCAGAATCTAAAGATTTCCTCTAAACATTCTTATACTGTCTCACACCTGAGCTTTTGGGGAACACCTCATATCCGAACCATAATAGACACACCTGCTCAACTTGCAAATGCGGAGCTAGAGAGGTTGAAAGACAGACCTGCAGGCCAAGGCCTTTGTTGGACCCAGGGTGTTCTCTGGGTGGGTTTCCCACCAGAAGCTTCAAGTGATGGCTTAACAGCAGGCAGGCAGGAGCTCCTTGTAGTCTCGCTTTGACTGAGAGGGGGTCACTGTCACATTTCCGCAAAGTACGTACCGGGTGGAATCAGGTAGGTTGTACCTAGCTGTCCCAGGATGGCGTGGTCACTGGAAGATGGTTCCATAAGGCAGATATTTGTTGACCACACTGAGAAACAGGGAGGAGATGAAGAACTGGAATCTAGTAACTGAGCCCTGCTCTTAGAATGAGAGAAGTCCACCTTATACTCAAAATGGATACAGAGCCAGCATAGAATGGTGGGAATTCACTACATACCCCATATCTCATGGGCACAACTTAGTATGGTTTCAGATTATCTCCCCCTGGAGTAACTCTGAGAAGTGAGAAACCTCCAGATCAACTGAGAATATCTTAAATTGACAGTTCAGTGTAAATTAACTAGGATTATGTTTTCAGACAAAGGCAGAATGAAGGCTTTAGATGGAAATTAAGTCCAATTACTGACAGACAAATTTCTATTTTTGCACACCTAAGTTTGTATCCTGTATAAGAAACTGGCAGGCTTTACATAGTTACACAGGTTGAAATGCGGTTTGAAAAACCACAAATTATACCATGAAATTTTCATGACAGTTAGAGCTTATAAAGTTCAGATCAGTGTTTCTCCACTAGTCCATTCTTATTTGTATCATGTGGACATGGGCCAGCTCAGTCAGTGGAGTTCCCTGAAGTGTTTCTAAACACATTTCCAGCCAATAACCAGTTTCTCTTCTCCAGTGATCTGTCTTAGACTAACTCTGGCATCCATGAAATAAAACATGAAGTATTAGTCATAAATGTAGCTGCTCCTTGGAGGGCAAAATCTAGCATGCTAATGAAAATTAATTTTTCAAATTTTACTTAAAGTGCCAATTACTTCATTTTATTCTGGTAGCAGAATTACTGTGCACAATTTAATCAAGGAATATTTTCCTGTCTAAATATTTTTGTTTTTTTGTTTTCAGTGCTGGGGATCAAACCCAAGGCCTTGCAAATATCAGGCAAATGCTCTGCTACCAAACCACATACACCCCAGCCTCTAATCAGGGAAAATTCTTACCTTCACTTCACTGTCCACATCCCCATAGGTCCTAAAATACAAATGGCAGAGGAGTTCTAGTGAAGAGAGAACAGGTGGGTTATTTTTAAGGAGGGGTATTTTGAAAGCTCACTTTAGCCTTTCATCCATCCAGTTGACTTATACTTCCTATACCTGTTGTGTCTAGGTACTTTTCCCCAATGGAGGACCAAAAATGAATAAAGAACTCTACATCCAAGTAAGCCTCAAAATAAATCCCATCACACACCAAAGATTTGAATAAATGGAGAAACACACATTCTCCCAGAATGTTTTAGAGTTCCCTGAGTTATCTTAAAATTTAACCCATTTCAACCTAAATCCCCAATTAAACTCAACTCTTAAAAAATGATGCTTGAGTTCCACTAGAAATGAAATATGTGAAAATATTAAAGGGCATTTTGGTGAAAGAAGAATAAAGAGAAGGATTTTCTCTGTAGATAAGAAGATAGATGGTCCAGTAATAATCACAAAAACAAGGAAGACAGATGAAAAAGAATAAAGTTTAAAAATTGAATCCAATAAAGAAAATGTGATACACACACACACACACTACACAATGAAATATTACTCAGCCATAAAGAAGAATGAAATATGACATTTGGCCAGTAAATAGATGGAACTGGAGACTATCATACTGAGTGAAATAAGTCAATCCCAAAAACCCAAAGACTGAATGTTCTCTCTGATATACAGATGCCAGCACAAAATAAGGGAAGAATAGAAGTTCATTGAATTAGACAAAGGGGAATGAAGGGAAGGGAGGGAGGATGGGAATAGGAAAGACACTAGAATGAATCAGACATAACTTTCTTATGTTCATATGTGAGTATACAACCAGTGTAACTCACATCATATGCAACCATAAGAATGGGAAGTTATATTACATGTATATATAATGTCAAAATACATTTTACTGTCATGTATAACTAAAAAAAAAAACAGATAAAAAGAAGAAAACAAAAATAATACATTCAAGAAGATATAAGCATTTAGAATGTTATTACTTTGTCTTGGCACTCAGTGAATTGATATCTGGTCAGAAATGATTAATTGTTTAATAAATGCAGTAGGAGAATTTGGCTAAACATTTGTAAAAAAGCAAAATTGAGATTCCTGCCTCATACTTACATTCCAGAGATTAAGGATAAAAGGTAACACTGAAATGATAAAAGAATTAGAAGAAAACCAGCCAGCATTTTCATCCTGGGATGGGAAAGACGTCTGTAGATATGCTGCCAAGGTCTTGGCCTTCAAGGTGGTTCAACTTTAGGTGATAGAGCCAGTTTCCCAAAGTGGTTCTTAGAGCTTACACCTCCATCCATGTGTAGAGAGTTCCAGTTGCTCCACATTCTTGGTATGGTCAGTTTAAATTTTTTTACACATTTTGGTAGTCATAAGGTGGCATCTCTTTGGGATTTTAATTCGCATTTCCCTGATGTTTAATTATGTTTAGCACATTTTCTTTTCTTATGCATACTTTTTTTTTTTTTTTTTTTTTTTTTTTTTTTTGTGGTGCTGCAGATTGAACCCAGGACCTTGTGCTTTCGAGGCAAGCACTCTACCAATTGAGCTATCCCAGCCCTGCATCCATTTTTGATGCAGCAATTTTACTTCTGGGACTTTATTCTTTAAATTTGTATGTAATATAAATCTATTTATATAAATTATATATACACACACATATATGTATGCACACATGTATACCTGTTTACATATGCACATATTGGAAATATACAATAATTACATTTTGGTGAAATATATTTTTGATGTGTTCATGCTGTGAAATATTAAGGTTACCACCATTTTTATCTTGGTGGTGGTTAACCCTACATAATAGAGCAATGTGATGTTTTTTTTTTTATAAGTACACCTTTAACCAGATTTTATTTTAACATATACATGGAAGAATACTACAAGAAATGACTATAGAATGTCACATTGTTACTGCAAGCTTGGTCCTTGACTTTGATACCAATCCAGTAAGGAAGACACAGTTTTGAGAAAAAGGAAAAGTTTTACTGTTTTGCTAGCAAAGGAGAAACACAGGGGACTCTTGTCCCAGAGGCTATGATTCTGCCCATTAGCTGGACCAGGAGGCTTTTAAAGAGGTGATTCAAGGGCTACATTCCACGTGTTCTCTGTTGGAGTTGAAATTCACTTGTTAATTTGGGAGACCTTTCTGAGATCTTCTGGTGCCATCCCCAAAGTCTAGATTACTTCATTCCTGTGGTAGGTGTGTACTCAGGGACAGATAACTCTGCCTGGGATGGGGAAGACAGGTAATCCTGTTCCCCTTGAAAGGGAGGGGAGAGATTGGGAAGGAGCAGGGAGAGAGGAAGAGAAAGAAACTTGTCCATTTAAAAAATAAGTTGCAGTAGTAGAGCAGCAAGGGCTGCATTCAAAGCATGAAGTGGACACTGTTACGTTTCCCCATGGTCAACGTCTACATTCTGTTTCTATGGAAAAATGGGCGACAACATCTCTAAACTGCTTCTTGCTGAAAGAGGGCGAAGTTGGGGGAAGTAACCCAAAGCCCTTGTTCTCTATCAGGTGGGCGAGACCAGAGGTCCACTGGCAGATGGAGGTGACTAGACAAGGCATACGTAGGGCACGGTTCTTGCAGTTTCAGGGCCCAGAGAGATATACTGTCATTCTCTGGGTCCTGGCTGACTTTAGAGGGCAAGGGTCAAATGTTGGCTGCTTTTTCCTTGGTCCTTTTACTTCCTTGACTTTGGTCTCCAAGTTTTTGGTTTTAAACGTCTGGTAGGCCAGTTTCACCAGTCAGATGGCCAAGGGTGTCTCGACCTAGTCCTGAGTTCATTTCCTTTTTCTCAAAGTGGACCATGATGGAGCAACCTGTATTATTCAGGGAGCGAAGGCGGGCGTTCCCCAAAGCAAAAGGAGCTTCTGCAGCCATTGGGATGGTCCCTCCCTTTACTCACAGGAATAGCTCTTCCGGTTGGACCTGAGGCAAACTCACTAGTATCTAACTCCCCTTCAGTTGACTCTCACCAAGTTCACCAGCCACCTTGGATCCTCAGCACAGAAGTGGGGTTCCTTGGGGCCAGGTCTGACCAAGAAAGGTGGGGCAGGATCTAGCAACATAATTTTTAATATGTTCTTAACTTTTATTTTCTGAATTCTTTTTACAATGACCATATATTGATTTTACATTTGGAAGAAACAGCAAAAAAAGTACTTCTATTTTGTTTGGGACCAAATAGAATAAATATATAATTTCAGCCAGATGGGGTGATGCATGTTTTTTTTTTTCTTTTGGGGGGAGTGGTACCAGGAATTGAACTCAGGGGTACTCAACTACTGAGCCACATCCCCAGCCCATTTTTATGTTTTATTTAGGGACAGGGTCTCACTAAGTTGTTTAGCACCTTGCTTTGCTGAGGCTGGCTTTGAACTTGCGATCCTCCTGCTTTAGCCTCCTGAGCTTCTGGGATCACAGGTTGTTGCCACCTGATACATGTTTTTGATCCCAGTCACTCAGGAGGCTGAGGCAGAAAGATTTCAAGTTCAAAATTCAAGGTCAGCCTGGGCAACATATTGAGGTCCTGTGTCAAATTTTAAAACCACAGAAATAAAAAGGGTTGGGGGCATATGTAACTCAGTGTTCAAGTGCCCCTGGGTTTAATTACTTGTACATATATATATATATATGCATATATATATATCATATATAATGTGTATATAATATATGCATAAGGTTATATAATATATAAAATGTATATATATACACATAATCTCAAATAACCTGGAAGAACCCCTACAATTCAATCATGAGCAATGTTTATTCAGAATCAATGAGTTCTTTTTTTAATCTATTCTTTTTATTTCTTTTGTATTGTACATTATCATTATAACGGGCTTTGTGGTTACATATTCATACATTCACCGAACATAATGTGGTCAATTTCAATCCCCACTACCTCCCCTCTCTTTCCCCTTCTCTATCCCCCAGTCCCCTTCCTCTGTTCTACTGGTCTCCCATCTGTTTTCATGAGATAGTTCTCTCACCTCTTCTTTTTTCTCTCTCTAGTTTCCTCCTGTGAGAGAAAACATACAACTCGTAAGTGAATCTGGCTTTTTACTTAACATAATGCTTTCAAGTTCCATCCATTTTCCTGAAAATGACATAATTTCATTCTTCTTTATGGCAGTAAAACTCCATTGTGTATATATACCACATTTTTTTTTTATCCATGCATCTATCTAGGCTGGTTTCATCACTTGGCTATTATGAATTGTGCTGCCATAAACATGGGTAGGCATGCATCACTATAGTAGGCTGCCTTGAATTTTGGATAAATATAGCTGGGTCATATGGGGGTTCCATTCTTTGTTTTTTGAGGAATCTCCATATTTATTTCCATAGTGGTTGTTTCGAGGCTAGCCTAGGCAATTTAGCAAGATCCTTGTCTCAAAATAAAAAAATAAAAAGGGCTGGGGATATAGCTCCGTAGTATTCTGTCCCTGGGTTCAATCTCTAGCACCAAAAAAAACAAAAAAAAGATGGACACTTATCAAAAATACGCAGGTTGTGGCTCAGTGGTAGAGCACTTGCCTAGCATGTGCGAGGTACTTGTCTTAATTCTCAGCACCGCATACAAACAAAATAAAATAAAGTTTCATTGACAACTAAAAGCATATTAAAAAAAAAAAAAAAGACACCTGAGCTAGTTCAAAGAAAACTAGCTAGTCTGGGGTAATTTCTGAGCTAAAAACATATCAGGACTGTAAAGGATTTTAACTCATTGAAAAAAACGGAGGAATTCACAATCCCCAGAACCACATGCAGCCATCATTTCATACTAATATTAAATGAGTAAATATGTAAATGGGACTAAGGGAGGGCTTTTCCTTATAGTAAAATGCGGACTAATAAGTGTGAAAGGAGGAACTGGGTCGGGGGGAAAAAAATCACCATTTTTCAATTATCACAGTCAAAAGATGGTTTGAGCAAGAAATAGCAATGATTGCTAAATCTAGGGGAATGAAGTGTGGTGGGGCACAGGATATTGATGCAATCCTGAAGTGTCTCTCCACAGATTGCTTTTTGGTTGTGAAGGAAAAGAAGTCACTTACTGAAGAAACCAGACAATTTATGGATCCTGTGATCAGTGTTTTTTTTTTTTTTTTTTTTTTTGGGGGGGTGGTGCTGGGGATCGAACCCAGGGCCTTGTGCTTACAAGGCAAGCACTCTACCGACTGAGCTATCTCCCCAGCCCCCCAACAATTTTTCAAGTTTGTCACTTGTCTTTTTCTTTTCTTTTTTGCGATGCTGGGGATTGAACCCAGGGCCTTATGCTTGTGAGGCAGGCACTCTACCAACTGAGCCACACCCCCAGCCCTCTGTGATCAGTGTTGACCAATGAGAGGCAGATTGACAAGTGGCCTCCAGATGAGAAGTCCTGAGAATAACGTAACTTCACTCTTGTTCTCACAGGGGACCCTAATTCTGAATCAAGGCATGAGGAAGCACCAGGCAACAAAAACTAAAGAACATTCTAACACAAAATTACTGACTTGCATTTTTAAAGCGTATCAATATCATGAAAGAGAAATGCTGAAGAATTGTTCAGAAACTTGACAAAATTGTTCAAAATTGTTCAGAAACTTGACAACTTAATGTGTGTGATCCCTGACTGAGGCTTGCAGCAGAGGGGCAAAGGCAATAGAGAACTTCATTGGTATAACCGACGGAACTGGAAGGTGGAATTCAGAGTAGAAAAATCATGTGTCAAAGTTAAATTTCCTGATTTGACAACTGTATTGTAAGAAAATACACTTGTTCTTAGGAACCACACACTCAAGTATTAAGGGTACAAAAAAGGGTGTGATCTTTACAACTTCTAATGGTTCCTAAAAATAAGTAATACAGATGGTGAAAAGGAGAGAAATGACTCGTCTACATAAAGCCGATAGGGGAGTTCTGTTAGTTCTGCAAGGTTTCTTTATATTTGAAAGTATTCAAAACAAAAAGTCAAAAAAAGCACATGTCATGACATGGTATGAATTATTTTATTCTTAAATACATGTGTGCTTGTGCACTTAACTGAGATACTCCTGTGGGAATAATTTATCTGGGGTCGGGGAAGAACAAAAGGGGTACTTTGGGAGTGTTCTGAGGATGTTTGTCCACTCCTGGACTTGAAAGGGAATAGGGGGGGACCCAGCTGATGGTGATGGGGTTCTGAAATGTAAGGGGTGGGACCTCCTTGCTTATGGTACCTCACCTTGTTCTCTTTTCCTCCTCCATTCGAAATACTCAGCACAGTGGAGAAACCCCCACCCCCCACAGCCGTCAGGGGACTGGTCCACAGTGGTTCTTTATCTCCTTTGTTTCAGCCATTAAACCCCCAATAAGCTAGAGAAATGATTTCCACTCTTTCATCTAAATTTTAATTCCATATCATTAACTTCTGTGTAGAAGTTCCACTTCAAGTATAATTTTTTTTTTCAATTGTAAACCCCCCGAATTCTTTCATTTTGAAGCAAGATGACTTGAACGATGCCTGTCAATAAACCACCCACTTGCCATTGAAAAGAACTTAGGAGGAGCCAAGGCAGATGTCACTGGTGACTGGAATGGGGTTGTCACAGTCCCAGAGGTTGAGGTTAAGGATGGGAGCTCATCTCAGAATGGTAGGGGTCGGGTTGGGTTTGTGGCTCAGTGGTAGAGCACTCACCTAGCATGTGTGAGGCACTGGGTTTGATCCTCAGCCCCACATATAAATAAATGAATAAAATAAAGGTCTATCAACATCTAAAAAATTAAAAAAAAAAAAAGAATGGTAGGGGTATCTTTGATGAGCTAATTATCATGATTTAACTATGGTGGTAGGTGGATTAGAACTCAGTATGTAAGGCCCATCTGACAAGGGTTTATTTATAAATTTATATCTAGAAAGGCCACTGGTCTGGCCTTTGTAAAAAAGTCAAGCCTAGACGCTTTGCTCCCCTCTCCCGTATTAATAAGGCAAATAAATAAAAATAAGACTGGTAGGCCAGATGAAAAGTTTAGATAGAGCCATGACTTTAGATTTGACTAAGGCTATATTACCTCCAAAAAGGTAATGGCCTTGGAAGGGAAATTAAGAGTTCAAGGTCACGAGGCATCAGTAAAGACAATGAAGCAAATTTATCTAAGAAGAGGATAATGTGATAAGCCAGTTAATGATGCTTCCAGTGTATGTGCTGTTCTCAGGGTGGGTATCTCCAGTGGGAGAAGAGGGATAATTCTAGTTGAAACTTGGACAGGTGTGTTACAAGGCTTCCTTTCTTTAATTTTAGAGGTTTACGTGTAAAATCAAGTATTAATTTTGCCCTTCCAAGCAACTAAAAATAGTAGGGGTGCCAAAAAAGGCAAACATATTTCAGGGCCATCTTTAATAAGAAACTCTCTGGGAGAGTGAAATTGCTTTCCAGTTGCTCATCTTAAATTCTAGGTCTTAGCTAACCTCAGCTTCTGAGGCTGAAATTCTTGCCCGGGGAGTGTTTTGTTTCCTTAGTGAGTAGCCCTGCTGGAGAAGTCAACAGAGGAAACAGTTAAAGGCAAAGGTAAAAAGGATGTCTGAGAGTGCGAAGCCTGTCAACTAGGGAGACTGAGACGTGGGCTGCTCTGTCCATCAGTTCATATTTCATTTTATGACACGGACTCTACAGAAATACTCAGTACACAGGTGTTTGTTGAAGGGGGTTTATGGCAGCACTGCTGGAATAGTGGAAATTTAGAAATCAGTTAAACATCTAGAACTGATTAAATAAACTGTTTCTTAATACTGTGAAATACTTTGCAGCCATTAAAAAGAAGGAGGTGGCGGGGTGGAGGGAGGTGCGGTGGTAATGTAGCTCAGTGATAGACTTGCTTAGCATGTGTGAGGCCCTGGGTCACCCCAGCAATGCAGGAAAAAATAAAAAAGGTAGAGGTAAATGTACTGATCTGAAATATTCCCCAGAACATAATTTAAGTGGAAAAAACTTGTAGAACTGTATAAATAGCATGATTCTTTTACATTAAAAATCTCTATGATAGCTGAGCATGGTGGCACCCTCCTATAATCCTAGTGACTCCAGGGGCTGAGGCAGGAGGATCGTGGCACCCTCCTATAATCTTAGTGACTCCAGGGGCTGAGGCAGGAGGATCGTGAGTTCAAAGCCAGCCTCATTAATTTAGTGAGGCTCAAAGCAACTCAGTAAGATACTGTCTCTAAATAAAATATAAAAATGGGCTGGGGATGTGGCTCAGTGATTAAGTGCCCTTAGGTTCAATCTCTGGTACCCAAAATCAAAAAGTCTACATGATAGCCAGGTGCAGTGGTGCAGGCCTGTAATTTAAGCTATTTAGGAGGGTGAGAGAGGAGGATCACAAATTTGAGACCAGCCTGGGCAACTTAGTGAGGTCTGTTTAAAATAAAAAGACCTGGGAATGTAGCTCAGTAGTAGAGCACTCCTGGGTTTGATCCCAGTACTAAAGAAAAAATATCTGTGTGATATATGTGCATGTATATGCACATAAATGAATAGAACAGGGACAGGATGGTTGGGCATCAAAGTACAGCCCTGGTTACTTTGGGGGAAGGATGCAATACTAGGGGTGAGGATGAAAGATGACTTTTATATATTTGCCCTCTAGAATTGATTCTACTTTGAACCTTTTGTAATAAGAACACATTCGTATTTTTTGAGTAATTTTTGAAAGATCATTTGGTGCCATCAGTCTATCCTGAAAACAAGTTTAGTTCACAAGAGCTAAATTCATAACAGTATGGTAAACTTTCATGAGTAGCTTTTTGGTATCTAACCTCATCCTGTTGTGACAGTCTTCAAATTCATGCTCAGGACAATTAACTGCTTTGATTTATTTTCTTCTTACTCTTATAATAAGAAAGTTCTCTCCTTAGCTCTTAAGGGTAGATCCACTGTCCCCTCTTCATGATTGCTTCATTAACCTGATTATTTTTCTCAGACCGACTGCTCCTAGCCCTTGGGTCCACTGATGACTTAATTCTTCCTCAAGTCTCCAACCGGTAAAATGAATATAAGGTCAGTTCTAAGTTACTTAATTAGATGATTAAATAATTATCCAAACTGATCAGCAATTAAAAACAATTCTTAGTAACTGACTTGGTTAATTTACCTCAGTAAGAGGGAAGTCCTTTAAACCTAACCGCAGTCACATGCGGCATAACAACATGTGTTTAATGAACATGGACTGCATATGATCCCATGGGTGGTCCCATAAGGTTGCCTCCCATAGTGACCTCTTGGCTATGTCTGTTTGCAGGAGTACATTTTATGATGCCCCCATGAAGATGAAATTGCCTAATAACACATTTCTTAGAAGTCTTCCTGTCATTAGGTGACGCCTGAATGTACATAGCAGACCCTGCTCTAGAGAAGCTGGAGCCAAGCAAACTTTTTATCCTGTGCTTCAGTTACCTCTTTCTGATGACTATTTCAGTTGACTCTTTCTCAGGCATTGATGGTTTGTGTCTGCTCCGCATGGCATCAGCTGGGGTAACTCAAGTGGGGACGAAGCTTTCCCTTTTGGGCTGGCTCACTTACATGGCTCACTTACACTGTTGGTGCTGACTTAACTGGGTGCTCAGCCTGGGTCCTGGGCCTCTCCACAGGGTGTCTGGCTTCCTCACAGCATAGTGTGTGTGTTTCAAGAGGCAGCATCCCAAGAGAACAGAGCAGATGTGCATGATATCTTTGTGACCTAATCTCAAAAATTCCCATACCACATTGCTTAAGGCAGTCTCAAGGCCTGCTCTGGTTCAAGAGGTGGGGATATAGACCCCACCTTTTGGATGGGAGTGGGGTGAGGGTGGATGGGGAGAGGAGTGGCAAGAGTCCAAGAGAGCATACAGGCCATCTCTCCGCCACACTCATTTTCAGAAATAGCAGAGAGAGTGTTGTGTGGGAAGCCATCCATGACTAGCAGAATCAGGCTTGGCTGAGCCACGGGACACGGAAGTCTGACTCCCAGGAACTGTTTCAGACAGCCTGGGGTATGTGACTTTGTGCAGAGTGGTTCACCGCCTGAGGAAATGCTACTGGGATGACCTGCCAGAGCAAATGGCTTCCTTACTCCACCCCATCCTGTTCCTCACAGAAGCAGCTCCTCAAGGTGGGCTTCGCCATGTTGTTGAAAGCCAGATCTTAGCATGACTCAATCCACCACATCCCCTTCGATTTAAAAAGATAACCAGTGTTTATTCTATTAAGTAAGTTTCTTAGTGATTAACCTACAGTCGGCATCTTCCTCAGATAGAAACCCTTTCCCTCACCCATGCTGGACGCAGTGAAACCCCTACAGCGTTGCTTATGAAATCAGAAGTGGAATACTTAAATATTTAAACAAATACACCTGGCGCTCCATAGTCACAGGTTCTGAGTCTTCTCATTCAACCAGGCTCAGATTAAAAGTCATTTGAAACAGAGAAACAAGACGTATCCCATTTGTTTACAATAAAAATAAATTTTAAAAAAATCATTTGAAAAAATTTGTGCCTGTACTACATATATACCCACATTTTTTCCTTCCCACTATTCTCGAAACAATGCAGCATAACAACTATTTACGTAATATTTACATTGTATTAGGCATTATAAGTAGTCCAGAGATGATTTAAAATTTATGGGAGGGATGGTTTAGGTTATGTGCAAATACTATGCCATTTTATGTAAGGGACTTCCCGCATCCCAGGACTTTGGTATGAGGACCACTGGACTCCATCCCCCATGGATATGCAGGGATAGTTGTACTCTTTCAGTTATCAGCAAATGCAAAGATTGAGAAATTTATTTTTCTAGATCTTCCTCAATCAGATCATCTACAGTTTAGTGGTAAATTAATTTTTCAAGACTCAAAAACGCCTTCAAATGTAAATGCAAAAATAATAATTAAAAGATAATCAAGAAACTTCAAAAAACGCAAATGCAATTCAGTGTCAAATTAAGTATTATTTATTACCCATTTGACATTTTGACTTATTAGAACCTCCATTTTATAAGAAAGGGCAGTAGTTAACTACTTCCCACTCTTTTCTTAGATTGTTAAATCATGCAAAGTAAAAAATTACTGAGATTTTGAGTAAAATAAGATGTCATTATTATAATCATAAAATAACTCAATTATTAAGATAACTTAGTTGCACTTCTTATTATCTTGACAGGAGGAAATAACCCAGTTGAAATAATATTTTCTATTTTTTTTGTGGGGGGGTACTGGAGATTGAACTCAGAGGCACTTGGCCACTGAGTCACATTGCCATCCCTATTTTGTATTTTATTTAGAGACAGAGTCTCACTGAATTGCTTAGCACCTTGATTTTTTTTTTTTTTTTTTTTTTTTTTTTTTTTTTTTTTTTTTTTTGCTGAGGCTGTTTTTGAACTCATGATTCTCCTGTTTCAGCCTCCTGAGCTATTGACATTATAGGTGTGCACCACCATAGCCAGCTATTTTCTATTTTTTGTAAATTTGGGTAAAACCCCATTGCTTTTGTGAACGAGTGAAATTTATTTTATTCAGAAGAGCTTTATCTAAAAAAAAAAAAAAAAATTAACTTGGGCAGGGTATGGTGGTGCATGCCTGTAATCCCAGCGGCTCCTGTGGCTGAGTTCAAGGTCAGACTCAGCAATTTAGGGAGGCCTTAAGAATCTCAGTGAGACCCTATCACTAACTAAAATATAAAAAAGAGCTGGAGATGTGGCTTGGTGGTTAAGTACCCCTGGGTTCAATCTCAGGTACCAAAAGAAAAAAATCACTTGGGATTTTTTTTTTTTTTTTTTTTTGGTGCTGGGGATTGAACCCAGGGCCTTGTGCATGTGAGGGGAATGTTTTTTTAAATTTTGTTAGTGAATCAATAGGGAAGATTTTCATGGCAAGAAAAATAATAGCATAGGAACAAATATGGAAGGAGAACTGCTGTGAATCTCATGAGGGTATTGTAAAAATTGCTGACAGGTACCTGAGGACATTTTTAAAAGGGGCTATGGAGCCAGGTGTGGCAGCGCACACCTATCATTCCAGCGACTCGGGAAGCTCAGGCAGTGGGACCTCAAATTCAAGTCCAGCCTCAGCAGTTTAGTGAGGCCCCAAGCAATTCAGCAAGACTGTCTCAAAATAAAAAATAAAAAGGGCTAGGGATGTGACTTAGTGGTTAAGCACCCCTGGGTTCAATCCTGGGATCAAAATAAATATATGACTAGATAGGGGTCATATAAATGCAAATAAGAAGATACTTTTATCTTTTACATTTGGGTAGCAGGCATGGTGGCACACACATGCAATTCTAGCCACTCAGGAGGCTGAGTCAGGAGGATTGCAAGTTCAAGGCCAGCCTCAACAACTTGTGAGACTGTCTCAAAAGAAAAAATAAAAAAGGACTTGGGTTGTAGCTCATTGGTAGAAAGTCCCTGTACCACATATATATATTTTTTAATTTAAGTTGGGTAGGTGATAGGAGACATAAAGTCACCATTCCAGGGATATACCTTGAAAGGAGCTCCTCTGCCCTTGGCAGGTAAACCTTGGAAGAGGAAGGGAACCACACAAAGAGGGGCAGAGCAGAAAACTAGTGGGGGAATTCCATGTCAGCTAAGGACCATGGCCATGGGCAGTTGGCAGAAAGTCATTCTTAACTGACAACAAACATTTATAGAAATGAAGCTAAATGAAGCATGATGAGAGTTGGAGAGAGAGAGGTGTTTGGATTGGGGCGAAGAAAGCAGAAGTGACTGTAAATGAACAAATGGATCAAATTCGTGCAGCTCTCCACTTCGACAGAGACGGAAAGCAGCTGAGTGGCGCTGAGAACTTCAGGGGTGAGAGTGGGGACAAATAAAAGGACTCCTGGTGGATATGCATGTCGGGAGACAGAATGACAAAAATGTTCTACAGCTGAGGTAAGGGCTGTGCAGCTCTGCAAATATGCTAAAAACTCTTAGTTCAATTCAAACAGGTGAATTGTATGGTATATTAATGATTATTTCATAGAACTGACCTTTTGGAAAAGAAAATCTAAAATTAAATGTCAATAAAAAAGTACATCCATGGGCAGATTTTTAAAATTATGTTGCATAGCTAGACATGGTGATGCACGCCTGTAATCCCAGCAGCTCAGGAGGCTGAGGCAGGAGGATCTTGAGTTCAAAGCCAGCCTCAGCTTTACGTAGATGAGTCATTTCTCTCCTTTTCACCATCTGTATTACTTATTTTTAGGAACCATTAGAAGTTGTAAAGATCACGCCCTTTTTTGTACCCTTAATACTTGAGTGTGTGGTTCCTAAGAACGAGTATATTTTCTTACAATACAGTTGTCAAATCAGGAAATTTAACTTTGACACATGATTTCTCTACTCTGAATTCCGCCTTCCAATTCCGTCGGTTATACCAATGAAGTTCTCTATTGCATTTGCCCCTCTGCTGCAAGCCTTAGTCAGGGATCACACACATTAAGTTGTCAAGTTTCTGAACAATTTTGAACAATTTTGTCAAGTTTCTAAACAATTCTTCATCATTTCTCTTTCATGATATTGATACACTTTAAAAATGCAACTCAGTGAGACCCCGTCTCTAAATAAAAAATGCAAAATAGGGCTGGGGATTCATCTCCTATGAATAGAAATGCATTAGATTTATGAGTATTGATTTTATATCCTGCTTCTTTGCTGAATTCATTTATGAGTTTTAGAAGTTTTCTGGTGGAATTTTTTGAATATAGAATCATGTTGTCGGCAAATAGTGATAGTTTGAATTCTTCTTTTCCTATTAGTGTTCCTTTAATTTCTTTGGTCTGTCTGATTGCTCTGACTAGAGTTTCAAGGACAATGATGTTGAATAGAAGTGATGAAAGAGGGCATCCCTACCTTGTTCCAGTTTTTAGAGGGAATGCTTTCAGTTTCTCTCCATTTAGAATGATGTTGGCCATGTGCTTAGCATAGATAGCCTTTACAATGTTGAGGCATGTTCCTACTATCCCTAGTTTTTCTATTCATAAGTGATGAATCCTCTGAAAGAGAAATTAGGAAAACTACTCCATTCAGAATAGCCTCAAAAAAAAAAAAACAAAAAAAAAACTTGGAAATCAATCTAACAAAGGAGGTGAAAGACCTCTGTGATGAAAACTACAGAACACTAAAGAAAGAAATTAAAGAAAACCTTAGAAGATAGAATGATCTCCCATGTTCTTGGATAGGCAGAATTAATATTGTCAAAATGGCCAGACTACCAAAAGCGCTATACAGATTCAATGCAATTCCAATTAAAATCCCAGTGACATAACTCATAGAAATAGAGAAAGCAATCATGAAATTCATTTGGAAGAACAAGAGACCCAGAATAGCCAAAGCAAAACTTAGCAGGAAGAGTGAAGCAGGAGGCATCACAATACCAGAACTTCACCTGTACTACAGAGCTATAGTAACAAAAACAGCGTGGTTTTGGCACCAAAATAGATAGGTAGTCCAATAGTACAGAATAAAGGACACAGAGACAAATCCATATAAATACAGGTATTTCATACTAGACAAAGGTGCCAAAAACATATAATGGAGGAAAGATAACCTCTTCAACAAATGGTGCTGGGAAAACTGGAAATCCATATACAGTAAAATGAAATTAAACCTCTATCTCTCACCTTGTACAAAATTCAACTCAAAATGGATCAAGGACCTGGGAATTAGACTAGAGACCCCGCACCTAAAAGAAGAAAAATTAAGTCCAAATCTTCATCATGTTGGCCTGGGACCAGACTTCCTTAACATGACTCCCAAAGCACAAGAAATTAAAGCAGGAATCAATAAACTGGATAGACTCAAACTAAAAACCTTTTTCTTAGCAAAGGAAACAATTAACAATGTGAAGAGAGAGCCTATAGATGGGAGAAATCTTTGCCACACACACTTTAGATACAGCACTAATCTCCAGAAATTATCAAGAACTCAAAAAACTTTACAACAAGAATACAAATAACCCAATCAATAAAAGGGCTAAGGAAATGAGCAGACACTTTAAAGAAGAAAATCTACAAGAAATCAACAGATACATGAAAAAATGTTCAACATCTCTAGTAATAAGAGAAGTACAAATCAAAAACTACCCTAAGATTACATCTCACCCCAATTAGAATGACTATTATCAAGAATATAAGCAACAATAGGTGTTAGCGAGGATGTGGGGGAAAAGGTACACTCATACATTGCTGGTGGGGTTGCAAATTGGTACATCCACTCTGGAAAGCAGTATGGAGATTCCTTAGAAAACTTGGAATAGAACCACCATTTGACCCAGCTATCCCACTCCTTGGCCTATACCAAAAGGACTTAAAATCAGCATACTACAGTGATGCAGTCACATCAATGTTCATAAATTCACAATAGCTAGATTGTGGAACCAACCTAGGTGCCCTTCAATAGATGAATGAATAAAGAAACTGCAGTATATATATACACACAATGGAATATTATTCAGTCATAAAGAAAAATAAAATTATGGCAGTTCAGATAAATGGATGGAATTGGAGGATATCATGCTAAGTGAAATAAGCCAATCCCAAAAAACCAAAGGCCAAATGATTTCTCTGATAAATGAATGATGACACAAGGGGTGGAGAGGTAGGCAAGAATGGAGGAAGGATGGATTGTATAGAGGAAAACGAGGGGTGGGGAGGGGGTGGGGGAAGGAAAGATGTAATGAGACAGATATCATTACCCTGTGTGCATGTATGATTACACAAACAGTGTGACTCTACTTCAGGTACAACCAGAGAAATGAACATTGTACTCCATTTGTGTATAATAAATCAAAATAATAATAATAATAATAATAAATAGGACTGGGGATGTGGCTCAGTGGTTGAGTGCCCCTGAGTTCAATAGCTTGTACCTCCCCCAGGCAAAAAAATTATGCTTCATAGAAAAACCAAATACATCATCTACATGTTCACCACTATGTTCCTGTGTTAATTCTCAGGTCACATAACTTCTTTTGTTAATTTCTTCTGTATCTTTCTGGGATTTAAAAACTGCCTATATAAGCAGATTTGAATATGTATTCTTCTGTTCTTCCCTTTCTTACATGAATGGCAGGATATTGTATAAACCTCTCTGCTCTTTGTATTTTTCTCTCTACAACATATATTAGAGATTGTTCTGTATTAGCATGGAGAAAACTTCCTGATTCATTTTCATAGTTCATGGGTTTCCATTGTGCGGATGCCCTGCAGTTTACTTAACCAGTTTTCTACTGATAAATCTCTTTGGGTTATTTCTAATCTTGTACCCCTATAGACAATGCTACAACAACCAAGTACAGATGTCATTTCATACATCGGTAGATAAATCTACAAGATAAATTCATGGAGAGAGATTGCTAGATCAAAAGGTAAAAGCAATCACATTTAATAGATATTATTGAATTGCCCTTCATGTTGCATTACTTCCATCAGTAATGTATAAAGTTCTGATTTCCTCCTACTTTTGCCAACATGTTGTGTTGCCAGATTTGTCAATGTAATAGAAGAAATTATGTTATAATTTTAATGTTTTTCTTTTATAGTTAGTAAAATCAAGCATTTTTTCGTATTTAAGAGCTAATTAGGCTGGGCACAGTGGCGAATGCCTGTAATCCTAGCTGCTTGGGAGGTTGAGGCAGGAGGATCTTGAGTTCAAAGTCAGCCTCAGCAAAAGCGAGGCTCTAAGCAATTCAGTGAGACCCTGTCTCTAAATAAAATAAAAGAAATAGGGCTGGGGATGTGGCTCAGTGGTCGAGTGCCCCTGAGTTCAATCCCCAGTAACCAAAAAAAAACCCAAAAAACAAAAAACAAAACTAAAACAAAAGAAAAGAAAAAAGAAAGAAAGAAAAACAAAACCAAAAACAAAAAACTACTTGGCTGGGCACAGTGGCTGTAATCCCAGCAACTAGGGATGCTGAGGCAGGAGGATTGGCAACTTAGCTAGACCCTCTCTCAAAATAAAAAATATTTAGCTCAGTGGTATAGCACCCCTGGATTCAATTCCCTGTACCAAAAAATAAAAAAAGCAAATACACACATGCACACGCAAAACCAAAAACCAAAAACAACAAGTTGCATTTATTTTCCTGTGGATAGTTAATATTTTGTGCCTGTTTTTCCCCATTTGCCATATTGTGGACTTGGTGATTTTTTTTTTCCCATGCAGGAGTTCTTGCTTCTTCTGAAATCATATTTTTAATGATTTTTTTTTTTCTTTTATGGTTCTGGATTTTGGGTGATGTTAAGAAAGACTTCTCTTCTCTAAGGTTACAGAACAGCCCAGGCAGTCATAAATATGTATTCTTTGGTACTTTTATGGTTTATTAGTACTAAGTATTCTGAAATGTTTGTTAAACAATTTACATAAAAGACTGAAAGAAAAAGGAAAATAGTAATATTCAAATGAATACTTATATCTTAGTTCATTGCTACAGCAGAGTACCTGAGACTGAACACTTTATAAAGAAAAAAGGTTTATTTTGTCTCATGGTTCTGGAGGCTGAGAAGTTCAAGATTGGATGGCCAGGGTTGGGGTTAAGGTTGAGTGGTAGAGTGCTTGCCTAGCACACATGAGGCACTGGGTTCCATCCCCAGCATAACATAAAAATAAACTAATAAAATAAAAGGTATTTTGTCCATCTACAACTGAAACAAAACAAACCAAAAAAGACTGGGTGACCACATCTGGTGAAGCCTCATGTTGTATTATAACATGGCTCATGGAATCACTTGTTGGGAACACATCTAAGAGTTGGGAGCTGGTGCGGGAGAAAGAAAGGAGGAGTTGAAGGAACCAGATGCTTATAACAACACACTCTCCTGAGAACGAAGCCATTCCTGTCAGAAGTAATCCAGTCTAAGGAGAAAGGCACTCCTCTTTCTTAAGACCCCACCTTCAATACCACTGTATTCGTAACCCATTTCAATGTGAGTTTTGACTGGGACAAACCACTGCAACTTATTAAGAATAAAGTCAGTAATATTTAAGACTAGCTTGTGAAGAAATTCACAGGTGATAGGTTATTGCAAAGGAGCAAAGATCAACTTACTACTTCAACAAAAATAAATATGAAATACCATCATAGCTTTAATCAGTTAAGATGTTGTCTTATATATAAGGATTGCTAACTGAAATAACTATCACATAAATCTTGATGTGTTCAAATTTTAACTCTGATTTTAGAAAGGAAAAGAGGTGGAATCTATTTTTCCACCCATTGAATCTGGGTTCACCTTGGGGTCTTACTTTGATCAATAGAATGTAGCACAAGTAATACTATAAAGCTTCTGAGTCTTGCAGATTCCTTTCCTTTTGGAAAGTAGATGGCATGTGAAAAAGACCGGCCAGCCTGCTGCAGACTTGGGCAGTAACCTATCGCATGACCAATTCCCAGTGAGGGAGCTCACTGTTAAATCGACTCAAAAGTCAAGCTGCAGTTTGACTATGGCCATGGTAAGTGACTCCACCAGAAACCAGCAAAACGAAAAGAGCCTAATTCATGGGGTTGAAACAGAATAGCAAGCAAGCAAAATAATTATTGCATTAAACCACTAATTTGGGGTATGGTTTGCTATATAGCAGTAAATTATTATATGAAATTTGATAGAGAGTTATGAATAAAGAAAAAGATAACCAAAAATACAGATAGGTAGGTTACTCTTGTTCTTTAATTTGCTCATTTGCGTACTCTCCATCTCCATGCAGAGAGAATTCAGGTCTGCTGTGGTGGGCAGACCCCTGGGGGAGACCACGATGATACCTGCCTTCTGCTTTTTATGCATTTTATAACGAACTCCTCTTGAATGTGAGATGAAGTTCTCCACTGGTTTCTGAACAAGAGAATATGGAAGCAGTGTTGGGATGTCATTC
The DNA here is from genome assembly GCF_902686455.1 of Sciurus vulgaris. Taxonomy (NCBI): domain Eukaryota; kingdom Metazoa; phylum Chordata; class Mammalia; order Rodentia; family Sciuridae; genus Sciurus; species Sciurus vulgaris. Next base: position 144,604,584 of record NC_136466.1, read on the forward strand.
CCTTGGTTGTGCTGAATTATGTGAAACTCCATTGTGCTGGCAGATCAGCACCAGGGATTTTCCTTGCTCACATGAGGAAATAAGACGTGGAAGACACCCACGTGGCAAGAACCTGCCGGCAACCTCCTGAAGCTGCGGGTGGCCTCCAGTCAGTAGTCTACCAGTCACAGAGGCTCTCAGTTCTTCAGTCACGAGGAAATGAATTCTGCCATTAACCTAGCCTGCTTGGGAGACAGCTGTCTCTCAGGTGAGTCATGGCTGAGAACGCAGCTCAGCGGATGCTTCCATTGCAAACTGGTGAGTTCCACGGCAGATAGCCGAGCCATGCTGTGGGTGGATGCCTGCCCACAGGAACTCTGAAATAAGAAATATATATTATGGAGCCAGGCACAGTGGTGCACGCCTGTAATCCTAGCGCCTCAGGAGTTTGAGGCAGGAGGATCCAAGTTTGAGGCCAGCCTCTGCAATTTAGCCTTGGCCCAATCTCAAAAAATCAAAAGAGGTGGGGATGTAACTCAGGGGTAGGGTGCTCCTGGGTTCAATCTCTATTACCAGGTAGGGGGTGGGAAATAAAGAAATATAACTATGGGGCTAGGGGTGTATCTCAGTGGTAAGAGCACTTGCCTAGTGTTCATGAGGCCCTGGGTTCAATCCCCAGTGCTACAAAAAAACAAAATAAGAACAAACAAACAAAAACCCAAACCACACTATATAGAAAACTCCTGCAAGTTCTCAGGAAGCTACTGCATTCAGTTCTTTGACAGTAAAGTAACCTTTACTCCTAGGAGAAAATAGTGTGGTTTGTGAAGAGGAAGGCATTCTACTTTAGAAAGTCGTGTCTCTCTTCTCACACCTGATCTATTTACAATCTCACACAAGAGAGCATTTCTTTTCATGGCTGACTCAAAGAACTGAGGATAATTCACTCAGAGAATGTAATTCAGGCAAGAAATTAAGTTTGTGTAGATGTGTAAGGGGCTATTTTCTAGGTAGCAATGAGTAAGCTATTCCATTTCCCCTGGCAAGAAAAGGAGGGAGTCAAGAGCAGCAAAAAGATGGAGGATTACACCTAAATCCAAAGTAAACTCAAGAAGAGAGCTTTGCTCTGACTCTGGATGACAGTGAATACCCTTAGTTAGAAGTTGGGAAATGCCTGATCTCCAGGTCTATCGCTTTCCATGTGCTGCCTCCTGCAGACTAACAATTAAGGATTTAGTGTAGAAGTTCAGGAGAATTCCTGATCAACATGGTGGAGAGAGATCAAGCTTTACCTGGTAAAACCAAGAAAACTCACCTCTAGACTTCTGGAAAAGTTCCAGAAATGTATGCAGTTTGATCTTTTGAGTGTTTCTTAAAGTATATAATTCTGGAACATGTGACAGACTAAAGAACTAAAATTATTTTTGTGGTTCAGCTAGTGTCTGTATTCCTTTTATATTATTTGTTTCCTCACTATAATCTTCAGAGAAGGCAAACAAAAACACTGTGTCCCATATTTGCTCCAAAATTTAAATCCTAGTCCAAACATACCATTTTTAAAAATTGAGCGTTTTCTTATCCTAAAAGTGTGTTTTTCATCACCACCCTATGAGTGGTGAAAAGACAAAGCAAACATTGTTCACAGTATTTTTAAAAATTTATTTTTGGATACTGGGAATTGAACTATGGGGCACTAGACCACTGAGCCACATCCCTAGCCCTATTTTGCATTTTCTTTAGAGAAAGGGTCTCACTGAGTTGCTTAGCACTGCGCTTTTGCTGAGGCTGGCTTTGAACTCCTGATCCTCCTATCTCAGCCTCCTGAGCTGCTGGGATTACAGGCAATTTCCACTGTGCCCGGCTTCCAGCATTTTAATCTAAAAATGAAAAGAAATTATGATAAAAAGCGTAATCATAAACCAGGTTTGTTCCCCCAATAATACGTTATCTTGGAACATGTTCCTAGTCAAATCTAATTTGAAAATTCATAATTTTGTTAATAGATTCATTCAAATACAATTTATATAACACATAATTCACCTTTGTAAATTGTAGAATTCAAAGTATTTATGTATATTCATAGAGTTATGCAATTGTTACCAGGATGGATTTTAGATCATTTCCATCACGCCTCAAAAGAAACCCCATGCCCATTAGCAGTTGCTGCTTCTTTCCCCGTGACCCCCCCAATTCTCAACAATCATTCATCTACTTTCTATTTCTGCAGATTTGCTTATTCTGGATATTTCATATAAATGGAACCACACAATATGTGATGTTTCATGACTTGTCTTCTAGTTAGCATGATTTTTAAAGGTTAACCACATTGTCGTATGTATCTGAACTTCATTCCTTTTTATTCCCTAATATTATTCCATGGTGTGGATAAGTTCCATTGATGAATATTCGAATTGTTTTTCTGAATTGTACTGGTATGAACATTCATGTTTAGGTTCTCCCCATTATTGAGGATTGAACTCTGGGGCACTTTGTCATTTTTTATTTTTTATTTTGAGACACAGTCTTGCTAAATTATAGCAACTTCAGGAGTAGCTGGGAGTAGCATGAGCCAACCCACCTGGCCATGTTTAGTTTTTTTGTGTACATGGTATATTTTCATTTATCTTGGAAATATACCTAGAATTGCAATTGATAGATCTTTTGGTAGCTCTATATTTAATCCTACTGGGATTTGTCAAACTGTTTTCTAAAGTGGCTCTAACATTTTACAGTCCTACAAGTAGAATGTGAAAGTTCAAATTTCCCCACACCCTTGATAAGTGTAGCTTTTTAATTATAGCTCTCCTGGTGGGTGTGAAGTGTTACCTCTTTGTACTTTCTTTTCTTTCATTCTTTTTTTTCCAACTGGAGATTGTACACCAGGGGTGCTCTACCATTGAGCAACATCCCCAGCCCTTTTTTACTTTATTTTGAGACAGGGTTTCATTCAATTGCCCAGGCTGACCTCAAATTTGTGATTCTCCGGCCTCAGTCTCCCAAGTAGTTGGTATTATAGCTAAGCCCAGTAGTCTGTCTTTTGAAGTGTTAGGGACCTTAATTATATCTGAAACATCCTTCATCTTTGTCCATACTCTTAAGAAACAAGACTCCAGCGCAGGCTCAAGAGAGGGGATCACACAGAAGTGTGGACACCAGGGGGCAAGAACCATGGCAGCCATCTTCGAATTGCCCAGAACGGATGGATACCCAGTCAAAGTGCAATGTGTTTGTGTTCAGGCCTTTTATTCATTTAAGTTTTTGAAAATAAAATGTGAATTTATTACGTATTCAAATATAGGGGCTGGGGTTATAGTTCTGTGGTTGAGTGCTTACCTAGTGCACGTGAGGCCCTGGGTTCAATCCTCAGCACCACATAAAAATAAATAAAGGTATTATGTCCATCTACAATTTAAAAATATTTAAAAAAAAATAAAATTTAAAGTCTTTGAAACTTTACATTTGTTTCAGGCTTTTATGTCTTTTATGAGGAAGACCACTTTGTGTAGTTGTTTGACCCTAAAATCACTATGTCATTAATCAGGTCCTTGTGAAGAATGTGGACTCTGGAGCCAAACTGTGCCACCTGGGAGAAGATGTTGAATGATTCTGTGCCTGTTTCCTTTTCTGTAAAATGGGACTGGTTATAGTACGTGAGCAGGAAGTCATGAGAATTAAATGAGCTAACATATTAGTATCCTTTAGATACTACTACCTGACAACACAAAACTTAGTGACTTATAAAAATAACCTTTGGGGCTGGGGAGATAGCTCAGTTGGTAGAGTGCTTGCCTTGCAAGCACAGGCCCTGGGTTCAATCCCCAGCACCGCAAAAAAAAAAAAAAAAATAAATAAATAAATAAATAAATAACCTTTATTTCTGGTTCATACAATCATGCGTGGTCAGAATGGCTCTGCTGATCTCAGCCGGGCTTGCTAGGCTTGCCTTTAGGTTGTGGGCTTGCTTCTGCCTGCTTCTTTCTCCTTCATTTAGGACTTTGGCAGCCTATCCAAACAGTTTCTCATGGCTATGAAAGAAGTTCTTCATACTGAGGTGGTTAGCCAGAGTATAAGAAGACAAGCCCAAGTCGCAAGCATATTTCAAGTCTTGATTTGCTCACATCAGCTAATATTCTGTCTGCCAAAGACAGTCAGGTGGCCAATCCTGAGGTCAAGGCTTGGGCTAAGCCCAACATCAAGGGTGAGAAAATATACTCCTGCTGCTACAAGGCCACAGCAAGGGTTTAGATATATGATTACAGGGACTAAAGAATTGTGACCTATCCTTCAGTGTAAAATCAACATGTAAAACAGAGCCTTCTTTGACATATAATTAATGGTTAATAACATTTTTTCTGTCCAATTCTTTTTTTGTTTTCAGTGCTGAGGGTCAAACCCAGGGCTGCATGCATGCCACACAAGCCCTCTACCACTAAGTCTCACCCCCAACCCTCATATGAGAGTTTAAAAGAAAAAAATTTGTTGTATACCTTTGAAAGATTTGCTAGTTATTTTAATAATACTGCTATGCTTCAAAACAAGTTAGTGTGGATGTGTGAAACAGCAGCCACACTAGAAAATAATTTCGTGCTTTGTTTCGTCCTTCCTTTCTTCCCAATTCTACTCCTGCACACTAATCCCAGAGAAATGAAAACTTATATCCACATAAAAACAAATACATAAATATTGATAGTATGGAAACAACTGAAAAATCCTTCAATGAATGAATAAACAAACTGTACTATGGAATTCTACTCAGAAATAAAAAGGAACAAACTATAGATATACACAATTTGGATAAATCTCAAGGGCATTATGCAGAAGAAAAATGCAAATTCTAAAAGTTTGTCTAGTGTTTGGCTCCATTTATGTAACATTCTCAAATGACAGAATAATGGAGATGGAGAACAGATCAGTAGTTCAGAGGTTACAGATGGTGTGGGGCGAGAAGCTAGAGACGGATGCGACCATAAAGTGTTAGCATGAGGGAGTGTTGTGATGAACCAGTTTTATGTCTTAATTGTGAGGGTGAGTACAAGTCATAAAATTGCACAGAACTACACCCACCCACCCCCAAACACACAAAGTACATATAGAAATCAATGAAAGCTGAATAATGTGTGGACTGTACTAATGTCCACTTTTCATTTCCTTGTTTTGATAGTATATCGTAGTTATGTTTCCACTGGGGGAAATTGGATTAAGGGTGTGCAGGACCTTTCTGAACTAATTTTGCAACTTTCTGTGAATCTGTAACCTTTTTAAAAAAAAAAAAAAATTGGGGCTGGGTTTGTAGCTCAGTGGTAGAGTGCTTTCCTGGGATGTATGACACACTGGGTTCGATTATCAGCACCACATATAAATAAGTGAAATAAAGGTCCATTAACAACTAAAAAATATTTAAAAATTTTTTTTATCAGATTTTGTGTCATGGTGATAAGTATTTTTCCTTTCTATTATAAAATAATTCATCCATGGTTTTCTTCTGGCATTTTTATTGTTTCATTTACAAGGCATTTTGCAATTTTTATTGGGTTAAGGCACAAAGTCCCTGTACATACCCACCTACATGACAAATTCTTTTGGAAATTTTATAAGTTTCCCAAAAGCGTCACTGTGATAAATTCACACAAACATTGTCATTGCCCAGTGGTCCTTATCTCAGTGAATAGCTCTCCCATTGTTTTCATGATTTGGCAACTGCCTTCCCCCACAGTGAATGGTGGGAACATGGGAGAAAGAGAGAAGCTGCAAAGACTATTATGACCTAGTCTGAGAAGTTACACACAGTCATGTTGGCCACATTCTCTTCATTAGCAAAATCACTAAATCTGGCCCACATTCAAGGGGAGGGAAGTTAGGCTTCACATTTTAAGGGAGGAATTTCAGAGAATTGGCTGGCATATTTTAAAATCTTCAGGGAAGCAGGGGGTGGGGACAATGGATGAACAGGAGCAGTGCTGGAAGATTTTGGTTACATACTTAAAAAAAAATCAGAGCATTATACATAATAGTAGGGTTCATTCTTACAAAATCATACATGCAAGGAATTTGATTTCAATCCTCATCTCTCCTCCCTATTTTCCTTCCTCTACTCTTTTTCTTCCTCTCCTCTACTCTCTTTGGCTCCTTTATTTATTTTTGATTGGTACTTTCTACATATAAAGGTGAAAATCCCTTTGGCACATTTATGTATGCATGTAACATGATTTTGTTAGATTCATTCCATATTTCCTCCCCTTTCCCATCCTTTCTCCTCCCATTCTCCACCTCCTACTCCACTGATCTTCCCTATTATTTGATATCCAATCCCCCCGCCTGCCTTTTTCCCCCTTATTTTACTTTAGCTACCGCATGAGAGTAACCATCCCACTCTTCATTTTGAGTCTGACTTATTTTTCTTAGCATGATGTTCTTCATTTCCATCCATTTACCTGCTAATGTCACTATTTCATTTCTTTTCTTTTCTTCTTTTTTTTTTTTTTTGCGGTGCTGGGGATTGAACCCAGGGCTTTGTGCTTATGAGGCAAGCACTCTACCAACTGAGCTACATCCCCAGCCAACTATTTCATTCTTATGTCCGCACAACTTTATTTTTTTGAAGCGGGTACTGGGGATTGAACTCAGGGGCACTAGAACACTGTGCCACACCCCTAGTCCTATTTTGCATTTTATTTAGAGACGGGGTCTTACTGAGTTGCAAAGTGCCTGGCTTTTGTTGAGGATGACTTTGAACTCAAGATTACCTGCCTCAGACTTCATAAATTTTGAACTATGGATTTGACTGAGTAACATGATAAATTAATTACATTTCTTTTACAAAGAAACATACTTTAAGTTATTTGGTAAAGAGCTGGAAGAGAGATGAAGGAACAAAAAGTCGAAGAGGATCTGGATGGGAGAAACTGGTCGAGGGGAAACTGACTTTGAGCAGACAGGAAAAAAGGTTTGGTGCACACCCTGCCGCGGTGGGGTCATTTAGCCTTCCCACTTTCCTGGGATGGGCTGGTAAGCAGGAGTTTTGGATAATGAATCTGTGGAAGGGAAAAAAATCTGAATCATTGCTCAGCCACAGCCTGTGTTCATTGTTTATTTTAAATAATACTGGATGACCCATAATGCCTTTTCTGGATAGTGTTTTACTTACAATGTAAGCTCCACCTTCCTCCAAACCCCTCAGATTTGACAGCTATTCTTGAACAGAGTTTGAACAAACTGTCAAGCACGCCAGAGGATTTACCTAGTCATTACTGAGAGATTTAATGTGAACAAAGACGTGGCATGAAACCCAACAGGTTTACTGTCTCTATAAAAGGATCGTTAAGGTCGAGCGTATTACCGTGTTCAGTACTAACTGTACGGCACGCACCAAGCCCTGGTCACTTCACTGTACAAGTCGAAACAAGGAAAGAAAAAAGTTTTACCAACTGCAGTAGTCAATTTGTTTAACCCCTCCACGCCTGGAAAACACTACAAGTCTACTTTCAAACCACTTCTTCTGAAGGGCCAGGGAGTCTCGGCAGAGAGCGCACCCTCTCGCACCCCACCAGCGGCGAGCAAAGTCCTTCCTGCCGGTCGCTGGGCCCGGGGGTCCAAGCGCGATCCCGGCCACAGCGACAGGAGCTTCCCCTTTAGACCCCGGTGTCTGGGGTGCCCGGCACCGGACCCGATCCGTGGGAGGCCTTGCAGGCCCCTGGCTCCAGCCAGAGTAGCGAGGGGCGAAGAGGGAGGCGAACGGAAGCCGGACACGTCACGGGTGTGGGATCAGAGGCCGGGGTACGCAGGGACCGCGAGGCAGGGCGCACCCCGCAGGCCCGGGAGCGGGTGGGCGGCGAGGGGCGCAGGTCCCGCCCGCTCCAGCCGCTTCCGGCGCCCTCCGGCCCGCCCCTCGCCGGCTCTGCCACATCCTCCGGTGACGTCAGCCAGTGCCGCCATATTGGAAGGCTGCCGCCGCCGCCTCCGCCTCCGCCGGGGAGCTCGGGTTGGGTTGGGGCCGCGGCCGCAGGCAGGAAGGCGCTCCTCTCCCGCCCTGCAGACGCCGGGCCCACCCGTTTCACCCCGACCCGTCTCCTCATGACTGCTCCTGGCCCCGCTGCCGACCGACGTCGCCCCAGAGCCGGAATTTAACACGGAAGCCCGGGTCGGGGGCCGCGGGCGGGGAGGAGGAGGAGGAGGGAGACCTGGTAGGCTCCGCGTCCCTCTCGGGTCGGCGCGGCTCCTCGGCCGGAGCCATGACCTCGCTGACCCAGCGCAGCTCGGGCTTGGTGCAGCGGCGCACCGAGGCCTCCCGCAACGCCGCCGACAAGGAGCGGGCGGCGGGCGGCGGCGGCGGCAGCGGCGAGGACGACGCTCAGAGCCGCCGCGATGAGCAGGACGACGACGACAAGGGCGACTCCAAGGAAACGCGGCTGACCCTGATGGAGGAGGTGCTCCTGCTGGGCCTCAAGGACCGAGAGGTGCGGGCGCGGCGGACAGGGCGGGGGCGGCGGCGCGGGGCCCGGACCCCAGGTGGGCTCCAGGTGGGCGCCGGCCTCGGGCCCGCGCACCTGCCCACCTCGCTCCCGAGCCCCGCGGCCCGGAGCGCCCAGCTTGCCCCGAGGAGTGTTGAGTTGGCGCTCCCCTGCGCGGCCCGGTTCTTCCCAGATCCTCCTCGCACAGATTGCTTGGATTTTTCCTTCCCCCTTTCACAGTCTTTCCATTTCGACACCCCGGCAGTCTGCATTTCTTCCTCGCTTTTTTCCTGCGTGTTCAGCCTGTGTAGATCCTAGGTTGCAATTCCACCCTGGAAACTGCCAGATAGACCGAACACCCAGCGCCCTCCCACCCAGGACCTCCAGCGCCCCGAACTCTTGGGTTTTGCGGGTTTTAGGATCTGGGAGGGGTCCACAGATCCGCTTGTCAGGGGATTTGTATTTTTTAAAACAAATTAAGGTATACCATTTGGTGTTATGAAAGAATTCGGAGGAAAAAGTTATTTTTCCCATTAAAGTTCAAAGTCAAAGTTGTCATGAAATTTGGAAAACGACTTTATAGGTGATCTTGATTTAGGTGAGAGTTTATTTTTAATATTGCTGTTAAAATTTTACCGGTTGACTGTTCTCAAGAAAGTTTTGCCATTTTTAAGGAAGGGCTTTTTCATAAAGTGCTTGAAATGCTAGGTTTGTGATTTGCTGAAAGGCCTCAAAGATTTAGGTACGTAAGAGTTGCCATAGATATTTGTTCTGACTTTTGAAAGAGATCATTCATCCTAATATCCAGAATTTTCACACAGAGAAAAGTTGGGGAAAAAAAAAAAAACAGGACTGAGGCTGTGGCCCAGAGACAGAGCGCTTGCCTAGCATGTGTGAGGCATTAGGTTCGAGTCTCAGCACCACGTACAGATAAATAAAAATAAAGGTCCATCTACAACTAAAAAAAATATTAAAAAAAAAAAAGAACAAACTACAGTGAACATCTTTATCACGTCTAGACTCTATAGAACCATTTTTGTTCTGTTTTCTTTTTCACATAGACACCCAGCTACAAAAGTTTTAAAGAGATCAGTAGGCAGACACATGATTGTATAGTCTATAAATGGTGATTTGTGTGACCCCAGGAGCTTTTTAATCTTAGTGTGGAAACTAGACAACACCTTTTGAGATTTAGAAGTTTGTTTTGTTTTGATTTTAAGTTAATTTTTCATTTAGGAAGGTGGGCAAAAAATTTTATCCCAGTGAAACAACTTTCTCTTCCTATTGCCCCAGATTTTATCAGCCATAGATGAGTTTTTTAATGGACTGTAAGTTAGTAATCTAATGCACTAAATTTTACCTTGATAGAAGTGTCTAGAGCATCTGCAATATCTTGATTTCTCAGGTCTTAATAACTGTCACTTTGAAAAAAAAAAAGATGTCTCTTTGACTATAAAAGGGGCCCAGTATCTGTTTAATTACTGAATTGTGATGATAAAAATAGGCCATATGTGAATTTTCTTTCTTTCTGAGGATGGAAAAACATTAGTGTCTAGAAATGTGATTTTGGAAAGTATTCAGCTTGATTTTTTTTATTTATTTATTTATTTTTAGGTTTCATAGTTTGGAAGTTTTAGAGTCTTGTTAGTAAACTAGTAAACATTTTTCTTTAAAGGCTCCCTTCATTCCCCGTTTTAGAAAATACAAAAAAAAGCAGAATGAAGAAAGCATTCTTGGTTAATAGTTTATAGTTTTTGATACTTTTCTTTGGATAAACTGTGGTAAAACTAAATCATACAAAAATGCTTAAACAAAAAGTAGCTTTAATCATTGAGAAATTAGGAAAAGTACCTTTTTTGTCCAGTATGTGTTAACTTTCCATGTTTAAATTAAAGCTCTTACCATGCTGTTTTTGTGTGATTGGACCCCATGAAGATAATCAAAAGAATTTGTTGATGTTTAATGGTACTTACACTATTTAGACAATTTGAAGTTCTTTGGGAAGTATTGAGACTGTTGTGATTGTGTTATTAGTCACTATATTTTGCAAGTCATGGCCAGGGTCCACAAGAGCTAATTCTTCTTGCTTTTTTCAACTACATAGCTCCCCCTGCTTTTTGTAGGCAGGTCTGAGGAGTTGGGATCTGGGGTTTTGCGTTGTCTTAGATTTTGGTTTTAGAGATGAACCTCTATTTTTTCATCTCATACTCACATAGTAATTACCAATACTTATCCATTCATGCTTTCCTCCCTGGTATGTTCCCCCTCTTCTTAGGGGGCAGGAGTTGCTTTTTTACCCTGACCCTAGGCATTTTATTCTGGTTAATATTAGATTTCAACTTATTAAATTTGTTATTAATAAATTATAAACTTTAGTCATATAGACTAGTAAATGCACTATGTTTATTTTAACCACTTGTAACATCTGAGTACTTTTAAGATATTTGAAAGCTAAACTTCAAATTTAGGCAAGTCACTATTGTTGGGTATGTTTAAATATGTGTATATATACTTACATATATATGGTAACCTTATTTGAAATCAATCATTTTAATAAATTGCTTAATAGTGAAATTAATTTTACTCTGATTTTTAAAACAGGCTTATTTACATATTTTGGTTCTTTAAAAATATTGGACAGGGCTGAGGTTCAGTGGTAGAGTGCTTGCCTCGTGTGTGAGGCACTGGGTTCGATCCTCAGCATCACATATAAAGAATAAAAAATAATAAAGGTTCATCAACTAAAAAAAAATTTTTTAAGAAGTCGTACAACGGTAAACCTGCAGAAAAGTGCAAATAAGTAAAATTTTACAAACTGCTTACTGTTAAACCAGTCGTACGTAGGGCAAGAAATAGTATATGACCAACTCTTCAGAAGCCTCACTTGAGTTTCTTTCCAGTCGCTATAATTTCCTTGAGGGTAGCCACTTGCTTAACTTCGAAATTCAGGATAGTTAATTTTGCTTGGTTTTTGTACTTTTATTTGTGTCTGGCTTTTGTTCTACATTGGTCAGTCCATGTTGTGTAAAATTGTCATTTGTTTATTCTTACTGTCATACTAATTTACTTTTAACACAGTCTACAATATTTTAAAGATTACTTTGACATTCTGAATCAAGTCTCCTCCTTTCTTTTACTGAACAGAAGGTTCAGTTTGCCAATAAACAGATGGTCTGGCTTCACATTGCCTATTGGGGTGAGTCTAAAGTTATGGAGATTGATTTTTTAATTTTTTTTTTTTTAAGTGCACATTTCAGATTTTTTACCAGTGATTTTCCTTTCCAGCTTTTATAAAACACAGATGCCTGGAACCCTCAGGGGATTCTGCTGCTCACTCTGAGTGAAGAATCAGTGACATAGGTAACTTCAAAGGCATTGCAAGGATGGCAGTTAGGTTTACACTTGAATTCAACCTCCAGTTAATTAGCAAGATTTCTGTTATCCCTGCCCTTCCTCCATGTATTTGAGGGGGAGGGACAGCAAAAGTGGTAGGTATTTTTTCTTGCCCATTTATTTTTTTGCTGTGTTTGATATGAAAGCCAGAGCCTTACACATGCTAGGCAAGTGTTCTCCCATGGAGCCACATCCCCAGGCCACCTCCTCTTATTTGTTTTTAATTTTAATTTTATTTTGAAACCAGGGATTGAGGCAGTTAACTACTGAGCCACATTCCCAGCCTTTTTATTTTTTATTTTTATTTACTTATTTTTGGCACCAGGGATTGAACCCAGGTGTGCTTTACCACTGAGCCATGTCCTCAACCCATTTTAAGTTTTTATTTTGAGATGGTCTCACAACGTTGCTGATGGCTTCTCTAAGTTGTTCAGGCTGGCTGTGAACTAGTCATCTTTGTTTTTTTCCTGTAGATGACTCCAGTAGAGCATTTTCATTTTATTGAGAATTACCTCAAATAATGGGTTATTTTCAAATAACTGTGCATGTATATTGGAAACTGAACTCAGCTCCTCAAATTACTTTTGAATAACTTCATTGGTGGTAAATCTTAGCCTTTTAAGATTGGATTTGATTATTCAAATAGCCAGATACAAAGTATGCCCATGGAATAGAGAAGTGAAGCATTGTACTTGCGGTCCAGAATGTATTATTTGCTTAACATATTGAAGTTCTCTGAGCTTTGGAGTTCTCACGGGAAATGGTTTTGATTGTAGTGTTATGGACATTTATTTTTCTCCACCATGTCTTCCTGGTTCTGTCATTGAAAATTCCCCATTGTGTGTGTAGCCCTGTGGTGTCCTCTTGAATCATCTTCCCCTACCCTTTTTGTGCTACAGCCAGACTTGTCCAGTCAAGATGTTTTCTCTTAGGGTTTGGGTCTGGAAAGAGCAACAGCTCTTTGGAGTTTTTTGGAGATCTTTTCAGTAGTGTCCATGTGTGAATCTGACTTGTTCTTTGGTTTGATTTTGAGCTTCATTCTTTCTAGTGCATTGGTGATGTATTTTCCTAGCCTGATTTTCCAGTCACTTCAATTTTGTAAGTTCCAACACCTTCAGTAAAGTTCCTTTTTAAGGGTTGCATTTCTAATACTTCTAGACAGAGTTTTAATATAATGTATTTTGAAAAATAAATAGATGCTTGAGTTGGATAATAATTAAATTTAAAATTCAGTTGTTTAAATTTAACTGACTTTCTTGTGGTTTTTACACTGGCTTCAAAAATGGGGAGTAAATTTTCCATGGTCACTACTTTGAAATAAAATACTTGTCAAGATGTATAACTTTGATTTCTAAAAATTCCTTTCCAAGTTTGCAGTTGATGTATGCCATTTCTACATATCAAATCTGTAAATGAGAAATACATTTGACAAATATTCAGAATTTCACGTGTGAAGATTTTTTAGTAATTAAAAAAATCTAATAAAGGCTTCTGAAAGGTGTTTATCCCCTGCTATCCCCTCATGCTTGTGCTGATGTTTATGGCTTTAGATTTCTCTCCTCAAAACTGGAAAGATTACAACCTGTTTTAGTAGCATATCATAGTGTTACAATGTCATTTAGTATATTTTGAAGTTTTTGAATTTTTAAAATGGAAAACAGGCTGTTAATCATTTGGTAAACCTCTGATCTGTAAGAATACAACTAATAGTAAAGTATAGCGTATTACCTAAAAGAATTTTTCTGATAAATATACTTTTTTTTTGGTATTGGAGATTGAACCCAGGGTTGTTGTACCATGGATCTATATCCCTACCACTTATCATAAAACATTCTTCTTTTATCATAAAACATTTGGAACTAAAAATTATTTATATACTTATTAAATTGTATTTGGTTTACATATGTCTTTAATGGAGAAATTCTTAAATTGGAGTCAACAGATGGGGTTTAGAAACTTTGTGAACCTTCTGTAAATGTGTGCCTGTTTTCCTGGGGGAAAGAATATAACTTTTCTTAGGTATTCAAAGCATTTAATGACTCCAGAAGATTAAAATTAACTGTATAGAGTTCTTTTTTTGTTTTAGTTTAAGGTTCTTGTTTTTGGTTTGACTCATCCTCCTTTTAACTCCTGAAATTGACTATAGAAAATTTCAGGTTTCATGGTTGTAGTGAATTGGATTTTTAGTTCTTTAAGATTTACAAATAGCAGGGCGTGGTGGCACATGCCTATAATCCCAGCAGTTTAGGAGGCTGGAGGAGGAGGATTGGAAGTTTGAGTCATCCTCAGCAATTTAGAGAGGCCCTAATTAGCAAGACCCTGTCTCAAAATAAGAAAATGAGCTCTGGTGAGGGAGCTCAGTGATAACCCTGTGTTCAGTCTCCAGTACCAAAAAAAAAAATTTGAAATATGAAGTCAACATTTCTGTGACCTGTTCCAGAATTCTCATCTTAATATGTGAACTTAGGAGAAGTGTAACTACCACATTTAGGATTCTAACCATTTCCATGTTTATTGAGCTTAGTGTTTAGTGAGCACATTCTCTGTGCCAGGCCCTTTACTCTAGGTACAAATGCTGGGAAGTAAATCTCTATTTTTAAAATTTATTTCCTTTATGTATGTCAGAATTCATATAATAAACTACAAAGCTTAATTATGGTGCTGTTCAGATTTTCGAGTACAATCTCAGCCTGACATATATCAGCCACTCAGTAAATATTTTAAATTGAGTCATGGAACTTCAAATATGGTAATGTCATTCCTGAAAGTGAAAACTGTTTCTGGGGATGGTGTTGAAAAAAACCTATTCCTATGAAGTCTAGATATTCTCCAGTGTGTGTGTGTATATGTGTACATATATTTTCAGTGTTCATATTCTATACTCATAGGTGTTTATATAAAACATAAAACAGATGTATGTACAGTATATGAGTAAATATACAAAATATCCCATTTTTTAAAAATTTTGTGGGTGAATAGGTAACTGAGGGAAAAGTCTAAAAATGCTCCCTATTGTAGCAATGCTGAAATAAAAGTTGAGAAACTGAAATAATTATATGAGGTTTAGAAATTTTTTATTAATATATTTTGGTGGTACTGAGGATTGAACCCAGGGGCACTCTACTAGTGAGCTATTCCTGCCCCTTTTTATTTTTTGAGACATGTTCTTGCTGAGTTGCCAGGTTGGCCTCAGATTTGCGATAATCCTGCCTCAGCCTCCTGAGTAGCTGGGATCATGGTTGTGCACTGCTGTACTAGCTGGAAATCTTAATTTTTTGTGTGTGGTGCTGGGAATGGAACCCAGGACTTTAGTGCAGTGTCCTGAGTACTAGGCTGGAAGCATTAGAAGTGTGGGTCCTGTCCAGTCTCCATAGTTGTAATCATGACTGACAGTCTAGAAGAATGAAAGGGAAGTGGAAGATCTTAAACTTTTTAAAATTATGGTAAAACATAAATAACATATATTGTCCTTTTTTAAGTGTATAACTTGAAGGCATTAGATCCATTACTTATTTTGCAGCCATCACCATTTCCATCTTTTTAATCATACTGTACTGAAATTTCTGTACCCATTACCCCTCCCCTCAGTCCCTGATAACCATTATTCTGCTTTCTGTCTCTGGATTTTTTTTTTTTTTTTTTTTGATACTGAGGATTGAATCCAGAGGTGCTTAGCCACAGGGCCTTGCTAAGTTGCTGAAGCTTTCTCTGAACTTTGGAGTCCTCCTGCATCAACCTTCCCAGCTGCTGGGATTGCAGTGTGTACTACCACGTACGCCTAGCTCCTGTCTCTATGAATTTGACTCTTCTAGGGACCTTGTGCAAATGAAATCAACACTTGTCTTTTTGTGTTTATTTTACTTATATTACCTTTTCAGGGTTCATTCATATGTAGCATGTATCACAGTTTTATTCTTTTTAAGGCTGAATAATCATTATAATACCTATTTTGTTTATTCATGGGCTTTGGGTTGTTTCTACTTGTAATTTTTTATAGAAGATAATTTTTGGGGGGGGCGGGTACTGGTGATTGAACTCAGGGGCACTCAAGCACTGAGCCACATCTTCAGCTCTATTTGTATTTTATTTAGAGACAAGGTCTCACTGAGTTGCTTAGGACCTCACTTTTGTTGAGGCTTGCATTGAGCTTGCTTCTCCTCCTCCCTCAGACTCTAGAGTTGCTGGGATTACAGGTGTGTGCTGTGCGCCACTGCACCCATCTAAGAGATATTTTCTGAAGGGAGGGAGCTCTTGGTCATGGTCTGTTTCCCAGATTTCATGAGGAAGGGAAAAGTGACTGTCATCAGTGGTAGAGTGGGTAGGTGTTGAATACTCTGAGGAGTGGAGTAAATACCTGTAGGTGAGGGGTGGCCAAAGAGGAATGGTGGAGAGGAGATGGAGCACTTTGGGGAGATAAGATGTTTTTTTAGAGATGAGGTCTCACGGAGTAGTTCAGGCTGGTCTCAGACTCCTGAGCACATATGTTCTTTATGTCTTACCCTCCCGGATTTTGGGACTATAGGCACTCTACCACTGTGCCCTGCTGAAGATAAATTTTGAGTCTCCTTGCTGGGATTACAGCCAAGGCTCAACTCTAGTCTTGTTTTAAAGGAGTTTGCTTATGCTCATTTTTATTTAAAAAGTGAAGGGAATGTCTTATAACACATGTTCTGTTAACATTCTTTCTCTTAAGGACATACAGTGATCACCTTCCCATGTCAGTAAATAGATTTTTCATGGTGTGTGCTCATGAAAAATTCAGATGGCACACCCAGAAGTGTGATGTTTCATTATTTGTAATGACTGCATGTTAGAACATCTTCCTTGATGTATGACAGTTTAGATCCTTGTATTTACATATAGTCATGAATTGGGCCTTCATGCAACTTTGTGCCTCTGCCTTTCAAGTGGTGTTGATTTTTCTGCTGTAAGAAAATCATGCAGAGACCACTATATAATAAATCATGTTGTGTTGACTAGATAGAAAATTTATGTGTCTCCATTATTCTATATACTTCTGTAGGACTTTTCAAAGTTTTCTCAACTTAAAATATTGACAATGTGAAGTAGTAGTGATAACACAATATCTAGAGTCCACTGCTCTTGGGTATGAGGTATGTCTTCCTGAAATAATTGGCAGTTTTCTCATTCTCCTTGAGCTGAGTTCCACAGTTTTGTGAAATTAGAAGAATAAGGTCTATAATCTTCTAAGAATTTCTAATCTTTTAAGGGTTAGACATGATATACATCAAATGCTTAGCATCTGAGTGCTTCAGATGTCTCAAGACAAGTATGTAAAGGAGCTGAGAAAGGCCAATGAGCATTACTTTGAAGAAATGGGAAGAAGAAGAGTAACATGTCAGTGACTCTGAGTAGGAGTTGACAGACCCAGAGAGGAAAGCCAGAAGAGATGGGTTGTAGAAACTAGGGGAATGTCAGCAGCAGTGTATGTGGAGTTAGATGAAATCTTTTTCTTGAGAATTTTATCATGTTGCCCTGGACTAGGGAAGTAAAAGGGAGACTTCCTTTTTGACTATACTTTGAGTTTGTCATGAATGGAAAGAAGGTAAGGCAGGGTTGGTCCTTAATCTCCTGCACATGATGGGCAAACAGGGAGGTTCTGGTGAATATGCAAGAGCTTTAAAATATTTAGGAAGACAGGAGTTGTGAACAGAGGTCTTCAGGTAAGAGAATGGGTAGAAGGATTAGCTTTAGACAGGGCAGTTTTCTTTTGGTAACCAGACAAAGGAACATGTATAGGTAAGATTGAGTTTATTGGGTTGATTTATTGCTTCTGTGAAGTAATCTGTAGATGAGCTAAGTTCAGGGATTGGAGAGTATGGAATTTTGAAATAGTTGTGATGGAGAGTTGTGAAAACTTTGACCAAGGGAAGCATCAGATAGATATGTCAGGTTGTTGAGGGGTTGATCTAAGTTGGAGACCGTATAAGTCCTAGTGATCTGAGGCCTGGTTAGTACTTTTGTGGAGGAATACTTTCTGAGTTACAGATTGCTTAAAAAGGAACTTTTGAAGCATAATCATCATAACATGGGTAAAGATGTTTTTTAGCAAAACTACATAATACACGACTATATATGAATGTTTTTATATTCTTGCCTTTCTAAAAGGTAGCATTTTGCACCTTGTTTTTTTATGTTGTATTCTGAAGATTATTCTCTTATCACTGTTATATAGAGGGTTTTTTTTTTTTTTTAAATTTTCTTCTTTTTCCCTGTTATTTGATACTGTGCATTGAACCTAGGAACATTTTGCCACTGAGATACATCCCCAGCTCCTTTTTTTTTTGAAGCACGGTCTCACTAATTTGCTGAGGCTAGCCTTGAACTTGTGATCCTCCTGCCTGAGCCTGCTGAGTCACTGCTATTATAGGTTTGTGCCACTGTGCCTGGCTATATAGAGATCTTTTATGGCTCCATAGTATTGCATTATGTGGATATATTTTAGTATGCTCATCCAGTATAATGATGTATGGGTCCTGTTTTGTTTTTCTAATGGCTATCAGATTGTGTCAACATTACTGATTAAAATGACTAATTCACATTGATTTGAGATGACATGTTTATCATGTATTTTATTTAAGCAAAATACATAGGTCTGCTTCTGAACTTACTTTTTTGGCCTATTTATTCCTGTTCCAGTCAGTATCACAGCATTTGAATTCTAAAGACTTCTGAATCTTTCAGTATTTCCTAGGACGGCTTGCACTTTGGTTTGCTCATGTTGCTTTTTACTTCCTCAAATTTTCCTGGCTATATTCTTTTTCTTTTTTTTTCTTCTTTAGACTTTTTTTTTTTTTTAACTTGAATAGCTCCCGGGGAAAGCATCTGTTGCTATTTTTATTGGAATCATGTTAAATTTATAAGTTAGTTTAAGGAGAACTGATAACTTCATAATAGAGTCTGTATCTAAGAATGAGAAATCTTTTCATTATCCAAGTCTGTTTTTAAGTCTTTCAAAAGAGTTTTTTTTTTTTTTTTAAGCTGCTGAGGATTGAACCCAGGGCCGTGTGCTTGTGAGTCAAGCACTCTATAAACTGAGCTATAATCCCAGCCCCCTTAAAAGAGTTTTTTAAAAGTCTTCTTTAGCTAGGTTTTGCCTAGGTACTTTGTTGCTGTTTTTAAATGAAGTCTTTTCATCTGTATTTTAACTTTTTACATGCTAACATTTATATTTTGTATATAGCTACTGTTAATATCAGTTAGTTTTATAATCCTGCCATTTTATTATCAGTCATTTTTTCGTTTTTCTAGATACCCAAATACATCATGTGCTAATGTACATAGTTTTATGCCTTTTCCAGTTATATATTTGCTTTTTCTTATATAGCCTTTAAATCTGCATTTAACTGCTCCTCTTCATTCTCTTGATTATTTTATTTTTGCCAAGAACTTTTTTCACTTTTTATTCTTTTGAAATAAAGTTATATGTAGGGTTTTTAGAAGTGACTTCATTCAAGTTGTTACCTTTTTTTTTTTTTTTTGGTAATTTGAAATATAGTTCATGTTCATACAGTTCACCCATTTTAAAGTGTGTAATTCAAAGTTTTTTAGTATATTTATAAAGTTCTGTATCCATCACCACCATCAGTGAAACTTTTTCTGTCCTTTTAGTCATTACTTACTTTCTCATCATCATTCCCCTTCAACCATTAGGGTTTTATATATATATATGTAACAACTAACTTGAAAACAACACACATATTAAATAGTTTCTGTGAAGGAGGAATCTGGGTGGTACTTAACTGATTGTAGTTAAGTGGTTGGTCAGAGCTAGTCTGATCTGAATTCTCGACTGCAGAAGGATTCAGTTTTCTGAAGGTTGTTTGAGAACCACAGTTCCTTTTCTCATGGGGCAGCTCCAAACATGGCAACTAGCAGAGTGAGGGGAGAGATTCAAGATGGGAGCTACAGTCTATTGTAACCTGCTCTCTGAAATGACATACAATCATATTTGACATATTCTGTTTATTAGAATTAAGTCCCTAAGCTCACACTAAGGAAGTGATTACCTGTGTTCATGAATACCAGGAGTCAAGGTTCATCTGGGGCCATTTTAGAGGCTGTCTCCATACAAAGGTAGGATAACTTCCTTTATCTAGAAATCTCTCTTTATTTTTAGCTTTGTATCTATATTTTTTGGTACTGGGGATTGAACTCAGGGGCACTTAACCACCGAGCCGTATCACCTGCCCTTTTAAAAATTTTTTTAAAATTTTGAGACAGTTTCACTAAGTTGCTTAGGGCCTCACTAAGCTGCTGAGACTGGCCTTGAACTTAACCCTCCTGTCTTAGTCTCCTGAATTGCTGGGATTACAGGCATGCAGCACTGTGCCTGGCTTCTGTATTCATTTTGATGACAAGTTGCATTCTGCAGGCCTCATTACTTTTCTTGGCATACTGGGATGAATAGTCTTTAGGAAATAGTCCATGGAGTTCTGCAGATTTCTGGGTAGTCCAGAATCCATAAACATGAGAGTCTAACTTGGGATTTTAAAATCTAAATGTAGTTTACAGTTGTCACTCCTCAGTAACTGCCAACAATGTGGAAAAGATATTCCCAAGTTTTCTTACAGTTTCACATTTAAGAGCTCGGTGTCAATTGCAGACTTGAGTTTTTTTTTTTTTTGTCCTGGGGATTGAATTCAGAGGCACTCAATCACTGAGCCAATCTCCAGCCCCACTTTGTATTTTATTTAGAGACAAGGTCTCACTGAGTTGCTTAGCCCCTCCCTTTTGCTGAGGCTGACTTTTGAAGTCTGGATCCTCCTTGCCTCAGCCTCCCAATCCACTGGGATTACAGACGTGCACCCGACCAGACTTGAATCGTGCACCCGACCAGACTTGAATTTTTAAAAAATATTTTTAGTTGTAGATGGACACAGTGTATTTATGTATTATGTATGTGGTGCTGAGGATAGAATCCAGTGCCTCATATGTCCTAGGCAAGTGCTTTACCACTGAGCCACAACCCCAGTCCCACACTCGAATTTTTTATCTTTTTGGTTATATATAACATTGCCTAGTACCAGTTTCTAGGTACCCCATTAGAAATGCTTATCTATCCAGTGTATTTAAACTTTGTTCCTCAGACAGTTTTTTACATGCTATTCATCAGTTTTTAAAATATCCTTGTTGACTTACAAATAACTTTAAAAAAAACTAAAATAGATCATATATGCTGTCTTGCTCAAAGCCACAACTTGGTAAATTCTTTTTTTTTTTAATTTTTGCATCTGTGTTCATCAAGGATGTTGGTCTGAAGGTTTTTTTTTTTCCTTGATGTGTCTTTTTTTAAAAAATATTTTTGTCTAGTTGTAGGTGGACACAATATCTTTATTTTATTTGTATGTGGTACTGAGGTTCAAACCCAGTGCCTCATGCATTCTAGACAGTCCTCTACCACTGAGCCACAACCCCAGCCTTTGGTAAATTCTTAATTGACAGAATCATATTTGTGGAATACTTAAAGTCTGTCTGGTTGTATATTGCCTCCCAACTTTTGTGTTAAATAGAAAATTACAGTTATACTGTTTACTTTTTTGGTCATATCCATTTGAGGCCTATGTGTGTGTGGTGGTGAGAATTACAAGATTCACCTTTCATTTTATTATACTCTTCTTCAAGTTAATACTAATGAAATTCTGGTGAAATAATATATTTTGCTCTAGGAAACTTCATTTACTCCCCTGCCTTGTATGAAATTATTGTTGGAAATGTTACAGCTTTTTAAGGATTGAACCCAGGGGCACCTGACCACTGAGCAACATCCCCAGCCCTTTTTTACATTTTATTTAGAGATAGGGTCTTACTGAGTTGCTTAGTGTCTCACTTTTGCTGAGGCTGGCTTTGAACTTGAGATCCCCCTGCCTCAGCCTCCCTAGCTGCTGGGATTACAGGTGTGCACCACCATGCCCGGCTTAAATCAGTTTTAAAAGGCCAATGAGGAAATATACAGTCTTATGGTTATTTACCTTTTTTTTTTTTTTTTTTGTGGTGCTGTGGATTGAGCCCAGGGCTTTGTGTTTGCAAAGCAAGCACTCTACCAACTGAGCTATATCCCCAGCCCGGTTTTTTATCTTAATGTGAAAGATTGATGTTATTTACATTCAGCCAACAGGAATTCTTTATTTCTATTGTGAAGTAGGTTTTCTATCAGCCAGATCAGTTGTTCATTTGTAAATACTTTGTTCTTTTTTTGAAGTATAGTTTTGCTGTATGAAGTCTTTGTTGGCAGTTTTTTCTTTCAGTACATTGAATTATGTAGTCCTAATTCCTTCAGTGTTTCCATTGAGAATTTATTTATCTGTAATCCCATTTTCCTAGGATATGATAACTAGGTTTTTCTCTTGCTGCTTTCAAGGTGTGATTTTTTTTATTTTTAAAATTTTTTTTTAAACTCAGGAGTGCTTAACTGTCGAGTCACATCCCCAGCCCTTTTAAAATTTTTAATCTTTGGAGACAAGTCACACTGAGTTGCTTTTGTTCTAAGTTGCTGAGGAACTCGTGATCCTCCTGCCTCAGCCTCCTGAGCTGCTGGGATTACAGGCGTGCGCCATGGCCCAGTTTCTCCACGGACATCTTTAGTAAAAGGTGAAAAATATATGCAGTTTGAAGAGAAACCAGTCTTTCAGTAATATGACTATGATGTGTTTGGGTGAGGATCTCTTTGTGCCTGCCCCTATTGGAATTTGTTAAACATTAGACTCTTAGAGAAATGTATTCCCATCAAATGTGGGAACTTTTCGCCTGTTTTTTTTTTCTGCTTCCTCCTTCACCTCTGAGACTCCTGATATTCTGAGAGGCTTGAAGTGTCCTATGGTCTCTGAAGCTCTCTTCATTCTTTTTTTTGTTGTTATTCAAATCCAAGTTCACTGATTCTTTTCCTTTGATTTCAGATCTGTTGAACTCCTCTAGTGAAATTTTCATTTCATTTACTATACTTTAAAACTACAGAACTACCATCTCTTTATAGAGTTTCTGTATTTGATGAATCTTTTTTTTTTTTTTTTCTTGTAGAGCCATTGTTAATTCTTTAAACATTTTTTCTTAGTTCTTTACCAGTTATTTGGTAGAATGTTCCTCAGTTTTGATTTGTTTGCAAATTCTTTTTAATATGTTTAAGTGTATGTGTGTGTGTTTATGCATTTGCTTGGAGTTAGGTGAGGCTAATTGGAATATGGCATTAAAATTTTAGGCAGTGTTTGATAAGTTCTTATTTGCTCTCTGGCAAATGGATTATATTGATTGATTGATTAATAGTATCTACCCTTATTGTGATAATCACACTTGCTGATTTCCTAATTAATAGAACCTAGAGGTTAAGTTCATGTAAATTTGATTTTCATGGTCATGTGTAGCATTTCTTGGCCTATGATGAATCTTTCAGTTCTGTTTTCTATACTTGAAATAGAAAAGACCTTTGTCAGATTATTACTCATTTAATATTAGGTGCAGTATTTTAAGTCCAGTATTTCATTAGGTTGCTTTTGGTCTTTCCGTCTTAGAAGTTATATGTTTGCCTCAGTATTTCAGTTGGAGGTTAAAAAAAAAAAAAAAAAAATTTCTTTTTTTTGGTACCGGGGATTGAACTCATGGGTGCTTAACCACTGAGCCACATCCCCAGCCACTGCCACCCCTCCTTTAAAAAATATTTTATTTAGGCACAGGGTCTCACTAAGTAACTTAGAGCCTTGCTTAGTTGTTGAGACTGGCTTTGAACTTGGGATCCTCTGCCTCAGCCTCCTGAGTGACTGGGATTACAGGCATGTGCCACTGTGCCCGGCTCAGTGGAGGTAATTTAATGCAGGCATTTAATGTTATTACCTTAAATGTGAAGCACTATTTAAATTAAAAAAATATTGGGGGCTGGGGGAAATAGCTCAGTGATAGAGCACTCACCTAGAATGTGTGAGGCACTGGGTCGACTCTCAGCACCACATATACATAAATAAGATAAAGGCCCATCAACACTTAAAAAAATTAAATAAAAAAATTTAAGAGTGAAAGTTTAAAAAAAAAGTTATGTGTTTGTAAGACCAAAACCCCTCAAAGTAGCCTAAGTAAAAGTAGATACAGTTAAGTATATCTTGTAGAAATAAGGTTTAGTCCAGTCACATAGGTATGCTTCAGTTATTAGGGTGTGTTTGTGTGTCTTGGTCTGCCTCAGATTGTATAATCTCTCATTTTCACTGTGCAAATATTTCTGCTTTCTTTTCTGTTTACCTTTATTCCCTTGCATTTGTACACAATGGCCTGTAACTTCTGTATCCACAGTTCCCAGTTCCAGTGCCCACATAACTGACCCAGTGTACCAAGTTCAGGTTCTTGACTAATTTGCCCATCCTGGTCCAATTAGATGTGTCAGGCACAGTCACCTCTTTCTGTACATGGGGCTTTATTAGTATGGGTTTTGGTTTGGGTTTGGTAGTAAACCCCATGTTTTGGTAACGTGATATTTTATTTTGTTGAGGAAAGTCTGTTTAGGAAGTCAATTTAAGAACATTGATTATATTAAAATTCAACTCTATATTGAAATGTTGTGTGGAAGATACAGTGTTGTGTTTTAGTGGTCTCAGTTTGAAATATTTTGTACATGAAAACTATATTCTGTACTTGTACATATTTATTACTAGTAATTGAAAACATTTAATATGTGTTTTGTTAAAGACTTAGTTTAGAAGTTACACTGGTTTGTAGGTATATTTTGTTTGGTCTGTGTGGTGGTGAAACCTGATAGTTGAACCATTTCAAAGATGGAACATTTTATGCAAAAGACATTTGTTCTTGAAAAATTAAAAGATGTGGCAGGAGTGTGCCTACATATATGGCAGCAGGTTTTTTGGGTACCAGGGATTGAACCCAGGAGTGCTTAACCATCAGGCCATATCCCCAGTCCTTTATTTATTTTTTATTTTGAGACAGGGTCTCAAAGTTGCTGAAACTGAGTTTGATTTTGTGATTCTCCTGCCTCAGCCTCCTGAGCTAGGATTACAGGCATGCATCACTGTACCATGCCAGCAGTTGTTTTGAACTGAGTTGTTTTTTTGCATTTGGTAGGCCAGGACATTCTCATTTGTAACAGTCTACACCTGGGCTTCTTTACTCACTCATGTTTTCTTTGTACATTCTAAGTATTTGAGTTTGCATCTCCCATTCCCTATTCCATTCTAGTTGTATATATTTGTCCTTATTTAAAAATAACTGTTTGCCAGGAGTTGCTTTATAAATACTAGAAAAGAAAACTAGTCTTGGAAATTTAATTACATAGTATACGGCAGAGTGGGGGTTACTTTGAATTGCCAAGTGTTATTCAAAGTCTGGGCTCTTGAGCTCTGTTCTTTATTACCTCCCAGTTCTGTTTTAATTTGTCCTTAGGTATTTTCATTGGAAGTTTTTACTGCTTCTAATATTTTGCCTTTATCACTATTATACCTACTATGTTAATTATTATCGTATATGCCTGAACAACCATAGTCTTTTCCAGTCTTCTTGCCTTCACTTTTCTTCCTTTAATCCGTAAAGTCTAAAGTAAAAATAACTGTAACCACCAGACATTTCTGCTGCTAACACTTCTTATCAATTTAAAAAAATGGGAATTTATAATTTGATAATGTAATTCTCATTTTAACACTAATTATACAGAATTTAAAACAATGATTTCCATAGAATCGTAACATTCTGCAAACTGTTAAATGCATATCAAAAATAAGTGTTCCAAGGTCAAGAAAGTTTGGGAAACACTGTAATTACCTGTTCTTGTTCACTTTTAGGTTGTTTCTTTGTTTTACTGTGATAAATGATGAGGTCAATGTATCAGTACATAAGTTCTGTCAACGGTATTTCCTAAAGGTCATAAAGGATGTGAACATTTTAAAAAAGATTTTTAACATAAATACATACAAACCTACGTATGTATATATATTTACATAATTTCAAATTAAGATTATATATTTATATATTATTCCTAGTTCTCATGTAAAAATATATATGTACACGTTATAAGCATTTTTTCCCATGTTGCAAATATTTTTATAACACATTAAGGAAAATCTCACAGTTGGTGGTGGTGCATGCCTATAATCCCAGCGGCTCAGGAGGCTGAGGCAGGATTGCATGTTCAAAGCCAGCCTCAGCAACTTAGCGAGGCCCTAAGCAACCCACCAAGATCCTGTCTCTAAATAAAATAGAAAAAGGGCTAGAAATGTGGCTTAGTGGTTAAGTGCCCATGAGTTTAATCTCTAGTACCAAAAAAAAAAAAGAAAAAAATCTTACAGCACATCCAAATATATCCTTCATGACATTTGTACAATAGGTATTATATTTTAATAAAATTGTGAGTGGCTAACCTTTTGAATTGATTCTTAACAGAAAACTTCTAGGCACTTCATAGTAGATCAGTAGTGAGAACTCTTTTCATTGTTTGCAGTTTTAGGGGCCCAGTAAAAATACCTTTTCTCCATTCAGGTTGAGCTATTTGAAGGGGAAAAAGGGGAATTAGGCAGTTGGAATCCAAATAAGTATCAATATTATCACTGAGAGAAATCAGTTGATTCATGCTTAGATGTAGAACCCCCTTGGATTTCCTGTAGTCTTTGTTCCCCAAATTCTGGCCTTGACACAGCCCACTGAATGAAGGAGTGTGTCTGCAGAGTATGTCCTCTGGGTCATTGCCTTATTATTGTGTCATTCAGTTTTTCTTGTAGGCTCCTTAGCTTTGAGTGGCATACTATATGAAAAGGGGAGTTTATCCCAGTTTAGTTTTAAACAACCTTAGTGTTTTCTGCCCTGAAGATTGGCCATTCGAGGCTCTTACCTGGAGACTATAAACAGAAGATTGATTGGTATAGGACTCTGCAGACTGGTGCTCCATTGCAAAAGTCTCTACCTTCTGGGAATTAATGGTTACAATTAAGAGGTAGCTGGTAAAAGGCAAGTAGGTTTTTGTTTTGTTTCTCTCTCTTTTTTTTAAAATTGTTTCCAGGGTTTTCTTCCTGTCTCTTGTGTTCTTCCTAGTTTTGTTGGATATCTGTGAACTGCGCATGGTACAACTTTCAAATGTGCCTATTTTCGGTTTTTCTAACATCCCACTTCACCAGCACAGCATATTGGGATCTTAATGGCATACTCTGTTCTTGCATGCTTTGTTGTGTGTTGGATCTATAAACCTAATGAAGTCTTGTTTTTCTGTATTCTTTGGAGGTGGATATGACCCATCCCTTGGATGTCTCTGCCCTTCTTATATTTTGAAACAATATGGACTAATTTCTTTCTTTCTTTTTTTTTTTTTTTTTTGGTATTGGGGATCGAACTCAGGGCCTTGTGCTTGCAAGGCAAGCACTCTACCAGCTGAGCTATCTCCCCAGCCCCTGGACTAATTTCTGATTACAATCTTTGGAATATTCCTGGAGTCCCAGAGCTTTGGTACTTCATCTACTTTCCAATATAAATTTCCCAGAACCATTCACTAAGTATAATTTTCTAAAGTCTGTTAATAAAGACCCTGTTTTGCTAACTTCTCTGGGTTGCTGATACCCTGAGATCAGTTAAGATTGAGATATATTTAGTCCTTTACCATCAAATGTACACTTCTTAATTCTGTTCAGCTGTGACTTTCAGTCTGTAGAACTTGCCACACCATTCTTGCTTCATGAGGTATACTCCATTGTTGGTAGAACTAAAACTTTAGGAACTCCATGTGTGCATCTAGGCCAGTTAGCCACATGTCTGTAACTAGTTTCATGTAGAATCTCTTCCCAGGCTTCATACAGCTTTAATTGTCATGCATTTTACTTAATCTCTATATTATTGGTTTTATTAACCACTTGCTCATTCTCTGGTAATCTTAATTTGATCAGATCATTCACATTTACCATGTTTAAAAGAATTCCCTCAAATCTAGTCTTCCTCATCTATTTCACATTTAAATTGGCCTCTAAAAAAAACCCCAAACTTATAATTTTGTTTATCCCCTTGTGACTCCCTTATATTCTTACTTTCCTAAAGCCCTTATTTTTAGGAGTGGTAGCTTTTTGAGGCTACTTTAAGTCTTGTATCAATAATGAAGATTCATGGCTGACACTGTGACCTTACTTAAGTACCAGGACTTTTTTTTTTTTTTTAATTTTTTTTTTTTTCATTGCTGGGGATTTGAACCCAGGGCCTTGTGCTTGCAAGGCAAGCACTCTACCAACTGAGCTATATCCCCAGCCCCAGGACTGACTTTTAAAAGTGCCAGATACAGCCAGGTATGGTGGTGCACTCCTGTAATCCCAGTGACTCAGGAGGCTAAGGCAGGAGGATTTTAAATTCAAGACCAACCTCTGCAATTAAGCAAGACCCTGTCTCAAGATTAAAAAAAAAAAAAAAAGATCTGGGAATGTAGCTCAGTGGTAACTTCCTGCCCCTGTTCAATCTCTAGCATTTCTCCCCCAGAAAAATGTGCCCAGATATGAGGGTCCAGGCTTCGTTAATCCTGGCTGGATCCTAATCCTGACTGTCCACTCTTCTGTAATTTAGTTGGCATGTTCTTCCCTCCTACCAGAATTATTTGTTACCCCTTCTAAAGAGCCTTAGCTAGAACCAGCTGTAGCTTCCACTTCCTCATGGGAACTGGGACTCTTAAATTGATAACTGTGAACTCTGCTGGCACAGTTCTTGGCTTTATAATTTGCATAATCCCTGTTATTTGCTCTTGAAGAGTGTCTTAGTGCCCTGCTCTTGAAGTGTGATGCCTGATTGATTCCCTGATGCTTGGATGTTGTACTCATATTCTCTAAGTGTCAATCTAATATATGTTCGTATGTGTGTTTGTATCTATATATGTTAATAAGTTTGGTTGTAGATGGACACAATACTTTCATTTTTATATGTGGTGCTAAGGATCAAACCCAGTGCCTCACAGGTGCTAGGCAAGCACTCTACCACTGAGCCACAAACCCAGCCCCAATCTAATATTTTTTGCTGTTTGTTTCTCAGAACTTTAGGCACATAGCCATCCTTTCCATTCATGGACTCATACATGTCTTTTTCTGATATATTCCAAAATTAGACTTGTGTTTTTATCCTATAGCAACAAATAAATGATGTTCTAATTTTCCTTGAAGCCAAATTGGTTAGATTGTTTTTCCTGAGCTCCTTAACTTGCTCATACACTACTAATAGAACACTAGTCTGAGGTTGACTGAATGTTTCCTGGAACTTGTGATCAGTAAGAGTTCAGTAAAGCACACATTATATTTCTGAATCTTTGATCAAAGTTGTTTTATCTGTGTGTAAGATATGTGGTGAAAAGACAAAAGGCCATGGAAACTCTAGATTAATAGTGTATATTGTATTTTTTCAGTATTTTATCGTGGAAAGATAATGAAAGGTTAAAAGACAATAAAAATGACTGACTAAAAGTATTTCTGACTCTTAATTTAAGGTAAATCAACTATTTTGTTTTCCTTTTTTTTAAATAGGGTTACACATCATTTTGGAATGACTGTATATCATCTGGATTACGTGGCTGTATGTTAATTGAATTAGCATTGAGAGGAAGATTACAACTAGAGGCTTGTGGAATGAGACGTAAAAGTCTTTTAACAAGAAAGGTAAGAGGATTGCTAACATCCTTTTTAAAGAATTTGTTCTACTTATAACAAAGTTTCTTCTAATAGCTTTCAGAAATTAAAGTGCTCTAAATATTATTTTATTGGATTACATTCCTTACGCTGTTTGTATTCTTGGTTTCCTGGTTCTTTCATACATTATGAATAATGTAATTCATTGTTAGGATCAATGACCACTGCAGTTTACATATTTAGATTTAGATAAGTGCCGGAGTTTATTTGCTGCTTCTGAAAGCTATGATTTTGAAAGACTTGACATACCTTAAAAAGTTCAAAAGGGTTACTATGCAAGTTACCCATTGGCTATTGATCTTTTTAGTAGACCTTGAGAACTTTGCAGATCGGTCTTCTCCACTGTGAAGGTTTGAGTAGGTATTTCTGTAGCATAGTTAAATAAAGGTCATATCAGCTTGTTTTTGGAATTTTAAACTTCACCCTCAATCTCAAATATTCAAGACTTTCTCCTCCACTATCTTATTGTGTTTCTTAGGAGCATGGTATTTTAAAACTATTTTTTCTTTAATATAGTGTTTTAATAAATAAGTTTTTAGGTCAGAACTGAACATTTTTTGGATATGCTATAGAAAATAATTATCTTTTAGGAAAGAAAACCATTAATGCATTTGTGAATTATATTATGAGTTATATGCAAAAAGTAAACATCGTTGGTCAGGGTATGTAATTCAGTGTAGAAATGCTTCCCTGATATGAATGAGGCCCAGGCTTCTGTCCTTGGTACTATAGTGAGGGAGGGAAGGAAACATAGTATATTAGGAAATATTATGCATGGGTTTAAATCTAGTCTAATCTTTTAAAATCAAGTAAGTGAGTTGGTGGGAGAGAGTTTTTAAAACAATTACTGCATTAGAAAACTGCATCATAATAGACTTTAGTTTTTATGTTATGCATCCATAGTGATTTATGGAGAAAAATAGCCTTGGGAAGTTGTCATTATAGTTATCAATAAAATATATACAGAAGGTTACTACAAATTGTAGTAATTTTAAATTAATGTTACAGTCTTTATCTTAAGTAAAAAGAGTGTAATATTGGTTGTTTTTGTAATAACCCAATTTTGTGTTTATGAACAATATCAATTGATTCATTGTTCTTTTGTTTATTCATTCATATAGTTAGTGATTTAAGTATACCATACACTGTTCTAAACCCTGGAATTTAGAGGTGACCAAGAGAAACATGTTCTGTGCTTGCTTGGACTTAATTATTTCAGCCTACTAGTTTGAGTGATCTTAACTAGGTAGTTAATAAAATACTCCATATGATTAATTTGCTAATTTAAAAACAATTACTGAGCTGTATGTGGTGGCATACATCTGTAGTCTCAGTAGCTTGCTAGGAGGATCACTTGAGTCTAGGAGTTTGAGACTTGTCTGGACAACATGGTGATTCCACATCTAAAAAAAAGAAAAGGGAAAGAGAAATTCTGATTTAGTTCTGATTTTTATAAGATAATACATATATAATAGTTATAAAACCAAATTTTGTAACAAAATATAGTAATCTTCTGCCTCCTTTTTCTTATATTTTTTAGTTTATTTTTAATTTTTATTTTTGGTAGTACTGGGGTTTGAACCCAGGGCCTCATTCATCTAGTCAAATGCTCTGCCATTGAATTACATCCCTAGTCCTCCTTTAATCATTCTTTAATTCTGATCTAAGAGACAATCATTTTCAGTCTTTGTCCTGGGTCTACCTTAACAAATTATCACAAACTTGGTGACTTAAAACAACAGATTTATTCCCTCAGTTCTGGAGGCCAGAGGTCTGAAATCTAGATGTGCTGTGTTCTCTTTGAAGGCTGTAAGGAAGGATCTTTTCCTTGCTTTTTCCATCTTCTGGTTGATCCACTTGTTCTTTAGCTTCTGTCCATTTCTGCTTCTGTTCTGTGTTTATACCATTTTCCCCTCTTGTTAGTAGAAAGACAAATTTGTCATCAAATTTAGGGCCCATCTTGAGATCTTTAACCGTATTTCATTGCAAAGACCCTTTTCCCAAATAGGTTCCAGGAGTTAACAGCACGGATACTTTTGGGGAGCTGCCATTCAACTCACTGTCATTCTTTTAGTTGTTCCTTGGCTTTTCACATAAGCTTATAATGCGATATGTATTTATGTAAGTTTATAACGCCATCTCTTGGTATATAAATTTGAGAAAATGTATACTTTATTAGAATAGGTGAGTGAACATTTAACTATCTTTATGTACTACCTGCTCACATTCCCTCAGTCTTTCTAGTTGAGATATTTCATAAATTTTTGGTGGAACACTGTATTATAATTATGTTCCTATAGTTCTCTGCAGAGATACCCTATGATATTTTCCTTTGTTGTATAATTTTTAAAAATATTTTATTTATTTTTTTATGTGGTGCTGAGGATTGAACCCAGTGACTCACATGTGCTGGGCAAGTGCTCTACCACTGAGTCACATCATCAGCCTTTCCTGGAGTAATTCTTAATGTTTTTCTTTTTTGAAAGTTTTCTTTGTAGGTATCTTTAAATTTTTATTAAATGCTCCATCATAGAAAAATTATCCTTTCACATTTGTATTGCATTCAACTCCCTGTTTCTAGGATCTCATGTTTTCTTCCACCTCTTTGGAAAGAAACTATTTTGAGACTCAGCCTGCCTGAAAATATATTTATTACAA
Organism: Sciurus vulgaris; assembly: GCF_902686455.1. Taxonomy (NCBI): domain Eukaryota; kingdom Metazoa; phylum Chordata; class Mammalia; order Rodentia; family Sciuridae; genus Sciurus; species Sciurus vulgaris. Next base: position 144,636,703 of record NC_136466.1, read on the forward strand.
CTCAGTTTTATTAAATAGGTTCTCTGAAAATAGAATGTTGGATTCATTTTTCTGCAGAATTTTGAAGGCATTTCTTCCTTGTCATTTGGTATACAGAGTACTGAGTCTGCTCTTCTTCTGATTTCATTTTTTTATAATATTTCCTTTTTCTTCTCTACAAGTATTTGGTTATCTTTTGTTATCCCTGGTGTTCTGAAAATGTGTATTTCTTTAAAAATTTTTTTTAGTTGCGAATGGGCACAATATCTTTTACTTTTTTTTTGTGTAGTGCTGCAGATCAAACCCAGTGCCTCACATGTGCTAGGCAAGTGCTCTACCACTGAGCTCTACCACTTAGCTCCTGAAAATGTGTTTTTCTTGATGTGGGTAATTTTTAATTCATTTGCATGGGTTCTTTTAATCTGGAGATATATATGTTTTGGTTTTGAAAATGATTCTATTTCTGCTTCCTAACCCTTCTGTTGAGTTTTTCAGTATGGTTTTCATGTTGATTTCCAAGAAGAAGTTGTTTGTTTTTTGCAGAAGTTTGTTTTGAATGTACTGTCTTCTTTTAAATCTCCTAGGATATTGTGGCACTTTTGAAACATTGTTTTACCTAGATAATCTCTGCTTCTTTAGAGTTACTATCTTCTCTCTTGGTTTCTTTCATGTTGAAGAGTTTCCTTTAAATATCATCCTTGATTATTTTTTCATATCTAGAGATAACCCTCCTCTTCCCATTAAAACCAAATAAGCTACTGCAAAGAATGTTTGAGTAGAGCATATTTATTTGTGAGCCACAGCTATTACTGAATTTTTTTGGGAGGGCGTTGGGTGGGGTACCGGTGATTGAACTCAGGAGCACTTGACCACTGAGCTACATCCCCAGTCCTATTTTGTATTTTATTTAGAAACAGGTTCTCACTGAGTTGCTTATTGCCTCACTTTTGCTAAGGCTGGCTTTGAACTCAAATCCTCCTGCCTCAGCTTCCCAAGCTGATGGGATTACAGGTGTGCACTCCTGCGCCTGGCCTTTTACTGAATTTTGTTAAGGAGTTTAGAACTTAGTCTGTGAGTGAGTCTTGGAAGAGTTTCAAGTAGGAGCAGTGAAATGTCATGATAAGATCTGCCTTCTAGAGAGAGCGGTGAGGAGAATGTCCTGGAAATGGCTAATGCTTACTCGAGGACACTAGTTAGAATTAAATTAATCCAGGTGAAAGTCAACTGGAGTAGATAGACTCAGAATAATGGGGAGAGGGGCAGAGGATCATAGAAAAAGATGATCCTCTTTTACCTAGTTGAAGGTGACTCTTGATAGTAGACCTGACTCAAAGGGGGATGCATGAGGTGGACTTTGAGGTTTAGCACTGGAGGTAAGGAGTGAGTAGGAAATAACAAATGATGTCATGTAGACATATGATATTTTCTCTTGGGGTCTCCTTTTTTCCTTGTTTTCTCTCATGCTTCAGGAAAAACATGGTCTAAAGCAGCACTGATCAGTGGATCTTTCTTCAGTGGTGAAAATGTTCTGTATCTGTATTTTCAGTATGGTAGCCACAAGCCACGTGTTTTTGAACCAAACACTAGAGCAGCTAAAATGTGGTTACTGTAAGTTGAAACATGCTGTAAATAAAAATATGCTGGATTTTTGAAGACTTTTAGTAGGGGGAATAAGGAATATTAACTCAATTTTAAAGTAGTTATTGCATGTTAATATTTTAGTTATTGGATTAAATAAAATAATCCATTCTACCTTTTTTCATTTTTAAAATATAACTAGAAAATTTGCAAATAAATTTGCAGCTTACATTATGGTTTTTGTATTTCTGTTGATTATGCTGTCTCAGAAAGATATTATAGATATTTTTTTAACCTTTCGTAAGATTAAGGAAAAAGGTGAAGAATACTTGAGGAAAAATTTGAGAGGATGGTCATTACAGTTTGAAAGTAATATATTTCACAACCTCTCAATAGCTAAAATAAAATAACATTCAATTTTGATACTACGGAATTTCAACTAGGATATTTGTTGCTTTAACACTAATGAAGAATGTAGGAATGTAGTATTTGGCTGAAGCCATATGTTATGCCTTAGCTATAAAGCACTTCCCTCTGACTTTTCTCATTCTTTAGATGGGTTCTATATCCCAATATAGGTTTCTGAAAAATTCATAATACTTAACATTTTTTGTTTTTGTTTTTCTCTATCTTCTTCTGCCTGCCCTCTCTGTATTTAATTCCTGCTCCCCCCAGAGGGCAGTGCTGGGGATTTAGTAAAATTTTTATTCTGATAGTGGTGGCAATTTTAAAACAAATCTTTCTCATCCTTACAATTATATTTCCTAATTGTTAATCTTTTATTGTGGAAGGAAACTCAGAGGAGCCAAATCTTACTGGATTTTTTGCCCCCATTTTGTTAGCCAGTTTAATAATGTTCAGATTTCTTTCTGTACTGATGTGAAATGTCAACTTTATCATATATGAGATTCTTCCAAATAATTGAGACTGGTTTTTTGAACTAATAATGTTTTAGAAATGCATTTCTGGATCAAATAGCCCAAGGTTCAACAAGTGAAATTATATTAAGTATGAATTATCCTAGCATTTTACTTTACTAGTTATTGCATAATAGCCTTATTTTCATTTGTTTGTATCTAATCTGGTTAGGTTAAATACAGGAGTTCCTTAACACAGAATTATTTTAAAATCTTCACTTTGATACTGCATGAACAGTTAGGACTTTGAGCTTGATGAATTATTTCCACGTTGTTGATGTTTTTTATTAATGAATATGTCAGAAAACAGGCATCAGTAGATAATTTCTTATTGCTTGTGTTTTAGGTGATCTGTAAGTCTGATGCACCAACAGGGGATGTTCTTCTTGATGAAGCTCTAAAGCATGTTAAAGAGACTCAGCCTCCAGAAACAGTTCAGAACTGGATTGAATTACTTAGTGGTAAGCCACTGTATAAAAATAAAAAATGAAATTTTGTTTAAAAGCATCTATACAATTTTAAATTCTTTTGAAAGGAGCCCATAAAAAATAGCAGAATCTTGTTTAGTTACTGAGGTAGATTTGAAGGTTATTAGTCATTGAGAGGGGAAATTTTTTTTTTTTTTAAATCTGTTTCATCTTCTTTAAAAAACTGAGCATATATTGATGAGATGTAATATTCTTTCTTCCAGCTCCCTTCATTCTTTATCAGAATTACAGCCCACTTCCTACTCTGTGTAGGCTGGGTTAAGCTGTGGAGATATATTTAGATGCTCCACCCAAAAACCATCTCTTGATCTTATACCACATGTACTAATAGTACATTAGTTTATTTTAGCATATTTTAGACTGCCACATGTCCTTTGACAGTATGTGCATTGTCACAGGAATTTAGTATAAATTAGTATGTCTGATATACATTTAAGATGACTGTTTACTTGTATTTACCTAACATTTTGAGTGAATTTTATCTCGTAACTGAACTTTGTTCTTAACTTGAGCTGCTATTATACTCTTCCCACTTGATGGAACATTGAAGAGATGTGAAGTCTAAGCTTTTCTCAAAAGTATTAAAATACAGTTGGGATTTAATTTGAGTAAATGTATGCTTTCTATCTAGTGAAAATACCAAGATATTGCTTGGTGATTAAAATTTCTTTTCTTTTGGTAAAATATAAATAATGAGACATTTACCATTTTAACCATTTATTGTATACAGTTCTGTGTCCAGCTTGCTGTTTTTTTTTTTTTTTTTTTTTTAATAGTTGTAGATGGACACGATATCTTTATTTATTTTTTTTTAAGTGGTGCTGAGAATCGAACCCAGTGCCTCACACGTGCTAGGCAAGCGCTCTACCACTGAGCCACGACCCCAGCCCAGGCTTGCTGGTTTTTTAAAAAAAATTTTTTTTAGTTGATGGACCCTTATTTTATTCGTTTATTTATATGTAGTGCTAAGAATTAAATCCAGTGCCTCACACATGCTAAGCAAATGTTCAGCCCCAACTTTTTGATTTTTAAAATTTTAAATGTTCAGTTGCTTTAGGATAGTATGTGATATTCAATATCGGTTGTTGCAACAATACAGACATAGGTGCTGTGAAACCTAAGAGATACTTTCAGATTGAAAGAATCTTAAAGTCCACTTTGAACGATTGTTTATATCTAATAATTTGATAACAGATTAGAGTTTAACAGTGTGGTTCTTTGAAAATTCGGTAGCTCAGAAAAGACAAATCCTTGAGAACTTCAGTAGTTGAAGGAAGATGTAGGCCTTGGATTTTTAAGGAGTAAGAAAGAGACACAGAAGGTAGTATACCCGTTTAGAGGGATTAGAGGTAGTGGTAAAATTGGTGAATCTTTCTTTACATACTGAGTCTGTGTTCTTAAAACTACATGCTGTTGCATTGTTAACCAAAATGGGTGATCATATGTAAAGAAGAGAGAATGACTAACACAGGTTTGTTGGTTGTTATTATAACCAGAGGCAGAGATGGTACACAGGAGGCTTTTAATATAGAAATAAAGAAGGCAATTAAAAATGTTAAGAAACAAAAAGTTTCTTTACCTGGGATGGATGATATACCTAGAGATTCATTTTATTATTCTTTACATTATACATATATTCATGTTAAAACATGCATTTAAATCTCTCTTAAAAATTAATAAAAACAACCAGGCACACCTGTAATCCCAGAGACTTGGGAGACTGAAGCAGGAGGATCATGAGTTCAAATCTAGCTTCAGCAACTTAATCGAGGCTCTAAATAACTAAGGAGACCCTGTCTGTAAATAAAATACAAATAAAGGGCCAGGGATGTGGCTCAGTGGTTGAGTGCCCTTGAGTTCAATCCCTGATGCCCCCCCAAAAATAAAATAAAAAATAAATAAAAATACATATATTTAAAAATAGACTTGAAAAAGTTTTCAAACTATTAAAAATTTTTTTAAGTTGTCAATGGACCTTTATTTTTATTTTATTTATTTATATGTGGTGCTAAGAATCAAACCTAGTGCCTCACACATGATAGACAAGTCTTTTACCACAGAGCTACAACCCCAGCCCTAAACTACTATTTTTAAGAATAAAATTAGTCATGAACTGAAATTGATTTCTGTGCATGTATGAATATGGGATGAACCCAGCTACTAAGTATAATCACAAAGCTCTAATATTAAAAAAAAAAAAAAAGAAAATTACTGGCTTTCTAAAACATTAAGGTATATGTGGTTGATCAGTTTGGTCACAAGATGTAACTAGACTGCCAAAAGGTATGGGGGAAGCCGCTTATAGTTTTGTAATATGATATCCAGGAAGATAGGAGTTCTTAGTAGAGAAATTATTTAGGTATCTGTCACTATGTCATTCTCTTCTAGTGTGATTGTTGGGTGGTGGACATAACCTCTTAAGAACTTTCCCTTTCATGTATACTTTTCACACTTTCCTTTAAAAAATGAATTACAAGTAAATTCTATATATTTTAAATTTGCATGTGTAACTTACCAAGTCTTTTTACGTATATGCACATAGTAATTTAAGGACTGGATCACAGTAATATCTTTTAGTCTGGTAATTCAATCACTACTCATTCATCAAGCATTTTATTACAAAATTTTAAAAAGATTTTCAGTATTCTTAAATTGCAGCAACTAAATCTTTAGTAGCTAATGTGGATTAAACCTCTATTGTATTTTCACTAATCCATCTATACTCCTTCCATCCCCATTTATACTGGTGTCTTAATTATGCTCAACTTGGGGGTGACTTTATCCTTTGCACTTGGCTTAATTTGGATTTTTCAAACATAAAAGACAGAAATTTCGGGATACCAAGATACTCATTTATTGCATTATACCTTTTTTCTTGTGTATCACAAGAAGAATTATACAACATTTGGGATATTCCCATATGGTTTCCACCTTCTGCTCATGAAATTTATTTTTTATATCTGAAGAGATCTGAAAAGCCATTTCAGTTTTTATATCTTAAGGAGATCTGAATAACTCACTTTTTCTTGGAGTGAGCACACATGGTTTGCCCTCTTCCAGGGAATTGCTACCAGAGAAGATGATGACTTGATCCCTTTTTATTACTTCCTCTGAGGCAGAAATGGTTGCCCATGAGAAGGTCCAATCATAAATGGAACACCTTATTGAAGGTGGGTCTGTGTATAGGCTCTTCTCAATTTTAGTTGCAACATTGAACAATTAAGTTAGCATACTTTGGAGTTGAGAAATTTCTCACACGAACTTTGTAAGCATTACATGTTCCATTGGTTGTAATATATAAGATATAATTAAGGGTAAGGTGAGGGTAGGTCTTGATATGGCTTCAGTACAGTAAGCAGTGGTCATAAACTGTTAATCCTGTTTATTTCCCTTGAGAAAGAAAACAAATCATTTTGTAGCAGCATTAGAGGAATGTTCTTTTTAAGGCCTGCAAAGAGAAATTTAACTGGGTTTTCAGAATTATATACATCTTTATTTCCTGTTGTTTGGGAATAGATGACCAAGGGGCATAAAATTCCTTCCTTTTTGACTTACTAAGTTAAAGTTGGGTAGATTATTTGTTCTGCTACGCTTTGGTTTGATGACAACATAAACATATTGAAGCAATAATATCTAATCAGTTAGAATTGCCAGGGGATAGTAGTACTTTTTTGATAATTTACATATTTACTGTATAGTTAATTAATTTAGAATTAACTATAGTTTTTAAAAAAATTATTTTTACAGACTGCATTTTGGTTCATTGTACACAAGTGGGGTACAACTTTTCATTTTTATGGTTGTGCACGATGTAGATCAATACTATTTGTGTAATCATACATGTACATAGGGTAATGATGTCTGTCTCATTCCACCGTCTTTAAATAGACTTTTATGTGAGTTTGGCTAGTATTTTCTGTTTAAATTTCTAAAAATCAATTAATAGAACCCATTCCACTCTAGTTGAGGCTGCCTATTCTCCTGCCATTGATAAGAGGAAACAAAAAATAAAACCCATACTGTTTGATGAAAGATGCAGCAGACAGGCATTTATTGGGAGACAGTGGGTTGGCAAAATAAAAAATTGGAAGCCCCACACCCTTGAAAGATGTGTGCTTCCTTTCCAGGGCTTATAGCCAGCATATAATCACTGGCCATGTACTTTGTTGTTTCTTCTGCCTACAATGCAGACTGCTGTTCTGTTCTTGGGATGTTGAATCTTCCTGGATTTCTAGAATTAACTTGGCCTTTCTTTTTTAACTTTCTTAGAAATACCCCTTAAGTCTACAGCCATACCACCCTGAACGCGCCCAATCTTGTCTGATCTCGGAAGAAATACCCCTTGTTCCTAAACTCAAGTCATTTCTCATCATTTGGGAACTTTGTTCATATTATTCCCAGGACCCTATGTCAGTTTTATTCTAGCCAGTGTATTATATTATGAATGTTTCCTTAACTCAATTTAAAATTCTTACAGGGTTAAAAATATGTCTTAATGTTTATATTCTTGGTACCTACTCTGTGCGGAGAACATTGTGAATACTGTAACTTTTTTCATCCTGAATGTTGATTTTGCACAAGTAAATAATACTTAACATTTATTGAGAACTTACTGTGTATCAGGCTCTGTTCTGAAAATTTGATGTCTCAGTTAATTCTCATAATAGCCCTATGAGCTTGATACAGTTGTTATCCTCACTTTACAGATAAGGAAATGGAGGACAGAGGTTGAGGCTGCACAACTGGAAAGTGACTCAATAAGGGTTTAAACTGAACCAGGCTGGCTATAGAGCCTGTCCTTAAACATCTTACTTTATTAAACTGCCTCATCAAGTTACTTATTTCTTGACATTGGATGTAGTTGTGAGCTTGTTTGACACCAGAAGTTGAAATAAGAATTAAGTTTATTACTTAGTGTTTTCCTTTCATACTGTAAGGTTGTTAAAATCTAAGATGGTCCAAATATATTTCAGCGTTTTTGAAAGTGCCAAGGACATCAAATGTATGATTGTTTTTATTTTGTGGAAATTGATTTGCCAGGCCTTTTTACTTGAAAAAAAATTGTTTTCTTTAAATCCATGGAATGACTTTAATTACTGATAATTGAGGTACCAGCCCGTGTGTGTGTGTGTGTGTGTGTGTGTGTATTTTTATTTTTATTTTTTTCTCCTGGCACTGGGGATTAAACCCAGGGAGCACTTTATGAGTGAACTACATCCTCAGCCCTTTTTAGTTTTCATTTTGAGGCCAGGACTTGCAGAGTTGTGGAGACTGGCCTTGGATTTGTAATCTCCCCGCCTTATCCTCCTGAGTAGTTGGGATTATTGGTTGTGTCATTGTGCCTAGATGTCATATAACATTTGACAGTTTTGAAGCCCTTACTTTTTCACAGTAAATTCCCAAAAGGGCAATTTCATTCCTTGTTTTTTTTTTTTTTTTTTTTTTTGTTTGTTTTCTCTTCGTTGTGTGCATATTTTCCTTTAAATTAGATATTTATAATATCTGTTTTAGGTTCTTGTTTGCTAATTTCAGTACCTCTGTCATTTCTGGGGGATGTCTGATTTGGTTAACTATTTCCTTTATTTTTTCTCCCTTAGTGTGTTGGATCACATTTTCTTCCTTCTTTGCAAATCTAATGATTTTTGTTTTTAATTGAATGGTAGACATTGTGAATATAATTTTAGATTGTTGAATACTGAATTTTGTGGCTTTTATTTTAAGAGTGTTGAATTTTGTTTTGGGGTAAACAGTTAAATTACTTGTGGATCATCTTATTTTTACTTATTTATTTTTGGTACCAGGGATTGAACTCAGGGGCACTTAACAACAGATCCCTAGCCTGTTTTAGTTTTTATTTTGAGACAGAGTCTCACTAAGTTGCTTATTAGGGCCTTGACAATTTGCCGAGGTTGGTTTTGAACTTGGATCCTCTTTCCTCAGCTTCCCAGGCCGCTGGGATTACAGGAGTGCACTCTGTACCTGGCTTGGATCATTTCATTTTAAAGCTAGTCTTGAGTGGTCTAGACCTAGTTTAACCCCTACTACTACTAGTGTCGTCCTTCTGGGGTCTCTTCTGCAGGTCCTGTGTGTTCATTGAGGTCTTCCCACCTGAAGTTTTCCCCAGCTCTTTGTGAACCCTTGGAATTGTTCAATTTAAAACTTTCTGGTATTTCTTTGTCTAGCCTTGCAGGATTTCTTACCTTAAGAAGTGTGGTTTAGTTTTTAAGTCAGAGACTGGGGAATACCATCCAGGGTTCTGGACTTCTTTTCTATGCACAGCTCTTGCTTCAGTACTTTGCCTTGTACGTTCCAGCTTCCTTGGCTTCCCTGACCTCTGAGCTCTGACCAGAGTGACTGCTCTGTTCTGTCTTCCTGTTCCGCTGCCTTGTGTTGTGCCTCCAGGTAGTAAATTTGGATGTCATAGGGCTTGCTTAGGTTTCCTGCAGATTTATATTATGGTGAGGCAAGTCCAGGATTGATTGATTACTTTGTCATAACCCCTTTATTCATTAGTATTCAATCATATAGTAACATACTTGTCTATGCCCAACTGAAGAGTAATATAGTTTAAGGCCCACTAGAACTTTGTGTGATGATAAAAATATTTTATTTCTGTGTCATCTAGTCAGCAACCAAGGACTGCACATAGCTATTTGTACTTGAAATGTGACTTGAGCAACTGAGGAACTGTTTTTTTTAATTTTAAATTTAGTATTTCTGGGTTCTGTATTTAGTATATTGGTTCTGTAGTGAGCAGAGCAGTTTCAGGTTTTCTTAGTTTCATAAAATTTCAACCTTAGAGCTTTTGCAACTAATTAATGATGCCTGTGGTTGATCTTTAACATGTTCTAATTTAGGAAAGTACTATAATTTTTTTCAAATTATAAAAATAGTTAATATTTATTGGAGACATTTAGAAAATAACAGAAAATATGAAGAAACTCCAAAAGATAACTGAGCTTAATATTTTTTTTACGTTTCTTTCCAATTTAGTATAAGGAAAAAAATTTTTGTGAAAAATCATTTGGTTTTATTTAAAATATTTATCTTAAAAGGAAGTATGCATAGATGATGAGATTAAAATTGTGAAATTTGTTGTCTTCTTAGAATCAGCTTTATGGTATTTGTCATCAAAACAAGCCTATACAGACTCTCCTATCTTTATAGACTATGTGTGGCACATTCACGAATAGCATGGAACCCGTGAATTTTTTTTCCTCTTTTGTCCATTTGTTGTAGATTGGTGTTTTGTAGAGAAACTTCTTACTTTGCTGTTGGCTGCTTTTTGACAGTAGCTGGAATGAGGTAGAAATATAATTTAATATTAGTTCATTTTCCCATTACACTAAGGGTGATCTATGGTTTGAAGACTATTTTCTAATTAGACTTTAGTGTGAATACTGTGCCTGAGAATGTGTCAGGTGCTTAAAATTAAAAGGTCTAAGCCTCAGATGCTTCATGGTCTTTTGGGGGAACAAAATATTGTTATTTATTTCTTGGGGGAAAAAATCAAATTTTGCTGCTCATTCTAATAGTACAAAAACTTTGCAAAATTAGCAAGTAATATTCATCATTTCATTTCTAACTTCTAAAATCTTTTGTTTAGGTGAGACATGGAATCCATTAAAATTGCATTATCAATTAAGAAACGTGCGGGAACGATTAGCTAAAAACCTGGTGGAAAAGGGTGTACTGACAACAGAGAAACAGAACTTCCTACTTTTTGACATGACGACACATCCTCTCACCAACAACAACATTAAGCAGCGCCTCATCAAGAAGGTACAAGAAGCTGTTCTTGACAAATGGGTGAATGACCCTCACCGTATGGACAAGCGCTTGCTGGCTCTCATTTACTTAGCCCATGCTTCAGATGTCCTGGAAAACGCGTTTGCACCTCTTCTGGACGAGCAGTATGATTTAGCTACCAAGAGAGTGCGGCAGCTTCTGGACTTAGACCCAGAAGTGGAATGTCTGAAGGCCAACACCAACGAAGTTCTGTGGGCAGTGGTGGCGGCATTCACCAAGTAACTCTGTCAGAATGAAATGTTTCCTTTCTCTCATGTAAACCGGTAGTTTTTCTTCTATTGACTTCTGGTTTTCTGCAGTTTGTACTTTCCCACACTATAATTGGCTTTTGTTTTATGAAATGTTGGGTGGCTTTTTCTTTTTTGTATGTATGCAGGATTCTGCTGGTACGAGAGGCCTTCCTCTTTCTGTTTTTAACAAATTTTACTGCCATATTGGCATTCCATCCCTGTTGCCATTCTTCACTGTTATCTGTTTTGGGTTTCTGGTGTACTTGGTCTTTCAGAGTACTTCCAGTCACCTCACGTGCACAGTTTTTGGATTACCTCAACCTGAGTTTTCCCACATGTGCATGTACATCTAGCATTCTGCCTACAATTCAGACAGAAGTCACAACAAGGCCTTCAACTCACCAAAGGTAAATATCTGTATCTATTAGGACATTTTATACATAGACCTCAGTTGAGATGTATACTTAGCAAAATTATTTTTAAATTGAAACAGCACAGTAAATACTTAATATAAAATGCCCCTTGGATTTTTGCTTCCCATGTAAATCTATTGTATTATTACACTTGTTATAATTTTAACTATTAAATCATAAAGGTCCAGTTATTTCACAAAGCCAGTTTGGGATGAGCTGCATTCCAGTTATGCTGTATATAGTTTGAATTATATATAAATTACTTCTGGCCACCCTGCCCCCATCTTAGTATTTTGCAAGATTTGATTAGTTGTACACCTGGTGCCCCTTACTTGTTTCAGTCATTGTTATTTGATGGCAAAATAGACCTCTCATCATTGAAAGAGAGAAAAAAATGTGTATCTGATTGGTGCTGGGATATTTTTTGAGCTCTGCTGTTCATGGTACTCTTTGCCTATGCATCTCTTTTTGGATTATTATTTTTTTGGGGGGGTGGTCTTAACTGTACTTATGATTTCTGTAGGGAAGAGGCTTGTGACCAGTACTAATCTTGAGTACAGTTTTTTCTGTCAACAATTAATGTCTGCTCTGAAATGTCATTTATCTACTTATACTTCCTTGGGGGAAAAAAACACAAATGTCAGTCCTAGCAGATGTTGCATGTAAATTGGTAGCAAGTAATGACTACAACTCAGATGATTAAGAATTTTGTAACAGAAAGCTCTGCTGTTTTAATTTTTTATATACAATTATGATAATTAGCACATTGTAAGACTAGAAACCTTTGCTTTTAAAGTTTATTTTTACTATTTCTTTATCACTGTTTATCTTATCACCATTGGTTTCATAATGTAAATACTATACATTGAAAAAAATTAAATGTCAATTTTTTATTACTATAGTTCATGTTAATAGTGGGGCTTTCAGGTGTTTAGGAATTTCTTTGTTTAACCTTCATTGCAAAGGAACTAGATGGTGTATAACTCTAGAGTTGAATTTTAAGGGATTCCCTAATATGTATACTATCTTTTTATCTGAAATAATAAATAAACTATGATCTTGAAAGTGCCTGAATCAGAGCAAGCATGTCATTTGTATTTTTGTGTTTTGAGTTTGCTTTCAAGTGAAGTTTTACTCAGTATAGAATTGTCAGATTTCAGTGCAAGGCTTGGAAAACTTTTTCTTAAAGACCCAGATATTTTAGGCTTTTAGAGCCACATATGTTGTTCGTTGCAGCTACTCAACTTTGCTTAATGAAAGCTGTCACAGACAAAACAAATAAGAGACTAAGCTGTGTTGGAATAAAACTTTACAGATAGAGCCAGCTGTTCATGACCTGTAGTTTGCCAGCCCCTGTATTACTGCATGGAAAAAGACAAATTTTTCTGTCCATTCAAATAACCTCCTTAACTGGGCATGATATTGCACATCTGTAATCCCAGTTACTCAGGATGCTGGGGCAAGATGGTCTTGAGTTTGAGGCCTCCTGAGCAGTTAGTGAGAGACCCTGTCTCAAAAACAAAAACCTTTTTCTCCAGAAGTGATGTTACTGGTGGTAGTTACATGTAGAAGCTGTTAAAAGTTTGTTTCTCCATAAAATGGATATTGGAAACATACCAGTATGCTGAAGTTTCTTACCAGGTGAAAAATTAGTCTTTTTTCCATTGAAAAGATTTTAGAAGCAAAGTTATGGGTTCTAAGATATTTACTTCAGCAGCAGCATCAATATTCCCAAGTAAGGGATAAAGGGCTTGGCCTATATTTCTGTTATGTTTGTCAGTATTTGTTTCAAAATAGTGCATACTCACACTTAGCCAAGGCTGTATGTTTCTCCAGTTCAGTCCTTGCTTCTACAGCCAGAGGATAGGAAAAGTAGTAAAATTGGTAGGAGCAGGTGTTATGTAGAACTGTCTTCTATAAAAGGTATTGTTTGTAGTCTCTTTACAGTGGGAAAGATGTCTTTCTATGAAAATTATCATTCTGTGTGATAGGAGCAGTATTTCACAGGTTATCGTCACTTTGGTTAAACACTGTCAGAACTCAGAATCAGGCAGTGTATTTTTATACTAAAACTTACGTAAATATGTACTGCGGGAAGAATTAGTTGTTGCTGTTTCCTTCTGACCTCTTTGTATATTGTTTAATTGGTGAGTGTTCCTGAAAATAACCTGATCTAGTGTAGTGCTCTAACAGAAGCTTACTAAACACATGGTTTATGCCTAGTGAGGTATCGTATATCTCATTTTGACCTCCCCACACTCTAGTTACCAACTTCACTTAATGAGAAGAGGCATGGAGTGGATGAGTTGCTCGATCGCTCATTATCTAGTAAAACTATTCAAGCTTTTGATCCCAAAGTGATTGAAAATAGTGACAACACTCAACTACAATTTTTTTCAATTTTATTTGGGCACTGGGAGGGGGATTCTTTAAGAGAACCAGAACAGCAGGCATGCGAAAGCTTCATATAGTGGTGTAAATCAAGATCCTGGTGTAATTTGCATACATTATCTTTTGGGGGATGAAAAAGTTGACTTTTTTAAAAGAAATAAACTTTGATGTATGTCAGATGTCTGTGGATGCCATTGCCTGCTGAAGCAGGATTGAACAGTGACTTCTGACTCACCATCACTTAGATCTTCTGGTTGTTTGTGAAAAGATGGGTACAGTAATCTTTTAAAGCATAGTAAACCCCTGAGTTTGGTCATTACTCAAAAGAAAATGAAAGGTGCTGGTGTCTTGAATGGTGTGGTAGCAGTGCAGGACCAGTGAGTGGTGCACCTAGCCTGAGGTTGACAAGGGTCTGGTGTAATTTGTGACTGCTAGGCATGGCTACTCTTGTCTCAGCAGCTTGGAAATGGCCAGTTACATGTTTATGTGAGGTATTTAATGAAGTTTATTTTCAACTCCATGGCCTCTCCATCTTCCATTCACTTATCGTCAGATGGTACCGCTCCATTTGACTTCATCTAGATCAAGGTGACTGACAAACTGGGGTTTGTCAGCCCATTGGGTCTCAGGATGATATGACTGCTTTGTGTAAGTTCTGTACAAATGTCATGTATTCTTTAACAACACTGGGCAAGTGGTGTTACTAACTTTGCAGGATATCATTCAATGGGTGTGGGTAGTAACAGATTAATTAAATTGATATGCCCACTTTGTCAGCACAGTGTTAAAATTGTATAGGTGTTTACTCCTAATAGAATAGTGGTATAATATAACTCCCACTAGTTTCATTATAAACTGATGTACAACTTGCTTTTTGCACTTAGGTTTTAGAAAGCTCTCAAGAGTAAGTGTACATTATTCTGAATGACTTCATTGTACAGCTTAGTTAAATATCCTGACTGGGCATGGTGGCACACACCTGTAATCCCAGCAGCTTGGGAGGCTGAGGCAGGATGATTGTGAGTTCAAGCCAGCCTCAGCAATTGGCAAGGCCCTAAGCCAGCTCCGTGAGACCCTGTTTCTAAGTAAAATACTAAAAAGGACTAAGGATGTGGCTCAGTGGTAAAGCCCCTCTGGGTTGAATCCCTGATACTCCCCACCAAAAAACAAAACAAAACAAAACAAAACAAAAAACTCCAATTAGTTCACATTTGGGTTATGCTTGTTATTTCTCTTTATTTACAAAGTGTTATATGTTTTTGTATATGTGTCTTGATGTAGGATGGAATTAATAGAAAAGGAGTTGATCAAAGATATGCTTTGAAAATGTAAAAGATAAAATGAAACTTTTTATAAGATTCATGTTGACTTCTGTGCATTTATTAATAATGCTAGTGTTGACTTCTTTACACCCTGAGCAGATAGAAGATATTAGCATACTGGCCTTTGCCAAGCTGGTAGGAGAGAATTAAGTTGTTTTAATTGTTGAGGGATTATCATGTACTATCTTCACTGGTAATTTGTATTTCCTCTGAATTACCTGTTCATGTTCTTTTTCTGTTTTTTTCTAATGGGCATTGATGTTTTTATGTATTGATTCACCAGGACTTAACCCTGTGTTTGTGATGCAGTTGGTTTTCCCAGTCTTTGGAACTAAGCTGTGGTAAGTTTTTATCTTTCTTTCATTAGTATTCAGAAGTATAAGGTGCAGTTCTCAAGCATGGAGTCGGTAGAGATCTTTCTACTAAAGAGGTGTGCCTTATGGTCACGTTTGAAGTGTGTAAATTTGAAGGAGGTACAACTATATTAACAAATGAAAACTGTATAGGTTATGGATATAGTTGTATGCAGACTTTTCATTAAAATTATGATTAAAACCCAAATGGAAAAACAAATGTATAGGCTTATTAATTATTATAACACAGATACGTTCACAGCTATCACTGAAGTTTGAAGATAGAACTTTTCTAGGCGCCCTGAAGCTTTGTGGCTTCCTCCCCATTATCTTCCTAACTCCTAAGAATAAACACTTGTCCTGACCCTGGTGTGTACCTTTATTAGGTTTGTTCTGTTTTATTTCTTTTTTTCATCTGCTGTGTCCTTGAAGTTTCCTTTAATCTATAGGTTCTTCCTACATCTCTGGTTTTTCCTTTGCAAAATACTTATTGGTGGAATTCTGTGGAGTATTCTCTTCCTTCCTCCCCTCCCCCGCTTTTTTTGTACTTGGGATTGAACCCAGATGCGCTTAACCACTGAAGCATGTCCCCGCCCATTTTTAGTTTTATTTTGAGACAGGGTCTCCCTAAGTTGCTTAGGACCACACTAAATATTTGCAGAAGCTGGCTTTCATCTTGGGATACTCCTACCTCAGCCTCTTGAGTTATTACATTGTGGACTCCTGTGGAGTTTTCTAAAGTTTAGATTTTACTGTTTGCCTCTGCATGGCATAATTTTTTTTAAAGTAATTATTTAGTTGTAGATGGATACAAGACTTTTTAAAAAAATATTTATGTGGTGCTGAGGATCGAACCCAGTACCTCACACATGAGGGGCAAGTGCTCTACCACTGAGCCACGACCCCAGCCCTGCATAGTGTACTTTAATATGTTTCTCTGACTTTTTGTTTCTCGAGAATTGGCGGTTGACTCTAGAGGGTTCATGAGATTCAGGTTTCTTTGGGTGGCGTGTGCTCCCACCAGGAGACATATAATGCCGCCTTGTCTCTTGTTTGGCAGTGTTAGCAGTCTTGCCATTGAACTCTTAGATCTTGTGATTAACTGGGGTTGCTGAGTTGGGCTTTTTAAATTCTTGTCATTTCTTCTTTGTTCATTAGTTAGAATAGTTCTATAAATAAAACCCCCCAAAACCAAAAAAACTTTACCTTTGAGTAAAGTTAATACAAGAAAGGTAGGATCAATTCTAAGGTTTACTTGTCAGTTTTCAAAATAGAGTTGGTTGTGTCTTCTCCAAAAATTTATGGAAAGAAACTGTCATCTATATATAATTGTCAAATAGTTGTGTATATATGTGGAGTATAATGTGATGTTTTGATCTATGTATACATTATAGAAAGATTCAAACAAGCTAATTAGCATGTGTATCACCTCAATAACTTACTTCTTTGTGTGTGGTGAGAATGTTACCATATCAAAAATCTATTCTTACAGCATATTTGAAGTAGATTACCAATCTTGGTCACCATGCTGTGTGGTGGATTACTGGAAAACTTATTCCTCCAGTTAAACTGATATTTTGTACTCCTTGATCAGCATCTTCTCTTTGCTCAGCACTCACCTGCATACCCCAGTCTCTGAGAACAACCTTTCTATTCTCTTCTGAGATTGACTTTTTTTAGAATCTGCACATAAATAAGATCATAACTGTGTTTTGTCTTTTTGTGCCTGGTTATTTCACTTATCATGTATTCTGGTCTAGTACAGTTCTTTTTAAAAAATATTTTTAGTTGTAGATGGACATAATCCCTTTATTTTGTTTATTTAGTTTTTTTATGAGGTGCTGGGGATCAAACCCAGTGCCTCCACGTGTGTTAGGCAGGTGCTCTACCACTGAACCACAACCCCAGCCCAGTTGTCTTTATTAATGCTCAAAATGACCTGTCTTTGGCTAGTGCATTCTTCTTCAAGGATCCTTACTCTTTCTGGTGCAATCCTAGTCGTCTTTAATGGCTTATTATGGTCAGAAGTTTGAGGTTTGTTTTGTACATTTTCTTCCCTATATCTGTAATCATTGCTTTCATCCAAAAAGCCATGATTTCTTCTGGCATAAATTGGTATTTTAAGACCATAATGTGGGGTTTCAGAATATTTACTGTTATTGCCATGGTCATTGCTTCTTGGGGAAAAAAATTATATTTGCATGTATATGTGTAAATAAAAAATAGAGTACCTTGGGGCTGGAGTTGTAGCTCAGTGGTAATGCTTGACTAGGATGCATGAGAAACTGGGTTTGAGTCTCAGCTCCATGTATAAATAAATAAAAATCCATTGATAACTAAAAATATTTAATAAAAAATAAAGTACCTCATAGAATTTGAGTTTGGGAAGATGGTGGTGAAGGTTACACAATGTCAGTATGCTTAATGTCACTGTATACAGTGATACTGCAGTACACAGTATATAGTTGCATACTTAAAGTGGCAAATATGTGTATTTTACTATGATTAAAAAAAGGAAAAAAATACTTTGAGTTTACATTCAGATTCAAATTTAAAACTATAGGGTATTTCTGTCTTTGATTTGTAAAGCTGTATCTCTACTTTTCCATATCAGGAATCCTAACTCTCAAGGAAATTGGTGATGTTCAAATTAGAATACATACTTATTAATTTGC
The DNA here is from genome assembly GCF_902686455.1 of Sciurus vulgaris. Lineage (NCBI taxonomy): Eukaryota > Metazoa > Chordata > Mammalia > Rodentia > Sciuridae > Sciurus > Sciurus vulgaris. Next base: position 144,654,858 of record NC_136466.1, read on the forward strand.
TTTCTATCTTTACACTCATGACATTCTTTTTTTAAATATTTTTTTTAGTTGTTGATGGACCTTTATTTTATTCATTTATTTGTATGTGGTGCTGAGAATTGAACCCAGTGCCTTACGCATGCTAGGCAAGAACTCTACCACTGAGCCACAACCCCAGCCCCTCATGATGTTCTTAAAATAACAGTTTTGCTACAATACCAGCAATATATGATTACTGAAAGCAGAGTTTAAAAAAAAAATTTATTTACCCACCACTGCAAAAACAAAACAAAACAAAATGTTTTATATACTCTCTTCATTCTAACTAAGCTAAAAATATTTTTTGTAGTTATGCTGCACCTGCATTGCAAGAACAAAGTCATTATGTACCATAATCTCCTTTGATTCTTCCTTTGATATTTCTTTTTTTGGGGGTTACTAGGAATTGAACTCAGGGGCACTCGACCACTGAGCCACATGTCCCGCCTTATTTTGTATTTAGAGACAGAGTCTCATTGAGTTGCTTAGCACCTCCCTTTTGCTGAGACTGCCTTTGAAATCTTTATCCTCCTGCTTCAGCTTCCCAAGCCACTGGGATTACAGGCATGCACCACCATACTCAGCTCTTCCTTTGATTTTTAACTCTTAAAGTACATAAAATATTCAATGTTTAAAACTATTCCTAATATCACTGTCTATCTAGTCATTTTGGTTGTCTTCAGAAAGGGCTTGTGAGAATAATATTTCCTGAGATTTTGTATACCAATGGCAAGATTCTTGGGTCACATTTTCCCTGAGTGTCTTAATCCATTTTGCCCATTGTCCCAGATGTGTAACACCTATAAAAACTTAAATTGAGCAGTAAATATTAACCAACTTTTTTTCTTTTTCTTTTTTTTTTTTTTTTGCGCGGTGCTGATTGAACCCAGGGCCTTGTGCTTATGAGGCAAACAGTCTACCAACTGAGCTATATCCCCAGCCAATATTAACCAACTTTAATGCACTGGTCCTTGAAATATTCACAGAACTGAAAACTTGGGGCTTAATGGGATAAGTGTGCTCTTTTTGGCAGAAAACATTGATGTCAAGTTTTGATAATCATGATTTTCTGTCCCTCATGAGTGCTTTCTTATTTTTGTCTGGATGCCTATGGGATTTTCTCCCCCAGTATTTTTCTGATTTTAAGAGAAGATGTTTTGGTCTTGGTATGTTCTCTTTTTTTTTGTACTTTTATTAAGAAGTGTCAATTTTTTTTTTTCTTGATTTTAGTAAAATTAATGGTTTTAAGTATTCTGTTTCTGTTCCCTTGTTTGGATTTTCTCTTTGGTGATTCCTGTCATATACTCATATCTATCAATTTTGCTTGGGTTCTTCTTTATTTCTTACTGATCTTTAAACATTTCTCTCCTCCTTTATTCTCTTAAGATTTTATTTATGTTTGTTTACCAAGAATGAGATTTCTACTTGATTCTTCTGAAGTTAATTTTTTCCTGAATTTTACTGGATTTCTGAGTTTTTCTAAGGTTGTTATGTGGTCATATTTTGTGACATTTTCTTTCTAACTTTTTTTTTTTTTTTTTTTTTTGGTACTGAGGATTGAACCCAGGAGCACTTTACCACTAAGCTATATCCCCAGGTCTTTGTTAAATTTTTTTTATTTTGAGGCAGGGTCTTGCTAAGTTGCCCAGTCTGGCTTCAATTGTGATCCTCCTGCCTCAGCTCCGATTATAGGCATGTGCCATGGCACCCATCTCATGTCATTTTCTTGATGTATTACAGGTTATTTGAGCCATAGTTTTCATAGTTTCCTGTGTGTTTTAGTCATACTTTCACTGCTGCAACTAAAAGGCGCCCCCAGAGCAACTGTAGAAGAGGAAAGGTTTATTTAGGGGCTCATGATTTGAGAGGTCTTAGTCCACAAGAGGCTGGCTCCATTCCTCAGGGCTCATGGTGAGCAGGACATCATGACAGAAGAGTGTTGAGGTGGGAAGCAGCTCACATGGTGATCAGGAAGCAGAGAAAGAGACCCCACTTGACAGATACAAATATATACCCCAAAGCCACGCCCCCAGTGCCCCATCTGCCTTGTTACTTCTCAGTTAATCCCATCAGGGAGTAATTCACTGATGAGTTTAAGGCTCTCACAACCCCTCTGAACCTGCTTGAGTTGTTTCATATGTGAGCTCTTGGGGGATGCCACATCTAAACCATAAGATCTGTGCATGTCTCTCGTATGTGTTTTTTTGTTTTTGGTTTTGGTTTTTTTTTTTTTTTTTTTCATCACACTGGGGATTGAATTCAGGGCCTCTCGCCTGCTGGGCAAGTGCTCTACCACTTTGCTATATCCCCAGCTCTGGTGTACTTTCGTTGTCTGCAGGTAGTGTATTTGCTTCGGATGTTGTTTTTTTCTTATAATTTTTCATGGAACTTGACCTAGATTACATTTTGTCTCTTGTTCTTGAATTACTTTTCCTGTTCTTTTAGGAGAGAGATGTGGGTCAGAGTAGCTTACTATTGTCTTGGTGAAGTGTTAAGATACATGGCTGTTTAATCTTGGAGATTTCTGCAGCTGTTCCCCGTACTTGCTTTTATCTGATTCTTATTCTTGTTCCCTATTGTTCTTGTCTGCTGAACTTGGATTCTGTTTCCTGTACTGTCTCCTCATTATGGAGTTTGAGAGGGCACAGCTTGCATCAACTCTTTCCTCCTTCATCCCACCCAGTTCACACACTTGCCTACTATGAGAGGGTGAAGAACTTGCAATTTCAGCTGCTGTTTACTGTGGTTTTTCTATCAGTTATGTGTGTGCACCTTTTGCATATTATGTTTCTCTCTCCCCCTGCCTTCTATTTTCTATTCTCTTGTCCCTTTTCTCTGCCCTTTCCTTTACCAGTTATGTATTCATAAAAGCCTTGCTGACTCCTATTTGATAGAATTAAGTTCTGTATAAGCCTGTCATTTGGCCCATGATTGGTCAGTAGCAGGTTCTTCATAGCTCTGTTTTTTTCACTTAATCCTTTAGGCCAAGAGTGAAAAGTTGTATCCCTGCTGATATCAGTCTTTATTGAGGTGCTCAGCTATTTCAGGGGTATCAGGAGGAGTGTGGTAGAATTGTGGTCATTGTGGCCTTTGACAGTGAGTGGTGAGTGGTGACCTGGGGCAGCTAGTCTCTGAACCAGTTGAGTCCTGTCATTGCAAGATCCTGCCTGGGGAAGCTTCCTTAGATTAGACCATTCCTTGCCTCTTTACACTTCTGACCTGCTTAGACTGACCACTAGGTGCGTATAAAAAAAGAAAATGATACTTCTGCAGTCTTACCTTCCCATCATATTTTCTTTTTCTTTCTTTCTTTCTTTCTTTCTTTCTTTCTTTCTTTCTTTCTTTCTTTCTCTTTCTTTCTTTCTTTCTTTCTTTCTTTCTTTCTTTCTTTTTCATTTTTTAAAAAAATTATTTTTAGGGCTGGGGAGATAGCTCAGCTGGTAGAGTGCTTGCCTTGTAAGCACAAGGCCCTGAGTTCAATCCCCAGTACCTCAAAAAAAAAAAAAAAATTTTTTTTTTATTGTAAACAAATGGGATACATGTTGTTTTTGTTTGTACATGGAGTAACGGCATACCATTTGTGTAATCATACATTTACATAGGGTAATGGTGAGGCATGAAGATGACTTGGGTGTTTCCTCCTTGTTTAGGATTTACCTTCTCCTGTAGCCCCTGTTCTTCAAGTTAAGGGTTTTGATGGCATTCCTCAGAACTCTCATGCCACCTTTGCTTTCATTTAGAGAATTGTTTCCCATTCCATTGTTCTTCAGTTTGGTCGTAGGTTTTATTATACAATGAATTTTGTAGTTTTCCACATTCATAGACTATGTTGATGTCAGTTTCCATATTAGAACTAGTTTCCCTGTTTTTGTTCTTGGTACTGGGGATTGAACCAGTGCTTTACCACTGAGCTACATCCCTAGCCCTTTTTAAATTTTTGAGACAGGTTCTCCTTAAGTTGCTGGGTTAGCCTTGATGATCCTCCTGCCTCAGCCTTCTGAGTTGTACCATGTCCAAAGAGTTTTCCTCTTTTGTTTTTGTTCATTTCACATATCAGTGGGTTTCAGGGGGGAGAATTACACAAACTGATTCTCTCCTGAAGAAAAGCTACTCAAGTAGGGGTGAGCTGAGCCAATCAGAGCCTTACATTTGGAAAATTGGACAGTGGTTTGTATGTCCAGAAAGATTCTGGGATAATAAGTAGGCCAAAATTAAGACAAAAATGGCATGCTTGGTAGGTTTCTAGGTGACAGTTAAGGATTGGGGATAAGGTTGCCAGCTGGGAGACAGCAGGCCAGCAGAAATAGACCCACAACCATGGAGTTCTACCAGTAGGAGCTGAGTGAAGACCCAGGAACCCCCAAGTTCCTCTAGTCCCGTGCTGGGTCCCGTTAGATTTCTATGAGATGCAGTCTGCCTTGGGCTACTCTAGGTTGGTGACTGCATCTTAAAACCAAAGAGCCTAAATAAAGTAGAAGCTTTTTGACTCTGAAGTAGGATCCCAGATCATCCAAGCGTGAGGGAGATGATGAGTAGGTAGGGTCTCTGAGGAAAATGAAGAACATAGTCACTGTGAAAAATGAGAGAAAAAACTGACAAGGAAACAGTTGCTGCGCAGCTCAAGGGTCCAGTTGAAGCTGGAAATCATGAATTTTATAGCAGCATTTTTTGGTGTGTGATAGTTGGGATGATTCAGGACTGCCTGGAAAGACTGGTCAGTGGGACACAGGATCTAAGTCTCTGGGCTGTGTTCTGCCATAGGTGGTCCAAAAGAAAAGGGAATGGGAAAGGCTAGGATTCTGATGGGAAGAAAATGGCAGTTGTCAAGGGAGTAAAAGCCTCGTAATTGAAGACAGGAGGTAGTGGGAGGAGATGACCAGAGCCAGGAGGTTGTGGTAAGTGTCATGGGTTTTAAGATTTTAGAGGCAGAATGGTTTTAGATGGTGTCAAGGTTCTGATTGTGACCATGAAAAGTAACAGCTAATGAGTTCTTTTGCCTTTGTACCTCTCACCTCTTTAGGTAGTAGCAGACATTGTTTATCTTGATATAACTCTATAAATATAGAACAGTTAAAAAAACACATAGTAAGCAGAGTGTTTATTTTTTTAAAATTACTTAAAAAAGTTGTTTACAGAGATGTGGATTTACATAACTTGGCAACAACATTTAAAAAATGTACAGGCTATTTCATATTATTGCACTTACTCTTTAATATATAAGGCATTTTATTTTACATAAATAAAAGATAATGTATAATATACAACAAGTGTGGTGCCAGTTATAGTCAACCATACAATTCAACGAGATGCATGTGGGAGGGTGGAAATGAAACCCAACCCCCTCAGCTTTCACGGTATATTCTTGCAACTACGATTTACATGTTATGACACACATTTACCCTCATAGCTTACTGTGAATGACTGACCAGTTTAAAAAAAAAAAAATGAGCTTTAGTAGGACAATACTATAGTGTTCACTTCAGGAAGTGTGGGAGTTTATTAGACTAATTAGAAATACTAGTCATGCCTTGAACACTGAAGACAAATAGCTTTGTATCTCTCAGGATCAAAATTCAGCTTTTGCTTCTTCCCTTAAATTCCTACTGTTGGTCAGGAAACCCTTCTGGGAAGATGGAATAGAAATAGCTGATGACTTGGTGCGATAAGCCAGAGATCCACCCTGAACTCTTCAGATATGAGCATTATAGAATCTCAGAAAGAGACCATGCCATTGCTCTAGAAAGTTTTGCCTGTACACAGAATGGTGCATTTCTTCTATTACTAGAGTTTCATAGTGGATTCTGCATTTCTTAAAGGCAAAGCTGTAAAACTGGAGGCAAAAAATGGTTTTCAATATTGACTTCAAGTAGTCGCTGTCTTTTAGGCAAGAAGCAGAAACCATGAAATTGACCCCAGAGACTTCAAAAACAATCTCGCATGCACCTTGCATTGACTTCCTATAATATCTTACCTGTAACTGTAATGAAAATTAGAAGCTAAGCCTAATCAATCAGGTTTTTCTAGCTAACTTCTGTACTACATTTTCCTTTGCATAACCTGTTGAAAAATGAGAAATCTGGGCTCAGGCAAGCCAGGTATTTCACTCCCATCTGAGGGACCTCTCTGGGCCAGCTTCACAGATCTTTAGCAGGATTAGTCCTCAGAAAAATGATGTACAAAGATGACAGCTCAAGTATCTCCATGATCTGGGGCTCATAGCCTTTACCCAGCTGTAGGTTATTTTTAAAAATCAACATAAAATCTTAGAATCATGCATGCAGGTATGACAAATACACTCTCCACCCGTATTCCCAGGACTCAAATGGCTGGCTTTTCACCACCCGAGGATTTAAGTTGTAAATACTACATACTCCTTCACCTTGACAGTGACTCACCCTGTTTTTCCATTTTCTTCCTTGTTCTCACGTTTTGGTAGACGAAGCTGATGAAGCTTTGGAATTTAGGAAAATAAATAAGGTATAGTGCAAGGGGAGAAAAGCCAACTTTGTCACGGGGAATGGCACATGGAATAAGAATGGGTACTTTGAAGAAGCTCATGGCAACTGGAGAGTGCTCATAAGCAGCATGAGTCAACAATCTTATGCAGGAAAATACTTTTGATGAAAGGAAGAATTTGCAAAACAGGAATACACAGCAACAACTTCAGTCGTTATAGTTTTGTTATACCAGATCAAAAAAAGAGATCCATTACTTAGAAATGCCATGTTTCTGAAGTATACTGGGAAAGAGGAGAAAAAACCCAAAGTTTTTCTCAACCGGATTAATTTAAGCTTTTCAATTTGGGTTGTAAATAGAATACCTTCATTTATAAATCTGAGGACACTAAAAAGATACTTCTGAAAATTTAGTTGAAATGAGTGGTTGGAGTGCATGAAATATAGAAATGGAAACCCAGTGACTGACAGTTCTGCCTGCTCTTGTGTTGATCAGTCTTGAATTCAAGCGCTTATTCAAGAGAGGTTTGAAACCAGATGCAAGGTGCTTTCAGATCTGCCACTCCCTGCTTCTTCTGGGCAGTGAGACTCATGGCTGTTTAGTGTAGTTTTTGGAACTGATACTCTGTAAAGCAGCCTTTTGACTTAAACTTGGAGAAATAGAAAGTGATCATTACTTCATAGTCAGTAACCCATGGAGTTGAACTCTGCACCAATACATTATACATTACACTAGTTAAAAAATATTACTTTCTGTATTTTGCTTTTTCATTATTTGGATAATTCCTGAGCTCAGCCTAATGATTAGGTCATAATTTCATTTTCTCTAAGCCTTATTTTCTTTTCGGGATAACATACATAGACCTACAGTTCTTCCTTCCATTGACTATGCCTAAAAGCATGTCACTTACAAAATTATATAAAACTAGTCTCTTTAGCTCTGACATTGTGTCACCCGCCGGGTCTCTTTGCACCAGGACTGTATGTCGGGAGAGCTGGCAGGAGGGATGTGAAGGTGTGCTAGTTGTTTCTGCTGAAGAAGGGCATGTCACCTCTTGTATCCCCACTGCAAACATAAAAGGAGGGCATAGGCACTGGAACAAAATGAACCCTCCAGCCTCCGTGATCCAGGTGGAAGGCTTCCAGAGTTCAACTTCATTGCTGCTGCAACAACAGGTCAGGATTCGTGGAAAAGCACAAAACTTGGAGATTTTTATAGTCCTCATTTATACCATTTGTTGTTTCAAGAACCTGTCATTTAAAGAAGTCATTCTGATTTGCTAAAATGAGGAAAGAACTGAGAAAAGAAGAGTCATGTTAAAATTCATGAATTCTGATGCTTTCTAATTACTAACTGCACCGGTCCTTCTGGAACAGACTTCATAATATTCCAGGCATCAAAGTGCATGAGCCCAACCAGCGGCTTCCCATTAATAGCAAGAATTTCATCTCCAGCTTCTATTATTCCAGCTTGTTCTGCTGCGCCTCCTGTCAGAACAAATGCAGAATAAGGGTTTGACAATTTCATAGCTTTCTAAAATTCCTAAAGTTAAAGCCTTCTCCATTTACTTTCTTGCACATTATACATCTAAAACAAACATCACATTGAAGAAGAAATGCACACTGCAACAGAGTAATTTTACCATGAAAAAATGACATTGAAAAATTCTAAAGTATGAAAGTAAAACTTCATTTTCTCAGAAATCTTAATTAATCTCAAAAGATTGAGTTAGATGTATCTGTTTCATCCTAAATATGTGAAAGTCATTAAGTATTTATACATACATAAAGTTTATTACAAAATTCAATAAAAATACAGCCTGGAAGAAAGTAAGTTCAAATCCAGTCTACCCAAGGACAGAAACAACTGTGGGTAATGATAGAGGCAGATATCACAGAAGAGTCTAGACCTCACGTTAGCTCCATAGTGGAGCAAAGAGAAGGACTTGGTTGTAGTCACTGCTTTCTTATAAATTCCTGGAAGAACCAGAGCATTGTTGTTTGGCATAACCAGTTATGGTTATGTTAGTACATATCCAATATTCCTGTTCTAGAATATTAACTAAAGACCCCCAAGGTTATATGAAACTGAATAATTTAGAGTCTTCACCTGGGTCTAAGGACATGGAGGGTTCCCAGCAACCAAGGCAGAAGCCTGTGCTGGTGGGGTGCACACCCAAGGAGCTATCACATTGGGTTGTGGTCTCCAATCTGTGTCTATAGGCAAGTCACAAATTCCTCTAAACCAGTTTTGTCATCTGCAAAATGGTTACAGTAATATCTGCCTTGTTATCTTTCTAGGTTGTTGAAAGGATTGAATAAGATGAAGTAGATGAAAATCCTTCGGGAAACATTTCATGCTGTGCAGACCATGCTGTGATGCCAGCTTTTGGACTTTAAATGAGTGAGAAATACTGCTATTTTAGGGTTTCTATTTCACGAGGCCAGACAAATCCTGATTGAGCAGGATAGGTCTCTCTCATTTACTGAGTTTTTAAAAACCTCCTTTGGGAATCTAGCTTTTATGTTTTTTCCCCAAATCATCTTTCATAGGTTTTCTTTGACACCTTCTTAGGTTCTTGCTGTTGTTACTATGAATTGGTATCAGATGGTGTAGAATCTGCATTTGGCTTTTTTTCCCAGTGTACACTGTTTTGAGCTGGTCTTAGTATACAAAGATCTAATATATTTCTTCACTTGCCATGTTACTTTCCTTTTTTATGAATTTATGTTGTCCTTCATTCTGTTGTAGAATGGTAAACTGTTTCATGGCTTCATTTTAGTAAGAATTCCCATGTTCCCCCGAGAGATGACCCAGTAAGTGGTTCCACCAGAAGGAATGAGTGCTCTTTTCCTCTACATTCTTGACAACACAAGAGATTTGTTATTTTTGGCCAAACTGATCGATTAAAAATGAGTCCTGATAGTTGTCATAATTTTCACTTCACAATTAAGTTTGACCTTCTTTTCCTGTTGTTTTTTGTGCATTTCGGTTTTTAAACATTTGTTAATTTTCTACACTTCCATTTATCTGAATTTTTAATTTTTATTGTTTTGGGGATTGAACTCTGGGTCTCTGGTATGCTTGGCAAGCACTGTAACTGAGGTACATCCTCAGCCCTTTACAATTTTTTTTTTCAATTTTGAGACAGGATCTTGCTAAGCTGCCAGACTGTTCTCAAATCTGCCATCCTCCTGCCTCAGCCTCTCATCAGCTGCATATACAATGGTGGTCCCGTAACATTACATCACCTAGTGGTGGTGTGGCTGTCTTAGTGTAAACACACTATAGTATTCCTGTGGCAACTAAATTGATAAATAGTGCATCTCTGAGGAAGTATACCTATTGTTAAGTGACATATGGTTTTCTTTTAATGTGTTTTTCTGTTATGTTGAAGAAATCTTGTGATTTTAAAAATAAAGGTTATTGCTAATGTATAGGAAATTTTGTGGCTCTCTGTATAGTGATTGTGAACTCCTCAGTTTTAGTGGACTATTCACATTGGCCCAACATTAGATTATCTTAGATTCTCCCCCCACCCCCCATTAGGAAGTACGAACAGTTTTCCAAATATAGTTCTATATTTCCAGTTTTTATTTCTTTTGTTTTTGGATTATGTATTGCTGAGTTATTTGGTAAAATGATGAAAGGAGAAACATTTTAGAAGCAACCCAGACCCAGAACCATACTAGTGACGCTGTTACAACCTTTTCCTGGATGGCTGCTGCTGCATATAAGGAGTTAAAAATAACTGTTCATTAATTTTGTCATGGACAAGTTCTTGACCTTGAGGGAGATACAATATTTATTAATTATTAAGTTTTTTTGTTGTTAATGGATTAAACTTACACAAGGAATCAGTACAGGTTGAATCTCCCTGAAGTGCTCAGCATCAGAAGTATTTCAGATTTTTGAGCTTTTTGGATTTTGGACTATGTGGATGGACTTTGCCAACTGAGCACCTCTAATCTGAAAATCCCAAAGGTTCCAAATTCTAAAACTGAGTATAGACTCCCCAGTGGTACTGGGTGCTAAACCAGCTGCAGCTCTGGGGCTTGGGTGCACAGGCCTTGGACACTTTTTTGGGCTGTGTGCTTCTTAGACTACAGAGCCTGTGTGTCCTGTGACCAGCCCTGGAGGCAGTGACTCCAGCTCTCTTCATGAGTTCCATTCAGCTGTTCCTCTCCAGTGATGGCTTGGTGGGTGGTGTTCCAGCTGATAGCAGATACCCTCAGTCTTTGTAGGTGTTACTCTTAGCTTTTTGGCTTTCATGCTGGGGAACTGATTGTAGTGATTTGTGAATAGTCTGAATTTACTGTTGGCTGTTTAGATTTTTGCATTATTCCTTACCTTTTAAAACTCTGAATGTCATGATTTGGGCTTTTATAAAATTCAGCCTGTTTTCCCCTTGATGAAACCCCCCCCCACCCTCCCCACCCCCACCACTCCTGTTTGAGGACTCCTGTTTTTAGTTCTGGAAGAGTCTTAGTTATAATTTCTCCTAATAGTTCCTCTCATTCTGTTTTGTTCCTTCCGAAACTCCTTATCTCCTCTAGCCATTTGTAGTTTCTAAAATTGTTTCTTCTATCACTATGTTTTACAAATTATCTTTTTATGACTTTAGTCTACTTTTTATTTATTAATTAAAAATATATGACTCCATTTTCATTAAGGGTGTGTGGGGGCATTTTGTTTTTTAACATCTCTGCTCCTTTTGAGTACTCTTGGTCTTGATTCTTGGATATTATCCCTGCCTATATTTTTCAATGGGCTCCAGGGAGTGGATCTCCATGGACTTGTACTCTGAGAGTTGTCCCTTGCCAGTGCTCACAGTTCAGTTGCTTCCTGCTTGCCTTAGTGCATGCAGCTCTCTTCTATTGTTCTGTCGACTTGATGAGTAATGAGTAAGGTTTCTCTACCTTGGGATGATGAAGTCCAGACACCACACGGCAGAGGCCTGAGTCCTGATGCACACCAGTCTTCTGCTTGCAGGTAGGGCCAAGGGCAGACGGCCTGTGTTGGCTACCACCCAAAGCTGGGAAGCAGGGCTGTTCTCAACCCCAGTTTACTGGTGGAGAACAGATCAGCCCCTCCCTTCACAAGATGTCTGGTTCCAGTTGTCCACAAGTTCAGGAGGTGGGCACTGAAGCCCCAGCCTCCATTTCCTGGTTCTCATCTTCTTCCTCTGGGCCATAGGGTGGCAGTCCTGGCTGCCTCTCACTATGGATTTTACTTCAACTTTTTTTTTTTTTTTTTTTTTTTTTGAGGGTACTGGGGATTGAACTCAGGGCACTCAAACACTGAGCCACATCCCCAGCCCTATTTTGTATTTTATTCAGAGACAGGGTCTGAGTTGCTTAGTGCCTTGCTGTTGCTGAGGCTGGCCTTGAACTCAAGATCCTTCTGCCTCAGCCTCCCAAGCTGCTTGGATTACAGGCATGTGCCACTGTGCCGGCCCTTACTTCATCTTTTGATCTATAGAGGTGTCCCCCACCCCCTCTTCAGCCAGGATAGCAGAAGAGATCATTTATGGTTCACATATTACTCTTGGCCACAACTGAGAACAGAACTAGTTCAGGGCAAATGACCAACAGGGAAGGTTTTGGTATGCACAAGCTCTCTCGAAGGTGGTCTGGGCAACTGGATGCAGCAAAGTTCTAGATCCATGGAAGTTCTAGACAGCAGTGTGCAGTCCAAGGACTTGGGCACGCCTCCCTGGCCTCCAGCGGTCCTTATTGTGGCTCTTGTAGCCTCTGGGGTGCATAGATCAGCAGTTCACATGCACTTCACCCTGCACATTTACTTCTTCCTCCACTTGGCTTTTAGGGTTTCTAAGATGGTTAGGTAAGGCCAAGAGGGAGCTGGAGATTGTTTTTAAAGCACAGCTCTATATTGAAGAAATTTTTTTCCTATTCTATGCATCAGGAGTGGAGAGAGGCTTCGGAATTACTATGTAATTTATAGAAATACACCAAAGGTTAGGTCATTTAAAAAAAAAAAAAAGCGATCCTTAGCTAAGAACAGATGTTACTATTTGCTTACCTACTTATTCTGTAACATTCTCTTCTTTAACTTTAAATGGGTTTACACTCTATTTGTAAATGTAATTCTGTATTGATGTTGGTACTCATTAATTTTTCAGTTTAGGAATCTGAAGAGGCTTTGAAAACTGCTCAAGATCATAAAATGAATTAATTACCCAAGTTCATAAAGAGACCTCATATTTACCACCATTTCAATAACATCTACCTCCTATCTTACCTTCTTGCAGTCTAGTTTTTAGGTCAGTGAGAACTTGGCTGGTATTAAGTACTCCTGACTGGTGAATCTGGTGCCATTAATTACTTTGCTTATTATTCACCTGATAGGGTGTTACATGGAAATGTGAGTATTAATATGTGTAAAAAACTATATGGCTGACATAGAATAATCCCTATATGTCACAAAGCATTAAAAACATTTTAGATTTTTAAAAATGAGTCTGAAGCCAGATACAGTGGTGCATGCCTGACTTGGGAGGCTGAAGCAAGATGATCAAAAGTTTGAGACCAGCCTCAGCAATGTCTCAAAATTAAAAAGTAAAAAGGGCTGGGGATGTGGCTCAGTGGTAAAGTCCTTCTGGGTTCATTCTCTAGTACTAAGATAAAATAAACAAAAATAACAAAATCAAATAAGTTTGATTTCCAAATGGAAGGCACTGATTTTTCATTGAGACACGTGGAAAAAAAGGTAGGAGGAGGCTGACGGAGCTTTCCAGGACATTACCTTTGTACACCCTTTTAACGACCAGGGGCCCATCTCTAGACATGGATGATTTTCCTCCATCCAGGCTCAGTCCCAGCCCAGCTGAGGTCTTCAGCACTTCAACACACAGAGCACCTGGAGCAGCTCCGCTTCTCCCTGCAGCAACAACATTTAGCAGGATAAAAATGGCAGGGTTGCTCATTGTGCCACCTGTCCATGGGCCCCCAAATGCATTACTCCTGCACTGTAGTCTTCGGTCACCCTCAAGTCCTGTAACCCATGAAGTCCTTTCAGCAAGACAAGGGCTCAGCACTAGGGTGGGTCCGCCACGTAGCAGCGTGCCTGGCCAAGTTCCTGCTGTGCTTGCAATCCTCTGCTTTCCTGTGTTTCCTGCAAGCATGGAGAATGCTTTTACACCCAAGCAGAAATCCCCAGAAAATACTGCTCTTGCCAAGCCCAGTGCTCTGGTGGCACGAATCTTAGCTCAGGGAGTCGAATTGGATTTCCTGCTACCTTGGCTCCCGTGCAGCAGAGTGTCACCGTCTGGTACTAAGATCAGCAGCACCAAAGGACCTGGCCTGACAGGAGGTTGTCATAATTGACTCCAAAGCTCCCGGACTGGGCAGGGCTTCCTTCCTTGCATCATGCTTCTGTGAGGGAAATCCTGCCTCCAGACATGGCTGCCCTCATCATACTCTGGCTGCCTTTATTGGCTTCTGGCTCCACTGTGGAGAGAAGCGTTTCCATGGTTACGCCTCCTCCACTGCTAGATCTGGCGCCCACTCTGTGCTAGTTTGGGAGACGCCTGGCTGGGGTCTGAATAGGAATTGTAAACTTGCCTTTTAATTTTTCTTCTGTGCTGTTCCAGCCCAGGATATTAGAATTTAATAGAAAGGTTCATTTAGCTGGGAGGCAGGGGAAGGACCAGGAAGGAATTAAACTGCCCACTTGAACACATTTGTCGGGTTGTCTAGCATCATCACCTTTGAACATTGACAGCCAGACCATTATTGTGGCTTCAAGCCAATCCACATGGTCTGAAGGACATTTACTAATACTGGGAGTGGCACAGTTTTTCAATAGGTGACTTTACTTCCTGTTAATCAGAAAAAAAGAACCAAAACAAAACAAAAAAAGAAAAAAGAAAAAAAAAAACAGTGGCACTCAACTCCTGTCTGCCTCCTGGAATTACTTGGGAACACTAAAGAGATGCTGATGCCAGGTCCCCACTTTTTAAAAAAAATATTGTTTTATATGTTAATAGATTTTTATTTTACTCATTTTTATTTATATGTGGTGCTGAGAATCAAACCCAGTGCTTCACACATGCTGGGCAAGTGCTCTCCCACTGAGCCACAACCCCGGCCCCAGGTCCCATTTCTCAGCATTCTGATTTAATGGAGTAGAGGACTTTTCTAGGAAAAGCTTTCCAGGTGCCTCCAGTGCACAGCTTATCGTATCAGGCCTAAGTCAGATGCTGACTGCACAGGACCAGGGAGCCCCAGGGCAGGGGAAACCCTAAAGAATAGATGAGCTGCAGTCCTCAAGGTTGCCTATAGCTTGATAATGCCGCTGGGCCTGGTTCAAGGTCAGTGGCCTGGAGGTGCTACAGAAATACTTCAGGATTATAAGTAATAGGACGGTCTGGAGTTGTAAAATCTCAGAAACTCTGGAAGCTCTTAGGATCAAGTGCCAAATGTTTCCTTTGACAGATTGAGTTCCCAGGATCCCACTGGAAATACTCCAAACACTTGAGAGTGGTGGGGCAAAGGCGAGTCTGATGAGGAAGGTGTTTCGTGTGCTGGGAAAGGCCTCAGCCCTCCAGGAGTAGAGGAGATCCGACGAGCAGAACTGAGGACCCTGGGGCTGCTGTAGCAGAAACTCGACAGATAATTTCTCGTTTGCTCAATGGAATCAAATCCATTTTCAGTAAAATCTTTACAGATTCCTCAGGCCACAACGAAGCCAAGTTTAGCAGAGATACTCAGATCATCAGGGAGAGATGCTGACAAGAAAACCAAAGTCCCTCCCAGAAAACAGTGCCCCAGGGTACTCCTGTAGCCCTTATCTGCCTTCTGGACTAGAGAGAGGTCATTCCCAAAGGCAGAGGTAAGGACAGGAGGTGCACGCTTATCTGGAGGCTGTCATCAGCCTGTGGTCAGAAACAAGCAGTACTTGGTGTTGAGGAAGGACCTCACGGAGGGCACAGAGAAGATCTGTCTCTGAATCCCTCCTAGCAGGCTCTTCTCAGCAGATGAAGGCTGCAGTCTGTTTTCAAACACAGAAACATGTTTGCCCTTGCATTTCCTTATGTTCTTACAAAACGGGAAAATCTCAACCTTCGTGTTTCCCAGGGACAAGTCTCATTCTGAAATTCCTCCTTTAATACTGTTCCCCTGTCACAAGAATTCCTTGATTTTACTTACCCTAGCCACTACGTTCTAACAAAGAGATTAAATATGGTGGTGCCTCCTTCTTAGGATGTTGGGAGAAGCTGCCAGGTTTCAACAGTGGCTTTCACTACTCAATTTTTAAAAAACTGTTCGTAATACTTCTTTTCCAAGAAGCATCCCAAAACACTATACATCACTACATTTACTTTTTCTGATTCAGGAACTGGCTCTTACATTCTTTAATGTCTAAGCAGAATGCTGGTTATTGAACTGATATCTTACCAGTTCCAGGCTCCAGAGACGTGGTCTTTCTGGAAAGTGACCCCTTCCCATTGGCCATGGGAGGCTCCTGCCTGGAGAAGGACCTGGGCTGCTCATTCCCTTTCTTGATGACGACAAGGACGTGTTTGTGCAGCTGTGCCTGATGCAGAACCTTCAAGACATCTCCGTGAGCTAAGCCAGCCAAGGAGGTACCATTGATGGAAAGAAGGAAATCCCCTCGGTTCACAGTCCCTTCCTGAGAAGCTGCCCCCTGAGAAAACACCCTGTGGACCTGGAAAGGAGAAAGGAAAGGGGAACACAAGTCAGAGTCCATTTATGACCTCCAGTGATAGAAGGACAGTAACCACTAGTGAAGTGGTTCTTCATGTAGTGAAGTGAAGAAACTTCTTCATGACAAGTTTTCTAAATCATACAAATATTTAAGTTGATCAAAATCATTCAGTGGGGGTGTGGAATTACAAACATCCATAGCAACATTTGCATACACTTTTACTCACCTTCTTCTTAGTGTCTAATATGTGCATGGCATCTGAGGGGCAACAGGAAAACAAGGACAAAGGAGACTTGGGTTTGTCCAATGACTGTGGCCTTAATGACCTCAAGGCTTCTGAGTGGTACAAAATTTTATGTTGTTATTCTTCAGAAAGAAGTAATTTTATAAACAAATGCAAGTAGGGTCAGTTGAGCCTCATGTTTTTCTAGTGCTTAAATAAAATATTTAGGCAAGTTGTAAGGACAGATAATCATGCTTGTAAGTATTGGTGTTTGGCCCATACATGGCAGCCGTGTGTTAAAAATGCTCATCTTCGTCAATGGAAATACTGTATACTACTTTCTCTGTTTCCATTTCTGCGAAAGTAGCAGGTGACACAACTCAATAGCCTTTGAATGTTCTAATTGGAATCTGTGTCCTGTCCAATTGTGTGTCTGAGAACCTAATCACACTGTCACTCACCATGATTGATTTTGGCTCCACATCTGTCCCTCCTGCCACACTGAATCCCAAACCTGAGCCTTCTTTTTTATTCAAGACTATGAAGCAAATATCTTCTTTATTCTAGTAAAGAGAAACAGGAAAACAATTTACTATACATTCCCTGTGCGAACGAGAAAGTCCAGCGTAAATCCTCTGTAGGTGCCCATCATGGGCCTCAGTGTTTCTCCAGCTCTCAGAAATGTCAGGAGTCTCCGGCTCAACCTCTCCACCTTCTGGGTAGTGCTTAAATGGGAAGTACCGAGGGTCTGTGCTATAGCTGTGGAACCCTGGCAAGGTGAACATGAACCAGGATGCAGGCAGGGACCATTAAGCATTCCATTTTCAAGCCTTTTAAGGCACCAGATTGTATCTTCCTAAATCTGATTATAGGACAGTTGCATCATGAAGGGAATTCCTTGTTCTAGAATTCTTTACATCTACATTTAGCAAAGCCTGTTTCAATAGCCACAAAAAACGATCCAGTGTCAAGAGGCAGAATAAAAGCACATAGAGGCCTTGTGTTTTAAATGCTCACTCCTGGCACATTTAAGTTATTGGATTTCAGATGCAAATTAATTAGCAGTCATAAAATATTCAGAATGTTAAAAAATATAAAGTATGTTTCTGGATGTGGTGGTGTATACCTATAATCCCAGTGACTTGGAAGGATCCCAAATTTCAGACCAGTGCAGGCTACTTAGCAGGACCTTGTCTCAGAGGGCTGGGGATGTAGTTCAGTGGTAGAGCACCCCTAGGTTCAATCCCAGTACAGAAGGGAAAAAAAAAAACAACCTAAAAACTATGTTAAAATAAATTGTCAACCTATACTGAGATTGAAATATTCTTAGTAGTTGTCCTAGGATTATGAACCAGAAGACTGTCCTGTTTCAATCATCAAAAGATAATTTTGAAATAAGCAATTTTAAAATAAGTAAACTGGCTGGGCTAATTATTCTGAATTTACTTCCTTCATCCACATGTGAGATATGATTCAGCAGCATTTTTAAAGCTCTGTATTGCTCTGCTTCTTATGAAGTGATTGATAATCCATCACTTCAAGGTGTTCTCACACACAGCAATAGAACAGGAATCTAAAAATAACCCTTAAAGATGGATTTGACGAGAGAAAACAGAACGCTGAGACAGAAACTACCTCTATAATATGCAGGGGAGAGAACACAATAGAGGAAAGTATTTAGTCCTGTTAGGAAGTCGTGAGAGCTAATTTCCAAGTATTTTATCTCTCTCTTAAGAAGTTGATTTGAACCAAGGCCCACATACTGATCTAGAATGTCCTTCAGCCATAGCCATGTGCTCAAGCATACATCAGCGGACAGAAAGATGACCAGTGGGCTTTCTAAACAAAAATGGAAACACGTGGTGCAGTAAAAAATCTTTGTGAAGCTTCTGGGAGGTAATGTTTGATACTGAAATACGAATATTTCTCAGGCATTCAAATGCACAAAGAGAGAACATTTGAAGATAGTGTTCCTGCAATGTAGTATGTGTTGTCACCAATTTTTAAATTTATTCAAATTGTTTCTTTCCAGGGTGTTTGAGGATACCAGTGTGCTAGAAGCTGACTGGCCAAATTTTGCTTGAGAAGCTCAGCACAGCACCCAGGAAGCCAGATGGACTATCCCGTGCTCTTCAAGGCTTGGGTGTGCTGAAGTCAGAAGACCAGGGCTTGTTTTGACCTACGTCATGGCTCACAGGACCACCAAAGGCCACAGGAAGTAGTGGCCTTCCATTTTTAGCATATTCACTGGAAAAAAAGCAAGGCAGAAACTGCTAGTCTGAAGATGGCAGAATAAGGATCTCTCTGCTCATCCCTCCTCTGAAATCAACTTGGGAAGACAATAAGAAAATAAGGGGAGAGCGGCCAGCTGTATTCTGATGACAGTAGGCTTGATCAACACAAAAGGGGGGGATGAATATCAAACCAGAGGGAGGGAGGTCCCAGACGATGCCCACAAGGGCAGCACTGGGCATCCCGTCCACAGAAAAAGTCACCACTTTATTTCTGGTTCCTGAACATGTACATCTGGTGTATGAGGCTGGTTGAAACTTTTTCTCTTTCTCTACATTATCTAACACTATAAATAAAATGTTTGGAGCAGTGGGGTCTGGCCGAGTGTGATCCCACCCTTCCCACCTTGATAGAAGTCTGAGTGAGACCTTCCTGCGTGACATGCTTGCTTGCTATAAGTTGAAGGAGGTAAAGAGATGATGGAATACCGCCTTTTACTGAAAGTGAAACATGCTTGGCGTGCCCAGCTGTTTCTTAACTGCATCCACTCAAACCAGCGGGCTGAGACGCAGAGGGAGGGAAACTAAAGGGCACCAGCTCCGCTCTTCCCCCTGTCTTCACCATCCCTGCCAGCTTAGATACCAGGGCTGGCCAGGTGGGGTGGCATGTGCCTGGAATCCCAGCCATTTGGGAAGCGGAGGCAGGAGGACTGCCAGTTCAAGGCTAGCCTGGGTAACTTACTGAGACACTGTCTCAAAAAAAAAAAAAAAAGGGTCGTGGGTGTGGCTTAGTGGTCGAACACCCTTGGGTTCAGTCCCCAGCATGGCCACAGAAAAAAGCAAGATTGCTGCTTAGAATAGAAACCTCAAATAGCATCCTCTGGGCAATATTTTAATTTCTGGAACAGTGTTTGTGAATGAAATAAGTAACCTAAATACATTACCAGGAAAGAAAAATTGTTCATATTTGCTTTTTCCTCATATTCAATTCTTAGGTTTCAAATTTCTATGAATAGTCCCGAGAAGTTTTTATTCTTTAGAGTAGTATCTTGTGAACCCATCTTCTCTTTTGTAATTGTTTATTGGCACATCTGATTCATTTAAAAATTTTATTTGTAATTAGCACCTTTGTCTTATACAAGGGTTCAGAAACTCCTAGACCTCAGGAGACAAGTAGGCTACGCCCGTGTGACTGTTTCTCCAGCAGGTGGCTCCCTTCACTAGTTTATGTCCACAGTGACAAGCTGGAGGTACCTGTGTGGTCCTTTACCACATTTCTGAGTCCTGCTTAGAATACCCTCTGCAGAGGAACTCCACAGCTGGGGGTGGGAAAGACGGTAACTTGCTACCAAGGAATCAAAGTAGCAGTGAAACCAATCTGGCACGTGAACATTCATGAAGGTCTAGCTTCTGAAGCCAGCTGGAAGCAAACAAGGCAAGGGTCAGGCTGAGCTGTAGAACTCCCAGCCTGGGCAGGCCTTCCAGGACGAGGCGAGCGCCCCCCTTGGCTGGCTGAGCTGGTGACGCACACCTGGCCACTAAGGCTGCCTTGGTTTCCCTCTTCCTGTGTCCTCTGCACTCTGCATTTTCACTCACCTCTGATTGTGCTTTCGCTTCCTGAATGAGGGTTAGGGTGGAAGATTTTGATCCCACCGATGACAAAACAGCCTGTAACTTCTGCTGGTCCCCCACCGAGACTTCAAGTTGATCCAAGCTAAATAACAAATATATGTTAAAAACATTAAAGAAGAAAGCAATTCCTCCATTTTCTAAAGATGCATTTGAAATGATCTCCATTCAACTCTGTGGCACTTATTTTCCAAGCTTCAGGTTTTCTTCTAGTTGTAATTCCTACTCCACAGTAAGACCCCGTGAATGCTGAGCAGGAATGGCCCTCACAGACAGTGGCAATGAGAGTGCTATAGGTTCAGGGATCTCTCCATGATGCTAGGGGACCGATACAGGGGTTTAATGGAAACTGACATGGAAACATATTCAATATGTAGGTTCAGGTGAAACATTTAACAATATGCTGACATTCCCATTGAACTCCAGGCACTTTCAAAGGCCTGGGTCCCCCGAGGTGCAGCCTCCTCTTCCTTCCCATCTCCCTTGCATGTCACTTTTGCTCAGTAAGTGCCCCTGGAGAACATGCTCCTCGGAGCAACATTTTGGCAAACTCTTGCCTGCATGCACTTTCTTGTTTCGTAATTATATTGAAAACAGAGGAGGCTAAATGTAATGCAGTACTCTGGATTAGATCCTGGAATAGAAAAGGGACATTAGTGGAATTTATTTAGCGAAATCTGAATAGACTCTGCAGTTTGGTTAATAGGATTGCTTAACGTTAACTCCTTACTTTTGACAGAGGGACCGTGGTTATGTGAGATGTTAACGGAGCTGGGGGAGAGGTACATGGGAGCTTCTTGTACTGCCTTTGCAACTTTCATATAAACTTTAAACTATTCCAAAATAAAGCAAAGTTTATCGAAATAAAAGGGAGGGCAGATACTTACTTAATGGACCAGCTTTTTCCAGAAGGCAGGTCCTGGGTGGTTTTACCCACTGGGTTGCCTGAACCGGGTGCTGCAGGCTCACTGGCTGTAGGGCTGCTTCCTCCTGGACAGACCCTGTTTCCACCCTTCCCGGAACATGAAAGGGTGACCTGTCCATCGAGGCTAGGAAGGCCTGCAGCTGGGGGGACAGTGGGGGAGCCGAGCGACCTCCTGGGGATGATCTCCAGCTGGGTTTTGAAGAGCACGGCAGAGGGTCCTGCTGGGTAGTCCTCGCTGCTGCAGAGCTTGTCCAGGTCAGGCATGCTCAGGGCTCTCAGTTCCTGCAGCTTGGAGCGGGTCACAGGTGAGGGCTGGGCGTGGCGCACCGAGGACTTGTTCCTCTTGACGGGAGAGGCCGGAGTCACCGTTGGGGTGGGGATTCCCAGAGGAACGAGTGATTTCTTTTGGTCTGAATCCTTGTTTCTGGTCTCTGGTGGATTTTGCCGGGAGACAATCAAAGTCATGCTAGACGGGGACTTGGTCATCTGTGGCAGCAGAGTGCCGGATTCACTTTGGTTTTCACTGCAGGAACTCAAGCTGCGTCTCAGTGACCTCGCTGCTGCGTCACTGGAGTCACTGGGGTAGCCAAGGCTCCCCGAAGTGATGCTGCCAGATGATCGCCTGCCAATGGGAGGCTTGGAGCTTACAGACAAAAACGGGGATGCCCCAGACTTGGCGGTGGGCCGGTCAGAATTGGCCAGGTTCTCAAAAGACTTGATCCTCTGTTTCACAGAGAAGAATGAGGTAGATTCATGGGGCCAGTTCTGCTCATAGTAGTAATGCCTTCTGGTGACTTTGACTTTGTCTGTGACAGGACAGCTTGTCTCCTGGACTGCGGTGATGTCACCTTCCTCGGTGGCTGGGATGTTCTTCAACGTTTCCTGCAGCGGCTTTACGCTGTATACAGCCTGTCCATTAGCCAGGCCGAGAATACCACCTTTGGAGGTCTTTGCCTCAGGGAGACCAGTGCCAGTCACAGGGACCTGACTGTTCCGGGGAGAGCGACCAGGGCTGTGTGGGGAATGACTTTCCCGCCCAAAATGGCTTGAGAACTGGGCTGGCATGGAGTAGGTCCTGGTGGCTGGCCTTGGGGTGAAGTAGGGATGGTCCTCCCCAGCAGGGGCCATTTGTATGTCGTTCTTGGGCATCCCTTGGGAGTCTGACATTAGGCTTGATCTTCCCTGGGAGGGATCTGCCTTTTTAGCCGGCAGTTGAGGGGAGGAGGAGGAAGCCAGTTTGGTCACACTGAAGGATCGGTGCGTTTCCTGCTCCACCTGGGAGGCAGGAGGGACCAGGGAAGATGGATGATTTGGGGATGATTCCACTGACTGGTGGAATCTGATTTTACTCTTCTCCTGACAGTTGCTCTGGGCCAAGAACCCTCCCTGTCTGTCACTTTCAGCTGGCTTGTCACCACATGCACTCTTTGGCATTCTTTCAGAAGAAATTTCAACTATTTTCAGCTGGTTGGTTCTTTCCAGGGGATCACTAGCAATTCCCTTGCTTCCTCTTTCACTGGTCCCCCTAGGTTGAGCTGCTTCTGATACTGAGGCCGTCTGACTGGATGTGCGTGGCTCACTCTGTCTGACCCCTGCCAGGGACACACTGCTCCTGAGTGCTGCGGGACTTACTGGCCCAGAGACACAGGGTGCCTTGCTATCTGGTCCACACCTGGGAGATTTGGGGGTGGCTGGGCAACCTTTATTGGATTCTGAGTGGACAGCCACGTGGAACCGATTACACACACCTTGCTCAGGAAGCGTCTTGGGGGAGGTCAGGGGTGAAATGAACGTGCCAATGCTTGTGTCTGACGCCGAGGCCTTCAGTGAACCCGAGGCAGCTGGGGGTGGCCTGCTCTCCAGCATGCACTGGGGAGCCTTGGGGGTGTCTGTAGGGTTTTTGTCAGGTTCTTCTTGGTCAGCTATGTGGAACTGGTGTGACGCTCCCTTGGAAAGCGTTTTGTGGGAGGTCTGGGGTGAAAGTGAGGATTTCCTGTGGTCTGCCCCACCAGCCTT
The DNA here is from genome assembly GCF_902686455.1 of Sciurus vulgaris. Classification (NCBI taxonomy): domain Eukaryota; kingdom Metazoa; phylum Chordata; class Mammalia; order Rodentia; family Sciuridae; genus Sciurus; species Sciurus vulgaris. Next base: position 144,678,046 of record NC_136466.1, read on the forward strand.
AGCAGGATTAGCAGCAGGAGCCTCAGAGCCAACTTTGCTTTTGCTTTTGATGCTGAGTCTCCTCAGTTTAGGGCCGCACTTGGGTTTCTGACAGTTACTTAGAAGTGTTTCCACTGAACCCTTTTTAGCTGAGTCCTTATTCTCAGGATTCATTTTCAGCGGAGGAGGGCTGTTAGACATGGCCACCCCCTTTTTGTGGCTTGAGGTCAACATCTGAATTTTGGAGTCGGGACTTCTGGCTGGCATGGTGGAGTATTCCTTCTCAGTTTTGCTCTGTCCGTGCGAACCTTGGCTATTTTTATTTATTTCTTTGAACCAGGCCATGATGGGCCTCCTGGAGATCATTTTTCGTTTCTGGAGCAAGTCATCCAGGTCTTGACTTTCAGAGATGTGTAGGTTCGCCAAAACAGACTCTCCGTTCTTGGGGACGTCCACACTGAACGGGTACATGTTTTCAGTTGTGTTTGCCTTTGTTTCTTGTCTGTCTGGGGTTTTGTCATCCAGCAGGTCATGTCCCAAACCATTCACCATGTTGGGGGAGCTGAGTGTGACTGGTGGGTTGTGAGAGCGCCTGATGACTTCAGGAGGTTGGCCGTTTTCCACAACTGAGCCAGCGCTGGTTACTTCCACAGTTTCTTCTGCACACAAAGGCCTGTGACCCTGTGAAATGCTTATGTCCACATGAGTTTCCTGCTCCTGAGAGTTTAAATCCAGGAGTGAAAACAGCTGAGGAGGGTTTGGGCTGGAAGCACAAGAGGCTCCTGGCAAGAACGAGGCTCTCTCGCAGGGGTTTTCCACGGACTCACTCAGCGCACTGTGCTTTAATGGCAGAACTTTGGCTAAAGCTGGGCAGGGTGCAGCCTGAGCGGGAGTCGTCGAGGGTGGGTTGGAGTAACCATTTGTGGAACAAATTTCAATTTGTTCTTCCTCAGACTCCGTAGTGTCTTCCTTGGGAGAAGATTCACGAGAACGAGGCTGTGACCAGCTGCCCCTGGTGGAAGGTCGTGGGGCTTCAGTGAGCGACTCAGGGTCAGAAGAGGAGTCTTCGGCATCTCCATACATGGAGGAGAGAGATGGCTCTGTACTGTCGCCCAGGCCAGACAGGGAGATACTATCTTCGTGAAAGCTGCTAAAATTTCGAGAGTAGTTGCTCAAAAAGTTTTTGTTCACAGTAAAATGTTTATTGGGATTAATGGAATCTAAAACCGAAGGCTGGGAGGCCCACTGTGGGGTTGTGGAGGGAGCAGCAGCCACGGTCTTCTTGGGGGAGGGTGTCTGGTCACCTGTGACTGGCAGGGTATGCTGGGAACTGCCACTTCTAGCTCCTGCTGGCAGCCCACCTTGAGAGCTGCCCTGATGACCCCCGCTGTCCCCTTTCTGAGAAGACTGAGACCTTGCTTCCAAAGGCTCTGACTCCTTGATGAATCTGTCGATATCTGTCACCGGGCTCTGTCTGCTCCCCAGGGGGCAGCAGTGCCCTGAGACACCATCACATGTGTCGCTGGTCTTGTCAGTGGGCACTGGCAAGGAGGGGCTGGCCTGCGATGCCCTTGCAGACACGGCATCTGTGCCCTCAAGCAGAGCAGCCTGGGAGGTCTCAGGTGCTTGGTCTTCTGTGGTTTCCGAGCCCTTGCGGTGGTTGCCTGGAGTTCCTTGACTCTGCTCCTGGGATACGAGGTCTTGTGCCTCGGCCCCAGGTCCCACTCCCCTGGGGGCAGCTGCCTTTCTGGTGCCATGGGGCGAGCTGGCCAGTGTCTTGCTAAAGTCAGAAGGGGCCTCTGCCTTCTCCCCTGGGAGTGTGTTGCCCTCGTGGGGGAGCCTCAGAGCAGATCTGCCCTGGGCCTCAGGCCCCATGACCCTGGGCAGCAGAGGCTGGCCAGCCTTCTCAGGCCAGCTGACTTGACATGCATCCACGGAGGTCTTGCTGGGGTTGGGATGGGTGGCCTCCTTCTTCCCTGGGGAAGGGAGCAGGGCTGGAGGGCTGTTTGGTCCTGTGTGAAGAGTAAAAAGTGGAGTGGTAGAGAATATGAAGGGGAAATTGGGAGAAAAACAGAAGCCCTCTCCGTTAAAACTGTAAACAATCTCAGCCTTTTTTTCCTTTTTAGAAGGACATTCCGCAGCCTACACGTGGGCCTTCTTGTCTGTCTGTTTTTGTCTCTCAAATTATAGAGCACTCACATCTAGCAAACACCACACGGCTTTCATTGCCCCAAAATAACTCAGACTAGCTGGCGGGATGAACGTGTAAGCCTGCCCATTTTTCTCTTTCTTGGTTTCTGAGGATGGGCGACACCAAAGATCCTTGGGTTTCTTTACACCATCTGCTCTTTGACAGCAGAAGCTACAGGAGGAGGAAAGTGGTTGTTCTGTGTGAGTCCTTAGCTTTGGGGTGGACTCGGCAGAGGACTCGCGTCTCATTCAGTCCCAGCATCTGGCCCATCATGTGTGGGCTGTCCCTCAGGCTGTGGGATGGGAGGGACAGGGCACAGCCTCTGACGGTTTAATCTCTGATCTTAGGGGCCTCCTTATAGCACAAGAGATGCTACCCAGAGGCAGATGCTAGGGATGAGACTCAGGTCTATATCTATGAGGGCTTGTCTTGAGGCTCAGGGGAGCGCGAGAGCTGGAAGGCTGTGCTGTTGCAGGAAGCTTCCATGGGGGGTGGGGGCTGGAGGGGGCTCATGAGGGACAGTTTGGGCAGTGATGGGAAGGAAGGTGAGAAAGGCAACAGAATGAAGGCAGAGAGGTAAGAAAGCACGGGTGTTCACAGTGGCAGGAAAGGGGCAATGGGAAGTCAAATCACTCAAGAGACAGGTCTCAAGAGCCACTGTGCCCTGCAGGTAGCTCCTCAGAATGTCCTGCATACTCTTGGGCTAATCTGTCTAATTCTGGTACACAGCACCTGGCAATGGGGTCAGTGGGGAGATTGGCATAAAAAACCTCCCAGGATTAGCAATTTTCTTAGGGTCACAGTAATGCTCTTCATTTGAGAACAGTCATCTACCCCAGATGTTATAGACATCCCTTACTTCTCACATGAAATCATCTTAACTGCATGTTTTTTCCTTCTGAAGTTCCTTTGTGAATAATTATGAATTAATTATTAGGACTTAGCACTAAGAGTTTTTCTAGGAGTGAAGGTCGGCACCATGCTAAGAGTCCCCGTGCATTTAATTTTCTTCCCAATACTGTGGGGAATGCCCTGTGACCATCTGCCTTGGGAAGATGAAGAATGGAGTCGTTGAGTGGTTAAGCAACATGTCCAAGGTTGCAGTTCACAGGTGGTAGAGCCAGGAGTCATCTCAGGAAGCTGGATCCACAGCCCACTTTCTGACTAAATGCTAACTATGTGGCCTCTGGGTTGATGGCATGTGGCAATAGCAAGGGTGGGTCACGGAGACAGGCACAGAGATTCCTGGGCCCACTGTGGGGGCCGGGGCCCACCGAGAGCCACATCCAGGTATTGTTTTCTGCTCAGCCTTTCCTGGACTCTCAAAGCATAATTTTCCTACTTCTTTATTATTATTATTTTAGTTGTTGAAGGACCTTTATTTTATTTACTCACATTTGGTGCTGAGGATTGAACCCAGGGCCTCCCACAGGCTAGGCAAGAGCTCCACCACTGAGCTACAATCCCAGCCCCATAATTTTCCTGCTTCTACTAACACCAAATACAGGGAGGGAAAGTAGCAATGAGACCAAAGGAGGAGACTGAAAGAGTTTTTACTTTCAGATTTACTCACTGAATACACCTCTCACAGGCAAGTTTTGCAATAGCAAAGTGTGTATCTTCAAAGTGTTTTATTTGAGGGAGATAAAGTTATGCAAAGGCATCCTTTATATTACCTTCCAAAATAATGCTTCATTTGGAAACCCCAAAATGCCCAGTAATGGCACAGCCCTGAGCCACAGGTCCAGCCCCCGTCACTCATGGTATTGTAGTGTGGAAGGACTTGGGGACATCAGTGTAGTTTTCCTCACTCAGGAAGGCCACGTATGTGCTGCTATGGAGGGGCTGGCCTGGGACAGCTGCAGGGGCCACACAGATTACACAGGCTTGGATCAGTCTTGTCACCCAGCAGCTGGCTCAATTATTTTCTGACTATCTGAGGTAAAGACGGTTGTTAAGTACAGGTGCATGCAGGAGTGAATTTTTCTTCCTTTCTTTTTTTTTTTTTTTAAAGAAATAGCATAGGACTGTGATGGATATGCTTTGCATACACTCATGTATGTACAACAGGACTAAAACGCTATATAGTGGGCTAGGGACACAGTTCAGTGGAAGAACACTTGACCAGAGTGTATGAGGCTCTGGGTTCCATACCAGCAAAACACACACACACACACACACACACACACACACACACACACACACACGCATGCGCACGTACACACAGATGCATAGCGAAATACTAATAGAGGATTTTCCTGGGGCTTAGGTGATTTTTATGCTAATTTAAACAATTCCTCTCTTAACCATTATTTTCTCAGTTTTTTAAAATACTAATCATGCATGCATTTCATGATAGTTACTTAAAACTTTAGTGGCAAACAAGGACTTCTGCACTCTGCACACTGCTTCAGGGGCTGCCTCTTCCTCCTGGTTTCTTAGAGTCATCCACTAGGAGTCCTGGGTTCTAAGTCAGACCTCCCAATGGGCACATCTTGCTCGTTTGACTAATCACTCCTGTGTACAATAGCAAGTTGATCTTTATTCCTTTCTGAGAATTTCCATAGAAAAATTGTGTGTGCACATGAATGTATCTTACTTCATGTATATTATAGACTAGGCAGATAAATACATGTTTTTCCTTAGAAAAATAAAGTGCATATAACTTATTGAATGCATATTGTGTACTGGACAGTGCTCCAAGTGTTATCTGTGAAAAACTTCACTGCTTCCTCAAAAACAAAAACAAAAAAGAACAAACATAACAACAACAACAACAACAACAACAACAACAACAACAAAACCATGATCTGGATGACCTAGGACATGAGTGACTTGCCCAGTGTCAATTCCCTGGTCCAACTTTGAAGCTTGGACTTGAACCCAAGGAGCCTGCATATGGTGCACGTGTGCTTCACTGTCATGCTGCACGTGTATTAATTTGGAATCTTAAAAAGTGTTAAAAAAAAAAAAAGGTAAGGTATTCCTGCTTTGATCAGCTACACATTTTGGGATCTTTACCTTAAAAAAAGAATACGTTTTTAAGAATATCCTTCCTACATACTGAAAAGCAACTGAGCTACTTATAATAAAATTAGAAGAAAGAGGACTTTGATTAGCAGTTATTTTGTCAGCAGGACCAACTGGTCACAGATAGCTTTTTAACTGGGAAGGAGAAAGAAAAATCTACAAAAAGGAGCCAGAAGCTCTAAAAAAAATTATAGGGACGATGTTATTTATTCTTTTCTTTTCTTTTTTTTTTTTAATGCCATGCTGGGAATTAAACCCAGGGCTTCACACATGCTGGGCATGTGTTCTACCACTGAGCTGCATCCCCAGACCTTTTTATTTTTTTAAGACACAAGGAGATGAAGTCTAGATAAGTTGGTGGGGTTGGCCTCAAGTTTGTGATCCTCCTGCCTTAGCCTCTTGAGTAGCTGGGGATTAGAGGTGTATACCTTCAGGACTTGCTTGGGACCAGGTAAAATGTACAATACTTCACATATACCCCAAAAGCCTAGAGGGTGTTAGTGTGTCACTACAACTCAACAATTAGTCCTCAAAATGAGGACGCTGACATATAAGAATTGGATGATAATGGATATCATGAATTATATGTTAATTGAACATAGCACAAATACTAAGTATCAGCACAAATACTAAGTATCAGCTCCTGGCATTAGCATTAATGGTTGCTTAGTGAATACCCAGGAGCCCAGTTGCTCCTTTCTCAGGGCTCATTATCTCAGAGAGGGGAGACAGGAGAGCACCCATACACCTGTAGTGGGAAAGGTCACAGCCGTAGCAACGGGGCAGATGGCTCTTCTGAGGGGTGGGAGTGTGGAGGGGTAGGCTAGATGTCTCTCTACATGGAATGTAACCCAGGAGAAATTTACATGCATAAGCCCACTGACTTAAGTTACAAACTCACAGAAATCAGGAAAACTTGCCTGCCTAGAATAGATTCCTCACGTAGAGAAAGGAAAGAATGTTCTGCATTAGGCTGCAAATCAGGAAGATGTTGGTAATGGTGATTAAAAAATGCTCCTTTGTTGCCCCTCCCCTTCAATTCCCCTTCAAATGTGCATACACAGAAACTTCCAGAGGATCATTCTGTAGAACATTCACTCTTAAAATGTGTGGTCATGCTGGCCTCAAATCAAGCATTCTTTTGAAAGGTGACACTGAGGGCTTCCTCCATGTAACTTTTGCTTCCCTCAAAAAAACCCCCTTAAAGTTGCAAAAAAGTCAAACTATTCATGAAAATTACCTTGTTCGTGTTCATTCAGTGAGTGAGTATGAGCCACAAAGAACAGAAACCATGGTAACATCCTCATCAATGGGAGGACAAAGAATCACAGATCACAAAGCATGAGGGGCCTGAATTTTTTCTGTGAGTAGCCATCAAAATATTGCTTAGGGGTGGATATTCTGTTTCCAAATTCTTAATTTATAAGGACAGCCCTACCAAGTGAGGCTTCTCATGTCCCTCTTCCACCACAGTGTGCTCACCAATCAGAGAGCAGGAACTGCAAAAGGTAAAGACCTGCGGGCAGCTGCAGAGGGACCGCCAGCACCTCAGAGGCCATCCAGGGGGTTCTCAGGCACTGAGAAAAGTGTCCCCACCAAAGTGCAAGTTTAAAATGCAAATTTGCAATCTCCACTAACAAGGCCAACGAGTTATTTAATTCAACCTGACTAGAAAATCTCATATTGCAACATTATTCTGGATGACTAGAAGATCCTGGGAGGTCAAATTGAATTTTTTTTTCCCCCTTTGGTACCAGGAATTGAACCCAGGGGCACTTAAGTACTGAGCCACATCCCCAGCCATTTCTTGTACTTTATTTAGAGACAGGGTCTCACTGAGTTGCTTAGAGCCTTGCTAAGTTGCTAAGGCTGGCTTTGAACACATGATCCTCCTGCCTCAGCCTCCCGGGATGCTGGGATCACAGATGTGCCCCACCACGCCTGGCTGTCAAACTGATTTTGACATGATTTCTGCTTCCACAACATCACTCCATCTCTCATCCACACTGCTTCCAATATTAACTGTTTTACTTTCCCTTGTGGAGGTTTTGGTCGCCATTTTCTCAGTGCACTTGATTTCACATAAGCAGTGTGTTGAGATTCTGAAGGGTGGAAAATCCTTGTTTTATGTTATGTCTCATCTGTGTCACCAAATGGGAAAATAGTGCTGATGACTGAAAATGGATGTGATCAACATGGAATTAAAACTATGACGTTAGACACAATGGTCTAGTCAAATTGTTAAATGAAGGTAGCATTTAAACATCATAAATTTGTATAAGAGGTTTTCCCCTCCTTGAAATTATCCACAGGTAACACTTTTATTAGGGTAGCTGCCTTGCTATTTTTAAATTTAACAAATGATAAAATAATCTCACCAGTCACAGGTTTTTGCCCCCGCTCTGGTGCAGCTTCAGGTGGGTTCTCTGTGAGATGTCCGGTGTCTGGATGACACAGAATACTTGCTGGCCCACAGTCAGTCGGGACACATCCATCCCCAGGGGTCAGCTTCCCCAGAGGTTCCTGGTATAATTACAACACAAGTCACTACTAATAGCTTTCAGGTTTTCTGCATCATAAGACAACGTCATACAGAGTAGAGGAGAGCTGGTTTGAGAAAAGTCAGAAGAGCCGTGGAGTAGGAGACAGAAGATCCAGACTCCGGAAAGGGCATGATCTTGTTCCTCTTTCCTACGCCCCAGTTTTTGCAGCTTTTAAAGGGGAATGATAGGGCTGGGGTTGTGGCTCAGTGGTGGGGCACTCACACCACGTGTGAGGCACTGGGTTTGATTCTCGGCACTGCACATAAATAAATGAATAAAATAAAGGTCCATCAACAACCAAAAAAAAAAAAAAAAAAAAAAAAAGAAATTTAAAAAAAAAAATGGGAATGATAAAATTCGCCCAGTCTCATTATGGAGTTTTTTAAATAAAAGATGCTTAAGTGAGAATCATTATAAAAATGGCATATAAAAGACTCTAGAGATGGAAGGCAGTATTGTTATAATACTACTTAGAGATATCCAAGACTGTGAAGTCAATTCCTTAGTTTAGCAGTGAGGGAAATGACAAATCTGGATAAAATGAAACTGACATTTAATATTTTAAGGTTTCTCTCAGGCCAAGTGTCAATGACTTTATCCTCCTTTCTTCTATCTAATCTTTATTGCAAAAAAGAATTTTTTAAAACTTATTAGGAAGTTAAATCGGATTTGGAATTTATCCACTGAGTTTTGAGTCAGAAAGTGGCCCGACGGCAGCTGTAGAGAAGAGGTGAGAGGAGCATTCTGTCCGGAGCAAGTCTTGTGAAATCTCGTTTCGTAAAATGTCAATCGCCAACTGAGGGGAACCTGCCTAGGTTAACTCCATTTCAGCTCAGTGAGTTAGGGAAGGGCAGGGAAAAGCAGCGGGGAGTTTTGGAAAGGACAGAGGTGGCCGTGGCACTGGCCATGCGTCGCGAGTTCACCCACTGCCACTGAGCTGAGCACTTGAAAATGGTTAATTTTACATTATGTACATTTTACTTTAATGAAAAGAATTAAATAAAAGCAATAAAAACAACCTGCTCATCAACAGCTTTTCTCTGGTTTTGCTTTTAACTTCCAATAGTTGAGGGTACTTTAGAGCAATGCATTCTTTGTTGTTTTTTTTTTTTTTTTGTATGTAAATAAAATTAAATTTTGGAACAAAAAGTTTTGTGAAAAAAATTCTTTTGCACCATAGTTTTAAATGCTGCTCGAAAGTTCTTATTGAGAATATGAATTCAAAGCTACAAAAGCTCTTATTTTTAATAGACACATTATTATGAATAAAAATCCCAATCTGGTGTTCTATAATGATCTAAAACTGATTATGATCCTTTTTGAAAAAGAAGGAGCATACCCATTGGTTAAAGATTATATTATAGAATGTGTTGGAAAAAGAAAAAAAACAAAAATACATGCTGGTTAGAGGTAAGATGTAATTTTGAGGGGGGAAAAAAGGTGTATATTTCTACTTTATTTTTTATTTATTTTTATTTTATCTTATTTTATTTTGGGGGGCTGGGGATTTAACCCAGGGTGCTTAACCACTGAGCTATATCCCCATCCTTTTCATTTTTTATTTTGAGATAGGGTCTTGCTAAGTTGCTGAGGCTGGCTTTGAACCTGTGATCCTCCTGCCTCAGACTCTCAAGTCTCTGGAATTATAGGCATGTGCCACTGTGCCCAACTCTATTTTTTTTTTTTTTTTTTTTAATAGGGTTCGGAAAAAAAAGACTGCTGGCCTTATATAGTGTTTTTGATTTTACATTTCTGGGTCTAATTACATGTATTTTTATATAAGCCACTTAAAAACATCTTCAAATATGGCCTTATTAAGTCACCTCAGGTTCACTGCTCAGAGATCAAGAGAAATTATTTATGCTGAGGAGATTATAAATAACATTAATTTCTCTTACTCTGTCCTTGTTAAAGGAGAGGTACATTGAAATATTAAAAAATGAACAATTAGATAATTCTAACCAAGTAGTAATATAAAATTAACTTGCATCTAATGTGGGTGCCTCATAAGTTTCTAAGTGAACACACTCCCTTATGTCATGTGATATTCATAACGTGGGTATGAGTAGCTCTAATTAAGGTATAATAATAATCAAGCTAGAATAAGAATCACTTATCAGTTGAAGAGAATCCCTGTGCACATAGGTTTGATGGCTCCCCCAATTCTGACCTGACCAGGAGGACATCACCAGCCCTGTTTTACAGCCAGAACTGAGGCTCAGAAAGTCTCAATAATTTGCCTAAGTTGTCACTCAACTTGAACCAACTAGTCAGTGGAGCAATTGGTACCAGGCCCAAGGCTGTGCTTCACCCACACCCTTCGGCCTTTCCATCCTTGACCAGAGGCCCTGTGCACAGGTAAGGGAGCAATCGCATGTTTTAGCTGAATGATCTCATGACTGATGACCTGCCAATATGCTAATAGGCACCCATTTAGTGAATGACTCTCCCAAAAGATACTTCTCCAATCAGCATCCTTTCATTTTTCCGGTAGATTTCCCTGTGCTAACCAACAGAGCCCACATTCATTCACGCAATATTCACTTGATTCCAAGTATCAGAGAAAGTCAGTTACCTCCTCCACAGTTCCATCTGGTGGAAGACCAGTGATGGTCTCTTTGACAGTAGCGGTCTGGACTTTTAAGTCCTGATCACGCGATCCATCTGCCTTGCCAGTCAGGGATGCCGTCTCTGAGCAGCTGGACTCCGCCTCAGGCCTCTTGCAGTGTGGGCTGACCCTGGCTACTGGTTTGTGCCTGGACATCAGGTTTTCACTCTTCTTCTGCGAGGGAACTGGGTTCTCTGTGTTCTTCACACACTGGGTTTCTATGTGGACTTTGTATTCCAATTTGGGTGTACTCCTTGATCCGGACAGTTCCTTTCTTCCTGAGCCTCCAGGGCCATTCCTGGGGGCCTCTGCGGAGCCCAGTAGGCTGGTTGGCTGGGAAGAAGCATCCACCATACCCTCTGGAACACTCTCCTCCAAGTACAGTGAGCTGCCCAGGAGAGGTACTGAGGAGGCCTTGCTGACCAGTGTTTTCTGGGGCTGTTCCTCTTGTTTGTTGACATCTGTGACCTTGGAAGAGGTCACTAAGACATGCCTAGTGTCATTTTCTGTCAGAGGCCTGCTGGGACCTGGGAGGGATCCTGGGAGTGAAATGCAGTCCCCTTCTCCGCTGAACTCTTCCTCGTCACTGCCGTCGTTGGCATCGTAGCAGCCGACCCTTCTCTGGCGGAGCAGAGGGTTCCTGAGGACCTGCGGACTTCCAGGAAGACTGGCTTGTCTGGCAATGGTCACCTGCTTGTGGAAGAGCCCAGAGGTCCGCTGACTTCCCAGAGTCACAAGGCTGTTGGCCCTGGCTTTTCCTGGTTCCTTGTGAGCTGGAGGGGGCAGAGAAAAGTCCAGTGAAATCAAGTTAATGAATCTGGCCTGGTCTTATAACTGAACCCCGTCATGACACAGGAGCCAGACACAACCTGGGCTCCTGGACACCACGCTTAAATGATATGACTTCTTGGGCTCTTTTCCTTCTGGCACCCCCCACCCTTTTAACCCTTACTCTCTGGGTAATTTAACTTAGATTGTGTGCTGTCTGGAGACAGAAACTTGTAATTCTTTGATTTCCATGATGTTTCAAGGCTGCTGGGTCCAACCTAAATGCTACTGTTAAGAATTTCTCTGTAGAAGGATGCATCCAATGATGTGTCTCCCCACCTGGGCCTTTCTATCACCTGAGATCCCTCCATCTGCAGCATGGGTTGGCCAGCCGTCCCCACCTGGAATGAAGTGTGCACTCAGCCCATTTACTGTCTCCTTGGGTGGCCTGTCATTACCCGTGGCTGCATCTACCAAGAGTAAACTCTATGTTTAGTCAGCATAGAAAGATGGCTTCTGTTCAACCAGAGGCAAGCTTTCCAGTTCTCTATTCCTATTTTAGCACCAGAGAAGTTAAACCACCATGGCCTCCAGTGGAGAGGTACAAACTAGCACTTGGTTATTGGAATGCAGGGAGCCCAGGGCCTCCGGGGCCGTCCTGCTTACTGGAGGAGCTGGGAGGCAGGCTGCCGTCCTCCGAAGCACTGCAGCTACTGCCTGGGTGATCTTCATCCTCGGAGCCGGCCACCACGAAGTCAGACAAGGGGCCCTGGACATCGTGGACAAAGTACTGGGAAAGTTCAGATTCAGAAATTAACGAGTCCTGTTGGAGAAGAAAATGCTGGATGTCTCCGCTTTCTTGGAAAAATGCACCAGAAGCAGATTATTTGAAACTAATTACTTTCTATCTTTGCAAGAACACTTTGTTCTAATTCACAGTCATTCAAAACAGCCATGATAGTAAACGCCCATCTCCATTTACTTTTTAGGATGGCTAAATTAACAACTACAGAATGAAAAGGTGACTGTTGTTGCCAGACCCTGTTTTTAGAGGTTTGGGAGTGGTGGTGGTCACATTTTTGGCAACGATCAGAAAAGCCACAGCAGCAGTTTATCAACCATCCCAGGAAAACCACTAGAGGAGGGATAAGAACCCAGAATGAAATTCCAAGCCAACTAGCCCAGCCAATTGATTAGGGGTGGGGGGGGACCTTGCACCCAGATCCAGAAGGATTTAGAAATGTTCCACCATTTTCTTAAAGTCACAGGTCTTCCAAAACTCAGGCCTGCTTTAATAGTGAGCAGTTTTTAAAAATTACTTTTCAAACTACAGTTCTGGTTCTTTCAATTTTATTGCTCTCCTCTTTTCCTGGATGAATATGTAATAAGAGAAAGACACACTTGGGTATTTGTTCTCAAATTAGCATGGTTGCTATTTCCTGTAAAAAGTGACATAAAGGACTCATGGGCAGAAATATGTGCTGGCACTCTGGCTTGACTTCTGGGCTCCTGGAATTGGTTATGGTCCAGCTGAGTGAGGTATGTAGCAGCATGTCTTGACTCACCTTTTTGGCAAGAGAGGGACTCTTCAAGGGGGTACCTGTAGGGAGAAGAATTCACCATATTGTCAAAATGATGAAGTTCAAATCACAAGTAGGCTCACATACTTAACTAGAAAAGGAGACAGCAAGCATATTAAACAAAACCTCCCTTTGCTGCAGTAGTACTGATGGACCGTGCACAGAGGTGAGGCGTGCAATCTACCTGGGTCCCTGACCCACCCCATCCTACCTCCCAAGACCCTACTCATGATACGAGCCCTGACTCCAACGTTACCACCTCCATAATGACGCCAGTCATTTTCAAACTCCAAATTTTCAAACTCTTTTATATGACACACCTCCATTTCCAGATCCATAAGAAACTTTAATGATGAATGGATATGTCTCATCTGTCTTCCTCAACTATAACGACTGCTAGAGCAGAGATATTGACTGATGGGTCCCCCCCCCCCCAGAGCTGGGCATTGAACCAGCTGTCTAGTAAGTGTTCAGTATCTGCTGAATGGGTTGAAGGATGAATGAACAAGTGAACATCATCCAAGAAACTGATGACTGAACCAGGGAGAGGGATGGATAGCTATTTTAATTTTTAACTAAAAGGATGAAAAGCTCAGCATTTAGACTTTAAATTCTATGCCACAAGCAAAAGAGATTTAGGGCATGCGGATCATGCTTAATAAAATCTTTTCTAACTGATAGAGTAGAAATGTTGGGATTAAGAAACTGCAGCTTTCAGGCAGGTCAGAATAATGGAATGGTTGAATAAAGAGTCTATTATGGCTGAGTCTACTTCAAATATATTAATTATGGATGCAAATAATCAGAGTATTTCATGGTTGCCAAAAAATCTTATGCCTTCCTTTTTCTCTGACAACCAGTAACTCATATTTCAGTTCCTTTTTCCTCTGGGACATCAATCTGAACATCAGTAAAATCTCCAGCTCAGATATGTTTGAAGAGTCTCTTTAAGTTTCCATGCTACAGGAAACTTTAGTTTTAAAATGCAATACATTGTTCTAAATTCATATGAAACTCCTGGTCACTCCTTCTCTGCTTGAGTTTTTCCACTTACCAGGGAAATCATGATTTTTGCTGCCTCTATTACTCTCTGTACATTGAAACTTTTTAGATCCATATAAAGAAATCTCAGGCTTTTAGATGAGTAATACTCTACATCTATCAAATTACTCATATTTTGGTATCATCTCATTTCATCTACAGCATTTCGGATGAATCGTGCATAAATACATGAAATGCTGTTAACTCACTTTTGCAAATTATTTGAAAGTAGTACAAGAAGCATGCATGATTAGATCTTTAATGAAGCACATTAAATAACTGTGGAAATAAAAAGTACCAACCACAAGAAAGCAATGACTCTCTCTGACAGCTACTTTCACCGACCCTGATAATTACGGAATTCAATACTATTGCACTGGGGAGCGCCCCCTGGGTGAACTTAATGAGACACTCTTCTAAATGTTGAATGAAAATGTGCAATTACAGTACCTAAGCCAGGAGAGGAACTGGCCTCTTTGCTCTCCTGATAAGTGCTGCGTGCTATCACTTCATCCATTTCCTGCTCGGAAACCTGATTTTCAGCAGAAAGCACAAATTAATGGTTTTATTTATTTATTTTCCCCCAATAAAAGTAGCTGAGACCAGAGTCCAAGTTGAATGCAGATAAAAAGGCAAACCACATGGTCAAAAATTATGACCATCCTCTGTAGCAATAACTCTGGGCAGTAAGTACAGTTGGGTTCGTGGGTTGCTTCAAAGAATGAATGTATAACAAGACCTTCACTCCCAAGCTCAGGTACCTTGCCACAACTGTATCTGCCTCTTTCTAGAACACTCACTTCCAATTCTTTCTTTTAAACAATTTAAAGCCTACAAAAAATGTGAAGGGAAGTACAAGAATAGTACACTCTTCACCTTGATTTATTAATTTTTAACATCTTGTCACATTTATGTGTATGCCCCCTTTGTATGCACGCGTGTGTGTGCACAGATTACAACTTTTTGTTAAACCAAATGCAAGTTGCAGACTTCATGATCTTTCACCTGTAAATAAGGATTTTCTCTCAGATAACCATGGTACTATTGTCTGATTCAGGAAATTTCTCACTGATGACTAATATATACATCACATTCCAATTTCTGTCAAACTGTTCCAATACCATCCTAATTTTAGAAGACCTACTCCAAGTGTGTCTGTGAGTTGCAACTAATTCACAGAAAGTCTGACACCAACCTGTGGTGACATAAAGACTATTATCTGGAATGCAAATTAGCACCGGGCTTCCTTCATCAGTGAAGTCTTGCCAAGAAAAAAAGGTCAACTGAACCAAATAGCATGTACAGAGATGTAACCGATTTACATTCTGGTGCAGGCTCTTGTATTAAACCTGTGTTTGATCATCATGGATCAACTTCTTTGCATAATAATGTTTTACAGAAAAATTGTTTTTGGCAATCCAGAATGTAATCCATTCTAGCTGTCAAGAGTCTTTAGTCTCTTTTAATCAGAAACGGTTATGAGCTTTTCTTTGTCTTTCATGATACTTATATTTTGGAAGAAACCCAGGCCAACCCAAACCTTCAATTAGGATCTGTCTGATAGTTTCCTCATGCTTAGATTCAGATTAGGCATTTTTTTTTTTTTGGCAGAAAAACTACAAAAAAGTTTCCTTCTCAGCACTTCCAGAGGCACTAAGGGTCAATGTGTCTCATAAATGGTGATGATAACTTGAATCTCTTTGGTTAGGATGCAACTTGTCAGATTCGTCCACTGTAATGTCATTAATAAGTAATCTGTGAGGAAACAGTTTGAAACTATAAATATCTTGATCCCTAATTTATTTTTACCCCACAATTTTAGCATTATTGATTATTCTTGCCTGAATCAATTATTGCCATTAGCCTTCAAAAAAACTATTTTGTAACTTTCTTTCCTTCTATATTTGTTAGTATCAAGATAGATTTATGGAATTCTTTTTTTCTATTAGTTTTTCTCCTTGTCATTATTCATGGGAAGATTTTTTTTTTAAAGCATGACATATAATGAACTAAGATACTATTTCAAAAGATAATTAGAAACTTTATAGTTTCTTTTTTTAAAGGTAAGAATACTTCAAACTTAGAGTGGTAATTTTGTGCAGTAAAATAATATATAGCCTAAATAAATATTTGGATTAGTGACTTGCCTTAATAATTATAAATATTGCTCCACAGGATTGAGCATTACATTTCAAACACATAAATCATAATCACATCATGGCCTTTATGTAATAATTTGTAGTAGGCTTCACAGGAAATAAAACATGTACACATATACACAGGCAATAGATACTTCAACCCCCACACCCCATACAAAACAAAGAAGAATTTTGTACAAATGAGCCAGGGAAAATATGAGCTTAAACAGTGGTTGCTGTTTTTCTCAATACTAGACTTTCAATATTTACAATTGTTTTTCTGAGTGGGAGAAAAATGGATTTCTAGTTCTCTCTTCTACTTAACCTAAGCAACAAGTTGCTACCCCAGCAGGTTCAGATTTTAGCCTGTCTAGACCTGGAAGGTTCAAATATCCTAATTGGGCAGCTGCTGCTCCAGACGTTATGAGAAACACAAGACAAAGAAAATCCTTGTGGTATTTCTCTTGGAACAACACGAAAACTAAGGGAGCATATACATTCAGTATCAAAATGTTCTGTTGGCATGAAATGCTGGGATAGTGGTATAAAAATACATTGAACATAAAACGGAATCTTGACCAAAAGAAAAATATAGTATGGTGTTACAACCAAGAACACCATGTTTACCTAGGAAGAAACGTGAAATCCAGTCAAATACTGAAATGCGGTTCTCCGGACACATCTCCACACTACCACAGAAGCCATTTTACTGTGATTAGAAGCATGGATCGACCTGTGTCCAACAGGCTCTCAGACCGTCAGTCCAACAGGATTCTTATGCTTTGCACTGAAATGCTGTCTTGACTTTTGGTTGTGTTGGCAAATAGGTAGATGCTTTTGGGCCGAGATGAAGTGGTCTCTTGAACAAATCATGGCCCATGTTATGCTGGAAAGGATTTTGAAGTCAGTCATGCCTTGAGGCCAATGACTGCAAACCACTGAAAACTTGATTTTCTCTAATGTTGCCAAGGGATGCATTAGGTCAGCCACAGCCGACTGGACTGCTTCCTGTGGCTAAAGAGATGAAGGGGGTGACAGAACCCAAGTGAAGACCCTGGAGGGGTCTGTTTTGTCTGTAACTATGAGGCAAAAAGTGCTAAAACTGACCCAGAGAGAGCCATAGGGACAGTAGTGGAGAGATTCTAAAAAGTAGAGCGGATTCTAAAAGAATGTATTAGGACCACAGAAGGGACAGGGGAAAGATGGGAAGGAGGAATAAAGCAGAAGCAGCACTTGGTTTTATATGAATGATACTAAATATTTTTGATGTAAGACCTTTCTGAGAATGCCCGTAGATAATAGAACACAATCTGCAAAGGCGCTTGCCTTGGACTCACTCTTATTCCTAGCCCTGTCATTATTACTGTACCTCCCAGATCGAGGCATGGAGTCACAGTTGAATAGCACTTATGTGTACAGAAGACCAGCCCAACAGAGGAGCATCACTGAGAATTTACAAATGATGCTGTCAAGAAATCCCAGATGTGACCCCTGAGGGAACCTGCAAGACCCTTTGGCACAGACTTCTTCAAATGGCGTACAAATCCTTCAAGCATGGCAGCTTGAGACCATTTAGGATATGATCGAATAATACTACAAACGATACAAAGAGCAGGGTCATGTGTCAGACAAGGAAAAGGCTAAATTTTTGCTAAATAGGACCTGATCATAATATTAGAGGTAAACTAACTTTAAAATGTTTTTATGTCATGGACTCAAAACGACAAAAAATAGTGGTCAAAGTGGATTGAGTGGAAGTTGCTGAAGGAATTTGTGGTTAACTTGAAAAAACTAAAAGCAACTGTGTAAATGTAAAAGAGACAGGCCCAAATAGCGAGACTAACGATTTATGGGTTATGATTATCTATAAGTTGAGTATGGATCAATAGTGTGACACTGCTATGGAGAAAAAAATTAGTGGACTCTGTGGTCTCATTGACAGAATAGTCTGTGCGGGTCAAGGATGGCCTGGACAGAGGATGAGGCCTCTCTTTAGGCTAGGTCTCCTCTTTCATCTAACCACAGTAATGTCCTCACACCTTAATATTTGGGGGCGGGGCGCATAAATGACTGAGAATTTGATGCAAGCTGCTGACTTCATTCACAAATTTAAACACGTTTCCAAATTATGTCATTCGTAAAGTCCCACTAAAGGTCCAGGGACTTCAGGTTAAGAACCCCTTCGGATTAAGACTGTAAATTTCTTGACTTGGGATACATTTTAATTCATCTGTGTAGCTCTTGCATGTTAACAATGGAAGTTCAATAAATGTTAGATGATGAATTTGACATAGGACAAGGATTGATGATCTGAATCACACTGGTGGCAGGGAGGCTGGGAAGGTCAGGCCCTCTGTTCCACTAGTTTGATGCCTGAGCATCAGCCTCCACACTCATCCCAGCTTACCCACAGGGTCTCATCAGGGACTCTGGGTCTTTTGTTTGGTACTGGGTTTACACGAGCTGGTGGCACTTTCAGCTGAGCTACTAATGTTAGATCTTCCCTCTTCTCCGCTTAAGTAAACCTTGGAACTAAGAGGAGGTCATTTCATGGTTCATTCTCAACAGAAGACTACATGGGCATTGTTACAACCAGAAAATTGGTGGAGCTACAGTGACTTGCATTTGCTATTGGCTCCACATTGCGTATGGCTCCTTTTCTCTTCTATGGGGCTGCTTGCATGAGATATGCCAAGAAAAGACTCCCACTTTCAGAATGCATCTTCAGCAGAACAGGCCAAAACCAGTACTGGACAATGTGAATAGAAGCTAAGTGTCCAGGAGAACTTTCATATGTATTCATGCTGTGTTATGGTTTGGATATGAAGTGTGACCCAAAGACCCGTGTGTTAAAGGCACAATGTAGCAGTGTTCATAGGTGGAAATTTTGGCAAGTGACTGAATCATGAAGGCTCTGACTTTATCAGTGGATTAATCCACTGATGGAGTAATAATGTGATGGCATTATTGAGAGGTGATTGAAATTTAGGAGGTAGGGCCTACTTGGAGGAAGTGGGTCAATGGTACTGTGCCCTGTAGTATATAGGTCCTCCCTCTCTCTCTCTTCTCTCCCATCACAATGTCCAGAAAAAATGTACCCAGTTGATCATGGATTAAAATACTTTCTTCCTCTAAGTTGATTTTCTCAGGCATTTTGTCACAGTGATGGAAAGCTGACTCACACATGCTATATAGGTAGATTTGAGAACATTTGTTTTAGTAGTAAGTGGAAAAGACACTATTAAGAACTTAAAAATTTAGTCTTGGTCCATTGGACATAAAAATAGGATCCTTCGCAATACTGAATAAACTTAACAAATTTTCCACTACAGTGTATTTGAAATGCTGGGTTCCCCCAGCACTTGCTTCCCTTTGATGGAAGCAAAATCCACAAATATTTGCAAATAAGCAATTGGTTTGCAAAGCTAGATTTCATCTTATTTTCATTTATTTAAGTTGTGTGAGATATTCATTTAATAGGATAAGTAGGTAGTTTTTTGACCCAACAAACAACATTGAGAAGGAAACCTTCACATCTGAGGACATTTTTCCTTGAAAAATTCTGTACTCTATAGAAATGCAAAAACAGTCACTGGTATAAGTGAATTAAGGGTATCATCCAAAATTAAATTACATTCTAAATAATCACTGTTTCAACTATCTTAAAAGCATAATTTCATACTTTTAAAATATTGTCATATTCTCATTTCTTCAAAAAAGTTTAAAGTTCACTGAACCTCCTTTAAAAACCAATTAGTTAGTATTATACTTAGTGTCAGTCTAGGAATATGAGTTGCTGCTCTGGACAAATAGTCAAGTCACCTTCCCAAGCTCAGAGTGGGATGGAACACCTCACCTTAGGATTGGGGTGCCGGCCGATGACCAGGCGGACGGGTCCTGGGGGGCATTTACTCAAGATGGCGTGCACTTTGCTCAAAGCAGCATGGCGAACGTTGACTGAGTTTACTTCCAGGATTTGGTCTCCACGGCTAGGGAGGGTGACATAATCAACACTTTGTAATAAAATCAACATTTTAAAAGACAAGAAGTCTTCCTTCCTTATAATATCAAATCTTTCTGAATACTTCAAAGAAGTAAATGACATCCTTTCATCTTTGCATAGAGGTTTTTTTCCTATTAGGCCTAAATTTGTGTGTTCCTAATTGTGCCATGACCACCATCTTTGAGTATCCTTTTTACACCTGTAACAAGGTCAAAGGTGGATAAATGCAAACCTAGATTCAGCAAGGGCTGTTTTAATATTTTCTCTTATTTGGAAGTGACCTAGGTAGTCACTGAATAGCTATCATTTTATTTAGTTTATTCAGACCAAGAGTGTATCTCTCAGTAAGACTTGGAATACTTTTGCAGACATATGTTTATGCTCTAAAACATAATTATAGTTTAATATTACATTAACTCCTCTCAGTTATAACCAGTTTATTTTCTCATTTTAGTTAAAAACCTCCTAACTTTGGTGATTCTGAACACCTCATTGAAGAAAAGTTGTGTGTCTGTATGTTGCATGATATTTACTATTCATAGAACTGTGGTACAAGGTAGACAATATATGAATCCATTTACAAACATACCTGCTGCCAAAACATACCACACACGAACCTACACTTGTACATGTAAGAATACAGACAGATGGAAATAAAGATCTTGTGTTTTTGCTTTAAAACTATAGTCATGAGCTGGGTGCAGAGGTACACACCTGTAATCCCACAACTTGGGAGGCTGAGGCAGGAAGACCACAAACTTAAAGTCAGCCTCAGCAATTTAGCAAGGCCCTAAGCAACTTAGCAACACCCTGTCTCAAAAAACAAAAAGAAAGGATTGGGGATGTGGCTCAATAGTTAAGTGTCCCTAGGTTTAATACCTAGTACCGAAAACAGAAAAAAAAAAAAAAAAAAAAAAAAAAAAAAACCAACAACTATGGTCATGAGGGTTGGGAATGCAACTCAGTTGTAGAGTGCTTGTCTAGCACGCATGAGGGCTGGGTTCATTAAAAACAAATTAGTCATGACAGAAGTACAAGAATCCAGTGATTTATAAAGATGGTGGGGATCCAGCAAAGAAAACAAAGGCCTCTGCATGCATGTTAAAAAAACAGAAAAAGCGATACATTCATATAAAACATGTAGGATTTTCAATTGGCAAAGGCCATTATCCAGATCAACAGGCATTTTAGTAGTAAAGCTAAATAAAATAGCTAACAAGGGAACGGGGAAGGCTACTATTTGTTAAGCACACCCTGTGTGCCAGGCCCTATACCAAGTGATTTCTGTAGCAATGCTTTGGAAAGGTGTAACTATTGCCCCATTATGTAGGTAGGCCACAGGCTCCATAGGTCACCCGGATGTCACACACTGTTGAACTAACTCAGGTCTGTGTGACTCTTGGTCATCATGTGACAGGCCCTCGACCACCATCAGTTTCTCTTTCTTCCCACCATCTTGAAATGATTATTGTAATATAATTTAAGGAGGAAATATCTGAAGCTCAAAGGTTACCCAGGAATTTGTAAAAACGTTTCAAATTTGAACAAATGAGAAATTGGGGACAAGTTGCCCATTTTGACTTGAAATTATAGGGAGAGAACTCGGTAAGAGAGAACAAAGACTCTTTACATGGGGTTTGAAGAATGTTCATTTGGCAGGCTCCAGACATATGGAACCATTCAAGAAAGAAACATCATCTTGGGATGTCATTAAAGGTTTTTTTTTTTCCTTGGGTTCTAAAAGTATATTTTCTTTAATGTACTTTGGATGATTTACTAAGGTTTTTTTTTCATATGGAAATTCACTGTGATGATTAACTAAAAATGTAATATCACCTATTAACAGGGCCCCCAAATGGCAACCACAATGAATGCCATTTTGACAATTCTTCAACTGCTGAAGGCCTTAGAAGCTTATAGGGGAGAAAGGCGATACTGTTTGCAGAGTGCGTTGGGCAATACGTGTATATTCCTGTGAAGGCGGGCACCAACCCACTGCAATTCCTATATAATGGAACACCTAGACATCGCTTGTATAAACAGAATACTCATGATACAACTCAACTACCTGGATTAAGAAATCAGACGCTCCATGATCTCAGACCACAGGCACCTAGACATCACCACTCACACAGGAATGAAAGCAATGGAAAACGTTCAAGAGATCATAAGAAGAAAGGCCTCCTATTCAAGGGCATGATTTCAAGATTCTTTTGCATTCCATGATTCTGGACCACTAAGAGCAGTTCCAGTATTTTGTATAATTTTGTATAAGTGAATATAAAAGTGAAAGGATATGTTGAGATAATTAGAGATATCTGTATAGAGTTGTATTTTGTCAGAATTCTGAAACCGAACTTCTGAGTCCAAACAGAACAGAACAGACAGGGAAACCAAGATCCAGAGTTCTCAGATTCAACCACATTTCATTTACATCAACTTTTTGTCTTCAGAGAGGCTATTAATGGTAGTCTTGGCTATGTTACTGGAAATAATTCAAAGATGTATAATTTTACAGAGGAATGTAGCAGAGTAGATAATGTTATGTGTGAGTGTGCATTCACATATTCACAAACATGCCAGAACCGTCTACTCTAGGGGTAACACGGACCTCAGGTTGCTCTCCATCTTGGCCACTGAGCCGGGGGCAAGGCTGTGAATGTAGATGCCTGGAGGACTGTTTTCCAAAGCCAAGCAGCAGGCACCAATGCCTAATCCAACCCTTGGCTCTGTGAGAAGCAAAGTTCAAAGAAAACAAAAGCAAAAATTACACAGTAACCGGAGAAGAAGTTAACTGACTTGCAACTGCACTAACATACATTCAGAAGGTAAACATTCAGTTTTGGGTCAGAATCAGAATGTAAATCTTGCTTTACTTTTATCTGGTTGTCTACTCTGCTTAGTCTAGAGCTGGCTCAAATCTGTTTTTGGAAAGAGGCAGAGATCAGTAACCATTTTTGTTCTGGATATACAACCTTTTGGACTTTTATTGCCTCTCTTTAGCAATTCATCTCTTAGTTATTTAATTACTGATCATATTTCTATAGTAGATGGGAAAGAAAAGCAAACAAAGATGAAAGGCAGTAAGGTTTGGAGATAACCCATGACTTCTAGTTACTGGTGTTAACTGTATTCTTAACTATAATCTTTAATTCTTTAAAATTTTATATAAACCCTAGACTTAAGCTATTCAGTGATTTTGTTCTAATGTGAGTCTCTGGCTCACAGTGATTCATCTGGGGAGAGCTCAGAGTTTGTGCTATGGGTAACTTCCCCTCACTTGTAAAATGACTAAAATCTCTACTTTTGATCCCATTGTCCACTTAGAGAACACTGTCCATGGGTAATAGCAAATGGTCCCAAAGGAACAATTCCAAGGAAACTTAGCAAAACTGAATGTAAGAACAGATTTCAAATTGTTATTCAAGAGAACCCAGTGGAAGGGAGGAATAGCTAGAATCACCTTTATTGAGAGTGACCTCCATGACAATTCTGTCCTTGGGCCCAGGGGCCTTCCGACCCAGGGACGAAGAGCTGCCTTCATCAGAACCTCCTGCTGAGGTTCCCCCACTGGTGTTGAAGTTTGGGGAGCTTGATCTGCTCATGTGGGTGGGGGTTGAGCAGGGGGTGAGGCTGGGGCTCAGTAACTTGGTGCGTACTGTTAAGACAAACAGTCCACTCCGGATTTGCTGCAAAAACAAGAAAGAAGGTGGGCTAAAACAATCAGACTGTCCTTATGGCAAAGGGTGAAAAACATGTCACCCAACCCACACCAGAAGGAAATAAAGGAAGAAGAAAGAGGACAAAGGAGATCAACAGGTATGCTATTACCTTGAAGGTATGAATGGCTTCTTGAAACGTCAAGCCCTTTATTGGTATTCCGTTGACATCTAGAATTTCATCGCCTAGTGACATGGTATGAAAAATCACATTAACATTAAGCTTTGATTTACTGGAATTTAAGTGCATGGTTAGTACTAGAATGGGATAGCATATGGTCCTTGATTTACTACTTTATAAAGTAACTTTTATTGTTACAGTTCACTCCCAGGCATGTCAAAAAATGGGACTATTAAGGAAAATTCATATTCTTTAGTAATTTTGTATTCCAGTCTTCAGTTAAAACATCAGCAAGAAGCAAAATGATCTTATTCTTTAACCATTGTCAAGCATAACGAAATATCCTATGTTTAGAGATCAAATAGCAAATATCGAGTTCCAAGAGTTTCCTCACATGGTCATTGTTTAAAGACTTAAACCCACTGGCAATGAAGCATGTACACACACAACATTTGAGAAGCCACTCCTGTATTTGCTGAGAGACAAGCTCCCCAAGCCCAGAGAACCATCATGGTATATGGAAAACAGTTTCAATAATAGAGTCAAAAAACTTGCTGAAGGGACTGAGGAATAGCTCAGTTGGCACACTGCTTGCTTTGCACAAGGCCCTGGGTTCAATTCCTGGCACCACGAAAAAACAAAAACAAACAAACAAACAAAAACCTTGCTGAGATATTACTGAGAAATGGCAGCTCCCACTTTCAGAAACAGTGTAGATGTCTGGTCTTATTGATGCAGTTCCAGGTTCTCCATCATCAAGCTGGCAAACTACTGTAGGCTTCTGTCTCAGAGATAACTATAGGGTGACGTCAAATAACTGTAAGGTGATGTCCAACCATGAGGCACAGGTCTGCACAAGTTCACTTGCCTCTCGGCTGCCTAAAGCTATCCCATCATCTCCAGCCCTAACCAATCTTAAGGAGAGAAGGGCAGCTGTAGACAATATGGATAGTGTCTGCTGGGAATATAAAAGACCCTGGCCATCCTTGTTGATTTGTAAGAACTCCTTTCTGGTTTGTACTCTTTTTTTTTTTTTTTTAAACTTTATCTATCTATCTATCTATTTATTTATTTAGTTGTAGATGGATGCAATGTCTTTATTTTATTTATTTATTTTTATGTGGTGCTGAGGATCAAGCCCAGTGCCTCATGCATGCTAGGTGGCCACATTACCATTGAGCCACAACCCCAGCCCTGGTTTGTACTCTTATGACATGTGCTGAAGATGCCCCAGAGAGTAGAGATAAACTTTGTGTGGCAGTGCAGTAGGGAAGAGAGATTTGTACACCTAAGAGAGGTGCCAACCAGCCCAGGAACACACATTTCACCTCTCATAGCCAGCCAGTCCCAGGAGCCCACTGTGCACAGGATTCAAGGAATTCTGTAGATGAGATACAAAATATGACGATATCCTGTGTGTTTGTTATGTGCCTCCTTTTAATGCAATTATGGGCACTGTGAAATAAGTAAAATAATCTGTTTATGAAAATCAAATGGCATGGGCTGCGCATGTGGCTCGGGGTACAGAACTTCCCTAGCATGTGTGAGGCCCTGGGTTCAATACCCAGCACCACAAGGAATAAAAAAATTAACTGGCATAGCCAATTATTTAATTATGTTTTAGGGTTTTGTCCATATGGGGGAAATAACAGAAACATTAATATGATTGCTCTGCTCTTAAAATTTATACAAAAGTTTTTAAGAGGCACATCACTCAACAGGTTGAAAATCTGTTCCGATAACTTACATTTCTCATAAAAGAACACGTATGAAAAGAACAGTATGTAGAAAAATCAAATGCTATTAACCTTTCCCAACTAATATTTTTTCTCCATTTTGTTCCATTCTACCAGTCTTGAAAGATGTCTTTCAATCAAGTGAACACATGACAATTTTACATTGTTCTGAAACTAGCTATAAACACCACCTGGGTGCTAACCTTTCCTGTAAGAGAGAGAAATAAATGTTTTGTCCTGGGAGTACTAAGCCTGGCCACATCTTGTTGTTAGTATAAGCTTTATGGTTTCTCTACCTAAAAAAAAGGAAGACTTTTATCACTTAAAAAAAAATTAAACCAGTAAAATACAGTAGTAGCTACACTTAGGGTCAAATGAACTGAACAGTCAGAGCATTTTTGAAGGTATCTAGAAATATTCTGATTCATTTCATGAAAAATGAATAATGAAGGAGGGAAAAATCCTGATTCATACTTTGGTGAATATTACTTAAAATATGTTCAGTACTTGTTGTTAATATGCTTTATGAAAGTATATAGTCTTTTTTTTTTTTTTAACCTTTTCCTCCTTATTTTAGATTAGCTTCCACCTATCAGAGAAAAGATTCCACCCTTGACTTTCTCAGTGTGGCTTATTTCACTTAGCATGATAGTCTTCTGGTTCATCCATTTACTAGCAAATGCCATAAAGTCATTCTTTATGAATTCTCTGTCCATTCATCTGTTCATACTGGCTCTACAGCTTGGTTACTAGTGAATTGTGCTGTGATAAAGCTTGATGTGGTTGTATCATTGCAGTATGGTGATTATAAGTCTTTTGGACATACACTGTGGGGTGGGATAACTGGGTCAAACAGCTGTTCCTAGTTTTTGAGGAATCTCCACACTGCTTCCTAGAGTGGTTGCACTAGTTTGCAGTTCCACCAACAATGTATGAGTGTACCCTTTTCCCCAACATCCTAGGCAAAAAAAGGGTGCAGGGATTGAAGGGGAGGCATGACGGGTGGGATAGGGAAGAAAAGTGGAATGAATCGAATGTGACTTTCCTGTTTGTATATAAATATATCACAGTGTATCTCCCCACTGTGCACATTCACAAGACACTAATTAAGAAGAAAAAAAGCCTATAAGCCAATAGCAGAAAGATCAGTGGAGCAGAGGAAGAGAACAGGAAGAGGGAGGAGGGAGGGAAAGGGGAAGTACCGGGAACTGAATTAGAACAAATTAGATCTATGCTTTTATAAATATGTCAAAATGAATACTAATGTTACATGTAACTAAAAAAGAATCAATAAAAGAAAAAATAGTCTTAATCCAGATAAATATTTTATGGCAAGTATATAGATATGCGAACATGCATAGGAAGACTCTATCAAAAGCAGCTTATAGTATATCTGTACATATAGGAAATTTTGGTATATTCACATCTTGTTTTTCCAACCATGTTATGTTCAAGAAGGAAGAGTGAGTTAGAGTCTTGGGTAGTAAGGTGGGGAGGTAAATTGAACTTGGGATAGGAAAACTGGATTTGAATTTCACTGCTATCATTTATTAAGAATGGGACAAAGTTTCAGTCACTTAACATTCCCAAGTGTCAGTTTCCTTACTTGTATGATCACTCCAAAATGCCAACTTGATAGCCTGTAATGCAGTTAATGAAATAATTTAAATATAAGGAAATGTTTATTAAAGCACTACAAAACATAAAATGTACTGATGCATTTAAAAATTTTGTTCTCAAGGTACAACTTGGCACCTCAGTATTACTCTAACTTGCATTCAAAAGCAGCGGGTGAGTATATTTTTGTGTGGTAAAATGTAGGTGTAGGGAGAACTGTAAAAAATGTTCATTTAGGAACCAAACTACATGGTGGTTGAGTTCAACAGTAGCATAGTAAGTGGCTACTAGAGATCAGGTTCCCTCCTTTCACACTAGCCCCGAGGTGAGAAAGGACCGGAAAACTCTCAGGAACAGTCTAGGCAAGGAACACAATCAGGACCAGATGGACAAAAGCACTTTGGTCCCCAATACAAATTTCAAGCCACTTTTAATTCTCACAGCAACTCATCAAGGCAGGTATTAATCCAAGTTTATCACTGGGAAAGTGAAGCTCAGGTTACACAGCTGTCCAAGATCACAAGGAGGCGGCACTGGGCTCAGCCCTAGTCTACAGGAAGGACTCCCACGCCCCTGACCTCAGCTGCCCAGCCATTCGCTCTATTTCCTGAAAGGGGCAAATTCTCATGGGATCAAAGCTCAGTGTCATGGGGATCACCAAAAGGCATTCTCCTACCTTCTTTAAGTCTTCCATCCTCTGCAGCTGATCCATTTGGGAAAATGGTCTTAACAAAAATCCCCATCTGGCCTCGAATGCAGTCTCGACCTCCAGCAATGCTAAAGCCAAGGCCCTACATTCAAAGCAGATGGGAGTCAGGTCGACTTCACAGTACTGAATTAAAGACATCTCTCCTGCTGTAGTACCTAACCAAGGGCATCTCTCCTTCCTAGTATTTGACTGAGGTGTCCTTTCTAATTAGACTCAGAGTTATGCTAGTCAATTAGCTGTAAATTCAAGTTTGAATTTACAAATGCAGACTTGTCACTATGTCAAGTGACAAGTCTGCATTTGTAAATGTCACTTCTCATATCTGTTTGCATTACACTAGCTATGCATCATATTAAAGGGAGAAAATCATAGGTTGAATGTGTTAATATTTGACAATTTTCGACATCCCAAAATGGCAATTTCATATGTATCAACTAGATAGCTCGAGAGTTGTTTCACACTGTGCTGTGTCATCCTTCATTCTTCTTTTGTTTCAGTATTTCCACTTGGTATAATATCAAAGTGGATTTTTTTGGGGGGATGTACCAGGAACTGAACTTAGGGACACTTGATCACTGAGCCACACCCCCAGCCCCACTTTGTATTTTGTTTAGAGACAGGATCTCATTGGGTTGCTTAGTGCCTTGCTTTTGCTGAGGCTGGCTTTGAACCTAAGATCCTCTTGCCTCAGCCTCCTGAGCAGCTGGGATTACAGGTGTGCCCCCACTGCACCTGACTCAAAGTGGATATTTTGGTAGTTATTTAATATTAAGTTGTTTATATAATTCCTTAATAATGGCAATGCCAAGAAATTTACTCAAAAGGATACAAGGGGTATTCCCTGAAGCTACTGGTTCTGCATTTCTTTCAATGGAGGTAAAAATTAGGGGTCATGGGCTCAATTCTCAAAAACAAACAAATAAAAATGATTGGGAGTCATTCATTCCACACTGGATTCTTCCCTAGCAGCTGGGCCCTGGTGATGCCTCATAACACAAGGACAAAGAGGGTCTGACTGTCTCACATTCTGAGGTCCACGGTAAACAAGGCCAGAGAATCCACATGAAGGACATGTAGCCTATCCTTCTTTATACATGTTACTTTTAATTGCATATAAAAATAATAAAATTAAAATTAGCCATTTAAGAAATAGATGGGGACAGGAGTTGTGGCTCAGTGGTACAGCACTTGCCTGGCATGTGCGAGACCCTGGGTTCGATACTCAGCACCACATATAAATAAATAAAATAAAAAATCCGTTGACAACTAAAAAAAATTTTTAAAAAATCAAAAAAAAAAAAAAAAAAAAAAAAAAAACAAAAAGAAATAGATGGTACCACCTGGAGGGCAAAACAGACTGTGGAAAGAGCTCACCTTGCCTTTTTCTTTGTACAGGCCTATGATGGAGATAACAGATGGACGAATGAGTCTCCAAGGAGATTCCACGTGAGTGGTGCTTAGGGAGCGGGTAGACTTCTTCACAATGTGGTATTCCTAAAAGTCAGCATAGGACAAGACCCGAGATTATCTCATTTATCCTGCTGTGGGCTCTGGTATGCAAATGTACCACCAAAACTTTGAAAATCTCAGTTATCTGTTGTGTTGAACAGTCAGTTCCCTTGGGTGCATCCCTGGTTCAGTGGCTTAAAGAAATTTTCACCATAACAGACTGCCGTGTCTTCTCCCTCATAAAGAATTGCTTGGAGCCCACAAGTACCTTGTATTGTTCTTTCCTTGGCCACATTCCACAGATTGCACTGCTGAATGAAATTAGGAACCAGAAACCAAGAGGCCTCAAAGATACAGGATGACTGCCCCAGGCTCAGACCCTCCTCGGAAATTCCCACCTCCCAATCCCAAGCTCACAATCATGGTTAGAAAGTCTCTTGCCATTTTAATTTACTCATTCAAAAACTCAGTGAGCCCTTGTTTCTTATAAAATGCAAACCACAAACCCAGACAACTTATTCCACATAAAACATCCTGCTGAGAGACAGCAGCTGCTTCGACTCTAATCCCTCACATTTGGAAAATAAGATATTTTCCCATAAGCCACACTTTCCCTTCCTGGCACACAGCAGCTCAAATCTCAATCCCTTTTTCATGTTCCTCACCCATGATATTCCCGTGTGTCGGCCAGGTGCATGATTTACAACATAAACAAGAGATTAAGCAACTCTGGCTAACACACGCCTGTATTCTAGCTCCTTGTTATTCTTCTTAAAATAATAAATGTCTTAAATGACCCAGATAGTCTAGCATAAGCCAAAAAAAAAATCATTTCATGTTTAATGAGAAAAGAGATATCACGAAATAGTTTTTATCCTTCCTTTGTGTATGCTACCCTCCAAGGTAGAAATGAGATGTCCCCAATGATATTTTTGTGTTCCTGGCAGCTTAGAACAATTATACTGTGTAGTTTTACAAAATATCTGCCAGTAATGTGGGCCTCCCAGACTTGGTCTCATTAAATAAATGATGTGGGCTTGGCAAGGTTACTACCCTTTTACTGAAACCATTGCAGAGGTGGCCAGATACAGCCCAACCCTCAAATACAGAGCTTTGCGTGTGACCTAACCAGGGAATTCTTCCACTGAAGACCAATCTTTGGCGCTACCTTATTCCAACTCCCTTGGGGAACCAGTGAGAATCAAAGCCTGCCCACTTCATGGGTCTCTCAGGGGTCCCCCTGCATTTTTAAGACCTGCATTGCCTAATACGGTCATCACTTGTCACCAATGACTGTCTATTTTTAAATTAAGTTGACTAAATTAAGGTAATTAAGTTAAGATTAAAAATGCACTCCTTAGTTTCATCTTGGACAGAACAGATACAACCACTTCTAACCGTGCAGAAAGTTTTATTGGGTAACTCTACTCTAGGTAATATTTTTTAGTGGAGGGAGAGGACAAAATGAAAAACAAAGGTGAATCCTGGGGGCAAAAAATAAGAAGACAAGAGAAAGGATATTTGGAGAAGGAAAAAGTCTTCTCTAAAACTTTTTTTACTAGCATGAGTTTCCTGATTTCTGGAGATTTGATTAGAAAAGGACATTTCTTGGACTATAAATCTGGCCAAGTTTCCTAGCAAGTCAGTTATGAAATCACCACCTTAGTGCTAGATCCGTGGCCCCGATGGCAGTAATCCTTGCTCGTCTTCCACACTAAACAGCCTGACCTGTTGCTCTCCTACCATTTCTGGTCTTTCCCTGTCTCTGTGGGTCCAGTGGGATCATTCTGAGCACGCCACAGACCTGTCTGTCTCCAGTTGTGGGTGTGGATGAGCTTTAACAGACCCCGTGCAATTCTTTCTTGTTGCTCTTTCTCACTGCCTTACTCTCCTTGAGCTACCTTTGGGTGGATTCAACACAAACCATCCTGATCAGTAACTGCCTCTGAAACATGAGCACTTTTTGTTTTCCTGGTTTAGGTAAAGAGCAACAGAAGCAAGAGATATACTTGACCCTGATATGTAACAGCCTGTATTCATGCACTTTTCTCCACAGAGACTCTGGCATACCACCTTGAACGAAATAATTAACCTCTTTGAGATTCAGTTGTCTCAGATGCAAAATGGTCATACCACACTAAAAGTAAGGATTCAATCCAGATTGCCTGATCCAAGACCTTAAGAGTACCACCTACAAGTCTCCAAGCATTTAGGGTGTCCTCGGTGCCACCCTCCTCCTCCTCCAGCTTTGCTTCATCGTAGGCCTGGGGATACAATGCTGATGGTCTCCACTAGTGTCCCCTGGCTGATGGTACCACGACTCAAAGAACTCCACAAGGTCTCTAGATACTGAACCTGCCTCCAACTTAGACATGACACTGCCTACCCTTCTAGTGGGTTGGGGATACTGGATTGAGGAGGAGTCCCCACACAGGGTCATGGAGCCCAGTGCTCTGAGGGGAAAAGACTTGGAATCGTAACCAGCTACTTCACCCCTCTGGGCAGCTCTCCTGACGCTGGCTGTTTGAGTTGTCACCATAGAGTACGTAGTCCCCAGGCATGGCGCAGGCGTGAGCAAACCCCCAACCCCACAGTTGTTATGCTGACACACGATGCTCCCATTAAATAAGCGATGGTGGTTCACCACAGACTGGGAGACGCCATTGTCTCCTGGCAGTTGAAAGCAACTCTTAGTTCCAAAATACACAGCAGGAGGGGGAACGAGATGCTGAGATGCAATGGAGGTTTCTTTTTTTCCAACTCTTTTCACCTGTGAGGGTTCTTCCTTCCAGTCTCTCTGTGTGGACCTTGCTCTCTCTACTGTCTCTACTCTCTAGCCCCAGATGCTTGTGGCCTACACAGATGGGCGGTTCTTCTTACCACAGTAGACCACAATTAAGATAAGAACCAGAGACTGGAAACCCTCTTCCCACTCTAACCAAGCAACTGTGACTGTGACTGAGCAAGAGGCCCCATGGCCCAGGACTGACCTGCGATGCTCCAGAGGAGTCCAGTAGCTGGGGTAGGGAGTGCTTCCGGCCATCTCGGGAGACCTCCAGCATCCTGGCCCGGGGGTCCCCGTTGCGCACCATCAGCTCATTATATTCTTCAACAGACTCTAGACGGTGGACACCCCCTTGGGAAACAGAGGGGGAAAGTATGGCTTGATAAGGGACGAGAAGAATCTTTACACAGGCATAAACTCATGGTGTTTACACCATATGCATGGTTTCAGAAGGAGGGATGTTCGAGACACCCAAAGCACCAAGCCCACCAGGTCTCACACCAAGTTCTGCAGAACCTTGTTATGTGTTAAGGACATTAATGCCAGGTTATGAAGAAACTGCCAGTATTTTAAGTGATCAGACTGGCTAAGAGGCAATGGATACACTTGATCCAAGTCAGATGTAGGTGTGGTGGGAAAGCACTATCACTTGATAGTGAGAAGGCCATCAGCAGATGTGTTTCTAGTGACAGAGTAGCACTGTGTGGTTGGTACAGTTCCATTGTGGGGCAGACACTTTTAAACCCATATATAGCATGACTGTTTAAATAAAAATTTTATTAACATATAAGACTTATAAATCCTAAGCAGCAGTTCCATGAAATTTTACAAAGTGGATGTGCCATGACCAACACCCAGGTCAAGAACCAGAACGTGAACAGAACCTCAGCAGTGCCTGTCATGCCACTGTCCACACCTCACCCAACAGCTCCCATGATCCTGACTTTGAACATCATGGGTGATTTTGGCCTGTTTCTGACCTTTATATAAATGAACATGTACAATATGTACTTTCTGAGCCTGGCTTGTTGTTTCTCCCGTTCATTTGTGAGATTTACTCATGTTGTTTGTATGCCAGTAGCTTGTTTGTTCCTATTCTGTATAATATTTCATCACATAAACATACCACTATTTATTTACTTATTCTGTTGTTGATGGATATTTGGCTTGTCCCCAGTTTCAGGTCATCAAATGTTTTTTTGGTATGAGCCAGATAGTATATCTTTTAGGTTTTGTGGGCCATGAATGGTCTTTGTCATACACTATTTTCTCACACAGTCCACTCAAAATGTAGATAGCATTTCTAGCTCTTGGCCATATAAATAGCAGCTGTGGGCAGTAGTTTGTGGACCCCTGATCTAGATATACTGTTACTGAATATTGAATATTCTCATATATGTCTCCTGCACAAGTCATTTCTGTTGGGTGACACCTAGGAGTGGTGGTGCTGGCTTTAGGCATCTTTTCAATTTTGCCAGAGTTACATCACCAGTGTGTGTGAGTTCTAGCTTCTCCGTGTCCTCACTGTGTTTGACAGTCTTTGATGTCAGCCATTCTGATGGGTACACAATGGTATCTCACTATGGGTTTTAAATTGCATTTCACAGGTGACCAATGAGATGGAGTTACTTTTCATCTATTTATTGGCTGCTTTTCTTTTGTAAAGTGGCTGTGCAAGTCTTCTGCGCATTCTTCTATTGAATTTCTGTCATTTTCTTGTGGAGTCATAGTTTTTATTTAGCTTTAATGTATCTTAGATCATGATTACTTTGTGGGATCTATGTATTATAAATATTGCCTCCATGTCTGTGATCAACATTTTCACTGCCTTAATGGTATTTTTTGATGAGTAAGAGCTCGTAATTTTAATTCAGGACAAGATGGCCATACATCACTTCATGACAGGTATAGGTCCTGAGAAATATATTGTTAGGTAATTTTGTTGTGTGACTATCATAGAGTGTACCTAAACAAATGAAGACGGCGATAAGGTCACAAGAATGATATAGTTTTATGGGATCATGGCCATATATGTGGGCCATCATACACAGAAATGTCACGTAGTGCATGATGGTATTTCATTTTTCACCTTCATGGTTAGAGCTTTAATGTCCTGTTTAAGAAATCAATGATCTTTATTAGTTCCCAATTTACACTGTATGTTGCTTCAAAATAAGATCATCCAAGGGACTTTAATCTTAAATGATAGGTCAATTAAATATGAATACAGCTATAATTCTATTGCAATGTTTGTATTATATACATGTATTCATGTATGTATATGTATGGGTTTGATATACTAGACATATGGATAATTTAGAATATCAAGTTCTTTTGTGCTATATAATGACTCATTTGATGACCTAGAAATTTCTGTTTACCTAAACTTTCCCTGAAAGTTTTTTTTACGGACTAAAGCAAGGTAATTTGGTACTTTTAAAAAGAATGTATTGATGAGTTACTAATAGTGATAAAGAGTTAGAAAAGTGCTGATACAGTTGTATTATAATGGATACCACTAAAGCCTTGGCTTTTCAAAAGCTAAATACTAACTCTGTGAAGCAGGGTTTTTAAACATCTGAAATTCCTTTGCAACCAAGGAAAATTTTGCATTTGAAAAGATCACAAACCTAAGGGATTAACATAGATAAACTGAAAGCACCAATATTAGAGGGGGACCCTGCTGGTAAAAAGGAAGCACGGAGTAAGGAAAGCCCAGGTGAAAATACCAGAAAAATGCTCCCTGAAATGACAGACGCTGTTGCTCTAGCCAGACGGGCCAAACCAGAGTAGAAATGGCTGGAACCTCTTTACAGACACTCTTTAATAGTTTATGAGTTAATAATTCATGACCTGATTAATCTCTCTTGGCATGCTTATTCATCTGAAAAAGATTTATTAAAAAAAAAAAAATTCCCCTTGAGCTGACAGGAAGGCTCTTGTCACTAACAGGACAGAAACCACATTGTAGTGTCCACAGATAATACACTGACTATGGAAACGCCAGAGTGATTCATTTAAGAAAATATGAAATAAACATCCAGGTTTACAGGACAAACTAGGAGCTGATCACATGGAAATCTAAATGCAAATAGGTCGTTAGGATGAATGGATTTCACAGGACAGAACAAGGCCCGGTTCCTTAAGCCTCTTCAACATGTCTCCAGATTCTAGTCTTATCTCCCACCACCCTGCTCTGTGAATTTGCTCTGTGCTGATGACTGTTGAAGGAAAGGATTTGTCCTCCTCCCCCTCCTGTCTGGACTGGGACACAGAGATGTCACATGCAATTTTTCCCACCCTCGCCTGCACCCTTGCCTCCCGCCCTCAGATCCTGTTGCCTCTTTTCTCCTAATCCTTCTGCTGTCCTGCATCATTATTGCTGTCAGATTACATTGGCTCTTTTAAATGGCTGAGGAGTAAAAACAGTTGCCAAAACTTCTCCAATACATTTTCCCCCATTGACCCTAAAATCTCTCATTCATTTTGTCCGAGTCTAGACTACCGTATCCCCTTCTTCTGCTGAATCCTGCCGAGTCCTGGCGCTCCTTCATCTTGTGTCTCCTGACGTCTCCCTGCAGTGCCACACCTGGAGAGGTGTCCTGTCTTTGGCCCCTGGTGCGTGGCTGATCGTGTCCACTGCTGGGTGCAGGTGTGCCTGGTCTCCCCTGGGACCAGGAGTTCTTGGAAAGTCTCCTGTCTGAACCATCACAAATGTTCCCTCTGAGAGGGAAACAGGCGAGAACAGTTAGAATGAAATGATGAGAATGAACTTGGTATTAAAGATGACAACAGTAATAACGGTGGCAGCCACCACGAGGGGAGGGCCATCACTGCCACCCTCGGAATGGCAGTGCCACAAGCAGGCTCTCTACTCAGTCTGCCAATGGGGCTTGGCACTTGGAAGGCTCCCACATTTACTGGCAGGATAAAGGTATGTTGTAATCCTTGTTTGACACAGGAAGAAACTGAGGCCTAGACAAGTCACTTGTCCCACCAGAAGGGGTGTAGCTGGGAACTGAACGCAGCTCTGGTGGGCGTGTACAGGTATTTCTCCCTGTTCTGCATTCCCATATCATGGCCATAGGGAGAGAGGGTGGCAGTCCTTTGTGACAAACAGTGGCAGTGCTGGATATAATGCTCAGCTGGACATGCTGCTCATTCTAAATTTACAGCATTAACGCAGTCAATCTGGAATGTCCTCAAGGCTCAGGTGTGGGAGGCGCGGTCCCAATGCAGCAATGTCCTGAGGTGGGTCATTTGGGAAGTGACTAGGTCAGGAGGGCTCTGACCTCATAAGAGTAATCAATTCACAGCTGAATGGACTCCTGGGAGGTGATGGAAACTGTAGGAGGCGGGGCTTGGTTGAAGGAAGTCAGCCACTGGGCGGTGTCCTTGGGGACTGCATGTCATCGCTGAGCCCTCCTCCCCCTCTCTCTGCTTCCTGGCTGCTGTGAGTGCTTTTCCTCCATAACACCTTGTCCTTTGGTCATGATGTTCTGCTCGCCTCAGGCCCAAAGCCGTGCAGCCAGACAACCACGGACTGAAGCCTCTGAAACTGTGATCCCAAAGAAATCTTTTCTCCTCTAAGTTACTTTTCTCAGGCATTTTTGTCCCAGCAACAAAAAAACTGCATAACACTAGCATGAACAGAATTAGAAAATCACACATCCGGAAGGCCCCTCAGCTATGTCCCCCTTCCTACATAGATGAATCTAGGAAGCCCCAGACAGGGGACAGAATTCTTTCATGATGCCCAGGAAACCAAAGGTTTGGAAGGAGAAATGTCTGCCCTCGGGGGCAGCTCCTTTTCCCGGCTTGGACTGAGTGAACTTTGGGTTTCCCTTAACTTCTCAGGTCTCATCCATAAAATGAAGAACGTGACCAGGTTGGTTTCAAAGGTCCCTGCATTTCCTCAGAGCTCTGCGAGCCTCACTGGGGGCCGTTTAGAAGGTGTCAGAGAGCTGACCTCAGAGCCTCCTCTGCCACCTCCAGACTCCCCCGCCCCAAACGCAAGCAGGATTTCTAAATGCTTCTCAGGGCTGGTGGGGCGGGTGCTGGTCGCTGCTTCCAAGTGGAAACCCGCGCCAGTCTCCTCATTGGCCTCCCCCAGCACCATTCCCTTTTCTCACAAATCCATGAAACACTTGTTCATGTTCTGACGCCGCTGAAGTGCGCAGAGCTACAAATACAATTGACTTTGTTTACTTTGTTGAAAAGTGATGTCTTTCATGGTCCTACACCTGCCATCTTGTCTGAGAATAGACTCAGCAGAGGCCAGGCAGGGAGGGAGGGGGAGATGCTTTGGCTGGTAGCACGGTTACTGCCCCCTCTATCAATCTGGGTGGTAGGAGGACACTGACGGGATAGAAACACGTTATGCATTACCCTAGATGAATTATATACATTAAAAAAAAAAAAAAACACAATCTGCCCAACTTTTCAAGGTCAGGGTATTATTCTCTTATTTTAGGTAAGGAGTAGAAGTTTGGGGAGGCTCAGTAATCAGCCTAAGGGGGTAAGGTAACTCAAGAGCTGAGGGGTAAGCCTGGTGCTGCCAGGCTTCACAGTTCTTGCTTCTGAGAGTCAGGAGGGTTGAAACATGGTTATCATCTCAGAGACTAGGGAAGCTGAGGCAGGAGGATCACAAGTTTAAGCCAGCCTGAGAAGCTTGGTGAGACCCTGTCTCAAAATAAAATAAAAAGACCTGGGGTGTAGCTCAGAGGTAGAGCACCCCTGGGTTCAATTCTCTGTTACCTGCCTCCCCCTCTCCCCAAAAAAAGGAAAGAAAAAAGAAAAATCATCCCAGATGACTATCATGGGTGGGTAGCCAGGATCGACTTCTCCATTAGGCCAATTAAGCCAGAAAATGCAGTGCCAGAGGCCCAAGACACTTTTAAGGACCCACAGGGATGTTTTAATTACTTTTTAAATGCAGAAAAAATTGAACATAATAGCAACAAATAGATTTAAATGAACCCAGCCTGTATCCTTATACCAACACAGGCATAAAATCTAATTCTTATTTTTTGTGGAAGAAATGACCCATCAAGGCAAACATGCCGAGGACTCAGGAAAATCATCACGCGTCTCCTGCACGTGACCTCTCCTGCACGTGACCTTGACTTTCGGCATTCCCTCCCTCAGGGCACAGGCCAGTGACTCTAAGGAAAAGCCCAGGAAGTAGAGAATACAGAATCTACTTGTTCAAAAAGCTGTAATTCCATCCCATTTGTTCCTGATTAGTTGAGATGCAAATTTGATATTAGATAAATGGCTCTTTGTCACTTGTTCTGGTTTGCTGAGGGTTGGGAAGATG
Organism: Sciurus vulgaris; assembly: GCF_902686455.1. Classification (NCBI taxonomy): domain Eukaryota; kingdom Metazoa; phylum Chordata; class Mammalia; order Rodentia; family Sciuridae; genus Sciurus; species Sciurus vulgaris. Next base: position 144,716,382 of record NC_136466.1, read on the forward strand.
GACAACCAGGGGTATTCCACACTGAAGGGGTCACCTGAAATCCTACGGAAATAAATGAACCACACAGATTTACGTTTTGGTGGGACACAGCCATGTTGACATTCACTTGGTGATGACTCAAACAAAAATATTCAGTGGGCAGCTAGGCTTAATGGTGCTGCTGTGCCAGGGGCAGGCATCATCTAGGGAAGAGCAATTCTGAGGTTAAGGAATAAAAGTGCTCATGGGGTTAATGGCATCATCTCCCCACTCCCAAGGCGGAAAGCTCATCTTCAGGCAGCAGCAGGCAGAGTCGCCACTTACCCGACAGACGACTCTTGAGCTTCATTTTACTGTTGCCCTGTTTGGGACTTTCCAAGTTCCCCTTGGAATCCTCGGGGCCGCACACATCCTGGGGTTCATCCGTCTCAGGCATCTGAAATACAGGAAACAGAGCCGATGGGAGAGGCTAGTCCTGGAATGACTTATGCTACCTCTCCAAGGAGTTATCTCAGTAAGGTTCAAGGAGCAGGTGTCATGTGAGAAAAGAGATTCAGAGGTTCAAAGCACAGTCCTTCAGGTAACCAGCAGCCTAACAGCTGCATGCTGGCAAATCCTTCCTCAGCGCATAGGGAGGTTTCAAACTGGAAGCAGTCCTTGGGCTGTTTGTCTGTCATTCTAGATTAGAGGAACCTGTAGGTCAAGGTCACCAGGGTAGTCAATGGCAAAAACATAACTATAACCCGGTCTCTTGGCTTGTGGGTCAGAGCTTTTCCTACAATGCAAGTTGTAATAAATATGAAATCAGAAGTTAAAACCCAATTTGAAGGTTCCTGTGTAACAGTGGTCCACTTTATGCTTCGGATATAACTCTTGCTGCTCTGCCACTGAAACATATTTTTAAAATGGACATGTTTCTTTCTCTTCCTTGCTCCCTGCTCCTCCCTAATCTCTCTCCCTCCCTAATTTCAGGGGAAACAGGATGACCTTTCTTCCCAATACTAGTCAGAGTTTTGTGTCCCTGAGCACACACCCACCCACCACAGGAACAAAGTAATCCAGGCTTTGGGATGGCACCAGAAGATCTCAAAAATGACTATCTTCCAAAATTAACAAGTGAATTACAACTCCATACTGAGAATGCGAGGAATGTAGCCTTTGAGTCACCTCTGTAAAATTCCCCTGTTCCTATTGATGGGCAGAATCCCAGCCTTTGGGACAGGAGTCTCCTTGTGTTTCTGCTTTGCTAGCAAAGCAATAAACCTTTTTCCTTTTCCTCAAAACCATGTCCTCATTATTGAATTGGCATTGGGAACAAGGACCAAGCTCTCAGCAACTTCTAAAATGTAGTATAAAACTTTGATTTTGTGGCAGTCAAAAGAACTATAGGCATGCATGGCTCAATGATGGGAATGTGTGCTGAGAAATGTGGTATTAGACAATCTGTTCATTGTAAGAACATTATGGAGTGTTGTTATTGTTTTTTTAGTACGGGGGATTGAACTCAGGGGCTCTTTATCACTGAGCTACATCCCAAGTCCTTTTTATTTTTTATTTTAAAGCAGGATTTCCCTAAGTTGCTTTGAGCTTTGCTAAACTGCTGAGGCTAACCTTGAATTTAACAATCCTCCTGCCTCAGTCTCCTGAGTCTCTGGGATTACAGGCATGCACCACCATGGCTGGCTACAGAGTATACTGCCACAAAGCTAGATGGTCTAGGTCAATCACTCTACATGGCCTCCTGATACAGCTGAATGTAAACAAAAGATGTCTGAGGCTGCTGCCAGCATAACACCATATGTTGTCTTATAGTAACTAGTAAGTAGGAGTATACTCTAAAATAATAGTAAAAAGCATAGTAACTATAATATAAAGCTGCTCCCCCGCCCTTTACACTGCAGCCATTTCTCTGCCTCCCAACTTACAACCTAGCTTGTCAGTCTGTGAACATCCTAGCTGGCTATTGGTTCATCGGTCAGCCTGCAAGTATCCCTCTCTGTTATTGGTCCCTTGTTAGCCTGGGAAATTCCACTGCTTAAGAATGGCTTTCCCGCCATTTTCTCTCTCTCTATCCTCCTCAGTTTCATGCTCTCTCCACCTGGCTTTCACTCTATCTTGTGCATTTTCTCTCTCTCTCTTTCTCTCTTTTCCTCTCATTTTCTCTTTTACCCTGCAGGGAGACACTCTGCCTGTTTGCTTAATAAACTCTCTTATGTGAGTTCCCGTGTCCAGAGTGGTTTCTGGGTTCTTACGGTATCTATATAAACCAGTAACATAACTATGTCTATTGTCAAATATTATGTCCTGTACATGATGGCAGATGCCTTATTTTTACCTGACTGATGGCACAGGCTTTGTGTATACCGGCAGCATCTGCAGCACACGACACAGTGCACAATGACATCACTAGGAAATAGGAACCTTTCAGTCATCTCCCAGGATCACAGTCACATGTACAGTCTGTCGCTCACTGAAGCGTGAGTCACCTGATGACGTTTCCAGTCACTGACATTCCATGCGTTACCCTCCCACGTCCTGACCATCCACCTCCCAGACACATGCACCGCCCAGGTTACGTGCAGGACTGGGCCCACACATAACTCTAGCTGCGTGTTTAGAATAGGATCCCAAGGAGCTGATGATGTGGGAAGGATGCTCACCAGGTTTGTGGGTCCTCCGTCCTAGAAAAGCCAAACATGCTAAAAAGTACAATTAAGAGATGGAGAAAGAAAATTTATGTGTTTGATTTATTAAAAACTTGAGGGGGTAATTTATACATACCAAACTTATGAGATACATCAGACAATAAACTTTCTCCTTGGAAAATTTATTTTTCTTTGAGGTTCTGGAGAAAAAGTCTAACAATAAAATAGATAATATTCATATGCAGGAACATGTACATATTTTTAAATGCATATAAGATATCCTTTGACACTGAAAAATCATGTAATCATAATGGAAAAAAGTCCCACCTGATTTTAACAGGTAATATATTATATCCTGTATCTCAAAATCAGTGTATAAAATATATGAAGTAGAGAAGTCTCCAACTACCCCCGCTTATGAGGATATTATTTATATAGTTTTATATATAATAATAAGATTTGGAAGATTTCCTCTTTTTCCTCAAGCTCAAGTATCTTTCTAGATAAAGAAGAGGAATAAAAAGGTCTGAAAAGGAAGAGATAGGCACAGCTAAAGAAAGGGCATTGGGAAAATAAATTAATCCTGATATATAAAACAAAGATAACAAATTTATTGCATTCATATTACAATGCCAGCAGCTGGCAGGTAGTTGTCCAGGTTTAAATATGAAGAAAAGGCAAAGCTGATGGGGTTGACACACACCGGCAATCCCAGCAACTGGGGAGGCAGAGGCAGGAGGATTGAAAGTGTGAGGCCATCCTCAGCAACTAATGAGGTCCTAAGCAAATGTGGTTTTGAGCCCTGTCTCAAAACCAAACACGAAAAGGGCTGTTGTTGCAGCTCAGTGATAAAGTGCCCCTGGATTCAATCTTTAGGATGGGGAACAGGGATGGGGCAGGGGAGAATGGAATCTTGAGGACAACTTTAGATATTTTTTTTAGAGGGATGTTGTTTCCAACCTTGAATTCTGACACTGATGCCACCAGTGAAAAAGAACCATTTTTGAGACCTGCCAGAGATCAGGGCCACGTGCAACAAAGAGACAGGCAAATGGGAATGGTCCAGAGAGAACCGCAGGGCTCCTCCTTTGTGTGGATTAAAGACTTGATGGAAAGAACCTGTGTCCAGCCTACAAACAGCAATTACTGGAAACTCAGTTGTTTATTTCTTCCCTCCTCCTGTTTACACCTCCTGACCCAGGCTGCCAACCTTCACATAAGGCACTCCCCTGCTTGCCAGTCACCAGCTCCTTCGGTGCCCCTTAAGTGAGTGGTTGACTACACAGTGCATCTGAACACCCCCCCTCCCCCCAGAGCCTCGGGCATTCACAGAATGAGAGGAATTCTGGACAGGACAGAAGCACTCACGAGTACCCGGGGAGGTAAGTGGCCTTCCGGGGCCTCTCAGCACTCGACAGCCAAGGTCACAGCTCAATTCTCCATCTCTGAACACCAGCTCATATATTCCCAGGATGTCTCCCCCTCAACTAGAAGAAGCTTTTTAATAAATGAGTCATTTGGATTGTCCATACTGTACAAGTATTTAGTTCACTCCAGGTTTTTTCCATTTAATTTTCACAGCAAATATATATCCCATGGTAAATAGTATTGCTTCCATTTGACAGATGAGGAAATAAAACCGAGACCCTCAAGTAAGGTTTCTCTGCTCACAACACATATGTGGGATCCAGGATAGCTTGCTCATGAAGAAAGTAAGAGTGCAGAAAAAAGTGGCGTTGAGTTGTACAGGAGGTTACTTTTGACATAGTGCTGTCAAATCTGAAGACCATAAGACACAAACAAAAATACTATAAGCTCTTCTTCATTGTTAGAAGTCAAGGGAGGGGGTTTAAAAGTAAGGAATCACAGCCTTAAAGAACAATGCTTCTCCCCCACCCCAATCCCTCAATGCAAGAATGAAATAAGATTTAGTTTCCATGATCTACAAGATGGCAGTGAGATTTTTTTATGTCAGAGAAATCCTATGCTAACAACAGCATGTGTTACTACCCAACCTTGTGGCTAGACCCAATAAGAATGGATTTAGAGACATCCCAAAGCATTGCCACGGGTGAGCTCAGACTAGGAGTGAATTCTATTTCAGAACCTACTGTTTGGAAAACCTACTATTTTTGCTACTGTTGGCAAAGGTTTCTGAATCCATTTTGTGTTTCCATAACACACAGAGTCTGGATAATTTATAAAGAAAAGAAGTGTATTTCTCAGTTTTACAGGTCAGGAAGTCCAATATCAAGGTGACAGCAACTGGAGAGGGCCTTCTTCCTATGTCCTTGCAAAAGGACAAGAGAGCAACAGAGGGTCAAACTCGCCTTTACAATAAATCTGCTCTTGCAATAAATAAACTTCTCACACCATGACATTAATCCATTCATGAGGGCTCTAGTCACCTCTTATTAGGCCCCACCTTCCAACACTGTTGTTTGAGGATTAGATTTCCAACACTGAACTTATTCAAACCATAGCAATAGAATTCTGAATTTAAGTGGGACTATTTCCTCCTGTAACAGAAAACTGATTTGTCATGATGTTAGGTGAATTGTAACTCAGTGAACAGGAAGTGGCTGCCTAGCTACATTATTTCCAGATTAAAGCAGGAAGTAGCAGTGGACGAAGTATAATTTTGATTACAATGAGCCTTTCCTTATTCTTATGACTATTGTCTGAAAAATGTCCACACTCTAACAGAATCCCTTTGCTGTGTGAATTTTGCCCTGATACACAGAACACATCAAACTGTTCTGAAAATGTCATTTTTGTTGTTCTAAAATGAAATTTGCAGAAAGTTAGTTCTCTTGAAAGACCTTCAGTTCAGTGAAACAGTTGATACAATCTATTATTCATGAGTAGTTTCTAATTTACATGTTATAAAACAATGCCATTAGACTTTTGGAATCTAATAACATTTGCCAATTTCCATGAAGTCCCTCTCTTCCATCCTCTTCTGTATCCGTAACCTATGAAATTCTCTGTCAGTGAAGAAGCTTCTTTAGCTTCTAGCACCTTGGTGGGCAGAGTGGTTAAGAATCCAATTGACTGAGCACAAATCTTGGTTACACCATTTTAGTATCTTCATCTCAAAATAGAGGTCTACGTTTAGGAATTAAGTGGTAAAGTTTTCTGATTAATGGTGATAGATTTCCCTCTTAAAATCCTGCTACAAGACAGGGAAGGGAAGGAATAAGGGAGGAGGTAAGGAGGGAGGAAGGAATAATTCCACAAGGACAAAAAGAATAGAAGTCAACAGCAACAGAATTCTGGAAACTGGTCAGCAATCAGATGGGTGGTAGGTCTGATTTATGCTGAATACTAAGTAGGGATTAAAGAAAGTGGAATAGAAACCCCATTTGCATATAAGCTTTCCCAGAACTCAGGAGTGGCCAGCAGAGGAGCTCTGGAAGAAGACACCAAGGTAAGGCTAGAACAATGGACAAGAAATGGCCAAGAGTTCAGGTGACTGTTGCGAGCCTTCATAGCAGTCCGATTTTTTACAAAGCTTCTTGGGGGCTGGGGATGGCCTGGATAAGCTTTGATGTGCTGCAGAATCATCAGGAGAGCTATTACAGCACACGAAGGCCCAGGCTGACGGAAGCAGGCGGGGGCTGGCCTTTCAGAATTTACCACCCCAGTGTGGAAGCACCAGCCAGAGGAGATGCAGAACTGAGCTGCAGTCTTCCCTGTTCTTTCATGAAGTTACTCCAGAGACAGACAATGGGAGAAGGAAAGCTTTCTAGCCACCCCGAAGTATCCTATCAGGCAAAAATTGAGGGGGAATCATTGTCATCATGCTGCTGTGTAGAATATGTGTATTCTGAATAGCAATTATGGAACCTGTCCCCCTCGACATATGAACTACAAGCACACGAGCGTATGCAGGGCTGGTGGTGTACCTCATCCGGAGAGCACTTCCTAGCATGAGCAAGGCCTTGAGGTAGATTCATAGTAGGAAAGTGTTGGGGGTGGGGGGAGAAGAAGAGGAGGAAGAGGAAGAAGAGGAGGAGGAGGAGGAGGAGGAGGAGGAGGAGGAGGGGGAGGAGGAGGAGGAGGAGGAGAAATCTAGCCAAGGAACAGAGGCAAAACCAGAGAAAAGAGAATGGGATCCCAGTTGCAGAAAACAGAGAGAGATGTGATTTTAAAACTGCAGATGAGCCCAGCGGGATCATAAGTCTGAGGTTAGCCTCAGCAACTTAGGGAGGTCCTGGGCAACTTAGCAAGAACCTGTCTCAAAATAAGAATCATTAAAAAAAAAAGGGCTGGGGATGTGGCTCAGTGGTTAAGTGACCCTGACTTCAATCCCCAGTACAAAATAAAAACAAAAACAAAAACAAAACCAAAAATCCCTGCAAATGAAGAGCTTTAGTAAGAAGATTTGGGGCAGCTATACCAAGAGAGATCAGAAAGTGGACAGGTTTAAAGGTAAGCGGTGAGAAAGACCAGAAAGAGTAAAAAGAATTCCTGAGGAAAATTCCGAAGGACAGAGTTGTTGTTGCCCTGATGCGAGTGACTTGAGAAATGTATAAAATTAGAAATCCTGAGGAAGTAAACACGAGAAATAGGGAGGGAGTCAGCGGGAAGCCCAAGGCAGTGCTTGATGTAGTTTCTGAGTGGAACTGGCTAACTGAGCTGGCAGTGATGGTCAACATGCATTTGAATAATGGAGACTGAGGACTCATTGACTCCATCTTTTCATAATGATGGACCCCATATGACAGAATCTAGATTAGTATTTTAGGAAAAAAGATTCTGAGTTAGAAAGCAAAGGAACAGAAGGAAAAATTTTAAAGTCATCCAAATCCAGCAAACAGGGCTGTGAAAGAAGAAAAGGAACCAATTTAAGCAGAAGGTGAAAAAAGGAATTCAAGGGAATCCTCCCCAAAGGGGAAGGGTATAAAACCCTAGAGGCATCCAATTACTGACCAAAAAATGTGACAGAAAGCAATACTACTCAACCCTTCGAACATTTAAAACCTGAGGAAAGATGAATCTGAAGGAGTTGGTGGCAGAGGTATTATCCTGTAGTAGTTTATTAGGGCAGAGGCTGTAGAATCATCAACAGTAGGTCTGGTTCATGAATCTGCAGATGGTGTTTTCCCAGCTGAGCAAAGGGAAGAGAGATGTAGCTTCTTCAGTCTTAGCAATTTTGGGCCAAGAGACAGTATAAATGGAAAATGTGGTCCGGAATGGAAAATTCTTACTCTGAGGCTCAATACAGTACACCAGGAAACCCAATATTTTTATGTCAGAGTGTAAAATGCAAACCAAGAAGCTTTTGAATGCACTAAAGTCATTTTAAGTAGGACCAGTTTGATCTCCCTCAACCCCAACTGGGAAGAAAATTCCTTGCCAATTGAATTTAAGTTCATGGTTATGAACACCTGACAATTATCAAAGACTAATGGACATCTTTAAGAGAAGTCAAGAATATTTTCATCATCAATCTTTCTTTGCTTGATGCTACTGAATTTCTCTGCTATAGTCAATTGAGAGATAACTCTAGGTCTTGTGCATTTCTATATGGCTTGTGAATGGAGGCACAGGCTGTTTTTACCCGGATATCTATCTTTTCAAGGATGTTCCTAGAGTGAACTGCCTTGAAAGCTAGAAATAGAGTACTAGGAGGAAGGGGTAGGTTTATTTGCTCTCTTGTATAAGAAAGATAATCTCTCTCTCTCTCTGAAGTAATTAAAGGCTAGTTAGACTTGCTTCTAGCCCATCATAAAGGATTGAAGTTGCTTATGCTCAGGATTTTTTACCTGTGCTGCAAGACCCCTGTGTGTGTCTATACTTGAGTTTTCTCATTACTACTACAGAATTTGGAGTGGGGTGTGATGTAAGCATGAAACTTTAAATTGGGATTTAATCCTAAACTAGATAGAGAAAGCCAAAATCCAGTTGCTGTACCATGAGTAATAAAGTCATTTGTCTTGGACCCAAGAATCTCATATCTTCTGCCAAGAAGACACTTTAAAGCTATAGTGTAAAATCTCAGACTTTTATAGTTCTTGATATTGTCTTTGGAAAAATTAAAGTCCCAGGAACAAAATTTTGCCTGGGACAACTGTCTTGGGGTTGATTTGGCTCATTTTTCTAAATGTCATGGGTGAGGGGTCAATGTTTTGACATCATTGTGCGTTCATTTACTCTTTGTTCATCTACAAGTCACTGAAAAATAAAGCACATGAGATACTTGCTGTTGAATGAATTTAATGTTATTGGAGCTGAAGAAACCATATTTGTTCCAGTGGAAAACAGCTTAGGCTGCAAAGGTTGAAAAATACAATGTATTTCCAGCAATCTCATTAGCTTAGATGAAGAAAAATAAGATACAGGAGAGATCAAAGGAGGCTATTAAATGCTTTTTTTTTTCTTTTTTCTTAACCTCAAAAGGTCAAGGAAATTTAAGTTTGGGTGTTAATTACTTTAGATTTTAACATGTTTGGATTATGACTTGCAAGAAGATATAAATTTGTTGGCATTTACTTGATTATCATTATGTTAGCATTTTATTTCATCCCAGAACTTCTGAAAAACTGCACTTTTGTATGAGAAAAACCAGAGGGTCTGAGTTTTAGCTTCTGGCAAAATTTAGTCTTCTGGGAGTGGAAGCAAATCGTTTCTTATGAGACAGGCCCCTTGGGTTCAAGCTAAAAGACTAGTTCTTAGAAATGTCCCATAACAGTTCAAAGCATTTATGAGATCTCCTTGGACACACTGTGACTAATGTTTACCTTCTGAGCATCTTCTCTTTCTCAGTGAGATCTTGAGGTCTTACAAACAAACCAGGCAAAGTGGCTTTTTTCCCCACCCATTCCCACCATGCAAGCATATCTGGTCCCAGGGGAAAACTTCTGGTGGTGCCCAGTTCATACCACATTTTTACAGTTTCTAGCATTTGGAAAAAAAAAAAAAAAATTGCAGATGTGATAGAAGACATCTCAGTTCTGAATCCCAGGAAGCTAGAATGGCTTTTCCCCCATCAGAGCCCACAGGACTGTGGAGCCCGGTGATTTCCCTTTCAGGCTTCAGCCACACTAAGATTATTTTTAGGCTGCCAAAGGAAGCTCATTTTCCAAATCTCTGGGGCAGATGTTCGAGTGACCAAAGGAGAACCAGATGGCCATCTGAGAGGCTGGGGCTGGAAATGAATAACCATTCAGAAAGAGGGAATCAGAACAACAATAAATCAGCATGAAGTGGCAAGAAGCCTGCAAGCTGACTGCAGAAATTAAAACGTGAAACTACTGCTACGCCAGACCCACTGCTCTCCCGCAAAGACAGTAACTCAGGACTAAAGAGGAGAAGAGTAAAACTGGAAAGTAAAACTCAGCAGCCCCCAGCATGCCCTGGTACATGCAGAGTGCAGAACGTGCCCTCTTCCCCATCAGATGCAGCTGGGGGAAGAGCCGCAGCTGACGTCTGCTGTCTGCAGATAATACTGCCCTTGTTTCATCTGAGCCTATTCCCAGTCTCTTTCCTTTCATTGTCCCCCTAAAGTTGAATGGGCTGAATGGACTCTGCTGGTGATTATTAGGGCGATTTTTATGCATACAAATTAAACAGATCTCTTGGTTGCTTAGAAAGTTGAGGCAAAGACAGCCAAGCACAGTGCATGCACCTCTTATCCCACGACTGGGTAGGCTGAGGCAGGAGGATTGCAAATTTGAGGCTGGCCTGTGCAACTTAGTCAAATTTTGTCTCCAAGTGAAAAATAAAAAGGGGCTGGGATGTAGCTCATTGGTAGAGTGCCCCTGGGTTCAATCTCCAGTATAGAAAAAAAGAATTCAAGGTAAAGAAATCACCTTTAAGGCATCAGTCATTTTGCCCTGTTTGACCCTCTCATGGTGGGTTTGTGTCACTTTCCTAAAGAGAGGACAGTGTCCTTCAGGGACTCTCAGTTCTTTGAATGTAGATGTCAGAGGGGAATCTGCATACACTCCTCCTTGGTGTAGATTTCAAAATGAAGTAAGGCTAGGACGACATTCTCTATGAAGCAGGGCTCTCTCACTCTTGCCACGTCCCTGTAACCTAATGGGTAAGGGTACGGTGGGTACGCATTCATTGGGCTTGTGGGTTCACTGAAGGGAAGTCACATAGGTCATTTCTCAGCAGGAGCTGGCTGCCAGGTTCACTGACAGATCTTCTAGTGCAGACTTTGACATGCTTTACCCTTAACTCCAGAATGATCAGGTGTGTGTGTGTGTGTGTGTAGATCTTTAGACATAAGATGTAGTGGTAGAAGGACTGTTTAAAAAAAAAAAAAAAAAAAAAAAGGCATGGACTGGGGATGTAACTCAGTGGTAGAGCACCTGCCTAGCATGCTCAAGGCCCTGGGTTCCATCCCTGGCCCCAGAGAGAAATTTTAAAATGCAAATAAATGGCCTATAAAAGAGATAAGTAAGAGGATCAGCAGGAAAGAAAATAAGGGATGAGTTGTCAGAGGTGCCCCAAGACAGCAGCTGATCAAATCCAGTTCTGTAGTAACAGCATTCCACACAAACATATACAAACCCTTTTTAGAGCAATTTTCATACTTATTTGGCTTATGATAACAGAAAAAGATCATCCTAACTGAGCGTATCATAGGCAGTGTTTAGAGAAAGACGAAGGCATCGTGGTGGTTAGTTTCCAGGTAGTACCTTAAAGCTTAAGCTTTGTACAGCCTTTTCTAGATGCACACAGGCTGTATTCTGAATTCTTCAATTTCAGGGGCAGTACTGAGTGTGTGATGCTGGATACATGTTTCCTTAAGACTCTGATGAGAAATAGCAATGTACTGAATGAAGCCCCGTGGGAAGCAGCAAGGAGAGAGCTGACCTGGATACACCAAAGATCAGCCAGGGCTCTGCAAACTTCTGCCTGGGGACCAAAAGGGGCCACTGCTTGTTTTTTTAAGTTTTACTGGAGCTCAGTCATGCCCACTAGTTTACTTGTTGTCATGGCTGCTCTGGAAAATGCCAAGGCAGAATTGAGCAACAGACTCGGGCTGGCAGAGCATGAAGTGTTTACCATTTGGCCTTCACAGGTGCTGACTCCTCATCCATAGGAATGGTGCAGATTCCAGCTCTAAGTCAAGGCAAAGAAACTCTAGTATTTTTAGAAAATATAACTTAGTAAGTTGAAGGGAAGGAATTGGCAAGTGGGTAAGAAGCTGGAAGGCTTGCTGGTCTACTACAGTATTCCTCTTTGGACTCATCCAGGTTGCCTGATTTTTTCTTTGATCTTAAAATGACATCCAAAAAAAGGAGAGACTCACTTGACATAACAAGAATTCTCTTTAATATTCACACTCTGCTAGTGTCGTAGGATTACCGAATATCATTTAAGTCAGGTTGCTTTTCTAACATTGTTTGGAAGGAATGGAAAGCATTTGTTTCTTGGTGGTGGTGAAAGGAGAGCAAACGGCTGGCAGAAGAAGGGAGGAGAGGCTGCTCGGGGACCTGGAACCTCGTAGAGGACGGAGGATGCTGTGGGGACCTTGGTGAGCGAGTGTACGGTAGTTGGAGGGCACTAGGCCCCAGGACACTTGTGTAGAGTGAGCCAGCAAGCAAGGAAGAAAGGACAGGAGGCAGGAGGGCTCAAAATTAGACAGAAACCAGGTCAAAACATCTCCAGGAATGACCCTGCCTTCAGGGGAAAAAGCAAAAATAAAAACAAAACCAACAACAAACACCCCTCCCCCCAAACCAAAACCAAACCAAAAAAGCCCCCTCAAACAATACCAAATTGAAACCAGAAGCCAGCACCCCAACGCTGGGAGGACTCTACTCCCTTCCTCCCACTGACCACCCACCCCCACGGTTCCCTTCCTCCCCAGCTTCACAGTCCCTGTCCTTCAGCCCTGGCTCTGGCTACTTCTCAGTGGGCTATGGCAGCGGCCTCGATGTCCACCTCTCTGTCTCCAACCTGCCTGTCATCTCTCCGACTCTTCCTCTACCCCACTGCCCAAGTAACCTCACTACAGAAACCCCGAGCCTGTCACAACTGAAAAGCCATCAATGAGTCACAGTCCTCATAAAAGAAGTTGTAATTCCTTGGTCTGGAACTAAGAGCACAGGCTGAACATTTGCCCTCAGTAGACTTTGTTGTTCTTTGAATGGGCCTTAAAACTTCCTTTTTGTGGACCACTGTGCAGGTCATGTTTCTGCTTTAGGATATCACTCGTTTCTGGGAGGGTTCCTGCAGAAATCCTAGGGACTAGTCAAATATTTTATCTATTTTATCTCCTCCAAGTCAATACAGCATAGAGCTCCAAAGGATTTATTATACAGAAGAGGGAAAATGGAAAGTCGGAAATAATTCATTTTGGAATAAGAGACATTGTAAGAGAGGAGGAGAGTACCCAGCACAGGGCTCTCTTGGCACGTGGATGGAGATGTTGAGCTGGCTGGAAAACAGCACTGAATCATACTATGGCTGGGTGGTGGGCACCTGCTATAAACTTCTGTGGTTGTACATGGTAAGTGGTGGGAAGAACTTTAGGAAGACTTAAAGATGTCTACCCTGGGAGCTAAAGAGGAGGAGTGGGTGTATGACGTGTGGACCACCTATTTGTTACTCCTAGCTTAAAAGATATTTCCACAAATATTTATTAAATAAATACATTTGTGCCATCTGTCCATTTATAAAATCAGGAGCTGACTTTCTGATTTTAAGCGCTAACATGTAAGAAACAGACAAAGTTGTCAATCAGAGATGGTAGAAGTGACTGAAGGCTGGAGTAATTCGAAAAGTCTCTGAGGAAGGTGGGGCTTTCAAATCTTGATAGTCAAGGCATACAAGGGAGGGTTTTTAAGTGAAGGAGTAAAAACAGCAAGGACCATGACTTCTTTTTATGCAAATGTCATCTAGGGAACTAAATCAGTACTTGCGTACAAAGCTAGGCAAGCAAAAACAAGCCAACAAACAGCAAACAAAAAGCCAGGCAGGCAAACATGAACTCCAGGGGGCGGGGATGGGAGAATTCTATTGGTCTTACACAGCTCTGTTTCTCTGAGAAATTTCTGCTCTGGATTCCACAGGGGAACTTCTGACCTCTTGTATTTTGCTTTGTTTTGATTTCCCAGGCTCTGTGCTACCATGTTGCATAAGATGTGACTAGAAAGAAAAATATCAAAAGACTTCAACTCTTCCAAGGTCCATGAAGCCTTTAAGTGAGATGGGTTTTTTCCCTAGCACTCAAGGCCCATTTATCTAGTGCATCAACACACTGTCAAAGGTAATTTTGTTATTTGCCTAAAGACCAGCACAGTAACTGGAATGGAAACGAAGAGGGACCTCCTGTTCCTCTTGGCGTAAGATTCTGAGTGTGTACCTGAATTACCTCCACTGGTGGTCTCAGAAAGCACCAATAATTTATCATCCCTTAACAACTTCAAAGCTCATAAACAAAGTTGCCCTGAGATACACAGTGAACAAATGAGGCACATTATCCTGTCCCCCTCTGTATTTATTGCTTACCACTTTGTCTATGGCTGAAGATGTTTTTTATTTCTGAGTTGTCACCTTCCCTTAAATCTTAATATATTTTACTTTATGTTTCAATGTGTGGACCACAGATTTAAACCCCCCAAAGACAGGCAGACCTAAATTAAGAAAACAGGGGATGGTATTAAAAAAAAGGAAAGTATGTAACAAGGGTCAGGGTTGAAAGACAGCTTGGAGATACTGTGCTGGAAGACCCAAAGACAGTAAAGCAATTTACCCAAAGTGATAAAGTCACTCTATGAGTTCTATAATTTTTTTTTAATAAAAGAAATTAACTTGAGGGCAGAGAACCTTCTGATATACTCTAGAGGGCCATATTTTCATTGAAATTTGAAGGAAAATTTCAAGTCCAAATAAAGTTGGCTGCGTGCTGAGAGGTTTTCTTTATCTGTGTTTCCTATGGCTCCATGCTATGTTGTCAGCCCTTTTAGTTTGGGAAGCCATGGATTGCTCCCAACATAGATCGATAAATCGTAAGCCTACGGTACTGTGCTCACGTCCTCATGCCCTAAAAGACACAAAGCAACCTACAATGATAAGATCTAGATAAGTTCTAATATTTCTCTCCCATTCCGGCAGGGACCACCTGGCTTCCCCTGGGGATGCCCACTCTCCTCTGAGGCCCCTGTGAGGGGAGACTGCATGTGGAACACCATATTTGCGTTTCTCTGTCAGTAACATGAGTTGTTTACTTCCTTGAGAACTGCAGACTACGTGGGTGGAAACGCAGCACAGAGCCAGGTAGCAAGCTGGAACAAGTCCTTGGAAACATGCCACCAGGACAGACCTAATTCACATGTCAGCAGTTTTGGGGGCAATGCATTCTGACCCAGTAATTATTCTTATCTCCCCCCACCCACCCACCCATTTAAATAATCACTCCATCTCCTTAAGTATGAAAACAAACCAAATAAAAAACACCCCCAAATTTAACTCTCATTTTCTTAGACCAGCAACAATTGCAGTCTTTTCTTTCTTATCTTGCACTGGCAATTTTGTGTACTGCATTGAGTTTCGTGCTATGACTTCTGTCTGTCTCATGCCAGTTAAAGTGTTGCTTAAGGAGCATCAAAGGGAACTGAGACCTAGTTGGTGGAGTATAGAACTGTGGAGAAAGGGTAGTTCATAGATCTGGGTAGGGAAGAGGAAAAAATGCAGAACTCAGGTGCCGAGACAGTTTTTGCATCCCTAGCACAGTCTACAAACCGTGAGCTGGTGTTGGGGAAGGTACGGAGAGGATGACATGTAACCAAGTCAATGCCTGAGGATCTGGAGCTTGGGGACCTGTGCTTGCCAAGTGTCCCATGAGCACTACAACCCCCTTGGCCTTGTGCCCCCTGTTATCAAACTGAAGGAAGGAGGGAGGCAGAATGGGGCCTACAACCTTCCTTCCTCTCAGTGCACAGAGAGGTCCAGAGTGTCATCCAGCCCTTAACAGGAGACTCTTAGGAGCCCTGCCATTTTCACTTTTACAATCTGGGTGAGCATGAGAGTCATGTGGGAAGTCTCTGAAAACAAACTCCTGGCCCCTGCCCCACATGGACCTGCAGAATGGGCCTTCCAGACAGCGCCCTGGGATCTGAAGCCAGCCTACGTACACCATGCCCTCCTTCTGCACAGCAGACAGATGAGGGCCACCTGCACACTTGCATGAGTCTCTAAGCAGAGACTGCAACTGCCCTGGGTTCAGAGGGATTCTGAGGACCATTGTGCTGCCTGTAGCGGCAGCCAAGTCTTCGCAGCTTCCTTGAAGCTGTAGGAAAAGAACACCAGCTCCCCTTGTAAAAGCTCCGGAGCCCTGTGCCAGTGTTTCTCTGTATTAATAGTTTTAGTCTGTGAAGGTCTTATTTCCAGTAGGAAGGCACAGCTTCCTGTTTTAATACTAATCACAGCTTCATGAACTTGGTGCTCTTTGTTCTTTGTATTAGACACTTAAGTTCGATTCACAGAAAAATCTAGCTCAGACCCCAAAGGAGAGAGTTTCCCATCCAGAGCAACTTGAATCAACCAGAAATGACACTTTGAGATGCTGTGATAATAGTCTTCCACATCTAGACATTTCTGGAAACACACAGAATGGGCACTTTATCAACTATTCTACCTAAACAAATACAAAAGGCCCTCTGATTTCTTTCCAAAAATGAGTATCTACCTCAAGGATACCCTCTTCCAGGTTCTCGCCTCCGTGACCACAAAGCAAGCATCACACAGCCACGTCAGACTTACAGAGTTGCAAGGTCCAGTTTTGCTCTTCACTCCTTCCAAGAGATGAGGTCCTCTGGTCTTTCCCAATTCCTAATCTCCCAAAAGTTTTCCCAGATTTCCCCAACTGCGATTCCAGAAATGCTAGAACTGATTCTCTTGATGCCAAAGGAAGCCGGATACAGGTCTCTTGATTGATGTGCTAAACAAACTCTTCCTAGCTGAGCAGTGACAACCATACATTTGGCAGAGACAACCATTATTTCCATTTTTGAGGGTTTTGTTTTTTGTTAAAAATATAAAAAGGGAGAGAAGTTCTGATTCACTAAAGAGACATCACCATTTCCAACCCTGTCATGATGAAACTCCTCTTCTTTATTAAAAAAAAAGTCACTTTTGGAGGGGTAGGGCATGGATCTTCCCACCTCCTCCACACACACCTGAAAAAGGTCTATTTTTTTTTTTTTTTTTTCAGATTAACTATGATTGTTCACACTTGGGACAGAACACACACTTTTTTTTTTTTTTTTCTGAATGGTCAGTAATAGCACCTCACATGCCACTCATTTTATTGGAGGACCTACAGCAGAGGTTCTTTCAAACCTTAGCCTGGGTCCAAATCACCTGCATGACCGATTAAAAACAAATTGCTGGGACTAGGGATATAGCTCAGTTGGTAGAGTGCTTGCCTGTGAAGCACAAGGCCCTGGGTTTAATCCCCAGCACCGCAAAAAAAAAAAAAAAAAAAAAAAAAAAAAATTGCTGAATGCTGCTCCTAGAATTTTCTGATTCAGTGGGGCTGGGATAGAACCTAGGATCTGCATTTCTAACAAGTTCCCAAGAGATGCTCATACCCCTGGTCCAGGGACCACGCTTGAGAACCATTGCTGTACAACAGATAGCTTTATGATTAAGAAATAAGTACTGAGTATGTATTGACTACAAGGTACTTCAGTGGGGTACAGATGGCCCAAATAGGTATACCTGACTTCAAACTTTTTAAATTCTGAGTATTTTTCCTTCCTGGAAGTGATAAGCAGTCAGCGAAATAGAGAACAGCAGAAGCTAAGGGCCAGGGCAGCAGGGACTGGCACATTGGGAGAGGGACAGATCATTGTAGGTGCTCCAAGCAGAGGGAGGCTTCACAGATAACTTGGTGCTGCTTCTGGTCTTTGAGAGAAAGGCAGAGCCAGATAACCTGAGAGGGCAGGTGAACAATACCTCAAAGCAAAAATATCCGGCTTGCTTTCAACATCTACTCTCCCATCCCTGGGGAATCTTGGCATATGGCAGGGAAATACTGGCTTACCACCTCCCAACAAATGTCTTTCTCTCTCTCTCTCTCTCTCTCTCTCTGTCTCTCTCTCCTTCTTTCCTTCCTGGGGATTGAACTCAGGGTCACTTGACCATTGAGCCACATCCCCAGCCCTATTTTTGTATTTTATTTAGAGACAGGGTCTCACTGAGTTGCTTAGCGACTCACTGTTGCTGAGTCGGGCTTTGAACTTGTGATCCTCCTGCTTCAGCCTCCTGAGCTGCTGGGATTACAGGTGAGCACCACTTGTAAGCACTAGCTTACAAGTGTCTTTCTTAACCAGCCACAGAACCAGAAGAAAATCACTATTTCTCACTCTGCAGGTGGTGGCAAGGCCAGCCCTAGAACTGCTGCAGTGTCCTGGGGGGCTGGCGTCTTGACTGGTGGAGGAGGCAGACTAAACCTTCTGAAGAGTAGATGGAGAGGGACCTGGAGAGGCACTTGCTGGGGGCAAGAGCTGTAAGGAGTCAGAGGCTAGTGACCCAGGCTTGTGCCTCAAGGTCACTTGAGAATTGGGTAAGCTCTGAGGGAAGGAAGTGGTGGAGGATCACAGAAGAATCTGTCCCGACGCTCACCCCTTGTTATACTTCAGGTACTATGCTGTGTTCTAGGGATATAGAGGTGCTTAAGCCTTCCTCATCCTTGCCCTTGAAAATTTTATGTCCAATTAGGAAAGACAGAGCAGTAAAAAGACAAATGATAAAAACAAGATGATAAACACTATGATAGATACAGAGTGCTATGTGGGTGCAGAGCACAGACGGAATAACTCGGGGGCTCAGGGAAAGGGATGCTTTAGGGGTGGAGTGACAGTTGGGCTGGGTTGCCAAGGATGTTGCTAGGTGAGGAAGTGAATGGTCTTCCAGGTAGAACAGCAGGTGTGAAGGCATGGAGTAGTGAGGAATTCTAGAGTACCGGGGAAAAACAGAGCTCATAGTGCTAGCGGTGTGCGTACGTGTGTGCATTCATGGAGCTGCTGGGAGCAACGTGGGAGACAGTGCAGCGCAGTCATTCTTTGCCATAGGCTGGGGATTGGTAACAGGATCCCCATTGGATACCAAAATCCACGGGTGCTCAAGTCCCTTATATAAATGCCTTAGTGCTTGCATCAAACCTACCTATATTCTCCTGTACACTTTACATTACCTCTAGATTATAATGACTTATAATGCCTAATACCATGTGAATGCTATGTAAATAGTTGTGATATTATTTAGGAAATAATGACAAGAAGAAAAGGCAGCATGTTTCTGTACAGGTGTCATTTTCCCCCTCAAATTATTTTTGATCCATGGTTGGTAGAATCTGCTGATGCAGAGCTCATGGATGCTGAGGGCTGATGGCATTGCACATTAAGGAGTTGAGGTTTTAACTTCAGGGTGATTGAGAGCCACTCAGTTACATTAATTGCTTAAGTGACACAGCTAGATTCTCACTTAAAACACGACTGCTGAGTAGAAGATGCGATGGAGATGAGAGATGGGAAGAAGGATATCAGGTGGAGTGGAGGAGGGCCATAGACGTAGGGGCTTCTGAGACCAATACTGGCAGACTTTAATGGATGTGCTGGTGGTGACACTGGGGACAGGTGATGGAGAGTGAGCCCCGTCACTGAAGCCAGTCCCATTCAGGACAGCAATTATGCAAATGACTGTCTTTCCCACCATCCTCCTTGTCTCTTTTGCTTGAACTTTTACTCTTCAAACTTGATAGTCAACATATAGTGTTATGCTGAGCACGGCTGGAGCTTTCTTGAATGGAACATCTCATGGCCGCTTATTGCAGCAATGGAAAGTAAATCACAAGTGCACCCACGACAGACCCTTAGCCTTCATATCACATTTGCTCAACCTAAGTACGAGGAGCACGCCACAACGTCCGGGTGCAAACGCAGTCAGCCTCCAAGGGGACCTGGGCAGCAGTCTTAGCCATCAACATCTCGGAGTCAAAGCCTTTGTGACTCAGTTGATTACAGTGGTACCAGATGTCTTTCATTTCAGTGGTTTTTTTTGTTTTAAAAAAATTACAAAACAAGAGTCTTGAATTGAGAACAGTAACTAAAAGAATTGTTCCAACAGTTTAGCCTCTTGTACAAGGCTCAGCAGGGCAGACCCAGGGAGGCTGGGAGGCTGGCTGCCCACAGTTCCTGCCTCCTGGCCTGAAGCTGAGCTCACGAGAGTGCCTAGACATGCCTGGGGCTCTCGTCCAGGGACAGGCTGGGACCCCTCCTCTGTGAATGCTTCATGAGGGGTGAGGGGAAGGGCGCAAAGAAGGGACACTGTTGAAGTAGGATTGCTTCTCGTTTCTCTGCTGACTATCATGGTTTAGGATAGCGTGTGACACCTGGAGGTGACAGGGCCCCAACACCCTGGACCCTGGTGGGAAAACATTTGTGAACACTGCCATGCCTCACTCGCTTCTTCTTAAAGACAGCCCACAGTTTCCCAGGTAAAGTGTGTATGATGGTGTGCACGGAGATTCCTTCGGAAAAGCTGTAATGATAACACGTAAAATAATGTGATTAATTGATAAGCTACTTTTTTTTAAAGATAATATTATTGATGATCATGGAACCTGGCCACTGCTATGAATGTAAGTTAGTATAACCTCTCTGGAGAAAACGTTGGATCACATAATTCTGCTACAAGGTAGTTAAGGAAAAAAACAAAAAAATATGCACTGACATATATGAACAGAGATATAATATACAGAATTTTTTTATCATTTTGAAAAAAATTGAATACACACATGAGTGATGTAAACTGGTGACACAAATTTTGGCATTTTCCAGCTGGGGAATGTTAGCCATTATAAATCATGTTTCAGAAGACCCTTTAACACAGGGACAGGCTCAAGGTTGTACCACTGAAACCGTGGCACATTTTGTAAGCATGTTTTTATAAGGTTAATTAAAAGTAGATAGGTGGGGGCTGGGGAAATAGCTCAGTTGGTAGAGTGCTTGCCATTCATGCACAAGGCCCTGGGTTTAATCACCAGCATGGCAAAAAAAAAAAAAAAGAAAAAGTAGATAGGCTTTGGGTAAATAATTCAGTTAGAAATTCATAGCAACATGTTAATAGACAGCTATCTTTGCATAGGATTTTATATTGTCTTTCATGATTTTTTTGGGCGGTCAAAATTATTCTTATAGTGAAACATTACTTTTTAATCAGAGAAATTCATTTAAATTATATGTAATAATTTAAATCATAATACACTTGTGAACATTTTTTATCTCCATATAGACACCCATATATCTGTATCTTTGCCTGTATATGTCAGTGCATGATGTAATTCTCCTGTAGCAGAATTTCTTGGTCAAAGATTTTCTCCAGAGAGATGATACTTACACTCTTAGCAGTGGCCAGTTCCCAAGACCACCAATAACATATTAAAAAAAATAGTTTGCCAATTAATCGCATTATTTTACAGGTTCATTAGTGTAGTTTTCCCAAAAGAAATGTATGAAAATTATGTGTCGATTATAGTTTCAGTTATAATATATAACATGTAATACATTTACCATATTCAATGGGTTATTTATTAGAACAGTATTTGGTATAAAAAAATTCCCAATCAAATAATGCCTTGGAGTCCTTTTGCAAGAGAATATGACTTATGAAATTTAAAAAATCGATGGGACTGTGATCTTCCCACAAAGAGCCTTTGTGTGGCACCAAGGTTCGAGGGCTTTATCAGAGGTGTCAGATGTGCAGCCAAGGTCCCCTCTTGAGAACCCTGAGCTCACTGAGCTTTCCATTGAAATCTGGCTGACATGTCCCCAGGCACCGCTGCTCAGCAGGGGTAAACTGTCCAGACTGGGAGCACAGGGAGGAGAGAGCAGGGGCTCCCTGGGCTAGTGAGGGGCTGAAGCAGAGAAGGACGTCTGGCTGGAAGAGGTGGATGCTGCAGTTGTGCCAGAGCGTGCATGCATAGCCATAGTGCAAGAGCTGAGGGGTTGGAAATGGACAGAGTATTTGGGAAGTTTCTCTGAGGAAGTAACATTATAGGACCCAACAGATGATATGAATCAATTATGCAAAAAGGATTCCACAGAGACAGAACAGCATTTGCAAAGGTCCTGTGGCAGGAAAGTATGTAGTCACCATGACAGGCTATGGAATGGGCAGTATGGTGGTAGAACTAAGGGTCAGTTTGGTCCAAGGGGAGGTCTGGGAAGCAGGCAGGGGTCAATCACAGAGGGCAGGGTAGGTCATGAAAATTAGTTGAGTCTCCACTCTTACCAAAAGTCAAAGGAAAGCCACAGAATGGTCATAATACAAAGAGATAGGAATCAGCACTGTCTACCTCAACCCCACTTGTTAAGTTCAGGTTTGCCTGCTGTTACAGGTTGGTCTTCTGAGAAAGCTCTTTCCTTTGAGGGAAAACAGCTGGAAAACTCTTTGGAATCGATCAAGGTCCTATAGAATGCAATTTACAAAAACTTGTGGTGTTTATGATGTAATTGTGATTCCTGAGATGTGATACCTTGTGCAGCCACAACCTGTACAACCATACTCAGTGGCCCTCCATCTCCAGGGACCAAAAATAAAAGGGGAAAAACTTTTTCTTCTTAAAGTAACATGGCAAAAAAAAAAAAAAAAAAAGTAACATGGCATGTTATGGCAAATGTGATGAAATGTGTTTTTTTTTTTTTTTCCTTTGATGGCCTAATGATCAACAGAGATGATTTTCCAACACCTACCCACACTACCTAGGTTCAAAGCTGGTGGAAAGGAGTAACAGGTTCCAAATAGCAGAAGAGGGCGCCTTCCCCATGGCTAGCTGGATGGGAGGAAAGGACTAACAAGAGTTTATATAAAAAATGATGCATCTTTCAGATCTGAGATACAAAGAGGAGACCATGGAGCCACATTGCAACCTGTGCACCAGAAGCCACTCTGAATGTGCACCAGGTGAGGTGTGCAGAACGTTGAGGGCATAAAATGACACAGGCTGAGTGAGGAAGAGCCACAAGCCGTGAGGGTATCCTGGCTTAGTTAAATTGTAAGATGTCTTCTACACAAATCTGAGTGATTTTGTGTTAACATTCTAGTCTTAACCACAAATCTTGCAGTCTAAGTTTAGATTCACCAACATTTGTTTTCAAACACTAACAAGAAGTAGCAGCAACCAAATCCTTGTTTATATTATAAAGCATCCTAGACATTGACGTATGTACTGGACTCAATAGCCAGTTGCATTCTTACTTGTTTGGAGTTTCAATTTTTTTTTTTTTTTTTTTCTGAAATGAAACATTTCTGGAAGATTCTGAGAAAAATATTAAAAAGAATGCGCTGTGGTCCTTTCCCACCCTGGTGTCTATCCCCGTCTCTGAAGCCTTCCTCCTCTGATCCTGGCACCCAAGTCTTCAGGGAAACACCATTCCAACAGAGCAGCCTGGGAGAAACCAGAGTCACACTTACTGCTCTTTGGATGGTGGATGAGCTGGTCCCTTCCTCCTCTTCCCCATCTGGCTCCTGGTCTTCATTGTCGGTCCATGAGGACACATCCTCTATGGAGCTGGTCAAATCAGGCAAACTCTTAGAGGTTAACCTGAGGAGGTCCTCTGCGGAGCTTTCCTGTGGGGATGCAAGGAAAGGTCCAGGAATTATCCCCTGGCCAACCAGTTCTGCCGACCACAGCAAAGCCTGCGCTTCCTCCTTCGGGATCATCCTGGAGCCTTCTTCTCTAACGGGCTTGATCATTTCTGTTGTCTCCTGCGCGCATGGCTAACTTCAGTTGGCTGTTTGCCCTGCTAGTATGAGCATTCCTCCCAACTTACTCCGCTTCTTCCCAGGGCCAGGCCCCCAGGCCTAGCTCAGAACTCAGATATCCATGGCACCCTCCTCCTGCCCCAGGGCCACCTCAGTAGCATACGCTCATTAGAAAGAGATTAGATTGTTTATTGAATCAAAATGCCAACCTGGAGACATGATGATGTCTTTTCAATGAAAGCAGCCCTTGAACAACCTTTAAAGGTCAACAACAATTCATGAAATCAGACTCCATTAAGATTAGACTCCAGGGGCTTTATCAGCCCAGCCCTCTGCTCCTATGGGCAGGGAAGGCCAGATAGGCTGTGGGATGCAGGTGCTCAGAGAGACCCCAACTGCAAATGAGGACATGTGGGAGCCCAGCGCCCTCCTGGGAAATGCCACAAAATGGGGGTCCAGGGAGGGAGGGGCGTAGCTAGAGTCCATCAGAGGCCAATGAGAGAACTGTGCTCTCTCCCCTCCTTACCACGGCAGCCATTTCTTCAGGGAAGAAAACCAGTGAAAGTTTTCATCATCATATGCCTTGAGGTTGACAGAATAGAGGAAATGTGGGGAAAATACCCACTTAAACAGCGGACTTTACAAACTATTAGTGCATGGACACCTAATGACGGTGACATTTGTTACCCATTTGATGTTGCTTCCACCTGTAAGGAACCTGAGGAATCTTCGTTTTAGATTAGCGATTGTGAATACTATGTTGTTAGTCCTTAACAAAGGAAATGAAAAAGTTACTAAACAAAAAGTGAGTTAATTTGTCTTCTGTGATGTCAATTTTGCTGGGCTGTTAATAGAAGAATTAAAAAAGGTGCCAACTGGCGAGTAGATTGCACAATAGCCACAGGATAGAACTCTGCAGTCATGAAAACCGGTACTGTAGAAAGTACCTCCCAGGTGGAAAGCACCCTACTCTGTGAATGAGATTAAAATGACATGCAATGAGCATGATATTAACGAGGCATGTCATAAGGAACTAGACGTAATATCATGTGAACACCAAAAAGCCAAACGCTCCTCCACTGCTCAGGGCCCTCTCCATCTCCTTTAGTCTCCATGACCTTTAAAGGTGCCCAGGATGCACGGCTTTTCAAGGGTTGTGCCAGCATTTAATTCTAGGTGGACTGCCCCCAGTGTGACCTGTCTCCTTGAGTTTGATTCCATTTGAAAGAAATGTGTGAGGGGGTGTGGGGATGGGAAGGACAAAGGACAGTGGAATGAGATGGACATTATGGCCCTATGTACATGTATGATTGATTACACTACTGGTGTGACTCTGCACATGTTCAGCCAGAGGAAGGAGAAGTTGTGCTCCATTTGTGTACAATGTGTCTAAATGCAGTCTACTGTCACGTAGAACTAATTAGAACCAATTAAAAATTTTTTTAAAAAATGTACCCCACTGGAAGAACATACCAGTTAGTGGATTGTATTATTGGTGACATTATCAAAATTTCATCTTTTTCTTCTTTGTATTTTTTCTGGGTTTTCTATATTAGAAATAATAAAAACCTATTATGTGGTAATGAAAATCAGGAATACAACAACAACAAAAAAGAGTGAATGAGAGTTCTGTATTGCTATGTGATGCTTCCAGAAATAGCAAAACTAACTTGGATATTCTGAGTTCCTTCAACAAAAACTTTCTAAGCTCCTACTATAAGCAAACAACCCATTTGTGCAGAAACATGTGACATCCTTTCTGCTATAACTGCTGTATTTCCCAAACAATGCCTTAAGATTTTGTGACAAGGCGATTATTATCTAGAATAACAAGAATCTACTGTGTGTGTGTGTGTGTGTGTGTGTGTGTGTGTGTGTGTGTGTGTGTTTGATACTAGGGACTGAACCCAAGGGAGCTCTGCCACTGAGCTTTTTTGCCCTTTTACTTTTTGAGGCAGATTCTAAGTTGCCTGGGCTGGTTCCAAACTTGCCTCCTGAGTATCTGAGATTACAGGTGTAGCTGAGATTACAGGCCACTATGTCCAGCAAGACTTTTTATATTTTATTATTCTTTATCCAGAAAGTTAGAAGCTTCCCTCATTCAAATATAAAGACCAAAACAAAGTCTGTGGATTACCTTCCCTTGGTGGATACAAAAGTGTAACAGGTGCCAAGAGAAGCCTAAAGAATGACACTTCTTTTTCTCCTAATGGATGAACACCTTGACTGGTGGAGGCCGAGATTAGAAACCAGAAGCAATGACTGCTCCGCAGTTCACTGCCTAATTACAAACAGGGGCCCCTGGACTGACAGATGAATGGAAACCCATGCTTGTCTTCTGTATGCTGCTCAGTCCTACAAGTTGATGCCTCTGGCAGGAACACATTATTATTATTTTTTTCCTAATATCATTGGCTCTGGGATTCTTTATATTTTTATTTGTTTAAAGGGCAGCTTGGTGTATGAGAAGCAGCATGAACTTTGAAGTCTGGAGGACTCAGCATAAATCCTGCTTTTGCTGTCTACTGCTGTATGACCACATGCAAGTTAATGAACCACTGGAGTTTTAATTCCATCCTTTGAATAAAAAGCACCAATACCTGCATCATGGGATTTATATTTTAAGAATCCAAAGAGATAATTGGTAATAGATAAGAAGCCCCTGGTAGCGTCCTTTCTTCCTTAAGATGGTGAGTGAGATCAGAGACCAGTAATCATCTGGGAACTAGTTTTCAAAGCCCAGTGGATCACCCTTCATTATTAGCTCTGTGCATGAGTGGCCCTTATGTTGTTTTTATCTTATATATTTTTTGTTTTTGTGGATAACAACTTGATGTAGAAAAGATGTCCTCCTTTCATTATTTTCCTAACTAGCAGCAAAAATAAGGCAGCATAGAGATGAAGGCTTGGCAGCACATGGTACAGAGAGCCCAGGCAGGAGCCCGGGTTCTTGAGCTACAGCTGGGGGTGGGGGAGGGGAGCTGCAAAAGACCCAAAGATGCTTTTGAGCTCTGGTGGGTCTGGCAAAATGAGGAAATTGTTTCCCCCTCCCTGGCACTCAGCAGGGGACACCCTTAGGAATGCTCTCCTTCCTTGTCCCTAGTGAGGGGTGCAGACAGCCCTGAGGCAGGTACTGTGGGTGAGGATGTGTGTGGAGCTCCAGGGACTTAGGAGTCCCTGGAGGACCCCGTGGAACCTCTGGAAGGGGAGGAAAGGACCCTAGAATGGACTCAGCTCCTGCCTCCAGGGGCTCAGATCTCTACATTTCCTACTGAGCCTTCACCAAGTCTCTGCATATGGAAGCCTGAGAGTCCAGTCAAGGGTCTGGGGTAAAAGATGTAAAGGAATAAAAGCAGATTTTTTTCAGATAGCTCCAAGTGTTCTTCTCATCTATTGATACAGCTGTCTTTCAGTACCTGTGGGGGATTGGCTCTGGGACACCCCCCCTTACCAAAATCCAAGGATGCTCAAGTCTCTTTATAAAATAGTGTATAGCATTTGCATGTAACCCGCACATCCTCCTGTATACTTTAAATCATCTCTAGGTTATTAGTCCTTCCTGTGACTAGACGGCTATGTACATAGCTAGAGACAACATTGTTTAGGAATAATGACAAGGGGAAAGTCTGTATATGTTCAGTATAGGAGCAATTTTTAAAAATCTTTTCCAGCTGAGGTTGGTTGAACCTGTAGGTGCAAAACTTATGGATAAGAGGCACCAACTGTATTCCTCTAGTCAGAAGTCCATCTTGGAATTTAAATGGGAATATATATATATATATATAAACCTCAGATGCAAGGTTCAGAAAAAAAACAGGGAAGAGGGGAAAAGAATTACCCTTACAGCAACAGTGTGAGGAGAGGCCAGGATGCACATGGCCTCAGACCCAGTCTCCCTGCCAGAAGGGGAAGAAGTCCCGAGGCGCCATTCACTAACTGCCCACTCACGCGGACTCCTTCCTAGTCACCACCAGCACAATCAGGCGACAGGAAGGAGAGAGGTCAGTGCCTCCCTTTCTCATCAGAACTGTGGAGTCTGCAGTCTTTCTCCAGCACTTTGAGGCTGGTGACCAGGGGGGAGCCATGCAGATGCCGGGGGCCTGCTCATGGCCAGATGCTGATGGCATCATGGCCCCTGCAAAATGGGAGCAGCCAATGGAAGCTCCACCTCACTGTCTCATCGGTAAAACTGGGAGGAAGGAAGGGGGGGGGGGGGCTGGGCGAAAGACCCCCAAGGCTTCCCCCCCGCTCTCACCCTGTGTCTTTTTTCCTTCTGGACTTGAACATACAATGCCCGCCTCCCTCTTTCTTGCTGTCCAGGCTTCCGTACCCCCTTTTTAGTTTCACCTGTGACAACTGCCACTCCCTCCACACCGTCCTTCCTTCCACCCTACCCTTCTTCCTTTTTCCTTAGTTCTATTTTTATTATTTCATCCTGTGACACATATCTTTAAAGACTCTTAAAGAAGAGCAAAACTAATGGAATGTCCTTCAGCTAAGGGCCCCCATGCAGGCTTGCCCTGTGGATCCTGGCCCAAGGTCAACGTGAAAGTGTGTGCACACAACCCTGGGTGCGGCACGGGGAGGGCTCGAAGCCCAGTCCACCACCACTGTTCAAAATGTTTCCAAAGTCCAAACAAAAGCTACCTACCTTGCTGGCCACCACCAGCTGCACCATTCCAGTGGCTGAACGAAGAATGGCCACAGCTTCCTCATGGGAGAGCCCGACCAGTAAGTGACCATTGATTACCAGCAGCTCATCTCCCAAAGACAGTCTGCCATCCCTGAGGAAATGGAGATGGAAAAAAATCCCTCATCAAGATGTCCTGGGCCTGAGGAGGGTCATTCTCCAGGAGTGAGGGGAGGGCGTGAGAAGGGAGAGGTAAAGTCAGACTGAAGAGGAAGCAGTGACAACCAAAGGCAGACTGGGATGGGACAAGTCCAGAAGCCCACTGGAGGAAGGAGCATCTCCAGGATTTCAGGCTAAACCCGCGACTGGCATCAGCGTCAATGAAGGGCCCAGCTAGGTGGGGGTGGGGCCAGAGAAACCCAGACCTCGGGGTTTTAGGAGAGTCAGGCCATCCTCTTTCTAATCCTGTCACCTTGTCTCTGTGACTGAGTCATCGGCACAGGGCCGAGTCAGTCCAGAGCCACCTAGGGTATCCTAAGTCCTAAGCTCAAGGCAGCCCTCTGCCTTCCCAGGTGACAGGACCCTCACCAGATTTCCTCTGGGGAACTTGTGACCACCACGCTATATGGTCTCCACCCTCCTCCTCTACACCTTTTTTTTTTTTTTTTTTTTTTTTTTTAATCCTTGGGTCCTTACAACCAAGCTTCATAAAGAGAAGAGTAAATCAAAATAATAAATTTTAATTTGCTATTGTTGTAGGTATCAGACCTGGCCTATAACCATGGGTGTGCAAACATTTTCTGTTTCTTTATTTCCTTTAAATTAAACTATGGTTGATTCAGAGCTTTCTTCCCGGAGGGCTGGCAGGAGTTTCTGCAGTCACTGGGATAGTCTCCCTTGGGAGCTTAGAGGTCTCAGCGGCAAGCTGTGCCAGAATACTGGGCAGGCGCCTTCAGTGCGTTCCAACTAAGCCTCTAATAGTCTGGTCTGCCATAATCCAAAAGGAGCCAGAGATTCAATTCTGATAAGGTAAACAGATCCTCACCTAGGGTCTAAAGTGCCCTCAGAGGCATCTCACAACTACCTAGGCGCTGCCATGGGCTCTTCTCCCAGATCCAGCCAACTCTCTCTCACTCGTCTAGACTCTCTCTCCCTTGCTTTCTTTCAACCAGCTTCTCTCCTTTCATCCTTATCTCCTGTCTTCAACCACTTCTCTCTGTCTCCTTCCTCCAGGGCACACGCCATAATCTTTTCTATGAATTTAGGCTTTAACAGAAGACAGGAGGCACCAGAGCATCTGACAGTCTTGTTTTCTGTTCTTCAAAAATCCCTGAAGCAGAGAAATGCTAAGGGCCCCACTGGTCTCTTGGAAAGGCAAGAGAAGGGAATAGAAAAATCACAGGGTGAAAGCTCCTAGCATCTCAAGGAGACGTGTGGGTAGACCCCTTGGAAGGTGATCCTGAAGCGAGGGAGTCTGGCATAAAGGAACCCGAGGGCTCTGGCCTGGGCTTGCTTATCTATAACACCCACAAGACCAGCCTCAGCCCCAGTTCCTTTCCTATTCTGCTCTAATTTCATTTCTCTCATCTCCTGTTATTAACCAGAATGTTAATACTTGGGAGTCACACACCCCTGAGACAGAGCTAGACGCTACTCCAGGCTGAGAATGAGATCCATTAGAAACGGCTCTGATGGAAATAGACAAAAACGGTTCCATGCACAGCTTATCTCTGGGCACAGAAATTTCCTAACTGCCAACTTGCCAAAGATAGACTAGAACCTAAGCTTAGGATTCATGAGAAAATGGCTACCTGGTGGGAGTTGATTAAGGCATGTGTCATTCAAGAAGTTTGGTAACGCTCATTTGAGTTAAAAACATCTCAGGTTTTAATCTTTTAATAATTCCTGTCACCCAGATAACTGACAGTTGCAGATAATCTTTCTCTACTTTAGCTATTAGCATCCTCCTCTCTAAGAGGATTGAGAAGCAGGAAACATTTTGCTAGTCTGTTTCCTGGTTTGCTTCTTAATTTTGCATTCTGACTAAATATCTTTAGCTCCTTCAACTACGTCTCATGAGGTATACTTGATTCCCCTCTCATTCCTGGGCAGGTTGATCCTGCTTTGGCCAGTCATATCCCCCCTTAGAATCAGGGTGCCTGGACTGAACTATTCCAGACTAGATAAAAGACACTCTCCTCCCTCATCAGTGACTCTCTGTGCACGTGTGGGCCTGTAGCACATGCACCCGCCCTGCCATGCCTTGCAAACAGTAGGCACCTGACGTGAATGGAAGCAATTAGCAGGGCAAAGAATATGCCTGATATTCTGGTAGGGTTCCCTCTCTCATACTCAAATGTCCTCCTGTTTTTGCACATGATCTAGCTAATGCTTCTTCCTATGTCAGATGACTGTTCCGATTAAAAAATAAACTTTTGATCATGAACTGTTTTTAGGTCACATGGAGAGGAATTCACATTTTTTCCCCTTCCACATCTGCACAACTGACACATGTTCATTAAATGTGTGTGAAATCCCAATCGACTTGACAAGGGAGGCCCTAGTACATGAACTGTGGTCACACTGGAAATGAATCGCTTTCCTGAGTCATCAGTCATAGTCTTAGGGAGTTAAGACGTCAGGGACGTGGTGTTCTGCTCCCAGCATATTCCTGATAAGTAACCACATACTCCACAGTACCAGCCTCCAAGAGTTAGGATCAATAACAGCTGCCTGAAACTACAACTGGTTTAGAAAGAAACCCAATCTCCCTCCATGGTTTGGAAAATCCTGCACTATCCTCCCCAATTAGCCACTTCCTGTGTTCAGAGAGGGGTTCAATTAGCACTGCTCTTGCCTGATTTCCTCCCGTGCACCCCTGGGATCTTTAGGACCCAGACCCACCGGAAGAGGACAAGCGCCCAGGAAAGGGGAGGGGAGGACAGGAGACAGAAAGACAGGGGAGAGTTATCTAATCACCTGTGAGCGGCACCTCCTTCCTTCACTTGGGTGACAACGATAGCGTGAGGTGAGCGCTTTGATCCTCGGCCTCCACTAACCTGAATTCCCAGCCCATCTGATTCTTTGAGCAGCTCCATCTTCCATATCCGACCAACTTCCTCCTTAGAAGAAAAAGTGAACATGCATGAAGGACTCTAACAGACACGTGCCACCCACACTGGAGAACAGAGCTGTCATGTCACACTGAACATCCATCACTCATCAAGAGCCCTCACAGCTCAACTCAGAAGGAAAGTTCTGGTGGACTGGATCAGTTTTTGGCTGGCAGTGCTGTCCAACAGAACTTTCTGTGACACTGGAAATGTTCTGCTTGTGCCATCTATTAGGGAGCTACTGGCCACAGGTGGTGACGGAGTGTTTGAAGGCAGCTGGTAGTAACAGAGGACCTGAATTTTAATTTCACTGAATTCTAATTAAATTTAAATAGCCACCTGTGGCTAGTGGCTTTGATATTGGACAGTCCAGCAAGTGTGATTACTGAGTTTCCTGATCAGGGTCCTGTTAAATGAAACTGTTTCTGCCTGAGACCCACATGCTACTCTGTAGGTACATGGTGGCTTTAGTCTGAATCATCTTATTTCTCATAGCTACTAATTAATAAAGGAAGAAAGAGCATGTCTTGGCCCCAGGAGACTTCAACTAGTTTGCCATCTAGTTGAGCTAGATGTTCTGCCATCTGTAACTTATGAGTTTCCTTGCCCCTAACATGGGAATGATGATCGGTACTTCTAGGTTGGTTATTAGGGTTAAATATTAGGATATTTATAGAAACAGGTAGCAGCACAACACCTAGTAGGTACACAATGAATACTGACAGGTAATCATCTACTATTGGTTAGTATCCCTTATAAGAAATGCTTGGGACCATAAATGTTTCAGATTTCAGATTTTTGTGGGGTTTAGGAAGAGTAGCATATAAATAATGAGATATCTTGGAGAGGGGACCTAAATCTAAACACAAACATTAATTTATGATTCATATGCACCCTATACATGACACGAGGCAATTTTATACAATATTTTTAGTGTACCTGTGTTTTGACTGTGACCTATCATGTGAAGTCAGGTGTGGAATTTTCCAACTGTGGCATGATGTTGGTGCTCCATAATTTTTGGATTTTGGAGCATTTTGGATTTCAGATTTTCAGATTAGTGATGCTCAATCTGTACTTGTGTGAACATATGCATATGTATACACACACACACACACATGTATGTTGAAAACATATTGAATTAAACCTCAAACTCCCTTAAAACATGGAAATGAGATCTTTGGTAGGAGAAAGTGAAAAAGAAAATTAATGTTGATATCAACTGTTGGTTGATAGGATTGGTGACATTGGCCTGCATGCTCCTTAAATACATTAAAACTGTTTCAAGGGGCTGGGGAGATAGCTCAGTTGGTAGAGTGCTTGCCTTGTAAGCACAAGGCCCTGGGTTTGATCCCCAGCACCAAAAAAACAAAACAACAATAAAACAAAACAAAACAAAAAAACTGCTTCAACCCCTGTAACAATCTGTCATTTAAAAATAGTAAAAAAAACTAATAAATGTCTTTAAGTCATCAGGTTACTGGTAGCTTCTCTGCTTTGGCTCATCCTCCCCTCTGATCCCTATTTCATTCTAAAGATGCAATCGTGCTCACTGCAATCTTGTTGAATTCTTTCAGATACTTAGCTATTTAGAAAAATGAAAGTAAAATCTTCAAAAGTGATTTATTTTGGGGTTTTACTCTAGTCTTACCCCTGTAGTTCTTTTTAGTCCTAGATATGTGGGCATGGGTCACAATATATTCCTTAACATATAAAACAAAGGCTATCTGTTTTCTTCATCCATCATGAAGGTCCAATGGAACCATCACCCCCTAGAAATAGGCAACCTGCCCATTCAAGCTGCTTGCAAAGGAGAAAGAATGTGAAGCATTTGGAAAATCTGAAATATACACTGTCAGAAACAAAAATGAAACTTCATGCAATAGTAAAAAAACCAGATGTTGAGCAGTCACTGATGTGCATCAGTAGGAATGTCTGGGGAAATTATTACCAGACAGTGACCTGTTGGATCCTACACTTCTTCTAGCACAGCACTGCTCAGTGGGACTCCCTTACTCCAGCAACAGGCAGTGGTGCCAACTGTCTCCTGCATCCTCTGACCACAGACAAACGAAGCCTGTCTGGCCAAACGTAACTTCAGAAGTCACTGGCTTACCACAGTAGTTCATGAACTTGTCATCGATCCCTATTTCATCCAGTAGTCTCACTCTGGACTCCACGGTTTTTGGTTTGCTGCCCCTGACCTCTGGAACACCTTTCTCTTCCCCATTCAGAAACACCATCCCCTGGCCTTTAAAATCTCTCATAACTCCACCACTTCCAAAAAGCCATCCTTGGGAATCGATGTGACCACCAAGATGGCAGCTTTCAACACTTCTAATATAGGAGACTCCCTGGCCTAGCGGATACCACCAAAAACAACTAATTCAGGATGGCTGATTAGTTGACCTGGCTCGCTGGGTCTCCCAAGCCAGCATCCCAGACAGCCTGTGGCTCCCTCCCTGGGCCTCATGGCACAGCTGAGACACAGAGGAGGACAGTGGCTTGACCTGTTTCTTTCCATGGAAGAGACACCATGGCTCCTGTGTTCTGCAGATGAGAGTGCTTCTCCCCTTCCCCCAGCATAGAAAAGCTGTGGACCCCTTTCCAACAAGCAACAGGGTCTATAATTGGAGTCCATAAAGAAGAAACTCACTTATTTGGTTTGAGTCCAAATTAGTAACCACCTCTCTACCACCATTACTAGTTTATGCCATAATTCTTCCCCCTTTCACTCTCCTCTTTTGTTAAACAGAACCTATGTGGTTCACAGCGGGTGTGACAGTACTATTATGCTCCTTTTAATTTTAAAATGCTTCTAGGAGTAGGACCTGTGATAAGAAACTTGCAAAACTATGTTCACATAGGTAGATAAATGACCTAAATGTTTATTCTGGCAGAGGAATTAAAGACAATTTTCATCAAGAGCACTCACTTAACCATTTCATAACCTCCCCTCACCCAACACGCATACAGCTAGTTAAAAATATATAAGACGAAACATATATCCAATATAAGTGGCTCTAGAGGGTAGAAATGACCGTCTGTAATATATCTCTTTAACTATTCCAGTAAAAGACCAGATCTCCTTCACTTTCATCCAATAACATGATTTTCTCCCTATAAATGAAAGTAGAAATTTTAAGGGGAATGTTCAAAGAAATCAGTGCCAAGTTTCCTTGCCTTGAGATTTCTTGATCATCTAATGAAGGGGTTCAAAGGAATATAAAGGCAGACACAAGTATTGAGAGGCAAATGTTATCAGTTTTAATTGTACAAGTGTCAGTATCAAATTTAGTTGCCTATAGCAAAAGCAATGTTCAGTTAAAAATAAAATTAGCGTCTGAAGTTTATTAGGCTCAGGCTGGTACTGGCCCAAAACAAACAGGCTAACTTAAATATAACAACATTAAATATATTTCCAACTGCCTTCTTACAATTTCGCATGGGTATTTAATTCACACCTCAGTACAGTCAAAACAAAACTCTTCCCCTCCTACTCCTGGCTTTCTCATCTCAATGGGAACATAACTGTCATCTACTCAGGCTCCAGAGGCTATGCAAGCCAAATGCTCATGTGCAATCTTTCATTCCTTCTATTTCATTTCCAACATCATAGCCTCGTGAGAGATCTGTAGGTTCCACTCCCCAAATAGATCTGCTTCTGCTCATCCTTCCCATAAGCACCCTTATCAAAGCCATCAGCATTTTCAGCTTGGGTGACCAGGACAGCCTCTGATCTGGTCTCCTGTTTTATTCTTCACCTCCTGTAATGCACTATTCACCATTAAATACCCAAGGTGAGTGATTAAGAAGCACAGGACATGATGTGCTCTGCCTAAATGCTCCAATGGCTGAAGTGACTCCCCACAGCCTGAGAGTAAGGTCCAGACTCTGGGATGGCACATGGGAACTTTGTGAGCCACTCTGTCCACTTTTGGAAACATCTCCTGGCACTTGGTTCCTTCGCTCCTCGCGCACCCTGTTGTTCCTGTCTTAGAGCTGCTGCCTTTGCGTGTTCTTCCCTGGGAACATTCTGACCCATGATTTCACAGGGCTGCCCTCTCCAGACACTCAGGCTCAGCTCAAACACTGCTTCT
Organism: Sciurus vulgaris; assembly: GCF_902686455.1. NCBI lineage: Eukaryota > Metazoa > Chordata > Mammalia > Rodentia > Sciuridae > Sciurus > Sciurus vulgaris. The sequence goes on from NC_136466.1 coordinate 144,751,585, forward strand.
GTAAGGAGGTCCTCCTTTGTTGACACCCAATATCAACTCTACCAAAGACACACCCAGCCACCTTCCACTTCACCCTGGTTTAGTTCATTCATACTACTTGTCCCCTTTGGACATCCTGATTTGTTTGCATATGTGTTGTTGACGGTCCCTTCTATGGTATAAATACCATGGGACAGAGAACCTTGTCTGCCTCATTTAGCAGTGAAACCAGATTTTCACTTTCATTCTATAGCAGGATTTTCTCCCCATAACTGAAAGTAGAAATTTTAAGGGGAATGTTCGAAGAAGTCAACACAAGCTTCTCTGTATCAGTGTAACTGATAAGAAAGCTAGTTATCAGTAAAACTGAAAACTCTCTACCCTCTAGAACAGAGTCCCTCACATAATAACAATATTGCACAAATATGATGGAATTGACAAAAAAAGTTTATCCACTAATCTTGATTCTTTGGGTAATTGAGACTTAGAGGCTCAACCAGATGTGAGACCTGTGTGTTTGCCAATGTTCAATGTGTGAACACCGATCCAGTTGTAGAGACATCTGAGTTCTGAAATAGACCATGTCTAGACAGATGGTTTGGGCACTTGTTTTCTCTTACGTTGGTTTAAAGGGCAATGGGACTTTGTCAGCCTATTGAGAAAAAGCCAAACCACGAAAATCGGGATGCTGTGGACTTCTGAACTACGTTGTCAGTGCCACCTCCCCGGCACACTGCCAATTACTGTGTAAGTTTACACGTGCATCACATCACTGAAGCCAATGCAGGGATTTATTTACTAAAATAGGGGCGGAACATTAAAGGGAGTTGTCTTACAGCATTTAAATGATCTCATTTCTGTTGGAACCAAAAATAACGTTTTACAACAGCATCTTTGTCCCAAATGTGAGAAGACACATCATCCAACTTGAATTTCACTGCAGTAAATGCTCTGGCTCTTGTTGCAAACCTACTCTGACAAAGGGTTTGCTTTGCCCTTCTTATTAGAAAGCTAAGTAAGAAATGAAAAAAAGTGCGATCTTAATGTCAGAGTTGGAAGTCCCTTAGTCATCAGACCCACATGCTCAATTTACAGGTGAGAAAACAGAAACCCAGAGAAAGGGGATGGCAGCCTAAAAGCCACACGGTGGGGATGGAAGAACCAGGCTGGAACCCCTTGTCCTATCTCCTAGGCATAGTGCTAGTGGGCAGTTTCATAAATAAAGATTTACATCTGCAAGTGCAAGGCCCTGAGCTGGGACCCGTGTCAGACAAATAAGGCCCAACCATAAAGTCTCCTGGGGACACAATGAGCCAGATGATAACTGGATTACATGGGATTTGTGCACCAATGAAGACAGCGGGGGGTGGGGGTGGGGCTTCAGGAGCCCAGAGAGGAGGGGTCTAAAGATGGAGTAGGTGGCAGGAATTCACAAAGGCCTCCCAGGGAAGAGCATCTTGATGCTTGGTTTCCAGGAAAGGCAGAAGCTAAGCTACAGAGGGGAGGCGGGGTGGGTGACTGGGCAGAGACAGCAGCATCCACGAGGGGTCAAAAGTGAACTCAGCCTCTGACGGACCCTGCCCTGAGAGGAAGCCTGCAGTGAGAAACTGAATATCCTGGACAGCTTTAGGATAGGCACTGGCCATCAGAAGGACCAAGTCATGAGGAGGATGAAATTCCAGCCTGGCCCCCATCCTCTAGGGAGGAAGAAAGGACTGGAGTTGAACAGTGGTGGTGAAGCTTCCATAAAAATTCCTCAAGTGTGGGGTTTGGAGAGCTTCTGGGTTGGGTAACGCATCCATGTGCCAGAAGCGGGGCCTCCTCTGCAGAGATAGAAGCTCCTGTGCTGGGCACCGTTGTGGACCTCATCCTGTGTGCCTCTTCAGCCAACTGTATATCTACATCCTTTATCATATCCTTTTTACCTAGTAAACTGGTTATCATACTTGAAAAAAAAAAGAAAAAAGAAAAAAAAAAAAAAGCAGCAGGAGATGGAGGCAGAGAGTTAAGCAGGGATCAGACAATGAAGGGTCTCTGATGACATGCCAAAGTGTCTGGATGTTATCCTGAAGGGAAAGTGGACTTACCCAAAGGGTTTAAGCTACAGTGTATGTGTGTATGTGTGCCTGAGCAAGAGTCATGAGACTGGCTCTTTGGAATTATTCCTCTGGCTGCAGGGGGACAGTAGATGAAAGGGAGGGAGTGGGGCAGTGAGGTGATAGGAGACTACTGAACCTCCTAGGTGAGCAATGAAGGCAGCCCAGCCTTGACCCAGCAGCCTGGGAGTGGGGAAAAGCAGTGGCCAGAGCTGCGCAATCTTAAGGGGGACTAGAGTTGACTGACTTGGTGACGGACTGGATGTGGTATAAGGGAAAGGGCAGGGTTTCAGAGGACTCCGGCATGACCAGGAAGGCTTTCCCAGGAGATTCAGTGACAAACTGTGGAAAAACCTGAACAAACAAGGTCACTCCAGTTGAATTTCATGTGGTTCTGGCTTGGACAACTTTGTGGATTGTGAGACCTGGAACATCCAAATGGGTTTGATGGTGCAGAAAGTGGATGCATTGAACTTAAGGCATGGCGTGGAATATTTAAGGTGGACACATCCTGTAGGCAGTTGGCATAAAACTTGTAGGTTTTGGAGACAAGTGAAAGCTCAGATGTGGACTTAGGGAATATGACCAGGTGGGACAATGTAAGATCACAGAGTGACCCTGAAGACTTCCTGGAAGAGGATCACCCTCATGCTGCCTGTTTGATGCAAACAACTAGAGGCTGTTCTGAGTGTGATTTGCCTTTCTAGCTTTCCAACCTGTAGTCTGCCCGAGGTCTCTGATGAAGCACCTATGGAGCAGACATAGCAGAAAGGTCTGCTACTCTACAGGGTGATTATGATTTCTGGGGTAAGGTCTCAAATGTACCACAGACACACATCTGTCAGTCAAGAATAAACTTGCCTGGCAAATAGAGGGTTTTTTCCTTTTTGTTATGAGACTGTTTGGTTGTATACATTTTCAGCACACAGCACTATAAAAATACACCTCCTATGTAAACAGACTTGAGAAATCTGTCATCTTGAATAATGAATGATCTTTGCTGAAAAGGTGGTAAGGAACTTTGAATTCATTTCTAAAATTGCTGGTCGATGTCCTAGGAAATCCTTATGTTTGAGAAGCTGGATCCAACTTTTGTATTTTCAAAAATTAATCTGCTTGTACATGTATCACTGTGTTAATATTTTAAACAAACATACCATTTTTAAAAAAGAAAATATTTGTTAAAAGGAAATATGTTCCCTAAATTGCTCTGTGAAGAGAGAATAGACCAGGAAAACAAAGACGGGATTTATTTTAATGGAATATTTTCTTAGAAAAAATAAGTCTATGAAAAAGAAGTACCTGGCAAACAAAATTGGTCTGAATGAGCACTATAGGCCTTTTCTGTAATTTATTAAGTCTTTGTAGATATATTAAATCATTAATAATGCAGAAACGGAACAATGCTGACACATTTAATCTCCCATTTTTCAAATGGAATGGAATTTTTCCCCCCAAAGGCTTAAGAGGTAAATAGCTAATTTCTATTTTCCTGGAAATTCCATTTTAGCATGACCTTGATCTCAACTATCCTAGAGTAAAAATAAAAATCCACTCCAGCCCAGGGACCAAAGCAATCTTTTATGAAGGGAGACTGGTTCCAATTTGGGTACCACGAGGACATGGAGAAGGCTGTGAAGAGCTCTTTGCCAACTCCATCAATCCTGAGCAAAGGGGTCTAATGAAGACACTTTTGGGGCTGAAAAGTGTGCTAAAACATGGGCACTTGAGAAGGAATGTGGGCATTCCTACCTACCACGACCAAAAGTCTAACCCAGGGCCGATATTCAGCCTATGGTATACGGACAGGTACAAAAAATGCAAGTTCCAAATGGCCAGACTCTCCTTTCTATAGGAATGTGGCTCAAATCTTGGACATTTTTCACCCTTTCATTTATACCTTCTGGGTCATTTGACCTTGAGCACAAAACTCAGGCAAATACGTAAAGAAAAATGAAATTATTGGTATCTGCTGGTAAATGGAGACATCATGTTAAGTGAAATAAGCCAAAAAAAAAAAAAAAAAAAAAAAAAAAAGGTCGAACATTCTGATATGTGGATGCTAACACACAATAAGGGGGTCAAGAGACTAGAAGTATGTGGGAAGTCATCCTTATTTAACAGAATCAGACTAGGTTGAGCCATGGGACGCAGAGGCCTGGCTTCTAGGAACTGCAGGGAAGTATGTGGTACTGCGTGGGAGTGGTTCCCTGTCTCCTTCTGGAATTTTCCCCCAAGAGAATGGCTTCCCTAACTCCATCCTATCCTGTCCATCACAGAAGAAGCTCCTTCCAGTCCTCGCTCCCTTTACCTGTATATTATAAATAAAGGAGAGTTGGGTGAGTTGTTGATGTAAGAGGCGGGAGCAGGTATGGCCAGACCTGTCACACCCCCTCTCATATAAAAAGAGTATTGGCTTTTGTGTGTTTATTGAGTAGATAAGTTTTTTGGGTAATAGATAGAAAAACTGCCAACATTCTCCTCTGGCAGTTAACCCTTTTCTCCTCCACGCGGGACGTGGCAGAGAGGACCCCCACAGGAGTACTTTGGATTAGACAAAAAGGAATGAAGGGAAGGGCGGGGATGAGAATAGGAAAGACAGTAGAATGAACTGGACGTTTCTTTCCTGTGTTCATATATGAACACATGACCAGCATAACTCCATACCGTGTACAACCACAGGAATGGGAAGTTATACTTCATGTGTGTAAAATATGTCAAAATACATTCTACTGTCATGTATAATAATAAAAAATTTTTAAAAATCAGGCAAAGGAACTCTGACATATATGTAATCTTCAGACAGCCAAATCTAGAAATTCAATTCTGATATTATTTTTAATTAAGATGAGCGGAGGATAGGTACTTTTAAAAGTTTGGTGGTATTTTTAATTTTTTCTTTTACAATCATTCCAAACTACTTCCATGTGTCCTAGGCCAAATCAAAGCCTGTTCTTTGGACCATGTGAGATTTGACCTCTTTTGGTGCCCAAACCTTCAAAATGATTAGGGAAGGAACACTCCCTACTTTCTATTTTTTACCTTAGACTTTCTGTGTATTTGCAATCCAATCATTATGAGAAAAAACATATAAGATCGAGTACTCCCTGATAAGGAACGCATAATATTTTCATTGATTTTATTTGGGGGGGAGTCCCATAAAATTGGTAGAAAAATCATTGATAAAGACGTCTTTTTTCTTCTCATTTGCTTACTATTCCATCCATAAATAATGTCTTCTCTGGTTATATGAGGATCATCCAGCTCCTCAAATGAAGGAAAATTATCCCTTGAGAGAGGCATTATTTTGATTCAATCTATCATATAGATGGGCTGAAATTATAGAAATAATTGCATCAAACAGCCTTTTGAGAAAGTATTTTTACTCCCAGGGTATCACTTTCTTAATGCAAAACTGAACATGATTCTTCTATGTCCATCTTTCACCCTTCCAACTTTTCTATCTCTAGAAGTTGTCTCCTGAGTAAAGAAGACACCAACCAGCACCCACCTAGGAAGCTACTGCTTCATTTAGGTCCCATTGAAACATCGGCCAGAGGATTCTTGGGACTGACATCTTTACTCTAGGGAAATGTAACTGCTATGAAACAATGTTGATTAAGATGGAGACAATCAAGGTGAGAAGCTCACCTATCACCTGTTGAAATATTCACATCTGTTCTGCTTTTAGGGAAGACCAACCTTGACCATCACAGATGAATATCACAGTATCAGAGATTTCTGTCAAACTTCCAGTTTCACTGGAACTTATCAATGCATGATCCCATGAAAATACCACTGGTTCTGAATTGTTAAAAATAAAGGCAGCTGCTTCCCTTCTTGTTGGCTACCCTTCCTGTGTAAGATTGAAGATGGGATGTTTGTGTTCTCAGCTACCACCAGGAATTCTTGGCCCTGGAGTAGCAATTTCACTGTGTCAGTAGTGATAAATAATGATGCAGCTCAAGACTCACATTTTACCAGAGAAGGCTTGAATTTTCCACTTATGATCACTTGACTAGCTCTTTATTTAAGTGGGATAAAACGACTTGAACCTTTTCTTTGTTGCTGTTGTTATGTGCTCTGCTCATTTATCTTGATAAATGTGTTGGTTTCTAAGTACAAGGTCATCTTAGACATATTTTCTGTACTTTAAAAGCAACTGAAAAACAAAACAAAACAAAACAAAACATTTCTTTTAAAATTTAGGTTCTACAACCAAACTGAACCTTACCCGAGCCAGGCAATCACTTGACTGGAAGTCGGTCTTCCCGGCTTTTGAGAAGCGGCGTTTGTCATTGCCTGTGGTCAGAGGAGCATCTGTCTTTGGAGTTGTGTTCTCTGTTCCTCTGTCCACTTCTGCTCTTTCGAGATGGGGTCCAGCCACCTCGCTAAGAGAATGTGGGCCGTTTTCTAGCTCATCGGCATGCCCGTTGCCAAGTTCAGGGTCGGCGCCGTTCTCCAGCTCAGTGCTGGGGTCATCGGCCAACTCGCAGCTGGCGCCGCTCCTGGATTCCTCGGGGGCCTTGCTGGGGGGAGGTCTGGAAATGACCCCAAACTTTCTTGATCTTTTCCCCTTTTTTGAATTTCGGTCACCCAGCTCCAAGGTCGGTGTTTCTCCTGGTTCAGAGCCGTTGCCACTGTTGCCATTATAAGTAGAGTGGGCTTTGTGCTTGAAGCGCCGCAGCATGATCAGGTAGATGAAGCCGCCATTCCAGCACTGCTCAGCCAGGTAGCTGCAAAAACAGAGGTGCCGTTAGAGCCGCCGGACCCTTCTTAACATGCAGTGTGGACGGGCCTTTGCAGGACCTGGAGATGAAAAACTTGGCCCGTGGACCGAGGTACTTTTGAGCTTTCTAGAGAGCTCAACGCGAACTCAACTCACTTTTTAAGTCTACAATTATGATAAAATGATCCCTAAGCCCCCAGATAAACAACAACAAAAAACCCCACATGGACTAGAAAGTACTAATTCAAGTTCCCTAGCATTAGGAGCCAGAGGAGGGTTTTTCTACCAACAGAGCCAATCCTAACATATTAAAAAAAATTTTTTTTAAAGTTTTTTTTCAGTACTGGTGATTGAACCCAGGGCCATGGGCAAGATAAGCAAGTGCTCTGTCACTGAACTACAACCCCGGCCATTGAAACAAAATGGAGTTCTTTTAGGAGGAATAACTATTTTATTCTATAGTATAGTAGGATAATTGTGGTTGCAACATTTCATTGTTTATTGCTAAATAGGTGGTAGAAAGGCTTTTGAATGTTCCCAACACACAGGAGTGACAAATGTCTATGGTGATAGATATGCCCACTATCTTGATCATTACACAATGTGAAAATATATTGAAATGTCACATTTCATCACGTAATTGACACACATAATATACTTATGTGTCAATTAGCAGTAAAAATATTTTTAAAGACTTCAAATGTTCTCCAGCACAATAAGGTAACTATGATTAATAAAAGAAGGGGGTGAATGAAAAATTTAAAAAAAAATTTTTTTCTCTACTCCCTCAAGAACATCTTGCATTGAGATTAAACTAGACTTCCATCCTATATTGCTGAAGGAATGATATTATGAGTCCCCAGGGTAAAGAACAGAGAGCATGGATTGGGGCAAATACGAAGTTTTGTTTCTGGGATCAAAAAGATTAACTGCACATTAGGAGCGTCTGCCCTACAGCAATTGGTTCCCAAGCAAAGGGTGTTGACAACCAAGTCTTTCACAAATCTGACCTGCTTCTAGTCTTCCTATGCCTCCAAAGGCAGGCCTGGGGCTATGCTGCCTATCTCTTCAATAAGCAAGAAATAGAACCTTTTCCAGTATACCAAAAAGATACAGTACTGGGTAGGGGCAGACCAATATTAAGATGCAACTGGCTAAATAAGCAGTAGCAGCCAGTTGCTGAGTATCAAGTTCATTTCTTAGTATAGTCCTAATTTGGGCTGTTCAGAGCACACAAGGACTCTCATGCCCAACCTGAGCATCATTTTAAGAGAATTCCTGAACAAAATGAAAAGCATACAGAAGATAAAGAAGGCTGCTGGAAACTATGTCAACCAGGAGTCAGGAGAATAAGGAACACTCAGCATGGAGAAGACAGGGTCAGGGTCAGTTGCTTTTTAATATATTTGAAGATAGGCAAATATAGAGAAACAGGAAATAATACAAATGAAATATGTATGAAAGTATGATATGCAATAATGCTCCAGAGCTTAAAGAAGATGAAGAAAACAGAACACTGAATAAAATGAGTAATTAGCTGCATTCAGGATTCCAGATCATTGAAGCTTCAACAAAGAAAATACCTGCTCCAGTCAGGAAACTAGGCTGGGCCCGACCCTCCACGCATGCCACGCGAGATCAAGAAGCACAAATCCTTGCAGAACCCAGGGGGATGCCTTCACCACTGGAATCTCACTGGTTTCCAAACAAAGAGTGTCAATAACCAAATCCTCCAAATCCTTCACAGTTTGGACCTGCTTCTAGTCTTCCTACGCCTACAAAGAGAAGGCCTGAATCTTCAGTAAGTGAGAAACAGCCTTTCCAAGGGAAGCAGGCCAGCTGCTCCCCAGCCCCCAGGCATGATGCTGATGCTAAAGAAATGAGGACTGCAGGTAAACAGACATTAAGATGCTCTTCTGTGATCTTGTCACCGGGGAAAACCAGATCCGAGAGCTGGGGCAGTCAGCATGTGGGAAACAGGCCAGGTCATGGAGGTCCTCTCTCATCTCCCCATGAGTTTCCCTCAGGTAGTAGGCAACGGGAGGGGGATAAGAGGTGACAGCTGCGTTTGAAATGCCCTGGATTCTGGCCCAAAGGCACATATTCCCCATGCCTAATGGTCGGATTAGTGTAATGACAGTGACTGACTGAAGAAGAGGATATTTCTCAATTTTTGTCATGGAGTAAAATTAACGAGAGAGAAAGTTCTTCAAACAGCAACTAAACCTAATAAAAACTTTCTTTGATCCTGAGCTATAAACTATGGTAGTGAAGCCACACATAAAAACAAGTAGACAAAAGACACTGTGCAGATCTCAGGTGATTCTGTAAAAGGCAGGAGGATGAGCAGGCATGAAGATCAACCATTAGAGCCTAGAACATACCGTTAAACCCGGTTCTCAGCACAATTGCCCTAAATGTTTAGATTTCATTTCTTTGGATTGTGTGTTTTTCCTCTGACTGGAAAAACTCCTGTAAAGGTATAAAACCCTAAAATTAGGTAGCCAGGTCCTAAGGGTTTCTCTGTGCTGATCACTACCGTTTAAAACAATACACATTGTTCAGTTGTTATGAAAAACTGGCTGGGGGAGTAAAAACAGGACCAGGTGAAGAGTTGGATACCTGAGCTGTCATCCTGGCTTTGGCCCAGTCATTTAAAAGAATGGCAAATATACAACATTTCCCCCAACTGATGAATGAATAAATAAATTGTGGCATATTACTTGGTAATAAAAAGAAATGAATTATAAGCTATGACATGGAAGAGACTTGGAAACATTATGCTAAGTGAAAGGAGTCAGACCACAAAAGGCCACATGTTACATGATTTCTTTACATAATAAATCCAGAATAGGTAAATGCATGAAGACTGAAAGAGGAGTGATTTCAGGAGCTAGGGGAGAGGAGGATTGGGACTAACTGCTAATAGGTAGGTAATTTGGTGGTGGGGATGGAAATGTTCTGGAATTACACATTGGTGAAGGTTGCTTAACAGTACATATTCTAAAACTAACTGAGTTGTACACTTTAATATGGTGAATTTTATGTTATAGAAATAGTGTTCGCTTTCAGTTACTGTCACAAATGCCTGAGATAATCAGCTTATGAAGAGAAGAGGTTTATTTTGGCTCACAGCTTTGGAGGTTTCAACCACCTGATGGTTTTGGGCCTGTGGTGAGACCACACATCATGGTGGCAGTGTATGGCAAAACCATTCACCTCATGAATAGGACACCAAAGAGAGAGGAGGAAGGGGCTGGAGTCTCAATAGCTCATTCAAGGGCACGCGCCCAATGACCAGAAGACCTCCCACCCGTTTCCAAACTTCTTAAAGGTTCTGCCACCTTCCAGTAGTGCCACAGTCTAAGGACCAGAGCTTTAATGCAGGGCCTTTGAGGGACACTTATTCAAACCATGGCAAGAATTGTCTTGGTTTTTAAAAAGTGGCAAGTTTTGAGTTCATTCTTTGAGTAGGTGCTTGATGGACAGTTCTCTAAGAACCATTTCAGAAGAGACTGCAGCTTAGAATTATGAATTAGCTTGTCCCAAGTGCACAGAGCTACTAAAGGGCAGGTCTAATTCTATGCAATTCCAAAGCCCATACTATTCCTGCTGTGTGAGTCTGCTCTCTGTTGTTCTCACCCCTGTCCTGGGGTTTCCTCATCTATAAAGTGAGGGTGTTTTATAGGTCATCTCCATGTTGCGTTCACATTCTAATAATTGTGAATGCAAGTTTCTTAGGCAGAGTTCTGGGGATAAGAGGAGCATGTCACCCCAATGGGACTGATGAAGTGATAAGGACAAAACACAAATGAAACCAAAATGTCCATTCTATTTTGTTGTCCTAGGCTGTGCTGTAGTTTGGATAAGTGTTCCCCAAAGGCCTATGTGCTAAAGACTTGGTCACCAGCCTGTGGCACTACTGGGAGGGGTGAGAACCCTTAGGAGGTTGGGCCCAGTGGAAGGAAGTTAGGTCATTGGGGGCATGCCCTTGAAGGGCATGTTGGGACTTCACCCTGTCCTTTCTCTCTTCTTGCTTCCCTGCCCCATGAGGTGACTGAAGTTTCTTTACTGCCATTATGTCTTGTGTTGCCACAGGCCCAAAGGCAATGGTGCCAAGCAACCATGGATGAAAATCTGATCTAAAATAAACCTTCCCTCTTTTTAAGTTGATTATCTCAGGCATTCGTTACAGCAACAGAAAGCTGACTAATACAGGTCTCTTGGATACTTACCATCGAATGGAAAAGGATTTAGTACAGAATCAATTAATTTATAATTGATTTTTGAAATCTGTCTTTTATACAAAAAAAAAAAAAAAAAAAAAAAAAAAACCTGAACAATTTGATGTATTATTTGTAGAGAAGTTTTCTTTGGTACCAGAAAGCCTGGATGATTGACTTGGAGTACAAGATTTTAAATATGTATTCTCGTGGGAGTGCCAAAAATCTTTGAAGGTGTCTATGACTGAGACAATATTGTACTTCTGCAGGGTTCATTCTTGGCAAACCTACAGAGCCAAGAAGAGTTTATCTTTAGTTCAATACCATCTCCCTCTCTTCTCCTAGCTTCCTAGCAATAAATAAGATCCCGACACCTTAAAGGAACTGCATGACAAGTTATTTTATTCCTTCCTGGATTGGAATTTTCTGAGGTCATTCCAAAGACAAAGGGTAATGAATGAATTATGGACACTATAGGAAAATGGAGAGAAAGAGATTTTTGTGTAGAGAGTAATTTTCTTAGAATTATTCACATTACTTTAAACCTATTTGCCTCATAATCTGTATCTCTCTGCATTCAAATTATTTACCTAACTTTTCCATTACCATCTGGCTAGTTATATACCCAAGCCCCATTTTTTTCCTGTTCAGAATTCTTATTCAGTATTAGAATCTTTACATTAAATTATAAAGTCAGTATTGTCACAGTTGGTATTCTGTTGCTAGAATGGGATATATGAGACTGGGAAATTTATAAAGAAAAGAGGCTCATTTTGGTTCATGGTTCAAGAAGCTGGGAAGCCCAAGATTGGGTGACCACATCTGGTGAGGACCTTGCGCTGCTTTATCTCGTGGTGGAAAGCAGAAAGGAAAGTGGGTGCCTGTGGAAGAACAAGAACACAAAGGGTGGACTCACTTTATAACAGTCAGCTCTCAAGGTACAAAATCTAATCCCATGAAAATGAGAACTCACTCAGATGAAAAAGGCATGAATCCACTCAGCAGGGCTCCTCCTCCATGACCCAAATGTCCTCCTATTAGGCCCATCTCTCCACACTGTTGATGGGGGACACCATCTCAACACAAGGTTTGGTGGGGATAAACCACACTCAAAGCATAACAGAGTACTTGGAAAAGATGATAATTTTCTAAATCATGATTTAGAAAAATAGGAGGTTTCCTTTTTATAAAAACAATTAGCTTTTTTAAAGCTTCTCCATTGTAGAATTTGTGTCGGTGTTGAAGGTATTAGGAATTGAATCTAGGGGGGGCTCTCCTACCACTGAGCTAAAATTCTATCCCTTTTAAAATTAAAAAAAAAAAAAAAAAAAAAGTTTTGAGAGCTTTTGCTAAGTTGCCCAGGTTGGCCTCCAACTTGCAATCCTCCTGTACTGTCCTCCTAAGTATCTGGGACTATACAGGTGTGTGCCATAGAACCCAGCTAATTTTTTTTTCCTCCAAAATTTGAGATTGCCTTCTGGCAAGTGACATTATTAATTCAATTAAAATTTAGTTGATTTTAACCTTCTTAAGATGGCCTTAAGATGAAGAAAGACCAACATATTATTCTAGAACCTTTCATTTGAAACTAGGTATAGTTTTTTATTTCCCTTGGCCTTTTCTGAACTCATCTTCTCCCTCTCCCAGCCCCAAAAGGCCTTATCTGAAGGAAAGTTTGGAGCTTCTCTTCTGTTCCTTGCTACTGTTGTAATTTTGGAGTCTGCACCCTCTGGGCTTGGAAGGATTAGGAAGGAGTTGGCAGGTGAGGCTGGATGTCTGGAGAAGCTGGAAGGATAAAGATATCTGAGTCTGAAGAACAACAAAAGCAAGGAAATAGAAGATAAGAGAGGGCGAATGCAGGAAGATATTAGAAAGCCAAAGACACACATCACTCATCTATGTCCTGATTCTATCAAAACAGGGCTTGAGGCAGCTGTACAATTTTGATATTTTGATGATTCTGCCAAAATCCTTGGAAGGAACAATCTCCAGGTGCCTCTGAAGATCATCTTGGGCATTCAGCCAACCACTGCTGACGGCTGGCTCACAGTATAACTTCGCAGAGGGGTGCTGCCAAGCTGAACCAGGGGTGTATGTGTGTGTGGGATTCAAAGCAGCTTGAATTGCCACCCTGGGCACTGGCCTGCAACACAATGCCATAAAAATACTGTATAACTCAAAAACACATAAAACAATTCTGGAACTCAGACTTTTCGCCAAAGCAGACACTCATACTTCATTTGAGTAGGTCAGGCCTTTAGTCCAGATAACCAGAGAATAAACACTGACTGCAGGAGGGTGTTTATAGATGAGTTATCATGACAGGGTAGGAGTTTTATAGAACAGGACCAAGAGCTGCCCTCTCTAACACACAGGACCAATGAGGTCAATTATTCTTCCCCATGATTTTTTCTCCCATATTAAGTAATGATAAGCTGAAAAGCTGTTTGAAAAGCTGCTAGGCCTAATGACTTCAGAGGACTGTGAATCTGTAGGTTCCCAAAGAACAATGGGTTGAAAGGAAGTGTTAAATATATAGAGACTAATTTCCTAATGAAGGCTTGGTTGGGAAACAGAGGGAGGCAAGTTTGGACATCTTCCTAAAAGGAGATGGGATCTGGTTGCCTGAGGTCAGTGTCTCTCAGGCACTGCCTCCCAGCAATTTGGAGATAGTCCTCACAGATTCCATGACTTTCCCTAATAAGAGTCAAATTCTCCTTGGGGGACTCTGAAGATGGATTTTTTTCCTAAATATTGTGCTGACAAGAGTGACAATCCTTGATGTGCTCCTAAGCCCCTCTCTGAAGTGAAATCAATCTACTGCTTTGCTATTCTGGAAAGGGAGAAAGTCTTGAGTAGGTACAGGAAGATGGGTTCAGGCACCAAGAGGTTCTGAAAGTAGGTCTCAGCCTAGACTTAGAAATCAACTTGACTACAACACTTATTCCAAGTATGAGTTGAAGGAACAGATTGAGGAAGCCAATTTCCATGACCTCACTTCTTCTATTGAGCAAAAATGGTCAGGCTCACCAACTCTTTCCTTCTTTCTCTTATCTGGAATTGAGAAGGGAAAATGAATAAATGAGTATGTTCTCTTTGTTATGGAATGTATGGATTTAATTAATTTTATCATAAAATTTGGATAGGGGAACACAAGTTGAGAGTAATGAATCAGAATATTTACAGAAATTTTGGTTCTATGATACAATCTTAGCCATTCAAAACTCAAACTACCAAATTATCAGGCTGGTAACCACTGCCATAGTTTAGCAGTGAAATGTAAATCATACCTATCTGTACACCAGGACAGAGATCCATGTTATCCTCAAGGAATGAGGACTTGGGAACTGGTGCTAATACTCTGGCCATAGTGGTCTCCCATCATCCAGGGTGGCTACGTTCCAAGAACCTCAGTGAATGTATGATTAAAGAATGGTGATGAATAAATACTCTGTTTTTTACCTACATATACATATTTACTTTTTTCACTTAAAGGAAATTCCAGCATCACTACTCTGATGCTTGGGGACCATTATTAAGTAAAATAGGGGTTCCTTGAAACAATTACTACTATACCACAATAGACCATCTAAAAACCAAGATGGTTAACAAGCAACAAGTGGGTAGTATATACAACATGGCTACACCAGATAAAGGGATGATTCACGTCTCGGGAGAGGCAGAGTGGGATGGTGCCTGATTTCATCATGCCACTCAGAATTGTGTGCAATTTAAAATGTATGAATTATTTATTTCTGGATTTTTTTCCACTTAATAGTCTCAGTCTGATGTTGACTGTGGGTAAGTGAAACTTCAGAAAATGAGACTGAGCATAAAGGGGAGATGACAGTACTGCTTTTTTTTTTCTTTCTGAGAATAATGAACTATTTTTCATCTCTGATCCAAGAGTTTCATATCTCTGACAGTGTCCATGAAATTATAGCAGGCTAACCTGGTAGCTTAGCAGTAGCGTAAAATCATAGCTCTTGACATATAATAGGATAATACATGGAATAACTCAGTTTAAAATTGGTCTTGTTCTCCAATATCAAACTTAAAAAAGGAGCTTTAAGTGTTATTCTTGATGCCACTAACTACGAATGTAAATCAAGATGCATCTTGAACCATGCCAATGTTGCATGAAGTTTTCTTTTAGAGTCAAAGAGGGGTAGAATTATACCAAGGAGAGTAAGGAAGAAGGTAGATATTTTGTCTTGTGAGTCCACAACTCTCTGATTAAATTCAGGGTGTCAGCCTCTAAGATGATGGCTATGTTTGTATCTTTCAGCATTAAACAAATACCTTCTGTCCTTTTCCTGCTTAAGCCCTGTCTCCTGTAACCACTGGGCCGCTAGCTGTGATGGCCATTCTGTGCTGAAGCAGAGCTGGTTCTCTTTGTATTTCCTGCTAAGCGCTTCTGGACACAAAAGGGTAGAGGTGGGGACACCACAGAGAAACACTAGATAAAAAGTAGCTACATCACAGGATCATTTATTTTGATTTCCATACAACAAGGTGTCACTGATTTTCATATTTATCTTGAAAGCTCACATCTCAAACTAACAAGGTTGACTTCAATTCACAGCCCTTATGGCAAATTTAACACTAGAATGCATTGCACATTTACAATACCAATAAAACTTCACAGGAAGGAAACAGAAGTACGGTCCTTTCTATCATCTACCAGTAGGCTTACATAAAGATTGTTTTCCTCAAAGGTTTTCATGCACCTCATTTCTGCATGAATCAATAAAAGTTTTCTAAAGAACTTATATACCTGATGGAAATAGGAATTCACAAGCAGAAATAAATAGAATATTCCTGCTCAACAATGAGAACTGATCTTCTAAAATATACTATGGAGATACTGACCCTACAGAGAATCTCTAGGCTTCTAGTTGCAATGGATTGCATTTCATTATTAGATCACTATGAGCAGGTCAGTGTTTCTTATAATCATATGGGGCCAGCCTGTGATCTGTATGGAATCAAATTAGAACTGCAGTCACACAGCTCTGCCAACTGATCCTGTTGATCCTGTTGTTCATATTTTCCTAATTTAGAAGGTTGGGGCAGATTTTACTGAAATACCATAAAGTCAGAATTTGCTGTACATGAAGGAGTCAATCTTACCTCATCAGGGAATTGATGAGCATCAGACAATGCACCTGTGAATGCTTTTTACTTTTTTTTTTTCTTGTACCCAGAGCTATTTCTTTTTCCATTTATAAAATTACTACTTACTCATTCTAGACTTACTCATTGGTTCATTCAATCATTAAATAGTTATTTCCTATGTGCCAGGCATGCTTCTAGGTACCTGGGAGTAGAGCATTGAATAAAATAAAGATTCCTGTTTTTGTGGAGCTTACCATCTAGCAGGTAAACAAATAACAAATAATAGAGCTATTGAAATGTGTGTCCAACTATATAGTATGTTAGAAGGTAAGATGTGCTATGGAAAATAGAAGACAGCATGAAAAAGCAGCTTAAGTATGCTAAGGGTTGGAAAGGCCAGGATGAATTTTATATTCTGTGGTTAAGTGAGTCCCACTGGGAGAACTCCATTGAGCAAAGACTTGAATAAGGTTGAAGAGTTGGCCATCCAGCTGCCTGGGAGAAGAATGTTCCAGACATAGGGAATAGCCAGTGCCCACCAGGTCAATTGAAAGCATGCTTGGAGTGTTGGAGAAATAGCAAGGAGGGATTTGTGGATAGAAATGAGTGAGGAAGAAACAGATGAGATAGGAGAGGCAACAGAGATCGGCTCCTGCAAAACCTTGTATGTTTCCATAAGACTTCTGTGGGAAAAGGGAGCTGTTGAATTTTGGGGCTTATCAACAATTCTCTCTTCTCCCTCATCTGTTATTAAGAGAAGAAAAAGTGAATAAATGAGTATGTTCTCTTTGTTATAAAAATGTGTGGATTTAATTAATTTTATTATAAAAATTTGGACAGGGAGAGTGATGAGTCAGGGTACTGGAGAAAGTTTGATTCTGATCTATGACATGACCTTAGCCGGCAGCAATTCCTGTGTTGTCTCACCTATGTTGTTGCCCTTGGCCTGCCTTGCAAGAGACAACTGTCAACGCTCAAGGATAAGAAGCCAGATTGTGTATCCAGATTTAGGGGCATCAAGCCCTAAACAATGTGCTCAAGACAACCCAAGGACTGAATTCCACATTGCCCCGGCTTCATCTCCCATGTTTCCCCACATGGAAGCTGCTAGAAGCTAGGAGAGTTAGAACACACACTCTCCCTTCCGGTCTCCCTTCCCTCAAGCAGCCAAACCCAAAGATTCACAACCTGTGGGGAATCCTGATCCCGACACAGTGCACCATTCAAAAGGAGTGGGCCACCCCATCTCATAGAGGTGACACTACGAGAAGAGAGACTCCTGTGGGTCCATGAATCTCAGGCGGCGCAGGATGCTTCTCACACACTCACTCAGACATTGACGGAATGTCTGTACCCTCCAGTTTCCCGCCCTTTCAAGTGGATCCAGCTCCATCTTGAAACAATTTCCCCAGCTCGCCTCAATTCTTCCAGGGTCCGTTCCATTGACTTGGCTGGATCCTGCCCCCGCCTTGCGCCAAGCCTGGTTTCACTTATGTCAAAACGCTTCCATCAAAATAGTGGTCCTCTTTTCCAAATTGCTCTTAGTGTTTTGAAATCGGCAGAGAAAAGACACTGAAGAAATGGCAAGATGAATCTCCCCAGCAATATGTTCTGGCTAATGTCATGTACTATTATTCTACTGAGGAATATTTAAAAATCTGACTTCTTCCTTCCTTCCTTCCTTCCTTCCTTCCTTCCTTCCTTCCTTCCTTCCTTCCTTCCTTCCTTCCTTCCTTCCTTCTTCCCTCCCTCCCTCCCTCCCTCTTCCTTCCTCCCTCCCTCCCTCTTCCTTCCTTCCTTCCTTCCTTCCTTCCTTCCTTCCTTCCTTCCTTCCTTCCTTCCTTCCTTCTTTGGCAGGTATGGCTGGGCTGGAGGGGTCTTATAACCTGCTACGGTTCATGCAGAATAAGTTTTGTAACCCTCCACCCCCAGGAAAGGGTGCAATGTAGAAGTTGGAGAAAATGTTGGATATTTTCCCAATTATTTGTCCCTCTTCACGATTCTTTAGGAATGCCTCTTTTTTGGTTTAGAGGAATTTCATTATGAGGAAGCCAAATCAATACAACACTAGCTTAGAAAAGCAGATAAAGCAAGACTTCAGAAATGTGGACAGAACAACTTTTTAAATTTTGGCTGCCAATCTGGGCACTCTTCCTGTGTCTGTCGACCAGTTGTAACTATACCATGGTTGAATATCTTCGAGTTCTCTAAGCCCCCTAGTTCTTAGTTCTTAGGAAAATGCAGAAGCATTTTCATTTCTCTATTAGAAATTTTATATGACTGCGGATGAAGCATTAAAAATTAAAAAAATAATAATTGATGTGTAAGCACAAATACTGAAACTGGAGTTTCCTTTTAATGGAGAGTTTATAGAAGTACCCCAAATGAATGTGAATTTTATAATAGACAAGGGGGATGGGTACTGATACTGATTAAGTTGTAACTATATGCTATATATTTTGTTAAGTGCATGTACATATCTCATTTCAACCCCAAACAGCCCAATTAAAGTAGACATTATGATCCATGTTTCAGAGATGCCAAAGTTCATAAAACTGGTTAGGGTGGTACTACGATTCAAATCTTTATCTGATTGCACACAAAGCCTGGAGGTGACCTTGGGATTCAAGGCAAAGGCTCATCCTATTGTTCATTGTACCAGGTTTGGATAAAGCCTGTACCTCCTGATAGCCTAAAAGGCCTCCATCCACATTAGCATCATAAGGAATTTCATTTCAGTGGTATGTTAACACCCAAAATATACCTTGAACCCATAAAATAAGGGTCTCAGGGAAAACAAGAGGTATTTTCAGGTAGGTCCACATGGTGGGAGGAGGTAAAGTGGTTGCTCAGGGCGGAAGTAGTCAACTGCTCCATTCCATCTTTCAATAAAGAGACTGTATCAGTCCCCAAGCATGCTAGAAAAAATGGAGGCAATGTTACTGGAGACCTTGGCAAGAGGCCCAACTCTGGGGATCCAAATAAGGCAGGTCTAGCCACTCGCCCCAAAAACCAAATGGAAAAAGCAATGGTGAAAAGCAGGAAAGGTCTTTGGGGGTATTAACAGGGGCTTTCAGATTATATAGACAAGGAGATCAGAGTATGCATAGGCAAGCAGTCTTGGTCAAACTGTGGTCTGGTTGACCATTATCTTGGGATTGGTCAGGTGGGGGGGCCTTACTGGTAATAAGAAAGACAGGAAAAGAAAGTTGCTGTTGCCTGGGGGTAGGGTTGTTTTGACACAAACATCAGTGTTTTTAGAAGAAGCAACTTCTAAGTCTTTTTTCTAGCAACACTTGTTCAGATTACCTAGACTCAGAAGACTAAGGAACCAATCTGACTGTGGACCCAATCTCCAGCCAAGGTCAAGCAAATGGAAATGCAGGACATGCCCCTCCAAGGCTCACCTCTTCCCTCAGTGACACCCAGTCATCTTCTCCCCTTCCTGCACCTCCCACCATGGCCTTTCTCAAACAGTACATGTGCTGGAGATCTCTCCCTCTGAGATGAGAGGTCCTTTCTGATTGTATACAGTCTACCCTGACCTGTAAACAATAAGCGCCTTGACACTATATTTATTTTTCTTGTGGATTCTTGTGGAAGCTGATGTGCCGTCAGGTGGTGATGGCTCAAGAAAAATCAGAACAAGGGAGGAGCAGGCCAATCACTGGGCTGGGTGTCTGGCAGAGACACACCTCTCAGATCTCCTTCCAGGTGGTGAACAGCGTGATTAGCATCTGACCTCCAGCTGTCCACTTCCTCAGGGTCCACCTTAGCTTTCAAGTCAAGATCCCGCTCTTCTGGGGTGACTCCTGGGAAATAGGTGTGTAAGGCCAGGGTACAAGGCCTGGCATTTCTCCCAGTGCCAAGCCTCACTTCTGAGCTCCTTGTGGGGCTGGGGACCTCAGGTCTGTTTTGTGGTGTGCCAGCTCCTCTCCCTTTCCCTTTTTCTGGCATGGTTCCAACAAAAATTTCCCATGCTTTGCTCCAATTCGGGATCTGCTTCCTAGAGAACCCAATGTAAGAGAGTATATAATGAAGATAACAAGGTATCTCTCCAAAAGGAGAAGATGGGATAGCCATAAAAAGAACAAATAGGACTCACCTAATCTGGTGATAAAATAAAAGAAGCATTTTTGACAAGTCAGGTCAGATGAATGGCATTCATAAGGATTTCCCTTCAATCTGTTGGCTGGTAGCATTAAAAACCAATAGCAAAGAGCTTCGTCTGATTGGGACTCTCTTGAATTAATAAATAAAGAACTTTGTCAAAATTCATCTGAATATCAACTATTTAGACTAAGATTACCTTGGCTCAGTTTCCAGAATTGCCATGTGGGCAAGACACCAACCTCAGAGACTCATTCCTCAGTCTCATCTACCTATAGGGTTAGTGGGAGGATTAATTGGAATAATGAACTAAGATGACTGGTTTTCTGTCTGGCACATAGTAAATGTCAATAAATGTTAGTCTGTTTCCCTTTCAGAAATTTACTAGGTAAATGTAGGTCAACTAGTTAAACTTATCTGCTGCTACTGTCTTGGACGGAATCCCACCACAGGTGAACTCACAGAGGGGAGGGTCAGGACCCGAATCTAGTAGGAATGGGGCAAAGGGAACTGAGTTAAATTAGGGGAAAGGAATTTCTGGAAAAACCAAGTTCACCTTAACAGGAAGACAGTCAGAAAAGGATAACCAAACCAAAGACCTAAAAAGGCATGTGCCTTAGAGATGCAGCTCTTTTTGGCATCCTTGAGGCACAGAGGCATTTGGGGGACTGCATGGACCTAGGTCATTGTACTAAGGAGGGGTGCGTGAGCACATTTGTGTATGGAGATCGGGCTAGCGTAGATAATAAGCCAGACAATGGCTAACTGCAGGTCGGGTTTGCCTCCAGAGAGAGATGAGGCAGATGTCTCTCAAAACACAGACCAGTGGTCACTTTCTGTTTTACTTCTATGTCCATCTGGCCAGGAACAGATTCCCAGTTCTCAGAGTAACTGCAAGCTTTCTGGCCCGAGCTGAACTCTAAGGCTGGTCCCAGAGGTCCTAAAATTGCCCCAGGACTTAAAGCAGAGTCTGGAGACTATCCATCCTAGTCAGGATGCAAGATCTGTTGACCCCAGAATATTCTGTAAAATATGTGGGCCATCCACAGTGATACAAACAACTGCCACAAACAAATCAGATGCACGTGTGAATAAGGAGAGCCGCTGCCTCTCCTGGCATCCACCCTGCCCTGACCTGCAGCCAGAGCAACTGTTTTCATCTTTTCCCCACTAGTTGTGAATACTTGGATGATAACCTTCCCCTTTGGCTCTTTTAACTCCTTTAACAGGGCTTTTCCACTTTTATGAAGCAAGAGTTTCAAAAACTCAGTTGTTTTCACATTAAACATTTCAACAGATTACAATGCAAACAGAGTCTATAGTATGTTTTTCAAGCATTTATAGCCGCAGACATAAAATTTCAACTAGAAGAAACCCGCCCCCTCCAGCATGAACAGCCAGCCGTCTGCTCTGGGATGGTCTGACTTCGCAGGCACAAGCAGGTGCAGGGCTTTTTGAGTTGCAGTGTGTTTTGGAGTACTAGGGACTCACTGGGTTACCAACTGTTCTCAGCAGGAAATAGCTGGCCCACATACACCAGCCTTGCAACCCTCCTTAGAGCAAACGGAAAACATCCAGAAACAAAACCAAGCCCTGGGCTGCCTGGAAAACAAACACTCTGAAAAGTTATTTCTTGAACTGCTCACCAGAAGAGTGTGATCTGGGGGAATCTGGAAGTGGGAAGAGAAACAAAAAGCATTTGACCAGAGGACCTTCTCGAACCTCTGGGGGAAACCTCGAGAGAGCGTTCCGTGGCGCAGCAGTCCATTCACACTCACAGATGTTTCTCACAGACGCAGGGGCATCTTAGCTGGCTCCAGCTCCCCATGCTGGGGGCAAGTGCCCTCATTTCTCACACAGACTGGTACTTGATGAGGGTGGCAGCAGTCCCAGTTCAAGGTGGGGATACACAATATACCAGATGCCTAAAGGCTGGACGTGGCTCTGGGGGAGACCCAGGACACGGTACTGCAAGGTGGGGGCAATACTCAACAATGGGCTCCATGTTCTCTTCAGAGATTTCCTCCTAACGAGGCTGACTGTGGTCTTTTGAAATTAGTCACATTTGAAATTTGAAATAGGCACATTCTGAGAAATGCATGGCTGGGCAATTTTACGGTTGTGCGCACATTGTAGCGTGCACTTACACAGGCCTGGATGGTGTAAGGCCACGGCTCAGGGCGGCCTCCTGATGCAACCGAGAGACGGAGAACAGGGACCTCCACGGCTGGGGCCGGTGTCACGGCATACTGATCTACAGTGAACATTTTTAAAAATAAGTAGAACACTTTAATGATAAAAGGTATAGCATAAATATTATACTATATTGTCTCTTAAAGAAGAACTGAAAAGGAGTGTTCTTTAAATTGTCAGAAACAAAGTTTACAAGGTCCAGTTTAATTGGAATCCTCTTCAGAGAACATAAATACGTGGGTTAGGGATGTAGCGCAGTGGGAGAGCAATTGTCTAGCATGCGCGAGGCCCTGGGTTTATTTCCCAGTTCTGGAAAAAAAAAATATGACTAAGTCTAAAGAGGACTTTCCATAAGACTCTTGCAAATGGCTCAAGTTCTAAGTCGAAGAGTCCACCTGTTCTGTCTAAAGAAAAAAATGTTTTTTCCTGTATTGGGGATGGCCAGGACCTCGACCTCACACACACTAGGCAAAGCTCTATCTCCCAGTCACATCCCTACCCTTTTTATTTTGAGCCCAGGTTGGCCTTGAAATTGTAATTCTCCTACCTCAGTCTCCCAAGTGGCTGAGGGATTGCAGGCCACCTGGCTGTTTTCAATGTTAAGATGACCTGATTTACCTGAGGCCACAGTGGGGGATGGAAAAAAGGCATAAAAAGCAACTGAGAGGAAGAATGAGTTAGAAAAGCAAGCATTCAGATTTCATTAAATCTTTCTTCAATCTCAACAGGATTAACTAATTAAGATGTATCTGCCCCACCTCAGATTTCAAGACAGATTTCAAGAGGTTTTTGTCCCTTAGACAACACCAAACCTGATGGTAGGCCTTTTCTGCCCTGCTTCAATGGACCTGAACTGGCAACTCCCTCAGCACCCCGCAACCCCAGAAGGGCAATTCCCGGGACGCAGGCAGTAGCAGTCCCAGAAAGGGAGTCAGTCTTCTGCCAAGGAAGATTTTCTCTGAAAATTAAAAAGATGCTATAAACACAGTAAGATTCAAAATCTGAATGGAGGCTGGCGGCTCAATGTTGGTACAAGGCAGTGAATAAGGCCGGCAGTCTCTGCCCTCCATGCGCTCACGTCAATGTTAAATCATAAAACACTGATTAATTATATACATTAAATTAAATTTAAACCTGTATAAGAAAAATATTAAATATCATATATTAGGCAAAAATAAATACATGAGCTTTATATTATGCACATTTTAAAATTATATGAATTATATGAATAATGTTCCAGGAGAAATGGTTGACTTTAGAAGCTCCTAAAAGGGGGACTGGCCTGCTCTGTGTGTGGGTGAACAGCAGGGTTTTCCTCAGGAGGTGGCAGTGCCTGAGGCCCAGAAGGAGCTGAGGGGTTTGGAGGAGGTGGAGTGGGGTCTGGTGGAAGGGAGAGGCAGTGGAACGGGCAGGGGTGGAGACCACGTTCAAGGCCCTGCGGCCAGGAGTCTGATGAAGAATTCAAACGCTGCCTCAAACTGGAGATGTAGCAGTGGAAAGTCTCTGGGTTGAATAGTGTCCGCTCAAAATTCTGTGACCAGCTGCAATGTGACCTTACGGAAAAGGGTCTTTGCACATGTCGTTAATTAAGTATTAAGATGAGATCATACCAGATCAAGGTAGATCCTAAATCCAAGGAGAATGCCCTTAGAAGAGACAGAAAAGGATACAAAGAGACACAGAAAGAAGGCATTTGAAGATGGAGGTGGACATTTGGAGTGATGTGGCCAAGAATTGCCAAGGACAGCCTCCAACCAGAAGAGGCTGAGAGAGGAAAGGAAGATTCCCCTTGAGGCCTCCAGAGGAATCCAACCCTGACAACTTGATTCAGATTTACAGCCTCCAGAACTGAGAGAGAATGAGCTTCTGTTGTTTTTTAAGCCATCAGTCTGTGGTGCTTTACTAGGAAATAAAGTCTTTTTCCCTTTCTTTTTCCAAAACTTGGTACCTCTTGAATTTTTTTTTTTTTTTTGTACCAGGGATTGAATCCAGGGGCACTTAACCATTGAGCCACATCCCCAGCCCTTTTTAATTTTTTAAATTTAGAAACAGGGTCTTGCTGAGTTGCTTAGAGTCTCACTAAGTTGCTGAGGCTGACTTTGAACTCATGATCCTCCTGCCTCAGCCTCCCAAGCCACTGGGATTACAGGTGTGCACCACCACACCCAGCTGCCTCTTGAACTTTTAAAAGAAGACATAATCTTATAAAATCCTTAAGACTGTTAAAATAATTTTACCATGATTTTCATGAAGACAAAGTCATTAACATTTTAGATATTCTATGAATTTATTTTAAAACCTGTTTGTATATAATGTTTAAAATAAAATGCAATTTACCCTGTTTCATAAATGATACATGATGTTTCATTTAGTTTGTTCTCCTGGTACTAGGGATTGAACGAAGGGCCTAGCACATGCTAGACAACAGCTCTACCACTGAGCCACACTCCCAGTCTTTTTATATTATTTTGAGACAAAGTGTTGCTAAGTTACCCAGACTGGGCTTGAACTTAAAATCCTCTTGCCTCAACCTTCCATAGTAGCTAAGATTATAGGTGTGCACTACTCTGTCTGGCTAGTTCACATTAATTCATAAAATGAAGATGATTTATTGATTAGAATTTAAATATACACCGCTTAAATATATTAAAAATATACACGTTAAAAGTGAGAGAAAAATTACTTATGTGCTACATCATGAATAAGGGGGGAAAAACCCAACTTTGATGCCTGAACTCTTTTGCATGTTAGGAATTTCTGCATTTGAATTATATAAAATTTCCTAGTTTATTTTGAAAAGTTATGATGTTTTCTGTCTAAATGACAAGATGAGAAGGAAGTTTTCCAGTTGTGATTTGTAATCATTTCTCAAACTATATGTATTAGCTCTCCTTACTCATGATTTCATTTTCTGCAGTTCCAGATACCATGGTCTGAAAATATCAAATGGAAATTTCCAGAAATAAATAACTCAAAAGTTTTATATCACTTGCTGTTCTGAATAGCTTGATGAAATCTGGCCAATTTCTTCTGTCCTGCCTAGGATGTGAATCATCCTTTTTTCCAGTGTATCTACACGGTATATGCTACCTGCCCATTGGTTACTTAGCTGGCTCAGTTATCAGGTTGACTGTTGTGGTACTGCAGCACTATGTTCAAGTAACTGCTATTGTACTTAATGAGGTCTCAAAGCACAAAAGGAAAGATGCTGGCAATTGGGATATGCCAAAAAAAGTCATAAAGTGCTTCTTTTAAGTGAAAAGATAAAAGTTCTCAACTTAGCAAAAAATTGTATGCTGAGGTTGCTAAGACCAATGTTAAGAATGAAATCATTAGACTGACATTAGATACTCTGAATTTATTTTAAAACCTGTTCTATACATGTAATTATGGAGAAGGAAGAAGAAATTTGTGCTACTTTGCTGTTATACCTGAAACTGGGAAAGTTCAACCACAGGCATGGTAAGTGCTTTGTTAAGATGAAAAAGGCATGAAATCTGTGTATTCACCTATGGGAAAAACAGTTTATACACGTTTAGTGCTATCTGCGGGCTCAGGCATACGTTGGGGTCTTGGAACATATATTCCTCAGATAAGGGGGAACTGCTATTCTGTAGGGATGAATAGCCTTTACCTCGACCAACAGAAACTACCTGGGGTAGAACAAAACAGCTGTCACATAAACATTTTGATTGAATGACTCTAACTTAAAGGTCTAGTAAACATAGCAAAAGAAGTGTAGGGAATCATCATACTATGGTCCTCATTAACTTGAAATCTTGGTCCCTTTTGATTCTTATCTTAACCAGTGATCCCTTGTGGGTTCATTAAGATGTTACCAAGTGGAGGAAATCATTCAAGATCACAACATGGGCAAAGCCCCCACAGAGCTGATGGTTGGAGATGAACTGAGGGTCTGTCATAAGACACCCACTCTTCTCTCGTTCAGTACCTGCTTTCAGACTCTCACACCTTTCTGTTGTTGAAGGAAAACACTGAAGCAAATATTTTGTTTTCTGATTTTCAGTGATATGTTGAAGTTGACATGTTACCACCTTTATGCCATGGGCCTCAGGAATGCCTGGATCAACGCCTGCTGATGTCCCAGTCCTCAGTTTATGATGTACAACCTCCTGCCCAGGGGCGAGATCCTGCGGTGGAGTAAGCTGCCCAGAGCTCAAAGGACCAAGTGACTGGTGACCTCCCCCGGGTCAAAGAGCCAGTGGGCATAACTGTGCTGTCGTGTCAACCTGTCTCATCACTGAACACACGTCAGAGCTTGTTGAGGCGGCGAATGAACCCAATGAAGATGTCAATGTCTATTACCCAGACTTTGCACAGGTTGCTATTTGGGAAGTTCCATTTCCTCTTTGTCCTGGGTCCTGCTTGTATTTTGAGAGTTCTTGGGTCCATGTTAACCCAGTAGCAACTCCCTCAATTTGCTATAGCACTAGAAATGCTAATTGGACAGACCTGTTATATAATAGAATGAAAGACTGGCCAGCTGCTCTGCCGAGACCTCACTTAAAGGTCTCATGAAGGGAGGGGTCCACATTCATATCTCAAGCCACGTCAGCATTTCTGATGGGCATCCTCATCTACAAGGCTGTTTCCCTTCCTTGTACAGCGAGATTTAGATTTGTTACTCAAGGCCTTATCTGTAGGAGAGAGTTAAGGGAAGTGTTGGCAGTATAGTACTGGGCAGGTGTATCAGCAGAAGGATAAAATGTCAATCAGCACTGCTGGGTGACACACAGGACAAGGAAGTTTAGATCTCACTGCTATTGTTAGTGCTGCCCTACTTTAATAGAAGTCTCGACGCCTCACCAGAGTCACTGTTGGTAGTAGTATCATCATCATCTGACCACTGTAAATGTGAGCTAGGTAAGAAGATGTATTTTCTCTAACCTGTGATAAAATACAGGAGTAGAAATGAAAGGGTTTCCTGGAGCTCATCTGTACTCCAGGCCCAAGACTCCTTCCTCCCCCTGTTAAGAGGGTTAAAAGATAGAAGCTGCTATTTTAGGAACTAGCTGGACTCTGGCCAGGAAGATCTTCCAGATTTCTCCCTGTGCTGCAGGAAGTGTGTGATATTCCCTAAGAGTGGACTAGGCTAGATCCAGCAGCCTATTGACAGAATACAGGTTTTATAACTTGCAGACCTGGATTGAATCCATGTTCTATTGCTTACCAACCGAGTGACCTGAAATCAAATAATGTATTTTTTTTTTTTTTTTGTGATTAGCTATATTTGTTATTTCTTTGTCCAAATTTCTTAGGGCATTATTAATAAATAAAATTGTGTCTATCATGTACAACATGCTTGTGTGTGTGTATATACTGTGAAGTGGTTAAGCCAAGCTAATTAAGCAGTTCATCACCTCACACACTTATCTTTTTGTGGATAGAACACTTATGATCTACTTCCTCAACAATTCTCAATTATAAAATGCTGTTAGCTATAGTTAACATGTTGCAAAATGGATCTCCGGAATGTATTTGTTATATCTAACTGAAATTTTGTACCTTTTGATCAATATCTCCAGAATCTTCCTCCTGGAAGCAACTACTATTCCACTCACTGCTCCCATGAGCTCAACTTTTAAGAGTCCACATATAAATGAAATTGTGTGGTGTTTTTTTTTCTGTGTCTGGCTTATTTCCCTTAGCAGAATGTCCTCCAAGTCCATCCATGTCATAAATGACAGGATATCCATCTTTTTAAAGACTGAATATATTGTGTATATCTACCATATTGTCTTTACCCATTCATTTGATGACAGACACTTAGGTTGATTTTATACCTTGGCTCCTGTGAATAATTCTGCAATAAAAATCTCAACACACTAATTTCCGATTTGGTGGCATACAATTGTTCATAATAGTCTCTTGAGACCCTTTGTACTATAAGTTATAATGTCTCCTCTTCCATTTGCAATTTTATCTATTTGAATCTTTTCTCTTTCTTCTTTTAGTTAGTTTTTTTTTTTTAAAGGAAAACCTTTATCTAGACTCTTAGTTTCATTAATCTTTTCTATTGTTTTTTGTCCAACATTAAAACAGCTAAATATATAAAACAGACATTAACAGAACTGAAGGAAGAAATAGAAAGCAATATAACAAAAGTAGGGACTTCAATATGCCACAATTAATGGTGGATAGATCATCCAGACAGAAAACCCATGAGAAAATAACAGACCTGAACAACCTTACAGACCAAAATGATCTAACAGATCTACACAAAATGTTCCCTCCAACAGCAGGATACAGATCTTTCTCAAACATGGAACATTCTCCAGAATGGTTCATATGTTAGGCCCCAAACAAATCTTAGCACATTTAAAAAGACTGAAGTCATGTCTAGTATCTTTTCCAACCATAGTGGTATGAAGCTAGAAATCAATAAAAAAGAAAATTTTAAAATACACAAACATGTGGAAGTCAATGCATTTTGAATCAATGACTCAAGAAAAAGGACAATCGAAAAATATCTTGAAAATGAAAATACATCATCTCAAACTGACGGGATGTAGCAAAAGCAGTTCCAAGAGGGATGTGTAGAGTAATAAATGACTATGCTAAGAAACAGTAATGCCTTGCATGCACAAAGCCCTGGGTTCAAAACTTGTACCACAAAAAAAAAGAAAGAAAGAAAGAAAGAAAGAAAGAAAGAAAGAAAGAAAGAAAAAGAAAAGAAACAGTAAGATCTCAAATAAACCACCTAAATTTATGCCTGCGGCACTGAAAAAAGAAGCAATCTAAGTCCAACATTGGTGGAAGGAAGGAAATAAAAACAATCAGGGCAGAAAGTAGTGACATACAGATTAGAAAAACAACAGAGGGGCAATCCAAGATGGCGGACTAGAGGGTGACTGCATCTCCTGTCGCTCCAGAACCCAGGATTCAAGAAGGGGAGGCATTGAGAGACTTGGACTAAAATAGAGCAATGGGGTGAGTATCCCCCACTGGGTGAAGCTCGGCCTGGGCGGCAGACCCGGATAGGGATGGCTTATCAGACCAGGGCAGGGCAGCTAGAGTCCTCCCTAAGTAGCCCTGCTCACGCCGGTGGTGGCTCCTCCCATATGGCCAGCTTCTCCAGCTTCTCGGAGCAGGCCCCCCAGTGAGAGCCTTTCTACAAAGAAACAGCTCCAAGTCCTGGAGCCAGCATGGCGAGCTCTGGCCCGCAGGTAGCTTCAGGGACCAGGACAGGGTAACCAGGGACTTCCCAAGCAGCCCCGCTCCCTCCTGTGGGAGGCGCCTTTCAAGGCTAGCTTCTCGGAGCAGATCGCCCAGTGAGAGCCTTTCTACACAGAGCCAGCCACAAGTCCCTGAGCCAGGGGAGAGCTCCGACCCGCAGGCAGCCTGTGGGACCAGGGCAGGGCAGCCAGAGACTTCTCCAGGCTGCCCTGCCCCCTCCGGCCGCAGGCTCTTTCCACGGGGCGATCCAAGATGGCGGACTAGAGGGTGATTGCATCTCCTGTCACTCCAGAACCCAGGATTCAAGAAGGGGAGGCACTGAGAGACTTGCACTAAAATAGAGCCACGGGGTGAATCCCCACCACCGGGTGAAGCTCAGCCTGGGCGGCAGGCCTGGATGGTGTGGCTTATCAGAGCAGGGCAGGGCACCTAGAGTCTTCCCCAAGTAGCCCTGCTCACTCCGGCGGTGGGCTTCTCCCACATGGCCAACTTCTCAGAACAGGCCCCCCAGTGAGAGCCTTTCCGCACAGAGTCAGCTCCAAGCCCTGGAACCAGTAGCAGGCTAGGAGCAGCTTTCTTTGGAAGCACTGCATTATCAAGTTCCTCCAAGACTTCAGGCTACTGAAGGCTGGGAGGTGATACACTAGAAATCTACAAGGACACTATAAGCCAATAGAGGAAATCTGCAATATCTCAGAGTCCCACTGACATCTGACCAATATGAGAAAACAAGGGAAGAAAATGCCCCAAACAAATCTAGATACTATATCAATAAAACCCAATGACAGCACAGCAGAAGAAATGTCAGAAAGGGAGTTCAGAATGTATATAATTAAAACAATCAGGGAAGCAAACGAGGAGATTAAAGAGCAAATGCAGGCATTGAAGGAGGAGATGAAAGAGCAAATGCAGGCATTAAATGATCGCACCAATCAACAGTTAAAAGAGCAAATATGGGAAGCAAGAGATCATTTCAATAAAGAGTTAGACAAAAAAACAAAAAACAAAAAAACCAAATCCTTGAAATGAAGGAAACAATAAACCAAGTTAAAAACTCCATAGAAAGCATAACCAATAGGATAAAACACCTGGAAGACAGAACCTCAGATATTGAAGACAAAATATTTAATCTTGAAAACAAAGTTGACCAAACAGAGAAGAGGGTAAGACATCATGAACAGAATCTATAAGAATTATGGGATATCATGAAAAGGCCAAATTCAAGAATTATTGGGATTGAGGAAGGCTTAGACAAACAAACCAAAGGAATGAACAATCTATTCAATGAAATAATATCAGAAAATTTCCCAAATCTGAAGAAAGAAATGGAAAACCAAGTACAAGAGGCTTACAGGACTCCCAATATACAAAATTACAACAGACCCACACCAAGGCACATTATTATGAAAATACCTAACATACAATATAAAGACAGAATTTTAAAGGCCGCGAAAGAAAAGAATCAAATTACATTCAGGGGGAAACCAATAAGAATATCAGCAGATTTTTCAGTCCAGACCCTAAAAGCTAGAAGAGCCTGGAACAACATTTACTAAGCCCTGAAAGAAAACGGATGCCAACCAAGAATCTTATACCCAGCAAAACTTACTTTCAGATTTGATGATGAAATAAGATCCTTCCATGATAAACAAAAGCTAAAGGAATTTACAAAAAGAAAGCCGGCATTACAGAACATTCTCAGCAAAATATTCCATGAGAAAGAGATGAAAAACAACGATGTAAATCAGCAACGGGAGGAACTAGCCTAAAGGAATAGCCAAATAAAGGAGAAAACAAATCATGTCAAAAAACAAAAATGAGTCAAATGACTGGGAATACAAATCATATCACAATAATAACCCTGAATGTTAATGGCCTGAACTCATCAATCAAAAGACAAAGACTGGCAGATTGGATTAAAAAGAAAAATCCAACAATATGCTGCCTGCAAGAGACTCATCTCATAGAAAGAGAAACCCATAGACTAAAGGTGAAAGCATGGGAAAAAACATACCATGCACACAGACACAGCAAAAAAGCTGGAGTATCCATCCTCATTTCAGATAATGTGGACTTCAAGCCAAAACTAGTCAGAAGGGATAAAGAAGGACATTACATACTGCTTAAGGGAAGCATAAATCAGCAAGACATAACAATCATAAATATCTATGCCCCGAACATTGGCTCATCCATGTACATCAAACAAATCCTTCCCAATTCCAGAAATCAAATAGACCACAACACAATAATACTAGGCAATTTTAACACACCTCTCTCACCGCTGGATAGATCGCCCAAACAAAAATTGAATAAAGAAACCACAGATCTCAATAACACAATCAACAATTTAGACTTAACCGACATATTTAGAATATACCATCCAACCAAGAGTGAATACACTTTCTTCTCAGCAGCACATGGATCCTTCTCTAAAACAGATCATGTTTTATGCCACAAAGCTACTGTTAGCAAATACAAGAAGATAGAGATACTACCTTGTACTGTATCAGATCATAATGGATTGAAATTAGAAATAAATGACAGAATAAAAAACAGAAACTTCTCCAATACCTGGAGATTAAATAATACACTATTATATGATGAATGGATAACAGAAGACATCAGGAGGGACATTAAAAAATTCTTAGAAGTAAACAAGAACAAAGACACATCATATCAAAATCTCTGGTACACTATGAAAGCAGTACTTAGAGGAAGATTTATTTCATGGGGCGCATTCAGCAAAAGAAGTAGAAATCATCAAATAAACGACTTAACACTACAGCTCAAAGCCCTAGAAAAAGAAGAGCAGACCAACACCAAAAGTAGTAGAAGGCAGGAAATAGTTAAAATCAGAGCTGAAATCAATGAAATTGAAACAAAAGAAACAATTGGAAAAATTAACAAAATAAAGAGTTGGTTCTTTGAAGAAATAAAATTGATAAACCCTTAGCCACACTAACAAAGAGAAAGAGGGAGAAAACTCAAATTACTAAAATTTGGAATGAACAAGGAAATATCACTACAGACACGAGTGAAATACAAAACATAATTAGAAGCTATTTTGAAAATCTATACTCCAAAAAAACAGAAAACCTGAAAGACATCAACAAGTTTCTAGAGACATATGAATTACCTAAACTGAACGAGGAGGACATAAACAACTTAATAAATCAGTTTCAAGCAATGAAATAGAAGAGGTCATTAAAAGCCTACCAACAAAGAAAAGTCTGGGACCAGATGGGTTCTCAGCCGAGTTCTACAAAACCTTTAAAGAAGAGCTCATTCCAATACTCCTCAAAGTATTCCATGAAATAGAAGAGGAGGGAACCCTCCCAAACTCATTCTATGAAGCCAATATCACCCTGATACCTAAACCAGACAGAGACACATCGAGGAAAGAAAATTTCAGACCAATATCCTTAATGAACATCGACGCAAAAATTCTCAGAAAAATTTTAGCAAATCGCATACAAAAATATATTAAAAAGATAGTGCACCACGATCAAGTGGGTTTTATCCCAGGGATGCAAGGTTGGTTCAACATCAGGAAATCAATACTAGAAAAAATTGGGGTAGTGGGAACATTCCTTAACATTGTAAAGGCCATCTACACTAAGCCCATGGTCAATATCATTCTAAATGGTGAAAAACTGAAAGCATTCCCCCTAAAAACTGGAACAAGACAGGGATGCCCTCTTTCACCAATTCTATTCAACATCGTCCTTGAGACTCTAGCCAGAGCAATTAGACAAACCAAAGAAATTAAAGGGATACAAATTGGAAAAGAAGAACTCAAACTATCCCTGTTTGCTGATGACATGATTATATATTTAGAGGAACCTGGAAATTCCACCAGAAAACTTTTAGAACTCATAAGTGAATTCAGTAAAGTAGCAGGTTACAAGATCAATGCTCAAAAATCCAATGCATTTTTATACATAAGTGATGAATCTTCAGAAAGAGAAATTAGGAAAACTACCTCATTCACAATAGCATCGAAAAAAATAAAATACTTGGGCATCAATCTCACAAAAGAGGTGGAAGACCTCTACAATGAGAACTACAGAACACTAAGGAAAGAATTAAAGAAAACCTTAGAAGATGGAAAGATCTCCCATGTTCTTGGATAGGAAGAATTAATATTGTCAAAATGGCCATAATACCTAAAGTTTTATATAGATTCAATACAATTCCAATTAAAATCCCAATGATATACCTTACAGAAATAGAGCAAGCAATTATGAAATTCATCTGGAAGAATAAAAAACCCAGAATAGCTAAAGCAATCCTCAGTAGAAAGAGCGAAGCAGGGCGTATCGCAATACCAGATCTTCAACTCTATTACAAAGCAATAGTAACAAAAATGGCATGGTATTGGTACCAAAATAGACAGGTAGATCAATGGTACAGAATAGAGGACATGGACACAAACCCAAATAAATACAATTTTCTCATACTAGACAAAGGTGCCAAAAATATGCAATGGAGAAAAGATAGCCTCTTCAACAAATGGTGCTGGGAAAACTGGAAAACCATATGCAACAGAATGAAATTAAACCCCTATCTTTCACCCTGCACAAAACTCAACTCAAAATGGATCAAGGACATCAGAATCAGACCAGAGACCCTGCATATTATAGAAGAAAAAGTAGGTCCAAACCTTCAACTTGTTGGCTTAGGATCAGACCTCCTTAACAGGACTCCCATAGCCCAAGAAATAAAAGCAAGAATCAACAACTGGGATAGATTCAAACTAAAAAGCTTTCTCTCAGCAAAGGAAACTATCAGTAATGTGAAGAGAGAGCCTACAGAGCGGGAGAATATCTTTGCCACTCATACTTCAGATAGAGCGCTAATTTCCAGAATCTATGAAGAACTCAAAAAACTCTACACCAAGAATACAAATAATCCAATCAACAAATGGGCTAAGGAAATGAACAGACACTTCACAGAAGATGTACAAGCAATCAACAGATATGAAAAAATGTTCAACATCTCTAGTAATAAGAGAAATGCAAATCAAAACTACCCTAAGATTCCATCTCACCCCAATTAGAATGGCGATTATCAAGAACACAAGCAACAATAGGTGTTGGCGAGGATGTGGGGAAAAAGGTACACTCATACATTGCTGGTGGGGTTGCAAATTAGTGCAGCCACTCTGGAAAGCAGTATGGAGATTCCTCAGAAAGCTTGGAATGGAACCACCATTTGACCCAGCTATCCCACTCCTTGGCCTATACCCAAAGGACTTAAAATCAGTATACTACAGAGATACAGCCACATCAATGTTCATTGCTGCTCAATTCACCATAGGCAGATTGTGGAACCAACCTAGATGCCCTTCAGTTGATGAATGGATAAAGAAACTGTGGCATATATATACAATAGAATATTACTGCACCATGAAGAATGATAAAATTATGGCATTTGCAGGCAAATGGATGAAATTGGAGAATATCATGCTAAGTGAGATAAGCCAATCTCAAAAAACTAAAGGACAAATGATCTCGCTGATAAGCAGATGAGGACATATAATGGGGGGTGGGAGGGGTTAGCGTTAGGGTTAGGGTTAGGGTTAGGTTTAGGGTTAGGGATAAGGAGGGTGGTATGAATGGAGGAAGGAAGGACTGCATAGAGGGAAAAGAGGGGTGGGAGGGGTGGGGGGGAAGGGAAAAAATAACAGAATGAATCAAACAACATTACCCTATGTAAATTTATGATTACACAAATGGTATGCCTTGACTCCATGTACAAATAGAGAAACAACATGTATCCCATTTGTTTACAATAAAAAAAAATGAAATTGAAAAAAAAATGAAAATGAAAAAAAAATCTTAACCCTCAAAAAAAAAATATATAGATTTTGGGATAATTAAAAAAAAAAAGAAAAGAAAAGAAAAGAAAAACAACAGAAAAAAAAATCAGTGAAACTAAGAGGTCTTTTTTCTTTATTTGCTTTAGTTTCTTCATCTCAAGTGGATGGCTCTGAGAACTAAACGATATTTAGATACAAAGCACAAGGCATAACAATGCAATCCTTAAAAAATGTGACAATGACTTCATCCAAGCCTACTGATCCACATATGGAGAGAAGTCAATTACATATAAAAGCCCACTGATGAAGGGAAGGAACGAGAACCCACACAGAGAATATGAAAATGCTGAGCAGGTGGGTTCCAGCCACAGAGCCCAGGCCCACGATTCCACTGCAGCCCCGAAAGGCTGTGAACCCCTCAAGAAAGTCCACCTTCTAACCTGGCATTTTGGTGGGCCACATGCGGATCACCTGGTGTCAGAACACAGGTGCATCTAGAAAGAAGCCTATTTAAAAGGACAGAGAGGACAGGGGAAGTTTCCAGAAGCATTCGTGTACCACTGTTGGGCTCCTGTGTCCACCTCTTCCCCACTGCTGGAGAGCAAGGTCTTCTGTAGAAGTTCCACAGAGCCAAGGTCTTAGGTATCCACCAGTGCCCAACGCTGAGCTGATGATATTCAGTTTGGCACTTTATGATAACACTTTCTCAAATTGCTCTCTGGTGGTTTTTACATGTACATCATGTCAATCAATAAGACTGTACACCTTGAGGAGGGTTTGGGGTCCTTTTGCAACCCCAAGTCTGATTCATGCCCACATCCACCCCCAACATGCAGCATACTCCTAGGCATGCTGTAAGCCATTGGTCACCAGTGCATTTAATAACAGAACTGATTCTTCTGCACTGGGCAATAATGACAAATAGTAGAAAAATTCATTCAGAGTATCGGCAACAACAAAGAGGCAATGCTTTCCAAATGTGAGAGACTTTAAAAAAAAAATACATTTAGACAGGGAACCACATTTTCTAAATGTGAATCATTGTGAGGAAAGAGGCTTAAAAATAGTAATAGCTGCTATAATTTATATAAGTGTTTACTACGGTCCACACACTGTGGCAAGCACATTGAGAAAATTATGCAATTTGTGAACACGTTCTTGTAAACATACTCATATGGTGGAAAAGCATATCAAGTAGAATGTGAAAATCACTTCTTCCCATCACCCTCAAACCCTTGACTCTCAACTTTTTAAGGTACACCATCATACATTAGAGTTTAGTGTATCTTTGTTTCCTTTGTGACTTCCTGCATTTACAGTCTCACTGCGGGAGGCTTCCTCATCCTAGATAATAAAAATATTATCCTATATTCTTCTATGACTGCCACAGACTTCTTTATGTTTAGATTTTCATCCCATCTGGAATTCGTTTTTGTGTAGGATGTAAGACAGGATCTAGCTTTGTACTTTTTTTCCCCCTAAGATGTTAATTATTTCAATAAGATTTATTCAACAGACGGCCATTTATACTTCAGTCTTAAAAAACATCCTCGCACACTACATTTCTGATACGTTTGAATCTATGTGGATTCCTGCTCTGTTCTGCTGGTCTGTTGTCAGTTCCTGTGCCACACTGTTTTAATTACCAAGGCTTCAAAGTATAGTTTGCTCTCTGGTAAGAATATACCTCCCCCCATTGTTCTTATTTTTCAAGAATTGCTTAGCTATTAAATTACTTCTCTTTTTCCAGATGAACTGTAGTTCACCTGTTAAAGTTTCAAACTAATTCTTTTCTGATTTTGATGGAAACTGCATTCATTTACAGGTAGGGAAGGAAAACAGCAGAATCTGGTGTCTTTAAAAAATGTCTACAGAGTCCATTTACTACTTACAATACTTACAATGTATAGATACATAACCTGAACAAATGTTCTTTAGTTAAGGAGGCAATAAATTAATGTTTCACTATTAAAAAGCAATAGCTAATTCACTTAGCCAGTCCCCCTGGCCAGTTTTGAATCTTTAAAGTAAATCTCCACGCTGTAATCAGCAGCCCACAAGTTTTCAATTGAGATTATGAAATTCAAGGAGGCTTTCTTTAAATGTTGTTTTTACCAAATCACAAATCAAAGGCATGCAGAGGTTACAAATTCAGACATTCCCTGCCCATAATTATTTCACATCACCCTCTTTTATGATAACCTTCTCTACTCTAACCTGAGTTTTGGAGTGCAGTGTTTATGGTATGTCTCTTGGCATAGATATCTCAAAATTATTACCATAGACACTCCATGGAACTAGTCCAATTTTAAACTGAAAACAGCACTTTAAAAGAGATTTTAAATTCTGGCATCCCTGTTCATGTAATAATTACAATTTAATAAGAAAGCTATAATATTAGAACAGTGACTGATTTCCTTTAAAGATACTGACCTGATCTTTCTTTAAAAAGAATGAATAAACAAAACACAAGAAGGGTTTAAACTTGTTCCAAAGTGTAATAAGAGATAGAAATAAGATCTGTATTCAAAATGGTCAAAAATCCAACGCTGATGCTCGCGGGCAAAGCAAAAGAAAACATACCTACTCCATCTGAATACTTGACTTTTCATATTTTTTCAGTGTTTCAGGAGATATCATGAAGATGACAATCTAGCATGACTACATGCAGAGATCACAAAGGGGAGCATAACTGTCCAGCAGACCACGTCTGTCTGAGGAGAGAGGGGGATGGTGCACAGAGACCCCCTTCATCAGATCTTACACAGATGGCCACCCCATGTAAGGGAACATTTGAGATTGGAAGGACAAACCAGCTGCGCCACATCTACACAAGGGAATACTACCAACAGTAAAAAGGAAGGCCCAGCCACATGGATGAAATGGACGAGTCTCTAATGTACTGTGCTAAGTCAGGGAGATTCAAATGGCTGCACCAGGTATGATTCTCCTGTGGGTCTGAATGTGTGTGACTCCAGAAATTCATATGGTGACAATCCCCAAGGCCACGGAATTAAGAGCTGGGGCCTTTGAGAGGCGATTAGGGCATAAGGGTAGAATCCTCATGATTGGAAGGAGTGCCCTGGTAAAAGGGTCCTGAGGAAGTTTGTCTGCTCTTCCTGCAGTGTGAGAATGCTGCAGGAAGTCACCATCTCTGAGGAAGAGAGCTCTCACCAGACACAGAATCTGTGACTGGACTTGTCGCTTCTAGAACTAGGAGCAATGCATTTCTGTTGTTTACACATTACTGTCTTAGATATTTTGTTACAGCAGTTCCAACAGACTAAGACACTCCATTTATATGGCATTTTGAAGAAGACAAAACAATAGGGACAGAGTACCTATCAGCAGTTGCCAGAGTGAGGTGAGGAGTTCACTTTGGGGGGATACTTCACAAATTTTAAAAAAAATTGTTCTAATTAGTTATACATGACAGTAGAATGCATTTTGACACATTGTACACAAATGGAGCAGAACTTCTCATTCCTCTGGCTGTACATGGAGCAAAGTCACACCAGTAGTGTAACATGCAAGTGTGGTGGTAAATTCACATGACTTGTGTTGGTCAGAATTTATACATGGTACAATTAGAAAAGTCTTTCTTTTGCTTCTTTCTTATATTAGTATGTTATACTATATGTGTATTCCATTTATTCTTTTCTGGAAT
Organism: Sciurus vulgaris; assembly: GCF_902686455.1. Taxonomy (NCBI): domain Eukaryota; kingdom Metazoa; phylum Chordata; class Mammalia; order Rodentia; family Sciuridae; genus Sciurus; species Sciurus vulgaris. The sequence goes on from NC_136466.1 coordinate 144,790,718, forward strand.
TGGGGAAAATTAAAATTCATTATGCTAAAGAATATACACAAATTATACACCAATGAACTTGACAATAAAAATGATAAAAAACACTCTTGCAAACTAAACCTTCACCCATCTTCTCCTAACATCTTCCATCCATCAATAACATGTCATTTACTTATTTGCTTATATATAAAATTCACTTAATGGAAATAAAGTATATTCAATTGAGTCTTCCTCATTGGTTAGCGCTGTTCATTTTTTAAAATTTTTAATTTGTTCTTTTTAGACGTACATGACAGTAGAGTGTATTTTGACATATTATACATCCATGGAGTGTAACTTCCCATTCTTGTGGTTGTATGTGATGTGGAGTTACACTGGACAGGTATTCATATACGAATATAGGAAAATTATATCTGATTGATTCTACTGTCTTTCCTATTTTTTTTTTATTTGAGATGGAGTCTCCTATTGCCCAGGTTGGTCTTGAACTTATGATTTTCCTGCCTCAGTCTCCCAGTAGCTGGACCTAGCTAGTGCTCGTCATCTTTCTCGCCACCTAGATCTCACCAACTCAGTCCTCCCATAGATTCATGGGAATGTTCTCTCAAGTGAATCAAGTTAACTGTGTTAATGCTGCTGCTAATAACAGCTCCAGGCTCCTGATTCTGATCTCACAGGATGTTTTAAACAAGTCCCACATAGATTCAGGCAAAACCAATGATCTTTCATGGACAATTTAATGAGTGAACCAACCACAAAAGTACTATAATCCTTCACTGCATTAAGGGAAGTAAACTATCTCCAGAGGAGGTGATAATCCCGTTCTGGGTAAGATTGCACATAAGGAAATTGACTCATTTCGGGCACCAAGTTTTTAAAATGTCAATTCTGTCTTATGATGAACAGGGAAAGGACTAAGGCTGCTTACTCTGGAGAAGATAATAAAGGAGGAGTGTGGGTACTGGGAGAGAGATGATGATTTTACAAATATAGGAAGGTTACGTGGAGAAGGGGGCAGGTCACTTCAGGATGGCACAGGTTATAGAATTGCGACCAACAGGAAAAAGATAAATGGAAGACATTTAGCTTTATAAAAGACTTATTTAACAAATAAAACAAGACTTTTTGAACACCTGGCACTTGGGGGAATGGCTGCCGTCTAAGGTAGGGAGGCCACTAGAGTTTCTGATTTGGTGGGGACTGGGTGAAAGGACTAACATGAAGAAAAATGTCCAAGAGTGAGCCAAGCATGCTGAGCTTGGTTGTGGGTCAGCAATGGCAAGCCCAGGAGGGGCTGTGCATCTGGGAAAGGCACAGCAGAAGAGGAAGGACATCTTCCCCCTGCCTGGGAAGACAAAGGAGAAGAGGAGCCCAATCTCTCCAAGGCACTTTGCCAGATGGTAGGGGAGGTGGACATTTTTATGGTCATTCAGAATCTGATCACCTGCTGGAGCTGAGTAAGTCCCCACTGTGTGCAAGGTGGTGAAGAAGGCACATCTGTCCTTTCTCCCCACTCCCAGGCAATTGTCCATAGGCACATGACTTAGGTTTGTCCCACTGGAGGACCTTGGCTGGCACTCTGACCCATGAGAGAGTGACAGTAAGAGACAGGGACAGATAAAACTAGACCTAGAAGTCTAATAATGGTGGCGGGGTCCTAGGCAGACTCTGCCGTGATTGGTGTCCTTGGCCATTTAGTCTCCCTTAGGTTTTTGCCCATTTTCTCAAGCCTAGACTCAACACTCCCATGGGCTTCTGTGAGCTTTGCTGTATTCTGTTACTAAGTTTCTTTTCTGGCTTAAATGAGCCGGAATTGTTTTCTTTTTTTTTTTTTAATTTCTTTTTTATTTTTATTTTTTACAGACTGCACTTTACAGACTGCATTTTGATTCGTTGTACACATCATTTCGTTTCTATGGTTGTGTGCAATGTAATTCATATCATACATAGGGTAATGTCTGTCTCATTCCACCATCTTTCATACCCCCGCCCCTCCCCCCTCATTTCCCTCTACATAATCCAAAGTTCCTCCAATCTTCTCTCACCCCCACCCCCATTATATATCATTATTCACTTACCAGGGAAAACATTCGACCTTTGGTTTTTTGGGATTGGCTTATTTCACTTAGCGTGATACTCTTCTCTGTTGCATGTAACCTCAAAATCCTGTTAGGATTTTAATTGCTATGTTGCATTGTCCTTGAGTCATCTGTGAGAGTAAAATTCTTAGAAAATTGCATAGTTCTTAATTTTTCTTACATTTGAAGAATTCTTTTAAAAAGTGAGGTTCTCTCCCCTACTTTTACCACTACCTCCAGTTGTTCCCAAGGTTCAAAAATAATAAATCTGGGGATGAGGGCGAGTAGAAACCTGGAGCACATTTTTCTTCTTCTCTTCTAAAGTTTCAGGTAATCCTAACATAGACTTTTAGCAGCCTGGCATGGGCAACTGGGTTTCCTAAGCAAAGGAAAATGACTGACGCCATTGAACACATTCTCTGTGTTGAATTTTACGAAAATCTTTTCACATAAGGTTACTAAGGTTGTTTTCAATGTTCTATTTTTCTTTTTAGATCAAACTTGACCAGCCTACAAGCATCTATAGGATGCATTTCCTCTCCCATTCTTCTTCTTGTAGCATGCATTCAAACAAAATCCCCACAGCCCCACTCACCTGCTACCTCTGCTACACCTGTGTTATCTGTAAATACACTTCATATTTGTTCTGCCTATATAGATCCTGTTTATGAATCAAGGCCCGATTTAAGAACTCTCTCCTGTGAACACTTTCCCAACCATTGCAACCTTGGGCTATGAAGAGAATCATGTGATCAGAGTTAGAAGCACCCTCTGGTAAGTAAGCACATGCATCTGTTATCATGTCGTTGAATCACATACTCCTTATTAATTTTACATTCTATGTAAATGTTCTCTGTATTTGTATACAGTGTCTTTCCAAATCTGCACATTTTCCTTAAGCAACTCCAAGAAGATATAGCTGATGCTTAACATCAAAATTAATTATCATGACTAAGTTCCTTTGTTGTCAAGCTGTATCATTTTCTGGAGAAAAGAATAAGTCTTTCTTCATTTTGGGATGTTTCTGTGTTGGAACAGTTGCAGAAACTTTTGACAGATATTCAGATCTGTTTGGTTCTTAATGTAGGCTGGAACACAAGGTCGAAAACCCTGCCATTCTCAAAATGACAGATCTTAAAAGCATTTCACCACCCAGAACAGCAGAAGCACGAAAGTCAGTTACTGCCTTTCATCAGACGGAACAACATCCTCTGACTTACTTGTACCAACTTGCTCCCGCAAAGGATTCCTGGCTCTAAGGAAGTGGCTATGAAATGGGCAGAGGGTGTAAAATGATTCACTAATGGGCCATCAGAGTTACTTAATCAGGAAATATAGAAGTGATATCTCTCTGTGAGAGTCTTGATTCCTCTATCTTTTCCCAGTAGCCCTTCATTTGTTTAGTAAAGCACTTCTTCTACCCGTAGTGATTCCACTTGAAGTCACTCAGCAGATATGTAAATTCTTTGCATGTAATATAATATTGACGCTGCTGAGAACACCTTAAGGTGATAGAATGCTTGGTTGGTACTTTCTTTCCCAAAGCCTTCTACAGTTTCATTTTATTTTCAAATCAACTTTTTAAGGAAAGCAGTGCAGATAGATTTATGCTCCTTTTGCAGAGAAGCTGAGACACTGAAGGATGAAGGATCTAATGAAGAGCACCCTGGTTGTTCTGGGGATTGTAGTTCATCAGCTGTGAAGCTTCAGGATGGTTTATGTCACTCATATTTTAGTCTAGGATGGGGGGGGGGGGGCGGACTATGCTTGGGTTGAATTTGTCCCAGCACCCTACATAGACAGGCACTTGACCATCAGTCTAATGCAATACCCCCAAAACAAAGCCCTGTGGGGCTTAGAACTATGGTTGTCAAGAAGGAAGGTGTGTGGTCTTGATATATTCACCTTGTAGTTTCCAAACTGTTCAGTCCTGGAACTTCCATGCTAGTTAGCCAGTTCATCTTACAGCCTCACTTTCCTTCTTCATAAAATGAGGGCTTCGGGCTTGAGATAATACCTACAGCAGTGGTTTACAAATTTGGCTTTTAATCAGACTCTCCAGAAAAATCTGGAGAGTCTTTCATTTGAAGGGGGGTGGAATGGGGGAGAAAGACTGTAAGTTGATACATGTTCATCATGTAAAAGATGTAAGCAAAACAGAAAAGCATAAATAAGATAAGTGGTTGCCAATGAACCCATCACTGGTTGACGGCAGTGCTACAAAAATATTCTGAAACAGGTGGCCACCATCAAGGACTCCTCTGCTCCTGATGAATGTTTTGCAGATGTGACTCTGGATATCACACAGACCCATGAGATGGGGCCCAGCAATTCATGTTTCATATAATGCCTCTTGTGAGACATCTGGTCTCCTGGAACCGTATTTAGGAACCAAGGAAATAGATGATTCTTAAGAACTCTTCCTGCGGAAGCTGGTAGTCATGCATCACTTATCAACAGGGATATGTTCTGAGAGATGAGGCATTTGTGATGCATTCATTCCTTTTTTTTTAATACTTAGTTGTCATTGGACCTTTATTTTATTATTTGTATGCAGTGCTGAGAATTGAACCCAGTACCTCGCACGTGCTAGGCAAGTGCTCTACCACTGACCACAAACCAACCCTGTAACACATTCATTCTTATGTGAACATCCTAGAGTACACGTAGACTAACAAGGCTCTGATATTACTATGCAACATAATCATATGGGACCCCATTGTACATGTGGTCCGTTGTTGACTAAAATGTTATGTAGCATGTAACTTTAAAACAGCACGTCTGCCAGGGAGAACTCTTTTAGGCATGAGGTGCTACCTGTGTTCCTCAAGGCTGGGACTGACATAACTGGGCAGACAGGGACTTGGCCCCACAGTAGAAAATAGTGGGAATTTTTTTTTTTTTCTTTTTTTAAAGTAAGAAAGAGAGTAGGAATAGCAGAAGGAGTAAGGGTTGCCCTGTAATGACCCTGTGCCTGACCCCATTCTTTCATACTTCCCCTCAGAGCCGACCTGCAAACCAGTGGGTAGGTGTGTGGGTGAGGAGACCCAGGAAACATCTGGGTTCAGTCCATTGGAGCAGCAAGCTGTGGAAGGAAGGCAGGAAATATGGAAGGTGCTGCAGAGTATGGGGGGGCAGTCCCTACAGGGAAGGGAAAACAAGGGAGGGTGGGTCTCAATAAAAGTAGGCCAAAGTTTATGAAAATTCTTGTATGATTCTTCAGTCCTATATCTGAGAAAAGATACTAAGTCTAGATTTCTAGAGCATTCCTTAAGATTCATTCCATGTGAAGTCTTTTATGTTCAACTACCTCTCTCCGGGGAAGATAGGACTAAGATGACAGAGATGAAAGGAAGGAAGGAAGGAAGGTAGGTAGGTAGGTAGGTGGCAGTAGTATACGTGGTCACACTGGAAGGATCCTGCAACTAGGAATAAATAACTGGGGTTTGGATTGGTTGGTGCCAGTCTCCCAGGAGTTTGATTAGCATAAGTCAATCTTCAGGCAGCTGATAACCTCAAGCATACAGACAGAATTGGATGTCTGGACCTCTGTGGCCACCCTGAAGTCATAGCTGGCTGTGTGACATAAGTTATTTGATTAAGGCCAACAGTATACCACTAGGAGATAGCTGATCAGGACTGGGGGCTCTTGAATAATTAAAGAAGCTGCTTGGGCCACAGAGGTACAGCGACTACCACCATCACTACTACCATCCTATGCCAAGAGACCTTACTCTAACTTACAAATGTCTATAAAAATCTTACAAGCCTTTGTGTGTGTGTGTATATATATATATATATATATATATATATATATATATATATGATTATGTGACCTGTGTAACTCTATAGCATGTACAACCAGAAGAATGAGAAGTTATACTCCATTTATGTCTGATGTCTCAAAATGCATTCTACTGTCATGTATAACTAATTAGAAGAATTTAAAAAATCTTAGAGATAGATGGGAGCAGTGGCACACGCCTGTAATCCCAGTGACTCAGGAGGCTGAGGCAAAAGAATTCCAAGTTTGAGGCCAGGCTGAGCAAGTTAGCAAGACCCTGTCCCAAGATAAAATAAAAAGGGCTGGGGATGTAGCTCAGTGTCGAGTACCCCTGGTTCAATACCCAACATTGCAAAAAAAAAAAAAAAGAAAAAAAGAAAACCTAAACCAAAACCTTACAAAGATATACAACTTGCACCATCATCTAAGAATATACTTAATAAAGTGCACTTTGGGGGTTGTGGTTCAGTGGTTGAGTGCTTGCCTACATGTATGAGGCACTGGGTGCAATTCTCAGCACTGCATATAAATAAATGAATAAAATCAAGGTCCATCAACAACTAAATAATTATTTTTTTTAAAAGTGCCCTTTGGGAAAGAAAAACACCACATACAGTGCTCCTCAGCACAGAGCATCCGGCCAGCACACACGTGCAGGGACTGAATGGTAATCCTGTCTTCTTCCAGGCTGAGGCTGGCAGAGGTAATTGGCTGCAGACAGGCAGCTGTTGCTGGCTGTGCGCAGCTCACCTGGTTCACACCTGCCCCAGAGCTCAGAAAACACCCCAACGAAGCTTCAGCTGCAGTGGCTTCCCAGGGGATGTATGTCACACCAGGAGACACGTGCTACTCTGCTACTCCACCCTTCACCTTGGCAGTCTCTCCCAGGGCCTGAGCTTCCACCCAATTAATTTCCCAACCTGGCAGAAACTGTGAGTCCCAGACAAGGCAACATCTGTACTTAGAAGCAGGTGAAGTTGGCTTTTCGGATTTTCTCACTTATCCCCTCCTGGGACAGGTCTTCCCACAACCAAATATTAAAATAGTTACAACAAAGATTAATGAAAATTTGGGAAGTGAATTTGGAAAGCAGAGGCCTTTATTTGGGTTATTGTAATCTACAGCATGGTTAATCGGAATTTGTTAGAAAAGCAGAAATCTCAGGCCCCACCCCAGGTCCACTCTATCTGCATTTTACTAAAATCCACAGGTGATTCACAGGCCAGAACATATCATAATGTTCTGGGTAAATTTATTGTTTCCTGGCAAATGAAAATCTAAGTAATAATAACTTTTAAAATTGGGGGTCTCTTTCTTTCTCACTATTTTGCACCATAAAGTTCTCTAGCTATCTGGTGAAGGCTCAAAATAATATTTTAAAATGCATAGAATTACAAAGAAAACCAATCAGGTTGAAATATAATATCCTAAATGTTTTAAATGTTTAATATTGTAACCTACACGTGATTCTTTGTTAACATATAAAATTTGAAGATCTAGCAATGATTTTTTTTGCTGACATATTTTCAGAGTACTAATGATTGTGCACGAGTGTGAGAGACAAGTGCCGTGAATCACGTACATCATTTCTTCTATTAACAAAGAATAACTGCTAATACCATTGAGTTTTGTTGTCTACACCCACAGCTAAAGGAAACTCTAAATTTCAACGATAGTGACAATAAACATTAAGATATTTTCACTCCCCCTGAAATCTCTTAGTAGAATCTATAATAAAGAGATGCTTAAAGATTTTATGCAAAAGGAATAAAAAGAATGTTGTGCTTTCTATTTGTCTCTTGGTCTCATCTTCATTTGAGCATAAACTGACCAAATCACTTCCTTCTCTGATTACTACAGCGTTTAGCTTGTCAGCTTCTGTCACCTGGCATCCACATGAGATCCTCACACAGATAAGCCCCTGAGATGTGTAATAAGTACTCTGGATGAAACTCTTCAGGTTGGATTCTAAATATTTCTGAAACAGACATGTCATACTACACTCTGAATACCATTACGCAGGGAAACTAAAATCACCTAATTTTGTAAGGAAGTTGCCCTCTCCACCTACATAGGTGCTTCTGCACAAATGTGACTTTAATAATTACTGACACTGAGTGCTGAACTGTCCCCCTGTTCTGCACCAGTGCCTGGAGCAGGCTCCTTATCTCTTGGACCAAAAGCACCTTTCCTGGGTAGTTTTCGTGCCAAGAGAAAGCAAAACTTCCCACAGCCTTGTCAACTGTGGTCTTCAAAATAAGATTCATTTTCAGGAAAAGCCAAAATGAATTTGTCTCTGGATTTCAGAATTGTACACCCAAGGCATCTTCACTGCTCTGAAGCTATTTTCCCCTCCTGCTCATCAAGGTGCCAGAAAAACAAAATGAACTGGACACACCAGCCTTGGGGGTGCATCTGACCCTTGGTTCGGACTCTCACAGGATAGTTGCTATTACACAAGGAGGCATTTCTCTAAGAAAAACAAGTCATGGGAGTGTGTCTGGGCCATGTGTTTACAAAGAAAAGAACTATAAATGGAGACACATGGCTTTACACAGAAACAGCTATGTCCCAGATCCACGAAGTGTCATGAAATAACCAGCCCTTGACCCTTCCCCCTCCCCATAGGCGTGTGTGCATGTGTGCACGCAAGCACATGCTCAGCTCGACAGCACTCACACTTATCTTCTCTTCACCTAAGTTTGCTCACCCCCAAATTAGATGTCTAACCCTCATGGTCTAAACATCCTCCCATCAGTCAGTTGATTATCTTTACCTAGTCCTGTACCACCATGATTCTATGGCTGTGATGGTTGATTTTGGTTGTTGAGCTGACTAGATTGAGGGATGACTAGAAAATTGGTAGAGTGTGCTCTTGGTGTGTCCTGGAGGTGTATCTAGAGAAGACTGGTGTCTGGAAACTGAGAGAGGATTGTCCTGAATGTGGGTGGCACCTTTCAATGGACTGGAGGCTAACTGGACAAAAACGTGGCTCTAGCTTGCACTCCCTCCCTGGAGCAGGCGTGCTTTTCTGCTGCTGTTGCCATTGACAACAGATTCTGGGTTCTTTAGCCTTTGGACATAGACTTGCACCAGTGGCTCTCGGGAACTTTTGGGCCTTGGGTCTCAGACAAGGGCTTCATCATTGGCTTCTCTAGGTCTTGTTTTGAGGCTTCTGGCTTTTTGGACTGTAGATTCTTTGGCCTGCAGGTAGTCATAGTGGGATTTTTCAGCCTCTGATGGTAATGAGCCAATTTAATAAATCCCCTCATATGTAGTCAATTGGTTCTGATTAATATATAACTTAAGATGTGGTCATAAGGTGGGAGCAGAGGAAATCTCACAAATTGGAGAATCAGCCTATGAGTAAAAAGAACCTATTACAGTAAATCACATCACAGTAAAATCAGCACTGTTCTATTTATTGTCACTGGCTTAGAAAGGTGACTATTTGCAAGCTTTGGTATCTTGGCTTTGAGGTTGTTTCTGGGGTGGAAGAAGAACCCACAGAAAAAAAAAAAAACTAAAACTAGCAGAATCTCTTCCTATTCTGAAATCCCAACGGCAACGAGTTTAATTAATTAAGCCACCAGAACACTGTAGAGATGACTGGTATTTCTCCTCTTTAGAGCTTGAAATAAGCGACTCTGCTCACTTTTAAGATGCAATGTTACATTTTTGCTACCCTAACAAATTCATTAAGTATGTCTAATGTCTCCATATCATGAAAGCAGCAGGATTTCCACCAAAGTCTGGTCAGGGATCCCAATAAAATCCTCATGCACCAAGATCTCCCCAAGTATGCTTCTCAGCTTCAGCGTTCTTGGACTCACTTGAGGGATAAACTGAAGCTGAGCAAGTTCGAGCCTGTAAACGGATTGTGCAAAGGGCTTAGCGTTACAAATCCAAACTGCATCCTTTATTTCTACCACCTTCTTTCCTGCAGCACTTAGAGGTAATTTTCTATTTCCCCTCCAGGTCTTTATTGCTCTCCTGCCAAAACTGTCTCGCTTCTGTTACAATAAAATACCTGTGATGTTTTCCGAAGCCAGCAGCTTACTGCCAACAGTCCACGGGCTACCCCACATGCAGCAGTTAGGGAACTTCAGTCTAAGTGTTGCAAGCAGAAGGCGAAGGTGGAATTTGGCAAGTCAAACAGGAGGTGTCTTGGGGGTCTCTTCTGGCTGAGGGAGTCGGCCAGCAGGGAAAAATATGAACACTTTTGCCAAAGAGGCAGAAATAGGAGCAAAAGGCACGAGTGAAAGTTTTCTGTCCCATTATGAGCACCACATGGGACTTCGCTGCTCAAAGGAAGGCCAAGTGTGTGGCATTTGAACTCCCCCTGGCTCCCTGCTGGCGGGGGCGGCAGGGGACAGCAGTGGGGTGGGGGTTTGTCCATTCACGTTCTGATTTGCATAGGGATTCTAACTTGTTCTCTGCGGGGAGGTGGGGAGGGGGGTAAGAAGTTGATCTAAGTTTTTGTTAGAAGGGCAAGTCTTGCAAAACTGGAACTCAAGACCACTTTCTCTCTTTGCAGTGAGGAGCCTGCAAACCTGTTCTGCCCCACGGTCTAAAGGAGTCTTGCTGAAACAGGTTTATCGTGAGGTGGATTCTCAAGGCCTCCCCACGCCTCCCTCAGAGCTTCCCTGTTCTGCCAATTTTCAACTTGGTTTCCATTTTCTAGTTTGGGAAGAAAAGGCGAAGAGATGGTCTCACTGCATCGTGCTTTGAGCCTGTCTGATGGCCTCCAAACCACGAAACTACAAAAAGTACAGACTATGGGTTGAGCCTTCTCCTTTAGCAAATGAGTCCCTCTTGGTCCCTCTAAGTGCTGCTCCACCAGCACACGAACAATACAGGTGGACTGATTCTTTAGGAAGAGACCATGATATGGAGAGCAGACCCAGGCTCCCAGGTCACCCACTGCCATGGCTGGACTCGCTGCACAGGCACCTTGTATTTAAACAGGGCCACTGGGGCTCATTGTGGAGTCATAGTGTGACCTTGCACCAGGCACACCTGGGTCTAACAAACCTTTGCAGGGGACAGCAAAGCCAACAGAAGAGCTCATGGTGGTGCACGCTCCATCTGTCAAGATGCCATCTTGTTCTCCAACCACTGAGAAGGAAGTAGACCTCCACAGTAAGGAGTACTAACACCTCTCCATCCGCACTGCAGGAAATGTGTGGAAAGGATGTTTGGAGTGAGAGAATGTATTACCTGCAGAAGATCTTAAGAGGGGCACAACCCGTGTGGGTACACAAAACCTGGTGAAGGGCTGCCCCCCAGACACTGGCTGTGAAATTATTGATTCCCCTTCAAGGACATGGTTGAGGGGAACTCTAACTCAAAATCACAGCTTCTATTTTGCCTGGCTATTCCTTTCCTCTAGGTTTACACACTTTTGTGCACGTACACACACACACACACACTCTAGTTCAGTCTCTTATTCCATTCACTGTCAGAAAAAACCTGACAAGTAGGTATCAGATTCTAACCCTATTAAACAGCCAAAGGGACAGGATAGATGTTCCAGCTTTAAGCCAAACACTTAGGCCTCCCACCGCTGTATAAGTGAGCTGGCTCATTAAGACTGTGCATGCTTACACTCTAGTGATCAGATTCTGACTGCCTGGTTGTTTTTGTCTTTACCCAACCTGGCTGCCTGGCAAGGCAGTGAAAGGCCCCTCATTACCCGGGGATACTGGGAAGTTCTAGGGCTCTGGCACATGCAGGTCAACTCTCAGAGGAAGCTGTCACTCCTGCTCCACTCAAGGCCTTCTGGGATCCAAGCTGACCTTTTGCCCGAGAGCCCACCCCACTGAGCCTGGCCACACAGCAACACTACCTCTAGGGCAGACTCAATGAATTCCCTCGCGTGCACTGAGTCCTCAGCTCCCCTCACTTGCAGAGTCCAGCCTCAGTCTGGTTGACTTCCAGTTGAGTTTCAGCAGTTACGCAAATTAGGTTTCTGACTGTGTCTGAAATTCCAGTGCATACAGGAACAGCAGGTTGCTTAATCTCTAAATTCAGAGCCAACCCTTTGCTAAATACAGACGAGGCTCTGCTGGCTCCCATGGCAGGTTAAGACCCACCCTCCCAGCTCTGACAACCCGACTCCTCAACTGTGCAGCGCCATCTTGTTCTTCAGGCTCTGCCTCCCACAAGGTGCTGTACTGCTCCTACCTTCACCCTTCCTCCACTGATTTCATCCGTCAGATTAAGCCCCTCCCTCATTCTTCTCTACTGACAGCACCCAATGTCCCAACACAGGAGGACACGGACCGCTAAAATGTCCTGGAGAGAATAACTTAACTTCAGCCACTTTATTCTCCTTCTCAAACTACAGACTCCTTGTGAGAAGCTTTCCTGTCTTTCTGCGAGAGACAATAAGCTCCTTACAGAAGTCAACTCTATATCCAGGCCTGCAGTTTTGACACAAGTTAAACATGAACAAGGTCACCAGATGGTCCTCTTCCCTTATTGGAAATGACATTAACAATGAAATACTGTGCTGGGTAGAGAACTGCATGTTCAGGGGTAAGGTTGGCAGGCCTGCAGTAAGCTTTCTTAGAGAGCCATAAAAGAAACACTGTTCTAAATATGAGAAAACATGATATTCAGTTAACTTTCTATCTTATTATCATTATTTTGTTACAGAAAACATCTTTTTTTCAAAGTGACAATACCAAACACTCAGAGACTGTGGAAATCTGGCCAGCATTCAGTACACCCAGAAGAGAAAGCGGGAAGTGAATGATTTTTGTGTCATGTTAGCAGAGTTTTGTTCTCCACTGGGTTCCCTCAGTGGGGCACACAGCTGGTGTCATGTGGGTTCACAAACCAGGGGACAGGGCAAAAATGCAGCACAGGCACACGCTTCATCTGATACTTCTTCACCACTGTTTTGGACCCTGCAGAAAAATGTCAACATCCTGATTTCCAAACCTAAACTTTTGGAGGCAATAGTGCCATTTAATACAGACTAAGAAACCAAAAGCAGTTCCCCAAACCACAGCTTATTCCAACTGCTGGGGACCTTATGAGCTGTGTCCACCCACTGTTCACACTACTCATGGCAAACATTTTTTCTAATAGGTCAGATGGTCACTAGTTTCAGCTTTGTGGACCACATAGCCTCTATCTTATATTCTGCTTTGTTTCTTCTGCTCTTTGGAAAGTTAAACACATTCTCAGCTCTTGGGCCATAAAAAACAGTCTGGGGCAGGTTGGATTTGGCCTTGAGTTAGTTTGCTGACCTCTGACTGTTTCCAGAATGGACCCTGAGAAGGATCTGTTTCCCATCTCAGCTTATTCACCACAGACGGCGGTAACCTGGGACAGGTCAGTCTGAAGGATGGGAGACGAAGGGCAGACACCAACAGGTGGACAGTAGGCAAGAACAAGGGTATGGACAGTGGGGGTTGGGGTGGAGGTTTCCTCAAGGACCACAGAAGAGCTGTTGCCCCTTCCCACAGGAGTTTAGCTGTGGAATGCTGAGACATCACACAGAGAAATAGAAATAAGTGTGGGCTTGCCTTAATGGGACACAGCCATCCTCCAGCCTTTCTGGCTTAAGGTGCAAAGCTACAAGACCTGGCCACTGCAGGACAAGGGCAATAGCTGGTCAGTGAGCAGTGACCCAAACTCCCACATCTGCCTTCACAGACACAGCCCTGTGGCTAACTGGGCCTTCTAGAGAGCTCCCATCAAACAGCTTCAAACCAGGATACAGTATTCTAACTGAAACAGAGTTCTCCTCCTGCCTCTGCTGTCTCCCTCCCCTGAACACACCAATTCCAGGCTGCTCCCACCTCACCAGCTCAATTCCCCAGCGCTCTGACCACATCAGGGAAACCATGTTCGATTAGCCCCACACCTGTGAGAAGCTGGACTGGAAATGGTTCTGAAGCTCAGGCTGAGATGGTCTTTGCTCTGCTTCTCTTATCACAAGCGCCAAACCTCGGTGACAGAAAGCCGGCTCTGAAACCCGGCTGCAGTCACCAGAGCCACGAGTTGGTTTCTAAATTATCCTTGTGTACTGCTGCAATCATGGTCTTCCCTGATTATTCTCTATTTCTGAGTGCAATTGTATCACTGTGACAATTTCCAAACCACTCTGGGACACATATTCAGGATCCACACTGTATTTCCTCCCTGATTTTCAACTCCCTGACTTAGACACTGGGCAGAGGCTGCCTGCCTTAATGGAGAAACATTAGTGCATCTGGGCTTCACTGTGGAGCCCTGTCAATTTCTGGATATTTCACAGCTGCTAGACATCCACCTCTTTTCTTACAAGAGCCAGCAAAAATTAGCAAGCACCTCATTGGCTCTGAGATATGAAAATGTAGCAATAATCAAGTCAGAGAATCAGTTTCTGGTCAATTATCTTCAAAGTATTTGTTCTAAAACAGAATGTCTACAGTTCATTTATCATCTGCCAACTTAAAAAAATTGCTTTTAACTAAAATTTTGCATGATTTTGTGTGGTTTTTCTTTTTAAAGCAACCCTCAGAATATAAAACTGACATTTGGTTATCAAATTAGTGACTGAGAAAAACTCTTGTTCAGGCAGATATCAGCACAATGCAGGTTACGTCTATTTCTTATGTCAATATTATCTGCTCATTTCCCATATGCTTTTTAAAACAAACAAACAAACAAACTTTCAGAAGACAAAAGTTGTGTTTAGAGAGAAAATATGATTCCCTAGGCTGCGCATGTCTCTCCTACCTGCTTCATGAGCTGATGGGGTGAATGTCCTCCGCTGGACATAAGGAGCCACTTACACAGGACACACTCCAAAGTTTGTTGGGCTTTCTTTCCCTTCTCCATTCAGTTCTTTAAAGTAGTAGGTTATTAACTATCAACAAAAATGTGAGCCATGCCAGTGCATGCTCCGACTTCCTGCCAGCGCCCCATGCTCTGCTGGGCTCAGAACAGATTTTCTCTCTCTCCTCCCGCTTCACCTCCTGAGCTCCTGGGCCCCACCCACTCTCAGCACTCAGATCATTTTTCATTTATGAGTGCATCCAGCTAAACTGTGCATGTAAGAGAATGAGCCAACCCTTGCTCTGCCAGCCTACTGGGTCTACGGTGCTATAAACAGTTTAATTTTCTGGAAGTACAGAGGAAAAGGAGACCCTGGCAGAAATCACCCATGCCCTCCTCCTACAGGTATCTGCAAATCAGCTCTTCCATCAGTAAAGGACAGGCACCCTGGCAATGGAATCACAACAGCTTTGTAATACAGGTACAGGCCAGGAGGTGGACTGAAGATTTCAGGTACAAGACAAGTAAAAATATACCAAAGTATATACTTCACATACACTAAAAAGGCAAAGCCAGGATGATGCCAAGAAACTTTCCACCCAGTGACCTAACACTTCACAATGAATTCAAAATATTTCACACCTATAACGGGCCAGGTTTTTTTTTTTTTTTTTTTTTCTTTTGCATTCAAATGGGTACAAAAATGAGAGTTTGTTTTGTAACAAAAGCCATTGGTAAATAAGAGCTAGTTGTCACCATGACACCAGATCTACAACTTTTTGAATCCAACTGAGCTCCTATCTTCTATCACAGACCACTACTAGCAAAACCAGAGATAATCCGTCAGTGTGTGAGAACACTTAATCCTACTACAGCGTCAACAATTACAAAGATGATTTGGTTTCTGTATGACTTTATCAAGAAGTAGACTGCTAAAAATAATTCCAGCATACATTTGTAAGGGACAAAAGCACCACCAATACCTTCTCCTTATTGCAGCTATTCTCAGGTCATGCTTCCTGAAAACTTGGGACTACCTGATTTGTCTTTTAAAATCTATCATTTATTTTGGAATTTTATCCAATACAGACTTTCCTTCTGTGAACTTCATATTGTCACAACCTAGTTCCAATCACCCTCAAATTCTTTCATTTTTTTATTTATTAGAAGTTTGGTAGCTGGACTTGTCTTTTTTTTTTTTTTTTGGTTGATGTGATCAGGTGGTTAAAATATCTCCTAAGAAGAAACTGTTATACATTTTCACCTATACTCCGAATGGGCTCTAGTCATGCCCACACCCCAACACAACATCTTTGAAAAACAGAACAAAAAAACCCCAGGTGATTTAGGGTGAGGGAACCCCAGAGCCATCTGACTTTTCACATGCAGTTCAGAGGCTGCACAGTTGGTAGTGTGAACTTCCCTTCCTAGTTCCTTCCTGGGACTTCCCTTCCGAGTTCAGGGGAGGGTGGACTTTTGCTCTGAGTTAGAGGCAAGGAGAAGGAAGTCTGTTCTTTAATTTTTTTGTTTTTTAAAGAAGTAGGGGGAGGGGCTGGGGTTGTGGTTCAGTGGTAGAGCGCTTGCCTAGTATGTGTGAGGCACTGGGTTCGATTCTCAGCACCACGTATAAATAAGCGATGAAATAAAGGCCTATCAACATCTAAAAAAATATTTAAAAGAAAAGAAAGAAGTAGGGGGAAAGTGGAGGTTAAAATTTCTTAGCCCATGATCAAACTGCAGTCCTAGTGAGAGGTAAAATCTGCCTATAGAATATTCTCTTCAGGGTTAGTGTGACATCTGCCAAAAATTTATGGTAAAACCAGTTATTCCACTTCTCTTTGTCCCATTATCTCAACAAAGGGCGGATGGTACAGAACATACATTTTTGCTTTAAGGGAACTGCTGCTGTTTACCACATTAGCCACGTAGATTGTGCTCGAATGCAGGAAGTACACAGGCCACATGCCACCCGAGGTTTTTGGGGAGTAAGTTTCTGGTCAGCTGTCCACGGCTGCAGTCTGGAACTCTGCCTTCCACTTGCCCCCTTGCTTCCCGGGCTTTAGGAGACTTGTGCCAGGTGGACGAGATGTGAATTTTTGTAGTCAAGAGCTAGGCAGGAGCTCAGTTATGGCTCTCAACTGGTCACAAAGACCAGTCTTAGGGCTACACCTAACACTCTCCCAGCAAAAGCAGAAGGGTAACATGAGGAGCATGAGAAGGACAGGGAACAACTCCAGCTGTCCCCAGCAGGGAAGGGAATCAATTAAATCACTAAAGTCAATGACACTTTTGGGTGTATATGCAAGAACTGACAGCAGAACACAGGCTTTCACACACCCATGTTTACAGCAGCACTATTCAGAATAGCCAAAAGGTGGCAGCAACCCAGGTTTCCACTAATGGATGAGTGAATAAACAAAACGTGGTATAAACATACAGTGGAATATTATTCAGCGGTAAAGAGAATTCTGATACATGCTACAACATGGATGAACCACGAAGAGACATGCTAAGCACAATATGCCAGTTGAAAAAGAACAAGTGTTACACGATTCTACTCAGGTGAGGTACTTAGTCAAATTCATTCAGACAGCAAGTAGCGTGGTGGTTGATAGGAGTAGGGTACTGGCTAGAGTTTCAGTTTTGAAACAGGATAAAAGTTCTGGAGATGGGTGGTGGTGACAGTTGCCACAGCAGTGCAAATGCCACAAAAATGGTCAAAATGCTAATTGTTATATTACGTATGTTATTTTTTAAAAAGTCGGTGAAACCTGGATTTTCTTTACACTTTCCCTTCGGCTACTTTGATGACTATCATGCTTCTTATTATTAAAGTTATGAAACATAAAGACTATCACATGCCATAAAATAA
Organism: Sciurus vulgaris; assembly: GCF_902686455.1. Classification (NCBI taxonomy): domain Eukaryota; kingdom Metazoa; phylum Chordata; class Mammalia; order Rodentia; family Sciuridae; genus Sciurus; species Sciurus vulgaris. Next base: position 144,808,206 of record NC_136466.1, read on the forward strand.
AACTCCTAAATGACCTTGGGAATAAGAGGAAGCTCTAAGGTTCCCCTCTTCCTTTGCCCCACGTCTCACAGAAAGTTAAAGCATACCAGGTGCTCAGCGTGTGTTCCTGTTCTGTGATGGAGATGATAGTATCGATGCTGACGGGGAACACCCTGCAGATTGTGCAAGCCAGGAGAGCCCAGCCTGCTAATGCAGAGTTCACAAACACCTCCCAGAAAGTTCTATGCAGCCGTGGGTCATTCCTCTCCTCCATGAAGTACACTTAGAACTTGCCTCACTCACCCCTGGCAGCAAATGCTGATGCCATTGTACTTTCTGGCACTTAATTGTACACAGATCTTGTCTCTTAGCTGTCGAGTCTGTCCAATTAGGCCATAAGCCTCTGTGGGACAGAGCTGCCTCCAGTTCTCTGACCAGCTCTTCTCAGCCTCCTTCCTCCTGCCAGGCTAGGCAGGGACACAGAGGGGCACCTGATTCTCTCCCTTGCCTTGTCTCTCCTGTTCTCTGGATTATCCCCTTAGCCACTAACCCTCCATCACCATTCCTCTTCTGAGCTTCAGACACAGACCTCTGCCTGCCCCCTGCCTGGCTTCAGCTAGATGTCCTGCAGACACCTCAAACTCAGCATGCCCTGAAATAAAGCCAAGTAGGCTCTCCCTGGAACAAAATTCCTCCTCCTGTACTTCCTTTTCCAATTAATGCCGGTCCCAGTCACCCAAGCACAGATGAGTCACCCTTGGCTCCTCCCTCCCTAGGAGGTCAGGACCTGCTGACTCTCACACCTGTCCCCTCCCCTGTATTGATTTTAGGGCCTTGATTCCTAACTATTCTCACTTCCTCAGCTGTCTACCCTGCACCCTGAGGTTTCCCATGGCAAACAGAAGATCTGCTTCAAGTGCTCTAGTAATGTCTCCTTGCACCAAAAGTAAAGCCTAAGCACCTCTGGATCTAAGAGCATTCTTGATCCAGCCCCAGAGCCCCCAATACACACACACACACACACACACACACACACACACACACACACTGGTTGCTTCTCCTCTTTATGTGTTTGCTTTCACGTGAGCCAGTGATCCTGAGAAGTTCTGACCCCACAGCAGACACTTGCAACATTTGCAGACATTTTTAGGTATCACAACAGGGATGGGTGGGAGTGGAGATTGGCTGCTGGCATCTAATGGTAAGGGCCAGAGATGCTGTAAATACCTGCACACGACAGGCCCCCACAACCAAGAATCATCTGTGGCATGCACCATACGGGTTCTTAGAATGCTACGATATACTGTGTTTATAAGTAACCATGACTGCTTTCCATTCTAGGGGCTGCAAGCATAGATGTTGGCAGGGTGCAGAAAATTAAATGAATGAGAGAAAAAGGTAAGGCAAAGGCAATAGGGGATGTTGGGTCCTGGAGCAGAATGCCCCTCTAAAGCATTCAGTTTCAAAACTCTAAAAGCACTGAGCTCAATCATGCAGCAAGAGGACAGGTTTGTAGCTTGTATAAACCTGGGCAAGGGCCGGGGGCTGTTTTTCTCTAGCATACACTTTATTGGAGGTATTGGATCAATATTTATTGAAAAGTTCCCTATTTCCCTCGAGAGCCCAGCATACTCCTAAGTTCTAGTAAATAAATGGAAAAGTAGGATGGAACCCTCTTCATCTCAGGTCCTTAATAAAGTTTCACTGTCCTTTTGAATTTTCTTCTCAAGGTCTCTTTCTCTGTAATTTTTCTAGTGACCTTAATCTAATTTTTCTAAAAACACATCCCATAAAATATCATTTTGGGGAGATGCTCTATGGAAAAGGGACTCCATGGTCAAATAAGTCACTTACTGGTTCTCCCTTCAATGTCTGTGTCCATGGGCTATTTTATCAGAGGTCCCACTCCTATATTTTTATAGTGTAATTCATTAATATTTGTGGAGCAAGCACTTTGAGGACTTTGAATGATACTCTGAAGCATTCTTTTTGGCTGTTTTGATTTGTTCCCCCTTTGCTATAGGGTGCTCTCGGTTTAAACTTCCATATTTGTGCAAAAAAAGTACCAGCCCTCTCCCCATCCCTCAGTCCCCATCCGTCCAGCAGAGACCTGTGCTTCCCTCCTCATGGAGGCAATTCGAATTTGCTCTGTTTTCCTTGGGAAGTAGCCATCCTGGGTAAAGATGGAGGGAGTAGAGAGGGTCACTCTTGGCAAAGGGCATGTGGCTGAATAGAAGCAGTATAGTCAGGGTGCCCCAAGAAGCTGGGTCCTGGACAAAGGTGTGTCTGTAGGGCCCTTGGTCATTTCCAGCCAACTTTTCAGAATGAAGTTCCGTTAATGAGGATTAGGTCAGTTCATTTAAAAAGACAAGCATATTACTTCCAGACGTCGATGGAGCAAAGAATCAATCACTTTGGGGAAAAGAAAGTCTAACTTCAGAGGTGCAGACAGTGCACGGGGCCTCTGAACACCTTCCTGCTACAGTCCACCAGAGAAAGCTGGACTGGACCAGGCTCGTGCCTCTTTGGCCTCCAGAGAAACTCAGAATGCTTTGGACCCACCGGTCGGTCATCTCAGTCACCAGGTGGCCACTGGTTCCCACTTCTCAGCCTTGCTAGTCAGTCCAGTCAGTTCCTGAATTGGGGGTATTTTTTTTTCCTTCACAGAAATGGAGACAGTTTAGGTTTTAGAAAATAAATCCAGCCCTACCAAGACATGAACATACTCCCAGAAATCCTGCCATACCCCTGATGGCCCCCAGGGACAGGCTCCAAGGGTTACTGAAACTCATAATCAGCGGTACACGGGGAATGAGTAACTTCCCCAGCCAATTGCAGCAGGCACCTTCAGCTAGAGGATTCCCTCCAGTGCCTCTGAAGGCCCCTGTGATCTCTGAGAGGTCAATTTGTGAGCATTCCTATGGAGATCTCACTCCCCCAGAGCTTCAGCACATGATCCCACTGGAGTGCAAAAGCAGATAAATGATTAATAAGGGTCTTCTGCAGCCACATGGGCCATGCAAACTTGCAGGGCAGAAGAGACACCACACATATGAAAATTCCTGCTACATAGGGCAAGTCAAATGTGACAGGGATGAATAAAGGTGGGGAAAAGTCCAGGATTTCCACAGGGAGGTGTCCCCACAGCTGGGGGAAATGGGAGTGACTTCAGAGGAAGTGGGTCTTAAGGAAAATCCTAAAGGCTGGTTCTCAGTTTTGATACACTCCCAGCTCTGAGCTCTCCCCCTTGCGTATAAAAGGATGGTAGGCTGCTCTCATGTTGCTGTCCCTGGAGACCAGTGCCTTCTGGCTCCAGCTCCTGACCTGGCACTGCACCTGCAGGGTGTGGAACAAGCCAACAGCAGCCTGCTGCACAGGCACCCTGCAAAGGACGTGGCCAACCAGGTCGCAGCTCATACTCCCGAAGGACAGACCTGGAAAAGCACAGTGAAGGTCCCTGTCGTAATTCCACTGAGACTCCATACAAGGAAACGAGAGTGGTAGGGAGTTTGGAAACTCCAACCCTTCTGCTTTATTTTTACTACAATGGTAGTGTCAAATAGTGACAGCATTGTCCTTCATTCAGTTTTCAGAAACTTAAGGGAACTCCACAATGACCCACTTACACATACGCACGTGTGGAGGTACGCAGCAGGCGGGTAGGTGCTAATCAGTGCAGGGCAGGCACTGATGTTACCCAGATGGCACCCCTGTCACCTGCCTGCCAGTGCATTTTAGAAGGGCTAGTGAGACTTCTGTGAACTGGAAGTGGGATTTATTTCAGAGTAATTTCTGCAGCTAGTCAATTCCTTCCCTCCCTGTCTCTTCCTTCTCTTCCATAACCCAACAGGCCAGTGCTTGGTTCCTGGTAGAGTTCAGAGTTTTCAAAGTTTATTGTAGCCAGTCTGCAATTTCCAGATCTCAACATAATTCAGTCCACTGTAAGCCTACCAAGTCCCCATTACACTTAAAAATTACAAGAGCCTTTCTCAAGTGAGGACGGGTGGAGTAAAGTCCCTTGGAGGAAAAAAAAAAAATCTATCAAAAACCTCATTATGGGGCTGGGAGATAGCTCAGTTGGTAGAGTGCTTGCCTGGCAAGCACAGGGCCCTGGGTTCAATCCCAGCACTGCAAAAAACAAACCAACAAACAACAACCAACAACAAACTACATTATGCTCAATGACATGTTTGGGCTCACAGCTGTACTTTCAAGGTATTTCTCATCTGTACCATGGAGAACCTTCTCCTGGAATCACATACCGTTCTATGGTGGTAGAACTTGCCTTACAAACCACAGCTTTCAGAAATGTTGGCAAGGAGTTGGGTTGTATATGGAAATTTCTTTCTATGGGCCTCCAAACAATCAGTTATTTGTTTCCCCCCTTTTTTTCCCACAAGAATTTCTTTAAATAATTGGAGGAGATTTCCCATGGGAATCAGGCAATAGTGACTTCCAGGTCTTAAACTTTATCTAAAACAATTTAGAAACAAAAGACACAAGAATGTGCCTGACTGGCCTCTAACAATGCAATTCTGGCAATAAGAACAGCAGCGGGTGTGAAACTTGTAGTACTTCTGGTACTCAGAGTACTGCTAGTATTTTTAGTACTCAGAGTACTGGGGTAATGCCTCTATGGTTTGTTCTTTTTTAAAAAATCTATTTCTATTTTTTAGATATACATGACAGTAGAGTGTACTTGACACATTATACATGTACAGAGTATAACTTATCCTAATTAGGATTCCATTCTTGTGGTTGTACATTTTGTGGGGTTATACTGGTCCTGTATTCATATATTAACCTATAAAATTTATGTCCAATTCTTTCTACTCTCTTTCCTAATACCATCTCCCCTCCTTTCCCTTGATTCCCCTTTGTCTAATCCAATAAACTTCTATTCTCTCTACCTCCTTATTGTGTTTTAGCATCCACAAGTCAGAGAGAACATTCAGCCTTTAGTTTTGGGGGTTGGCTTATTTTGCTTAGCATAATATTCTCCAGTTCCATTCATTTACCAGCAAATGCCTTAATTTCTTTCTCCTTTATAGCTGAGTAATATTCCATTCTATATATATATATATATATATATATATATATATATATATACACCACATTTTCTATATCCATTCATCTGTTGAAGGGCACCTAGGTTGGTTCTATAGCTTTGCTATTATGAACTGAGTTGCTCTAAACATTGATGTGGCCGTGTCACCATAGTAAGCTGATTTTAAGTCCTTTGGGTATAGGCCAAGGAACAGGATAACTGGCCAAAAGGTGGTTCCATTCCAAGTTTTCTGAGGAATCTCCATACCGCTTTCCAGAGTAGTTGCAGCAATTTGCAACCCCACCAGCAATGTATGAGTATATCTATTGTTTGTTCTTAGCTAAGAATGTACAGTCCTCCAGCAGGCCATCAAGTGTAACCATGGAAAATGCTGGTGGTCGGGGGGAGTTGGTAATGGGTAGGCTATGCATTGTGGGGGAAAAGGGGCTATAGAGGAAATATATATATCTTTTGATTAATTTGGCCATGAATATAAAACTTCACTTTAAAAAATTAAAGGAGAAAGAGCTTTCATCAGGCAACCATGGACTACAGCATTTTCTGCTTACCAGCTATATGAATGCTTACTAAATCTTTCTAAGACTGTTTCCTCATCTGACAGAATGTAATGCATTTAGAGTTTTGGCTAAGATAGAGAATGTTCTGGACCATCTCAGTGCCGGCTGTGCAGGAGGCATTTGATCAACCCAGGTTTACAGCGAGGTTACAGCGACTCTTGAGGAAAGGCTACTTGCTCCGCCTCTGTGTCTTCACGTTTCAGTTTCCTCTCCGCCATTTAGGTTACTGACATCACTAACCAAATTATGCATGGCTTGTCCTGGTTCCAAAAGTTCCTGCTTTAATTGAAAGTGACAAAGGGGAAACTGGGAAAGGAAAACAGAGTGCCGTGTGAGCAGCTGCGTTAAAAGACTCCGGAGTCAGCACGGAGCATTCCCCAAAGGGGCTGCCAGCTCCAATCAGGCCGCCCGCTACCTGACAAGCGGGGAGGCAGAACCACAAGCCACCCAGCATTTTCCAGGAAAAGTTACACTAAACACCTTCTGGAGTTTCACTGAAAGACATCTTGGTCATCTTCTGGGTATGAGTCCTGCCACCAGCAGGGTCCAGGGCTCCTCTTGGAAAGAACCATGTTTTCTGCAGGAGCACCATGAACTTCATCTTCTTGACCTCCTAAATTATTTCTCAGGGATGAGCCCAGTCTTCCTTCCTGTCCTCTTTCCTTCCTTCCATCCTCTTTCCCTCCCTCCCGCTCTTCCTTCCTTCCACTGGTGAATAAAAGAAACAGAAGTGTAATTACTAAGGCTATCCTAAAGATCAAAAAGAAGGCTGAACTAGCACGAATAACTAAACTATTTAAAAAGAAAGAGGATCTCTGTTAACCGGGGGAACCCTGGACACCTTTCCTGGTCCTTTCCAGATGCTGACTGCATTGCCCTTGGACGGGGGAGTCCTGAACATCCAGAAGAGACCTGGGAATGGTTGCCAGGTGTTTCTCTCCATCTTAACTTCTCAATCCTGGAAGCTGCCCCTACCCCCATCCCAGTTGGCTCCAGGTTACCTGCAGGGAATTGACAGAACGTGCTGAGGACCTTCACCCAGCTCAGCACTTTTTCTTTCCCCAAGGCCTCCCCTCTAGGCCCACATTCACTCTGAGCTCTGAGAAATCCGACCAAAAATCTCTTTTCTTTCTCCATCCTCTAGTGGAAAGGATCCTATTTTATTTCCTTTCTGCTCTCCATGGACCCACCTGGCAGGATCCAGAGGCCATTAGTGTCCAGTCCTGTGGCCAAGCTTTACAGAACTTCCTCACCAGTGTCCTGACCTGTGGCCGGGTTTTCTCCACCTCCTGTGACAGACTTCTATGCCCCTCCCTTGTTCAAGCATCCCTGTGGCTTCACCTCTGCTTCCCACATGCATGTACAGTGCTATGGAGCATATAAACAGCTGCCCACAAACAAGGTGCTAGGTCTGCTCCATGACAATTAGCACAAGGTCTCAGCCAGTTCTGAGATGTTGGTAAGCAGCTCACGTCTCTTTCCTAGCTACACTCAAGGAATTGGCCCTTATCAATCCTGCAGACCCTCCCTTCCCCAAACACCTGGACGCTAACTTTTACCTCTGGCTAAATGAAGCGCTCTGGCCCAGGAGCAGCCGGGCAAGAGGTTTCTGCACTAGCACTTTTGCAGACCCTAAGGCTTTTGGTCAACAATTGGTGCACACAAGGGAATCCTTAAAGAAAAGAACAGAATGTGTGCAGCTCACAGCCCTGTAAAAGTGACCCTCCAATGAGGGCAAGCCCTTCTAAAAATAGATGCACCTGAATTGGGACATAGGAAGGGCTCAGAAGGCAAGCATCACCACGCCTGGCTCACACAGTCTCACTCCCTGGGCTGGAACACCAGCGCCCCCAGGTATGAGGCAACATCAGGATGCAAGCTGTACTCACTGGTCTCTGGCTCAAAGGCAATAGGAACCCTGTGGGAGGAGAGTTCAGGCCTGACTGACCAGCACGCACGGGGACTCTCCCTGGGACTGGGCACCTGCTCCACACAACTGCAGCTAGCGTGTAGCAGCCAGCCCTTCAACACCACCAGCCTTCTCTGTTGACAGGACAGTGGGATGGGCTTGTCCCAGACAGGGCACAACGGATTCCAGTGACCTGCTCTAGGAGGCACTAATGGGGAAGGCCTTGCATTTTACAAACACAGTGGTCTAAATCTAACAAACGTCTAGAGTGGGGTGGGAAAAAGGTAAATGAAATTCCAGCATTAAAAAGCCTCAAACGGTTGTCTGCCTTCAATGGATTCAATATTTAGACTTCATGAATATTTGTGGAACACATATGAAGCCCCATACCCCCATGCTCTCTCCCATGATCCCCCAAAACACACGTCCTGATAACCACAGCCCCTGACAAATTGACCTCCAAAAAATGCTCCCCCCAAAACGAAAGTCTCCACATGAAGGGTTTGTGAGCAAAGCCCTGGTCTGAGGGTGCACCATACAAAGGAAATCTTCCCCCCTGAAGAATGGAAACAGGAGAAGCTCAGAGGAAGAAGGGCCAAGCACTCATTAACTTACCTGCACAAAAACTCCTCAGAGAAGAATATTCGACTCTACACAGGATAAATGTTGAAATAACTACAACGACAAGTAACTAACACACAAGCAGAATTCCCTTGCTCTCACAACCTCAGCCCCAGGAACTCTGAAACTCTCTGGCCTGTAGCTAGAGCAAAAGGGTATCCTCAGAAGTCTTCGGGGTGTTTGCAGACAAACCCAGAAACGGCCTCCTCTCTGGGGAGGGAGTTAGACTTTCTACAGAATTTGGGTGCTTCCAGGCCCAAGTGTCTGAATACAAAACAAAGACGGTTACATTGGCCCAGAGCCCAGGGGACCAGTAGCAAGGAATATAGGAGACCCTGGGCCTCGTGGTTCATTGCCTCTATGGAGACACTGGCATAGGAGATCTGTGACTGGTTAAGGATAAGGGAGGCCACAAGGTAAATCTGACCCAGTAAGGACCAAGGGTAGGTGACACGGCATCTCCACAGCCTGTGCCTGTATGTGACAGCAGCAATCTAACAGCAGCTGGGAAGTCAGGTGAGAGACGTTTCCCTAGGGTATACAGGTCACAGGAGGATGGGCACCAACTGTCCCCAATACTCCTACCACTGCAACAACCAACACCCTCCTCCTTGTTTTTGGGGAAGGTAAAGTTGTTGAAGACCTCCCTGCCCCCAGAGCTTCCAAAAGAGACAGCAGTGCATCTCAAAGATTGTGCCTCTTTCGGGAACAACCAGGTAAGTTCCCACCACTTCCGGCTTTCCCCATGCCCTACATTCTGCTGAACCTCTGGATACACTCATTCCCACCAGGCTTCCTGTAAATATTTCATGCCGCCTCTGCTCCCGACAAGCACAGTAATGTCAGAGTCACGGAGGCTGCTGGACAGAATTCAGGTCTGCTTCACCAGCTTTCTGTGTCAGTTCTGGGTGGGAAGTGACCATGCGTGCACAGTGTAGCCTTGATTTCAATAAAACTCCAGCTGGAGCAAAAGAAGCCACCTTTGCCATGACAGCTGCCTGGGTTTCTTCATCGAAGGAGAGTCCATGGCACTGGGTGTCATCTGGGATCACCCTTTCTCACATTTATGTTTGTCCTCCGAAACTTTGAAAGGTGTCTTCCGAGACACGCATCACCGACTTGTAAGATTGTCTTTTTCAGCAGGAGATCCTCCTGTTAGGAAGTCTTGAGGCTGACTCATTGGGAATGAAAATGTAATAAACTTTTGCTGCTAGTAATTCTAAATTTTAAAAACTCCGAACTTTTGCTGTGTTGGAGCTGCATGGGCATGTGCCACTTGTCCTAGCTTTTTAATTCTGGGATTGCATGGCTTTTACACACTACGTGCCTGGGACAGTAGCCACTGTAGAGTCACAGGCATTTACATTCAAGTCACAGAGATGCAGGGAGTGACATCTGGCACCAGCTCAGTGGTAGAGAGAGACTGCTTAGGGGAGGGGGGAGAGGATGGAGAATGACCCAATTAAAATGCAAATGACTTCACTCCTTGTTGCTGCTAAATGAACCCTGAAGGAAAATTCAAACATATATTGCAAGCTCTGGGCAGAGTCAAGACTGTAAGGTAATCAGAAAATAAATGCCAACTATAATCCTTCCTAATGACTTTATTTCCAATATTGTTATAAGCTCTAAACTCCAGTCATAATGAACAAGGATGTTAAAGAAACAGATCTGTTTTCTTCCCCTACCCATTTTGAATTATTTAAACTTTGATCTGCTTATTCACCTGATGTTGCAAACTACCCATGTAATTACCAACCTGAGAGATAGAAACCTAAGGTGGGGCTGGCCCCAGCCCAGGGGGTTGTGGTTTCTCAAAAGGTCAAGAGGTTAACATTATAAAATTATGCACTAGACACTGGCCAGAGTTTGGGCATTTAATTTTTACCGTAAGTCTTAGGGTCTTGGCATCTGTAATTTTTTTCCTGTTTATACTATAGAGAAGTAATAAGTCCAGTATGAATATACTTGCCTGAAGTCACCCAGTCAACAGGCAGACCATTGGTTGACTCTTAGGCTCATGCTCTTCCTTTTTTCTATTTTTCTAATCAACATATTTCCTTCAAGTCTATTATTTTCAGCTCTTGGTTCTTGTTTTGGTTTGGATATGAGGTGTCTCCCCAAACTCCTACGTTATTGCAGAGGTGATCATGAGAACTATAACCTAATCAGTGTACTGACCCATTGGATGGATTGATAACTTGAAAAGACTACTCTACTGGGTGGCACCTGTAGGCAGGTGGGGCATGGCCGGAGGAAGTAGATCTTTGGAGGTGTGTCCTTAGGGATTCATATCTCGCCCTTCTGGCTCCCCCCACCTCTCTTTCTGCTTTCTGGCTATCCCGAGGTGAGCGACTTCCTCGCCATGGCCTTCCGCCATGATGCAATGGACTTGCCTTCCTATGGACTGAGACCCATGAAACTATGAGTCAATAAAACTGCCTTTCTCCAAGTTGTTCTTAGGTTTACTTTGGTCACAATGGAAAAGGCTGACTGATACAGGTCTACACTGATACCCTTCTCAAAAGCAACTGAAAGTCTAAAGGCTAAAGGATTCAAGGTTTTTCTTATAAATAAGAAAGATGTTAAACTGTTGCTTGCTTGTGACTTTTACTTTTTGTGCTCAGGACAGGGACCCAGAGGATAAAACGACAAGAGAGAAATTTGGCAATAGAAACTCATGTTCCTTACTGAATGAGCTCCAATTTGTACACCAGGCTCAGAAGAAAGGCTTCCTCCATTAAAAAACAAAACAAAAAAGACGACTTCAGAAAATATAGTCCTGTTAGAGAGGCACCTCCATGGGGTGATGTAGCAGGTGCCAAGCTATCTCAGGCATAGGTAAGAGCCCACGGAGTCAAAACTCAGACCCCGGGAATTGGTAAAAGCAGGCTTGTGGTGAGCAACCTGCAATCTCATTTATTGCAGGAAAAACCACACATTTTATAGACTTTTAACCCAATCACAACATGCCACGGGAGATCAGACCACAGGTCCCTATACAGGTTCCCTTGGTAACACTAGGTAAATTTGGGGACAGTTGTTTACTTTCCTAAGTGGCCGGAGTAGAATGCTCCTCTCCACAGGTATTCCTGATGGCGTGAATGTGTGAAGGTCTTCCTTTTACACACTTGAGACATTCACAGCTGCTAGCCAAGATTTAGGATTTCTCGTTTCCTCTGAGTAGTTAAGTAGTTTTCCAGGTAGGACCATCTGGTTGGTCCCACTGCAGCCTGTTCTAGCTACAGGAGGAGAAGGAGAGCCAGAAGCAAGGAAGACCTTTCCTAGCCATTGAACTGTGGGGTCTGGGCACCTCAGACAGGCATATGTCACTCAGCAGTTCAGTCTGTATCCACCAAGGACATCAAGGCACCAAACTACCCATTTACTGTGGTAGAATATTTGTGTCCCCCAGCCTCTCCCCGACAGATGTTGGAATTGTAAACCCCAGGAGACGGTATTAGGAGACAGGCTTTTGAGAGGCAATTCCGGGATCATGGCAGAGCCCTCATGAATGGAACTGGTGCCCTTACAGATGTGCCACCTGGTCCCTCCACGTGTGGAGGCAACAGCTGTCTCTGAAATAGGAAATGGGCCCTAGACACCAAATCTGTTTGTTGGTGTCTTGATTGTGAACTTCCCAACTTCCAGAGCCCTGAGAAATTTCTCTCATTTATAAACCACTGGGTTTATGGTAAGTTGTCACAGCAGCTCAAATGAACTAAGACAGCATTTGATTGCATGAGGTGGAGCCAAGGTTAGTGCTAAGACGGGGGTTTGTTGTAGGAGACGCTGAAAACTGCTTTCCTTGATCCCCATTTAGTGGAAAATCTGAAAAACAAACAAAACCCCACACAACCCCATCTCTCCCATACTCCCTTGTGACCAGGACTCAGGCATGTGAGCTCATATTCACCAGTCACGTATCCCAGCATGGCCTGCACGCAGAGGTGAGTGACAGGAGGCAGGCGTGACCCAGGCCTTCTGACAAGCACTGTGGATAAGAGTCATAGTTCTGGCATTTCTTCCTGAAGACCCAAGGATAGGTAGCGTGGTTTTCTGCTAAAATAGTCCCCCAGTATGGTCTGGGCTCTTTTCTTGGCTCCATAACATTTGAGTCTGATTCTTGGTCCTTCCCAGAAGTTCTGTGAACCACTAAATTAATGTCCTTTAACATACCCCTTTCTGCTTAAACTAGCTACGGGAATTTCTGCGGTTTGCAGCCAAAAGCCCTGGGCAGGCTCAGCAGGGAAGAAAGCAGAGAAATGAAAAGAAGTAGGCCAGTGGACGCCAGCTGGTGTGGGTAATGCAGTGCCCACATGCTGTAAGGCAGAGCCTTCTAAGCCCAGTGCTTTATGCCCAGGAGTCCATATGGTGTCCTCTGCAGAGCGGGAGCTTCAGAGTTGGCCACACAAAGGCTGAAATCTCAATGCTGCCTGTGGCAAGCTCTAAATCTGTACCGGGCAATTTTCTCCTACTCTGAGCTTGATTTTACTCAGCTACAAGATGAGGACAAGGCTACTTTCCTTATAGGGAGAAAAGAAAGCCAGGTAATGTAAGCCACACAGTCTAATACAGTGCCCAGGGACCAGTAGCTGGTCCAGGAATAGTACAGCTGGCCTATGCAAGCTTCATCAATGGACTGTGCTTATGTGCCACTACAGGCACAAATACAAGGTTCTGTTTTTTTTCTTTCCTAAAATTATTTTCATAAGAAAGGGATTATTTTATATTTGAATCTGTACAAATTATACAATGAACCTCTCGACTAATTTGGATGATGAACTACTGTTTGGAGAAGACATAGTTATCTCAGAGTCGATCAATGCAACTTTTAGATGCTTAGTAAGAATTGGTTTAAAATAAAGGCAGGAAATGAATTTAATGTTAAATTTAACAATTACCCCTAGGGGAAATAATCTCATAACTGTAAGCGCTGGATTTCCTTGTGGCAGAGCAGTAGGGTGGTTAGAAGCAAGAATACTGGAGCTCCATAGCTGCACTTGAATCTTGGCTCTTTTGTGAGCTGTGTGACTTCGAGCAAGTTTCCTGATCTCTCTGGACCTTAGTTCCCTTAGTAAAATGAGACAACAAAGAAATCTCTCTCATGACGTTCCTTGAGGAGTAAATAAGTTGATGCAGGGAAAGCATCTCTGGCAATGTTTGACACATAATAAACATATACATAAATATAAATATATGTAAGCGATTTGCAATTATAGGATGGAGGAATGATGGCAGGGTTATGTGAATGGATGCATGTGGTCTTGGATTAAACACCCAGTGGACAAGGATATAAAAACCACTGTCTTTCAAATAATAAAGATGGAAGTGGAGGTGATATGCCTGGAAAATGTACTTAGATGACTCAAAATGTAGTTCTGAGTTTGAGTAAATTTGTTGCATAGCCTACATGAGTAGGGAAAGAAAAATTAAAAATCAATATTTAAATTTTAATGTGACTTCACACATGTATGTGAATTAAACTAATCAAAGATTAGAGACAGGCCTGACTATTGCACATATATCTTTGTGTCATCATTGGGACACCAGCTTACATCCTATCTGTATACTAGATATACTATTTCACTTCTACTCATGTTGGCCAAAAACTACTTGTAGGTCTTCTCTCTTAGGTATGGGGCTTATATTCCACTACATATGGTAAAAGAAAATATTCTTATTCTTTTCAATCTGCATAGAAAAGTCAAACTGGTAGCAAGAAGTATCTCAAACCATATGCCTCTGCTCCCTAAATTAGCACTCTTACAACTCTCATTCCTGAATTTTACTTGGATTTAAATGGTAATAAGGATCGAACCAAAGTAAAATAAAATGGAATGAAATACAGAATATCTTCATGAGTCTTAAATAGATATCAATCTCCACAAAGGCTAAGGATGTCACTCAATTTGTATTTACCTGATACCTTTATTTTACGCCTTCAATATTGGAAGTGGGGCAAGGATTAAGTAACAAAATGCAACTAAATGAACGTGATGTTCTTCATTCATAAAGCATGGAACACCAGACACAGAGAATATTATACTTCACAATATAATTCTCATTTCCTCCTCACAGGAAACGGATGAGTTCAGCCTGAAGTTCCATACTGTGAGGCTTTAAGTAGGTTTTGGATTTTTTGTTTTTGTTTTTGTTTTTTTTTTTTTTTTGGTACTGGGCATTGAACTCAGGGGCACTCAACCACTGAGCCACATCTCCAGCCCTATTTCATATTTGATTTGGAGACAGGGTCTCACTGAGTTGCTTAGGGCCTCGCTAAGTTGCTGAGGCTGGCTTTGAACTCGAGATCCTCCTGCCTCAGCCTCAGGCGTGTGCCACTGTGCCAGGCTTGAGTAGGTTTCTTAAAGAAAATGAATGATAACCTTGGCAGGCACACCGTCTGGAGCACTGGCGACATTTATGATAAGAAGAACGCAAAGGGTAGCACTGTGGACAGTGTCCCCCACGTTGAAGCCCTGACCTCCAGAGTGATAGTATTTGGAGATGGGACCTTAAAGGGGTAAGTAGGTTTAGATGAGGTTGGGAGGTCGGGACCCTGGTGGGGGGTTGGCGTCCTTGTAGGTGGAGACACTGGAGAGATGGTTTGCCCCCTCCCTCCCATGTGAGGACACAGTGAAAAGGTCTCCACAGCCAGCAAGAGAAGCCATCAGAAACCAGTCATGCCAACACCTTGAGTTTGAAACTCCCAGCTTCCAGAACCATCTGCTGTTTCAGCCATGCTTTCTGCAGTATTTTGTTGAGGTAGCTGAAGCTAAGACAGGTAAGGAGCAAGGTCACTTAAAATGTTAAGAGGTCATCATGACAAAACTACCAATGAAACAATTATCCACTGTAACAAAATTACCCCTTTAGGTTGATCTTGTCTCATTTCTCTTTGCATATGATTATAAACTTTCACTAACCCAAAATTCTACCTAGAATTTGTCTAACTCTCAAGCTAGACATAAAAACACAATATAATTCTCACTGCAGATCAGATTTTACAAATGTAGAAAAGTCAGTCCAGATATTCTGTTCTAGATTATTTATTTATTTATTTACTTACTTAAGTACCTTCCTACCTGGGGGTTGAACTCAGGGGTACTTTAACACTGAGCCACATCTCTGACCCTTTTAAAATTTTATTTTGAGACAGGGTCTTGCTAAGTTGCTTAGCACCTCAGAAAGTTGCTGAGGCTGGCTTTGAACTTGTGATTCTTCTGCCTCAGCCTCCCGAGCATTTGGGATTACAGACATGCACTATGGTAACTAGTTCTGTTCTAGATATTGTCAGTAACTTCTTAGATTTCTGAAATCATTGGAAAAACCAAACTAATTAGATATTGGTCACATGAGGAATGTTTGACCCGAAGAATCTCAGTAAAAATCACCTCAATTTTACAAACCAAGAAGGAATCACTGGAGTTAGCCAAGAGTTGGGGAAGGGGAGCTGATTTAAAATAGCGGGGTGATGTATAACTGCACTCTCCTGGGAAAGCTAATAATAAATAACAATAAACAAACTTTCCCTACACTTCCAAAGTCCAGGGAGGAAGGTGGTCAACCTGTAGCAGATGTGCCATGACCTCTGGACAATGAATGCCTCGTTCTAAGATTTTCCAAGTCATCAGAAATGTGACGGATCAATCAATGTTGCCACAAATCCACATCACAGAAGGCACCCTTCCTCTGCCTGAGAATTTCTCATCAGGAAGGCAGAACTCTGTCCGGACAAGATACTTTTGCATGGAAGAAGAAAATGTAGATGGCCAGCGTGAAGCTATCTGTATTATATTTCATGGTGTCTAGCTGGGGCCCGACTGACGAATGCAGACATCTTCCAGTGGTAGACTGGATTCAACCCCAAAGGAGGAAGATTCCATTAGCAGACTTAGAAAGCAATCCCAGCATCCTTTAGATTTGGATAGAGAAGGGAAAAGAGATAAGTTTAAAGGAGAACACTGCAAGAGAGTAACAGGTTTGCTCTGCCTTGCTTTAACTCTTAAAAAAAGACCAGAGAAAGGCATGCTGCTGTATACACCAGCCTTCCCCCTTAGGCAAAAGCAGACTCACTTGCATCATTTTATAGGCTAATTTGAAAGACAAGCAGCAACATTTAAACGGGCTGCTTCTTTTCAAATGCTTAATTATAACTTCAGCCTTATTCTGTGTAATTGTTCCCAGAATTCCTTATCCTTTCCAATGATATGCACCATCCTTATGTTAAACTATCTGGACTCAAGATTCCACTCTCACCTAGTAGGTTATGACAACAATATTTATGTTTTCTCAGGTGATATATTGGCATATTTACAAATACTGGTTCATTTTAAAGGCCCTAGGATGATAGAAATCTATTTTATTTCTTTGGCATTAACCATGATCAACCATGCCTACAGCAAGAACTCAATAAATGTTTGTTTATTAAATGACTACTGACTAAATAAACTTTTCTTTGGTTTTAACGTTTGCGGCTGGTTTCTTTAAATTGGCCCAGATGAATTTGTAATCCGTAGATATGGTAAGTTCTTATTAATAATCAAGATTATAAGAAATGGCATAACTCAATGTTGAATCAATACATCATGATAAAGACTTATTGTTATTATTTTGCTGTATTTTGCTGATTTGATTTTATTTGCATTTGACTCATTAAAACACACATTTGTAATATTTAATTATTGAGTTGTAGGAGTTCCCCCCCATGCAAATTCCTAATCAGATACATGATTTACAAATATTTTCTCCTATCCTTTTCACAAATATTGCTGAAACAACTGGAAACTCCCACATAGAGGAATTAAATTGGACCCCTTCCTCACATCATACACAAAAATGAACACAAAATGGATCATACCTAAATTTAAGAGTTGAAACTATAAAACCTTAGAAGAAAACATAAAGGTAAATCTTCATGAGCTCAGGTTATGCAGAAGCCTCTTAGATACAAAACCAAAACAAGGGACAAAAGAGTAAGTTGGACTTCCTTGAAACGAAAAAAACTTTTGTTCTTCAAGGGACATCATCAAGAAGAAGAAAAAGACAACCCACAGGGTCGGAGAAAATATTTGCAGATCGTGTCTGATAAGGGAATCCCTAAGAATATATTGAGCTGGGCGCAGTGGCACAAGCTCAAAGCCAGGCCTGGGGATGTGGCTCAGTGGTTAAGTGCTGGTGGGTTCAATCCCAGTACAAAATATCTATATGAGTGTGTGTGTGTGTGTGTGTGTGTGTGTGTGTGTGTGTGTGTGTGTGGAGAGGGAGAGAGAGGGAGAGAGAGAGAGAGAGAGAAAGAGAGAGAGAGAGAGAGAGAGAAAGAGAGAGAGAGATGTAGACATAGATATATTTAAAAATGCTAATAACTCAATAATCTACAGACAACCCCCCCCCAAAAGGCTAAGGGTTTGAAGAGATGTTTTTCCAAGGAGGTAGACAAATTGACAATAAGCACATGGCAGGATGCTCAACATTATTAGTCATTAGGAAATGCACACCAAAGCCACAATGAGATACCTCTTCAGAGCCACTAGGATGACTATAAGTTAAGCATCAGTGAAGATGTAGAGAAACTGAAACCCTTGTGCATTGCTGGTGAGAATGTAAAATACACCCAAGAAAAAAAAAAGCATATGTCCTCACGAAAAACTTGTAAATGAATGTTCATAGCAGTATTATCCATAATAGCCTCAAAGTAGAACCAACCCAAATACCCATCACTGATGAGACTATAAATAAAATGTGGTGTATTCAGACATTGGACTATTTGGTGAAAAAATAAATGAAGTACTGATATATACTCCAACATGGATGAACTTTGAAAACATGCTAAGTTAAAGAAGTCAGTCACAAAACACCACATATTGCATGATTTCATTTATAAGAACTATTCAGAAAAGGAAATAGCAACAGAAAGTAGATTAGTGGTTGCCAGGGATGGGGACACCGGGGAGAAATAGGGAATGCCTGTGTTATTATCTGGTTGTGGAATATCCCCAAAGACCTGTGAATTAAAGGTTTGGCCTCCGGGTACCACTATTGGGAATTATGGGACCTTGGTTGGTCCTGACTCTTTCTGCTTCCTGGATCATGATATGAGTTGTTTGCTCAAACACATACTCCTGACATGATGTGCTACCTTGCCATAGGTGCAAACTAACGGGCCTGCCCAATTATACAATTGAGTCTCCAGAATCATGAGCCAAAATAAGCCTCTCATTACTCTGCAAGTAGCATCTCTTGTTATAGTGATGGAAAGCTAACTAATACATGCTTCTAGTACATAGGGTTTCTTTTGGGGGTGATATAAATGTTCTAAAATTAGTAGTTATGTTTGCATAACCATGACTACATTAAAAGACATTTAATTATATACTTTCCATGCATAAATTGTATGTATAATAATTTTATATCAACAGAGTTGTTTAAAAAAAAATCCTAGGACGACAGATGTGGATTCCCTAACATTATCTGTCCCTTACTAGCTACTAAAAATTGATTAAGGAGAAATATTCACTTCTTGAATTTGAAACAGGCAAAAATCAAGATCCACTAACACTATCTCATTTCAAGTCACCCACTCCTATAAGCTGTTGACCTAAATGAATATTTAAATGCTTGGCAAGAACAAAGTTTTTAGGAACGTCATTTCTTGCATTGCCTTCCTCTTTCCTAAACCAGCAACATACAGTGTTCAGACAAAATTAGAAAAAAATCCCATTAATCTACCTTATAACAGGAATAGTAAGTATTCACATTTATGAAAATGTGTTTAAAAAACATTTTTTAGTTATAGATGGACACAATAGCTTTACTTACTTTTATGCAGTGCTGAGGATCAAACCCAGTGCCTCACCAGTGAGAGGCAAGTGCTCTACCACTGAGCTACAACCCCAGCCCTGGAGTTGTGTTTTAAAGAAAATTAATAAGTAAAACAATCTAAGCATTCTTGCTGGGTAGTTCCTTCTCTTTCCCTAGAGACCCCACATAAACCTTGGGGCCTGAAAACAAAAGACATTTTTGTTTCCTTATTCCAGGGAGTTGACACAAATTTGTTACATAAAATACCAAAAATTCAGAGAAGTAACACTTAGCCATTCCTCAGGGTGATAAAAGAGGGAGATGGCTTCAGTACTGCTGGAGGCTCACATTCTTCTGCCCCACCCCCAAGAAATAACTGAACACATTTACATGTGAGAGTCCCTCATTTTGATCTCCACTCTCCTCATTTCCTCTTGGCAGGACTTTGCTTCCTCAGGCCAAGGCAGACAGATGCTCGACAGCAGGAATGGTGAGTGCTGACGGCTGGCCAGACCCCCACAGAAGCCTGAGGCCGTCCCCTCCCCCTTCTCTAGAAGTGCTGGCTTGGGGAGCCTGGAGCTCACCTCCTTCCAGGACCCAAGTCCTCTCCCATGCCCCTCCGGTAAGGAAGGTGGTCTAATTTTCATCTGCAGTCAACAGTGAGCTGTTTATAATTCTGTTTAGAGGTAGACGTAGTAAAGGTGAAAGTCAGCGCATCATACATAAATTCAGCCAGGATTACACTTGTTCTGGAGCTTACTGCCTAACCGAGCCCAAGACCAGGGGAGGTTGGAACCTGGTGCTGTCTATACCTGCCTGGATCTGAGCCAAGAGGAGGAGCAGAGAGAACACAGGAGAAAGCACACGACTCCCCCGCCCCAAAGGCCCCTCCTCTGCAGTTTCACCTGGGAGCTAGTCCACAGCCACATCCACAGCGTCACAAGCCTTCTTTCAGTCTAGCCCTCGGTGTATCTGAGTGGGAGGCACAGTCATTACTTTCAATTTATAGACAAACACTGTCTTAATTTGTTCAGGCTACTGTAACAACACCAGAGGTGGGGGTGGCCTATAAACAACAGAGATTTATTTCTTATAGTTTTGGAGGCTGGGAAGTCTAAGATCAAGGCATCAGCAGACTCAGTGTCTGGGGAGGCCCATTTTCTGGTTCATAGATGAGACCTTATAACTGTGTCCTCACATGGTGGAAGATGCAAATGAGCTCCCTTGAGTCACTCTAATAAGAGCACCAATTCCACTGATGAGGGTTCCTCCTCATGGCCTGGTCATCCCCCAAAAGGCCCCACCTCCCAATACCATAACCTGGGGATAAGGATTTCAACATGAGAATTTAGGGGCACATTCAGACCATAGTTAATACACTGAATGGCATCTAATTAACTAACCTAAGGCTACACAGTGAGGACATGGTAGAACTATAATGTGATACCAGGACCTTGAAGCTAAAACATTCAGTCACAGAGGTGAGAGGTTCTGACCCCGAGACAGGACAGTTAGCAGGAAGCTGACCTGCCAGGACAGTACCAGAAGTCCAATGCTTCTCTTGTGCTAAGAAGGCTCCATCCATCCCTGAGCCTCACCCTGAGGCCTGGGTGAGCTGCCCCGTGAGTTTCCACACATTTAAGGAAACATCACACAGAGCTAGGAAAGCCTTAGCTGGAAAAAGCTCAGAACCCACCTGTGTGTGAGGACATCTTCTCCCAGGTGAGGAGAGCACCATTTACACCACACATACCAGTGGTGGGAGTCTCTGAGGACTGCCAAGAGCAGAGCTAAGAGGCAGGCAGGGCAGAAAGTGGGAAGCTCAGCTCCAAAGGAAAAGGTGGTGGAGCTGCTTTGGGTAGGCTTTCTATACCGAACTTGCCAAGTCCCCACCCTCTGTCAACAGCCTGGACCAGAATGCCCTGGGACCGTCAAGATGTTACTTAACCCATCACTGTCCTTTGTCCCTGGCCACTGGCTGGAAGAGCTGAGTTTGCCACTGCTCCTTCCCAGAGCTTTGCCTCGCCACAAAGGACGCTTTGTCTATCATCACTTCTATCATCAGTCGTGTGGTGGGTGCAATTTCTTGATAAACTGATAGAAGCAGGTCATTCTACAGAGACCAGCGAGGGCCAATGGATTGGAAGCAGGTCTGGATCTTACCAGACCCCATACTTTTCTGGGTATGATTCATTTGAGTTCACCAGTAAACAAAACATTCATAATACACAATCAACTCCAGGGAGGAAATGAATGATGAAGAGTGTCCAAGAGTGAAGACAAAACAGTAGTCAAGCAAAATGAGACCTTGCATGGCCTGACTGTTTCATGTGCAATTTTTCTGTACCTAACTAGATGGCGATTTGTTGGTTGCTGGGAGCTTTCTGCATTCAACTCTCCTCTACCCGCCTTGTTTTGTGGCAAAAATAGAAGCCACTCTTTTGCTGATGCTGGGAAAGGGAAGGAGTGTTTAAGTCGTCACTTTGGGATCTCAGTGTAACTTCAGCCAGCGATTCTTCTGAACATACATCACTCTTGACTACTATCTGAACGCCGGACAAAGTAGAGGAGCGAGCGCAGAGGTGTGTACAACCCCCGAGGGCTGAGAGGATGGAGGGACCATACTCGGTAGCTGGGAAAGTGCCACAAAGAATAGAGAGTGGTCCATGTGTCTGCAGATCCTCCCAAGGCAGGAACACAGCTTCTGTGTTGTGATGGGACACCCAGGGCTTGCTTTCCTAGAAACAGCTTTTCCATTGGCCAATATGCTGCTGGGGCCCTGAATTCAAAGACTCTAGTTCTTCCATGGGTTTAGGTGCTATTTTGGAATGTATCATGAAATAGAAATATGTTTTTGTAGGAGAAAAAAATAATTTAACCCTATGTTTTTCATATGAGTAATGTACGATTGTATTTTAAAGAAGTAAGAACAGGGGCTGGAGTTGTGGCTCAGTGGTAGAGCATTAACTTTGCATGTGTGAGGCACTGGGTTTGATCCTCAGCCCCACATAAAAATAAATAAATAAAATAAAGGTATTGTGTCCCTCTACAACTAAAAGAATTTTAAAAAAAAGATTAATAATACAAGAGCCTTGTGCATGCTAGACATGTGCTCTACCACTGAGTCACATCCCCATCCCATGATGTATTATCAGACCCCAATCATATATTCAGACTTCATTTTGCATAACACTGACTTAAGAAAATGTAATCTTATTTTATTGCTCTTTTCAGTTATAAATTATTGCTCTGAAAGAGGAAGATTTTTTTAGTAATCATTGAATTAAAAACATAACTGTAACAAATACAACTTGAAAAATTCCTGTGCATCTCTACAGACTCAGAAGTCCTTGTTTGAGAAACTTAACTTTAATCTATTCAGTGGTCTCTTATCAAATAGGACTCAGTGCATGGGAGGTGTTCAATAAACATTTTTGGAGAGGATGAATTCAGTTGGGAAAAGGAACTGTGTCAAGTCCAAAATATACAACACAGCCGAGGTAGGCAAGTTGAAGCAGGCATTGAGAGGTTACTCCAAGCAGTTGGGTTTAAGAATCACATGAGGGTATCACATAGGAATTTGATGAGGCAATCAAACACCTGGGATGAGCCAACTCTGCCAATGGTTACCACCAGGAAACTAGCTGATGCATCCTATCGAGTCCCATCTCTGCCCAGCAGATGGCACTCTGCCAAATTCCCTGTGCCTAGAGTAGCATGTTTTTCCTTTCTGTCACAGTACCTAGAAAGTGTCAAAGAGGGCCAGGGGCAAACATAGTCCAGTGGAAAATGGTGGGATTTAGTGAGCCAGTTATGGATCCTATCAGTACTGAGTCTGTGTCCTTGGGCACATTTCTTCAGTTCCAACTTGCAGGCTCCTCATTAGTAAAATGGGACAAAGAGCTATCTCACAGAGCTGCTGGAAGAGCTGTGGCAAGGGTATGCAGAAGCCCTTGATGCATGGGTGGTGTTTAATAGCACTAGGTCCCTAGCAGGGGCAGGAAGATGGGACTTATTATCCACAGTCGAGAACAGAGGAGAAAGACAAGATGAGGAAAGGCTCTCAGCCAGTGCTTGCTGCTCAGGTATGAACACAGCAGTCTTTTGGGAGGGGTGGGAGCAGACAGAAGGGAGGAAAGAAAAAGGAGAAAGGCTTTGTGTCAGAGGTATGCTTATTTCATGGGTGAGCGAAAAAGAGGAAGGGACATACGATATGTTCATGTAAGGTTCCAGGTGGAATTAAATCATTCCTTTGGCTCAGCCAAAGGAAAGCTTGGTCTTTCTGACCAGTTCCATAGAAGACATGTCAGTGAGCTAAAAGTGACTTGGTGTCTTATTCTGTTTTGGTGGCCATAACAAAATGCCACGAACCAAGTGGTTTACAAACAACTGAAGTTTATTTCTCACAGATCTAGAGGCTAGGAAATCCAAGACCAAGGTACCAATGCACTTGGTAAGGGCCCTCTTCAAACGTGGCTGTATTTTTTGCTGTGTCCTCACATGGTAAAGGGGATGAGGACTCTCTCCTGGGCAGTTTTCATAAGGGAACTAATCTGATTAATGAGGGGGTCCATCCTCATACCTAGTCACACCAAAGGCCCTCTCCTCCAAATACCGTCACCTTCAGGGTTAGGATTTCAGCGTACGGATTTTAGGGGGACATAAGCTTGTGTTCCATTGAACTTGGCAAAAGAAAAAAAATGGACCAGATTGAGAAGATGAGACAATAAATTCCCAAAAACAATAAATCTCCAGTATTAGAGTAACCCATCAGTTCACTTTCTGGGATATCTCCCTCAGTCATCATTAAGGATTCACTGGGATGAAGATGGGACCACACTTAGGACATTATCTTTCAATCTTTTGGGTCACACAAACTCACCCTAAACTTAATCTCAGTTTATGGCAAAAAAAAAAAAAAAAAAAAAAAAAAAAAAAAAAAAAAAGAAGAAGAAGAAAATAAAATCAGGACACACTATTATATAATCACTTCTTAAAAGTGTGCATGCAGACAGAGGTCTGGAAAAACTTGGAAGGACAAAATACACTGGGTGCACTGGGTGGTAGGACTGAGAATTTTCCCCTTAAAATATTTTTTAAATCATTATGATCTCAATGGTGAAGCTGAGAAGGGAAAACACATCAAGTCAGGCCCAGCCCAATCCCATCCATGCCTCTTAGCCAAAGGCCCAAGACTGATGTTGAAACCACACACTATACCATGCCTGGCTTTCAACGCACTGAAGAACAGGCCAGACGCAGCTGCAGCCCACGGGGTCCAGAGCTTTGGGGAATGAAAGACTGAAGACTCAATTTCTTCTGGTCAACTTCAGTACAAATTTCAATCATATGGAACACCTTTAAAATGCTTATCTCAAACTAGATCTGAGAAATTTTGGTCTAAATAACTTCTTCCACAAATGTAGAAAACCACTTTTTTTCACAGACTGAAGTTTTGAAGTAGCTGTACACTCAGATGAACACACACAGATGCCCCTGTATCCCTGCTGTGGAACTAGACAGTTCTCCATATAAGAAGGAGAAGAGACAAAGAACCTACATGACCTGACTTACACCATAGGACAGACTTCAGAAAAAACCACTTTACATTCACAACTGGCAAGTCATCTGAACCCTTTATAATTCATTACTCATGTATTTAGAGTATTCCCCTCCCCGTGAACCACAGTTAATGTTGGACTGCACAGTGGTGTGGGTCTAGAATGCTCTCAAGGAGGAATCTTGTTATACACAGTCCTCACCAACATGTGACTCAACCAAATTCTACACAGATAACCCTGAAAAGGGCAAGGTTGAAAGGTCCCTCCTAATCAGTGGATGCAAATTTAACAGTCCCAGGACAATTTGCCTCTGCTTCCCCTCTCTTCCCTTCCCATTATCCTCCCACTCTGCCATCTCGTTCACACCCATTTCCACACTCACGCTGCAGGACTGCCTGTACTTACACACCTGTCTCCATCACCATCTTGTGAGCTTCTTGAGAGAAGATGCCAAGCCTTCTGTGCCTATGTATCCCCACCTCAGGCACAGCCTGGCCCTCAGCAGCAGCTCACCTTGCCCTGTGATTCTTAGACCATCCTACTTTAAACTGGACATCCTAATGTGATTACTGGTGTCTCCTTTCACTCTCAGAAGTGGCCTGGTATGTATGGTAAATTCTACAACCACCCCATCAAGAAACAGCAGATGGATGTTGCTTTTGGTTTTATGAGATTTGTTTTTAAGGTCATGTCCCCGTTACCTACTGTGGTTCCTGTAGGCAGGTAGGTAGATTAGTAGATAGACTCTGAGGATTAGTAATCCAGAACTTTGTTAAGAATTTGAAAGCATATGGGTAGCTTTGACTTGTCGCAAGTTTTTTTTTCTCTTATCTTTCTCAACTATTTGGCCAATCCTTTAATAGCAGTATCAATCTTGCCTTGCTTTTGCTCCTCTGAGCACATTGGAATAATCTAGGCAGTGGGTGAGGCTCACGGTGGTTAGCACCTGCTGGTGGCACTGGGAAAGCCAGTCTGGCATTTAATCTACACCAGGATTACTGAGAATTCGACAGCATTGGCAAGTGTTCACGATTCAACCCAGATCTCTCTGCTCCATGGCTCAGTATCCTGAGCACAGAGTCATCTTCTACGGGGCTACAGGTGCCTCTTAGAAATGGAAAGATCTCTCATCTTTTCTTATCATCCTCAAGCATGAGATGGATAACAAGAATGAGAGGAGGCGAGGAAAGAGCTGGAGCCAATTAAAGGGTTCTGGTTTTATATTGCTGCTAAAAGCACACTGATACACGCTGCCAGAAGCACTGATAAAAATCAGGATTATCTGGGTGTATGCCATTTGTCCTGGGGTCTGGCCTTTTTGTAGCAAATTAAGGATAGGAAACTAGGACCCCAAGTCAACACAGGACCTTCCCTCCTTGTAATTGCTGCAGACAGAGCCATGTGAGAGAGGCCAGAGGCGGGGAGTGACTCCACCTGTCTGGCCCACTTCCTCTGGTTCCCCAGAAACCCCTCCTTGGATTTAAGGGCCCAGAGGGATTTCCCAACTCTCACTGCTCATTAAGCCTGTTTGATTTTAAAGCAGAAGATTAAATACATGGCCCACAGCCAAGATTCCAGATGTTAAGCAAGCCTTGGCTTTGTGATTGGGGTCCCCTGCTAAGTAGTACGTCTAATTAACATCTAAAGCCAGGCTCTGAAGACTGTAAGAGGAGGGAGTCAGGGCAGGAGGGCCCTGACTCTAGTCCTGGCTCTGCTGCATAAATTAGTCCATGGTTTGAGCCATTCATTTGACTTCTCTGGGTCTTGGTTTCTTCATTTTTTTTCCCTACTGGGAGCAGACTATCTGCCAAACCTCCATCCCTCACCAGCAGTGTGAAAATCAAAGAGGATTAACTAAGAGTTCTTTAGAAAAAGCATAAAGCCGTCCAGAACATGCCGGCCAATCTAATATCCACTTACCTCACGTGGCTATTTAAACTTAAAATTAAAAATTCAATTCTTGAGCTGTGGGTGTAGCTCAGCAGTAGAGCACTTACCTAGCATTTGCAAGGCCCTGGGTTCCGACCCCAGCACCACACAAGGGGAAAAAAAAAAGAAAAGAAAGAAAAAATTCCATCACGTGAGTTACATTCCACACAGGGCTAGTGACTGCCATTTGGGTCACCTTTCAAAAAGAGAACATTGCCACCATCTAGAAAGTTCTACTGAACAATGCTGCTCTAGAGCTTCCCTTGGATTCCTCTTTTCGAAAACTTGAATGCCCCAGCCTGTCAGCGCTCAGGAGGCGATGCAGCACATGTGTTTTAATGACTATCCAGAGAAAAGTTCTTTGCAGTGACATGCCAGGGCCACAACCAGGACCTCTTCCAAGTTTTTCAAAGAAAGCGGCAGTTTTTCTTCCCAACATGTAAGATGGCCTTGGCAAGTGAGGGGCTTTTCTCCCATGCCTCCCACAGCCCGTTTCACTCAGATCACCCTCTCAGACCTGATCTATCATTTATACAGCACTACTTTTAAGGAAATGCATTTTGAAATACGCTCTCCATAGGAGTGTCAGGTCTATGAAAAGCCTGGGCCCAGGACGCCCCAATCACTTCCCTCCAGCTGGCCTGACAGGTCTTTCTGTGCAGCCCCCCAAAATGGTCAACTTGAACTATTTAACAAAACAAAAGAGCAGAATCCTCCATGGGCCAAGTGTTAAAAGCATTCCAAAAGAAAATGACCCCAAACAGAAGCTCCGCCCCTCCAATCTGTTCCTCATCTGTCTAAGGATTTATTGGCTCTTGCAGTAAATTAATCAATTGCCAAAAGAGAGTTAAAGCCCCAGTTCCAATGTAAATACTTGTTGGTAACAATCCCTCAGCGTGACACTTCAGATTTCAAGTGGCTGGGTGGCCTTCCAAACGCCTCATTAAATGGCAACTTTATAGCATTAAGAGGAAAAGGCTCTGGTATTTTCTGTACAGATGTATAAATCAATCTTTTCAAAGACAAACAATAGAACAACTTGTAAAATGTGTGTGATTGGGGAAACAAGGAGGAGGGTCAAGCAAACTGAGAAAGGAGAAATTGAGACCCACGTGGAGGTTGGGCTCAAGTTTTTCCTGGCTCAGGATGTGAGGGTCTCTCCATTTTGAACATTTCCACCCTGTCCAACATCTGTTTATCAGTCTTTGAATGGGACCACTCTCCCAAATGGTGAGATCCTAGGCTCCATATGTGCATCATCCCAGACTGAATTCCTACCCCTCGTGGTGGTTAGCGTAGGATTTTTCTGAGTAGCTGGTAGTCAAACTCTGTCAAGCTCATTGGCTTCTCTCAGTGAGTGATTTAGTGTTAAGAAAAGTTCTAATGCCAACGGTTGGCTACCGGATCCCCCCTGTGTGTGAGGCATTAAAGTAATTGTTGGATAAGCAGCCCTTCTGCCCTCCCACCCCCACATTAACTTCACATGAATTGTAAAGTATAAACCACCAAATTAACAGCTAAACCCACAAGGAGATCACTACCTTGCAAATCCTAGAATACAGTCCTGACCAACCTGACCCCATATTCTTGTTTAGAAAAGCCTCTGGGCATAGTCTGCTCCAGCCAAATTCCACTGCTGTCAATGGGCCGAGACAACCGCACCCCTGGAACCCGAGCTCGCTCCTCTCTGATGTGCCCCCAAATACCCAGCGTGTGTTTGAAGTTAACAGTGCTGAACGGCCCCCTCCCTACTCTCAGTGCCTTTCAACTAAGCGACCTTTCAAAGCTGTGTGCCACCCCCAGTAGGCCAATCCATTTCATTTTTCCTTTAGAATACAGTTATTTTTTTGTAACCATACAAAACTGATGACTGAAACCAAAGAGGCGATCGGTTCAGAACAGAGTGTCTCTGCAGGCCACCCTCTGCATCTGTCCCTGGCCATTCTCCACTCTGTCCCCCTAATCGGCAGTTCTCTATAAAGTTACACTGAATTTTATCAGATTCCTACTCAAAATATCAGCTCCATTGTTCCCAGGCAGCTGGTAGGAAGGACGGTGATACGGGGAAGCAGCTTCTGCAGACCTCAGGAGTGGTACTTTCCTGTCGTTCTCACTGGAAAGCCGCCATCCTCACCTGCAAGGCTCCTTCTCAAACTCAAAAAAAAAAGTGAAACAAAACACAATGTGGGCATTAGCTGCTAGGGTGGTCCCTGCTGACATCCTAAGTCCTGTCCCTCCTCCAGAGTGCCTCCCCGGGCAAAAATGCTCCATGCATTTCTATGACCAGAGTCGATTTCCTAATAATTCCCACTCCTCCCTGACTCTCCTTTCACACTACAGTGAATGTAACGTAATCTGTTTTTGACTATTGAGACTCTATCAAGCTCCTACTTAAAACTCCCCACTTTGCAGGATTTTCAGAACTTATCAGAGTGGTCATTGTACAAAAATCCACTGTAAGCATGAGTCCTGCCCATATCAAAACATTAAGGATTCAGGCACAGAACGGATATACTGATCCAAGTGCTTGCAGGCTCCAGCCGCAGGATTTTGTACCCAGGGGGAAAAAAAAAAGTACTCAAAAGACATTTACAGAATCTGCTGTGTGCATAAGTGCCTCTGGACTCTGCCTGGGGGAGTCACTCAGTCTCAGGAAAGAATTGAAATCTACCCTGGGCACTGACAGGAGGGCCAAGGAGAGGTCCCTGGATGTGGCAGAGGGCCCACGCTTCACAGCATCCTTCACAGAAGCATCTTCCTTCAGGGAGTTTACTGGGCCTTGCCAACCCACAGTTCTCAGAAGGGTGGAAGGGCGAGGGAGGATGTCTCCGGCTGGCAGACCCTCAATGGGGAAGAGAGAGGAAGGGAGTCTGGGTAGTGAACTTTGCAAGCCAGAAGAAGGAGGAGTGGCAGGGAAGGAAGGAGGCGACTACAGGCAGATAAACAGCTGGGCAACCAGACCTCTGAGTTGAGACCTTCTTGGAGTTCATCTGGTGTAGAGCAGGCATTAACAAAGTATCATTAATTGCTCTAGATCTGTACTCAGACATGGCTTCAGTACTGTAGGCAAACTACAGAGATAATACTTAATCTCCTCCTTAATTCCACTTTCCTCTCCTCCCAAAACCACTGTTTTCTGTTTTTCATTGAGACCTTCTGGATGCCGTAATTACCTACTCTTAGATTCATTCCAGGAGAAAATGCATCCCTTCACCTATGGCCACATATTGTACTTGTTTTGCACTGTACATATTCTACTTATTTCTTTCTACCCAACGGTAAGTTTTAGAGATCATCCATTCAGAGATCCATTTCATTCCTTGAAAACAGCCACATAGTATTCTAAAATGCAGACTTGCCATATTTTATTCATTCATTCTTCTACACTGATAAATGTTTAATTTTCACGTTTCCCCATTCAAACGCTTTTGGAGTGAATATGTGTTCACATGCAAGTATTTCAATAGAGTGCAATCTAGGGTCAAAGAATATGTGCAATTTAAATTTTAATAGGTAGTGACAAAATACCTGTGACAAGTTTTACTTCCATGGAGAGCATGCAAATACCCATATCCCTAATCTAACTAGACTTGATTCAGTCTTCCTCCTTAATTTTTACATAAGCCTGACCTAAACCTTCACATTATCCGGACTGGATGACGGACAGTAGCAATAGGGAAAACAACAAAAACTACTCTGATTTGCATTTTCCTGATGACTGGAGGAGTTGTTATGATTTGCATTTGGAATGTCAAAAAGCTCATGTGTGAAAGACTTGGTTACCAATGCAGTAATATCCAGAGGCGGATAATCCACTGATAGCTGAATGGACTTCTGGGAGTGGAGGACACTGTAGGCAGGTGGGGCCTGGTTGAAGGAAGTAGGTCACTGTATGTGTGTCCTTGGAAACTGTATCTTGTCCCGGGCCCATTCCTTCCCCTGCTCCCTCGCTATCTGCTTCCTGCTGCCAGGAGCTGAGAAGTTTTCCTTGCCATGGTTATCTACCATGATGTTCTGCCTTGCCTCAGGCCCAAAGCAATGGAGTCAATCAAGAACTCTTGAACTGTGACCCAACATAAGCTTTTCTTCCTTTAAGTTGTTTCTGTCAAGTATTTTGGTCACAGTGATGAAGATACAATTTTTTTTAGAATGTTGTTTGGTCATGTGCATGTTCTCCTTTGTGACTTACCATTTCTAATCGAGTCAGCCCTCCATAGTGGTGGGTTCTGGATCCATGGATTCAGTACACCATGGGTCAAAAATACATGGAGGGAAAAAAAAAATACACAGAACTTAATGAGCGCGTACTGACTTTCTTGTCATTATTCCCTAAACAATACAATCTAACAACTACTTAAATAGCATTTGCATTGTAAGGAACCAATTCCCTGAAGATACCAAGAAACAACTATACTCTGCCCATTTGTTTTGTCTGTTGTTTCATTAATTCATAGGTTTTTATATAAACCATTAATCCATTGTCCTGTTTTATATACTCAGTCTATTATTTTTTAAAACTTTAGTCATGGCATTTCCCCACAAAGGATAAAGGCAGTTTCTCACGTACCATTCACTGGCTTCCAAATGGTTCTTTCCAGTAGCAGAATTATTTCTCCAATGCAACCAAATCCTCAACAGCAAACAGACAACAGCACAATTGTCCTGGCTGAGGCTGAGTGGATGTCCCAAGTCCCATCAGCTTCCCCTTCTTGATTCTGAAAGGGCCTTTGGTGCTCCCAGGAGCAAACTTTGGAACTACAGATTGAGTACAACTCCCCCTGGCAACAAATGAAGTTCAAGAAGAGAGGGGCTAGAGAGATGAGTCCAAGGTCTAACAGAAACAGGACAAGTCAGACCTCAGGTCTCCACTTTCTGTCTATGAGCCAGTCTGATATTTAAATTACACAGGGGAGATAATTTAAGACTTGACCCGAAAACAAAACTTGGCAAGGCTGCATCTGATTCATGTACTTTTTTCTCATTAAAGAAAGTAACTGATAATTTCACTCAAAAAACAAAAACAAAAACAAAAACTCATTTAAATAAGCATTTATCATTGCTGTCTAATTATTTACTAACATGTTAACTTTCTGTTTCTCCACCCTGGACTAAATCAGAAGAGAATCCTTGTCTCTGTCTGTCTGTCTCTCTCTCTCTTTTTTCTCTCTTGTGCCTCCAAGACCCAGAACTGGACCCAGATAATTACCGGTCTCAATGAATGGTTGCTCAATGATAACGCCAATCATTACTTTTAAAACCATTCACAAAGTTAAAAATAAGCAGAAAATGGTGCAGTTTGCTTAAAAAATAAAATCCACTGCAAATACCAATACAGCCTTTGCTAGAGTTGCTGTCCATTAGCAGGTGGTCTAAAATGTGGGCTGTAGGGCAGGGAACAGGTCAGTCTGGATAACCCACATGGAAGAGGGTGGCAGTGCTAAAGACACATGGCTGCCTCTCCTCCTCCTCCTTTATGGAATTCCCCAGTCTTCTGATTCTTATGCCTGCGCTTTACAGGAATCTGGCACTTGAGGGCCTCTTAGCAAAAACCCCAGGAGAGCTGGGGCAGTCTGAGTCAGTGTGCTTCTGGCTGACATCCTTTTCTCACCTACAGTAGTCCACCTCACCTCCCAATGGTGGGAACTTGGCTAATTGTGGGACTTCTGTGTCAGGTCCCTCCTCTGTAAAGCGGACTCAATAATAGACTGTGCGCCTTGTCGCATAGAGAGGATTAGTGTCGAGGTATGTGTGTTGCTGAGCATAATGCCTCATGAATGAAATCATTGGCGATCATTTTATGTGATGGGGAAAGACAGTCTACAGAGCTGTCAACTTTCAGAATGAGTTCTTACATGCCCAGAATCAGGGAATGGACTCAGATGAAGCTCTATCAAAATATGGCAAAATGGGACAATTTGAGCCAACATTATTAAAAATACATTCCTGAGAGAATACTTCTAATTTACAAAGCAAGTCAAATCCAATCCTAATATCAAATAATAGACGTAGGTCTTAGATGTCCTAGAGCAGAGGATAAGATTTATGGGGAACCTTGAGCCAACCTGCTGATCAGAGATCCTAGTCCTAAACCACAGTCAAAAAGTCACCTTCCTATCTCTGTGTCTGAGGCTCTAGGAGCTCATGTTGACTCGATTTGGTTGCCAGGACATTTTCAGCTTCCATTTGGCTTCCTTGAAATCACAAGGAATGTTTTCTGGCTGAGGTCCCCACTACTGGGAACAATAACTATTTCATACATTGGTATTTAGTTACTGAGGTATGGGGGCCCAATGGCCAATACAAATAGGGTTCCTGCAGACCAGATTTGATCTCTGCAAATGAGAATCCAAGCTACAGCCACTCTGGAGCAGCTGAGGAGAGAGAAATTTCTGTTCACAGAATTTTGAGCACTTTTGCTTCCATCCATTCATAGAGATTGTTAGAGAGGGCTGAAACACAGGTGATGATTTTAAATAATTGAAAAGTCAGTGTCTTCAAATTGACTAAATATGAAACATCTTAATGGATTTTAGCATAAAGTAGCAACGAAAGGGCGTATCATTACTCTGGTCTTTTAAAGTAGATGTGGCTAGAGAAATTGTGAGCAGTTTCAGAACCCCATCAGTCGCAACGCCAAAATCCCATTTGGGGTTGAACTGGGGATCTGTTTGGTCTTGGAAGGCACCCTTCTGTTCATACCAGAAGGATTTGTTTTTAACCTAAGAGATATTGAAGGCACAAAGAAAGACACTAAGGAAACCATTTTGAAATTTGCTTCGAAAGGAAGGGGAAAAAAATCTCTAGTCCTTACTGATCTCTGAAGATTGTACAAAAAGAAGAAAAGGAGAAGGCAAGCAAAAATGTAGGTAGGAAAAAAGATCTACAAAATCTACGTGGGGCTGGGGGTACAGCTTTGTGGAAGAGCACCTGCCTAGCCAGCACATGGCCCGGGATTTTATCCCCAGTACCCACACTGGAGGCTCTGCCTCTCCTGCTGAGAAGAGTCTCAGGAGACAGTGATCAGGATAACTAGGTTTGTTCCCAGACCCAGCCTCTACTCTAAAATACAAGAATGTGTGATAACTTACTGGGTCATACGGGAGAAGAAATGTCCATTTTCAATATCCAGTTGAGCAACCCCAACACTGACAAGATTTGGAATGTAAATTGGACCACCCCCAAAGAATGACAACAGCAGTGTCATAGTCCAACTACGGACACTGTCCAACACCTTCATTGTTAGATGGTGCCATGTCTATATAGTTTGCCAGTGGGATTGAGGGATGTATAATAACAGATATTTAAACACTGTATTAGCTATCTTCTACCAAGTTCCAAAATCAACTGAGTTCACTCAACCAGGAAAAAATGACCTGGGCTGGGGAGATAGCTCAGTTGGTAGAGCACTTGCCTAGCAAGCACAGGCCCTGGGTTCAATCCCCAGCATCACAGTGTGGGGGTGTGGGGATGCATGTTGGAGAATAAGATCTGCATGTTTTCAAACACTTCTCCCCTCTTCCCTTGCTGTGGCCCCTCAGAACAAGAGGCCCAGGAACCTCACAGTAACCTATGCCATTCAGGGTCTTGAGACCGTCTCCTCTTCTGAGGTTCAGAAAAGGAGAGCAGTGCTTTTAAAACCAAATTGTTGGAAGATGGGTTGGTTGATGGAGGACACTTGGAAGGGATGGAGTCTGTCGTTTGGGACCAAGAAAAAAAGTCAGTAAGGAAGATATAGTCCAAGTGCACATTCAGTGAATAGAGAAGCCCCAGGGCAGCTCTCTAGGCATGCTCAGCTGTCACAGTCATAAGCAATCTGAGCATGCGCGGTTCCAGCTGTCAAGCATGTAAACCATCGTCATGGTATTTTTCTCCTTGTCTCACAAACTAAAATGCAAACCACTTCAAATCTCTGGACTCTAGTTTATCATTTTATTCAGACACTAGGACTACAGCCAATTAATACAGAGCTGTGAGATTTCCTCAACAACAAAAAGGGGGCTTTTCAGCAACTTTGCAAAGCAAATTTCTGTGAAGCAACTTTCCTTTAGTCTTGTGTCAAGGGTACTAGGCATGATCTTATCAGAAACAATGTGATTACAATGAACAAAGCACAGCACTTCAGAACAAGTTATGAAAGGAAAGGGTTGGCTCTCTGATAAAGCACTCAAGTCTAAACTGCTAATAATTCTATGCTACTCAAGAGAGGCTTCGAAACAGCTAATTTTTTTTTTCACAGTGCTGGGTATTGAACTCAGGGCCTTGTGCATGCTATGCAAATATTTTACCACTGATCTACCTTCCCAACCCAGCTAAAATAGCTGAATATTTTAAAATGTAGTAAGCTCTCCTACCATCATAGTGAACATTTGTTAAAAGCTTAAACTGGGCCAGGTCCATGAAATAACTCATTGAATCCTCATAGCCCTTTATAAGGAGATATTATTGTTAGCAGCATTTTACGGGGGGGGCGGGGGGGGGGAACTGAGGCACAGGCCATTTCCTGCAAAAATGTGAAACCTGGGCAGTTTGGTGTCAGGATTTCAGAGCTACACAGACATTGCAGTTTTGTTAAGAATAGAATCTGAGGACATACCCGGTCACAGCACAACCAGAGCTCCACTGATCTTGCCTATGTGTGCCCTGGCACATATCCTGGCTCCAGAGGCAATGCTCTCTGTGCTACGTTAGGCTCAGGGAAATTTGTGCAATTACAGATGACAATGTAATTACAGAGTTTATAATTTAAAAAGGTACTTTAGACCTGTAGTCAGTTGTTTATGCTTAATTACCAAGACCAACCTCCAAGCAATTAGGAGGATGCTGCAAGATTGCTGGAAACAAAAAGTCAAATTCAAACATCAGTTGCATTATTTTACACCAGCAGTAATTAGATGATATAAGAAAAAATAATTGATTGCTATTGTAATGTACAAAGCTGCTCCCCCCCTTTCTGGTGCAGCCATTTTCCCCGTCTCCCAACCACTTGTCAATCTGTGAACATCCTAGCTAGCTATTGGTTCATCAGTTAGATTGCAAGTATCCTTCTCCGTTATTGGTCCTCTGTTAGCCTGGCAGAATTCAACTGCTTCATAGCTACCCCACGATCTTTTCTCACGCTTCTCTCCTACTCACGTTCTCTATCCTCCTTGCTTTTCCACTCTGTTTAGTGCCGTCCTTTCTCGTTCCCTTTCTTTTTCTCTCATTTTCTCTCTTACCCTTCAGGGAGACACTTCGTTTGCTTAATAAACTCCCTTATGTGATTTCCTGTGTCTGGCGTGGTTTTTGTGGAATCCCTTACAGCTATAGTAACCAAAACTGCATAGAACATAGGCATGAGTCTTAATTCTTTATTTTGGTGGTACTTTATTCTTTATTTTGGTATTTTGAACCTGGGATGCTCTACCACTGAGCTACATCTCCCATCACTTTTATTCTTTTATTTTGATAGGGGGCTCACTAATTTGCTGAGGCTGGTCTTGAACTTCTCATCCTCCTGCATCACTTAAGACACTGGGATCACTAGTGTGTATCACTGCACCTAGAACAAAGGCAAAAGTCCAAAGCAACCTTAGTAAGAAGTTATCAAACTTTACTGAAGTATGTAAAAGAAGATTTGGCTTAATGGGGTCATAGGCCTTATTTGTGGGAAGAAAAGATATTTAAAATGTCAATATTCCCCAATTGATCAATTATCTTCAGTGAAATTTCCACAAATCTCTCAATAATAATTTTTAGAAAACTTGAAAGAACTTAGTAATTATACAGGGCAGTATAAGACTGAGAACAAGACCACTCTGTAAAAGAAGTACAAAACGGGGCTGGGATTGTAGCTCAGTGGTACAGCGCTTGCCTCGCATGTGTGAGTCCCTGGGTTCGAGTCTCAACAACACATAGAAATAACTAAAATAAAAGTCTAAAAAATACAATAGCATTTTTTTAAAAAAAGAAGTACAAAAGGATGCACTCCCCCTATCAGATATTAAAATACTATAGATATTAAAACTATAGTAATTAAGACAAGGTGATATTAATGCAGGATTAGATGAATTATCAGAAGGGAATAGGAGCCATATATATATATATATATATATATATATATATATATATATTTAGGAGACCTATATATATTTAAAGGATTACATGGAGTGAGAACATGTTAATCACTATAATGATTTTTAATCCATTTAAAATTTATTTTTAATCCATTTTAAAATTGTTTTTCTCTTCAGAGTAAGTTAAATGTCTAATTATATATTTCCTACATGAAAGCCAAAAGATCTCCCCTAAATTTGAAAAACTGCTGAAAGAAAAATATAGAGGATAGAGAATTTTCTTAAAACAGAAAAGAGAGTTAAAATGAATGACTCCAAGTCTGCTTCTCTAGAGAGCCCTGACTAATACAACAATATTGCAAGTTTTGGGGTAGCATGGTCTCTCAACAACTAAAATGACACATAATTTTTCTAACGTTGACGGGGATAGAAAATCTTGCTTTGTGAGAAGGAGGGCCAATGAGAGGCCTGTTAACACTCTCCACTGGGATTTAACACATCTTGCATTCATTTCCTGGAAGAAAATATCTCATGAGAAGATAAAGTTCTTGGGAGAGGTGGTTTCTTGTTGGATATGGGGTTTTGTATTTTGTTTGTTTTTCCTGGTGGAAATTTCCCTCTGGGCCTGTGATGACTTCTTGGCAAGACACCTTGAGGGGAGGACAGACATCCACACCCTCATGTGGGGGGTGAAGAAGAGCTGGAGAAGGGAGGTCCATCCTTCCTGTACCTGGGATGCTTCTCAGAGGGATTATCCATGCTTGCTTCAACAAAACCACGGCTGACAGGCTGTCTGAGAATGACCACTCTCCACAGACAACCTCTCCTACAGATGTCACTCTGTTTTGCTCCTACTGTTATCAAAAGTGTCAAGTGGGTTGGCTGCATCCAACAGAAAATAATCTGTCTAATGTGCCTCCAAATGCCACATATCCTGGGTATAAGGTAAACTCCTGTGTTATTAGCCTTTTGTTGCTGTAATGAATACTTGAGAAAAAACGGCTTGGAGGAGGAGACATTTATTTGGCTCACAGGTACAGAGGTACAGAGGTTTCATTCCATGGTTGGCTGGTTCCATTACTTTGGGCCTAAGGTGAGGCAGAAATCATGGTGACGGGTTTGGAGAAGCTTCTCAGCTCATCACACCCAGGAGGTGGGGGATAGGGGGAGAGAGGGAGAGAGATAGAGAGAGAGAGAGAAAGGGGGGGGTGGGAAGGGGGGGGGAGAGAGAGAGAGACCCCAGTGACAAGAAATACCCTCCCAGGAGACCTCCAATGACCTTTCCTCTCCAACTAGGTTCACGAACAATATCCTCTACCCACTCCCAGTAGTCAATTCAGTCATCAATGGATTAATTGACTGACCAAGTCAGAATCCTCATAATCCAATCACTTCTCCAAAGCCCTACCTCTGAACATTGTTGCATTGGGTACCAGGCCTCAAATACTTTGGGGGATATTTCATATCCAAACCACACGCCCAAATATAAGTTGGTATCCTTTTCCTAGTGTAGAGTCTGTATTGATTTCAGAAAAAAATATGTTGGAGTCATTTTAATTTTCTGCATTTCTGTCCATTTTCTTTTGTTTTGATTTGCCTCTTGTAAACCAAGAAAATCTCAATTAAGAAACAACAATGGAGTTACTGAAGCAGTGATTCATGGTGACAATATGTCTCAAATAAATACTTCTTGAAATTTCATTTCCTACATAATTAAAGGCATCTTCACTGGATCATAAGGTGACTCCAAATATAAGTGATTGTCTACTGTCCCAATCAGAGGATAATTGAAAATGTTATTATGGACAATTTGAACAGACAAATGTATATGATATAAATGAAAGAATTGGTACCAATAAATACAAATGTTCTATTTAAGATAATAAAATGTTACATTTAAGATATTTACCTGAAGATCTCAAAATAGTAATACACAAAATTATACATGTGCAAATACTATAAAACATATAATGTAGGTCAACATTATATGTTGTTACTAATTTAGAAGTTTCCTAGCTTCCTCCACCTCTGGTTATCATGCTTTAGGAGACATTCAGTTCTCCTGTGTCAGTGGCAATTTTACACCTGTTTCTGTGATTACAGCTTCATTCTAAATTTTCTAGAACATACCCTTTTCACTTTGTTCTAAGTTATTTGAATAAGGTTCTTAACTGGTTCCATTTATAAAAGATCTTTAAAAGTCTTGTTGACAAAGAAATCCAACACTTCTTACTGTGAGGTCAGATGCCCTGTAATATCACTAGATTTTTTTTTAAACACCCCCCTCATTTTAAAATATGATTTCCTCAGTTGACCTTCAAAGATAGCCAAAACCAGCACTAAGGTCATTTCAGGCTAATGGGTGTTCTCTAAATAATACTCTGATGTCCAAAATAAAATAATTGCAAGCTCTTCCCACAACATGAGAGAATTTGTTACAATTTAAATGTAAGGCATTTCTCTCTCTCCTCCCCTGCCCCCTGTTAGCACTGGAGATTGAATCCAGGGCCTCACACATGACATGCCAGACAAGCACTCTACCACTGAGCCACATCCCCAGCCTTTTTTATTCCAAGACAGGGTCTTGCTAAGTCATCTAGACTGGCCTCAAACTTGTGATCCTCCTACCTCAGCCTCCTAAGTAGCTGGGAGAATCTGTGCATGCCACTGTGCCTAGGCAGCTCTCTCATTTCGGCTAACTTTTGGGGGGTACCTACCCTGCCTTATATCTGAGTATATGAAGTGAATTATAACTTTGTTTCCCACATTTCCTCTCATCTGCCTCTTTTCCTCAGCAGGTAGCCATGGCAACATGGCACAAAATATAAGTGGACTTTCTCAGAGTAGATCTGGGAACTCCAGAGGAATCCAAAATTTTGGGTGCAAAGGATCCAGAAACAGGTGCCTCTTTCACAGTGCAGATGGGTACTGCCATCTGAAGCACATTGGAAGGGCCACTGGATTTCTGTTTCGACTTGTCTTTCTTTTTCTTTTAAAAATAATTTGTACGGTGTGGTAAGATGCCTTTAAGGATGGCAGGAAGTATCTGCTGGGGGCAAGCTCCTGGGCAGCAGCTGTGTGGCCGTGAATACTCCCGGATGCCATCACTATTTTCTGAAGGGGATAGACCCACCCTTCCTGCCCTCAGATGCCCCAGCTCACAGCATCAGGAGGGAGAATCTGAGCTCAGCTCAGCACTGCTAGGAGGCACTGCCAACAGCAACAGGAGCCAGAGAGGCTGCATGTAAGAGATATGGAGAACTTTCTGGAACATTCTCAAGAAGGGCCTAACTTTCTTGGGAGCCTCACTGGAGCCCCAGTGACATTACCTATGTCACCACTGACTGAAGTAGAAAGAAATAATGAATAGTATTCCAAGCTGTTAACAATGCATACTACAACCAATAAATTTCTTTGCAATTGGAGGGGGAAAAGTAGGAAAAACAGAGACTGATAACAATGACAAATGTGTATCAGCAAGGACAATAAGTCATGAAGGAGAGAAAACCTAAGCAGTAAGAACTGAGGAGTGCGGGGCAGTGGTCCACACCTGTAATCCCAGTGACTGAGGAGGCTAAGGCAGGAGGATCACAAGTTTGAAGCCAGCTTCAGCAACTCAGCAAGGCCCTAAGCAACTTCATGAGATTCTGTTTCAAAAATAAAAAGGGCTAGGGATGTGAGTCAGTGGTAAAGCGTCCCTGGGTTCAATTCCCAGAACCAAAAAATAGATAAATAAAATAAAAATAAAAGAACTGAGCGCTGCTGGGATTTACCTAGTGCTAAGGTTTATATATGATTTGCTCCCAACAAAATTAATGTGGAGACTGATCCCACAGCTGCAGTGAGGGGCGGTGGGGCCTCATGGCAGGAGTTGTCAAGGAAGCATCGCGTGAGTGGATCAGTGATCAGTGCCCTTTTCACAACAGTAAGTCATCACTCTCACAGAACTATATTAAGTACAGATGTGTTTTTTTTGTTTGTTTTTTTGCTGTACTGGGGATCGAACTCAGGGCCTTGTGCTTGTGAGGCAAGCGCTCTACCAGCTGAGTTATCTCCCCAGCCCACAAATGTGGGTTTTTATAAAGTGACTCCTCCCTTCGTGTTCTCTCCTGCATGTGTCCACTTGCTTTTCCGCTTTCTATCATGAGTTGAAGCAGCACCAGACCCTTGCTCCAAGTGGCCATCTGATTTTGGGCTTCCCGGCCTCTAGAACCATAAACCAAAATAAACTTTTTTTCTTTGTAAATTATCCAATCGCGGATATTCTGTTATAGCAACAGAAAACAAACTGAGACAGCTAGAGACCAAAAGGGTTCCCGCCAG
Source organism: Sciurus vulgaris (assembly GCF_902686455.1). NCBI lineage: Eukaryota > Metazoa > Chordata > Mammalia > Rodentia > Sciuridae > Sciurus > Sciurus vulgaris. The sequence continues at coordinate 144,849,005 of NC_136466.1, forward strand.
CCAACTGATGAAGTCTAGATTCTTACAGTAGACATGAATGAATAATGCCCTAAAGTAACATACAGACCAGGTACATTGGGAAGTTTGGTAGTTATAACATGAAAAACAAATTTGTTTAATTCTCCTTGGCATTTTCCCCATTAGGAAAACTGATCTTTAACCCAAGCTTCATTTGATGAACATGGAAACTGATTCAGGGACCTTAACAATTGGCTCAAAAGTGACAAAGAACATTGGAGAAAGGAGAAGCAGAAAGAACAGCTCAAGGGGTACAGGAGTTATATTTTTTTAAAGTTTTATATGCCCGACACAGTGAACACTTTCTATGCAGTGTATCACTTAATACTTACCACTAATTTATGAGGTGAGACAAACCTCATTCCCACTTTACAGTCAGGAAAACCAAGGCAAAACGAATTTTCCCCCAAGTCATGTGGGTCGACTGGGCTTGGAAAGTCAGTACTTCATTTACTATAGAACTAGAACTGAACATGTGGCTGGGGGCAGTGGTACACACCTGTGATCCCAGCTACTTGAGAGGCTGAGGCAAGAGGATCACAAGTTGGAGGCCAGTCTGGGCCACTCAGACACACCCTGTCACAAAATAAAAAAAAATAAAAATGGCTGGGCGGGTATCTCTGAGGTAGAGCATTTGCTTAGCCTTGGACTCAATCCCCAGTATCAAAAAACAAAAAAGAACTGAGTATGTCCTACGCCACCTGTTTAAGTCAGCCGTTTCACTGCTGTGCCGGAAAGACCTGACAAGAACAATTACAGGGGAAAAAGTTTATTTGGGGTTCATGGTTTCAGAGGTCTCAGTCCATAGAGGGCTGACTTCATTCTTTGGGGTCTGAGGTGAGGACGAATACCATGGAGAAAGTGTGTGGCAAAGGAAAGCACCTGGGAGCGTGACCCCAGGAAGCGGGAGCGAGGGAGAGACCCTCTCTTCACCAACGACAACATATAAACCCAGAGGCTCGCTCCCTATGATCCACCTCTCCCAGCTGCACCCTGTCTACCTTACCACTCAGTTAATTCCAATCAGCGGATGAATGCACTGAAGAGGTTAAGGTCTCACAACCCAATCGTTTCACCTCTACACTTTCTTGCATTGGCTCACACATGAGTTTTGGGGGGACACCTCATATCTAAGCCATGACACCACCTTACACTATCTGTATAGCTCTGTATGGCACAGTCCTCCTGAGCCTAGGGCCCAGGACTACAAAATAAGGACAATACTTAGCTATTCAAGCATGAGAGCCTTTAAAAAGCTCAGCACAAAGCCTGACAAATCACACGGCCTCCCAAAAGGCCACCAACTCTCCCTGCATTCCCTAATCTTCTGGACATAAATCCCACAGGTATGGGGTACCGATGCATCAAGACACACAAGACCCCAAGCCTGGAATACTAACTGGGCACTCATCTCATCACACAAGACCTAGTCTTGCTCTCGGTGGTCTATCTCATTTTCTTTGTTTCTGTTCATTAGGAAAAGTTTTTTCTTGTCCATCTTAAGTCAACTTTAAGCTGTGAATTAGCGGAGACAGAGGTTTTTGGTTTTGTAGGGAACACCTTGTACTCTGATCCTTGCACTAAATGGACCCATGAAAATCCATCATTGAAGAAGCAGCACTGACCCCTATACAGTGACACGCTCCACCCTTGCCCCCCACAGGCTCACCAGCAGCCCTGGGCTGGCTGGAAGGAGAGCACGCCTGCAGATGAGAGCAAAGCCTCTGGCTCCTATAACCACAGAGACTCTAACGGGTCCAACCCTACCCAGCACCTCATACACCCACATGAAATGTTGCTCCAAGTTGAAAGGTGGTGGAGATGCATGTCCAAAAGTGTGGGTTTCTCTGCATGCTCCCCTGCTGTCTACACTGGGGGCTAATGTTGGAGCCTGGGTTGGAATCCACCGTCTGCTTCCCATTAGGCTCTTTCACGAGCTTGGGGCATGACTGTCTGGTTTGCATTTGTGGCACAGAGGGAAGCAATAAGGGGCAGCAGAGGGGCGATTTAAAAGACACCTGGTGGAAGTTAGCTGCACCAGAAGATGACCAGGCAGGGTGGCTGGGGGAAGGTGGGGCGAGGTCCCTGGGAGGAGTCAGGACACCAGTGCTGGTCTCACCCCCACCATCGACCACATGTGCTCCTGATGAAGCTCTGAGCCTCTCAGCCTGAACTTCACCTCGAGAGAGTGAAACTGGGTTCAATGTGCTCTGAGATCCCTTGAAAATTCTAGTAGTTGAGCCCTTTAAGAGAGAGACCCTTGACTGATTAAACACGAACACTAAAATCTAGCATAGCTTGTTTCCTCTCACTGGTGCTGGGTAACTGCTGTCTGCATAAACGATGAACCAATGCTGATAAGGATACAGAGGAAGCCTGTGAAATTTCATTAACAGTCACAGATGCACGACACACACACACACACCTATACATCTTATTTTACTTGCAGGGTTGCAAATTGTTGTGACCTTGGTCAGGCCGTGTACTAGAAGGGAGAAAGCAGAATAATCTTTCTCACTCACCACAGCAACCTGGGGCTAGGAACTGAAGGCAGAAGAGACACATGAATAAGATAACAACAAATCTCAGACAAGGTACAATTCCAATTCAAATGTGGCAAATATAACTGGCATCTCAAAGCCAGACTTGACAATTAAGACTATATCTGAGAAAGAGATGGATGTGGGGTGCTGACAGTCAGGGTTCAGCAGGAATCCAAAGGCATACTCAGAACGGTTTAATCACAGGGGACTATTTACAGAAGTGTTGGCAGGGCATGGTGCACAGAGGCCAGCGACCATGGGAAACGGTTACCACCTCTAGATCTGAGAGACAAGGGAAGGAAGCATGGTTAATGGTTTGTGTGGGAGCTGGAGCCATGAACGTGAGTTGTACCCCTAGAGTTTCGAGAAAATCAGCCATTGTCAGAACCTCAGCTGGCAGAGAGGACAGCGAGGTGAATGATAAATACCCTGACACTCTCTCCTCTTGCTTCCCATTGATAGAACACACTAGTTGAACCTAACCAGAAAGAGAAAGCACGAGAACCCAGATGCCACATGTCCCAAGAAGCGATCCGCTTGGCATAGAGGAAGGTAGAGACTGACCCTGGAGATGGGGAGGGACAAGAATGTGCCCATATGCACATATTTGCGATGTACTGAGGACAAATACATTTTTGACTTCTCAAAAAGATTATTTGTTCTGCAAAATGACTTCACCACAGGATTGATCTAAATGGAAATATAAAGGTCTTCTAGCATATCTCAGATATATTTAATTTATTAAAATGAGAACTTCTTATTGTTTAAGACATGGTGTATTTGTTTCCAAAGGGCCTAAGAAATGAAACTGTAAAGAAGACAGTCCCCTAACCAGACGAAATTTGTTCATAAGTATTCTTTTATCTATCCCCACAGGCCGCCCTCCCCCACAATTTCCAAAAGATAAAACAAACTCCAAAGTTTGCATACTAATGCATTTTTCCATTTATATTTTTTATCGGTTGGCAATTGAAATAAGAATCTCAGAGGTCAGCCAAAAGTCTTAAATAACGAATAAAAGAGTCTGACATATTATCTCTCGATTCAAAAGTGTAATAAGACATGTTATGAGAAACCACCTGGAAAAAGGCACTCAGCAGGCAACATTTCAGGGATCAGACTTTCACACAGCAATTCTCTGCCAACTAATGCTTAACCTTTAATAGGCACCCCTGGAAAAAGTTCCAAAAATATTAGTGTCTGCAAAATGCCATCTGCTTTTGTGCAAGGTTCTACTGATGGTAATGAGAATCTGGAATTGGGTTTAGCACCCCTCTAAGGGTGGAGGTTTAGGGGTAAAAGGTAACATGAGGGAGGAGAAGGAAAAGATGAATTAAATACCTCACAGTCACCTCCCAATTAGTGACCGGGGGTCTGAGATTTCTCAGGACATCTCAGCTCTTCTAGCCCATGCTACTTAAATGTCAAATCCTGGAGGAAGACTTGCCGATATTATGGTCCTTTGCCTCTGTGGGGAAATTCATTACCATTACAATTAATGAGCATCTGTAATAGCATGAAAAATCCTGGTGTTTATTTATTCATAATAATATCTGACTTCCTGTTATACACCATGGATGGTATAAAGGTGTTCAGGATAAAATAATAAATTACAAAGTGAAAAGTATACACATTATGTAGTATTAAGTGGGTTCCAGAACCAGACTGCTGGTTTTTTTTTTGTTGTTGTTGTTTTTTGTACCAGGGATTGAACCCAGGGGCACTTAGCCACTGAGCCAAATCCCCAACCCTTATAAAAAATATTTTATTTAGAGACAGAGTTTCCCTGAGTTACTTAGAGCCTCACTAAATTACTGAGGTTGGCTTTGAACTTGGGATCCTCCTGCCTCAGCCTCCTGAACCACTGGGATTAACAGGCCTGGGCCTGGGCCACTACGCCCAGACTGCTGATAGTTGAGTCTCACAGAATCCTCATATATGAGATAAGCTCATATATGTGATGCTTCTAACAGTACCTGTAAGTAGTAAGTGCTCAATGAATTTTGGCTATAATATGAAAACCACATCCCTGAAATTTTGGTCTAGTAAGAGACAGATATAAACAGGAAAATGATGGTACAATGCTAAGTGCAATTAAGGACTTCCCTTCACACCAACTTTCTAGCAGGAATGGAACGGCTCCAACGGGCCTTTCATTCATAAAATGAGAGGGCATCACTGCACTTGAGCCGAACCGGAAAACACAGAAATGAACAGTCTACTTTCTCCTGCATTCTGGTCTTTCTGACACCACTGAGCACTTCCTGAGTTTATTTCATCTTCCAGGCTTCCCGAAGGCTGACATGCACAAAGGATGGAAGGCAGAGGAAACAATGGCCAGGGGGCAGGCAGGGGTGAGTCAGAACCCAGAGTTTGGCTCTTCGCTGCAGCAGTGCCATGTCATTTTAAAACAGACTCCACTGTGGAGACAGCCTAGGACCTTCTCGCCTGGGGACTGGCCAGCAAGCTCCAAAGCAAAGAAACCCTTTTACCCCAATGTCTCATGGTCATTCCTACCTCTGCAGTTGGAATAGAGTAAAATTACTTTCATCTGCCTAGGAAACAGCAGAGTTGAGAGGAATCTTATATGGAATCAAAATAAGAATCAAATGAGGAATCGGGAGGCTCAAAGCGGAGTGAGCCCACGGCCTCCAACTCTTTTTGGAGACAAGGCAAGGCATAAATCAATCTCCACCTGTGTCAGTCTGGCAGCAAGTGATTCCAAACCCTGACTCAAAATGGCTTAAACAGGGAGGAAACCAACCACCTCACAAGACAGGAAGTGAAGGGCGGGGAGGGCTCGAGGTGCTTTCTCTGGGGCTTTCTACAACCTGCTTCTTCTGCATACTGGCTTCATCCCAAGGCTGGATGCAAGACCTGTAGCAGCTCAAGACAGCAACGTGCAGAGGAAGCAAAAGGATCACTGATTTTGTGTCCTTAGGAATGAGCAAACCTTCCCTAAAAGTGACCCAACAGATTTGAGGTCCTCACACCTCACTGTCAGGATTGTATAGCAGGCTCTTTCCTATGCTTGTCTCTGGGGTGTGGCATGGAGGCACTGGACCGGAATGGGCTAATCATCTCCAAGAACAATGCTTCTGGAGTTCAAGACTGCTCCACCCACCAAGGGGCTGCTGGTAAGGACCAAAGAGGGAAATGAGCTTGACCCTAATTCAAACAAGTTAGCCACAGGATCAAACACATTCAGAAACGCCCTCTGCCTGATGCCTCATACATAAGCAGCAGCACAATGAGCGGAGAGAGAAAACTCAAGCATGTCAATATAAATGCTCAATAACTACTCTATTGAGGCAATTTTAAGCACTACTGACTGACATAAAACTATAACATGGCCTAGGCAAACACAGTGGTCCACATCTGTAATCCTAGCTACTTGGAAGGCTGAGGCAGGAGGATTGAAAATTCAAGGCCATTTTGGGCAATTTAGCAAGATTATCTAAAATAAATAAATAAAAAGAATTGGAGATGTAGCTCAGTGGTACAGTACCCCAGCGTCAATCCCTCAGAATGGGGCAGGGTGGGGACAATGTGGCCTATTTGCATAATCATCCCAAGTGGGCACTTGCAGTATCAGGGTATAACTGTAGAAGGAAGAAGTGAGTGGAGGGTTCCAAGTCAAAGCTGGGTACTTCCAGCAGGAGCCTCAAGCATAATGGAGTGAGAGGAGAGGGCAGAATTTTTTAAAAAGTTTGGAGAAAGGAGGAAAACTAAACTTTCAGAACTAAAGAGAACAGGAAAAACAACGACTTCATCAAAATTTTGGAAACTATAAAGCACACAAATTAGGGATAACTGAGTCTGCAGATGAGAGAAAGCCAAAACCTAGCCCAGCAGTGTGGGAAGTCTAGAATTAGGCTGGGATTCACAGCTAGAGCTCCAGAGAGGTCCTAGAATTGTGAGCACCATGTACTGAAGAGGCAGGCGACCCACCCCAAACCATGAGGGCAGGCTGAAGATCTGAGTATGAAGCCATCAGATCCCCATACCACTTTCTTAATTGTAGATCCCTAGAGAGGACTTGCATTCTGTGACCTATTTCTTCTGCTGAGTCAGGACAGCTATGGATTGGAGACACCACCAGGTAGAAGGCGGACCACTCTAAATACAGCAGAAAAAGAGAAAGTCTCCATACCAAATGGTTAGACTTCTGGTCTTCTTTCCATCTGGCTCCCAGAACGCCACAACCAGCCAACTCTCCTTGGTCTCCAAGATTTCTCTTCAGCTGGGCAATTTCTCCAGATATAAGATCCTCCTCTAATAAGACAGTCATTCAGTGAAACCAAGGGTGAGCTAATTCTACAGCAGAGGTCCTCCACACTAGCTGCGCATTCAAGTCACCTGCAGAGCCTTTAATAACCACCACCACCACCTGGGCCCTAGCAAGATCATACGTCATTGTATTACTCTGCAAATGTCCATGGAAAGTTACTGTGTGCCAGGCATTGTTCTGGATTCTGAGACTTTCCTGGGTCTCCTTCTTGGAAAGGAGCTATTTCTGGGCACAAGTTCCATCCTTGCAGACCTTTCCATTAGGGTTTCAGTGATCAGTCAGGGATCATCAAACAAGTGAGGAAAGTCTTTACATGGAAGAGATTAAAAAACAAAAACAAACAAAACTAAGAGGAAATCAGAGGAAACAGAAACAATGCAGGGAGGAGAGAAATACTTCAAAGAAGCCGTAATGAGATCTGCAGGGTTGAGCAACTTTTCATCCATGAAACAATAACAGGAGGCTGTAAGAAAATCACAGATCTTTAAGGAACTCTTGGGAATTAGAAATTTGATGGCAGACATAAAAAAGGAATATATGGTTTAGAAGATAAAATGAAGAGATTTCCCAGAAAGTACTTCTGTACTTTTTTTTTTTGGCGTGGTACTGAGGATTGAACCCTGGGCCTCACACATGATATGCAAATGCTCTGCTCTGTCACTGCAAGTAAGCTGTGTCCCCAACCCCTCTTAGAATATTATTTTGAGACAGGGTCTTGCTGAGGGGGGAAAAAAATGCTGAATTGCCCTGGTAGGCCTTGAACTTGTGATCCTTCTGTCTCAGCCTCCTGAGTAGCTGGGGTTACACTCATGCACCACCATGCACAATTGGAGGAACAATATTTTTAAAAGGAGAATGAAAAAATGTAATTGAAAAATAAATAAATTCAGTCCCTAAGAGTTTCCTTTCAATTAATAGGTGTTACGGAAGAGAGGAATGGAAATTTTATTTTTTTAAATTGTAGAAAACTGTTCAGAACTAATGGGCTGAGCTTCTAGATTGAGAAAACCCATTGAAAGCCCCGTAAAATGGTTGGAAAAAGAGTACCAATAAGAGATAATGAAGTGTCATTACAAAGAGAAAGGAATATTACAAGGGACAAAGAGGAAATCCTAAAAACCTTCAGAGAAGAGGAAATACATTCAAAGCATCAGGACTTCGAATGACATCTGACATCTGAACAATATTAAATCTGAAGGGCAGTTCTTCCCAAACCAAAGGGAAAGGGACCCTCACTGTAGAATTCATATCCCACACAAACTGTTAACCTCACATGTGGTTTTCTCAGATCTTCTTTCTGGAAGATGTGTGTTTTGGAAAGTGAATGTAAGAAGGAAGACTGAGGTTTAGAAGACTGGGGATGCTACATAAGAAACAGGCAAAGTAACTCCCTAGGACATCCAATCATAGTGCCTGTGCACACAGCCTCAGGAGCAGCAAATCCAGGGTGGAACTGGAGGACAAGAGGTGAACCACAGGACAGGATGCATTTGGCATAAAGAAATAAGTATGAAAACTTGAAAAGTGATTATCTCTGGGGCATAGGTGTTGAGGTTGGTGAGGGGTGGGTGAGTGACTGATGTCCCTACTTACAAGTCTTATAGAAATATTTTACTTTTAAAAGTATATATATATGTGTACTTTTGATACACATATAAGAGGGAAAGAAGAGAAGATCAGACTAGGAATTGGATTTCGGCTCGAGAGTAAGAATCAGGAAGATTCCCAAGCAGCACCCTGGAGCGCCCACTCTCTAGAAGGCAGAGCATGGGTGCCTGGGTAATGCCCTGGGAAACAGAAGCCTTTGAAGAAGACAAGCAAGCAACATGGCAGCAGAGAGTAGACACCTGGAGGTCCCAGGGGGCAGGGTGGAATGGAGTCCCTTCAAGGAAACAATTCCCAAGTGTGACCTGCTGGAGCATGGAGAATCAGCAGGAACAGGCTGAGGGGAAGCTCAACCCCATGCCGCATGGCATTGGATGATTTATGGAAGCGAGAAGGCAAACTGAGAGGCAATGTTTAGTGATTCTGCAGCTTTGCACCTTCTTCCTTTCCCCTTGGATGAGGGGAGGCTGCATACACCTTCTGGACAGTTATATCCAGCAGGGCAGCCTCAAAGTGCAAGTTGAGAGCAAGTGGAATGAGCCTCAGGTCCTCGGTCCATCTTGGTTTTCTCAGTCACTTTCTCTTTTATGTCCTATTTCTATTTCTTCTGGTTGTGGCCCATCTGAAAACTCTTCTTTCTGCAGAAAGAAGGCCTTCTTCCCCAAACCACCCATTGCCATCCTAGAATCCCCCAGCTGCTCTCTCTCTCTCTCTCTCTCATCTATCTAGTACTGTGGATTGAACCACCGAATGACATCCCAGCCTTTTTATTTTTCTATTTTGAGACAAGCTTTCACCAAGTTGCTGGAGCTGGCTTTGAACTTGTAATCCTCCTGCCTCAGCCTCCCAAATTGCTGGATTATAGGCGTGCACCACTGTGCCCAACTATAGTTTAAAATTTTTAACTATATTTTTAAAATTCATCTGCAATGTGACTTTCACTTGCAAAAGCACCCGTACTGCTATATTTTGTATATTTTAAGATACGTCTATATTAGAGTTTATAGTATCTCCTTATATCAAACTCAGCTTGACCTATTTTTATGAAAAGCATTTATTGTTTACATTAAAAAAAAAATCTTTTCCCCAGAATGACAGCTGAAGTTACCTCCTTAATTCCCTTCATCTCAGGAGACAAAACTGACTTCATTTCACTCCTAGAATTTATAAACTCCAGTAGAGAGAGGCTTCATGATAGAAAATGCCATTATCTTTCCAAACATGCTTCATCTTTAAAAGATCTTCTCACTAGTGGACACTCTAATCAAAACATTCTGTGAATCAGTGGCGGGGCTGTTGTCCAAGCAGGATGTTCAGTAGTTTGGGGCAAAGATCTGTACCAAATGAGATTGTGACCTCTTGTAGGATCATAAACACAGCTCCCTCCAGTAGAGAACGCAGCTTTGCCCGGCAGATTGGCAGGCCTGCTAGAAGCAAGGGATAAGGACAGGTGCCCGGGCTGCCAATCTCCTCACGCCCCTCATGTGCTTCATTAGCACTCTCACAAAAGGCGTTCAAAAGGACTGTGGCTCTGGAGCCCCTCGGGGTTCCTCCTGGGGCGCGTCCCCTCCCTGTCCATCACACACACACAGGGCGCCTCCTTCCGTCCAGTAATTGACAAACCGGCTCAAAGCACTGCTCCCGAGGAGCACAAACCATCTCGAAACACGCGAATCCCCAGGTGGAAAGGCAACACTCCAGCGATCTGGGAGAAGAGTACGGCAGACGGCTGGGTGGCTGCTGGTTTTTGTGCATTCTGTGCTAAATTCCCCGGCTGAGGGATTCAGCCTCCATCTGCACCGCAACCCGGATCGGATCGGGAAGCGGGAGGTTTTTCTAGGCAGATTCCTACCTCCAGTCTTGAAGTCACCTTTGGAGGCTTCCTCTCCGACCTCTTCGCGCAGCTTCCTTGGAGCCTGTGTCCGGAGCAGCTGGCCTCGGGTAATCCGTTCGGGCCGGGTTTAGCAACGCCAGGGGCCGGTCATTAGCCTAATCACCTGCTGGCAGTCCGGCGGGGCGCGCGAGAGCCGGGCAGGGCTGGTTCCCCGCCCCGGCCGCCGCCCTCCCGAGGTCCCGACGGCTGCGGGCAGCCCCGGAGCAGGATCCCTGCAGGACTTCCCAACCGCTCCCCTCGCTGGCTACAGATCTGTGGGAGGACCCCCTCCCTCCTCGGGCCCTGGTTGAGGAGGTTATGAAAAGACTGAAATGTAATCCTAAGGCGGCTCGTCACTCCCGGGCTCACTTGTCAAAACTCCACAGCATTCCAGAATCCCTTCCCCGGTCACTCCCCTCCTCTCGCAGGGAAAAGGAAACCGCCCCGGGAGGATTGCAAGGAGTTGGGGTTTCTTATTCAGACCCTTTTGTTTATGTCAAGTGCTCAGGGGCTTCCTGCTGTAAACTGGGCGCAGGATTGAAGGAGAAAACGCCCTCCCCGGACCCTGATACCCTCACCCAGCTCCGAAGTTCCCTCAGAGCCACCCGAAGAGGCTCCACCTCCCTAACATCATTCATTTCATAACCACTCTGTTTCATAATCAGCAGAAGCATGGGTTCTTATGGGGAGGGGGTTATTAAAATCACAACTATCACACAGGGCAGGATGTCAGGGAACTTTCCAGAAATCACCAGAGCCTTTCTCCTGGAGTAACCAAATTTACCACCCCTGAATTACAATTGCCCGTGACTGCACAACTCAAGCATTTCCTTTATACCTTCTTCTGCTCGCCTGCCCCTCCCACCTTCAGCGGGTTCAGTCAGCAAGTCAACCCCTCGAGAGGCGAACAGGCTTGGGCTGCACAACCATCTCTCCAGCTGCAAACTGATGAGGAAGCCTGACCCACGAGGCCCAATTGTTTACATCACACCCACTGAGGGCTTCCTGTCTTAAATTAATGGTAATACAAATAAGACAGGAAAAGAGTGTTTGCTTTTCTTAAAGTAGGAGAGGGGCTTGGGCAGGGGGAGCCACCCCACACTTTTTCATTGCTTTTCAAAACTTCGATGGTATTTTATTCCATTTTTCCACTTCTAACACTTGTTGAAAAGTAAAAGCACTGCTGTGCCAAACCTCAAACCATTAAGGAACTCCTGCTCAAAACACATTTTCACCTGGCTTTGGAGGGCTCCAAGTTGGAACTCCCAGGGGAAGCTGAGCTTGAGGTATGGAGAGTGCCCGGGGTTAAATGGCACAAGTAAACTCACTCCAGCCCTGTGATTCCCTCCTGGGACTTGCACAGACAGGTACACACCCTCCCCTCTCTTTGGGGTTTGCACCAGAATCTTGCCCTACTTTCACCCTGCCCTTGTGTCTCTAAGCTATTGTTCTTTTCCTAGGCATATAGCAGCCCCTAAAAGTAAATGAACTTTGCAATGGACAAATCTGGTGGAATTCAAAGCAATTAATTAAAACGGAGGAGGCCAAAGAAGGCTTCAATTCCCAGTATCATTACTGCCACTGGAATGGGTAATTAGAGCCTAGGAGGGGCCAGCCCATGTCAAGCCCGGGCTGGAAATCTGCCCATTCTGAGAAGCATCCCAAGAGCACACGGTAAATAAACCTCATAATTACCAGTCTTGGAATTACCTCCAGTTGCTTCATTCAGGCCAGTGCAAGAGGAAACCGGAAATAGGCAGGAGTGCCAGGCAGTGGCATTCCTCCTGTAGACGTACTGGAAGGAAACAAAACCTCAGGATAAAGTCTGTCTCCAGGAGGTGTGTGTACTGCAACCAACACCACCTCATGGAATTGAGAACACTGAGCATGCCCAGGGAGACAGGCTTGCCAAGTGGGTCCTCGAAAGACTGCAATTCCTGGGTCAAGGCGGCAAGTCAGGCTGACGATTTCAGAAAAAGCCAAATGTATCAGAGCACCAATGTAAAGTGTCTGGCTTACAGACATTAAAATGAATGCTAGCTCCTCCTCCCCGACCTTTTCCAGCTCTTGGGCCATGGGGTAGAAGTTCTAGCAGATTCATGAGCATCCTTCTATGTGGCAACTCAGTATTTGATAAGTTTTAAGGGAGCTAAGTTCAAATTGAATAATTTTTACTAATTCCAGAAGTGCTCTGAATGCCTTTTCCACTGACAATTTCCTATTGCTTTCGCTTCTTTATTCTTTCAATCCAGTATATAATTTATGATGTGCAAATCAGTGCCATTTAAAGTAAATCTAGGGCTTTAAGTGTAATGCAAATAAATATCCTGCTCCCCAGCCCCATCTTCATTGCTTAGTATCAGTTTAGTGTGTGTAGTGCTGGGAATTAAAAATTTGACCACATCTGCATAATATCTTAGCTTCAGGAAGGCTTTAGAAAGCATATGCCATTCTCATCAGCAGGTCAGAAAGATAGGATTGGGTCTGTCTTTTCCCTACCCAGGCTTCACTGCTGCCTGGAAAAGAAATCAATGGCTCAGTAAACAAAGTAGTGCTTAAAATGTACTCTAAGATTTCATCCTGGGTCTGGTTTAAATAATGCTTGAAATTGCTCTGTGCACACCCAGAGTGTATGAATAACAGGAATTTGGGTTGGAACTGCTAATATGTTAAGAGAATCCAAAGTAGCTTCAACACATTAACGAATGGTTCATTAAAAACAGTTTAGAATTCAGCATGATGGCTGATTATAAAGTAGTATCCTCGGGGGTGATAATCAGCAAGCTGGACACAAATGAGGCTTAATGTCTACATTCAAGAAATACTGACAAAGTGGTGAGGATTGTGGTAGATCATGCATGTAAAGGGGATCTGCACACCAAATTGATAAGGAACAGGCAACCCAACACTGGGGTGTTCACACTGGTGACATGTAAGGAAGTGCCCCACTGCTCCCTACCCTGTCATAAAGAATTTGGTAGCAGACAGAATCTTATGAGGAGGTATGTCCCTTCTGAGGTTCCTTATTTTAAGGAAGATGTGGAGACACTGGAAAGATTCCAAAGGAGAACCTAAACGATTAAAGAGACAGAAAATAGAATCTATAAGGGAAGGTTAGAGGACTTGGAGTTGTTTAGTCTGGAGAGGAAAAGTACCTAAAGGCAAACTCAAGTCTTCTATCTGAAGGGTTATTAAAAAGAGGATACCGACCAGCTGTTCTTCATCTTTCCAGAGGACAGAAGAGGTAAAGAGACTCAAAATACCACTTTAAATCTGGGTCAGATTTTTTCTGACTTGTCCTAATGGAAACTGACTTGACATCAGCATGGTCTCAGTTGCCATTCCTGTGCTGTCTTCACTTAGGTGACATCTGAGTCTTGCATGTTTAGGCAGAAGCTACTCTAAAAAAAAATCCATCCCCTTCTGGAAAGATAGTCATTCCATCAAGGTAGGCACAAAGACTCTGAGCCTCTGTATTCCCAATTCACCAACAAGGTGCCCCGAGAATGTACTGATCCCCCAAATTGGGCCTTTATTCTTTATTAAAATGGGTACCTCTAAGAATACATCCAACTTCAGATACTGGATGGATGGTAAGAATATTTCATAGATTCACTCCCATATTTTTTCAGTATACAGGAAGTATTGCTTTCTGTGTGGGCAAAGAAATACAGTTGATGATGATAATGATAATAATAGCTATGAATTATTAAGCTCTTACTATAATTATGTTGGGCACAGTGCCCAATCTATTTTATGTAGACTACCTACCTCATTTATTTTTTTTGCAGTAGCCCTGTGAAGTGGAAATAATTATTAGCTTTATTCTAACACAAAGAAACTGAGTCACAGAAAGGTTAAGTAACACAGCTGGTAAATGTCGGGAGTCCCAATTCAAACCCACTTAGTCTGACTCAAAAGGGTGTGATTAATTAAAACTCTGCCTCCCATCGTTAAGTGTTTTTAGTTATTCAGAGGGAGGAAACATTAGGGGAAAAAATTCATGCTTCTTGGCCCAAATGGACTAAAACTCAGGTCTTCCATATGTTTAAATTACCTTTGGAACAAAATCATTTTTTCCCAGTATAACAGGAAGAGACGGATGGAATTGACCTTCTGATTGAGAGGGTGCATGGCTGTCTTCCCCAGGGCTGAAAAATCCAAATGACAGTCATATCTTTTAGTAAAATTAAAAAATTTTAAGTAAAAATATAGAATAATGTATTCATTAATAATCTCACCTTGCATACTGTGGTTCTGTGACTGTTGAATTTATTAATATAAATGTACTCGGACTGTGATGCTTAAAGCAAACTGAGCAGAACGGAAGTTCTCCAACATGCTGGTAGCCAAGGCTCTAGTCAATCATTTCCATGGGCCTCTATGGGTGTCCCCTAAGAGTCTTAAAATTCAACTGTTTCTTTTGATTTAGCTCCCTGAGAAAGCATATGGACAGGTCACATATTTTCTCAATGTCAACCACTTTTAGGTCAAGACAAGATTTTTAATGAGGTTTATTGAGTACTGTAATTTATCAACAGTAGATGATTCATGAGTGAAACAGACATCAAAATGATTTTTAGAAGGGCAAATAAACCACACACACAAAATAAAAAGCCTTGATCTAAATTACTCCAAAGGATAGATATTTTCCCATTAAGACAATTTATCCTGAGTTCATAAACAGAGAGGGGCATAATTATACAAGTGTTTGCTAACAGATCTGTACCTTATGGAGCTATAAAAAGCTGGAGAGAGGAAGAAAGCGGAAATTCCCAGGAGAAGATCCCCAACCACATCCAGGCCATCGAATCTCCATACATACAAAGCCCAGCAGTGACATTAAGCAAAGCATGAAAAGAACCCTCAGTATTTTGACACAATCCACATAAATAAGTTCGAATTGTCCTGAAACTAAACAATGACATTTCTACCCCATAAACTTTCAGTTAACACATGGACAGAGTGGTGGCTTATTGGCATTCCAGATGTACTTAATAAGAAACATGATGCCTAGAATCAAAAAGGTCTTTGGTAAAGTTGGTTGGATGGATGGATGAGTGTGCAGATGTCTCAACAGATGCTGGCACCGCCTCTTTCCTCCTTTGAATCTATGTTGGGAAGATGTCATCAGTGCTGCAAAGTCCAAGGCCCCAACGGGCTGAGCAGTTTGACACTGGTACCCTGGAAACAGTGCTTGGAACCAGAGGTTGGTTTCCAACCCAAAGATACCAACTGTGTTTTTGCCATAAGTACAAGAAGAAGAGTTGGCAGGCTTTTACTTGAAAGTCACTATTATTTATAGTATAGATTCTAAACTCTGAAGTCCAACAGAATCAAGTACAAAATAATTAACATCTACTGACCACTTGCTAGAAGCCAAATCCTGCCCTAGGCTCTTTACATTTTAATTCTGGGGGTCTGAGGTACCAGGGATTGAACTCAGGTGCACTTGACCACTGAGCCACATACCCAGCCCTATTTCTTGTATTTTATTTAGAAAGAGGGTCTCAGTTGTTTAGTGCCTTGATTTTGCTGAGACTGACTTTGAACTTGCAATCCTCCTGCCTCAGCCTCCAGAGCTGCTGGAATTACAGGTATGTGCCACCATGCCTGGCACATTTTAATTTTTATTTAGTTTTATTTGTGGTACTGGGGATTGAACCCAAAGACACACTACCACTGAGTAACACCCCCCACCCTTTATATTTTGTATTTTGAGACAGGGTCTCACTAAGTTGCTGAGGCTGGCCTGGAACTTGGGATCCTCTTACCTCTGCTTCTCAAGTAGCTGCGATTACAGGTGTGTGCTACATTGCCTATCTGGTCCTCAATAAATCCTTATTACAATTTTCGTATAGGTTAGTCTGACATTAGTCAGATTTTTGCCACTCTAACAGAGTACTTGAGAGAATGAATTATAAGGAGAAAAGGTTTACTTTGGCTCATAGTTTTAGAGGATCCAGTTCATGACTGAGGGAACCCATTGCTTTTAGGATTTTGGTGGGGTTGCCAGATGACAATGGTGGGGAGTGGGTGGTGGAGCAAACTACTCACCTTATAGACAGAAAGGAAAAGAGAAAGAGGAACAGGATGGAGTCTCACAACCCCCTTTGAAGGCACATTGCCATTGACCTAGTACTTTGCACATGGCCCTTCCTCCTAAAGGTCCACAATGTCTCTGGATGGCACTACCCTGGGGACTAAGCTTTTAATGCATGAACCTTTGAGATCCCACTCAACATCCAAACTATAGCTGAGTATGGATTATTACCAACCTTTTTTCAGGCAGTAAACTGGGCCACAGGATTACCTAAGAAGCTCATGACACACAACCAGTAAAGAGAAGAGCTGGGACTCAGAGTTCATTTGGAGCCAGCATTTGCTCTTAACTGCTACCCAGGCCTTCCTCACTCTCCTAGGAAACGTGCAACAGATGCTCTGATCTCTGCAGGACCTGCTCCCAAGCTCCGAGCCCTCCCGCTGTTACCTCTCTGAGTGCTTCCAAGACTTATTCTCCAGTCAACACACAGCGAGCAGCTTTCTTGGCTCACACATTCTTCACCCAGCTCTGAAGTTCCCTTGGGAATGTGTGTTGAATGTCAGTCTGGAGATGTAGTGGAATAAGAAACACTTGGGTTTATTGGGAAATGAACCCAAGGGTTCTTGCATGCTAGGCAAGTACTTTACTATTGAACTACATCACCAGCCCTCATTCTTTATTTAAATTAAAAAAAAACAAAAACAAAAACAACAACAACAAAAAACTATCTTTACCTGATTACGTTGCCAGAGAATAATACCAGACTCCCTGTTCTCCTTTATCTGCCCCAGATAAATGATGGCCCTATAGCTAAGGCAAGTGAAGTCACAGAAGCAGCCAGTTTTTTTTTTTTTCTTTTTTCGAGTTTTATGCATCTCTAAAAATCATACCTTGATAACAAGCATATTGTAAATATCTTACCAACAATAATAAAGTCATTTTCTAGTTGTGTGTTGATTACCTATAGGCCTACTTAATCTTTGAGGGTACTTAAAAACATAAAAAAAAAAAAAAAGAAAAGTTCAAATCCTACAATGACTACCCATAGGACCCAAGGTGAGATGTTTAATATTTTCCTATTCTCATATTCAAACCAACTTCCTTAAGGGCTTTACAAAGGGGGGAGATTAAATGAAAAAATGTTCATCAGTGTCCAGTGCCGGATACTATAACCCAGAGATTCTCAATCAGGGGCCATTTGTGCTCCACCCACCACCCCATCAGGGACATTTGACAATATCAGGCTAATGTTTTTGATAGTCACAACTGCAGAGAGGGGTACTTATCAGCATCTAGTGCGTAGGAGCATGAAATGCAGCTTAGAATCGTACACAGCATAGGACAACCTCCCAAATAAAGGATTCTCCAGTTTGAAATGTAAATATGCTGAGGTGGAGAAACTGTGCTATAAGCTCTTAAAAATCTATTAAAAATGTAAATTCCCATCCTCTTCCTCTTTTCTTATAGCACCAAGTTTCTAGAAGGAATTCAGGAAATACTGGTTGAGTAAGCATGCACGAATGGGCTGAGTGACTGCCAGTCCTAGGCTCTTTTGCAAGAAACACTTAAATTGAGAGTGATCTTGTCTTGGCAGGGCTTTGGGTGGGAGTTAATTCATCTATAACCAGAACCTTCCAATACCTGAGCCCGGTGAAAGGAATTCTGAAACGAACCCAACCTCACACTGGGAGCCTGAGCCCAGTACAAGGGATGTCAAAGTTGATCTTAGGAGAACTGATGCACTTGGACAAGAGTCAGCTCCTCCTCATTGGTGGCATCTGCAGTGACTTGCTCGTATGCTGTGAAAGCTTCGCCAGTTGATTCTCATCCCACTTCAAGGAATAAATACAGCAAAAGAGCCAGAAGGTCATGGAGGGATTTGTTCAGTCTCTCAGTCCTTGTCCCCTGCCCACTCCAGCCACAACCACACAACCTGGAGCCTCCATCAGCCTCAAGTCAGGGAATTCTTATGCTGCTGATGGGAAAACATGGTGGAAGAAAGGATGTCCAGTCATGACTTGTATATTTCAACAGGGTCAGTGAAATGGGTTCAAAGAACTGGAAACTGAAGAATAAAGGCCACCATTCTTAGATACAGCACAAATCACACTACAGAAACCAGAGGACTAATGGGATGTGTTGGCGGGGAAGATTCCTTGCATTCCCCATTCTCCAGATTTGAAGACGGTATTTTCTAGCTCTGTCTTTTACAGTCAGAAAATACAGGTGGTTTTGGTATAGTTGTATATGATAAAACTTAAAACTTGCATCTCCAGTCATTCTTAAGCCTCCCTGGGAGATGTTCAACAGCCTGCCCAGAGCTGTGCAGAGCAAGGTAAGTTCTGTCTTCCTGTGGCCTCTGTATGTACTGGGCTGGGGCTGTCCTTCCCACTCTCGCCACCCTCCCATGCCCAAGTCCTACTCTTAAGACCTCAGCATAGACATTGCCTCCTTCAGGGGACCATCCTGACCTTCCCTCGAATATACTCATGGCTCTTCCTCAGGCCCGGTAGCAGCCTCACTGCCCGTTCACCTGTTTGCTAACACTTGGAGACTGTCAGCTCTTTTAGGGGAAGGTCATGTGGCCTTGCTTACTTTTTTATTCTCAGGGCCTAGCACTGTGTCTGGCACATACAGACACCCAGGGGATATTTGCCAAATGAATGAGTATAAGGAGACTTCCTGATGCATTCATTCCTGCAACTACTTATTGAGTGCCTACTATGGACAGGTACAGGGCCAGGTACTGGGAGAACAACTATCCCCACCCGAATATTAACAATGCCAATGGTGATAAGAAGAACCATGGCTAATGATTATTGGACATTTACTGTGTACCAGGCATCATGTTGAAATTTTCTCTTTTCCTCTTGTAATCCTTCCCCCAAAACCCATATGACAGGTACTATTATTATTCCCACTATACCCATGAAGAAAGTCATTTACATGAACTTTAATGTAAATGAATCTCTAACATTTAAGTTCCCAGACCTCTACATACTTGGGTTTCATTCACACCAGCTAAGAAAAGGTTACCTGTGAATTCACTCCCGTGCTTTGCTGGTGGCTGTCACCTTACCTGGAGTGTCCCTACTTGTGCACTTCATCTTGTTTGAAATTTACTTTAAAATATTTTGATGCACACTGTGTGAGGTCAAGTGATGTCAACCACACTCCACGCTTGAGACTGAGCTAATGTATGATGGACATTTATCAGGAGTCTAAACTCCGCAGTTGCAGCATATACTTGAAATATCATTATCTAAGTCTGCTAGTTTCTGTAGTTAACAAAATGAAAGTTAGAAACAAATTTTTCTCGTTTGTGGAATGAGAGATTTTCAAGGTAAGTTGGTTAGGAAAGTTCAGACAAACACCCCTGTCCTTGCCTGCTGGGCTGTGAGAATCAGGGCCTCAGCTTCCTCATGCTTCGGAGAATTGACTTCAGCTGTGCAGATGGGGACAGTGTCCTCCAATAAGGCAGGATTCTGATGATACAGTCAGCTGATTCCCCTTTGGAATACTACTGTATGAGCTTCTAAGTGAACCTGCAGGGAAGGGTAGATCTTCAGACTTGCAAAGCAGGTGGAGTTATTTCTGTGCTTGGTCACTAATACTGTACACAGGGCCATAGTCAAGGACTCACTTTCATGGTAATGGTAGTGAGGTAATGGGTCAGGAGACAGGTAGTTCTCAATGTTTCCTGACAATCTGAGTCTACTGATGCTCAAAGAAAGGACCTGATAACTGTGGAGCAGGCAGCTCAGGTGGGTCTGCAACACCCCCTTCCCTGGCTGGGTCTCTAGGCAAACACCGATTCATCTTTCAACACAGGGCTCAAAAATACCCGCTACCATGAAGGCATTTTTTTTCTTTTTTTCCATTTATTTATTATTAAACATTTTTTTCATACATGTGTATAGAGTAATAATCTCTGTCTCATTCTACTGTCCTTCCCATCCCCACTGCCCTGCCCCTCCCCTGACCGTCTGCATAACCCAAAGTTCAGGAAGGCATTCTTGATAAATCACCTCCCCTTGGGATTTCTGAGAGTTGCCCAAATGGCTTCTTGCTAAGGTCTTTCTGACAAATCCTTATTGCTTAGGATAACCTGGGCACGTCTCTTCCTGCATCCTGAAAAGTCTAATTTACCAGGATTTTATATTAGAATATGGTTTATTGAGTGAGGCATCATGCTAGGTGCTGAAGAGACCCTGATAGGCAACATGAGCTTAGAGACTGAGGTGGGCAAATGAAGGGACAGGCAGTGATTATGGGATAACATTAAATCCAGGGAGCTAGAGGAATCCCATTAGGAGCTAGGAAGGCTAGGGAGGTAGGAAGGCTTTGACTGTGAGCTGAGCCCTGAAGAAAAGAGTCCAGGAAGTGGAAATGGCAAGTGCCAAAGGTCCATGGCCAAGACAGGGGATGTCATGTTCTGTGGACTTAAAAAATTCATGCTGGCTGCAAGTTTGGTTGGCTTGGGGCCAGTGCTAGGAGAGTGGAAGCTGAATGGGGGCCGAGAGGGAGAGCCCACAGGCCGTGGTTGGAACTTCATCCTTGAAGGGCTTTTAGCAGGAGAGTGGTGTGGACAGATTCCCAAGTTGGAAAGACCACGATGACTTCAAGGAGAATATCCTAGGAGGCCAGCTGGGCAGAGGCAACAAGAGCGTTGAGCAGGCTGTCATAGAAACCAGGCAAGGAAAGATGGCGCCTGGCTTAAGCTTTCCCAGTATCAGGGATGAAACTCCAGCATTGTACTGTTTGTAGGCTCTCTTTCCACTAGACTGTCAATCCCTTAGGGACATAAATTGGAATTTATGCTAGTATCACTTATCTTCAGGGATATGTTCCAAGACCCTAGTGGATACCTGAAACTACAGATAGTACCAAACCCTATATATACTCAATTTTTCCTATACATACAAACTTTAGTGCCTTCTCCATTTAAATAGGCAATTATCAAGCATGGTGGCTATAACTTTGGCAGTTGAAGTATGACAGAAAAATTAACACAAATTTCTTTTTCCTTCATAATATTATAGATAGAAGATTTATCAATTCTTTTTATTTTTACAGACTGCATTTTGATTCATTGTACACAAATAGGGTACAACTTTTCATTCCTGTGGTTGTACACATTGTAGATTCACACCATTCGTGTAATCATACATGTACATAGTGTAATAATGTCTGTCTCAGTCCACTATCTTTAGAAGATTTATTCTTACAGCAGATCTTAGTAATTTCAGCATACACATTTGTTTTCTTCCCTAAAGTCAAGAATCTTCACTTTTGCACTTGAAGCACTTTATGGCTTTTCTTTGGCATTTATGAATTACCAGCATCACTATTCTTACACTTTGTGATCCTTATTAAGTAAAATAATGAATTTGAACACAAGTACTGCAATACTGAGACAACTGATCTGATACCCGAGAAGGTTACTAAGTGACTAATGGGCAGGTAGCATATACAGTGTGGATGCACTGGGCACAGGACAATTTATATACTGAGAGGGATGGGGCAGGACAGCATGAGATTTCACCCTGTTGCTCAGAGCGGCATGCAATTTAAAGCTTATGAAATGTTTCTTTCTAGAATTTTTAACTTAGTATTTTCAAACCATGACTGACTGCAGGTAGCTGAAACCTCTGAAAGCGAGATCACAGATTAGGGGGTACTCATTGCTGGAGCTTCAGTGGCCACAGGTGGCAAAGACTTCAGTAAAGGGCTGTTGGTGCGTGTTGAATGACAGAATCCCTTGTGTGCAAAAATGATTTACTTTTGCTGGCTCCTCATCACCAGAGCCCCTATCCTCACTATACCCTCACTCCCATCCTCTCTGACTGAAAAAAAATCTCTCTTCACCCATTGGTATATTCTTTTTACATTTAGTTGTTCCAAGATACAAAGTGACTCCACTTCCTTCCATAAAAAGACGATTTTAGTCTTCACAGTCCCCTACATATCCTGTGCTGTCCTTTTCTCTCACTCTGGCCCAGCTCATCCTACTACTTCATCTTGTCAAGACTTCATACGAGACCCAGCTTTAAGAGGTCCCTCTCCCACCACCGAGCAAGTTTTCCAGTGGTGATCTCACTTGGAGTTGCCTCTGCCTCCCATCTGGCATCCTCTGTCCATTTCATTATATATTAAATATAAAATAAAACAGTCTCCCATCTGCAAGAAGCATTCATGCACTCCAACTAACCTGATACAGAATCTTACCCAACCTTAATCCCATTAATATGTGTTTCTGTCAATTGCATATGATTTGATGTTTTTTCAGTGTTTGCTTTTCCAAGAAATAATATCTGGGCATTACAGATCCAAATCCTCATCTCTACCTCTCTTGCCTATAGCATATACTCAAGATCCTCCTGCTCTGTTCCCTGGACCAAAGAAACTTGTTCTAGCCCACAAAGATCTTTGGCTTTGACCTGCCCCTAAGAACTGGGCATTAGGTACCAGGAACCTAGAAGCAGAAAATCCAGTGTAGCCATTGCCTACCTCTCTCTAGGCTTGGCCCACGCCGGCCCTACCAGATGGTTTTACAATAATAAGCACTGTGTTATCCAGAAGGTCCTACAGTAAACTCTTAAGGAGATTTAAACCTGGAGAGTATCCCAGAGGCTGTTCTTTTCCTTACAAACTTTCATTTAGCATGGCTGGTACCCTTCCCTACACAGGTTTCTACTCATGTTGCCAGACAAAATACAGGAGATGCAGTTAACTTTGAATTACAGATGAAAAATGAATAAATTTTTATTGTAATAAGTCCCAAATAGCAGATGAAATTTTTTATTTGCTAAATCTGACAATCTTAATTTGTACTTATACTTTGTCTTTATAAAAATCACTTCGACATTCATTAATATGTAAATATAGAGAAAACAGAACATATCACATGGTCAAAACTTTGGACCCTTGAAAACATTCTTTTTGGTCTCTGTCCCTCACAGATGGACGTCTTCCTACAAGGAGGGGCTTTGAATTACTTTCTTCATAGCTGACTGCAAGTCCCTCACCTTTCCTCACCTTCCTCACTCAGCTTATAATCCCTTCCCATGATCACTCTCTCTCATCATTAAGTTCAGCCACTTTGACCCTCTTCCCTTCCCAAGCAATTACCATTCCATTGAGCGCTTCACCTTGACTTGCTCTCTTCTGATGCTGTATCAAAATGTCTCCTCTTTACAAGTCAATAACCACATTAAGGAAACACAGGGCAGGTTGTGTATAGCGCTCCAATTCTTCCAGATTGACCTCAGGGATTGCATTCCTATTCCTAATTACTCCATGCTTTCCAACTCCAAGAAGTCCCTCCAGAAAAGCAGCCCTAGGACTCCCACCTCCGTTCTGATTTGTTCTCCACTGCTCTCCACCAGCTAGGGAAGCTCCTAGTTGGAAAAACAAAGGACCAGGAAAAGCCTACAATAATTTTCTCATAAATGAATAAACCCAGATTCCTCTATGGGCTCTTGGGGTCATCTCAACCTTTAAATCCATGTTGTTACTGAATATGGTGGTGCACGCCTGTAATCATAACTACTTGGGAGGCTGGGCAGGAGGATTGCAAATTCAAGGCCAGCCTGGGCCTTGAGGGAAGGACATTAATGAGAGTAAGAGAAAGTTCCTGTACGGGAGCAGGGGGGCACATTTTTAATTACTAGAGTCGTGAATAACATCATTAAACACAGTCAAGGCGGTAAAAAGGTAAGTTGCTATTAATAATACTTTGCAACTTAATAAGTTGCTGTTAATCGTACTTTGCAATTTGTAATAAAAGTATTAGTAAGTAGTCATAAAACATTAGTAATTAGATAAAAGGTTGTTGTATTATTGGTGCTATCATCACTTTTATTTGGATATCACTTCATCCCACAAGGAAGGAATGATCGATATTATAGGCACTCCACAGAGATGAAAATGCCTGAGAAGGATGGGAAAACTTCAGGAACCCAGTTTACCTTCTTTTTCTTCTTTCTTTTGTGCTAGGAACTGAACCCTTGTACCATGCTAGATCACTGAACTACATCCTCAGCCCTTTATTGTGAGACAGGGTCTTACTAAGTTGCCTAGACTGGCCTTGAACTTGTGTCCTCCCACCCTGGAACCCAGGTTTCTTGACTTCTGTTCTAAGATGCTCTCCTTGCCTCACACAAAGTTGTTAGCTTTATTAGGAACCAGCTGGCACCTGGCCAGAGAGCTGCTCTCAGACTTATTCCAATGTTGCTGGAGGGATAAGCTATTGATTGGGGACTGGCCTGGGAGACTTGAGTGTGGATCAGAGCTCTTCTTTGTCAGCCTGGATTCTCTCATCTATAACTGAGGATTATGACAATTACCTCGCAGAGGTGTGGTGAGCTATAACTGTAAATGTGTATAAACATATTTGAACAAGAACTGTAATTGTAGGTTCAGGAACCTAACTTGTGTAAAAGAGTTCAAATATGCAAAGCTAAAAACAGGGATGAAATGGAGGGGGATTGGTAGTTTCAAAGCTACCACAAGCCTTATCAAGTTATATGATTTATGATTTTTAAAATGACAAGAGAAAGTTACAAATTTAATACTGACTTTTTTGGGGAGCATAGGGGATTGAACTCAGGGGCACTCTACCACTAAACACATCCCTAGCCCTATTTTGTATTTTATTTAGAGATAGTATCTCACCGAGTTGCTTAGCACCTTGCTTTTGCTGAGGCTGGCTTTGAACTCTCAATCCTCCTGCCTCAGCCTCCTGAGCCGCTGGGATTACGAGCATGCGCCACCATGCCCGGTATGGCTCACATTTTTAAGAGCTGTGTGTCAGGCTCTGCGATAAGACCTCCTTTAATCTCTCCTCACCCTGTGAGTTAGGGATTGTTCTTTACTCCATTCCAGTTAGGCAAACCTGGGCTTAGTGGGGTTAAGAAATCCCCCAAGGTCACACATTTCTCAAGTGGTGGGGTCAGAACTCAGCAAGTTCCTGCTCTTAGATACATGTAGCCCAGTCAAACCATTCCTGTAGATGTTTCTATGGTGTGTGTGTGTTCGGTTCAGAGAAAAATCTACGTGGCAACCATACTTGTCACCGCCAGGTGGTGGGCTGACAGGAGATGTTTACATTCTTCTTCATGCCTCGCTGAATTGAGTATGCATGTTCTACAACTTAAAACGATTTTCATTTTGATTGCAAACTTTAAAAAGTAAATAAAAATGAGGCTTCTAAGTATGAGAATAACTAGTCCGTGGGTGCATGGCTGTCAGGGCAGGATGGAAAGACATGGGTATAGCATTTTCAAGGTCCATCATAATTAAACTTTCGGGTTCCCCATCCCACCCCAGAGAAACCTTCAGAGTAAAATGAATTTCTTGAAAATTAAATTATATCCTCCCTGAGCCTAAAAGTTCAGATTCCATTAGCTCTGTCTTTGGTGCGGAAGATCTGAGTTCTAACCTTGAACGTATACACAATTTGAGCATGAGCGTTACTGACCCAAAGATTTACCAGTTATTTACTCTGTAACATCAGCAGTGAGTTCCTAAAATCTGTTTTCTTTGTTTATCACATTTTCCCTTTGCACAATTATTTATCACTTAGGAGTAAACTCTTTCTCTTCCATGGTCATTACTAAGGTTAAAATGATGAAGGATCACCAAAGCAAACATTCTTCTTACTGTTTGCTCCAAACCCTGAAGTCTTCTTCAAGGAGAACTGCAATGATAAATTAAGATTCCACCCCCCTTGTAAACAGAGCTGGTCTTCAAAGATGACCTCTGTGAGGGAGTAAAGGAATCGAAAGCAAATCGAAGGAACTCAAAAGCAATGACCTTTTCCTGTTTTTCTGCAGTTTCTAACAATGCAGGAAGAGGCAAGAGAGAGATGCCTGTTCTGCCCCCTGCAGGGGCCCCTGAGAACTCCTATGGGTCCCCCCAGGTCAGATGATTTGGGGACTGGAGGAGGTGCACAGAGAAGTCAAGAGAGAGGCAGAGGCTGTGCCTCCCTTCCCTACCATCAGAGACCTCTTGGAAGACAAATGTAAAGGGTACGCTTCACAGTAATGGCTGGAGGTTAACTAAATTCAACTCCGCTAGGCATGGATGTATTCACAGGCCTGAAGTCTTGCGAATGCCGCAGACCTGGAATTCTCTGTGACGGGCTGTAATATGAAGGTGATAGGGAGGTCTTCTGGTCGAATTTCCACTCATACTGAACTACCAAGCCAATGCAAAACCATTGCTGGAAAAACCATGGACTTTTGAAGAACAAGAGACACCTTGAAGAGTAGACTTTTTGGCTGAGCCTTTGTTCTATTTAATGTATTTTCAGAGAACAGTGCCTTCAGACACGTTTTTAAAAATTCACCTGCATGTCAGCATGACTGTGTAGCTCTTTGAATTTTGGTGATTTTCTTTTTCAAAAAGGGGTTAATTTTAAAAGTCTTCTGATTCCAGAGTGAGGCTTGTGAAGCTCTCTAGGTAGCATTTCCAGCTCTACAGGTTTCCTGAGGTTTGTAGTGTCTGGGAACTCGGAATTTAATTTTGAATGTTATAGGGCTGGGTATGGTGGCATACCCCATAATTCCAGTGGCTCAGGAGGCTGAGGCAGGAGGATCACAGGTTGGAAGCCATCCTCAGCAACTTAGTAAGGCTGTAAGCAACGTAGTGAGACCCTGTTTCAAAATAAAAAAAATAAAAAGGGCTGGGGATGTGAATCTATGGTTAAGTGCATTTGGGTTCAATCCCTAGTACCCTCCCCCACCCCCCCCCCAAAAAAAAAAAAAACAATGCCTTTTTTTTTTTTTTTTAACAGATTAAAGATCTGCTAGGTTTTGTATATTTTACCCATGTTTCTAGACTTTACAGATGTTACACACATATGTGTGTGGCTATATTCCCTCTCTGCATGAATACTACCTTCTTTAGTCTTACCTCAGAAATAGCTAGGACTAATTCATAGCAATGGATTTGTGACAGGGATTCAACCTCACACAATATATTAGACAGTGACTTTTAAGGCCAGCAGTGTGGGCAGTTGGGAAGGAAATCCAGAAGTCAAGAGGAGGAGAGCCAGATAAACCTGAAATGTGTAAGGATGAGCTGGAACCCAAGAGAGGAGCCAGAAACCCTCTCCCTGCCTCCAGCCTGGATGATTCTGCTGACCCCTTGGGGTAGCCGGTGTCCACCATCAAGGAGCTGAACATCCGTGGAGCTGCTGGTCCAGGACTCAGAGTAGCTAAAGGAGACCAAGGGCAGTAGGAACTGCAGGCCCAGCCATTGCCAGGAGCCTCACCCCCTGCCCTGGCCAGAGCCAGGGGAGCTGAGGATGGAGCCGTGGAAGGAGCTCAGCTGCTGCTCTGAGTTACATCCCATCGGCCTTCTAGGCACAGAGTATGGCTGCTGCTTCACTCTCACATTCCAGATCTCACCCAAACATCTCCCACAGCCCCCACCAACCTGGAACTGTGCCCGGAGGGACAGGCTTGGTTAATTCAACACAAAACCAACCCACCACAGCCCCCAGCTTCCCGCTCCAGCTTCTAATCAAGGGCTTTTAGGGCCTCAGACCCAGAGGGAAGCTGTGAAAATTTTATCTCTAACAAGGGACAGAGCAGGGGTTGTCAAACCTTTTCTGTAAAAGGGCCAGAGATTAAGTATTTTGGGCTTTGCAGGCCACATATGGTTTCTGTCTCATACTCTTTGTGACCTTTTAAAAATGTAAAAACCATTCTTAGCTGGCAGGTGGGAGTTACTACTCCCTGGCAAGAAGGTCCTGTTGGAGTCTGGAGGCCTGGCTGCTATCAGTTCCCTGAGATCTAGCGGGAGTCCCTTCACTTCCTGGGCTGGGAGCTTCTCATCAGCATAACCAGCAGATCTGCATAGCCCAGCACCGAGAATGCGCACCAGGGCACACGAGCCTGAATTCTGTGTGTGGGGGGGATCTGTTCTCCTGTATTCTGCTTAAAAATTCAATGCGGATTCTTATTACACAATGAGAATTTACCTCAGTATACTTTTCCTCTTCCTCCAACAGTGGATTAATCTGCATGGTTTTTGAGAGTGATCTTGAACAGATTAGGCACCCCTATCTAAAGGAAGTTTCTAGAATATCACAAAAGCCTTTTGACTACTTTTGTCACTGGAGCACCACCTTGGTAGCAGAGATCGTACAAGAAAGAAGGAGTCAGACTGAGTCGTAGGAACTTGTAAAAGTCATTCCTCCCCACACAGAAACAATAAAATCACCACTAGTTTGTAAAAGAAAAGAAATATACATACACAAATACCATCGTGCGCTCTTTATTTGTAAGACCTTTCATTCTATTTCAAAACATACAAGTCAGACTGTTAAATTTGGTACACCAATGTAAAACCCCTTTTTTTTGCAAACACAGCAGATTAAAAAGCACATAACATATAACATTCATAAACATATAAACACTGTTTATTTTTAGGTGGCCAATTATGGAAGTTCCAATCTGGAACACGCCAGGGTTTAAGACTACATTCTCAGGGACTGATGTGTCTGCCATAAATAATGAAACTGACTCAGCACCAGTTATAGAACATGGACAAACCCAAGACTTTCTGCTCTGGTTTGGATCTGAAATGGCCCCCAAAGACTTGTGTGCTAAAGGCTTGTGTCCCCAGTGTGGTGCTATTGGGAGGTATTGTCAACTTTAAGAGGCGGGGCCTAGTAGGAGGTTTTCAGTTCATTGGGGGCATGCCCTCAAAGAGGTTTGTGCAAAACTGTTCTCTTTCTCTTCTTTTTTCCTGCTTCCTGACTAGGAACTTGGGTGGTTTTGGTCTACCATACCTCCTACCATGGTGTGCCACAACAGACCTAATTGATCATGGACTAAAACCTGTAAAATTGTGAACCAAAAGAAAACTTTTTCTCTTTATAAGTTGATTATCTCAGGTATTTATTATAGTAATGGAAAACTGATTAATACACTTTCATCTTAAGAAGAAACATTTACTTTATTCAACACATGCTTGTTGAGATTTCATTTTTTGTTAGCTGTGTGTTAAATATGGTGACCCAACCCAAGACAAGGAAGATCTTGTTTTCCAAGTCAAACTGATGAAAAGTTAAACATCAACTCCAGAAATCATTGAAAGAAGACAGTTTATATAACTGTACCTTGTTGAACTCTTACCTTCTTGGTTAGTAAGGCAGGATCTAAGAAGCTAAAACATAAACTCATAAAAACTTTAGAGTGACACAGCAGATAGAAAAAAGGCATAGAAGATATTGAGGGATGATAACTTGCAGCAATTTCATGTTACAACAATCCAACCAACAATATTCACGTATCAGTGATGACCATTCTTTATCTCAAAAGCATCTAATGATTGAGTCCTCTTACTGGGAAAGGTTAGGAAACACCAACAGATATTCCTGAGAAGTTTAAGCTCTTTCTTTTTAATGATTCCTTCCATTAATAACATGAGAGAAATGTTTCAAAGATTTGTTTCCTAGAGACTTTTTTTTTGATCCTCTACAAGCTGAGGCCATCTACTACCTTTCAGACTTGAGATGTCAAAATGAGAACTCACCAAGGTTGAGTGCCACAAAATGTTCTAGGTAGCAGAAAGATACACAGAGAGATGTCACTGGAAAGTCACAGCTTAGAGCCATTTTTCTAAGCTTTAATTTCTATTGTATAGTCCAAAATTTCTTTTAAAGAATATCCATAAATTTGAGCATTAAAAACATTAAAAACTCTTATCTGAACCCTCCCCCAAAATAATGGTTCTGGAATATGCCATCTTTTTGAGGATTGATTCTAAACTCAAGGACTCAGGTAGATTTCCTTCTCAGCTAACCATTCCCAGATCAGTCTTTTTCTTCTGAACTTTTGTTGTGAAAATTGTCTGTATGGTAGCATTGTTCAGATTTAAATGCCAAAAACACAAAATATTTGTATAGCATTGTTAAATGAGGTTTGAAATATTTACATCAGGTTAAATATAGAATGTACTCACTGGATGTTCACAGGGGAAGCATTGTTATGTATTGGACAGCCATTTCACAGATATGCTGACCCATTTCTTTAGATGTTATTAGGTTTAAGAACCATTTCAAAGTATTTTGTTGAAAGATTGAAAGATATAAAGTAATGGATTCACACAACGTGACATCTAAAGACAGGTTGAAAGATTGAAAGTGGTACATTGTTCCTTTTAAGAGTAACAATTTTGAAGTCAACAATGTAATCTTTTAAAAATTCAGCTTTGAAGCTGAAGAAATAACTCGTGTTGGAGAGTGCTTGCCTAGCATACGCAAAGACCCTGGTTCGAATCCCTGGCCCCTCAGAGGGGAGGAAAAAAAAAATGTTTTTCTCAATAGATATGTTTTACTATAACATGTAATCAATGTAGTTGTAGATTTTGACTGATAAACTAAATGCTCGTATATTTGAAGTCGACTTGAAAAAGCCAACGGGCAGTCCTCCAAGGTCATGGCTCTCAGCGACTAATAGAATAGTGTTCAATTATGGAATCTGAAGTTAAAGCACCTTGTGTTGTCTGCTTTTAAAGTGGCTCAGAGTTTTACATTTAAAGCATAAAGAGTAACATTTTATATTAAAAGTTACATTTTCCATTCGTTAGTATACCTTGCTACCCTTTTTATGAGGAATGTCCAATGTTACCCCCAAGTCAGTTCCGTGCATAACCATTCACCAAATACTGCTGCTGTGATTGCATTAAAAAAAAAAACAAAAAACAAAAAACAACAAACAACCTCGTGTGCTGTGCTATGATACACTGTCATCCTGCTGCTTGACCAATAAGTATATGAAGAATATGATTCTGTGTGTTAATTGCACCTTTGTACATACAACAGGATGTGCCCTTAAAGACCAGGAATGTGTATAAATGATCACTCAGTGATTTTGTTTAAAAATTGGTCAGTACTATATCTAAAGCTTCTGTGGTTTGTATGATGTTTTAACTTTCATCTACACAGAATAAATTAAAATTAAAAAAAAGAATAACCATGAATTCAAAAAAATTTTTCTGCTTCATCTTTGTGCTGATACTAGTTGTTAGGACCCCTTTTCAAGTAGAAGCTCTTGACTAAAAAACCTGTCGACTGGTGGTTAGCTAGTGATGGAGGAGGGGTAGGTAGTAGCTTCAACTGGTCACATGCTTCTCCAGACATGGAGACCCTTAGAGAAGGAGCCAAGGGACCGGGGAGCTCCTTATAGCTGTTTTCTCCTCTTGGCAATAAAACCTGGCCTAGATTCTGGTGCTGCCTGTTCCTGAAGTTACTTTATATTAAATGAAACTTGTCATCCTGGAAAATGTCCTATATTTAAGCCCAGTCATCACAACAAATGGTGCATCAGGAGAGAAATAGTGGGTACCCTGAAAAAGTTCTTCCTTTGGGGCACCCCAGAGCTTTGGCGGTGCTACATGCAGACAGCTGACCTGGCTCCTCCCTGCCCTGAGAGACCCCACAGGCACAACATGCACCTTGACTGGCCCGGACATCACTGCATGGCCACAGTCCCCACAGGGAGGTCTGAACCAGGGTCCCAGTCCAGGTATCCACCAGGCTGTCTCAGCCCACAGGCTGCTACCCTGTTCAGGAGGAAAGATGGAAAGCTCTTTCCCTAAAGGCTTCTCAGGGTCTCTAGAGGACCCAGGAAATCAGAATGGATCCACATTTCCTTCTCCACCTTTGCCCCCAGTGGCTACTTTCAAGATGCAAACACCAAGTGTCCTAATCTTTGACCTTTGTCTCATTTCCCTGGCTTTGGGAGGAAGCCTTATACTGTTATTAATCAACCAGGTAAAGACAATGGCTACTGGTTAACCACAACCAAGAGTGTTAGTGACACCCTGTCACTGGGTTGGTAAGACCCGCATATAGGAATTGAGGGTGGAGAGGAGGGACAGGGGAAGATCTGTAGGACCCTGACATTCCTCAGACCTGTGACCCAGGATTGTCCTCACACAACTAGGTTTGTATTTACTGAACATTTTCTAAATTGTGATACATTATGCACACTCTGAAATTCACCACTTTAATTATTGTGTAAGTGTATAATTCAGTGACAATGTCACTGGATATTCCTGGTATTACGTAACCAGGAGCACTCCATCGCCACGACTTTTACATCTTACAGTTCTGCAACTAGTTCTGCTCCATAGGCAGCAACTCCAGACTCCCAGTCCTGGTAACCTCCATTCTATTTTTTTTCTGCATTAGACTCTTCAAGGACCCTTACATAAGTGAAGTCAGACAATACTTATCTTTCGGGTCTGGCTTATCTCTCTCTCACACACACACACACACACACACACACACACACGTGCGCAGGAGAAGACAACATAAAGACAGCGCGAACAAACCAAGCAGCGAGGCCTCAGAAGAAACCAACACTGTCAAAGCTTAGCTCTTGGATCTCCAACCTCCAGAATTGAGAGAAAATAAGTTTCTGAACCCATTCTGTGGTTCTTGGAAGCCCTAATATACTTTTTTAAGGCTGAAAAATATGAATGTGTATATCACAGTTTTGTTTATCCATTCATCCACCGATAGACATTTGGGTTGCTTCTACCTTTTAGTTAATGTGAATAAGTCATGTATGGATGTGGGTGTAGATGTCTGTTCAAATTCCCGCTCTCAATTTTGGGGGGTATATAATTGGAACTAGAATTGCTAGATCATATAGTAATTCTACATTTAATTTTTAAAGAATACTGTCTCACACATTTCATTTTCATTGTCACACTAAAAGTTGTATAGCAACTGTAAAATATAATAATTTAAAAAAATTTTTAAATGTTTACATGGTATATTAGTTTGGACTCTGGAAATTTTGGCCTTTGTTCTGTTTTAAGGCAATCGTGTTATAATGACAAATTCCTTTAAAAGGCAGAATTGGTGCTTAGTCATTTTTAATAGTTATTTTGAGTCCCTTATCTTCGCCCAAACTTTTACTCAGTTTACAGCTCTTCCCACCCTTTGGTTAGTCTTTGTACCATTAAATTCAACCACTGTGACCCCTTTTCACTTCTCAAGCAATTACTCTTACAAGTCCACGTCACTGTCACTACTATATCTAGTTTAATCCCCCATTGAGCATCTCTTTTTTTCTACTGGTTAATGATCCATGATAAGAAAAAACAGTGGAAGGGAGCTGAGTCCCCGTACCTCATAAATCACCCAAGGAAGGCCTCCATCCTGCTCCCTTTCCCACTGGGAGAAGAATCTCTCAAGGATAGAGAATTGTAACCAATACTCCAGGGCTAGTTCAGTGATGGGGGATGGTTGATAGAGGAATTTTTGAAGGGATTTGATGAAGAAACAGGTGCCCCAAAAAGGCTAATTAATAAATAATAATAAAATTATAAATTATAAATTAAACAAGTAAATTTTTTCTTTTAAAAAAAAAGCCATTAGATTAAATGTACAAAGGGATGGTTTGTGGGGGCCAGGGAGATTCAACAAATAGAATCAAACAGAGTTGAAGAACACCATGCTGGTACTAGAGAGGAAAGTTTCCTTATGGCTCTTCGTACAAATTCATTTTGACAAACGGGAGTTAATAAGTGATAAGGGAGTTGGGGATGTAGCCCAGGAGTAGAGTGCTTGTCTAAGATGTGAGAGGCCCTAGGTTCAATTCTTAGCACTGAAGTAAACAGAGGATGGGGAGAAGATGTATGGGAGAGGATTCTACGGGGCTAGCAGAAGTCTGTTTGCTGGAGGAAGCACTTCTGAAATGATAAAATCAGGAGCTCTAAAAATCTATTCCTTCATAAAAGCATTAAGAGCACTGCGGAAAATTATCAAAATCAAATTTTTCAGAACTCTAAAAATTAACCAAAGGTTCAAAGCATTCCCTAGCAGAAATTGAGACAGAACAAGTTTGGAAGTCCCCCAAAACTATAATCCCCAGAGAACTGCTACTATCGATCTAACTGGAAGCTCTCTGAAGAGCTCCATTTTCAAGGTTTATCTTTACTTGACTTGATTCCAAGCTGATGCTGCAGGAATAAGCTTATCCCGAGGTGATTTGTTGAAAACAATCAGTGGCAATTGTTTACATCTGCCTAAGAAAATATTTGCAAATCATATATCTGATAAAGGATTTGTATCTAGACCACACAAAGAATTTTTAAAACTTAACAACAATAAACTCAATTTAAAAATGGACAAAGAATTATATGAATGTTTCTTCAAAGATACATAAACGGCCAAAGCACATGAAAAGGTGTTTGACATCATTAATCATCAGGGAATTCAAATCACAGTAAGATACTTCTTTATACTCACTAGGATGTCTAGAACAATAAAGACAGACAGAAGTTGGCAAGAATGTGGAGAAATTAGAACCTTTAAATATTCCTTGTGGGAATGGTGCAGCCATTCTGGAAAACAGTTTGGCAGTTCCTTAAAAGGTTACATGTAAAGTTACCATATCAATATCAATGCCATTCCTAGGTATGCACCCAAGAAAGTGGAAAACACATGTTCACACAAAAACGTGTGTTTTATTAATCAGCTTTTATCACTATAACAATCCACCTGAGAGAGTCTACTTAGAAAGAAAAGGAGGTGTATTCAACTCACAGTTTTGGAGGTTCAAAGCCCAAGTTCGAATGGCCCCACTGGTTTGGCCTCTGGTGATGGCATCACATCAGGGCAGCAGTGTGTGTGGGCAAGAGATCCCTTCTTGATACAGGAAGGCAGAGAGCTGGCTGGGGTCAGGTTCAGGCTTCTTTAACAATCCTCTTGAGAATACTACCAAGAAGTCCCACGAGAACTACCTTAATCCCGCCTGAGGGCAGAGCCCTTAAAGACCTAAGGACCTCCCACTAGATTGCTCCTTTTAAAGTTTCCTTCACTATATGAACACCATGGACACCAAGCCGCCAGCATGGGAACCCTTGAGAGACAAACCACATCCAAAAGAAAGCAGGCATCAAGGTTCACAGCACTATTTGTTACAGTCAGAAAGCGGAAATGACCCACATGTCCTTCCACTGATGGATGACTAAACAACTTTGGCTAAACATCCTCTGAACACTGTTTGGCAATAAGGAGTAAAGTTCTAAGACATGCTGCGGAATGAGTGAACACTGACCACATCAGGCGATGTGAAAGGAGCCAGTGACAGAAGATCACAACCCAAATGCACAGAGCAAATTGTAACTGTAATACACAGAAAGGAGAGGTCTGTTTTCTCCCAGCTCTTGGGAGAAAAAGGGAATGAGAAATGACTAGCAATGGGAGGGGACTTCTTTCAAAAAGGATAAAAACATCCTAAACTTATAAATTGGTGATATTCAACTCTGTGAGTATACAATACCACTTGTATATTTTATTTCAAATTCTTTTTTTTTTTTTTTTTTTTTGCGGTACTGGGGATCGAACTCAGGGCTTTGTGCTTGTGAGGCGGATACTCTACCAGCTGAGCTATCTCCCCAGCCCTACCACTTGTATATTTTAAAAGATAAATTTAATTAATATGTGAAATATATCTCAGTAAAGCTCTTACAAAACAAGGTGTTCTTTAAAAATCCCTTCATATCAAAATAAGAAAACATTAAAAAATTCCTTCATATCATTATTAGTCACAATTAATCCTACAAAGGGAAGGCAGTTTCCCTCCATTGCAAGTTTCAGAAAAAAGGGAACCTTGTCTGTTTTATGCATTAGTATTCCTCAATATGTAGAACCACAGCTAAAACATAAACACCCTTATGTGATTAAGAAAATAAAGATATTAAGAAGGGTCTCAGCACCTACACCTCCTGATTTTGGGTTCTTTTTCACTGTGGTTATGTGTGAAAGACAGTGATGTCAAAAATAAGGAGTGAGGTACCCTGACCAGGACGAACTTACAGAATCCTTATGCTCCTTACTGGGGACTGACAGGCTGTTTATTTGGGTGGATGTATTCTCTATTGGGACATACATGCTGTTTGTGTGCTAGGTGGCTGTAGACAGAGCATCCTGGCCATTGAAGACTCAGGTCTGATTGAAGATCAGGTAAACCTGATCTCGATTCCAGGCTCCATCCCTTAGCACGTGGCTGGTCCAATCTGTCTCAGCCTATACTTTCTCACTGAAGCATGTAAACAATAATACTTCCCTCTTAGTATATGCATGGTGGAATACTAATTGAAGGGTTATGGAAAATAATATTCCTATAAGACAGCTCCCCAGGAAAAATGGAGGAATGGTGTGGCTTGGGAGGAAGGAGGGAAAACTGGCCAAACATTAAACCTCTCCCAGGGCATTCCTTCCTGATAACAATGGGCCCTGGGGAAAATGGGCGGATACTGAATGCTGGGTCCTAAACCGTGACCTTCCCCCATGCAAATTAGTCCTGAATGACAATGGGCAAGATTTGAGTACTCATCCCTGGTCTGGTTTTAACCTGTACACCTCGGCCCTGAAGGTCAAACCGCACAGGCACAGTTTCCCATGATGACATCATCCTCATTGTACCCTATAAAAACAGAATCCCCTCTGTAACTGTGGGCCATTTTCCTCATCCAGAAAATGGGTCCCACTGGCGACCGAGTCTGCGAAGGAATAAAGGCTTTTCTGAATCCGTTTAAGTTCTGCTTGTCCTTTGGCACTTACATTGATCAGCCACAAAAAAGAATGAAATCCTGTCATTCATGACAACATGGATGAGCTGGAGGACATGCTGAGTGAAATAAGGCAGGCACAGGAACAAATAGAGCATGAGCTCACTCGCTGTGGAATCTAAAAAGTTGATCTCATAGAAGTTGAGAGTAGATGGTGGTTATCAGAGACTGGGACAGAGGGGACCGAGGGATGGAGGAAAGGCTGAGCAGAGTACTGGTGAGCTGGTGTGCACAGTCGATGAGGCAGACAATGCTAATGTATCGCACACTTCAAAAGAAGCCAGAAGAAAGGACTGCAAATATTCTCACCACTAAGAAACGATACATGAGATAGACATGTTTAACCTGACCTGAACATTATGCAATGTATAAATATCACGTGGCACCCCATAGGTGTGTACAATTATGTGCCAATTTCAAAAAAAACTAATACTTACCTGCTTCCTCATAGATTTATTGAAAAAATTAAATGAGAAAAGTACCCGAAATATATATCTCCAGTGGATAATATGTGTGTGCACATACATGTATGTGGGCATATATATATATATTTTTTCTGTGTGTGTGTGTGATTCTGGGGATCAAATTCTATGGACAATATTCATAAACTGATAATATCTAATGAACAGATAGGTTTCTCAAATATCTCATTAAAAAATAAAAAGAAATGAAAAGGAAAGAAATGGAGCTAGGTCTGTGGTTGTTTGCAGACTTCACAGAGAAGTGTTTCCTGAGAAGTTCTGGGAGGCGCTGGTATTGGGCAAAGTGGAGAAAGCAAAATCTCCCCTCCTGCAGCTCCCACACCCCAGCAGCCCCCAGCCAGGTCCAAAACCAACACGATTCTCTGGAGGGATAAAAGGTATGAGACAGGAAATACCTCACTTTCTCTTGGGAGAGAAAGTCACAGCCAATTATACCCATGCCAACAGAATACTTTTTCTTTCTGTTTTATAATGGTGCTACATTTAATTCCTTGTTTTTCTAATTAAAAAGGAGCACATGCCCATAAAAATGCAAATTATGTTCAAGTACATCAAGTAATTGAAGACCAACTGAACTTGAACCGGTTCCCAACAAAAGCAGTAACCTCAGGTCTTTCTGTTCATTAATAAGAAAAATAAAAGCTTTCATTTTGCCTGACACCTGTTAATAACATGTCTATAGAAACAAGAAACAAAGCTAGAAAAGAACCTGCACTTGGTGGGTGGAAAGAGTCACTGCAATTGTTTAAGCTGTAATATATACAGAGCCACCAGCAAGCGCATTGCAGGGATTCAGTAAATGGTAATGATTCTTCAAACGCCCACTTCTTGAAATGCTCTGTTAGCACAGAGCATGCTACCATGCAATAAACTTAATTGAATAGTGCCCCCCAGAGGCCACTGGGAATTCAACGGCTGGCAGATGAAGGAAGGTCTGGAGAAAGACTGAAGAGCAACACAATTTAATTTTCTTTTAGATTTATGTGGAATCAGCACTCACTCGGGCTTGGTGTGCTAGGGCTTATTAGAACCTGACCATCTGCCTGACTTGTCCTCCACCAGTAACCTTTCGGCTGGGCGCATCTGTTTACAAGGATACTTTGTGAGGACACAGAAGTCTGGTGGAATCAAGTCCCTCTAGGCTGTGGGAACTTGTGCTGGGAACTGCAAGTCCTCTAGCCTCCAGACACACTGTCCCATCCTTTTTTTCTGGGGACATTCTCTTGATCCTGCATGCTCACTGTGTTCCTCCAAAGAAACAGGTTTCCTCCCGATGTCTGTCCTTCTGTAACCCTAGTGTGTGCCTGTAGTTCTGGCTCTTTCTGAACCGGATTCTGGACCTCATTCCACTTGACCTTTCAGCTTGGTTTTTCCACGTTCCCAGGAGATAAAACTGATTGTCAGTAATGTCTAAGGACTGGGTTCAGTTTATCTACCCCTGATGGGTGGAAATGGGACGTGGGACCGTGTGTGTGTGTGTGTGTGTGTGTGTGTGTGTGTGTGGAAAAAGGACCAGAGTAACATGATACCAAACAAATGGTCTTTTTCTATCAACAATGACCCAATATTTCAAGGGTTTACCATGTACTACAAACTCCACCAAGGGCTTTAAAAATTGCCTCACTTAATCCCCAGAAACCTCCTATAGAATTTGACCCTGTTACTGCCTTCAGAAGTAACTGCTAGTAATGTTTGCATATTTTCCGGTGATTTTTCTGATGCATTTTATTCCCATTTTAAAGATGAGGGAACCAAAGTTTAGACAGATTGAGTCAAGGTTTAAGCTGAGGCAGTCTGATTCTAAAGCTAGGCTATTCTCCCTAACCCTTCTCTCGCCCTGGTGCAGACCCTGTGGCGGGCAGATAATATGGTTGGTGCAGAAAACACATCAGAACTGGTCTTGTTCTCAGGGAGGTTATAATCTGGCTAAGGGAGACAAGATTTCCACACAGTGAATCAAGGAGTAAATGAAGGAGAGGAATTAAGTACTCCATTGTCTGTTACCATTTTATTAGTTTTCTACTGCTGTGCAACAAATTGCCATAAATACACAGATTTTGGAACCGCACCCACTTATTAGTTCTGAGTTCTGCAGGTAAGGAGCAGCCACAGACTTCCCAGGGCCTCTGCTCAGCATTGCTAAGACTGGCATGAGGTGTTGACCAGGGCTGCCAACAATCTCATCTGGGGCTCAGGGACCTCTTCCAAGCTTACCAGTGGTTGGCAGGGTTTGGTTCCTTGAGGTTGTAGGACTGAGGTCCCAGTTTTCTTGCCAGATGCCAGCTAGGAACTGCTCTCAGCTCCAAGACTGCACCCTTCCATCTGCTGCTCACAATGGGGACATTTACTTTCCTCCTGCAAACCAACCAACCAACAACCCTAGTGGGAAATAACCAAACTCCCTGCTCAACTAAGTACAAATTTTTTTTAAAAAATCATACATAAATTTAAGTTGTAATGCCCAATCTGAAAATGCTCCTGGTATGCTGTTGCTCACACATTATTAGTAGTGGAATAATCTGGTAAAACAATTTGTGAAAAGCAATTTGACAAAATGTCCTTTGACACAATAACTTTGTTCCAAGGAGTCTGTCTAAAGAGGATGATTCAAAGGGGCAAAAGGTCATGGTACAAACATTTTAAATGCAATGTTAAGAATAAAATTGAAAAACTGGCAATGACAGAAAGAACATGCTTGCCTAAGTAATTGATGAATATATTGATTAAGACCATTTAATAAGGAGGAACATGTTTAACTGTGTTAAGTGAAAAGAGGATAATACAGAATTCTGCATGTAGCATGATTCAATATTTTAAAGATTATTCCTAGAGTGTTGAGGAAGGTATAAGGAAAAGCAGTACTTTTTATATAGTCAGTTGGGATACAAATTAGTGTAATCTCCTGAGGGAAGCAATTTGCAATATGAGTAACAAAATTTATAAGTGATTTGTTTGAAGATCCCACTTCTAGGAATTTATCCTTCACATACGCTTGCACATGTAAACAGTGACATGTAAACATAAAATTGATTGCAGACTTGTTGCAACTGCAAAAGAAAACTGTACAATAAAACACCTATCAATTGGTGACTGATTAAATAAATACGTTGGAAACATTTAGCAGAATATTATACAACTGTTCAAAAGTGAAAGACAAAGAAGAATGGTCTTTTGACTTGAAATGATCTCTAAAATGGAGTTTTAAGTTAAAAATAGTTAAGATGCAGAGCAGTACCACAGTGTGCTCTCACTAGAGAAAATACAGCCAATATGCACTTAAATATGCTTAGAGAATTCTTGAAAAGATACTCTAACACCAGTAAGAGAGAGAAGTTTTGGTGTACAATAGTGATAGGGATAAGGGTGGGAGTCTGAATTAAGGAGACTTCTCTTCTCTAGTCCTTATTTCTGGTACCTTTTTAGTGACTCATGGATAAGTAACTCTATTTCATTACTGAAACAGAACCAAGTAGATTCCCTTATTGGAACACATGAAAATCAGCAGTATTTTTGTCTAACTGCATAGCAAATTCCCAACCCTGCATCATTCTCTCTAAAACTTCAGCAATGTTTCTGTGCATCTTCCAAAAGAAATTGCTGACAACAAAACCATGCATTTTATTTTGTACCTATATTGTTTTCCATGTGTTAGTCTAGCTATTTTTACCTTACCAGGAAGAATGAGTGTTTTCCTAATGGTATGTGACTTTTTGTGGTAAGCCATTAAGTTAAAAAAAAAAAAAAAAAAACCCTCATGACAGGCTCCTAAATATTGGTAAGCCATTAAGTTAAAAAAAAAAAAAAAAAAAAAAAAAAAAAACCCTCATGACAGGCTCCTAAATATTCAGTTTAGTAAAATTATGGCCTAGATTTAGTATTGCATAATTTTAAACATTGCTAGAATATTTTAAACTATTTGCATTCTTGTTGTGCATATTTAGATTTTAAATATCTTGCTACTCATGATAGCCTCATACCATCACTAAGGAGTATCTCAATGCATAATATATACATAGGGAGAGCTTTGTCTTTGATGATACTGGTTATAAATTTGTATTTCACAGAGAGTCTTGATAGCTCCCAATTTTATCTTTTTGTCTGACTTCTTGGCAATCAGAACAGGCTGTTCCACTTCGTAATGTGACTGAAGATGTACTGGCAGAAAGAGAAGTGTTGTTAACTCAGTCATGTTCTCATTGTTTGCTTATGTCTGCATTCATTGTATTATTATTATTTTGAGGGTCAGGCACCAGGGATTGAACTCAGGGGCATTCAACCACTGAACCACATCCCTAGCCCTACTTTTTATTTTATTTAGAGACGGGGTCTCACTGAGTTGCTTAGTATCTTGCCGTTTCTGAGGCTGGCTTTGAATTCACAATCCTCCTGTCTCAGCCTCCAGAGTTGCTGGGATTACAAGCATGTGCCACTGCACCTGACTCATTGCATTATTTTTAATACTCTTTTTCATCCTAGGATTTCTTTATTTTATCTGCCCATTTTGTGAAGTTTAATTTAGTTAAAACGAAGTCATTTTATCCATAAACCTACTTCACTGAGTGAACCTACATCAACTACAGTCCCTTGAAACAAGTCAGAAGTGAATTAACCAGTGATGGCCTTTTGTGAATCTCTTCCCCTTCCCTCATAATATGTCACATACCACACAGGACAAGGGACCGTCTGAGGTATAGATTGAATAAGGAGGTCATCTTCAATCCATATTGAAAATATTAGTCAAGCTCAATTTCTTATTTTTTTTTTAAGCTAAAAAATATAAATTAGGTTGCTAATAATTTTCCTGCTTCCCCGTGGTTCTTCTTTTTGGGCTTTCCACTTTGGCAATCTCCATTCTAGGGCATGAACCATTTTCAGGCTGACCACCACGTGAGTATTCTCTGTCTACATAGCCAGGTCAGAAAAGGACTCTGCAGGAATGTATACCTGGACTACCTAAAACCCTGGAGTCAGGGAAGAAAACAAGAGTTGCCATGCAATTTGTCAGAGACTTGTACGAAATGGGTTGAAATTTTTTAGGGATCCACTTTCTATCTCCTACCCCAGAAAAGTTTAGAGAAAACATCCTTTGGGGACATTTGAAAATATGCATCTGTGATCCGAAGGGTCAAGAGCTTCTTAATCAATCCCAGTCCCATTGAAACCGTCCAATCTTGTGCCTAGTATGTCAGTCAGGGAAATAACCCAGTCTTTGTCTTCTTTTCCCTCCCCAAAGGGAACAAGCTCAACTTAAGGCCAAGGGACATTGTAAATGACAGGGTCACCCTTTTCTTGGTGGAGGAAGTTCTGCACAGGCACCTGTGGGATGAACAGAGCCAGGCAACAGAGCTGTCATCAGGGTCTGAGAATCGAAGAGCAGAAGCCGTGGGATGCACAACACCTTTGTGTACCACTCTGTGTCAACACGGCTATGTCGTCCCCCTAAAAGCCACTAGTAGTCACACCTCCATGAACATTTTAAATTAGTATAACTTAAATTCACATCCTCAAAATCTGTGGCGGAAGATTGCATTTCAAAGAAGAATCTCATGGAGAAATCTAACTATATAAAACTTCTTTTGTGTGTGTGTGTGTGTGTGTGTGTAGTACTGGGAATTGACCCAGGGGCACTCTACCACGGAACTACACTCCCAGTCCTTTAAATTTTTATTTTTGATTTTGGGACAGGGTCTTTTTAAGTTGCCCAGGTTGGCCTTGAACTTGTGATCTTCCTGTCTCAACCTCCCGAGTAGTTGGGATTACAGGAGGGCACCACTGTACCTGGCTTAAAACCTCTATTTTATTTTATGCGGACCTGGGGACCAAACCCAGGGCATCACGCATGCCAGGCTAGTACTCTACCACTGAACTAGATTCCCAGCCTTTGTTTTCTTTTAAATTGTATAAAGTGATACATATTTGGTCCCTGAAGACATCAGGTTTTATTGCCCTCCAGGAGGCAGCCAGCCACAGCTGAACCACAGAAGACGGGGCTCAAGTCATTTTATGTCTGTGTTTGGCAAGCCTGGGTAGAATGAAAGCAAAGCCAAGCAATGCGGCAACCTGCCTCCACTTCAGAAGGGAGGGACAAGAGGTGAACCAGTGCCAAAGCTTGGAATTCAAAGCCCTTTTGGGGAAAAAAGCTTAAGAGTCATCAGGGGGCATTGGTACTCAAAACGAGAGAATAAAAATGCTTATAACTTATTTAATACCTGGACATGAAAGATGAGGTAGAATTCAAGATTCCTGAAAACAGCCTAGGGGTGCCCATAAATAGGAGGGTCTGAAGCCAGACCTAACACTATAATCACACTAAGACGCTTTGATCTTTTTTCTCCTTATGGTATCCAATTATAATTCGTGGAAGTAATATTAACCCTATAAAAGTGAGTGTCTTAAGTGAGCTATTTGGTTGTCTGTCTTCCAGGGCAGAAGTCTGTCATTCAGCAGTGGCTGCACTGCCCGCTTCAGCTCTGACCTGGGTACCGGCAGAGAAGCAGGTCACTGGGATAAAATCAAAGAGCATCTGTGGATGTAGTTCAGAAACTCCCACCCTTAAATAATGAGAAGTCTGTCCTTTTATGTAAACCATTCCATCACACAAACAAGTGGGCCCCAAGGAATTGCTCTGTAAGTGGCTGGGGAGTGACTTGCGCTGTGACAATGATCTCCGTGTGCTGGTTTCTAACAGATGCACACCCCCCACCCCCATCCCAACACACACATCCACTGGCCTCGTGTTTGTTGCTGTTACTCACACTTTCCCTGGAAGACTCCGTGATTTCTGAGGCTCAAGTTAGAGAAACCAGGTAGGGGCAACTCCCCCTTCAGTCGCAAAGAGCTTAGCACAGGTGACCTTGTTGGATCAGCTCCTGATCTACCAGTGGGGGCCTGAGGGCCAGGGTGTTACGAGGGATGGGGCGACCTCCTGGACTGCAGGAGGACACCAGACAGGGAAGGGATGGCACCTGCAGAAGGCTCAGACGTTGCCATTCTGGAGAGAGATATGAAGGCCCTAAGGGCACAGTTGTGGAACACAGTCAAATGAATCACAAACCTGACTGCAGCTCCCAGCACTTTCTCTTGCTGTGCTCTGTTTCCACCACAAGGTGGCAGGCCACGGCCCCCTGATCCTCTGATCCTCCGCAGCTTTGCCCAGTGGCACTCATGCCAGGCTGCACCAGCTCCTGCCCTCCCCTCCAACCCTCATTTACACCTCTCATGAAGTTGCTATAAGCTAAACTC
The DNA here is from genome assembly GCF_902686455.1 of Sciurus vulgaris. Lineage (NCBI taxonomy): Eukaryota > Metazoa > Chordata > Mammalia > Rodentia > Sciuridae > Sciurus > Sciurus vulgaris. The sequence continues at coordinate 144,893,709 of NC_136466.1, forward strand.
TGGTTGAGAAGGGAAGGTTTTAGAACACGTAGAACAACCCGATTTCTATCTGCTTTCATTATAAACGATAAACTACAAAACATCTCCTAATTTTATTGGTTCCTCTTTACAGTGTTGAGGGAAAAGTTCTGGAATGCAAGTCAAAGGGTGAGAATTTCAGTCCTGGCTCTTCTCTAGGAAGATGCTTGACCCCAGGAAACCACTTCCCCAAACTCAGTTTCCTCCTTGATACAATGAGAAAACAGGACCCCGGTGAACTCTGGAACACTCTCCAAAAACCCAGGCATGAAACAGAAGAGCATGAGGAGAAAGCAGGCGGAAAAGAATGAAGCAGGACGCAAATGCCGGTCCCGCAATGCTTCATTTCCACCGCATCCTTGGGGAATGGGCTGTTCCACATGGTGAGTTTGCCAGATAATTGAATTTTAAATGCTGAAGCTTGTTTTCCTTTTAACCTTCTGTAATGGAAATCTTTCTAAAGTGTATTACACGCTTCTCTGGCTTCTTAAACAGTATGCTGAGTATAATTTAACCTTTCCTTAATGTCCCCAGGTCATCAGGATGACCACCTTACATATATGTGTGCGTCATGGAGCACCAGGTGCCTCTGGGCACATTCAGGTGAACAGGCCCTGGCAATTGTATTATAAAGCTCTAACTGACCACTCCTCTCCTGCCTCCATCGCTACCTGAGGTCATTTCTCCAAGTAACACCTTTTTGCAGCTCTTGACACTCTGCTTCAAATCTGCTATAATCCAGACAGAACTCAAGGTTGCCATGGGTAACCAGAGTCTAAGCTTGTACCAACCCTAAATTTAATTTTACAGTCAATTTCAAGGCAATGGGGACTGCTGAAGGTTACTTCTGGCCAGGGCTGATACTCGGCTGGTCCTTACAGCATGGAACTCTTCTGTGCCAGTCAGCTGGTCACCCTGACCCCCTGAACCTGGCTCTTCTCCTGGGACCACAGAGACTCCTCATACTCCAGGAGCCCAACAGTGCTCGCTGGCCAGTGGGCTCTGGGACGCTGTTCCTACATGCCCCAGTGTCCTTTCCAAGTGGTCGGTGCCATGCCACGCCAATTGTGCAATACATAGTCCCTTCGTCCATGGTTTCAGTTATTTGTGGCCAACCAACCACAATCCCAAAATACAGTACAGTACAGTAAGATGTTTTGAGAGAGAGAGAGAGGGAGAGGCCACATTTCCATAACTTTAATTATAGTGAATTGTTATAAATATTCTATTTTATTATTACTTATTGTGGCTGATCTCTTACTGGGCCTACTTTAAAACTCTATCATTGGTATGTGTAGGAAAAAGCATAGTATGTGCTGGGTTCAGAACTACCCATGGCTTCAGGCATCTCTGAGGGTCCTGGAATGCACCTCCATGGATAAAGGGGGACTGCTGTAATTCGAGTATCTCCCCAGTTTCTGGACAGAAGATTGTTCTTTGTCTCTCTGTGACTGACTGGTAGAGTTTGAGGCTATTCTCGGCCCTTTCTCTTGCAGGATGTACTCTGGGTTCAGGTTGCCTGAGGCTGGCCGGGTGGGCGTGAAAAGTTACTTGGACTGAATGTCCACCATGCACCCAGATGCCGTGTTCAGTACATCGAGTAAATCATCTTCTCTCGTCCACGGAACAGCCCTATTAAGGAAACAGGATCAACCTCCTGCAGCTGAGGTAATTTGCCCACAGTCACAAGGCCAACAAGCAGTCTGGAAGCCAGAGCCCTCTCTCCCAGGCCTGGGTCCTCCGCACTGTGCTCTGTTCATGTTTATTAGTATATGAATATGTCCAAAGTTCACATTCTGAAAAAAATAAATTCTAAAAGTGAAACGTGGGCCCTTCTACTTTTTAGAAAAGTCTATTTGTTTTGGTTTTGGTGTGTGGGTTTCATTTTAATTAATTCCACATTTCGTTACCAATTTGGAACAATCTGTCCTCGGGGAACAGATCTGGTTTACTTATAGAAAGCTAGCCGAGGGAGGAACTGGGATTACAAAGTATTCCTTGTAGGAACCATGCTAAAAGCCTTTGCAGTTCTTTTGCACCGAACAGAAGTAAATAGAACATTCCAGAAAATGCCGTCTTCCTCAGAGGGTGGCAATAGAGCTCACAAACAGAACCTTCTTCTGTGTGTTAGAGGCTATGGCTACAAGATGAGGCTTGTGACATTAAACACGAGTGATGTCCTTGCCTTTTCTAGAAAGTTCTCTGGAAGTTCACACCAGGATGAGGTCATTAACACTGTAAAGAACAAGGACCTCCAGAACTCCTCGGGGAGCCTAGCACCCAACTGTGGACCTCAGGCGTGTGGGCCAGTTGAGAAGGCAGGAATAGTGCCTGTAATTCAGGGGCGGTTATGGATTCAGTTTTCCCTAAGGGTCTGGGGTTCAGAAGGACTGTTAACTCCATCCCTGACTATGAGTTTCCTGTTCTTTCCTCAGAGGTGAACATTCCACATTGATCCTAAACTAATTTTCGAAAGAAGCAAACCATGACCTCATCTGCACAGAGTGCACCTGCTCCTCCCACGCTGCACACACGTAATTCTCAAAGTGTCCTTTCCAAAAACACACATAGCTCTAAAGGAACCCGTGTCAGGCAGAAAACTGAAACTTGACTCAATGTGAGGTGACTGGGTCAAAGTACCACCTGTGTCTGTTTCCCAAGGCTGCTGTAACAAAGCACCACACGCTGAGTGGTATAAACAGACATGTGTTATTTCATGGTTCTAGAGTCTTCAAGTCCAAGATCAAGGAGACAGCAGGGCCATGCTCCCCTGGTGCAGGGACAGACCTGTTCTTGGGCTCTCTCTCAGCTTCTGGTAGTTCTCTGGCATGCAGCAGCAGAGCTTCAGTCTTCACTTAACATTCTCCTTGTGTGTCTGTGTCCAAATGTGTCTTTTACAAGGACACTGGTCAGATGGCCATGCTTTAGCATGACCTCATCTTAACTCATTACATCTGCTATGGCGCTACGCCCTGATAAGGTTGCCTTCTGGGATCCTGGGGATTTGGACTTCGACATGAATTTTTGGGGACAACCTATAATATCATCTAAGAGTTCTGAATTTAAAATCAAATGCAAGAGAGGGAGCAGACCAAATCACCCAGAAGAGTGCCACAAGCTATAGATGATTCATCAGGAGTTGGTGTGTTGACCCCTGAAATCTGTTGCTCACAAATAAGGAGGAAGAGGCTGAGGGGGCTGTTGGCTGAGGAGCAGGGAGATACCCTGGGTCCCTACAAAACCCTGATTTCTAGTCACCACTCTTTGGGATCCACATGGGTAGTTGGAAAATTCTCATGTTGAAAGAAACAGTCAGTTATAATTCATGAAAAAGGAACATTTTGAGAACACTCCAAACACTTTAAACTCCCCGCTACAGTTTGTCCTCCTTATCCATCAGGATTCTACCAACTGGATCCAAAATATTAAAAGGAAAAGAGCATGTATAGGCATTGTGTGTATGCGTGTGTGTGTGTGTGTGTGTGTGTGTGTGTGTGTGTGTGTGTGTGTTCAGAACAAGGGATTGCTCTGAGGGGTGCTTTACAACTGCCCTTTAAATTTTATTTTGAGATAGGGGCTCACTAAGTTAGCTGGCCTCCAGTTTGCCATCCTCCTGCCTCAACCTCTGGAGTATCTAGAATTACAGGCCATGCCTGGCCAGACTTTTTTCTTGTTATTATACTCTGTATAATACAGTAGAATCACTACATACCATTTCCATTCTATTAGGTATTGTGAGTAATCTAAAAATGATTTAAAGTCTATAGAAAGTATGCAAATGTTATACCATTTTTTAGAAAGGACTTGGGCATTCTTGGATTTTAGAATACACTGGGGGTCCTGGAACCAATCCTTATCAGATACGGAGGAACAACTGTACCTAAATCTCAAAGAGCTTCTAGCTCCAAAGCTCTTGCTAGATGTAATTTTGCCAAAGGGATTCTGCTTGGTTTGGATGAGGTTTATGTATTGAAAGCTTGATTCCTAGTATGGCAATGTTGAGAGGGAGTGTGGACTGTTAAGAGGTGGGGCCTAATGGGATGGGAGGTTGGAATTTGGGGTTATTGTGGGACCCCAGTCTCTCCCCCGCTTCCCATCTGGTGACATGCTTTCTCCCTCACCCACCTGTTCCAGTCACGACACCATCCACCATTAGGCCCTCATCAGAGACTGAACCAATGGACTGCCCAATCTTGGACTTTCAGAATTGTGAACTAAATAAACTCTTTTCTTCATAAGTAGTCTCTGTCAGGCATTTCATTGTAGTACTGAAAACTGAACTAACAGGTTTTTTTTTTTTTTAACCCCCCAGTACTGGTGGTAGAGGTGTGGTCTACCACCTTTCTATTTTTAAATTTTGAGACAGGGTCTCACTAAGTTGCACAGGGTAACCTTGCACTTGTGATCCTCTTGTCTCAGACTCCTATGTAGCTGGGATTATAGGTGTGTGCCACCATGACTGGCTTAATACAGGTTTTATATGAAAATTGAATTTCCTCTTATAAGGGGCTTCTGTTTTCCTTTTTTGGGTAGGTAGAAGCCTTATTAATTTGTTCTAGTAATTTCCTTGCTGGTGTCTGCAATTATACTAACATGAAATTATGCACAGGCCACAAGTCAATGAAGTATAGCTCAGTGGTTAGGAGCACAGACTGTGTTGCCAGACAGATGTGGGTTCAAGACTGGTTCTGTCTCTGACTTCAGTGATCTTGGACGAGATATGTGAAGCTGAGTTTTCTCCTCTAAGCCGTCCTCCAGAGCAGGGTGTTGAGTGAGACACTGGCTGGAAGATGCTCCCTGCAGTAGACACTGCTCAACAAATGTTATCTCATAATCATTCAAGAGAGCTAAGAAGGAATCGTGAAAAAAATCAGTCTAGTCCCCTTCGCTTCTAACTTAGTGTGGCCTTTCTCATACCCATTCATGTACCGTGTCTCCTCTTTCTTACCCCATGTTACAAGGGAAAATGGAAACACTACGAATCTGAGTCCTCTATGAATAAATGAGAAAGAGAACAAAGAAATATGGAGAAACTGCGACTCAGGGTATTCTTCCTTGAGATGATAAGGGTTGTCAGTGTCTTACCCACAGGATCTGTGCCTGGAGCTGCAGATCTGCATGTCAGACCCAAGTGGACCCCAGGTCCCATCCAGCCCCTGTGCCAGCCCACGCTCCGCTCACTTACCTGGCCCCACTGACGTCCACTCCGACCATCAGCTGCCCATTCAGGGAGAGAATCTCGTCCCGCAGCCGGACCTTCCCGCTCTTCCCTGCCGGGCTGTTCTTCCTTAGCTCTGTCACCCAGATACAGCCCACGTCCAGCACGGGGCCCTGGTGGGTCTTCCTCTTCTTGCCCCCTCTGCGTTTTTCACCATAGTCCCCAAAAACAGGGATGTTCCCAAAACTGAGGCCGACAGTCTCTGTGTCCCCCAGCTGCTTGGTGAGGTACACAGTACAGATCTCCATTTCTGGGGGGCTGTGGTCGGGCGGGACGGTACTCTCCTCCACGGCCAAGTTCAGCTGGATGTACTCCTGCAGTTTCTGGATGGCCGCCTGGCAGAGCCGCTGCTCTGGCCCGTCCCCACCCTCCCGCAGACTGTTCTGCAGCCACCGGTAGAGGAGGGGCAGGTGCAGCCCGGCATTGTCCTGGGTGATGGGCATGGTGCTCACTCCCGGACGCCAGCATCATGAAAGGTCCTGCTGCTGGGGTCCGGACCCCATGGGGCCCCACGTCCCTTGGGAACCCTGGCTATCATCAGCTCTGCCTGTGTTCATGTTGAGGCTGGCAGATGAGCCTAGGGGCGCCTACTCAAGACTGGGCTCTTTACCTTGGCAGGAAGGGGACAGGACAGTCAGGGAAACCGTGGAATGATGGCTCTGGTGCTCCTCAGGGGAAGGGAGGGTGCGGCCACCCGGCCCTGGCTCGGCTCATTTCACAGCAGGGTCCACACACATCCCGTGGCACGCGGGCCTTCCTGCAGCAGCGACAGCTTGTCCTTCCCTGGGCTCATTTGCACCTGGGAGAGGAAGAGGAAGAACAAAACAATCCAGTCAAAGTAGTCGGCCTTGTGGCATAGGACACAAGGTCCCTGTGTGATGGAAGGACCATGTTTGCTTTTTGAGCCAGGAACTTAAAGCCTCTCTCCATTCCCCAGTGTGGCTCCCTCCACACCCATGCACACATACACTTCTTTCGGACAGAAGCTTCTGGAATCCTGACCTTCTCTTCTGCTGATCCCTGATCAACAGAGAAGTGACATGCTTTTTTTCTAGATCAGCCCCCATCGACGTACCATCTAACTTGTATCCAACCAGAAGGTGGTGTGAAAAGCCCCCCTGGAAGGTCATAGAGAATTCTGGGCCAGTGTCTACCCCCTTGACAAGAACGTCACCTCTCCTGAAGACGCATGACTTAGCTGACAGGGGAACCAAGGAAGCTGGTAGATTTTAACGGCGCAGCGATGGATTATCTCAGTAACAGAAGCGTTTCTTTTGAATGCTGAGGCTGTCAGCTTCAAGCTACTCAAAACTGATTTAAATTATCATGGCTGTTTGTCTGAGATGGAAATCTAATTAAAGAATTACCTATGATAGACTGGGCTGGTGCAGTGGGCCTCGGTGTCCACCAGTTCTGCTTACAAATGAAATGGACTGATCTCAGAAGGAGACCGTGACAGTGAGGATCTGAAATGTCCCCCCAAAACTCATGTCTTGAAGGTTTGGTCCCCAGTGCACAATATCCAGAGGTGGAGCTTTTGGGAAGAGATTGGCTCATAGGACTCTGATCAGTGAACTAATCCATGGATACCTGAATGTATCACTGGAAAGTGGTGGAAACCGCTGGGGCATAGTTGGAGGAAGATCACTGGGGCAGGCCCTAGGGGATTGTATCTTGCCCCTAGTTCCTTCCTTTATCTGTCTCTGCTTCCTTGCTGGCATGAGCTAAGCAGCTTTCCTTTACCATGCCCTTCCACCATGATGCTCTTCCTTACCTCAGGCCCAGAGCAAGGGAACCAGCCAACCACAGACTGAAAGCTCTGTGCTAAAATAAAACTTTCCTCCTCCAGGTTGTTTGTGTCAAGTATTTTGGTCACAGTGACAAAACACTAACTAACACAGAGAGCTTTTAGATCTTTGCACAGATCAGTCATGGAAGGACATCAGCCTTTGTAACTGCAGGTTTGTGGTCTCTGTCTTCTCAGGGTCAACATTTTGCTTACTGGGATATTTCACTGGCTGTTGTAGAAGAATAATACTTTTCATAGTACAGGTTGAGTATCTCTCATCAGAAATGCTTGAGATCAGGAAGTGTTTGGATTTTAGATGTTTTTGTACTGTCAATATGTGTGTGTGTGTGTGTATAAATATTTATATATACATTGAGATCTCTTATGGGGGGACCCAAGTCTAGACATGAAATTCACTTGTGTTTCCTATGTACCTTTTATATGTAGCACGAAGGTAGCTTTATATAACATTTTAAATAATTTGGGCATGAAACAAAGTTTCATGGTGTGAAATTTTCCACTTATGGCATCGCATTAGTGCTCAAAAAGCTTCAGATTCTGCATCATTTCAGATTTCAAATTTTTGGATTAGAGATGCTCCACCTGTATTGCAAAATCATCTAACTTTTTTTATGCCCCGAGTCATCTCAAATCACTGCAAGTGAATGAGGTCCCTCTACTTCTCTTGTTAATAGAAAACCCCCCAAAAATGAATACAGTGAATAAGGGACTAGAAAAACTACTGGAAAATTCTCAATTATAGGCGGGAACTGAAAGGTCATAGCCCATGAACACCTACATAAGAATAAGAGTGTCTGTGAGGACATCCTGTGCTTCAACAATTTTTCCTCTCCTGAAAACTGCTTCCCTGTCTCCCACCTCCCAGGGTCAGAGCTTGGCTCTCAGCAGCATTGTTATCTTTTGACCTCACCTCCTTGGACAAAGCTGATTGGACTACAGATAGACAACTGGTCCAAGCTGAGCCAATCAGCTTTGCTCACCTCCAAGATCAGAAGAGGACTCCAGTCTATATTCAACTGAAGTTTTGTTTTTCTTTATTTTCTTTTTTGTCCGTTTGTTTCTTTTGAGTAGTTTAATTTTAAAATGTAATTTATGGTAAAGTTTGACATAGTTTTTCAGATTGAGGGGCAAGGCAACAGTGTGGCCCCATCCAGGATGCTAAAGCCAAGAGTGGGAATGCTGGGGGAGCTGGGCTGCTTTCTCTTCCTACCCCTGCACCTCTGCAATCGAGGATCAACTTTATTCCTTAGAAGGATGACTTCTTTGCATCTCAGTTCACACAGTAGGCAGAATATTGCTGCCCAGAGTTCTTAGTTCAAAAGTTTTTGCCACCTGCTGGAAAATAGAACCTTATGAGTCTCTGTACACAATTCTCAAGGAAGAACTCTGTCCCAGCTTTTATGAGATGCCCCACTGGGGACCAATGGACATGAACTCATGAACTGACTTGTGTGTGTGTGATGTCTGTGTGTGTGTGTGTGTGATGTCTGTGTGTGTGTGTTGTGTGTATACATTATTGTTTGAACTTGGCACCTAGCAACTTCTTAATTTGACTGAGGGTTGTCATATATATTACAAACTAATTTTCATTTATGCTAAGTTTTTTTGGGGGGTGCTGGGGTTTGAACCCTGGGCCATGTGTATGCTAAGTATATGACTACTGAATTACACCCCCAGCCTCTAATTTCTACTTATTTGTGCTTCATTCCTTTATACTATGAATTCCTTCAGAGTAGGGAATTTGCCTTACTGATAACATACTCCCAGTGACAAGTTCAAGGCCCAGTTATTAATATATGTCCTACAATTACTTGCTGAATGAATGAATATATGAACACAAATTGACACTAGGAAAAAGAAATTCTCTACTACTCTTAAGTTTGGTTTTCCTCAGACATATTGAAAGAGCATCTTGCCACTATATTCACACTGTTTTTATATATATATGGGATCATCCGAATTGTGACCAATACCTTGAATCACAAGGCATTAAATATTTAATTTAAAGGCATTGTGATCGAATCACAAGGCATTAAACATTTAATTTAAAGGATCTTTAGAATGTTTTTGTAAATTATTTAGCACCACAATGAGATAGGTGTTGAGCTGAGGCAGGGAAGGTGCTGACGAATAAGACAGTAGTATCACTATATTTAAGGAAACCTCACCGGGTCTGAGAGACCTCACAGATCATTTTATAGATGAGGAAAAGGAGAATCATAAGAGCGGTTAGGCCTGATAAAAATGTTTTAATTTGCTCATAAGATTTTAATATATCTGTGAATGGAGTTATTTTTCAGTGAGAGGTGTTACTTATTTTGGCCAAAGGAGACATTCAATCTTTGCACATATATGAATGATCTTTTCTTTGATCTTGCATTTCTTTTTAATAGCCATGTGATTATGTAGGCATTTGCTAAGCCTTTGATTTATTTGGAACCAATTAATAACTGACACTCCAGTTCTTTGGAAACTCAGAGCACACTCTATTGGAAATCTCTTTTTGGTGACAGAGTAATAAGGTCATTTATTATTGACATGGCTTCTGACACTTGGCCCATGTGTTATTATTCCTTGTTAAATAAATCACTTCCTGAGAAGACTGGAGAATGTTTTCCACCTTGGATGGCATAGTTTATATTGACTTTCTCTGGGAGAGAGAAGTTCAGAGAGGAGAGTGAAAGGGCTCATTTTTCTGTATTTATGGAGAACGGAGGCAAAAAAAGCTTTCTTTGATGGAGTAGGCCAGTTGGCAATGGAATTCAATGAACCTTTCACAGGGGAACTATTATGTGCCAGGCACTAGGCAGAACTCAGGGCATGTGGCTCAGGCTGTGTTAGGGAGACACACCTGCCACAGTTGGCCACACTGGCTGATGGTGGCATCACATGGTAGTCAAAGGAAAGGCACAACATCTTACTTAGACCTTTAGGAAAATATTTCCCTGGAGGAGATAACTTTGGGGTTGACCTAAAAAATGGTATGTTTCAACAGGTTACCACAAGAAAAAGGAGCGAGGAGGCTAAATGTAGGGTGCAAAGTTTCACCATTTCCTCCGAATCTGTGTGCTAACGATGGGAACCAGCGGCCAGGCTTAGGACTGGTGATGCCCTAGGACACAGCCGAATCTCTCTGTGGTGCTGCTTGGCTCTTTCTCCTTTGGTTAGCATCATCAAGGCTTATTTCTGGAATGAAGGGTCCTCCTGTGTGTATAGTTAGGCTGATCAAGGCAAATGAACACAGACCTTAACTTGTAGGAATGTGAGGTCTTAAGCCCATTCAGAACCTTCCCCAACCTTCCAAGGTCTTTTCACACAGGCCTGTGGTTGGATGTGAGTTGGACGGCCTCCTGATGGGACTGACCCAGCCTTGCTCTTCTCCATCAGCACCTGTCCGCTGCTCTGATCTCACCCTTGTGACCTAGTTCCCACCTCACCCAGCTTGGTGGCTCCCACAGCCACCAATGGGCCTCCTCCATATGATAAATAAACACACAGCTGGTGCCAGAAGCTCATGGCTGTCCACCAGATATCCAGCCCCTCCTCCTTCATTTTGTGGGAATGGCAACATATTCCTCTGAAACACAGCCTCTCTTGCAGGTAGAGACATCTGTAAGACATACTTCTAGTCAATGAGATAAAAGTAAAATTTGGGGGTGGGGCTTACACAACACTCCTTAGAGAATGAAACAGGAATAAAAGGAACAATAACCCCCCCACACCTTCTTTAAGTCACTTTTACCTGGATTCTGAATCTAATCAATTAGCTCAACTAAAAATCTCAAATAAATACAGAATTTGGTAGCAGGAAGTGGGAGAACTAAAAGAACATAAAACATGGAATTGGTTGAGCCAGGGCAGTTGGGAAGTAGATGTGAAGAACATGGGTTTGCAGATTTGGAAGGGGCGACCTGGCAATGGATGTGAAATACTTGATCAAACTGTCAACTGCTGAACCTTGGAAAGTCATGTATGTATCGACTGAGGTGACGGAGTTAGGGAAAATGGTAGGAAGAAGTTAGATTGTTGGTAGGTGCTGTGTCCCTCTCAGCAAAATCTAGAGCCTCAGTTTTGAAGGGACTCAGAGATGGAGAGAAGTACCACTTGCTTAAAGAAAGCATTCTGGACATTCAGTCTGAAATCTCAACTGCCCAAGAGCCCTGCATCATGGACCCTTGGAGTATTGCAAAACCAGCTTTCTCAGAAGGAAATGAGTGGCACCCCACTAGTCTGGAGTAGTGGGTTTTAGATTTGGGTGTCTGCTAGCAAAAATGCAATTATTCACCAAAAATCATTGGTTCAATTGCCCCCCAGAAGCACACATTCAGGAGCAAGTGTGAAGTTAAAATGTAGGGAGAGGGCACAACTCCTGAGTTAGAAAGTGAAGCTACACATCATCAGAAACTGACCAGAAACATGTAGACTAGACACCTCCTAAATTTGAGGGTATAGTCTTGCCTGATGCACCCCAAAACTGGTTTGCAATATCCTGGGATCATTCAATTCCTTTAGAAATCTCAACATTCTTCCTCTCCTGAAATTGATAGCAATAAGTAAGCTTGGAAATATGTGTTTTTTTCCCTAGAAAGGATATCTTCCCCATGCCTGTGAAAGAGGAGGCCATGGAGGTTAATTAATGAGAAATAACCTGTCAGACAGAGTCAAGGGCCACAGAGGGCAATGGACCAGGGCTCCTTCCACCAGAGTGAGCGGCTGTCACCTGACCGGCCTGTGGACTCTCACTGTTCTTGGAGGATGTGGCCATTGCTACCCACAGCGACTGCTGTCTTCTCCATCCCTCCTTTGGTAAAGGCAAGTTCTACACTTTTCCCAGAAGTGTCTGTTGAGTGCACTGGGGCTTGTTGTAGGCATCGTATCTAGGACTGATGGAGAGGGCTGCCCACCACCAGACACCCAGGGCTCTAATCTGGGTATGCTGACTAGATCAGGCTTGGGTGCTATCTCCACTGGGAATGGGGAGTCTATTTCATGCACAGAAAGAAGGGTATGTTGGTAACCAAACAAGGGGACTGAGGCAGAGGCTGCTAGTTCCCTCCCATTATTCTTTCTACCCCTTTCCTATCAAACTCATTTGTGTTTGAGGAGCAAGTATCTAGCCAAAGAGCTGCTTCTTAGTGTTGCTTGAGAGAGTGGCAACCATAGATAGAGTCCTAGTCCATGATGTTGTTTGTTTGCAGGGCTTCCAGGAAAGTTCTTTTAAATGCAAACTCTTTTGCCTTTTCTCTTGCTTAAAACACATATATGATGGCTGGTACTTTGGCAACCACCTTGTGATAAGGCAAAGATCTGGTATTCTTTAGGAGCTGTACTAAACCCAGCCATTCTACCTCCAGGCTACATGAGAAAAAAAAATGTACCTTATTGAAACCTTGTTAACTAGACATTCTGTTACAGTTGAATAAAATCCTTAATAAATGCATTATTTTAATTCACTCTTGACCCTCTGATTCAAGACCTAGAATACAATCCTGAGTCTTTCAGCTTTAGCCCTGCTACTTTAATAATTGGTAGTTATTGAGTTAATATTTTGATTCGGGGGCACCAAAAACCAAACCAAACCAAACCAAAGCAAAAACCACCCAAAAAATCAGAACCACAAACGAATAAAACAAGAGCTGAAATCACACATGTATTCTTCCAGCGTTTAGTCAGCAGCATTGTGCAGCCCCAGGTGTTATGACACGCTTACAAGAAATTAAGAAACATTGCAAATACAAGCCATTGCGACTCCTTAGGTGGCTTGTTTTGGAGGAGCCAAGTACTGACTGATTTTTATCTATCTACATGGCCGACTGGCGACTCACTGGAGGACTGTGCCCATGAGGCAGAAGGATCTGATCACCACTCTGATTCAGGCCACCACAGTTGACTGTGCCAGGCACTGTGTGGGGCTGGGCAGACCTGGTTTGGCTGAGCTCCACCGGAGACTAAAAGAAGCGGCCACAACAAAATATGCTAAAGGTCATGAAAAGTGCTTCTGGGGACACATGGTAGGTTCTGGGAAGCAAGGCTTTGCAGGAGCTGCTGGGGATGAGAGGTGTGCCCCAGATAAATTATAGAAGGTGAGGACCCAGAGAGGACTTCAGGAATTACATCTGGCCTTTAATTTTACGGATGAGAAACAGACTTCAAGACAGACCTGAGTTCCTTTAGTTCCTAGGTCCATTGACCCGTAAGGGGAAAAATACATAAAATGAAAAAGAACAACTTGACAGCTATTTTGAGACTCTACTACTTGCAAATACTGTATGTCTTCCAACATGGACCACTTGTCCAAATAACAGAAAATGAGAACGAGTGGAAATTGAGGGAGGCTTATGAATGCTTCCTCTCACACAAGCTGAGTGCAAGAAAACGGTTTGGGCCCAGATAATCAAAATGAATATTAGAAGTAATTTCAGTTTCCCATCTACTTCTAAAGTATATTTGCCGTGACTTCAAATACTGAAACACGTGTGCGAATCTGCAGTTTCAGATCATTTACTTGAAATGTCAGGATGCGGCCAGTCCCGGGTCAGTGCTATTTCTGGAGCTCAGCTATGTCGATTCTGAAAGAGCTTGCCTAATAACTGGGGAAAGGCCATGGATGACAGGAGTACATCCATACAGTGCTGGTTCCACACCTTGAAACAGCTGCTCTCTGCAGAACGGCTGAGAACAACGACAGCAGCTGTGTTAATTGCCAGACATCCAAGAGCTCCCTGCGACACTCACGGTAATCGGACCATCCTGTCCACCTTGAACAGACTGGGCAGCCATGATGCCACCAACCTGTCATCTACAACCTTGTGGATCACACCATCAACTTAGAGCTCACATTAATAAATTCTGTTTCCATTACACTGGAATGATGCTAAAACAACAACAAAGAATGGTTCTTGTACAAATCCTTTTAGAACAACTGTGCTGTTTAGGTGCTTCTGGGTATAGACTTTTGGGTATGCAATCTAGTTACTATATTTAAATTCTTAGTATATAACTGCATAAGATCTGACCTCGTCGTTAATTAACAAAACTCAAATATGTGTAATAGTCAGGAATGCACTTTGCTATTAGCTAGGTATAGGTCTTGAGGCAAGTGATTTAAAATCTTTGAGACTCAGTTTCCTTAGCAGCCAAATGAGGTGGTTTTACAAAGTTTCTTTCCAGCTCTGGCATTCTCTTAAACTTAGGAGTTGAGTTAGCCAGCCAGGGATGGAGTCACTGGCCTCATTAAGAAGCACATACACAACACATGGAAGTTTTAAACTGCAGAGGAGATGGGCCAAATTGCTTTATCAGACATTGAGTATCTGCCAGGACAAAAGGAGGAGGGGAGCCCCAGGGGTGGTTTTACATTCATGTGCTTATAACCCTAGTCTAGCTCTTCCAAAGACAAGAAGAAATATATCCTAGTAAATAAAGGCTCTTTGGAGCAGCAGAAAGAATCAGAGTTTCAAGAAGTGGGAGGAGCTTGCCTGGGGGTGTAGGAAATCCAGTGTTTCCTCTGAGGCCCCACAAACTCTTCAACTTGGCAAGGCCCTAACTGGCCAGGAGACCAGGCTCCAGCCCCTGCCTGCCTCTGCCGGACTGAAGGCTTGCAGGACTCCGGCCCGAACTCCTGGTGCAGAAAGAATCCACCGAGGGAAACGAAAGATCACAGAGCACAAAGGTTCAGCCATGTGCCTCTCTGGGAGGGTCCCCCTTTCCCATCCTTCCTGTGGGAAAGACTCAGACAATGAGAAAGCATGTCAAAGTCCATGGGAGTGAAAAAAGAAGAGTCCTCGTTTGACCTCTTCCAGTCATGAACTCAGAATTAAGGAGAGGAAATGACTAGTGAGATGTACTAGCCCTGACTCCCTCAGGGGCTCACAGCTACTCGAACACCCTCTTGGTCTTTCATAGGGGTGGGAGAGAAGTGAAGTAGAAAGAAGAAAACAAAAGATGGCATAAGCAGAGAGGAACTAAACTGAAAATGATCTAAGTAGGTTCTACTCTGGGTGTTCCACACTGACTTAGATGGTTAGGAAATGATCTAAGTAGGTTCTACTCTGGGTGTTCCGCACTGACTTAGATGGTTAGGAAATGATCTAAGTAGGTTCTACTCTGGGTGTTCCGCACTGACTTAGATGGTTAGGAAATGATCTAAGTAGGTTCTACTCTGGGTGTTCCGCACTGACTTAGATGGTTAGGAAATGATCTAAGTAGGTTCTACTCTGGGTGTTCCGCACTGACTTAGATGGTTAGGAAATGATCTAAGTAGGTTCTACTCTGGGTGTTCCACACTGACTTAGATCGTTAGGAAATGACCTAAGTAGGTTCTACTCTGGGTGTTCCGCACTGACTTAGATCGTTAGGAAATGATCTGAGTAGATAGGTTCTACTCTGGGTGTTCCGCACTGACTTAGATCGTTAGGAAATGACCTAAGTAGGTTCTACTCTGGGTGTTCCACACTGACTTTGAGAGGGGTCTGTGGGAAAGGATGAGGCTAGACTATTGTCATTTAAATCCTGCTGTTGCAGAAGCATGTGCACAGCTACAAGGTATGGCTGGTGGTGCACACCTGTAATCCCAGTTATTTGGGAGGCTGAGGCAGGAGGATCACAAGTTTGAGGCCAGCCTGGGCGACTCAGGGAGACCTTGTCTCAAAAATAAAAAGGGCTGGGGTTGCAACTCAGTGATACAGTACCCCTGCAATCAATGACCAGTACTAGTGGATAAGGGTGAGGGACGATATTGCTGGGGAAGGCCATTGGTAGATAGGAGGATACTATAAGGTGACCTTGATCTTGGTGAGTTTCCCATCACTCCTGTCTTTAGGATCCTGGGCTTATAATCATGAATTCTGTGAGCTTGTTGTAGAGGTATCCTCTCTCTTGTTATCAGCAAGAGAGCTCACTCATTGATTTTCAATCAGGAACACAATTATTAAGTGGGCATAATGTTTGCATTGACCCAATTGATGCTTGTATTCCCTGAGGGCAGGATGCAGAGGAGGGCAAACTTCAAACCAGGAGCACAGGTGGGCAGAGGAGGGTCCCAGAGTAGGTAGCCCTCTCAGCCCCACACCTAGGCTGCACTTTGCAAAGGAAATTGTCTGCACAGTCAAGACTCCCCTTTATTATGGACAACCCTGGAAAAGGCATTACTGACTCCTGGTTCCTAAGGTTTTCTTTTCTGTTCTCTGCATTAATCACCCCCTTCTGTACCCACGCACTTTCTCCACGCTGCCCATCATAACATCAGTAAAGACCAATTTCTAGTCTCTGAATTACAGGCACGATTGTATTCCAACTCCATCCTCTTCAATTTTGGATTCTATGTTTCATGGACAGTCTTGGGTATTTCCAAGGCTGGCTTTTTAATCATGGATGTTGTATATCTCAGTTTAATTCTCAAAATAAAAACATGTCTTGTTTATATCTGAGTTCTGGTTGATGAGGAGGTGGTCTTACTGTTGCCCCCAAGTATCAATGGTCTGAACGTGGCTGCCAAACTCCTGTGTTGAAACTTAATCTCCAGTGTAGCATTAAGAGGTGGGCTGGGCTGGGCACGGTGACACATGCCTGTAATCCCAGCTGCTCAGGAGGCCGAGCAGGAGGATCGCGAATTTAAAGCCAGTCTCAGAAACAGTGAGGTGCTAAGCAACTCAGTCAGACACTGTTTCTAAATAAAATATGAAATAGGGCTGGGGATGTGGCTCAGAGGTTGAGTGCCCCTGAGTTCAATCCCCGTACCAAAAAAAAAAAAAAAAACAGAGGTGGGGTGGCTTGGGAAGTGACAAAGTTGGGGGTTCGGTCCTCCTGAATGGATTGGTCTTATACAAGGGTTAAAGGTAACTAGCCTAGACCTCTTGCTCTTCTGCCATTTGGGGACACAGAAGCCATCTCATTCAGAGGATGCTTTAACTAGGGAGGGCATTTTGGAGGCACAGAGCAGCTCTCACCAGACAGGCATACTGTTGGTACTTTAATATTGGACTTATAGTTTTCAGAATCATGAGAATAAAATTTTTCTTTATAAACAACCCAGTCTTAGGTATTTTGTGATAGCAGCACAAGTGGACTAAGACAGGCACCTTTCAGATTTGGCATAACTACAGGAGACCATGAAGCAGTCTCCCAGTAGGCACTTGCCAGCTGTTTTTTTTTTTTTTTTTTAATTTTTAATTTTTTTATTGTAAACAAATGGGATACATGTTGTTTCTCTGTTTGTACATGGCGTAAAGGCATACCATTTGTGTAATCATAAATTTACATAGAACAATGTTGTTTGATTCATTCTGTTATTTTTTCCCTTCCCCCCACCCCTCCCACCCCTCTTTTCCCTCTATACAGTACTTCCTTCCTCCATTCTTGCCCCCCTCCCTAACCCTAACTCTAACCCTAACACTAACCCTTCCCTCCCCCCCATTATGTGTCATCCTCCACTTATTAGCGATATCATTCGTCCATTGGCTTTTTGAGATTGGCTTATCTCACTTAGCATGATATTCTCCAATTTCATCCATTTGCCTGCAAATGCCATAATTTTATCATTCTTTATGGCTGAGTAATATTCCATTGCGTGTATATATATATATATATATATATATATATATATATATATATATACCACAGTTTCTTCATCCACTCATCAATTGAAGGGCATCTAGGTTGGTTCCACAGTCTGGCTATTGTGAATTGAGCAGCTATGAACATTGATGTGTGCCAGCTGTTTTGATCTGCTCAGAATGATATGTGTGAGTGCCTGAAGGAGGTGAGGACAGGAGGGACAGAACTAAAGCCACAGAAGAAAAGCCAAGGGAATCCATGTTCTCTTTTCCACTCTTGACCCAGCGTCCCACTGATGAACCTTATGCTGCTGAAATTCCAGACAGCTCCAGCATTTCCCAGAGCCCTGCGGTCCTGCAGCATCCCTGCCAACAGATGGGGGAACAGACTGAGAGGGGACCCGAGACTCCACTGAGTCAGAGCCCCATGTGCCTGTGACGTCACTTGGTCAACACTCTTCAGAGGGCAAGGCAGGTTCTTGGCCATTGGCAAAGCCTCCCTCCAGGAAAATGGGAAATTAGAATTTTAAAAAATAAAAACCTTTATAGTTCAACGTATTAAAGAAAATGTAGGCACTGTGGTACATTTGTACATGGGAATATACATGGCATATTATGGTAGTGGTAGGTTCTGGGTTTCAGTTTCAGGACCGAGACTGTCTGGCCATTGCAGACAGAGGTGCTGAGGAAGACGTCTGCTCTCAGGTGCACTGCTGCTCTGGGGAATTACTGAGCAAAGTGGCCATTATCTGCCACCCACCAAGTCCCACAGGAGCATTTCCAACATGCTGTAAGCACCCTGGTTGGATGACTCCAAGTTCAGCAGCATTCTTCTTGTGGTCCTGAGCGTGTGGACTGTGCCAAGTCTCATTCTAAAGGAATCATGTGAAAATATCAGAAGACTTGTTCTCAACTTGAAATCCCAAGTCTTTTTGCCTGAGGAGGTGATTGAAATCTTGGCCTGGGTCCCAATGTAGATGCTCTTGCCCCTTGCCTGGCAGGCCCAGGTTCTCTCTCTCCTGCTCAGTTCTGTTGGTATCCACTGTTTTCCAAGAATCTCCATTATGCCTTCCCCCCAATCCTTTCCCATGTGTCTCAAACCCAGAAAAGGAATGGAATTGAAGGGGCCTGTGCTTCTGGTCTTCCCAGATTCCATGTGATAAGCACTGGTTACACTGGCGAGGAATTGCTCCTTCATTCAACAAATATTTATTGAGCACATCTTCAACCTCAGGAATTTAAAATCTGAAGTGGTCTTCGCAAGCCAGCTGGGCCTCATCATCACCTAAGCCTGATGAAGGCAGGCCAGATTCAATCTTTAGAGATTCTGATTCACAAGAATTGGGAGATGTGGTATCATGCAGTTATCTGTATTTTTTAAAATTTTAAAATTTGTTCTAACTAGTTATGCATGACAGTAGATTGCATTTTGACACATCATACATAAATGGAGTACAACTCCTTGTTCTTCTGGTTGTACATGATGTAGAGTTACACAGGTCGTGTGATCATACGTGCACATAGGGTAATAATGTCTGATTCATTCTACAATCCTTCCTACTTGCCTACCTTCACTCTCCTCTGTGTAGCCCAAAGTACCTCCATCCCCCACCCCTTATTGTGAATTAGCATCCATATAGCAGAGAAAACATTTGGTCTTTGGTTTATTTATTCTCCAGTTCCATCCAGCAAATGCCCCATAATTTCATTCTTCTTTAAGGTTGAGTAATATTCCATTGTGCATATATTCCAAAATTTCTTTATCCATTCATTTGTTGAAGGACACCTAGGTTGGTTCCATAGTTTAGCTATTGTGAATTGAACTGCTATAAGCATTGATGTGGCTGCTTCACTATAGTATGCTGATTTTAAGTCATTTGGGTATAAACCTAGGAGTGGGATGGCTAGATCAAACAGTGGTTCCATTCCAAGTTTTCTGAGGAATCTCCATACTAGATATCTGTAATTTCAATGAGCATTTTGGGTAACTGATGTGACAGGACCCTGGAAACTATTGGTCAAGTGGAATGGGAGGTTCTGGCAATGCCATGACATTGAGACCATAGGAAGAAAATCAGTTCTCACTTCCTATTGGCTCAGGAAATCTTTAATCACTCCCCTACGTAGGAGTGTTGGATTTCACAAAGAAAAGCACACGGTGCCCAATTGTAAATTTCAGATTAATAACAAAGAATGTTTTAAATGTGTCCCAAATTTATAGTATGTTTGTATCCACAGTGTTCAGAACATACTCATGCTAAAATATTATTCATCTATCTGGAATTCAAATTTAATGGGGTATCTGTTAATTTATGTGGTAATCCACACCCACCCCATGCTAAAATGAAGCTCTTAGAGCTTTTGACCTGCATGCTTTGTCTGTTCTATGTGACATATGGAAGCATCTCTGCTCTGATACAGCAGACCTTCACTTCCTCCTGGAAGCCAGTATCACCCGGGGCCAGGCCACCCACACTGCACAGGCGGAGAGCAAGTGAGTCAGCTCTAAGGTCACTCAGAGGAACTCCATTCCTGGCTTCCATTCATCTCAGCTTCTGGTCTCTTGTATCTAAATCTGCCACTCCCGGCCCAGCTGCCTTCCCTGAATGCCCCCATTTGCCCAAACCCTGTAAATACTGGTCCCCTCTGGCCAGTTGACCTCTTGGACTCGTCCTTGACACAGGAGATGTCTGTTCCACATAATACAACTTTGCCATAGGATGAAAGGAGATTATAGGAAAATGTTTGGCATAACCGAAGCAATAACCTACAAGCAATTTTCAAATTCCAGTGATCCACAGGTTTTCAACTTTAGCTGATCTGCTGATTTTGTTAGTTTCATTTGCTTTTTTGGGGGGTAAGATTTTATTGGATGAAGTTAAGCAGTTAAAACACTGAAAACCACCGAGTTTAAAGTTGGCAATCAACTCTATGAACGCTTATCTTGAGTTGTAGAGAACACTGAGGATTGTCTACCTGGCCTATTCGAACATTTACCCGGTACCAAGGAATTCCACCATCTTCCTCTACACAGTGGATACCTCAGCTCGAGAGCTGGGCCATCCACACAGTGGATACCTCAGCTCGAGAGCTGGGCCTCTGAGATCAGTGCTAACACCCTGACCTTGCCAGCAGAGGTTTCAGGAGTGAAAAGGGACCCACACTGGTCAATGAGTCATGAGGGGGGCCTTTTGGGGGTGTTCCGGAGGACCTGGCCTCACTCCTAAGAGAAAAGCACCAAAAAGCCATGGTCCCTCTTCTTGCTCCGGATGTCATTGGAGTGAGGCACCTGGAATCGCCGTTGCCATCTGGTTACAAGTCCAAGATGAAGTTTAATGCTGAGGATAGCCCAGTGGGAGAAAAGATGAAATTGGGATTTGATGACATGTGGACATTGTGGGACCACTTAGTATCTTTTCTGCTGAAGCTGGTTAAGGTTAATTTTCAATAACTTGCATCCAGAAAACATCCTGTTATATGTGTGGTTCTGTGCTTGGAGCTGCTATTAAGAAGGAATGTCTAAGACAGATATGCAAATTTAAACTTCTGAGAGTCACAGCAATAAAACCAGATCTACCTGCCTTTATTTCTATCCCAGAGGGCAGAAATAAGGTGTTCATTCTTATTTCTCTGCAGACACTAACTTTTCCCTTTCTTTGAGTTTGAAAAAAAAAATAGCTCTGCTTTAATATTTGTTGATGAAATATGGAAAATAAATTTATTCCTCCCTCTGGCAAAACCTCCATATTTAAACATCCTCCAAACCACAAGAAAAAGCACATGGAATCTGAACTGTGTTATGCATGTTTTGGTGGAATACAGGAAGATGCAGAGGCCAGAGTCCCTAGGGCATCCTTAAGGTGTGGGGTCCCACAGGCCATGGGCAGAGCCCTGGGCCCTTGGCACCCACACTACCTACATGCACTCAATGTTTTTTCCTGCCCTCTTTGCCTCCAGTGACTACTGAGCTGGCACCCTGGCTCTGAGGCTGGAACTCCCACTCTGAAAACTTTCTACCTTCTTTTGTTTCTGTAAAGCCTCTAAATCACTCTTCTGAAGAGGGCTGGTGGTCTGACTCTGGTCTGTTGACTCTGGAAAAGTGAACTTGCTTCTCAGAGCTTCAAAACACTAAGGCAAAGCCACTAGAAATCAATAAGATCTTCAACCCACCAGCAGAGACAAAGTCAAGTGATGTGTGGCTTTGAGTCAGAGACTCTTAGCCCTGCAGACAAGACAGAAACACAGTAAAAGAGGAAAAAATAAGTAATACAGATCAATCATGAACACTAATGAAAACAAACACAAAAAACTGACAAGAGGATGAAAACAGATATACCAATTTGAGGCCAATTCATTCCATAAATATTTGCTGAGCGCCTAGGACCTGGTTGGTGCCAGGCATTACACAAATTGCTAAAAGTACAAAATGAATAAATTCTATTTTTGCCTCTAGGAGATTCCTGACTTTTCCTAGGGACAGACATAAATTACTTAAGATGAACCTGAAGGGATGAAAAAGATTCATGATCTGGAAACCAGGGTGGTTGGTGTCTTCATAGAAGTCCAGTTGGCATGGCCCTTTCCTAGTAAACATGTAGGTGGGGTCCTCCTAGTACTGGCATGACATGCTGGCATAGAGGGTGAGCGTGAAACAGGTCAGGGCAGGTGACATCTGGAGTTTGACCTGCTCCTTGAGTTTGACATTCCTCACATAGACAATGGGTGTGGGTTGGTGATGGTTTTATTTGTAAGCAGGAGAATGTCATAACCAGATCTATGATTTCATTTTGGAAAAGTATCAATATGGGGAAATGTTCACCATCACAACAAAGTAGTTCTGATTGCATGTCAGCTTTGTTTACAAGTGAAAACAATCTCTTGGAATGATATTCACTAACTGTTTTCATCTCAGATAAGTTAGTTCATGAGTTGTTTTTCATCTTCCCATTTTTGGATTTTCTAGATGCTTATGAACATATGTTGGTTTACTGATGTTTTTAAAGTAGTATGTGGGCAATGGGGTCAGGATGCTGTTGGGAAGTCTCTGGACTGAGTGAGACCAGACAGTGGTGAAGCCTGCTGCGGGGCACTCAGAACTCTGGAGCTCTCTGCCTGGACTAGGGAGGAGTAGTTCAGTCGTGGGAAGAGGTGGTTTCTTGGGTCACTTCAGAGACAGAACTGACCAGTCTTGGTGACCACTTGCAGTTAGGTTGGTGGGGAAGGAGAAGAGAAGTCAAAGATGACCCAGGGGACCAAAGAGACCTAGGTGCTCACCCAGTGAAAGGCCCCTTAACACACTAGCTCTGCCCTTTGTCTCTGACTCTCTGGAAACCTTCCTTTGGCCTTCTTGTCAGGTCCTCCAAACCAGGATCCATGCTTTCCTCTGTGCACACTGGTGACCCCAGCAGAGAGGCCAAGCCTCTTCTTTTTACATGGTAGGAGCTTACTGCCTCCTCAAGGCCCACCTGCAGCACCCTGCTCCCCATATCCATGAGGTCTGAGTCTGAAACTCTTCTAAATGCACTGAGCCTGGGAGAGCTAGCTTCATTATCAGAAACTCATGAAGCTCTTTTAGGGCAGTGGGAGACTTTGGGCACCAACCATTTTTCCACCTAGCAGATCTGACCACAGAATTAATAGTCTACCAGCTCCAGAACCAACAGGGAGGCAGTTCCACATGCACACTGCTTTGGGAGCATGCTCTCCACTCCCTCTACTCCTTCCCATCTCCTGAAGACCCCATTTGACAAGGAAAACGTGGATCTGATTAGGAGACTTCACTTGGGCCAAACGGTTGCAGCCCTATTCTCATCAGACAGGCAGGAGATGGGGCCAATTTCCATCAGACAAGCCAATGAAAATGAGTGGCAACTTTAGAACTGAGATGGCCGGGCCAAGGAGAAGGAGCTGCAAAGAGAAAATTGCCTTGATTAAGTGGAAGGCATCCTTAGATAATGGATTAGAAAATTCGTTCCAGGCCGCCACACTCTCTTTTGCTTGATTTCATTAATCTAATTTTTTTTTCCCAAATACATTTCTATTTCTGTCACCTAACAAAAAATTGTGGGTCCACTCCCCACTCACGCAAGGATCTGTGGAACATTTAAAAAATAGGCATATTCTAACAAAAGAATAATATTTACTATTGGTTGAATAGACTATGACCCAGTTCCAAATTCCCAAAGGAAATAATATTGACTCCAAAAAGGAAACCTGATACAGACATTTTTCCAAAATTTAGGCAAAAAGACTTTTTTGCACTACATTGTGAGGGAGAAAGACTAATTAGAAACCAAAATTCAGTTGGCAGTGCACTGGAATTGGCTCTTGCTGTTTTAAGAGTTGACTGTTAGATTTTCAGGAAGTTTGCAAATTGGTTGAAATCATATTAGCAGTTTGAAATCAGCAATGGTAGGAACTTAACGCCAGGGAAACTGGCGAGTGCTACCAGTCAGGACGGTGCCTTCCCGCCAGTCAGAGTTCAACCCCATATGATCTATTTTCATATTTTAAAAGTCTATGTATATATGCATTGATGTGTCTGCAAGAAGTCAGGGAGTAGTTAAAATATTAGCCATTTAATTCTGGAGGTGAGACTAACAAGTAGTTTTTGTTTTCTTTTACTTCCTCCATTTTTTTCTATACTGAATATGTATTCTCTGTATAATAACCAATCTTTTGGCAAAGGGGAGAGGGAGCCATTTCTTTCCCTCCTGAGGTTTCTGACTCACTCTTTCCTCTCCTCAGCCTCCTCTTGAATCTCCTGCTGCCCTGGCCTCCCAGATTTTTCTTCTCTGCTGAAATCCAAACGGCTCACCTACCTGCAGGTGAGCAGAATTCCAGGTATCCATGTCATGAGAACAGGTGAGCAACTCCAGGCTCCAGGAAGACAGAGCCCAAACAGCCTGCACCAGGCTCAGCAGCAGGAGGGAACTGGCTTCTGGCTGCCCTGGGCACACGGCAGCTATCACTGGTTTAACAAAGGAGGGCTGAGGCTAATAGGAGTCTCCGCACAGGTGACCCTGGGGCTCTGTGGGTGGGACCACACTGTTCCTCCAGGTGTCCACTTTCACCAGCTGCATTCCTATCGTTTGTGGAACAAGATGCCCACTTTCAACACTTTGTGCATGATCTCATCACCTCCTTGCCAAAAGAGGTGCTCTTCCAATGAGCAGACACGTAAACCCAGGTACAGAAAGCCCGAGTGACTCATTCAAAGTCACTCCGCCAGTGGCAGAGTTGGGACAATAATCAATCTGAATCTATTAATCTATTAATACTGAATTTCAGGGTTTTTTTCCCCTTCACTAGACTGTACTGAATACATCTTGATATCTCAGATTTGCCACAGTATGGCTAGAATGAAACAATCTCCCATTGTCTCATGATTAAATAAGCCTAAGACAGCCTTTTTGAGTGAATGAAACGGGGCTACTAACCCCATTTTGACTTGGTTTTGGAACCAGTTTATGGTCTCTGCAGGAAGGTAAGTGAAATTCCACCTTATTTTTTCCTACTTCCTACATATTGCTTGGGTGAAGGCTTCTGTGGGGTGAATCTGGGATTACTGCCTGGCTGCTTCTCAACGCTCTCACTTCCTAATCCCATAGATTGTGAGTCTCAAGGCTCACCTGTTGCCTCCAAAGTCCCGTTTCTAATCATGAGAAGGCTGGGACAGGAAGGGCTGCCCAGCACTCCAGAGACCTTCTCCAACAGACAGTGGACAACACACAGGTCCAGGGCATGGCCTTCTGTCTCTGGTCTGCAGAAACTTCTGGCTCATCTGTGAGTGACAGAGAGGCCTGACCCTGTGAAGATGTGGCCCTTCTAAAAACAAGAGAGGGTCCTCCATGCTGAACTATCTAGGAAACCATGAAAAAAGGCAACACTAATCCCAAAGATTTACTGACAAACCTTCTAGAAAAGGAGGGGTTTTAAAATTTTATCCAATCCTCTATCTTCTAATGCTTCTCCTGCAAGGTTAGGGGACCACCTTGATGTGTAAGATAGAGATCGACATAGTGGGGGCTCAATCCTGATCCTCCCTGTAGTGACAATTGGATAGGGCACACTCACCTTTATTGATTTATACACTGGACTTTCTTATCAAAACTTAGGGTTAAGAAAGGATTCCAGTGCTTAATAAATAGTAAGTTTGAGAAATACTCCTCTAATCTAAGCATCTTATTTAAAAGACTGAAGAAACGGAGGCTCCAGGGAGGTGATGTCCACGCGGTGAGTGAAGGAGCCAGGTCTCCCACTAGGGCCACGGTCATTCTTGCCTCCACTGTGCTTTAACCTGGCAGGCCCTTGGCCTTGGCCTCGTAAGTCATTCCTGCCTTTCCCCTACCACGGCTCTTGTTCTTGCTGGTGAGGAAATGAACTAATCGTGTTCAGTTCTGGACCTGGCTCTACTACCTGGCCTCGCCCACATGTTGGCTCAGAGTTCGTTCCTGTTCATGGACCCTGGCCAGTCCAGCAGCAGACCTGCCAAGCACTTTTAACTCCACATCCCCTGCCTGTCCACACCATGCGAACAATCGACTTTGGTGGCCCTGGTCCTGCCAAAACATTCCCATCAGCCCAGGATGTGGTAGATTACAATCGACTCCGTGCCCCGTGTATGGTGTACACTGACTCCATGTCACTGGTGATGCTAAGTTCAAGGATGAGTAGAGAAATGTGCATAAGATAAACACCAAGATACGCCACAATATCCACACATAGACTGAGGTCCCCTGAGAGTTCTCAGTAGTTACGTGACCCTTAAAATAGCCATGGATGGTCCCTGGATCGTACTCTATTTCCTCTTGCCAAATACAGAGTACAGAACTATATGTGTTGTCACAGGGGTTCCCAGTTGATGAACAGCAAATACATTAGACTTACCCCCAGGCAGTGCCATTAAATTGTTCTCATTTGCACAACCAAAGGATTTGTTCCTTTATGGATTGTATCACTGTGGTGTTTCCATAAATAGCAATCCTCCCTAATGATTCAGTCATACATGCTTCTTAACAGAAAAAAAGAAGAGAAAAAACATGCAAATATGCAGCAATTCCTGCAAACAAACAAACAAAAAACAATAATGTGCACTTAAAAATTAAAAAATAAGGGAAAGAAATGAAAAAGGCAAAACCTAGAGCTAAGGACATTCATGGTATCTTGGTTTTTTTTTTTTTTTTTTCAAGTTGTGGCTCACAGCACAGAAACTGCTCTGGTTTGGTGCCATGCAAATCAGGCCTCCCTCTGAACCCCTGAGCGTAGAGATCAGCACTGGGTTTAGTTTAGATCAGGCTATTCTGAGGTGGTCATCGTGTGCTATTGACATTTTCCTCAAGGACTGTGACCTGGGCCAAGAAATCCCACAGCCCTAAAGACCAGTGGAGTTAGAGTCTGAACCTGCTGAGTTTTCTGGTTCTGTTTACAATTCCTGACCCCCAGTCAGCAGCCAGCGAACTGGGAACTGGGAGCCAGGGATGACCTGGGATTAAGATGGCAGGTTCCTCCTACCCTAGGAACTGCCCCCCACCCCCATGCTATCTCCCAATCCAGCAGCAATTGAAATTCTCCCTGAAGCAGCGGGTGGGGTGGTGGTGGTGGGGATCCTGTTCAACAGCTACATTAGCTCCCATTGCTGGGCATCTCTGAGCCTGGCTCAGGAAGGTTTTCTCTAAGCCTGAGGGAGACGCAAGAGAAAGGGATGGTGTCAGACCCCAAGCCTCTGCCACCACCAGTTTGGCATAAAAAGCTGTGGTAAAACTAGATTATCTGACATTTCCTTCTTCATCCTCTTTTCTTTTTCTTCCCTAAACAGAACAAGCTCCAAACGTGACCTACTTTCCTTTGCTCTCTGATTATGCAGAACTTGCAAAGCTTTGTCTTCAACCTGACTAATATTTTCAGTGACAAGCTTTTTATCTTTTGGAAAAGAAGTGTTCGTATCCACCTGCCAGAGTGCATAAGTCTTGGTGATGACTGAGGAGGATGAATGAGTTACCAAGACCACTCAGGGACTCAAAAGGGACTTTGACCAAGAATAAGAAAACAAAACAAAACAGAACAATAACAAAATCCAGATCCAGCCCCTTGGAGGCAATTTGCATTTAGTTTGAAAGTTTTCATCAACAAGAATCAAGACATTATTGATTAGCTAAGTGATGCTACAGTTCCTGAAATCAGCCCAAGACCCATAACAGACTCTATGGCCTAGGCCTGGAATTCTGCCACACTCCCAAACCCACTCAGGAACTTCCAAACTCTGCATTTTGCATTAAAGATTAATTGACTTCTTCCAACTTTTCAGTGACTCAGAACACATCAGGGTTTTAAAGAATCAGGAGGAACAATTTAAAAATAAAAGCCAAGCACCCAGCTCAGGCGGAAACCTGGCTCTATTAGTCAAAATTAAGTTATCGACATTTTCCCCCTATTTTTACCTTAGAGGCTGTGCATTTTTAATGTTTGATCCTCTGTCCTTTTCTGACATCGAAATACCCAATTACAAGTGGTAATTAAGAAACATTTGCTTGGTGACTTTAGAAATGTCATTGCTAGCCAGAAATTCTGGCACTAAGATTCTGATCCAAAGCCCTTCTTTTATCCTCAGTGAGGTGAAACAGAGCCTGCTAAGTGTTTGAAAGAAACAGACTTGCAGCCTTGAGATCCAACTGTATTTGCTTCTATCCAGGTTAGTTCAGCTTCATGCCACATTCAAGTTGTCTGGTCAGCAAGGACTTAAACACTCTGCCCCATGGGCCTGGAAAGTCACTGTCTTGGAGTGCAGCTCACCGGATGCATCTGCCCTCAGCACCGTAAAGATGTGCATCTCCAGCTTCCCGAGCATTGCCTCCCATGCAGACTTCATTCCCGCCCCACTGCAGTTAAATAGCTCAAATCATCCATTCATTTGTTCCAAAGAGTTCACTGATGCCTGGGGGTCAGCACTGTGCTCAGCACAGGCAGTACAAAAGTGAGCAAAACAGACAGCATCCCGACCTTTAGAGAATTTGTGAGACTGAAGACAGTAAGTGAGGTGCTGCAGTAGAGGGTGCTCTGGGTTCCCAGCCTCTGTTTTCCCTCTCCGGACGTGGCATCTCTTCAGCCCTCTGGCCTCGTCCACTCAGCACTGTGCTCATCTTTGGTGCAACTGTGACCTTAGACATGGAAGACTGAAGAGTTGCTTGGTGGTGCCATTGACTCAGCATCAGTTTAGCCTCATCCCGGCTGGAGTCCTGGTCCTGCTCCTAGTTCTAACCACTGAAGCCTCTTCTTTTTCAAGTCGTTTCCCATAATGGCATCTGGAATATCACCTGTCCCTTGAACTGGTGGTAGCAGTGTGTTACAAGCTGCCTGGCCTTCCCTTCACTGAGTCCCATCAGCCCTTGGAGATTACAGCTTGAAGGACCATGCTGTGCTGGACACTTTGATAGGCAATGTTCCTGCCTCACATTATGCAGAGACATTACTGCAGTTCACATCATGCTACCTACCCTGCCCGCCCCCCCACAAACACACACACCATCCTCTTGCCATTGGCTGAGTCAGTCCTCCTAGGTGTGTTGATGGCCCTGGGAGGAAAAGCTGAGCCTGCAGGTGGAAGGGGAGGCTCCCAAGGAAGAAGCTGTTGCAGAGCACAGTTTTTCCTGACATATTACTTTGCCCTCATAAAGTTCCCAAAAACGTTTGGTGAGGAATCTCCCTACTCAAAATGGGGCAAAGTGAAAATGTCTAAACTGTAGTCACTGTAACAGACCAGGATAAATCCTCTCAAGAGGTGTGGATCAAGAACAACCTGGGGCACATGTCTTCAGGCTCAATGGAAATCCTGCATGGAACAAGTGAGGCCAAAGGAAGGACACTGAGCCAGTGGTCAGGAAAACTGGCTGCTTGACTTGTGCCTGCACTGCCTGGCCGGTAGTGTGACTACGGGCAACTGCTTTATCTCACTGGGTCTCAGTTTCCTCATCAGTAATGTGGCAGATGACAAGGCCATCTGAAACTTGAAATACTCCTCATCTTGCTTCAAGTTGATGCACTGATATTTTCTAAGACATGGTCAAAATGGGCAGGTTTGTTCAAAGTATTCACTTTATAATGGAAGTGAATATGAGGCATTGGGTCATCTAGTTTGAACACTCGACAGAAAAACGAAAGTCTTGGAATAGAGCAACAGGTGTACAGCAGCAAAACATTTTCTACTGAATAAATTCCAAGAGCTACTTCATTGAAGGAGGGTTTTTGTTAACAGACACATGTGAGAACAGCTGTCCACTGCATAGTCTTCTTGAGTCGTCCTTCCTGTGGAAGTGTCTGAGAAGTCCTATACAGTGGAAAGTTCCTTCAAGGTCTAAACCAGAGCTTCTGAGACTTATTTGGCCAAGGAACTGTTTTTTATATTTATCTATTAGCATCTCTCAGATGTGTACATCTGGGTTTCACATTGTGGGAAATACCACTACTAAGGGAGTTTTTGTTTATTTGTTTTTTAAACACAAAGAAGGGCTCAGCAAAAGCCAAGCAGGAAGACTCTTAATTTACCATTTTCAAACCTGAGCAACAGCTCACATCTAGATGCTCCTGGGTTTCTTTTTCTTACCCACTGACTCTTAGGTGACTGCAAAGGCAAGCAGTGACCTCAGTCTTTGCCAGCCACTTCTCTTGAGGCCCCAGGACACACAGCACACTGTCAGCAAACCGACCAACACAGAACTAAATCATAGTGATGTCTCCCTAGCTCAGGGATGGCCTCTGCCTGCTCGGGGACAACTAATTGCTTTGCAGCTCAAGCTACATAGCTTTCTCACATCCATTATTCCCCAGGGTCGTATTTTCTCAAACCGCATTTTTTCAGGGAATAGAGCAGGAAGAAGGCAGGGGCGAGGGGGCATGGAGAGAGAGGGAGAGAGAGAGAGAGAGAGAGAGAGAGAGAGAGAGAGAGAGAGAGAGAGAGAGAGAGAGACTGCACACAAGTGCAATGGTGGGCAGGAGTTCTTTTTTAAACTTCATTATATACGTGATTATTATCTTTAAAACCCTTCACTTAACACAATCAGTCCTTCCCCCTCAGATTGCTCAGATTGAAGGCTGAGACTGGAAACTGGAGGGATGTGGTCACCACCAATGTCCTGGGAGAAAGGGGGGGGGCATCGTCCTTTGAGGAGCAGGTGCATTGTCCCCTCAGGGGCTCTGATAATCTGGGCACCATTAGCAGCAGTGTGGGGGGAAGGCCGGCAGTCCTCAGATGTGGCAGTGTGGACAGGGCAGTAGCTGAGACTAGAGAGGGCATGAGAGGAGAGGAGCCGTCAGCATGGGCCAGGGCACCACCGTCCAGTCTCTGCGCCCTTCCCTTGGGCAGTCCTGGAGCAGTGGTGACAATCTCACCATAGCACTTCCGGAATCCGTGTCTGCTGAAGGAACAGGCAGTGAAAAACGGTGAGGGGCAGAAAAATCCAGAACATGTGTCTGAGGTAGCATGAGAGGGCGTCTTGGCATGAGCATATACCCCTTCCCAGGAAGGTAAAGTTTCTCAGAGAGGAAACAAATGTCCCTTCTGCCTTCAGACTCCCTGAAAACCCCTAAAGAAGATGAAGAAGATTTGGTTTGTTCATCTTTGACGTCTATAGGAGGGACCCTCACCCGGTGAGGCAAGTTTTCTAGGGGTTCCAGGAGATCATCCTAAAGATTTGGCAGGAAAGAAATAAATGAAGGAAAACAAGGGAATAAAACTAGAAATTGGCATGGAAACATAATCATCTGGAGTCCCCAAATTATTTTCAAGTCTTGAAAAGAAAAAGAATCTTCTTCCTATAACTAGGTTTTAAGAGATCAGAATCCTGCTTACTTATCATAAGAAATGTGGCCCTCAGGTGGACCAGAAAAGTGAACAGTGAGAACTGGGTCCCCTTAGGGGCCACTGACATTCAGTTGGGCAGCAGGTATTTGGGGTTCCAAGGCCAGACTCCTCTACCTGACTTTGATGCGTTTGGTCAAACCAGAGCCCAAGGCACTACCCTCAGAGATTTAAGTTCTCCATGACAACACTTCATGTGTTGAGCATGTCTTTCCTTATCAGAGGGCTGCCTCTTTTTCTTTATTTTCAAATTTCTTTGACAACTGCCTGTGGTTCGCTATTTCCAACTTGGAGTCAGATGACTGGCTTGGACGTAGCTGGGAAAGCGCCTGCCTGAGGCACAGGGGTCTCCTCACTGGTTTCTGGGTCTCTTCCAAGGGCATTGGTCCGGGTATTGTTTTTGACTCAAAGTCTCCATGGGGGAAGGAGGGTGTAGGGCTACCTAGTCTCCCTTCTTGCTGACGTCACTCCCTCTCAGTCTCCACTTCTCAAAGTTTCCATGCTCCCAAATTTCAAGTTATATTTAAGAACACACACATGTCATTAAAATTTATATGAAGAATTTGCCAAAGTGGTTCTTGCCTTCTGATTTCCTTCCCCCCAGTGCAGTTCGTAAACATCATTTGCTCTTTGTGGTCGGTTGTTGTTTTGTTGGGGTTCATGAGTTTCTTTCTTTCCTTTTGGTCTGGTCTAATCAAGAAACCACACAGCCATTAAGGGCACAGCTCCACGGCTGCAGGAGACAGCGTGCAGTATGCCGGGGACTGCCGAGGGGAAAGTTTCCCTTAGGAGGCACGTCAGCCTGACAGCCTGGTCCCAGGGGGCCGGTCAGAGCTGCAGGCTCTGGCACGGAGGTGCTCTCTGGGCAGGAACTGGGGGGCAGGCTGACTCTGGTAAGCTTCGTCCTGATGCTAAGAGCTACTGAGGGCTACTCAGAGTCCCTCAGCTTCTGAGAACAAGGACAATGATGTCTCAGTCACTGCCCTCATATACCATGAACTCTTATTCGAACAAAAAAAGACATTTCTGATTTCAAATAACCCTCTAAGCACTTTTTAAAAAATCACATTCTTAATTACTCGCTCTACTGAACTCCACCTTGACTTCAACTCAAATTATTCCCAGTTTGCTCGTTGCTGAGGGGAAGAGTGTCGTGGAGGGCTGGGGGGTGGGGCAGGCGTGGGGCTAAAATATGCTTATAAATGTCAGGCTGATTTTCCACAGCAGACGGGAGCCCTCCCGCTGGGGAAGGACTAGGGAGGGCAGACTGGATTAGCTCTCAGATTCAGACTCCATTGAAAACTACTCCCTCCCCGGTCCTGTGATCGAACGAACGAACGAACGCTTCCCTGAGATGACCTCTGACCTGTGGCCTGTTGCTGTACTCGGCCAGCTTCACCCCACAGCCACTATGACACTTGGCTCCCATCGGAGTCCACGTGCAACCGTGAACTGGTTGGAGTGTTGACTCGTCGCACCGAAGGGAAGGTATGAGGAGTCCCTGTGATCCTTTCCTCAGTTGTGGTTTCTGAAATTTTGGAAGGGGAGGCAAGCATAAGGAGTGGCCGAGCAGGCAGCTGACTGCTGGGGTAGCGAATGAAGGTGAACGACGTGAGGCATCTGGAGGAAGCTCGCTCTCTCCATTGATGGCCACTGGGGTTAGCCCCTGCCTCTCAAACAGGTACGGGGCTGTGAGACTCTTGCAGCAAATATTAATTTTGGTCAAACAAATGTTGACAAGGAGGAGAAGAAATCAACACCCTCCGACATGCTGGGGGGTGTGTAATATGGTACAACCGCTGAGGGAAAGTGTGACCATACCTCGGAAGTTAAACTAGGATCATCACCTGGCCCAGCATTTCCACTCCTCAGGTTCATACCCCAAAGCCTTGAAAACAAGTGTGGAAACAAAAACTTGTACATGAAAGTACGTAGTGGCACGGTTCACAGTGGCCCAAAGGTGGAAGCCATGCAAACGTCCATCAACTGATGCACCGATAAACAAAACATGGTATATCCATAGAGCAAAATATTATTTAACCTTGCAAATGCTGTACTGATACATGCTATAACACAGATGAACCCTGGAAGCTTTATGAACTAAGTCAAAGAAGCCAGATCCAAAAGAAATGCCTCTCAGATCCTTTTATCCTCTCTGCTCCCACCACAGATACCCCATTGGAAAAGTCTGGCTCTTCTCTCATCCTGCAGTCTCCAGAGTAATAGTCCAGACTAAAACATGGCTGCTGTTGCTATTTTTCTGGGTAGTTGGCTTTTTATTGTGGCTACTTTCCCACGTTATCTCCTAAATCCAGGGCCTATAGTAACACATTTGAATTTTCCATCCTGGTATTCAGAATTCTTTACCATTGTACCTTACTTTTCTACCCTAGGGTTTCTAAATAACACTACCCTATACCCAGCACCACCCCATCCCCTAACCCATTACTGCTCACCCCATTACTGCTCACCCTACTCACACAGAGTAAATACATTCCTACCTCAGAGCTTCTGCTCAACTGCTGACTTCTGGAATGTTCTTTCTCTCCTATCGGCCAATGTGCACTGTAGCTACCCTGCGCTGAGGGGTGAGTGCTTAGGATTCATGAGTGCCGGGAGCCTCTCCTTGGGATGCTCGCCTTCTGTTGCTCTGTGATCCGTGCCCATGAGTTCTTCCACATCCACTCCTGGATCCCCCTTCCTCCAGATGTCTGCATGCAAGGCTGGGCATGCCAATTTCTCTCATGTTTTTGCTGTTCGTAGCACTTACTGTTGGCATCGTATTGGCCTGACTTGTCCTCTGATTATTCCTCTAGGCCTGTTTCATCAAAGTCCTGAAGTTCCTTTGGTTCACTGTTGTTCAGGCACCTCACATGTAGCCTGTACACGCGCAGTAGATACAGGTTGGAGAACGACTGTGCCTGAGTTCACCATCACAGCCACAACCCAATGGCCACTTTATCCACTAAGGGGACCCTCCTCTTCCTCCTCACTGACTTCTTTAAAGAGGTGCTGACCAACACTGTCCTCATCCTTCTACATCCTCAAGCCTTGCCTGTGAGATGTTCTTCAACTATGGAGTCCTGAGGTTGGAAGGTGCTGTGAACCACACCCCTTTTGGAAATTCATAAAGCATTCACTCAATTTTTTTTAAATCATCTTTTACTTTAAGACATTGGGATGAACAATAGAGACCCAGTTCTTGCCCTCCCCAAACTCAGCCTCTTAAGAGTTCTGAGAAGTCCCTCAGTAAAGTGACTTTAGGATTGTTTGTTGAAATGTGATTTTCCAAATCATACACACCCATCCACCCACCCGCTTTTCTGAGAATCACCTAACAATGCTCCAGGCCACAGATCAGACTGTAGACTCCAATGAGAGAGCCAGCAAATCAGGCTAAAGCAAAGTTTTGGATGAAGGAATAAAGAATTGATCTTTTCATTTCACACCAGGAAGCTTTGATCCCCCGCAAATTCTTCTGAAAGAGCCGGTGTGTGTGTACCAAGAGCTGCTGAAATGCATCCTTTTTAAAGCGCACTGTGGTTGTGAGTAGGGTGGTCACAATGCACTGTGATTCTGCGGCAGCTCATGCATGCTGTTCCCTCCCAGGCACCCAGAAATAACAACAATGGGAGCGATAGAGCACGCAGGTGGGGGCGGGTGGGCGCAGCCAGGGAGGCGGGGGCTGCCGGGGAGAAGTGCTGGCGTAGGGGTGCTCACTGCTGACGGGTTCCGAGAGTCTTGCTATTGGGGTTAAAATTGGGGCAAAGCTAATGTCACACGGGGGTAATCACCTGTTGGAGACTGAGGTGGAGGAGGAGGAAGGAGGAGTGGGAACCAGTCAAGTGGGACCAGGAACACACTGTCATGAGTGAACCTGGGGGCGGCAGAGAGGGGCAGCAGCTCTCTTTCTCTGACACTTTCTTATGCTACCATTTTGGTTTTAAGGCAGAGGCCACACACTTTCCACACTTTGGGAGGGAATGTCTAGATTTCAAAACAGACACGTTTAACTCCTGGGATGCTTCTCTATCCTTTCACCTTTGGGGAGGGAAGATGGAAGAAGTAGGTTTAAGATGATGGAGGGAGGGAAGCAGGAAGAAGAGAAGGAGCGAGAAGATGGGAGGAAGGATGTTTTTCTAGGAGTCAAATTTTGGAAAACTTGCAATTAGAGGATTTCTAAGGTCCTTTCCTACTTGAAGACAACACATGATCTTGGGGTTATATCAGGCAAGCCTGTCCAGGGCCGGAGAGTTAGAGGGAAATCCTCTCGGGTCCATCACCACCCCCTAAAGGGAGGACCTTTCAGACCTCCCAGCCGAGGAGCCTGCATCACCCCAAGTGTGCTGCCTACTTCAAGGTGGATCATAGGCCTGCTCCTGCACGGTCTACTTCTGGATCCAGTTGCATCTGCTGTGCTTTGGGGTGTCGCTTCATGGAGGCACCTCCCAGGGCCATAAGACCTAACTGCTCCTCTCCGAGCCGGGATGATTTCAGTCACGTGGGCTCTTTGTGAGCGTGACTGGCACATCTCAAGGTGGAGGTCTTCCAAGGTGCTTTGAATCATTCAAACCTGAGTGTCGGGTTCAGAGACGTATGAAATATAAAGTTAAGGACCAGGCCCTGGAGGGGGTTGAAATCTGGCGAGGTCGAGAGCAGGAGGAGACAGCAGCTCACAGAGGCACCTGAGAAGCCCCAGAACTCCTGTATGGAGATGCGAGAGCCTGTTGGACAAGAGGACAAAACAGACAGGCCCTGGCCTGGTAGACTACTGTGGGCAGAAGGGACCCGACATATGGAATGAATTAGGGAGACAGACAGGAGCTGGAATTAACAGCGCAATAAAAACAGAGTTAATTCACCCTCAGAAGCCAGAGCACTTACTGGGCACCAGGCGAGGCTGACAAGCCTGGCTGACTCCTCCTCCTAACCTGGGGCCCACAGAAAGGCAACAGTCCAGCATAACTGGTGGTTTAGGAGATGGAAAGGAGACAGAGTGGACATTGATCCCCTAAGTGGCAAATCACAGCCTGGACAGGGATACTGTCTCCAGGGTTCTGGCTTGACCTGAGCTGATAACAAAACCACCTTGACCATTCTGTTTTGTGTGGAAACTCCTCCTTAAGAATGTGCTGAGCAACTCAGGAATATCACCAGGCCCGGCCACCTCCATTCACATTCTTTTTATATGCTATAACCTACTGGCCCTGCTTCACTCTGATTTGACATAAAATAAAGTTCTAATATGTACGTAGAGGTATTTCAATTTTCTTTCTTTGTATTTGCTTCATTAATTAGATTTCTCATGGCACTGATGGGCCTTCCAATTCCTGCACCCAGGGTTCAGGTATTCTGCAAGTGACTCTGGTGTCAGGCCACCTCTGCTTACACCTACCTTCTTATATGCAGTTTCCCTGTTGGCCTCATGGGGTGCCCCGTATCCTTCTACTATATTCTTTTTCTGCATTAAGTATCCAGAGGGGGTCTTATTCCACTGGGTACCAGTGTCCTCTGATTTGATCCTGCCACAAATCCCCACATTGGCTACGGGACTCCACATGTGCCCAAGGGAATGGCTGGTCAACACGGTACAAGGTCTTCTTCAACTCCCCAGCTCTTTAATTATTTTCAAATATTAATGACTAATAATATTTGTTGGTAGGTGTTGGGAAATGTGGTGATGAACAATCTGGAAATAGTGCTTATCTTGAGAAAGAAGATTGCCTCTGGTTCTTGGAGTGTACAGTTGGCCTTTAGAAAACTCCTAAGTTCTCTCCACCTCTTCACTGCAGGCCTCATTCTCCAGGGTCTCTTAGGTCAGAGGTAAACACATGGCCTCAAGCTACACATGGTCCAGCAAGTACTAACCTTGGCCTGCAGGCTTTGCCTGGACCTACCCTCTTGCAGGGGTTGTCCCTGCCTGTCCCCATCACAACCAGCCTTGTGTGTCACATTCCTCTGCAACCTGGGGTGTTTCTGAAGGTTTAAAGTGCAACTTTCATTTGTTAGCAGCCAGCAGCTTTTCAAACCGTTTAAGAAATCTGAAGACAATAGGCTTCTGTAGCTAAGACCTAGACCCAAAAATATTGACCCAAATTCTCAGGATCAGAGGCACCATGAGCAGCTGTAAATGGCCACTTCTAACTCCCGAGGGTCATAAATGCAGCCTCTACTCCAGGCTGCTCAGGCTACACTCCTCTCGCCTCCTGCATGGCACAGCTGGGCCAGGCCATCAGCCCATCAGCGGCTGATGTCCGCCATTTAGAATCTGTGAATCCATTTCACAGAGAGATGGGCAAATTGTTTCCGGAAAAAGGTCATGCTTTCTCTTCCCAGCGTCCCTATCACTTATGTTAAGCTCAGTCCTTTTTAAGAAAATT
Source organism: Sciurus vulgaris (assembly GCF_902686455.1). NCBI lineage: Eukaryota > Metazoa > Chordata > Mammalia > Rodentia > Sciuridae > Sciurus > Sciurus vulgaris. The sequence goes on from NC_136466.1 coordinate 144,931,540, forward strand.
TACTTTGAAAGGGTAAGACCTATTAACTTCTCTTGTTCATGTTCCCCTGCAAAAAATGCAAGACACCACCTAACGATTTTATGAAGTAAAAGTGATGTTGATAGCTAAGATGTACTGATGCACAGACTGGGAATCTTCGGGAACAAAGCATGTTTTTAGGAGGAGAGTCAAAAACAGAATAGAATTTAGCATCTAAAGAGCTTTATTGTAGTCAGTGCTTGTGTAATACAGAGTATCCTATGAATGTTACCTTCAACTCTACAAGCACACATCCCCCCAGATGCTGATCATGGCAGCCACTGCAGACTTTCAAGACGACAGAAACTTCTTCAGGCTCAGTGTTTCTCTTTTGACCCCCACCCATTCTTCTTGCATTATAATTTGCTCCTATCTACAACAAAAACAAAAAACCATCCAGAAACAGTGGTAGAAGTAAAGGCAGCTCAGAAACCAACACAAATGAGGAGCTGCTTGTCAATGATGGTGAACCAGACCGCAATTTCTGAACGTCTGTGGTTTGTCCTGAGGGTGTGCCCTGGGAACCCTGCAGAAGGCGGCCCCCAGTCGGCTGTGGGCCGCTGCTACCCTGTCATTGACTCTGCTGCCTGTAATTTTCAAGCAGGATGCCCCACATCACACAACATCCACATCCTCCTCTGTGCTTTTTATAACATAAATGCTGAGATTTTGCTGAACAAGCCCTCACTTGTCCAAGCATTGGTTGGTCTGTGTATAACATATGTAGATTGGTATTTTGATTGACTTTTGAAATACACCAAATGTTGTTCAAGGAGGAGTTTGGTGTCCTTTGGCAGAAACCCTTAAGTCATCCATTGCAAGCCCAGGAAGGGATTTTCATGGTCATGCAGTGTAACCTACTCATCCATCCAGTGAGGAAATGAGGTCAGGAAAGGTGAGTGAGTACCCTACTGAAGTATGTACAGATCATTCCAGAAAGAGTCATAATCAGAATCCAGGTTTTCTGACTTCAGAACCAGAGCTCTTTTCACTCAGAGACCAAAGAGCACGATCTAATCTTTTAAAGGCATGCTCTACTGGCCATGGTAAGAGAAAATGAGAAAAAGTTCCTTAAAATACAGAAAGCCAGGAGGCTGATGATAGCCAATTAAGTTAATATGCTCTCCTAATTAAACCTTCCACACAGAAACGGAATCATGGAATTTAAGTCTCTCTGTTCATCTTCCAGTAGAATTCCTAATGAGCTGTGCAGAGACTAGAGGTGTAGAAAGAAAGGAAAAAGGCAACCAAGAACCTTGAAAATCCAGTCTTGGATCCCCATGCCCAGGGCACCAAGGGATTCCCACCAGCCTCCTCATCCAATGGTCCTTGGCTACAGAGAAGCATTCCATCCCTCACCACCCATTCCCATTATCATCCCCATTATCAGGATGGGGATGGAGGTCCCTAACAGTTGTCCCCTCCTGAGGAGAGTGTGAGGATCAATGAGTTACTGGTTGCCAAGGGTTGCAAACTGCGGCTGAAAGGCACTGCATTAAGCCCAGCATCATTATTATTAAACCTACAATTTAAAACCAATTATACTTTGCAGAAGACTGCAGCCTGCATTTAAACCACTCCTGGAGGAAAATAAAAAGCCTGTGATGCAGAGTTCAAGGCAAGTGACAGAAGTGCTGTGCTACACGAAGCTGGGATTTGGGCACACATTGATAATAGTAACCCTGGGGTTCCCACTCAGATGGAAGCAGGACAATGAGGTGCAAATGCTAGAGAATAAAACAAGATGCAAACATCTCCTTTTACCAAAAAGCATCTAGAGAGATTTCAAAATAAATTTACTTATTTTTCTCAGAGGGGAGAAAGCATAATACCTTCATGAAAATCAGCCTCAGACTGGTAGCCAGACCCTCCCAATGGTGCTGTCTGGAGAAATAAAACAAACAAGCAAACAAACAAACAAACAAAAATGGAATCACGTGCTAGGATCATGAAATCAGGATTTTCCATGCAAAAAGTCTGAATTTGCAGCTGCTCTTGACAAAGCAATTACCCAGCAACGCCGTGGCTGGAGCCAAGACTTGCCTGTCAACTTGAGACAAATGGATGGGCATCCAATGTCTGTTCACTCAGTCTCCACCACACCCCACGTCTCTCGACACAGAGAATCTACATTCATGTCCTTTATGCTCATGCTTGTCTCCATGGTTGCTTATTGAAGCTCATGGAGAAAGTGAAATCTTTCTTATAATGGCAACTCTGCTGTTCTTATATTTATCCTGCTTGCATCTATTTATGTTATCCACATAATATGTGTTAGACATTTGTCTATTTGATTGCTGATTCAAATCTCCTTTAGGAGACAAGTTTTCTATAGCTGCTAAAAACTATCAGTCATAAAGGAAGTCCATTTCAATTTGAATAACCGTCATCGAGTGCCTACTGGGGTCAAGAGGCTGGGCTGGCACTGGGGAGGAGCTCAAGGACCACTCCTTCCCTGTGGGCATTTCAGCTCAGAAGACTGGATATGATACTGGAGAAGATGATGTCATAGGAAAGGCATAAACCACTGTGAGATGCAGAGAAGGCAGAAACCACATCTGGCTGGGACATTAGGAAAAGCTACATGGAAGAAATAGTGTTTGGAACTCACTTCGAAGAAGGGGAGGTATTTTGACAAGTAGAGAAGGAAAGCAAGAGGATTCTGCTCAAGAGAGAGAGAGAGAGAGAGAGAGAGAGAGAGAGAGTGGGGGGACCCGGTGTAGAGGCAGAGAAGCCCTGGGGCATGCAGGGAACGGTGAGTAACCCTGCCCTAAAGATTGATAGACTTGGGAAGGGAGCGACCAGGCAGTGGAACTTTGGGTTCTGTTCCCACTTCTCCCCCAGCCCAGCTTCAGGTAGGCAGAGGCGGCATCTTAACTACCTGGTGACTACTGAGTGTCTCACAGAGCCACCCTCACAAAGATCTCAAACAAGAGAGCACCCAAACCCCCTCCTGGATGCCGGTCTCACGGAGTGGAGGGAAGCTCAGTGCTTACCAGTCCACAGTGCTGGCTGCTCATGGAGCCTGGTATTTAAGGCAGCAGGGACTAGGACCAGTTTCTTGGGGTATGCCTCAGTGTGAGGCACGGTCCTGGTCCTCATAAAGGAAACTCACAAGCAGGCGAAGAACAAACGGGTGGTTTCGGCATCATCTTTCCACTTAGGTGCTGATGTGAAAAGCCCTGGAGTCCAGCTGTGGCTCTCCATGCAGCCCATCCTCAAAACCCACTGCCTCTGCCTTCAGATGCATCCTGAATCCAATCTACTTGGCATCTTCATTGCCGTTGGCTTAGCCCAAGACCCCATCATCTCCCACCAGGACCTCTGTAAGAGCCCGCAGCTGCCCTAACCCCCATAGTCTGTCCTCCACAATGGAGAAAAAGTCAGTTTCATCACCTCCCCCTCCTACTCAAGGCCACCAGATGGCCTCCCTTCATTCTTAGCATAAAATCTGAGGTTGTCTTCAGAGTGGCTTTCAGAGCTGCACAGCTTGCCCCTGCCTCCCTTTCTCCCACCCCATCCTAGTCACTTCATTCTAGCATTCAGGCACTTACCTGGTGTCTACCTCCTGCTGCTAGGAAACTCTAGGATCGAAGGTCCCCTTGTTCCCCAACAAGTGCAATGAAGATGCTCTGGCCTCAGGCGCTTTGTGCTAGTTGTTGCCTCTCCCTGAAACCATGGATCTCCCCTCACACCACTCAGGCCTTCCCAAATCCCCTACCTGAAAGGCACCCCTTCAAGGCCCCTAGACTTAGCAGAAATTATGCATTATACTTACCGTCTGTGTGCTCCATTAGAACACAAGCCTCACGGGGACAGGGCTTTTGTCTATTTCGTTTACTGCAGTGTCCCTGCCTCTTAGGAGTGCTCACCATTTACAGAAGGACTGATACAAGGGCTAATCTGCAGGGCATTGCCTGAAGAAAAGCAGAATTCAGGAAGGGGGATGTATGGGTGAGCTGAAAGAGGTCAGGGGGAGTCTAGAGGGATGAGCTGGGTTTCCAAGGTCACTTTCAGTGGAGATCAAAGCAGACAAGAGCAAGGATTTTACATGTGAGAAAAGCTGTGACTGGAAGCATACAAGTCAGATTTAGCATGGCGGGGCAAACTGGCCCATGTGACCCAAAGGTCATTTCCTGCGGACTCTCGGCGGACGATGACATTGGATAGGGAGGGCAGGATCAGCTGTCATGATTTCCAAGAGCTGGTTGCTTTAAACATCACCTGCCATCTCCAGAAATCCTGAATCAGCAGCCTGGATGGCCGGGAATCTGTAGCTCTAACAGGGTTGTGAGCCACTGTACAGCGGGTATGCAAGCCCAGAGACAGATGATGCCACAGCAGGATGCCACTTTTCTAAGGAACACTGTACTTGCTGAGAGCCTCACTGAGAAGGGGGAGCCAGGGACAGCTCAGCTGGGGAGAGGAGTCATCCTGGAGTGTGGGTGGGGCAGGATGGGGGTGGATGAAGCTTGCAGGACAACCTAAGGACTCCAGGAGGAGGCTACCCAGCCACTCAGGGAAGCACCAGGAAGAGGAAGACACTAGGATCACACTGTCACTCACATCCCTCTGGAATCAGCTGGGGATGATGGAATGATGGAGACAGATGTCTATCCCAGACTTACAGCCAAGCTAATTACCTAACCTTCTCAGCTTCGTTTCCTTTTTCCATGCCACTCATGGAAAACAAACGAAGAAGATCTGTGAGCCTCCTATGTGCCACTGATCCAGGCCCAGAGATGCACAGATAACACATCATCCTGCCACTTAAGTCACCTTGGGTTCCACCAGGAAACAGATAAGGAAACAACTTCAAAACAAGAAACCCTGGGACTGGGGTTGTGGCTCCGTGGTAGAGCGCTTGCCTAGCATATATGAGGCACTGGATTGGATCCTCAGCACCACATACAAACAAATAAAAAAAATACAGGTATTGTGTCCATTTACAACTAAAAATAACCCCAAAACAAAACAAACAAACAAACAATAAGAACCCTACCTCTACCTTACACAGAGTTGGAAGGATTTAAAAGAAGTGGATTTAAACTAAGGGACCCACATGAAATAGTGAGTTGATGAAGTCACTTCTGTCTTGCTTGTTTGCTTAGGGCTGCTTCTAATTTTAATATGAGCTGACAAGGGTCTAGTGTATCCCAGGATCAGATTTATTCCAAGTGCTATTCCACACTTGGGAGCCACTTTCCTAGAGGACCATTTTAAGGTGAGATACAGAACAGGACATCCACCCACACCACCCATTCCTGGGAACAGTGAGCTCAGTCCCTCCAGAATTGTAATGCACAGATAACAGAAAATCTGTCACTGCAATGCACAAATAACCTCACACCTGCAATTGCAATGCACAGATAACCTCACACCTGAAATTGCAAGGCATAGAGAGATAACCTAAAACCTTTTCTGAGTCTTTAGTTTCAACCTCTGCCCCAACCAAGCATGTGTGCTGACAAGCAGTAAACTGGAGAGATTTAAATTTCTTCTCCTTCTAATTTTCCCACCCACCCCCTGCCAGGAGTGCCTACGTGCAGGGAAAAGCCTTCCCAGAAAGATGGCCAGAAGGCAGGCAGCGGGAGAGGAACATCACAGAGTCTGCTGTTGGGGGAGTCTGATAGACCCCTCCTGCCTCCTCTGGAGAGAAACCTTGGGTTTAATCAGAGCAGTTCGGGTTTGGGGTGTTGTGATTGTGTACAATATTTTGAAAAGGGCCACCATTTCTGAAGTAGCTTGATGACCACTGTTCTGGTCCACACAGCGACTTTACAGATACAGGATGGGTTGTGAGTTGGGGTAGTGACAAGCCTGGAGTCAGGATGAGGGAGAGAGTCAGTTCCAGCATCTGAGCCTCCAGACTCCAACATGCTTATGTCAATATGGAAAGAAACTAAACCCCATAACAACCACAAAAAGAAATGGGTATGCTATGGCAGGTCAAAGACATTATTGTCTGATCAAATATCTTGCTGTCCAGTCTGGGAAACAGGACTAATGATCGCGGGTGGTTTATCTGAGCAGGGCCAACACACTTTCTAGAAATACCACCAACTAGAAATTTCCAGAAGGAATGTCCCCCATCAAAGGTCGCTCACCCATTGCATCATTATTAATTGGTGACTTTGTCCCACACAGCTTGTGCTTATTCATGGTAATCTAAGAAATGGGGACTTTCTTGGGAATATATATACATAAGTAGATCCAGAGCTGTAATAAAGAAAAGCAAATGAATACCTAGGGAATCTCCACCTGCTCACAGTCAGTCAACAGGCTTCTGCAGTCATTCATTCATGGCTGTGGGCCAGGCAGGAGTGCTCTGTCCTGGTGCTGGCAGGTCCCAGGGCTGGATATGGGGCTGGGCTTTTGGGACTCCTGCTCTCTGGGGTGAGGCTGCACAGCCACTGGCTCTGGTTAACTGTCTCTCTTCCTTGCACAGGGAAGGCAACCCTGGTATTTGGAAAACACAGAATGAGCACAGGAGTTGATGGTTCTGCCACCAGGGGGAGCTGAAGTCAACGTTGAATTTGCCCTGGAAGCTGCCAGCACTGGCAGAAAAGTCACCAAGCCACGGAGCTGCCACTGTGAACCCCTTGGTGCAGCATATTGAGGACAAAAGGTGGATGCCTGGGTCACTCATCGTCAAGTTGGGGGGTTGGAGACGGAAGAGACTGAGGACGCGCTACCCCAAGGTACCTGAGCAAACAGCAGGAGCAGGAAGGCCACTCTCACCCTCCCCTTGCTTTTCTCCCCGGAAGCCATTCCTAAGGCCCTCATTCAAGTGGTGCCCTCCCCACGCCTGGGGGAAAGAGCGTCTTTATCTCTGACACAGGCACAGAGAAGAATCTGAACAAACGGGCCTGGCCAGCCTCCTCTATCCCCCTTACAGCATTAAATTGTGCCCCCTTGGTCCAATTCTATTTTTCCGACTATCACTCTTCATCAAGACACACAAGTTTATGTGTTTTCAAAAGCACGTAAAACTTTTATTAAATAAATCTGTAGGCTAGTCTCTTGTTACTCTGTGTTTTGTTGTGGGGGCCTCAGCCATGAACCTAAGATGATAAGAAAGGAATCTTTCCTCCCCAATAAGACAAACTCACTCCGAACAAAGGGCCCCAGGAAAGAGCATGGTAGAAGTGACTTTGACCAAGTAGCCGCTGGAACTTGGGGTGAGGGTTGAGGGTTATTTGCAAAGAGCAAAGTATTCTAGGTACTTATTTTCTCCCATTGTCCTCAGATAATAGCTCCCCCTTTCACTGTCAAAAATATCCTAATTTGATGAAAAAACCATATGGCCACCCTAGTTACAGGGCCTTTTGTAATGCATTTTTTTCCAGGGTTGGGAATTTAAAATACTATTTTTTAAGCACATTCTCTGATGTGCACCAAGTATGATAAACAGCTGGCACACAGTCCACTTGCCACTTCTGTACCCACGACAGATGCTATTGATGGATCATGGCTCCCGTTCCCCTGATGCTAGATGATGCCACAGAATCTTCTAGAAACTCTTCTGAAGATAGCTAAAAAAATAAGTTGACTCATAAGTTGATACTGATTTGCCCTCTCTGGTCCACACCTCATTTGCTCAGGAAGCCACTCAGGAAGACTTCAACTGTCTGACAACATGTGGACAAAACCATAAGAACTCTGTCCTGGTTGCACCTAGGCATTTGTTTTGGTCAAAGCCAAGACTATTCTCTCATTTCTTTGGGGATTGGCAGTGACTCCCGCCCAGGATACCCGGAATCCAACCAACAGTCCCTGACTTCCAATCAGACCAAACCAGCCAGAGTCCACAGTTCTATTTAGAGCCCTATATTTGGTTGTTTATGTTGCTCTAAGGAACAATCTATGCAGTGGCTGGCTGTAATTCTAGGCCCTTCACTTGGCTTTATGATCACATTTCACCAGCTTCCCCACTTGCTCAGATTCTGGCAATGGTAGAAGGCACAATTGAGACAAGTTCTGCTTAAATTTCACATGCTATTTCCTACAACTTTATTATATTAGATATTAGAGGGAAAAATTCATTTGCATAGGTTAGAAAACACCTATCACAAAAGTATACAACAGTCCGGTGCAGTGGGGCATGCCTGTAATCGCAGTGGCTTGGGAGGTTGAGGCAGGAGGATTGAGAGTTCAAAGACAGCCTCAGACACTTAGCGAGACACTTAGCAACTCAGAGAGACCTTGTCTCTCAGTAAAATATAAAAAAGGGATAGGATGTGGCTCAGTGTTAAGCACCCCTGGGTTCAATCCTCAGTACAAAAAAAAAAAAAAGTATACAAGAAACACTGAACATTTTTGCTCAGACAGGACACAATGACTCTAACTGAAACAAAAGACATTTGACCTTATAAAAACTCCTCACCTTCAAGGAGATGCCGGGAGAAGTGCTAAACAGGAAGGCTGAAAGTTTAGTAGCATGTTTCACTTTGGATCTGGACTGTCCCCCAAAAGTTAATGTGTTGAAAGCATGGTCTCCAATGCAGCAAGGTTAGAGGGGACTTTTAGGCAATGGTTGGATCAAGAAGGTTCCAACCTCATTGATGGATTAATCTTTCAGTAACCAAATGGACTACCGGGAGGTGGGGCCCACTTGGAAGTGGTAGGTCATTGGGGGTGTGCCCTGGAAGGGTTTATCTTCTCCCTGGTCCCCTCCTCTCTCTCTGCTTCCTGGTTGCCAAAAATTGGGCAGCTTTCTTCCACCATGACCTGCCACCATGATGTTTTGCCTCAACTCAAGCCCAGAAAAATGGAGCCAGATGATTGTAGACTGAATCCTCAGAAACTGTTAACCAAAATAAACCTTTCCTCCTCCAATTTGTTCTTGTTGGGTATTTTGGTCACAGTGATGAAAAGCTGACTTACACAGCATGCTTTTCCAGAAATGCACAGATGCTAAGACGGGTGTGAGTGTGAAAGGCTGGGAGGTAGGGGAGCATGAGGGAAGGGTGAGAGAATGTGGTTTGGACTGACAGTTAGTGAGACCTGGGAAAGGAGTCCCCCAGTGGTGAGAGAGAACTTCCTGGAGGAGGAGACTTTCAACCTCTGCTTGAATCCATCCAGCTTTTTAAACAAACTTTATTTGAGTACTTCCTGTGTATGAGGTACTATTTAGAAGCTGGGATGAAACAATTAACAGAACAGACAGAAATGAAACATATACATGTGTATCCACACAGAGGCATTAAGAGTGTTTTTATTTGGTGGAATTATTGGTCTTTTATTTGGTGGAATTATTGTTTTTATGGTGAAATTATTGGTCTTCACCACCTTGGATCCATTCATATTTTCTTATTTTTATACAATAAATAATTTGTTAATTCATATGAAATCATTACTTAAATATTATTAAATTATTATTCAACATCACTTTAAAATATTAATTATTAATAAATATTTTTAAAAGAAGGCACTGAAACATATGAGACAATAGACATCTCCAGGACTCTCAGTATTTATTCAGTCAAATTACAAAGGTGGAGTCAGGCGTGGTGGCTCATGCCTGTAATCCCAGTGACTCAGGAGGCTGAGGCAGGAAGATCACAAGTTCAAGGCCAGCCTCAGCAATTAGTGATGCCCTCAGCAACTTAGCAAGACCCTGTGTCAAAGCAAAAAATAAAAAAAGGGCTAGGAATGTAGCTCAGTGGTAAAGTGCTCCCAGGTTCCATCTCCAGTGAATCCAGGAAGATAGGAATGAGGGACACCGAGTTACCTGGCATGCTCTCCTCCTCCAGTGACTGTGGACCTGAAAGTACCCCAGGTGAAAAGGGAGCTAGAAACAGAAATGGCTCAGGATCTGCCGCTTCTTGTAACAAGGAGCTTCTTATCCTACCCAAAGGAGAATTCTTTTTACCACTAGAGAGCTTTTTAGTAAGTTTGCTAAAACCCTCTGGAATAATTTTAATCTATCCTTAGCTTTAATAATTATACATACAAAAAAGGAGAAAGAGAATACAGTGTTTTTACAATAAGATTCTTTCCTGTTCAAATTACAAAGGAGAAAAACTTTTTTTGAGAATTAGCATCAAGATAATATTGGAGGAGAGAATAAATGTCAAAAGTAAAAAGACTGCATGACTCATTTCAATGATATCAATATCAAAGGCACACTTTCTTTTCTTCCTCTACCCACTTTGGAAATGAATTAAGATCCTGCTTGGACACCAGCTATGACAGAAAGGACTTGTTTTCTTAACCTAATGAGGATGTGACAGACTTACTCCTGACCCTCCTCTGTTAGGGAGCAGTAAACATGGGTAAGACAAGTACTACCCTAGCTCTGGAAGAAGCCCAGCTTACAATTTCACCTGAATCTCAAGGAATGTGATGAAGTTCCAGCATATGAGCGTGACTTAAAATGGAAATCTTAAAGTGGAAACAAGATCAGAACAGGGTCAGGTTGACAACAAATCCATAGCCTTCAAAAGGACCATTCTTCATGGTTCAACTTTGACAAAGAAAAAATAAGCTCTTTAGAAAGAAACTACCTCAGAAAGTTCCAAGAAAACCTAGTTTGGTGGACTCTGGAGACCAGCCCTTTTATCGCTGTGGCCACATTAGTGCACTCTTGCCTGTGCTAAGGGTCATAAAACAGCCACAATTAAAGGGAAAAATGAGAAGACCAGGACAGAAAACTCCACAGTTCGTATTGCCTGAGCCAATTAACTGAGTCTAGAAATATTTATTTCATTTTCTCACCTACAGCCTTTCAAAATGCAATGATGGATGGTTAAAGGGACAGGCAAATGCCACTGTTATGAATTAGTTGTCCTAAAAAACCTGGATGCTGCCGTACCTGTTTCCAAATGAGCCTTTTGCTGGTTTTTTTTTTTTTTTTTTTTTTTTAAAGCAATAACTTTCACTATTTGTTCCACGAGCAATGTATTGGTTATTTTCAACATGCTAGGCATTATGTAGGATACATGACAGAAAACTATGACAGAGTTCACAATAGTTGAAAAGAAAAGTCAAGCAACAATAGCAGCAGGAAAATAATCAAATATGAAAGTGCATCAGAGGACTGAGGATATAGCTCAGTGGTCAAGTGCCTGCCTAGCATGCATGAGGCCCTGGGTTTGATCCCCTGTGTTGCTAAACAAACAGACAGACAAAATAAATTTATACAGACTGAAGCTAAAGGGATTCAGAGAGGTCTAGATCAATAAATATATGGCAAAACTCACCGAGGGGAAAACGGTACTAGTACTATTCATATGATGTCTTCTCAAGGAAAGGATGGATTGACTAACCTAAAAGAATATTTGAAAGAGTGTCTGAATTTACTTAGAAGACTACTTTTTTATTCAGAACTTCCAAATAACATGGCAGAGCAATTACTAAATAGATGGATAGAGAGGAAATCTACCTCTTCCAGATGCCTTCAGGGACTCTGGAAGTCCCTTCAGGGTAAGTCTTCAGGGTAACTCTGACCCAGTGCCTCTGTGCCAGGCACTGGTCTAAGTGTATCACATACATGCCTTACTTAGTCCTTGCCACAATCCTCTGAGAAGAGACAAATATTTTCCCATTGGACAGGTTAAGAAAGAAGAGACATCAGCAAGTTAAAGCTTTACAGATTTAATGTGTTGGCAAAAGTCACACAACCAGCAAGTGATCCACTAGGGACTCCTCAGTGCAACCCTTTACCATCCCCTCCTGGAATAGACCCGAATGCAGGGGGCATAGCAGTGCAGAGGCCCAGACTCCCTTGATAGTGAACAGCCATTACTGGGCTCTAGCAAACCAGTGCCAGGCCACAACACAAGAAACCAGGCACAATTTTTAAAAATCCTTAAAAAAACTATACTTTAAACTGTGAAATTCCTTGACTTTCAAATATTGACAATAAATTCAGTCAAAATGTAAAAAGTAACCACATTTCAAACCCAACAAAAGCATCTGCAGCAAGCTTAGCCCACGTGCTTCCCAAGGGCAACCTCTGCCTTGTGCTTCGCCAAGGATCATTTCTTGCTTCGCATTTCACAATACCCCTGTGAAGGAGGCATCAGAATGCCTGATATACAGATGCAGAATCTGGTTTCAGAATAAATGACTTCCTGCAAATGAACTCATTTATAAAAGGAGAACTTCAATTCCAAGTTCTGGCCTCAGGAGAAAAGCTGGGCTACCTGAGCACCACCATGCACTGGCTGTAGTATTGCTGCTTGCAGTTTGCAGGAGAAAGCTGTCCTTCACTCACAGGATGCTTCTTTTTCCCTAAGAAAGAAGCCATCTCTAGGCAGGGTCCTGGGTTCAGTATCCACTAATTGTCACACCTCATATCTAATGAATATGTGTCTGAAGGAATGAACCAGATTCTTCCCAAGAGCAATCTTCCCTAGGCACTGAGGTGGGCAGCACTCCAAGGGGAGAGCAACCACGTAAAGGGAAGCAGAGGCAAAGCACTGTGTGCATCAGCTGCCGAGAACTGGCCCTGGTGGTCTGTTCCTCTTCTGAGAGACGCGTCAATGAGAGAGACTTGGGCTGCCCAGGGTTTCCCAAGGCTCCCGGGCAGTAAGAGAGGGAAGGCTGAGTGGGCGCTGGATTCTGACCTCCAAGTCTTATTATTACTTTTATTTTTATTTTTTTGCAGGGCTGGGGATTGAACCCAAGGCCTTGTACTTGGAAGGCAAGCACTCTACCAACTGAGCTATAGCCCCAGCCCTTCCAAGTCTTTTTTATCGCCCTTGGGCTAAGCCCTTGTTTAGCACAGCAGACCAAAGCTCCCACCCGTTCAGTTAGACCGTTCAGGCTCTGGATTCGAATATGTTATGGAGCTGTGGATGCCCATGTCCAAGACCCTTATGAAAATTCTGAGAGGAGCTTTCCTTCTGGGGGGAAAGGTAAGAGCTGGATGCAGTGGTGTACACCTGTAATCCCAGTGACTCAGGAGGCTGAGGCAGGAGGATCACAAGTTGCAGATGGGGCAACTTAGAGACCCTATCTCAAAAAGAAGAAAAAAAGAATGGAGCTGAGTGGTAGAGGGCCTCTGGGTTCAAAACTCAGTAACAGGTTTTTTTCAAGATGGCGGACTAGAGGGTGGCTGCATTTCATGTTGCTCCAGGACTCAGAATTCAAAAGAGGAGATATTGAGAGACTTGGGACCAACTCAAAGCAGCCGGGTGAGTCTGTCCCGTTGGGGAGGCATCCCGGATGGGGCGGTAGTCCCGGAATGCAGGGAACTTTGTGAAGTAGAGCTGCCCGGCGAGACACCACTCCTCCCGCTGGAGCAGTGAACTCGGAAAACTGGCAGCATCATAGAGGAGGCCGCTCAGCACAGCGCTTGGACTTGGAGCAACCACTGGGGCTCCAGGCGGTGGCCCAAAGGAGGAGCTCCACGGAGAGCTGTTTGGACTCAGAGCGACCACTCCTGAACGCCGGGGCCTGCCTTGAGGAGGAGGAGCGTGGTGGGTCGCTTGGACTCGGAGTGACTACATCAGAGCTCCAGGCGGCTGCTCAGAGGAGGAGGCGAGTGGTGAGTTGTTTGGACTCGAAGCGACCGCTCCTGAACACCGGGGGGCTGCTCGGAGGAGGAGGAGGAATGGGGTGGGTCGGCTGGACTCGGAGTGACTGCCCAGGGTTATGGGCGGTTGGCGGGAGGAAGAGGCCCGCAGTGAGTTGCTTAGACTCCTAGTGACCACACCGGAACACCGGGCGGCTGTCCAGAGAAAGAGGCGTGTGGCGGGTCACTGGGACTCGGAGCGATTGTACAGGGCTCCAGGTGGCTGCTCAGAGGAGGGGCCGCATAGCCAGGCGATTAGGTGCAGAGCAGGGTCCCAGGACCTAGGAGGCTTCTTGGTGGAAGAGCCCCACAGAGACACGCTTAGGGGCGGAGCGAAGGTTCCAGGACTGCGGGCAGATTCTCTGAGGAGAGACAGCCTAAGGAGACTCGTCTGCGAAGGGTGAGGCTCCCAGGCCCAGGAGGTAGGTCTGGGCCCCTGGGAACATTCAGAGGAAGGCAGCCCAGCCCAGGTGGTAGTTGTAGATTGAGGGGAACCTCTAGGAGGGGAACTGACCAGCGAGACCTCCCCACCATGTGAGTCTTCCCTGCCGGGTGAGGTTTCCCCACAAGGACGATAAAACCAGAGACACAGGCCCAAACAGGCCTTGCCTCAGCCCACAGCCTAGTTCCCCTTTGGATGACCATTGGTCAACAAGTGGAGGCACCTCTGCCCACTAGCAGGGAATATACCCCAGGTGGCCACCATCCCTAGAGAGGCAGCTTCCTTGTGGAGCACGGCACTATCAACTTCCTCCAAGACTTCAGCCTACTGAAGGCTAAGAGGGGATATACTAGAAATCTTCAGGGACATTATAAGTCAATAGAGGAAATCAGCACTATCTCAGCGGTCCACTGATACCTGAACGATATGAGAAAACAAGGGAAGAAAATGCCCCAAACAAATCTAGATGTTACATCAATAAAACCCAATGACAGCATGGCAGAAGAAATGACAGAAAAGGAGTTCAGAATGTACATAATTAAAATGAGCAGGGAAGCAAACGATGAGATGAAAGAGCAAATGCAGGCATTGAATGATCGCTCCAATCGACAGTTAAAAGAGCAAATACAGGAAGCAAAAGATCATTTCAATAAAGAGTTAGAGATATTGAAAAAAAAAACAAACAAACAGAAATCCTTGAAATGAAGGAAACAATAAACCAAATTAAGAACTCCATAGAAAGCATATCCAATAGGATAGAATACGTGGAAGACAGAATCTCAGACATTGACGACAAAATATTTAACCTTGAAAACAAAGTTGAACAAATAGAGAAGATGGTAAGAAATCATGAACAGAATCTACAAAAATTATGGGATATCATGAAAAGGCCAAATTTAAGAATTATTGGGATTGAGGAAGGCTTAGAGAAACAAACCAAAGGAATGAACAATCTATCCAATGAAATAATATCAGAAAATTTCCCAAATCTGAAGAATGAAATGGAAAATCAAGTTCAAGAGGCTTATAGGACTCCAAATACACAAAATTACAACAGACCCATACCAAGGCACATTATAATGAAAATACCTAACATACAAAATAAAGACAGAATTTTAAAGGCTGTGAGAGAAAAGAACCAAATTACATTCAGGGGGAAACCAATACGGATATCAGCAGATTTTTCAATCCAGACCCTAAAAGCTAGAAGGGCCTGGAACAACATTTTTCAAGCCCTGAAAGAAAATGGATGCCAACCAAGAATCTTATACCCAGCAAATTTACCTTCAAATTTGATGATGAAATAAAATCCTTCCATGATAAACAAAAGCTAAAAGAATTTACAAAAGAAAGCCAGCATTACAGAACATTCTCAGCAAAATATTCCATGAGGAAGAGATGAAAAACAAAGAAGCAAATCAGCAAAGGGAGGAATTATCCTAAAGGAATTGTCAAATAAAGGAGGAACCAAGTCGTGTCAAATAAATAAATAAATAAATAAATAAATAAATAAATAAATAAATAAATAAAATTAAAAAATGAACCAAATGACCAGGAATACAAATCATATCTCAATAATAACCCTGAATGTTAATGGCCTGAATTCATCAATCAAAAGACATAGACTGGCAGATTGGATTAAAAAGAAAGATCCAACAATATGTTGCCTGCAAGAGACTCACCTCATAGAAAAAGATACCCATAGACTAAAGGTGAAAGGATGGGGAAAAACATACCATTCACATGGGCTCAGCAAAAAGCTGGAGTATCCATCCTCATTTCCGATAATGTGGACTTCAAGCCAAAACTAGTCAGAAGGGATAAGAAGGACATTTCATACTGCTTAAGGAAGCATAAATCAGCAAGACATAACAATCATCAACATCTATGCCCCAAACAGTGGCTCATCCATGTATGTCAAACAAATCCTTCTTAATTTCAGAAGCCAAATAGACCCATAACACAATAATACTTGGTGATTTAACACACCTCTCTCCACCACTGGACAGATCTTCCAAACAAAAATTGAATAAAGAAACCATAGATCTCAATAACACAATCAATAATTTAGACTTAACAGACATTTATAGAATATACCATCCAACCAAGAGCGAATACACTTTCTTCTCAGCAGCACATGGATCCTTCTCTAAAATAGACCATATATTATGCCACAAAGCTAATGATAGTAAATACAAGAAGATAGAGACACTACCTTGTATTCTATCAGATCATAATGGATTGAAGTTAGAAATAAATGAAAGAGTAAAAAACAGAAACTACTCCAACACCTGGAGATTAGACAATATGCTATTATATGATGAATGGATAACAGAAGATATTAGGAAGGAAATTAAAAAATTCTTAGACGTAAATGAGAACAAAGAAACATCATATCAAAATCTCTGGGACACTATGAAAGCAGTACTTAGAGGGAAATTTATTTCATGGAGCGCATTTAATAAAAGAAGTAAAACTCAACAAATAAATGACCTAACACTACAGCTCAAAGCCCCAGAAAAAGAAGAACAGACCACCACCAAAAGTAGTAGAAGACAGGAAATAGTTAAACTCAGAGCTGAAATCAACGAAATTGAAACAAAAGAAACAATACAAAAAATTGACAGAATAAATAGTTGGTTCTTCGAAAAAATAAACAAAATTGATAAACCTTTAGCCACACTAACAAAGAGAAGACGAGAGAAAACCCAAATCACTAAAATTCGGAATGAACAAGGAAATATCACAACAGACAGGATTGAAATACAAAACATAATTAGAAGCTATTTTGAAAATCTATACTCCAACAAAATAGAAAATTTCGAAGACATCAATAGGTTTCTAGAGACATATGAATTACCTAAACTGAACGAGGAGGACATACACAATTTAAATAGACCAATTTTAAGTAATGAAATAGAAGAAGTCATCAAAAGCCTACCAACAAAGAAAAGTCCGGGACCAGATGGGTTCGCAGCCGAGTTCTACAAAACCTTTAAAGAAGAGCTCATTCCAATACTTCTCAAAGTATTCCATAAAATAGAAGAGAAGGGAACCCTCCCAAACTCGTTCTATGAAGCCAATATCACCCTGATACCTAAACCAGACAGAGACACATCGAGGAAAGAAAATTTCAGACCAATATCCTTAATGAACATCGACACAAAAATTCTCAACAAAATTTTAGCAATTGCATACAAAAACATATTATAAAGATAGTGCACCATGATCAAGTGGGTTTCATCCCAGGGATGTAAGTTGGTTCAAATCAGGAAATCAATAAATGTAATTCACCATATCAATAGACTTAAAGTCAAGAATCACATGATTATTTCAATAGATGCAGAAAAAGCATTTGATAAAATACAGCATCCCTTCATGCTCAAAACATTAGAAAAAATAGGGATCGTGGGAACATTCCTTAACATTGTAAAGGCCATCTATGCTAAGCCCATGGCTAATGGTGAAAAACTGAAAGCATTCCCTCTAAAAACTGGAACAAGGCAGGGATGCCCTCTTTCACCACTTCTATTCAATATTGTCCTTGAAATTCTAGCCAGAGCAATTAGACAGACCAAAGAAATTAAAGGGATACGAATAGGAAAAGAAGAACTCAAACTATTCTTATTTGCTGATGATATGATTATATACTTAGAGGAACCAGGAAATTCCACCAGAAAACTTTTAGAACTCATAAGTGAATTCAGTAAAGTAGCGGGATATAAGATCAATGCACATAAATCTAATGCATTTTTATACATAAGTGATGAATCTTTGGAATGAATAATTAGGAAAACTACCCCATTCACAATAGCCTCAAAAAAAAAAAATAAAATACTTGGGAATCAATCTCACAAAAAAGGTGAAAGACCTCTACAATGAGAACTACAGAACACTAAAGAAAGAAATTAAAGAAAACTTTAGAAGATGGAAAGATTTCCCATGTTCTTGGATAGGAAGAATTAATATTGTCAAAATGGCCATACTACCTAAAGTGCTATACAGATTCAATGCAATTCCAATTAAAATCCCAATGAAGTACCTTACAGAAATAGAGCAAGCAATTATGAAATTCATCTGGAAGAATAAGAAACCCAGAATAGCTAAAGCAATCCTCAGTAGAAAGAGCGAAGCAGGGGGTATCGCAATACCAGATCTTCAACTCTATTACAAAGCAATAGTAACAAAAATGGCATGGTATTGGTACCAAAATAGAAAGGTAGATCAATGGTACAGAATAGAGGACACGGACACAAACCCAAATAAATACAATTTTCTCATACTAGACAAAGGTGCCAAAAATATGCAATGGAGAAAAGATAGCCTCTTCAACAAATGGTGCTGGGAGAATTGGAAATCCATATGCAACAGAATGAAACTAAACCCATATCTCTCACCATGCACGAAACTAAACTCAAAATGGATTAAGGACCTCGGAATCAGACCAGAGACCCTGCAGATTATAGAAGAAATGTAGATCCAGATCTTCAACATGTCGGCTTAGGACCAGACTTCCTCAACAGGACTCCCATAGCATAAGAAATAAAAGCAAGAATCAATAACTGGGATAGATTCAAACTAAAAAGCTTTCTCTCAGCAAAGGAAACTATCAGCAATGCAAAGAAAGAGCCTACAGAGTGGGAGAAAATCTTTGCCAATCATACTTCAGATAGAGCACTAATCTCCAGAATCTATAAAGAACTCAAAAAATTCTACACCAAGAATGCAAATAATCCAATCAACAAATGGGCTAAGGAAATGAATAGACACTTCACAGAAGAAGATCTACAAGCAATCAACAAACATATGGAAAAATGTTCAACATCCTTAGTAATAAGAGAAATGCAAATCAAAACCACCCTAAGGTTCCGTCTCTCCCCAATTAGAATAGTGATTATCAAGAATACAAGCAACAACAGGTGTTGGCGAGGATGTGGGAAGAAAGGTACACTCATACATTGCTGGTGGTGCTGAAAATTAGTGCAGCCACTCTGGAAAGCAGTGTGGAGATTCCTTAGAAAACTTGGAATGGAACCACTATTTGACCCAGCTATCCCACTCCTTGGCCTATACCCAAAGGACTTAAAATCAGCATACTATGTAGATACAGCCACATTAATGTTCATAGCTGCTCAATTCACAATAGCCAGATTGTGGAACCAACCTAGATGTCCTTCAATTGATGAATGGATAAAGAAACTGTGGTATATATATACAATGGAATATTACTCAGCTATAAAGAATGATAAAATTATGGCATTTGCAGGCAAATGGATGAAATTGGAGAATATCATGCTAAGTGAGATAAGCCAATCTCAAAAAACCAAAGGAGGAATGATATCGCTAATAAGTGGATGATGACACATAATGGGGGGTGGGAGGGGTTAGTGTTAGGGTTAGAGTTAGGGTTAGGGAGGGGGGCAAGAATGGAGGAAGGAAGGACTGTATAGAGGGAAAAGAGGGGTTGGAGGGGTGGGGGGAAGGGAAAAAATAACAGAATGAATTAAACAACATTTATGATTGTTTATGATTATACAAATGGTGTGCCTTTATGCCATGGACAAACAGAGAAACAACATGTGTCCCATTTGTTTACAATAAAAAAAATAGAATGAAAAAAATAGAAAACTCAGTAACACACACGTGCGCGCTGGGGTTGGGGAGTAGGTGGAAGAGAAGAGGGATGGAGGAGGGGAGAATCCTCTTAATTAAATAGATCAATTTCCATATTTCTAAAAGAAAAAAATTGGGCAAAATAGAGAAATACATAAGGAGAATAAAGTTACCTACCATCTCACCAACCAGAGACAACCATAATTTTAGATTTCTTTAATCTTTTTCTAAAGTGTGTGTGTAGTATTTTATGCTCAACTAAGATCATTTTATATATGCAATTTTTAAAATTCTATTTTCACTTCTTTTATCTAACATTTTATTACAGCAGTATAATTCTTCGAAGTCTAACATCTTAATAGCTTTATAATGCTACAACAAACAGACCACCATATTTATCAATTATCTGTTGCTGAGAATTTAGGTTATGGTTCACTTTTTATGATCATAAATGATGCTTCAATGAATATAAAACTGTCTTTATTTTGGATTGGTTCTTCAAGATGTATTTATATAAATGGAATTAGTAGGTGACAGGGCATGAACTTTGAGTTCCTTGGTACATACTGCAAACAGGCTTTCCAAAAGGGTTGCAGCAAGTCACAGTAAAATTGCATAATTAAAAAAAAAAATGTGTCCCTTATTCTTTCTTAACTTCAGCGCCAACAGCTCTTCTGAAGGGGTGGGGTTCTCTCCCCCTATGTCACTGAACAATACTTAGGCATGGCTGCAGATGTGTCCTTCCCAGAGAAGCTTTTATTTCATTTCATTTCATTTTTGATGATCAAATAAACATGCAACACTTGCTAAAAGAGGGAAATGCACTTTCTTGTTTTTCAAGAGCCTCTGGTGAGTGGGCTTTGTGAAGTTCTGCGAGATGGCGGAGTTTATCCCAGTCACATAAATCAGGACACGCGGGCTCGAGGGAGAAGCATTCCATTTGAAATGGCAGCAGCGGTTTAGAGCTGTGTGGCCAAAATGCCCATTAGCTGTTTGTCACGAATATTTTTAGAAAGTGCGCAGCAAGACTGGAAGGAGAACTGGCACACCAGTGTCACCCTCTCCCCGGAAATCCGCCTGCAGCCTCAGAAGCTTCCTGGGCTCCCTGGATCCTCTGCACTGATAAGTCAGTACTCCCTCCCTCGAAGCAAAACAAAGACCTCAATTGAACAAGGACACACCTCTGCCCCAATGCTCTGGCAAGGATTGTCAAGGTGTTCACTTACTGCAGCAAAAGAACTTCTGGTATCAGACCCTGTAGACGTGAGAAAGTTTGAGGTTAGAGCTGAGGACCCTATCTGTGGAGAGGGGGACTACCGTTTTCTCAGCTCTCTGGAACAAAATGACTCTGGGACGCATTCCCATGATCTAAATGCATCGTAGGTTTCATACCTTGCAATCTCAGCAACATTCTAAAAATGTGATTTTCATTGCTGTTCTTCAGGACTGCTGTCTTTCACGGTGATTGATACTCAGTAGACCTGGTAGCTCTGAGACACAGTTTCCTCATCAGAAAAAGTGGGGCCTCTACCAATGTCTGACTCATATGGGGTTTGTGAGAATTAAATGAAATGATCCATATAAAACAGTGAGCAGAACACCTGATCCAAAAAGAGCAAGTGCTAATTTTAATTTGCATGGTCGTGGTATAGTTCAGGAGCAGATTTATTCAGCTATAAATTATCAACACACTTCCCTTCTGGATACCACTGCTTTCTAACCTCCCCAAAGGGAAAGAAAAGAAATAAAATCTAAAGAGATACATCTGCATTATTTTAGCCATTCCTGTAAGCCACTGAAAGGGAGAAGAAATTTATAATAGTAGCTAAAAATGAAATTATTGAATGGCCTGTGGCTATTCCAGTCCCCATTTAGCATCTCTCAGAAGATATGCAGACACACAAAGAGCGCACCTTAGTGTAAGCTTGCAGCTGACCGACTCTCTGGATCCTACCTCCTCTAATCCAACAAGGAAGACAGCCCTGAAGTTCCATGAACTGGCTCGGCCCATCCCAGCCCTAAAGTGAAGGTGACCATACCATTGGCTTAGCACCAGAGACCTGGGCCAGTCTTATTCTGCCAACTTTATCAATTCCCCTCTGTGATAAAATAAGGTGATGGAATTAGGAGGCATCCCTAAATTTCTCTTCAGTCATGTAATTGTATGTGGTGCTATCCTTAAAGCAATGTTGAGATCTAAAATATTTTCCCCTGTAAATTTTGTACAAGTCTCTGTGTAGATGTTCACACCAGGGTGAACAAATGAGTCAAAGAAGGTTAAAAAGTAAAATGAAGCAAGGTTATAAGGCTGCTGGCAGACCACTGGGATTCAGTGCAAAAATCTTGCATCAAGTGAGGTCAAGTCCCAGGTAGGTGCTGAAGAGCTACCCTCAGCCAAGCAGTGGAGCAAATTCTCTTACCTTACTGTAGCACCCACCAGCCCTGGATGGACTTTCAGGCAGAAGATGAACAGTAATAGCAAGATAGGCCAAAAGCAAGGAAGTTTATTGATAATTTTAATGATATTCTCTTGTATTGACTTCAAACTTATCAAAAATCACTAAATGTTTTATCAAAGAATATTTCCTATCCAGTAAGTAGCTAAAGATCCACATAGCAAAACACAAGGTCCTGTCAACATCACCTCCATTTTAGATGATTTGGTTTAGTGCATTCCATTCCCCAGAATGGACCGCCTTAACAATTTCTATCCTGAAACTACCACTATGGAAAGCCTTTGTGTGCTTTGCAACTTGGAATTTTAATAAAAATACAGAGTTTATATTGAATGGATAATGGAAGGTCATGATGGGGCTCCTCCTGGTTATTTCCAGCAGGCTGGTAAGCTTCCATCAAACTATATGCTCTTTTTGCTTGTACTTCTGTCTTATGGACTTAAAAAAGCATCCAGATCTATCTATGTACCAGGAGAAGGGAGGAAAGTGAGAGCACAAAATGTCCCCATCATGCCTTCCCAAATGAGGACACTGAGCAAAAACAGTGCTTGAGCTTTGCCAGGACAAGTTCAGAACTAGTCCCTTCCGCCCATCCCTCCGCCCAGTGGCCACTGTGACAGCCCCCACCCCCTCCCAGCCTGGCTCCTATGTAGAAGCTACCATCATGCCCTTCCACCGGGCTCACAGAGAGACTGAGGGCTACGTCTAAATATATCTGATGGTTCCAACTGACCTGGCCACACAGGTCCAGTTGACCTATTTTAATCAGCCGGAGCCCTTGGAGGCAACGGATAGAAACCTGACCTGAAGAGCAGAGCAGAAAAGGGGATTCACTCATGCTTGTGAGTGAGAAGTCCAGGAGGAATAGCCATATTGGGATTTGTTGTGAGAAATATATTTTTGCTCTTTTTCTTGTTTCCTGGCACACAACTCCATAAAACCCTTGAGTTTTCAAAATCAGTGTCTTTTTGCAGACTAAGGAGATGACCGACTCCTGGGTGGCCGTGGGACGAGGGATGGCTCTGAGAACCAATCTCTAGGGAAGGGAGAGGGGCCAAAGGTGGGGTTGATCTCCAGTGGCCAATGATTTATTCAATTATTCCAACATTATGAAGCCTCCATAAAACCCCCAAAGGACAGGGCTTCAGAGAACTTCCGCATTGCTGAGCATTTGGAAGTTCTAAGAGGGGGTGCACCCCAGGAGGACCTGCCCGTCTTCTCCTAGACATCTCCTCATCTGGCTGTTCATCTGTATCCTTTATCATACCTTTTATAATAAAATAAACTGCAAACAGAAGTAAATATTTCCCTGAGTTCTGTGAGCCATCCTGGGAAATTGCTGAATCTAAGGAGGAGGTCAGGGGGACCCCCGTTTTATAGGCAGAGTCAGAAGTACTGGTAAGCACCTGGGGCTTGCGGTGGTATCCAAAGCAGTCCTGTGGGACCACGTGCTCCATGTGTGGGGTCTGATGTTAACAGGACTAACATGTAGGACACTCAGTTGGAGCCATGTGTCTTAAGAAACTTGCAGTTGGTCACTGAAGTGTTCCACTGTCCTGGGGAATGAGTGCACAGTAGGAGAAAACAGTTCATTTGTTTTCCCTACATCACAGGAATGGAGATCGCTCTCGGCACAGCACGACCTATGTACTCTGCCACCAGGAATCTGGACTTCTCTGTCTTGGGTGTTGGCTTCCTTCCAAGCTGGCACTCTGCACATGGTAGCAAAGACACCCAGTAGCAGCACCAAACTTCTATCCCAACAACTTAGATGCCCCAACTGAGAGTGTGTGCCTCTTTCCAAGTGGTTCTAGGAAATGTCTTGGGTAGAATCCTCGTCTGACTTATGTCCCCATTGCTTAACCAGTCCCTGACTCATGTGCCTGCTTCTGGGGGCAGAGGATGCGTCAGATCTCTGACAGTGGATGCACCAAGAGTGAGATGTGCTTCATGGCCAGAGAAAGGGGGACAGGGTCCCAGAGAGAGAGAAACCAAAGATACCCCCAAAAGCAAGACTTAGGGTATCCAACTTAACCCCCACCACTTCTCCTTCCTCAGTTTGATGCATATTAAATAATACTTGAAATTATTTTAAGTCACAAAGAGTGGCTCCCAATCAGGGATCAGAACATGACCAGCACCTGGGGGGTGATCCTCAAGCTCCCTTCTAGGTGTGAACTATCTAAAAGTAACCGATATCCTGCCTTTTGTTAAATTTTATATAAACAGAACTATACAACAGGCACTCTTTTGTGATTGAAGCATTTTTGTATGTCTATTATACTTCAATAAATGATTTATTTTAAAAAAGAGTTGCTCCTGATATTTTCCCACCCTATCAACATCATAAGTTGTGCAACTTTCAAGGACTTTCTCAGCTGTCTCAGAGATGGCCTTCCCTCCAAATGAAACAATCTCTAGATAGCAAATTCTCCCGGCATCTGCAGTGAGCCACAGATTGCCAAGGTCATGGGCAGCAGGGCCCCTGTGAGGGGCTTGCCATGTTTTGTCTTGTTTGTTCATTTTGCCTCCCACCTCCCCCTTCACAGCCTTCCAGCCTCAGCTCTGCATTCTTACAAGTAGGCATTTGGGAAAACAGCACCCTTTACTGGTCTTTGCATCTGTATGTCAGAGGTGAGTAGACGGCAGCTGTCAATCAAGAAATGGTCTGCCAGAAAAATCTTTGAAGACTCAGGGTAGAAGAGAAAGATGATATCATTAGGTCATTCCAGCACATGATTTAGGGACTTGCTAAAGAATGCCCGGCAGGTGGCTCATGCCTATAATCCCAGTGGCTCAGGAGGCTGAGGCAGGAGGATCGCAAGTTTGAAGTCAGACTCAGCAACTTTGCAAGGCCCTAAGCAACTTAGTGAGACCCTGAATCAAAATAAAATATAAAAAGGGCTGGGAATGTAGCTCAGTGGTTAAGCAAACTTGGGTTCAATCCCTGGTACAAAAAAAAAAAAAAAAAGAATAACTAAAATTACCTGTTCTTCCCCCACCTCTCCACACTGAAGCTCATCTAAGCATCTACAGATTCCAGATAAAAACTTCCCTACAGAGCAGAACAAGGCAAGCTCTTAGGGCTACCTATCTGGAATGGCTGTCTTTGGGAGGTAGGGGTCCTTCTGCACTAGGATTGTGTTAGCAGAGGATGGAAGGGTTTCCCTAAGGTTTGTAACAGACAGACTTTCTGAAATGAGTGAGAAGATGAAGGGCTTTTCTACCTCTTGGATTTCATGGTTCTAGCAAAATCCCTCTAATGGTCCTAAGAGCAGCCTGTGAGCTAAATCATTGAAACCAATGCTGATTCCTCACAAAGTTAAAACAGAACTACTATATGACTGGGCAATTCCACTCCTAAGTGTATATCCCCCAAAACTAAAAACAGGTATTCAAACAAATACATGTATTTGAATGCTCACAGTGGCATTGTTTGTAACAGCCTGAAAGTAGAAACAACACAAATGACCATTAACAGAAGAATGGATAAACAAAATGTGTAGCCATACAAGAGAAAATAGATTTTACTTTCTTTTTTTATTTTTTATTTTTTTGCGGTACTGGGGATCAAACTCAGGGCCTTGTGCTTGCAAGGTAAGCACTCTACCGGCTGAGCTATCTCACCAGCCTGAAAATAGACTTTAGCCTTAGGAAAAGCTGGAGGTCTGACAGAGGCTGCAACATAGATGAAGACATTACGCTAAGTGAAAGAAGCCAGACACGAAAGGCCATGTGATGTATGATTCCACTTACGTGAATTGTCCAGGACAGTTAAGTTCACAGGGGTGGAGAGCAGATTAGTGGCTGTCAGGGGCTGGGGAGAGCAGCAGATGGGAAATAAGTTCTTAATGGGCACAGGCTCTCCTTTGGGGGATGATAAAGATGTTTTAGAACCAGACAGAGGTGACAGTTGTGCCATATTGTAAAGATACTCAATGCCACTGAATTGAACACTTCAAAATAGTTAATTTCACTTCAATTTAAAAAATATGTAAATAAAGCCAGTGCTCAATGAATGCACTCTATGCTGCCCTGGGTACCCAGGTTGCCCAGAGAATCTAGGGCTCTGTCATTTCAGGCCTCTTAACCAGGCATGCCCAAACCTATAGCCATTTTCTGAATTTGGAAATTTAAAACGAAAGGAATACAACAACTTCAACAGAAACAGTAGCTATCCTGAAAATGCTCTTGAGCCACTGAACACAACATTAGCTAGAAAGAGGAGACATAAATCAGCCAATTACAAGCCAAAAGGTGGGCGAGTTAGGCTTGAAAATACCTTGGGAGCTCAACAGGCAAGACAGATACTTTCCCTTAGACTAGAATAAAACAAAGAAACTCACTTTAGACCCGATTGTGATGCACACCTCCTCGAGAAGACACGCAGGCATTCGAAGGCCTCACAATAAGCACTTATTTAGGCAGAATCAGTGATTGCTGGGTCATGACAATTTGTTATGGGGCGCGACCTTAAGAACAGACCCATCACCACTGAGAAGTCCCAATCTGAGAGTCTTATTAAGCGGCCGCTGACTGTCTCACACAATGCCCCAAAAAAGGCTATTGAGGAGAACAGCGCCGACACAGGGTGTAGGGGTTCTTATACCAAAAGTACATTAATCATAAGGGTCTGTTGCTATGATTCGAAATTACACATTAACATACATGAGATCTACGACAGAGGGGGAAGCGGGTCAAAATGACCCTTACATAGGTACAAACTAGGAATGGTTAATGACATCACACGATCACTGTTCACATGGTACATTGTTTAGGAACAATAGGAATCAAAGAGAGCAATTCTTTATACATAGGAATTGCCACTGTATATTATTA
Source organism: Sciurus vulgaris (assembly GCF_902686455.1). Taxonomy (NCBI): domain Eukaryota; kingdom Metazoa; phylum Chordata; class Mammalia; order Rodentia; family Sciuridae; genus Sciurus; species Sciurus vulgaris. Next base: position 144,958,430 of record NC_136466.1, read on the forward strand.
AACATGTCACACCAAGTAGATGATGATGGGGACAGAGGTGGGGTGTTCCCATGGGAGAAGCTATTTCCTACAGACACATGGAGTCTCAGAGCAAAATGGAGTTGTTAGTCATTTCCCTTAGAGTCTTGCCTATATCCTCTCTCATGGAGTCAGATCTGTTAGCCCATCACAAATTATTGTCAGGAGGACTATTGCCCAGTCATCCACCCCTTTGTCCCTTTCCTCAAAGTTTCTTCTGCTTTTCAAGTGAGAATATTTTGAATTTATCAAAGCATTAATATTTTTGTTGTTGTTGTTGTGTTTTGCAGTATTGGGGCTTAAACCCAGGACCTAAAGCTACTAGGCAACTGTTCTACCTCTGAGCTAGATCTCCATTCCTCATTGAATGTTCTAAAATGTTTTCAAGTATAAATAATTTCATGGTCCATCCCATGACCCAGCTGAAGACTTTCTCATTTTATGACTCATGTGAGGACCCTTCCTTCCCCAAAATACTGATTCTCTAGGTCTTTCATATGTGAGAACCCCCAGGTAGAGATTTCTCCCCAATCCCATCCCCTTTTCTCACAATACACACAACACCACACACACACACACACACACACACACACACACACATGCCAACTGAGGACTTGGTTTCCTGGAATAGATATTTCTCTCTTTTCTTCAGCAGAGTGGTGAGCTACCTCTCTCCTGTGGCCCAACTCAAGAGAGATGTTCCTCATGTCAGTCACCTGTGGATGTAGTCAGGTCCTGCAGAAAGAGCAGGGTGCATGCACAAAATTCCAATACTGATTCAAGCAACTCTGTAAACAGCTGCTTCTCGTGGGGTCTAAAATTAGAGGACAATGAGAAATAATTCCTCCTGGTAGCTAGGCTGTAAAGTAGAATTTCCATTCCTTAAGAGGAATGAAGAGTTTGCACTCCTCCTCCAGCACCAAACCTTGCCAGAAGTACACAGGAGTCGAAGAACATCGAACTGCAAGTAGCTGTTATCCAGCACCTCCTTTGGATATGACACGGAAGCGCAAAGGGTGACAAGACACACCCCTGTCAACGTCGAATCTAGCATCTCTGTGGGTGAAGACATGTCTATTAAAAACAGTTATCTCTAGTTTGTAAAAACAACCCTCAGGTGAAGAGTAAGTGCTCTGACCTTAAAGGAGGGATGAAAACAGCTGAGGACAGACCTCTAACTTCTAGCTTCACACTCCTTCAGTACAGAGCTCAAAGAAGCTCCTGTAGGCCTAACAGGCCAGGTCCAAACACCATCTCTGAAAGATGCTAAACCTTTCCAAATCTCACTTTTCCATCTGTAAAATGGGTGTTAAGATACTTATTTTGCAGGGTTCTTGTAAGCATCAAATGAGACCAATTGCTATACATTAATATATAAATATATATGTGTTAATCTATACAAATCAAACAAGATCTATAAATAGACCAGAGACGACACACATTGCATAGTAGGTACATGATAAACACCACATGATATAGAAATAAACCAAGAATTCATAAAAATTGCTATGGACTGGAGGCTGAGGCTGCTGCATTCACTATCTTGACCCTCCCAACAAACACTTTATCAAATGCAATCTCATTTCATGGACAATGACTTTGTTAAGATAAACTAATCTTTGCAACCAAGGAGTATATAAATCTCTGAATTTTCCCAGGCCAGATAAATGCTACAAAGAAGCATCATATCAATGTGGTCACAATCATCTTTGCCTCACCCAAGGAATGTCTAGAAACAAGGCTCTTCTATATTCAGGCAGTCAGGTGACTTGCATAAATGCATTTGTGTTTTGTATTTAGCTTGAAGTACTTGACTCTTCCCTGTCCTCCTCCTCTGAATTCTTTGTACTTATCCTATTTAATATTTCCATTAGGGCAGTGTTTCTCAAGAGGTGTGTGCATAGGAGGTGGATTTTGTTCCCAGGGGACATCTGGCAATGTCTGCAGATGTATTCAGTCATCATGAGCATGTGTCTGTGTGCATGTGCATGCATATATGTGCATCTCAGAAGCATGGAGTGGGGGTTGTTGTGCTGTTGGTACCTGGTGGGTGGAAGCCAGAAGATGCTGGCAAACCTCCAGCAATGGACAGGACAGTCCCCTGTCCCCACAGCAAAGAATGATCCCACCCAAAATGTCACTAGTACCGAGGTTAAAAAAAAAATCCTGCTGTGGTGGGGTAGAGACAGAATCTTAGATTTCTTCTACCCACACATAATCAGCAATTGCCTCCTAGTTGATCTTAAAACAAGAGCCTAGCTTCATGGAATGCTGGCCTGCATGTCTACAGTGGGAGATGTTACTGCAGGAAAGGATTTCAACCAACTGCACGCTCAGAGTGACCCAAAAGACATCTCACCAAGTTGAGCAACTCAGCACCTGTCCTCTGCCAGGCAATCTTCCCTTGGCTCTCTACTATATGAATGGTGGTTAGCTTTCTGGTCACATGTGTGCTCTAGACCACCATGGAGTGGGCAGGGCAAAGCTTCATACAGGGTGGTCACTCCCAGGCAAACTCATACAGGATGGTCAACTCCCAGGCTCAGGATCTGGCCTGTCCTGCACAGACCATCTTTTCCTATCTGCTGAGAGGAATAGAAACTTTTTCCAGGCAACATTTCTATTTTTATCTTTGTTCTTTTTATGAATACATGATAGTAGAGTGTATTTTGACATATTATACATACATGCAGTATAACTTATTCTAATTAGAATCCCATTCTTGTGGTTGAAGATGATATGGAGTTATACTGGTCCTGTATTCATACATGAACGTAGAAAAATTATGTCTGATTCACTATTTCCTATTTTCGTCTTCCCTTCTTTCCCGTCATTTTCCTTTGTCTAATCCAATGAACTTCTATCCGGACCCCCTTTGTGTGTTAGCCTCCACATATCAGAAAGAAGATTTGGCCTTTGGTTTTGGGAGATTGGCTTATTTTGTTTAGCATGATAAGTCTCCAATTTCATCCATTTACCAACAAATGCCATAATTTCACTCTTCTTTATGGCTGAGTAATATTCCATTATGTGTGTATGCCACATTGTCTTTATCCATTCATCTGTTGTAGGCCTCTTAGTTTGGTTCCATGGCTTAGCTATTGTGAATTGAGATGCTATAAAAAATGATGTGGCTGTGTCACTATAGTATGCTGATTTTAAGTCCTTTGGGTATAAACCAAGGAGTGGGATAACTGTGTCAAATGGTTCCATTGCAAGTCTTCTGAGGAATCTCCATACTGCTTTCCAGAGTGGTTGACCAATCTGCAGTCCCACCAGCAATGTATGAGTGTGCCTTTCCCCCCACTTCCTTGACAGGCAATGTTTCTGATCTGTATTCCTCATCTTCAAGTTAACCTTCCTCTTCCCAAATGAAGCTATATAGCATGTTGGGCAATATGCTTCTACTATACCCTTAGATTTGACACAGGCAGGCACAAACGTCAACTTGGTGACCCTGTAAGAAAACCTAGAGCAGAGACCTTGACTAACATTCTTTAAATTAGGAAAGGGAGGCCTAGAACAGAGTGAAGTTCCACAGCCCAAGGGAGGAAGTGAAGCTCCAAGCGAAGCTGCCTTCCAGCCTCCAAGTTCAATGCTCTTTCCACTCCTCCACGTACATGCAGGGAAGACCCGGGAGAGCCTATTTCACCCCGACTACTCATACAACAGGGAGTGGAGACCCATGCAGCTGAGGAAGGAGCCTGTGAGACAGGCTGGTCTTACTGAGACATGGCAGGATGAAAGGTAGGTCATCCTGTATATAGCTGCCATCCCTGAGCATGCGGGTAGCGGAAGCCCAGGGCCTGGGTGCACCCTGGATCTGCTGCTGGGAGGGAAGCAGCCTGTGAGAACTCTGAGAGGTCAGTGGTAACCTCCCCAGCTAAAGTGCCCTCCAAGAGGAGCGGGAAGAGGTCTGGCAGAGGGTTTGGAGGGCCTAAATTGCTTGGTTCCTTCCTGAAATGCTCACTGAGCACTTTGGGCCCAGACACTGTGGGTACAGCTGATAAGATCTCCACCTCCTCAGAACAGATTCTAGAAGGAGAGGTACAAAATAAGTAAACCAAAAATATACAGATTATTGTGTTAAATGCCAGAAGAGAAATAAACAGGGAGCTACAATAAGAAAATACCAGTTTAGGGGAGGGTAGGGCACTATGTAGACAAAAGATGAGAGAGGCTCTCCGAGGAAATGACATTTAAGCAGAGACCTAATAGCTAAGAAGAAACCAGCTGTGTGGAGGGAGAGGCTGGGAGGGCATGGGCATGGGGGAAGGTTCTTGTCCAAATATCCCAAGTCAGAGCCCAAGGGCATGCCCAAGGCAAGGCTGGAAGGCCACCTGTGGCTGTTAGTTGGCCAAGAGTGAGAGGGAGGAGCCCACTAAGCAATGTGGTCAGGGCCACCTTGTGGAAGGCCTTGTTTTGTCTCAGAGCAATGAGAAACCAGCACTGGAAAGTTGTAGGCAACAGACATGCTTCTGTTTGGAAATCTCACTTGCTACAGTGAGAGAAGTGGCCTAAAGAGGAACAGTAATGGGGAGTGTTCAGGATGGGGTGTGGGCCCCACATACAGTCGGGGCAGGGCACCTGGAGAGGAGGAGACAAATTCCCGAAGAATGTGGAGGCAGAGCCCGTGGACTTGCTGATGACTGCTTTGACGGGTGAGAGAGAGGGGAGCAAAGACTGTGGATTATATATCTGAATGATGGTCATCGCAAAGTGAGAGCATTTTATCAAGATGGAAAACAGATTTAAGGGGAAGTTTGGCCCCCTATTTCTACTCTCTAAGCCAACAACCTCAGACTTATAAATACCATCATTCTAGCAGGACACTATAATGCACACCTGTAATCCAAGCTACTCAGGAGGCTGAGGCAGGATCACAAGTTGGAGGCCAGCCTGGGCATCTCAACAAGACCCTGCGGCAAACTAAAAATATATAAAGGCCTGGGGATATAGTTCAGTGGTAGAGCACCCCAGGTTCAATCCCTAGCATGAAAAAAATGTATTTACTAACCAAATACAATTTCAAAGAACTTATACTAAGTCTCACTTTTTAGGGAATGTAAGATAAGGAAATTAGGGAAAAAAATTGCAAAATGGTAGGCCTAATTTGATTGCATTTGAGGCCTTTGAAAAGCTAATGTGTAATATAGGTGCTAGTTATGGGTAGATTTGCATTCCCCATTTACACTTTTCTTAACTTAAAAAAAGAAAGCAAGAGAGGCAGGAGGAAGGAAGGAAGGAAGGAAGGAAGGAAGGAGGAAAACAGATGCGCCCCTCTGGAGTCAGGTTTTGCATTTCCAAAAAACTCTTCTGAAGACACACTGCATACTTCCTAATGGAAGCTGTAACCTAGCAGGACATATGAAGGGAGCACGGTTGGGAGGAAAAGAAGACACAGTTCAAGTTGATTATGCAGGTAGCCTGTGGAGGGGGCCCCCGAGCCCTTTCCAGGCACTTCTTCCATGGGTCCCCACAAACGTATTTGGATTCCAACCTGCCTTTTCTTCCTGCTTCACCAGTTCCCATTTTTCAAATGTGACACACTCACTGTAGAGGCTTGTTAGTCAGACAGTGAGGTCTTACTTGACTCCAAGACGTCCCCATCTGGGTTAGCCATCAGGATGAGCTCCATCACCCATTACCTCCTCCAGGAGTCTTCCCTCATTACCCGCATGCTGCTAGCAACCCCTTCCCTGGTCCCCAGCGTGCACGAGCACGTTATCAACAATAGCATTTTCCCACTGTGTGCAGAATTTCCCATCTCATGATCCCACACATCTTTAACAAAGAAGTCAGAAACTTGCTTTCCTAGCTTCTCTTGCAAGCCAAGGCACAGTCATGTGACCTGAACTCTGCCAATCAGAAGTGAGAGGCCCAAAGCAGTGTCTGTGGAAGCCATTTTGGCAAAGGTGGCTGTAGATATCCAACTTTCTGAGACAGGAGCAACAAAGGATCTTGGCTATGGTTTGAATATGGTTTGTCCCCACCAAAACTCATGGAGGCTTAATCCCTCAAGATGGCAATGTTGAAGGTGAGGCCTGGAGGAGGGTGTTTGGGTCATGGGGTTGGAGCTGCCATGAATATTAATGCCATTATGTGTGAGTTCTCCCTCTCATAGGCCTGGATTAGTTGCCACACAGTGGATTATTATAAAGTTAGCTGGCCACCTTGGCTTTCTCTTGTTTCCTCTTTCATCATGTGACTTCTCTTTGCCTGTGGCTGCTTGCCTTCTAATTTCCTCCCTGAGTTGAAGCAGCAGGAAGCCCTCACCAGAAGCAAGCAGATGCAGAAGCCATGCTCTTGAACCTCCAGGGCCATCAAGCCAAAATAAAATTTTCTTTATAAATGACCCAGTCTCAGGAGTTCTGTTATAGCAATAGAAAACGACTAAGACATCTTAAAATGCTGTCTGGTACTCAGTATCAAACATTGTTGGTTATGCATCAATGAGAGTAGGAAGACTTCTACTAGAATAGTGCATTGCCTATATTTGCTTTTGTGTTAGTCAGTTTTCTACTGCTGTAATAAAATACCTGAGATAAATCAACTTAAAGGGAGGAAACATTTATTTTGACTATTGGTTTCAGAAGTTTCAGTCCAAACAGTTGGTTAGCCCGTTGCTTTTGGACTGGTTGTGAGGCAGTACCTAACTATGGGGAATGTGTAGTGGAGCAAAGCTGTATATCTCATGGCATCTAGGAAGTAAAAAAAGAAAGGAAGGGGCCAGGGTCCCAATATTCCTTTCAAGAGCATACCCCCACCTCCTAAAGGTTCTAGCACCTCCCGATAGCTCCACTGGCAGGGGGCCAAGTGTTAACACATGGGTCTTCTGGAGACATTTCAGATCTGAACTTCAGCAGCTGTTTGCTTCTGAGTTAGTTCTGCCTCTGCTGGAAGCTTCTTCAGTAAATTACTCCTCTGCTTAAACCAGCTGGAGTGAATTCTGTGGTTTGTGACTAAAATTCTTTTTTTTTTTTTCTTTTCTTTTTTGCAGTGCAGGGGGTCAAACCCGAGGCCTCATACATACTGGGCAAACACTCTATCACCTGAGCTACATGCTCAGACCCTCAACCCAAATTCTTAATTGTTAATTCAGGGCCCGAAGGCAGGAACAGAATCTTATTCTTTCTCTATCACTAATATCTGGCAGAGCGTTATGAGTTTTTGAAGACACTAAAATCAATTATGTTGAATAAATGAAAGAATAGATGCAGAAGCCAGGTGTGATGGTGTAGGTCTGTGGTCTCAGTCATGCAGGAAGATCACAAGTTCAAGACCAGCCTGGGCAACTTAGTGAGACCCTCAAAATAAAAAGTAAAAAGAGCTGGGGATGTGGCTCAGTGGTAGAGCACCCCTGGGTTCAATCCCTAGTACCAAAAAGGGGGGAATATTACTTTTTAGATTATAAAAACAGAGACATTGCTTCCCATTGTGAGTCTCAAACTATGTTCCTTTGGAATACTGATGATAGTCCCATCCCTAAAACTGAATAATAGTGAGTTTCCCCAAATACACAGAATTTATTTAACACAAACTTGGCATTTTGTCTGTTTCAGGTTTACTTTCAGAAACTTAAAATCTGTGGCACCTGCTATTGTTTTGTCAGCAAGTGCCATGGATGAAAAAATAACCGTGCAAGTAAGCAAATATTGAAGCAAAAACTCAAAACCGCCAGTCTGCTTAGTTCAACAGTTTTCCTCTCCCTGTGTCTATTTTGCTCACTGGAATTTGAGATCACACACTTAACACAGCATCCTATTTTCTGCTATTAAAATTGTTCCTAGTTCCTATAATGGAATGCAATGATCCATCTTTTATTGAATCAATATCCCTGACTTACAGATTCTTAGCCACTGGAACATTGTTTTGGTTTAGATATGAGGTGTTCCCCCCAAACTCATGTGAGACAATGCAAGAATGTTCAAAGGTGAAAATTATGAGATATGTAACCTACACTGTGGATTAATCCACTGATATGGATTAACTGTGTGGTAATTGTATGCAGGTAGGGTATGGCTGGAGGAAGTAGATTATGTGGTAGGAGGTGAGTTTGGCATTTATATTTTGTCCCTAGTGAGCAGAGCTCCCTTGTTGCTCCTGATTGCCACATCCTGAGCTGCCTTCCTCTGCCACACACTTCCGTCATGACATTCTGCCTCACCTTGAGCCCAGAGCTATGAGTTGGTCAGTCAAGGCCTGAACATCTGAACCCCATGAACCACAAAAAACTTTTTCCTCTACTAAGTTGTTCTTGTTGGTATTTTGGTCACAGAAACAAAAAAGCTAACTAAAACAAGACTTTTTTGAGAACTGCAGCTCTAAAGCCTTCCTACCACATGCTATCCTTCATTTATAGGTTGAATTTTGTGATCTCCCCTCAAAAAACCTTATATGAGGAAACCACAACCCCTCAGTACCCAAAATGTGTCTGTATTTGGAGATGGCATCTTTAAGGAGGTAATTTAGTTAAAACAAGGCTGGTGGGTGCTCCCTAATCCAGTCTGACTGTTGTCCTTAAACGAAGGGAATCTGCCATAGGAGAGTCAAACAAATGCACACAGGGAAGGGACGATGTGAGGACACCATGGGAAGGTGGCATCTGCAAGTCAAGGGGAGGCCTCAGGAGCAGCTGAACCTGCTGACTCATTGATCTCAAACTTCTAACCTCTGAAACTGTGAGAAGACAAGTTTCTGTGAAGCCATGTTGTCTGTGGTCCTTGGTTGTGGCAACTAGAGCAGACTGAGACACCTCCCTTTAAGGCCTCCTAGCCTCTAAGCACAGCCTGCAGACACATGCCATGGAGTCTGGGCTGGAGCTTCCAGTGGCTTGATCCTCTCGCTCCAGGCAGGACTCCTGCCTTAATTTGTTCTCCATATCCCTCCCTGGAAAGGTGGAGGAACGGACTCTGACAATCTGGACTGTGCAAGCGCGTGTGTACACACACACACACACACACACACACACACACACACACACACACACACGTCCTCTTTGCATCAGCTGATTCCCACATCGACCATCCCCATTAGAAAGTCATTCTTTTATGCTTATGCGCTATGGCCTCCTTCTTAGGCTCTTTTCTGACACAAATACCATTGGGAAGAGTGACCTTCAAATTCCACTAATGCGAATGAGTTATCCAGAGGAGCTGACAGCACAGTCAGCTTGCACTAGACCCCTTCGGAAGGCCCAGAAGGGAAATTAGGAGAAGACACACACAAGAGGAGGAGGGAGGGGCCTGAGACAAACTGTCTACCTCAGAATTGTCTCTGGGTCTTGTGCTGGCTCCTGTCCCCTTCCAGAGACAGCCATTTCTAGGGACAAGGGAGCATTTGAAAAGAGGCTCTGTGGGTGGTTCAGGCCCTGGGAGGGCTCCAGCCTTGCCCTGCCAGCCCCCCCCCTCCCCCACATTGCTCCCCTCCCAGATGCCACCAGCGCCTGGTGCACAGCTGCTGTGGATTAGCGCTCAGGGCTCTGCAGTGTAACAAAGAACAAGAGGGATGGGCATCCGGTCTAACCAGGCTGCTAGGAGAGGCTGGTGGGGCAGAGGGGAGGCCATCTCTGTCTTTCAGAACAGCCAGTAGAGATGGGAAGAAGTCACAAACTTGGCCATGGCAAAAGGTGCCAAACTTGATGGTTTTGGGCTTAAGAGGGAGAGAAGCAGGGACGATGAGGAGTGAGGATCACTTACCTGGTGAGGGTGGCCCGGTAGCCTAGAGGCCATTCTAACAGGACCCTAGGAGGTAATGAAGGTTTTTGGATTTTTTTAATGGCAGTCATCAAGTTATAAAAATATATGTGTGCATCTCTTCCTCAGAATGGACTGCATTCTCCTTGAGACATCTCTGTGTTCTAGCCAGGAGTGCAGAACATCCATTTAGCACTAAGCATCCGTTCAGAGCCCCCGTGAGCCCAGGACTGGAACTAGAATTGCAAAGGCCAGACCATACTTGGCACTGGACCCTTGTTTACTGTCTTTGGGTAAATATTTTAAAGGATGGTAGATTAACTTGTTTTCTTCTTTTCTGTATTCTTGATTTTTGGGTATTTGGGGCCTTGCTGATTGGAGAGATGGCCCCTCCAGGTCTAACTAGTTCTCAGCAAGCCACTGGCCTTCAGCACAACTTTCATAGGCAAACTGATCAATCAAGGGGCCATATCCCTCCTCACCATAAGCTACCACCTTTCCCAAACTCTCTGGCACTGTTACCTCCCACCCTAATTACCCCACTACTAGGGAGAGCCAACTAGAGATAGCCCGTGTGCCTCCAAGCCCACTGACTTTATTCAAAGCAACCAACACAAAGCCTGCTTCCTACCTTGCCCATTCCTTTCCTGGAAAGCCACAGAAAGACTTTGACTCACATTTTCCCCTTTTTCTCCTTCTGCTTCCTGATCAACTCTGCTGCTTCCCCACACAATCCTGCCTGGCACGCTGTACCTCCTCTTTCTCTCTTTCTAGAGACCTGTGAGTAGAAACTTCCCAGGGCTAGGGATGTGGCTCAGTGCTTGCCTAGCATGTTCAAGACCCTGGGTTCAATCTCCAGCACTGCAAAAAATAAATAAGCTCATGTATATTGTAAACTTCCTTCTTCATGACAGTTGAATCTGTCTGTGTGTCCTGTCACACTCGACTAAAACAAATCACGGGGACTTTTTTTTTTTTTTTTTAACAGATGGCTAAATGTGAATAAGCAGTCAGTAACTGTAAATTCACAACTGACTCTTTCTAAGCAGTGCAAAGCACATCTTCAAGAAAGAGGGGGGAGGTGTTTTTCTATCTAGCTTTATGCTAAAATTGAATGAAGTTAGAGAAGAAGTTAGTTTGGGGAGAAGATGGACCAAATGCATGTCCTGGCAGTCCCCAAACTCACGTGAGATCACGGGTTTGGAGCAAGAATGGAGAGCATTCACCTCGTACCCTGCAGAGCTTGCTTCTGCTGGGAAAATGCAGAATGCTTGCTGCATCAAAGTCAGGAACCTCCTTTTGTAGGAATGAATTAATTAAATGCACACAAACCAACTAAACAAAGAGAGGAAGGAAGCATCCCTCTTGCATTGCTTATGTCTTAATGGTGGCATCAGAAGCTCCCATTAAGAATATCATGCTAAGTGAGATAAGCCAATCTCAAAAAACTAAAGGACAAATGATCTCGCTGATAAGCGGCTGAGGACATATAATGGGGGGTAGGAGGGGTTAGTGTTAGGGTTAGGGTTAGGTTTAGGGTTAGGGATAAGGAAGGTGGTAAGAATGGAGGAAGGAAGGACTGTATAGAGGGAAAAGAGGGGTGGGAAGAGTGGGGGGGAAGGGAAAAAATAACAATGAATCAAACAACATTGCCCTATGTAAATTTATGATTTTTTAATAATAAAAAAAAAAGAAGAAGAAGAAGCTCCCATTAACCCCAAACTCTAAAATGAGATCATGGTTATGGAAAGCACGTGACCCACAATGTCGGTGAACACTCAACAAGGGAACACAACAAATTAGAAGGGTTATTTTTGTTCTTAGCGATTGGTGAGCAGATTCTCTAAGTGGCATTTTTAGTAAACAACTTTGGATGACCTGTTATCAAAAACGAAATTCATTCAGCCTGATGGCTGGGCTACGTGTAATTTAATCTTCCTTGGATGATCCCGAATACGTTTTAAGATGTTATCCGGCTTCTGATGTTGCGAATAACATTGACTGCCTCTGTATCTTCATGATCATAAAACATATCCTGATTATATTTGGTTTCTGAATGTGCACTTGTGACTCAGTGAGGATGTCAGGTGACCCATAGAGTCACTGGACCAGGAAGAAGCTTGACAACAACCACGGAGCATCCAAAGCACTGTGACCCTACCCAGCCATGTGAGCCATGTACAGGCTTATCTCCAGGGAAGAACCAAACTCATCTTGCAGCAATGCTATCAAGGACTTCTCTCCTAAGGACCTGAAAGCAATACACAGAAAACAGGAGTCTAAGAGCCTGCTCCCACCTGGATGTTGACTCCCCCTCCTTACCCCAACCACCATGGGTCTACCCAGCTTCCAGTCAGGCATTTTAATTATTAGTAATAAAGTCACATAAATTTTGATGTGTTTTTTCACATTTCTCTCCAGGGATTTTATATGCTCCAAGAGGTGAACCCAAATACAGAAACAGATGATTCAAAGAAATTCTGCCAAATCTGCTTTCTTGAGTTCCAGATATAGGGGTATAAGCACCCAATAAACCACAACCCTCCAGAGACAGAAAGAAGCAGTCTTTCCCATCCCACAGGACCTTCAAAAGTCTCACTGTCTCCCTGGCCACACAATTTCCCTCTCTAGCGTCTTTGAACATCTACCAGAATATGGACGCGAGCATTTTCAGACTGATAATTCAAACAGGAGACAAGGCCAGTGGGGGCCTGGACACATGTGGAACCCATGGAAATGTCATCAGGAATTGCAAATGTATCAGCACTGGCTGCCCAACCACCTCAGCCACATGGGGGTCCCTGACCCAATATGGTCACTTACTTCCAATCCAGGCAAATTCTCCTGAGCCCAGCCTGTGAATATAAACCCATTTCTACTACTGATGCCTGTCTGCAGGGATTGAGTTAATATATTCAAATCCTCCTCATATGCTCAAGTCACTACCATCAGGAGGAAGGCCTACGTACCTGGAGTTAAAAGAATAAGTACCAAGATGTGTCTTTGACTTCAAATATCCAACAACCTAATTGGGAATGATAAGCATGCAGATTAAAAGGTAATTAACAATGCTTGTAGTGTCTAATGGCAGAAAGTCTCTCTGCTTAACACTATAGAAATCTAGGAGTTGGTTGGCTCTGTAGATCTTGGAGGAGTAGGCCGACCTTGCAGGCCAGGCAAGCTGCAGGCAGTCACCAAGGAGGAGATGCAAATGGAGCTTGTGGAAAATCAGAAGGCAAGTTTAGGGGCCGATATACCTATCTTCCTTCTGGTAAGAGCACAGCATGGTTGGACCCAGGTATGGAACAGAACCGAATGATACCTGTGATGTCCCTCGTCAGTTCCATGTTCCAGAGACATGGCCAACACATCATGACGCTGAGGCTTGATATAGCCTCAGAATCCTCCACACAGTGCTCCAGGCAGCCACCAATAACCAGCTGGCACTCGTGATGAAAATCATTGCTCTCCCTGGTAGAAAATGGCATAAGCCCAGGTTGGACAAGGAACTCCGGGGCTGGATGTGTCCAGATTAGGGAGCAAACAGAGTTCATGCAGCTATATCTTATTCCCGGAGTTAGAGGAATACTGATCTTGTGCGGTAGTAGGCTGATGCCCTTCCACCTTCAAAGGCACTGTGGCATCGTTGCCCTTGACGATCCTGGAGGTGACCCTGGGCTCTGACTTTTTCCATTCCTCCAAAGAGGGCTTGTAGTAGCTCTTCCCCAAAGGTGCCCGTGCCTCTCCTTCCTGTGCACACATGCCACTTCCCTATTGAGAGGTTCCCTTTGAACCTGAGCTGCTCTGTGATTGCTCTATCAATGAAATATGGCAGCTGGGACACCATGCCAGTGTGTTTCTCACCTTTAACAAGATTAGTAGTTGCTTCCTCTCTCCTGGGAGCCCTGAGCTACCATGGAAAAATCTGGTGACCTGGCTAAAGAGACCACATGGAGAGACCAAATGGAAAGGAAGAGGCTCTGTGACCACAGGGAGAAAAAGAAAGAAAAAGGCTTGGCCACACAACTAGTAAGCCCGCTGGACTCAGCCTTCCTGCTCCTCCCTGCTTAGCCTTTAACCTGAGAGCAAAAGTCTTCTTAGAACCCCTGGACCAGTTCAGATACAAGTTGGATCCTACCAAGGGGCCTAAGTCTATGCCACATGAAGCAGAAAACTGCTTAGCCAAATATTGCCCAGATTCCTGGCCCAAAGAATCATGAGCAATAAATTGACACTTCTCTTAATCCACTAAGTTTGGAGAGTATTGTATTGCTCAATGGCTAACCCGGTTATCTGTGCACACACTCCGCCTACTCCACTGGCAAATGCAAGTACTTCTCAGGGCTCTGGGTTCTTATACTGGTCCCTGCAAGTCCCCAGGGTCCTCCCACATCCAGGAAAAGTCAGGAACCTGTATTCTGGACCAAGACACCAAACAATTGATCACCCACAGCCTTGGCCTTGGCTCACTGCCAACTTCTCTCCTTTAAGTTGACATGTACAATTTCTCAAGAACCCAAGTTAATTACTGACTTCAAGACACAAAGTTTCCAAGGGTTGTCTATTTGTTATTCTATTTTTAAGGGATACAAAGGGCAAATGTCTCCTCCCTTCTGAGGCTGGTGTCCTTGAGAGCTGCAGTAAGTGTTTGGACTAGGGACTGGAGAGAGTGCTGGTTTAATCCACCAAGAAAAGACTGCAAGGCTGCTGTGGATGTCTCTGCCCTGCCTTGGCCATGAGATGTTGGCACACTGAGAATGTGCCCGACTGCTAAAACTTGGCATAGCCCTCTGCTCACAGGGGCGACCATCTCACTGTACATGAAAGCCCTGAGACTTTAATGGGATTTAGATTCAAAGAGGAAATTGGTGAGGTGCAGTCAGACACCCACCCCAAGTCACAGGACAAGGAGTGATCTGGTTTCTCTACCTCCCTGTAAGGAGAGCCATGGAGGCTGAAGCTCTAAGGAGAGCTCAATGAGCACCTCACCCAAGGCTCCCTGCATACACTGTGGTTTGTGTGTGTCCTTTAGGGCCCCCTTGGTGTAGGGCAGGTGCATACAACTAAGCACAGGTTTGCTTCTGCTCTGGGGTCTTATTGTGGTTTGAATTGGGGAGTGTCCTCTGAAGATCTGTATGTAAAGACTTGGGAGGTGGTGTTGGGAGGGGCATAGACTTATTTGTTGTTGTTGTTCACTTTCCCTTTGTTGCGCTCTCTAGTCTTAACGAATAGCCCTCAGGTGAATGTGGACTCTTGCCTGTCTCCCCCCTCGCTTTGCTCTGGTGCTTTGTTCTTCCTTATAAGGAGACTCTGCTTGTTTGGGAACATTTCCCCTGGTCTTATTTCACTTGATCCCCACTCCATCCCAGGAGGTGGGGAGAGACCACAAGCTCTGAGAGGGTAAGTCTCTGTCCAGAGGAATACAGTTTCCAGTGGAGATGTCTGGTCAGGGGTCTTCTGAGTCCCAACCCCTACCTCCCACATGTGCCTTTCTTGCTGAGGGACCCCACCCCAGGTGCAGATGACCCTGCTGTGCACTGAAGCAATGCTGGGCTTGCCCAGAATAGTCCTGACCTTTGCTGTTTCTTGTTTTCAGGGCTGTGGAGGTTTGGATGGTTTGCTAATAAGTCTCACTAACATATGATTCCTGTAATTGTCACTTCATTATTATTTTGCTTCTGCCATCTTTCCAGTTCTGATAGCCAGAGGCTTGCTTCTTTGGTTAGTTATTTGCAATAGCCATATTGATCCAGTCTATGTAGTTGGAGATGACCCTGGTGAAGACAGAGGGCTTGCAGTAGTAGTTGTAGCTGAGAGTGGACTTAAAGCTGACCACACTGTGCACTTACCATTGGCTGTCAGCTGCCCAGAATCGCCATTGCAGATGGTGGTCACACCATCACCCCCAGCGCAGACCATGTTGGTCTCATGGAGTTGCTCCACCAACTAGAGTGGGGCACCTGGCATAGTCCACAACCAGCAGCTGGCCACAGGACATTGGGAATAGCCCTGTTGGCTGAGTGAGACCAGGAAGAAGGTATCAGAGGGACAGAGGGACTCCTGAGTAAAAAGGAAGTAGTGACACATGTTGGGTTTTCTGTCCAGCCCCTTTCTTTTTGGCCCTTGTTTCTCCCAGGGTTGTAATGGGAGCAGCCATGTTTTTCTGGTGCTGTAGACTTTTAAGACATGAAGGCTGTTGGGAGGTCCTTTGGTGCCCTGGGGCACACCCTCAGTGGGGATCGTAGGACCCCCCTCTCTCAGCAGTCTCTGCACTATAGCTTGATATGTGACTGTTTGCTTTGACGTGCACCTTGCCATTGCCATTGGGCATACTTGCCAGAGGCCTTAACCAATTGAATCGTTCAGTCTTGGAATTGAACTGCCAAAAACATGAGCTAAATAAACCATTTCTTTATATTAAGTAAGTTGCCTCAGGTATTTTGTTGGAGTAATGCAAAACTGACTAACACGGTTCTCTCTGCAAAAGTGCAATGAAAACCTCATTCAAGACAAAAGAAAAAGACACCCTCCTCTATTTTAAACCCTCTTTCCTATCCTCTAACACACACACATACAGTAGCTCAGGTTATAGTTAATTTTATGGTTTCATGGTGTGCATGTGTACCCTCTACTCTTTAATTAGGTTGGATTGCATATTCTAGTGCAAAGCCACAAGAGATGAGTTTTTCTGGTTTTGTTTTAGCAAAAGGGAAGCCGAGATTCTTCTACCAAGATCCATTTACTGATGAGCATCCTGCATGGACCTGGCATCTGGACAAGCCTTTAGTGTTCTGACCCTGGCCTGAATACTAAGACTTGGAGGCATCCCAGAGACACTCAGCAGATCAAAAGCACTCCTCAAATCACAGTTATTCTCAGATGGGTATCATTGGAACTTGTGGAAATTTGTACTTTTATTATAAATGACAACTCTCTGCATGCCAAATGCTATGCTAGGTGCTTTGCAGATGGGTTATCTCCCAAGCTGAGGCTTGAAGAAGTTTAGAAAAGGAGTTGCAAGGAGAAGACCAAGCAGAGTGCTTTCCTTAATACTTTATAAAAACAGAATGAGAGAGGCTGGGAATGTGGCTCAGTGGTAGAGGGCTTGCTAGCATGTGTAAGGCACTGGGTTCGACTCTCAGCACCACATAAAGTTGAATAAATAAAATAAAGGTTTTAATAAAAAATAGCATGAGATTAAGTCTGGGCTATAGGGGACCCCAAATTGACCTTAGCCTGATGCAGGGTTGCAAGTCCAGACTCAGGTCCACAGTGTTGCACAATTCTAGCAGATTCATGATGTAGACTTGGTAAATCTTGCTCCCCCAAATTGATCAGGGCACATGCGTACAAAACTTTACAAACAAATAATGATCTTTGGAGAGAGCATTTCCTCTTATGACAAAAGAGAAGCATCAATTTTGCTTTAAAAATAGCTTTGGGGGCTCTTGAAACCAGATGGAAAAGAACGAGCACAAACCAAGCTCGGAAGACAGCAAAAGTAAAACAAATGCCCAGGCTCCTGCCCTGTGACCCCTCCCTGAAGACACCAGTTTCCCAGGGGCATTTATGGTTGGGACCAGATGCCATAAGTGAGGGGTATGCAGTGACCACTGTTGTCCCCCTACCATCTACTCCCATGATGTACAATTTTAATTTATAATTGTGGGTGAGTCATATCTGTGATCAGAGTGGAATAGGGATGGGCCACGAGGGGCCAGGGATTTAGATAAAAAGGTTGCAAAAGACAGAGTGGAAAATGCCAGACCAAAATTGAAGAGACTGAGCTCTATCAGTCCATCCTGTATGGGCATGGCCTTTCCTGCCATCTTTAGCCTGGTATTGAGCATCCTTTTGAGAATAAAGGCCTCTGTGAGCTGCTGTTACTACTGTAGGGAGGTGAGGCAGCTCCCACATATGCAGGAACAGAAAAGAGAATTGATCATGTTTCAAGTCTCTTCTAAAAATGAACAACTCTGTGATGCTTTAGGCTTCTGGGACTAAATTTGACTTTTCCAGTAGTCTCCAGCTGGGTGTGAATCTGTCTTCTGTCTTTCTGCAGAGGGTGTATTCATTTGCTTGGCTGCCTTAATGAAATACCACAGATTGGGTGGCTTGAACAACAGGAAAACTATTTATCTGCTCTCAGTTCTGGAGACTGGAAGTGCAAGATCAAGGGACCAGGATTTTCTTCTGTGTACACATGCATGCTTGGAAAAAATAGGTGCCTTTAGAGATTCTTCCTTTTGGATGGGGGCTCCATCCTTCTTATTTCATTTAATCTGAATTTACATTTTAAAGGCACAATCTTCCAGTACAGTCATACTGGGAGTTAGTGTGATAGCACATGAAGTTTGCAGGGGCCAGGGACACAATTTAGTTCATAACAGAGGGTAGAGATCTGGGGAGAAAATGATGGGGCTACTTTGCTTTTAAATAAGTTTGCTTTCTGCCCAAGTCAGGAGGCTGCTCCCCACCCTCCACATGCCTACCTGCCACATAGAAATTGTCTGCTCCTCTCCACGCACAGACATCCCTTCCAACTGGGACCACACCTACCCTTCTCTTTGGACTAGAATCCCACTTTCTCCCACACACAACCAGCTCAAATCCTGTCTCCACCATTGTTAAACCTGTTCCTTACTTATAAACTGTGGTCATTTTTTAATATGTTACCCCATGTGCTGTCTACAGGAAGCTCAAAGTCAAAACTGCATCTAATCACTAGCAATGTATATATGACCATATGGCAAACATCTTGACCGCCCCTTTCATTCATCTGTTCTTTCATGCAACAAATATGTATTAATATCTACTACATGCAGTCATCAATCCAGTTGTGTGGGATCAGTGAATAAAACCAGCAGAAACCTTACATTCTTTCTATCTTATTCTTCTTATTCATATTTTTCCTATGCCCTGATTTCTTCTTTTTAAAAAAGTATTTATTTTCCTGTGTCTATTTCAATCATTCTGTACTCACAAATACTTCCAAATTTATACTTTATAAATTTATAATCTTATTAAACAGTATATTTTGTAGGAGTTTAATGTCTCTTTAGCAATAAATAGGGCGACTGTAGGGAATAAATGGGTGATATGTATAAAGCAACAAACACATGGTAAGTGCTCAATACAAGGTAGTTTTCTGTCTTTCCAAATCCCAGGTGTTCTTTAAGATCAACTTCAAATCCCATCTCTCTGCAGAAGTCTTTAATGGTGACAGAAAATGCAAGGATTTCCTTTTATCAGGCTTCCCTTAGTACATATTCATCCACCAAAGTTTGACACCTGGTAGTATTCTTTTACCTTGTGGTATTATTCTTTAATTCTTACTGGTGTGCAAATCAGGTTTCTTTGGGGGCAAACCGTGAACTTTGGGAGGAAATGTAGCACATACTTTTATTCTCAATTCACACGATACAATCCAGGTTTACACAAGAGAATGTGCAAACATTCTGCCTCCTGCTCTCAGTCACTATTTTAATTTTAAAATCTGACCCTCTTTATAAAACAGAACATGGTTCCTTAACTAGGATGAGGGATTTCTCCTAATTTTCATTGCTAAAATACATCCATCATTTACCATGGGAAGAAAGCAAGGATACTTCAAACAAAAGAAATATTTAACATAATTAAGAGTAAAGGGGAAGAATATTCTAGTATTTTCTATAATAGGAAAAAATCTGTATTCAAAGTACTTGAGAAAAAGAGGACTAGTTAAATCGCTTGTGGGGCATCCTCTGGATAGAGTATTCCATATTCATTTCTTTTAAGAAACACATTTTGAAGGCTCCTTAATGAAACTGGAATATGCACACAATGTACTGTTATGTTGGTATGATCTCAATTGTGTTAGCATTCTATTTACATATACATATACACATGGGGAAAAAATTGAAAAGAAATGTCTTAGGAATGAACAGTATCTATGGGTGTGAAATTATTAATGAAAATTGACTTCATTTTATACAGCTATTTCTTCTACAATCAGAAAAAAAGAACACATATTGTGTTGAAAGCTGAATCATCCTTTTGGGGACAGGCACAATGTTGGGGACCATGAGGATTACCAGTGACCTTGTGTGGGGTGTGGCTCTTATCCCTGTTCCTTTAAGTCATAGGGCTGTGCTTCCTTTAAAGCACCCTGTAATTCAGGCTTTCCACAAAATCCAATGGACACTCTTCACAATTAGGGTAAACACTGTTCTGGAAGCAAAAAACGAGTTCCTTATCCTTCCCACTTGGGGAGGAGAAAAACCATTGCTGTTCGTCATCGGGTGGAGCTAAGAACACCAGCTGGCAGCCAGTGGTCACTTCCAAAAGAAAACAAGGAGGCCGCACAGAATCCAGCATTGCGAGGGCACAGGCCATCCTATCCTGCTTCCTCTCCCTGGTCCCAGCAGGCTGGGAACGGAATTCATAGCCCCTCTGAAACATCCCGCCTGCGTCCTCCAAGCCAGCATCCATGTGGGTATTTTTAACAAGGCATAAAACTTGCAATTCTATTAAAAACACATGTCTCTTGTTTCAAAGCATGGTTAGCAACAGACACTGATATTCAGTAAACACACCATCTACCAGGGGAACACACTCATTCAACTCCAAGTCTCAAATTCGGAGGATTATATTTTTATAGAAGAAACACGGGCTCTTCTGGGCTGGAATAAATTTCAAGAATTTCTCAGGCTTTCTCTTTGACTTCTAGAGAAGACCATTCAAACTGCTTGGAAATACTTTTTGACTGTTTCTCAACGAGAACAGAGAAGAGCAATAGGGCAGAATATTAGAAGTGAGATGGGATGCGGAGAGAAGCCTAGTGAACTATGGAGAAGGCAAAGCAGATTCCCAGAGTTGGAGGCTGACCTCTTCTCCCAGATCGCCAGACAGCCAACTGGTGTCCATGAGAAGTTCCTCTCCACGCAAGGGTCCCATGGGAAGTCCCTATCCAGGTATGGGTCTTATTTGGACCTTTTTGAAAAGGGGAAGATTTGGGAACAGCTAAAGCAGCTTAACTTGTCTAAGCCTAGGTTTTGCCTTCTGTACAATGGGGAAAAGCAACAATGGTCCCCTCATGGAATTGCTTAAAGATTGTCAGAGACAAAAAGTGCCACAAGAGGACTGGGCACCAAAAGCCCTATAACTCCCACCTCTTCTCTATCCCCAGTAAGGCTGCCATAAAGCTCACAAGAAAGTAAACTTGAAGAACAAGTAAGGCAAGGCTGGGGCTGGGGGAGAGAAAGAGAATCGACCAGTGAAGAACTGAGAATTGACTCCACATCTGTGAGCTGGCGTTTCTGTAGGCACATAGGCCCCGGGTTGCAGGGAAGCCAGTTTCATGCACGCCAATTACCAAGTGTCTAAATGCTTCCCCTCAAATCCTGATGCTTGGGGTGGAGGAGAGAGCAGGGAGGGAACCTCCAGATTTGGTATTTTAAACTGCAGGAAAGGAAACAGAGAGCTTTATTTATCTGGGCTCCCCAGCTTGCTAATTAACTTGCGGACTGGAAACTATTCTCGTGTGCCGGTGCCTGCACATCTTCTCATTATTAGAAAAACATCTGCTCATCATCCCCATGGTTTCTGAATGCAAGAAAGGACCAGAGTTACGTTCCCAGATGCAAATGTGTGACATCAAAGCTGCTTCGGGCACTGGCAGCCCTGTGCAGAGTGTGGGCTTTGGGAGGTTAGAATGGGTATTGGATTTTCTAAACAAAACAGGAAGCCATCATGTCTGGGTCTGCAGAAGGGACTGTAAGCAGAGACACCTGTGTGTATGGCTAGCGGTCTGCTGTTGAAGAGGTCAGGGAAAAGACTTATTCGGCTTTCCACTTGGACCCTCGTCCATGTGAAACCCAGGTCACTGGACAAATATGGTGGATCCATTATGTGCTCAGTACTGGGTCTGAGCTCATCCCTGGGGATGGGGACTCAGGTCTCAGAGAACATGTGACTCTAGCTTTAGAAGCAGGCCTGTCCCCTGCTAGGGCACAGCCAGAGGCAGTCTGTATAAAACCTGGCAACTGTGTCCCAGAGACAAAGGGACAGGGAGCCTGTAGTCCAGTAGGCCCCCTGGGAGATGGGAGCCCAAGTTCACAGCACTGCTGGTTCTTTAGAAAGACTCCTCCCTTTTCCCGTCCAGTCTAAGGTGTGGCCTGCTTGAAGGATTTCTTGAGATGTGGGATTTCTAATGTTAAAACAAGACTAGTCTTGGCCAACATAGAAGGTCCCCCCACCACTTCTCTTCTTTCTGGTC
Organism: Sciurus vulgaris; assembly: GCF_902686455.1. Classification (NCBI taxonomy): domain Eukaryota; kingdom Metazoa; phylum Chordata; class Mammalia; order Rodentia; family Sciuridae; genus Sciurus; species Sciurus vulgaris. The sequence goes on from NC_136466.1 coordinate 144,980,399, forward strand.
AGAAAATGCCCATCCCTCAATAGAAAATGAATAAAGAACAGCTTAAACATTTGCCTCTGTCTGCCTATATGTAAAATGGAAAGAATGCAAAACTCTCCATCCTGGGAATAGCAGCAGGGCCTTGCAGGGCATGTGCCTCCCAGGCGTGAGTGAAGTGCACACAGGGATAAGGCAGGGGCCACCTAAATGGAAGGACTGGCAGCATGAGACTGGGCGGAAGGAGGATAGAAGGGAACAGAAACATAGGAAGGGAAAAAGGTAGCAGGTTAAAAAACAGGTTAAAAACAAAGTCCTCACAGTTTGCACCTAGAACCACTGGAAACCATCCCTCATCTACCCTGCCCTTCATGCCCAGTCTCCTCCAACTGGTCTACCAGTCCTCTCCTTTGCAAACTCCCTCTGTGGCCTCCACCTCCTCCTCTGTCTCCCCTACCTCCTGGAAGGCCCCGCCATGCACCCCTTGCCCCAGTCCATAAGCAGGTGTGGCCTTTGCTTTCTCGCTGTCCTTTTGCCTCTGGGCCCAACTCCCCATCTCATAGCATTGGTGCTTCTCCTGCTCTTTCAAAAATCTTGCCCCCTCACATCCATGCCCACTGCCTCTGCCCAGCAGTCCCAGGACAAATCACTTCTCCACTCCAGCAGACTTTTCTTGTCTGTCCCACCCAGGGCAGCCTCCACTCAGAAGCCAAAGGGTAGTCTTTCAATCACATGGAGCTGATCCTCAAAATCTTCAATAGTTCCCCAAGCTCTGGGACCACAATCATCTCCTCTTAACCACAGGGGATTTGTTCCAAGATTCTCAGTAGATGATTAAAACTACAGAAGGTACTGAACTATATAAATATATATACTGTTTCTTCCTATACCTACATACCTATGATAAAACCACAGATAAGTGGGGATCACTGCCATTCAGACACCTTAGTTTATCACCTAGACTCCTTTCTAATCAGGCACCCCTAAGATATCCAAGCTGCCCTTGACCCCTCGCTCTCAGCCATCATGAACCCTGTGTGGTTTCCTAGACACTCTGCTTCACACCTCTGCCTTCAAAACTCAGATCAAAAATTGCTTCCTCTGAAGAATGAAGGAACTTTGGATGATATAGAGGAAAAAGGGGTGGGAGGGGGTGGGGGACAGAAAGATAGTAGAATGAAACAGTATTACCCTATGTATATGTATGATTACATAAATGGTGTGAATCTACATCGTGTACAACCATAGAGATGAAAAGTTATACCCCATTTGTGTACAATGAATCAAAATGCAGTCCGTAAAAATACAAAAAGATAAATGGAGAATTAGGCTGGAAATCATCCCTTTTGTCCTCTCATTCTCCAGCTTAGCCCAGTGGATACAGAGGCACAGTCAGTCATCCAGCAGGCAATGCTGGTGACCAGGTATGCTGCTTGCCCTGTATTCCCCTGTGATCACTGAGGACAGAAAGGAAAGAAACCAACGTGCTATCAACTTGGTGCAGAAGTGATGGAGCCTGCAGTGTAGAGCTCCTCACCTCTTACGAACGATGTAGGGTGGAACCTTTGGAAGTCAGAGCAATGGTATGAATTACAAATGAATGCCATGGCCAGCTCCCTCATTTCCCTTATGGTGGACACTGGCAGATATGTGATAGGAGACAGTCCTAAGAAAATGCTCCCTGAACCCAATGGACTCAGGTGAGTCCAAAGCAACATGGAGCTCAAGAAAGGATTCCAGCACATGTAGCCTGTTCATCCTGGGCCCACATCCAGGCTGGGTCCCAGAGGAGATAAAAAAGAGGTAAAGAGTGAAGACTGAAGTCAGTTGCATGATATGACACCAGTGCGGCCCCAGCTCCAAAAGCAGCCCTTGTACTTAGGGCTTGATGATCGGCAGTTACCTCTTAATTTTTTTTTAAAAATAATTTGATCTTTATGGCTGAATAATATTCCATTGTGTATGTATACCACAGTTTCTTTATAGACAGACATCATTTCCCTATGTACATGTATGATTACACAAATGGTATGAATCAACATCATGCACAACCACAGAAACGAAATGATGTACCCCATTTGTGTACAATGAATCAAAATGCAGTCTGTAAAAATTTTTTTTTAAATTAAAAAATAATAGTTAAAAAACTTGCTTCCTCTGGGATGTGATCCCCTAACCCACCCCACATCAACTTTCTTTAGATGGCTCTCTTTTCCTGTCCCTTACTCACTGCATTTACCACAGTGAAAGACAAGAGTATGTGCATGTCTTTCTACTCCACCAAAATACAAATTCACTGAAGGATTACCTCACTTCCTATCACTAATGACAGCTCAGTGCTTGGAGCATATTACAAATATTTGTGGAATGAGTAAATGAAAACCAGCAGCTTTGTATGCATCAGACACCACCAAACCCCAAAGCAGGTCAATGTTCAGGAGTATTCTTCACTGATGAAAGAAGAGAAAACACTACAAGCAAAGGTAAAAAGCCTCCTCTTACCTTCAACCCTGTCACAAACCACAGTGGGGTGACGAACCAGTGGGCTCTGAAGGCAGGTGACCATACTTCTTGTGTAGTACACCTGCTTGAATTCCTGAGTCCTGGTTTCCTCATTTATAATATGGGGGCAATGATCCATGCATGTCATGAGGAGCACATGCAGCTATGTATGGAAAACTGCTAGCACTTAGCGGACACTCGGTGCTGGTTCTGCCCCAGCCCTCTTTCTTCCAGTGATACCCAAACAGGGACAGAGCCTAATAAAACCTGTGTCCACAACCCACCTCAGCAGCTCCTGCCTATTGAAAGGTGATGTAAAGAAATAAGGAAGGAGGTGAAGACTTGCATCATGATTAAGGACCTGGAGGCACAAGGCCACTGTCCAGAGCATCCTGGCCAGAATCAAGTCACTAGGTTCCTTGACTTGGAATGCAGGAATCTCACAGGTCTCCCTGTACCCAAGGGGCAGCTGCAGGGGTTTTGTGCCAGTGTCTCTCTGCCCTGCCCCCTGGTTCAGAGCTAGAGGGCTAGATTGGGAAGCAGAGCAAGCAATGGTTCTTCCCACTTACAAAATCATCATTTTCTGCAAAGAGACATGGAAGAAAGTATGAAGAGAACATGAGAAGCTGTTAACTGTGGTTATTTCCAGGGGCAAGATTTTTCATCTTCCTTCTATTCTTATTTTCTAAACTGCCTACAGTGAACTGCTTCTACTGCCCAACAACACTTATAATGCCTGTGTTGTACTTGATAAAGGACCAGTTTCCCTGACCCCTCACGGACTGGGAGCAGGTCTTGGCTACAGGTGAGTCATGCCCTGTGAGTATGATCAAACAGTAACATCCAGTCTGGTCCTAAAATCTATATGCAGGAGAGTAGGAACTCTGTGGCCTGAGATTCAAGGATGCATGGATGACACTGGACCCTCAGGGGCCATGGAGAGAATCAGGAGAGGCTTTGACAGGTGAGCTGAATATTCTGTCCCCAGCACAGGATGGGCTCTTTCAGATTCCTTTTTTTGTCCCCATTGGTCAGTGATTCACTAACACCTACTCCCACTATACCCATTCCCACCACCACTCGGAAGAAAATCTTAAGAAATAAGATTTAAGATTTAAAATCTTCAGGATAAGTGGTTGGGCCTTTGTTTTGCTCAGCAGGTGCACAAGCTGAGGACAGCCCTGGAGTACTGGGTTTTTTCTAAGAAGCTAAGGGATGGGGGAGATAGTACAGCTGGAGGGAATGAAGAACTTTGGAGAAGAGAATTAAAAGTTGCCTAAGGTAGAACTTTCAAGATGTTATGCTCCTCTGCCTCCCCCATGGAATCTTCTGTAAACTACACAATTGTCACCAAATGCTTTTGAGGTCGGACTGGGCAGGACACAAGGAAGAGCTATTTCTGTACTCAAGATGAGGAGGAGGGGAAAGCAAGGGCTGGTCGAGGAGGCTCAGTCAGACCTTTATTACACCCTGCCCTCAGAGTTCATGGGACACCCTGAAAACAAATAAGCACCAAAGGCAGTATATGCCAAGAAGTGGGTCAGAAGGAGCCTTGGGCACAAAATAGAAGAAACATCAGGAAAAAAAAAATCAGTCACCAAGATAATTGATATCTTAAAGCAGCATTTTACTAAATCAAAGTCAATGCAAAAAATGTATGATGAGCAAAATATTAACATTGTAGATAAAGACAGGTCCATGGACAGGGCTGGGGTAGGTGAGGTGAGTGTGTCTGAGTCATTCAAGTGGAGGATGAGAGTGGGTCTGTATTTTAATAGATGCTGCTATCAGGTTCCATATAGATTTGTTAGCATTCATTTTGAGTTTTAAAAAAAATATACCACTGAAATATTATTTACCTTGACGACCAAGTTTCTGTTACTAGGTCTCCTCTTCCTAGCCCAGCCCTGCTGGAGCACCTAGGAACAGAGGACCAACTTAGCCTCAGAGGCTGGAAAAGGCTTCTGTGAGGACCCAGCAGCATTCCAGGTGGATTCTGAAGAATCAAACATAATCTAACATTCAAAACGAGATACAGCAGTGAATAAATAAATATATGCAAAAATGCCATCCAGGCCAAGGGCACAGCCCACGCAGGGGTGGGAAGAACATGACACCAGCAGAGCCACCAGAAGAGCGTAAGTGGAGCGCACAGCATCGTTTCATGTCCACGGTCTCCTTCCTCACAGGTGATACAGGAGGAGAACCCAGGTGACCGTTGAGTCACTCTGCACTTCCTGGAGCACCTCCAGTTAGTGTGGATTTGAAAACATGAGCTCAGTGGTAGAGCGCTGGCCTAGCATGTGTGAGGCACTGGGGTCGATTCTCAGCATCACATACGAATAACTAAAATAAAGTCCATTGTCAACTAAAGAAATATTAAAAAAACAAAAACAAAACCCATGAGCTGATGCAGAAGGGACCATCCCTATCCACTAAGAACTCATGTCAGGCCCAGACACCCTATGGCTCAAGACAGCCCTGCAACCATTTCTGGCTGTCTATGAGTATTGTTTTGTTTTTGACATTTTCAAAGTCACTCACTATTATTGCAAAAGCACTTTAGTTAGGAGTTGCCTACATTATTATCGTTTTCTCTAAAAACCATATTTTCAATCCTGTGCAGTTTTGTAGGGATGATTCATTTCCAAAGGGCCTGAGAAAGGAAATGCCGTTTGCTCCTCTCCTAAGCATGGGCAGCAGGCTGGGGTAAGATCCCTCCCGCCACCTCATTGTCCAGGTGAGACATCAAAAACTTGGTGTTTTCAGTGACTTCCTCAAAGTTTCCTGACCTTAAGGGTAGAACTGAGACTAGATCCAAGTCTCCCATCTCTGGGCCAGAGGCCACTCTCCCTTTATTGATTTGTAGATGGGAAATGAGCAAGTGAACTGGAAAGCAGTTCTCCTCCAGTGCCATCTAAACTTTGCTTAGAAAGCAATTTGTGGTTTTGAACTGATCCCTGGAGGCTCCAAATGCACACAGACACTTCACAAGGGTCACTCTGAGCTCCCTCGTTGGGGTGCTAGGAGACGGCCCAGCCCCAAAGCTTTGTTGGTAAAGGAGACAGAAAAGAAAGAGTTTCCCTGATCTACGCCACCCGCACCTGCAGGCTGGAGCAGGCAGAGGGCCCAGAAGCCTCACTAGCTGCACAGCAGATCCCCATCCTGCTGCATCCTCTCCACCAGGGATTTCTCTTGGCACACCAAGGGCCTTGCCAGATCCGAAAGCTGCCTCTTTCCACCCTGAAGCTGTTAAACAAACAAGCCACCAAACCTATGCCAAGTGGTGGCCATCTGGACAGCAGCATTCACAGCTGGAAGGGAAAGCTGTTCCACAGAGCAGCCTTGGGGAGTCGCTGACTCTCTAGGGTCTGGATGGCAGGGCATCCTCCTGAAAGCCTGGGCAGTGGCTGGAGGCCAGCTGGATGAAAGTGCTGGATCCCGGGCAGCACCACGGCTCCTCTCAGCTGCTGGCCATCGGCCTGGCTGGGACTGGCTGGATAAAACAGGCCGGTTGGACTGCTATAGTCCTCACACAGGAGGCCACTGGCCTGCAGAAGAGCACAGCACCTCTACATTCTGACAACGTGAGCCGGCCTGGGAGCCTACTAGTCTCGGGAGTAGAGAACCTCAAGGGGCCAAGCTGACAAAGCAGGGGACCATCGAGCATGCCAGGGGAGGGCAGGAAATGAGTCAGGCCAGAGCCTGGTCCCAGCAGCGGTGCCACCTCTGGCCACGCCCCATAAGCCCCAGGCTCCCCTTGCTTCTCTTTTGCTTTGAATTGTCATTGTCATCATGGTCTCAACACCATCATCATAAGCACAGGTAGCACTTATTATCACCATCATTGTCACCACAGGTGGTATTTACTGAGTGTAGTGGGCTGGATGGAGGCCCCCCCCAAAAAATGTCTACATCCTAATTCCTGGAACCTGAGAACATCACCTTAATCGGGAGAAGGGTCTCTGCAGATGTGATGAAGTTAGAATCCTGAAAGAAGGTGCTTGTCTGGGATTATCCAGATGTTCCGTACATGCAGAGAGGCAGAGAGAGGCTCGATGAAACACAGAGAAGAGGAGGTGGCAGAGGAGACTGGAGTGACACACCATAGCTGATGAACATGTGCGGCCATGGGTGCTGCAAGAGGCCAAGAATGTTCTCCCCAGGCCCTTCAGAGAAGTGTAGTCCTGTTGACCCTTTGACTTTGGATATTGGGCCTTCAAAACTGTGAGTAAAGAAATACCTATTGGTTGAAGCCACCTGGTTTATTTGTTATAGTGGCTCCAGGAAGATAGTGCCATCTTGCGCATCCTCAGCATATGATGATGAGGGATATTCCGAGCATATCCAGCATGGTCCAGGCCCAGGCAGTGTGCAGAGTTATCCAGCAGCTCCATGAGTTATTTCCATTTATCAGATGAGCAAACTGAAGCTTGGTGAGGAGCTGCCAGGGTGGCTTGGGATGCAGTGGGAATAGCCCTACAGGACTGTTCTCTCCAGCTAGATGACCATAACCACTTGGACAGTGTCCTACTTCTTTGCAGCCACCTCAGGAATTTGCACATGGGACTTGAACTTATTTTTGATCCCAAATGATATTTTTACCAGACTTATCTCTGAGGCTTGGCTTGTTCTAAAAGTCAGGGAATGACTAACTGTGGGGACCGGAGACAATGTCTCAAATGACCTGAGTGGTGTTTGCCAGCACCTAAATAGCTGTGATGGGTTTGTGGAAATTTATCTTTATTCTTCCTAAAGAAGGACTTTGAAGCCAAGATCCCACCCAAAGATGCCTTGGCATTGACTATAAAAGCAGAAAAATAGCATAGTACATTTGCCCTCTTTTTGAACAGAGATTATGATAAACTGGACTCACAAGGATAGCATCATAACTTTCCAGAAGTCTCTCTGACCCAGAGAGCAGTGCACCAGAGAAAATTCCTGAAACTTCTCTGGAAACAGAGGAGAATCTTGTCAGTGTTGAATCCGGTCAGGAATTTATGTATACAGTCCATGAACACAGGGCTCAGTGTGTGTGTGTGTGTGTGTGTTGCAGGGGGTTGGGGTGCATCATAGGAATTAAATTTAACACACACCCACACACTTTTGAAATAGGGTCTTGCTATATTGCCTAAGCTACTATCAAATTTACAGGCTTCCTGCCTCAGCCTCCCAAGTAGCTGGGATTACAGGTACAAGCCACTACACCCAGCTAACATCAATATTTTAACTTGCCTTATAAGATAGCCCACATACACATGAAGGGTTGGCAGGCTGGACCTACAGTTTCAGTTGCTCCACAAAACACCTTATGACCAGAAGTGGTTTTATCTGGAAATAGGGTCTGGACTAGTCTATCCTGAATCCCATGGATGCTAAGCCATTGGTTTCCAGGTCCTGCTGGTTCCCAAATACTGAGCAACATTCTTCTGATGTTTTCTTTGATTCTGCTGCTTAGGTAACTAAAAATGCTAATTACTCCCAGGGAGATGTGTAAACTCAACACAAGGCAAAGCACTGAAGGAATAGTTTCCCCCTATTGTGACCTGGCTAACTACCCCCTGCTTAAAGAAACCCAATTCTCTCAAGCAGAGCAAATATTAAATCAACACTGCCATATACTCATTCAATCTTCATTGAGGAGAAAAGAAAGGGAAGCACCCTGGGAGGTAATCAACACCTTGAAGTGGTTTTCCACAGCTTTTCAGAGTGAGAAGACAGCCACTGGGCCACCCCCTCAGCACCCAGGCTGTGTGTCTGCCCTGCTGTAGCCAGCTCCTACCCTGGGTCGCCTGGGAGCTGGGAGGGTGTTATTATTTGGAATGGAGGTCCCATTGAGGGTGATGACGACCATGTCTGCCAGAGAACACAGACATCGGAGACCAGGCTCGGAAGGCACAGATCTAATTTTACTTAGGATTGTACAAGACGTATGTAGGCACATTATCCAATCAGATTAAGATGCTTGTTTAAAACATAACAAAACCAACCTACAGGTAAGCTATAGTCGTACTAATGTAAACAAACCAAGTATCCCTAGGTGGTCTTGTCTGGCAACAAGTCTGAGACAAAGGACTGGGGGAAGGGCAAGCTCCAGCACACAGTATGAGGTAAGGCAGCCCAGGTGAGCTTACATCAAACCTTGCTGTGATGCCTGCCGAGCGAGGCCTTCCCTCAGCTCGCAGCTCAGCCTCAGTAACTGCAAAGGCCTGCAGTCCATGGTGAGTCTTTACCATTTCCTCAGTTTCCCCATCCAGACTGTTAGGTTTATTTAAACCAAGGTGTCAGCGAATGCTGTCAAATAAGCTTGAGGAATGTTCCCTATAGGAGGGGAAAGAGGCTCAGAAGGTAACTCTGTGGGTCTCTCCCACAGGGGCGGTAAGGAGCATGGTGCCTAAGGTGCTGGCTGGGGTGCTCTAAGTGGACACCCTCTGAGGAATTCAGTGGGAGCCAATCCTGGGAAGGGAGCCAGGGCTGCTTATTTCTTTACTGACTCCCTGGGGGTCATGTATTTAGTCCCACCAGGGCCTTTGCTTATCCAGGTCCACAGATCCTGCCTGCAATCCCCTAATCCAAAAAGCTTTGGCCACTGGGTTTTGTAAGGCATGTGATAGCAAAGTTTTGCCTGATCTGAACTGCTGAGGTCCTTATTCATCCTGCTCTTGTAATAGTTTGACATTGGGCTACTGAAATTTTAATTCATTTGATTACAAGGTGCTACCCCAGGCCTCTCAGGAAGTGTTACATAACAGAGTGTAGGTATTGAGTGACCTTTCTAAAGACTGCCAAAAAGATGAGTTCTAAACACATCTGGGCCCGAGAGTTTTCAATAAGGTATTGCAGATGTGTACTCTCAAGGTTAAATGTTTCTATAGACTGAATTGGGCCCCCTCCATTCATACAAACCCCACATGACTACATTAAGAAGAAGCATTTAAAGAAGTGATTGAGATTAAATGAGGTCAATGAGATGGTGAGAGGGAGACAGGTGATCCCAAAAGAACTGGTGTCCAAGAGACACCAGGGGCCTGAGTGGCTGGCACTTTCTTTCTTCCTCTTCCTCTTCCTCTTCTTCTCTCTCTCTCTCTGTCACATGAGGACACAGTGAGCAGGCACAAGACAAGAAGAGGGCTTTCTCTAGAACCTGATCATGCCAGCACCTCCGTCTCAGACTTAAGTCTCCAGAACTGTGAGAAAACACCTTTCTGTTGTTTGAGCCACCCAGTCTATAGTATTTTGTTATGGCAGTTTGAACTGACAAATACAGATTCTGATACTAAGAAGTGGGGTATTGCTGTATCAAATACCTAAAAACATGGAAGTGGGTAATGGGCAGAGGCTTGAAAAGTTTTAAGGTGCATGCTGGAAAAAGCCTTGATTGCTAGGACAAGAAGGTTGGTATAAAGATGGATGTTAAAGATCATTCTTGTGAAATCTCAGCTAGAAATGAGGAATACACTGTTAGAAACTGGAAGGAAGGCAATCCTCATTATGAAGAGACAAAGAACTTGGCTGAACTGTGTTTTGTTATTGGCAGACTGAGCAGGCCGATACATGTTCCTGTGTTTTTCTGCCAGACTTGGGCCATCACCAAGCTTTTACTGATTAACCTGATCTTGCTGGGAACACCCCTTCCTTCAAACTTGGTAACTTACTTTGGTCTCATGAATGAACTTCTTTTGCATTATGTAAATATATCTTTTTTTTTTTTTTTTTTTTTTTTGTACGGGGGATTGAACCTAGAGGTGCTTAACACTGAGCCACATCCCCAGGCCTTTTTTAAATATTTGATTTAGAAACAGGGTTTTTCTAAGTTGCTTAGGGCCTTGCTAAGTTGCTGAGGCTGGATTTGAACTTACAATCCTCCTGCCTCCACCTCCTGAGCTGCTGGAATTATAGGTGTGTACCACCTATCAAGCACAAATGTATCATTTTATGTCCTACCCCAGATGACTAAAATTCCCTCTGATATCTAATACCTGTTTTGAGTCCCTTCTAGCCCCATTGCACCAACTCCACAACACTGTGTGTATTGCAGGTGTGCAAAGATTCTGGGGTTTAGGCCCTTATCAACTTACTTCAGAATCCTGCAACTACAGTCATGAGAAAACTAGAAAATTCTAGAAACAATAGGAAAATTCAATATGGTCACAGATTACAAAGATAATATATGAAAATTGTTAGTTTTTTTTTTATTTATTAAATTGTTAGTTTTAATATTGTAAAAAATAAGTTTGAAAAATATAATGGAAAACAATATTCCTATTTACAATAGAAATTTTTAAAAACCTTTAAGCTTTGCTAATATCAATATATCAAAATTTCAACATATCAGTATTCAATAAGAAATACAGATTTATATATACAAATATATATTGATAGCCAATAAGAAACATGCACGAAGAAGATAACTTTAGCACTACAGGTAACAAAATATTATTGATTTTTTTGGTATAATAATGGAATTATGGTTATAGTTAAGAAATAACTTGCCAGGTGTGGTAGCACACACCTATAATCCCAGTGACTCAGGGTGTGGAGGTCAAGATGGAGGATTGCAAGTTTGAGGTCAGTCTCAACAATTTAGTATGAATCTGTCTCAAAATAAAAAATAAAAAGGTCTAGGGATGTAGCTCAGTGGTAGAATGCCCCTGGGTTCAATCAGCAGTAAGAGAGAGACAGAGAGAGGGATAGAGAAAGAGAGAGAGAGAGAGAGAGAAAAGAAAGAATCTTCATCACCTCTTCATCACCTCTACATAGTGAAATATTTACAGATGAAATGATAGGATGTCTGGGACTTGTTTGAAAACTATATGAGAGGGAGCATGGATGGGTACCGACGAGAGACACATGGCCAGCAACTGATGATGTAGGGTCTGTTTGAAGGATACAGCAAAGTTTATTTTACTGTTCTTGCTACCTTTGTGTATGTTCTCAATTCTCTATATTACAAATTTTTAAAAATTCTATTGAGGAACCAGAGAAAAAATTTAAGAGAAAGGTCTAGCTTGCTTTTAGATTAAAAGGTCCAGTGATTTTTTTTTCCCTCCAAATTAATCCATAAATTCAGTGTGAACCCAATTAAAATGCCAACAAGGAGTACTTTCAGAAAATTCCTCTGGAAAAAGAAACATATAATGGCCAGGAAAATTATGAAAGAGAAGGAGGTTGTGGGGCATTGGGCAGAGAAAGCCTGTTCTTACAAGTATGAAAAACGTATTATGAAGCTACAGTGATATAAGAAATTTAGTAACTGAGAACAGATAGGGCAGTGGCACAAAAGAAAATTCTAGAAAAAAAGCTCAAGTGCCTGCAATATGTCGGGCTCTATTCAAGGCGTTGAATAATTGGGCACCTAACAAGATGGACAGAAAGTCTAACCCTTAAATAAGTGAGATTACAAAATCCATAAAGTGTTAAGTGTTGACAGTGGAAGCAAGGCAATGAGATAAAGTGTAAGGAGGGCGACATTTGAATTGAGACCTTCGGAACAGGCCACCAGGAAGATGATCCAGGGGCTGAGCATTCCAGGCAAAAGGAAAAGCAACAGACAAGACCCCCAGGTGGGAAGGTGCTGCGTGCATGACAGAAAGGTGGTCACTGATGTCAGAGAGGAGGCTTGGAAGGCAGGTGAGGGTGGGACTGTGGCAGCCTCACAGGGACGGATGCTGACTCTAATTGAGATGGAACAGTCATTCTAGGGCTTTAGCCTGTAGAGTCGTGTATCTGCTAAGCCTTTTTTAAAAATGACTCTAGCTACTTGGAAGAGAGAGAGCTCTGTGAAGAACAGAAATGCAATTCCAGCTTCCCCTGTGATATGGTTTTAAAGTGTCCTCCCTGGTTCGTGTGTTGAAACTTGATCCCCAAGTTTTCATGGTGAGAGTATTTGGAAGAAGAGCCTTTGGGGAGGTAATTAGAGCTATATGACATCCTGAGGGCGGAATCCCCATGATGGGATTAGCAGCTTAGAAGATGAAAAGAGGCCCGAGTTTGCTTGTTCCTGCTCTCTTGCCATGTGGTACCTTCTGCCGCCATATTATGATGCAGTAAGAAGGCCCTTACTGGAGGCAGATCCTCCATCTCAGACTTCCCAGCCTCCAAGACCTGTGAGAATTCAATTTACAATTACCCAGTCTGAGGTATTCTGTTGTACCAATACAAAATAAACTAAGACACCCTGCAATGATTCACCCAAGAGGTGATGCTGGTGTCATCGAGGAGGAAGTGATGAAAACGTTGGCAAGGCTGATGTGGGCTGTGGCTCTGACATAGTTTCAGTTGGCTGGTGGGTTAGAAGTGAAAGAGGAAAAATAGAAAAGAAATCAAGGATAGCTCCTGGTGCTTTGGTCTGAGTTATCTGGGTAGATGATGGCACCATTAACTGAGAAAGAGAAAATGAGCAAGAACAGGTCTGTCAGTGGGGGTAATAAACCAAAGACTCTGTATCATACCCATCCATCACTGGAGACACCTATCTGAATCACACAGCTGAAGCAGGCAGGTGTCTGCTACGTGGTGGCAGCTACAGTAGGCAGGTGGCTGCTAGGTGAGGAGCAACTCACTGTGGAAATGTATATTTGATAGTCACCAGTATAGAGACATGATGAGGGTAGATTTCAGATCTCTAGGGAATACAGAGATTGTTTGGTGTTGGGGTAATTGATCTTGCACTTGGGAAAAAAAAAACCTTGAATTCCAAATTCAGGCTTAGAGCAAAACAACTTCCAAAGGGACAAAAACAAAGCAAAACCAAACCAAATCTGAGTATATATGGCAAATAGCTCTTGTGGGGATATAAATTCATGCAACTTTTCTTAGGGATAACATGCTATTTTGGTTATCAAATTTAAAATGTATATTTACTTTATCCCAGTAATCCTACTATTGCTCTTAATTTATCCAACAGATACAAGAATACACATGCAAGAACGTCCTGGGACATAGGTACAAGGATGTTCACTACAGATTCACTACAGCAAAAGAAATTATAAGCAAGCAAAGCGTGCCTCAACAGGAAACTGGCTAAGTTAATGATCATATGTTCATAAGATGAACTACTTTATAGATAATAGAAAAAGTGGAAGAAAACTTTATGTGCTAATATCGAACTATCTCCAAGTCGCATTAAGTGGAGATCTGCAAACAAAACTTGAGTTTTATATCCCTCTATGTAAATGTGTGTGTCTATGTACAAAGTATTTCAATTTCTATTTGTTATCATTCAGCATTGTTTGAATTTTGTAATCATGTATATATTTTTCAGTTAAAAATGAACCAATAAGAATGATCTGAACAATGAAATTATTGGTCACCTTTTGTTTTTTTAGAAAAGCACCCTCAGAAGAAAAAAAAAAAAACTGAATAACACATATGGTCCCCATCCTACTCCCTAAGACTGTGGTCACAGCACCTTAAATCTGCTTGAAACTCATGACCTTCTTTTCTAATTCTTGGTGTTTTTTTTTTTTTTTTTTTTTTTTTTTTTTTTAATGTTCTGATCTAACTGAGATTTTGTACCTTCAGGCTCTGTTGGAAGCAGCCTGTACCCAAGGCCAAGCTGTAAAAGTTGCAGGGGAGCTACAGAGCTGCCAAGGAGGGTATTTAATGAGCAAAACTTAAGGGTCGAAAGCAAATTACTAGCAAACACCAGATGGCAGGGGTCAGGCAGGAGATGGCCTCAGAGAGATAAAGTCAGAGCCTTGGTTGGGTCCAGAGAAAGATAAACGACTCCCATCTGATGGGGGTGGAGTGGGGAGAGTGTCCTGGGTTCACGCAGCTGGCTCACACACTCCTACAGGATTGGGAGACTGAGTCTTTCTACCTTGGCTCAAGGCTGAAAGTTAGGGGCAAGGAGTGTCCCAGGGTGCAAAAGAATGGGGCAGCCTGGGGCATAAATGGACTGTCTGAGCCTATGCAAAAATTCACCGTGGGGCTTTTAATGTTTAGCCATCCCCAAATCCCAAAATGTCTGAACCATGCCCACAGATACATCCAAACACACATGTGCACACACATGCACATACACACCCCAAAGATTGAGAACATGCTAGTTTGATTTAACCTTGGAGGAAGAAAAACAAAATTTAATTAAATGGTTATTAAAATTTTTAAGTGGGGAGGGAAGGTGCCCCATTAGCCTTCATTTTCACATTTCTGTAGGCTTTATAAGTGTATGCCTTATGTAAGTACAACGTTAATAGTATCAGTTGGTACTAACCTTATTTGTTGTAATAAAGTCTTTTTTTAATTGGAAGCAAGAGTGTACCATTCCACCTCTCCCAATTAGCCACCTTTATGGAAAGCCAGACTTCCGGAAACAAAGCTTTCCTAAGGCAGTTTCACTGTGTCTCCTGAGATGCAGTTTTGCCCTGACTGTGGACATGGGACCTTGGAACAAATATAAGGATTGACATTGGCCTTGCACACCCAACTTAAACGTGACCACAGACATGCGAGCTTCCCAAGCAAATGCTGACCCCTTCAGAGTCAAGTCTATCCTAGCTCCCTGACTCAGCTGGGTAGCTCTCCCCTCCTCCTGGTGCTACAGGAAATGCAGACCAGCTGCTTCAGACCATCATCTCCACCCTCACTCACCTCTTCTCAGTCCCAGTTCCTTTAAGCTTCCCTCTTGGGTCTAATTTTCCAATCATATAATTATCTCTGTGGGTCTTAGGGGAGAAGAAAGAATATGGTGTTCCAAAAAAAAAAATTATACCCTTCTTTTGGTCTTATACTATACATTTTCTGCCACTGGTAAAGGAATTTAAACTATGCTACTACAATATGTTTAGTTGGAGTAAACATTTCTCTAGCATTCTTTCTTTAAAATATATTATTCCCTTCTTTGGAGAAATTAGCTCTTATGAGCTGGGGTTTTTAAATGAAGTCTCTACATTTTCCAAAAGCATCATACACCCTGGGAGCAATAAGAGTCGCTAAAATCAACTTATGTCTTTTTAAAAAGATAAACCTTTTATTATAAAAAACTAACCTGAAAAGATTACAGCATTTATGATTCAATATGGCAGGAAAGGCATTTGTTGACAGGCAGAGAAATAGAGGCACATACAGACATGTATGTTTATGTTTTACACACATATGATGTACTTATGTATGAGAAATGTATGTAAATACATATGTATACTATATGAAGAACATGAAGCTCAGTGTTGTAGTTTTTAGGGGTATAAAACTAATAAATAGAAGGTTTCAAATTCAAGTTGAATAATTAGCCCTATGGAAAAATCTATGACATCAATAATAAATGAATAACAATTGCTATTCACAACCCAAGATGATGGATGTCAGCCAAGTTTTCATTGTTATTAGAAAAGAAAAAATGTATTCCCTGTAAGAGAACTTCCCAAAATCAATATTGTTCACTTTTTTTTTTTTTTTTTTTTTAAACTAGGGATTGAGCCCCAGGGGCTCTTAACTGCTAAGCTACATCCTCAGTCCTTCTTTTCATTTTGTGACTAGGTGTAAGCTGCTGAAGTTGGCTTTGAACTTGTCCCCTTGCCTTAGTCTTCCAAATGTCTGGGACTATGGGTGTGCACCACCTTACCTGGCTCTTTCGTTCTTTTACAATGTCCTGAGCTAAGTAAGACACTCTGATATTAAGCAGTGATGTTACATGCGCTGTGGTATCCTGATTGACTCCTGGAACAGACAAGGACATTCATGAAATCTGAATAAAATGTGGAGTTTAGTTAGTGGAAATGTGCCATATGGTTTCTTCATTTTGACAAATGTACCAGGTTAGATAAGACATAACAACAGGGGAAGCAGGGACTAGGGATATGGCTCGGTGGTAGGGCGATTGTCAACCATGTATAAGGACTTGAGTTTGATCTGCAGAACGCCCCACAACAAAAAGGGTGGGGAGAAAGAGGGAGAACCTCCTCTTCATAACTTTTCTATAAATCTAAAATAATTCCAGAATCAAAAGTTCATTTCAAATAAGACAGATGTTAGGTATCAATAAACTAACATTCTTAAGCCTTTCATGTTTATCACATGTTAAGGAAGGAAACAGAAGCAATTTTCATCAGGCAATGGTCTCTATTCATGGAAAAAGCCAAAGTATTTGCATATATGGTGGTAATTATTCTACAGGTTTTGACCTTGAGGACAAGAAGCATGAGGGAGTCCTGAGAAAGAATTCAGGTTTGGCCAATCCCCAGGATGGGTGTCAACAGTCAATCATGGTCCGTGAAGCCAAGACTGGTCAGAGAAGCACAAGCTAGACCAGTGGCTGAGGGGCGTCTCTCTGAATGGCAAGAAGCAAACTGCCCGGCTGGGCAAAGGCTCTGCACCACAAGAGGAGGCATTAACAAACCGGGCAGGGCCTGGCGCCAGGTCAGGGATTTCAAGGTCGAGCCAGCCTCATTTCCAGAGAGCAGCAGAGTAATTAAGCTCATGTGTCCAGATGAGAAAGCTGGCAGGCCAGGCTGTGGAGCCGCAGGCCAGCTCCTGGCTGCCTGCGTGTGTCCGCCACCAGCCTCTGGCTGCAGAAACAGGAGCCACGTGCGGAGTGATTCCACCGCCTCACAGCAGCGCAGGAAGACCTGCCTTCCCGAGGCTGGCATGAATGAGGGGATTTTTTTATTTGGCTTTCGAAGCGAGAAGTTCCTCCTCAGCTCTCAGGAGGCCAAATGCCACGGCCAGCCCATTCTTACCTCCCATTGGCAACTGGTCTCAGAGATTTTATTTACGCCCAGATCTAGTCTTCTTTCTTCTCTGATCTGATGGATGGGTGGAAGTCTTTCTTTGCACTGTCTACAAAGCAAAGGTTTGCCATCTTCACAAAACCAACCCTATTTAACTGAAAACAGCCTTTGCTGCAAAGGGAGACTAGAGTCACCATCAGACTTGTCCCCTCGGATCCTAGCAGATCCTGGCGGTGGGCAGTGTTCAAAGGTTCCTGTGTTGGAAGCTTGGGTCTCAGGGTGGTAATATTAAGAGGCCCTACAACTTTTAAGAGTGGGGCCTAGTGGGAGGTCCCGAGGTCATTGAGAACACGTCTTTGGAATGCATTAAAGTAGTTTTCATGGGACTCTGGGATAGTTCTTGTGAGAGCAAATTTTTATAAAAAAGGAAGACTGGACCCTAGGTCATGCTGTGGCTTCGTGTCTTACCATGTGATGATTTTCTCTCATCATTGTGATACCAAGTGCTATGAGACCCTCATTAAAGTTCAGTCAATGCCAGACTTTTAGCTAAATAAGCCTTTTTTCCTTATAAAGGTATCCAGTCTCAGGTATTTCATTATAGTAACAGGAAACATAAAAGCAGTCAGCTGAGAGCCTTGTCCCCTCCAGGTCCACCCACTACCTAGTTCTTCAGTGACATCTATTCTACCTGTAAATGAATGAATGAATGAATGAATGAATGAGAACTTCACAAGTCTTCTCAATCATTTCATGAACTCAAATAACATCATAAACAAAATAATTCTATGTCTGACATCTAAGCAAGAAGACATATAAGATGTATTTAAACTTCTGGAGATGAATATTTGGGGGATTATGGTAAGCCAAAATTTGACAAAATCCTATAAACTCTGCTTTAGGGATTCCCCAGACACCTGGATGATGAGTTTAATGATCCTTGGTTTATACAGTCTCTGTATTTATAGGATCTAAGAGACTTAATCAGAAGGGAAATCTCCAAAACTCTATTTCCTCATTCAGGGGAGGAAACAGATTTAAAATGGATAAGTAGATGTAAGTATATGACTCTCTAAGTCTATAACTCATTTGCTAGAGGTCAGACATAATTGTTTTGTGTAAAGGTACTTATTTCATGGGCTGCTAGAAAGACTAAGTTAAATTAGCTAATATTTATAAAACATGGGAACAGTACCTGGCACACCGTAAGCAAGGCTTAAGTGTTTGTTACATTAAAAACAGTTGATCTGGGTCTGGTGGTGCATGCCAGCAACTTGGGAGGCCAAGGCAGGAAGATTGTAAGTTAAAGGTCAGCCTCAGCAACTTAACAAGACCCTACCCCTCTCAAAATGAAAATTAAAAAGGGCTGGGGAGGTGGCTCAGTGGAAGAACACCCCTAGGTCCTAGTGGATACCATACCATAGAGTACAATGACAAGTATCTTTCCAGGTTGCAACACCCCACAAGATACCGGAGAGCAACCTGGCTGTCATTTTCAGAGTCGACGTCTCTCAGGTGAAAGACAAGCTGCCTTAACCCACTTCTAAAAAAAAAAAAAAAAAAACCCTCAATATTTTAGAGGGAAACTTGAAAGCATGAGCTACTGGAAGTGACTTAAAGCATAAGCTGCTTTGCAAAAGTAAAAAAATATTTTGCTTTCCATCAGAATATGTGAAATCTGCCAATTCAGCATACATTTTTCAGTCAAGAGCAAGGAAATGAGGAAGCACCTGTCAAGTCATCTAAATAGGAAGGTGGCACTCTGAGAAGCACAGTCATCCCCCTTATCTGTGGGGCATTAGTTCCAAGACCCCCAGAGGGTTTCTGAAACTGCAGATAGTAACAAACCCTAAAAATAAAATGTAATTTTTCCTATAGATACACACATACCTACCTGTGACATAGTTCAATCTCTAAATTAGGTATAGTAAAAAAATTAACAATAATAACTAAGGCTAAAATAGAAGTATAGCAGTGTATTATAATCAAACTTGTATAAATGTGGTGTCTGTCTTTTAAAAGACTCAAGTCAAGACAGGTGCAGTGGCACACAGTTGTAATCGCAGTAGCTCTGGAGACTGAGCAGCAGGATCACAAGTTTAAAGCCTGCATCTGAAACTTAGCAAGGCCCTAAGCAAATTAGTGAGACCTTGTCTCTAAACAAAAAATAAAAAAGGATGGGGGTGTGGCCCAGTGGGAAAAAAACCCTGGATTCAATTCTTGGCACCAGAAAAAAAAAAGAAAGAAAGAAAGAAAGAAAAGAAAAAGACTCAAGTCAAATACTAATATTTTCAGAACCAGGTTGGCCACGGATAACATCGGAAACCACAGAAAGTGAAACAGCAGATACAGGAAATACTCTTTGTCTCCCACACAAAACAAGAGAGCTCTTCTTCTTGACTAGTTCAACAAAGAGAGGCTCTGAAGCCAGAGACAACCATCTTGCCCACACCACCCTTCCCCAAACAGCCTGGCAGGGCAAAATATTTTATCACCAAGGGCCTAAAAATAGGGCTGGGGATTATCTACTGAGGACAGCACCTAAACCTGGTTAATTCTCCCTTTGCAGCAAAAAGCAAAAATAAGAAATAAAATTCGAAATGCCCAGTTGCTGGGATGAGCCCTAGCTCAGAAGCATCACACAGCCCTTAGCTGCCAGCTCTGGGGGAACTGCCCCTGGCGCTGCTACCAAGGTGGGAGTTTGAACCGCAAGCTCCCAGAGTACAACTCCAGACGACCCTTAAAGGCTCCCAGGGGGTTGGCTGATAGTTTGCAACCCAGTTTCTCCCTCTGCCTAGTCTCACCTCCTGTCCCTCTCTGTAAGGTCTGACCATGAAAGTCCTCCCAGAAGCTTGTGGAAATATTCACCCCTTGGGATCCTACCTGCCACACACACAGGCCCTGGGGAATGCTCATCTTGCCAACATGTTTGGGGTGTAACAAAGAGCTTTACTGAGGAATCACTGACGTGCAATAAGTAAACTTAGTTGCAGCATACAATTTGATAACTTTTAACATAAGTATGTATTTATGAAACCATCACTACAATTTAGATAATGAGCAAACCCATTAACCCCCAAAGTTCTTTTGCACCCCTTTATAATCCTTCCCTCCCTCCCTTCTGTGCTGTTGTCCACCCAACCTCCCCATCCTCCCAGCAAACACTGGTCCTGCTGTCTGCTCTTCAAGATGAGCAGGAGCTGGACATGGTGGCGCCTGCCTGTAATCCCAGCAGCTCGAGAGGCTGAGGCAGGAGGGTCACAAGGTCAAGGCCAACCTCAGCAACTCAGTGAGGGCCTAAGCAATTTAGTGAGATCTGGTCTCGAAGTAAAAATTAATGTGTCTGTAAAAATAAAAAATATTTTAATGAAAATAAATAAATAAAAAATAAAATAAAATAAAAATGACTGGGGACATGTGTGGTAAAGTGCCCGTGGGACCAATTCCTAGTACTTCCCGCCTCCCCTCAAACAAAGATGAGCCTGCATTTTCCAGAGTTGCATATGAATGGATGTCTACAGTGTGTACTCATTTTATTTGACTCTTTTTCATTGGGCATAAGTACTCTGAGATTCATTCACACAATTGCATTTCTTTATATTACTGAGTAGTATTCCATTCATGGATATGTCTCCTGCATGGTTTTCTCTAAATTGTTCCCCAAAACCTGACATAAAACCAGGGAGGGCAGAATGTGATCATTGGCTGCCATTCCCACCTGCCAGGGCTGTCCTGGGCTTGACGGTAACCTGGCCCCTCCCAGCACTGAAGCTTTGAAAGCAGTAGGTTCTCACCAGCAGCCCAGCAGGATGATCTCCAAACTGCTTTCCACTCTGGTTGCTTCTCCCCAAGCAAAGCCCTGCTCATTTTGTTCCTCGTGCAGGGTGGGCCCTCACTGAGGACACAGGAAGGCCAGAACCATGGAGGACTCTGAAGTCATCTGGCAGGGGAGGGAAGAAGATCCAAGCCACGCCTCTGACCTTCTTGAAAAGAGTTCTCAAAGTCAAGCCCTTCTCTTTTTTACCTTCCCTGGGGAAGTCACATGCCCTTGAGGAGTCACTTGAATTGCTCTGTAAGTTCCTTTTCTTTTGCTTTTGTATTTCCACTCACCTTCATTTCAGGTCCCACGCTGCCCTCTACCTCAGTTGCATCCCCATCTCTTTGGCCTTCACGTCTGTTTCAAGTCCATGCTACCCACCTCTCTCAGTCCCTCTTGTGCACAGATTATTCCTTCTGAACCTTTGAGGCTTTGGTGTGCATACAAGAATACCCTATTAATCCCAGGTTCTGTCTTTTTGAGTAGGTTGAGTTACGAGTGCTTTAAATACAGAGATGTACGCCCTTTTTGTTTTATCCTCTGTACAGCAAATTTATGGTACGTGATTGATAAGCTCTGGCTAAATGAATAAATGATTGCATGAGTGGATGAATTAAATAAAAAGCAACATTAAGGCTAAGTCATAACCAGTCTGACATTTGTTCAAAAGGGTGAATTTAGCACAAAATAGGCCATTTTTCCTTCCTTTGATGAGTTAAGTACACATAGAAGACTTTCTAAGTTTTTGTGGATAAGGAATTCAAAGTTCTTCAAGGCATAAGGAAATGGATAGAATTTAAGTCACCAAGTGGACCACACATTTCCAGAAGGCAAGGCCTTAGTAGAAGGGACACCTGAATTAGAACAACTGTTCTTTTGGCTTGTTCCCTTTTGGGAATATATTTTCCATATCACATAAAGTCCTTGGCACAATGCCTGGCTCCAAATCACTGATCCTGTTTATGATTCCATTGATTAGAGCCCATGCTGGCAGAGGCAGAGGTTAGTATACACCAAAGTGCTTCTTCCTGGTGGTGGGCGTGCCCTGCACAGCCGTTCCTCCCCATCAGTGCGCACAGCCAAACCTCAGGGGTGAACTTGGGAAATGGGGGTGGGGAGGGAAGGAACCTACCAGCTTCTAGACTTCAGTCCACCTCCAACCCAGACACAATTGCACAGTGTGATGTGGGGCCAACGCAACCAGAAACAAATGGCGTCCAGTAGCCAGCCAAAGCCCTCTGCATACAGCGCTTTCTTTCAGGAGGACTGGCTGGTAGGAGATGGGATCTGTGAGTTTCTGGGTTCTTTGACTAAACATTCTCATGATCTGTGATCTGCTCCTTCCCTTTGCATCATCTCTTCTCAGGCCCCACCCGTGCCACAGCACCCAGGTTCCACAGATGGTGGAGCAACAGAACAGCACCCTGGTGCCTTCATGGGCTTTAGGCCACCGGAGTCCACATGTGACTCCCCCACACTGCTTGCTGAGTGCCGAGGCCAGTGCTCCCCTCTCTGTCTACACTGTAATCTCGAGGTAACATCAGCACCAACATCACAGAGTTATCACGTGGGTAAATGAAATCACGGGACTGGAGCTCACAGAACTGTACCCTCGACAAACAGCAGCCATTAATGTTTTTATGATTATGACTCCCAAATGCTCCATCTGTCCCCAGACCTGTTCCCTCGCCAATTTCCGCATTCTATAAAAGTTCCCTTCGTCACCAAGTTGCAGAGGCATCCAAAAAGCCAGCCCCAAAGCTCTGTCCTGTCCTCCTTCCATCCCTTCTCCTCCTACAGCTACCAGCCAAGTCCAGGCGTTACCATTGCTGGTCTCCACTTTTCTAATTGCCCAATTCGGTGGTTTATAGACATCTGGATTTCACAGGCCAATAAAAATTTTATAAATTATTGTTGGAACAAAACTATTTCAAACTTTTTTTTTGGCCAATAAAGATACCAAATAAATAAATATCATTGAGAAACACCATACTTTCATTAATGACAAGACCATTTAACCTCTTCTGAAGCAGGAAGGCTGTATGCAGAGCACAAAGCTCATTCTTTAAAATGAATATGTTTAGCTTTAAGAAAAACTCGCTGTGTTGACCTTATTCCCCTCATTTTTCACCAGAATGAAACTTCTGTCCTGAGCAGGATCTGTTCACAGATAGCATTTGGGAGCCTGCTGGTCTATGTTGTCTTTTAGGCTGTCTTAGTCCATTCAAGCTGCTCTGTCCAAGTACTGCCATAAACTAGGTGGCTTTTGAACAACAGAAGTTTATTTCTCATACTTCTTGGAAGTCCGAGATCAACCAACCAGCAGATTCAGTTCCTGGTGAGGGACCTATTCCTGGGTAGGTCTTCACATGGTGGAGAGAGAGAGGAAGCAATCTCTCTGGTGTCCCCTCTCCATGGGCACTAATGTCATTGTGGGGACTCTACCTCATGCCCTAATCACCTCCCAATGGCCCTATCTCGAAATATCCTCACAGTGGGAATTAGGGTTTCAATATGAATTTTGGAGGACACAAACATTCTGTCCTAGCACTGCCTGACCTCCCTGCCCTCTATCCCACATAAATCTTTGTAGATGTGTACCTCCTTCCTACTAGAAGACCAAGGGGCTGTATTCTGTTAAGGGTAGGGCTTGTCAAACACAGCATCCCAAGTCCAGCCAGTGGGAGTCCTCAGTGCAGCCATTTGCATTTTAGGAATTGGAATGCTTTCCTTCCACACCCAATACACCCAGTACTTTAGGAAGCATAGGTCTGTCCTAAAGACCCTACTGAAACAGTGACCACACCTTAGAGACTTTATTCCACTTGCGATGTCCTCATGGGGAACCCTAGCACTCACCTATAGAGACCAGCTGCCCATTCCCCTCTCCCCATACCAGAATGCCTTCTTTGGGAACTTTGCCAGATAGTAGCCACTTTTCTTTTACCTTACTATCTCAAACCATCTCACCAAAGCAGGCAGAAAAGGTCTCTTAAGAATTTTTACTGTTCCTAACAATAGGAAACAGACAAGGGCTAAAAATAACAGTGGGCAAAGTGACAGCATTTCTAGAAGTCTGCAAAGAGTTTCATTACTGGAACAACTCCTGGGGTTCGGTGATGTGTAAAGGGAGCCCCACCTCCAGCCCCATCTGCCTCAGGCCTTCCTGGTTCTGTTCCATAATTGCAGGTTCTTCTCTGGCTGTGAGAACTGCCCCCTCCCTAGGCCCCCAGAGACTCCCTAAGACCTCCAGAGTTTCAGGTTGGCACACTTGTGCTTCTGACCTTCCATAAGGGAAGCTCTTTCCTTCTATTTTCTACCTTTAAAACTCATTTTATAAAATGCAAGACTCAAAAGTGCAAAGTGGCTCTCTGGGGATTGAGCATGTCCTGGTGAGATCCCTACATATCTAGGGAAAACAGACTTGCTGTCATTCCCAGAGGAAGGCTCACTCCTCTCTGGACAAGCAGGGCAGGAGCCCAGCTGGAGGAGGGCCTGGTAGGGGAGGGGAAGCAGCAGCCACAGATTTAATCAACCCTGGGACCCAGGAGGAAAGCAGAGGGACTGACCCAGTTACTAGCACTTGCACGGACAACTTCATACCTTAAGTTCAACCAAAGCTCTCCACTCACAGAAATGTGGACTGTGCCTGCTTAAAGTGTCCACCAACCAGCAGCATCAGCATTACCTGGAAGGCCACAGAAATAGACTCAGGCCCCTCCCCAGACCTGCTGAATCAACATTTTAACAAATCCCCTGCTGATTCACATGTGCACAGAGGTCTGGAAAGCAGTCGTCTAGAACATCTAGTTTGGGGGTCAAGTTTTGCCTCCTAGGGGGCCAGTGGTCATTGACATTTTAGGTTGTTATGATAGAAGGTACTTCTGGTATCTACTGGGTTAAGCTCAGGGGTGTGACTAAAGGCACAGACAGCCCGCAACAAACAATTATCCAGCCCCAGATAACCAAAATGCCCAGACTGAGAAACCCTGATGCACGTGGACACAGCCAGGAGAGAAGGAATTATCCTGGAGTCTTGCTCTGCCACGTGGGACCACAGCCCAGCCACTTTAGGAAAGGAGGGAGCCTGGTAAATGCAAGCGTCTGGCTGACCCACGACTACTGAACCACAACCTCTGGAGGTGGCCTCGGGAATCTATTTTAACAAGCTCTCCATGTGATCTGCACACATTTTTTTTTTTTTTCTTCTAGATTTTGCACAGAGGAGCATTAGCATGGGCCATGAGGGCCTGTCCTCTACTGCTATCACAAGCTCAGGTTCCACCAGGTGGGCCACCTGCCCAAGTTCCACACCAATAACAATAATAATCTGGAGATCTGGACCAGAAGAAGGGCTAGCTCCAGAGGACAGGCAGGGCCAGGGGGCTGGCACCAGGCTCTTTGCTGCACAATTTCAAGGACGATAGCTTGGAGGTGCTGGCTGCTGTGAGCAGAGCATGCCAGGCTCCTCGTCCTGATGCTGATCACAAGGGTGTCCTAGCATGACAACACACAGGAAAGAACTAAATGCTCTGACGGCAAGGGCACCTCTTGACAGTGTTACATGCTGTGTCCTAGTGATGAGAGTAAGGAAGACATCAGTGATGGGGGCTATTTTTAATCTGTCCTTAGCCCTTCAGTGTCACCTCCTCTGGAAAGCCTTCTTAACGTCCCCTGATGAAGGCATCTCTTTTGGTTGCTCTTCTCCACGCCTGGGGCTCATCTTCCCATGGTCCTACTGTACTGTGAATTCTGGTAATCCTCCTGCTCCACAGGACTGAGAGTTCCTCAAGGGCAGGAGCTGGATAGTGACATAGCTGGTGGTCCTAGCCACCCTCCCTGGAGATCTCCTAAGGACAGTTCTCGAACTTGACCTGGGGTTCTTCTGTCTCTGCCTGGGGATGGTATCTGGCCTGGAGAGGTACCAGGGAGTCAATGTCTTCAGAAGCAATGTGCATGCAATGAAGGAATAGGGTAGGAGCCTGTGGTTAGATAACCAGAGGCCATTCTGAGGTGTGGTCCACACAGTCTCCTAGATCCACAGAGGAAGGGAGCCCTGGCTGACTGCAGTCATCTCATCAGCAGCTCCTTATCAGCTTCATCCCTTCTTCCCCCACCTCCCCATTCCACACCAGTGTCTGTATTTGGGGGAATTGAACTAAGACAAGTATTTTGTTCATTGCTGAATCCCCAGTGTTTAGCCATCTTCCTGACATGGTAGCAACTCACAAAAAAATACGTATTTATGGAAATTAAATAAATGTCTTTGAAAATCTTTAAACAACAGCAGTCAAAACTTTAGATTATGTAGAAGGAAGTGAGGGGGGTATGAAAAATGGTGGAATGAAACAGACATCATTACTCTATGTACATGTACAATTACACAAATGGTACGAATCAAATTGTGTACAACTGTAGAAACGAAATGATGTACCCCATTTGTGTACAATGAATCAACATGCAGTCTGTAAAAAATTAAAAAATAAATAATTTTTTTAAAAAACTAGCAAAACCCCCTTTGGTGGCTGGTATAATGGAAACCAGCAAAATAACTACATTTCTTCTCCTTGAGTTTTGCAAAATACTCTAAAGGGACTGGGAATGTCACTCAGTGGTAGAGCACATGCCTAGCCTACGTGAGCCCCTAGGTTCCATCCTCACTACTACAAAAACAAACAAAAATTTCTTAAAAAAAAAAAAAAAGTTTCCACCTACAGCAACCATTTAATATCTAATAATCATGTAGAAAAAGAGGAGAGCTCTGGAATCCAGTAGAACAAACCTGGAATCCTAGCCCTGCTACTTCTTATCTCCTCCAACTTTAGTTTTGTCATCTTTAAAATGGGAATAAAAACTGTACATGCTTTCAGGGTTGTGGGAAAGATTCCACTAGAGAAAGGAGTTTAAAAAGGATTTAGTATAGTGCTGGTCCAGAATAAACTTTCAATAAATGTTCTCAAGGTTATTATTACTATTATTATTCTTTCACTGCCCCTTTTAGGCAGTCTGCATGTTTACTCAGGTGATGAATGGGAGCAGAGTGCCAATAATATAATAGATGCTCAACCAATTATTACTAAATGAACAAAGCAATAATCCAAAAGTAGAACACAAAAAACCCACAACGCCTCCTTCTTTTGCAAAAGCTCTTATCAATTTTTTCCTGTTCATTGATCCCACCTCCATTACTACAAAGCTGTGTGAACTTAGGAAAGTCACAGTCTGTCTGAAGTCCCACCTGCAAAACGTGGATCAGGGTTAGATCATTTCTAGGTCCCACCCAGGCCTTCACTTGGAGATAAGAGAACTGGGCAAGGA
Organism: Sciurus vulgaris; assembly: GCF_902686455.1. Lineage (NCBI taxonomy): Eukaryota > Metazoa > Chordata > Mammalia > Rodentia > Sciuridae > Sciurus > Sciurus vulgaris. The sequence continues at coordinate 145,007,681 of NC_136466.1, forward strand.
CAGCCAGCCCACACAGATAAGCAGAACAGGAGTCACCAGAGCAGAGCTGCTCCATCTCCCCACGACTGACTTTAGGGGCCGGTCACTCTTTGTTGAAGCAGGCTGTTTGTGCATTGCTGGATACTGAGCAGCATGCCTGGCCTCTACTCATGAGATGTCCCCAGCACTCTCAGTGACGAAATCAGCCCAGTGAAGAACCCCTGCAGTAGAGGTGACCCACAGACAGGTAGGGGCCCCAGGTTCAGCCCTAGCCCACGCAGGGGTGGGCCAATGCTGCTCCCTTACTTTGTTACTTTGGTTGGTCTGTTTTTATTTTTATTAGAACAGCAACTAAAAAGAAGAAGAAGAAGAAGAAACAGCTACCTCTCTCTACCTTTTCCCCTAAGCTATTTCTATTTTTCCCCTTGTCCTTCATTCTCTTCTGTACTTCATTAAAAAACAGGCACTTTGGAAACAACCAAGCATTCACTGCAGAATTAGAATTATTTTGTTTTCCCCAGTCTATCATTAGCCATATTTGCCTGCAAATAAGATTGATGTTTTTAAAGCTCATCTACTCACAAGCCCAGAACATAATCCCCTCCTGGGTTATCACTATCCACTTATGACATTAGGAACAGCAGGAGACACAAACTCCAAAACCCAAAATGATCCTGACATGCAAATATGTCATAAAACTCAATGAAGGCAGAAGATTGCATAGGATTTATTAGCAACAGAGCTGCCGTTAACTGGAAAGATCAGAGGAGTTTTCAGGCAATGGTCAAGGTTGAATGGGACTTGAGATCAGAGTTCTCTGCTGAAAGTCAAAGGCCCCCGGGGCCAAGGGCTTGCCTGAGGGTGCATGGCACCATGGATGGAGGAACAGAAGGAAGTAGTTCGATGTTCTACCAACTTCCAAGTGGACTTCTCTATCAGGGGCCACAAGGTTCATCAATTCCTCCCTTTACACCAAAGAGTAAAGACTGGACATCAGACCTCCAGAGCTGCATGTGTAGACTAAAGAAAAAAATAATTTGTCAAGGAACTCTGCCCCCCCATGCACTTCCTTCGACCTCCTGAAGCAGGGGTCAGCATGGCTTCTCAAGTGGCACCAGCCCCACTGCCTCCTGCCCTCTGGTGATCTGGGGTCACGGATGCCATCACTGGCCTTCAGAGAGGAGCTGTGACAGGGAGGACCCCTGCAGTAGGACAGCTGTGGTGACAGGGAGGACTACCAATCCTCTAAAGGCACACCGCTCTCCCTCCCACTGGCCCTGCTGGTTGTCCCCTCTGGGTCCTTGCACTTGCTGTCTCTTCTCAGCAGTTTCCACTCCCTGAAATCAGTGACCAACTCCTTCCCATCATCCAGGCCTCTGCTCAAGCTTCACTTTCCCAGAGCGGCCTTCCCCACCCACACTCTAGCCAAGTCCTGGGCATCATTCTCTGACCCTTAATCTGCTTCACTTTTCTTTAAGCGGCACTCGGCTCCCTGAAGTTACACGGCAGGCACCCTCGTTGACTTTTTATGCTTTCCTCCTCCTGGAACGGGAGCGCCCTGTGGGCTGGGGGTTCTGAGTGCCCTGCTCACCCGGCATCCCTTGTGCTAGAAGCCACACAGGAGGTCTCTATCACTATCAGGTGAGTGACAGGGTGGACGTCTGGGCTTGGGCTGTGATCACAAGAAACACTTGGGCAGCTGAGAGGCCGAGGGCTCCCGAAAGGCTGCTAATGGAGAAGGGCCCCCCTGACCTTAAAGATTAACCCCTTACCTTGGATACTTCATCTTCAGTTGGCATCTGTGTTTATTTTCATAGCAAAACGATTTTCTCATGGTATACTGGCCCAGCCCATGCTTTAGTGGGGAAGAAGAAATGGACAGTGTCCTGCAGGGAGCCAGTGGGATTCACAAGGTCCTCATCCATCCTACCAAGTTTTTCCTGAGCACCTACCTAGTTCACTGGTCTATTTTTAGGCAACTTCAGTGGTAACCTAAGCAGTAGAAACAGCCATCACCTCATAAATGCAGGTCAGCAAGCCGCTTGCATGTATGAACTTGTCAAAATAATCACACAAGATACTTTTCCTGGAGATCATTAAAAGTAATTAGTAAGAAAATATTCTTTGAATAAGGAGATAAGTTCAACTGCAGGAGAAAATGCTCATTTCTTATACCCTAAAATTAAAACCCGATGCTCCTTTGTAAGATCCTGTTGGAATAGGAAGGTGCATTCCGTGATTGCTCTGACCCTGGAGGATTCTACACTCTGCCCTCCAGCTTCAGTTTTAAGTCCAAGGTTGACTGGATAACCATCTCCTTCTCTTCCCTGGATGAAGAGGACACTGTCACCAAGCAGAGCATCTGCCCTCATTTAGGTGCTTCATTCCTTAAACATGTGGAAAATTGCTTCAATTATTCTCTGATGGAAGTGTAGGCTCCTGAATTGAAGTAGCCCAGGACCCCTCAGGCTTCCTCTCCAGCTGCAAAGACCTGAAAGGCTCTCCTTCCAGCTGCTGAAAGGTGCAGAGACCCCTTTCTTACTCCCCCATGTTCTTTTGGCTCCCTTGCCCCTCGCTTCTGTCTACATGTTAACATGTAAACTTTAGAATGTGAAACTCCCATTTGATTAGCAGAAGTGCCTTCCTGTGGGCTCTCAAACCCCAATAAATAAAATCTTGCTTTGCCTTCACAGAAAGGCAGAACACACACCTGCCACCTGGATTTGTGGGTCCCGAAGAGGCCTCCTGGGGAAAATGCATTTGACCTTTGTCCCTGATGGAACACTGAGTCAACCAGAGGAGGGGCAAGGTGGAGAGGGAGAAACACTGCGAGGGGGAAAGATGCGTGTGTGTGATAGGGAGAGGAGGGCAGGCTGGAGAGCTGAAATCGAGCTCAGGAAGTGAGGGGAAGGAAGGAAAAAGAATGGGTGATTCCAGGTTAGGTACCCCTCTTACATGCCTATATAGCATCCAAAGACCTTCCCGGTAAAGTACTTAGCAAAACCAGTGGCCAAAATTCCACATATTCCCCAAGTTCTAGATATTCCCTTCCATCTCGTTTAGACTCATCGTGAGGTATACTTCCCAGCCCTCTTTGCCTCTGACGAGGAAAACATGGTGAATTCTCAGCCATGAAATATTAGAGGCAGTGATGTGTACCACTTCCAAGCCAAGGCATCTCAGAAGCAGACATGCCTTTCCCCCACTGTCTTCCCTGCTACCAGCTGCAGGTAGATTACTGCAGCCCTAGGAAATTGTGGCAGCACAAGACAGAAAAGCCTGCATCCCTGAGTCACCATGTGGAGGAGAGCACCTGCTGATCGAGAACTCCTGCACGAGGCTGTTATATGGCAGAGAAATCATTTTTGTTAGATTAAATCAACATACAGCTTCGCTAAAACTCAGAGATCCATGCTTGCTGTGTGATAATACACAGACTAGGCAAGAATTATTTAATTGTAGGTAACCTCCTCTAGATGGAGGAGTCCCGTTCTATCATGAACACGTAGAAAAATATTCAAAATATTCAACAAACATTTGCAGAATGAAAATAGTCCACGTTGTTAAAAAGAGGGCTCTAATCCTACTAAACAGAAATCTTTACTTTGCCAGAAGGCCATTTCATACACACACACACACACACACACACACACACACACACACACCCTCCATGCCCATGTACCCCTAAGTTTCTGCCTCAACGTTACATATAGTTCATGGCCAAACCTGCTCTGGCTGTCTTGTGATTCATACAACAGCAGAGACCATCTTCAGAACAACCCTTTCAAGGTTCTGTTGCCCAGCGTGGATATCGTACAGAGAGCCAAACACCGCAAAAGAAAATTGGAGTAGGAAAGAAAAAGTCATCGAGAAAAATAGTCAAGATTTCTCATGATCTCACCCGTGAGTCAGATTTGCATTTGGGATAACAACTAACCGAGTAGACCAGAACAGTCTGTCTGCAAGATGTTGGCCTGCCAATTTCAACAGCACAGGGAAGGCACACTTCTTAAATTGGCTTAAAAGGACAAATCTAGTACACTTGTTTATTTTTTTCCCTTAAAAAAAAATTCCAAGGTGAAATAGCCTCCTGTTTAAAAATAGCTCTCTTGGAAATTAAACTATAATTTTCTTTTAAACAGTGAATGCCAGGTACCTTTTTCTTGGCATGTGGGGCAGTGGCAAAAAGTCCTACAAGAGAGTCTTCTTACTGTATGCCCCTTGAAAAGCTGCCTCTGCTCTCTGGGCCTAGATCTGTTCACCTATAAAATATGAGATGACATCAGATGATCTCTAAAAGAAAGTCTAAAGAAGAAATCACTTTTAATGGAGGGAAAACCAATATTTGTATGCTTGACAAGTCTTTTAATATTCACAGAACTTAGTACTAACAGAAATGGGTTTTTTTTTACAAGTAGCTTAATTTAGAGGAGTTTATTCAACCAGGTCAGAGGGTGGGGTCCAAGCCACTGTGCATGTGAGTGGGTCTTTAGTGAGGAGGAAAGGAATGATCATGCTCAAGTGACAGGCAGTGCTATGGTGTAAATGCCTGGCCCCTCACCCCAAAATCCTTATGCTGAAATCCAGTTCCAAAGATGATGGTATTAGGAGGTGGGGCCTTTGGGAAGGCAATGAGGTCATAAGGGTGGAGACTTCACTATTGGGATTGGTGCTCCTGTAATAGAGGCCCCGAGAGCTGCCTTGCCCTTCCACCACGTGAGAAGCCAACAAGAAGGCACAACGTAAGAGCCAGAGAGAAAAAAGCCCTCACCAGAAACGCAATCTGCTGGCACCTCGATCTTGGGCTTCCCAGCCTCCAGAACAGAAATAAATTTCTGTTGTTTACAAGCCACCCAGTTTATGGTATTTTTGTAAAAGCAGCCCAAAAGGACTGAGACAGGCAATATGTGGATTATGACGCTCCAACTGTATGTTAGGACATTTTCTTCTTTTAGAGATAAAAAAAAAAAAAAAAAAAAGACTGTAGGAATTATTAACTGCAATTGCTTCCTTCTAAGTATCAAGAAACCAGGACTCCACAAGGCCAGATCCCTTGCCCAGGTCCCACGGCTACAGAGAGACCGTGTTGGATTTGTGTGCAGGGTGGGCTGCTGGGCTGCCCATCATTTCTTCCTATCCCTCCTCCTCCCTCTCCCACTGTGCACCTTGTACAGTTTCAACATGTACAGTTCTGCCCCTGGACTGCTCTGAAAAAAGGAGGATGGAGGCGCTGGGTTATTCCTGTCTGTCTTAGCGTGGGCATCATTGCTGCATTTTAATTACTCAGACCCCGCCCACTCCTCAGGCACACAGGCTGAGCAAGCTCTCTGAATGATAAGGTAGGAATCAGGTGAAAGAGAGAAGGCAATTGTCTACCTGTGAGTGTGTAAGAGGATAAGCTCTCAGAGCTCTGCGAATGGCCACAATGAGTGCTATAAAAATAACCATTACAGATTATCAGCAAGTTGAGTCTCTGCAGTGTGGATTTCAGATTCCAACTCAACTGTCCCCTTGGACTCCTTTCTCCTGCCCAATTACTGTCCTGCACTGACTGTCTTCCATGTTGGTACTTACCTACTGTTTTAACCAGACCTCTGATTCCTTCCAAGACGCTGTATTAGAGGCAAAAATTAAAAACGAAGTAAATACCTGCATACATATTATTTTTAGAGTTCAAGTTCCCCTAGTATATGGCACCTCCTTTTTCTTTCCAGTTTGTAAAGGAAAACCCAGGATGGAACAAGCTCCTATTCTGGCAGCTGCCAGGAACATCTGAAGCTAGGACCTGCATTTAATTAAAAGCTGTTCTAAGCAAAGGGAAGAGTTAACTCTTTCTCATTTGTTTCTTTCCAAGCTTCTGGAAACTGGAGGTGATGGTCATAAAGAAAATTGCATTTGGCATTTGTAGAAATGAAGGGGAAGGGTGATATGCCAATAAATACGGTACATTTTTAAAGAGAGCTTAGGCTCTGAATTTAAGCTCTGAACCACAGAATTACTCCTTTCTATTAGCCTCAAAGGTTTAATGGTACCAAGGAGGATATTCAGCTGACTGCATTCAATTGAATTGGAGTTTATCTCTAATGCCAAATGGAAGGCAGTAGTTTACTAAAAACAGTGGACTTTGGGGATACCAGGTTCCCCATGGAAGTTTAACTACCCAGCTGGATCACCACAGGAAAATTACTTGACCTTCTGAGCTCCTGACTCCTCATCCATAAATGGAGCTAATAATCTATATTGAAACCTACATGAAATTATGTGGGCACATTATATAGAAAGGGCTGATTAGCTACTGAATTAAATCTCAAGTTGGTAGAGACATTAGAAGTCACCCAGCCTAATCTTGCAATATCAGTCCTCTGTCTCCTGTTTGATGTCTGCGGTAAAAGGAAGTTCACAAGCTTTCAATGCAATCTCTATTGTCTTGAAAGAGGGATATAGGATAGAATATTTTTCCCAACATGGGATTGTTCCTCTTGCCCTTAACTTCAGCACGTTGGTCCTTATTCAGGCTTTTGGACAAGAAATAAGTCTTGGCAGCCCTGTACAAGAAAGCCACTGAAATATTTTATTTACTTGGTCATGTAATGAATTGTAGTTGCAAATCTCCAGGTGCAAGTACAGGGACCATATGGAGGGGAGAGATGAATACAAATTTCTCATTTGGGGGGGCAGCTGGTAGAGTCAGGGTGCCATTGGCCAACGGAGGGAAAGAAGAGGAGCAGTGTGTGGGGTGAAGGTGATAAGCTCAGTTTGGGACATGTTGCTTTGGAAGAGCTGAGTCACCCAGATGGAGATTTCAGGTAGATATGTGAGTCCAGAGCTCAGGAGGTTGGGACTGAAGGTACAGATCTGGGAATAATCAATACACAGGGGGTGGCTGAAGTTGAAGATATGGCTCAAATTGCCCAGAGGGGAGATGAGAACATCAATTGTTATGAGGCAAAAACAGAACCCAATTAAAAAAAAAAAGAGGGGTTATAAAGTTTGTTATAAAAATTAATTGAAGAGCTCTATGGAAAGGAGCTCAGAGATGAGACTGTGTACACTAAAGAGGTAGGAGGAGCTTCAGGTGGGAGGTGCTGTCAGAGAAGCCAGAAGAGTAGTGCCTGGCGAGAGGGGGACCATCACACGACAATTGAAGGTAGTGTTAAAAATCTCCCAGTGGATTAGCTGTAGGGGCCACAGGTGGACACCACAAGTAATTTCTCTAGATGATGGGAGTGGAAATCTGACTGTACAGTCCACTGAGAAATTAATGAGAGATTAAAGAAGTGAGAACAGCTAGTAGAGACCAATTTGTCCAGTAACTTGGTTGTTAAGGATTTAGGACAAAGGGGTCTTCATTGAAGGGTGGGAAGAATAAGGGCAGACACTGGGGAATTTTTCCCCTTTGTAGGACTGGGGTCCTATAAGGGGGCCTGGGGGTCTGATGAATTTAAAGACCATTATGCTGCAGTTGCACCAATCCCAATAGCTGATTGGTGAGTGGTTTTTCTTTCATAGAAAATGTAGCGGCCAGGACACAGTAGCAGAAAATGCAGGTGGTTGAACTTATTTGGTGCAGAGACTTGGGAAGGCTGAGCAACTAAAAGAAAGGAGATTGGGGAGCTTATGGCATTAGCAAAGGAGCAGATAAAGTGAGGGACCTCAGGACTACCAGCTGGAAAGGAAGACTCTGGAGGTGGCCACCATCTTTCCATCTTGGGTCTTTGCCTCTGGGTATGTCACTTTACGCTGCACATTGCCCAGAACGGCACACAACAGTGTAGACATGTGGGACTAGTACAGAGCTCAGCACCATGTTTTGGGGCCCCTCACACCTGGGAGTTAACTTATTAAGTCACGTCACAGTGTTGATGTGCATTGACTAACCAACTGCCTAAGTCCTTTCCACAAAGGCTGCTGTTAAAACAGTCTTCTGACCATCCCATAATAAGCACAGAATCTTCACTTGAGCCCCTTGGCTGACTTTTGCAACACTTGGCCTCCCCTGTAGGTCTATTTAGAATCTACTTCTGCTGTGAAATGAGGTCACTATGCTTCCCAGATCTGGGTCATAAGCAAATGGGATAAACATGTCACCCACATCTTTATTCGGGTTGTTGATAAAAGTGTTGAACAGAAGCAGGATAATGCTAATGGCAGAACTGTGCCTGACTCTCACCCTGCAACCCTCTGCCCTCATGGACCCCGATCCATCAGCCCCTTTGTTTGGCTACAAATTCATGTGCTGCTGCTTCTGCCTGGTCCACATTTTTCCATTTTACCTATAAGGATGTCACAAAGGACCATCCAAACACCTTGCTGAGAAGTGTGGACATGCAAGGTCAACAGTTTTCCTACAATACACTGGTCTAGTAACCTTACCCTGTTGTACAAAAATACAATGCACTTTTTTCTTTGCTGTGTCTCATACACCTACGACCAGATGGAAATCGGTTTATGACATTTTACAGCTTTATAACGTTTCCTGTCTCACCATGACATCACTTTTCTCTAAACCAAGACCTTCAAAAGGCCACAAAGGTGTTAAGAACCTAGTTTTCAAAACAATGTATCAGGTTACCTGATCTCCCAGGCTGTTGAAATGAAAGAATGTTAACTTGATAATGACACCATAATAGGAAACTCCCTGCTTCAAATAGAAAGAGAGGGGCCCTAGAAAGTAGCCCCAGAAAGTGGTCCCATGCCTTTCTTGGAGCTTCGTCTCCACAGTCCTAAAAGGCAGTTTAATTTTTATTTCTTTGAATCTGATTTTCAAAATAAAGCCAAATGTGATTTTTTTCTGAGCTTTCTTGACTATGTCATTTTCAAACAGGTTATTGGGAACTTGGGATCTTCACTCTTACAAGCTATGTTTCAGTTGCTTTAAAAAAAAAAAATGAAAAATGAGAAAGACACAGATCAAACCAGGGTGAAAGATGCCAAGGTGTTTATGAAGAGTATAATCCCTAATTATGATGAGCGTGGCATCCTCCCCCCCAGGCAATGCGTTAAACAAGAGTGGTTTAACTAATCCGTCAACATCTGTTCACTGCTTGCTGCTGGGAGCACAAAGAGGTGGAAAAGATGGCCCAGTGCCCTCAGAGAGATTACAGTCTAATCTGAGAAGAGCAAAAAAAGACACCTTCAGCAAAGAGTCCGCCAAACAAAGCCACAGGGGCTGGATGCCAAGTGAATGTGCCAGGTGTTCTGGGAGAGGCTGTGGGGTAGGGAGGGTGGGGTAGACTTCTCAAAGGGAATGAGACTTCACCTGGGCCTCGAGGGAGGGATAGAATTTAAACAGCGGGCAGGTGGACATTTGGGGGAGATGGAATAAATGTGAATAGTCCATTTAGGCAAATGAAGTTTACAATTAGCCAGGTTCAAATCCCCTCTCACTTTTCAAATAAAAAACAAAAGTCTGACGTTCAGCTGGGGAATTAACAAAGAACACACTTGTCCTCCCCCATGGAAGTTCAGCCAAGGTCGTACAGAGATGAATGTCCACTACATTCACTCTAAGGAGATGCTCCAATTAAAACTTAATACACTATCACACACAGTACAAATTCCATTAAAACCATCCGCTGCAATTTAAAATTTAAAACTAATGGGTTTTCTAAGAAAGCAATAACATATGCCACAGGAGGTAAAATTCCAAGAAGGAGAACAATGACACAGAGTTCAGATGACAAAGCAGTGGTTTGCAATCCTGGCTTCACATTAGAATAACCTGGAGAGGTATCAAAAAAATAGCAATGCTTGGGCTGTACCTCATGCCAATTAGATCACACTCCCTGGGGCATTGCATTTAAATTAAAAATACCAATGATTCTCATTCTCATTCTCTCAACAAATATTTTCTGAATGCCTACTATAGGCTGGGCATTGCTCTAAATATTGGTGATATAACAGTGAACCGAACAGAACCCCTCAAAAATACCATCATCGGTTTTACATTGACTCTGAAGCAAGCAGAAAAGCAAATTAAGTCAGTAAAATATGTATCAAAAGACTGACAATGTGCTAAGGAGAAAATAAAGCTGAGAAGGGAGTTATGAAATCTTAGGGGCAGGATGGCACAAAAGACTTCACCAAATGGCAGGAGTTTGCATCAAGATCTGAAGGGATGAGGGAGACCTCAGCCACAGGACCTGAAGGAAGAGCATTCCAGGCTGGAGGAACAGCGGGGGTGGTGCCCTGAGCAGAAGCAAGCTGGTGAAGCCAGAGCGGAGGGAGGGCGGCAGAGGCGGAGTCAGAGGCGGAGTCAGGGACAGAGGGCACCCGAAGGAGGGAGAACTCCTGCTGGGCTATGCGATGAGTTTGGTTTTTACTCTAAGTGAGAAGGGAAGTGACTGGGAAGACTGAGCAGAGAAGTGACATGAAATGATTTTCATTTTACTAGAATCATTCTGGCTGCCCTATTGGGAATAAACTATGCAGGGAATGGGAACAGTAGCAATTAGGAGAGTCTTGAGTCTGATTGAAAGATGAGAAGTGATGAGCGATGACCGAATTCTAGGAATTTGGGTGCTGGGATAGAATCCATGGCCTAATGCATGCTAAGCAAAGCATTTTACCACCAAGCTACATCTCAGGATGCAGATTTTCAAGGACTAACCAGAGACAAGCATCCGGAAGGGTCAGGGTGGGAATCAGGAACCTGGTTTTGGATGCTAAAGTTTGGGAAGACTTAGCCATTCAGCAGAGATGTCCAGTAGGTCATTGCGTGTCCAAGCAGCACAAGATGGAGGGACACTGGTGGGAGTCCTTGGCTTACAGATGGCATTTAAAGCCAGAACAAGTGACATCACAGACAGTAGTCAGACAGACAAGAAGTTCAAGTGCTGAGTCCTGAGCCCTGCAGGGGTCAGAGAGAAGAGCTGGCAGCCAAAAAAACTAGAAGGATTCTGGCTGGTGCACAAGGAGGAACACCTGGAGAGCTCATTGCTCAAGAGCCAGGAAGGAGCGCTCAAGGAAAAAGAGGAATGGACTGTGAAGGCCAAAGACTGTGAGGGATCTAGTAAAAGACTCTGACGGATCCTGGATTTAGCAAATGTGGACATCATTAGTGACCTCTATAAGAGCAGTCTGCCATGCATAGTGGGCTGGAGAACATATCTAGGGTGTCATGTTCTTTTGGACTCAGCTTAAATACATTGCATGTTTGTCCTTACTAGAATATAAGGGTCTAATCATGGTAGCTCAAATATTTGATTTACTGAATGCATCAACAGGCTGCGCAAGCATGATGTTTAATTGGTAGCTCATGAAATCTTCTAAAATGATTAGTGTGTAGTTGGGTGCAGTAGCACACGCCTGTAATCCCAGAGACGCAGGAGGATTTCAAGTTCAAACCCAGCCTCAGCAACTTAGTGAGACCCTCAGCAACTTAACAACACCCTGTCTCAAAATAAATATAAAAAGGGCTGAGGATGTGTCTCCGGGTAGAGTAGAGCACCCCTAGATTCAATCTCTAGTACCAAAATAAATAAAATGATTAGTGCGTAAAATGGGAATCTATTCAGAAAAACAATTGTTGATGGAAGGATTACTCTCCAGATGCTTTTATCAGAAGATTCACCTTCCCATAGACCTTAAATCCTAACTAGCACTGCATTTCCTATCTCCCTCATAAGATTCTATGTTGTGAAGGGTTTGACCACATCGGACTATGGGGATCCTTGCGTATTAGCTGTGAATATGACCTGGTTCTTCTCTCCCACCCAGACATGCCTATTGAACTCAATTTCATTCATTTAAAAAAAACTTCATGAGAGGACTACTATGGTCCATAACTGTACTGGGTGTTTGAGTCACAGTATCACGTAGGATATAGTCTGTCCATGAAGGAACCTTCTAGTCTACAGTTTCTGACCCTCAGCTGGTATCAACTTGATGTGACTCCAGCTTCACCTCCAATGATAGTTCACATCTCTAACTGAATCCACAGGTGATAGAGCACAACAGCCTCAGATTCACTCAACCCTAGAAATGTATCAGGGAATATGCCAAAGGGACTCTCAGCCAGTTCCAAGGCCTCAACAAATGTCAAGTTCAGAAGACAATGTTCTTTTTTTGTCTATGAAAGAGCATGCTTTATTGGGAAGCAGAGAGCAGCATGGTGACCAACAGAAGGTGCCCAATGGGTGGGCATCCTACTTGTCATACTCAAAAAGATACACAGGATGTTTTGCTAATAAAAATCAACAGGAACATGGATTCCTCTGGGCAACTTCCCCACATTCAACCCTCTCAAGGGTCAAGAAAACTCCTGAAGGCAACTATGGTTCACTAGAGATAGAGCCCCTCAGGGATGCCTTCTTATTTTTTATAAAGAACATTTTCTTAGGATTTTTGAAGTTTTCATTTGTTCCTTTCATTCTACATTCTCTCAAGGCCATTAGACCAGTTTCTGTACAGATTCCTTGATGCCAGCACCAGAGAGGTCATCCTTTGCCATGATCAAATCGTCCAGTGTCATCCTGCTTGTGTGAATCTGTAAGATGCGCCTGTTAGTCTTTTCATCAGGCAGGGGGAACGCAGTCTTCCTGTGGACGCGACCTGGTCTGGTAAGTGCTGGATCCAAAGTTTCTATTTGGTTTGTGGCCATGATAACTTTCACGTCTCCCCTTGAATCAAATTCGTCCAACTGGTTCAACAATTCCAACACTGTTCGCTGAATCTCTTTCATTTCCAGAGAGTGAATCATATCTTTTGGTCCCAATGGCATTGATTTCATCAATGAACACAATGGTGCGTGTTCTTCAGCAACTCAACATAATCCCCATACGAGTTTAGGCCCTTTCCTAGGTACTTCTGAATAAGTTCAGAGTCAATCACTCTCAAGAGAGTGGCCAATGTTTGGTTTGCTACTGCTTTGGCTAACAAGGTTTTACCTGTGCCAGGTGGACCATAGAGAATGACCTTCTTAGGGGGCTTTATACCCATCTCTTCATAGTATTCAGGGTGGGTGAGAGGAAGCTCCATAGCTCCTTAATTTCCTGGATTTGGTTGTTCAACCCCCCAATATCTGCAGAGGTCTCCTGGGGGGGGAGCTTTTCCACCTTCATCACTGAGACCAGGGGATCTGTGTCATCCATCAGCACTCCTGTCACGGCATGTACTTTGTGGTTGAGCAGGACTGAGCAGCCTGGTTCCAGCAGATCCTTGTCCACAAATGAAGGGAGGCTGACATAGTGTTCTGAACACACAGATGTGGACACGATGGCATGATTGTCATCAATGATCTCTTTCAAGGTTTCTACTAACATGGGGGTCCCCCTCAGATCATCCACCTTTGATCTTTCCTCCTCTTGCTTTTCTTCTAATGATTTCATTTGTTCCTGATTTCTAATGAGTTCTTCTTCCATGAGAAGATAGTATTTAATTCTTTCCAACTTCAGCAATTTCAAGCGGCACTGAGTGTGAGGTGTCACCAGTGGTAGTTTGCTGGCAGCATCTGCTCCCTTTGTCTTCTTCTTTTTCCCAACTCTGGTTGGTAGAGGAGGTTCCTATTTTTTTTCTTATCCTTGTCATCCTTCTTGTCACCTCCAAGATCATGATCACCATTCTGACTTTGACCCATCTTGCCACTCTGGCTGCTGCTGCAGGAAGTGGAAGATGTTGTTCTTGAAACATTTCTCCATTTTTCCTTCCCCTGGCCCAGACAACAGTTAGACGTTTTGATATGAATGATACTTCAAGGAAATCTGCATTTTATTTTTATTCCCCATACGCAGAACAAGAAGTGTATATATCCTTTCTTTGCAAGTCATGTAATACATAAATATTAGTTGAACAAAAAAGAAAAAAATGAGTTTGAGGGCATTGAGGACAAAGTAAAAACTCTAGGAGAGAACTGAGCATCATGTTGAGAGGGAAAATACTACCTCCTGCAAATGTTTGCTGAGCTTTCACAGCTTTCAATGGCTTTACAAGAAGCTACCCACCTCCTATCTGCAGGATCACCATTATTAGCAAAGCCTACATGCTGTGTCAGGATGGAGATTGGAACAGCAGTGGAGAAAGGGTTATTAAAATATAGTAAGTCCAACTATCCTAGTGTAGGGGTTCCAGCAAGGATTTTAACCAATGGAATTCCAGAAGTACATCTTGATCCAACAAATGAGAACTGTGGTGGGTGGTGACATTTCACAGGAGAACAGCACATCAATTCATCCCAGCCTCCATTATGACTACCCACCTGCCTGTTAGCAGGAACAATGAGCTGCTCCTCTTTGGTTTTTGCTAAAAATAAAAGGTACTACCAATGAGTGACACTTTACATGTACAACCCTCAGGCAGAGTTCTGGTTACCATAGCAAACCCTACTCATGACAGCAGAGATGGAGCTCATGACATATCCAATGGCCAGAGCCTGCCTTCCTGCAAGAAAGCAGCTATCTTTTCCAGATACAATAACCAATTGCCATAGCCCTTCCTATGAATAAAAGCCTAACCAACACTTTTAGGTCTTGGATAAGCCCCCAATTTCTATTTGTCTGAAAGAGTAGGTTTATGTCTAATGTCTACTTATCAGGATGCTGATGGAATTCTCAAGATGGACCTGATTTTTAAAAGAGGGTCTAAGTCAGACATGGTGATATGTACCTGTAATCTCAGCCACTCGGAGCACTGAAGCAGGAAAACTGCTTGAATCCAGGAGTCTGAGGCCAATGTGGGCAACATAGAGACCTCATTTCCAAAAAACAACAAGCTGCTTTCTCATTCTTCCGATTTGCAGCCCCCAAGCTCCATACCTGGTGAGAGCCTGACTTTGGCCTCTTCCATAACTAACCCAAAGCTGGTGCCAGAAAAATGGTCATCCTTGAGCAAGACCCAGTGCAGGGGGTCTTGTACCAACCAATCTATAAAGTGATGTCCATGTTCTTGTTCTAGGGCTCTATCGACTGAGAGATGGAGTCAGAAAAGACCAAATCACAAAAAAATGTTCATATGTACAGAAAGTCAGGAGCGGGAAGAACTCAGGGCCTCTTCTGAACACAAACAAATGCTATCTTTGCATATAAGGACTTTCCTAGGCCATCTTGGCCTTTCCTTTAAGCATTCAAGGAAGAGGGTTTAAACCATCAACTCTCAAGATGGATCATAAAAAGTCCCAAAGTCGAGAAAATGCAAAACTAACTTCAAACTTCTCAAAGATTAAGTCCCAGTCCAGTTTTTCAGAGAAATAGTACATTGAATATCTGAATAAGTATCTTTCTTCTTTGTGTGTTACCTGTGTCCTGAATTTATAAGTAGGAAAATGAGTTAGAAAGCTCAGAACTCTGTAGAGACTTCCGGGTTCCTGAGTAGTTACTGCTTCTTGGAGATTCTGTATGAAATAGTTTTTGAGAATACAGGATGGCCAAACAGATCTGAATCAAATTCTTGCTCTGAATAGATAAATACCTCAGGAAAGTCAGTTAACCTTTCTGAAACTACATTTCCTCATCTGAAAAATAAGGGTAACTGGGAACAGTGCCTGAAATAAAGTGCTCAATTAATTCAAACAAAATAAGTATTTGGTGTCTGCTTTATACCAGGAACTGTTGTGTGCACTTGAGATACATGAACAACACAAGGTCTTTGCTTTAATGATGCTTACATTTTAACAGGTGAGAGAGAAAAATAAACTACTACATCAAAGACTTTATTTCAGTCAAGAATTAGTGATAGAACCCCAGGAGGAAATAATTTAGATTATAGGTTTATAAAAAAGATGCCTTGGAAGATCTCAGCAAATGGCACTGATATGAGACAGAACATGTGTTGCAGAATGGAATGACAATGTGTCAGGGCACAGAGGGAGGACAATGAATGGTAAGAGAGGTGGACCCAGGAACCTGGATCATATTCATCATTACTGTGTGTGTGTGTGTGTGTGTGTGTGTGTGTGTGATGCTGGGGATTGAACCCAGGGCCTTAGTGCATGTGAGGCAAGCACTCTACCAACTGAGCTATATCCCCAGCCCCTGGATCATATTCAAATGACCAGGAGAATGCCCCAATGTTAAGCTGGGGAGTGACATGAACAGAGATTTTTACAAGACCCCTCTGGGACAGAGGTGAGTGAGGGACGACTAGGTAGAACACAGGGAATTTTATGGCAGTGAAACTACTGTATATGATACTGTAATGGTGGATTCATGTCTTTATACAGTTGTCCAAATAGCAAGAGTGAACCCCAATGTAAACTATGAACTTTGGATGATAACATGTTTATATAGGTTAATCAGTCGTAACAAAAGTACCACTCTGGCAGAGGATGTTGATAATGGGGGTGGCCATGCATGTGTGGGGGTAAAGTATATATGGGAGGTCTCTGAATGCTATTACTATGATTTGGATATGGAATGTCCCCCAAAACTCATGTGTTGGAAGCATGGTCCCCAATGCAACAAGGTTCAGAGGCGATCTAAGGCAGTGATTGAATTGTGAAGGTATAACCTAATCAGGGGATTAACCCATTTGATGGATTAATAATTTAAATGGACTATCAGGTGGTAACTACAGGTAGGTGGGTGTGGCTGGAGAAAGTAGGTCACTGTGGGGGCATCTGTCTTTGGGTACTATGTCTTGTCCCTGGCTCCTCTTTCTCTTGGCTCTGCATCTGCCATGAGCTAAGTAGCCTTCCTCCACCATGCCCTTCTGCCATGATGTTTCTGCAATGAAACTGGCTGACCCTGGATTGAGACCTCTGAAACAGAAGTCAAAGTAAATCTTCCTCCTCTAAGTTGTTCCTGTTAGGGATTTTAGTCAGAGAGATAAAAAACTGATGAACACAGTTCCTTTCAACTTAGCTGTGAACCTAAAACTGCATTAGATAAAGTCTTTGGGAAAAAAAAAAAAAAACAACAAAACCCTCTGACTGTTCTGAGGAGAAAGGCCTAGTTGGGGCATCAAAAGTGTCCTCAGGAATCCCATTTAGGAAGCAATTGCAGCAGAGATCCAGGGACAGGATGGCAGTAACTTTAACCATGTGGCTAGAGGTGGGGAGAAGGTGGATGCTAAAGGAAAGGATTACCACTTACAGATTTGGATGCAGGGCATGAAGGAACAAAGAAGAATAAAGAATGGTTTCTGGATTTGAGGGGGGGGGGTGAGTCTTTCAGTGAATGCCATTTACTGAGATGGAAGGAAAAGGAAAGAACTAGGTTGGAGGAGAAATACCATTTTGGTCATGTTTGGTTGAGGTGCACGTTGACACACCAATATGGAAATGTTAAAGGGGCAGTAGGGCACATGAGTCTGGAATTCAGTGGATAAAGACAAGGACAGAGACCTAAACTTGGAAGGCGAAAATCTTGAGATAGTTGGGATCTTCCTGGTAGGGAGAACAGTGAGAGAGAGAGTTTCAAGGTCATGTCCTGGGACAACATCATAAAACAATGAATATTAGTTGTTGTTATTTTCAATACATTGGGAAGGAGACTGTTAGCTAACTATAGACTCAGCATTTTTAAAAATCATCTATCGACTCTCAACCTGCCATCCATTCATATCATGAATGAGCATATTTCCTGAAAGGTAGTAGAGAGTAGTCATCAAGAATGCAAGCTCTGGGCCGGGAGCAGGGGGCATATGCCTGCAATTCCAGCAACTTGGGAGACTAAGGCAGGAGGATCACAAGTTTGAGGCTAGCCTCAACAACTTAGCAAGATCCTGGTTCAAAATTTTACAATAAATTTTAAAAAGGGCTGGGGATATACCTCTGTGGTTAAGTGCCCCTGGGTTCAAACCTAGAAACACTCCCCCCCGACACACAAAAAAGAATGCAGAATGCAAACTCTAGAGTCAGGCTGCTATATTTAAATTCCAGTCCCTCCGACTCAGACCTGTACAACCTCAGAGAATCTGCTTAACCACACTGCACCACCATTTCTCCATCTGCAAACAGGGATGTAGTGGTTGAATGATGGCTCCCACCAAGATATGTATATGTACCAGAACCTACAAATGGACCTTATTAATAAAAGGGTCTTTGAGGGTATAATTAAATAAAGGAGCTCGAGATGGGATCAGTTTGGATTATCTGGCTATCCCCAAATCCAATGACAAAAGTCCTTAGAATAGACAAAGTCGAGGAGATGGACAAGCAGAGAAGGCGATGTGAAGGCAGAGGCAGAAGGGAATGACTCGGTCACAGGAATGTCAACAGCTACCAGCTTCCAGAAACTGGAAGATACAAGGAAAGATTCTCCCCTAGAGCCTTGGAGGGAGCACGGCTCTGCAACACCCTGATTTTAGTCTTCTGACCTCCAGAACTGAGAGAGAATAAATTTCTATTGTTTTAAGCCACCAAATTTGTGCTACTTTGTTATGGCAGCCCAAGGAGGAATAATAATAGTCTGTACCTCATTGGGAGGTTATGAGAACTGGATGAGTTGATATGTATAAGGTGTCTAGAAAGTGGCTGCTGGGCTGGGGATATAGCTCAGTTGGTAGAGTGCCTGCATCGCAAGCACAAGGCCCTGGGTTCAATCCCCAGCACAAAAAAAAAAAAAAAGTGGCTGCTGAATAGTGAAACTGAAACCATTTTCAATTCTACCCATGACTGGACATTGTATTGGATCCTGAAGGGCGGAGGGGAGAGGCAGTTCATCTTCAGAGATGCTCCAGATAAAGATAGCACTCTGGAAGCTGGGCAGGTGAGGGACCAGTAGGAAGAGTGCTCAGATGCCATAAGCATTTCCCTGGTGCCCTCAATTGCTGACCACTGCTTCACAGCAGTCACCAGCAGAGAAATCAATCATTCTCACATCTGCTCGGGTTTTCAGAGATAAGTACTAGGTGTAGGGATGGGTTAACGCAAGCCTTTCCAGTATCTTCGTCTCATCTCACCATTCCACTGCCTGCTCTCTCAAGAGAACCTGTGCTGATGAGGACACTTAGTGCACATTTTTTAGGGACAGCTGTCTCTTCTTTTAGCCTAATGATATTGGGATTAACAGTGACCAGGGCGGGGTAGGAGTGGAGAGTGGGCAGCGGCAAACTGTGGAGGAAAGCTATGCCAATTTTGTATGCTGAGTGATTTTGTAATAATATTTGCATGGCTGCTTTATCCTTGGAAGTTAATTTTCTTCACCAGGAGACCCATTATAGCACAATCTAGTTTTACCCAAATCTCTATAAAATATACTGTGCCAAAAAAGAGGGGGAGGCGTCTGTTTTGAAACAGCTGAAATCAGACATTTTATGTGTCATTGGCCAACATACAAAAATGTAGTTTATTGACATCTTGTTTTATTAAAGTTGGCTCTATTCTCGTCTTCTTAGTTGCAGAAAACGAAACACTGAAACACTTGAAGAGAGTTTAGGATTGTTTTTGATCACCTGCATACAAACCTTAGTAGTGTCAGACCAATTAATTAATCTGCATCATACAGAGGGATCAAGCTGTCGAAGGCACTTCTGGTAGCCAAGTCACTGGAACTCTTCCCGAGTGAGTGGCCTTGCTGGGTGTTCAAACTTGTATGTGTCACCCAGAACATCACAGCTGACCTGAAACACACTTGTCTCTGCTCTCCAGAAACAGTCTTACAGAATATTGGAAATCCAATAACATCTCAGAATGTTTAAACAGGAGGACCAGGCTGGCCTTTGTTGAAAGGGGCAAGAATTGCTGCTTATTCTGTCTTCCCCCTTAGGGATCCCCAAATCTCCTTGGGAATGACTAGCCAGAAAGGCCCCCAGGGGTGTAAAGCTCCCTGGTTTCCTCTCTCCTCCCACCTGCTTCCTCTGGTTGGCCAGAATCCTCCCCTCTGCAACCCAAATCCCTGCCTCTTTCCCCTACTGTGTATACCATAATCCTAAATTGCTCTCTCTCCTACCCTGTACCCAGCTCAACTCCTACTGCCTCAGGGGGCAGGTCCCAGCCCGGGAACTGACTTTGGATTTCCACAGCACCAAGTGTGCCTCCTGCTCACAAAGGAATCTTATCCTGCATTATATGAATGCCATCTTTATTTTTAGCAAAGCAGGATGATCAGTCCTCAGATGCCAGGACAACCGGGTATGTGTGTTTTATCTTGAACGAGTGGACTGAGGTAGCAGAGTGCAAGTCTAGTGCTTGCAAAGCCAAGTACTAGAGGTGCCAAAGTATTGATAAAAATGAGAGCAGCCCAAACTCATTTCCACTCTTGCCAGAACACCTCAAAGGACCTTGTCTGGGGCAGCATTCTGTTAAGTGCAAATATACCATGGAAGCCTCTCCTCAGGAAGCTGTTAAAAGAGCACAGAACCTATATGGAAAGAGCTACATCTACTGCAACCTCAAGGCAAGAAATTGGATTATGCTCCTTCATGGATTCACAGATTCCTAGGAGTTTGTGATTTCTTTTATCTGCATATGGACATCTGGGCATTGCAGGCTGCTTCTCACAACAGAACTTCCCCTACCTCCTTGCTATTATTTCACCCAAAGCTTGCAACCATTGTGTGCGCAAAATAAGTTCACTTTGCTGCAAAATCAGTTCTCCAATCCTACCTCTTCGAAATCTCTTTGTGTGCCCTAGAGGGCTTGATGAGTCACAGAAACACTCAATAACTCAATAACAAATAATGCAAGAATAACTTCATCAGCCAGATGTTCACTGCTATCTGGTTTAGTTAGATTGCATCATGAAGAGAGTTAAGAATCTTAAGTTTCTGAATTTCTGCAAGTTGAGAGCCTAGCCATTTCACTCAGAATGTAATCAGATGGGCAAGGCAAGCATGGAGTAGCCAGGTCCCCTATGGATGGGGACAGAAGGTGTCACTGGTATCTTAGAAGCCAGGCCAGGGGAGGCTTCTTCCCAGAGGTGGAGACTCCACTGTGTGGAGACTGTGTCTTTTCCACACAGTTGGTGCCTTAACAAGACCTCTCTTGGCTCAGCTACCCATCATATCACAAAGGGCCTCTTCGATCATTGAGTTTTCAACCTACAAATAATCCCAGTGTTTTCTTGAACACATTTGTCAACAGAATACAGAACTCCTGGGCTCACAGAGAGACTGAATCAAATACCCTAGCTGGCTTCAAATCCTCCTGCTCAGAACCCACAAGAAATGTATGCCTTTCCAAAGCTATCCATTTTTTTTTTTTCTCCTTCTGAAAGGTGAATAGTATGAGATCATGAATTTCAAAGTTTGAAATGCCATAAAAGGATCTATCATTTTATATGCTACCTATGCACAGTCCTAAAGGACAACATAAACTAGACAAAAATTATCCAGGTGGAAAATAAAAAAATAATTTGAGAAATGTTTTCTATACTTTGATTTTCTTTAAAAATTATTCACATTTCTCTGAAATTTCATTTCATTTGGAACATGTGTATGGAGTGTTTACTAAGTAAAGTTAAGCGCTCCTTTTCCTGTCCCCTTCACTAACAAGTGAGAATATTTATTTAATCTTTCCTTGTGTAATCAAAGACCCATTAATAAAGCCCAGGAGGTATGCAACTGTTTAAATTCTTTCTTACCCACTTTGACCAAGTGAGACACCAGTTCCTCAGACCAAGCAAGTATAGTTGGTATCTAGTTCTGGTTGTCCAATGTGGCAAGTTCTCTGCTTTTCTGGGCCTTAGCTTCCTCATGGCAGGAACTGGGAAGTCTGAGGGCTTTGTCCCCTTCCAAACCACAGAGGACAGGGAGGTTGCCCAGGCTCTCCCTTTCAGTCCCACAATATTTTTACGTAAGAAGGAAGTGAAATACAAGATGTAGCCACTGCTATATGCCAATAGATTAAAAAAAAAAAAGTAGACATCCTGAAAATTTCTTAAGGTGGGAACAGGGAGGCAAGGCTGCTCAGAACAGTCCAAAGCTTTTCATTCAAAGATAAATGAAAACTGGAGTTGGACCATTCAAATGCCCTGCTTTCTGTATTCACCTGGGCTCTGCTGACTTTGGTGAGAGGTTTAGTCATCTCTTGATGCACTATTCCAAAAGACCCACTATGTGCCAGATGCTGTCATTGAGGGGCTTGCATACACACCTCAGTACCTCTTTGCATACTGCCTACGAACAACTCTGGGAGCAGCCACTGTACCAGTTTTACATGTGAGCAAGCAGAGGCTTCAAAATTCCAATGAGCTGACTGGTAAGAAGTCCTCTACACTACCTGGATTCTAGTTAAGTCTCTGATCCCAGTTCACTGACCTTCCTTTCCCTCTTGGCCAACCCCACAGGTGCCAGGCACCTCCTCTGGCCAGCAGCAGTAATGCAGATCCTTCCTGAAAGCCCCCCCAGCCTCACCAAATGCATTCCCAGCTCTGAGCAGACGCCCCCTTCCGTTTAGCTGAGAAGACTCCGCCTGCCATTCTCTCAGCTACCCGCCCTTCGCACTGCAGGCTCCCTCTCTCCAGGGTCTCACCCACCCTCGGCTTCTCTCCCACTTTCCAGGGACAGCACAAGCCAGCTTTCTTCTTTCCCTGCACTTTTCCTGCTCTTTACTGTCCCTGGCCTCTTCCCCACTCAAACCACTTACAGGGCTTCTCTATTCTCTTCCACTTCTCTTTTGCTTACCAAACAATGACTGGGAGGGAAATCTGGGAACTCTCCTGAAAAGCCTTTCCTCAATGTGTCATCTCCTCAAAATACTCTGGATGATTTGCAACCTGTACACTCTGGATGAGGTTTTGATATCTTGCCAATCATTTTCTTCTCATCCTTTGCATCCTGGCCCCAAAGTCATGCTTCGCTGTCACTGTTCTCTATCTCTGTCTGTGTCTTTTTCTTCCTCCTTCTGAGTGTTGGTCCTTCTCACACTTTCCTGCCTGTCTACCTATCTGCTACCTCCCTCAGGGTCCTGCCTGCCTAGCTCTTCCTGCCCCTGAAACAACTGTGTCCTTAGCATCCATCTTGGCACTGTGGAGATAACCTCTGAAAACAGAAGAAAAAAGTTAAAACTGCTGAGTCTCCAAGTCTGTGTTCTGGAAGAGATGCAGTCTCTCTGGGTTTGGTCCTGACCTTATGTGGGTTCATCTTCCTTGGAATTTTTCCCTTTGTGATTGTTGAAGTAGGAGGGGCCTGGGGATGCCACCTACCACCGTGGTCTGAGTCACTTAGGCCCACGCAATCTAGGGCAAGGGAGTATCCACAACTCAGTATTATCTTGCCCAGTCCACCAGGTCTGGATCTTTCAAGTCACAATTGAGAGGCACCTACAGTACAATTGACCTCCCTCTGCTTCTCTCCCTATCTAGACTGAGGAAATTGATGGGCAACTATTCCAGGCCTTATCTGGGCATGAATAAGATAAGGTCCTAGAGAAGAAGGCACAGGGCAGCCTGATGAGCACTCACAGGGCTTTGTAGGAGCAGAGGGGCGCATGTAAAGAAGGACTACCCAGCACTTCCTGGAGAGAGCAACCAGACCACCCTACCACTGCCACCAAAGAAAAACAGCTTTGTAAAGATGGAGCCATGACAGGTCAGGAGTTCTACAACTGTGTGTGTGTTGGGGGACACAGCAAGTGAGAAGTCTAAAGAGGCACAAAGGATGTGGGACTTATCCCATGAGGCCTGGGAGCCTCAACAGGTTTTACAAGGAGAGGCAGAGTGAGAAAGAGAAGCCTAGAAGGACTTCTCCAGGCTTCTAGTTTATCAAACATTAAAACTCCCAATTTCAGTTCCCTGTATACTTGTTCTCATAACCTGCAGGGGATCATTGTTTCTTCTCTCCAAATCCTACCAGTGCCTACACTTCAAGTCTGACAAATCTTCCTTTCTTCTTAGCACTGCCACCCACCAATTCAGACCTTCACAGCTTCCCCCCACCATCTTATGACAAGAACCTTCTTACTAGGCTCCTAGCCCCTCATCTCCTCCCAGTCCCAATTCTTTCTGCAAGAGATTTATCACCCAGAGGCACATATCTGATCATGATAGTCTCTTGCTCAAAAATCCCAAACATTCCCCTACTGGTTGGAAAACTAAGTTCCTGAAGTCCTTATCTCAGCCTCTTCCCCCATAGTACCCCTAAGGGCTTAGTCCTAACTCAGGATCAACTTTTCAGCACATACCTCTTTTCCCTAGACCTCCCCACAAAAGCCTTTTAGATCCCTTCAGTCATAAGTGACCTCTTTTCCTCCATATTCCCAAAATATTTTTTGTTTTGTTTTCTAAGACTAAACCCAGGGATGCTTTACCACTGAGCTACATCTCCAGCCCTTTTTAGTTTTTATTTGGAGACAAGGTCTCGTTATGTTGTCCAAGGTGGTCTTGAACTTGTGATTCTTCTGCCTTCCTAGTAGCTGAGATTGTGGGCATGTGTCACCTTGCCCAGCTCCCAAAATGTTTTATTTGTACAGACACTTTAGTTACTTTATTCATTCAATTATCCCTTCATTCCTTCACCCAGTAAACACAGGGCACCTACTACCTGCCAAAAGTGCACTGTTTTGCATCATAGCTATTTCTAGACTTCTCTCTCTTTTAGACTGAACCTCTGACAGTAGGGAGGGAGCCTCTTTCATCTATGCACATCCCCTGGAAACTCTAAGCCCAGCAAACCACAGGTACTCCAAAAATAAAATGATTGAAATGAATAGAGAAATTATCATAAGTTTCCTTAAATAGTAAACTGCCGTAAGTGCATGCAAAATCAATTTCAACGATAGATTTAAAGTATGATTCAATATTTTTCCAGGAGCATATTAACTATGTCAAGGGAGGTGCATTTATATACTTTACATGGCTCTGATTCTTCCTTTCCAGCACCTGCCATGGCCCCCTACCCCTACCTCCACAACACATGAATGCACACCACTATATGTCTTTTATAAAAGCAGCACTTCTTGGCCCATTCTAATGGAAGAAGGAATTGATGAAGCCAGAAAAACCACCTACAGTCAGGGGTGTGTTCTGAGACATTCTATTCCACCCCCACAAGCAGCCCTCCCACACCACACCTGCCAACTTGTACCTACTTGACTCCCACCCAGAAGTCACAGACCAGAAAAGCTGGCCCAGTAGAAGTACCCAGGCTCAAGCCCAGAGCAGGCTGAGTGTGGGAGACCTCCCCTGGAAGGAGTCCTGAAAGTCCAAGGTAAGGTCTGCAAGGGTGAGTCATTTTCTGCAGCTGCTCATCAGCCACCTCCAGTAGCTTCATCACGATTTGTCAAGGTAAACACATGAACCCAACAGACCTCACCTGTGGGGGAGGTAGGAGGCTGCAGCCAGCTACAGGGTATAGAACTAGACCCAGTTCTATTGGCCCAACACTGGACAATCTCCAGTCCCAACATAGGTCTGGACTCTGGAATGCCCTGATGCCTGTCTTTCCAGTCTCTGCCACCAGTCCATGCCAGACCTTGTGTTCTTCTCACCTCAGTGCCCCTTATCAAGGTCTCTGCACAGATCAGAGTTAATGAGGGCAGGGTTCTGGACCCTTCCCCTACTCAACTCAGTTCCTCGACTTCAATGGATTATCCAAAAAAATTGAGAACAGGAGCAGCCAAAGACGTAAAAGGTAAATGCAAATCCGAGAGGAGGGATGGGGCAGACACACACCAGGTTTTAGGATCTGAACTCAGCTTGGGAAGGAGAGAAAGATTTCCATATTGGTATGTACCCCATCTCCCTGGCAAAAGCCAATAACCGCCCCACACATGCCCTTGCTCTTCAGGAGCCGCCTCCACTCTTCGCTTCTCGTCTGGCCAGAGCGGGAAGGAGAGGCGAAGAAGCGCGGGAGGATGGTCCGGGAGACAGACCCCAATCCCTGGGCTCCGGGTGGAGGAGGAACAACTGCTCTGGGATAAGGACTCCTGGCCATGTCCTTAGTGTCCCCAGCAGTACATCTCCGGTTGTCCTACTGTTGTAATCCCGCTCTGCCCAGCCCTCTTCTCTCCAGCGTGCTCCCTTGCCCTCCACCGGATGGGAGAGGAGTTTGGGGACCACCAAATGTGGGACCCGGTTGGGCGCCCCCACTCATCGCCTAGCTGGGGCTGGGATTCCCTCACCCGATTTGTCACTGAACTTTCCCGGGCACACAAGGTCTCTGGGTGCCAGGCTCCCCCCGACCCCGCACGCCCAACCGGAGACCCAAGTCCCGGCAGCAGCGGGACGGTGGCTTCACCTGCTCGCGGCTCGGCGGAGGCTCCCGCTACTCTTCTAGCGTTCAGACCCAGGCGCCGCCCGGCGGTCCCCGCGCAGAGCAGCGGCGGCTGCTACCACCAGCGCGGACGCCGCGAGGGTCCGGAGCTGCAGCGCCGCGGTTTGCAGCAAGCCGCGGGAGGCCAATCCCCAGCACCTTCGGCCGGGTCTGCGGCGCGGCGGGTACCTGCAGCTGCAGTCCTGCCGCGTCCCCTGCCCAGGGCCAGCACGCACTGGAGCTGGCAGTCGGCTCCTCGCGGCGCTGGGGATCCACCGAGCCTCCAGGATGGGCGGGGATTCCCTCCCTCTGGTTGATTCGAGGGGCGGGAACTCCCTTCCTGGAGTGACAGAGACAGGGGGCGGGGATTCCCCTGCAGGAATGACAAGGTGGGCGGGGATTCCCCCCCACCCTACCCAACAAGCCCCTCGCGGCAGGTAATCTCTCCGGATGAACCAGCAGTCCTGGTGCTCAGGGTTCAGAAACCTGGGGATCCTGGGAGGAAAGGATCCGGGGAGAGGGCAGCTCATAATTCCATACAGGCGGGGCTCGGGGCGCCATCTATATGGAAGTGTGAGCCAGGAATCTGGAAGTTGCTTTTGCAAGGCACTTCACATAGCACCTAGAAAAATGTCAATTGCCTTATCACAGAATGAGGTGGAGAGGCCAAAGAAGACGGGAAGAGATATTCACCCACCTCAAGTTACCTTTGGCCTCTAGTGCCTTAGGATACCGAAGTTAATTTCGCACTGGTATGAGAATTTCAGGAGAAGGGACCTCTTGGCACCTCAGAGCTGCTTAATCCCCCGTTTAAGCCCCGGAGGGAAATCTCAGGGCCCCCGGGTGGAGGTTTTGGACCTTGTAAGCACTAGACAGGAACTCCTGCTGAGTGTTCTGTAGGAGCTAACGCCAGTCGCCCTTGGCCTTGTTCCAGGTCACTCGAGGAACAGGAGCTCCAAGCTTTTCGAATTCTTGGTTTCCATGAATTTTCAGGAAGGCCTTCAAATATTTTTCGTTCTTTTTTTGTCATCCTTGTCATCCTGCCTACCACAGGGAGAGGATGATAAGAACATAATAGGGAGACTGCACAGCTCTGCAAATTAAGCTCTCTTAAGAGGAAAAGCTGGTCTTTTTCAAGTGCTAGGAGATAAGAGTAAAAACATATGAAAAATTACAAAACCTGGGATAATGAATAGTTGAATAATGCTTTTGACATTTTCTGCAGAGCAATAATTGGAAATCTTTGCTTTGAGGGGGATGGGGATGGGGTGGGACACTGTTGGGTAGCGTCTTTGCCCAACAAGGCAGTAGGCTCTGGTCTCTTGGAAGAGCAGATAGACATAAATCACCTGCACTGACTCCACAGAGCTGTCTCACAGCCTCAGGAGGCCAGAATGGTCCCAAGGCATTTGGAAATGGTATCTCCAGCAGGGTTTTGGGTGGGGAAGCACTTGGATTCGGCTCTCCTTCAGCTTTTTTCCCTGGCCCCCTGCACTACTGGCGATTGACCCCAGGGGTGCTCTACCACTAAGCCATAACCTCAGCCCTCTTTTTATTTTGACACAGGTCTTGCTAATTTGCCAAACTGACCTTGAACTTGCAATCCTCTTGCTTCAGCCTCGCAGGTAGCTGGGATTACAGGCCAGCCCACAGTGCCCAGCTTCTTCTTCTGCTTTTATAATTACCAGGCTACTGAGATCAATGTCTGCACAAATCCAAGCATCTTGTATTAGGAGTTGTGCAATCTCAGGCACCCAGAGCTTCTCTCCCTATCTGCAAATGCAGAGATCTCACCCTGACTGCTGAAAAGATCAGCAGTAACACAGCAATTCTGAACGGCACTTAGGAGATGCTTACTAAAATGATAACTATTGTCTAGAAAGGTGTTATTGAGATACCACACACAAAAAAAATCTTTCCACAGTTGCTCAGGACTGGTGCTTTTTGCTGGTTTCACAGACTCAGGCTCATCTTCCATCCCTCTCTCCCAATCACAGGAGCCAAGAAGGGGCAACCCATGTCTTCTCAACACAGTTCTACAACTTTAGCACCCACTGAAAGTTTGCTGAATAAATGAATATGCAAATGGTTTACCACTTAAACCATACTCCCTGTTATTTCTTACCTACCCCATTCCAATCCTTTCACTCCAGGCATGTACTTTTTTCTTTTTTGTCTTGGTATGGGATTGAACCTGTTCCACCACACTGGGATTACAGGCATGCACCACAGAGTTTAGCTTCCAGCCCTGTACTTCTAACCTGTAATTTATGTTTCCTCAGCCAAAATGACATTTTCACTACCCTGTATCTGCTGAAATCCCAGAGTTCAATGTTATTTCTTCTGAGAGGGCTTCTCTGATCACCAGCACCAAATCAGGTGTTTTTTCTGATTAGATCTTGTTTGTGTTTCTAAAGCCTATACTGTCCATTCCAGAAACTACTCACTAGATACTTGCTGAATTAAAATAAATTGCTAAGTATATATGGATATGTGTTATATATTATCTATTATCTATAAAAATAATAGATGCAGATATACTATATTTTATCTATCACCTTCAGACATTGTCCTGTTGATCTGCTTAAAATACTTCTGGTTTCACTTTTTCTCTGATATTTTTCTCTGATATTTTCCTTTTTTTTTGGGGGGGGGGTAAGTTCTTACTTGCTAATAATAGCTCAACTCACAAGAGGTCAATCAAATGCATGGAAAATTTGTTTTGCCCTTGCAGTCTTGTCAATTTGGAAAGCTGACAACTGAAGGCATTTATTTTCCAGTGTTTGAAGATCAAAAGGTAAATCCTTTCTGTCCTCTTGTTAAATATTTAGTCACAGATTAGTATTTCTGTCCAAGTTGCCATTTTAATTTATTGCTTGTAATGTACATGATATGGAAGAGGAGGTTGTATATAGAAAACTTAAGTCTTAAGAATGACAAAAAAATGAAAATAATGAACAAAATACTCTATTATCCTGGTCTACAATATATTGATGACAGGTAAAAGAATGTAGTGTCCTTTAGGTGAGTTACATAGAGTCTCATGGACTGCAATTGCATTCCGTTTACCTTGAACTTTCTCCCTTTATGAAGAATAATCTCCCCACCAGGCTGCTGAAACTGCAACTGTAAGTTTCATTAACTTTTTAAAAAGACCCCTTTCTACCTGCCCTTCTCAGGGGCTCTTCCTAGTATGTTTTTAGGGAGGAGGAGAAGGAACCTGAGTCAACTGGCTGATTCCCTTTCTCCTCCCAACCTCCATGGGTTCATTTTATCTCCAAAACAGATTCTAGCTTCCTGTTTACCTAGGTAACTGCCCTCCTTTCTTTCTTGGGCAAATTCCTGACCATTAAGTCTTCATTCGTGACTTCATGTTGCAATGAGCCATCCCCTGGTCTTAAAAAGAGTAAGTAGCAATGATAGTAAAACATGAATTCAGTGGATTCCAGTCTGAACTCTACTTAAGGATTCTCAGGAGATGGGAATATTCAGACAACCCAGCCCTCCATCCCGGACACTACCATGATCTGGGTCTTTGGGATGGGGTCTCAATGCTGCATTGTTAACCTGAACCCTGGTGACTGCAATTTGGTTGGCCCATAAAGCACATTTGGAGAAGCTCAGAAATAGAATGACTTAGAGAATGAGAAGACTAAGTTCACCTTATAATATATGATCATAGCGGTGATAGATTTTATTTTAAACCCTGATGAAAATTTTGTAATATCTATTTCTTAGGCAGAATCTTTTGTTAACCAGTACACAAAATGTACCCATGTTTGAGGTATGTTCTTTTTTAAAAAAAAAAATTTTACCATATTTTTATCGGTATATTATAGTTGTACACAATGGGATTTGTTGTTACATATGAATTTGTTACATACATTCATTTGCCATACAAATATGCCATAAAATCTTTTAAAATATACATTTAAGGGAAAGGTTAAAGTACTTTTCATTCTATGTATATTAAAAATGATGAATTTTGCTGTATTGACAAGCATGACATTGGAACTTAGACAATTGTGCTTTGCCATTTTCAGTGTTTTATAATATTACTGCACATGCAAAATTTGTGATTTTTCTCCTGGACTCCCCTTACAGAATATGCTATTGTATTTATTTAAGCAACTAAGCCAGTTTATTATTTATCGCTTTGACTCCCAGCCTTCTATTTTTACTAAGGGAGCATTGATTGCCAGGGTAAGTTTTTCATACATTTTTTGGCAGAAAAAATAATTTATACACTAGCAAAAACAGATCAGACAGTACTTATCACTTTTACAGTATATATATATATATATATATATATATATAGATGATTTTATCGTTCTGTAAAATCATATAAGAATGAAGTGTGAATCCAAGTGAACTGTCATGAACTGTAGTGACATTTGGCTCAGCTCTGAGCTTACTTGCTCCATAAGTTTAGGGCACCAGCAAAACAAAGCTACTAAAAATTAGAATGAAAGAGAAAAAGGGAAAGGTTCAGTTTTATTAGCATAACCAGTACTTTGCAATCAGCATATCAAAAAAAGAAATTATTGTAAGTTACAGGACATGTAGGTTTTATCTTATAGTTCGATGTTGTCTTTATGTTTGGAGAAGAGAAAGGACTTGGAAGCGTGTTCTCGGGGCTCATGGCTTCAATCACTTTGGCATAGTTGTTCTCCCCAGAAGTTGAGAACCTCAGGTCCTTCCCTATTCCCTGGTCCCACATTGTTGCAAGTCAGTCAAATCATCCTGCATACAAATTTGTAAACTATTTGGTTATTTGTACATATCCCATCCTCATTCCTACTTCTTGTCTCACCTACTGATCATTCTGCTCTGAAACACTTATTATGAGAAAGCATCCTTTTAATTCCATCATGTGCTATTTACTCCTTCATCAGATACTTCTACCTCCAGATAACCTCATTGTATAACCTCCAAAAAAGTAATTACAAATATATTGTCTCTCTGTTCATTTTCTTTTTGTTTTTTATTTTTACTTCCTATTTCTTTTGCCAATCTTAGCACCTGTTTTTACTGCTACATCTACTATGAACATAGAAATTAAAGTCAGCTCAACCATACCCAGTCCAAAAGAGCAACAGAGATCAATAGCTATGCTTTGCAGTGGGTGTGTGTAAGTGTGAGAAAGTTTCTCCAAAACGGGGATAATGTTAATCACCTTTAAAGGTTTCATTAGGATGTTAAGTTCCAATGAGAGCATAGGTGTGAAAGTACTTAGAAAAAAATTTAAAGTACCCTTTAAATGAGAGATATAAGAACAGCTGCCATTTTTTGAATGGTAAATTCAGTTTGTCACAAAGTATACCTGAATAAATAACATTTCATCTTAAAGTACATCAGGAATCACCAAAAGCACTTGATAACACCATTGATAAACAGCCATTCACAACTTCTTTGCATGATGTCTGAAATAGTAGGCCAAACATAGAAAATGCATTTTACCTGTTTTCTGTGTACTAGAGAACCATTCAATGAAGTCCAGAGAATATAGGACCTTGAAAAAGTCAGATTTGGTCAAAACAAAGTCATTGTCTATTTGTTTATTTGGTTTTAGCAAATGCTGACAGCTACTTCCCTCTCTCTGTCAGGGTAGAATCCCCATTAGTTGCTACTTGAAATAAATCCAGACGATCATGTTTTTGGTTGGCCTTTATTTAATTCAGGAGTCCATCTCATTTCTGTTTCATAGAATGCCACACACACACACACACACACACACACACACACACACACACAATGTTTGATGTCCATTTCCTCTATTTGTTAAATTTTTCAAGAATTCTGGGAGAAATAAATCATCTTTTCCCCTTATTATGTACTTATCGATAAAGCAAATAACTACTTTAAGTAAATAATTTGCCAGTATAATCTGGATAATCAGACCACCTGGAAATAAAGAGGAAAGAAACAAAAGAATGAAAGTCAAACACAACATAACAATCACGGGATTATACAGCCTGAAGGAGACACCTTAGGAATCAACTTGCCTAGTGCAGTTCTGTGACTTACCTAGGAAGCACTCTTGTTGGGGACACAGCATATACTTCAGAAAGGCAGTGAAGATAGTCCAGTGACCTCTCTTTTGCCCATCAAATTGGCAATGCTAATTCTAATACTGCATAATATATAACACCTGATTTCACAATCGAGACACTGAGTCTCAGGGCTGTGGAATCTGAAGATGGAGACTGACATCAAGGACTGAGGTCATTCATGTTCCCTGTCATTGAAGGGTGCACACATATCTGTTTCATGCCCTAGGAGAGGAAATATTCTTCAATGAAGGCAGCAGACTTATAAATTAATTCCTTATGATAAATTCCAAATGCTCCTCAAAGAATGTTGTTTTTCTTATTAAAGTCTTTTGAAATGCCCGCTATCAGTCAGAATGTCATGGAACTTATCAATATTGTATCTCCAGCATGAATCTGCAAAAAAGTGCTTTTAGAGATCAAAAGAATTCACAGAATATGTGATAATGCAGAATGTCATGTAGCAAAGTTTTCCAAACTTTCTTTATCGTAGATGCTTAAATATTTTTTTTTCTCACAAGGGCTCATAAGCTATTCCCTAACCAATCCCCTCACCCCAGAATTGTTAACTGGCAAAACTTTACCCAAAATCAGAGTGAATGGTCCCATCAATACCACTGCATATTACAGTTCTCCACTGGGTCAGAACTAGGGGAAGGCAACAGAGGTGCTAGAGCACAATGGTTAAGGAGGCACCTACTCATAGGAGCAGACACAGCCCTGTGAATGGATACACAACATCAGGAGTGAGTGCCTCCTTAAAATTTCTGCCATTGATGACTCTCTTACCTCTCCCTTGTACCAGTCCCATTTTTTCTGAAGGAACACAGAAATGCAGAAGACACCCTGGAAGGTTTGGATGCTAATCAGCAGGGGGATGCACAGCACAAGTATGCTTCTAACCCCAGTGATTTGGGCGGCAGGAGGTTCACAAGTACGAGGCCAGGCTCAGCAACCTTAGCAAGACCTGGCCTCAAAATAAAAAAATTAAAATGGACCCAGGATGGAGTTCAGTGGCAAAGTGCCCGTGGGTTCAATCTTCAATACAAAAAAAACAAAACAAAACAAAAAAAACCCATAAGTGTTGAAAACCAGTCTAGGCTTTGCCAACAACTACTGGGGTGACCATGGGCAAGCTGGGTTCAGACATCAAACTCCATGATGCAATGCTTTGGTGCCCCACCCTGTCCTGCCCTGCCCTGCCCTGCCTGTCTCCTCCATGCTTTCCTCTGTTCCTTCATAGATGACCACACACCGTGAGCACAACTGTCAACACTTCACAGATGATTACCAGAGGCTGGGCTAGCACATCCATGCTTTCTATTTTCTACACGTCAATTGAATTCAGGGAGGTGTGAGAGCTCAGAAGCCTGACAGACATGGATATTTGAATGATAGCTCTTCACTTTTTCACCAGTCCGTGCTCACGTAAGCCTTTGGTTAACCACCATTTACCACGAGCTCATCCTCGTAATATCCTGTCTCGACTCTGATGCAGTTTCCTCTCCATATTGCTTCCTGACCACGGTGCCAAGGAGCATACCGCTCCATAACTAACAGGTATCCCCATTTCCTCAGCTGCTTCTCTGAACATTCCTCCCCACCTCCAGATTTTCATGCTCCACTGAAGATACAGCTTCCCTTGCAGCTCTCTTCAGTGAACTGAAGACTCAATCTGTCAGCTAAAGCACTGATGGAAAATAGTAGAAATCTGGGTAGATGGTGAATTCCTGGTTGCCCATATCAAGTGGCTTATGACAGTGCCAGTACCTATTTCTCTGGTCAACCCACTCTTCCATTTATGCAATAGGTATTTCCACCATATTCAAATATCTGACAGCTATGACTTGGTTTTTTAATTTTCACATAAAAGTTTTGAAATAGGAGCTCCTTGAACTTCCTACCTTCAGGTTGATAGGTCTTTCCTGAATCAGACCCACCTTTCCCTTCCTTCCTGAAGGGGGCATCTCTCCAATTAGATATCCCTAGTAGCCTCAAACTACTGAAGTACAAACTGAATTCATGATTTCTTTCTCAAAATTTCTCTGTCTTTAGCTGTCCTAGTAAATAGAACCCGAATACTCCTAACTCTCCAAACTAAAACTCCAGTGTCTCTCGCCTCTCAAACCTAAAAATATATCCTATCGGTTTTTTCTAAAGTGATGGTAGGGTTGACCGCTCTGGTCCAAGTCCTCATCTTTTGTCTACACCAGAGGGTGGCAAACAAGTTTTCTTGGAACATAGATATGCTCATTCATTTATGGATTGTCTATAGCTGCTTTTATTGCAAAGGTAGAGTTGAGTAGTTGTGACAGAGAATATATGCCCCACATGACTGAAAATATTTACTACCTCTCTTTTGCAGGTCAATTTTGTCCATCCAACCCTTGATCTACACTAGTGCAAGAATCTTCCAAGTGCTCTCTGCACCAGAGCTTCATGCTCTGTTCTCGGATGCATTCTCCATAACAGTATAGCTGGTCATCTTTTAAAAATGCTTTATCACCATGTTTGGAACCCTTCAAAGGATAAATTTCATGCTTGGGATAACATGCATTGTCTTTAGTCCAGCCTCCTTGGCCCCATATGATTGGCCCTTGTCTGTCACTCCACCCTCCACCTGTGCTCCTGTCCCTTTCTCACAAGCAGTGCTGTCTGCCTTTCACTATTCCAGTGCACCATACTCCTGCATTCCATAGAATCTGGGATTTTTGATTCCTTTGCAGGGGAGCTTCTTTTTCCCACTCAACTTGTCCTTCATTCAGTTTCTACTTGTTGGTCAAGACTCTGCTTAAACCTCACTTCCTTCTCTTTCCCCAGATTTGGTTAGGTTCCCTGTTCCATGACGTCATTTGTACTTTTATTTTAAAATTCTTATCTCTACTGCTCTTAATTCTATGTGAAATTATGTTTAATATTTGCTTTTTTAGATAGAGTGCAAGCTTCCTGAGAGAAAATTTTCATTTATCTGGTTTAGAGAAGTAATCTTCAGGACCTGACGTGGTATCTGGCACATGATAGCTACTCAGAAAATATTTGTTGAATAAATGGGTGATTAGCAATAATATCATAGGGCTTGGTGAGGATAATGGGAGGCAATATACACACACCATTTAGTTCATTGCCTGGTACTAGCAAGAGTTAGATAACATTTATATTTTATTGTTGTGCTCTTTAATTAATTCTGGACTTATTGATTTGGCAAAAAAAAAAAAAAAAGGAGGACATCTCAAAAGCAATTTATTCTCATCATAGGTATGCAGCATGGGTTGCTTTTGCATTGATTTCTTCTGTGTGGTGGTCGCTAACAAGCACATCTGGTGTTTCATAATATGAGACCTTTAAAAAGCCAATGTACCCAGAAGCCTAGAATCATATAACCATGTGGTTCCTCTGCTGGATTGTTCTATTTCCACCTTCTTCTACTCTACTTAGGCCTCAGAGGTTGACCTGTTGTGCTCCTTTGCCTTCTGCCTCCTGGGTGGGTGTGACCAATGGTCACCACTGGCTGGAGACTGGAGGCAGGAGAGCAGGGGAAAGCATTAATCCCTGGACTCCTCCTCTGTGCTGCAGGTTGACAATAACTACTACTCTCCCTGGGCTTTCTTGGGGGCCTTTTCTAATCTGCTCTTCTCCTGGAGCCCTCTGTCTATAGGTGTTCCTTCCTTTTGCTTATTCTGGCCTGGGGTGGTTACAGCTCCCTGCTCTTGCTAGCTTGGCATGCTTCACCATCCCTTTGGGTTTCCCTTATCTTATCTACGTCTTTGTCAATTAAACTCTCCTCGATTACTCCTACTTGAGTGTGCTGTTGTTCTCTGATTGGACCCTGACTCATACAATTCCATTGCCTAAATAAATATCATGAAACTATTTCAAGTGGTTCTCACATGCTTCTGTAGATCTCTCTCCTACCTCGAAGCAAGTCTGCAAGCTTGGTGGATGTCACATGAGCTTAGGTGCTATTATTCCCATTTCTCAGGTGGACAACGCCATCTGGAAGCAATCAAAGTCAGTGATGTAGCCTTATTTCCAGAACTCAGCAGCTGCAGAGTCGGAGGTGCACCTTGGCTCAACTTCACCCACTGAACTGAGAGCTATGATCTCAGTCACTCCCCTCCCAGAGGACCACTCCCCAGAAGCAGGACAGCTGGGATTCAGATAAATCATTCTTGGTGATAAAGCCTTTTGCAGTGAGTCTAATCCAGGTGAACTCTGAAGCTTGTGAATGTTCAGATGGCTTTGTGCCCCAATTTAGAGCAGGTCCGGGAAGCATTCCCAGATGACTCCTGGATGCCATTCCTTCCTCTGGCTGCATTCCTGGGGGAGGTGAGGAAACACACATAGGTTTCCTAGCTGCAAATGCAAGCAAAGAGCACATTGTCATATCTTTAGCAAATGATAACATGCAGAACACAGGCAGCCAAAGGACTAGAGAGAGACAAATCCATCCAGCTGAACTAACTCACTCTTTAAAGCAAAGGGACAGCCAGCCTGGAAGGTCCTCTGTCCTCTTAATGAATCAATTGTCCTTCTTAAAAATGACTGCCCAAGGTTCTAAGTAGATCACTCATAACCTATCATTTTATTTCATGTCTCAATTTTCGCCTTGAGAAATGGTGCTCTGATCATTGGTTCAAAAAAGGGATCAATCACCTGTTAAAGTGAGAAAAAATCTCCAAAAGCCTCAATTGAAATACCTCAAATGCAAAATTAATGTTGATTTATCTTCTCTTTTGGGCAGAACGCTGCTCCCATAGAGAGGCATGATGAATTGAGGTTAAGAATGTGGACTCTGGGTCTGGGGAGACAGCTCAGTTGGTAGAGTGCCTACCTTGCAAGCACAAGGCCCTGGGTTCAATCCCCGCACCGCAAAAAAAAAAAGAATGTGGACTCTGGGGCTGGGTTTGTAGCTCAGTGGTAGAGCACTTGCCTAGCACATGTGAGGCCCTGGGTTCAATCCTCAGCACCACATAAAAATAAATAAATCAAATAAAGGTATTGTGTCCATCTACAACTAAAAAATATTAAAAAAACAAACAAAAAAATGTGGACTCTGAAACTGAACTACCTGTGTTGGATTCCCAGGTTCTGTTGCTACCTAGCTGTGTGATTTTGGGGCAGTAATTCAGCCTCTCTGTGCCTCTGTTTCCTTATCTATGAAATAGGATGATAGTATCTACCACATAGGATTGATATGGAGATTAAATGAGTTATTACAAGAATGGGCACTTTGAATAGTGTGTCCTATGTGACAGACTATACCAATGATTAAGTAAAATTGTTATTTTAACAATCATCCTTGTATGGTTAGATAGACACATCTGGAATGTTGATAATTCCATATTTTTTTCATCATCTTTTGCCTATAGCCAAAATAATTTCTAGGGTGAAAAACAGATCTAGGAAGCTTTGCTGGCATTGCCAATTATTATTTGAAGGGAATTTGGCTTTTGTCTTGGCTGTCATCAGGAAGAGCACATTACCTGGGATGATGCTAACAGTGGGAGAATAGTACATTCCAATACACAGACTTAGATAAGAACTCAGCCCGGCACGCTAGTCAGTTGTGCCCAAAGAAGGGCGGGGAGCTCCAGGTGGCCCAACCTGCAGGCTGACATGGAATGAGGAGATGCCTCCCTTCCAGACACCCATATTGCTAACTGAAGACCCACTCTGGTTCCCCGTTGCACACAGAAGTTCTCTGACGCAGGCATCTGTTCCACAGCCTGCGTTATTGTGTTTCTCCCCTGTCCTCACTTGTCTTCTTCAATTTCCCATTGGAAATCAATGACCCACCAGCTTTCCACAAGCAAGTTTTGGTTTTCTCTGCTGGCCCTCAACCAAAACGCAAGCCTCCAGGTCTGAGGAGCATGTTGCTCAGCGTCTCCAGACGTCCCTCCCCCTCTTAAGGAAGTCCTGATATTCTTACTAGAAACACTTCAGTTCCCCTGAGGACAGGCAAGAGGTCATAAGAGGGACTGTCCTTTTATACCTCCATAGTAATGGCCAATTTTCATTAAGTACTTAATGTTAGGCACTATGCTAAACATTTTATGTAACATTTTCATTAATTCTCACAATAATCCTATGAGATAGACTTAAGAATTCATTATTAAGTCCTTACGGCAGTGCTCTGCTATAGAATTGTAACGAGAGCCACAAATGGTAGCTACTGCTATGGTGTGGATATGCTTTGAATGTACCCCGGAAGGGAAACTTGGTCTCTGATGTGGTGGTATCAAGAGGTGGTGGAATTTTTCAGAGGTGGGACTTAGTAATTAGATCACTGGGGGCTCTGCCCTCAGAAGGGATTAATGCTAGTCCTGTACATTAGTTAGTTCCTGCAAGAGTGAATTGTTTAAAAAGAGCAAGATTAGTTGGGCATGGTGCTGCCCTCCCGTAATCCCAGAGACTCAGAGGCAGGAGGATTACAAGGTCAAGGCCAGCTTTAGCAACTTAGACTCTCAGCAGTTTGGCAAAACACTGTCTCAAAATAAAAAGTTAAAAGGACTAGGGAGGTAGTTCAGTGGTAAAGTATCCCTGGGTTTAATCCCCAGTGTTAAAAAAAAAAAAAAAGAATTATGAGAGATTCTTGGAAAAATGAATAATTTAATTCAAATATGTTTACCAAAAAAATTCTATTATGTCATGGTATCACATAACAATTTTTTTTGAACCAGGGAATAAACCTAGGTGCACTCAACCATTGTTACATTCCCCAGTCCTTTATTCATTTGCTTTTTAAAATTTGGAGACAATGTCTTACTAAGTTGTTGGACTTGAACTTGTGATCCTCCCATCTCAGTCTCCATAGTGGCTGGGATTAGAGGCATGTGCCAACTGTGCCCAGCTATTGTATAATTTTAGTTTAAAAATTATGCCAAAAAATCCACATGATATTTATTTTTGTTCACTCTAAGAATGAGCACACGGTGCAATTATATATAACCTATGTTCTACTGGGATGAGATAAAATTTTATTTTCATAATCTGTAGCTTCACTTTTCATTAAAAATAACCTTACTTTTGGAATAGAATAAAGCACCTATGAATAAGCCCACGTATCTACAGCCATCTGATTCTTGACAAAGGGACCAAAAACATATGTTGGAGAAAGATAGCCTCTTCAAACCAGTGGTGCTGGGAAACCTAGACATTCACCTGTAGATTAAAACTAGATCCTGATCGCTTGCCCTGTGCAAAAGTCAACTCAAAATGAATCAAAGACCTTAATAATGTAAGACCTGAAACTTTGAAACAACTAGAGGAAAACACATTAAGATACAGATATAGTCAATGATTTCCTGAATAGGATTCCAAAAACTCAAGAATAATAGGAAGGATTGACAAATGGGATTACATCAAATTAAAAAGCTTCTGCACAGCAAAGGAAAGAATCAATGGAGTGAAGAGACAGCCTACTGAATGGGAGAACATATTTGCCATCTATTCATCTAATAGAGAATCAATATTCAGGATATGTAGAGAACTAGAAAAAATTAACAATTAAAGAACAAATAAATGGGAAAATGAACTGAACAGATACTTCTCAAAGGAAATACAAATGGCCAATAAATATGTGGAAAAATGGTCAACATCTTTGACCATCAGGGAAATGCCGACCAAAACTATATTGAAATTCTGTCTTATTCCAATTAGAATGGTCATTATCAAGAAAACAAAATATAATAAATGCTGGCAAGGATGCAGAGAAAAAGGAACCTTTTTATATACTGTTAGTATACTATATACTTTTTATATACTGTTGTTTGTAACTTAGTACAACCACCATGGAAAACAGTATGGAGGTTCCTCAATAAACTATAAATAGAACTACCACTCCTGGGTAGATAACTGAGGGAAATAAAATCAGCATACAAAAGAGACACCTGCAAACCCAGGTTTACTGTGGCGCTATTCACAACAGGAAGCTGTGGAATC
The DNA here is from genome assembly GCF_902686455.1 of Sciurus vulgaris. Taxonomy (NCBI): domain Eukaryota; kingdom Metazoa; phylum Chordata; class Mammalia; order Rodentia; family Sciuridae; genus Sciurus; species Sciurus vulgaris. Next base: position 145,047,715 of record NC_136466.1, read on the forward strand.
AGCCTAGGTAACCATGAACAGATGAATGGATAAGGAAAATGTAGTATAGGGACACAATGGAATTTCATTCAGCTGTAAAGAAGAACATAATCATGTCATTTGCAGGAAAATGGATGAAACTGGAGATCATCATGTTAAGCAAAATAAACCAGACTCAGAAAGACAAGTATTGAATGTTTTCTTTCCTATGTGGAATCTAGTGTGTGTGGGGAAGACAACATTAAAATAGAAGAGGGATTATTATGAAAAGGGAAGGTGGGAGAGTAAGAAAGGGGAATAGGGAGGGTGGATGCAATAAAATCTATTGCCTACCTGTATGAAATTGTCATAATGAAACCCATTATTTTATACAATTAATATGGGCTAATAATTATAATAAAGAACTTCTCTACTTGAAATTTAATTTTTGTTTTGGTACTGGGGATTGAACCCATGGTGCTTAACAACTGAGCCACATTCAGCCCTTTTTTCTTTTTTTATTTTGAGACAGAGTCTCACTAAGTTGCTTAGGGTCTCAATAAGTTGTTAAAGCTGGTCTCGAACTTGAAATTCTCTTGCCTCAACCTCCCAAGTCATTGGGATTATAGTTATGTACCATCACACCTGGCCCTACTTGAAATTTTAATCCATTTCAAATGGCTAGACTATAATTGATCTGTTCCAACCTCAGTTATGGAAGAACCAGGACTAAGTAATCTGACCCTCCAGCCCAGGTTCTGGACCACTGCACTGTGCTGGTGACCTCAAGTGGGTCTTTGTTCTGTTACCTGATCAAATTTCTTCCAGTCATCCAAAACGAGTTTCATGCCCTTCGTGAGGACAAGACGCCCTGAATGCCTTCTTTTCTTCCACACTCTATGAGTTTGTTGAGGACAACTATAAATAAGTGAAAGACAAGGAAAAGAATGGAAGTGAGTATGCCCATGAACTTCATCAGTCATGTCTATATGGCATCTGTGAAATATCCACCCTTTAGCTCTCCAAGACCCAGCTGACCTTCACATAACATTCATTAAGCTAACTCACTGACTCCTACCTCAGAAACCAAACCTAAGCAACCCAATACCTCAAAAATACTTCAAGTGGGGCTGTGGTTGTGGCTCAGTGGTAGAGCACTTGCCTCACATGTGCAAGGCACGGGTTCGATCCTCAGCACCACATAAAAATAAATAAATAAAATAAAGGTACTGTGTTCATCTACAACTAAAAATATATTTTTAAAAAATGCTTCAAGTTTTCAAAATGGTGATCTGTGACTTTTAAAGGTAAGACTTGAAGAGGCTAGGAAAACAGAAGAAAGGAACTATACATCAACAGGAGCTTCTCACATAGGAAACTATCAGTAACAAATGACACACAGAGACTAAGGAGATTGCAAGGGCAAGAGAAGCCACGGTAAGAGAACATTCTCTAACATTCAGGAACAAGCATTGCTTTAGAGAGTGATCCTCACTCAGCTGAATCTTAGATGATATCAATGGGACAATTATTAAAATGTAATATGATAAGTTATCAGTCCAGCCCTGGCCCTTATCACACCTGAGGTGGGAGGTTCCTTTGGAGAGAACGGGGATGAATTCTCTGTGCTCACAATCCAGCAGTTGAAAGCCGGATGGTATGAGTCCATTCAGATTTGTCTTTGTTCCCAAATGATCCTCAAACAATTGGAAAATGGCCAATCTTCCAGTAACTGTTGTGTGGACAATTGGAGAAATGGTGTTGGGGCCAAGCCAATGTAAGGGACCTGGGCAGTAGGGAGTTGCTCCCTGTATCAGTGTATTATAAAGTTTAAAACCTATGGTTCAATCTGTTCATTTTCTAAAGGTGGCAAGAAAAATTTCGTCCCATCCTTTTGTACCCATGAGGATTAAAATCCTGGTGGGATTAATTTCATAAATTTTAGTAATTTGAGTTTTTTTTTTCTCCTCTTCATTAGTGTGGCTAAAGGTTTATCTATTTTGTTTACTTTTTCAAAGAATCAACTTTTTGTTTTGTCAATTTTTTGAATTATTTCTTTTGTTTCAATTTTATTGATTTTGGCTCTGATTTTAATTATTTCCTGTCTTCTACTTTTGGTGTTGTTCTCTTCTTTTTCTAGGACTTTGAGATGTTATGTTAGGTTATTTAGTTGTTGAGTTTTTATTCTTTTTTTTGAATGCGCTCCATGCAATGAATTTTCCTCTTAGTACTGCTTTCGTAGTGTCCCAGAGATTTTAATATGTTGTATCATCATTCTCATTTACCTCTAAGAATTTTTTTTTTATCTCCTCCCTGATGTCTTCCGTTATCCATGCTCCATTCAATAGCATATTATTTAGTCTCCAGATGTTGGAGTAGTTTCTGTTTTTTATTTTATCATTGATTTCTAATTTCATTCCATTATGATCTGATAGAATACAAGGTAGCATCTTTATTTGTATTTACTAAGGGCTGCTTTGTGGCATAACATATGGTCTATTTTAGAGAAGGATCCATGAGCTGCTGAGAAGAAAGTATATTTGCTTGTTGATGGATGGAATATTTTATATATGTCTGTTAAGTCTAAGTTATTGATTGTGTCATTGAGTTCTATGGTTTCTTTGTTCAGTTTTTGTTTGGAAGATCTATCCAGTGGTGAGAGCAGTGTGTTAAAGTCACCCAGAATTATTGTGTCGTGGTCTATTTGATTCCTGGAATTGAGAAGGATTTGTTTGACATATGTGGATCACTGTTGTGTGGGGCATAAATTCCATCCCCTTCTTCCACAGCTGACTGCAGCAACATTTCCTGACCAACTCACTATGTGTCAATCTCCAAGTCTGCCTCTTGGAGGACCAAGTTCAGGATGCACTTCCTTCTCCACTTTACCTTCCTGCATAGCCTGTGTGAAGCCCTCTTTTTCCCAATCACTCCAATCAGGCTTTCTGTCCTATCTATATTGACTTTTCAGCCTCCCTGACACAGGGTCTGTGATTACTTTGATCTCCAGTTCCAGGGAAATGTTTCCCTTCCCTCTGTGCATGATTAGCCACCTCTCTCTACCAAAGGGAAGAAAGGTTCAGTCTGCTATCACCACACCTATCCACGCCCAGCCCCACCTGCAGCTTCCCAGGGGCCAGCCTGAGAGGAAGTGTCTGGAAAGGATAAGTCCAGTGTGAGCCTCTATCTTTCCAGGACTAGCTAACACTAGAAATCGGGATATCCTGATTTTGTCATTCCTGGGCTGAAGTCATGGGCAGCTTCCATTGCCTGGCTTTGGCTAAGATGCTTTGCTACCCACCTAGCAGCAGTGTTAGGTGAGCATAGCCAAGTCCCTCTGTACTGAACCGCGTATGAAGAAAGATAGGGGCGTCAGAGTAGAAGGGAGAGCAACTGTGCTGCCATTGGAAACAGAAGAGAGCAAACAGTGGCCAGAGAGAGGTAAGGCTAGAGTCAGCTCAGAGTGTGAAAGTCTGGGAGGAGAAGTGACAGCCAAGGTAGGAGGGAAATTACGTAAAAGGAGCTAGGTTGCCTCTGCACAGAGGGGGCAGGTGAGGGGAGCCACGGGGTAGAGAAGTGGGAAAGAAAGTTCTGTAGGCAGATGGTCCAGAGGGAGATGGCCCAGAGATAAAGGGTAGGCCAGGTCAGGTGGTTCACTAAACCAAAGCTACAAACCCTGGACATGAAACGGAGTTCCTTTTTTTTTTTTTTTTTTTTTTTTGTGAACCCAGAGCCCCTGAGGAATTCTGCTAGATGTGGGCTACTCCTCAGGGGCTCCCTAAAAACAAAGAGCCACACAGACCTTCCAGGCTCCAAACAAGGTGCCTGTTGCCAGCTATTCATGGCCCCTGATTGGCTGAGGGATCACAAGGGGTTCTGCCTGATGCTCTGTTCTCACTGCTGGAAAGGGAGAGGGTATTCCACACTCCTCACTGGGGTTGGGAGCCCCTGAGTGTTTCTCTCCTGTGGTACACAAAGGTAAGTGCAACTTTCTGGCCAGCCCATGTCTGTGAACAGCATGCTATCCCAAGAAATCTTCCCACGACTCTCCACCAAGGCCAAGGTGTAAAACACAAACAGTTGCAAATACTTCCCGGTTTTTCCAGGAAAAAAAACCTCTGGTAGAAAAGTAAAAAAGAACAGCTGCTGGGTTAAAGTTGCACTGAAGCCACCTCTGGCCTGCCCACATCACCAGGCAGGGGTTGCTGGTGGAACAAAGAACTGGGTTTTGTTGCAGTATTCTTGTGGCCTGGTGCCTTATAGTGTTCAATTGACATTGATTTTCAGGGGATCTTCCCACAGTGGATCATACATGCACCAGGGACCTTGGGCAAGGCTTTTGCTTTTTCTATTAATTAAAAATCAAACTCCCTGAAGGAAATCTACTGACCTAGAAATTAGGATGAGCATAGTGAGAAATGAAAAAGAAAAAAGCACAATTTCTCCTTCCTCCTCTACCTGACCATTTTCTAACAGTCCTTCCAAACACTTTTCATGGGATTCAGAGAAAGCATTCCACAGGGGATTAAAAAAAAAAAAGGCAAAGAGTGACCTATGGTGGAATACTCAAGTCAATCATTGTATGCCACTAGTATGCTAAGAATTGTTGCAGTTTAAAGATACAAATGGTTATGCCTCCATAGCTAAAAAATTTATAGAAGTTATCTATGCTACATAAAAGATGGGTGTGGGGGGTCCCCTCTTGCAGTTAGAGAAAAACTGTCAAAGCACTCCTTGCAACTTGGAAATTAGCCTGTTTCAGTTTTTCTTCCAGAGCAATTTTTTGTTTACACAGGGTAAAGCTGGGTGATTGTTGTGGGCCTATTTTATTAAGATGGCTTAGCAAGTAGTAGTCCAGCAACGAGGTAGCAATGCAAAGCAGCAAGTTACAAGGGAAGTCTGAGGTGAGGTGGGATGGAGAATCCTCCAACTGCAGTGCACTCTCCCTCATGTGACATGCTTTGATGAGTCCAGTGAGTGGAGTGGGTGATACAGACACCACCCCAGCTTCCAGGTGGGCTTTTCCGTGAGGGTGAGGCTAATTCCCAGGCCCAACCATGCAGGTAGTCTGCTGTAAATCAAGTAACTACCTGGCAGGGCCTCCCTCTCTCATCTCACCTTTACGGTCAGACCCTTGCGACTGACAAAACAAATTTTCAAATGAGAGAAAATTCACACCGTGGATGCCTTTCGTTTCCCACATGACTGGTAGTACTTGTGCAGCAATCAGACCAGTCAAAATTACTCTCACTGGGCCAATGAGAAAAACTATTCTCCTTCCTGCAAGTCTAAGAATTTTTCCAGTCTCTTGAGCTGGCAGAAGGCAGGTCTAGCCGTAGTGGTAACAGCTGAGGACTACAATCCTGGTGGCCCAGAAGCTAGGCCAGCTGTCTCCTTTCTGCCCTGGTAGCATTTTAGCAAATGTCTACAGGGTGCTTTCTATGTGCCACACGCTTTGCTAGGAACTTGGGTATGCCAAGAGGGCCCTAAATTCTGATTCTGCAAGAGGACAGGTAATAGTCCCAAAAGCCAAGTGGGACACTTTCGTTCCCCAGGATAGTTCAAATTGGCTGCCAGGGTAGCCACAGATTGAGTACAGAACCAGCCACGTTACCTGATGGGCCCTGACGTTAAACTTTTCTGTCCACGAAGCCAGACTCATTACTGTGAATGGTGTAGAACTACTGAGAGGCAGGGGCCTGGGTCTGACCTCGGTTCTGCCCTGAATGTGTGACCATGAGTAAAATTCCTTCACTCCCATGTATCATAAAGGTTTGTCATCTAAAATAGGGGAAAGAATACCTGGGTCCCATAGTGAGATAGTATGTAGAGCAGTGTTGTTGGAAAGCTGTGTGTGCTGTATGGCTACACATGGTTTTGCACAGATCTAAATCCATCAAGTGAATAGAGCCTGTCATTTAATATGTGTCTGGTTCAGGGACAAGCACTTTTCATAGCATTTTCCACAAAGGCAAATACCAAGGGCAGACAGGTCAGGGAGCCTTCATTACCAGAGTTTTAAATATTTTTCCTCACCCCTCACTTGATGGGGTCCATGCTTGCTTTCCCAGAAAGATGAGTTCAGACACTCTTGGTACATTTCACCTGACCTAGCAGAGAGCTGAACTTATAGAGAAAATGAGGGCAGCTTCTTAGGTTTTTCTCATCAGCCCCAAACAGTTCTGCCCCAGCACAAAACTATAAAATTACATGCTTTCAGCTCTTCCAGGGGTTTATTTTGTTATAATTTGGCACTTATATTTAGGTGCACCTTAATATTGTCACCATATGTGACCTGTTTTCCATCTCTAGGGAGAGGAGGTACAGCTTGAAAGAAAGGTGTTTGCATTTTCTAACATTATCTGACCATGGTCTTATAAGACCTGGCATAATACCTTGAAATACTCCAGATGATTTTTCTTTTTCTTTTTTTGGTAGCAGGATTGAAGCCAGGAGCACTTAACCACTGAACTGCATCCCCAGCCCTTTTTATATTTTATTTAGAGACAGGGTCTCACCAAGTTGCTTAGGGCCTCTCTAAGTTGCCAAGGCTGGCTTTGAACTCTCCATCCTCCTGTCTTAACCTGCTGAGCTCCTGGGAGTACAGGTGTGCACCACTGTGCCAGGCTCCAGATTATTTCTTAACAATCAGGTCATAACTTATATATTCAAATAGATCTTTTTTTCCCCAGAAACATTTGAAGGAAAACATTTAAAAGTTGTTTTTAGAATAGTCATCGAAGAAGACTATTTTAAAGTTTATCAACTTGAAAGCACAAATTTGAGTGTGTCTGTTAAAATCAGTTGCCTTATTTTATTCTTCCACTTTATGTACATCCCAACCTATTCTCAATACAGCAGGATTAGCATTTAAAATATTCCACAAGTGACCCAAGTAGTACACCCGCAAATCAAAACTCACCCTGCTTAAGTGAAGTGCCAGGGCATGCTGGTTGAATACTGGCAGTAAAATGGATGAAAGGATTCACACGCCTTGAGTAGTCTGGGATATTAAAAGATTAGTACTACACCAGAAGGACAAGTTCTACCTTGGAGAACTCTTCATCTTAGACAAAATGATAAAGCCAATGAACTGTAGTGGGGACAAGAACACACAGGGAATAAACAGTTCTCAGCGAGAGTTCTTGCTTTCCACTTGAGAACAAACAACCAGAGGGTCTGGGACATTTTCAGATATTAAAGATTTATTTAAGCTTATTACCCTACCCATATGGTATTTTGCAATTACTAGCAATATCACGGCTTTTTAGCAGTATTGATACAAAGATCACTGTTTGCCTGTGACCAGGTCTACCTGTCATAAATGTCCCTAAGCAATTTAGCCAAAATGCAGGGTTTTGCTTCTATTTCTCTTCCTCCTTTTTTTTTTTTTTTTTTCTTTAGGTGGGAGTGTGTGTATTGGGTATTGAGCCCAGGGGGACTTTACCACTGAGCTACATTCCAGCCCATTATTTAATTTAGTTGATTAGCAATTTTTTGAGGCAGGGTCTTACTAAGTTGCAGAGGCTGGCCTTGAGCTTATGATCCTCCTGCCTCAGTCTCCCCAGAAGCTGGAATTTCAGGCATGCACCATTGCTCTGGGCTTCTATTTTCTCCATTTCTTTAATGAATCTTGCTGCATTTTGGGCTCTTCCACATCATTTCTCACAATTCACCAACCAGCTCTGCACCTGTCATTGTGAGAGACAAGCCCTGACCTTGTTCCTGACATTGAGCCCAGGTCCTTCTTTGCCGCATCCTCTTCCCCACTGCCCAGGATGGCCCTTTCTCACCCGCACAAAATCATCACTCACTCTTCAGGTGTTTTATCCTAGGCAGTTCTGGGTTGTGAGAATCTACTTTCCATTCGCTAGTTCTTTTCTGGCTTCATTTCAGATTCTTTCTTCAACTTGTTTTAGTCTTGGGGTAGGAAGTTCGTTTCAACACGGGATGATGACCGAGGTTAAAACACAATAGTGCTGCCTTGGATTTAACCACCCACCCATACTCTTTATCCTTGTTCTTTATCTTTGTTGTAAAGTCAACACAGAGAACTTATTCTGCATAATCTCCACCTGTCTGTACTGATGTCCTCCCTTAATCTGTGCCTCCTTGTAATTATTATTCACACACAGGATTCCCCTTTGAGAATATGGGTTCTTCAAGAGCAAAGTCTACATCTATTGATCTCTTGCTCCCATCAGAATCTGGTATGTCAAATAAGTTGTAGATATAGATAGATGTGTGTGTGTGTGTGTGTGTGTGTGTGTGTGTGTGTGTGTATAAAAGAGAGACTTAAGCTGGGGGCTGTGTTCACAGCCTATAATCCCAATGACTTGGAGGCTGAGGCAGGAGGATCATAAGTTCGAGGCCAGCCTGGGCAATTTAGTGAGCTCCTAAGCAACTAACTAGATCCTGTCTGAAAATAAACAAAATAAAAAGGGCTAGGGATGTGGCTCAGTGGTAAAGTACCCTAGATTCAATCCCCAGTTCAGAGAGGGAGAGAGGGAGAGGGAGGGGAGAGACTCAAGTCACTATGTACAATTATTCAGTGTAACACATTCATTGATGATAGTGAGCCAATAGGCCTGGCCAACATTTCTTTAAAGGAGATAGCTCATACTATCAGATAAGATCAGATAACCACACTTTCCAATATAAAAGGAGACTATCAGCAAGATTCCCAGAATTAAGTCCCTTAGTAATGACTCCTTAACCCTATCAAAGACAAATAAAATTAAAGACTCAAGTATTTACTACATTCTAGAAGCAGCCCCAGTCTTTATTATTATCCTAAGAGTCACATGGAGACTATAAAATACCCCATCAGATTTATAATACAGACAAAAAATATGTTAACTTGTTGGGCCGTTTTAAAATTTAATCCATATGCCCCTGAAGAATTCATTAAGTGTTCATGACTGGAGAAGAGACTTCCAGGCACCAACCTTTCCACTCCTGCACTGTCCCCTATATTCTCACCCCATGTCCTACAACTATTTATCACTCAGTATGGTCTTACCTTCATCAGAATCTCCAAAAATGTGTTTATAAAATATTTTTTAACATTATTTAACAATGTTTTCTCCAAAATAATTTTTTCTGGTACCTGAAATTCTGCTTTTTTAAATCTAGTATATTCTGCTTCCCCAGAGTCGGGCTTTTTGTACAAATTTAAGTTTACACTTAACCTCCAGGTCCAAAGCCCTTAACAACAGGGTTCTTCCTGTCTTTTCTCTTTTCTGATTGTTTAATCCCACTGAGTGCATTTTGGCTGAGAGTAGGCTGTACTATTGACGGGGTGAGCGACTACGTAGAACGCTGCTCTGGCTGGTGTTAGATGGTTCCCACTAGGTAGAGAGTTATGTTCTACAACTAGTTATGGATGATCAGAACTCACCAGGCAAGCTATACTTTTTTTCTTCCCAGTACCAGAGATTGAACCCAGGGCCTCACGCATGCCAGGCAACTGCTCTACCATTGAGCTACATTCCCAGCCCTCAAGCTACACTTCTTGGCAAAGAGAAAACTTTGCTGTAAGCCACTGCTGCCCTCTTTTCTTCCCTTTAACCATTAAGCTACATAACATATACCAAATCACATGTCTTGGCCTGATAGTAGCTGTTGTATTAAGGGAAATTCCATATGATTAAAAGGGAAATGTAGACTGAAAATAAAAGGTTTTCAACATACCTTGGAAGATAACTCTTGGAAGCTACCTAAGCCAATGTTTAAATCTTACTTGATTCCACGAATAATTTAAAGCACAAAGAACAGAGTGCTTGGCATTTAGAAAGTACAGGATAAACATTTGTCCAATAATTAATTGCACAGATACTTTTTCTCTTAAAAAAGAAAAAAAAAAAAAAAAACCTTCATGTCTTACTAATTAATCTGTCTTCAGGTAAGCATCTCTCTTTTTAATGACCTAAGCCCAGGTGGCCAATTTAAAAGTGTTCTATGTTGTATCAGAAATGACCAGTCCTTTGAAAGAGCAGAATCCCACATGAATGGCTTGAAAGGTCTACAAAGTTCTCTTGATTTTCACATATATTCTCTAAACAAGCTGGATATGCTTTATATCCACATTGTCCCATATGGGAGTCACCAGCCACATGGGGTGACTTAGAACTTAAAATGTAGCTCCTGCAACTCAGGACCTGAAAAAATTGAAAAATTTTTTCAATGCAAAGGATCAAACCCAGGGTCTTTCACATATGAGGCAAGTGCTGTACCACAGAACTATATACACAGCCCTAACTTTTAATTTTTATTTAAATTTAAGTAACCACATGGGGCTCATGGCCACCATATTAGACAGTGCAGCTCTGCAAAAGGATCAGAAAACCAGAATTTGAAGTGTGAGAGGATGTGCATAAAGGTGTTCCGTTATTTTCACCATAGTTGCTCTTCCTGGGGGCACTTTGTCCCTTCATCTTCTGACTTCCCTCACTGTGATCATGTTTTGAGTTTTGTAGTTTTATGGATGGTAAATGCTATTTCATCAACCAGTTCTTCGGTTTTATGACTCTCAAACCTGGCTGCGCATTGGCATCACACTCAGAGATTTGATTCAGCAAGTCTAGAGGGGACTGGGCATCTGTGTTTTTTAAGCTCCACAGATGATTCTGATCTGCAGCCAGGCTTGGGAACAACTACTTTACACAGAGACCCAAACCGGCATCCCTTGGGCCAAATACACCCTCAAAACATATGTTCATCTCACATAGTGTTTTAAAATGTTTTGAATTAGTTGCCAACTTCTACAAATTGTAATTTTTTTTTTTTAATCCAAAATGTAGAGTAGAGCAAAGGCTGCCCCCTTCAGATAGAGCATGATTTTTTTGGTTAAATACTACTTGCCTGCATCATGTGGGCATTGGTTTCCAGTAATTTTGGGGGTATTTTCTTCTTCTTTTTTCTTTTTCAGTATTGGATGTTGAACCCAGGGTCAAGTGCTATATCACTGAACTACATCCCAGTCCGTTCTTTTGTTTTTTTTTTTATTTTGAGAAAGGGTCTTACTACATTGCCCGGGCTGGCCTTGCACTTGTGATCCTCCTGCCTCAGCCTCCCAAGTAGCTGGGATTACAGGTGTGCTCCACCATGCCTGTCCCTTCTAATAGGCATTTGTGTTTGATACTCCTGTCTTACTCCATGTCTATCCAATACTTGCCAAATCAGGAAATGATTACTTCATATCAATGCACTTAGGATGCCTTATCAACTATCAATAAGACTGATTGTGACAATTTTCAAGAATACAAGCAACAATAAATGTCATCAGGGATGAGGTGGGGATGTACACTCATACATTGCTGGTGGGACTGCAAATTGGTGCAACTGCTATGGAAAGCAGTATGGTGAATCCTCAGAAAACTTGGAATGGAACCAACATTTGACCCAGTTATCCAACTCCTTGGTTTATACCCAAAGGACTTAAAATCAGCATACTACAGTGACAAAACCACATCAATGTCTATAGCAGTTCAACTCACAATAGCTAAACTATGGAATCAACCTAGGTGTCCTTCAACAGACGAATGGATAAAGAAAATGTGATACATATACACAATGAAATATTACTCAGTCTTAAATAAGGATGAAATGATGGCATTTGCCAGATGGAACTGGAGAATATTATGCTAAGTGAAATAAGTCAATCCCAAAGAACCAAAGGTCAAATATTTTCTCTGATATGTGGATGCTAATTCATTATAGGGGCAGGGGGATAGAGGTATTTTGGACTAGACAGAGGGGAGTGAAGGTAGGGGAGGGGGTATAGCATGGAAGGATAATAGAATGAATCAGACATTATTATCCTATGTGTATATATGACTATATGACCAGTGTGATTCCACATCATGTACAAAGTGCATTCTACTGTCATGTATAACTAATTAGAACAAATTTTTAAAAAGACCACCTGTGATCATCTTGGTAGACTGAAGAGTATGGTCCTACAATCATATAAAAATGGTGAATAATTAGGATGAAGCTCCCAATAAGAGGATGGGTCATAATCTAGGATCACGAGATCATCCTATTTGGGGACAAGTCATTGTATTCTAGAAAAATATAATCTAGCTTTATCTTTTCTTATACCCCAAACTTTCTCACCCAAAGCACCCTAAGGCTAGCCCTCAGATCTGTCAGGGAGGGCATTTTTTTTTTTTTTTTACATTTCATTTTATGTTTTAAAAAAACTTTTATCAGTTCTTTCATCCTTCACCTGTGTATTCCTTTTGGTATATTTATATTCAACCACGGTTCTTAACATTAGAAACTGTTCATCACACTTGTTTATCTTTTCTCCCTTGAGACTTTTCTGTAATGATAGCTAATAAATGAAATGAGGAAATAAAAGGTAGAAAGGCCATCCATGGATGAAAACTAGGTAGAGGAGTGCTAATTGATTTAGAGGCAGATGAAGGCACAGCTTTTGGATAGTTATGGGAAGAGTAGATCTTTTTCTCATAACAGCGCATGCATGCCAAACAGTTTACAGTCTACTTCAGGATTTTCACAACCCTCTGAATCCCATCTATTGATTTCTGGTAAAAGAAGCCATATATACACTACTTAATAGACATTGACACTGGATACAAAGCACCAAAATGTCAGCCACAGCTTCGTAAAGTGGGATATCTTTTTGGATAAAATACTATAATAAGTCTTTTACATCAACAAAGGAGAAAGCATCCTCATATCCAATTAGGCTTTAAGTAAATGCAAAGAGTAAATTGTCTCACTTCCAGGATATGTTAAACTAAGTGTCATCTAGAAATTAAAACTGAAGGCACAGTGGATTTCTCAGCATACACTGAATAAATCCCTGGCATCTGAATTTTTAAATAAGTCCTTAGAGACATCCATGACAGGGCTGGGATGTTTCCTGGAATTGTACTCATGCACACATTGCAAGCAGTTGCTTGGTGCCTAAGCCTGGTCAGTTCCACTAGTTCAGAGCTGTTTTGCTCCTGCTTTTTATTTTTTCCTGCCCAATGGCAATTGGTTGTATCACTGAGGTGATAAATTAGGAGTTACCTGAAGGCATGAAGTATATCATATGAAATAATCTTATTTTTTATAGTTGGAAATGCTTACATTTCCATTCCCATCTATTTCTACATATGATAAGCATAATTTTTTTTTTCACAAGATGTCTTTAGGCTTTCTATTTCAGTCACTTTATACCTTTGAGAATGTTTAAACTTTTCACACATCTTGATTTCACCTGCCCCCTGCCCAAGTTTTGCAACATAATAGAATTTTACTGCTCATTTTTCTTTTGCCCAGTGGGATGTTTTCTGGGTGCTGCTGGGGGTCCCTGGGAGTCTGGCTGTTGTGTACTACATCTCCCAGGTTCCCTTGACAAATGACTTCCAGTAGCCAATGGGAAGCCCTAATAGGAGATCAGAAGGTGGCTTTCTATTGGGTTATTTTGTCCTATCTTACTCTCTTTTTTGTTAAGTCTCTGATCATAGCTGCATCCCCCCACAGTAGATTCTGCTGGATGGCTCCTCCACAATTTTTTTTTTTTTTTTTTTTTTTTTTTTTTGTGGTGCTGGGCCCCTCCTCTCTTTTGCTCTTGATGTGGTAATATCCTGCTTCTATTGCTAGGCTCTGAGTATCTCAATAGCCTTTGTTTGTTCCCTATCCACACCTCTGAAGGAAGTTCCTTACTAAAGTCCCTTCTTTGGAACTAGATGAAGTGAAGTCAGCTTCCTGCTGGGACCATGGCTGACATGCTTCATTTATCTTCTTTTCAAACAAGTAGGACTTGTGAAGCAGAAAGAAGAAAGACAGAAATTCTTGAGAAGGGAAAGAAATGATAGGTTATAAAAGACAAGACTTAACCAGACAATAGTCTAAAACCCACGAAAAAGGAAATGCTCTTTTCTTTGCAATAGATCCCTTCTAGTAAATAAGATGTCATTAAGTAAAATGGTTCCCAACTTTCTCTTGAACTTTCTTTATACCAAAGAAGACCAGGCTTCATTAAAATTATCATTACTTGCTATCTTTTAGCTTATTCATTCAAAGCAAAAATGGAACACACTACATAAGCTCTTGACAATAATGCTGGTGCTATTTATTAATCACACTTTAGAGAGAGGAAACTGAGGCTCTGAGGGGTCAAATAATTTGTCCTGAATCATACAAGTAGCAGATGGGAAAGCCAGAATAATAACTAGCACAAAATTTCATATAGAATATGTCTTTCTTACCTTATTGCAAAGTATTTCTCTTCTATTAAACTGCAATCTTAAGATGACTTTGACCCTCTACAAAAAAGATCTTACTGTGCCTAAACACTTTTCATTAAAAATAGTTGATCTGCTTGTTTATTTATTTATTTTCATCTGCCTTGAGACTCCTCGGTAATCACTGCTAATAAGTTAAAAAGCATTGTGGAACTGGGGATGTGGTTCAGTGCCAGAGCGGTTATCTAGTATGCATGAGGCTCTGGGTTTGATTCCCACCACTTCAAAACCAAAACCTAAACCCCAATGAGATATGAAAGGTGAAAGGGTCATTAGCTGATGAAAACTAGACAGAGAAGTGCTCATTGATCTAGAGGCAAAGGGAGGCATAGCATACAGGGTTTCTAGAGAAAAATTTGGGCAAGAAGAAAGATTATTTGACTGAGAGAACCCTGGAGAACTTTGAAATTGGAGATTTGGACGTAGGCTGGGGTTGTGGCTCAGTAGTAGAGCGCTTAGCATGTGTGAGGCACTGGGTTCGATCTTCAGCACCACATATAAGTAAATAAAGATCAATCAACAATTAAAAAAAAAGATTTGGACGTACATTGATGGACAGATATAAGAAGTAGGGCTGTGAGCATTTGGATCTGGACTGTCCCCCAAAGGTTGGTCCCCAGCTTGGCAGCATAGGAGGTGGTGAAACATTTAAGAGGTAGGGACTACTGGGAGGACCGTAGGTCACTGGGGTCGTGCCCTCATAGGGGTTTGTGGGACTCCAGCCCCTTCCTCTCTGTCTCCTTTGCTTCCTGGCCATGAGATGAGCAGTTCTGCTCTGCCCCACGTCCCACCATGATGTGCTGCCACAGGCCCAAAGCAATGGGGCCAGCCAATCATAGGCAGAAACTGAAAGTGTGAGCCAAAATAAAATTGTTCTCTTTATAAGTTGATTATTTTAGGTACTTGTTAAAATGGACAGAAAGCCAACACAGGGACTGAAGACAAAATCGATGGCAAAACAGATACCTGGTAATCCTTGATTATCTGCTCATATTTAAATGAGACACTGAAAAGATGACCTGGAAGTCTGGGTCTGTCATCAGGACTTGTCACTTTTCTTTGCCTTAGGATAGCTATTGGTCTTTGCATTTCCACCCCTCTCTTTCTCAGGGTAGGCAAGGAATCAGAGACTGCATAAATTTATTGTCCTAGAGAAAAGATCTTCACATTTTGGTCTTTGTGGCTTCCTTGAGATAATGACCATTGCCTCACGTGATTACTATATGACAAAGTCAATCAACTTGTTCACAAACACAGAGCTCCCAGTCAGCACTTTTTTGTGTCCCATTCTTAAATGTAAATAGATATACAAGATTGCTAGAAATTTGAGTCCCCCTCAAACATTGAAGACAGTATCCAAAATGAAACGATCACTGAATAGGACTAGCAGCAGACCAGATATGAAGAAGTAAAGATTAATGAACTTAAAGACAAGGAAGTAAAAACCAGAAATATATTTTTTAAAAAATCAAGTCTCAGAATCCTGTTACAACAGAAAATCTAGAAAAAGAGAGAAAAAAGGTGCACAAAAAAAATATTTGAAAATAAAATTAGATTTGAAATTCAAATCTAAGAATTTCAATGAACCCCAAGCAAAATAAGCACAAAGAAACCTCTTTGTGCACACTGTTATCAAATTGGTCATGTGGTTCAACCCTAAAAGTAAGAAGAAAATCTTAAAATGAAATGATGAAAACCAGCAGAGAGATGGTCAACAGATTTAAAAGTCCTAAAGGGAAAAACAATCCGGTAAAAATATTCTTCAAAATGAATGCAAAATAAAAATATTTTTCTGTTCAACAAAAACGTAAAGATTTTTCCCAAATAACATGAACAATTAGGAACACGTTCTACCAGGTATGGGAGAACTTGGAATTACACAAAGGAGCAAAGAAGGAAAATAATGGTAATTTTTAAAGGGCATAAATATAAAAGCCTTTTTTCTCTTAATTTTAAATTTCTTTAGAGGATTTTTTACTGTATAATGCAAAACTAATGACAATATATGTGGCATTTTTTTTTATTGTAAACAAATGGGATACATGTTGCTTCTCTGTTTGTACATGGCATAAAGGCATACCATTTGTGTAATCATAAATTTACGTAATGTTGTTTGATTCATTCTGTTATTTTTTCCCTTCCCCCCACCCCTCCCACCCCTCTTTTCCCTCTATACAGTGCTTCCTTCCTCCATACTTGCCCCCCTCCCTAACCCTAACTCTAACCCTAACACTAACCCTTCCCTCCCCCCATTATGTGTCATCATCCACTTATTAGCGATATCATTCGTCCTTTGGCTTTTTGAAAGATTGGCTTCTCTCACTTAGCATAATATTCTCCAATTTCATCCATTTGCCTGCAAATGCCATAATTTTATCATTCTTTATGGCTGAGTAATATTCCATTGTATATATATATATATACCACAGTTTCTTTATCCACTCATCACTTGAAGGGCATCTAGGTTGGTTCCACAGTCTGGCTATTGTGGGCATTTGTAAGGTAGGTAGAAGTAGAATATGACAACAACAGTACAAAGGCCAAAAAGGTGGAAATTAAAGCACATTTGTATTTTATGTGCAGAAAATGAGACTATTTCCAGCTAGACCATGATAAACTAGAGATGTATATTGTAAACCCTAGAGCAACTACTAAAAACTGAAAAACTAGTTTATAACTAACAAACAATAGAAAAGATGAAATGGAATACTAGAAAGTTTTCAATCAAAGAGAAGGCATGAGGGCTGGGGAGGTGGCTCAGGGGGAGAGTGCATGCCTGCCTGATTTGATCCTGAAGAAAAAAAAGAAGGCATGAAAGAGGAGAAAAGGAAAAAAAAAAAAAAAAAAAAAAAGGACAAAAAGGAAAAAAATAGGAAGGTAATATGCTAAAAGTCAAACCATAGTAATAATTACATTAAGTGTAAATGCACTTAACAGAGCAACTAAAAGGTAGAGATTGCACAAATGAGCAAAGAAGCAAGACCCAATAAGATACTGTCTATAAAAACCACCTACATTGGGTCAGTGTTATATCAACCTCTGAAATAAGACAAGAGAATGCAGCATTTAGCAGAATTTTTCACTAAGGTCTTTTCATATTTTTTAAAGTTTTGTTTTATTCTTTTTTCAAATTAGAGCTTCATAGTTATACACAGTAGTTGGGTTCACCCCCTGACAAGCTCTTACATGTACGGCAATTGATTTCAGTTTATGATCCTCCCTTTCTCCCCCCTTCTTCCCATTCTCCCTCTCCTCTCCCAATATCCTTCCTTTATTCTATTAGATTTCCTTTTGCTCGCTTGTTAATTTATATTTCGACCGGTTCTTTGTGTTATCCTATCCTTCCCTTCCGTTTTCCTTTATTTTACTTGAGCTTCCACATATGATAGAAAACATTTGAACTTTAAGTTTCTGAGTTCAGCTTATTTCACTTAGCATGTTATTCTCCATTTTCATCCATTTACCAGCAAATGCCATAACTTCATTCTTTTTTATGGATGTGTAGAACTCCCATTGTGTATGTATGTGTATATATATATATATACACATATTTTACAACTTCTTAATCCATTCATCTATTGATGGGCATCTGGGTTGATTCCATATTGTTTTATTCTTAATTGATATATAATTTTAGATATTTACAGTGTGATTTTTTGATACATATACATTGCATAATAATCAAATCAGGGCAATTAGCATATCCATTCCTTCCAACATTGATCATTTCATTGTGGTGAAAATATTTAAAATTCTCTCTTCTAGTTATTTTGAAAAATACACTATTTCTATCTCTAGTTGCCCTACTGTGTAATAGAACCCCAGAACTACTTATAACGTTTTACCCATCAACCAATCCTCCACCTCCTCCCTCCCCAGCCTCTGTTCATATTTTTTTATTTTTTGGTACCAGGGATTGAACCCAGGGGTGCTTAACCAAAGAACCACATCCCCAGAGCTCCCCCTCCCTTTTTAAAAATTTGAGACAGGGTCTCGCTAAGTTGCTTAGGGTCTCTGTTCATATATTTTTAAATTATTTATTTACTTTTTATTCTTTACAGACTGCATTTGATCCATTGTACACAAATGGGATACATCATTTCATTTCTACAATTGTACACGATGTAGATTCATATCATTCATGTAATCATAGATGTATATAGGGTAATGATGTCTGTCTCATTCCACCATTTTTCATACCCCCCTCTCTCATTTCCTTCTATATAATCTAAAGTTCCTCTATTCTTCTCTTACCCCTTCATCCCCCCACCCTCATTTTATATCATCATCCATTTATCAGGGAAAACATTTGACCTTTGTTTTTTGGGGATTGGCTTATTTCACTTAGCATGATATTCTCCAGTTCCATCCATTTATTTGCAAATGCCATAATATTATTCTTATTTATGACTGAATAATATTCCATTGTGAATATATATAATCTTCAGAAAACTTGGAATGGACCCACCTTTTGACCCAGTTATCCGACTCCTCAGTTTATACCCAAAGTATTTAAAATCAGCATACTACCATAACACAGCCACATCAATGTTTATAGCAGCTTAATTCACAATAGCTAGATTGTGGAAACAACCTAGATCCATTCAACAGATGAATGGATAAAGAAACTCTGTTCATATTTTTAAATGAGGCACTGAAAAGATGATCGGGATCTGTCATCAGGACTTGTCACTTAGTCTTTGTATTAGGATGATCAAGAAAGAATAGGGCTATTGATCTTCCCATATCCACCCTCTCTTTCTCAGAAGGCCAGCAGCAAGATATCTACCAAGAAGCAAGAAATGAGAGGCTTTTTCTCTGTATAAGTTGCATGATCCTAGAGAAAAGAACCTCACATTTTGGCCTTGATGGATTCCCTGAGATAATGGCCATTTCCCCCTTCCCCCCTCCCTCCCTCTGGGCCCCTTCCTCTACTCTACTGGTCTAATATTTTCATACTGATCTGTCTTCTATTTTCATGAGATTCCCCCCCACCCAACCTTTTTTTCTTTTTTTCTCTCTAGCTTCCACATGAGAGAAAACACATGATTCTTGACTTTCTGAATTTGGCTTATTTCATTCAGCATCAGATTCTCCAGTTCCATCTATTTTCCAGTAAATGACCAATTTCATTCTTCCTTATGGCTGAATAAAACTCTATGGATATATACCATATTTTCTTCATCTATTCATCTGCTGATGGACATTTAGGCTGGTTCCATAACTTGACTATTGTGAATTGTGCTGCTGTAGACATGGATATGCATGTATCATAAATAGTATGCTGTCAGCCCAGATCCTTAGTGGGAGTTGCTGCTAAGAATCTGTGGTCATATCTAGCCCACCAAAGCTCATCTATTAGCTATAACTATTTACATTCCTCCCTGTGGTAAAGAATTCAATTTGCTCAAAAAAAGGTCTGGCCTATGCTCTTGATATCTGGGAAGTTACCTTTAAGGTTTTTCTTTCCCTAGGGGCCCTGGGTTAGCCAGAGAGCAACTTGTGATTTAGGGCAGGGGCTGCCCACATGTAATAGTGCTAGGGTAGGGGGCTTGCCACACTAGATAGACCAACAATGCGATGTAGGTTGGGGAATTTGGGTCATTCCCTGAAGGGCTGAAGACTGAGATTGGCTACATGGAAATAAATCATGCCTATGGAATGAAGCTCCAATAAAATCTTTGAACATGGAGGTTTGGGTGAGCTTCCTTGGTTGTCAATAATCCATGTATATCATTGCACATGAATGCCAGGGAAAGTAACATCCTGACCCCCTAGAGAAGACAAGGGAAGTTCTATATAGCTGCTTTCTCCAACTCTTCCCTATGCCTTTAGTTCATGTTAATCTGCACCCTTTCCCTATAATAAACTGTAACCACGAGTATAACAGTGCTCAGTGATTTCTTGGAACTCTTCCAGTGAATTGTCAAATCTAAGGTGATTTTAGGAAGGACTCTGAACTCGTAGTGGGTATCAGAAATGAAGGTGGTTCCAGGAATCGTTCCTTCTATTTTTGCAGTTGGTTAAACTCATACTCACATGCAGAATACACCTAAGAGTCTCAAACCTGCCATCTAATTATAGTTTTAGGATCAGAGTTCAGTGTCTGTTGATCTGGTTCAAATATGGATGAAGCTCCTTAGATGTTCCTCTTCCCCCTCTTCTCCTCCTCCTTCTTTGGATTGAACTCAGGGATACTTTATACTAAGCTCCATCCACAGCCCTTTTTATTTTTTTATCTTGAGACAGGTTCTCACTAAGTTGCTTAGGGCCTCACTAAGTTTCTAAAGCTGACCTTGAACTTGTGATCATCCTGCCTCAGCCTCCTGAATTGCTTGGGATTACAGGCACAACTGCCACTGTGCCTGGCATGGGACTTCTTATTTCTCATAAATTCTGCTTGTAAGTTGTGCTTTCTTTGGTTCAGTTCTTCCTGTACTTTATCATAACAGTTAAAATTAAAACTAATGAATACTTTCAACATTCTGCCTGGAAATCTCCTCAGTCATTATGTCTAGCTCAAGCTGCCATAACTCAGTGCCACAGCTCTGGAGTCTAGAAGTTCAAGATCAAGGTGCCATCAGGGTTGGTTTCTAGTGAAGACTCTTTCTTACTTGTTCATGGCTGCCTTCTCCCTGTGTCTTCACACAGTATCTTCTGCAGGTATGCATGCAGAAAGACCTTCAGTGTCTCTTTCTCTTCTTATGAGGACATCAGCCTTATTAGATAAAGGTCCCACACTTATCAATTCATTTAATGTTAATTTCCTCTCTAGACGCCCTATCTCCAAACATAGTCATATTGGGGATTAGGTGTCATGAGCAGAGAGTAAGAGAGGAATCAAGTTTGGTTCCAACAAGTGGATTTTATTCATGCAATACTCACTCAACTTAACATTCCTAATAATAGCGAGTCACAAATACCTTGAAGATTCACTCCCTTGTTCACCTAGAGTCCAATCCCCATGGACTTACTCAATACAACACCTCTAGCCAAGAAGTCAGTCAACAAGACCAAGGGGATTCTTCTCAGCCTTAGCCTCTCTCAGCTCCTCGGATGCCTTCGGATGTCCTCGGGTGTCCGATGAGTTGGAATCTGGATGGTAGTCATCGTCGCGGGAGCAGTGGTTAATCATCTGGCCTCGGTGACAATGGTTGATCAGCAATCAGAGATAGTGTGGACAGCAGCTGGGGCAGACAAGAGACAGAGCAATGTGGAGTCCTCTGGTCACGGTGCTGCTGACAGTTTGCTCCAAAAGTCCAGGGGTTTAAGTAGTGATTTTCACCCAGTCATGCTCTGGTCTAAATTGATAAAGACCAGAACACGACTAGACTAGGAGCCACCACTCAAATCACAGATAAAGGTTCATATCGGTATTGTTCAGGAGTGTCATCCTGCCACACAGCAAGTTTGTCACCAGGCGCCTATTATGATTTTAGTTTTACAAGTCCAGGCAAATACCAAATACAGCTTATTATTACTACATAACACACAACTGTAGCAATTCCTATTATTTCCTTGTCTCATTACATTAGGGTTTCAACATATGAACTTTAAGGGAACAAATTCACATATTTATTAATGTTTCAACTATCTATGGTTGCATAAACCACCCCCAAACCTCCTGTCTTCATTATTTCTCTTGAAGAAGTCATTAGTTCTCTTGATTTTATGAGCTGGCCAAATGGCACTGCTTCTCATGGTGTTGGCTGTAGTGCTAGGATGGCTGGCCGGTTTGAAGTGGCCTCACTCCCATCACTGGGAAGGGAGGCTGCCACTGGTTCTTCTTCTTTTCCATGTAGACCTTTCCACACTGCTGCACAGACTTCCTCAAAGTGCAACGGCTTAGATACTGAAAGAAAAAGCCACAGGCTACATTGGGCAAGTGCTTATCATACCTTTGCCTGGGTCGTGGTTGCTAGAGTCGATGTAGGAGGTAACCAAGTGAAGCTGTATGTCCTGGGAGGCAGAGTTATTGGAGACTGCTTGCCTGAGGTTAGTACACGTTACCCCAGTGTGGCGCCTTGGCCTTAGAGAAAACCGCAGAAATTGAAAGGGCTCTCTGACCTCCCCTGGCCATTCTCCCCTACAGCAGTCCTTAAAACTTAGCTGATCTTCCCCTAAAGTTGACCAATTTCCAGAGGAAAGAACAAAGACACAGAGATGCCAAGAAGAACCTGAGTGAATAGACCTTCCCAAGTTTCCTCCCTTTTATTACCATTAGGTTGTATGCTTTTGTCTTCCAAATTTTTGTATCATTGTTGTATAACTACACAGATTTTCCTGTTTCTTTGTGCCTTTATTTCTGAAGACTCAGAAAACTTAAATAATTTTGTCTATGTCTTAGTCCATTTTGTACTACTATAGCAGAATACCAGAGGCTGAACAATTTGTGTGTGTGTGTGTGTGTGTGTGTGTGTGTGTGTGTGTGTTAGTTACTAGAGGTTGGACCCAGGGACATTCTACCTCTAAGTTACGTCCCCCACCCTTTTTATTTTTTAATTTTCAGATAGGGTCTTGCTAAGTTGCCCATGCTGGTCTCAAACTTGTGATCCTCCTGCCTCAGCCTCCTGAGTTGCTGGGATTACAGGTCTGTGCCACTGTGCCTGGCTAGACAGTTTATAAGAAGATTATTTTTCATGGATTTGGAGTCTGGGAAGTCAACATCACGGTGCCAGCATCAGGCAAAGGCCTCCATGCTACACCATAGTGTATGTACCATTTTTGTTTTCATCTTTGTTTGGTAGTGAGGATCGAACTCAGGGGTGGCTTACCACCGAGTTACATCCCAGCTCTTTTTATTCTTTGAGACTCAGAAAGTTACCTAAGGATCTCTTAGTTGCCTAGGTTGGCCTCGAACTTGCAATCCTCTTGCCTCGGCCCTCCCCAGCAGGCAGGTTTGTGCCCTGCAACATACGTACCATATGCTGCATCATAATATGGCAGAGGTATCACATGGCGGAAGGACAAGAGAGGAAAGGCACAAGAGAAAAGGGATGGAATTCCCCCTTCTGTAATGAACCTACTCCCCGTAATAACAGTATTGTTCAATTCATGAGGGTGGAACCTCAGGACCTATTCACCTCTTAAAGGTCTCACCTCGTTTTTTGGGGGGTGGGGGTGCTGGAGATCAAATCAGGGCCTTATGCTTGCCAAGCATGTGTTCTATCACTGAACTACACCCCCAATTTTGTCCCACCTCCTCTTTTTGGGGACAGGGGGTATCAGGAATTGAACTCAGGGGCACTCAACCACTGAGTCACATCCTCATCCCTGTTTTTGTATTTTATTTAGAGACAGGGTCTCCCAGAATTGCTTAGCATCTCACTTTTACTGAGGCTGGCTTTGAACTCACGATCATCCTGCCTCAGCCTCCCCAGCTATTGGGATTACAGGCTTGTGCCACTGTGCCCGGCCCCACCTCTTAATACTATCACAAAGACAATTAAATTTCAGTATGAGTTTTAGAGGGGACAAACAAGCAAATCTTGTCAGTGGGCTTTTCTCTTGTCAATCCATCCTAATGCTAGGTGAGAAATATTTTCTTGCCTAAAGGCTATTCAAGTTAGAGTTACCATGATGAGCTACACTTTCTACATCTGAGTCACTCAGACAACAGTTTTGCTGAGTTTTTTCATGAGCACGAAATGTGGTTTACTATCTTTCTAAACTTCAGGAGTAGTTTCTTAGTGATTTTCCAACTCCCACAACAGTCTCCTTGCTGCTGTTCCCAAATCTATTGTTACTGCCCCGTCCCAAAGCCAATACTTCATGTGGTGTTTATTACAGCAGCATCCCACTCTTAGGTACCAGTTTCTCTTTTCAGCTAGCCACTGTTGTGGGATAAAACACCCTGAAACTTAGTAGCTTTAGTCAACAACACTTCATGTAGTTCTAAAAGTTAGTCAAATAGCTCTCTGCTATTTCTCTTATACTCATTGATGCAGATGATTCAGCAGACAAGACAACTTGTTGGTATTGAATGTAGCTGGGACAGTAGGGATACTGGGTCTTTCTTTCCATATGGCCTTTTATCCTGGGCTTCATCATGGTATGGTGGCTTAAAGGCAGCGTTCCATGAGAACAGAGACAAAACCTACATCACTTCTTGTGTCCCAAGTTCTGGAACTTGCAAAAATTCACTTTGTCACATTCTTTTAGCTAAAGCAAATAACAAAGCCAGCTCAGATCCAAGAGGTGGAGTACTAGACTCCTCCTCTTAATAGGAGGAGCTGCAGAGAATCTGTGGCCATATTGAACCCACTGAATAAAGTTATTCCATATTCCTCGATGGTAGACTCAATATCAGAAAGATGTCAATTCCTTCAAATAAATTGATAAAGCCAAAGTTAGAGCAACTGAAATACCAACAGGGTATTTTAGGAAACTTGGAAAGATGTCCCTAAAATTCATATAGAAGAGCAAAGACTCAACATGAAGGCTCTGCTTCTAACAGATATCAATATTATAGAGTTATTGTTTTATGAAAAAACTACTAATGTAACATAGCTGAAGGACAAATAACAGAGATTCTTCTCGCTCTTTTTTTGTGTGTGTTTGTTTGTGTGTGTAGTGGTGATGGGGTTTACTGGGGGTTTATTCCAGCAGCACTTTACCACTGAGCTATATCCCCAGATCTTTTCTTTAGAATTTTTAATTTTAGACAGGGTCTCACTAAGTTATCCAGGCTGCCCTCCAACTTGTAATCCTCCTGCCTTAGCCTCGTGAGGTGCAGGGATTACAGAAGTGCACAACCGCACTCCATTCAGAAGTTCTCTTTTAAATGAGTTTTTTAAAAGAATAGTTTTAGACTTATAGAAAAGTTGCAAAGATAATAGCAAGCACTCGGATGCCCCTTCCCAGTTTCTCCATTAGTATGACTTATGTGTCACAGTTAACAAACGAATTTTGAGACAATACTTCTAACTAGATCTGGTTAACTATTTGGATTTCCTTAGCTTCCATTTAGTGATCTTCATTCTGTTCCGGCATCCCATCCTGGACACCACTTTGCACTGATTCCTCATGTCTCCCTAGACTCCTCCGGGTGTGCCAGTATTCTAGACTTGTCTTACTTGTGATGACCTTGACAGTTCTGAGTAGTGCTGTTCAGGTACTCTGATTGCTCCTCTGTTGGGGTTTGTCTCATGTTCTTCTCATGATTAGACTGGAGCCATGGGTTTGGGGGAAGGAGACCACAGAGATGGGGTGCCCCTCTCCTCACATCAGATCAGGGTTAGTGCTATCACTGTGACCTGCTGCCCATGCTCACACTGGTCAGCTGGATGAGAGTGCGTGTTAAGTTTCCTGGTTTTGCTGTTATCTCTCCCACCCTGTCCCTCCGCATTTGTACTCTTGGAAGGAAGTCACTGCATACAGCAGATGTTCAAGAAGCACAGAGTCATGCTGTACTTCCTGGAGGGTGGTTTATTTACATACATTATTTGGAATGAAAAAGTTTATTTTTCATTTCAGAATTAATTTGAGATTTTTATTAAAGATGGATGGTTAAAGAAATACTCTAATCCTTCCAAAAATGTTACAAAAATGGAAGTAAACGGCTTTTGTTTTGAGATGGGGGTTTCTCTGCGTTGCTTAGGCTGGCCTTGAATTTGTGATCCTCCAGCCTCAGCCTCTGGAGTGGCTGGGACTACAGGCGTGTGCCACTGCACCTGGCTCTGCTGTAGGATTTTTACGAAAGCATAAACCCATAATGAGAACTGGAAAGAAAATAAAATAATAGCAGTAAGAGTTTTGGACACTGAAAAGTAGATGGAAAGTGGTAAATGGATTAGTGGATCCAAGAAAACTAATCCAAAATTGGCAGTGGGCAAAGCAGAGAGGTAACATACTTTATACTGCAAGCCCAAAGGCTCAGAAATTGGCACCAGAAAACTCCGGAAATGGAACAGGAGGAGCAGATAATTGTAGGGCTGGCAATACGGGGATTGCCTGAAGTCTGTTTAAATCTCCATATCTTCTCCTCTCTTCTATGCAGCTAACCCAGTAGAAGAGAATAAAAGCAAGGTCTCTGGACTTGAGGGCACCTGGCACAGTTGAAGGAGGCAGAGGCCTTCTAGAAAGTGGGGGGGGGGGGGTGTAACTAAAATTTTATGTATTAGAATTTTTAAAAAAATTTTATTGTTTTATTAGACAGATGTAGAATAGATTTAATTATCCATATTTGTATTCTTGAAAATTTATATTGTTTACTTTGCTATTATGAGTAATATTGCCTTAATATCCTAATAGTTAACATGATTGTGTTAGTCACCTATAAAAAGGGCATTTGAAAATTTTACTTGTAATCTCATAAAGTTCTTAACATAAAACACAAGGTATATGTTTATTAAATATTTGCTAGTGACTAAAGGATGAACTAACACTGCCTTGGAAAAAATGAGTTATGAACTTCAGGTATATAAACTAAATTCAAATAATTAAGCAAGTTGTAACAGTTGCTTCCCAATGGTTTCAGAAACTCAATTTTTAATTGCATATACTATGAGGACTTTAAAAAGAAAAATGATTCATGCCTTTATAAAATAATATCCTTCATTATAGAGCAATCTTCCATTCCCCTGATCTTCTTATCAACTCTAGGGAACAATTGGCAAACTTAAGGTCCGGTTTCCTTTTGTACTCTTGCATCATTCCCGGTATGATGGATTTCAGGTAATAGTTCAATGCTGGTCTTCATGTTTGCAAGTTGGTTGTAGATGGTTATAGACTGGCAGAAATTGTTGTCTTCAACGAGTAGCTTTTGAGTACATCCTGGGAGCCACTTTAGAACTTGCCTTCAAATTATATACTCTCCTCCCCTTTTTAATATTTTTTCATTTTCTTTACTTTCTTTCTCACTTGAGGCAGGATGACTTAATTATTACACCATGTCAACCTCTTCTGACTAGGCCCAGTGGTACACACTTGTAATCCCAGCTACTCGGGAGCTCAGGCAGGAGGATTGCTAGGTCCAGGCCAGCCTCAGCAACTTAGCAAGACCCTTAAAAGGTGTAGGGATTCTGGGATTCAAGGATAGATATCATCTGGCAACCAGAACATTATTGCAGCATTATTCTCCTCGCCTCCAATCTTTGGGCTTATCTGCCTTCTTCTCCCCAATGTTGGGGGTTATTTGCACCGCATCCTGCAGGGCGGTGGCAAGTCCTTTTGAGAGGGGCAATTGGTAGCCATTGGCTTTGCCCGTGCTGCCACCCTTCCTGGGCACCTCTCCTTTCCCAGGAGGTGCTCCGGCTAGAGCTGGCTGTTGCCCCGGGTGGCCGAGCTTCTGCAGCTGCTGTGACTGTTGCCTGGTGCTATGTGTTAGAATTTATGACATCTTAGCCTTCTAATTTCTCTTGGATCTTAGAACACCAGAAACCAGGATTATAGCCTTTAGTGAAGACACTATAGAAGTCTTCTCTAAAGAATCAGATCAGCCCAAGAGAAAATGATTAAAAAATACATCAAGAATTTACCCAAAGAACTACAACGAGCCCCAATGTCACCAGCCCCTTCCTTCACATATACACACATACAACTTCTAAAGAACTTTTTGGCTCTCCCTTGCTAAGTATGAGCAGACTGCCAGAATAGCATATAACTCGGGAGAACCTTTTAATGGGAAAAATAGAGTTAAAAATAAAATGTTAAAATCACACAAAGATGTTTATTATTGTCCCAAAGTGGAAATAACCCAAATGTCTAGTCAACTGGTGAGTGACAAAACAAAATGTGATATAAGCACACAATGAAACACCCTTCAACAGTTGCGGCTGACAAATGCCACAGCAGACATGGCCTTTGAAGACATTATTTGAAGTGAAAGAAATCAGACACAGAAGAACACATTTTGTATGATCCAATTTAAGTGAAATGTCTAAAGGCAAATGTACACAAATAGAAAGCAGAGTTATGGGTAGATTGGAACTGGTGGTCACAGGAGATCTTTTGGAATGATAAAAACATTCTAAAACTGGATTGTGATGATGGCTGCACAATTCAAAAAATATATTTACAATTATTATTTCTTTCTTTTCTTTTTGGTACCAGGTATTGAATCCTAGGGATGCTTCACCACTGGTCCACATCCCAAGCCGTTTTTATTTTTTATCTTGAGACAGGGTGTTGCTAAGTTACTTAGGGCCTTGCTAAATTGCTGAGACTGGTTTTGAACTTGTGATCCTCCTGCCTCAGCCTCCCCAGCTGCAGGATAACAGGCATGTGCCACTGTGCCTGGCTACAATTTTTAAATGGGTGAATTTTATCATATAGTTATATTCTAGTAAATTAGTTTTAAAAAAGAACTCAGAAAATTCAAACAATAGAGAAAAAAAATAGACAAAACTAATCATCGTTTTCAGAGATGTAAGGGAAGGTATTATATCCAGAAAACAACTAAGATGGTAGTTTTAAAAAGAAAAAAATATTTAGACAGCAATGACTAAAAACCAAGAAAATAAATATTAGAAGTCAGAAATGGAAAATCCAAGAGAAAAGTGAAGGATATAGAAATATGGAGCAAACTGGTGAATAATTGGACAATAAAAGAAAACACAATTAGATGATCAATCTAGGAGGCCTAACAGCTAGTTAATAGAAGCCCCAGAAAAAGAAAGCAAGAAAGAGTGGTAGAGAAAAGTATTAGTGAAATTAGAGAACTTTCAAGAGCCATGGAACAAGAACTCCTTCTCAAAAAAGCCTTTTGGGTTTGGGGGCTGGGTGAGGTGGCGCGAACCTGAAATCCCAGCAGCTCTGGAGGCTGAGGCAGGGGGATGTGGCTCAGTAAATATGTGCCCTGGGGTTAAAAAAAAAAAAACAACAACAACAACAAAAAACTTTTTGGGTGTTAAGCCCAATGGATAAAAACAACGATAACAAATAATAAAAGCAACAACAAAAGGCTGATTATCAAGAAATTTTAAACTCTGGGGAGAACAGAAGATTCTAAAAGCTGTAGGTGGGAGTAGGGAGCAGGGGAGATAGGTAATCAAAGAGAAAAGGTTTGTGAATAAGAATGGCATCCAACTTCTCAAATGGAGGATAAACGAGGATAGAGCTATGCCTTCAGATTTTTCAGGGAAGATGAGTTTTTAAAAACCAAGAATTCTGTATTCACTCAAACTCTCCATCAAGTAAAAGGGTTGAAAGGAGATATTTTTAGACGTACAAGTCTTCAAAAATATCTACCTCCCAATCACCTTTCTTAGGAAGATATTTAAGGGTATGCCCAAGTGTATGCATACAGCACACACACACT
Organism: Sciurus vulgaris; assembly: GCF_902686455.1. NCBI lineage: Eukaryota > Metazoa > Chordata > Mammalia > Rodentia > Sciuridae > Sciurus > Sciurus vulgaris. The sequence goes on from NC_136466.1 coordinate 145,077,199, forward strand.
CACACACTAGAGAACTCCTTTTAGAAGGAGATACTGGGATTTTGAAATACATGGGATGGTGGAAAGAGAGGCTCCAATAGAGGCAAAGAGAATTGTCAGGGAGATGGCAAATGGAAGTTCCAATACACCAACCAAGCAACAGGCCCACAGTGCAACCCCTCAGATTGGAATAGGGGTTTGGAGGAGAAGACTGGGGCCTGAAGGGAGGGCAGGGATGGGATTTTCTTCCTTTTTTTTTTGCAGTGCTGGGGATTGAACCCAGGGCCTTGTGCTTGTGAGGCAAGCACCCAGCCCAGGGATGGGATTTTCAACGACCTAATATGGCTTCTATAAAATTTAATTAAAAGGCATTTTACAGAGCTGTTAAGGGTGTGGAAATATTTAGTCAGAAGTTACGAAAAATTAGGAAAACATCTTAAAGTGAGGCAATTATTAATTCCAGAAAGAAAAAAAACTAACAAATTATGTAAGAAAGGAAATATAATCATACTATTTGGCTCGAAAGCAAACTACATATACATATGTAAACACATACATAATCAAAATTATGAAAGTACTGAACATAAAATTAACAGATTTTTGAGATGCTCTTTTATTGGGAGGACACTGAAAGGGAAAGAAAGAATATAACAAACTAAAATCTGAATTACCCATAACTGGAAATCAGTAGGTAGAGATGAATCAAGAGATGGCAGTGTACACATTTAGAAATAAGAAAGTAAAATCAGTGAAAACAGGTGAAAAAAAGAAACTTGTTACTTGGTGAATGGTGGGGGAGGCTGCAGGGAAGTGCTTTTTTAAAAAAATTGCATTTAGCAATAGTTGATATTTCACAGTATTCAAAGCATACTTTGATGCAAATAAAAGTTCATTATTATTATTTTTTGTTTTGTGCAGTGCTAGGGACAAAACTCGGGGCCTTACATATGCTAGGCAAGTTCTCTACCACTGAGCCCCCAAGTAATAATTATTATAATCACGGAATGCAAAATGTACAGTGGCAATTATACCATACCAAGAAATAGGAAGCTTCAAATTATAGTAGTACTACTCGATTTAACACACCTAAAGTTTCATTTAATCATGCATTAATACCAAAACGAAGACATGATTTGGAAAAGCAATTTTGCACTTTGTGATGTGCTTTGTAAAACTAGAGTTTTAAAATTGTGATAATTAATTCATAAGAGTGGAGAATTTGATTCCTTCTGAGCTTTATTAATATTTAAAGCCTGAATCTGTATTTGAAGCATAAAAAACTTTATCAAATCAGAGTGCAAATCACTCTCTTTTGAAGAAAAATATTACAAGTTGGAGTCTAAATCCTTCCTTTTTAAAAGAGGAGAAAACAACATTGATTTTAGGTCTCATTATATTTATTATCTCAAAAAATTAAATGAAATTTATGCCCAAATGAACAGAACCCTGTTATTTCTTTTTTCTAGGCTAAATATATGTGCATAGGTCCATATTTAAATATCAAGAAATCGGCAGTGGCTATTTTACCGTCTGCAGCCTGCACCCAATGTTGGAACGGCCCTCCTGTCCCCAACTGCTTCCTTCCTTTTGTAGGGATGCAAAGAACTTTGCCCTCTGAAGTTTTGATAAGTGGTTCTGCTGAAATAAACTGATACTTGGAACAATTAACAGGAAAAAAAAAAGCATAAAAATTTATTTATGTGCTTGAATATGGTTGCAATACAAAATATGAGACTCAAAGAAGGACCAGATGGTTGCAGCTTAAATAGCATTCTGAGCTACAGGAAGAAGTAAGGGCATAGTATTTTTGAGAAGTGGTGACAGGAAAGAATATGAACCTGGTGCCTGCAGAGAGATGCATGGGCTATGGGCCATGGAATGCTGAGGGGAGGAAATACAGAGTGAACAAAGGATATCTTGCTATGCAAATCAAATATCTCAGGCAGCAGTCTTCAGAATAGTTGGTGTGTTTAGTGTAAGGAGGTGGAGACCTTAAGTCTTCTCTCCTATGCATCTTCTTTATTTGATAAAATTACAAGGGGGCTCAAGACAACTGGAGGAACTTCCATTAGTCAGATAAAGGAACTTAGAGAAGCACCTTCTGGCATTTGCTGCTTTCTAAGCTCTTCAAGTTTGAAGTAATCAGCATAGCAGAGTGCTATTCTTTGGGGTACCATTTTCTGAGCCCCAACCTTTCCTTCATTCCTTCCCCTTCCTTCCTTCATTTGTTCATTCACTCTCCCTTCCTTGCTTCCAGAAGCATTTACTTTGTTCCTAATATTGGCTGGTGCTGGGAATACAAAAAAGAAAAAAAAAAATACAGGGAAATTACAATCTCCTGCCACTTCATACGACTGTGAAACAACATGAAAAGGGAGAAAATAAAGGAATCAGATTCTACAAGGTGCCCAGGGACTGAGTATACTGTGGTGGTGCTCAGGATAGAACACCCAAAAATATGACCATGGGAAACTAGAATATGCCACCCCAAAACATGCCTCCTTGTTTTATTATTTCCACTTAGCTATTTTGACAAACTGCAGATGCAGAAGTAGCTCCAAAGAGATACTCTTTTGTAAGAGAAATTTATATCTCTAAACTGGAGATGATGACCCATGACTAATTTCAGTGACTCATGAGATTGGGGCAGGGTGATCACAAGTTTAAAACCAACCTGGACAACTTATTGAGATTCTGTCTCAAAATAAAATTAAAAGGAGTGTGGTTGTGGTTCAGTGGGGGGACTGTAGATTTAATTCCCAGTACTAAGTATGTAAATAAATAAATAAAAATCACATTCATAAAAGAAATCCCATTCGTAAGAGTATCTTGCTCTCTGCACCAGGAAGAAAAGGAAGACCAGGTTGGGGGTGTAGCTCCATGTTAGAGCACATGCCCAGCATATATGCAAGTCTCTGGATTTGAATCATAATTATTTTTGAAAAATTATATCTGCATAAAAGTCTTATCTTTATGATGCTCTTCCTGGCCATCTTGTCTTAACAATTTCTTATTCACATCTTTGTTTCAAAGACTGGATGGGATTTAAGCCTGATGTTTAAAAGTTTAGTACTTTTTTTAGATCTACCTGAGTAATTTATGGGGTATTCATGTGAATACACTTCTGTTTGCTTTTCTCTCAATATCTTTTGTTACAGAGAATTCCAGTTAAGAGCTACGAAGGGCAGAGACAAAATCATTTTCTTCTCTTACAACCGGTAAGAGCTCTCCAAAGAGGGTGTTTTCGTTTTCTGTGATTGACAGGTGATGGGAGAGGGCCTCCTGTCCCATGGCAGAGGGAGTGGCTAGCACCAAGCACTCAAGGGCCCAGGCAGGATCAGAGAAAGATGAGGAGCACTGAGAGGCTCTGCATCCCAAGGTGTCTGACTTCTGGGCCACTGTGGCCATAACCACACAATCCCCCCAAATCACCCACACATGGTGGGCGGTGCACAGAGAGCCTGGGACATTGGGTTTGAATTGGATACACCTGGGTGGAAGACAAGCTAGGCTCTACATAACAAGAAATGGCTGTTTTGTGTCTAGCACAAAGAAGAATGCGTGGTAAGCACATTTGAATAAATGAGTGCTCTAAGAATAGTGCTAAATTTAAAGATCTTGGATAAAAGGATTTTCAAGTTCCAGATTATTCAGGTTAATGTGAGAAAAGACTTGACAATTTATACAAACAAATTGGACACAAGATGTTCTTTCATTCAATTATTTATTGGGTGTCTGCTATGGGATGCTATGTTTAAGGCAGGAAACAAATGACATTCTACCCTTGTGACACATATTCTATGGCTTTTATTCATTCATAGTTCATTTTTTGGATTAAAAAATCATTAAAATCAGTTTTAAAATCTATAAAGTCTCATTTAAGTGACTGATCAACAATACTGAAGAAAACTTAGATCAAATGTGATAGAATGATTAAAAATTTGTTTTATTAAAAGAAACTTGAATCATTGTCCTTCATAATATATTGTCACAAAACTCAAGGGTTCCTTTGATAAATCTGGTAGTCTATTGCCATCTTGTGTTCAAATTACTCAATTGATTCAGTATTAGTTTCCTACAGGGTAAAGGGAATCTCTCTAAATATTCAAGTCTTGTAAGTCAGCTGAAATAAACTGGTTTATAGACAGGTTAACTAGGGGGAAGCATACAAATTTACCTATGTGTATGGGGCAGCACAGGAAGGTGAGTACCCAGTAACCCAAAAGATTCAGAAACTTATATACCTATATTCATAGGGGAGTAGAAAATGAGGGAGGTGGTGTAGGCAGTGTGGAGGGGTAGTAGACTATTTTTTAGAGAAGATGAATAGATCTGCACAACAGCTAATTGCCTAGGACAAATTTTGCTGGGCTCTAGGTGTGATGTTTGATTTGTAGTCTCTTCCTCTGATGAGTTTAATCTTCCTTGGTTAATGAAATTTCAGTAAGAGGATTGAAGCCAATTGTGTTCCTTTTTGGTAGATCCTGTCTTTAGGTAGATAAGGGAACTTCAGAGAAAAGCTTCTCCCTGCACCATGGGGAAGGAAAACAAGAGAAGATCAGAGGGACCAGCTTCTTAGGCCTTACAGTTTCCAATTTCCTTTAGTTCAAAGTGCTCAGCATGTCCAAATGCTATCCTTTGTGGTGGTGTTTCCTGAGACTCAACACTGCTAAGTTACCAAACTTGGTGACTCAAAACAACACAAATTTATTGTTTTATAATTCTGTGGTCTTAAGTTTGAAATGGATCTCAACGGGCTAAAATCAAGATGTTGGCAGGGCTGTGTTCCTTCCCTTTAAAGGTCCCCAGAGTATTTTGTTTCTTTGCCTTTTGCACCTGTGGAAGTGTTCCACATCCTTTGGCTGGTGGTCCCCTACTGTCTTAAGAGCCAGCCATGGTTGGTTGTCTTTACAAGGGCCCCTGGGATCCCTTTGGGCCCATCTGGATAACCCAGAATACTCCTTATCTCTAAGTCAGTTAGTCACAAGTCTCTCTTGCCATGTAACATAGCCTATTTGGAGTCCAGACCAATCACACCTATGAGGGGAGGGACATTATTATTCTAATGTCTGTCTATCACAGAGTCCATTAATTTTTTCCTAGGGACAAGTATGCTACTTTTTTATGTAAAAAGACATTAAATAGTAAAGACATTAAATCAAACTCTTTGCTCTTATTTGTAACTTGCAACAGATGAACAGAAAAAGAAAAATCACTTTTGCCAGTGTCTAAAAAATTAAGTGTTTAGAAAATTAAGTGTTTACAAAAATTCCAGTGAACTTTTATATATGGTTTATTGGTCTCAGCCAGAAAATCCACTAAATATAAATATAATGCAAAGTGGATCTTAAAATCATTTCAAGTTGACAAATGTAGGTATAAACCCAAATATTGCTTGATAATATATAAAATATACAAGAAGATTCTTTCATTTGTTTACTGAGCAATGGTCTCAATCAAAATCCAGTCAGAATTAAACTCATAAATTAGAAACTCTTGAAGGGGTTAAATGAGGAGAGAAGGGGAAGATCTGACAGTTACTCACCTGTACATTTTTGTCACAACCTACTCTTTATTGGTTGTCAACCAACCAAGGGAAGAGTGACCAAGCTGTATTTGGTTTTGATGGTTAACTCTGATGTGGCCTTCAGACTGAGGATGATGAACATGGTCCTTCTTTTCTCTCAATATAGGTAATGCATGCTAATGAAATGGCCAAGGAAGATTAACAGGCTAAAAGGCTTGAATTTTTATAGTGCTTTCCCTGACTTTTCTGGAATATCATATATGGTGTGCTGTGGTAAGCCTACACCAGTATTATTTAGGTAGGATGAGGGAAAACCAGAATAATTGAATATTTATTTTTCTGTTACTTTTTTTTTATCAATTGTTAGTAGGTCAGCCTAATAGTAATGTGAGTCGTCCCAGGGGCCACAAAGTTCTTGTCTAGCTTGAAGAAGTCTTCATGAAGACATTGAAGTGCCTCCAACAGAAGCTCCTTACAAAATATTTTAATATATGGCAGTCATTAAACTACAGCGTAAGTCTTGGCATTATTGTTATAGTTTTCATTGTAGAAGTTTTACATGTCTTTTGTTCAATTTTTATTTTGTGATCTTTCTTTAGAATTGGCTTTTGAAAACAAGGGTTGCTTTACAACTGAGCTGTATCCTCAGTTCTTTTTATTTTTTATTTTGAGACAGGGTCTCACTAAGTTGTTCAGGGCCTCCTTATATTGCTGAAGCTGGCCTTGAACTTGGGAACCTCCTACCTCAGCCTCGGGAGTTGCTGGGATTATAGGTGTGTGCCAACTTGCCTGGATGTATTTTGTAAAATTTAATGCTTAAAAAATGAAAATGGTTTGATTCTCCTTTTCCAGTACGTATGACTTTTCCTTTTCTTCCCTTTTGGTGCTGGCTAGGACCTCCAGCATAATAGTGAAGAGAAGTGGTAAGAATAAACATCCTTGCCATCCCTAGTCTTAGGGGGAAAGTCCCCATTTTACTGTTAATATGCTATTATCTTTAGTTTTTATTTCGATGCCTTTTGTCAAGAATTTTCCTTCTGGTTCTAGTTTATTGAGCGGTTTTTGTTTTTAAGTCATGACAGGTCTTAGATTTTTGTCAAAGGCATTTTTGCATTTATTGAAATGGTCATAGAATTTTTCTCCTTTATTCTGTTGATGTAGCAAATAGGGTCAATTGATTTTAAAAGTTAAGGCAAGTTTGCCTCCCTGAAATAAACCCTAATTATGATGTATTAGCCTTCATTTTTATGTACTGCTACTTTCAACTTGCTAACATTTTGTCAAGGATTTTTGCATTGTGAGACATGTTGGTCTCCAACTTTCTTTGCCTGCAATGTCTTTGTCAAGTTTGGGCAGGGTTAAATTGGCTTCAGAAAATGACTTGGGAATAGTTTCTATCTCCTAAAGGAGTCTGTGTAAGATTAATATTATTTCTTTCTTCAATGTTTGGTAGAATTCCCAAGGGAAACCATCTGGGCCTGCAGTTTGCTTTGAGGGAAGGATTTGATTGTTAATTTAACTTTTAAAATGGATGCAGAGTTATTCTGACTTTTAACTTCTTTTGTGTCAGTTTGGTAAATTGTGTTTTTCAAGGGATTCTTTCTTTTCATCTAACTCATCAAGTTCATTGGCATAAAGTTAACATGTGTAAGGTCTGTGGTGATGTCCTGTCCTTTGCTTTCTGAAACAAGGGTGCTTCAAGGGTAGAATTAACCACTGAGACACATACCCAGCCCTTTTTATTTTTTAATTTTCAAGACAGGGTCTTACTAGATTGCTTAGGGCCTCTCTAAGTTGCTGAGGCTGGTTTTAATTTGGGATTCTCCTGCCTTGGCCACTTGAGCTGTGGGGATTACAGGCATGTGCCACCAGGCCAGCCCCTCCTTCAGTTTTGATGTTGGTAATGTGTGCTTTCTTCATTGTTTTCCTGATCAGCCTGCAGAATTCCCAGAAGTATTTTGTGGCAGCGCTCCTTTTCCCCACGAAGAGCAAAACAGATGACTTGTTGATATAGCAAGGCTAATGCCCTCTTCCTTTTCTTTCCCATTGTCCACCCACCCTCACCCCCAAATAAGGCAGACAACCCAGGGAATCTCTCATTTCCTCAATGATGGGTTCCTTACAATGTGTTTTAGAAGACTACAGTATGAGAACTTGGGGAGATAAAGACAAATTTCTACTTATAATAGCTAATTACTATGATAATACATATATACACTTCAAGTGATTTTTTTTTTTTTTTTTTTTTTTTTTTTTTTGGTACCAGGGATTGAACTCAGGGGCATTCAACCACGGAGCCACAACCCCAGCCCTGTTTTGTATTTTATTTAGAGACAGGGTCTCACTGAGTTGCATGGTGCCTCACCATTGCTGAGACTGGCTTTGAATTCACGATCATCCTGTCTTAGCCTCCCAAGCTGCTGCTCAAGTGAAATTTTATATTAGTTATTAGTATATATACATTAAGACACACACATATTAAACAGAAAATTTAATATTTTAACTTTTTTTTTTTTGCAGTGCTGGGAATTGCACCCAGGTCCTCAGGCACGTTAAGCAAGCATTCTACCACTGAACTACATCCTGAGCTCTTTAACCATTTTTAAGTGTAGAGTTCAGTGGCATTGAGTGCATTCACAATGTTGTACAGCCATCATAACTACTTCCAAATTTTTTTTTGTCATCCCCAATAGAAACTCTGAATCCATTAGACAATAACTCCCCATTCCCTTTTCCCCAGCCCCTGGTAACCTCTTCTTTTTGTAACTTGGATTATTTTAGGTACTTCATATAAGTGGAATCATACAATGTTTGTGTTTAGCTTATTTTAATTAGTATAATTTTTTTAATGTCTAGTTTGATCTGGTTTTATGCATTTGCTTGAGTGCACCCTATGTATACTGTTATGAGGCAAGTGTGGAAGTATTCCATGCTTAAGACCAAGGGATCACAATGTGAGCAAATCTGGTCCCATGAAGCAGAGACTTTAATTCGTGAAGAGATATTTTCTGTTGTCTGAAAGGCGTGGTTAACTCATCTGAAGATGTGGTAAACAGAAACACTAAAAAGTGTGAATGAAAAGACCAGCCTAGTATGATTGAAGCCCTGGGTTCAAGCCCTGTCACCATACATGCACACACACAAACCTTCATAAGTACCTTTGCCAAATAGTGGCTTAGTATCCAAAGAACCCTTTTCCCCCACCATTTTAGGATATTACAGGATAACTTCTGACCTTCTTCAGAGGTATAGGTTCTAAGCTGGGTGTGGTGGTGCACACCTATAATCTCAGTGACTCAGGAGTATTGCAGGTTCTAGGCCTCGGCAACTTAGTGAGACCCTATCTCAAAATAAAATGAAAAAGGCTGGTGATAGCTCAGAGTTGTAGAATATTTGTCTATCATTAGCATAATATCTTCAGGGTCCATTCATGTTGCAGCACGTATCAGAATTTCATTTTTTTTTGTTTTGGATGAATAATATCTCAATGTGTACATCACATTTTGTTCACCCATTCATCTGTTGATGGACACATTGGTTTGTTTCCACCTTTTGAGTACAGTGAATAATGCTGCTATGAACATTAGAATACAAGAATTATTTCAGTCACTGTTTTCAATTCTTTGGGTATATACAGACAAGAATTGCTAGATCATATGGCAATTTCGTTTAAACATTTTTTCTTTAGTTATAGGTGGACACAGTACCTTTATTTATTTTTATGTGGTGCTCAGGATCGAACCCAGTTCCTCACATGTGCTAGCCAAGTGCTCTATTACTGAATGACACCAGTCTGGCAATTCCATTTTTAATGTTTGAGGAACTACCAAACTATTTTGCACAGTGGCTATATCATCTAGATATTAATCCTTTATCAGATATATGATTTACAAATATTTTCTCCCATTCTGTGGACTGTATTTTCACTCTCTTAATAGTGTTTGATGGTTAATTTTAACTTGATTGGGATCTTGGAATTCCTAGATATTTGATTAAACATTATTTCAGGTTATGTCTATGGAGTGTTTCTGCAAGTGTTTGAATGGGTAGGCTAAGTGAAGCAGATAGCCTTCCCCAATATGAGTGGGCATAATCCAATACACTGAGAGCCCAAATAGAACAAAAGGTGGAAGGAGAATGCCGAGTCCTTGAACTGACACTTGTCTTTTCTGTTCTTGGATTGGTTTTATGCTATCAGTTCTGGTTCTCTGGTCTTCTAACTTAACTGAAACTACACCACTGGTGTTCATGGGTCTTAGCTCTCAGATGGCCTTGCTTTTCAGCCTTCATAATCATGTGGGGCACTTCCTTATAATCTCTGATAACACTACCTGTATCTATATCCACTTCTTATTGGTTCTTTTTCTCTGAAGAACCCTACTGCAGGTGTCCTTTGATGTACAAAAGTTTTTAATTTTGATGAAGTCCAACTTCTCTGTTTTTACTTTATTACTATTTTATTCCCAAGAAATGATTACTAAATACAATGTCTGGAAGATTTTCCTCTTTTCTTCAAATATTTTACAGTTTTAACACCTAATCTTAAGTCTTTGATCTTCTCTTTTTTAAATAGTAGCTTTAATTTGTTGAATGTTTACTATGTGTCAGACACTGCCTATTTTTATATGCTTGAGCCTTTAAGAAATGGTCCCATTTATTAAATGAGGAGTATTTTCTGTATCTATGATAAAATTGACCATGGTTGTTCCTGTTTCGTAGTTGTATTAGGGTAACTTCAACAACTTAAAAGTTATTTGCCATAGTCTCATTGTTCTTATTTCATTCATCTCTAAGAGTCATCTTTTTTTTTTTTTTTTTTTTTTTTTTTTAAGGTCACCAGAAATTCTGTGTCTGTGTCTTTGGCATCAATTGTGAATACTGGGGATAAGGTTCACAATCATATCAGGTTCTGCTCCTAGAAAAGTAAGTCACTGTGAATGGACTCTTTGCCAATCAAAGACATTCTCTTCAACTTGACATTTTATGTGGCATTGATATTATATGTAACATTACAGTTTTTGTCTTCTTGGTCAGCAGTGAGACTGAATTTTTCTTTTGTAAGGAACAGAAAGTAAGATATTTTCCTCAGCTATCACAAGGTTGAGTTGATGCCCCCTTTTCATTTTGGCAGAAAAGAAAACAAATGGAATTTGAATTCTTGCATACTCCATGAAAAATGATATTCTAAATTCTTTGGCATATTTACCGGTTTACCATAAAGGATACAGACGAAGAGAAGCACAGGGCTAGCCATGTGAGAAGGGGTGAGGAGCTTCCATGTCGTCTATAGGTATGCCATCCAATCCAGAAGATGTTTTTTTCTTATTTTTATTTTTTGTGGTGCTGGGGATGGAACCCAGGCAAGTGCTTTACCACTGAGCTACATTACCAGCCCCTCTAAGTCTTTTTTCATATGCCCTAAGTTAAAATTTTTTGTAATACATGCTATAAATATTTCTTTTCAGTTTGTACTTTTTGTACTTACATTTTAACTTTGCATGTTTTGGAGTTTTTACAGAAGTTTTAAATTTAAACATAGTGATGTTAATCTCCTCCCTTGTAATTTTTTTATTTAAGGTTTTCCTACTCTCAGAATCATAAACACAGTCGATACTTTTATAGTGTTTTAATGTTGGTATAATACATTTGTAATTATTATTGATAGTGTGAGGAAAAGATCAATTTTTCTCCTAAATGCATGGCTAACTATCCTTACTATTTCTTGAATAGTCTAGCTTTTTACCACTGATAGAATTCAACCTGAATAGCTGAACATATGGCACATGCTTGCCAATTCTTCAGAAGTCCCCAATAGAACTGAACTTCTGCTAACTAGAGCTGCAATCTTATTAATATACCTCTTCCTCCCTTCTCCCTCCCTTCCTTCCTTCCACTTTATTTTTTGTGGCGCTCAGAGCGAACCTTGGGCTTCACTTATGCTAGGAAAGTGCTCTACCACTGATTTATAACCCTTTGCTATCTTCCTGTCTCAACTTCATTCTCTCATTTCCTGGAATCACCTCCCAAATACACTACATGCACTCAGATCCTCACCTCAGTGTCTGCTTTTGGATGGCACCAGAGATGGTCTTAGAAAGTAGATTCTCAGGACAGGATTTGAGAATTTGCCCATGACCTGGTCAGGGGGAAGAGGAATTTCATGCTGGTCCAAGAGGAATAGTAATAACTCATGGCTGTACATTGACTTAAGTTGTTTTAGTCAGTTTTTCTGCACTGTGACCAAAAGACCTGCAAGAACAATTTTAGAGGTGGAAGAGTTTATTTGGTGCTCATGGTTTCAGAGGTCTAAGTCCATAGACAGCTGATTCCATTGCTCTGGGCTGAGGTGAGGGGAACATCCCGGTGGAAAGGTATGGTGAGGAAAGCAGCTCAGGACATGACAATCAGGAAGCAGAGAGTGCTCCCTCACCAGGGACAAATATAAACCCCAAAGCCATGTCCCCAGTAACCCACCTCCTCCAGTCAAACTCCACCTGCTTACAGCTACCACCTGGTTAATCCATTTAGTGGTTTAATACATTATTAGGTTAAGGCTCTCATAACGCAATCATTTCATCTCTAAGCTTCTTGCATTGTCTCACACATGAGCTTTTGGGGGACACCTTATATCTAAACCATAACATAAGGTTTTCACTTGAGTGTCTAGGATGAGGTACAGGTAGAAGGGGAAGTGCTGGCTTCAGGAAGGAGGATGGAGGTGGCTGACATTTATGAACTTTCCTGGAAGGCTTCATGAAGAAGGGCACACCAGGAAACTATCAATTCAGGGTATGTGTTGAATGTCAAAAAGGTTTCATGGCCAGTTTTAATTAGCCGCTCATTTCTTGCTGTAGGAGGGCAGACTATGCTGCCTATTAGCCTCAGAATATAATCATAAAAATGTCAGCAATGTCACAATCCTAAAAGGAAGCAGGATTGTGAAACCTACGATAGTTATATTTTAAATAATCTTGAACCTTTGAATCTTCAAAGAAAATGAAATAAAAAGGTATGCTTATTTATAAAAGGTCTTCCCTTTTCTCCCCTGTGGCTTCTAATAGTTTCCTTCTTTCTTTTCATTTTATTCAAACTTGATTCAATTGTAATTATTCTGTTGTAAGGACAGCATTGGGAGTTCTATTTTTAATTTTTTTTTTCTTGGACAACTATGGAGTCCCCTGACCCCAGTACTGGGGATTGAACTGAGGACCTCACTCATTCCAGGCAAATGCACTATCATTGAGCTGTACTCCAGCTTGCCATCTAGTTCTTTCTTTTTAAATTTATTTTTATTTTAAACAAATGGTACATATCTTGTTTCTCTGTACATGAAGAAGAGGCATACCATTTGTATAATCATACATTTACATAGGGTAATAGTTTTTGATTCATTGTTATTTTTTTTCCTTCCCACCACCCCTCCCCCTCCTTTTCCCTCTATATAGTCCCTCCTTCCTCCATTCCTGCCCACCTCCCACCCCCACTATGTGTCACCATTCACTTATCAGCGAGATCATTCGTCCTTTGGTTTTTTGAGATTGGCTGATCTCACTTAGAATGATATTCTCCAATTTCATCCATTTGCCTGCAAATGCCATAATTTTATCATTCTTTATGGCTGAGTAATAGTCCATTGTGTGTGTGTGTGTGTGTGTGTGTGTGTGTGTGTGTGTGTATATATATATATCTCACAGTGTCTTTATCCATTCATTAATTGAAGGGCATCTAGGTTGGTTCTACAATCTGGCTATTGTGAATTGAGCAGCTATGAACATTGATGTGGCTGCAGTATCTACTTCTTTAGCATCATTTAAGAAATAATTTCTTTTTCTCCCTTGATATAAAATGCCACTTTTGTTATATACCATATTTTACTATGTAGTTGGGTCTTGTGGGAGAGAGAGCTAGGTATTCACCAAACCTATCCCTTCTTCTTCTTCTTTTTCTCTTTTTGGTATCAGGGATTAAACTCAGGGCACTTAACCACTGAACCACATTCCCAGCTGGTTTTTTGTATTTTAGAGGCAGGGTCTCACTGAGTTACTTAGGACCTTGCTAAATTGTTGAGGCTGGCTTTGAATTTGCCATCCTTCTGTCTCAGCCTCCCAAGCTGCTGGGATTACAGGTGTGCACTACTGTGCCTGGCCTGTCCCTTCTTTTTCTGTGCTCATAACAGGGGGTGTTTCCATTTCCCTTGCAGTGAGGAACTCATGGGCCAGGCACATACTGTCCTCTAAAGGTGATCCTCCATCCTTTTTGCCTTTGTGCCAGGTGGGATAGAGGTATCCTCTAGGAAAACTGTGGAAGCTAAATGTTGAGGATGGCAGAGCCAAAGATTCAAACAGCTTGAGTCCAGAACCCTTGCTTAGAGTGAGAGCCTGCTGAGCAGGGACATATTTTAGAGTTTATGAAAGTAATAATTTTCATTTTGTATGAGCCATTGTTTGATTTTTGTTAAACCAGATGCCCTTACTTTAACTAATTTAGGCCTATTTCTGAATCCTATTCCGTTTCATTCATGTTTGCTTATCTGCCAGTACTATCCTGTTTTAATTAATATAATTTCATAGTGTATTTTACTACCTAGTAGGGCTAATCCCTTTATTAACTTCTATTTTTACAATTTTTTTCTGCCTCTCCTTGCCTCATTTTTTCACCTGGATGTCAGAATCAGTTTTACTCGTTAAAATATAATCTCCAGCTGGCTGCAGTGGTACACACCTATAATCCTGGAGACTTGGTAGGTTGAGGACAGAGGACTGCAAGGTCAGCCTGGGCAACTTAACAAGACCCTGTCATACCATAACATAACAACTGAAATAAAAAATGATAAAATAAAATGAAATAATGAAATAACATAACAAAAATAAAATAAATAGGCAGGGGGTGTAACTCAGAGGTAGTGCACCTTGGGGCATATTCCCCACTACTGCCAAAACAACAAAAGAACAAAAAAACCCTCCTTGGTTTATCTGAAATTTCATGTAGAGTTTGATATAGGAAGCATTGACATTTTATATATTAAAAATTCTTATAGAAGAACAAAATATCTTTCCATAGTGATATCTTTTTCTTCATTTATATTCTTCAGTAACTTTATTTTAAAGTTTTATTTGTGTAGTTTAGTCTATTCAGTTATCTTTTTTTGAAGTTATGGTACTATAAGATTTTTTTCTATGATATAATTGATTGTTGCTTATATGGGTTTCTGCTAGGACACTGTGTTGCCTTAGAATGATGTCAAGTAAAAATTAAATGACCAGCCTGACATTCAAGAAAAACACTTAAAAGCAAAACACATCTCAAAAGTTTAAAAATGTCTATACCACATAGCAGAAAAACAGACTGTTCAGAGAGGATATGTTGTTCTGGATTAATTCAGAATTGTCAAAGCGTTTTCTCCCTTTTAATTAGCGCAAAGAGCTGCTAAATTTATAAACTTACAAACTGCTTTAAAAGCAGCTTACAAACTATTATAAAATTTCAGAAAGTATTTAATAAGCAAATATGGTCATGTTGGGATTTGAGGAAGCTCAACAGACATCATTATTCTCCACTGTTTCTAAATAACTTAGAAATTGGCACATTTAGGCAGATGGAGATACATGTACATCCTCATTACTGATAAAACTGAACATGGCTTGAATCTGTCATCAATGGCTTCCTAATGCTTCACCCTGGGGATGGACTGTCACCCACTGGCACCACTGGGCAACCGTAAGCCTCTTCCACGGGGTCTGCCCTCATAAACCTGCAGCATGGGAGGGCAGAGCAGAGTGCATACTTCTACAAGAAGGCCTCCTGGAATTTCCTTCTTTTACTCTCCCTTGTCCAGGAAGGAGTAAAAAGGCAGATACGGCCAGGAGTCAAACAGAAGGAATTTCTATGTAGAAGTAAATATCGGAAGAGAGGATTAAGTGTCACACCCCTATATATTTTTAGGGATCAAAAGTACATATACACAGTTTTGGACATTAATATCTAATGTTAGATTTAAAACTTTAGGAGATATTCACACTGCATATTTTTGGGTAATGCTTACACAGTATTGTGGAACATGGTTCTTATTAGGTCTTAATCCATAGGAGACTAGATCATAAACACCTGACCCTCTCTGACTGCATGAATAAAGATTAAAAATTGTGAGTAAATGGTGTGCTTGTACCAAATGAAAGATAAGTTTTAAATTACGAGTATCTCTGCTTAAAGCCTTCTGCTATTTCTTTCCTCATGGGCAAGGGTCTACCTTCTTGGAATAAAGATCTTTACTCTTGAAATTCTCCTATTCATAGAACTATTGTGAAAACTCCTGGGGGGATTTAAAAAACTAGCATTCAGAAGAGTAGCTGGGACCTGGTACAGCCATCACAGGGTACTCTAAGTAGGGCTGAACTCATAAATAGCCAGTGTTTACTGAAAGATTCCTGTGTGAAGGGCTTTATGTGCATTCTTCTTCACAATCTCCTGGAACGTTAAGTTCTCTTGGAGAACCTGAAGTTGGGCGTGATGGCATACAACTGAAACTCAGCAACTCAGGAGGTGCAGGCAGAAGGATTTTAAGTGTAAGGCGAGCCTGGGTAAATTAGTGAGATCCTGTCTCAAAACAAAAAGGGCTGGGGATGTAGCTCAGTGGCATAGTTCCCCTGAATTTAATCCCCAGTATTAGGGAAAAAAAGTGGTGGGGGACAGTTGAGACTTTAAAAGGTCTCACAGCTGGAACACAGAGAAGGGGTCACTGGTGTGAGGAGCTGGCCTCTGGAGCCCATGCCTTTGCTACTATGCTCCACTGTATTTGTATTTCAGTCCTGAAGTGTCTTACTTGTCTAGATCTGGGCATAGCTCACCTCAAATGGTGAAGGCTGTGCTGAAGGCTGATCAACAGGCTTCAGAGATCTTAGTGCTGTGGAAGAGCGTTTTGAAATTAGAAGTCATGGTAGAGATGCTTCTACCTAGTAGAAGTAGTTGGAGGAAGATTCTCAAAAGAAGTGAAATCGTGCTGCCTCAGCCTTGTCTTAGCCTGAATTACAAGAACCAAATTCCCAAATACTAATAGTAATACAAAGCTGCTCCCCTGACCTTTACATTGCATCACAACCTAGCTGTCAGTCTGAAAGCTGCTCTCCCGCCCTTTCCACTGCAGCCATTTCACCACCTCCCAATTACTTGTCAGTCTGTGAACATCCTAGCTAGCTATTGGTTCATCAGTCAGCTTGCAAGTATCCTTCTCCATTATTGGTCCCCTGTTAGCCCGGTGGAATTCAACTGCTTAAGGATAGCTTCCCCGCCATCTTTTCTCATGCTTTCTCTCTCCTACTCACTTTCCTTCTCTCTCCTCCTCACTTTTCCACTGTTTCTAGAGCGCGCCCTTTCTTTTTTCCTCTCATTTTCTCTCTTACCCTGCAGGGAGACACTTCGATTGCTTAATAAACTCCCTTATGTGATTTCCCGTGTCCAGCGTGGTTTTCGTGGGTTTCTTACACTAATGTACAAAATGCCAGTAAACTAATTTACAGAAATATTGACATATCCTTCTAGTATATGATAAGACTATTTACTGCTAACTCTTCTAAGATTCAAGTTCATGGAATCTCCTCCATCATCATAACTTCATCTGTTGAACTCAAGTGAGACTGAAGGGAAAGTCTAGAGCTGCTGTCTGTAGTCCTAGGAGTGCAACAAGAACTATGTAAGCACAGAGACAGTCCAGAGCAAGGATTTGAGGAACCAGCACAACATAAGTGCCACCACTGAAAGGGGCAAGGGCACACAATACAGTGGAATTTATAAAAACTGATCCTCTTACATGTGGAATCCAAAAGAAGAAAGCTGAATAGGGAGTGGCATGAAGAAAAGTGGTAAGGCAGTGGTTATCATAATAAGCAGGGAGGAGGGGAGAGTAGGAAACGGGAAGGCTTAGGTCGAAGGATCCAGAGTTGCAATATGTAGGATGAGATCTAATGTACAACACGAAGACTACGGTTTAAATCATATTTGGAATTTTTGCTGAAAGAGAAGTTTAGATGCTCTTGCCATCTCCCCTGACCATAAATACTATGTGAGTAGATATATATCACAGTGGTCATTTCACTATGTATACATGTAAAAACATGTTGTATACTCTAAATATATCAAACAAATATTTCTCAAGGATTTCTGAAAGAAGTCCAAAAAAACTTGCTCAAGTTTCACAAAAGCACTTTCTCTTAAGATAGTGAATGAAAGAATGTTGTATGCACACACCTGAAATATATGACTGACAGTGAATAACTGGCAGTAAAATGGATCTACTATAAGTTATTCAGGACTACTACTGCTAAACAAAATGACAATCAGGAGAGATCACCACATAAAGATTGAGGGACACTGACTAAGCGTCATGAGAAGCTGAAACACATAAAGTCAGATGTCTACAGACATCATTTCTAATTATCACTCATATTAATTAAATTATTCAATAAAATTATCACTCAAAAGTATTAGCAAAGGCTGAACTTCTCAATGATATCTGTACATTAGATATCTGCATCATGTACTTAGAACTCAAATGAAAAATGTCTTGAGTAAATATCTTCCTACTTGGAATGTGCAGACACACAATTTACTAATCTGGTCTTATTCAAGAAGTGGGGACTGAATTTTATTCTTCAAGACACAATCACAGAACAAGAGAATTAAACAATCTGAGTGTTCCTGTAACAGAATTGGATGCTTTTATTCAGCCTGCATTAAAACAATGATGAATCACACTCAAGTTCATGGGAATTGTAATAAAAGACTAAAACAAAGACTTATAACACCAATGATATCAACACTGGGGATGCAGCTGAGTGGTAGAGTGTTTGCTCACCATGTGAGGCCATGGGTTCAATCCCTAGCACTGAAAAAACAAAAAACAAAAAACAAAAAAAACTCCCCCAAAAGCAAATCTTTAAAACTTCAAAACACATCTTTTAATTTCTTTAAGTACACAAAATAATTTACTCATAAAAGTTATGCCTATAATTTAAAAATAAATAAAGAGCACAATTTTGCAATTCTGATTTTACAAGAACATAAACCTTTTTGGCATGTTTTATCAAAATGGAAAGCTAGTAAGTAAATTCAACACAAGCATTCAAACCACCAGACTTTGGAAATCAACTTGGTGGTAAGAAAAATACACTGGAAAAGAGAATCAGTGGAAAAATGAGGTCTGGTGCCATCTACTGAGTGACAATGGTAATGTGTCCTTGAGTATTAGCCCCCATATTAGGTAACACTATGATTTAGCTACATGCAACTCTACAGTTGTGGATGAGTGATGTTTTCTTTTGTCTTTACATGTCATCTTACCCTTTAAAGGAAGAGAAATTAAACAGGTAGTTAAAATGATTACTGAATAAAAGGCATATTGAAGAGCAGAATGCTCTGGCAAATTGGGAAAATAAGAATTTCCATGATTAAGAGTGTCTCTGGAAGGTTATCTTACTTATTTTTAGTTGCTAGGCAGGAACAGACAGGGGTAAACACCTGGTTTGTACTGGGAGGGGGTGAGACACATCCCTTCAAGCTGGGTTTCTGTTGTTATTGTTTCAGGTAAATCTTCCCAGAAAAAGATGCAAGAAACCACTTTAAACTAGCCCAAATCACCCAGTTATTATTCAGGGTGACTTAAGAGTGGAACTTGCTCATTATGTCATGATAATGCTAAATTCTCCACCTTGGAGGCACTTCCATCCATCATTTCTAAACATGGGATATGCGAGAGGCTGACCTCTAACTGCATGCACAGGAATGCGCTTGCCTCCACCTGTGATGACGAGCCCCTCCAGAAAGCACGCACAGGCCTCCCTCCAGAGCCAGCCCTTCATTCCAGGAGAGGCACTGAAGGGTCATGGAAAATAATATTCCTATAAGATAACTCCCCATGAAAATGGAGGGAGGATGTGACTCCAGAAGTGGGAAAGGAAATTGGCCAAACATTAAACCTCTCCCAGTGCATTCCTGATAACAATGGGCCCTAAAGGAAAGGGGTGGACTCGGAATGCCAGGCCCTAAACCTTGGCCTTCCCTATGTCATATTAGTCCTGAAAAGACAATGGCAAGATTTGAATACTATCCCTCAGGGTCTGGTTTTAACCTGAACAACTAGCCCCTGATGGTCAAACCAGCAGGAGCAGGGTTCCAATGTTTACATCATCGTCACTGCACCCTATAAAACCAGAATCCCCTCTGTAACTGGCGGCCATTTTCTCATCTGGAAAGTGGACCTGAATGGCCCCCAAGTCTGTGAAGGAATAAAGGTTTTTCTGAATCTGTGGAGGTCTGCTTCCTGTCCTTTTGTGCTTATAGGCACTACTTTGGGATAGATCTCTAGTGCTCTCCCTAGCTATTGCAAGTAGCAAGCATTTCTTGATTCTTTCATCTCCTGGTTGTGCTTATTGGCTTTGCACTTGTCAAGGAGTGAACCCATTTTATTCAGTTATATTATGAGGAGGCTGGTGGAAGACTGTATGTCCTTGGGTATTTATGGCCAGTCAGAATTAAAGATTTAATTTTTTCCCTACTTTTTACATAAAAATCTGGTTTATCTAAATATTTATCAACCCTTGACTGTCAATAAAATAGCACTTAAAGGTCACAATAACTGATACCCACAATGACTATTTGGAAGGACAAACTCCCTGAAGGGCTTTTCTGGTTAGCAAAACCAATACTAAAATCAAAAACATACAAAAAAGTGAATTTTTCTTTGGTAAAGTTCACTTGACCAGGCCTTGCCCCCATCATTCTCAATACTGAGGACTGAACCCAGGAGTGCTCTACAACTGAACTATATCTTCTTTACTTTTTAAATTTTGAGATGGGGGTCTCACTAAGTTGCCAAAGTTGGCTTAGAACTTGTGATCTTAATGCTTTAGCCTGTCAAGTTACTGGATTATATATAGGTATGTACCACCACCCGGGGCATCAGACCTCTTTAACAGAAGTGATGGAAACTGGGCTGGGAAATTCACGTCTGTAACCCCAGTGACCCAGGAGGCTGAGGCAAGAGGACTGCAAGTTCCAGGCTAGCCTCAGCAACTTAGTGAGACTCTGTTTCAAAATATAAAATAAGAACGGCTGAGGTTGTAGCTCTGTGTTCTAGTGAGTGCCCCTGAGTTTAATCTTCAGTACTGCAAAAAACCCAAAACCCAAAAATCAAAATCACAATGCTGAGAGCATTTTGTCTGGTCACAATCCCAAGAACAAGGCAGACTTCCTGTAACATTTTCATGAACTGGCAGGGGTTATTTTTTTTGGTACTAGCTTTTGCGAATGTTACTTTCTACAAAGTCAGAGTATCCATACTCAGAGTATACCTAAGATGTTTGTGATTGTTGTTTCTTTCATAATATTGTTCATAACCCGCTAATTTGCTTCTCATTTACCTCTTCCAAAAGGGCAGGGTCTTGTCTATTCTGTTCATTACCGTATGTCCAGTACTTGATAATGTCTGGCGCATGTAAGTGCTTAATAAATGTCAGTTGGTTGAATGAATACATAAATGTAAGAATGAATCTCATACAGATCAATTGACCTGGGGGGAAAGATGAAAAAAAAAATCCTCATAAATAAAGACAATAATGAAAACAAAGATAAGCAACCGTTGGGATTTAGCAGACTTGATGTAACAAAACCACCCAAAAAACCTGTCTTTGTTCAATTGATATTTGAAGATTCAAAATATCTGAAAGTTAACATAAGAAGTGTTCTCTGGAAGACTCATTTACAAATAAGTGAATGAAAACTCTGTTACTGTACCAAGATGTAACAGGAGCCTAGTGCTTTGTATGTTTCAAGATGAAGAATATTCTGCTGAATACACGAGGTGAGTGTCTAGAGTACCATAAAGGGAGCGCAGCACACTGAGGATCTTTTCTTGAATGGTGTCAACTTGTTCAGAAGGACAGTAATCATCCAGACTTGACCTGGAACCGAGAATGAAAAAGAGGAAAAATATATAATCAAATAGGATAAAAACATACTGTGAAGAGAGGAAAAGCCTGCATGATAGGTATATTCAATTCATAGTTGAATAATAGTTGAAAGCTAATAAATATTTACCCTGTCAGGCACTTTAATTATGTCCCGTATTTTCTCAGCAATTCTATAAAATAGGTACAATTATCTCCCTATAGAATCTAAAACAAAGAAGGATTAACCTGTGCAAGGTCACACAGATAGTAACTAAGTGCTAGTGACAAGTGTGATATCATGCCATGTGATCCTAAGTGCTTAATCACTACTACTTTTTCCTGAAGGGAGATGTTGCTGGGGAATACAGGGACTGACTATCTCAATAACTGGGCATCTTTCTTATTTTTATTATGTGTACACTAGGGTTGGAAATGAGTAGGGTGGAGGATTTCCAGTTGATGAAAGGGTTCTGCTTCTAAAAACAATTTGTTAATCACACAAGTATAAAGGATCCATAGTTTGGTCCAAAATGAAATGCCAGAATGTGATGTTAGGATTAATTTCCTATGCAGTATGAAGGAGAATGGAACAAAGTGGGGTGGAGCAGCAATTTGTATTTTAGAATCTTTTTAGAATTCCCTTAAGACAACTTGAGTTGCACTAAGCAGTTACAATGTTACTGTCAATTACAGTATGAAGGTGTGAACTGATTTGATCAGCATCAGCATCTCTTGGTTCTGGATTGGGGCAAGGAAAACCATGTGGAGTACGAATGGAGAAAAGTGGCATAGAAATCCTTTTGGAAGGAACTGGAATTAGCAGCTTACTTCTTTGCATTTATTATTATAGATTTAAGAAATAATATTAAAGAAATAATCTATAATACCTCTAACAAACTCATTTCATTCTCTGGTGACCAGGTTAATTTTGAGGCTTGATGTAACTATTTAAGACAATAAATAAATGATGAAGAACAAGTTAAATTATTAAATACTAAGACACACATATGGATAAGACCTGCTTAAAAGTATCATATGTAAAAGCTAAATTCCTAAGCTTTAATACAGGTATTTCATGACTTTCAGAAAAAAATTTTTTGGCTGGGATTATGGCTTAATGGTGAGTGCTTGTCCAGTATGCATGAAGTCCTCAATCCCTGGCACGGTGGTGGTGGGGATTTGTGAAGTATTTTAAACACTACTACAATGGTACTTTATGGGAGCTACCCCCAAGAGGGGGTTTTGGAAATCTGTAGGTAAATTTTTGATTGACACAGTGACTTGGAAAGATTATTGACATTCAGAGATTACAGGAAGAGGGCTGAGCTGTTGGAATGCTTTCAACATGCAGGACAGTCCTGCAATATGAAAAATTGTCCTATGTCCTGCATACTTTTCCAAATTCATGGAACATTCCCACACGTGAGAAACTAATTTTTAATTTTTTGAGCCTAGAACTTAAAACTTGTATTTCTAAAAATGGATTAGATATTAACTAATTTTCGATTGAAACTACTCTGTGAATTGAGGACAGACTGGACTTTAAAATTTAGATCTTTACAAAGAACTTAATAATTAGAACAATCATGTCATCATGGCACTGCTGTTGGTAGTATTTGGCTACAACACATGGATATCTATTTGCATTTGTAATTGCTATGGTAGTGATGCTTAAAGATGTGAGTCTAGTATAGTGATATCATAGGCTCTGGGGAGAGTCTGTTCCCTGGCTTTTTCTAGCTTCCAGAAGCTGCCTGCATTTTACAGCTTGTGGCCCCATTCTCTACCTTCAAAGGCACAGTATAGCACTTCCCAAGCTTTCTTTCTTTCTGTTTCTGATCTTTCAGGCTCCCTTTTATTACGGCCCTTGTGATAATACTAGCCCACGCATATAAAGTCTTCATCTCAAAATTCTTGAGTCAATCACACTGCAAATTCCCTTTTGCCTCACAGCAGCATATTCACAGATCCAGAGATCAGGATGTGCATGTCTTTGGTGGGCCATTATGCACTTATCACACTTACCTTGCAATTGTCACAAGAGTAGGTTTTGGTAAACTTTTCAGTAAATAATATACAGACTGAATAAGATACTCAATTTCTTGTTCTGTGCTGATATGGTGAGGAAGTTCTGAATAGTCACAGGTTAGACCAGCTTGGTGAACCTGAAAATAAGACAATTAAATTGCACTGTAAGACTGTTGATCTTAAAAGATTCTTTGATTATTAATGGCCCTAATGATACCTCTTCTAATTTTTAAACATTTTTATATATTGGGATTGTTTTCCTTAAATTCTAATCCACATAAGTTATTGCTTTCTGAAGTTTTGGTAGAACTGGTCTTACAATGGTCTGGGCAAGTGCTATTTTTAGGAATAATTCTTTACTTTTTCATTTTATGATTATCAATTTACTTAGTCTCTCTTTGAGTGGATTTTGGTAGTACATATTTTCTAGCAAATTATATATATTTTATTTAGATTTTAAAAGTTGATATAAAACTATATATAATATTCACACTCCACTTTTTATATCATTTCATTTACTTTTTAAATACAGGCATCTTGTATTACATTCAAAGCTTTGATACAATAGAACATTTTTCTCCTACTTTAACATATTGTTTTCCTATATATCCTTTATATGTATAACCACACAATACTAGTATCTATCTTTTTTTTTTTTTTTTTTTTTTTTTTTGTGGTATTGAATCCAGGGGTGCTCTGCTACTGAGCTGTTACATTCCCCTGTACCCTCCTGTTTTGGGTACTGGCTTGAACTCAGGGACTTATGCATGCTAAGCAAGCACTCTACCACTGAGCTATATTCCCAATCCTTTTTATTTTTTATTTTGAGACAGGTTCTCTCTAAGTTGCAGAGGTTAGCTTTGAACTTTGCAATCCTCCCATTTCAACCTCCCAAGTAGCTGAGATTACAGGTGTGTGTCACTGCACCTGGTTAGATGTGTTCTAAATGTAAATAAATGGTGTTCCAGTCTTACTTTACAAAAGTAAATGTCTGAAAGCCAGAAGATGCTTACGGACTGTCTTTTTTCAACTTCAGCTTTGAAGTTTTGAAAACTGGAACTCAAATATATCATATATAACTTTGCTTAGAGTACATAAGTATAAAACACAGAACAATATTCCACTCTATTTTATTGGTGGCTTTGGATATGCACCAAAGATATAGTTGGCAGTGATCAGTAAATGTAGTAAAATAATAGATTCTGCAGGTTCTTTTCCACTTAAGTGATCAGAGTTCTCACACTATAGCTTTAAGCACATCATATGTGACTACATAATCTGTGACTGAGTCCCTGTTACCTCTTTGTCCCCAAGCACTACACAAAATTCCTCAATAACAAAAATTAAGATGCAATGTAAAGATTAAAGCACACTTGCTTGAAGACATGTTAGATAATGTAACAGGAGCTCAAAAGCATATTCAAACTCTAAGTGTATTTCTTTTTAACAAAAAAAGTGTGTTTTTTAACAAAAAAAGAGTGTTTTAGTTCAGGGTTAACCAAGATATTCTTTTGGCAAAATATACATATGTATATTTATAAAAATATATATATATATTCTTATAAATTGAGCATTAAGCCGATACTTAAATGTCAGTTCAAAAAAGCTGATTGTATTCTATAACCAAAGAAAACATTCAACACCTCTTACTGAAGAGAAGAACCAGACTAAGGCAGTCTCAGTTCTGGCGTAAATTTGAGAAAAGTCACTTGAACTTTTTAAGCCCCAGTTTTCTCTACCGGCAGTACTGCATTAAATGAGAGAATATATTCTTCAAAGACTAAAATGATATAAAAGTAGAAGAATTATGATTAAAAGTATCTTTGGTCATAGCATTCAGATCACTGTTGACAAAAAAGAAAGAGCTAACACATTTAAAATGTATTAGCCACAGCTCTTTCAACTTTTCGTGGTTTTTAAAATACAAGAAGTTTTTTCAAAGAGGAAAAGAAAAGCCAAAAGAAGCATAAATAGGAATTAATAAGGAATGAACTTTAGAAATTATAGATTTATTGTTGTCTGGTGAAGAGAAATATTAACAAAATAATAATAATAAAAGTACATAATTGTTTTGCTTCATACAAAAAATTCGGAAAAGAATTTTTTTTGGTAGTTGTAGATGGACAGCATGTCTTCATTTTATTTTTTTATTTTTATGTAGTGCTAAGGATTGAATCCAGTGTCTCACACATGTGAGGCAAGTGCTCTGCCACTAAGCAACAGCCCAGCCCCAAGAATGTTTTTCTTAGAAAATTTTTTCAGTATTCTGACTTCTAAAATGCAGTATTTTAGAAGTACTTATTTCTTAATTCATTCAGACTTCAGAAAAACAAATAAAAATGAATCACTTCAACAAAAATCAAATTTTTCTTCCCAGAAAACTGCTTTCATAAGAGCTCAACTTTATGTTTGAATATAAAATACTTACCATTTCATAATCTGGCACTTCCATCCGTTTTTTCAAACTCTGTACAAGTGGAACTAGTGATTCCATTCTGAAAAAAAAGCCATCCTACTCAATTAAATACCACAACCACCTCTACACTAAAACTACAGTAGCAAATGATACATTACACTTAATATATACCATGAATAATATGCTTCATATGATGCTTGGGAAGATAAAAACTGCTCAAGTCTCACCTTAAAATACCAAGAAATAAATGTCCTTTATTATTTCATTCATTTTTCCTGATCTGTTCCCCAGCCCCTCAGCCCCACCACCTCCCCCACAAATCCAACCAGTCTAAACTCATGCTGTTGCTGTATTGTTGAGTTTTTAACTCTGACCTGGAACTTCTGGCAGATGCTGAAGAGCTACCTGGCCATGCTCAGCAACAGAGTGGGTTTCAGTGGAAGGTCTATGGCTACGTTTAGGACTCCAAGGCTTCCGGGCTATTTTTGTTCTTGCTGGTGCAGTTTTAAACTTGGCTTGAGACTTCATGGAATTACAAAATAGTGGGTACTTTCCAGTATTTTTAAGACACACGTGACTTATTTATTTTCCTCTTCCATCATTATTTCAAAAAACAGGGTATCATTTTTAGAACTAATTCCCTATACTGAAGAGAAAAAATATTAACTGATGTTCAAGTGCCCTGATCAATATTTACTGCTGTGATGAAACTATCAAGCATTATTCTTCTGTACCAATTCTTTAATGACAATAACTAAATCTTTGATTAAAAAAAATTTTTTTAGTTGCAGATGGACACAATACTTTTATTTATTATTTTTATGTGATGCTGAGGATTGAACACAGTGCCTCACACTTGCCAAATGAGCACACTACCACTGAGTCACAACCCCAGCACTTTATGAATATTTTTAAGTAGAAATTACAATGAATATTTTTGAATAGGCAATACATGTACATAGCAAAAGAAGGTATTACTTGGTCATATACTCCATCTTTTAGCCATGATTTCTCTCTCCAGAGGGAACCACTGTCCCAGTTTCTGCATTCTTCTAGGCAGCTGATAAATTACTTTCAATAACCATCATGACAAATTTGGTGGCTGCTTGTGTTCTGACTTAAAGTATGATGATTTTAATTTCTCATGTTATGTAGCTATCTTACAGCTGATTGCTTCTATTTATACTATAAAGAACAATCTTACAACTTGTGGGAGATTGTTTTAAAATAAATTCCGATCTTCCTACGTATATGAGGATAAAAATTTGCCTATGGTTTTAGTCTTCTGGTTCTTTGAGTTTACATGACTTAAAGAACTATAAAGAAAAGCAACTATAATATCTATGTTAATATACTTTCATACCAGGTTTAACACTAAAGGCTTTCATTCCGAAAGCCTTTTTTCCCCCTCTACATTTTCAAAGTAACATTAACAATGAAAGAATCAGCCATATAAATGACCTGATGAAGAATCAGCCTTCAAATCCTGCTCTTAATGAAGAGTGAAAATAAATTCCTTTAGTCATAGTTAGGCTATTCTTTTTAACTGAAACACAATAGTTATACATATTAATGTAGTACTTCAATATATGTAAATAGTATGCAATAATCAAGTCAGGGTAATTGGCATATTATTATCTCAAACATTTATCATTTCTTTCTTGGGTTATTCTTTTTTTTTTGGCTACTGGAGTTTGAACCTAGGGGTTCTTAACCACTGAGCCACATTCCCAGTCCTTTTTAAAAACAAAAAAAAAAAAAATTTTTTAAGCCTTGTTCATGTTTTTTAATATTTAGGAATTATCAACTTATACACAATTGATCACTTCAATCTTTTTTTTACAATTTCATTTGTCTTTAGTTTCAATTATTCTTTTCTTTTTACAGACTGCATTTTGATTCATTGTACACAAATGGGATACATCTTTTCCTCCCTACGGTTGTGCACGATTAATTACACATCAGTAGAATGCATTTCGACACATCATACATAAATGGAGTATAACTTCTCATGCTTCTGGTTGTACATGATGTAGAGTTACACAAGTCATGTAATCATATATGCACATAGGGTAATAATGTCCAATTCATTCTATACTCCTTCCTACCCTCCTGCCCCTTCCCTCCCTTCAGTCTAATTTTTTTTTTTTGCGGTACAGGGGATCGAACCCAGGGCCTTGTGCTTGCAAGGCGAGCACTCTATCAACTGAGCTATCTTCCCAGCCCATCCTTCCCTTATTATGAATTAGCATCTGCACATCAGAGAAAACATTTGGTCTTTGGTTCTTTGGGATTGGCTTATTTCACTTAGCATGGCATTCTCCAGCTTCATTCATTTACTAGCAAATGCCATAATTTTATTCTTCTTTTAAGGCTGAGTAATATTCCATTGTGTATATATATCACAATTTCTTTATTCATTCATCTGCTGAAGGGCACCTAGGTTGGTTCCATAGTTTAGCTATTGTGAATTGAGCTGCTAAGAACATTGATGTGGCTGTGGTACTGTAGTATGTTGACTTCATTCAAGTCTTCTGGGTATAAACCTAGGAGTGGGATAATGGGGTCAAATGGTAGTTCCATTCCAAGTTTTCTGAGGACTCTTCATACCGCTTTCCATAGTGGTTGCACCAATTTGCAGTCCCATCAGCAATGTATGAGTATACCCTTTTCCCCACATCCTCGCCAAAATTTATTGTTGTTTGCATTCTTGATAATTGCCATTCTGTTCCCTATTCTTTTTTATTTTTTATTTTGAGACAGGGTCTCACTTAGTTGCTTAGGGTCTCTTTAAGTTGCTAAGGCTGGCTTTGAACTTGAAATCCTCTGACCTCAGTCTTCTGAGGTGCTGAGATTACAGGTACGCACCACCACACCTGGCTTGTTGGGTTATTCTTAAAAGAAGCCAAGTTTTCTTGAAATTTACTTATCAAGTAATTTACTTCTCTGTTGATAGGTAAATTTTCTTTTTTTATTCTGCATAGAACAGGGATTGCCCATCTTTAATTCTCCAAAAGACCTAGTATAATACTTTACACTTAGGGGCTGCTAATGTACAATAACAAAAAGATGCCCACTTAAGATGTAACTCAGGGCAACTTACTGAACTCTGTGCCTTGGTTTCTTCATATATTAAATGAACATAATAAAAATAAATCCTATATTGTTGTAAGGAAAAAATTACATAATGCAAAAGAAATCCTTAGATATAGAGCACATAAAACATTTAATAAATGCTAACTATTAGTAGTAAATCTGTGTAGAAATGTAATACTAAATTTTTTTTTTTTCTTTAAAATTTGCAGTTCTGGGGATTAAACCCAGGGCCTCACACATGCTAGGCAAGTGCTCTACTGCAGAGTTGTATCTTCAGTCCTAATACTGATTTTTAAAAAAGCAATGTATCTAATCTATTTAGACATATATTTAGGACTAAAAATTGGCAAATTTGAGGGGAAAAAAAGTTTGGGAGTCTTACCCAGGATTTGAAGCCCATTTCTGTACAGTTTCTTCATCATCACCATCACACAAATCAGCAAAAGTTGCTTCTAAATCTTCTAATTGATGAATTCGAGAATCAACAATATCTACTAAATCTTCCTATAAATACATTGAAAAGCTAAGGTTATGTTGTTATTTTCTCAATAAACAAGTAAAATCTTATAATGAAAATCTCAGTTTAAATGGCCAATACATGATTTCTAAGTAAATTAACCATGGGTTTTATCAATAAAGACACACATACACACAAAATTTGCACAACATATGCACAAAGAATTTGCATAGTACTTTGATATCATTCTAAGAAGTTACAAGATATTATGATATATGTGAAAAAGATAAAACCTAGAAGAAACAAATGGTAAATACCTCAGTTAGGTTGCTACCAGGCTTTTTAAACTGGTACAACTCTTGTAAGATTTTGTATTCTTCCTGAAAAACAAAACCAAAATATCTAGGTTAATTTTTTCAACAATATACTTTAAGCAAACAACAGTCTGTGACACAAAGAGAACATCTTAAGTTAATTATTCAAAGGTTTGGGAGAATCAGGGAAAATCTGTATTTAAGATTGCAGTTGTAAATATAATTTCTTTAGGGCAACTCTACCCAGATGGGCATGACAATAAAGTAGAAAAACTATGGGAAAAGAACAGGTGGCTACTGGCTCATTACAACATTTTTAATAACATCCCATTATACCAACGGATGTATTCAAGGATTTAAATTGATTTTAGCTTTAATAATCACAACAAACCCGCCAAGTCCCCTGTGCAGATTTCTCAAGCAACAGAAGAAAATTCTTAGTATAAAGGCAATAGTAGAGCAAAATGGCCAGATAATGAACCTGTTAGGAGGCTCCATCCTGAAAGATGCCTATTATACCCAAACTCTGTAGGAGAATATCCTCCCCTTGTTTAGTACAACTAGACAGTCTGTAATATAGATGGATGTATTTTATCCCAATAATCCTATTTAAAACTACTGCCAGGAAGAAGTTATAACCAAGAGCTAAAATTATTAAGCACAGTGTTGTGGTACTATCCTCTGTGCTTTACTGAATTCCAAGAGTTGGTTCTGACTGTTATTTATTCATTCATTTGCAATGTTGGAGATAGAACACAGCACCAAGCACTCTACTACTGACACCAGCCTGCTGGTATGGTTATTATTTCTACTTTATACTTGAAGAAAACACAGGTCAGAAAGGTTAAGTGCCTTTCTCAAGATCACAGCGCCAGTAAGCATAGATGTAACAAAAACACTCTATTCTCTTCATAATACTAAAAATAATAGCTATTAAATTATAAAGTATTATAATAGAAGTTGAGTATCCTTGTCTAAAATGCTTGAAACCAGAAGTATTTCAGATTTTAGAATATCTGCATAGACTTTACTGGTGCACTTCATCATGATGTTTAAAAAGTTTCAGATTTTGCAGCACTGTAGGCTTTGGATTTTCAGAGTATGAATACTCGATCTGTATATAATTTTAAGAGGTTACAAAAACAAACACCTAAAATAAGACAGTACATATGACAGAGAATGTGTCCTTCAAAACCTAAAATAACACTATATGACTGTTTGCAGAAGCTTAGTATCCCTAATCTTAAGAGAAATGTCACAAAATTTTCAAGATCTATGGTATAAAGACACCATATTTAGAGCTGGGCATGGTGGTGCATGCCTATAATACCAGGGATGTAGGAGGCTGAGGCAGGAAGATCACAAGTTTGGGGCTTGCCTGGGCAACTCAGTAAGACCCTATGTCAAAATAAAAATAATTTAAAAGAGCTGGGGGGTAGCCTGGTGGTAGATTGCCTCTGGAATAAATCCTCACTACTAAAAAAACAAAAACAAACACACACACACACAATATGATATTTACCTGAGTGAACATTTCTTTGAAGGGATTCTTGACAGAAAAAAAATCTAAGTCAATATCTAAAACAAATGCATCCCCCTTCTTCAAGATTTCCAGAATTTCCTTAGTGCTGGCTGTAGTGTGGCATTGTTGACTTTCAGAACATGAACATGATGGCTCCTGGCAAGCTTGGTCACTTCTGTGTGTCATGGTGTCCTTTGTCAGTCCTTCTGAATCCAAGTTATGGTCAGCAGAGGCAGTGTTTTCTGCATCTTCCAGTGTTAGCTTGGGCTTCTTTGCAGAAGACACTGCAGCATTTTCTTCTGGACTGTTACAGAGTTTACAAGGTTTCACCAAAATCACATCCAATTGTAATGATTTTTGGTTCTCCAGCTGGTCCTCAGGTACATAAAGACCATCACTTAGGAAGTAATAATCTGTACTTGTAACCCTGGATCAGAGGAAAAAACTATTTTAAAGAAGAATGGACAAATTAGCAGTGTTGCAGTATGGCATTGCAGAAATACAAGAAAAGACATATTCGACAAATGCTGAGAGCTCCCTTTACCATTTGTATTCCTGTTCTTCTGCAGAAACAGCACTATCCACATTCTTAGCTGGGCACACAACTGTCCAAAGTAAAGACTACACTTCATATCTATTTTTCTGCTAGATGTGGCTATTTGTGTAAATATTGTCCAGTCGTTGTGAATGGAAGAAAAATATACAGTGCCTTGCTCCCCCGCCTCCTTGCTGATTGACGACATGAACACAGAGGTGTTATGTTGGACTCTGAGGATTCTAGGGATGGTGGAACATAAAGACAGAAGGAACAGTCCTGGAATGTGTGTGCTGAACTCTAACATCAGAAAGAGATAAACTCTCTTATTTAAGCCCATCTACTTTGGTTTTTCTCACGTCGGCTGCATCTTTATCTGAAAAATTCGCTTAAGAGAAAATAACTGGAAATAATTTCTCTTAATAAAAGTATCCTCTGACATATTTCAAAGCTTCATTAGATTCTATACAACCAGAAAATTTTCAAAATGAAAAGGAACTTAAAAAATATAGGTACACTTGTAGAATGTATTTCTAAAATTTTTCTCTTTTCCTTTCTAAGAGACAAGTGTCATTTTGTTGCCCAGTCTAGCCCCCAACTCCTGGGCTCAACTGACTTTCCTGCCTCAACTCCTGAGTAGCTGGGACTATAGGCTAGTACCACTGTGCCCAGCTGGATTTCTGATTCTAGGCACGTCGGCATGTTCTATTTTTCAACTACATTATACCTTGGTAAGAACTTGGAACAGCAGAGTCAAATACTTCTTCCAGAGGCATACCTTTTAAAAGTAAAATAACAGTAACTTCCCACCTGCCCATACCTACCATATACATCTATAGATTTAAAGATAGTTTCCAAAAACAGATTAATAACACAATAAAACTAATGCCCAAACTTATTAAAAACTTTTTACTTATTATATCATCCTAAGAAAAACAAAGGCAGTATTCCCTAGGTTTAATTTATATTCTTTTTCATCATGGAAGTTTTGCTTTGTTCCTATTTATACATACACACTCATAATCTCAGGTTGCTTGACAACACATGTCTCTTCCATAATATTTAAAATTTTTGAGATTGGGAGTCTTGCTATGATCAGGTTCAGGTTGGTCTTAAACTCCTAGACTCAAGTGATTCTCCCATCTCAGAATCCTGAGTGCTGGTACTATAGGCAGGTGCAACCATGCTGTTCTTTCCCATAAATTTTTACTTACAGGATTAACTAAAATCATGAATAAAAATAATTCAAATGTCATAATCACATATTAAGTTTCAAATATCTATATCAGAGCATGCAAAATTATTGGATTTTGCAGGTTAAATTAGACCTATGCACTTACTGAATAAAACCCCCTCTTTCACATAGGCCAGTATTATATACAATATTTAATATGTTGAGTCCTAATTATTTCTTTCAAATTGTATAATAAATACAACTTTCATACATTACAACAAAGTTATTGTGTAAATGATAAGAACATAAAGCTAAATCAGAAATAAAAAGAATAATTTTCAAAGAGAAAGACTATTTCATCTTCAGTGAATTACCATTTCATCCCATTATACTTTAGCTTCTAGAATGTTGTGGTTACACTACTTAAGTGTATTAAGAACCTACTGATGGAATGGAACCACCATTTGACCCAGTTATCCCACTCCTTGGCCTATACCCAAAGGACTTAAAATCAGCATACTACAGAGATACAGCCACATCAATGTTCATAGCTGCTCAATTCACCATAGCCAGATTGTGGAACCAACCTAGATGCCCTTCAGTTGATGAATGGATAAAGAAACTGTGGCATATATATAAAATGGAATATTACTCCACCATGAAGAATGATAAAATTATGGCATTTGCATCCATCTCCAATTTGCAAATGGATGAAATTGGAGAATATCATGCTAAGTGAGATAAGCCAATCTCAAAAAAACTAAAGGATGAATGATCTCGCTGATAAGCAGATGAGGACATATAGCAGATGAGGAGGGGTTAGCATTAGGGTTAGGGTTAGGTTTAGGGTTAGGGATAAGGAGGGTGGTAATGGAGGAAGGAAGGACTGTATAGAGGGAAAAGAGGGGTGGGAGGGGTGGGGGGGGAAGGGAAAAAAATAACAATGAATCAAACAACATTGCCCTATGTAAATTTATGATTTTTAATTAAAAAAAAAAAAAAGAAAACGCAAAAAAAGAGAACCTACTGATATTTCTAAAGATATATAGAACATTAGTTAAATAATTACATGACAACAGATGCACATGTTACTCAAGTAGGAGGATGCTATAATTTAATTTAGACTAAGTAATTAACTAAAACTAATATTAATAACATTAAAACCTAAAATCTACTTATTTAGTCATTAGATTATTAAAAAAAAAATCAAAGGAAGAAATTTTGCCATCTCATTTCCTGTTTGTTAAATTCAACACACAATAGTTGTATTGGAAGGAAATAGTAAAATGTACCACTGAATATATAAATCTATAGGGAAATTAAATGATTTGATGAACTTAAGTCATTGATGAAGGTCAAATTCCAGAAGATGAAGATCATTTTATTAAAAAATCAATTTTAAAAACTCTTTTTGGAGGAACTGAGGCTTAATCTGACCCTATTTGGTTACAAGAATACTTAGGAGGTTATTGCAGAAATTCAAAATAAGAAAGAAACATGCAACCCTTTCAGACTTATGAGTGAATTACCTGATTGTTGTGGTAGAAGTGTCTTTACCTACAAAAAAGTGGTGTTTGCCTTCTCTGATTTGCTGAGCCCATGTGGGATGAAGCCAGATTACATGAGAAAAATGGCCGGCATAAACTGCAGGCATAATCCAATTTTCGATACTTAATTCTCTGGAAAAGAAATAGGGAAAAAATATTAAAACTTAGGTTTTTTTCCCCCAAATGTCATATGATCACAATATTTTAAGACAGCAGTCTTCAGAGTATAGTTCCTTGGGAGGTTCCTGAGACCTTCTCAGAGCAATCACTAGGTCAAAACTATTTTCATAAAAATAATAGGTATAATTTCCCTTTCTGTGTTGACATTTCCACTGCTGATGCAAGCTCAGTGGTGGGTTGATGTCTTAAGATTAATCCAGGCAGTGGCACCAAACTCTACGTACACATTTTAAAAGTTTGTCAACACTCGTTCTAAATAAATGAAAAAGGCAAAAAGAAAAAACAAAAGTAAAACCCATGAGCTTAACAAACTGTATTTCTCCTATTCTTTTCCCCCCAGTGTTGGGGACTGAACTCAGGACTTTAAGCATACCAACCAAGAGTTCCACCACAAGGGTATACAGATGGGCCCCCTTATTTATCTTCTACTGCAAGTTGTATTTCAAACACATAAAAGGTCAGCAACAAAAATCACATTACCCAAAGAGTGTTTCCTTATCAAACACAGTGTCTGCTGGCATATTCACAGGAATAAGGAGGTCTGGATGTGAGTCAAAATGTAAAAAACTTATATTACTGGCAGGAAGATGCTTTGAGCCTATGGCCCGGTATATAAAAGGCAGAACCTATGAAAGACAAATACACACATTCAGAAATGGGCACTGAAACCAAGAGCATACACTCGAAAACAGACTGAAAAACAATGTTAAACATAACTGCACGGTATTAAAAGCATACCACGTTACTAAAAAGTGAGAAAATAAAATGCATTTATTGTAGATGGTTCAGATGATGATATCAGGCTTTATTTTGTTCCTACAAATTTACAACTTGCATCTCTACCTGCTTTCCTGCCCTCATCTCAAACCCAAGAGTCAATGAAGAAAACATCAGGAGTAGGGATAAGGAACAAACTGCTAGCACTGACTGTGTTCAAGGTAACCTAAATCTCAATGTCTAGAAGGTTGAATTTGAAAGCACTGCTTAACCCACATGTTGGCCTTTTCTCAGGCCCTACACACAATACTGTTGAGGTTCCGTGAAATCTTTCTCTCCTTCAACTTTTTCCATCCGTAAATCATTTTTCCTTTTTTATTTTATTTTCTGCGGTGCTGGGGATATAACCCAGGGCCTCAGGTATGCTAGCAGGCAAACGCTCTACCCTCTGAGATATACTCTCAGCTTCTCTTTCTCACTTATATCCAAAAAAGCTCAGAGCCTGTTAATGACAATTTTAAACAGTTCTTAGATCCATGAGTCTCTTGTTGACTCCCAGAAGTCTAGATTAAGGCACCAGTTTTCATAAAGGGGCACGGCCGTAAGACGGAAACACCTTTTATTATTGATAAATGTTGGGCGCTGTGGTAAAAATTTATGGACATAACACGCACGAATACTCGTAACGTTCCTGTGCGTTCTACAATTACTGTCCCCATGTCGCAGGGCTGTGATGGAGATGCCCGGAGGCAGGTGCAAACCGGCACCTATCGGGCCGAGGGCACGGGGCCCCGCAGAGTACCGGGGTTCGAAATCCGACTCGTCAGGGCTCTGGGAGATTCTGCCTCAGTGCCGCGTAGCAGCCCGCTCACCTCCTGATGATCCTCCACCACCCACACTGGGAGCTCGCGGTAGCACCGGAGGCGAGCGAGCTCTCCCGCAGAGTCACTCATATCTGCGCGTCCTTCTGTGTCCCGGAGGTTCCGAGGAACCCTGCGAGCACCTGAGAACGCCCAAGCTCCCCGCCACCCTCTCGCGACGGAAACGCGCGCTCACCCGGTTGCGCTTCCGGATTGGAGGATGCAGAGGGCGGGGTAACAGGCGCCGAGCGCAGGACGTGGACGATTGGTTTAGACGTCCATCGCTCTGGTTGACGGGCCAATCACTGCGCACGGGGCTCTGAGGCGTGCCCATGAGTTTTCCCTCCCTTGGCCCAGCTTTCTCAGGTTTGCTTTTTAATTCCCTTAGTTTCCTGTTCCGGAGGCGCGGGTGGCGCCACTGTCTTGGCTGCTGCACTATTAGCCTGGCTTTTTGACGGCGACCTCGCGGCTCTTTTGTAAGCGAACGCGGCACCTTGCGGGTGGTGGAAAAGGGAGAGTGTTTCCGAGTGTTGGGATTTAAACCCGGCTGGAGCTCGGGACTGGCGACGAAAGGCGCCTGAGTTGGGGTCAGGCAGTCTTTCTCCAGGTCTGCTGTTAAGGGAAAGAGAGCGACCCTAGGCCCGGATCCCATAGATAAATAGAATTGGAAAAGGATGCCTTTCATTCATTTGTGGTCCAGGCTGTGGTCCAGGCCTGGGGCCCTCGGGGTTTCTGAAGGGGGATGAGACCTTGAGCCTAGGCTTACCTGGCGCGGCTCACAGCCTGGCGGGAGATGCAAACGCGTATTCGTGCAGTTAAGCATCAGCTGCAGATTCAGCCCGGGGTTCCGAATAAGAATGTAGTCACACTTTGTAACTCTTTTTGCATTGACGTTCCTGGACGTATTAATTGTTCAGAACGTCTCCCTCAGTTTCTTTGCTTCTGAACAGCAACCTAGGAGTAAGCAGATGCAAAAAACATTTACTTTTCCAGATGCAGTAAATTCCTTGATTGAATTAAAGCTTGCACCCAGAACACAGCCTAACTGCCTGTTTTAGGTAAATTTCATGGTCAGTAATTTAGATTTCCGACAATAGAAACATCCAGAAGGGTTTGGTAGTCAATGTTGAGTTGTTATACATTGTACAGCAGGAGTGTTAATGACCTTAATTGTTGACCGCTTCTAGCTTCAGCACACTCCTGTGTGTTCCCCAAGATTCTGTACATACCTCTTTGTTTAATACCCGATATATATATATTTTTTTCTTTTTCCATGACTCTGGGCAAATACAGTGTGAGTTCCACGAGTCCTGTAGGTTATATGTCTTATTCATCTTTGAGTTAATAGGGCCTGGGACAGTGCATGCATCAGTGAAAAGTTATGCTTTCTGCATGGGGTTTGATGATATGAATCTGCTGATACACATGGAAGAGATATGTACAGAAGTGACATAGATACCATTGATGATCATACCATTGATGAGAAAGTAAAATTTATTGAGCACTTACTGTGTGCAGGATGCTCTGCCAGGGAGTGTGAAGAATACAGAAATGACTGTGATTCAACTCATGTCATCAAGGAGCTAGTAATCTAGAGAAGGAGTTTGACTTGTGCACACATGACTATAACATGAGCCAGTCTCTGGTAAGTGCTGTAAAAGAAGTAAGTACAGATTAAGAACAATGGAAGTCTAGAGGGGACTTCCCAAGGGAATCAGGAAAGGGTGATAGATTGAAATTCATGGGGCAGATTCACAGAGCAAGAAAATTTTAGAGAGAATGGGAACAAAGAACAAATCAACTGGGAAAGTGTGGGGTAGTAGGGACTTCATGGGGAAGGTAATGGATTCTATTGACGTGTGGCCTGTGATGGGAGTTTTTCTTATTAAAAGCATTTTGTTGAAGTTCAAATATTTGTAAACCCATTTATGTTCACAGTGTTCTTCTATGGAAAGAGCAGAGAATGAAAATAATCATAACTAGTGTTAACATGATTATAGTTATATATGTATTTAAATGCTGGTCTCACTGATTTTTGTGTTTGATCTGTGCCTTATTTTACAGTGGAGGAAACTTTTTTGTGTGGAGATGGAGCAAGGAAATGTTTCTTGTCCCCAGTCTTTTAGCAAATTAAAGATGTTATATGCCTATGTTTTAAATCTTCTTAGCTACTGGTAATTTTGAGACAGTAAAAAAGGAAATAAGGGGCTGGGGCTGTAGCTCTGTGGTGCTCTTGCTTAACATGTGGGAGGCACTGAGTTCAGTCCTCAGCACCATAAAAAAATAAATAAAGGTATTGTATCCATCTACAACTAAAATTTTTTTTTAAAAAAAAGAAATAAGGACATCTTAAAATTTAGTTGGAAGCCACGGGTTGTAGCATATACCTATAATCACAGCTAATGGCAGGAAGATCCCAAGTTCAAGGCCAACGTGGATAATTTAGTGAGACCCTGTCTCAAAATAAAAAGAGCTAGGGACAGGGCACAATGGCATAAACCTGTAATCCCAGTAGCTCGGAAGGCTGAGGCAGGAAGATCGTAAGCTCAAAGCCAAGCTTCAGCAACTTAGTGAGACATTGTCTCTAAATAAAATAAAAAAATGGTTGGGAATGTGGCTCAGTAATTAAGTGATCCTGGGTTCAATCCCAGGTACCCAAAATAAATACATAAATAAATAAATAAAAAAGAGCGAGGGATGTAGCTCAGTGGTAGAGCTTTGCCTCGTATGTGTGAGACCTTGGGATTGAGCCCCAATAATCCCTGCCAAAAAAAATTAATTTTTGTTGGAAACTTAAATGCAGTTTAACATGCCCTCAATTTTAATAGGCTAGGTGTGTTGGAGAATATGAAATCAGTGTTAAGATATTTACAGAAATATTTTATAGCACTGGTGGTTTAGAAAACCTGATTATATATATTTTATTCCTTCTGTCCTTTAGAACTTATATTCTCTGTGGAAGATGTGACATATCCAGACAGTGCATCATGATGCAAGGCAATACGTGGTGAGTGGTAGGATAGGAGTGGCAGTGCTGAGGAGAACAGAGAGAGGACCGACACAGGTTTTGGGACATACAGGGTGGAAGGGACTTAGTTAAATTGGAAGAGTGGAAAGTGTGCTCATTCTTAACAGTGGGCACAGAACAGCAGAGCTATACCAGAGCAGATAACAGAACATCCTAGAGCCCTTCCCTGATGATGTGTGTGGTTCTAAGGTGAAGGCAGACAGTAAATGTGGAATTATGTAATTAGTTGGTGGATCATGATTACTGTAGGGCCTGCCAAGAGGCGGCACTGTGTTGTGAGAGTAGGGAACCTAAGAAGGCCTGCGGCAGTGATGGTGCTGTTTTAAAAGCCCAGCAAGGATGTTACTATAGTAATCAGACAAGAGACAAGGGTGTGAAGTGGATTAATTCAGGAAGTATTTCTGAGCAAAAATGATAGGAAATTTTATTTAAAAAAATTTTATTAAGCTATAGTGGACACATAAATGATTAAAATTTTAACTAAAGGGTGAGAGAGGAAAAGTTGTCAGATGATTTCCTGGTATATTGGTTTTAGTGACCAGTAAATGGTATCATTTATTAAGATGGGAAACACTAAGAAAGGAGCATGTGTTGTTTTGGAGGGGAAGATCATCATTCATTCCTTTAGGAAATGTTGAATTTGTGGCGAAGGACATTGAAGGAGAGAGGTCGAGTTGGCAGTTGGCATCTTGGGTCTAGAGCTCTTTGGTGGCTAGAGATGTAACTTTGGAAGTTACTGACAGGTGAGTGGTAACTGAAGCAACATAAGTGGTAGAATTGCCTTGGAAAAGAGTGAGCAGAGTGCTCAGGCTGGACCCGTGAAGAATACCAGCTGATTGACATCCCCTAGCAGAGGAGGAACTGGCACAGGACACTGCCAGGAGGAACAGCTGGAGAGGTAGTAAGGACACAGTGAGAGAGTTATGTCAGTAATTCAAGGAAAACATCTGTAAAGAAGGGGACAATTGGACTGAATGCTGCACAGAGATCAAGAAGGTTATCAAAAATGGCTGTTGGTTTTCAAAACAAGGTGGACACTGCTCATTTCATTCACTGAATGATGGCCAAAGCTGAAGTTAGATTAGAGTGAGCTCAAAGCATATACTCAACCCTCCACATTCAGGTTTTCTGCATCCACAATTCAACCAATCACAGATTGAACATATTTTGGGGAAAAAAATGTAAGAAATGTCATAAAAGTAAAACAAATTGGTTGTATCCTGTCTCTCTCCAGTATTTGTATGAGCACTGCATCTTGTTTGTGTACAGTGTAGGTAGGTCTATGATCATTGCATCTGTGTAGGACACATAGAAACTTTTTTTCTTATCCTTATTTCCCAAATGATATAATATAACGATTATTTGTATCACATACATTTTGTTATAAGTAATCCAGAGATGATTTTTTTTTTTTCTTTTTTGGGTGTTGAATCCAGGCCCTCACACATGCTAAGCATATGTTTTACCACTGAGCTGTATCCCAAGCCCTGGAGATATTTAAAGTATATAGGAGGATATGTGTAGGTTTTGTGCAAATAAAATGCCTCGGATTTTGGTGTCCATGGGGATGAGGGTCCTGGCATCAATCCCCCTGAATACCAAGAGATGACCATATGCTCTTGTCTCTGTTAATTTGGGTTGCCATTACAAAATACTATAGATTAGGTGGCTTAAGAAAACCCCTTATTTCTCATCGTTCTGGAGGCTGGACGTCCAAGATTAGGGTGCAAACGTGGTTGGACTTTCTTCCATGGTGAGGACCCTCTGCCTGGCTTCTAGGTGATTACCTTTTTGTTGTAGTCTCACCTGGCAGAAGGAGAGGAGCGTCCTCTCTCTTCTTTTCATAAGGGCACTTATCCCATCATGAGAACACTCATATAACCCTAATTACCTCCCAGAGACCTCAGGTCCCTATAGCATTACACTTGGGATTAGGGGTTCAACATAAAAATTTTGGGGAAACGTGAACATTTGCTCCATAACAACTTTTTCAGGTTATTTGGTCATGAAGAGCAGGAAAAAGAAAGTGCAAAGTGGTGAGAGTCCTGGAGGCCAAGAAAAGTATTTCATGTTGAAATGGACCTTAGTATTTTCAAGTGCTGCTGTAGAGGGTCTGATAGTGGGGGAGGGGAAGATTGCGGAGGGAGGGTGGTTATCCAAATTAGGTGTTTGGATATGGGATCCAGAGTGTATGTAGCAAGATAGGCTTTAACAGGTGAAGGGAATTTGGACAGGGCAAAGTTGAATGTGGATAGGCTTGTAGAATGGGTAGAACAAGATGAGGGAGTTCTCTGATGATTTTAGTGTTTATGTTTGGTAGGAGACGGGATTATTATTGACTATGAAGAGGGATCAGGATGTCAGGAAGGATGCCCGTAGAAGATTTGTGGTAGTTCTGGTGGACAGAAGAGTACACTGGCTGCTAAATCTGTGACTGAATTTGTATGGGCTCCAGTCTGCCCAGTTGGGTCAATTTTGGATGCTTCTTTCTGGTTGGCCTACAGAAGATGAACTACTGGATGATTCTAAGGCTGGGGCATTGCCAGGTTTTTGTAACTGAAGAATAGGACAGAGGAGTGGAGGTAATTTAAATGTGAGTTATTGAGATGCTGGGCCATGAAGTCTACTGAGTTGGGGAACAGGTGGAAGTGGGAAGAGGCTTTATAGATGTAGAAACAAGTGTGCGGCCAGGGCAATGTGGCGAGATCAGGACTGGAGGGGAATTTGAGCAAGGACATGATAGCACATGGTTCAACAATGGGACATTAGAGTTGTTGTTTGGGAGGAAGAGCAGCTTTAAGGGCTGACAAGGTCCAGGAATGGACCATGGTAGTTGGTTGAACTGAGACAGGAGGAGGAGTTTATTGGTTGTAAAGAGTTTTGGAATCTATAGAGAACCTAGTATTAGAGGGTGGAATATTCTAGTGGCTTGACTGATGGGTCTGTTGGGTGCACATCAGGATGGTCACTGTTAACATAGTGAGAGTTTTTTTGTTTTTGTCTTTTGTTTTGTCTTTAAATTTTCCCTTTTTCTTTTTTCCAACAAAGCCATAGAATGTCATTCCACCCAGGACGAGGGTGTCCCCGAGGACGAGGAGGACATGGAACCAGACCGTCAGCACCAGCTTTCAGGCCCCAAAATCTGCGACTGCTCCACCCTCAGCAGCCTCCTGTGCAATATCAATATGAACCCCCAAGTGCCCCTTCTACCACATTCTCGAA
Organism: Sciurus vulgaris; assembly: GCF_902686455.1. NCBI lineage: Eukaryota > Metazoa > Chordata > Mammalia > Rodentia > Sciuridae > Sciurus > Sciurus vulgaris. The sequence continues at coordinate 145,119,739 of NC_136466.1, forward strand.
CTCTCCAGCCCCCAATTTTCTGCCTCCAAGACCAGACTTTGTACCCTTCCCTCCTCCCATGCCTCCATCAGCACAAGGTCCTCTTCCCCCCTGCCCAGTCAGGCCCCCTTTCCCCAACCACCAGATGAGGCACCCCTTCCCAGTGCCCCCCTGTTTTCCACCCATGCCCCCTCCCATGCCTTGTCCTAATAACCCCCCAGTCCCTGGAGCGCCTCCTGGACAAGGCACTTTCCCTTTTCTGATGCCCCCTCCTTCCATGCCCCACCCTCCTCCCCCTCCAGTCATGCCACAGCAGGTTAATTATCAGTACCCTCCAGGATATTCGCACCACAATTTCCCACCTCCCAATTTTAATAGTTTCCAGAACAATCCCAGTTCTTTCCCACCCAGTGCTAATAGCAGCAGTAGCCCTCATTTTAGGCATCTCCCTCCATACCCACTCCCAAAGGCTCCCAGTGAGAGAAGGTCGCCAGAAAGGCTCAAGCACTATGATGATCACAGGCATCGAGATCATAGTCATGGGCGAGGTGAGAGGCATCGTTCCTTGGATCGGCGGGAGCGAGGCCGCAGCCCTGACCGTAGGAGACCAGATAGCCGCTACCGATCCGATTATGACCGGGGGAGAACACCATCTCGACACCGCAGCTATGAGCGGAGCAGGTAAAGGCACATGTGCGGTGCTTTGAGGAACCACAGAGGCCCTGACACAATATATTTCCATTTACCTGCAAACCAAGTAAAATGTGCGTTTCAATTTGTAAAAGGAAAGAAAGCACATTTGGGATTTTATTTTCAGGAGAAAAAGACAAGTAAGTTGATGTCAGAAAAAACTGGTTTTGAAAAACATACAGAATTACCAGTATAGATTCATTTCAACAAATGTTAAGACTTTTACTCTGCATCATACCATAGACATTTTAATGGTGATCCTGTGACATTGAAAGATCTTGTATTGTGTTTTGTGTTATCAGAGATTTGATTATGTTCAGTGTGATTATCATGTCAGGTTATGGCATTAGAGTTCTTTTAGAATCAGGGACATGCATTGATATCAATCAAGAAGCAAACTAGTTTACAAGTAGAACTACTTTCTTATCTTTAGGGTAAGTGTGTGTTGTATGTTGTTGCCTTCTTGATTTGTTTTTTGCAAAGTGAAGTTAAGATTAGTTACATGTGCGGTTTTTTTTATGCTAGAGATTGAACCCAGGGGTGCTTAACCACTGAACCACATCCCCAGCCCTTTTTGTTTTATTTTATCAAAGTTATAATTTTGAAATCTCTTAGCCTGATTTCTTTGCATTGAAATGTATTCATAGTGAAGAAAGTTGTATTTAAAAAACACTTCCATTCTAGATTTTTGTTTCTTTTTTTCTAAAATAATTTTTTGTATATATACGAATGTTGTAATCAGGCATTCTTAAAGTGGATTCTAGGCAGCTTCTAGAAATATTTCAAAGTCACATGCAGAGCATGTTTTATGATTACATATGTGTTTCTATCAGAAACTTGTGGCAGATTTTCAAAGAGTTAGGTGAACTTGTTACCTCTAAATCTAAGAACTGTTGATTTAGATGGAAAAATAAAAGGACACAGAACGATTGTACTAATATTTATTTGGGCTGTTAGTGAACTCCTTGTCCATGAAATTTGAGGTTTTCCACTTGTCAAGCCAGTCACAGCGCTGCTCTCTTTAACTGTTGTGTGTTTGCCTTCACTGTCTTCTGGGACTCTGCTAAAAGTGCTTGAGCTCCTGAAAGTAGTCACTTCCCTTGGCATTTTGTAGAGAGTTGGTCTTGGCTTCTGTCCTTGATCCACAGCTGATTACAGGAATTCAGTCATGTCTCAGCTTTCACATTTTCCTCATGGCTATATTGATTTGATATGGACTGCATATTTTGCCTGTAAAGGGTAGTGGTCTTCTCTGCCCTGAAGGGAGCGACTAGAGCTCAGAGAGGTTTTGGAGGTGAGACATGTTTTGCCTTGTCTCCATGGCCTGCGGAGGCAGAAGGGAATATGTTCCTTGTGGGGATGGCAATTCTGATTTACTAGTGAACAATAGCTGAATGAGAGTTTGTAGACTTTTTTTTTCTTTTCTTTTTTTACTGGTACTGGAGATTAAACTCAGGGGTGCTCTACCACTGTGCTACATCCCCAGCCCTTTTTATTTTCTATTTTGAGACAGGGTCTCGCTAAGTTGCTGAGGTTGGCCTCCAACCTGTGATCCTCCTGCCTCAGCCTCCTGAGTTGTTGGAATTACAGGTGTGTGTCACCACACCAATGAGAGTCCATAGATTTATTTATTTATTTGTGGTGCTGGGGATTGAACCCAGGGCCGTGTGCTTATGAGGCAAGCACTCTACCAACTGAGCTGTATCCCCAGACCAACAGTCCATAGATTTTTAAAAATCTTTTTCAGCATGAACTATTGTTTCTGGTGAATTTATTCTTAATTATTTTCTGAGGAGGGACCAGTTGGCAAAAGCCTGCTATGGTTTATTTTATAGTTTTATGTTGAAAATCTAAATTGGAAAGAGTTTGTGAATAGTTTTCTTTGGATGTTAAGGTGATATTTAATAACCTTGTCCTTGGGAAACATTTTGCTGCAGACATTCTAGATAGTTTTTTCCCCTCCATTTTGAGATGCTGTAATTAGGGGAGTTGTTAGGGCTCCACTGTAAATCTTGTTCTTCTGAGGCTTAAAATCCTAGTTAAGTGTGTGCTTAAAGAAACTCATATATGCTATAAACTGAGGATCTCTACCACCAAGTGCAATCAAGTACCACAGGTTACCTCTAATCTCTATCCTGAGCCACAGGCTTTTGCTGTGAAGGATCTCCAACTTTCTCAAATGGTCTTAGGTAATATTGGAGTTGTTTTGTAATTGTGTAGCACTTTTGTCCTGGAGTTGCCCTGATAGTATGGCCCTATTATAATTGACTTCCTTTTGGTTATTAGGTGGAGTGTCAGTTATCTGTCATATGTGGAATGTTTCTGTGAAACAAATATGGGCATGTGAAGTCCTAATATAACTTCTAGAAGTATATTGGGAAAAACTGAAACTTTATAAATTTGTACATTGGATTGTGTTAAGGTTATGCAAATTCTACATACTGTCCTGGTTGCTTCTTGGTATAAGTAAAACTATCCTTTTATAAATTCCATGTTTCTTCTTTTCCTCCTCCTCCAAATTTGGTTGAATAACACCTGCAAACTTTTGGGTAAACTGTTTCTAGGAAAGGCTTCTGAAGAAGTGGATATACATATATCTGTTACCATGAAAGATCAAGGTTACTCCCGGGAGTGGGGAAAGAAACACACAGGTGCAGGTCACTGAGCTTGCTGTTCTTCAGTGTGGTAAGGTGGTGTGGACTGGGCCTCACCTGGATTATTAGTGCTACCACACGCTACTTCCGTTGGCTTTTTTGTGATAGTAAATGTGTACCCATCAGACTAGCATAATGTATTTAAGGAATATCTTAATGCTTGCAAATAGGGAAGAATCTTGGGAAAAGTAATGTAAGCATAGATTTTCTTCCTTTAAATAAACTCAGGGAATTATGTCCAATTCCTGCCCACTCAGAGGTAGCTGTCATCATCAAGTGTTAAGTGCAAAGTTCTTTTGCCTATCTGTTAAAAAACAAACAAAACTTAGAAATACCCTCTAATTAGAGTTTTATTTGGAAATTATTGGCAATTATTCTTTTCAGCAGCCACGTCATTACAAATTACCTTTGTTTTTGATATATGGCACCCTTCACTAATTTCTGTAATTGAGATTTACTACCTAAGTGTAAACTATGATTTTAGAAGTATATCAGACAAATGTAGAATCCTAGACTCCGATTGTTTCATTTGGATAGATGTATTACCTGAGGGTTGTATATATGCCAAAAGCATATTTTTCAAAGGACTCTTCCTTGAGAACAGGGGATTCTTTTAAGTAAAAAAATAAATATTGTCTTAATTTCTAAGCAGTCACTGATCTGTTTTATAAGTTTTGACTTCAGCGTATTAACATTTCTTTTATTTGGATAGAGGTTGGGGGATATTTTTGGTTCAGACATTTTGTAGTCATTTTGCTGATCCTTAATCTGAAAGCCTAAGTCAAAAATGCTGTAGAATTCCAAAACTTTTTGAGGGTCTACTTGATACTCAAAAATTTTTATATTTTAGAGCATGTCAGATTTTGGATTTTGAGATTAGGGATAACCAACTGGTAAAGTTTATGCAAATATTCCCAAATCTGAAAAACTCCAAAATCTAAAGTGCTGTTAGTCAACCTATGTAGCATTCCCCCCAACTCCCCATTCTGGGTTTGACTGGTTATTTCCCCAATAATGTATAATTCAAAAACTGGAATTCAGATTTTTGTTCCAGATCTTCACTGTACTTATTAAATAAACTAAGAAGCTATTGTTATATTTGGAAGGTTTTTTAAATTCCTCATTCCATTTTTACATTGGGTCAATTCAGTGTCTTCATTTAGAATTTTTTTCCAGGTGCAAGTAGCACTGGAGTGACTTAGTCATGATCTCTTGGTGGGTTAGTGATAGCTGGAACTACTCAGGCTTACCATCCATAAGGGTTCAAAGCACCCTGTGGTAATCTTTACTATGAAATCTTTAATCTGCATTCTTATTTAATGGATGAGTAGAGTTTTCTAGAAATCAGTAGGGAGAAAAGTTTAAATAACCAGAAATTAACTGAAAAGTCCTGAGAGAAGATGGTGATAAAATTCCCTTTATTACTTAGCTTCAAGTATGATTTCTTTCTTTAAAGAAAACAGCAAAAACTTTCCCAGTTAGTTAAGTTCTATGAAGGAAAGCTCCTTTGTCTTCTAACAAATTAAGAAGGAATAAAATGTCCCCTAGTGAATAACTCCTGGAAAACTCTTAGATGTGGTCCTCCTATTTAGAAGATATATTCAGTGAAGAGATGGTGTTTTTGAGTCTTTCTGTTGAAAACAGCTCTGTGTATTAATTCCTTTAAGAGAGCGGGAACGGGAGAGACACAGGCACCGGGACAACCGAAGATCACCATCTCTGGAAAGGTCCTACAAAAAAGAGTATAAGAGATCTGGAAGGTAAGCAAGGAGTTGACACTGGAAGCAGTAGTAGGGTTATCTCCTTGGATTCAGATTTTGTGCTTGTGCAGACTATGAGCCAGGTCTTCATATTAGCTCAGCATCTGGCCAGGATGACCCATGGAAAGCTAAGCAGCCTGGCACTTAAAAGTTTCCTTGCCAGGTGCATTGATTATACACAAGGAATTCCCCCAAACTGGAAAATATACTGGCTGCTTTATCTGACCACAGTACCATAAAATTGCACTAGTAACTCAAAGAAGTTTAAAAAAAAAAATCTTAGAAATTCATAATTATGCTCTTAAATTAGTTCAGTTTGGGAAAATAGAACAAAACGTAGCCACATTTCTATAGATTAATGACATCAAGATTGCTATAATCCAAACCTTATAGGGTGTAACCAATTCTGTATCCAGAAATAAAATTCATGACCTTATATAAGGGTAATTAAGAGCAGTAGTATCCTAGAATCTGATAGATTTGAGGTCATTTTGTTAGTTTGCCCAACTTTGTTACTGGGCCAAATTATCCACCCTTTTTAGGTCCTAATTTCTTTATCTGTAAATTAGTCATATTTACCTTATTGAGGGATGGTCACTGAAATATATTATACACTTAGAATGGGACCTAAAGTCAGTGCCAAATAAATAGTTGTATGTTTATTATCTGAATAGTTGGCTTTAGAAATTGGTAGAGTATAAGGAAAGCAGAAAAAATGATTTAAATATAAAATAATGAAACAATTAGAGCAATACAAGTATATTTGTATTGGTTTTTTGAAAGATGATACAACTAAAAATGGCAAGTGAATGTCATTAATTTTGTGAAGGTACATTACAAGAACGAAGGAGATTTAAACATTGTAAAATGATAAAAAGACATATTTAACAAACTAAAAACTTGAATGTGATGGGTTGGTTTCTAGGAAAACAAAATTACAGATGTCACACAAGAAGCAGAAAATTGTAATAGGCCAATAACCATGGAAAAATAGAAAAAGTTGATTTTGTACCATCTCCATGAAGTTTTAAAATTGTTCTTGAACACTGAAGAAAATGAAAGGAGAGCTTAAGCTCATGGCTATGATAGCAGGAAGACTCAGGTGGCAAGACCTAACCCAAGGGAAAAGGAACTACAAATCAGTGTCTCTTGAGAATATGGATATAGAAATACTAATTAAAATACTAGCAAGTTGTTTTCAGCAGTGTGTTAAAATGACCAGTAGAGTTTATTTCAAGACTACCTGGGTAGATCAATTAGTATTAGAAAATCTGTAATTCTTTATGTTAGAATGTGTAGGGTTATCTCAGTATCTGCTTATTAGGTATTTATCATAAAACCAGCATCTGTTTATGAGTAAAAACTTAAGTAGATTAGGAATATAAGACTTCCATAATCTCCTGAAGAACACTATCTCATGATGCACATCATTGATGCTATCTCAAAAGAATCAAATTGTTGAAAATTAGAACAAAGACAAGGAGGTCCCATTACCTGTCATTGTTACCTCATGCTAATTGAAAATATGGTTTTATTCTGTGCCCCAAGTATTGTACTGATGTAAGTGATATCATTAATAAGAGTCCCCACTTCACAGAAAAAAAAAAAAAAAAGTGAAGTGCTTTTGATGAGGACAGTTGCTCTGGGAACATAATAGTGAAAAACCCAGTGTAGAGTAGTCCTAGAAGGAATGTGTTAGTGCAGGGGGACAGCCAAGGAGGAGAGAGGAAGAGCATGAGTGGAGGCTACAGTGTGGAACAATGCTCCAGGAGGGCCAGGCCTCTGGTTGGGAGTCAGTTTTGAATGCTTGTGTAGTAATCCATCCAAGAAGTGCCTGTGGCTTAGAGCAGTGCAATGGCAGCGGTAATGGCAAAAGGAAGACCTAATTGAGATGTTTGTGAGAGAGTCAGTAGGACTTGATCACTGATCCGATGTTGAGTGACCATGTGAGATTGGTGTTCCTTATTGTGGATTGTGGGCACTAAGAGGCAAGAGGGTGGAGTTCAATATATGGGGTTTGTGAATTTTGAGAATCTGTGAGACAACCAAATGGGATTGTGTGGTAATTAATTGAACATTCAGGTCTAAAGTTCAGAAAAGAGATCCCAGTTTGAAATGCCATGGATTAGATGAGATTAACTAGAGGAGTGAGAAGAGCCCCAGAGGAGGAGTCGAGGAGATAGCAAAAATGCCAGGATATTATGTTGGTGGAAATGTATAAGATCTAGAAATCTCCTTGGTCTAGTGGTTTCTTCTCCAGTGCCCAGTAGCTCACAGAAGGCAGACCTGTGAGTTCTAACTAATGGAGCAGATGAGAAAATAAAAGTTAGAGATGTATATATTGTAAAGGAGGAAAAGTTATCACAGATTGCAGTAGAGTATCGCTAAAAAGAAACAATTTGGAATTTGGATTTTGAATTTTGGAGTGCCTAACATACCTTAAAAACAATGTTTTGCAATACTCCCTCAAAGTATTGAAGGAAAAAAAAAAAAGGGGAATACTGATTGCTCCTCACAGCAGACAGCCCTGACCATGTCATTCAGCACAGCTGTTTAAGGGGATGGAGTAAGGATGTCTTTTGCCTGTGTTTCTTGATATCTATAATAATAATATTTAAACATCTGGTGGGAGATGTTAGAACATGTCAAAATGCTATTGTCAACCATATTAACTTTTAGTATTCAAGCTGTGATACTGGGTAAGTGACCAATTTCTAAGTCTTTTTCCTCATTTTTAGGGAATGTTAATATCTGCTTCATGGGATAGAGATTAAATGTGAATGTCAATCAAAGCTTAGCAGAACGTTAGGCTCAAAGTAAGCACCAAAACAAATGAAAAAAGCCGCTAGGAGCATAGAGGTGCTTGCTGTCAGCTGATGGTGTTTTATAGCCTTCTTGACTGCCAGGAATACCTAGTTAGAAAATGTAATGGAAAAAACAAAGTAGTCACTACCAAACTTTAATTAAAATTAATATCTTATAATAAATTTAAAAAATGAATAGGACCATTGGGAATAAAGTTATAAAATGTAGATGTATAATTTTAGTGTAATTTCAGTTGAAGTATTGGTTTGAGAATTTCATAATGACTATTTTTCTTTGGAATAGAAGTTAGGATAATAAAGAAAAACAATAATGCATGCTTTAGTAGTAGTAAATGTTTAGGAATTACATAATAATTTAAAAATTTGTTATGGATATGAATAAATCAGTGAAAGAAACAATGAGCAGCATTCAGGAATACATAAAACATCTAATAAATATTATATAAAGTTGTATCTAATAAAGTTGTTTTTTTCAAATCAGGAGAAACTGGCAATTGACAAACCAATTGGAGGAAAAAATTTTAAAATAGATTTCTGCTTTGCATCTTGCAGAGAAAGATTAAAAAAATTTTGTGTAAAAGTAACTAAGTAAATAGTAAACATTTATTTAGCCTTGGGATGGGAAAGGATTTCCAAGTGAAACACTAAGGAGGAAGTATTAATAAAAAGATCTCTAGATTTGACTTTATAAAGTTTTATATGACATATGTAAAAAGTATTAAAAGGAAAACAACTGGAAAAGTTTACAATACATGTGACAAATGAGGGACAGTTATCTTAATAAAAAATTTTCCCAATAAATTTTTAAAGGACTACAATTCTAATTTAAAAAATACTGCCATAGTGTATGATTGAGATGGTCACAAAAGAAGTGACACAAAATGTATTCATTTCAATGGTGATAAAAAATTGTAAATTAGATTTTTTTCATAAGAATGACAAAGATTATAAAAGGAACTATATTGATAGGATGTGTGGAAATGGGAACTTGCTTATGGTTTTGATAGTAATCCAAACTGGTACTACCTGTCTGGGGAGGGGCCTTAAAAAAAGTATACCACGTGGGGAAATAATCTGATAAGTGTGCAGAGAATAAGTGTGTTCATGGTAGCATTGTTTGCAGTGGGGGAAAACTACCATCATCAGATTTGTTAAATTATGGCGTATACATATAAAAGTTTACTATGTACCTATTAAAATGGTACAGATATAGACATTGAAATAGATATACCTGTTTTGCTGTTGAACACGAAGAGCAGGCTATAGAGTTCTTTTGTCATTAAAATGTGTGTGTGTTTATGTGTGTGTATTTACATATATATAGATAGATGTATTTTCATATATATGTTTTAAAGTATTTGTGAAAGATTGTTATCTCTGGTGTGATGGATTATTTTTGTTTTAATTTATATTTATGCTTTATTATTTTTGTACAGTGGACACAAATTTTACTTTGACAATTACATTTTCTGGTAACAAAACTAATGATGCATATGGAACACATGCATTTGGAAGTTATATAAATAAGTAATCAACATGTGTGATCTTTCTTATCTCTCCAAGTGCACACACACAAACACACACCCACACACACTTTCTCTATGATAAAATTAGAAATTAATGGTAGAATTAATGAAAATAGTTAATTTGTGACTTTTATCCAAATATAAATTTGTTGGGTAATAGTAACTTTGTTGGTGGATTCAAGAGGCTACCAGCCTGTCTAATGAAGCAGTTACTCTCCCCAGCTGGATTCTCAGTCTATGTTCTGCCTAAATTTCTTGGGCTTAAATGAAAATCTGCCCTATAGGTTTTTACTCCAAGAAATACATCTATAGGGTGAATCTTTGTAGATTTCAAACCCCAGGAATTCAAGGAACCAAGAGTTGCTTTCTTCATTCTTCTTATTAACCAGTTAATATTAATACTTATAGGGCTCAGAATTAGCCAGAGTTTTGGTTCCCTAAGTAGTAATACCCAATAGAGTTCCAGAGAGATGATTAGGGATGTTAGAACTAGTTCACTTTTGGGTTATAGTCCTTGGGCTGAGTTTGCCTCCAACAGGAGACGTGTTTTACTGAAATCTTTAAGAATCAAAACTAGTATTCTTGTTGCTGAAGTTGTGCCTATAGGAAGGTTTCCAAATATTTCCCAAATATCTTTCTCTCCCAGGAGTTACGGTTTACCAGCTGTTCCTGAACCTGCTGGATGCACACCAGAATTACCCGGGGAGATTATTAAAAATACAGATTCTTGGGCCCCACCCTCGGAGATTGTGAATCAGTAAGTAGATCTGGGGTAGGGTCTGGGAATTTGTGTTTTTAAACAAATAAACTACAGGTTATTCTGATGCTATCAGATTGGTGTTTGGGAATCCTAGGTTTTTAATGAAAAGTAAATTTGGTGGCTTGGCATGGCATTTTTATTTAGGCGAAGCATGCAGCAAATAGTTTATATGATGGAAGAGCATTTTTAATAATTAACCTTCTTTTCCCATTTTGAAGCCGTTCCCCAAGCAGGGAGAGGAAGAGAGCTCGTTGGGAGGAAGAAAAAGACAGATGGAGTGACAGCCAGAGCTCTGGCAAAGAGAAGAACTATACCTCTATTAAGGAAAAGGAGCCCGAGGAGACACTGCCTGACAAAAATGAGGAGGAAGAAGAAGAGCTCCTCAAGCCTGTGTGGATTCGATGTACCCATTCAGAAAACTACTACTCCAGCGACCCCATGGATCAGGTGGTAGGTCTAAAGTAGGAGAGAAACTGTAGGCAAGGGTTTCTTCACCTTAGCACTCTTGGCATTTTGGGGCAGGTAGTTCTTCATAGGTACTGTAGGATGCTGAGTAGCATCCCTGGGCTCCATTAGATGGCAGTAGTACTCCTACCCCAATCGATAAAACCAAAAATGTCTTCACATATTGCTGTCTATGCCCTGGGAGAAAATTGCCCCCAGTTGAGAATCATCGCTCTAGACAAAAGCTGTTTTAAAAAGCCAAAGGACATGAGTAAGTTAAGAATGTATCTATTCTGCATTTTTTATGACATGATAGTCTCAATACTGGTAGTTTTTGAAGTGTAGCCTCAGCCAAAGGATCACCAGTCATATAAAGTCTCCTCTGCATCTTGGCTGATTTGGGAAGGGGAATCAGTGTCATTTTTGCTGACTGTAAAGAGGATTCTTGGTGCATGTGCTCTTGGTGATGGATCATGCCTTTGTAACTGGCACTGTCATTGCCACCACGGACTCCATGACCTTCTCCACACACTGCTCTCCTTTCTCTCTTCCATCTTAATTTACTTCATTTTATTTTCTATCTTTTCTTTTTCTCTTCCCTGCAGGGATTATGCCTTCCATCCCATTAATGTGGGCATATTTGCCACAGGGTATATATATTACAGTGTTCATTAATTAAATGAATGACTGAAGGAACGACTGACTAAGATTTAGGGCTTAAGAGATTGGAATTGTTAGTTTAATGCATGGAATTAGGTAAGAAGGTTATGTTTGGAATTTTGTGAATATATAGATGCTCCTTGACTTAGGATGGGGTTATGTCCTAGTAAACCATCATGGGTTGAAAATATCTTAAGTCCAAATTCATTTAATACATCTAACCTACCATGAACACAGTAATGTAACTTACCCTGTGTTAAATGTGTTCCGAACACTTATATTAGCCTACAGTTGGGAAAATTCATTTAACTCAAATCCTGTTTTATAATGAAGTGTTGAATAGCTCCCATAATTTATTGAATACCTGTACTCAGAAAACACTGGCAGCATAGTGCTCAGTGGAGCATGGGCTGCTTCCCCTAGTAGTGGTGTGACTGACTGGGAGCGGTGGCTCGCGGCCACTGCCCAGCATCTCAAGAAGAGTGTTGTAAAAACTGATTACTAATGAGATCTTTTATATCTCTGATGTGGTCGTTGTAGATATAGTTCTTCATATTAATCTTTTATTTTGAAAAGGGAGATTCTACTGTAGTTGGGACAAGTAGGCTCCGTGACTTATATGACAAATTCGAAGAAGAATTGGGGAGCAGGCAAGAAAAGGCCAAGGCTGCTAGGCCTCCGTGGGAACCTCCGAAGACGAAGCTAGATGAAGATTTAGGTGAGTGGCAGAGTCCCTGGACCAAGATTGTGCTCTTTTATTATTGCTTAATCCTGGCCATTTGGCAGGTATCCTTCAGAGTCCAAAGTGAGATTTCTTGTTTTTATTTCCTTCATTACAGTCAGCAGAATACATCAGCAGGGGGACCTTCTACTTTTTGATCTTCTTTTCCTGTAGTTATGTTCAGCAGAATGGTAGAAGATAATATTCACAAGGCTTGCCAACAAGTGTATCCCTTGTAGAGTTGTCCAACCTTAGAATCAGAGGGACTATAGTCAAGGGTCCCTCTGAATGCAGAAGCTGTATCCCATGTCTCTGAAGATGGGCAGGCAGCCTGCCTTCACCCTTTCTATTGCCAGATGCTCCTGGTATTACTGGAAACAGCTGTGGCCCACCCCATTCAAAGGCTTCTCTGCTCACACAGGCAGTTTCTGTAACCTTTTCACATGGTGGTCTAGTTTTTCCAGTGTGTTCTGAGGTTCCAAGTAGGTGGTGAGATTTTTGAGGATAGAAATGTTTTTACCACTCTGTATCCTTCTCTTTTAATAGAATATCACACACAGATGAGGCATTCAATTTGCTTTTTCTCTGTGATCCCTCTTTCTTTTCTGCTCACCTTTGTTATGTCTCCTAGGCTGAAAGGTAGTACCCATACTGATAAAAACACTGAGTCAGAAGCCAGATGGCCTGGGTTGGGATCCCTGATCCATCACTTCCTTCATAAGTGACTTTGGGCAAATGATTTAATCTCTCTATGCCTTGGGTTTCCCGTCTAAAAAATGGGTATGACCATAGATTATAAATATAACTCATTATTATGTTGCTGCTACATTAGTTTCTAATAGGATTAATCTAACTTCTGGGTCTTTTAAAAAATCATGGTTGAATACATATAACATAAAATTTACCATATTAATCATTTTAAATGTCCAGTTCAGTAATAGTAAGGAATATACATGAGTAGCAACCAATTTCCAGATCTTCATCTTGTAAAAGTGAAACTTTGTACCCATTAAGCAATAACTCTCTCAAAAGCCCCTCACCTTGGGCCCTGGCAACCACCACTACTTTCTGTCTTTATGAATTTGACTACCTCAGGTACCTTATATAAGTGGAATCATGCAGTATTTGCCTTTTTCTGACTGGGTTATTTAATTTAGCATATTCTTTGTTTTTATCTAGTCATTTTCAAGGACTTAAATCTTCTATTGCTACTATTGAGAGAAAAAAAATCTTCAGTGTTGCATTCACAGCCTTCATTCTGGCATTTGAAACACTTGCAGTCCCTCAGCTCCCAGGTTCCCCACTGTTCTTACCTGTGTGCTTTGCCTGTGGCTCTCCCTCTCCATTCTTTCCCCCTTCCCTTCCCTTCCCTTCTCTTCTCTTTTAACTCTTCTCCCTCCTCAGTGCCTGGGTTTCATGTGACCCTTCCATGAAGTCATCACTGACCTTTTTGGATCATAGTGGCTTTGCCCTTTTCTGAATCACTACAGTATTGTAAGTGTGAAATCACAAACTGCTGTGTTATTTCATTTTATCTAGCATTGTTCATTAGGTTGTTTTTTCTCTGTAGAATTCTTATTTTCTTTGCTTCCCCAACGAGAATATGGCTTAGCATTGCTATAGGCTGTGTTATTTTTCTTGGTTTTGCTTAGCAGAGTTTTTGGTACATAGTAGACCCTCAAGTATTTGATGGAAGATAAACAACTGTCCTTCCAATAGAGGTTCAGGTGATTTAAAAGTTCCCCAGAAGAACCATTCTGTTAATTGCTTTAATTTCTACTAGAGAGCTCCAGTGAATCCGAATGTGAGTCTGATGAGGATAGCACCTGTTCTAGCAGCTCCGACTCGGAAGTTTTTGACGTCATTGCAGAAATCAAACGCAAAAAGGCCCACCCTGACCGACTTCATGATGAACTTTGGTACAATGATCCAGGCCAGGTGCGTGCGTTTTTATGCCCTTGTTATGAAGATTGCAAACCCACACATCACATTTATGGCTCTGGGCTCAGAAGATGCATGTTGGCTGGTATTGAAATGGAAGCTTACTCTCAGGGTTACATGTCATTTTTTTTCAGTTTATTTCTTTTCAGCTTCAGAGCTCAGCTCCAAAGCATAAGCTCCAGAGCAGCTGTTCCTTGATTCATACTTGATGATATTTGTAAATTCTGTGTTGGGGAGCAGGATAATGATGCTGCCTCATTAAACTTGGAGTATAAGGTAGGAGACAAATAGTTGGATGAGAAAGAGAACTTGTAGGTCTTTTTGAAAGCATTTCACCTAGAAGGTATCTTGCTGCAAAATAGTAAACAAAATAGCAGTATAAAACTTAGTGTCAATTGGTGATAGTCACGAGTCCTGGTAGGTTCTCTTCTTTGTTACATGTTTGAGCTAATGATGTAATGGTTGGACCATTTTTATTTTTAATTACTATTTTATTTTTAAGTAATATGTAATAGCATCTTTATAAAAGATTTGTACCTTGCAAATATACATACTACAAAAATAGGATCTTTCATGCATATGAAATTAAGCATAATAAAACATATCTACATGTTTTATAAAATAATTTAAAATTTGTATTTTGTGAATAAATTCATACTAGCCTCTACTAATTAGAATGCTATTCTCCTGATTCTTGATAGGTGACAGCCATTGGGAAAAGAACCTTTTTTGATACAATTTTACATTTAGGATGACTGGCAAAAATGTATTTTTTGTTTTCTTGGAATTGAACAGAAGTGTTTGCAAAGTTGCTGATTTATCTTAAAATTTATTTTTATATATTGATCATGTATATGGCTTTCTTTTTTAACAGATTTGTTGAGTTGTGATTCACATGTTATAATTTGTACACCAGTTTTAAGTTCGGTGGGTTTTTTTGGGATTGAACCCAGGGGTGCTTACCCACTGAGCCACATCCCCAGCCCATTTTATTTTTTATTTTGAGACAGGGTATTGCTAAGTTGTGCAGAGCCTCTCTTTAAATTGCTGATGCTGGCTTTGAACTTGCAATCCTCCTGCCTCAGCCTCTCCAGTTGCTGGGATTATAGGTGTGTGCCGCCATGCTTCGCAATTCATTGTCTTTATTTATTCAGAGGGCTGTACAACATCACTACAGTCCAATTTCAGAACATTTTGCCTTCACAACAAAAAAGCCTTCCCCATATGTGTGTTTTTTTTTGTTTTTTTTTTTTTTTTTAAGATTGGCTTCTGTTCTGTCAAGAAGCACCCATCTTCTGTGGATTCTTATTCCCATTGGAGATTTGACAAGGACTCTGTTCTGTTTATTGAATTTGGTTTTGTGTCCCCTGTACAGTTGAGCTTTTTAAAGGGCTGATCTTTGTAGGAGCCCAGATCTATAAAAGGCAAGAATGGAGGATGTCTGTCTGCTGCCCTGGAAATTAGTGCGCACCAAGCAGTTTCCACATTTTTCATTCTATTTATAATTGACATTTGAAGTGTGTTGTGATTTTTGATGGAATCTTATTATGTCTCTTATTCGCCAGCTATTATTTTAGATATCTTAAAAAATAAAAAACAAACAAAATATATATTTTGGATAGTAAGGTTATTTCTATGTAGTTTTAATGTTTTTTTCCCTACATTGTTTTATTAGTGCATTGTAGTTGTACATACTGATGGTATTTATTGTTACACATTCATACATGCACACAATATACAATATAACTATAAATTTGGCCAGTAACACTCCCCAGAACATCCCCTCCTCCTTCCCACCTTGGTTCCTTTTCTCTATTGATCTCCTTTTGATTTTTATGCAAATCCTTAGAACTTCAAAGAAATCTGTATAGGTGTATAGTTACCCCTTGATAGCCAAGTGGGTATTGGTTTTAAGGTCCCCACAGATAACAAAATGCACTGATGCTTGAGTCCCTTATAGAAAATAGTATTTGTATATAACCTACACATGTCATCTGGTGTACTTTAAGTCATCTCTGCATTGCTTATTACCTCGTGCAATGTATATGCTGTGTAAATAGTCATACTGTATTAGTTAGGAAATGATAAGAAAAGGAAGTCAGAACTTGTTCAATACATATGTACTGGATAAACTTGTAAAACTAATGTTTAAGATTTTGATTTTGATTTTTTAGATTTTGATTTCAGTTTTCCTTTGTTCTTTTCTACCCACATAAATGATCCATTCCAATTTTGGGGGGGTCTCACATCCTGGAGCATAACATGGAATTTCTGCCTTCTCTTTTTCTTTCATGCATGCTCATACCTCAGGGTTAGCATCTTTTTGTCCTGTCCTGTTCTGCCCTCCACTTTGCATCTCTGAAGCCTTCCCTGACCAAGCCTGGCAACCCCAGTGGTACAGCTATTCAAATGGATTTCCTCTTTTTTTTTTTTTTTTTAATTACTAAATACAGGGCTGGGGATCTGCTTGTATTGCATGCATGAAAGCCTGGGTTCAGTCCCTTGTGCCACAAAAATAAATAGATAGATAGATAGATAGATAGATAGATAGATAGCTAGATAGATAGATAGATATCTAAGTAAGTAAGTGAATAAATACATCATTTTTTCTCCTTTCTAGATAAATATTCCTTGAGTACATGGACTCTGGTATTTATCTCCCTTTGCTTAGCACTCATCTTTCTATCTGAGGGGCATCAAAATTATTCACTTACTGAGTCATGGGGGTGGAGTTTCAACCGGTAAAATGAATTCAGGAGAAAGAAGATGCATTTGAATCTGACTAGTGTTGAGAGTTTTTCTAATTTCACTAGTCATTTTCTTCTTTCTGCTTCAGAGGTACCTTAAGGTTTTCTTTTTTAAACTCTTAATCTGCAGGTCACCTTCAAAGCATTCTGTGACTTTCTCCAGGATATAAAATATACTTTCTTTTTGTGAAAGTCATTTTTCCTGAAATAAGAGAAAGGAAAAAAATGTCCTAAAAAGAGGTAGGAGATGATGGGGGCAAACAGAGTGCTGACACTGATATTTCCTGCTTGGCTGCACAAATAACTTGGGAATCCGGTGTTGTCATACAGTTTCCCTTTATCAGACAATATAGACAGTTTGCAGCTTTATTGGTTTTGGAACATCCGTTTAATCTCCTCACCGTGACAGCCTCTTCAGAGCCTCAGTACTTGTGACATTAAAGCCTGCAGTTTCCAAGGCATCATCGGGCATGGTGCGGATTGTCCCCCCAATAAAAACGAATTACATTCTGTTTTTGACAGATGAATGATGGACCACTCTGCAAATGCAGTGCAAAAGCAAGACGCACCGGAATTCGGCACAGCATTTATCCTGGAGAAGAGGTAACTGGCTTGGGTTACAGTGTTTGTAAGTGCTGAGGAGCCAGAGGTAGACAGATGCTGTTACTATTCTCTTCCCACTAAGTGAAATAATGACATCAAAATTATCTTTTCATATTCCCTAAGAGTCTGTTACTAAAAATTGCAGAGGAAAAGAACTTGGATTTTGAGGGTAGAGTGAGGAATGTTATCAAGGAAAATGAAAGGGTCTGAAAACCCTGCCATTTAAATTAGGCATAGTGTATTTGATATGTGTCTTATTCTTTTAAACATTCTAAAACTATATACATTACAGTACTTTTTCATGTTTTCATCATAAATGTTTATGAATTGCCCTGGAGAAACACAATTACTCCATTTTGGTTCTATTTTCTTTGTTTTTTCTGTTTTTTTTTTTTTTTTGGTAAGGTATTTTCATTAATCCCAAGATTATTGCTTTGTGATTCAATGCATTATATTTAAACATAATATATTTAAAGCCTTAATTTCTACTTAAGACTTGTTTGAGGCTATAATAATTGAAATAATGAATATGAGACAGTGCCTAATAATTTGAGCTAGTTGCCTCACTTTTACCTTGTCTTTGGAAGTCTTTGATTAAAGCAAGGTAGTGTGGGACAAGGCAGCATCTGCGAGCATCAGTGCTTTGCCTCAGATTGGGAGCTTAGATATTGATTCGGGATCAACACCTGTGACAAGGAGAGAACAAAGGCAGGGCAGAGCAGAGGGAGAGTCACGCTGTGATGTGAGCCTGCTCACACCTGGCTTGTGGGGATTTTCTTATGTTAGACTTAATGGCCAACATAACTTCCCTTTAGTCCCCACGGCAGCCTTCCCAGAAAGGACATGACCTTGGGAGAGGGGCTCTGCCGCTGAGACTTAGCCAGATGAGCCGGCCATGAGGCGCTGTCAGCTGTATCTGCAAGCTGCTGGCTTTCCTCACAGCTTGGCAGCAGGCCCTTCCTTGATGGAAACAGTAGGTGGTGGTGCTAACTGAGCTCCTATACGCAGGAAAGACAAACTTTACGTTAATTCGTGTCTTGATGGAGTGGCATGTTTGTGTCCTCAAGGACTGGTGTCATTTGAGGGCTCAGTGTGAGTCACTGTGGCTGACCAGTTGGATGTTTGGTAGTTGTATTTAGCTTAGTTAGCTTAGCTTGGGTAAAAGGGGTCTGTGCTGTTGGGCTTATGTGAACCCTCCATCTCTGTTACTGGGGCCACTTCATGTGCCCATCCTGTCCACTCTGGGGAACCTGAGGACAGACACTGTCTGCTGTAGTCTTTTTGTCTTATTGGTGCTCTGTTACCTGTTCCGAGTAATCAGAGTAGTACCTGGCTACTCTGATTGACACCCATGTTTGATTTAGAAATCATGTTCCCTACTGTGTGGCCCTCACTACTCCCTCACAAGTCTCCACTGCAAGACTGTCATCCCTGATTTTCTAGTCTTTTTCCTTTTGGGTCACTCACCAGGCAGAGCCACATGCTTCTGTACATGAGTCCTTTTCTATTCTAGCTTCAGGCCACTTCTCTTTCCATACAAGTGCATGACAGTCATACTGCCTGAAATTGGGGAGATTTTCCTTCATCGTTGTCTTTCAAAGCCACTGCTGAGTGAGACTGTAGTGCAGTTCATTTTTGGTTTGTACCCTCTTACCATCAGACCTGTTTGCAAGCCAAGGCTAGGCTTTTTCCTCTGCCTTCAACTCTACATCCTCCCTTACCTGAGGGAAAGGTGCTGGTCTAATAGTGGTGGTGCCATGGGGATCAGGGCCTTTTGCCCAGGTAGCTCCTTTGTGCTCTGTTCCTATTATGCTTGACTTTGGATGTGCCACCTACATCTTATGATGGATGGTTGTCTGTGCCACTCAACTTAATTGCCTGATAGTACTGAAGGAATCCAGCTTATGATGGGCATGTCTGGCCACATGTCTACCTGATGTCCCTGGACCAGGTCTTCTATTTCTACTAGGGCCTACAAACACCCTAGGAGTTCTTTTTCAAAGCACATGTTCTTCACTACAGATGGCATGGCCTTCCTTCAGGACCCCAGAGACCAGCATTGTGATTTTCCCAGTGTGGCCTGCCGTAGTCTCCTCTTGACCTCTTTTCCTATCAACATAGTAAAATCTTATGAGTTGTTTGGTTGCAGTAAGCAGGACTGATTGTACTATAGCCTGGAACTACTTAGGCTTTCCTCAACAGGGCTGTGCTGAGTGCTGGCAACCTTTGGTGCCACCTGTAAATGGGCCAGAGCAATCTTCCTGGGTTTGGATTATTCTGCTTCCTGTACCTGAAGAGACCACCAGTGTTGTGTTTCTTCATTCCAGGGGGTGGAAGATAGAATCGTTTTTCTTTTACTTTGTAGGAAATGTCTTGGCACCCCAGACCACTCCATCCTGTGTGACTGTGGTAGGCTCCTGAATTATTGTAGGGTTTATCTCTTGTCCTGCGTAGTACATGTATTTGACCAAGGCCTCTAGCCTGATGAGTAGACTGTCATAGATGTATTGGAGCAGTGTGATGTTCTGCAGTATGTCCAGATAGTTGTGAGCTCTGGATTTTATGATGGTGGGAGAGTTAACAGAGCCCTAGGGCTAAACTGTTAATGTTGTCTGCAGAACATTATGAACCCCATTTGTGATTGGAATGGAAAAGAACACATTCACCAAGTCAGTTGCCACGTATTTTGTTTCTGAGGTTATGATGTTTTCAGTGCCAGGAATGGTTGTGCACACGTGTAATCCCAGTGACTTGGAAGGCTGAGGTAGAAGATCACAAGTTCAAGGACAGCCTGGACAACTTAGTGAGACCCTGTCTCCAAGTAAAAAATAAGAAGGGATAGGGATGTAGGTCAGTGGTAGAGTGCTCCTGGGTTCCATCCCCAATACCATAAAAACAAATAAACAAAACCTGTACTCACTAAGCTACCATGCCTAACATGGTAGCCATATATTCTGCCATTATCATCTAGGGTCCTTCAGGGGGTCAGATTGATAAATTAAACAGATGTCCTTCACCCTGTGTCCATCATATCTTTAAGAGTGACACTGATTTCCATTGTCCCCAGAATGCACTGTTGTGTGCTAGTTGGGTGGGGGATGGTGGTGGTGGTAATTCCAGTGACTTTTGCTTGGTCTTCCCATCATGATACCTCTTAACTCCACAGGTCCAGGACCCAATGTGGTGTGGTGCAATCTGCTGTTATATCAGTTCAAATGATAAATTCGAGGACCAGGGAAATGACCCCTGGGTAGATATGTGGATTCAGTAGACTCACTATAAGCCAGACATCAACCAAAACTCCAATTATTATCTTGGCTTCATATTCTCTAGTCTGATGAGCTGCTAGGATGATGTGTCCAGTCTGCATGTAGGATCTTCCTTTGTCTTCCATCACAGGTGAGAGATTGCCATCTCTGCATAGGAAGATGGTTTAGAGGAGTCTGAGGAGTTAAAACCTAAATGTCCCCAACCCAGGTCTCCAGGTGTCCAGGGCATAACAGACCTTGGCATAACAGACCTACCTTGGTTGGCTGTCAGTTGTCCTTCAAGTGTGTCTGCTTTCATGGGTAAGCCTGAGCTTGGTCCTGGTTTTCTCTTTTCTCTAAATGCAGGTGATCAAAGGTTCTTGAGTGCCTTTGAGAAGCCCTCTGGTTTTCACTTCTGCCTTTCAGTTGCATTTTCTCCTCTGCTGTTACATTTTTGAAGAGTAGGGATTCTCCAAGTGAGGTCATCCAAGTAGTATCGGCTTAAGAAATGGAGATTCTCAGCCTGCCCCAGCAGCAGAGTCAGAAACTGGCTGTGGAGAGCAAGTAATTAGAGATTTAACAAGCCTTCCAGATGATTTCTGGGCAGACTGAGGTTTGAGGACCATGGTGTAACATCTGTAGTGCTTAGTAATTGCCATGTACTACCCAAGGAATAGTAGACCTTATCCTTCTAGCTACTTCTATTCTTTAATCATAGCCACCTGACAGATTATTGCACCTGCTTTCACTGATTCAGCTTTCTAGATCTTGGTCTCTGAAAGTTTTAATTAGCATGCAGTCTAGTGTAAGGGGTTGTGTGTGCTCTACCCACCACAGTGATGGGGTCCTCTTTGTTAGGTGGTCCTCTGTGTTAGTTCTTAGTTCCTGCTTCCTTGGACCACTCCTAGTATCAACTACGACATATTGGGGTCTCTATAAGCAGATGCTAAGGTGGTATTTGGAGTGCAGGATGTCTATTAGGTATAAGGAACCCTATGAAAGGAAGAGGTATAAGGATTGGACAGAGGTATAAGGATTGGACATAGCTGAACTATGAGTAAGGCCCAGCGAAGCCTCATTCAACCTGGGGGTTATCTGTGGAGAGAATTTTACCCAGTAGAGTTGGGCTGAATTAGTGGAACTCTTATACTTCTGCTAAGCTCAATACCTGATGTGGGCCACACCTGATGTTGGGGGATAAGGCTCAGCACTGGGGAAATACCCAGAAGGACCTGACAGCTGAAAGCTCTTTATAGTCACACTTTCCACAGCTGGGCAGTGAGTCTGTGTCTGTCACAGCATACTCACCGATTCACTGATTTTTTTTTTCCCTTCCTTTTCTGTTTTCCTTTTTCCATCTTAAGCTCTATGCATGTTTTATCCCATCATCTCTCATAATTCCTTTGTTTCTGACACCTCTATTTTTACCTTGTATATTTATTCCATTCACTGTTTTTATTTCCTATTAAAAATCTGATTTCTGAGATTAATTTCCCTGCTGTTTAAAAATGTATTTATAAGTTAAAGGTGATTTTTGTGCTGTTTAACAAGTGAAAAGAAGATGGTCTTAGGATATTATATCTAAGAAGATCCTAAGGTCCTGTTATCTCAACCCCTGTCTAGTGTATAACAGTAGACATCGTGGCTATAAAGTGAAAGACATCTCACCTCACTCAGGTGTCTACCTGGGTTGGTATGCACGTCAGCAGTATGATATAGCTTGGTCTGTGGCTTCCTAACCTTGACTCTGAGATTTCCAGGAGACAAGACCCCCCTCAGCACAGGTGCTGCTTTCATAAACTTTGAATGATCACTTAAATGAGTAACTTAAACTTCCTTAAGTTGAAGAAATGAACTTGGTAACTGACCCAGGGTGAATACAGGTTCAAGAAAGGGGGAAACATTTCCTAAAGTCTTCTCTGGGTGGAGACCCTTCTGGCCAGTTGATCATCAGTCTCCCTGTGTGGCCTGTTTCCACCATCCATCTTGTAGGACTGGAACCAGAATAAGCTGCCTGAGTATTAGATGATGATTCATCTTTGATGTGATTCCAACCAAAGGGGAGAAGTTGCTTCTGTGGAGCTGGTTAACAGGACCACCCAAGAGTCCTGACATGACATTTGGAGATGAGGATGGGGTTCTTGTAAGCAAGTGAGTCATGATATCCTGATTCATAGGAGAACCAATAGAGTGAATGGGAACCGGCCCTGATCAAGAAATTAGGTGAAATCTCAGCTCTTTGGAGACTGAGGCAGGAGGATTGCAAGTTCAAGGCAACTGGCTGACCTGCTCGTTTTATTCACCTATTAGTGTTAAAGTGTTCTTTCCTAACAGTCTGGGAGGGAACACAGGTAAAACCTCTTTTGTCATTTGTAAATCTGAAAATACAGTCCATTAGTAAGTACAGATGTTTTCTGATTTACTTGTAAGCTCATTTTGTTTTCTCCCGCAGGCCATCAAGCCCTGTCGTCCTATGACTAACAATGCTGGTAGACTTTTCCACTATCGGATCACAGTCTCCCCTCCTACAAACTTTTTAGTAAGTTCCTAATAAAATCAAATTGTGTATAATTTAGAATGTAAATAGATTAAAATGGGAATATACTAAGTTACAGATTCAGTTCTTTAATGTTCTTTTAAAAATAATTTTGTTGATAAAATTGACTTTTATCATAATGGAAGTTTATTTCAGCTCCCCACCACTATACTACTGTATGTTTTTTCATTTGTATTATTGGTACTACACAATAGCCAAATTCAAAATAGCCAGTGAATTATAGAGGTGTTAGTTGAAGGAGTGATGTGGGAAAAATGAGAACATTTCCATATCTCTTAACAATCAGTGAACAACTTATTTATTGTCTTGTGACCCAAATAAGAAAATCTACAGTATATTTATGACAATAATAATGGCAACTAATATTTTTGAGCATATACTATGTTCTAGACACCATTCTAAGTGTTTAGCATGTATTAATTTAATTCGCCCAACATACCTGTTCAAAGCCATTATCCACATATTGCATGGGTTTTTTAGGTGAGGTTTCATAATTTCTCGAGATTTCTCAGGTGTCAAGGGGCAGGTGGTTATTTGAACCCAGGGATCAAGCTGCAGTGTCGGTGCTTATATATTATTCTGTTATGCTGTATTGCCTCTCACAGTATGAAATTTATTTATTCTTATCAAGACATTTCTATTTCAGAATTAGAATATTCAATAATTATGTATTTTAATAACTTCATGGATAGTCATATATCATAAAATTCGCCCATTTAATGTGTATAATTTATGATTTTTAATGAAAACCATCTTCACAATCTAACTTGAGAACATTTTTCTCATTTAGTAGAAACCTGTGCCCATTAGTAATCAGTTCTTTCCTACACCTTAGCCTTAGAGGATATTTTCTGTCTGTGGAGTTGCCTGTGTTGATATTTTACATGTAAATATGTGGTCTTTTGTGTCAGACTTTTTTCTTTTTTCTTTTCTTTTTTTTTTGATCATTCTTTTTTTTTTATTATAAACAAATGGGTTACATGTTGTTTCTCTGTACATGGCGTAAAGGCATACCATTTGTGTAATCATAAATTTACATAGGGTAATGTTGTTTGATTCATTCTGTTATTTTTTCCCTTCCTCCCACCCCTCTTTTCCCTCTATACAGTCCTTCCTTCCTCCATTCTTGCCCCCCTCCCTAACCCTAACTCTAACCCTAACACTAACCCCTCCCTCCCCCCATTATGTGTCCTCATCCACTTATTAGCGATATCATTCGACCTTTGGTTTTTTGAGATTGGCTTATCTCACTTAGCATGATATTCTCCAATTTCATCCATTTGCCTGCAAATGCCATAATTTTATCATTCTCTATGGCTGAGTAATATTCCATTGTATATATATACCACAGCTTCTTTATCCATTCATCAATTGAAGGACATCTAGGTTGGTTCCACAATCTGGCTATAGTGAATTGAGCAGCTATGAACATTGATGTGGCTGTATCTCTGTAGTATGCTGATTTTAAGTCCTTTGGGTATAGGCCAAGGAGTGGGATAGCTGGGTCAAATGGTGGTTCCATTCCAAGTTTTCTAAGGAATCTCCACACTGCTTTCCAGAGGGGCTGCACTAATTTGCAGCCCCACCAGCAAGGTATGAGTGTACCTTTCTCCCCACATCCTCGCCAACACCTGTTGTTGCTCGTATTCTTGATAATCGCCATTCTAACTGGGGTGAGATGGAATCTTAGGGTGGTTTTGATTTGCATTTCTCTTATTACTAGAGATGTTGAACATTTTTCCATATGACTGTTGATTGCTTGTAGATCTTTTTCTGTGAAGTGTCTATTCATTTCCTTAGCCCATTGGTCGACTGGATTATTTGAATTCTTGGAGTAGAGTTTTTTGAATTCTTCATAGATTCTGGAGATTAGTGCTCTATCTGAAGTATGATTGGCAAAGATACTCTCCCACTCTGTAGGCTCTTTCTTCGCATTGCTGATAGTTTCCTTTGCTGAGAGAAAGCTTTTTAGTCGACATGTTGAAGATCTGGACCTACTTTTTCTTCTATAATCTGCAGGGTCTCTGGTCTGATTCCGAGGTCCTTAATCCATTTTGAGTTTAGTTTCGTGCATGGTGAGAGATATGGGTTTAGTTTCATTCTGTTGCATATGGATTTCCAATTCTCCCAGCACCATTTGTTGAAGAGGCTATCTTTTCTCCATTGCATATTTTTGGCACCTTTGTCTAGTATGAGAAAATTGCATTTATTTGGGTTTGTGTCCGTGTCCTCTATTCTGTACCATTGATCTACCTTTCTATTTTGGTACCAATACCATGCCGTTTTTGTTACTATTGCTTTGTAGTAGAGTTGAAGATCTGGTATTGCAATACCCCCTGTTTCACTCTTCCTCCTAAGGATTGCTTTGGCTATTCTGGGTTTCTTATTCTTCCAGATGAATTTCATAATTGCTTGCTCTATTTCTGTAAGGTACATCATTGGGATTTTAATTGGAATTGCATTGAATCTGTATAGTACTGTAGGTAGTATGGCCATTTTGACAATATTAATTCTTCCTATCCAAGAACATGGGAGATCTTTCCATCTTCTAAGGTTTTCTTTAATTTCTTTCTTTAGTGTACTGTAGTTCTCATTGTAGAGGTCTTTCACCTCTTTTGTGAGATTGATTCCCAAGTATTTTATTTTTTTCGAGGCTATTGTGAATGGGGTAGTTTTCCTAATTATTCTTTCCAAAGATTCATCACTTATGTATAAAAATGCATTAGATTTATGTGCATTGATCTTATATCCCGCTACTTTACTGAATTCACCTATGAGTTCTAAAAGTTTTCTGGTGGAATTTCCTGGTTCCTCTAAGTATATAATCATATCATCAGCAAATAGGGATAGTTTGAGTTCTTCTTTTCCTATTCGTATCCCTTTAATTTCTTTGGTCTGTCTAATTGCTCTGGCTAGAGTTTCAAGGACGATATTGAATAGAAGTGGTGAAAGAGGGCATCCCTGCCTTGTTCCAGTTTTTAGGGGGAATGCTTTCAGTTTTTCACCATTTAGAATGATATTAGCCATGGGCTTAGCAGAAATGGCCTTTACAATGTTAAGGAATGTTCCCACTATCCCTATTTTTTCTAGTGTTTTGAGCATGAAGGGGTGCTGTATTTTATCAAATGCTTTTTCTGCATCTATTGAAATAATCATGTGATTCTTGACTTTAAGTCTTTTGATATGGTGAATTACATTTATTGATTTCCTGATGTTGAACCAACCTTGCATCCCTGGGATGAAACCCACTTGATCATGGTGCACTCTCTTTTTAATATGTTTTTGTATGTGATTTGCTAAAATTTTGTTGAGAATTTTTGCGTCGTTGTTCATTAAGGATATTGGTCTGAAATTTTCTTTCCTTGATGTGTCTCTGTCTGGTTTAGGTATAAGTGTGATATTGGCTTCATAGAATGAGTTTGGGAGGATTTCCTCCTCTTCTATTTTATGGAATACTTTGAGAAGTATTGGAATGAGCTCTTCTTTAAAGGTTTTGTAGAACTCGGCTGCGAACCCATCTGGTCCCGGACTTTTCTTTGTTGGTAGGCTTTTGATGACCTCTTCTATTTCATTACTTGAAATTGGTCTATTTAAATTGTATATGTCTTCCTCGTTCAGTTTAGGCAATTCATATGTCTCTAGAAACCTGTTGATGTCTTAAAAATTTTCTATTTTGTTGGAGTATAGATTTTCAAAATAGCTTCTAATTATGTTTTGTATTTCAATCCTGTCTGTTGTGATATTTCCTTGTTCATTCCGAATTTTAGTGATTTGGGTTTTCTCTCGTCTTCTCTTTGTTAGTGTGGCTAAAGGTTTATCAATTTTGTTTATTTTTTCAAAGAACCAACTATTTATTTTGTCAATTTTTTGTATTGTTTCTTTTGTTTCAATTTCGTTGATTTCAGCTCTGAGTTTAACTATTTCCTGTCTTCTACTACTTTTGGTGCTGGTCTGTTCTTTTTTTTCTAGGGCTTTGAGCCGTAGTGTTAGGTCATTTATTTGTTGAGTTTTACTTCTTTTATTAAATGCACTCCATAAAATTAATTTCCCTCTAAGTACTGCTTTCATCGTGTCCCAGAGATTTTGATATGATGTTTCTTTGTTCTCATTTACGTCTAAGAATTTTTTAATTTCCTTCCTAATATCTTCTGTTATCCATTCATCATAATAGCATATTGTTTAATCTCCAGGTGTTGGAATAGTTTCTGTTTTTTACTCTTTCATTTATTTCTAACTTCAATCCATTATGATCTGATAGAATACATGCTAGTGTCTCTATCTTCTTGTATTTGCTAACATTAGCTTTGTGGCATAATATATGGTCTATTTTAGAGAAGGATCCATGTGCTGCTGAGAAGAAAGTGTATTCGCTCTTGTTCGGATGGTATATTCTATAAATGTCTGTTAAGTCTAAATTATTGATTGTGTTATTGAGATCTGTGGTTTCTTTATTCAATTTTTGTATGGAAGATCTGTCCAGTGGTGAGAGAGGTGTGTTAAAATCACTTAGTATTATTGTGTTATGGTCTATTAGGTTTCTGAAATTGAGAAGGATTTGTTTGACATACATGGATGAGCCACTTTTTCGGGCATAGATGTTTATGATTGTTATATCTTGCTGATTTATGCTTCCCTTAAGCAGTATGAAATGTCCTTCTTTATCCCTTCTGACTAACTTTGGCCTGAAGTCTACATTATCTGAAATGAGGATGGATACTCCAGCTTTTTTGCTGAGTCCATGTGCGTGGTATGTTTTTCCCCATTCTTTCACCTTTAGTCTATGAGTATCTTTTTCTATGAGGTGAGTCTCTTGCAGGCAACATATTGTTGGATCTTTCTATTTAATCCAATCTGCCAGTCTGTGTCTTTTGATTGATGAATTCAGGCCATTAACATTCAGGGTTATTATTGAGATATGATTTGGTTTTTTTTGAGAATCTCTATCTCTTTTTTGAAATGATCTTTTGCTTCCTGCAGGTGCTCTTTCAGCTTATTGGTATTATCATTCATTGCCTGCATTTGCTCTTTTATCTCATCCTTTGCTTCGCGAATCATCTTAATCATGTATAATCTGAAGTCCTTTTCTGACATTTCTTCTAACATACTGTCATTGGATTCTATTACTATAGAATCTAGATTTGTTTGGATCATTTTCTTCCCTTGTTTTTCATGTTGTTCATGTATCTTCCCCTGTAGCGCTGCAGATCTGGGGTATTGCAGATTTCCCCCTATAGGCTTATAGTGGTCCTATAGGTGTCCAAAACCCTTTCTTTAAGGGGAGATATTAGCAGTGCCCAAATCAGACACTATGCAATCCTAGACCAAATAGCCCCTATGGGGACAATAACATCATGTAAATAAGGGAGAAAGTGACTCTGAGGGAACAGGTAAACAGAAGGAAAAGAAAGCAAGAAATGTAAAGAAATAAAAACTTAAATTTTTTTTTAAAAAGGAGAAAAAAGAAAATCTA
Organism: Sciurus vulgaris; assembly: GCF_902686455.1. Classification (NCBI taxonomy): domain Eukaryota; kingdom Metazoa; phylum Chordata; class Mammalia; order Rodentia; family Sciuridae; genus Sciurus; species Sciurus vulgaris. The sequence continues at coordinate 145,148,324 of NC_136466.1, forward strand.
CTGTATAACAGTCATATACTAATGAAACCTCCTGATGTATGAGAGGTACCTGACAATGGGCTTCAAGCCTCCAGCAGGCATCGCAAGATGGGATTTGCCCCACCCGAAGATCGGAGCTACGGCTTCCAGGATTATCCAAGATGGCTGTTCTGGCTTCCAAATGTGTTGGCAAATGTGGAGCTGCAGCTCAGGGTTGGACATGGTCAGCTGGAGGTCCTGGAGACAGGATGCAGTTGGTCCGGCTGTGGTCCTGGAGGTCGGGTGTGTTTGTTGTGGTTGTGGGATCCAGGAGGCCGGGTGCAATCAGTTGTTCTGGGTTCCTGGTGATAGGGCACAGTCAGTTGGTCTGGGGGTCCTGGCGGCAGGGAGCAGTCAGTTGATGTGAGGGCCCCAAGGCAGGGCGTGATCGGTCGGGCTGAGGGATCCTGGAGACGGGACTCAGTCAGTCCGGCCAGGGGTCCTACAGGGCCTGGCTATTGTCTCAAAATGGCGGCAGCCACGTGTAATCAAACCTGCAGGTACTGTAACAGTGAACTTCCAGGCAGCAGCAGGCAGCTGGTTCTCCACTGGCGGTCTGCGGTCAATCTGCTGGCAGCTGTCGGACGATCGGGAGGTGAACCTCGAGCGTTGGGTGATGGATAGGGGCAAGGCAGGCGATGGACAGGCGAGAGGCAGGCAAATGGCGGATGACAAACGCCTGACAGTGAGCAATCGAGAAACAGATATCCTCTGCTTGAATCCAGTATTGTGGGGCGACGAGGAACGAAGCCTCCCTCTAGACCGCCATCTTGGATCTCTCCGAGATATGATTTAGTTTTCCAGTCATTTGGTTCATTTTTAAATTTTATTTATTTATTTATTTATTTATTTCACACGACTTGGTTCCTCCTTTATTTGACAATTCCTTTAGGATAATTCCTCCCTTTGCTGATTTGCTTCTTTGTTTTTCATCTCTTCCTCATGGAATATTTTGCTGAGAATGTTCTGTAATGCTGGCTTTCTTTTTGTAAATTCTTTTAGCTTTTGTTTATCATGGAAGGATTTTATTTCATTGTCAAATTTGAAGGTAAGTTTTGCTGGGTATAAGATTCTTGGTTGGCATCCATTTTCTTTCAGAGCTTGAAATATATTGTTCCAGGCCCTTCTAGCTTTTAGGGTCTGGATTGAAAAATCTGCTGATATCCATATTGGTTTCCCCCTGAATGTAATTTGGTTCTTTTCTCTCACAGCCTTTAAAATTCTGTCTTTATTTTGTATGTTAGGTATTTTCATTATAATGTGCCTTGGTGTGGATCTGTTGTAATTTTGTGTATTTGGAGTCCTTTAAACCTCTTGAACTTGATTTTCCATTTCATTCTTCAGATTTGGGAAATTTTCTGATACTATTTCATTGAATAGATTGTTCATTCCTTTGGTTTGTTTCTCTAAGCCTTCCTCAATCCCAATAATTCTTGAATTTGGCCTTTTCATAATATCCCATAGTTCTTGTAGATTCTGTTCATGATTTCTTACCATCTTCTCTGTTTGTTCAACTTTGTTTTCAAGGTTAAATATTTTGTCTTCAATGTCTGAGGTTCTGTCTTCCAGGTGTTCTATCCTATTGGATATGCTTTCTATGGAGTTCTTAATTTGGTTTATTGTTTCCTTCATTTCAAGGATTTCTGTTTGTTTGTTTTTTTTTTTTCAATATCTCTAACTCTTTATTGAAATGATCTTTTGCTTCCTGTATTTGCTGTTTTAACTGTCGATTGGAGCGATCATTCAATGCCTGCATTTGTTCTTTCATCTCATCATTCAGTGTCTGCATTTGCTCTTTCATCTCATCGTTTGCTTCCCTGATCATTTTAATTATGTACATTCTGAACTCCTTTTCTGTCATTTCTTCTGCCATGCTGTCATTGGGTTTTATTGATGTAACATCTAGATTTGTTTGGGGCATTTTCTTCCCTTTTCTTATATTGTTCAGGTATCAGTGGACCTCTGAGATATTGTAGATTTCCTCTATTGACTTATAATGTCCCTGAAGATTTCTAGTATATCCCCTCTTAGCCTTCAGTAGGCTGAAGTCCTGGAGGAAGTTGATAGTGCGGCATTCCACAAGGAAGCTGCCTCTCTAGGGATGGTGGCCTTCAGGTGTGGTATATTCCCTGCTAGTGGGCAGAGGTACCTCCACTTGTTGACCAATGGGCATCCAAAGGGGAACTAGGCTGCGGGCTGAGGCAAGGCCTGTTTGGGCCTGTGTCTCTGGTTTTACCATCCTTGTGGGAAAACCTCACCCGGCAGGGAAGACTCACCTGGTGGGGAGGTCTCGCTGGTCAGTTCCCCTCCTAGAGGTTCCCCTCAATCTACAACTACTGCCTGGGCTGGGCTGCCTTCCTTTGCAACGCTCCCAGGGGCCTGGACCTACCTCCTGGGCCTGGGAGCCTCACCCTTCGCAGACGAGTCTCCTTAGGCTGCCTCTCCTCAGAGAATCTGCCCGCAGTCCTGGAACCTTTGCTCCACCCCTAAGCGTGTCTCTGTGGGGCTGTTCCACCAAGAAGCCTCCTAGGTCCTGGGACCGTGCTCTGCACCTAATCGCCTAGCTCTTCGGCCCCTCTTCTGAGCAGCCGCCTGGAGCCCCATATAATCGCTCCTAGTCCCAGTGACCCACCACACGCCTCTTTCTCCAGAAAGCCGCCCGGTGTTCCGGCGCGGTCACCAGGAGTCCAAGCAACTCATTGTGGGCCTCCTCCTCCCGCCAACCGCCCATAGCCCTGGGCAGTCACTCCGAGTCCAAGTGACCCGCCCCGTTCCTCCTCCTCCTCCAGGTAGCTCCCCTGGTGTTCAGGAGCGATCACTCTGAGTTGCTCTGAGTCCAGGTGACCCACTGCACGCCTCCTCCAGGCAGCCGCCCGGAGCTGTGGTGCGGCCACTCGAGACCAAGCGACCCACTGCGCTCCTCCTCCAGGCAGCCCGCCAGTGTTCAGGAGCGGTCGCTTTGAGTCCAAAAAACTCTCCACTCTCCTCCTCCTCTGAGCCGCCTCCTGGAGGTCCAACGCAGTTACTGCGATTCCATGCGACCCGCCGCACTCCTCCTCCTCCTCCCCCCGCTGGTGTTCAGGAACGGTCGCTTTGAGTCCAAACAGCTTGCCATGCAGCTCCTCCTCCGTCAACCGCCTGTAGCTCTGGTATAGTCACTCCGAATCCAAGCGGCCACGCTCCTCCTCCTCCTCCTCCTCCAGGCAGGCCCCGGCATTCAGGAGTGGTTGCTCTGAGTCCAAACAGCTCGCCGCGCAGCTCCTCCTCTGGCAAGCGCCCGTAGCTCTGGTGCAGTTGCTCTCAGACTTTGTTCGTGCTGCATAATTTTTTCAAGAATTGCCTATGTTGTAGGACATGCCAGTACTTAATTCTTATTTTGTGTGGTGCTGGGGATCAAACCCATGGCCTGAGGTATACCAGGCAAGCACTCTGTCACTGAGCTATGCTCCAACCCCCTATTTCATTCCTTTTTATGGTCAAATGATATTCCATTACATTGTGTGTGTGTGTGTACAATAGATAATACCATATTTGTCCATCAGTTGATGGACATTCAGGTCATCTTCATTGTTTGCTATTATGCATAGTTCTGATGAGAACATTTGCACAAGTGTTTAGATGTGTGTTTTGATTTCCTCTGGGGGTATACCTATGACTGAAGTTTCTGGATCATATGATAGCTCTCTGTTTAATATTTTGAGGAACTGCCAAACTGTTGAGTTACTCAAATAGAAAGCAACAGTAATCCTGGCAAAACGAATAATGTATATTTGGATATTCTTTGATCCTTCCTGAGTTCTTAATATATATAATTTTTAAATGAATGGTATTTAAAATCTTTGTAAGAATGTGTCTATTAGGTTACCAATCTTTTGCTCCATATTTAACATTTAAGATTAAATATGTGCTGAGCAGGGTGGCACATGCCTGTAATCCCAGCGGCTTGAAGGCTGAGGCAGGAGGATTGCAAATTTAAAGCCGGCCTTAGCAAGTTAGCAAGACCCTGTCCCTATATTAAATACAAAAAGGGCTGGGAATGTGGCTCAGTGTTGAGCACCCCTGGGTTTGATCCCTGGTATGGAAGAAAAAGAAGATTGTCATAAGGAAGAATGTCTCATGGTTAGATCAGTATTTGTATCATTTAATTACAGATTCAGTTTTCAGGTAATGAAGATCTTGGAATTGTATGGGAATTGATCTGTTACATGTTTGGTGGGTTGGCTTCTCCTTGGTGAGGCTGGGAATGGAGCTATGAGGGTTTGAACTTTTGGCACCCTGAAGGCTTTCAGAGCCTTCTAGGAGCTTCTAGTCTTTACCATATTGATGCTGATTCTCTTCTTGATTTTGTGTTTGAGTCAGCTGTGGAATTATCTTGTTCCATATTAGAACTTCAGAAATATAATTTAGTAAGAGTAGGATTGTGGAATTAAATGAAACCATTTCCTATAAAATGAAGCTGTATGTAGCCCTTCTTGCTTTATGACACTGATAATTGGCATTGTCTCAGGACATAAATATTGTACTTAATACCTGAAACCAAAGAAACCCACCAAGCCAGGGAATTCCATTTAAAATTAACTTTTGTATAAAGTTTGGAAAAATGATAGGAGTGCATTAAGTTATTTTCATTTCTGCTCTTGGTTACTTGGTGCCCTGATGGATTTCTGCACATGCAAATTGTGGTTTGTTTAAATTGTTTTATGTTTCTGTTTACTTTTAGACTGACAGGCCAACTGTTATAGAATATGATGATCACGAGTATATCTTTGAAGGATTTTCTATGTTTGCGCATGCCCCTCTGACCAATGTAAGTATGTGCCATCCTGCTCACTGCCTTTCCCTTTTCTCCACCGCCTTCCTTTTTCCTTGTCTTTCCTTTGTCTTTTCTTTTCAAAAGTCAAAGTAGATTTCCCTTCCTCTGACTCCTAAGTAACATTAACTGTGCATCCTGCTGCATGAGTTGCAGGAAGTCTGCAGCAGAGTGTCAGGTGGGAGTGTGACATCTGTGCTAATGAGTCACAGATTTGGTCCACATTAAATGGTGTAGGTAAACATGTGTCAGAATAACATTTTGAGAGTGAGAAAGATTGAAAAAGGAGGATAAACTGTGGAATAATGTGTTAAAACTATTTTGGGTTGGTTGTCCTTCATAAGAAAGTTAGAAAGTTTTGAGGAGAAACTATTATAGTCTCTGGGTGAAAGAAAGCGAAACAACTTGTTCAGGACACCTGAAGCCTGAATTAACCTCATACAGTTTTTTGCTTTCGAATCTTGGGACTATGTCTTTTGTAAGAGACTTGGTCTGACATAAGGCTTTAGGATATTTACATAGTTCAACTGGAAGTTCCATATCTATGAGTCCAGAATCTCTGTTTCAAAGCTGGCAGTCTTGGAAATTGCCTTGTGTATTACTTCATATTCCAATTAGATGTAGAATAAATCAGGAGGCAACTGTGCAGAAGAGGAGGTACAGCTGTGTGCTTTCCCTAGGTCTGTCTCTGATAGAACTTATTGGATTATAAGTATGGTGTGTCTACATCAAAACAGAATGCTCTTTAATCCTTTCTGGCTTGGTTACGTGAAATGATATCTACAGTTAGAAAGTTATTTTAGTACTGTTTATTTAAGACATGGTATTATTTTCCACTGAAGGCTAAGGCCCAAATCTTGGCCTTACCTTGTCTTCTTTTTTCACTCATTAAGTAGATGTGATTCCAGGTCGTGATTTAAAACAAATTATTTTCCTAATGAGGTTTCTCTTTTATTCCACAGTATATTTTATCCTAGAGAATTTTCTTTGATAATGTTTACACTCTAAATGTAAAATATGAAGGCATTTGATAATCCATATTACATCTACCTCTAGGTGGACCATCTGTTCACTAGTATAGAAAAGGGATCATTCACATCTAGGCTTTATGAAAGGTACTGAGTGATTTTTGACTGATTTTTGGTGATTTTTGACTTTTAGTGGTTCCTGTGCTTTGTGTGTATGTGCCAGACACTCAAATCTTTGTTACACTAAAGCCCACAGTCTTTTGAGCTATAAAGAGTTTTGGAAGTCATCTAGATCACCCCCTCCCTCATTTAATGCCTTTCTCTCCCCCACCAGAGCTTGCAAATACAAATAATTTATTTAGCATGAAAATAATCTCATCTTTTTTTTTTTTTTTTTTTTCTTATTTCCCCAGAGATAATGTAGAGTTCATTTTGACTTTTAGGACACCTTAAAGTAGAAAAGCAGCGTGACTTCAGAGAGACCAGGGTTTAAATATTAGTGTATTCCATTTATTAGCTGTGTGATTTGACATTTCAATCTTTATAAGCCTTTATTTTCTCATCTGGAAGATAGGGATATTAGTTGTAGCAGTCTCATTAGATTTTGTGAAAAATAAAGTGAGATGACACATAAAAAGTGTTTATCAGGGTGTTTGATACATAATAAATATTGGCACCTCTTGTTTTAGAAAAGATGTCAGACAACTGGGTTCAAATCTTCTAATTCGGGCTGGGGATATAGCTCAGTTGATAGAGTGCAAGGCAAGCACAACGCCCTGGGTTTCATCCCCAGCACCGAAAAAAAAAAAATCTTCTAATTCTTTTATTTTTGACCTTGGACAAGTGATTCTTTGAGATTCATTAATGTATCTATGCTTGGCATTTTAGTTAGAGTCAGACATACTGTATTAAAAATAGAATTTGTTTTTTTAGGTCAGTTGTAGGTTCACATCAAAAACAATTTTTTAAAAGTCTTTTGGCACAAGGTTTGGCACTTAATTAATGCTAAATTAATCCCTATTGTTACTGTTGTTATAAAAGATAAGACCTCAGCATATATTACATATGAATATTGAAGTCTTAAAACTTGAGAACTGTATAATGAGGAGCCCCATCATTTATGCTAGAGATGTTGACAAAGTAAGTTGAGTTTAAAAATGAGTGTTTTACAGTTCATAGGAATTAGAGCCATCAAAGGCCTCTTGGATTTGAAATAGTCTCCCAAGGAAAAAAAAAATTTAATCATTTTACTGATCTGATTCATTTACTTGTATAGAGAGCACATCAACAAGAAGAGCATGCCTGTAATAGTAACAATAGAACCTCTACCAAAACTGGTTCTGACAAGTTCTCTCCAAGTGGATTGAAAACCTTGTTGGATAAGCATACAGCATCTGGGAGAATTTTATCCTTTTATGTAGTATATTTGCTATTAGAATACCTAATGCCATTAAGGGCTTTGACAATGTAAGTGTAATTTTAAAAACATATGCATTAAATGCACAGTATCTCCTTCTACTCGAGGGAGAACAGGGAAATTACTTGATCAGTTCCCTCCCACCTTAGTTGCCTTTCCATTTCTAGTGACCTCACTGACCCCTATATTTGGTCATTCATTGTCTGTAAGTACTAGTGTTAGAATGTAGGAATTTAGGGAGGGTGTTTTCTTCCTAGGATGAGGTAGGAGTTAGTATCATTCAACATATGATAGTCTTTACTTTAAAGTTCAAACCTATTTTAAGAAGTGATAGTTGGAATGTATGTTATTTGAGGTAATAGGTCGAGAGCTGTTTTGGTGATCTTGCCAATAACAGTTTCTCAATTGACCAATGTGAAGTAAAATGACAGACTGTCTTTGAGAGACCAGAGTAGATAAGGAGATGCTGCTTTTCCTACTTTGTGTGTCTCAGGAGGGCTTCAGTGGTATGAATGGAATTTTAAAAGAAAATCAACTGTGTAAAGAAAAGAGTTAAAAAAAAAAAAAATCCCCAAAAGTGAGTTTAGGCAGTGGGGAGAGGACTGCGCTTGCACAAGTCATCTGCTGAGTGCTTTTGCACATGGTAGGAAGGAGTGAAGTTTGCACTTTTGCACTTTCTCTGCCTGTCTTTTGTGTAGTCCCAGGAGTGCTTGTTCTTTTCTTTGCTGCATACTTTCTTGCTGAGTAATTCAGTTCCATCCATGGTTCTTCCTTCCCTGAGTACTCTGACCCCCAGGGACTTTGTGCTTCCAGTTGTGGTGGGTAGCTCTGCTCCATATTTGCATTTCAGATGACCTGTTTGATGCCCTTGTGATGTTCCTCAGGTCCCTTTTCATCCTCCCTACACACTGAGTTTGAGGTGCTCAGGAGACATTTTGAATATCTGCTTTTGTATGTAATGCCATTGTGAACTACCTGGTCACTTAATTCAGAAACCTAGAAGTTGTCCTCTGCTCTTTTCTTCTCTTTCACTTCCATGTCTAGTCATTGTATGGATCAGTAATACCTTCTAAGTATGTTTAAAAAATGTCTCCCTCCTTTTCACTGTTTTCTTCATTTGGCTTCTGACCTGTTGTGTTTGATTCCAGTCTGGTCCTCTGGTCTTTGTTCCCCTATAAGCCATTTCCAGTTTTCAAAGTGGCCCATATGAAATGTAGTATGATAGCCTCTTACTTGACTGTACTTGAAAGTACTTGAGTGATATCTTGTGCCAAATAGCTGTAAGCCTTGGCCTTAAGGTGGTTGATGGGCAGCATAATGAAGTTAATCTTTTTTTCTAGAATCACCTGACTTGTTTCTGTGCACTTTATTCTCTGAATGGCTAAGCGACTTCTTCCATTAGGTTCCCTTTTCTCTCTCTTGCTAGAAGCTAAATTCTTGTGCTACCTCAACTTTATTTTTCTGGATGGCCTGGGAAATTCCTCCTTATCTTTGAAAACAACTCCAATGATACCTTAGTGGATCTTTTGTATTTCAATTTTTTCCTTTGCTTGCTTTTTTATAATTGCAGTTGTAAGTTACATTGTATCATATTATATTTGTACTTGTTCATATGCCTTTCTCTTTTTGATCCTTACCTTAAGGCAGGAACTATGACCTGCCTCAAATTATGATAATTATAAGCCATGCATAGTTGTTTAAAACTAGGTTAAATCATGTACAAATTTATAGCTCTGAAATATTGTTGTACAATTGAAGGAAATAAAGCAGAACTTACAGAGTAATAGTGGCCTTAGCATGTTGCTTTTGTTAGTTGAGGACTCAGTACTAGTAGGAGGTTGAAAAATGAATCTCTTATTCAAGTTAATTATGAATTTTATACAACCACTGTCTTTAAAAAGAAGGAATACCTAAGAAGTAAAACTATTTTTGAGAAAAATATTTCCAGTAGGTGGCAATATAAGACTATTTTTCTATTTTTCTTACATCTCTTTTGCTGCTAGAATCAAAATTTTTTTCTTTTTGATTGCTATGGTCTATACAAATGGTCACATAGTCTTATGGACTATGTGTAGATTGTATAGCCAGAAAAGCCTACTTAACCTCTCTAAGGCCTCTGGGTCTCTTGTTTTCCCCAGCTAGCCAGTCAAGCCACTGCAGTAACTTCTTTTCCTCCCTTTGTCATTCTTTTCATTCATTCAAAAATATCTTTACAGAAAACTTTTGTGTCTAGATGCTAGGCTGGTGTCTGTTGATACAATGGTAGAATAAGATGAATGGATTTATTCATTTATTCATTTTCACATGTATGCTGAGTATTAGATCAAATAATGAGAGGTGTATACTCTGGTAGCTAACAGCTGTGGTCTAGAGCAAGAAGTCCTAATTTACCAGTTGCCTATTACCTTAGGCAGGGTACCCAGTGACTCTGCCTTAGTTTCCTCTACTGTACAATGGGAATAATAGTCAGACCTATTTGGGGAAGCTCTAACGGTTATGTGAGTAAATCATATGAAGCATTAGAATGGTGCCTGGCTCAATAAACGCTAGCCATTATTAGTTTTATTTTTATTTATTATTATATACTCATTGTTTTTGCTTATGTGCTCTTCAATGAGCTATTAATCCCTAACTGATAAACTGATAAGTCATCAGACTGCCATCCCTGATCTCATGAAGAATCAAAGATTATGAAAGATTTTTAAAAAACCGGGGGGGGGGGGACAAACTTATGATTGTGGTTTTATTAATTCTTTAAAGGTGATATGTTTGATTTTAATGGGTTCTTGTCAATTTGTGCTGCTGCTGCTCATATATTAATTAAGCACCAACATCATGCAAGTTTCCTATAGAAGCCTTGCCAGCTGGGTTCCTGTCATTAAAATCCAGCAGTTGTGATCAAACTTCATGTACACTGTTAGTAGTGTAGAAGAGGGTGAAACCGTCTTATTTGGTTGTTGGCTTTGTGGGTCAGGTAGTAGACATGTTCTGTGGCATATTAACCTGAGGGGAGTTATTGGGGAGCTGAACCTCTCTTCTCGTTGCAGATTCCACTGTGTAAAGTAATTAGATTCAACATAGACTACACAATTCATTTCATTGAAGAGATGATGCCCGAGGTAAGGGAAAAGCTTTTAACAGTTTGCTGTAGTTCTTTTGTTTATTCCACACTTTAAAAAAATAATAAATTGGCCTTGGTCAGTTCTGGCTTTTTGCCATAGGAGATCCTTAAAATACCATGTTCACTGTCAAAAGGGTCACCGAGATGTAGCTCTGCTATCAAGGTTAAAATTTGGGTCATTTTTAAACTCATTGACCTTTTTTTGACCCTGCTTCTGCTTGTGTCGCATCTGCTGATAGTAACTTTACATCTGTTTCTAGTTTGTTTTGTGTAGGGGATAGATTTTGGTTACTGGCCATTATCAGAGAGGAAATTGGAATAGTGAAACTGAATCTGATAGCTGTTGGAATAATCTTATTCATTATCTCCAGTGACAAGATCAATGCTTAGCTCATTTTTCTTCCCATATATTTACATATCTTTCCTAATTGTTTTTCATTGCGGATGCTCAGCAGCAGATTTATCTAAATATATGCAAGAGATTTAAAATTCCAAAGCAAGATTAATGTGAATCTCAGAATGATTCATTGCCTGATCTTGAATTTAGTGGTGTCAACAAATCACACTAAGAAATAACAACTAGACAGCTAACAAGCTTGTGCACTTAATGTTGTGTTGGAGTTAGGGTCGATTTCCAGAGCCCCTGGCTCTTCTTGCAACTTGTTTAACTGGGGAGCACTGTCATGGGCAAGGAGCGCCAATGGGAAATTAATGGGCATGACATGCATGCTTAGTTAGCATCTGTTTCATTCTGGAAAATTCCTGTTCATTCTACCTGCTGCTCAAAAGAATTAAAGAAAAGGGCATGTCCCTTCCTTCTCCTGTCTAAAAAGATTTTTTTCTTCCTTTTGGATTTTAAGGTCATAGCCTTCATTTGCTATCATAAAAGCTTATGACTTCTAACGTGATCTCATATGGGGTGATTTATGAACCCTGAGCAAAAAAAGTAGTAGGAAGAATTAGGAAACAGAACTTGCTTGCAAATATATCATCTGCTTGTTTACAGGAGAAATTTTGATACAAAATTTTGTAGCTTTTTGTTTTTCAGTAGTATTTGAGGTTGAACTCAGCCTTTGCATGTGCGAAGAAAGTGCTCTCTACCACTAAGTTACATCCCCAGTCATTTTTAATTTTACTTTGAGACAAGGTCTCTCTAAGGTGCCTAAGCTGGCCTTGAACTTGAGATCCTCCTGCCTTAACCTTCTGAGTTGCTGGATAAGAAAGTTCTGCAGTTTTTCTTAGCTTTAAAGAGTTTGAACTTTTTTGGAACAAAGGACTACTGCTTTTTGGTAGCATGGTAATAGTGATTCTGGTGGTGTTGGATGGAATGGGAAGGGGATGATGAGCAAGCCAATCAGTGCCTGAAGATGTGTAATTTGTGTCAACAAAATGTTCCCAGGAGATTCGGGTGTATTTTATAATTGGATTAGAAAACTCTGATATAAGATTTAACTTTAGAATTTGTATCATTTTATTTGTATACTGAAAAAGGCTGGGTTGACATTTTTGTAGAAGTCTTAATGTCATTATTTGTCTACTTAATTGCTAGCTGAAACCAGTGAGCTGTTGTAGGACAGAGGCCTAATATTTTAGGAAATAGTTTTTGTAGTTTCAACAGACACTTTTCTAAGATCCTTGGCTAAACGTGCTGAATCTTTAGTTATTATATATTTATAAACCTATCATAATTTTATTTGGGTTTATTTTCAGAATTTTTGTGTAAAAGGATTGGAACTTTTTTCATTGTTTCTATTCAGAGATATTTTGGAATTATATGACTGGAATCTCAAAGGTAAGTATAGAATTTAAAGAAAAAAGTAATGCTTATAGAAGAACATCATATGTGAAAATTCTTATAAATTGGGGGGGGCAGATAGTTGAAATTCTTTTTATTTTTGAAATACCCATGAAAAAGTGTATTATTCATAGGAACACTTGCTATTACTTGACTTGGGAGGTTTTTCTAGGCTTTACTTCTTAATAATTTGACAATGCCCATTATTAGCCAAGAAGATGGTATCAGTTATTATGAATAATTACCTTGATTTATGTGCATTAGGGAAAAATCTCATTAGTTAATATTTTAAATCTACTGAACTGTGCTCTAATAAACTTCTATCATGCCACTTTAACAGAGAACTTCAATTAGTTATTAACACACATGTACACACACATGCAGAGTGATCTAATAGATTATAAACTTGATGCCTGGCTCTTGGATGGTAGTTTACTCTTTTGAAAGTATCTGTATTACACTGAATATTTACTTATTTAAAGCAGTGTATTGATGAATGATTTTTCAAGCCAGGTTTTCAAATGAATGAATTGAATTTAGAAGGCTTTTCAAACCGCACATATTGATTAATGGCTTTTCAAACCAATAGCATTTCAATTTTTTTAGTGTATTGATTAAAATGAGAAGGAAATGACATACAAATTTATTACATCATGCTCTAGTTGAGTTAAAACAAAAACTTGAATGTTTGAATTTTAAAAACAATTTTACTGTATGCACTTGCTCTCTGGGGCTCTCATTGTCCCCTTGACTTTCTATAGTCTGCTCCTTGTGGTCCTTACTGGTTGCTGTGGCAGTTCCAGATGATTGCTTAAGCTCTTGAGGAGAAGGGTTGGGGGAGTAGTAGTGTTATGTCCCCACTTCTGGTAGTGTTTTTTTATTGCCATAAATCTTAGGAGTTAGGTTGCTGTGTTTGCTTTCGAAACTGTTTGATTTCTTTTCTCTTTCCTTTCAACTTGTTTTCTTTAGGTCCTTTGTTTGAAGACAGTCCTCCCTGCTGCCCAAGATTTCATTTCATGCCACGTTTTGTAAGATTTCTTCCAGGTAAATCATTTGACTTGTCAGTGATCTGGTGAAATAGTGTGTATGAAAATAAGCCTACCATTTTCCTTTTAAACTTTGGGGACAACTTTCCCACATTGACCATCATTAATTTATTTGCTTCTCAGGTCGCACATGAAATGTAAAATTTTACATGTGAATTTATACTTTTTCATAACTTATTGCAGCCTCAAATTAGATGAATAATAGAAGGATTGATTTATATATTTTGAAAATCTACTTGATAAAATATCATCCAGATGTTAAAATTAACATAGAAAATGCATGTGTCTTTAAAAATACATACAGCTAATTGGAAAACAATTGGTATAAAATTTTATATACAGTATGAGAATTTCTAAAATGGCTGCATAATAGTTGTGATAAGGTGGTAGAATTATAGGTGATTTTTTTTCTATTTTTTGACACAATTTTAAATATATTACGGTAAAAAAATGTGATAATTTATTCTCCCACTATATTAAAATAAGTAAACATATAACTTAAATTTTCAAGTAATTTTTTAGAAAGTCCAACTAAAAGATATTGGTAGTATATGTAATATTTTAAAAATGGTTTGATTTTTAATGAAATCTTTTGGATACTTTTTTACTCACAAAATCTTTTCCTTTGAGGCCCCTGCCATCCTGTTCCCACTCTTTTCTCTGATTTCCTAATCAATGAACTGCTTTGTCAAATGCTGTGAAACCTGCTCACAGTTTCCTCTCATAGCAAAGTCCTTTTATTAGTCCAGTGAACTTCACTCACCACTGTATCATTATCCCCGCCCCCCCCCCCCCCCCCCCATTTATTGGTATCAGCAATTGAACCCAGAAATGCTTAACCACTGGGCTACATCCCCAACCCTTCTTTTTTTTTTTTTTTTTTTTTAATGTGTTATTTTGAGGCAGGGTCTTGCTAATTTGCTTAGAGCCTCTCTAAATTGTTGAGGCTTTCTTTGAACTTGAGATTTACTGCCTCAGCCTCCTGAGCTGCTGGGATCATAGGCATGTGCCACTGTGCCCAGCCACTGTATTGTTTTTTTTTGACTCTTTTTACTGTGATGATTGTCACAACTCAGCCACTGCTTCCCCAGGTGAAAACCTGGGCAGGGCCACATCCGTGTGAATGTATCCCTAGAATCTGATACCAGTGTTACTGTGACATTGTGTACTTCTGGCCTGTCATGCTGTTGTCCCTTAGCTTGTGCTTAACTCTTCTTTACCTTGTGCACAGCCCCTTTCTGTGCTTTCTTGACCAAAACCTGTGCTCTGATTTGATCTGTTCTCTCTTGCTCATCAGTCCAACCATTTGCCTTTTATTCTACATGCGGGCCACTCAGTGATACTGGAGGGAAAAAATACAGTGGGTGCTGTGAATCTGTGGTCTTGCAGTCTTGACTGGGGAGTTTTGCTTTGTGTAACTTGTCTGCCCAGTTCTTCACATCAGTAGTTTTGGGACTTCAGTCCTACAGTCATGCTTTCCTCCTCAGGCCTCTGGTCCTCCTGGTGGCAGGAGGCCTGGCATTCTTCGTGCTTCGTGAGAAACCTCCTTGGAGCCTGTCTTGTAGGCTTCTACCAGTGCTCATGGTTCATTCACAGCCCAGCTTTGCTTCAGTGCCAGAGCCCCTCCACCTGTCCCAGCACATTGCAGCTTCTGATGCCAAAGCCATCCTCCCAAGGAACAATCCAGATGGCATGTGTCAGTGCTGGTTTCCTCTCTAAAGTGCTTACTAGACTCTTGACTTTGTTTTTTCTGGACTCTTTTTTTCCTCTTACCTTTGGTTTCTCTTGGTTGCTTTTGTGTTTTGTCTGCTCAGTCTAGTTTGGATTTCCTGCAAGAGTAAGAGGAGAGGATGCTCTTTGCTCAGTTCAGTCAGTCACAATGGCTTCTTTTTATTTTTAGGATAGCATTACTTGTATTTTTAATATTATTGGTAATGTTTGTTTTGCTTAGAAAATGCCCTCAGAAGCTTTTCTCCTTTTTATATCTGGTTTCATTTCACTGAGATGCCCTTTTTTCTTTTCAAGTGAATGTGTCTTTGATTTAATAATGGAGTTTTAGCAATAAACTTATTAGAAAAGAGTGTTAGAGTGAGTTTGTTGAAAAGCCTTTCCTTTTTGTATCTCTGTGCTTCTAAGGCATTTTATGACCAAACAAATCTCTAAGAGAAAGTGGGCAGTTTTAAAATGATCTTACAGAAAAATCTTGTGTCAGGTATTTACTTCATGGGGTTTCAACTCACAAAATGCTTCTCATAACTATGTAGGGATAACATTTAGGCTGTCATAAAGGAAAAAGTCTATTGATTTATTTTTAAACAATTTATTGTTTCATTAGATTTCCCTTTGAAAATAAATGTTTTAAAAAACCCTGAAGGATACAGAAAAACACCTAATGTATAAATGCATTTTGATATTGGATGGCAAATTATGGTTGATTTGTTTTTCACAATATCATTTAATTAGGACTAGGGATGTCATTGTGGTAAAGCTCTTGCCTAGTGTGTGTGAGGCCCTGGGTTCAGCCCCAATAAAGAAATGACTTTATTAAGCATCTTGTGTGCTGTGTGCCTCTGTGTGTGATTCTGGAGTTTTAACTCAGGGGCGCTTTACTACTGAGTTACATCCCCAGCCCATTTCAATTTTATTTTGAGATAGTGTCTTGCTATGTTGCTGAGGGTTTCCCTAAGTTGCTAAAGCTGACCTTGAACTTAGACTCTTCCCACATTGGCCTCCTGAGTTGCAGAGATTAAAGGCATGTGCCTGTACCCATGCCCAACTATTAAAACATTTTTAAAAAGAGTGAATTAAGTTTTAGGGTGTAGTTCAGTGGTAGAACACTTCCTTAGTATGTGCAATGCCCTGGGGTCTATTCATAGTACTGCAAAAATACAAAACAACCCCCCCAATCACATAAATTTTTTTTTCTATGTGTAAAATTTTTCACATGGTTGTCATACTAGTATATGATTTGCATCTTATTTTTAATAATTCATTGAGCAGATGGATGTTTTTAAAGATTATGATAGTGCCAAGTTTCTTGTCAAAAGAATTACATCAGTTCATGCTGCCATGAAAAATGCATTATTACTTTAACATTTTAGGCCCAGCCATCCTTCTTCACTCATTCTTTTCTTCTCTTAAAAATTTCAGCAGTGAGCTCCATGAAGCAGAACAGTGAACCTTGTCTGTTTCTTGTATTACTAGTGCTAACATAATCCTTGGCAGGTAGTAGGGACTGCATATACTTGTATACTGTTATTCACAATATGCTTTATTTAAATATTAGTGTTTTGGTTACTGATGAATGTGCTTTTCAAACATTCTTTGGTATCATCCCCTTTTTTTTTTTTTTTTATAAAGGTTTTGATAGGACTAAAACATAAATACTGAAAAGCTCACATAAGTATAGGACTTAGAGAATTTTTAAACTGAATATGACCATGTATTTTGTACCCAGATCGAGTACCAGCATCAGGAACCCTCTCTAAACCCAGTTACTGCCCAGACTCAGTGGAAACCACTATTCTGTCTTGAAACCCTGTTAGTTTTACCTGGGTTTTTTTTTTTTTTTTTTTTTTTAACTATGAAAACTAGAATTATATATTTTCTTTTGTTTCTTTTTTTTTTGGTACCGGGGATTTGAACCTAGGGACATTTTGCCACTGAGTTGCATCCCTAGCTCCAGCTTTTCTGATTTTTTTGTTTTGAGACAGGGCCAAACTAAGTTGCTTAGGGACTAATTAAGTTGTTGAGGCTGACTTTGAATTTGTGATCCTCCTCCTTCAGCCTCCCAAGTCACTGGGGTTACATGTGTGTGGCACTGTGCCTGGCTTTGTTTGTATTTTGTTTAATGTGTTTTAGAGCTATCTGTTGTTGGCTCATTCTCATTGCTGTGTAGTTTTATGTGGCATGACTAAATTAAAATAAACGTATTTATGATGAATGAATATTTGGGTATTTTCAGATTTCTTATTTGTATGTGTATGTGTATATATATACACACACATGCATTCTTATACATTTATATTCATAAATATCATAGGAACATTCACTAAAGACCTGTATATATCTTTTTATGAGCCCATATATATAACAGTTTTCCAAAAGGATTGTAGCATTTACCTTCCCACTAGCAGTAAATGAAAATTTATGTTATTCGCATTTTCTCCAACACTGGGCATCCTTCTTTCTTTCTCTTTCTTTCTCTCTCCTTTCTTTTCTTGGGGCTCAATGCAGGGTCTCAAATGTGCTAGCCCACACTTTACCACAGAGCTCCATCACCAGCCCTTTCTTTTTCAGTTTAGCTGTTCCAGTGGGTATTCAGAAATATCACATTATAGTTTTTTATTATTTTAATTAGTGAATTATAATTATATAATTGGAATTCATTGTTGTATGTTTAACATTATGGTTTTATTTTGCCTTTAATGACTAATGAGTGTACACCATTTTATGATACATTGACTTTTTAGATTTTTGTCTTTTTGAAGTACCTTTTCAAGCCTTTTGCCCATTTTTCTATTGGACAATATTTACCTTTTTCTCATTGATTTGTAGATGTTTAAAAATATATACTGTGTATAAGTTCTTTTTTTTTGTATAAGTTCTTTGTTAGAAATACAGTCAAGATCTTCTTTGTAGATTGCGTTTTGATTATCTTGATGATTTTTGATGAACAGAAATTCTTTGTGTAATCAATTTGTAAATTGTTTTTCTTTATGATTAGAGCCTTTTATATCTTGTTTATGAAATTTTTGCCTATCGTGGTATCAGGCTACTCCCATTTTCACTTTTTGGTCTAATCTATCTTGAATTTGTTTTTATGATTGGTATAAGATATAGGCCAGAGCTCACTGTTTTCATTATAGATATCCAGTTGGCCAGTGCCATTTATTGAAAAGAGTGTTCTTTCTTTACAGAATCAAATTGCTTCTGTCCTTTTCCCTGAGCCAGGTTGTGTGTATGTGTGTACACACAAGCAAGGAGTATAAAGTAAAAAACTGAACACTCCCTTCTAAACGTGAAAATGAGTAGGTGCTGTAAGTGGTTTGATTTGTATTTTGTCTTAATCTACCTTTTTCCTTTAAGTGGGGTAACTCTAAACATGTTACACAGTTTGCCTTTCTAACTCAAATACTTGAGATCTTTTCTGTATACTTGCCTCATTCTTTAATCTCACATAGCATTTTATATTATAGATGGCATTACTTTTTTTTAATGAGTCCTCTAGTGAGGAATGTTTTGAAGGTCTCTCTTTTTTCCCCATTGCATATAAATGCTTCAGATGTAGTCTGTGTGTCTTTTGCATTTGTCTGTTTCCCTGGGTAGGATTCTAAAAGTGAGATTACTTGTTAAGATTGTATGCACATTTTAAATTTGGAAAACCGGCCAGATTCTCTGAAGAATGATATATTAATTTGCAATTCTGACCTACAGTTTTTATAAAAATCATCCTTTTTCTATCACCTGCCAGTGCCAGATATTACTAATATTTATAATTTTGTCCATCTGATAAGTAAAAAGTAATGCCACTATCATTATTTGCATGTATAATATCTAATTAAATGTTCAAGTTTTATCAGTCTTCATAATTTTTCTCTACTTGCTCAACTTACCCATTTTGAAAACATCTGTCTCAGTTGCTTTATGCAAATTTATAAAATTAAGTTGGAGAATTTCAACCAGGGATCATTCATTGCAGGCCAGTTACCAAAAGCCAAGTCACAGAGCAACCAGTTGATTGATATTTTAAGACTTTTCTCAAATTTTTGTTTCTTTTCTATCTCACTCTTCCCTTTGCTTGTAAAACAGCTGATAGGAGCTAGACCCAGCTTAAGGTCTTATCTAACTGTAACTGACTAAGACAGAACATAATTCAAGACAGTAAGATCACACCTAGGGGAAAACCTATTCATTACTTGTATCATGACTCTATTAAAGCACTGGACATCTTTTTTTTTTTTTTTTTTTTTTCAAAATGACTGTCCAGTAAATTCATATTTGGAAATCACCCTTTCTAGAGCAGTAATTCTCAGGTATAGCTGGCAGGAGGCCAGGGAGGTGAGAGAGATTTCAGAATTTCTAGGAGACAACAGTAGTTTGAAAAATACACTGATTGATACAGTGTCTTAATATAACTTATTATTTAGAAAATTTAGAAACATGTTAATTCAAATTTTATAAAATAAGATTTTTATCTAGTCATCTTGGTAGGAATATATAGAAGATGTAGTAATGCAGTTAATGCTGTTATACAGCTATCCTCAGTGTAGGGAAGGGGGAAGATATTTTTATATTTCTTAAAATTAAGTGTTATACACTTGATAAATACTTGTCTAAGCAGCCATGTACTTAACACAAATTCCCTAAAAAATTGCCCCCTCTTCCAAATAACCATATAAATAATTAAGCAATGTAAACTCAGAGAATTGAGTCTCTAAGAAACAGTTTATAAAGTCTGTCAGTTCATTAATGACTGTCCAGATTCATTCCCCGAAACACAAACTCCAGTTCTTCCCGAATAATGAGCCGTTGTCACAGTTCCAGTCCCAGAGCTGGCAGAATTCCTGCTAACCTTAGTCTACCCGCTCTGATTTCTCATTTATATCATGTCCTATTTATCTCAGCCAATGAGATAAAAATTACTTCCTAGTCCTCAGTGACATAGTTCCATAAATCCCCAACATAAACATGTAGCAGAACAGACAAACCCAAAGAGCCAATTCATTAACATTAGTAAATTCATGGTAGTCTGAAAGCAAGTGGCCATGTTATTTATCTGCTTCATAAAGTCATTCCACAAACATTTATGGGTGTCTTCTTTTACCAGACTGGGTGTGTGAGAGACACAGCCCAGGCTTGTTTCATGGGCTCTAGCAGGACTCTGATTTTTCTACCTCCTCTTATATCTCCACGAAGGTTGAAGCCGGGTGTGGTGGCACATGCCTATAATCCCAGTGACTTGGGAGGCCGAGGCAGGAGGATCGAGAGTTCCAAGCCAACCTCGGCAAAAGCAAGGTGCTAAGCAACGCAGTGAGACCTCCTTGTCTCTAAATAAAATTCAAAATAGGGCTGGGGATGTGGCTCCAGTGTTTGAGTGCCCCTGAGTTAAATCCCCGGTACCTCCCTCGCTAAAAAAAAAAAAAGATTGAACTTCAATATCAAATATGGAACAGTCTCAGTCTCCCTTCTTTGTTACGTTTCACCTCAGATTGTCTGTCCTGAGTTTCTCCTTTTTCACAGTGGTAAAATATTTAGTAGCTTTTAGCTTGAATTTAGAGTTGCACTTGGTGTGCATGTTGTGTTTAATTGTTTTCTTGTCTAGTTTCTGTGCTGCTGTAGAACTCAGTCCTCCTTTGTATCCAAGAAACTAGGTTCTTGGTGTTATATAAGCATTTAGTGGCCTGGTTTCCCTCCTGTCTCCCTAGTCTTGCAGATATTCCTCTCCTAAATTGGGCAGGGCTTATTCCATTCATTTAGCATGGAGTTGGAACTTTTAAGAGATCCTTGGTTCATAAGCTCAAGTATTCTCTCCTCTTAGCTCTTTTAGTCCCTTCACTTGAAATTCAATGCCTCTAGCTCTTTTCACATTTATCTGAAGTCTCTGGAGTCAGCCAGCTATAACTGCTTGTGGGGAGTCTGCTGTTTGTATACCTGGATCTGTAAGTATCTGCTCCTTCCTCTGCATTCCTTCTGATACCAGTGTGATGCAGATTGGGAATGAATTCTTGTTCCTTGGTGTTGAAGATTAAACACCCCAACAATACTGAGGCAAGCATAGAGAGCAAGTTTTATTTAAGAAAGTGATAGAACAGACTTCTCTGAAGAGAAGGGTGTCTCAGAGCTGAAAGCACGCGTGAGTGAGTGCAGCATGCTTTCTTATAGACCCCAGTCTTCTCTTTCTTCCCTGTGTATACCTTGACCAAGGGCAGGAGCACAGAGGTTGTTAGCAACCCAGAGTAGAATAGCATAATTTCAGAGGTTAACTGTTAACCCATTGTTCTCTCTTTGATAACCAGCCATCACTCTCTCGATGCCCATCACTCATTACCTACATTGACTTCCTGCACCTGCCTCAGTTTGCTGAGGAATGTGACATATCCTATCCACTTAGGCCAGGCAGGGCTGCAGGCAGATTGCTTTTTGGTAAAGAAAACATGTGGGGGTCAGCACAGTGGGCCCATGTTGTCTGTCTGTCCCCTAATACTCTTCCCTTAAAATATGAATTTTTAAAAAATTCTTGAAAGAAAACAACATTGCACTGCTTCTTATAGTATCTTAGACTAGTAGTATATCTCCATTGTCTCCGGTACTGCTTTATGCTTCACAGACAGCCATTTTGTCCTTGTGTCCTTGTATGATAGAAGAGGATGCGAGCTGTTTCTTATCCTTTCTTAGAGGAGCACAGGTCCCATTCATGAGGGCTCCATTCACCTGACCTAATCACCTCCCAAAGTCCTTGCCTCCTAGTACCATCCCATTGGGGGTGAAGACTTTGGGTAACATGAGTTTTGAAGGGACACAGTCTGTGACACTATGGGAATTTGCTAATCAAAGGTGACTTTGTAAAAAAAAAATTTCACTGCTATATAGCTGGGCATGAAGGCACATGCCTGTAATCCCACTGACTTGGGAGGCTGAGGCAGGAGGATCACAAGTTCAAGGCCAGCCTTGGCAATTTAGGAAGTTCCTAAGCAATTTAGTGAAGACCTGTCTCAAAGTTAAACCAAAAAAAAAAAAAGACTCATGGGTAAAGCACCCTGGGTTCAATCCCTAGTTATCTCCTACCCATTCACTGCTGTGAACAATAATCTGAATAAATAGAGCATGCCCTCATGTCATTTGATTATGTTTTGTGATTTTGTCACTTGGACAATTAATTTCTTAGAGGTCCATTTATCTTTAAGAGAAGTTTATTTTTCAGAATGTTATCTATAAAAAATTCTCGTTTGTTTGTAATCTCCATAGTCACACAGTGCTGGGGTCTTGAACCCTGGTCTGTGGCCATGGGAGGCAGGCTCTCTATGTGATGGGCTATATCACCAGCACTATAAAAAATTCTCTAGGAACTGTTGTGGTTAACCATTATTAGCGTATGTACCTTTCAAAGGCCTAGAGCTTATGCATTTTTTCTTTTTTGTGGGGGGATCCATGATTGCAACATAGGATCACTCCGAGCACCTGGCACGTGATGGCAAAACATGTTCCCACTGCAGAATAAATCCAGAACTCTTGGTGAGCTCTGTAAAACTTTGCGAAGTCTGACTTCCCTGATGCCCTCTCACCCACTCCTGCTTACTTCACTACATCCGAATTGGTCCCTTTGCAGTTCCTGGAACACACCAATCCCACTAAACCTTTGGGATTTTGCTATTTCTTCTGTCTAAGAAATGTCATGGTGGACTCTTAATGTTTTGCTTCCTCATACACCACCTCTTCAAAGACATCTTCCTTGACCACCCATTTAATTCCAGCTCTAGTCCCCTGCCTCGGTTGGTTCTTCTTCATAGCATTCATCTTGACCTGACCTATTATGTAATTTGTTTTTTTTTTTTTTTTAATTGTCTCTTCCTCTCTGCTGGAATGTGAGCTTTGGGAAGGCAGGGACTTTGGCTGTTTGGATCACTGCTGTGAACCCAGGTCTTAAAATACTCCCTGCTAGGGCTTAGTAAATTTTTGTCAATCAGTGAGTATTTAGATGAATGAATGAATGCATTTGCCTACACTACATAAAATATATTGTATATGCACATGTACCATGTATATTATATACATGCAACATGATCCAGCTCCACAGCAGCATGTGAGGTAGACAAACACAGCTCAAAGGAATTTTGATTTCTTTTTTAATCTCAAGGGTGTTGGCCTTTCCAAATTCTTAGCCCACAGCAGCTTATATTAAAATTTTTACCCTCTTCTGTTTTCTAGTACCCCAGATTCTGGGTCCCTTAGTTTCTGTGACCCAAAGAGGACACTCTGTTCTGTGCCATCCCATCCCCACCATCTTTTGTTCTTGCCGCCCTTGTTTCTGATGAAGTGTTTGGCTCGTGATGGGGAAAGGATAGTAATTGTTCTCTAAATCTTCTCTTAAATCTTAAGGGCTCTTGTCCTTCCTTTGAGTGGGAGTAGGCAAAAAAAAAAAAAAAAAAAAAAAAGATACCAGGTGGGTTGCCCATGTTGATCAAGTAGCAAGACCCAAAGAGAAGGCAGAACCTCACTTTAATGCCCAAATTAAATGGATGCCTTTGGTTCATCAAGTACCAGATTGTCTTTTTCCAAGGTACTTTAGTCATGTCCTTTGTTGTTTTTATCCTCTGTACGTGGTGATATATTCTTCTTTAGGGCACAGAACACTTGGTATTATTTCCATGTACTAACTCCATAATGATCTTCCACAATATTAGTACCGACTCTTTAGTTCTATTCATTGTGGCAGGTGCAGCACATTAGCACCAAAAAATTAGACCATAATACAACAATGGGTTATTGAAAACATCCATAAATATCTCATAAAAGCTTAGAATTTCCTTAAGACAGTAACATCATTTCTAAAGAGTGTTCATCTGTTACCCTAGAAAGAATGATAAAATATTTAAGACTAACATGGTTCTATATATTATAAACTCTGGTTGTTTATGCTAGGTGGCTTTAAATTTATTTAGGCAGACTTTTTTTTTATATTCATACCTCACAAATGGAGCTTTTTATCATTTATAATGTTGTTGTTGCCATTTTAGTAAATGAGGTGGTTTATGAGCACTGTTCATCAATGAAGCAAATGGTTTTCGTATTATTTGGCACCTGGCTAACAATGTAAATTTTAAATTACCTTTTGTACATGCTCTTTTCTTTCCATTGTCTTGCTTTTCCTTGTTCAATTGATGATTGCTGTTAACTGGGAGCCTTACTTTTTCCCCTCTCTCTCCACTCCCACCCAAGATGGAGGCAAGGAAGTGTTGTCAATGCACCAGATTCTTCTCTACCTGTTACGCTGTAGCAAAGCCCTGGTACCCGAAGAGGAGATTGCCAATATGCTTCAGTGGGAGGAGCTTGAGTGGCAGAAATATGCAGAAGAGTGCAAAGGCATGATTGTTACCAATCCTGGGACGGTATGTTCTGGTAATTCATACATTGAGGTTGAATTGACACTTTTTTTCCAGGTTTGGATGTTTTGCCAAAAACAAACAACAGCAACAAAAATATTTTAAAACATTTTAAATGCTTATTGTTTTTTGTTCTTTGAATAATTTTTCATTTAAATATTTACTAATCAGAAAATTTTTACTGATCATAGAAAATATTTACTAATCAGAAAATACTACAATTTAGGCATATTTAGTATCAGTTCACCCAATTAATAAATTTATTCTGCCCGAATATATGACCATTCTCAGGATTTTTTGATACATATTGCAAATTGCCTTTCAGAAGGGTTGTAAAGTTTGTATTCTGACCTGGAATACATGAGAGTACTTCTTTTTGCAAATTGGTTACACGGGTTTAAAGAACTTTGGGTGTGCTGGTGCATGCCTGTAGTCTCAGCAATTCAGGAGGCTGAGGCAGGAGGATTAGAAGTTCAAGGCTAGCCTGAACAACTTAATTAGACCCTGTCCAAAATAAAAATATAAAAAGGGTTGGGAATGAGCTCAATAGTAAAGTGTCCCTGTGTCAATCCCCAGTTCCAAATAAAATAAGATTAAAAAATAACTTTGTCAGTTTGCTAGGGAAAATATTATTATTTCAAATTTATATTTATTTTAGTTTCTAGTGAAAATTGATACTTCAAATGTTTGTTGTCTATTCATGTTTTATTTAGAATATTGCCTATAAATATCCTTTGTATTGATTTTCTTTTGTGATATTTGTCCTCTATTGATTTTTTGCCATTATTATTACAAATATTTACCATTATTTTTGTTTGCTTCTTAATTTTTTTTAAAAGGGAGATTCTAAGTTAATTTTTGAAATAAATGTATAAAGGTTAAAAGCAGAAAATTTTAAAAACTTGTGTTAATTCATATGAAATATAGCATTTTCTTTATTTCAGAGTTTTTTTCCTCCATGTTTCATAAAAATTTATATATTGGCATATTATAAAATTTTGCAGAAATGGAGAATTAATATAAACCCATGTAAAGAAACAGAATAAGTTATTTAAACAAAGCTTTTTTTAAACTGTCAATTGTTTAAAACAGTTTAAACTCTGTATAATTTTTATTGCATTGACACTAACAGCTGCACAAACAAAACATTGCTGCTTGTAATTAAAACATTCCAACTAATACTGATTGATTTTAAACAAATCCAGAAAGTGAAATAGTTTAGTAAAAATATGTTTAAGCATAAGACTTGCTTAAAACTAGAAAAATCATACCATTTTTACTGTTGTACTGTTAAGCCACATAATAATTAAAGTAACTTTAAAAGAAATACATAATAGAACTAAGTGATTAAGGCTACAGATTTTATTTTTCTTTAAACAACTGCATATATTTTTATTTCTTGTCAGTTTCAGAGCTGGGTCAGATGGTGGGGTTGGTGGTGGTGGGAGACATATGCTTTGATCTTGCTTGTTCTGTAGTGGATACTTTGGGAACATAATCACCCTTGGCTTTCTTCTGTGGCATAGTTAACTTTTCCTGAAATCCTTGTACCAGTTGGAGAGCTTTTGAAAAAAAAAACTAAGGATGCCCTGACTGGCCCAATCCCTTATGCTCCAGGCAGTGGGGCCCAGGAATTTGCAGTTTTAAAAATCCCCTGATTCTTCTGATCATCCATTGTTTATTTTTGAGTTCATGGCATAGATGACATTTACCTGTCTTGATTATCATCATTTAGCTACTCAGTTGAGGGACTGCTGTGTGAGCCAGTGCTAGTGAATGTTGCATATTATATATGATACTTGCTCAGGTGAAAACTCAAGGTGTAGACATCTAACAGGAATCTGTGATGATGGTTGAGTTAGTGGATCAGTCAGCAAAACCTGTAGTTGCAGCAGAGTTTACTGCCAGGAAGTCTTCATAAACACCACAGTGAGTTCTCAGGGAAATCAAGAACTATTGATTATTGACATAGTTAATGTACATCCTTGAGATGGTGTTAGGTTAGTTTTGAAGATAGTGAGGAAACCAGACTAGTCAGAATGAAATATTGTGGTGCCTTACATTGGAAAATAATCAGTAATAAATTAAGAAAGGTAAGTTTGGGTGTTAGGCTTAGGAATGTGTTGAAATTACTTTTTAAAAAATGTTTATTTAAAAATAGTTTAATATCATGTTAACATCTTTCTGTTACATCCTCCTGAGAAGTGTAGAGTTACTCAGAGGTTAAGGTAGATATGATAATACATTTTATCCTCTCTGGTACTTACTTTGAAAGACTGCCCAATGGCAAGAATGTTGGGAAATTTATTAAAATTTTTGAGCCATTATGGTCACATTAAATACTTCATTACTGTAGAACCTAAAAAAATTAATCTTCCTCCCTAAGCACTTTACCTCTGCCAGGGAATACTGTGGTCATTAGTGAGAATATTTTTGGTTCTTACACAGAGATAGTATGATAGATGTTGAAGGGTATGGTCAGAATCTAGAACTTATTTAATTCCCCCACTCCCCATAATTTAAATGTACTATATATATATTTTTTTTTATTTTTGAGAATAAAGTCTTGTTATGTTGTCCAGACTGGTCTTGAACTTCTGGGCTCAAGTGATCTTTCTTCTTTAGCCTCCTGAGTAGCTGCAAACTACAGGTGTGTGCCACAGTTCCTGGTTATTATATTTTAAGTCACTGTTTACTCTGTTGATACTATAGCCTAGTGTTTACAGTCACAGAAACATGAATAATTCAATGGCATTCTTTTATAAAAATGTAGCCTGTCACTTTGATTACATAATAATAAAAATAATTCTTAGACCTAAGTAACATGTTTCTACTCTACTGCTAATGGGTATTAAAATAATTTGATATTAATTTACCTATGAACAATTTTTTTTGATTTCTTAAATTTGAGATTAAGCCCCAAGTGAAATTTGATTATTAAATGACATTTAAATTTTTAAAATAAAACTTAAGTCAATATGGACGAATTTGCACAAATCTATTCTCTTTGTCACATAGTTGCATCTGTCAGATGATGAGTTGGGTCAGTGCTATAGTTGTAGGTAGGGGACCAGCTTGTCCAGTTGTGGGATGATTTTCCTGGTTTTAACATCAGAGCCCTACATCCCCCCACAAACAGGGCCACTGACCGGTTGTGGGTGCTGGTTGTGGGACAGAATGCAGCTTATTTGCTCCTGTGTGCATCAATTCTGCAGCCAAAGCCTCTGAAGTAACTGAGCCAAAGACCCCCCAGTCTTGACATGAAACAAATTACTAGTTAGGGACTGCCCTGGGAGTTGATTATAAGCAAGGAGGTTGCTAAGACATCCTCTGATTTTTATCTTCTTTTCACAAATTTAAACTTTTAGAATGAAAAATATTTCACACTTGGCCTAGAAAGAACCATCCATTTACTTATTTTCTTATTAGACATGAAGGGGAAAAAAAATATTAGGCTTTTTGTTAAAATACAAAAATATACATGGACATAATAAGAAAAGCTTAATTATTGGACTTTGGTACCATCTTACCTTCTAATTTAAAGGTGTAAAAAAGAAATATACAAGATATACTGAGAACTAATGGGGGAAAGACTTTAAATAGAGGCATCTGTCTGTGCTTCCTAAGTAGAAATAAGCTATTCATTTGAAATATAAAATTAAAGCAGAAAATGTCTGCACATCTCTTCACTGTGATGTGGATCCTTTCTCAGTGCCTTGAAGAGGATAAGGAAAAGTTATATCTGACTAGGTGTCCTTTTAAAAGTTTTATTTTTAAAGGTTTCTGTGTAGACTGCAAAAGAAGGATAAAATCATTGTTCATTATGCCAAATGACATAGACTCATTTGCAGGGATGACATTATAGTTTTTATATAGTATAGCTGCTATGATTAAAGAATTTTAAATGACATTTTTTTTTTCCCATTGGGGACAAGGCTTTCCTAGAAAAAAATCCGATTAATTCCTTCCCTATTTAGGTTAAAGTCAATACTTAAAGACTTCTTATGGGAATAAATGGCTTTGATTTTTTTTCTCTAGAAACCGAGCTCTGTCCGCATCGATCAACTGGATCGTGAGCAGTTCAACCCTGATGTGATTACTTTTCCGATTATCGTCCACTTTGGGATACGCCCTGCACAGTTGAGTTATGCAGGAGACCCACAGTAAGATATTTCTCGGTGTTTGTCTTAGCCACTTTCACCTTCTACTAACAGCTGAATTAGCAAAGGAATACCCTTTAGTGGACATCTTCCTTTTTAAAAATTAAGTGAAATGAGTCATGTTCCAAATTTAGGTTACCAAATGATAGCTCCTGAAGAATAATTTTTTTCTCTACCTATTTGACTACAATAAGTTATTATTAAAATAGATTTATCCTTGGCAATCTTGGTCAACATAAGTCCTATATAGTTTTAAACTTTAGGAGCTTTTCCTTTATTTGTCATTATAATAATTATTGTTATTATTTTTTATTTTTTCATTGCCCTCTAAAGGAAAGTAGCACCATATTTGTTCTTAGCACTGCTGAATTTCTGCACAATTCTATTTTGGGGGGCATTTTAATAAGAGCTCAAGACTCCATGCAGACTCAGGGGTTGTGTTGGAAGTAGGAGCCATGATGTCCTACTCTTAAGAGTTGTTACTTTGCACATTTGGGTTTTTCCAACTGGCATGTTAGTGTTTTTCTGGGAGAAGACGAGGATGTGTGGGAATGGAGATAGTACCATTATATTCTTCAGGAGTGTTTGGATTTCCTACCTTGTTAAACAGTTTCCTAACTTAATTTTTTAAAATAAAGGATTCATGATGGGAGAAAAGGGAATGGGAGATTTTCAATTCATGAATACAGTTCTGGCTGACATATATTAGAAGAGGCTAAAGGGTTTTGTTCTTTTTTTTCCCCCTTTGGATAAAAGTATGAAGCAGTGAACCAGGCACTGTGTAAGTACTTCTTTCTTTCCTCCATTCTCTAAAAAAAATATGTTATCAAAAAAGGAGAGGCCCAGTTCAGGCCAAAGAAGGAGCAGTTTCATTATGACAGAAAATCTTCTGCAAATCCCTTCTTCTCAGAAAAATGTTAGTAGAATGTGATTAGGCTCTTGTGGACTCAGATGGCAGGATGTGAATTGATGGACTGCATATCCTCTTCATTCCCAGATGTTTTAACAGTACCCTTTAGACTGATCCAGGTTGTCACATATTTGACTACAAATATGCTTATTATGATTATGATAAATACAAATTGGTATACACCATTTATCTTTTCCCTCTCCAGTGGAAAAATGGGTATAGGTATGTGACTTGGGTATCAGCACAAACAGGGTTCTCTATTCCAATACTCTTTAACTGACTGGCCCTATTGAAGAAGGGGTTTTCTTTCAATAAAAGAAATATTTCATATTTAAATGCAATCATTCACTTGTAAAAAGGTAACAATGAGAAAGGGGACATTTTTCCATTGACTAAAGTGTTTCTGTGTGTCTTCCTTGGAATTGTTTCCAGAAATTCATCTTTATAGTCACAGTCATTTTCAATCCAAATAAGCAATAATCTACTTAATCACCAGGTTCCAGATGACTTGCCATCCCTCCTTCCAACCCCCAAATGGTATCCTTCCTTAGAATGAAGGTTTGCTGCCAGTAAGGATGTTCAAAGGAATGTAATTTATGACTGAGCAGGCCTGTTAAAATAATTGGTTATTTCACTGTAAATTGCCTTCTCTGTCTGAGATGTCTGTCTTGTCCTTTTCCTTAGGTATCAGAAACTGTGGAAAAGTTATGTGAAACTTCGCCACCTCCTAGCAAACAGTCCCAAAGTCAAACAAACTGACAAACAGAAGTTGGCACAGAGGGAGGTTGGTATTGAACCTGATTCCTTGGTGATTAATGATAATGTACATCACATTTATTCCAAGATTGTTGCATTACCCTATACTTCTAGAATAAGTTAAAAAAAACTTTTTTAAAAAACCAAACTTTATTCCCCTCCCACATTCGTACATTGATTACTTCAAAAAATTCTCCTGGTATCTAAGGGAAAAGGATTTTTTTAGTTCTAAAAAGACTGGTTTCTTAATGGATTACCGCCTTTGGGAATCATCTTTTTTTTCTTTTTGGCAGTTCTGGATATCAACCCAGGACTTTGCACGAGTAAGACAAATGTTCTACCATTGAGTTGCACTGCCAGCCCATCAAATATATCTTTCATAGAAATTGAAGAAAGCTTAACATTTGCTAAATTAGCCTTTTATCTTTGATTATGAAGTGCACATTATGCAGCATTGAGTCTTACTCATTGACTCAGGGTCATAAAAAGTCATAGTTCTGTTGGTTTATCAGGGTGAACTTGTTTTGTAAGGTTTGATAGCCCATAGTCCATATTTCTTTACCAATGAGTAGTAGTATTCTTGTATTCCAGGATTGATGTTTTAGTTTACATTTGAGAATAAGTGGATTCAGTATCAAGACAGATTTTTGTGTCAGGTTTTATTCAGCTGTGATAGTAGAAGAGCAAGGGTTGAAGGCTGGGGAGAGTATTTGAATTCCAGCTTTGTCACTTACTGTGACTTGAGCCAGTCAGCCTCTTTATAAAGGAGGGTTGAAGGCTGAGAGGCTGACTGAAATGTCCCCTGTATTGGTACACCTAAGGAAAAAGATAGGCATGTGGGCTTCTGAAATGCCCCATTTAACATCCCTCCTGTAGTATTTGGCCTTTAGTAGTAACTTAATCAGTGGTGGAGGTCCTGGTGATTCCTGTTTATTATGAATTCCTATGAGGTTTTTTATTGAACTGCATGTATACCAATATAAAATTGCTTTTTATAATTACTTATCTGAAGGACTGTGAAGGGAAGAGTCAGTTCTTGATTGAGTCTCACAGGTGAAATTTTGAATCATTGTCTCTTTTTTATCATGTCCCCTTGTAGCAAGAGTATAGAGAGGTTTGCAAATTAGAAGGTAATTTTTAGAATTTTTGGGTTGGAGATTAAGTGATTGTCTTTCTTAGATGGAAATGCTTAACATAAGGCTTGATATGAATATAATTTTTAAGTGCTGAATTCAAATCCCAAATACCACATTTTGTTTCTCTCATCAGTGAAAGGGCATATTTTGTTCAAATATGCCAGATTAGTAGATTCGGTTTAGAATTTTCCTTATCTAGTTACCAGGAAGGATCACCTATACCCATGGCTTCACACATCCCAACCTTCATTTTAAATAAAATATTGTAATTTTGCAAAAAGAGGTTTGAGTGCCTGAATGAAGGATGATACTGAATTGTAAAGACAGTATTGAATATGTGAATCCAACTTATTTTCTAATGCTTGCTGTTTGGCTTAATATTGCTTTACAACTGTCAAGTTACTCATCATAATGAGTTCTTTTCTAGGAAGCACTCCAAAAAATACGACAGAAGAATACAATGAGGCGAGAAGTAACTGTGGAACTAAGTAGCCAAGGATTCTGGAAAACTGGCATTCGTTCTGATGTCTGTCAGGTGATGACACTTCTGAGAACACAATTATGCCCATCTCTCTTCCTTTAAAAGGCATTGGCACTGAAATTTTTCTAAATGAAAAGTTTCTGTGGAACACACTACCCTGAGGCTAAATGAGGAAGCATAGATTGTTTTCTGTTGTTTGTTTTTGTTTTCTGTTCTGGTGCTGTTTTGTGTGCGTGTCTGTGCATGTGGGTGAGGGGGAAGGAGTGTATGTGGTAATTCAGTCTTTTTATTTTGGATGAAAATAAGTCTGCCTTCCAGTGCACCTGCCTATTTGCAGCACACACGTAGATGCTTGTCAAAAGAGATAATCCAGCAGCCAAACAGGACCTTGGGAGGTTACAAACTTTCAGGACCAATGACTTAAATTTGCATTGCAAAGAACTGAGGGCATTAATGAACAGAATCAGTATACATTTCATATTTGAACCAAATGACAGTATTTTTTCCCCCTTTGGTGAACTCAGTAGAGAAATATTTCAGCCACATATAACTGACTCATTAGTGAGCATCTTTGTCTTTCTCATGGGTGGAATTTACATCGGATTAGGTATCTCAAAGCCAGCATATTCTTAAGCCCTTCAAGATAGCTTTTTGTTACACTTCATGAGAATTACAGTAAAAGAAATGAGTATGCAGACTGGGTCAGGTAATGTAATTTGCTTTGTTTAGCCTTTTGGAAAAATAGGTCCAGGCTTCTACTTGTCTGTTTTGATGGTAGCATGCATTGTAATAAGTTCAGGCAACTTCTTAGATATTTATTTCATCATAAAGAATCTTTTGAAAAAAATCAATGTTGGCATTTAATTATTATATTGAACAGTATGGTTTAATCCAATAATTAAAAGTTTTGCTGCACAGTTCATTTACTAAGTGATGTCCAAAGCTAACTATTTTTGTATTAACATGAACTACTATTGATGCAATGCTAAATAGTTTTAGAATAATTATCTACAGTGGTAGCCAATTACATTCAACATTTTCTCAGTTATTTTTCCAGTTGACCAGTATTTTTTACTGTCAGTCCTTTGAGATGTGAATATTTTTCTTGCTTTGATTCTTTCCCAGGACTATTTGAAGCCATATCTCTCCCATTTTTTTTCTACTAGTTAGTGTTTCTATAAAGCCAAACTTTGGTAAACTCAGTGATAAGTGAATCAGAGTTCATTATTTAGGAAGTTATAACATTTTAGGGGCTGTGGGAATGGCTCAGTGGTAGAAACACTTGCCTAGCGCATTTTGAGGCCTAGCACCATTGGATCCACAGCACCACACACGTAAAAATGTTTCATAAAATTGTGATGTATTAAGA
Organism: Sciurus vulgaris; assembly: GCF_902686455.1. Lineage (NCBI taxonomy): Eukaryota > Metazoa > Chordata > Mammalia > Rodentia > Sciuridae > Sciurus > Sciurus vulgaris. The sequence continues at coordinate 145,181,413 of NC_136466.1, forward strand.
ACTGAAAGAGAACTTAGAGCCTTCTAGTTTAGTGGTTTTTATAGTTGTGTTGATGAACTTTTAATTATTTTTTCCAAACAAAACCCTTTTGTGGAGCCATAATTCGTAAAAGGAGGGAGGGAAAGTATCTGATAAACGGTTGGGTGCTGGTGTGGAGAGAGTGTCTTGTTTCACTTGATTTCTCTGCTCTATGTAGCAGTTCTTAAGCCAGTTTTATTCCACTGAACACATTTTTTTTTTTTAAAGCATTGAACCCTTTTTTCCTTACTTTTGGTAAAATAGAGATTGCAAGTGATCTGTTCCAGTGTAGTTTTATATTCTTTAGCAATATCACAGATGTCTTGCTCTAGCTCTCCAGCTAGTAGAGAGGCAGCCTGAGGACTAAGTTCTCTTTTTCTCTGTGTTGTCTTCTATATTCTCTCTCAGGGTTGGTAGGTAAAAGGACTCAGTCGCCTTGATTAATGATTAGAGAAAAGGGATCCTGGTTTATCCCCTGCAAAAATGAATGCTTCCTGATATAATAATAACTTTCACTTTGTAGAACTCCCTCTATTCCACAGAGAACTGCTGTCTACTTAGAAGTCATGCTTTCATTTCCTGTTTCTCCTGGGAGATGTCTTTTTAACATTTAAGTAAGATTACCCTCATGTTAAATGACTTGATAAGAATCTAAATTGCTGCCTATGAGTTCATGTGTATAGAAGGAATTTGTGGTTTGTTAAAAAAAAAGAAAGTTTGTATATGAAAATGAACTAGCCAGCTACATGAAAAATCAATATAATCCAAAGAAAAGAAAATGGAGCTGTAACTCAGTGGTAGAGTGCTTACCTAGTGTGTAGGAGGCCTTGGGTTCCAGCCCCAGTAACACCAAAAAATAAAAATAAAATAAAAGAAAGAGAAAAGGAAATCTAAGAATGATGACATTGTTGAGACTGGTGATGAACTATTACAAGCAGAAGCAAAACCAAAACACATCTCTGCTTTGAGATAGCTTCTTACACATCAACATCAAATCATCTTGGAGGCATTCTGTAGCTCTCAACTTGGGGTGAACAGATGAGATATTTGTTTATCTTGACATGAAATATGATTTCACTGTGAATATTCTTGACATTGTGAAAGTAAATTGTTACCTGCACTGAACTTAAAAATTAATGTACAGAGATGCCACCTTGAGAGTATTTGGAAGTGTTACTCATCCTTTCATTCATTACAATTGAGCAACCTAGTTCTAGTTTTAAATACAAAAAGCTTAAGTAAGGTAGAAATGATGTAGGGGAGAATGATAAGGGCAATTTAAGTAATAATAATTACCTCTAAATTACTGAGGTTAGTTATACATTTTGTTTCAATTTTTTACCTTGAAATTCTTAAGGTAAACAATAAGGGGCAACATAGTACCCTCTAGTCCTGTGTGTGTGTGTGTGTGTGTGTGTGTGTGTGTGTGTGTGTGTGTGTGTGTAAATCAGATAAAACTATGAATATATTTTGCCGGCTGCTTTTAGTCTTATTTTTAATGGTCGTCTTAACCTCTTTTGTATAGTTCAGTCCATGTGTGACTACACACAAGTTATAAACGTTAACATTTTTATTGCTTACTTGGCTTTTAGGTTGTCCTTCATGATTTTGGAAGTAGAGATTTCAAAAATATTTATAAATTGGCAGCTTTTTAAGAGAGGTGCAAACAGTGATCTTATTGTGTATAAGTAATATTAGTTTGCACCTTGTAACTGTTAATTCCCTTTAATTTTTTTTTTTTTTTTTTAAGTTGTAGATGGAACCAACACTGTTATTTATTTATTTATTTTTTTCTGGTGCTGAGGATCAAACCCAGTGACTCACACATGCTAGGCAAGCACTGTGGTACTACTGAGCTGTAACCCCAGCCCCTGTTATTTAATTTCTTATCATAGAATAAATGTTTTCTTTTGGTATGTGTACTTCAAGTAAGATAGCAGATGGTATATAATAATGCAGTTTAAAACCTTCAAAACAAAGGTATTTCTTATTATGGATAATGAAGAATAAGAATCTGAGTGACTTGAGAAATAGCAGTTAAATAAATTTATATACTGAATATTTAGAATAACCCCAAAGCCAATCATAGATGGGCTTGTACTTAATTTTAAGGGAAGAAAGACTGAGTGCTTCTCTGAAATCTTTGGGCTTTTTTTTTTTTTTTTTCCCCCTCTATTTGGTAGTTCATCAATATAGAACTACTCTTTATTGGTAATAATTGCTAATAGATACCTAGCAAAACCCTTGTGAGACTGTATGGCTGCTGCAGGAGATAAAACTGCTGTGATAAATCCAAGGTAGAGTAACCTAACTACTAGCGTCTCCCTCAGAGTACATTTTTTTCAGTCAGAGAAGTTGGCAAGGATTATTAGGAGACTAGGAAATTCTACCTGGTGTCCCAGCCAATGTTAAGAGGAGTGAAATCAGGACAGGTGCTGTAACCTGTGGTTATATGTGAACTAAATGCAGACTATTTGGAGAGAAACAGATGTAGGATTTTTCTCCATGTTGCTGCTTACAACTGAATTCTGGGCATTTTGGAAGAAAAATCAAAACCTGTATCTGAGTCTGGAAAAAGTGCAGCATGATGACTTAGAAGAGGAAGAGAAGGAACATGCCACAGTGGAACCTGTACTTGAAGAATAGGGATTCCCCCCCTCCCCCGTGCTAAGGATTGAACCCAGGGCCTTGTACATGCAAGGCAAGCACTCTACCAACTGAGCTATATCCCCAGCCTGAGGGATTTGGGTTTTTTAACAAGGGTACCAAGAATACGTGATATAGTGGTTGCACACCTTTAACTCCCAGCTGCTCAGAAGGCTGAGGCAAAAAGATTGCAAGTTCTAGGCTGACCTAGGCAACAAAGTAAAACGCTATCTCAAAATAAAAAGGTCTAGGGTTGTAGTTCAGTGATAGAGCTCTTACCTAACGTGTGTGAGGTCCTGGGTTCAATCCCCAGTAGTGCAAAAAAAAAGAAAGAGTTTCGCACCTTAGGTTAAATGAAATCTTTTGTGGAAGTAGACACCTAGTCCCATGCTGTCTTGTCAAGGAGGTATGTTGAAAGCAGTAAAAAACTTCATGAGGAGGAAAGAACTGTGCCTTACAGTCATATGACCAGTATGAGGCTGGTGTTCATCTGGGGACACCGACTCCTTGAGGAGAAACGGGAGGCCTGGGAGAATAGGAGCTATGTTGTGCTGGTGTGTTTGACTTGAGTGGAGAGAGAGGTGTGTTTTGGATGAGTTGATAAATGTGCTGTTTTCCTGGAGTGACCATCTGAAATGGGATGGAAGGCTGTCATGTGTCATCAGACCTAGTACTCTTGCTCAGTGATTTATCAAAGAATGACTGCACAGGGAGAAGAAACATCTTTAGGGATTAAGAGATTTTGGACAACAAATTGAAGGAAGCATTTTCTATGTCAGATTGTGGACAAGACATTTTCTTTTATTGGTACATTACAATTATACATAATAGTGGAATTCATTATGTAATATTCAAACATGAACATAAGATAATTGGCTCAGTCTCATTCACTGGTACCTTCCCTTTTCCTCCCTCCCGGCAACTCCTGATCAGCTTGCTCTACTCTACTGATATCCCTTTTGTTATTATTTTAATTAAGTATGATTGTGTGTGTATGTATGTGTATATATGTATGTTTATATATGCAAGAAATATATGCATATATATGCAGAATTCATTGTGGTATGTTTTGTACATGGACATAGCGTAATTTGGTAGTGTGGCACATGCCTTAATCCCAACTTTTTGGGAGGCTGAGGCAGGAGCATCACAAGTTTGAGGCCAGCCTGGGCAACTTAGTGAGACTTTGACTCAAAATGAGAAAGAACTAGAGCTATAGCTCAGTGGTAGAGCACTTGCCTAGCATGTGTGAGACCTGGGTTTGATCCCTAGCACCACATAGAAAGAAATTTTGACTTCTGAGAGGTGATTCAAATACAGTTAACAAAGGAATTTTGATTTTTGGACTGCATGAGATGCTTTTTACTGGAGACATAGTGCTACTTGTGAAGGAAGGAAAGAAGTTTTAATGACTAACTGGTCCAATAGAGAATTATTAATTTTTACCGGTGAAAACTTTCTAAACACTTAGAAGATTAGAGAGTATAATGAACTCTGTATACCTATCACTCAGCTTCAGCAATTCTCAACAACATTTCTATAATACAGATAACTACCTACTGTTCACATTTTCCTGATTTTCTGTTTGAATTGAGGTTCAAACAATAATAATGCATTACGATTAGTTAATTTTTTTTTTTTTCTTTCAGTACTGGGAATTGAACTCAGGGGCTCTCTACCACTGAGCTATACCCACAGCCCTTTTTAATTTTTTTAATGTTGAGTTAGGGTCTTGCTAAGTCCTGAGGTTAATGTTGAGCTTGTGATCCTCATGCCTCAGCCTCCTGAGTAGCTGGGATTACAGGTGTACACCAGCACACCAGGCTAGTTAATGCCCCCCCCCCCCTTTTTAATGTCTTTTTAATCTATAGGTTTTCATTTTTTTCTCTTGTCAGTATTTCTTGAGAAAATGGGTCATGTGTTCTGTAGGTATTCTAGGGTCTGGTCTGGGTTTTGCTGATTGCAACTTTATGGTGTCATTTAACCTTGCTTCCATCCTTTTTTTTTTTTTTTTTAAACTGGTAGTTAGATCTAAAACTGTAGTTTGAGACAGTACCATTGGCCATGTGGCTATTTAAATTTAAATTAATTAAAATTAAATGAAATTTCAAGTTTATTTCCTCAATTGCCATAGCCATGTTTTGAGCACTGAGCAGACCCCTGTTGCTAGTGCCTTTTGTAGCAGCACAGATAACAACATTTCTGTCTTCACAGAGAGTTTTGTTGAACAGCAGTGGTCAATTTTAAGTTCACTGTTTTTGCCAGACTTTCATAAGTAATGGTGTGGTCTCTGTTTGTGTTACATTGTCAGTCATTGATGGGTCATTACTTAGATGTCCAGTAATTCCTGGCGGTTTGCCAAAAAGAGATTCTGTCTTCCTTCATTATTAGACTACTTTTTAAAAAAGGGATCTGTCCCTCACCAACTGTTTTGTTTCTTTACAAAATCCTTGCTTGAGACTTGATACTGATTCTCTTTTGTTACTCTTCAAGTTATTTAAGTGAAATAAATTAAGTACCATAAGTGAAATACTTCCCAGTACTTTTAGCAAGGAGGTGTAAACCAGGGAGCTTTTTAGGGATCTTGAGCTCCTCCTGTTCTTTCTGCAGTGTTAAAAATGCAGCCTCTGGCTGGCACCAGCCCCTCTGTTTATTTAGACCTTTTCTTCCCTTTGCCCTTTATGGTGTCTCTCCTGCTCAATGCCTCTTACTCCCAGCGCTCTCCTCTTGATAGAGCTTCAGCGTGCAAGGGAGCTTCAGTTTTTAGTTTGGAGTGTTTAAGGGGTCCAGGCTTCTCCAGTACTGTCCAGCTGCCTCTTTTCTCACCCTGTGAATTAGATTGTGCACAGGCCTCTCTAGTTTTAGTCACATTTTTAGTGAATATGTACTGTTTATTTTGGGGTACTTCCATTCTCAGGACCATCAGAAGCTCCGTTACTCTTCCTCTTTTCTCTCATGCTAATGCTGAGGCCACCATAGCTCTCTGTTCTCACTCACTTTTATTTGATGGTTTGTGAGGATTCCTTATCTAGTTTTAACATAGCTGTTTGGTTTTGCTAGTGTGATTTCTCTACTGTCCTGAGAGAATTTAAGAAAATTTGAAAACTAGATTCTACCATTTTTTCAAAATCTCTCAAAGGAGTGTTTTTTGTTTATTCATTTGTTTGTTTAGTTGGGTGGAAAGTACGATGCTCATTGATTTTATTTCAACTTTGCAAAGATTAGTAATTTTAAAAACTGAACTAAAGATTATAACAGCCTCATAGGTAACATTGAAAGATGATTGTCTGGAATTAAGGTGGAGATGGATCATACATACCTTTCCATGGTATTCCAAGGAAACAGCCGTACTTGGAAGGAGAAATTGGCTCTGTTTAGAGCAAGCATAGGGGAAAAGGTGAAGGTACTCCCCACCTTGTTCAAATGAGACAAGGTTAAAGGAACTAAGGCTTACCTAAGCTTAGGGAAGATGGGAGGATCATGCCACAAAATGTGTTTTGTTTGTTTCCAGAGGTAGAACTAAAACCATAAGGGTAGGCCTCCGGTGAGACAGAACTGGTCTTAAAGTGTAACTAGTGACTTTTTAATACTCAATTCTAAAGTGGGCATTACTTTCCTGACAGGTAATGATTAACTTCTCAGGAAGTATTAAAAAGTAAGCAGCTTGCCAGGTCTAGTCCATACTTCAGAATGGTGGTCACTGCATAGTTCTCATGGCTCATCACTTTGAGATGTCAGCTTCAACTCCTTGAGCCTCCTGCAGTTTAAATGGCTGCAAAATTGTGTCATACTTTGGGCGCATACTTTGTGTTCACATGTTGTTTTTTAATAATGCACTTACAAAAACAAAGTGGACAAAGTGCCACTAACTCAGGTCATAATGGCATATCTCTTTGAAGCTCTTGATAGCAAAAACAGTATGTTCATCTTTCTAGTTTTCCACCAGTGTTGTAAGGCCTGGCATGTGGAGGTGCTCAGTGCATATTTATTGACTGGAGCTGGCAAGAAAGACTTTCTGTTGATTAGAGATCCTATTTGGTAGAACTAGTCTTTATAAGTTAATAATACAGGGAACTGATTTCTGTAGTTTCAAGCAAATCCATTTTCATGTATTTTTAAACAATGCCAGCCTAAAATACTTCAAAGACTGAAATGATACAAAGCATATGTCAGTCATTTTGTGGGCTGTGCCCATCCTCCAGGTTCTGATGAATAAGAATGATTCCTTCATTCTCTTGAGTTCTAGGGAAACATTATTAAAGAAAAGAAAAAAAAAATATGCCTTTCATGAAATCATCTCCCAATAAGGAATGTACAGCCAAATGAAAAGTGATTGAAGCAAAAATATAAGTTCCATGTCCTCAGGTGCCTTAACTGTATTTGATGGTTTTATAAAAGTTGTCTTTGGAATGTTAGATCATTAAATGTTAAACCTAGAGTGGCTTTTGGAAATTACCTGATTCAGAGGTTCTTTACCTAAAAGATAATGATGGGACTTAAGTATTTGTGAGCACATTAATATTGTGTATAACTTTTGCATGTTTGTATATATGGGCATTTTTCTGAGGAAAGTCATTTTCCTTCAATTCTCAAAAAAGTGTCTTCACCCTAAAGAACAATGGGTCCTAATCCATTCCCTTGTGATTAGAAACAAGGAGGCACAGAAATGCATGTGCCTCAGTCAAAGCTGCCCTGCTGAATAAGATAGAACCAGAGCTGCCCTACTTGAATAAGGGCTAACAGACCTTGTTCTGAGATTTTTGTATTTGCTCCTTCAACCCTTTTCCTATTCATGGAAACTGAGGTAGAGAGGTAAAATAATTTGCCCCAAGTCACACAGTGACAGAACGGGATTTGGACCCAGGTCTTCTGGTTCCAGTGCTACCATGATTTCTTCATAGCAACTGCAGTATGCTACCCCTTGTGGATGATTCTCCAGGATGCCATGCACCCACTAAACTGTTTCAGAATTTCATAAGATGGAATTTAGCATGTGAAAATTATTCTTGTTTATTGTAACATAAGTAAAGCATTTTTATAGGGTTAAACATACTGAAGCATTTCTTCCTAGCATGCAATGATGCTGCCTGTTTTGACCCATCATATCCGCTACCACCAATGCCTGATGCACCTGGACAAGTTGATAGGATATACTTTCCAGGATCGCTGTCTGTTACAGGTAAGAATTGCTCTCCTGTGAACTCCCCTAATAAAATATAACTAAGTTATCTTGCAGGTTTGAAATGGTGCATTAGGCTTTTTTCTGGGAGGTGATAAGGATTTTTGTCCTACCTTGGTTGCCTCTGTTGCTTTCAAATCCTTCCTCTCATGTTTATTTGAGGTTCTCCCTCCAGAAATAGGCTCATGCTAAAATCTGCCTTCAATCCTGAGCCTTCTTCCATTGTTTCCTTTTTTTTTTACCTCTTCTTTCTAGGTACTGAGTGTTGTGATTCTCTGAAAGCCCTCTTCTTAGAAGAGGGCTTGTGCCTGAGTTCTAGAAATTTTGATTGTGGAGGATGAAATGATCAACATTAAAACTTTGACTGGGGCTGGGTGCGGTGGCACATGCCTATAATCCCAGCAACTTGGGAGGCTGGGGCAGGATGATTGCAAGTTTGAGTCCAGTGTTGGCAACTTATTGAGGCTTAAGCAATTTAGCAAGATCCTGTCTCAAAATAAAAAGGATTAGGGATGTGACTCAGTGGTAAAGCATTCCTGAGCTCAATCCCAGTATTCCCCCCACCCTTCATAAAATTGACTGGATAGCAGCTTTCTCCTTTTATTCAGGATGATCTAAAGATGGTGTTCCTGTGCTCAGTTTTTAAGTCTTGAACTTATTTCATTGAAATTTTAGCTGGCTATGACTCATCCGAGTCATCATTTAAATTTTGGAATGAATCCTGATCATGCCAGGAATTCTTTGTCCAACTGTGGAATTCGACAGCCCAAATATGGAGACAGAAAAGTTCACCACATGCACATGCGGAAAAAAGGTTTGTTTGGATGACTCTGAGATTCTGTTCTAAGATTTTGACCCTGTATTTTCTGACTGACTTTTTAATCTTCTTGTTCTCCAGTGCTTCCTGATCCATTTTTAATAATTTTAGGTTATTCACTTTGGGCAGAGCATTATAATCAAGATAGATGAATTTTTTTAAAAAAATCTTTTTACCAAGTGTTTTAAATAATTGTTTATCAGACTTTTAGATATGCAGATATTAAGCCTTTTAAAGTCAAGTTGGAGTGAGAACATTTTCTATGTGCCATATGATGGTCCTAGAATACTTCTAATGATCTTTATGTGTGTGTGTATGTTTTTTTTTAATATAGGAATTAACACCCTAATAAATATTATGTCACGCCTTGGCCAAGATGATCCAACTCCTTCAAGGTAAAGTAGTTTTTAAAACATTTATTGAGGGCTGGGACTGTAGCTCAGTGGCAGAGTGCTTGCCTAGCACATGAGAGGCATGGATTCGATCCTTATGCACCATATAGAAACAAACGAAATAAGCATTCTGTCCATCTACAACTACAAAAAATTTAGTTAAAAATCATTTATTGAGAAAAGTAATACATATGCTATACAGTTTACCAATTTAAAGTATACAATTTAGTGGATTTTAGTATGTTCACAAAATTGTGCAACTATGACTACTCCGTAATAATGGGACATTTTCATCACCCCCAGAAGAAGCCCTGTGTCTGTGAATAGTCACTTCCTGTGTCCTCTCAGCCTTCCCAGTTCTAGACAAACACCAGTTTATCTTTAGTTTCTGTGCATTTTCCTGTTCTGAACATTTCCTGTAGTGTCATACAGTATGTGGTCCTTTGTGGTTGACTTATTTTAGTTACCATAATGTTTTTAACTCTTATCTATGTTATGGTATGTATCAAATTCATTGCCAAATATATCCCATGATAAAGGTGTACGACATTTTATTTATCCATTCATAAGTTGATGGGCATTTGGGTTGTTTCTAATTTTTGGATATTATGAATAATGTTGCTGTATTTGTGTACACATTTTGTGTGAACATATGCTTTGATTTTTCTTGAACATAAACCTAGAAATGGAATTGCTGGGTCATATGGTAACCAGTTCATATTTAAGGAACTGCCAGACTATTTTCCAAAGCGATTGTACCATTTTATATTCCCCGCATCAGTATATCAGTGCTTTCTTTATATCCTTGCAATACTTGTTATTATCTTTTCTTAATTCTAGCCATCCTAATGAGTATAAGTACTATCTCATGGTATTTTTTTTATTGTTAATTTAAAATTTTTTAAATTTTTTAAAATTTGTTCTCATTAGCTATACATGACAGTAGAATGCATTTTGACACATCATACATAAATGGAGTATAACTTCTCATTTGTCTGGTTGTACATGATGTAGAGTTACACAGGTCATTTAATCTTATATGCACATAGGGTGTTAATGTCCAATTTATTCCCTCTTTCTTACCCCCATGTCCCCTCCCCTCCCTTCTCTCCCCTCTGTCTAGTCCAAAATACCTCTGTTCTCTCCCCTGCCATGTGAATTAGCATCCACATATCAGAGAAAACATTGGGCATTTGGTTCTTTGGGATTGGCTTATTTCACTTAGCATAATATTCTCCAGCTCCATCCATTTACTGGCATATACCACCATTTTATTCTTCTTTAAGACTGATCAATATTCCATTGTGCATATACACTATAATTTTTTTAGCCATTCATCTGTTGAAGGGCAACTAGGTTGGTTCCATAATTTAGCTATTGTATATTGAACTGCTGTAAACATTGATGTGGCTGCTCACTGTAGTATATGGATTTTAAGTCCTTTTAGGTATAAACCTAGGAGTGGAATGACTGGATTAAATGGTGGTTCCTTTCCAAGTTTTCTAAGGAATCTCCATAGTGGTTGCACCAATAGTAGTTGCACCAATTTGCAGTCCCATCAGCAGTGAATGAGTGTACCTTTTTCCCCACATCCTCGCCAGCATTTACTGTTGCTTGTATTCTTGATGATTGCCATTCTGACTGGAGTGAGATGGAATCTCAGTGTAGTTTTGATTTGCATTTCTCTAATTGCTAGAGATGATGAACATGTATTTGTTGATTGATTGTATATCTTCTGTAAAGTGTCTGTTCAGTTCTTTTGCCCATTTATTAAGTGGGTTATTTGGTTGTCTTTTTTTTTTTTTTTTTTTTTTTTTTGGTGTTTTTTTAATTCTTTATATATCCTGGAGATTAGTACTCTGTGTGAGGTGTGTAAAAAAGACTTTTTTCCCATCTGTAGGATGTCTCTTCATGTTATTGATTGTTTCCTTTGCTATGAAGAAGCTTTTTAGTTTGATTCCATCCCATTTATTGATTCTTGATTTTACTTCTTGTGCTTTAGAAGTCTTGTTAGGGAAGTCAGTTCCTAAGCTGACATGGTAGAGATCTGGGTCTACTTTTTCTTCTAATAGATTCAGGGTCTCTGTTCTAGTGCCTAAGTATTTGATCCACTTTGAGTTGAGTTTTGTGCAGGGTGAGAGAGAGGGGTTTACTTTTATTTTGCTACATATGGATTTCCGGTTTTCCTAGCATCATTTGTTGAAGAGGCTGTCTCCCTCACCCCCCCTTTTTTTGTTTACTCACCTTGCAGAGCAGCTGCTTGTCTGCTTTCTTGGTTTCACACCACAGAGCAGCCCAGAATACTCTCATTGTCATTTTGATTTGCATTTTTTTGATGGCTTCTAATGTTCAGCATCTTTTCATGTGTGGAGAAATATTTATTCAGATCCTTTTTCTCATTTTTAAAGGGGTTATTTTTTAGCATTGAATTATAATAATATTTTATATATTCCACATATAAGACATATTTGCCCAAAATAAAAGTTCTCATTTTAGAAATTCTTTTTATTTTTCTGATCATATCCTTTGATCATATCCCAGAAGTTTTAATGATGTCCACTTTATTATTTCTTTTGGTGCTTGTTCTTTTGGTGTTATGTCTAAGAAACCATTGCCTAATATGAAGTAAGCATTGATCTATGTCTGTCTTGATATCAGTTCCTCACTGTTTTGATTGTGATAGTTTTGAAGTAAGTTTCAAAGTTTGATATATGAGTTTCTCAACTTTGTTCTTTTTCTAGGTAGTTTTAACTATCTAGATCCGTTGTTTCTACATGAATTATTGGATCATCTTGTCAATTTCTCCACAGGATTTGCATGGGATTTTGTTAGGGATTATGTTGAATCTATAAATCAATTTCAGAATAGTTAACTATCTTGAAATTAAGTTTTTTGACCCAGAAAAGTGGGATGTCTTTCCATTTATTTAAGTCTTCTTTATGAAGTATACAGAAATAATTGATTTTTATATGTTGATGTTGTGTTCTGCAACTTTCTGATCTTGTTTACTGTGCTAATATTTTTTGGAAAGTCGTTAGGATTTTCTGTATATGTGATCATATCATCTCCTGCTAGAGACGGTTTTATTTCTTCCTTCCAATCAGGTGCTTTTTAGTTGCTCTGGCTAGAGCCTCTAATACAATATTAACAGAGGTATTAATAGCACATTCTTGACTACTTCTAGTTTTAGGGGTATTTTCATGATTGAAAATGATGTTTGTTGAGAGTTTTTCACAAAAGGCTTTTAACAGATTGAAGAATTTATCTTCTATTTATTCCTGGTTATTGTGTTTTTATCACAATATCACGAAAGGGTGTTTAGTTTTGTTATGTGCTTTTTCCATATTGGGATAATCATGTACATGCATTTTTTCTTTTATTCTACTCATCTGATAGTGGTAATTGATATAGTAATTGATTTGGGGATGTCAGACCAACCTTGCCTTCCTGAGATAAATCTCAGTTGATTATAGTATATAATCATTTGTATATGCTGCTGAATTCAATTGGTTAGTGTTTAGCTGAGGATTTTTGTGTCTATTTAGATAAGAGATATTCATTTATAGTTTTCTTTTCCTGTGAGGTCTTTTTTTTCTTTTGGTACTGGGGATTGAACCCAGTGATGTTTAACCTCTGAATTACAAACCCAGATGATTATTTTGAGACAGGGTCTTGCTAAGTTGCTGAGGTTGTCCTTGAACTTGTGATCCTCCTGCCTCAGCTTCACAAGTTGCTGGGATTACAAGCATATGCCATTACATCTGGCTCTTGTCTTGTTTTATTGTTGTGGTAATACTGTCCTCACAGAGTGAGCTGAGAAATTTTATAGGTTTGCTTTTCTTGTTTTATTTCTTGATTTTTATAAGATATCTTTATATATTAAAATTCTCACTTTTGCATGGCCTCGAGTCCCTAAAGGATCTGGGAAGAAAAATGGGTGAGGTCTGTATAAACTCATTAGCACCCTTGAAAATTGAGTGAAATCAAAGGGCTGATGGAAGAGACTCTTAGGTGTCTAGCAGGAGAATTAATTTTGTGTGAAGATCAGCAGGTTATATTTTGAGTCAATAGAGGAGATTATTTGAGGCCACTTTCTTGTTTTAAATAGGAAGGTGAAATGTTGAATAGCTGTGGTTGTGGGTATTCAGACTAAATGGATTAAAGCAGGTGGAGTAGGATTAGAAGTGACAGTTGAGGCAGTTGCTTCAGCCAATACCTGGCCTCCACAGCTAAAAGAATTGCTAGAATGACCACACAGCTTCCTTTATGCATTTTTCTTCAGCAGGTGGAAAATCTCTTATCTGAAATGCTTAGGAGAGGAAGTGTTTCAGATTTTGGCCTTTTTGTATTTTATAATATTTTCATTGATTTTAATCACTCGTAAATCCCTAATTGGAAAATCAAAATGCTCCAAAATCCAAACCACTTTGAGCACTAATATTAAGCTTGACAAGTTTTGGATTTTGGAGCATTATCAATTTTGGATGTTTGGCTTAGGGATGCTCAACTTGTATGCCACTTTCCTTTTTAAATTGGCCTCAAGTTGCTCTCTTTTGATATTGTCATGAACTAAGCCATTTTTCCTCTCTACTCAAAAGGTGAAAAGAAAGATAGCATGGAGCTTTAAAATTCTGGTTTGAAGTTGAACATATGCCTTACCAGGGTGTTTTTTAAGAGTCTAAGATCAGAAAACTGTCTCTACTTAAAAGAGTCCTGAGTCACACCCTCAGGAATACTATGACCATGGTTTCATTTTTATCTTATTCCATTGTGGAGTGTCCAGATCACCAGTTCTGCATATTAATAAGGGGACCTTGCTCACCCCTTTAACAAGGCAACGCACACCATACTTTTCAGCGATGAAAATACGGGTTTAAATCATCTTTGTCTCATACTACCCCAGTTGTTGGTATGTAAATTACATCTTTTTGTTTCTTGTTTTGTTTTGGTTTGGTACTGGAGACTGAACCCTGGGGTGCTTCACCACTGAGCCATATTCCCAGTCCTTTTAATTTTTTGAGATAGGGTCTTGCTAAGTTGCTGAGGCTGACCTCAAACTTGTGATCCTCCTGCTTCAGCCTACTGAGTCACAGACATGCACCATCATGCCCAGATAAATTACTTGTTTTGATGGTAACATTCAAATTTCACAGTATGAATTTTTGCTCTATTAAGAGTGATGCTTGGAAAGCAGTATGGAGATTCCTCAGAAAGCTTGGAATGGAACCACCATTTGACCCAGCTATCCCACTCCTTGGCCTATACCCAAAGGACTTAAAATCAGCATACTACAGAGATACAGCCACATCAATGTTCATAGCTGCTCAATTCACTATAGCCAGATTGTGGAACCAACCTAGATGCCCTTCAGTTGATGAATGGATAAAGAAACTGTGGCATATATATACAATGGAATATTACTCCGCCATGAAGAATGATAAAATTATGGCATTTGCAGGCAAATGGATGAAATTGGAGGATATCATGCTAAGTGAGATAAGCCAATCTCAAAAAACTAAAGGACGAATGATCTCGCTGATAAGCGGATGAGGACATATAATGGGGGGTAGGAGGGGTTAGCGTTAGGGTTAGGGTTAGGTTTAGGGTTAGGGATAAGGAGGGTGGTAAGAATGGAGGAAGGAAGGACTGTATAGAGGGAAAAGAGGAGTGGGAGGGGTGGGGGGAAGGGAAAAAATAGCAGAATGAATCAAACAATATTGCCCTATGTAAATTTATGATTTTTAATTAAAATAAATTTAAAAAAAAGTGATGCTTGGGGTGGGGGGAAGGGAAAAATAACAGAATGACTCAAACAACATTACCCTATGTAAATCTATGATTACACAAATGGTACGCCTTGACTCTATGTAGAAACAGAGAAACAACATGTATCCCATTTGTTTACAATAAAAAAATAAAAAAAGAGTGATGCTTATGGGACTGGAGTTGTGGCTCAGTGGTGGAGCACTTGCCTAGCATGTGTGAGTCACTGGATTTGGTTCTCAGTACCGCATATAAATAAATGAATAAAATAAAGGTCCATCAGTGACTACAAACATATTTTTTAAAAAGTGATGCTTATTTTCTCCCCTTCTTCTTTTGTGGTACTGGGGCCTGAATATGGGGCCTGGTATCTGCTTGGCAAATGCCCTACTACTGAGCCACATTCCTAGCCAAGAGAGGACTTTGGTTGAAGGGTGTGGCTCAGTGGTATAGCTCTTGCTTAGCATAACTGAAACTCAGAGAGAGGGCTTTCTTACTGTGGCAGAGGGGCTAATATCTCCAAAATTATGTCGTTTCTGAATTTAAGCATTTTGAAAATGATATCAGAGAACAAATACTCTCCTGTCCTTTGACTTCTGTCCTCTGCTGCTTCTTGCCATGAGAATGTTGTTTTTGCTGATGCAGACTTGACCCAGGTGTCTGTTAAAGAAAGAGCCTCCTAGCCTCCACTAACAGGGTCAACTGCTATTTGCTGCTACTAGCAGCCTGCAGCTGTGGACAGTGCCGGAAGCTGGACTTAAGCTTCTCACAAATTTAACTCAACAGACATTTATCCAGAGCCTTTTTAGTTTGAGGCAGTTTGTAGGTATTTTAGGAGCTCCAAAGTCTAATAAGACAAAAGCCCCCACTAACCAGGAGGTGTGACTGCCTGGAGTAGGGTGAGAATTCTAGAAACATAAATAACTTAATAAAGGAGGGACTCTGATAAGTGCTTCAGTGAAGATCAAAAGCAGAACATACAAAACTGCCAAGAGGCTTAGGATAGATCTGGCAGTTGTTTAGGGATTATAGGTTAGTTTTTTACTGTGAGCTTGAATAATTGAGTTGACTTTAAACTGTTTGCCCTCTCCCTGTTTGTTTCTTAGTTGCTGTTATAAAATGGGATGCTGTGGTCTCTGCTCTTAGAAGTGTTTATCTTTGAAGCAGATTTTAAAATTCTAAGAATCAGTGGTTAGACCATCTCTGCAGGCAAGAAGAAGGAGGGAGAACTATTAGGTTGTATGGGAAACCTGTTTCTGACTCTCATAAAAGCACAGAGATAGAAAGCAAGAGGACCGAGGGGAAGGGCTTCGACTGAACTCTTCTAGACCCCCTCCCCTCTCCACCCATCCTCCAGTATCATTAGTGGCTGTACTCTGCCAGAGCTGCCACATTGCCTCTGCCATCAGGCATCTTGTTCTTTTTGGTGCCTTTATTCTAATTCTTAGCCATAACCTGTTTGAAACTTCCTCCTACTGAATAAAGGCTGAGCCATCCCTCCTGGCAGCCCCAGCTCCATGACCTGACCCCAGGCCACTTTTCCAGGCACATCTCTCTTTCCCCTGTGGCTGTCCACCCCCATGCAGATTATCATTTCAGCCATTTCTGGAATGCCCGTGCAGTCTGTGACATCCTGCTCAAGTTCTGCTGGTGTTTACTTTCTGGTATACATTCTCTCATGTACCATGATTGTGTGTGGAGCTGATTTCCTGTATTGGACTATAAATATTTTGAAGGTCTACTTTTTTTTGTCCCCTTCCCTTCTTCCCTTTCTATAACCAACCAGTACCTTCTTCAGAGCAGGCACTCAGTAATTAAGTATTAAAGGAAGGAATGCCATCTCAATATTGCTTTTATCTGAGGCTATTTACTTATAGACTAGAAAGAGAGAAACTGGGTCATTAAGGGTAATGGTCATTGGAGGTCTAAATGGCTAGTTAGTGTCTCGTTTAATCTGATTTGAAGTCAGCTAGAATTTATAGAAAGGCATAAAAACTTAATGAATAAATTTTGATAGCCTATCAAAACTATAAAATAATTAAGCTTTATAAAGGTATCCTCTCAAGCAAATATGCTACCCAAAATTTTAAAAAGTGTCACTGTTGAAACCATGTATAATCTCATTTGTATAGTTATATTTAACTCATGCAAATTGTGATGAAATATCACCACCAAAGGGTTCTGCAGGATTAGGCATTTGATGGAATTCAAGTAATTCATGTATTATCTGTAAGACCTTTGGAAAGGAGGGGCCTGGAGAGAGTGGTAGGGGAAAATTAAAAATCAAGCAGCCTTGGTTTGTTTTGTTTTCAGTTTTGTTTCAGATTGGTAGAGTCATTACCAGATATAATATGTAAAAATCTACTGGGCCAACAGAGAGATTTATTAGGACTATTGATTAATGTCTACATATTTAAGGAAATGGCAGTTACAAATGTCATCCTTTGTATTCTTGGGGGGATTTGTTCCAGCTCCCACCCCCACCATGGGAGCCAGAAATTCACTGATATTCATGTCCCTTCTATAAAACAGCATAGTATTGGTATGTAATCTATGTACATCCTCCTTTAAATCATCTCTGGATTATTTTTAATACCTAATATAATACAAATGCTCTGTAAATAGTAGTTATACTCTACTATTTAGGGGATAATGACAAGATAAAAGCCTTATGTAGTACAGATGTAATTTGGGGGGGATTATTTTCAATTTGTTGTTGGAATTTACAGATGCAAAACTCAGATACTGAGGGCTGACTATATATTTTCAGGCAGATATACATAAGTATTTTGCATTAAAAATACAATAATAACATGCATTTAATATAAGTAAATTCCACTAGTGGATTTGCTGATTTAGATGTTTCAAGTTAATTCTCAAGAGATCCTTCACATGGGACCCAAAAGTACAGTAGGGCTATAACTTCTCCCCCTGTATATCTAGATAGATGCAATGAGCAGGAGTTCCTGAATTGGATAGAAGGTTCCACTGACTCCCACTGTCCCTTGTAGCTTTACCATACCAGTCACGCTTGAGGGTTGAAATTCAAAGGTGAGAAAACGTTGTCTGTACTCTCACTTCAGCAGTCACCCTTGGACTCGACCCGTGTCAAGATGTCTTTCCATGGAGTAAATGGCACCTTACCGCACTTACTGTTACAGTGGGGTTTAAAAAGTACTTTGACATTTTGAAAAAAAAATTTTGCTATATAAATGTAATAAATTCTTAGAAACAAATGGGTTACTCCTCAGCAGACATCTCATCTTGAAGCTTGCTAGTGAGTATAAAGCATGTGGTTAAAACAGTACAAACAGTGGAAGAAGGAACAAAAGACTTGCCACTGCTTTGAGAACTAGCTGCTCACAGTCCATTTTTTTACATAAACCAGTGGGTTAGGAGTTGCCTGGTGTAAGAATAAAGTGAAATTTAATCACCATTTTGGTTTGGTGATTATTCCAGAATTTAATCATAATGTACATATAGAAAAACATATCCTGGATATGGGCAAATTATTTAATGAATGGCAGGCACATTATTGAATAAACCTGTTTAGAACTGTGACCTTGTATTTTAACACACTGAATAACAGTCTAAGACTGTGGTCATTAAAATCCTAGACATAGTTCTTGTCTCCATAAATGTTATCAAAGAAATTAAGGTAAAACCTTTGTCTATATAACTTCACTTAAGATAGTATATGACTTCAAGCAGCTCTTACTCTTTGACTAGATGTCTTATTAGTCTTCCATAAAGTATAAGACAGTCCCCAAATGTGGTTTGTCCCCTCAACCCCCAGCCTCCTGCCAGGTTTTCTTGCTTTTATATTAACTGGATTTTGCTGTATAATACTTAGATCTGTTAGGAAGCAGATAAAATCTCCGCCACAGAAAATACATTTTTATTTTACTGGCTAATGAAAAAGAATTAGGTAATATAATTTTTTTCTTTTTAAAAACTCCATTTCTTTTTTTTTTCTTTTTAAATTATTTTTAGATATACATGAGTATATATTTTTAATTTGTTCTTTTTAGATATACATGGACTGTAAATTCCCATTCTTGTGGTTGTACATGATGTGGAGCCTGTTTCTTTTTGTAATAGTACATTGTTAAGTTTCTTGATAATAGCAAAGGGAATTAGGGGTTGCATCATCGTAATGTTAAGAGTGCCCCCATTCCTCGCTGCTTTCTCCAGGAATGGTGGTAGATACTTTTTGGAGTTCAGGTACATTTGACAGAATGCAAAATCTCAGTACTGAGTAGCTTCTAAAATAAATTTCTTTAAAAAAAAAAAACAACATTTTATATTTCACTGTGGAACTTTTTAGTTATTCTTGGCTAGTGGAGTAGCAGCAAAAAGGAAAATGTCCTTTAACGTCTAGTGTATATTCTGTAAGAATAAGAAAAATTTGTCAAAGAACCTATAATTATTTTTTTGTGCTGGGGATAGAACCCAGGGCCTTGCACGTGCTAGGCAAGCCCTCTGCCACTGAACTCTATCCCCAGCCTGAGTGCTAACCCTTTACATCTTGTGGGGATGGAGGTGGGATGGTGGGAGTTAACTGGCATCTGTAGTGATGGGCAGGATTTGGGAGAGGGAGCAAGGAAAGGAGCAAGCATAGTGTGTGGTGTGGGCGCAGGGTGCAGTGTGAAGGTTGGTCAGCTTGGGGTTGGAAATTGCTGTTGAAGGTAGATTAAGTGGTGGGTGCAATGGGTAGAGAAGGTCTTGATGGCCCGAATTAGGTTTGTGTCTATGTTATGGTTTAGATGTGAGGTATCTTTAAAAGCTCGTGTGTGAGACAGTGCAAGAAGCTTCAGAGGAGAAATGATTGGGTTGTAAGAATCTTAACTCAAGTGATTTAACCCCCTGCTAGGGATTAACTGAATGGTAACTGAAGTGGTAGGGTATGGCTACAGGAGGTGGTAATTGGGACATAGCTTTAGGAATATATTTGTTTCTGGTGAGTGGACTCTCTCTCTGTTTCCTGATCACCATGTCAACTAGTTCTCTCTGCCACACTCTTCCTCCATGATGTTCTGCTATATTGCCCCAAGGAATGGAGCTGACCTTCTTTGGACTAAGACCTCTAATACCTTGAGCCCCTAAATAAACTTCCCTCCTCTACAATTGTTCTAGTCAGGTCTTTTAGTCACAGCAGCAAAAAAAAAAAACTGACTAAAACAGTCCACCAACTAACAGATGGACCATCAGTGACCCCAGTGACTTCCATGTGACTGAAATATTGCTCTGTCCCCATCTGACCTGAATCTGCAACATTGTCCTGGCCTACCATCTTTCGTGCAGCTTGTCTCCTGGCTGAAGGGTGATGCACTGACCTTCATTTCCTCCGCCTCCCTGGTCAGCCTTCTACCTTTCTGACTTCTCTCTGCTTTCCTGGCCTTGAAACCTTGACAGTCTCCTGGTTCAGTCTGGGACCCTTTCTCTTTTGCAGCTGCATTTTCAACCAAGTTGTATCATCCATTTCATCGCCAAGTCCTGTCTAACACTGGCTTCTCCTGAAGACCCTACTAGCATTGTCCTTGCTGACCCATGAAGAGTAGGTTAACACACCCAGCTCTTGACTGGATCTTTCCACATGGGAGCTTTGTGGGCATTTCAGAATATCTGAAGTGCATTTCCTGTGTGTCCCCCTAAGCTGCTCTGCTTTGGTCTTTCCCTGCATAGTAGCTCCACCACTTTTCACCCCATTGCTGTAAGTGAACTCTAGGCTTTGACCTTCATTGTTTTTAGCTTCCTGATCTTGACTAGTAACCATTCTTTTCTGCCGTAAATTCAAAATGTTCCCCATATCTAACTGTGCCTCCTCTCCTCCACTGTCACCTTCCCAGCACAAGCACCCCATGTCTCCTTGGGATGGTAGTACCCTTTCTGGTACTTCTTTTTCCTGCAAAGCAGCCAGGGAGGCCTTTTGAAAACCTGAATCAGATCATGGCACATCTCTGCTCACCAAAGAAGCATGTTAGTGTTGAAGGGAGAGATTGGGTTTGCCGAGAGGCAGAAGGAAGTTTCCCATGGGCCATCTTCCTGGTTGCTTCAGTCTGATACCTCAGAAGAAATTAACAGTCTGTAAGATGTGACTTCATCATATAATTTAATACATAAATAAAGTGTGATCTGTGCACTAAAGGGAAAGTGTTAATTTTGACAATAAACACCAGATAGGAATTCATAGAGAAGAAAATACTTT
Organism: Sciurus vulgaris; assembly: GCF_902686455.1. Lineage (NCBI taxonomy): Eukaryota > Metazoa > Chordata > Mammalia > Rodentia > Sciuridae > Sciurus > Sciurus vulgaris. The sequence continues at coordinate 145,202,436 of NC_136466.1, forward strand.
CTCAAGGTCTTTAGGGATGAGTAGATGTTCAGCGTGGCTAGGTATACAGAGTAGTGAGTGGAAAGTTCTAGGGTGCAGAGAGCCTGACCTGACGAGAGGCACCAAATATTTTAGGGGATGCCTTCTCCAAAGAGTAGTAGGCAGTTCGAAGCAGGAGCCCAGAGCATAGGTGGGCAAGGATAACAGTGGTCATGAGATGGTAAAGGTGGATTAACTGGTTTTGAAGGACTTTGCATACTGGATTGAGTTTAGAGTTTGGGTGATGGAAGAAATCTTGAAAACATGGAGTCAAAACAAACTTTTCAGTGGTCAATTCTAACTCTCACTAGATTGCATTCTCCTTTCTTTATTCACCTGAGAGTAGTACAGAGATACAATTAGTACAGTGTCACTGTGACTTCTCTGCATGTCCTGAGCCTGGTTCCCAGGAGTTGCACACATAGGTTAGATACCCTGAACCACATAGTACGAAGGAATGCCTTCCCACTGCCTGTGCCTTTGGCTAGGATGGTAGTTATTCCTCCTGATTGAGTAATAAGGCACAGTGTTCCATTGCTGAAGGAGCTGACCCTTATGTTTCCTTTTTTAGAAGAGAGGAGGGAAAGAAAGTATGCTGTTTTAAATGATCTTTTAAATTCTCATTATAGGATTAATCACAACGAACGGTTGGAGTTTCTGGGTGATGCTGTTGTAGAGTTCCTGACCAGGTAAGCAGGCTTTTTTACAGTTCTCCAGTAATTACATTTTGTAGGTAACATACTTATTACATTACCTTCTTTGTAATTAGCCAAACAAGGCATTGAAGCCCCGTGAATTTTGTGTCTTCTGTAGCGCTTAAAAGCTGCATGTCGGTGGCTCTTGCCCTGACAACTCACGCTTGCTGCTGCTGTAATGAGTGAGATTACAAGATGAAAGGCCGGGTCTGTGTCCTGTCAAGCATATGTTAAAGTTGCTTACAGCCGCAGGAGATCAGCTGGTCTTGGTCTAGATGCTTCAGAGCTTATATTCAATTTGAAAAGAAAAGGGTGATATTTTAAAATGTCATTTCATCTTTCAGGATTTGTCTTTGATCCCTTTCTCACTCTTTCTGATCTCAAGGGAAGTAAAGCTTACAAGTAATTTTAATGACTAGATTGTGTGTGTATGTATGTGTGTATCTTCAGAAGTGTTTTAGGAATCTTAATTTAAAGGTAGGGGTAGGAAAGTGCATGTTGTTTTTTCATATTCACATAATCTTTCTTTTAAAGGGAAGAGACACACGTTTCTCTGGGAACTATTTTGAGCTATTTTTATTCTCTTTGGGTCACTTCTTTTCACAGGAATGACACAATGAGGAGAAAAGACTACTCCCTAATCCTCTAAGACTAACTGTGCTTAGCCGTCCTGATCCACAGTGGATCGTGTCAAATGCTGGGCGATGTAGGAGGGAGCAGCTACAGTTGGGGTCCAGCTAGTTTCCTGTGTGGTCTTCTATCCAGGTCCCACACTTTTCTGATGGGCTTCCTTAGCTCATCCTGACAGTAGAGCTAGCCCTGTATGCCACTGTATGCCCTGCTCAGGGCTTTCTTGGATTCTCTTCAGAGGCCACCTGTAATACCCAGCTGGGAGACATAGTTGTTTTCAGAGTTTCAGTAACTTGTGGAGCAAGGATTGCCAGGGATTGAACCCAAGGATGCTTAACTATGGAGTAACTTTATTTTTGTTTTCTCAGTGCTGGATATTGAACTGGGCCTCATTCATAGTAAGCTAGTGCTCTACCACTGAACCATATCCCCAATCCCCAGTTTCAGAGTTTCAGATATGTTTGCTCTTAGTAGACATAAAACTGTGACAGTGTGTTCAGTTCTTGGTCATCATCAGATTTCAGAGATAACGTTTAACAGAAATAAAGGGGAAATAGAAGTGAATGGTGTCTTATGGTTTCCAGCACCTTAAAAGAGTCTGTGCTGCTATTTAATGTCCAAAGACTTTGAGACCGTTTAGTTCAGTTCATGTGATACCTGTTGCACAGATATTCTGTGCCAACCCTATTTGTATACGCCACAGACAGAATTACATGATGCATATTTATTTTTTATGTTTTTTGCAGTGTCCATTTGTACTATTTATTTCCTAGTCTGGAGGAAGGTGGATTAGCAACCTATCGGACTGCCATTGTTCAAAATCAGCACCTTGCCATGCTAGCAAAGGTATAGAAACATCTAAAACATTTGTATTTAAGTTCTTTAGTTCATGCATTTGAATGAGTAGCTTTTTAGAGTATATTAAGGATGTAATATTTTACAGACCAGAAGTATTTTGTTTGGGTTTTAAGAATTCATCTTTATTAGTTCTATTACCTTTGTGAATTTCACCAGCAACTAATGAACTCCGCAGTGAGGTACCTTGAAAACTGGTAAGGAAAAATTGACAGATGTATGTGAACAAGGTTAAACATTTGGGGAAAAGGAATATAGGAACAAAGCAAAAGAAGTGTAATACTTTCTGTTCCTTTGTGTAGTATTTCTGTATTAAATTTGTTATTAATTTGTTAACAAGTGGAATTATAACTTTGAAGAGAATACTTCAGTTTATATCCACAAGGGGTACTTTATAGATCTTCGAGAATCCCCCAAATCTGAAATTCCTTTAATTAATATTTAGGGTTTAGGCTGTCTAGCTTGCCTCATTGACTTAGCTGAGTGATTAACAGAACCTCTTTGTAATTCAGATTCCTGCTAGGGGTTTTACTTCATGGTCTGATTTGCTGTTTTCCTTTCCTGCAGTGTCTTATAGTAAATCATAACAGATAAGAATATGGGTACTTTGCTAACCCATCAGGGTTCTAGTCCACGTTCCTCCTCTTGCCAACGGGTAGCCAAGAACCAGATATTGTCTTCTCCAAGTCTCTGCTTTTTTATCTGTAAAGAGGAAATGACATTAGTCTCTGCTACACAGACTTGTTATGAGAATTAAATGAGATAAGTTTTCATGATTCTATTTATAAAGTGCTTGGCGTGATGATTGTTCATAGTAAGCACACAAAGATGTAAATGAAATTATTGGAGCTAGTTATTTTTGTTGCTTTTACAACTGTTCTCATAATAAATTTTTGCATTCTTGTAGACCTTTGGGTTTATGCAGTAGTAGGCAGAGCTGTGACTTTTAAATCCTCAAACATCAAGGATCCACTGGAAAAGCTTCTATGAGTATTCCTTGATTTTTAGCTTAAGTAATTTTCCCCTTTCATTTTGTTATAGAAGTTGGAATTTGACAGAAAAGGCTAGTCAAATCTGTCCTAATCTTATGACTGCTTTCTTGATTTGATCTTTCCAAGGCAATTAATTATTTTCAAAATATGATTAATTTTAGCCTGGGATTTTTGTGTCAGCAAGAATGCATTGTTTTGTTTTATTTAATCCCACCATGACAGTTGGAATGGCAGGCTTTGAGCCAGCTTTGGTGGTGTTCAAGAATGTAAATAGGGATGTCTTAATGAAAAAGTGTAGGCAACAAGATAAGCTTGGTTTTAATAACCTCCCAATGAATGAAATTCCACAATGCCACGTACAACTGCTTTAGTGTTTAGTTGATTGAATTTTCGAAGTGCTTCCAAAAAGTTCACCTAAATGCCATTGGAAATACATATTAACAAGTAGATTATCATTACCCCCCATTAAAGTTTTCTTTGTTATTTTAGGATGTAATGGAATTGCATAATTATTCAAACACATCCAGGAATGATGATAGGGAGAATATTTATGAAGTGTGGGAAATTGTCATAGCACAAAAGCAGACATTTTTATGTAACACATTGGGTGCAGTACAAAGCCATGAAAAGTGCAGGGTGGCCAGTTTCTTTTTTGGGGGGATTTTTGTTCTTCTACCAAGCCCAAGTCTTTTTTTTTTTTTTCTCAGAAAAAAGTAAAATTTAAACAAGGAGACTCATCTGGGCAAGGATGTTTGGTTTAGAAGGTAGAGTAAATAAAAAAACTATACTTCTTAAAATATAGTTTTCTGATATCCCTAATCCTAAGTGTACATTATTTTCCAAAAGCAATTTTTCCAAAACCAAGCCCAAGTCTTCACATTCCCATAGCTCGGCTCCAGCAGAACACACTGGTGACCCCACCTTCTCTAGACCAGTGGTCCTTAACCATTTGGGAGTGGTGGAATTAGAAGCTTGCTGACCTCTTTGAGAGTCTAATGTAAGCTTGAGGTCAGCTCTCCAGACACGTGAACATTTTGGCACACACAATAGCGCACCACTCCTTCCCCCTGTTTTCCTTTCCTTTTCTGTTGGTGGTAGGAATTGAATCCAGGAACCAGCATGCATGAGCATGCTAAGCACACACTCTACTGAGCTATACTCCCAGCCTGTTCTCTTTCCCTTTTAAAAGTTTTACTAATGCCTGCATGGAAAAATTAGGATAATAGAGTAGGGACTATGGGTAAGTTGGAAAATTCACAGCACTCCAGAATAGTTGTTTTGTAAGATGAAATGAGGTTTGCAGTTTGTTCTCAAGCAGGGCTCCAGAGATAACAAACAATTGGATTTTCCCAGTCAAGTTGTGAAACAGATGAAATTTACATATTTTAGTATAAATTCTTGTACTTTGGGATCAATTTTTTTAAAAAAGGTGTTTCTGTTGTTCTATTTGTGGTAGTCAAAACTCTCATTTGCGGATACTTTATACTGTGGATTCCCAGCAAAACAAAATATTGATAGCATAATATACCTTATTTTTTGTCTGTCATTTTCCATTATAAATGTATTTGTATATTTAACCTACATCTGGAGTCACACAAAATCTGAGTGTCTTATTGGAAGACTGATGAGACTCATATTGTCCTAGGTTTGTTCATTGACTTGCCACATGTGCCATACTGTGACATGTTATTGCTTAGTATTATTGAATTGAATTATGTGTAATGGAATGCAATTTATTGCATGTCTCTGAAATGTTTGTATCATTCTCCTTTTATGAAAAGTATTATCATTTCATTCTCAGGATTTATATAAAAGTATTCGTTCATCTTATGTCTAGTTCTAAAAGGACTTATATTGAATTGTATGTTAGGATACCAACCAAATAACTATAGAAATCATAGGAAAATATGGTTTAGGCAGAAGAATGAATCCAGAGGTAAAGTTAGTATACAGAGATGTATTCATAACTTCTACACCTAGTATGGGGCAACAAATTTGGCTTTAAATTTTCCTGAGGCCAGATCACAAAAAGAAATACAAGTCCACTGGAAAAATATTCTTAGCTCCCTTAAGACAATTCATTGCTCAAAAGAGATATGACTGTGGAAACCTCATAAAGGGACACGAGTACAGAGAAAGGGCCTCCAGATCCTCACCTTGGTCTGAACATGAATTTGGAGTAATCAGATCTGATTGGTTCTGAACCCTAATTGTACTATTGGAGTTTGGGTAAGAGTTGAGTTAGTCTGAACTGAGCTATACAGAAAGGACTCTTGATGGATGGTGGATTAATCTCTCTTAATGTACTGACGTATGACCAGTGGATTGTGGTTAGCAGCCTCTCCCCAGGAGATGCTGTTATTATAGTTAGGATTTTGGCAAACTCTGAACTTACTGTCTTTTTGAATTTTGTAGAAACTTGAGCTGGATCGATTTATGCTATATGCTCACGGACCGGACCTGTGTAGAGAATCAGACCTCCGACATGCAATGGCTAATTGCTTTGAAGCCTTGATAGGTAATATCCCTTTAAAATTCTCTCTCTTGCATGTCTAATCTATCTGAAGAGCACATAAAAGTCATCGTGGAAACTTGGGACAGAATTACTTGTTCCCAAAGCTTGTGAGACGCTTAGTACAATGCCCACTACCTTGTCTCATAGTCATTTTAGTTCCTCTGAAGCCCTGATCATGCTTTCTTGGTTCCTGCGTTGATATATGTTTAATATTTCTTAAATTGAAGTGAATTAGAATGGAGATGGATTACTTTCCAGATTTAATATCTCTCATACATAAACAAATTGGGATGCTAGAGATACCCCAGTGATTTTGACCACATTTTGAATTACTTGCAAGATTTTCTAGTTTAACCATCTTGAAAATACCACGTTTAAAAATCCTGGGATAAGTCTCTATAACTAATATTTGTTCACTTGAAACAAGACTGATGTAGACTAAACTGCTCACTCAGGCTCTTTGTATCCAAAGCTGCTTTTTGTTTGTAGCCAGAATAGTTATCTATTGGTACAGGAAAGTTATGAAGAGTTAATTAACTTATGATTACAAGTATGCTTCACAATGAAATGTTGTAGTAGATTGACAATTTCCTCACTTTTTTATAAAGTACATTTTATTTTCAAAGGCCTTTGTACTTCTTTTTCATTTTTGCCCTCTTCCTTTGAAAATGAATATAAAAGCTTCCCATTATAGTTTCATGCTGATGATAGTAGTAAGAGAATGTTTAATAATTATCCAGTCTTTCACAGCTATGTCTGTTTTTCACAAATAGGTCTGTTTTCAGAGTTTATCTATCACATGAAATTAATGTGCTTTGTACATAGAATATTTTTGACAGTTAGTGTTACTGTTGGCTCCAGAGCCAAGCAGACATGATTCAGTTCCCTGTTCAGTTATCAGATCTGTGTCTCTGATAAGCTATCCTGTCTCTTTGATCTTCAACTTTCCCATCTGAGAGATGGAGATAGTATCACTCACTCATAGAGTTCTTGAAAGGATCATAGTGTATAGTCCTGGTGGCATTCAATCCAGAACTGTGTTCTACTTAATTAAGCCCTTCCCCAAATCACATACTATGAGCCTAAATTCTATAAATCTGTTCTAATGCCCTGTTCTTGGTATGACCTGTGAAGGTGAAGGTAAGAATGTGAAATGGGACAGGGGGTCTAGCTCATTGGTAGAGTGCTTGTCTAGCATGGGCAAGGCCCTGAGTTTGATCTCTAGCACCACAAAAAAAAAAAAAAAAAAAAAAAAAAAAGAATGTAGAAATTTGCATGATGCTCTGGGCATAAATGGTTTTCAAACCACAACAACTAAAGAACAACTACTCCTGTTGCAATTATTATTACTATGACTATTGATAAATAATAAATGTATTTAGTTATCAAGAATCCTGGTAACTAAGTGTTCTAACATCATGCATGGAAAAATAGCCTTTCTAAAGATAGATATAAAAATTTGATTTCAAGAAAATATGGCTAGGGCTGGGGATGTAGCTTAGTGATAGAGCACTTGTCTAGCACACATAAGGCCCTGGGTTCAAAAAAAGGAAATATGATCATACTACACCAGAGTTAGTACATATCAAGTAAAAATGTTATCATAGTGCTTCTTGTTATAATTAATGCTGAATGTATACATAGTGCTTAATTATTTCATATTAAAAGTTGTCCTGATTTTTGTTTGCAGAAGCCTTCATTGGTCCAGACTCTGGTTTTGTTTCAGGCTTTTTCTTAGATGCCAGTGTATATTTGGTAAATACAGAAAGTGAAATGACATACTCTTTAGAGTTAAGTCAGGTATTTGTGTCTTAAACCCTTAGTACAGCTTTTACCCATGCCCTTCATGATAGTTCATATTTGACCTCTTCTACTTACAATATTAGATTTTAATTTTAGTGAATTGAATTTTGCATTTCAGCCTAATGTGTAACACAAAGCATAGCTAAAAGAGGGAAAATGTTACCTTTAAACAATCGCTTCTGAACACTTCAATTTTTTTCTGTGAGTGGTTTTGGCTTGCCTTTTTGCTGTTTGTAGAGATATGTAATTTTCTCTGCATATTAATGCAGCCTTCCTTCTGACATTCTCTTCCTTTTATCTAGGAGCTGTTTACTTGGAGGGAAGCCTGGAGGAAGCCAAACAGTTATTTGGACGCTTACTCTTTAATGATCCGGTATTTATCTTGAATTGTTTTTATTTTTCTGTTATATATCATTATAGAAGAATTTATTACAACTGGTTTTGAATTTTGAAGAGACTAGCAGAAACAAAATACCCAAATCTACCCTAGGTAGTAGATATAAAGTACATCCGAACAGCTTACTCAGCTGTGGCGGTTGGGGAAGTTCTAAGGGCATTTACACCAGGAGTTTTCTTTGACCTGAACCATCTTTTCTCATGGTCACTTGTAAATTGAATATGAATATGAATATAATAGTACTTAGCTTCATTTCAAAGTTTCTTTATGTTAATTATGATTTTGTGTTTTATAATCACTGGATACCTACCCCATGCAGACTTAGTTATAGCCTTTTGGCTTTTGTGTTTCTGATTAGTTTTTATGTAAATTATGTAGACTAGACGAATGTATTTTAGAAAGTCAGTTCACAGGGAGTTTCTGAGGGGCCTGTGAATAAAGAGTATGGATGTTACTTTTTCTCCTCCAAGCAAATTATAGTTTAAAGAAAAAAGATTCTAAAATAGTTTCTGTTGTTACTAAAGTATTAAGCCATTAATATTGCCAGAGATACCTTTTTAATCTTGCATGTAATAGAGCATACTGGATGCTTTTTGTACCAAAACAAGTCAATTTAACATTTAAAGGGAGAGGCAACTTTGTATTCCAAATTGAAATGTCATCATAATTGAATGAAATAGCCCTGGTGGAGTAATAAAGAACACAGGAAGCCAGTGTTTTAAGCCTTTGTGAAACCTTCAACTTAAGTGGCTGTCAAATGTTATTACTGCATTACTTTGGGTAGTTTAAAAAAAAAAAATCAATAGTTTTTAAAAAAATTGTGACCTTAATGCTGTTCATATCTGAGAATTTGCTATTTTTGTTTTTTCTTGAAATGTGATGCTTTTTGTAGTGTAAATTTCCTTTTGATGGGAAAATTATCTGCAGATGTTCTCTGTCCCCCATTTTGTCCTACACGAATAAACAAGCCTGTGTCTTGGTTTGTTTCTATAACAAATAGCATGTATTTTAAGACTTTCTTAAATCTTAAAATATGTTGTTGTAGCTGTTATCTTTTGTTGGCAAGGTTAGCAACCTCTCCCTGCCCCACCCCAACCCTACCCCTGTCCCCTTCGCCCATCTTACTTGCATCCAGAATACTCCTGTTTTCCTGAATTACACACATTTTACACCTGAGTTCTTAAATTGCATCCATTTGTATTTAGATTCTTTTCTTTCTTTAAACTGCTTCTCTCCCACTTGTGTACTTTGGAGGCTTATCTTAAGTTTCCAGTACCTAGTGCAATGCTGGCATATGCTGTGTTTAATAAATATTTGTTGAAAGAGTGAAATGAATAAGTTCCTAAATGAAAAAGCAGAGTCTGAACATTATCTTACAAATGGGACAGCTGAGATTCAGAATTCATTTTAGGGTGTCTTTTATGGAAAGTTAACAGGGCTCACTCAGTAATGGAGGCTTTCCACGGCAGTGTGTTTAGGTATACCAATTTGGACATTTTGGCTCTGACATGTCCATACTGGTGTGCCTCTGTTAGCTGCAGTACGTGGGAAATGTTAGTGAATATGTGCTTTTTGTGTGTAATGGCTTCAAGAAAACCATCAGCCAGAGGCAGCTGAGGACAAGCCTATAGGCTGACAGAGTCATATTGGTTGACCCTATGTGGCAGGGGGCTCTCACAATGGGGCTTGTCCTTTGTGAGTCCTGGGCTGGTGCCCAGTGATTCTGACGTTCTCGGTTGGTTGTCTTGTCTGAAACTGAATTAAGACAAACAACAGGATTAATTTGGGGTTAGGTGCTGTCATGAGGTAAGGGAGGTTCAACCTTGAGTGTCTGTAGTAATTGTTATTTAGGATGAGACACAGCAAAGCAGGGCAACTGGCAGCATAAGCAGGAAGGCAGGAGACACTCTCTTCAGGGTCCTGATGGCATCTCACAGGTGCCACAAGGTGTTGAGGGACTAGTTGCTTCCTGTTGATTTTGCTGCTGGCTGTATCTGTATTCTCAGCCCTCTTAACAGCGGGGCTGTCTTTTCTTTCTCTCCTCAACCGATTTTTACTCTTTCAACTCTAGACAAGTTTCTTGTGTTTTCATCTTTTAGTCTTTGTGTGACCCTTCAAGGTTTACCTGATATATTCAGATCTATCGCCTCATTTTGATTACCTCTTTTGCCTCGTAGAAAGATAATGTATCGGGTTTTTCCTATCCCCACCTCGCTTGCCTCTATCCTTCTGTCCCCAGTATCTCTGACCCAGGCCTTTCTCTGGAACTTTAGAAATTGGAGTGAGCATCTTTTCAGTTGCTTTTGGGTAGCCTAAAATGGGTGTTCTGCAGACACCTCATTTCAACTGTTTAATGTTGAACTCATCACAAATCATATTTCTCTTTTATTTTTATCTTTTAAATCAGAACCCTTAGGATTGGTTCTATCCTGAAGTTGTATTTTTTCTCTCCCTCTGTCCTTTCATTTTTAAAATTCTGTCACTCCTAGCCCTGGTGGCTTGACTTTCTTCTCTCTTGGCCATCCTGCTGCTTCCATCTCTGTGCTCCCATCTCACCTGACAGTTTAGCTGGCTGCCCCCCGCCCCCACTGTTCCAGGCCGCCTATCAGGCTAAATGCAGTCTTCTTCTTGATGCATGAATTTGGCCGTGACTTTCTTGCTTAAGATATTTGATTACTATCTTCCAGAATCTGCACTACACACTACAGCGTTTAGGAGTTTTCATGATCCGACTCCCATCTGTTGTCTCAGGTTCCTTCCTTTCCTCTTCCTCTTTATGGCATTCACTAAAATCTCCCTCTTGTGTAGATATACGTGAAGACATATTATTTTCGTGTTTATGGTACCCTGCTTTTGGTTCTCTCCTTATGCTGATTTGCAGACTTCTTCATATTCTTCAGGACTACTTCTTTGAAGACTTACACAGTACCCCAGAAGAATGCTCCTAGTACTTGTGTGTGGTTTCTTCCTAGAAACGCAGTTGCATCCATCTTTGCGTAACAGCCCAGCACCTCACAACTAGACCATTTCAGCTGTATCCATTCCTTGTAATCTGAGAAAGTGGCCGCTGTGACATAGTTTCAAATATTTTTTTGCTATTATGGGAACTATTGTAGTTTTCTATCTGTACTTATTTACCTTCATTCTTCCCCACCAGGCCTTTTTGTGGACAGGAATAAGTATCCTATTCATCTTAGGTACATAATGCATAATAAGTGTTCAATAAAAGTATGTTGCATCATATTTTTATTGAACACCTATATGTTGCATCAGTGACCTATCAGTCATGAATTATTTTCAGAAAAGCAAATAGAAGTTAGAGACCTGCTTGAGAGCCTTAAGCTAATAAATGGCAGCACTGAGATTCTAGATCTGTTCCAGTGTATTTGCTCTGACAAGGTAAAACAGAACCTCATTTCAGCGTGCAGGGTAGATGAAAGGAAATGGACACAGTTGAAATAGTCTGGTGAAGTGTTAGGCTGTTACTTCCAGATAGATGGCAGCTGACATCAAAGGAGAAATCACAGTATTTTTGAAAACATGAAGGAGCTAGTAGACAGATGAATCCAAATGTCCCTGAGCATCTTGAGCTTTAGAGATTGGGGTGGTAGAAAGACACCTGTTTATCATTATTGTTGATATAGTGTTATTAATAGTATTTTCTGTGGGCCAGCACTGGGTTTAGTGCTTTGAGCAAGGTGCTCATTGAGGCATCAGAAAACACTTTGAAGAAGGTACTATAAATAACTGGTTTATACCTGAGGAAATGGAGGCTTAGAGAGACTGAGTAATTTGCCCACGTGGAATCAGAGTTAAACATAGGCAGCCTGACTTGAGCCTGCAACTCTCCCTAATACCACACTCGCTAGCTTAAGATGAAAGGTGAAAAATTATCATCTGGTCACGTTGCATGTGAGGTAAGAAATGCCCACAAGACATTCAGCCTTCTGGAGTTAGACTAGAGGTCAGTGATATAGCAGAAATGAACCTGGAATCAAAACTGAGTCAGTAGTGAAAGCCATAAGAATGGTGGAGTACTCCAGAAGAGCTGATAACTAGCCAGGGAAGAGCTGAAGTTTGGTAAATGTCCACTGAGGGGTGGAGGAAGGAGAAGAAAGCATTGGGAGCACACAGGAAGTTGTGAGAAGGGAGTGACATTCCATGTGATTCATAGTGCAGGAATTCAAGGATAAGGTTATTGATTTGATTAAGGGGGGAGTTCTCAAATGGCTTAACAATTTGATTTGTAAACCCCTTTATTAATATTGGCAAATAATAGCTGGGCATGGTGGTATGCAATCCAGGAGCCTAGGCAGGAGCATTGTGAATTCAAAGCCAGCCTCAACAACAAGGTGCTAAGCAACTCAGTGAGACCCTGTCTCTAAATAAAATACAAAATTGGGCTGGGATGTGACTCGGTGGTTGAGTGCCCCTGAGTTCTTCAATTCTTGGTACCCCCCATATGTGTGTGTGTGTGTGTGTGTGTGTGTGTGTATACATACATACATGGAAATAACCCCTAACTGTATTTTTTTAAGATGCAAGTTGTGTAGAATACTGATTTTTTTTAAATTTCAGTCTCACCATCCAATTCTAAATCCTCCCCACCCTGCTGCATTTAGAAAATGATTTTCCCTCTTTAATAAAAAAAAAAAAAAAAAAAATTGGTCATTTCTTTCAAAACCTGATTTTAAAGCCAGAAAGTAAATTCAGAAGTTCCCTAGAGTCAGAACCTGAAGGAAAACCACTAATCCTGAGTAAATTCTAATTATAACTACCCATGGATTTAACTCAACAAATGAAGTAATATACTAAAGTTTTCCATTAAATTCATTACCAGATTTCAGGTAAACATTGTGTGACCCACAGTGAGTGTGATATCATAAATGCCAGAGCTTATGAACTAAATCTGGGGTGTTTCCCACACTGTTTTAAAACAGCTCAAGCGATAATATAAATTAGTGCCTAAAATAAAAGACATTTGAGATGAGTTTTACATATAAAAAGGCATGGCTGATACACATTCCTGGGGAATGATGAGCTGAGAGATATGATTAAAACAGCAGCTTAACCCAGTGTATTAGGTTAACCAAATGTGTAACTTAGTTTTAAAAGGTGTCTTTGACTTCTGGGGTTGGGAGTGGCTCTTTTCCTCCCCAGCTTAATAGGCTAATTAGAGTCACTACAGGCAGTTAGAATAGTGAATACACTTTAAAAAATTAGTTTGCTAGCACTATTGAATTTGCAATAAGTGGAGTCAGCATCTGAAATAGTTCAGTATTTCAAATAACGACATTTTATTTAGTACTCTAGGGTGCGTTAAATGGCTCCCTTGAGCATTAAAGACATCACTCCATTTTCCAGGACCTGCGTGAAGTTTGGCTCAATTATCCTCTCCACCCACTCCAAGTAAGTATGACCTTCCTGTCTGCAGTAGGCTTTATGGCTACAGCCATTTATTTCACTTTCTTTTGCCTTTTTCCCCTCATGCTTTTATCCTTCAATTCCCTTCAGTGACTTACTTTAAGCTGGGGTTTGAAACAGGAAAACTTGGGAACAAATAGTAAGACGCATCCATGTGTGTCTGTCATGTGGTCTGAGCAGCACAAGGAGGAAGAGATTCTGTTACCCAGGGGATACCAGTAGATGGGATTCAAAGCCGAATGCATTGATGCCTATATATCCACATGCCCACTGTTGTCGGGGAAGTACTGTGGAAGCATGTCTTGGCATATTCAAAAAGTAGAACAAATACTAAATTAACATTGTAAATTGTAACCTAATTTGGATCTTAGGAATTGAGGGGTTGTATCAGATTGCATTAAATTTACTGCAAATTTAAACTTTAGTACCATATGATGGCTTCTTACTCAAGATTTAGGAATTTCAACAATCTACACATGGTGACACCATTTTACTCAGTTGGTTTAAAAATTCTTACTATTCTTTGCTTTTATTTCTTTTTTACTTTGGGTTATATGCATATGTATACTCATTTATACACATTTTCATGTATGAATATGTATATAAAATAAATAAAATAAGACTAATCAGTAGTAGTTGAACTCTTAGGAGAGGCTTTATAGTAGTGAATGACATTAATTCACAGTTCTTTAGAAATATTTTATTAATCATATGAGATTGCCCAAAGTTGTTGAAAATGTTCATTTTAATTATACTTTTCCTATTTGCTCTCTGCCAGTTGTTAAAGGCTCATTGTTATGTGGTACACCACCTGTCTAGTGGTATAAAAATCTCCATTGTAAGCTGAATTCAGTTTTAATGATGCTCATTTGCCCAAATAGTTGGGTCCCTGGAAGACACAGCAGTCAAGTAACTCTTAAAGCACTGGCCTCAAAGCAGTCCCCAGACAACAGCATCTGCATCACCAGGATCTTGTCAGGAAGGCAGATTCTCAGTCCTCACTTCACATACAAAATCAGTCACTCCAGGGTGGGGCCCAGCCATCTGCCTTTAACAAGCCCTGCCAGTGTTTTTAAGAGTGCTAAAGTGGGAGAACCGCTGCTTTACTAGATATATATATTCTCCAACAGCTGTTCTTCGGCTTGCATCTTCCTTGGAGAGTTAGTCTAATACTTGGGATTTTGAACTATCTGTGTATAGTACTTGGCCTTGAAATTTGATGGAAGATTGGAAAATATTATTTGAGCCTTCTTTAAATATTAGGTTTATTTGCCATTTTAAGAGATGAGAAAGAAGCTTCCATGTTTTATTGGCATTTCAGAAATTTCTGCTCACAGGAGAAGGAATTTTATAAAACACTGTCCTAGAATTGATAATTACTTTTCTAACCTAAATCTGTTCATGATTCTATTTTTTTGTAGCTACAAGAGCCAAATACTGATCGACAACTTATTGAAACTTCTCCAGTTCTCCAGAAACTTACTGAGTTTGAAGAAGCAATTGGAGTAATTTTTACTCATGTTCGACTTCTGGCAAGGGCATTCACATTGAGAACTGTGGGGTTTAACCATCTGACCCTGTGAGTTTGAAGTCTTCATGTAGTCCCAACGTGACTGTTTACATGAGACAGTTCCAAACCTTTATGTATGCCTTTCAAAGGCATACACAAGGAGTTGAAATTTCAGACACATTTGCAGGACAGTCATTGTGAGACATGAGTCAGCAGACAGTGGTGTGGACCAGGGTAAATTCTCCAATTCAGTATTTTTGGTCCCAATGTTATGCATCTTGTGCCTTCATGAAATTTACGGGAGGCATGAAGGAAATAAAAACATTTTACATGCAAGGACAGATGCAAGGCTTTGCAGACCATGTGATTTTTTTTCAGCCTGAAAGAGGCCATAGATTATAAAAGAATGAGTAGGACTGTGTTTCGTTGAACTTTACTTGTAGAAACACACTGTGGGCCGAGTCTGGCCCACTGATCCTTGCCTTCAATGAATGATTTTGATGATGAGCTAGTAAAATGATTAAGAAAATAAGCAAAGTTTTATTTCTTTTAGTTTTTTAATACAATTTTTTTACTCTTACCCCAAATCATATATTCTCAACTCAGTAAACTTTAAAGATTCTTACTATAATTTTTTTGTTTTTAATATTCTTAAACTGGATCCCAGATTTGAATAAGGGTATATATATTAAATAAATTTAGTGGAAAAAATCTTGTGCCTTTTTACTTTCTTTTGTTACAAGGTTACAGTTTGTATTTTCCTTTATTTTTCAGATGATACACTTCACTTCTAACCAGTCACTATTTACCAATCTTTATTTTACTGGTTGTTTAATCCTGGACAGTACTCACTTTGTTAACACAGGGCTCTTCTCGGTTGAGGAGCATCATGGAATTGTATTTCATTTTGTGCTTTAAAACAATATGAATACATACATTGTCTTTTAAAGTCATGCCTTTTTAAAAGTTCTGTTTTTTCCTGACATTCACAAGGCTTATTAATTTCTTTTTACTATTGTTTCTTTTTTTCAGAGGCCACAATCAAAGGATGGAATTCCTAGGTGATTCCATAATGCAACTGGTAGCCACAGAGTACTTATTCATTCATTTCCCAGATCATCATGAAGGACACTTAACTGTGAGTTTGTGTTCAATCAGTTGCTCCAGGAAAATTGCTATATAATAGAGGGTGAAGATGAGAAGGGCCAAATATATATTTATGTAACTGATGACTTAAGTTCTTTGGGACTTCAGCATGCTTTGTTCATTTCATTGTGTTCATTGTATAAACTGTGTATAAAGAAAATATACCATGAAGATTAATTTTACATTCCTTCATTTAATGATCCCCTACTCTGTGCAAGACAAGAAGCTAGGCCTTATGGAGGAGACAGAGTAGTTGATACCAAGTCTATTCATAATGAATTTGAAAAAACTATTAGAAGAGACTAAATTATAAGTAAATAACTACAAATAAAAACCCTCTCTGTCTATATATGTGTATATGTGACTATACACATAACTTCTCACCATAAAATGTAAAGGTAACTGTACCTATTGTAAGGTAAAACATGTTAATCATTATAAAGAGGCATAGGTAAATTATGGCATTTGTGCAGTTTAGGAAAGGATTTCTTCTACCTGTGGAGTAGAAAAAAGGCTTCATGGATATGAGGAAATTTCTATGCCGTGGCATTCCACACACTGGGGCTAGACAGCAAGGGCATGTCACAAAAAAGGGGAAGTTTGGGCTGAGGTGTAGTTCTGGGATAAGAGCGCTTGCCTAGCATGCTCAAGACCCTGGGTTCAATCCCCAGTACTGCAAAATAAAAATAAAAACAAACAAAAACCAAAAAATAGAAATGAGAAGGCCAAGAAGCAACTCCGTGTGGTTGACCGCACTGGAATGAGGGAGTTACAGGAACAAGGTTTGATCTGTGAGTAAAGTGTAATGGTCGCCATTTCTCTCACTTTTGATTCATTGTATAAAACTTGATTCAGCTTTTTTATTTGCCAGGTGCTCTTTTTACTGTGTGGCACTGATCAATAATGTACCCAGAGTCGTGAACAAAACATATGCAGAGCCAGTCATGATCCCTTCAGGCACAAGGCATAGCCCTTTAGAAGTCCTTTGAGAATTAGGCATTGAGAAAGCAAACATTTTACTGGGTAAAAAAAAATAGTGGTAAACTGTAAAGTATTTTGTTATTGGTGTCTTCTGTATTATTTTGAAGCAAATAACAAGTCTTTCCTACTTTGCATCTTTATAGTTTTTGTAACTATTTTGCTTTGCAACTGTGAACTCTAGAAAATTTATGTGGGACATAAATGTTGCATTTAGGAAAAATATGATGATTTGGTTAAGTTGAGATGTAATTTTACAATGGCATTTCTAAGCCCAGCATTCATTTACTCAGTGAACATTTATTGAGCTCCTACTATGTACCATATATTATGCTAAGTAATCAGCAGTATTCTTATTTTATATGTAATTTTTAAAATAATTTTTTTAGTGGTAATGGACACAATACCTGTATTTTACTTATTTTTTATGTGATGCTGAGGATCAAACCCAGTGCCTCACATGTACAAGGCAGACACTCTACCACTGAGCTACCACCTCAACCCCTTAAGTATAATTTTAAAGTAGCCATTGGATTACTATGTAAAGTTAACTGCTTTTAGATGGACAAGAAAATGTTTCCTTCTTGAGTTAATATTAAATTCTGAAGAAAACAAACATTTATGAGGAATGAGCTTGTTTGTTATATATGACTTAGAAAAACAATAAATTGCATGTTCAGTATTCTCCATTAGGGAATAGACTTCATAGGTGTCAAGAGTATCTGGTTATCTGAGAAAAAACTGAACCAAACCAGATAGCTTGAAGTGGTAATTCAGTTTATGACCATGTGGAATTTTCTGTTGAAAATTTATGGTTTAAGTAACATATTCCTTCTCCTCCAAGTATTCGTCCAGAATTACTTGTGAACTTTAAAGGATATTAACTACCATTAGCATTGACATGGGTGCTTCCACTCTTCTTGAAATAACATCTCCGTTGGCTTCTATTATTTCTTACCTCTTTAGTTACTCTGTCAGCCTGCTTTGCAGGTTTATCTTATTCTTTACAGCTAATAAGTATTCCAGTATCTAAGAAGTCATTCCTATACTATATCATCTTCTTCCTAGTATCTCTCCAAAGCAGCCTTTCCCACAAGTCAGCATTTTCACCATATTGGCAGAAGAATTTCAGCTGCTGTCTTTAGTCCCACCTCTGTTTTGAGCTCCAGTCCCAGTTGCCTCCTCAGCATCCCTGTTCATGCCCAAGACTGAATTTCTGATCTTCCCCCGCCTGCATCCTTGTCCAGTGTTCTTGAGTAATGGAGTAGCTGTATCATCCATCCAGTGTTGCATGACAAAAACCTAAGAGTGTCTTTTTGTTCCCTCTTCACTTTCCCTGTCCAGTCCATTTTCAAATCCTGACAGTGTTACTCTTCCAGTATTTCTTGAATGTGTCTGCTCTTACCACCTTGTCTCCATCACCCACATCCTCTCCATCAGTTTCACTCACCTGGATCACTGCTATAATTTCTGCATAGCTATCAACATGTTACAGGAATGTGATTGACAAAGAGACGAAGTTGGAAGGAGTGACATTTATTCACTTGGAAAGGGTAGGAAATTTAAGATTCTGTCTATAGAAAGGACAAGGCAGTGTAACATCCTCCCTCAAGAGAAATGGGCTCCCTGGGTCCCCAGATTTCCCCCTGGATGTAAGCTACTATTTGAAAAGCTTATCTTTGGTGTTCTCATGGACATTTTTGTTCTCTGCCTGAAAGATGGACAGGCTCAAGCAGAAATCCTTCAGGAGCTCAGGTCTCAGGCCTGTGTAAAGTCATTTTTCTAGCTCCCTGCACTAGTCGTCTTATATCAACATGTGCCCCATCTAATCCATTTTGTATGCTGCAACTAGAGTTTTTCACAGTAGATCTCCTGTGACTATAGTAACCATTCATCCTCTGTCTACTTTAGTTATTTCTTTTCACCTCTTCAACTTTTAACATTGGAGTTACCCCCATTCTGAGTTGTCAGACCTCTTCTCTTCTGACTTCCGCCCCATGAAGTGACTTTATTTCATCTGTCTCATAGCTTTGACTACATCTGTATGCTGCTTTCTGATTTATGTCTTAAGTCTTTATTTCTCCCTCAAACTCTACACTCATCTATTGAATATAGGTATATTTGAATATCTTTATATATATACTTGAATCTCTAGTTGGATTTGCCTTCCACCATCCTGTGTCAAATATCTGTGTTCTTTTTCTTCCTGAGCTTACTGCATCCTGCATATGCCACCAGACCAGAAGTTCTTTGAGAGCATGTTTTTGTTCATCTCTAATCAGTAGTGTCGTCACATGGTAGGCTTTTAATACATACTTGATAAAGAACTAAGAGAGAGTTATTGAGAGGGAAGAGGAAGTGACCCTGGAGGGAAGTGACATGTTGCTTTATGTGTAAGGAAAGAAATTGAATATGCGGGACTATCTAAGCATTAAAATTAATTTAAAATGTGTGCTGGATTACATATCACAGGTGCACGGTGGTGGGAAAGCATGGCACATGATTCATTGCTGTGATTCACGGGCACACCACTGCAGGAATTCATTTTGGAAGGCATCGGTAGTTTTGAGCCACTCCCTTCCACTCTTGTTTTACAAGGAATAAGGACAATTGAGCAGATGTAATTGTGGTTTTCACATTTTGAGTGCTAATGGGGAAAAACATGTTGTTCTCTTAGTTGGGTGTTTTCAAGGGCCTGCTCCAGAAGGAATGTTTGGCTTATATAGTTGTTCCAGCATAACTGAGCTTGAATAGGAACGTAGACAGAAGAAGGAAAGCATACACCAGAGTTTTTGTTGACCCTAGCAGGGTCAGGGTAAATACTGAGAATGTTTCAAAAATGCATTACAGAGGCCACAATGCCTGTCCTGTTACACTTGGAAATTTTCAGCCATAGGAGTATTCTCTGTATCTTTCTTCTCTCTCTCAGCCTTGACTCTGTGCTACCAAGCTAAAAAGTATTGCTAATCTGCATGCCTACTGTGTGCAAGGACTGTGCACTATGGTGGCATGCCTAACAAGTTGAACATGTGGAAATTTTTGTTTAATTTTAGAGGAATGATTTGGGATAAAGAGAAAGAGAGCAAGGGTTACAAATAAAAGGTTTTAGAACCAGTGATTTAATCATCCTTGCTGCCTCCAGACAGCTCTGTGTATAAATCATCCAAACAGGGATCTGATCTCAAAGATCTCTTCAAGGAGATAGATTCCCAGCCTCCTGCTTGGGGATTTCTCCATCACCGACATAATTTGGCTCTTTGTATCTGACCTGCATTCTGCCTGCTAGCATTTGACTATCTTTTCTTTAATTGTCATGAGAAATGTAGACCATCTGGCTACCACTCTTGGTATAATAGACCTGTGTGACTTTTCATTGTCACTTTTAATAGTATATTCTGCTTTCACCCCATGTTCTTCTATTAAAGTCTTCAAAATAATAAATCAGTCTACTTATCTTACACTAGGTGGCCCTCTCTGGTAGCTCATGTCATACAGCTGCCGTTTCCTCTTCAGAATCAGTAGTGAATAGGGAAGTTAAAGGAAGAATGCCAATATATATATTTGACTTAAAACAATAAACCTTGTTCTCATGGAAACTCAAGTTTAAAGTAATTAGGAAACACGGCTATGCTGAGAGAATAGGAAACATCCAAGATTCTCAAAACCAGAATTTGAGATTTGGGTTGTTTATACTTGTCCCTGACGTTGCACCAGAAATCAGCAGACCTTTTCTCAAGTTTACAGAGAGCCTAACTATAGTTTTCTTCATAGTTTCTAGCAATTTCAAGTTAAACTGTTCAGGGGGTTAAAAAAAAATTGTGTTAGGGACAAATAAGCTCTTGATAAAATGGAGAGCTTCAAAGACAGGGAACAGGTATCTAGAACATTTAGCATTGAAAACAAATTCATGGGAATCCCTTGAACTATCTAGAACCCTTTCCCCATTACTGAAGAGCAAACAGTTTTTGCCCAATGGTGATGATGTTAACAATGGCTAGTATATCAGACAGGTGTGTTTATTATAAGCTGGTCACTGTGATTAAGGTCATATATTCACTCAGTCTACCCTGTGATGTGGGTACTAATTTCTCCATTTTGTAGATGAGGAAATTGAGGTTCAGAGATATTCAGTAACATTATGAGTCAATTAGCTAGAACATGTTAGAGCCACAGTTTGAACCCATGTGTTTTTTTTTTTTTTAAACTATGAATATATAATCCAAGGTATTGTTTGCAGTATGTGATAACTCTTGTGCTCACTTGGATGCTTAATGTTTATTTTCTGAATTTCTATTAAAACTAAAAAGCAGATATATTCTTTGTAAAATAATAATTTATAGCATCAACATCTGCAGGTTTTCCATCTTAATGCCTTATTCATTCATACTGATCCACTACGATTGTTCTGAAATAAACAGATTGCCTTGCCACTGCCCCCTTTGGGGATTCCTCATCCTCTGCAGAAGAGTATAGATTTCACACCACCTGGCAGCTCACTTGCATCAGCTGTCCCTCATTTTTCCCTGATTTCTCCTCCAGTTCCACCCAGTAGTCACCTAGCTGTGTCTTGACCCCTTGCTTTTTCTGCTGCAGTTCCTCTTCCTGGAAAACTCTTCCCCACCCTTCTCCCTCTAGTCACTAGTCACTTGGGCTTCTTCTAATGCTGCATTCATCTGGATCTATCTACATGAATTTTTTTTCAAAAGGCAAGTATCTGGCTTCCATCCCCAGAAATTCTGATTCCTTGGTTTCTGGAAGAAACCAGGCCACTGGATATGACAGCCAGGTGGATGAGCCCGTGAAATGCCTCTATTCAGGGGTCAGCTTTCTGGAAGGCCAGGATCTAGAGGAACACCCACATTTACCTGTGGTCTCCGTGCTGACACTGACGCCACCACAGTGCATTGCAACAGCCAGTCTGGATGTGGCCTCCAGAGGGACTGTCTGTTCCTGAAGGCAGTGATAGGATGTTGTTGAGCCTCTCAGGTTCTGCAGCCTTCAGCACAGAGCCTGGTATGTGTTCAGTCTCCACCACTGGTAAACTGAATCACCATAACCTTAGGAGGGTTTTTTTCCTTGCTGACCACCCCCACCCCCATCCCATTCTTTGGCAACTGGCACATTTATTCTGAAGCAGAGTTCAACAAAGGAAAGAATGAAAATTGACATTAAAGAACCATCATTTGGACTTTCTTATTTAGGTGAAGAGCACAGTCTTATCTCTTTTCAACTTACTTTCCAAATTTAAACTGACTACAAAATATGGAAGATTAATAACTTCTCCCCCACTGACTGGTCAGGCTCTGGGTTTTTGGCAAGAACTTACCTCAATCTCTCCTAGCCACCCACTGCTTTAAGACCTGTCAGGGCCTGTGTTAAATAAAACTGGAAGCATTTCTGTTTCCATACTCACTGCTTTCCTTCTTCACTGTTAGACAGCATCACTGTACAACACAAACCAGGAACCCTGGCACTGGAAGGTGGCAGCTGGGGTCCATTAACCAGTGGTGTATTGTCACTTGTGTGAACTCATGTATAAATTGGAGTAGTTGGTTCTAAGGCATGAACATTCCATAAACACAGCCTACGGACTTTTCTCCTCCCACCAAAAGAGTATGTTCAGAGAGGACCCCCTTGATTAGCATAACTATATTCCCAAAATAGCCCTCCTGTTCCCACATGGCTTCTACTTTGAGAACCTTCCCGCTCCAATTTGAAATCCAAACCAGAAAAAACACATTCCTTCCAGCCCTGGTGTTCTTTAATTATAAGATATTTGACTAGTGGTCTCCTTATTGGTTGGGTCTTCTATTAACAATATATGCTTGGCCTTTTTTTAAAAAAATTACAGTACTGGGAATTGAACCCAGGGCAGTACCATGAGCTGCATCACCAGCCCCGCCCTTTTAAAATTCTAGACATCAAGTTGCCCAGGCTGGCAAAGAACTTGCTATTCTGCCAGTCTTACGAGTAGCTGGTATTACAGACATGCACTACCATGTCCAGTTGGCCTTTTTAATTTTGAACTCCTGCATGGATATTAATTTTAATGAAACACTGTATTGAAGAAAAGATGAAGTTAAGGGAGAAATAGGAGGAAGAAGGGAGCAGAGACAGGCAAAGAGTAATTGTCTAAAATTCAACAGCAAGCATGGCTTATGAAGATCAAGTTGTATTTCTGCTTCATGAATCATTGTCAGACAAATTAAGAACATATTGTTTCTTATTTATCTATTGTCATGGATTCAATATCAAGCTTTGAGAATAAATCTTGATTTTCATAAGCTCTGTTGACACTTTGGAGCCACAGAGCATAAAACGTGCATCTAATAAACAAAAGTGCTGTGTGGAATAGTGGAGGGCATGATACCAGCACCACCCAGCTGTTCTTGCTCCTGGTCTGTGTCTTCAGGAAAGTTTCTTAGCAGGAGACCAAGAATTCGTTATACCTGTTGTAGGAAACATTGTAGTTTTAGATGGGTTGTTGCCCAAAATTCTGGAGATTGGGGATAATTCAGTTTTTGTTCGGAGAATTATGCATTTCCCCCGGCCTCCCTCCCCACCTCTCTCCTAATGAGTGTTAAATGCTTAAACCAGGTTGTTTTGTGGACACCTCTATGATGGTTTGATTGCATAATTTACATGCAGTATCAAATATTACCTTGGATAATTTTTGGAGAACTCTTAGCTATTTGAAATTCCTAATAGACGTTTTTATTTTAAATTCCTGAAATTGAAATATGAAATTTTAATTGATTAAAGATAAAGGATCAAAGTATGAAAAACTGAGATACAGATAAATAGCATGTCTTTAAGATAATAATCAAACAAAAAAATGTACATAAATAATTTAAGTATTTTCAATACTACTTACTAAAACATAATTTCTCTAAATTCTGTAATATCAAAATTAGGATCTGTGCCATGAAATTTTGATGCTTATTTTAGATTTTTTAAAAATGTTCCTTTAAGATCAATGTACAGAGACAGAAAGTAGATTATTTGCCTGTTGGTGGGGGAGGATTGATTTCCCAGGGGCACAGGGAATTTGGGATGTTGGAAATGTGTATGATTTTCAAAACTGATCTAACTGTTTACTCAGAAGGGGTATATTTTATTGAATGTATGTAATACTTCAGTAAAATTGCTTTAAAAAATTTAATGCTTCCTTATTTAATAGCATTAAACTTGATAGAAGCTATGATATTCAATCATATTATAGCGTCTATACGACCCTGACCCACTGCTACTAAACAAGTAGAAAAAGCTAAGTGTCAGGTAAAATCTAGGTAGCAGAGCAGAGTAGGTTATGGAAGAGAAACTGGGAGCATATGGAGTATTCTACGTCGTCCAAGGGAAATGGTTGGGAATGGAGACCTTCACTCGCCTGGGTGTTCCTGTCATGAGATGTTCTCAGGGCTGGTTCAGCCCAACATATGAGCAAGTTCAAGACCAAAAGTGAAGTGGTTTCTTAATGTGCTCCAATTCCTTCTGGCCAGTTGCTGCGAAGCTCTTTGGTGAATAACAGAACTCAAGCCAAGGTGGCGGAGGAGCTGGGCATGCAGGAGTATGCCATAACTAATGACAAAACCAAGAGGCCTGTGGCCCTGAGGACCAAGACCTTGGCGGACCTGTTAGAATGTGAGTCTTACAGGGTAAAGCTTTTCTTTTAACCTAAAGGTTCAAAGTTTAAGACATGGGAGCAATGCATTTACATTCAACCTCTGTTAGATGGTAGCCCCCACTCCCTCCTCTGTCAGCTGTCACATCCCTTTATGTGGAACAATAACAAATGTAAAGATTGGTCATTGTGAATCATAGCTTTTTGCCACACAGCAGCCTTCATAAAGGGGCATAGAAGAAAGGATAGTATATCCACTGAAGACTAAAATTTTCATCCATTATTTTGAATGAGCTCAGAGTTCTACTTTGTAGTTTCTGAAATGGTGTAGTTATATTATAAATGATTTTATTATAGCTAACTAAAGGATTAGATACATAATTTTGTTGTTTCAGATATTATCTCAAAGGAAGTAGACCTTTTCAGGCCTTAGATTTTTTTTTTTGTTACAGTATTTTTTGCAATTGAAATTATCTATAAATAGTAAAGTATGTGCAAAACTAGATTATTTAAAAAGTGCAATGGCAATTTAAGGAATTTCTTTTTCAATTAAAGAAAAGTAAATGAAGGATTAAGATTACATAAAAATTCATTGAGAAATCAAGAACATTTTTCTTTTTAGCTCAATGAAAGCTGTTTTTATTTATTTCCTTTTTTGTTTGTTTTAAATCTGCCGTTTGTCTACTTGGTTAAAGTTTCTTTTTAATTGAGTCATCTTAGTCACTATTTATTTATTTATTTTATTTATTTAGTATTCATCATTTATTAATGCAAAATTTATATAGTTATGTTGTCATTAAGGCCAGAACTAAGCTTTTCTTAATGTGTTCAGCTCAGATCTTTAAACTGTCCCATTTGTTTTACCTGTTCATGAAATTTTAACATGGGACTCTTGTGTAGACGATCTGAAGATTAGTGATGGGAATTGCAGGCCTCAAGAATGTGTTTATTCTTATATCAATACGTTCTGAATATGTTATGTTCTTCAAGTTGCATTTTGATTGGTTAGATATAATGCGGTTATGTTCCCAAGTACCATCCTTCCCTGCTGTACAGCAGCGTTTTGTATGTGTTTTAAATCAACTATTCATTTAGCCCTTAGCTGAATGCAGTTTGGCCTTTGTACTCTATGATTTTGCATCTTAATAACACATCTGTGTCTCTGCTGCTAATATTAGTGATAAAGATTAGAGTTTTAAGGAAAGACGAAATGGTTATTCTGAAATAAAAAGGGCCTGGAAGGTGAAAACTTTATAAAAATGTTGCTTAAAAGTCTAGGTCTCGGAGCTGGGGAGATAACTCAGTCGGTAGAGTGCTTGCCTTGCAAGCACAAGGCCCTGGGTTCGATCCCCAGCACCCAAAAAAAAAAAAAAAAAAAAAAGGTCTAGGTCTCTTGTTCTTTTTGGTCAATTTCAGTGAATTATTTTTATTTTTTTCCCAGCATTTATTGCAGCACTGTACATTGATAAGGATTTGGAATACGTTCACACTTTCATGAATGTCTGTTTCTTTCCACGATTAAAAGTAAGCTCATATGAAGTTTAAATGTGTGGTGTGCTTTGTTTCTGGTGATTCCAGAACCCCTTACTAAATTTCTTTTGGGAACTTACCACAGGAGTTCATTTTGAATCAAGATTGGAATGACCCCAAATCCCAACTACAGCAGTGCTGCTTGACACTTAGGACAGAAGGAAAAGAGCCAGACATTCCCCTGTACAAGTAAGTATCCATCAACTGCAGGCCTTTGAACCAGCATGCTTAGAGCTGATCTTCATGTGTTTTGAGGGAAAAATAATGAATGGGCTGATCATGACGAGAGCCCAGGATAGAGACTTACTGACTATAGGTGCAGTGCTGGGCCCAGCACAGAAACTTCTTGGGCTTCTCCATCTTGGCTGTAAGAAAGATGGCACCATGTATTTACATAGGCAGGGAATAAAACAGCATTGAAAATACATTTTTAAACATCCCTAAAATCATTTACAGATTATTTATCTCTCATTTATCTCTGTACCTTCTCCCATCTCTGAAATTCTCAGTGCAGTACTGCATGGCAGGAAGACATACTAAGATTACAAAATCAAGATAAGAAAATTTAGATTAAATTGTTCTTATGTACATTTCTATATTTGTCTTACTTCTTCTAGAAACACAACCCAGAACAATGTCTGCATCTGGATTAGAGGATCCTGTGTGCTTAATTGTAGCAGTATCTGGGTGTTGCTCTGTACTTAATCCCTTGAATGCTGGTTGGTCTCTGTCTCTGTCACCTAACAGAAGTTTTCTCCCTCAGTGGTCACTGTGAGAAGCAGGGCAGTTGTTCACTGCTGCTGGGTTACTCAGATATTAAGAGCTTTTTTCTTAGAATTTGTATCAAAGGCAACCTTGTACATTTGAATATCTTTTTACTTGGAGTAGTAGCAAAAGTCATTCAAAAGCAGTGAAGGTAAGTAATGGATCACTTACAACCTAACACCAATTGTGATTAAAATAGGTTTGACTCTGAAGTCAAGTCATTGTCTTGTGACACTTTTATGTTGATTTAGAAGGTGATTTACAGAGGAATTACAAAGTGAAGGGATTATCCAAGTGTATGGGTCACATCCTAAGGTATTGTTGATATGTGATTTTAGGGATGTTCAAAAATGTATTTTCAGTGCTGTTTTACCCCTTGCCTATGCAAACATGGTTGCAAACACACATTTGTGCATGTGTGTTCCATATGGAAGGAAAACCCTTCTTTGGACTTTTCAAGTTTCAGAATACGCAAGGAAAAACACAGTGACAGTTGGGAATTTTAAATCTTTTTTTCATGTTTTTATTTAAAACTCAGAATGGTTCATAGGCTTTTTTGCTAAAAGCAAAAACTGAGTCCAAGAGAAGGTTGAGTCACCTCACAGCAAGCTACTCTGAATTGTGCCAAGAAGCTGTCACTACAAAACAACATTTCCTTTATTTATTGGGGAAAGAAGCCCAAATGTTTAGAAATGGCACTTTAATATGTGCCTAATAAGCATAATGAATATCTGAGCTGTATTATATGAAAGGCTCAAAGTATTTCCTCGTCAAAGTGATAATTAAGGTTCAATAAACTAAATAGGATGATAAACTTCTCATTTGCTATAGTAAGTATTACTGCGGAGAAGCCAGCCCTGCACGTTCATGCCTTGGAGTACAGAAACAAAGGAAATTGCTGTGCTCCCTTCTCATAACACACACCCCCCGCCCCCCCCCGCAGAAGTACACGATGAGTTTGTTCTTTATTATCAAGATGATGGGGTTGTTTTACATAGTTTTTTCACAATTACTGTGTTCATTCCATTATCTTTGTTGGTTATTTTTAATTTCCCTTTTCCATGAAGTTATCAGATTTACTGTATTTGAAATCTGTACTACTTCATTAAAATCCTACAGCTTTGTTTTTTTGGTGATTGTGTTATATACATGGCATTATAGTGTACCTTTGAAATGATCTCAGATGTTTCAGAAATTAAATATGTTTTCTGATCTCTTTGATAAGATACCAGACATTAGAAAGAATCTATGAAGGACGTGAAATCACTCAGACATGACCCGAGGTGTATTGCCCAAATATTTGCTGGTTTTAGCTGTGATTAGCACTGAGAAACAGTGAACAGACTATAGTTGTTAACTTTTCACACTAGGATTTTTTTAATTTTATGGTACTTGAAATATGCACACTTAGAAATTGTTTGAAAGTATATTGCACTTCGTTATGAGTCTTTAGAAGCTATTCATATTACTTTGGGAAAAATATAAAAATGCAGTACAGAATTTTTAAAATTTGCTCCTTCAAAAACTGTCAATATTTGGTCATTTTGGCAAATCAAAAACTTACCCCTCTTCCTCTTCTACCGTTTTCATGTTACTTATTATTTTTACCTCCCGTTGTCTAGGCAATAAGTACCTAGGCTTTTTTGGAGTTGTATAGTAGCACGAAAAATTTAAAAATGCTTTTCCATAATTAATGTTCTTTTCTTTGTCTTTAGGACTCTGCAGACAGTGGGGCCATCCCATGCTAGAACCTACACTGTGGCCGTTTATTTCAAGGGAGAAAGAATAGGCTGTGGGAAAGGACCAAGGTATGAGTAGAAAATACTTTAAATTTCTTTGGATGACTGTCCTGTGTGCAAGGAAGTGCCTACTTGGTATTTCCAAGTCCTGTAGTCTTTTTGCTAACTTAGAGTGTGGAATGTTCAAGGGTAGTAGTAAAGTGAATCCCAAGGATTAATGGTCCCACCAGGCCAACCCCTAAACTTGATAATCATCCTAGGATAGGGAATGCCATTACATAAGGGGCTTTGGCTACTTTGAGAAAACCTGATCAGATCTGTCCAGTTTTAGTCTCAACAGAGTACACGTTGATGCAAGCTAGACATGTAAGAAGTGTCATTTTGTGAGTGACACAGTCCTTAGACCTTTGATTTTTTTTATCACCTCTCATTTGATCTTTGTGGAAATGCTATCTTTAGGTTAAAAAAATTACGTTTATTATCACTTTTCTTTGAACCTTCCAATCTATATCTTGCCACTATAGATTTCATTCACTTCCTCTTTAAACTTTACACTGAGAATATTCAAACTTAAGTAAGAAATACTTCAGATCTAATATAAATGGAATACATTTTATTGCAATATTAAAAGTGTAGAATGAATATCTTAAATAGGCTTTGTGCAAATAAAAGACATTTCTGCATGCTCTTGTGTATATTCCTATCTGTGCAATTCAATACATGACAATAGAAATAATCACATGAAGTTTTATGCTCCAAACATGAAAATCAGCCTTAATAATTTATAGCCATAATGTGATTCTGAAAAAAAATAATCTTTAAAGTGTACCTCACTTTTATTTTATTTAATAGTATTCAGCAAGCAGAAATGGGAGCAGCAATGGATGCACTTGAAAAATGTAAGCCTATCTCTTTTTCTATAATTATATGTTCGTAATGTAATGAGTGTTTTATGAAGAGAAAATGAGGAAGTAGAAAAATGGTAAGTACTGATAAAATGTGATCTTGTTTTCTTCATAATTATTCTCCAACAGAGTAGAATGTGAGATATGTATAAAATAACTTAAATAACTTAAAAATCAATTATTCCTGAGAGTGCGTTTTGATTGTCATTTTCCTTTTTGCATTAGAGCCCCACTCTCAGCTCACTTAGCTCATGTGAACAGGCTATTGTATTTCCACCCATATATTTATACTTCCAAAATTTTATACAGATATAAAAATATACATGTGAATACTTTTCTGTTTTTGCCCATTGTTTTATTAAATTAGATATTTACATACTTCTGCATATTTTTGCATACTAATATATATCTTACATGAGATATATTGTATCATGGGCAACCTTGCACGTCAAAGGAGGTGCTTCAGTCCACTCTTTCCTGATTGAACCCAGGACCTCTTGCATACTCAACCACTGAGCAATAGCTCCAGCCCCTCCATTCCATTCTTTCTTAATGGCTACATACTATTTCGCACTATGAATGTGCTGTCTTTTATTCAGCTTTTTAAATTATTATTGTTGTGATAGATGCTTTGTTTCTGTGTGTGTGTGTGTGTGTGTGTGTGTGTGTGTGTGTGTTTGTTTATCATTACCAGTAATCAATTTCTGTATATCAGTGCTTTCAGTTCTATGGGATAGATTCTCAAGAGTGGAAATCCTGGGTTGAAAAAACTTACATCACAGAATTGACCATGGAAGGGACTGCATAGTCTTTTGTAAATTGAGGGCATGAGTGCAAGCCATTTTTCTTCTAAGGTGTATTGTGCTGTACAGCAGACCTGTGGTCACAACATACTAATGTAGTTCTGTTATGTTGCAAGTACCCAGCAAAAGGTGGTGGGAGAGAGTAAAGTGCAGGAAGCAAGAGTGGAGAGACCCAGGACACTCAGCTGTGGGAAGGATTCCAGGAAAGGCAAGAGAACTGAGAGCCAAGTGGCAAGGCAGAGAGTGGCTTCCTGTTTTGGGGGGCAGGAAGGTCAGTTAGTGGGAGAGAAGTCAGTATAGCCAGGATCTAGTGTTCATGGAATCTTCACTGAGAATTTTACACTGACTGTTGAAAATTTTTTTCATCCATTATACATATAGTCACAATCGCATATTGAAATAAAAGTGAGGTTCCATTTTCTAGTTATAAAATTGTTACAGTTTATCTTTGGAGTCTGTCCTTTTTTTAAAAAAAAACTGATTTTAGCTTTAAATAGTACCAGAAAGCTCATCTGCTCTGAGACAGACCTCCACAAACATACTGGCAGGAGTGACTTGTTTAAGCTGCTGAAAAGCAACTTGGCAGTTATGTATCAGGTCCTTAAAGAAGTTCATACCCTTTGAACTGATTATTTGATTTAATTGAAGTTATGAACTAGGGTTCACATACCATGATAATCATGGCTTGAATTATAATATTTAAAAAAAAACTTTGTTTAACATTAAGGACATGTTTAATAAATTATGGTATATTCTAGGAATTGGCAAACATTTTTCATAAAAGGCCAGATATTTTAGGCTTCACAGCTTATACAGAATTTCAGAATTACTCAACCCTGGCATGATGGCCCACAGGCATAATTAGTATGCAAAGAAACAAGTATGTGTCTGTGTTCCAATAAAACTTTTTTTTTTAACAAGAACAGGTAAAGGACTATATTTGACCTATGGCCGTAGTTTACCAACTTTTGCAACATCCAAATGTTAGAATATTTTGTAACCATTAAAATGATATTTTCAAAGGCTAATGATATGGGGAAATGCTTATATTGTAGTAAATGAAAAGAAGTATACCCTTTGGTACATGCCTGTAGCCTCCAGTGTAAGATATTGGAATGGTTTTAAATGTTTGTCCATCTATGTAATGTGTATACACATTTTTGTTGTGCGTGTGTGTAGTATTTACTTCTTAGAAAAAAAAAGAACTTTACTTCTTAGAAAAAAAGGCTCTCTGAACATTTACTTGGATTTTCTTTTAAAAATGCAAGTTAAATTTTACAGAATTTACTGAAGAAATGGGATTTATTTCATAGAAATGAAGTTATTTTTACAATTGACTTCTTGGGTTTTGTTTATTTTTTTTTAAGTATAATATTTGAAACCTGTGTTTTACATAGTACATAGAAATCAATTTAGTAATATTTAGGGAAGAGGATTTTATTACTGTTTTATTTCTAAAATATAAATGTGTTGTGTAAAAATCAGTGTAAGATCTTTACGGAATCACTGCCTGTCACATTTTCTACCTCCCTGACCCATCTCCAACCTGAGGTGAGATGGAACACTGTGTGTAAAATGGAGAAAAAAGAATTTGCACTTTACCCTTAAAACAAAGACAAACTAACTTCCTGGACCCAAACATGCCATGTTCTCCCTCGACTTTGCTTGATAAAGGAAGGGGAGCCTCTGCCACACAGTAGTCCCTCAGCTGGTCAGGCAGAACCTCTGCATAACCAGGTGGTGCACACTTCCTTTGTGAAGTTTGTCATTTAAGTATGTGTATGTGACTAAGTATATGAAATAGCTCTTTTTGTCCTATACTTGATTTCTTCATTGCTACACAAAAGTTATACCACAAATGACTACAGAATTATAAAATTTCCAAATCTTAGTCCAGATTTTCATTGCATCAGCGCTGTTGCACAGGGTCAAGTATCAAATTAAATGTAGCTTAAACCATGCCATTGAGTGATATTTCTCTTTAATCAAATCAAAATTCTCTCCTTGAGTTCTTTTGCAGATATGGGTTTTGGGCCTCCCATGGTACACTTCAAACATTATTGATTACCTGACATAATGACTTAGAATGTGGCTTCCTATTGTCTTTTCGAGATCTTTTAGACTTTTTTCAGAAATTTTAGTTCTTGATAAATAAGGGTGTGGTAATATCACTATGTATTTGAAGCTTTGGTTTGAGCTTTTCAAAAATAGACCACTCCAGTGTGCAGTGTCTTTTAATCTCTCCCCAAAAATCACTTGTTGCCAGGAGAACAGTGTTAAAGCATCTGGTTGGGATAATTCCAGAACCACAAATCTGTGTTTTAATATTTCTCTGTTTTGGTACTACTTATACTCATCCCTCAGATATTGAAATCTAGAATCTGGAGTGCTGATCCAGACTTCCAGTTTATTTCTGAATAACAGAAGAGTAAGGGACAAAAACAAGCCATTTTTTTTCTCTTGCCTTCCAAAACACAGCTACATACATGGCATATAAGTGTACATTGTGTGTATGTGTTAGCTTGCATCATTCTTTGCACAGTGGCTATCCTTTATTAAGTATAAAATATATCTCCTTGTGTCAGATAACTTTCCCCAGATGGCCCATCAGAAGCGGTTCATTGAACGGAAGTACAGACAAGAGTTAAAAGAAATGAGGTGGGAAAGAGAGCATCAAGAGAGAGAGCCAGATGAGACTGAAGACATAAAGAAGTGAAGGAGGGCACAGAAGTGGCGGAGTATTTACTTGCTTAATAACTGTGACTGTTGCCCATCGAGACCTAGCCTAGTTTTCCCAGAGACAGTGAATGAAGTGTGCCCATTGAAATAAAACACAAAGTCAAATTGCTATTGTTGTTTTACTGATCTAATATTCTGTTTTTAGCTGGATGGTCTTTTTGAGCCTTGTATTTAATGGGAAATTCACTTTGGTGGATGTGCATTACTCCCTTTTATTTTGCCCTTTAAACAATAAAATTTTAAAAGCATATTCTATGTGGAATAGATCCTCTTTTTCTATCTCTTAGATTGAAACCTCAGACTGTCAGCTGACAGGTGAAAATTCACTTTATCGGGTATTTTGACTACATGGTAGTAACAGCTGTACTTTTCAAAACACCTGGATTATTAACTGAATTCTCAGCTTTCACTTGGTTGTTGTCAGGTTCTCAGTTGCAAATATTGAAATTAACCCTCTCTAAGCAGTGAGTCCTTTGTAGGACGGATCCATTTAATTTAACTGGCTAGTGGGAGGTGGAACACTGATGTGAGTCGCATGCATTCTTCAAATCGTTGAAGTACACAAAAAATCTTAAAGTCATGATTCTAAGCCAGACCACTCTTCTCAACCAACTGCTCTCACTCTGGGGTCAGCCGTCCCTTTGAGAAGATTGTAGGGAAACTTCAAGGAAGTCTCAGAACCTCCTGAAATTGTATTCAGCTTTACATGGGAGGGAGGAGGGGTAGGGAGCAGGCAGGAGCATGCACAACTTCCATCAGCTTCTGTAAGTTGTCTCTTTGGTAAAGAGCTAACTTTATATTAGAAGACATGACTTTTTTTTTTTTTTTTTTAATGTATTTTACACTGAGCATCACTGGTTTCTTATTAATAAAGGCAAAGCTTCTTTGGAACACAAATGTGTATTTATTCGTTATTTCAGTGAATATTGTATAGTGAGTGCCTTCTATTCTGTGTATCAGGCTCTGCAGGTTTCAGCAGTGAATGGAACAAAGTCCCCCTGCCCTCAGGGAACTTGTGTGCTAGAGCAGGAATGTGCAGGACACAGGTGGTCAGTGGCAAGAAGTGCAGTGGGGCTGAGGGAAGAGGAGGAGAGAGCCCTTCAGAGCGAGTCCTTCAGGTGTCTGCGAGTGTCTCCTTTCTTACCTATATAACTATTAAATGTTACAGATCCATTATTGAAAATTTGGAAGATGTATTTTCTTAACAGGAAAAAGAAACAAATGTTACCTTGAAAATATTGTCGAAAAAGTAGGAAAGTGACTCCCTGGTGATTGCATCATGTCGGGAATTCTACCCCGTCAGACCTGTGCACTTGTGCTCTAAGTGCTGAAACCATGAGATGCCATACAGGTGGTTTCCATGGCCTAGTATGCCAGCAGCAGACAGCAGGACTGGAAGGAGAAGCACACTGGAGTCCCAGGTGACCTTGACAATGTTAGGAGCCAAAGCAAAAAAAAATTTTTTTTTTTTTTTAAAAGCAAACACATCACTGATCTTGAATGTTCATGAAAACAGTAACAAAGTCAACATGCTGTTCAGGAATTTTTATGTGGCCTTGATTTTTTTCCCTCTCTGTAGTATTTTGGCTTTTTTCGACTTCTCTCTCCAAATTAATGGCTCTTAAAATGTGGAGAAGTTTGTTTCCTTTGTTTGTTATTTCCACAATCCCAGAGGGCAGGGGACTCGAACCAAGGCCTCCAGCGTAAGAGGCTGGCACACTACGAGATGGGCTATATGGCCCACTGGAGAAGTGAAGTCTAAAATCCTAGTGTA
Source organism: Sciurus vulgaris (assembly GCF_902686455.1). Classification (NCBI taxonomy): domain Eukaryota; kingdom Metazoa; phylum Chordata; class Mammalia; order Rodentia; family Sciuridae; genus Sciurus; species Sciurus vulgaris. The sequence goes on from NC_136466.1 coordinate 145,237,275, forward strand.
GCTCATGTAGTGGAATCCGGCAGACACTCTGTGAAGATTGGCCTCAAGGATCAGCACTCTGTGGAGCTTTATGAGGCTGGCCACCAGATTCCGTAGCTAGCCATGTGGAACAACTTGGCAGGCCACTGCGACCAGATTCCAGTCCTGCCTCCCACCCAGTCCAACTCAGTCTTACTCTTCTAGTTCTGCTCTGGAGAGGAGCCGGCAAGAGGGTAAGTTCATACGCTAACTCAGCTGCGTGTTACATGCTGATGGTTGGTCCCAAAGGAGCCCAATAGGAAAAGTTTCTTTTCAAAAGTCACTTTGGGTCTGGTCAGGGGAACATGTAGATACTTGTTTCTTACTTTATATGAAGTCCAGGGGCTTTTGATGAGCATCTACTATATTCTGGGTATGAACACTAAGCAGAGTCCTTGTCCTCAAAGAGTACACTATTTAAAAAAGGAAATACACCTACGTTTCAGGTGCCACATAGGGGCCTATGAGAGAGAGTGACCATGGCATGAAAGCCCTCAGGAGCAGGTACCGGTCCTTTGTGCTGGCCCCACCAAAATGCCAGTTTCCAGATTTATAGAACTAACGGCAGATCCTTCAATACTTTCTGATTTCTCTCCCCTCCAGGATTTTACACTGCCTGAAACAGGCCACCTCCTTGCTCATTATTTCTTACTCATCTATTTGGCCTTAGCTCAAACACTATTTTCAGCCAGGCTTTTTCTGGATCTTAAATTTAAGTGAGGTGTACACTCTTTGGGTTTTTCCTAAATCATATTGCCACAGCATGTCGTTACTAGCTCTTGACTTACCCATCTTTCCCCACTAATTCACAAGCTCCTGGTGGACAGGACCATCACGAATGCACCTTGGAACCCTGGGCTCCTAGCACCGCGCCTGGCTCTTCATGTGCTCCCACTACTGTTTGCTGACTAAAAATAACAGGGCTCCTCCACAACACCCAAGAGGAGCTCCAGCTTCCTTTCAGCATCCTCCTACAGGAACGCAGGCTGAGACGAAGAGAATGACCCACCGGAGACCGATGGAGCATGTTCTCCCTCTCTGGGTCTCCTGTGCCTGGATTTAGATAAGAGCTAAATGCTAAAATAGTTCAGCATCTGCCAGTGGGATCTTGCAGGAAGCAGACAGCTTGTCTTCTCTTGTCACTCTCGTCAGCCTTGGTCTTTCCACCTCTCCAAGGCGGACGCCCAGGTAAAGTGAACAAGGCAGATGTACAACAGCTCCAGGAGCGTTATTTGCAATGAGAGAGAGCCACAGAAACCTTAGAAGAGGCTTAGTCATCAATGACAGCACTTAACTGGTGGTGTGGGACAGACTTTAGTCACCAACCTGTCATCTCTAGCAGCAACTCCTCTTCAGTATTTGCTATGGACAAATGATCTTTATTTAATCTTACATAACACATCTTGTTTTTGTCTCTGACTAGATTGTCATGGTACTTCTGTTCAGAAATTTGGGAGCTGCTCCATTTGAAGCAAATGCTCAGAACATCATTTCCCTTTGAGACCACCCCAGGGAGATCCTTACCTGTGTTGCACACTCAGTCGCCCTAGGGATGTCTCTCTGTAAGGAGACGCGCCCAGGGTTTCTACCTATAAATTAGCCAGAACCAGGAATCCAGCTGACCTATCACCTCAAGAACTGATTCTGTAAGTTTTCATTCATTTCAGGTTAAGGAGGAAATTTGAAATGAAGTTAAAAAAAAAAAAGCAGCTAACTGACCATTTATATGCTGAATATTAGCCCATCATGATTTGAAATTTCCCGATAAAACAACTCATAATGAAAATGCAAGGAGACTCTTAACTGTAGCGATTCTAATGCTCACCTCTATTATTCTAATAATAGAGGTCTCAAATGGAGCTGTGGGGAACAGTGGCTGCCCCTGACTAGAATTCAACCAGAAAGATCAAGAGAGAGCCCTAATTGCCTTTCTTCTCAGATCAAACAATTAACTTAATTCTCCAGGCCTACACACCGAAATGTGTTTGAGGAGATTCAAATAGGTTACTATGGAGGATTAAGGTTTTCTCTGCAGATTATACTTTTATGCCCTGTAGTTCATTGCTTGAAGTGTTAAGTAGTTTTGTCAAAATAAGCAGGGCTGGAAGGATTTTTAGAAACTTACAAATCACATACTCTTGCTGAGTAACACAAGGGACATCTATTTTTTTCCCTTCTCCCTCTTTTCTTTAAAAAAAAAAAAGTCTAATGGTGTGGCTTGGGAGTGGGGAGAAATTAACCATGTAAAAGATTAGTTGGAAATTTCAAGAGGCATCTCAGATAAGAGGAATACAAGTGTGGGGATCTATTGTGTTTTGTCTCTTAAAAATTGTTTCACAAATGATGTGGCTGAAGAAGCCACATGAAGAGAAGGGATTTTCTCCTGAATGCTTAACTGCCTGAAGACAAAGTCCAAAGGGGATGTGAAATCCGACCCTCGAGACTTCTCTGTAGTGCTGTGCTAATCAGTGTTATTTTACCCAGTAAGACTCCATTTCTGCTTAAAGGAATTGGTGGCAAAGTAAGCTTTCATTTTCTTACAATGGAATATTCCAGAGAAAGGACGCTCATCAGTGACGGTCTGTCCTTGGTTCCACAAGTGGCTGTTGCTCAGCCAACTTCCTCCTGCTCGGTTGTTCTCCCAGCTGCTGTGGGAATGCGTCCTCCTCAATTAGAAGGTTGCATGATGAATTTACCCAGGTCATTAAGCACAGAGCGTCGGTGATCTGTACATCGCCCTCCACTCTTTCAGCCCTCCTGGGTCTGTCACTCAGAGCAAAGCCACATTAAGAAGCTTAATTGATGTTGCAATGTTGTACAACAAACAGTGAAAGTAAACTGCAGACCAGATAAAGCCTTGACCGTGACTGGACAACCTGGTGTGCAAACGTCTCCCAGAACCACGGCACCTCTGTTTTTGTTCTGTCTGGGCACCATCGTGATTGCTTCCCATGTCACACACATTTCCAGTTTTTCCAAAACTTGACATCGTGCACTGAGTCTTGACAGGTGCTAGGGAAAGTTCTGGCTTCGATGTCTTAACTCCTCCTCTTTCTCCACATCCCAGCCATACTCTCCATCCTCCCACGGGTAAGAAACCCATCGAGAGATGGCAGTACTTGACAGTACTCTCAAACCACATAAAAAGGACCCTCATGTACCAACATGCTCCTGTGTTGGGAAACTTCATATGTCTCCTAACCCCCTGCCTAAGGAGGCAAATTGTAAGGCAGTGTTAAGCAGTTAGTTTGGGGATGTGAGATTGACCTGGACAAAGCTAAATGGTACAGGGAGAGAAAAACCAAAAGCCTGGAAGGAAGGTAAGAGAGCTAGAGGCTAAGAAAGGGACCCCGTGGTTCCCAGAGTCTGGGAGCCACAGCATGAGGAACGAGGTCGGCAGGCAGCTGACCAGAGGAGGCAGAGAGAAATCTACCGGAGATTAGGCATTGCATGCTCCCTTTGTTTTCCCGTCACAGTATTAGTAAAATGTCTCTTGCTCCGTCATGGTCGCAGAGATGGAGTGAAGACGAGTATTGAGTCCTCTCCACAGGGAGGGGGCAGGAAGCAGACCACTCAACTCTAGCCAAATCTGGGTCATCTGGCCAAGAGGACTGTCTCTTCCACTGCCATCTTTTATGTCTTCCTTTCTCTGTCACATTACCATCTTGACTGAGTCCTAAATGGACCCCTCTGCTCTTTCAGTCCCCGAGCCTCAGCCTTCTTTTTTAGATACTCATCTCTCTGTTAGAGTCCCGGCGCAAATTAAGTCCCTTCAGTGGCGTTGGCAGTGTTCCAACTGATGAGGACTTAGAATGCCTGGGACTCACGTGCAGAACGAGTGCTTTAAGATGGGGTCAGCAAACTGTCTATGTGAAGATAGTACATATTTTAGTATTTGTGCGCCAGTCCAGATTTCGATGTAGGTACTTAAGTAACAGGAGAGAAGACAAACTTACATAAATCGTAGATAAAATTCAAAACTGTATAGGTATTGGCATTTGGATTCCATGTTTTTCATATGCCACAAAATATTACTCCTTTTTTTCCAACTATTTAAAAAGACAAAAACTATTCTTAGCTTGGGATGCATAAAAACAGATGGTGGGCTGGTTTGGGCCCCTAGGCTATAGTTTACTGACCTCTGCTTTAAGAGGATTGAAAAATAGTGCCATGAAGCAATCTGCCTTCCAAGTGCTGTGTTCCTCCCCGAGTCTCTGCAGATTTGATGGTAATAATCTGGATAAAAATGTCAATCATCAAAGCCTTAGTTCTGAAACCAGTGCCTGTAATTCATGACAGGCAACAAGATGGAGTTATAGAATTTTTAGCTTTTCTTCCAGATAATTAGGCTGCAGGCCCAAATGCCTTTGTAATTAATGTTGGCATATTCCTTAAGCACATGCCCTTTATCAGGAGTCTGCACCAGGGACCACAGTGATGATCTTATGATTTTATGGCAACACATAGCTTTTAAAGCATTTTAACATGTGGTATCTCATTTACTTCTCATAACAGTCTGAGAGATAGAAAAGGTAATGGTGATCTTAATTTCATGATCAAAAATCTAACCCAAACCAATATTTCAAGAAGGTATGGAGCTACCTGGAATCTGGCATCCAGGAGTAGATGGAGCTGGGACCTTAGGGCTTACTGTGGAGCTGAGGATACAACAACAAAGAGGAGACACTGGAATTTGGTCAAGAAAGTAGGCAGCCAACCAGGTAAATAAAACAACCCATCAACATTAAAAGAACTGTGCATGCATCAAGATGAAAAAGAAGCGCAAGTCCCCGATTGAATACATCCAGAAATAGTTAGCCTTATTTATTGTAACCTAAAAGCATATCTTAAGGTAAAAGGGTCTAAAAGATGAATAAATCTCAAAAGATAAAAAGAAGAGACTTCAAGGTAATAATTAGACTTCCAAAAACAGTTCCAGGATGCTTCCAAGGGCTAGTACTAGTACATGTATTCTGTTAGTAACCATCTATGTCAAGTTCTTAAAACAGGCAGCAAAGAGAATGTTAAGAAAGCCGCAGAATGTAGGTAGAACATAAAGGAAAGCATGAATTGGGACACAAAGCCTGAGATAGTGACCCTTTCGCACAGATCCAAAGGGGATCACAGAGGCCGAAGACTTTAATGAACGGAGGCAGGTTAGTGGCGAAGGCGATCTGCTGCCCGCGCGCAGCACGGCCTTCCTTCTGGAGAGAGGTCAGAGAAGCAGGGATCGCCTGCTGCTACTGTCTGCTTCAATTGCGGCCACACAGTGACATCACACAAGCCTAAAGTTCTTTGAGCACTACCCCCAGGAAGTGTCACTCGGTGACAGTACCGATGGCCTTGCAGGTACTGGTTAAGAGCAAAAGCTTTGGAGTTGCACTAAGCTGGGTTTCAGTCCCCAGCTCTCCCCTGACTGGCGTGGGACTGTGGGGAGCCTGCCTTTGCATCGCTGATGGCTTATTAAGGACAATACGGCTGCAGCATCTTGGGCTTACTGGGAGAGCTAAATGAAACAATGCAGGTAAGATGCCAGCCTGGAGCAGGTGTGTGACATGCGGTACTGTTGTTTTCAGTGTTATTTATGGCCCAGCAGCAAGCCTAAGGGGCTAATGGCTCTGTGGAGAGGGAGGTCAGAGGCAGAAGAAAAGGCTCTGGGTTGGGACCCAAAAGACTTGGGTCATACATCACATTCCTACTCCAGGGGGAGGTTAAGTGAGCTAAGGAAGCCTTCTCCTGGGGGCTGAGTTGCCTCAACTCAGCAATGGAGCTCATAACGTCTGTCTCAGGGTCATTGGGAGGATTAAGTAAGAAGAGAGCTTTATAGATTATATTATTACATAGTGCCACAAAAATGCTCACGGCAACATCTCTGGATGTGCAGATTTATACATTCCCCATCTCAATCCATAAAAGACTAGACATCCTCCAAACCTCTGGCAAAGCTCAAAGTCACATGGAAAAAAAGCCACACAAAATAATGAATTCTAAATATGAGGAATGAGGAATAAGGGAAAGTAGGAACAAAAGATGCAGGAGAAAGAAACATTCAAAATTATATACTGGAATTTTTAGGTCTACTTTACTGTTCAAACTGAACATCAAATTTATCTGTTTCCTGAAAGTCAAAGGAGAAAAAGGGAGATGCGGGTTTTCATTCTCATTTAAAAATATACATCTCTTTTGCCATTTGTTCTCCCCATTGCTTTCTTTGTTTCTACCCTCCTCCTTCTAGAAGAAGTAATTTGCAATCCTTACTACAACCTTACCAAGGTAAGTGCTAGTTGTAGATGAAGAAATCAAGGCTCAGAGAAGTTACCTAGCTTGCCCGAGGTTACACAGTAGTATGAGACAAGGCCAGGGTTCAAATCTAAGCCCAAAGGTACTAAAGCCCTGGTTCTTCCTACTGCACCCTGAGTGAAATCATTCAGTAGGAGCCTTCTTGGACTGCAGCAGCCAGGAGGCTGTTCACTGTTGACTTAGCCAGGGACTGCTTCAGTATGCTTATATGTTCAGCTGAACATTGATTTCCAAAGCAAAGGAAGCGGAGTTAAACTCTGCCACTCCCTTAGTGTTTGGGTAAAGCAAAACCAGCCTTTAATGGTTCGTGGGCTGGGGACACAGAGGGAAGTGGCAGTTTGCTAAAACCTGGACTCCTAATGAATTAGCAGAGTGAACACGGGGGGTACAGCACTCACTGAGGCTGCACGTGAAGTCAACTTGAGCAAGGGCATGACAATACCATGGCAAGTGCTCTTTAAAGAAAAAATTCCACCTTGGACTTGGATGGAGTAAGAACAATGTGGAATGCACTTGTCAGTGGCAGTGGAACAAGGCAAGAGGATATAGAAAACAAACGGACTCCCAGAGTCGCCCACCCAGCCTTTGAGTCAGGTCTGGTAAACGATATCATGACTCTGTTGTCCAGAATTACAAGTCATCATAACTAAGAGAGGTTCAAGTTTACTGTATAGTATAAAGAATATAGTTCCCACTGGTCTTTTTAATAGGTCCATAAAGTCCTGAATTAAGGAGCTCCTTTGTGCACCATCATATTGCTATCCAGGCTGTTGAAACCTACCCATTATTGCAGCCCAGAGTAGGTGACACCATGATTTTAACACAGTCTATGTCTCTCTGGGTAGCTATAGATTATATGACCATGGATTCCAAAGTGCATTTCACAGTAGGGTCTTAAAGGAGACACCGAGTGACCAAGAGGGCAATGTCTTCAAGCAATATTCCTATAGTAAAGAAACATCTGAAATTGAGGGCCTTTGTTCTGGTGTCTCTTGATCAAAGCTAAGGGTTTAGTGCCTGTAGTATAGCTTGGGGAAAACAATTCTGCAGAAGCAACTATCACGTGATTCAATTATGTGCCTTCTGATGTCAAGTTTGATCAAAGGATAGGCTTTGTATAGCACTGAGTTATATATATGTATATATATAAAACAATAATAGTCATATATATGCACATATATATGATAATATATCTTGTATATTTTAAATAACTACCCATCAATGTCACTTTTTTCTTGACCTGACATCTTGATAAGAATTGGCCAGTCAATAGTTGGGTTTGGACACTGTCTTAATGTTAGTATCAATTGATGATGGAACTATGTCATTTAGAAATAAAATACCCTGTTGGCAATTGAATTCTATTTTATAAACTGTGAGTGGGCAAAATATGTTATGTGTTTTGATAGCCATTTGACCACTGCACAGAGGCGAGGTTCAGAAAGCTAGGATTGTTCTTAGGAAATAGTTCTGGGACTTTTCTGGTCCTTTAAAAGATGATTAATTAAGCTGTGCAAATTTTACATCATAGAGCATGAGAAGAAGCTCTGGGCTTGTAAACTGTTAGAGCAGTTATTACTAGCTCCCCTCAATGACCATATAAAACCCAGATAATGTTCCCGTTGATGACACAGTTTTGATCAAAGCAGTTTGATACTGCCAGAATGCATTAATTGAAAGATGTACTTACTTCAGTTTCTAAATAAATTTACCTGTTTTATGAGATAATTGGATATGAACCAATTACATTTTGGACAACATCTGCCAAAAACGATTTTAGTTGGGTCCTGTAATTAATTAACTGGAGGACTCTGAATCAGAAGGGTGTACTCATTATGGAATGTAATTTGGAGAATTTGGGGCCATAAATTGCTAGCTGTGAAGCTATTCAACTCTAGTCATGGTATTTGAGAGAGGGAGCTACAGGGTTGTGAAGTGGACCCTAAATGAAATCCTTGCCTTTACTTTGAATGAAAAGCATTTGAGGACAGAGCCAGGGAAGAAAGACATACAAAAGGTCACCAAGACAAAAAGAAATCTGAGGGCCATTTCCTTGGTTCCACATTATCCATATGAATTGGAATCAGAATGTCACAGTAGTAAATCCAGAAGAATCTGGCTTTATAAGTAAGTTATTGGCCCCTCTGTTGACTGACATCTAGCTTGAGAGAGTTGTGATGGGAATATGTTATGTTGCAGTCCTTTGTGCCACATGTGTTTTTTCTCCGCTAAGTTACTACTAGATAACTAGAAACATGAGGGTCTTTTCCAGGAAAGGCCTCAAGTAGATAATGGCTTTTAGTAGTCCTGTCTGTTGTCAGTAACAAAAGGTCATCTTTATCCCTTGGGATTCTGGGGCTACCAGGGAATATAGTGTCCCACTTATCCACCTTTATTTTCAACTCCCCAAAATGCAGTCCTGACACAGACGTAAGTAAAGAGCACCACTTGAGAAACTCCCAGTTCCATCCATTTACCAACAAATGCCATAATTTCATTTCTTTTTATGGCTGAGGATAAGTTATACTTTATGTATGTATATTGTGCCAAAATACATTCTACTGTCATGTATGACTAAATATTTTTTTTTAATTTTTAAAAAAGAAACCCTAAAAAAAAAAAATAATAAAAAAAAAACCCTGCCCCAAAGAAAGCCTCATGTTTAATTAACACTTAGTCAAACTTTATGACTCTTTTTGACCAGGGTTTTCAATAAAGATGAGAGTCTGGTTGTTTCTACTCTTCAGACAGAGAAACAAAAAGAGAAAAAGAATATCTCAAAAATAGCTGGAGATGTGGTGGGAGCCAGAACAATGTGGAGTCTGTAGTCAGAATTAAAAATTCTAGACCCAGAACCTTGTTTATAATTAGACAAATAACAGTTCTCAATCAAGAACTGGCTAAATGCTATTTTCCAGGACATTCATGCTATGTATTAAATTTGATCATGAAATGTATCTGTAAGCTCAAAATCAAGTAGTATTTTGTCAGGGAGCAGATTTTATAATTTGAAGAAAAACAGATTTGCACCAAAGACAGACTAAAAATAAGAGGATAATGAAGGGAAAATGAAAGAAAAAACAAAGGTTGATTTAAGAATAACTGCACAAAAAGTATACTAGAAAATAACTTTGGGCTTCCTACAAAATTTGTGCCACAGAAGCTCAGCCTGGTGTGCATACAGGACTAAGAAGCAACCACTGGCATCGGGATTTCCATCCAGAAGGATCTGCCCAAGCAGCAATGGAGGAAAGTCAGGACTCACACCATTCTTGGAAAGATGTGTTCATGCAAGAAGGTTGGTAGCACCATGGGGCATGCAGGGAGGAAACCACTGGGCAAGTCTGCAAGCCCCACTGTGTGTGTTTGTGCACACTGCGGGGACCGTCAGAGTGAAGAAAGCAGTGCGGGCACACCAGGGTTCTATCCTCACCGTCACCTGGGTCAAGGCCTGGGGGGCAGAGGAGTCGATTCTGAAGCTGTGTGAATTGAACAGGGTGACGCCATGACAGCTGCTGCTGGGAGGCATCCACTGAGTGGCGCAGTGATGGAAGAGTAGGAACAAGGGGCTGTCCACACGTTCAGTGCTCTCTGCTTCCCAACCTGTCGAAATGAGTGCCTGAAAGATTTCCATACCTGAAAGATTTCCCTTACAATAGATTTAAAATGATCAAGAAAGAAGAAATATCTTCAGCCTTAAAGGAGATGATATTGTGTGGTGGTTGTGTGTCTGACAACCGACGTTGAGGGCTGGCTTTGCCTTCCTAGCAGTGTGACTTCAGGCAAGTTCTTAATACTTTGTCTTTTTTTTTTTTTTTTTTTTTAAATTTCAGTAGAAGGGATGGAACCCAAGGATGCTTTACTACTGAGTCACAATCCCAGCTCTGTGTTTATTTTTTTATTTTGAGACGGGGTCTTGTTTGGTTGCTATGGCCTTGCTGAATTGCTGAGGCTGCTTTTGAATTTGTAATCCTCCTGCCTCAGCCTCCCAAGCCTCTGGGATTACAGGGGTGCAGCACCATGCCCAGTAACTTTGTCATTTTTTTTTCAAATGAAAAAATGGACAGACCATTTCAAACCATGAATGCTGTTGGTAGAGGTGTGGTTGAGAATATCTGTGCCCTATCTGGGCATCACTGGGTACCCCGCACTGTCCGCCAAATTCTCTGATCCTAAAATATTATGCTTGGTGGGTGTCAAGTTCTCCCCCATGCCCATCTGACTTGTGGGGAGAAGGAACAGAGCGTCAGTCCTCAAATAAGTTTGCAGCAGAGCCCCCTGGTCAGCTGGAATCAACAGAGGCTGGCAGAACAGCTTTTCCTTCATGGGATCTGAACCTCCTTGAAAGGCAACAAGCCTTTGCTGTCTGTTGTCTCAGAAGTCTCACCTTTGAGCCCCAATTTCCCTAAGCAAAGACCAGGAAGCACAACTAATGCACTCAGGGGGTGCACACAGCTACACCAGCAGAAGGGCCGTTTCCTATTGATTCAGCCACTTCTGGGTTCTTAGGGTAGTACTGTTTAGAGAACAGCTTGACTGAGGTATCCCCTGGGGTAGGTAATGATAAAGGGGAACAAGCTTCCACTTCATTTCTCTTCCTACAGTAGAGTCTTCAGAGCCTTCTCTTCCTCTTCTGCCTGTATCTTTTTTGAGTTCATCTCTCTTCCACTTGTCTTTGTCTTGCATTGCTATAACAAAATACCTGATGCTGGGTAATGTATATAAAAAAAAGATTAATTTGATTCTTGGTTCTGGAAATTCTAAACAGCATGGTGCTAGTGTTCCAGTGAGGACCTCCTGGCTGCTTCACACCATGGCAGAAAAATAGAAAGGGACTGGCTCTACCTCTTAAAGCCTCCACCTCCTCAGCACAGCCCCTTGGGGAATTCACTGTATGAACCTTTGGGTGAGAAACCATATCCAAATCATCGTACCCTTAATCTCAAATGTGGCTGCCAGAGTCAGCAGAAGCAGGAGGAGGTCACGTGGTTTTTACCTCCTTCTAGTGCATAGAGTCATGTAACCTGTTCCTGTGATGCAGCACCCCTGGCCTGAATCCTGCTGCCAAGACAGGAATTCTGGCTGTCATGCTGCTCAGCCAGTCTGTTCGTTGGGTGCTGGCCGAGGTGCTGATCAGGTGGGAGTCAGAACCCAGAAGTTCTCATGCAAATGCCACTCCTGCAAGACAATGGAGCTGGATGCCTAGTCCTGATTGGAGGACCCAGTAACTTCCAGCCCCATGGGAGAGGCAATTGTTGTTATGGTTCTGGGGACTCCAGTAGTGAATCCCCCTCAACTGGGCTTAGGAAGGAAGGAGGCGAGCAAGGGCTCCAAGGGCAGCACATTCAGCAAGAACATAGAGTTTGATTTGGGTGAAGATGGGGTAGAACATGAGAAGGCTGAAGTTAAAACTCCTAGGTTGAAGGCCATGGTGCTCCATGGAGCTGGTTGAGGGTTTGGGGGTGGGAAATATATGTTTGGGAAGGATCATGGGAGCTGCCAAGATGGAAAGAAAGGCTAGAGAATAGGGGCAAGACAGAGGTGGGGCAGGAGGCAGGGGATGGAGTCAGTAGGGTTTACTGCTGGACTACAGCAGAAAGGCCCAGAGAAAACGAGAGCATCATGGTTGGAAGGGGCCTTGATCAGGAGGAGCCTTCTAGGAGGAGCAGTGTTATTGTGGCAGAGGGTCTCAGGAAGTGGGTTTTAGGGAAGGTCTTCCTCTCTCTGCATGTGCATAACAGTGATCTGAACTATTTAATGCAAAATCTTTATTTGCAAAGAGTGTATAATTTAGCTGATAAGACATGATATGCACTCAATAGAGGGTTAAATAAAATCCCAGCAGCATGCAGTAAAGTGATCAATACATGGCAGTCAGTATGAATGAGAGTTCTGAGAAGGGAGGGCGTGCAAGGAGGATAGCATTAACAGATAGGATGGAATGATTGGAGGCGGCCACAGGAGGAACAGCAATCCGATCTGATTCTTGGAGTGTGAGGATGCTTTGGAGAGGTAGGTACAGGAGGAAGTGGGTATCCAGGCAGGAAGATGGCACCATGGCAAACTTGAGTGAAGTGTGTTCTCAGGAAAAATAGAGCAGGCTGGCCTGGATGGGCATTCTATGAAGGGACAAGTGGGAGATGCATGGGGGAATAGCAAAGAGGCCACAGTGTTCTTCCCCACGAGCTGCAGGAAGAAGCCTGCCAATACAAAGGTGTCAGAGCACAGATATACAAGGGCACCTTAGTTATCGAACTATCTCCCTTAGCCAGGAGACTGTATTGTTATAAGATAGAATATATGAAATTAACACCTCTAAAGAAAACAATCAGAAAAAGTAAGACTAATCATTCTTAGGAGCCTAGCCAATAGAATCTGGTAATCCTCATCAAGCCCTATCAGGGAAGAGGAAGTTTGCCCTAGTGATTCTAGTCTTCTGGTCTCATTGGTAAAAACATGGCCTGCAGAGAGGCTGGCATCAGAGTGCTTGAATAGATATTCATTTAGATGAATAAATGAATTAATAAATGAGGTTATTAAACATTAAATTAATCCAATTTTTTTCTTTCTGTACTTGCCAAGCATTCTTTTGATTTTAACTTAACATTCCTTTTGGATTTGCCCACAGAGAGAAAAATTACTGAGCATAGACATTCTGAGTGGTCTAGTTTCTACAACAAGAATTTCTTATTGTAAAATTGTAAACTGTCATTTTGGTTTTCTACATCATTCTCACAAGTTTGGTTAATAGGAAAGATCTTCTCTTGGTTTTTGAAGCTAACTCCCAAGTACCGGGTCATGGTCAGTTTGATGGCACAAAATCCATCACTGCATGAGGCTTCTGGAAGATGACCTTGCAATGAGGTGAGAAAGTGCTCTGTGGACCATAATGTGCAGGGACTGAAAGGCCAGAGTGATGAGTTTTGAGTTAATTCTGCAAGACATTTCAGGTGTGGCTCAAGTCAATAAATATTTATGGAAACTTGCTAAGGGAAAGGCAATTTGGGGGAGGAAATGATTGATCAACAGTCTTCGGTGGAGTGTACAATGTGGTTGGTCAGGCAGCTCCTCGTCACACCTTACGTGGTGAACACTGGGATAAAGATGGAAACTAGACTTCAGGGGGAAAGTGGCATTCTAAGTAGGACTAGAAGGATAATTTTTTTAAGTTGGGTTCTTGCTATTTTACCTATGCAGATCTTGAACTTGTGGGGCTCAGGTGATTCGCCTGCCTGTCTCCTGGGACTACAGGTGTGTGCCACCATGCCCAGCCACAGGAAGATAATTTTTATCTAGCAGACTGCCATCTTATAATACAGGAGCAATGTCACAGATGTCAAGATACACCTGTGGCTGAAGAGTGGGGACGAGTCTGGGAAGGAGAAAGGGTGGGCATAACAAAGGCAACCTTGACTGAAGTGCCATCCTATAAGTAACAGCAAGCAGTTCATGGCCTGTGGACAGGAGAATGATGCAAATAGAGTTTGTTTCTCTTCAGAAGAAAGTTCTGGAATTTTCATGAAGAAGGGATTGGAAAGTAAGAGAAAGAAAGATCAATAAGGCTGTGTTACGTCCCAAGAGAAAGAGAGGCAAGCCTGCATAGAGGAAATGTGGTGGTGATGGTGGACAGGAAAGGGCAGCTTCCAGGGCAGGGTCTTGGCAGGTGGCCCAGCAACACTCCAGGCCCTTGGGTGGACTACAGGACTGTGTATACCTCAAAGATTATGAGCTCATGTTGCCGGAGTGCACTGTGAATGTAACCTGGGAACAGTCTCAGCCCGCATCCCTCAATGAGAAGATGCCAAGATGGCATTAAACATTCAAGGCATTTCAGGATAAATGTCTGTGGGAGATAATGGGGATGGAGTTGAGAGTCCTCAGAGAGGGAGGGAAAGAAGGAAGCAAGGAAGCAAGGGAGGGAGAGAGGAAAAGAAAGTTAAGTTTTCATGATGCCCTTTAGAAATGCTGTGCCACCTAAGAAAATTTCAGCGAAGCCACTGGGATATCTTTCAGTGTCTTATCCATTTTCTGCTGCTGTGGGCAAATGCCACAGACTGGATAATTTATAAACAATAAAAGTTTATTTGGTCATGGTTCTGGAAGCTGGGAAATCCACAGATATGGCACCAGCATCTGGCAAGGGCCTCTGTGCTTCATTATGACAGAAGGGCAAGCAGCATGTGCATGACAGACAGGAAAACCAGGCTAAACTCATCCTTTTCATCAGGAAGCTACTCCTGTGATAAATGCAATAGCAGCACTGATTCATCACGAGGCCTCGGCCCTCGTGACTTAATCACATCCTAAAGGTTCCAGCTTTTAATACAGTTACACCTGCAATTAATTCCAACATGAGTTTTGGAGGGGACATTCAGACCGTAGCAGTCAGTCAAAATACCCATTAGTCACCCAGAACACTTGTGCCTCATCGTTCCTGTTACTCGAAGTAACTGGGAGCAGACTGTCAGAAGCATAGACTGGGTGCAGATACTGCAGTGTTTCCAAGCACAGCTACTGGGAGATCAGAAAGACTCATGCTCAAGGTCACCACAAGGACACATGCCTGTGTTGGTTTTTCAAAGAAGTCCATAACCAAAATAGGGTTAAAGTATCACATTTCTAGAAACCGTGGGGGTTAAACTGACAACATGTGCATATGGTTTATCTGCATATCCAGGAGAATTGTGTTGCCGCTTCTTGGTCCATGATGTGCAAGAAAATGTGCTTTGTATCTGCCATGTTGTTTTCAAGATCCTGATGAGCGAGTTCACTAAATACCTACCAAGCCAATAGAAAGCCCAAATGACACAGTTGGAGTTGCAGCTCTGTGAAAGAGTTTCACGGAAAAATTAAGGTGACATGCAAACACTAGGAATGAAAAGCTTGTTTTTTTGTTTAGAACAGTGGAGATTGAGCAAGCTCTCAGTTTTTAATTTTATTTTAGATGAGGGCACCAGGGATAAGGTCCAGATATATCGTTTAGAGAAGCCAGGACAAGAGTGAGAGGAGTCCAAAAGGGGAACAGAATCTCTAGAGCACTTGTATCCTAAAAGCAGTGAGAACAGACTCTAAGACATAGTGGGATAGTCGAAAATGTCAAATGCTTGCAGAGTATCAAGTAGAAAGAGGTTCAGGGAAGATGGCATATTTTAAGAAGAAAAGAATCTGGAAACACAGTCTTGTGGGGATCCATACCACATATCTTCTCTTAGCACTGTATGACTTTTGCATTGTGGGAGTTTCCTGTACTTTCCTGAAGAACGATCCACTGCATTCTACCCCTTCTCAACTCTGAGGCAGGCCAAAGTGGGTGGGCCAGGAAGGGGACTGCAGGAATCAGGTTCTATTGTTGCATATCTGTGTGTCTCAGGCTTTTTCCTTTTTTATCACCCAAATTCCACCAGACAAAAGGCAAACAATACCTAGTACATGTACTTTGTGTTAAATATTTTAGAACTAATGAATATCTGACTTTTGAAAGCATACCATAGCATTTTTTAAAAAATAGATGATTAATATCATCTTATTTTGAGTTCATTTTTGAAAAACAAATTTTATTGGGTGAAGATACTTTTTTTCTGTGTAATGTGGGGAATGGAAACTTGTACTGTTGTCAGATGGTTCAGAAATGCTTCTCTGTGCCAGTTATTGATCCCTGATGTTTGATGACCAATACTTTAATTCCTATAAAGCTTAAGTATATGAAAGATCAATATAAGAATCATCCATTTGAACAGCATGTCCCGTACTTCTTAAATGGCAGTTTTGATTTTCTCCACTAGGTTACTTAATTCCCTTTCTGTAAAGATCCATACTTGATTTTTGTTGAGGGAATCTTTTATTTTTCATGTGAAATTTATAGTTTTAACTTTTTAGTAAGTTCACACTTTGTAATAGAGCATATTTCCCCCTTCTCCTTTATTACCAGGGCATTACTCAGTACTTAAGTGCAATAATGAGTTAATCTTGGTCCTGCTGAGGTGATTGGGGTGGGGGTGGGGGGCTGGTAATACATATTTGAATGACAGAGTGACTGGATTAGTTTCTTTTGACCAACTCAGTTCTATTTCTGATGTAAATGTCATATTTTACATGTCGCTTCAGCTTGTAAATTACTTCAGGTTATCTCAGAAGTTGACTGAGAATTAATCTTGAATTTCATCTCTAATAACAAAGAGGCAAACTGTACCCACTGAAAATAAAATAAAGAACAAGACAGTGAATTTTTTTTATTGTTCATGGCTTAATGTAATACAACGTAATCTACAAGAGCACAACCACCAGAGGCTTCATCTCCAAGGTGGGCCAAGAAGAAAAAATCACCTTTTCACTAGTTTTAGATAATACTTTGAGTTGGTTCAAGGAAATAAGGTCACGGGAGGCGGGTGGCCTTAGAAGTTGGATACAGTATACAAAACTTAACTAGTACTGTGATCTTGAAAAGTTAAATGGCTTCTTTGTAAAATTGAAGGAATGGTGCCAAATATCTCCTAGGGTAGCGTATGAATGAAAGATAATAAAATACGGGAAGCCTGGGACACATGAGCAGACACAGCTAAGTGCTCAGGAGGCTTCAGTTCCCTTCCTCCCTTTCCCATGAGCATCAGCGCAGGCAGAAACTCAATTATGGAAGACGAAATGAGCTGTCAAGAAACACTCAATTTTCCTTGCTCTTGTAAATTAAGAACATATTTATGAGTTATATTTTGGTGTGCTTACCAGAGAAAACAGAAACAAACAAACAAAAAAGGAAATACCCAACCTCATGGGTCCCTTGTAGTATCATGACTGTAAAAGATCTGTGGGCATTTGCAGTTTGCCATTCGAAATCTGGTATTCCTGAGTCCTAGGAGGAAGCCCACAAACCACTCTGCTTCAGGTATTGACATTCTCGTGAAGAACTGATATTTTCTATAGGATTATTACTCATCATGACTGAAGTTCGATAGATAAATTAAAAACACAGCCAGTCCTCACCCTGGAAGTGACTCACTTCTCCAATAATGCTCTCACTTTACTTCAAGATGGGCTTAAAGCTGCCCTGAATCAGAAATGCTCACTGTCAAGGGGCCTCTGGCCCATTCCCAGAAGAATTAGAACTGCATAGGCATTTGGCTGAGTGCTTTCTGGAGCTTGTCCTGCAAATTCCTGTAATTTGTACCAGGTCACTTGTTATCCATTTTAGCTGACTGAACAGTTTGAATCACGGGTGTGAAAAGGCAACCAAACCCATAGTCAGGGAAGACCTTCCAAGAATGCACTGTCGCCATTTTGGCCATGGGTAAACAGGGTCATGAACTTCAGCCAGCTCTTCCTTTTGCAGAAAACACTACACACGCACACACACACACACACACACACACACACACACACACACACACACAACTATTCTTTAAAAGAGAAATTATTAGTTGTTGCAAAAACCAATTGACAATGTGAATCTGAAAAAAAAAGAAAGAAAGAAATCTCAGCCTAAGCTGAAAATACTCCAACTAACTGAAAGCAAACACCTTGCAATCTCAAATGGGTCCCAAGGCTTGTTTTGAATATTTTTGGTGTTCTTTTTAGATAGATTAGAGCTTAAACACTTCAGTGTTTCTATCTGTTACACTGCAAATGTAGTGTTCAGGTACTTATTTTCCAGTTTAGTATTTTGCTAATAGTCTGTTATTTTCTGCCTAGGTTGCTTTGTGACAGTCTCATGCAGAATTTCCTCCTATGTGGTCTTTTCTCTTTAGATATGTCTTATTATCCATTAAAGAGTAATGAGATAAATATGTGCCATCAAGTGACTATAGGGGAATAAGTGCCCAGCACAACCTTGCAAATAAGTAGTTGCTCTCTCACCTGGAGAGCTTTAAAATATGTCCACACTGGAAACATTTTAAGGGGCTGGCTAGGAAAAAAGAAAAAACTTTACTTAGTGTTACATCTATATAGTTCTCACAGGAGTTTTGTTAAAACTCTACTTAGCATGAATACATGTGGGTGTTAGCAAGAAAGTGAACATGAAATGATTTTACACTGGGCAGGTTTGATGCAGGATATGAAGGCCGCAGTGACCTGAAATCCTGGGTTTCTGTAGAGGAGGGCAGCTACCAAGGTCAGAGCCTTGGAGGAAAGTGGTACACGGCAGAGGAATTACGGCCATAACCAGGGGGAGGGTTACTTTCTGAGCTTTCATAGCAGGAAGGAGGGACTGTAGCTCTCACCTGGGGCCCTCGCTCAGTGAATCAGAGGCTCATTGTGCTCTGTTCCTTCTGAAGATTGAGGGCATGTGGCTGCTGGGACTTCCAAATCCTTGATGGTTGCTTGGCACTTCACTGGAGTAGGAGGTAAAGCCATTTCCCCACAGTTCCAGAGACTACCCTTTGTTTCTCCGCTCAAGTGTCCTTTGGGGTTTTGCCCCACTATCTGTGACATTCTGAGTGCTGTATACCAGAATCTGTCTAACTCTCAGTCTCCTGTTTGTGAAGTGAAGGCTGGAAGCTGGAACGACACACAGCTTAGAGTTCTGGAAACTTAAAAGTAATTTTTCAGAAAATTTCTTGTATTTTCTTTCTCCATCTGAGTATCATGAGAATTCAAATTTAGAGATTAGTTGTCCCTAATATCAGTCCTGCTGTTCATGTTGCCGTAGTAACATTGCTAATGAAAGAAAGAGTTTCCAGGAGATTCATTTGTCAAATTTTGTTCCAATCACAGGACTGGCTTTATAAATTCCATGAACTACTTTACCTCTGTTCTTCTTCTACAGATTCATACATTATTTTATAGGCAGACTTGAAACAATGTAACTGGATTACAAGGTAATGAAATGCTATGACTGAGAGGTTAACTTTTTGAGATAAAAGATCATGGTCATCCTTGTTATATACCCAGTGTTTTCTTTCTTCAGTTCACACAAGCTTTAGTGGTAAAACATTTTTCCAAATCCTGCCTGTAGCCACAATATAGAGAGAGATGCCATCTAACTGCCCCCAAACCAGAAAACAATGCTTAAATTTCTGGAGCATTGGTAAATGGGAATCTCAGCCCCAGATTTTGTCTTTGACTTCATGTTTAGTTTGATGCTACCTATTAATGTGCAATACATTCTCTTAGAAGAATATACTCAGGGTGGGGCACAGTGGTGCATGCCTGTAATCCCTGCGGCTTGGGAGGCTGAGGCAGGAGGATTTTGAGTTCAACCCCAGCCTCAGCAATTGAGGTGCTAAACATTTCAGTGAGACTCTGTCTCTAAATAAAATACAAAAAAGGGCTGGGAATGTGACTCAGTGATTGAGTGCCCCTGAGTTCAATCCCAGATACCAAAAAAAAAAAAAAAAAAAAAAAAAAAAGATATTCAGGGGTGTAACAGGATATTCTCTGAGAAGTACATGCTTTTGTTCACAATGGCAGATTGAGCACACATTTACCTTTAGACAGTCCCTCAAACTCATCTGGGACAAAAAAAAAAAAAATGTACTATGGTTTCAGTGTGTCTCTCCAAAGCTCATGTGTTAGAAACGCAATTCCCAAATTCCTGGTAATGATACATGAAGTCGGGACCTTTGTTAGGTATTTAGGATTAGATGAGGTCACAAGGGCAGAGATCCCATGATGGCATTAGCTTTAAAACAAAAGCTAGCACACTTGTTTTCTGTGTCATACCCTCTATCACGTTATGAAGTGGCAGGAAGGCCCTCATCAGGTGCCATGTAGATATGGCACCAAGCTCTTCTCAGCCTTCAGAACCATGAGCCCCAAGCTTCTACTTTTTATAAATTACCTGATCTCAGGCATTTTGTGATAACAATAGAAAATGGACTAAGACAAAAGGATAAAAGCAGTTACCTCATAGTGAGAAGGCCAGGATAAGGGCAAGGAGAGGTGGGTCATCTGTGGGTGAGAAAGTTCGCTGAATTTCTGGGAAATAGAAAATGGAAGTGTGTTGAAGGAAGGGAACCCAGGACATGCTTTAGGAGGCAGCAGCATGAGTGGGAGCCAAGAACCTTGAAGAGATCCCAGATTTTACATTAAACCATGCGACAAGTCAGTAGTAACAGGATGAATAAAAGATAATCCAAAGGAACAACTACCTAGATGGCTTTTACAGCTCTGTATGAAGAACAACAAAAACATAGGTCTTATCTGTAAGCCAAACCAACTAACTGACCACCTAGTGAATCAGCCAAAACAGACCCCATTTTCTAAAACAATTACAAACCCCAAGAAAATATTAAGGTCTCAGCAATGTGTTGGTGCCTATGTTAGACCTGCAGCATAACAGCCTGGTCCTTCACTCATCTTAAAGCCTTACAAAGGAAACCTTCTCAAACAAAACTGTTGTTGACATGCTTCATCCATATGAATGACTTACCATCGGAATTCCCTCAAGGAGAGGTCTTTTGCAGGTATATACCTACAGCACAAGAAAGCCACATCAGTCACCCAGTTTTTGCTGTTAAACACAAATGAACATCATCACTCATAGGACAAAATTGAAAAGAATCATCTATCATAGGGCAAAAACCAGTCACTTGGGAAAGAAAGATCATTGCTGTGACAAAATACCTGAGAAAAACAATTTAAAGGAGGAGAGACTGATTTTGGCTCATGGTCCCAGAGGTTCATTGCATGGTTGCTTGACGTCATTGCTTTGTGCCTGAGATGAGGTTGAACATCTTGGTGGAGAGCAGCTGGCCCAGCAAAGCTGCTACTTCATGGGAGCTAAGAAGGAGCCAGAAACAAGATATATTCTCCAAAGGCACACTCCACATGATCTACTTCCTGCAGCTGGGCCCCACATTCTCCTAGCCCATTCAGCTATGAGCTCATCAATGGGTTAATCTATTGACGAGGTTAGTTCCCTCATCTAATCACCAAAGCCCCACCTCTGAACATTGCTGAATTGGGGACCAAGCTTTCAACACAGTCTTTGGGAGACAATATCCAAATAATAATACCTGTATCAGCTAAGATATTCAATTGCAAGTAACAGAAAAAAACACTACTAAAATTGGCATGAGTAAGAAGGCTATTTATTTTCTCATACAATCTGGAGATAAGTGTCCTTTGGGTCACATTAGATCTCATGAATTGGGTCTTTTATTCATGTCTATGCCTATAAAATCCCTAGAAATGGGAATGGGACTCTTGTGATTGACCAAGCTTTCTTAACCTTGACATTTCGGACCAGATAATTCTTAATTACACAGGAGACTGACCTGGGCATTGTGTGATGTTTAGTAGTATCTCTGGCTTCTATCTATTAGATGCCATTAACATCTTGCCCCTTTCTGACAATCAAAATGTCTCTGGACTTTATCAAATGTCCCTTGGGTGGGGGCACAAAATCACTCCTGTCTGAGAACTGCCACCTGACAGTAATTCTCAGACACCTGATTTTTCACTGGAAGAAAATTCGCTGCAAAGTTTGCATGTGATGCTGGAGGGCAACATCTCAACTAGTTTCAAGTGGGCCATGGGGGAAAATGGTGAAGAATGAATCTCCTAGAGAACAGAATCAGGGAAGGAGAAGGTCCCGGGAACTTCACAGAGAGAGCAGAACCAATATCTTCATTAGAGTGAGATTTGATACATGAATGGAAAAGTGAACTCCTCATTCTGCCATTTCCCAAATGGGCAGGTATTGTCTTGTTTTGTTTTTGTTTTCTCAGTTATTCTGTTTCTTCTCCATTGCACATCAGGGGTGTTTTTGCTTTGTCATAAATCATCTGACCCCAAGGAAAACCATCCACAACTGGCAGACAGGATAGACCATTTCTTGGAGGCTGCGGCCTTCAAGTTGGATGCAGCAACTGAGACTCTGGCTGTTTCCCTTGCAGATGGACATGGTGTGTTCCACTAGCATATGTGGATTTTGAGAAGCCAAAGGAAAGACTTTGGTGGACAGTGTAAGTTGGGTTACTCTATGCCTATTTCCAACCTCTTCCCTGTTTACCATCTTTATTATAAAGGTTGTAGGTATAAATGATCAGTCAGTCATCTACATAGCTAGGGGCAGCCAGCCATCTGACACAGTGCTGGTCAGTAAGGCACAAACGGAAGTATGCAGAGGGACCTTCTCTAGAAAACGTTTGCTTTATTGATAAAGGAGAAGGATGCCGCTGGCCTCAGCCCTCCTTCCTCTCACCTACACACAGCTGTTGTTCCTGCAGCTCCTGTCGTTTCGCAGCCATGGGATAGCAAGCCAATGAGCGAAGAATGCACGGTGGGAAGATAGACTGTCTGCGATACTGTTATTGGTTGTATCGGTTCACAATGGCCAGTCTCTGGACTTATTGCTATTTGAGTAAATTAAATCCAGATTTGTTTAGGGCATTGTAAGTCAGGCATTTTGTCATTTGAGACTGGACAGTAACTGATTAATAAAATTAGTACAGTGAAGGAGGAAGGGAAGAAGGAAGGAGAGATATGCTACATAGTGTCACTTGACATAGAATAGAAGAAATACTGACTGCTGCCTTGGTTTATGGTAATATTTAGTAATTCTTCACCAACCCCTGGCATCTTTCATTTTTCAATCC
The DNA here is from genome assembly GCF_902686455.1 of Sciurus vulgaris. NCBI lineage: Eukaryota > Metazoa > Chordata > Mammalia > Rodentia > Sciuridae > Sciurus > Sciurus vulgaris. Next base: position 145,260,125 of record NC_136466.1, read on the forward strand.
TGAAGTCTTTGCCTTGTTAAATACATTATGTTACATTGAGACATTCTGGGCTTATTACTTTGAGAAGGGCTGGCATAGCCACATGTATCAGTAAAATTTTTGGCTTTTAAAATTTTGAGTATGATTTTGAAATTCATTGTCTTGAAACCCATAACTTTTGATTTGCCAGAGAAAGAAATATGCCCCTGAATTCCACAACCAGGGTGTAAAGGTAGGTTTGCCAGAAGCAATGAAAGAGGTTAAAGGTCGAGAGAGTTAGAGGGAGAGCAAACACCCTCGGGAGACTGCCTGCACTCTGCCCACCCTGGCCTAGCCTGGGGCAGGAGGGGGCAAGTCTGAAAAAAGCAAGAGTTGAAAGGAGGAGTAGCCTCTTCTCTGGAAGGCGCAGGCTAGACAGCATGCCTCACAGAAGTGTGCCCACTTGCCAACAGCACGGTGTCATAGCTGTCAACGGGGAACTGAAGTGGGGCAGTCCTGAGCGCAGAGGACCTGAGACAGGTCTGCCGAGACTTCTGTGTTCCTGTGGTCACCGAGGCGAATCAGAAAATGACTTGTGCCTCTAAACAGTGCAACAGAAGGGCTAGTAGATCTAACGGGATCTCTTTCCAAAACAGAGATGGCACAAACCATATGGAGGAATAGTCAGAGATCATGGTGGTGCCTTGAATAGCTCAGTACATGTTGTCAACAGAGATGCTGAAGACTGACTATAGAGAGATGCCAAGTAGGATGTAGGCCAACTGTAGACCAGCAGACTGTCCACTCCTAATGCCTCAGTCCCACAAAAATCCCCTGAAACGGCCTGCCTTTCCAGGAAGAGTGAGTGGGAAGGGAGGAATTAAATCTGACTTTCTGTAGTTTAAATGTGAAATGGCCAAGTGTGCTGGGGATTGACAATGATTAAGGTTTCTGCCAGCTAGTGAAATGTGGTCTTTTACTTACAGAAAATAAAGAAAGCTAATCCTTTTTATGCTCAAGAACATGGCTTGAGAAAATTGAACCTGCTACATAAGACATTGAGGCATAACTATATTATTTAAAGTAATTAAAGATAAACAAGCAAAGAAATAAAAATGATAATACATCAAATATAAAGAAGAAGAGGTGGGAGAGGAGAAAATGGTTGAATAACTTAATTAAATCCTCATCTTTCATTTCTGGGAGACAATAGGCTAAATATAAATTTGATACATTCAGAAATCTCCTATGCATATTATTTAGTATTTTGAAGGTAATAAGTACAAGAATTAAAAACCAGAAATAGTTAAGAGGTTGTTTCTTAGGAGAGGCACGGGGGTAAGTAGGAGACTGTTTCTTTCCATTATAAATTGTTCTTACTATTTAATTCTTTTTTCTTCCAACAGGCTCATGTTACTTTTATATAAATTAAACAAGAAAAAAATCATCTTGAGCCTGTGTTTGCTGTGCTACCTGCTGCAGCAGTTTATGCTAACAGAATATGGGCACTGAAGATGAGAGTATCTCCGAGTGAGTCTTCTGAGAATGTGGAATCCTGTTGCTAGAAAGTGACCTTGCAGATCCCTGTAAGAACTCTACACTCTTGCCTGTGGGGTGGTGCACACTTGTAATCCCAGCTACTCAGGAGGCTGAGGCAGAAGGATTGCAATTTTGAGGTCAACCTGAGCAACTTGGTGAGACCTCATTTCAAAAAAAAATTTTTTTCTGTTTTAAGCACTGGGGTATAGCTCACTGGTAGAGTGCCCCTGATTTTAATCCCCAATATAGAAGAAAAACAAGTTAATCCAGGCTCTTTGGGCAAAGATGACAACCACCAGAACAATAAGAAATAGATATCATGGGGCAAGATACAGAAGTACAATACCATGTAAAGAGACTCTTCAAAACAGTTCTTGGGAATGAAATTGTATTGAAGGTTGTATTGTGGAAATTGGAGACGTGGATGACGAATGTGATATTTGTATGTGTTTTGTGTGTGTATGTGTGTGTGTGTGTGTGTGTGATTGCGTGTGTGTGTGTGTGTGAGAGAGAGAGAGAGAGAGAGATATGTAAGGGGGAGAAACAATGGGAGTGGTTCTTGAGGCTTAAACACACACGCGCGCGCGCGCGCGCACACACACACACGCGCACGCACACCTTGGGTTTTGGTTGGTGCTCTAGTTTACCAGTCCTTTTCTTCCCACTTAGCCCCTGGGTCTTGGGAACCCAGAACCTTGGAAGTAACAGTCTGTGTCCCCTCATAGGCAGAGGCCGACAGATAGGAGGTAGGAAATTATGGCTGAAATCTGAACTCACTTGGCCTGAACATGATTCCTGGAACAAAGGATTGGAACTTTCTGGGGATCCAAGAAATAGCCAGCAAATCCTTGCAATGTTGTTGAGCTTAAGACCGCTCATGCAACAACACTGAGATCACTTTTTTCTTATCATTTTTTTGGGGGGATCTGGGTACTTTCTATACCCAAAACTGACTGACAGCCTTCATTTTCTTCTTGGCCTAAAGAGTACTAAAAGAGAACTAAAGAGTAGCATCACTTTAGGAAGTGGTACAACTGATAAGCCCCAATTAGTGCTTCAGGCCATGTGTGCAAAAGAGTATTTTCAACATGCCACCAGGTTCATCCTTACAGAGTTCTAAGAGGTGAGTATCACACACACAAACACACACACACACACACACACATGCACACACATATATGTAATTCCAAATTATTTCTAGTTAGTTAGAAGAAATTAGAAGAATTAATGAAACCTTTCAGCTTGAATTTCTGCAAGAATTTGTAGAACTCTTAAAAAAAATCACAAAATGAGCTGGAGATTTATTTTCTAAAATTGATTTCTACCCATGGCACCAAAGGTATACTCATGCTGTTTCACAACTATATTATGGCTCCACCAAAGAAAAATTCTCTTCATGTGGCTACAGAGAGGTGAATAGGAGCTTCTGACCTCTAACAGTGCAATTTTGCTTTCCCAATAACAGCATCCTGGAGGCTTTGGGGGGAGATTGCTTTCACTAGAATGCAATACCTGAAAACTGGCCTTTGCTTTCTGACCATTCATCTGGACACCTAGGAGAGGGCTTATTCAGAGGTGACAATACAGAAAGAGGTTTAATCAAAATCAAACTCCATACACATATTTTATACCTACAACAGGGTGCTCTGGTTGAAATTCAACCTAGGATTTTTGAAGTCTTGATGGGTAGGAGTTGGAAAACCTGTCATTTAAAAACTGCCAGCAGTTGTCTAGATCAATGGAGACGTCAGAACCCCTTTCGGAAGAAGATGGTTCTTTTGTTCTGGTTGAACCACTTCAATGGGCTGCTTAGTCACCGAAAAGCAAACACACCTAGCCCTCTTCTATCAATTTGAATTCTTTCTTGAAAACCCTGCCACTAAGTGAAAAAGCTCTAACATGAAAAATATTTCCATTAATTGTAATGAATTCTGTCTTCACCAGAGGTGCTCAGAGAGAACTATGTCAATTGGGTAATGAAAACAGATTAAATAGTAGACAACAATTGTGAAGCACAGAGAATTTGCACATAAAATGTAATGTAATGGAGGTTTATTATACTTTTTCTTCTCTGCCATTTTCTTCAGCAATTTTTCAGCCATTTTGGGGCTCCTGGTTGTCTTGCACTCAAGATGCATTTGAAAGTACATTTCAGTATGAGTATATTTAGGGTGAAATAAAGGCTAAAGAGTGCTTTGGGACACATGGGAATGACAAAGGAAGAACAAACTGAGCAGTAGTAGAAGATGCCACCATTTTACTTCTCTTGCTCTATATTTGTATAGGAAGCAAAACATTCAAACATGAGTGTAATTCACATTTGTTCCAGATAATAATTCCTAACTAGAAACCACTGGAGTAAGATTGGTGAATGTGTGTTTACTGGAACATCAAATTTCAGAATATGACTTCTATAGCTTCCTTATTTAGTATGTTTTGGGATACAAAAATGGTTACATTGAAAAAAAATCAAAAGAAGCATGATAAGCAGAATAATGCCCCCAGTCCCAGATATTTCAACTGTCCTTGAAACCTGTGAATGTCTTACTGTGCCTGGCAAAAGAGACTTTGCAGGTGTGATTATATTGAGGATCCTGAGATAGGAGAATTCTTCTGGATTATCCAGGCAAGACTATTGTAATCACAGAGTCCCTGTAAGTGGGAGGTAGGAAATTTGGAGAAAACCATGTGACAAGGGAAACAGAGGTCAAAGTGAAGCCAGGAAGGAAGCACCAGACAAAACTGCAGACTGGCAGTTTCCACATTGGAAAAGGCAAGGAAGGAAAAGGATTCTCTCCAGGAAGGAATGTAGTTTTGTCATCCTAGTTTAGATTTCTCGGTTTGAAAACTGTAGGATAGTATGGCTGTTTTAAGCCATGAAGTCTTGGTAATTTGTTATGTCAGCAATAGGGAACTAATACAAGGAGTCAGGGTTTGAAAGTAGTGTAATTTTCAAGAGTCATTAATAAGACAGTCCTTAAGAGATGTATAACTGTGCCCAGCCACCATTCTAGTGGACTGGGCTGGAGTTAACACTCTCCTGGATGTAGGTACTTGAGACTGAAGAGGTAACTGCCTGTTCTAGAAGCTTCTGTTTTTACATTAGCTTAGGTAGCAAAATGCCTATGGAACTTTGCCATTGCCATTTATGGGCAATCACATGAAGTGGGAGGACAGGGTGGAGGAAGTGGTGGGAGAACATTTTTCGTCGTTGTTCTGTGTGAATTGAGATGGCATTGTGCCTAAAGTTTTGATTTTCCTAGGGGTGATGAGTAGAATTTTTGTTATTGTTATCTTGATACTGCTATGTATCAGAACATTGAATTGTGTTCCCCCTAAGGGAAATTCATATTCAAATTCATATGTTGAGACCCTAAACCTCGATATGATGGTATTTGGGAAAGGGGCCTTTGGGAGATAATTAGGTAGATACTAGGTCATGAGGGTGAGACACTTGCCAGAACTCACTGAATCATGCTGATCTTGGATTTCAACCTCTAAAATGGGGAGAAATAAATTTCTGTTCTTTAAGCCACCCAGTCCATGGCAGAGTTGGTCCTTTATCCATGGTTTCCTCCTTCACAGATTCAACCAACCACCAGTAGAAAATATTTGAAAAAATACTGTATCTCTTCTGAACGGGGCAGAGACTTCTTGTTGTTATTCCCTAAACAGTATAACAATCATTTACATAAAGCATTTACAGTGTATTGGGTATTGCATGTAATTTAGAGATGATTTAACTTAAATGGGAAGATGTTCATAGATGATATGCAAATACTTCACCATTTTATATAAGGACTTGAACATCCAGAGATTGTGGTTATCCATAGGGTGTCCTGGACCCCATCCCTTATAGATATCAAGGAACAACTGTATTTTTGTATCAAAGCCTGAATTGACTGAGACAGATATTGAGAGGAAATGAAGGGTACAAAGCTTGATTTTCATATCACCTTGGTGACTGGGCAGTAAAAGAGGCTCACGGCCATCCAGGCTGAGTCGAGACCCAAGGTTCAGTGGAACGGTTATTACCTAAAGAGAACCAGATAGTTGTGGGGCCTGGGTATCATTTATCTCTGCAGGTATGATAGGAGATATTGTAAGGTAGACCCCAAGATTCCTGGTCCCCATTGTACACACACCTTCTTCCAATTATCCAATCAAACATGAACCTAGGTCCTGTTGTGCAGAAATCTCTGCAGATGTGATCAAGCTTCCCGGTCTGTTGGCTTTAGATAGGAAGATTATGTGGGTGGGCCTGACTGAATCACATGAGCCCTTCAAATCAGGCTGTAGAGGTCAGAGATGGAGAAGTCAGCAATTCAAAGCACAGGAGGGACTTGACACACCACTGCTGGCTCAAAGATAGAGAAGGTCACATACTGAGGAATGTAGGTAGCCTTGAGATGTTGAGAGCAATCTTGGCTGACAGCTAGCAAGGAAACAGCTCTACAAGGCACTGAATTCTGCCAACAGTCTGAATGTTTTGGGAGTATAATGAACACCTGATAGCCCCCAGACAGGAGCTTAGCCCAGACCACCTTGGGTCCCAGTCTTGTCAGACCCTAAGCACAGAGCACAGCATGCCATGCCAAACTTCTGACCTATTGAAAGGGGAGTTGATAAATGAGATTTGAAAGCACCAGGCTCATGGTGATTGGTTATCAGGAATAGAAAACTAATATAGCAGTCCATGCTCTTCTGGTTTCTCTAACTCTGGGTGCATGGACTCCCGCTTCTCTAGGATTGAGGATCAATGAAACAAGTCAGACTTTTACTTGGAACCACATGTTAATGAGAGGGTTCTGCTCTGCCACCGTCTGAGTTAAACTATGCGTAAGATAAATTCTGGAACCCTTGGAAATGGCCCCGGAGATCTTTGAACTTTATAAAAGACTATCCTTCCAGAAGTTAAGCATATGGACTTAGAATTCTTATAAAGTTATTTAAAAAAATTCAGTGTGTCTCCATTTGTATCCATGGGATAGGCCTTTTTAATTAATTATGAAAACAGCCTAGATGATAAAATTTCAGGAATTGGTTGCTATAAGAAAATTATCTTTTATCTAAGAAATTTTCTAGATTAAGAGAATGAGGCTGCTGATTGCTTTCCTAAACAACCAAAAATTTAAAAAGTGGTTTTGAACGCTATTTCCACAATCAATCTGCTTGATAAAGTGTGTCTTTATTAAGCATAAGTATATCCAAATCAGTTCATCAAACATTTAATGACTGTTTGTTCTGTTTTCTTTTTTAAAAAATTGTCTAAGTAAATTCATGGAAACTTTTCCCATTGTACAAATCAATCCCTTCAAAAGCCATCTATTAAAAGGCTGTTATGTAAGGCACTATGAGATCCATTATAGCAGATTTAAACTGTAATATAAGGAAGAAAAATTTGTTGCAGGAGTCAGAACACCAAACTCGAACTGATTTTTTAAAAATTAGAAATTTGGTCAGGTGTGGTGGTAATCCCAGTAGCTCGGGAGGCTGGGAGGATTGCAAGTTCAAAGCCAGCCTCAGCAAAAGTGGGGTGCTAAGCAACTCAGTGAGACCCTGTTTCTAAATAAAATACAAAACGAAGCTGGGGATGTGACTCAGTGGTTGAGTGTCCCTGAGTTCAATCCCCAGTACCTACCACCCACCCCTGCAAAAAAAAAAACAAAAAATTTGGACTGGGTATGTGGCTCAGTGGTAGAGTATTTGTCTAATGTGCACAAGGCCCTGAGTTCAATCCCCAGCACTGAAAAAAAAAAAAAAAAAAAAATAGGAATTTATTGGCCTAACTGAGAAGTACAAAATTAGGCCTGGCTCTAACTATGGCTTAACCCAGAGTTTCAAAATAGCACAATTTCTCCCATCATGGTTTTGGCTGGTTTCTTTTTCTATTTTTTTTTTTTTTTTGTACCAGGGGTTTAACCTAGGGGTACTTAACAACTAAGCCACACCCCCAGCACTTTTTGTTTTTTATTTAGACAGGGTCTTGCTAAGTTGCTTAGAACCTCTATTTGTTGCTGAGTCTGGCTTTGAACTTTCAATCCTCCTGCCTCAGCCTCCTGAGCAACTGGTTCCTTCCTTTTTCTGCCAGATTTAACTCTAGGCTGTCTTTCTCATGCTGTTACTAAATCCAGGTCCAGAAGATCATCCCATGGAAAAATCAATTTCCAAGAGATGAGTGTTAGGGAGAAAGAACAGCCTTCCTTATTCAGTGGCCAAAGAATGGAGAAATGGAAAGTCATGCTCGTGAATCAATTTCTCAACCCCAGGTGGGTATTGAAGATATACAGATACAGGATAGTAATAATGAGGGAGAGAAATGGGAGAATAAAGGGGAATAGCTAAAGATCTTCCAGGAACTCTGTGCCAACTCTTTTTGACCCTTTCTGGTTTGGGTATTTTGGTCATGGTGGTTGGTAGGTGTCTTTAGCCTTGAAGGGCGAGTAGAGAGGCTAGATAGGTCTAGGTCAAGCTAACCCTGTATTATACTTCTGGATAAAACACTTCTCAAATATTCAACATATTTACATGCAAAGCTGAGTAGAATCTGACCTAAAGATTAAGGCAGCAAAAAAAAGAAACGCACAATAGGAAGGCAAAGATGCCTAGCCTTTTTCCTCCCATTCCAGCAACCAACAGACATCTGCAGGTCCAAGTGAAGAGTCAGTGTTTTCAGCAAAAGCAGCCACAAGTCCCTGAGGAGTAACCTAGGCAACCATTATCATCTTAACCCACATGTCAGAGGTGTTATCTACGGCGAAGCTAGCGGAGTACTAGCAATGTATTGCCCAGCTGTGTGACCTCCAAAATTAGTGATTTTTATGTCAATTATGAGGAAGTAAAGTTAGAGGGTTGATTTAAGTTTTTCTTCCATAACAATGCTGGAAAATGACTTCTGCAATTCTAGATCTCACTCCCTCATGAGACCATCTGAGAAAGAGAGGATATGTCTTCTTGGAATTCTTTTGGAAGTTAAGGGAGGCTTCTATTCTCAAAACCCCAGTCAACATCCCTTATATCTCACAGACCTTAATTGGCTCATATTTTCTTCCCTAAACAAAAAAATCAAGACTCAGGTATAGAGGAGAGGGGCAGTCAATTGGGTTATGTGCCATTTGAAAACAAAAGGACAAGTACTTCCCACGAACCCACATTACTGAGAATAGAAAAGGAGCAATTGTCCAAATAAAAATTAGGGTGCTGTTGGAGGGAAGTGGTAAATCAACATATGTCTATAATGGTAGAGTAAAATAAATGTAGTAAGGAAAGTACTACGCATTGTGATGCTTTGGTGTGAAAAAAGGAGAAATAGACAACCTTTGGTCAAGGTTGGAAGAATAAGAAAGGAATTCATGAGTTGTGCTTTGTCTATTAATTTCCACTTATCTATCAAAATCCATTTTGGAGAGGGAAAAAAAAGATCTCTTCAGAAGTAGGAATGTATCTGCAAAAGCAAGGAGGCTAAAAAAGCTCTGAGCTGTACCAGGGTGACACTAACTGATGTAGCATGACTATAATACAAGAAACAAGGAGACAGAGCCCCAAAGGGCCACTGGAGCCTTATTGTGAAGAGCTTTCCTTGACTTCCAGCAGGAGGAGTCGTATTTAATTTAGAAACCATGGGGACTCATTGGCAGTTTTTGAAAGGTGAAAGATATAATCAAATATGCCTGTTGGAAATATTAATCTGCTAACACTGAATTGGATGAATTGCAGCTAAGAGACAAAATGCAGAGAAATCAGGGTGCTGTGGTAGTATTCCACTGGAAAACAATGAAGCAGCGCGGAGGTTAAGAAGTGGAAGGTGGTGGGAATCAATTGTCATAAAGGGTGAAGCAGGAGGGTGACTTGTGATGTGGAGCTCTGACTTCAGGCGAGTAGCAAGAGAGTGGTGTCATTCACAAAAATGGGGAATGCAAAAGAACAAGACAGCTGGGCACAGTGGTGCATACCTGAAATCCCAGCTTCATCAACGTAAGGAGACCCTATTTCAAAATAAAAGGTCTGGGAATGTGGTAGAGCACCCCTGGGTTTGATCCTTAGTACTGAGGGAAAGAAAAACAAAAAATAAACAAAACCCCAGGGTACTTTGGAAGTAACAAGCTCCACAGTGCTGAGGACTGCCTGCCCCATGGGCAGCTGAGCCTTAATTGCTGGACAAATGGAGGCCCTTCTGCTGTAATTCACCTCTATTATGAGCAAAGTAGTTAACGATGACCGCTCTCTTCTGTGTTTATTCCGAAGCTCTTAACGTTGCAGATCTCTAACCCAGGGGCAGAGGAATCATGGATCTCAGAAGTGTTGGGATTGAATGGGTTAGAATGACATTCATTTTTTCCTCTGTAAATTCAGAATTGAAACTCCAGAGTTAGGTAGATTAGAGCAAAATATTATCTTCAGTGCTGATGAAACTGTAGAATGAACTTAGTGTGAGAGTTAAAGGGACTTCCTTAGGATGTCCCTGAAAATTAAAACAGCTCACAGATTTACAGTCCATGTTTGGGATGTAAGTTCTTGTCTGCAGGGTAGAGCCTCTGAATGAACTTGTATATCTTGCTGGGTTTGGTGGCACACATCTGTAATCCGAGCAGCTTGGGAGGATGAGGCAGGAAGATCGCAAGTTCAAAGCCAGCCTCAGCAACTTAGTGAGGCCCTAAGCAGCTAAGTGAGATCCTGTCTCAATAGAAAACATAAAAAAAACTGAGGATGTGGCTCAGGGGGTTAGTGCCCTTGGGTTCAATCCCCAGTACCAGAAAAAATAAATAAATTAAAAAAAAAAGAAAATATACACCTCATCCTAATAGTACTTCTCTTGGGGCAGCAGATATCAGAAAGAAGAGATGGACATGCTGGGCCCTTTATTTCATTCCTCTTACCCCTGGGAGGAAAGGGTAAGGAGGGCACAGGCAGGTCTGGATTTTGGCTTCTGGTGAAGTCCTTCCAGTTGCTATGGGAGATGAAGTTTCTCACTTCCTCACTCTACCTGTATCTGGAGCAGAACTTGTCTTCCTTTCCTCCATCATCAAAGCCTGTGTTCCTGATTGGTGATGACAAAGAACTCTGCCTCCCCCGGCTCTGGCTAGACAGAGAGGCAGACGAAGCCGATCCGGCAGATCTCCCAGTAAGGAGCTGGAAGGATCTTAGTCTGGGGAGCATGGTGGTAGATGTGAAGATTTGCAAGTTTTATTCTTAAGCAGTTTGAAGGTTGGTAAGTGGGAGAGAGGCCATTGTCTTAATCTTTTTGGGGTTCTTGTAACAAAATGTTGGAAGCTGGGTACTTTATAAAGAAAAGAGATATATTTAGTTCACAGTTCTCAAGGTCCGTGAGCATGGCACCAGTGTCATCTCATGGTGCAAGTATTGTGGAGGATAGCATCCCATGGTGTATGTGTGAAAGAAAGAGGTGACATGGTAAACAAAGAAGCAACAGAGTGGGGAGGGGCTGGGCTCCCATTTGATAATAACTTGACTCTCCTGGAAACTGACCCACTCCTGTGAGACCTAATACACTTCTCAAGTCCAGCTTTAATCCCTTTGCAGGGTGGTCATGACCATTGCACTCCACTGGGTCCCACCTGTTAGAGGTCCCAGCACTTTTCCATACTGTTATATTGGGGACCAAGCATTCAGTACTTAAAAGTTAGGGTGCACAAACTGTATCCACACCATAGCAGGGAGTAAGGAAAACTGGATTGGAATCCAGGAAGAAGGGTGTGAGGGGATTAGCTGAAGCATGGCGGATGGGGCTGGAGTGAGGTGGGCAGATTAGTGAGCCATTGAAGAGGACGAATCCACAAGATAGTAAGGAGAAAACCAGATGAGCCCGGGAGACTGCCGCTCACAGGGTTGGATGATGATGCCTTTCCTCCAAGAAAAGAACCGCAGAAAGATGAGCCTGTTGCAAGTGTGTTGCATGGGACAGTGAGACTTCATTTTGTGGCATTTTAGTTGCATATGGCACTTTTAAGTGAAGTTCAGTCTGGTTTATGAAGCACAGGACAGAATAAAACTTGATATCTGCTAGGGTTTCCCATTCTTCACATGTCCATGGAGGGGAGGGATTTCTACCCTCTAGACCCAAGAAAAAATGGCAAGAGGAACACTCACAACTTCACCCTACCCCACCACACTCTCCTGCCCAGGGAGCCCTCTTTCTTCCTGGTGTAGGTCCTCTTTCTTTTGCATCTGTCTGTCCATCCCTGGAGTGCTTCCTCATCTCCTTCATCTGACATACTTCCAGACAGGCTTGTTGTTTGAGGGGACAGATTCAATGAAAGCCCTATTGACTGCTGGTCAAAAGCTACATTCTCAAATCCACTTTTTCCCATCTCTGTTTTCTGTCTGTTTCAGCGGGTTCTGAACTCTGGTGTGGAGTATATTTGTTGCCTGGGCTGCCATAACAGAGTGACACAGGCTGGGTGGCTTAAACAACAGACATTCATTTCTTCACAGTTCTGGAGGCTGGAAATACAGGATCGATATAGGGGCAGGATTGGTTTCTCCTGAAGGCTGGCTCCTTGGCTTGCAAATGCCCTTCTCCCTGTGTCTTCACATGGTCTCCCCTCGGTGTGTCTTTTTCCTAATTTCTTCTAATATGGATCCATATTAATGATCTCATCTTAATGTAATGACCTCAATCACCATCCTATCTCCAAATATAATTACATTCTGAAACACTTGGATTTAGGACTTCATCATACACTTTGGGGGTGGGAGGGTTCACATTCCATCTATAAAAGAGATAGAATGTTATTTATTGACTCTCTAAATCACCACCAATAGCTCCTTCCTTGCCTTTTTCCTTAAATTCATTCTCATCCACAATTTTGAGACAGATTTCCCCCTCTTGCTCTATTTATTCCAATGCTAAGAACTGGGAACATTTTAATCAGAGCTCTGTTTAATTTCTTTAAAGAAAAGGCATAGTGGTGAGATACCAGTGGGAGAAGATTGCTGGATTGTGCATCACCTGGAACTGGAGAATATTGGAGATAGGGTCTGGTAAGAACCTGACCACCTGATAATCAAGATGTCTGTAAGTCTTCCCAAGAAGAAACAAAGTAGAACAATGAGATCCTTATTCCTTTAGCATACAGACTTGCCAAAATATTTCCATTCACTTTGTATGTAAATTTAGGCTCACAACTAATTATAAGACCATAATGCAGGCCCATGCTTCTTCAATAGTTTGGTTCTCTGTCTGATATTTCTCCCATCAAGTCTGAACTTGAATGGTTTTCCTAAGGGAAGGCTTGCATCCAGAGTGATGACTGATTTTGTGGAATTCTGTCAAATTCAAACACGACTGAAGAATGTCATTCAGAGCTTTGTTTCAGGAACATAAAAACTTTAGGCGACTTCACATGATGAAAGGAAAGAATGACAGATCTGTGGAATGAGACACTCTTCTTGATCAGTGTGATTATATTAGAATGCTGTACTCGGATATATTGATTTGTCTTTGAGAGCGCTTTGTGCCACATAAATCTCATAGAAATATCTTAAGAAGCTGCCCCAGAAGGCCACTGCTTCCTTCTTAGCGAAGAGAAGCAAAGCCAGGGAGTCATTTTTCAAAGTTTCAAACAAAATGGTCCATTTATGAACTGACGCTGGATGGTTTCCTATTCCTACATTCATGGGACTTTAAAACAAAGATGCATTTTATGATTAACCTCCACGTACAGAAGCAAAGAGCTATATTTGTCTCTTTTGACTTAGTTCAGCAACCTGAATTTTTAAAAAATCACCTTCAAGGAGAATCATATTTATTATACCTCAAAACTTCAGTTTATATGCACCATTGTTCAGAGCAATTTCCTCTTCCCTATGTTTAATAGCCAAGTGATCATTTGTTTTGGAGATTCAGTCAAGCTTTGGAAGATTTGACCACCCATGGAAAGAACATTCCTGAGAGTATTTTTTTCCCCTTACAGCCTTATGACAGGGAAAATGGGTCTTAAGAGAATTATAAATGAATTGAAAAATATTGATCAAAAGTTGATTTCTTGCTCTGTATTCTGAGATGCATAACTTTAGTTTTCTAATTTTTAAGAGCTTTAATGAAAACAGCATTGGCGTATGCTGTTTTGAATTGGGTGACCTTGAACAAATTATTTAATTAAAATTTACCTTTTTCTCCTGACAAAGTGACCATTGGCATGTACACAATACTGGGGAGGAAGAATCAGAGGATAGGGGAAGGAAGTTTGGCACAATAGTCAGGAGCACGGGTTGTGAGCTGGTCTAGCTTGGTAAGTCTCTCACTTCCTGGCTGGATGATGCTGGGTATGTGACTCAACCCCCTGAGCCTCAGTTTCCTCATCTGTGAAGTAAGCTTAATGACTGATCCTACCATTCGTGGCTGCTTTGAAAAGGAAAAGAAAAAATTTATAAACATAGCGTCTTCCTACTTATAAATGTGCCATGACACCAAGAAAATAACAAATAACAACTGGCTTTATTATTTTACTTCCTTGATATAATAACACATGCTTTTGAAGAAAAAGCAAAATGCATAGATTTCATGCTCTGTCCTGGACAAGATGGGTGGAACCAGGTTTATATTATTTGAAGACTATATCTTTTTAATATCTATATTCATATGTACATGCACACACCATATATACTTATATAAATATATATTTATGTTCAGTTAAAATTTCAATAACAACTTGAAATGTATTTACCAAGATTTTACATTATAACCATACTTCCATTTCTCATGCAAAACCATTTTCTAAATAAAGAAAATATTTAGTCACAAGTATAAAATTGGAATAAGATTTAATAATCTCCCTTAGGAACTGATTTTAAGGTTTAAACTGTCCTTTTATGAATACAGCATTAAGAACTCTTAAATCCTTCTTATAATGTCTTCATATTTAAGCTTCAGTGGAGAAAGAGAGGAGCTCACCAGTCTCTCACTTATTTAAAAATATTCCTGGATTTAAAAGTATTAAGAGCTTCTGCTTGAAGATGGAAGCATAAAGATAATTGTACTAAGCTCCACTCTCTAATATCAACTGAAAGCAACAAAATTCTAACAAAAGAATCCATCTTGAATGAAACTGGGAAACAGACAGACACAACCCTTAACTATGAAGAATTCTAAATATAGCAACATTTGGCCCCATTTCCAGAGGATGCTCAAAGTGGGTTCATACTGGACAACCCAAGCACATGGGGCAGAGTTTTCAAATAGTAGATGGCATTACTCAAAAGGGTGGCTATCCCTTACTGGGAACCTTTATTCCACATGCCACACTGAGGCACTGCAGACCAGGTGGGACTGGAAGGAGAAAAATCCTTCAACTTTACAGGAAACATCATGGGAGTAACTGCACAATTAGCAAGCAATAAAAAATAGCTGATATTGATTGAATGCACACTATGTGATAGGTACATAAAAGTATTAAGATATTCTGCAGCATGAAGCCCTACTCGGTAATGATTTAAATGGTTTGCATACACCAATTCAGGTAATCCTCATAGTAACTCTAAAGGGTACCCCTGTTATCCCAATTTTACTAGTCATTTACAGAGCTTAGATTCCTATGTTGAGCCTGTACTCTTAACCTGCAAGCCCTGCTGTATTGCTGCCATATTTATGGATTCAGCTTTGATTACTGGATCAATGTTTGTTGAGGAGACAAAAATTAATGCCACATCAATGCACAGTTTGAGCCTACGGAGCTTAAACCAGCCACCGAAACTTTCTGCTCACTCTCAGAGTGCATGTGGACTACTGGGTGTAGACATGTCCTTGAAGCAAAGATAGGACAGAATCGATGAGAAAGTCAGCAGAGACAATATGGCTCCTGTGCACTCTTCCTTTCCTTCTCTGTTAGTCAGCTTCCCATTACTGTAACTAATAAGTGAGATAGATCAAATAGCAAAGAGGAAAGGTTTATTTTGGTTCATGGTTTTGAAAGTTTCAGTCCTTGGTTGATGGACCTCATTTCTTTGGGCCTGTGGTGAGGCAGCACATCATGGCAGAAGTTCATGGCAGAGTAAAACCACTTGTATCATGTGAAAGAGAGAGAGAGAGAGAGAGAGAGAGAGAGAGAGAGAGAGAGAGAGAGAGAGAGAGAGAGAGAGAAAGAAATGAAGAGACTGAGGTCCACAATCCCCTTCTGGGGCATCCCCAATGAACTAAAGACCTCTGAATAGGCCCTCTGCTTAGAGTTTTGGCTACCTCTCCAGAGACCAAGCTGGGGCCAAGCCTTTAACGTGTGAGTCTTGAGGGACATTCCAGATCCAAACTATAATATCCTCGTCATACAACTCTAGGGGAAAAAAAAAAAAAAAAACAAAAAAAAAAAAACTAGACAACATGGAACTGCCATTATTTAAAAATGAGTCATAATTAGAAGAAAACTTAGACAAGTATAAAAATATTAGAGAGACAGAAAGACAAGAAAAACAGAGAAAGCAGCATGAATGGAGGAAAACAAAACAGAAAAAAGGGCCCGTAAATAATTCATACCTGAAGATGAGTTAAGAAGTGAACAATCAGAAAAATGAGAAATCATACTCCCTTTATGTATGATTTATCAAAATGCATAAATGCATTCTACTGTCATGTACAACTAATTAGAACAAATAAAAAATTAAAATTAAAAAATTTAAAAAGTGATACAATTTCAAACACTTTTTTCATAAGGAAGAGAATGGAATGAGGAGTGCATTCCCCTCCCTGCAAAAATATATTTCAATGGTTAAAAAAGAAAAAATTGCGTCCAGAAAATAGGACTTGAATTCAAAGTGCAAAGTACAAAACATGTCCTTCTGAGCTAGGACGACTGATAATGATAAAGTTGCTGGGTGTCAAGACTAAGGAACCTGATGTGGTCTCTACTACACAGTAGATGTTTCATTAGTGCTTGTTGAATAAATGAAAAAAAAAAAAAGCCAGAAAACAAAGGAAACCACATGGACATTAAATTTCATAGCAACAGTGCTAAGAAAGGGTATGGCAATCTTTACAAAGTCTTCAGGGGAATAAAGTATGTTCTGAGATTTCATACCCAGTTGAATATCATTCAAGTATAGAGAAAAAAAAGCAGATTATTTTGACACACAAAAAACTTAAGAAGAATGGTACACATTAACTTTTTTTTAGCCAAAGAAATCAACTCAATTATGAAATCTAACTAACCAAGAGAAGAGAGATAAATAAAAGTAAGAGTCTAAGGAACAAGAAATGAGAATACTGTTGTGAGCTCTGAAGCAATTTAGATACAGCACCAAGGCTGAAGGGCTGGAAATTATGGCATCGGAAGAGAATGTGAAGGTTATAAATTGTATCAGTTTAGAAATAATGATCTCAGAACAATAATGAGGAGGAAGGAAGTGGAGATGGGAGGAAGTGTACATCTTCTCATTTCCTCTTATTTCATTATGAAGTTTGAAAAATTATAATGCTGATAATTCAAACGATGAAGGTTTGAGTGCATTATTTTAATGCATGAAGATAACACCAGAATAATTTAAAATAGCAATATAACCAACCAAATCAGTTATATGGAGGGGTGCATAAATTTGAGAGAATAGGCATGCATGATAATTTCCTCATCTTCCTTAAGCAAGTTTAGAGATAATGTTGAAGGTTGATGAAAAATTTTTGAGAGTTTAAATGTATTATTCAAAACGATAAAATTTAAAACTATAAATTTATTATAAACATAAAACCACATAAAAACAAAACATAGAAACCTAGATCACATAGGAAAATATTTAAAAATGAAAGTATTAAAAGCATAAAACATAAAGCAAAATGTAGAACTAAGACCTAAGATATTAGCAGATATAAATGTAAATGGAATAAACAATCTGTTGAAAGAAAAAAAACCCCTTATACTTCACATTGTTTAAAAACATAATACAAGATGAAGTATTAAAGAGATATATCTCCAAGTGATTCAGCAGAGTTAAAAAATTAAAGGTAGGTGAACACCACCACCAAGGTAGATGGGCAATGTGGCAATCTTAATTGAAATAAGAGTGAAACCATCAATAAGATAAAGGAAGTCACTATTCAAGGATGAAGTTTACAATCTGCAATAGTGATCCAGCATTGACAGTTAAATGCTAGAGGTAACACCAAAACTCCTAATGTAAAAATTGCAAGAAATGAAGACAAATATTCAACAACCCAAGTGTGGTGGAGACCAAGTCTGGCCTCTTCTATTTCTAAATAATTATATGAAACATACATTCATTCAGTAAGTTGTTTGTTCACTGAACCAACACACATTTACTGAGCACCTACTACCTGCCAGGTGCTATGCTAGGTGAGGGCAATAAAATGTGAGCAAAATCAGAGAAGGTTCCTGCCCTCATGGTCCTCCCAATTTACTGGGGCCAGACAATAAGTCAGCACAAAGGAAATATATGATTGAAACAAGATCAATGATATCTGAAGAAAAGTCATGCAGTAGTGTATGAGTAAGGTAACAGGATCTGGCAGACTCCAGCAGAGATCTGAAAGATGAGTAAGAAGTAAATCACATCGGGAGTGGGGAGGAACATTCCCACACTTAGAGACAGCATGTCCGGAGACGGTGGGACCATGTGTGTTTAGGAAGAAGGAAGTTCATGCAGTAGGAGAGGGCAGAGAGCAGAGGCCAGGCTGTGCAGGTCTTGGGGCCCATGTTAAGGAACAGAGAAGGGACTGGAGGAGATGGAAAAGGATTAGAAAGAGCAGCTGGGAAGTTGTTCCAAGCAAGGAACAGTGATATCTGGATCAGGTTTTAGTAGAAAATATGGATAAGGAAGATATTTAGGAGACCAATGTATCTGTACTTTGGTGACACCTTGGCTATGGGAATGAAGACAAAAGATACCTTGCAGGTGACACCTGGTTTCAAGTGCTCACAAACAGAAAGGATGGTGGGTGCTTTCCCCAGTGTAGGAAATCCTGCCAGCAGAGAAGGATTTTGGGGGATTGGTTGATAAAACTAGAAACTCTGTGTTTGAGGGTTACGAGCAGTGGAGTATGCAGACTGATTAAGAGCCCAGGAGGCAGTCAGATGAGTCCCCAGCAAGGTCATGGGAGACCCACAAATAACTAAAGAGCTCAGGTAGAAGTGAGACTCATTCAGTGCTTAAGGAAGCGTCTGAAACAAGGCACGTCCTAAGTGCATGCTTGCTATTCCAGTGTTTATTTGAGCTTTGCTCCTATTCCATTTGTTTTAGTCTCTCGGGAGCTCCATTTTTCTAATCGTTGAGTTTCTGCTAATTGTTTTCCAGAGGCCAAATATCTCTATCTAATGTTTTGGCATGGTTGACCTCTACTCTAGTCGTAGGGTGGGACTGCTCCTTTCCTATTTCTTCTACTCATGATGTCATCCAACCTGGCTGCCACCCAGTAGGGACTTCAGTCCTATGGCTTCAAGGAACTGAATTTTATCAATGACCTGAATGAATTTGGAAACAGATTCTTCTCTGGAGCTCCAGAGAAGAGCTCAGCCCAGTGGACACCTTGATCTCTGCTTTGTGAGCAGAAACTGAACAGAGAATCTAGCATGCCATGCCTGGCTTCTGACCCACAGAAGCGTGAGCTAGGAAGCTAATGTTTTAAGTCACTAAGTCTGTGGTAACTTTAACACAGCAGCAGAAAACTAATAAATAAATAGTGTCCTCTAGCTTTATACACTCCAGAGAAAAGTCTGATGGAAAAGTTTAGGTGGAAAGGAATCAGGGAATACTGTGATGCTTTTACAAACAACTGGCTAAATAAAAAAAATATAATATTAATTATTTTCCTCCATACCCACCCATTGACCTGTCATTGAATCAGATACAACTGGTAGTCATCTTCATATTTCTCTCAGTACATCAACAAGTTCTGCATATCTGTCCAAAATATCTCCTCTATTTTGTATTCTCATTGAGTGGTCTTATTTAGAAACTCTCATTATGTTTGATTAAATTAGTAGAATTGCCTTCTAACTTGGAGCTTTACTTAATTCTCTACATTGCTCTTGTTTTGAACTTTTTGAATCCTTAATTTGATTTTGTCACTCTTTTTCTTCAACCCCTTCAAGGACATGCCATAGCCTTTATAAGGAAATTCAAACTGCAAATTTGACATAGTTTTTCCAGCTTGAAGTCCCCCACACTTACTGTTGGCTTCTGTCACACTGACTTACTTGCTTTTACTACAATGAAGTATATATATATATTTTTTACCACTCTATTCTTGGAAGACTACTCTGCCAATTCTGTCTGGAAATTTTCCTTTCATCCTTAAAAGTCAATTTTATCATTATTCCTTCCAGAAAATGTTTTATGGAGTTGGATTCATTCATAGATAGTTGGATGCTCTAGGGGATTTTTCCCCCTTCATCACTGAAAGACCCTAACATCTACTTTCCTAATAGGCTCAAGTCTTTGGGTACAGATCATGTATATGTGTATCATCTGACTGCATCTAATCCTGGGTCAAAAGTATCGCTTCATTTTTATCCTTGCCTTAACCTATGGCCAGCTCTGGAGCTCAGATAGGACAATATATATAGGAAACTGAGAGTTGTCTGGCAAAGATGGTCCAAGGATCTCACCTCATTGAAAACTGCATTTGTGGACACCCGGGATTTACAGACTTGACCAAATAGAAGTGAAATGGCAGGGAAGGACAACTATGCATCTCACTTAATACCAGTTCGATTCCAGAGAGAGATGTGGAAGGCTAATGTAAAGGGATGGTGGTTCTGTTCTGTTGGGTTCACATGGTTCATAGGGATCTGTCTTGCCCTGGGAAATGGCTGTGTGAGAACAGAAAGGCCTGATGAGTCAAGTCTACCAAGGTATGGGCCCTTGGTGGAATGGACCACCTCCCCTCGGAGAATGTCCTCACAAACACTGTGGAGCAGACAGCTTAATCTAAGACAGAAAAGCATGAGAGAGCTCAGCTACTGCCATCCTTCCCTGTTGTTTTATTCCATTTTATTCTTTAGCCCAAAGCAATCATCTCTCACTATTGCCCAAAGACCTGCCATTGACGTCTTGTGAGTTGATAGGCAGAGAACGGATCCCCTCTGCACAGCAAGTGGCAGTCTCATATCTGCGCGAGTGGCTGGGGAGGGCATGGAACGAGATCTAGTGTGAAGGCCTAGGCTCGTTGCTTCTTATCGAGGGAACACTGGGGAGTGGGTGGACCCCTTGTGGAGCTATTCCTGCCTTGGTAGTTAGTAGTGAAAGGGACTTTGCCCCACCGAGGTGCTTTGGACTTGACCTGCCATAGCCAGCTTCTACTCCTTAGTTAGGGCAGCTCCTTTATGTAGAGATAAAGAGTGTAGGATAGGCTTCCTTCAACCACTAGGGTATTGGTGTTTGAGCTTGGTGCTCGGGGGATCTGGCTATTGCCTATTCATTGCACACCAGACTTCCACTGATCATCATTGTCTTATTAAAGTTTGGTTTGGGTATAATTAACAGAAAAAAATTGTCATAGCCAGACATGGCCAAGAGAACCAAATCATGCAAAGGTACAATTGTTAGTCCTCAGGGAACTAAGGCTAGGCAGATACCTCAACACCTGTCTATGGTAACACTGCCTTATGTTTTACTTATTTGTGGCTCCAACCGTTTTATGGACATTTAAAAGTCTTACTCTTTTTCTCCTACTTCCAGTGAGTTCCTCATTCAAAATAGGCAATCCAATACATTTTTAAAATGCAGACTTTTATGTCCTGATTTTTTTCATATATTTTATTATCATACTTAGGTTTACAATTTCAAAAAAATGATGAACTCTGATCATTAAGTATGCTGCTTAATTATAAACTATTTTGATACTTGAGAAAAATATTTATTGCAGATTCATTGGTAATGTAATTTTGTTTAATCAGATGAACACTGTGAAACTTATAATAAAAACACTGCTCTAGCAACTCATTTAAGATATATTGTTGGCCTCCAAATTAAATATTATTTTAAAAAATGCAAAGGTTTTCTTTATAGAAAATATGGAAACAATAATCAAAAGACCACATGTCATAGATTACATACACTTAGCTACATCAAATACCATTTTTACATCAATAAAATACTTAAGTACTTAACTTTTAGAATAATTCCTTTCTGATTACATGAAAGAATTAGAATTCATATGATAAAGAAAGGACACTAGCAATTTGGACTATTATTCTAAAATTAAAATTCTACTGCAAATTCTAAAGAATACTTTTGTATAGCTTTTTTCTTTTCTCACTCTATGCAAAATTATGCAAAGTTAGACTTTGAAAGACTTAGAAGCATGATTCAATATATCCATTTTTGCAAGTGGAAAGGTAGGCTATTAATTTCTCCTTGGGGGTTTATTAACTCAAGCCACATAACAGACCAGTTAGCAAGCATCCATTATGGGTAAAATAGAGGAATCAAGTAATTTTTTTTTTTAACTGGTGGGAGTATACACAGCCATTTTTAATGAGCAATGCTAAACCATTCCCAGCATGAAAATATTTAACAACTTTTCTAGGATAAGCAAGAATCCTACTTTCTTTTCATCTCTGACAGAGCTTTGCAAAGAGTCATGCATGGTGCAGGTGCACAACAAATGCTTTTAGAAACAATTGAATAAATCTATCTAGAAACAAGTTAGTATTAGAAGGTACAGAAGGCAAAACCCACATTAAATGCCCTGGATTTTTGTGAGGTTGAGAGAAAATTTAAAACAAAACAGTTTGTACATGTAAAAAGTTAATCATTTCATTAATGCCCATTTGGAAAATTATCATTTTCATCTAAACCACAGATTTTAAAAAGTTTCTTTCCCTGGGCTGCAACTTTCAAGTGCTGAATTTCATCTACCACTCTTTATCACACCCCCACCCCAACAAAAGACCATCCTACGTGAGTTTCCAAATTCAGAAAGCAATGTTTTCTTTTTAGAAAGAGCTAAATGTCTAGAAGGCAAATTTAATCCCGATTTTTTAAAACAAACATAATTTTTGAAAAAAAAAATAAGTATTTTCAAAGCTGCTGGATGAGGCTTTTTCCATCAGTTTTGATTGTGCAGCATCTTTTCGTGGTCCACACTAATATCCTGCACATTCTGCTTGCTCAGCGGCATTTGTCCTCTCCATTATCATGTATTCAGAAGAGATGAGCATTGTCTTTCAGTGTGTGTATAACGCTTGTCCCCCAGGTATTCAATTTTTTTTTCTTCTGATTAAGAAACCCAGCTGCAATATTCAACACTAAAAAAAATAAATAAATAAAAAAAATCTAATGTCTTCCTGAGTTACCATCCAACCAGTATTGTACCCAGGGATTTCAAGGTCAATGCATGTGGAAGCTCAACACTGAGAATGTGTAATATGTAGATTCATTGTAAACTCAAAAAAGATGCTTTATGTGCATGCTATCAGAAAGTGAATATAAAAGCATGTAAAATTTAAGGTACAAAAGCTTAGGAAAATATTACAATTGTCACACTCGATTACTTTTAGACACAGCTTGACATTCCTGAGGAATAGATATTAAAGAGTAACTATTCTTCAAAAGGTATAAAAATTCACTCATTCAGGTATTCAATAAATATTCATTGGAAGCCTACTGTGTACATAACATGAGTGGGGATGCTGATGGATAACAAAGATGTATAGCATTCATGTTGATCTTGTGTACACCATTTCCTAGAGGGCTCACTAACAAAGCAGAAATAAGATACTAATGATTATTGTAAATGCTGACAAAAGTTGTTTCTTATGTTTGGCAGTAACAGGACCAGGCATCCCTTTAAATGACCTGCCCCCAAGAAGATATATATTACTCACTGATAACCAGGGAGAATTGGGAAACAAAAAGACTCTTGTATATAGGAAGTAGATCTGGCCCAAATTTGGTTGACGATATGTAATGCAAACACTAATGCTTTAAAAATTTCCAAGTAAAATTAGTGAGGTAAGCCTCACTGGATTGTAGGTGTCATTGGTTTTCCGAGATGATCATACAGATTTAAAACAAAAGGTATCAGAGCCATGCAATACTGGGATCTCATGATTAGAAGTGGGTATTTCACACATATAGAAAGCAGCTCTTTCTCTAAGGACATTGTAAATGGCCTTTGATACTAAGGGAGTTAAGAATAATCAAATAGGTTGTATAAAAGAATCATTAATAGGTTTTTTCTATGAAAAAAAAAAAAAAAAACCCAGGATCTTTCAAACTGAACTAGATTTTTCAAGAGACTGAATTTTTAATTCTGAATTGTTCAGTAAAAATATAATATTACTACTTCCTTACATTTTCTATGTAGCTTTCAAGTTTGATGGAAAGGTGAATGGCTTTATATCACGTCACATCTTTTAGGTCTTTGTAAAAAGATGATTCAAACTTTAATTACAGTAGGATAGGGATCAGGGTCACTACACATTCATGAAGTTGACCAACAAATTGGTCTTTAGAACTGGCTGCTCCTCTATTTACGATGCAACTACCCCACCATAAATTGAAAATATCTAAAGTTGAAAATGAAAATACATTTAATACACACAACCTTCCAAACATCCCCATTTAGCAGCACAGCACTGTAGTGTCAGTTGTTTCCCCTGTAGTTGTGTCACTGATTAGGAGTCGTGGCAGGTGACTTGCTGCCTTTGCCCGGCATTATTATAATCATACCATATATCACTGTCCTGAAAAAGATCCAAATTCAAAATTCCAAGGATGGTTTCTACTGAATGTGTGTCACTGTCACAACATAAAGTTGAAGACTCTGTTAGACCATCTTAAGTTGGTGATGATCTGCACCTGGAAGCATCTTTCTCAGTCTTCTCTTTTTCCTCTTCTCTCACCTTTCTACAAGTACTCCCAGACTTCCTGACCCCAACTCTGTCATCTCAAAGGATGCACACCTCACATGCTCTCCATCATACACTCTTTCAGTACTTCTTAATCTCTGGAGATTGTTGGAAAAACTGACTGACTTCACATTCTTTCTTATAGCAACCTGACTAATGTTCCAGATTGGTCTTTGGTTACCTCCTGTTCTCTTCATTCTTTGGAAACTTTTAAGTTCTTATATTAGTTGACCCCAGAGCCCAACTCTCCATCCTTATTATAACTCTTGCCTTGTTTTAGAGACCCAACTTTCCCTGCTTTCCTCCTGGTTCTTGAGTAAATCTTTCTTGGTTT
This sequence comes from Sciurus vulgaris, assembly GCF_902686455.1. NCBI lineage: Eukaryota > Metazoa > Chordata > Mammalia > Rodentia > Sciuridae > Sciurus > Sciurus vulgaris. The sequence goes on from NC_136466.1 coordinate 145,284,767, forward strand.
GATAACAAGTTCTTTCGTTTCTGTTTATTCCTTAAATATGGGTATCTGATAGGTTATGTCTTTCTCCATTTCCCTTCATACTCTACAGATTCTCCCTGCACAATCTCATTCTTTGCCTAGATTATCATTTCTATGTTGCTAGCCCACAAGGCTATATCTACAACCCAGATCCATATAGTCAATACTGCTTGACTTCTCTTCTTGAATGGCACATAAATATCTCCCACTGAGTGTGCTCGAATGGAACATATTGTCTTTCCTTCAACTTTTTTGCTTCCTGAACTCTTTCTGTGATAGCACCATAAGCCACACAAATACTTAGTCTAGAAATATGGATGGATTTCCCATAACCCAGTCAGCAAAATTGTTCTAAGACTTTCATGAATTTGTGGACATAAATTCAGATCTCTGTTACCACTGTGCAAGGCCATTTTACCTCTGATTTGGCTCTCTGCCTGTAATTCTCTCTTCCAATCCTTTCTCCATGATGGAACCAGAGTTGTTTCTCAAAAGAAAATCTTATCGAGCCACTCCCTTTCTTCAAATCTTGCAATGACTTCCATTTAATGGTCCAAATCCTTTAAAGTGTCTTATGCTGCACTTCCTGACCATCTCCACTTTCCTCTTTTATCTCATTCCAGTATCTTTCACTTACACAGAGTATATTTTTTAAGTTCTAAAAATGTACCATGGTCTCTGTCATTTCTGGCTCTTCTCATAGACTTTTTATTCTATTTGATATTCTTTACCTCACTTCCTGCTTGACTCTTATTTACTGTGTAGCATAAATCATTTATTCCACTCAAGAAGCCTTGATGTGTGTCCACGATTCCCAATACTTTGATCATGACACTTCATTATAATTGCTTATTTATCTGGGTTTTTTCCCTGCTAGACTGTAAATCCCATGTGTCTGTCATGTTCTAAGTTGTAGGGCCAAGCATCATTCACAATAAATGCTTATTTTTATTTCTCAATTGAATGAATATGGAAAGACATGTACCTTCCGGATTACCTGTTGGATGGAATGCATGAACTTACTTTCTCCAATAAAATCCCACAGAATAAGGAGAAGGGCCAAGGAGATGGGCACTGAGGAAAGTGGTCAATAAAAACACAGGATGAAAGGAAGATAAATGAGTGGTGATTTACTTTTCATAAAGGAGAAACTGAAGACTAATTTATAGCAGAGAGGTGTGAATCCAATAAGAAGCAAGCTGATTCATAATAAAACCTAGACAAGGTCAGAAATTAGAGGTGCCAAGCATCTCTGGCTGTTACTGTGTGCGATGTGACTGGAAACAGATTGAATATAAATTTGTATCAGGGGTAGTTAGACCCCCAGATTCTGTTCCCGACCATGCACAGTAGGGTAAATTTCTCCACCATCCCTTGCCCATCCCAGCAGAAGGCAGGAGAATTACTTGCTAGAAAAGCTGAATCAAAGCTTCCTGAGCTCAGGAATGACAGGTGAAGTTGAGGCAGGGGAAAGAGTTATATCTCAAAGGTAGATTAAAAGAAAATATACACTCCCCCATATCCACAGTTTTGCTTTCTGTGGTTTCAGTTACTCATAGTCAGCTATGGTCAGAAAATATTATGTGGAAAATTCCAGAAATAAAAAATTCATAAATTTAAATTGCATACTACCTTGAGTAGTGTAATGAAGACCAGCACTATCCTGCTCAGTCACACATGGGGCAAGAATTGTCCCTTTGCCCAGCATATCCATACTGCATATGCTACCTGCCCATTAGTTACTTAGTAGCCATCTCAATTATTAGATCAATTATCATATTACAAGGGTTGTATTTCAGTAATTCATTCATTCATTCTTTCTTTCTTCCTTTTTTTCTTTCTTTTTTTTTTTTTTTTTTTTTTTTTTTTTACTTAATAATGACCTCAAAGCACAAAATTTATTTCAGTTTATATTTGTCTACTTTTGGTCACTGTTACCATAAAACCTGAGAAAATCAACTTAGAGGAGGAAAGACTTATTTCAGGTCTTGGTTTCGACTTGAAATAAATCTCGGTTGCATTCAAAAGTCAGCTGGCTCCGTTGCCTTGGATCTGAGCTGAGACAGAGCATCATGGCAGTGGCAGCAGGTAGTAAAAGCTGCTCACCTCATGGCAGACAGAATACAGAAAGGAAAGGGCAGGACCAAGACATAGTTCCCAAGGACCCACTCCCTTCAACTGGGTCCCACCTCCTATGGTTTCCACCACCTTCCAATAGTATATTCAGTAGCCATTGATGAGGTTACAGCCCTCATGACCCAATCACTCCTCAAAAGTCCATCTCTGAACATCGCTGCACTGGAGACCAAGTCTGCAATACATGAGACTCCGGGGGACATACCAGATCCAAACTATAACACAGTAATATTTTTTACATTTTTCTATTTTTATTTGTCATTGATCTTTTACTGTACCTAATTCATAGCCTTTATCATAGGTGTGCATATAGGAAAAGCATAGTATATATAGGGTTTGGTACTGTTTATGGTTTCAGGCACTCCTGGGGGTCTTGGAACAGATCCCTTATGGGTAAGTGGGGATACTGTATTTTGACCATTCAGGTTCCCCAGTCTTCTTCCCCATGTGAAACTCCCTGAATTGGAAGCCAGGATTATACCCCAAGAGAGGAGATTGAAAAAATCCACTTACTGAAAACTGATCCAAAATCAAAGATTTATAATGTTGACAATGGGCATGCCAATGAGACCTTTAGTTTTCCCCTGTTGTGTTATCGGGAGGTCTGTCATCTGACACATAGAGATAATTAACTATTTTGTACCTCGCTACTAACTATGAAGAGACAGCTAAGGACTACCAGACACTGAGAAAGAATTCTAATGTGGAAGATAAAACCAAAAGCAAATAGAGAAACAAACAAAAAATAGAGACAAGCAGAAGGGAGCACAAGAAATGTGTAAAATATATTTATGACATAAAAGATTGGAGAATTTAAGGTGGGATATTGCAAGCCAAAGAAAACAGATAAATTGCTTTACATGGTTGAGAGGAACTTAAGAATCATGTTAGAAAGTTTGTGGCTAAATTATAAATGTACAGAAGATATCTATCATAATTTGTTTTAAAGAAAGAGGCAGTTATCAATTCCAAGAAAGCAATAAAGTTGAACAAGAAAGGAAGTGAAATTAAAACATAATATCAGGATCAATTGTGAATAAAACTTAGATAGAGATTATAATGTAAACTCAGAATTCAGAACTACCAAATGTACTAAAATTATATTGAAAAGACGTGAGGAAGCAAAGTGTGTGTGTGTGTGTGTGTGTGTGTGTGTGTGTGTGTGTGTGTGTGTTTTGGGGATGTTGTAATAATTCTAAATCCTTGCTCTCCATAGTTGGAAGTCCATAGAAGAAAATACTAGAAGAAATGTCTGAAAGAGTTTAAAGAGATTGTCTCTGTGTAAGGAAATAGAGGTGGAGTGGGAAGTTTTTGCTATAAGCTTGGAACCTCTATTTGGCATTTAAACCATATATACACACACACACACACGCGCACACACACACATACATACGTATATAAGTATATAAATACACATATTTAAGAAAATTAAAACTAATGAAAGAATAAATAAGTGACTTACTTCCAAGTCACCTAAGTGATAAGACCCACGTTCACTATGAAGAATGATTAATAGCAGTAAGTGATCTGATTGTGCTTACCTTTCTCCTTTAAGGATTTTTATCTTTCAAAAAGTGACTATTAGGAGAGCTTACTCTGGAAGACAAAAATAGTCTATTTTAATAGCTCGTTTAGAACTTTAATTGGAAATTTGGTTGTGTATTCTTCCAATTAAGCTAATTGAAGTGGAACTCCGATTGGGTCCTGGGAGAAGGGGAGTTCCCCAGCCGAGGCTCAGAGAATAAAAGCTGACTTTAAAAAGAGAAGAATTGAAGCAAATGCTTAGGAAGGCTGGTGAATCAACTCTAGAGGGATTTCAATTATTTACTTATTGACTGACACATGCAGGGAAGGTAGCCAGAAAAGTTCCAAAAAAAGGTAGGGGAATGGGAAGCTTCACCTGAGACTTTAAATAAATGTGTATGAACTACTTCTGGTATTTTAATTGGAAACGTGAAAACTTTTCATAAGAAATACAGGTATGGAAAAGTTATAAGGTTTGTGCAACACAACTGGAACTTGCCTCCTGCTTCATGACTTCCAGAACCTCTTTTGTTAATCAAACGGATCTAACCACAGCTCCTTGAGCATTTCTTTGCCTTAGTTATCTTCAGAGCTTTGCTTCTGTCTCAAAGATAATAAATGCTGGTGAGGATGTAGGGAAAAATACACTGAAATGTTACTGGGTGAAACTACAGATGAGTACAACCATTCTAGAAAATAGTTCAGAGTTTCTGCAAGAAAGTAGGGATGGAACCACCAAATGATCCAGTGTTTAAATGAGGTTCATGCCCTGGGCAACAGATTTGGGATCCTGGCAGGTGAAGGAAGAAGTGAGATGCAGTTGGGGTAGTAGACATGCCTTCTTCAGAGGCAGCTGCAGACCCAGCCTTCAACTCCAGCCCCAGTTTGCCCCCTGAGTCATTCCATGGGCCTTTTTAATATATGCAGGTCAGACAAAGAAGGCATATTGCCTAGAGGTTAAATAACTGGGTGCATGCTCACAGGCAAATATTTATGACCTTGAGTACATATGCTGAATCAGGGTGTATATGAACTTGACTACATGCTAAAAGCAGTCTGTCAGAAGTCTCAGCAACAGAGCCTAACTATAGCCATCTTGGGTCTGGCCTACACTCAGCTACCCCACTCCTCTGTTTTTATCCAAAAGAACTAAACTCAGCATACTATAGCGATTCATCCATCTCAATATTTACAACAGCACAATTCACAATAGCTAAATTATGGAATCAACCAAGATACCCATCAATAGATGAATGGATTAAGAAATTGTGATATTAGATATACAATGGAGTTCTACTCAACCATAGTATTAAAAATGAAACTATGGTATTTGTTGGCAAATACATGGAAACGGAGAATACCATGGTAAGTGAAATAAATCACACTCAGAAACTCAAAGGCCGAATGTTTTCATTCATTCAGAGGGGGGAAAGATAGGATATCATTAAGATAGAGGGAAGATCAGTAGTATTGAAGAAGGAAATTGTGAGGCAGAGTGGATGGATGGATGGATGGGAAAGGGGAGGCAAAGAGAAATGAATTCTTAAAAATCATGTTATATGCATATATAAATATACCACAGGGAATTTCACCTTTATGTATAAGTAAAAAAAAAAAAACAACCAAAAATAAATAAATAGATGAGCAAGAGGAAGTCTGGCAGAGAAGAGGAAGGAGAAAAGGGGAGGGGAGAAAGGATGAGAGGGGAAAATGTGGATATTGTGAAATGACATGGAAATCCATGCATGTATGATTTTTATCAAAATGAACCCAACTACTATGTATAACTATAAATCTCTAACAAAAAAAAATGAGTCACTATGTAACTTACTCTAAATGCAGATCCCATCCCATCTTCAGTTTCTCCATGCTGTCTTTTAATACCTTAGGCACAACACACACCCCTGTTTACTTTCAGCTGGCCTACAACCTAAAAATGTCTAAATTAAAAAATAAAGACTTCAAAATACAAAAGAGAAGTTGAAACGATTAAATGAGTAAGTGTAATGGTGTATGTAAACTCACGAACTGCAGCTTAATTCATGTCTCTAAGGTAGAGTGTGAGTACATTTTAGTATGTGTAATGTAATGAAGGCAGGGCCTCCAAAGTTACAGTGCCTGAGGCCTGTGGAGTGCATAAGATAGCCCTCATTTTTTTCAATAGTTGGGAATTTGCATTTTGTGGAAATAGCTCAGTGATTTTGCTGCAGGTTCTAGTACTCCTTTGAGGCTCAGCTCAAGTTCAGATGCTGATTACTGTACTCTCGACCTTTCAACACTCAATAGCCATCATTTGAATCTTTTCATTTTGTCAAATTTTTAAAAAGTAGATACATGTCTTTGCATTCAAAGGGAGCCCAACAGTCTGGATTGAACATGCTTATTGTTTTCAGAACAGATTATTTGTTAAATATATCTTCAATTATGATTCAATTTTTGTAACTGCAGGATTTTTTATGTAAGTGTATTGACAAGTCAGAATCACTTTATTGTGCTTTTCTTGTTGTGTTCTTCTTATAATAAAGAAAAACTACGTTCATCTTACACATAAAGTAGGTAGCAAAGTCCTCATTGTGAAAGAGGTATTCAGAAATCAATGAAGATTGGGTCAATCCTTAATATACTATTTAATATATACTAATATTATAATGAATGTTGTTTATTGTGTCTGAGGCAGTAAAACACAAGGAAATACTGTTATAACTCAGCATTAAATAGGCTGCAGACATTCTGAGATAACTTTCAGCTCTTTCTGCCTCTCTGTTAAGGCCATAAGTCAGGAAAGAATCAGGTGTCTTTCTTAAGCTTTTGATCCTGACCTTCTGAGAATGAGAAATAATGACAATAACATAAAAATTCTAATCAATAAACTTCTGTCTCCTCAATTTGGGATAGGTGGGATGGTTAATACAGAGAAATACCATATTTTTTTCTGTAATCCATCTCCTCGCCTGGCTCCCTTCACAGATTAGCTTTAAGCTTTGACTATGTCTCTTCTTCCTCCTTTCCATTACCTTAGGCCTTTCGAATTTAGCTGTAATATCAGGTAAGGTTGTGGAAAGAAGTACTAAGTGACCAAAATTGAGTTTCTGCTGCTCACAGGAATCAAGGTTCAAAATAGAAATTAAGTTCAATTAGAGAAAAATAAGGAAACTTACTTGTTTTCATTTATAATCAAAGATTTTTAGTTGCTCCTCTCACACTTGTGCCCACCTAACGGTGCTGCTGAGTTTTCTGCAACTTTTTCCAACACTACACTAGAACTGGTTTCAGTGAGTCCTGATGGCCAGAGAAAACACCTTTCCCCTTCACCTGTTAGCAACTTCCATCACTGTATGAAATAGTAGGGCTGGGGTTGTAGCTCAGTGGCAGAGCACTTGCCTAGCAAGGTGAGGCACTGGGTTCAATCCTTAGCACCACAGAAAAATAAAAATAAAGAAAATAAAGGCATTCTGTCCATCTACAACTAAAAAAATTAAAATAAAAAAAAATCTGAGATAATAGACCCCAGTCCCACTATTCTCTTCAAAGGCATGCCCCTAATGACCTAACTTCCTTGCACTAGGCCCCACCTACTAAGAGTCCCACCACTTCCTAATAGCACCAGGGGCTGGGACCTGAGCCATCAACACATGACCTTTGGGGGACTGTCAAGATTGAAACTGTAACATCTTCTCCTTTATGTACAAAATCAGAATTGCTTTAGGAGAGACAGGAAGTCCTAATTTCCATCTTTCTCCCTCTCTTCTTATAAGACTTTGTTTTGTTTGAATTATCAATATCATCTTGATTATTCTTATGTAAGCAATTAGAGCCTTTGCAGTATTGGGTGAAATTTGATGTTTCTTGGGAATAATTTTTTCTTAGCCACACTGTTCCAATTTTATAATAAGAATCATTTGGGCGATTGGGGTTAATAGGCAAGATTTTGCTTTTTAGTCTTTTTCTCTCTCTCTCTCTCTCTTTTTTTTTTTTTTTTTCCCAGAGCCTTAGGATTGATCTCATGTAGAGAAATGTCTTTAGGGCTGCAACCCTTAGCAGAGTCTGAGGCCATCTGAATTTCTATGAATGAAAAAAAATCCTTTTTCTCCCAGTAAATATTCGCTTAAATGGATGGGATTGGACGTGCAAATAAAGAGGGAAATGTGGGGTTCGACGACAGGATTGCAAAGTGTATATTAAAGGTAGTGAGTTTAATTAGAATTCTTGTGATGGGGATCTAAAGGAAAATGACCCTACTTTCTTTGTTCCTGAAATGGGAATGAGACAACCTATTATATTGCGATTTTGTGATGGTTATATTAAGCATATATATGATAGTTATTTTTAAAGTGCTGTATAAAAGTAAGGCATTATTATCAGGCAGCTAAGCAAAGTTAAAAGCTTTAATAAAACCTATCCTTTACTGACTATAGGAAGACATTTTTGTACCAATGTGCAAACAAGACATGTTCACCTTTAAAAGTTAAGTTTTTGAGACTAAATGGCTCAGGAAGCAATAAAGATGATCTAATATGTCAAGGGAGACACTTTAAAAAAGGAATAAGCATATTATACAGAGAAGTAGGAGACGATCTACTTCTTTTAAAGAGTCATATCTATTCATAGCATATTTGGAAAAGTATTGAATTTGGGAATATGAAACCTAGAAAAGTGCTCTAAAGAATCAAGGTGTCATTCAGTACAAAATGTTTAGGCAAGCAAACTCCCGTTAATAATGGGACATTAATCATGGCAGCCCTAGATGGAAGGGTACCAGCAGAGTCGGGTTTGTATCTGTCTTGTTTACTCCTCTCACATTGGACTATGCCTCAAGGGTAGGTTCTCAAATGGTTTTTGCAAAATGACATAAAAGTTTAGAATGTTACCAAGGGGAGATGCTCCAACAAATGTTAACTTAAAATATGAATGAATTGTGCAAACAAGGAGATGCATCAGGCTTGCCGTTTTAGATTTGCAAAATATAAGATTTAATTATAACAGCAGGCTTAACCTTTTAGCTTCTTTAATTATTACAAACTTTGAACAATTCCAAGACCAGAAGGCTCTTCCCAAATGTTGGTGGTGAGTAGTTAACAAAACTTAGAATGAAAGAAAACAAGTTTTGCTGGATATGGTATCTCATGCCTGTAATCCCAGCCACTTTGGAGACTGAGATGGGAGGATTGCAAATTTGAGACCAATCTCAGTAATTTCGCAAGGTCCTAAGTAACTCAGTGAGACCCTGTCTCAGCATAAATAAAAAATAAAATGAGTTGTGGATGTAGCTCAGTGGTAAATTGCCCTGGGTTAAATTCCTAGTACTCACCAACACTTGCCCTCTCACTTCACCTCCCCCTCAAAAAAGGAAGAAAACATTTAATCTCTTAGGCTTGGGATGGCAGATAGGTCAACATTATTCTATTATTGATGGCTACTTGGGGTATTCCCCTGAGAGGTTCTAAGGTCACTCCTAGAAATCCATGAAAGAGTGCAGTACAGCAATTGATCAGCAATGTCTGCATGGGCCTTGAAGTTAGGGATAATGGCAAGCACCCGATCAAAGAGTTTTTAACTGGAAACCAAGAATGAATTTGTAAATGATTTTCTACTTTATTTTCTGATAACATTTCTTTATTATTATGGGATGGGACTTATTATGGCATGTGACTTATTATGGCAAATAAAACTGGGGGAATTTGGGAAAGGCATTGCAAGATTGGTAGGAATTGAAATTATAGGTGGCAGAGGCTTGTAGTTCTCAATACACACTCATATGCTAGTCTTCTTTTCTCGGCCTCTTCCCAGATATCTTGAGACCTTGTGACTTGAGTTCTCCCTGCCAGGGTTACCTTGGAGGCAGTGTGCAGTGGGAGAAGGGACCACAGGCACCTTGAGCTGCACAAGAGTGAGAAATCAATTTTATGCAGATTTTGTCTGTTGTGACCACAAGGTTAATTACTCTAATGTGTACTAATAATTATAATAGGAGGTAGTTTGTCATGGTGTTTGGAAAGGGCCTCCCCTCTCTAAGTATCTATCTGCTTGAATTCTGCTTCCCGAACTGGGTTCTTGAGATGTCACCTTGAACTTCCCACCTGTGTTACCATGAGGGCAGGGAAGTTTCCTAGCATCCTGCAGACTCTGCTGACTCTGTCTAAGCCTCAAGGGTGACACAGATCCGGGGATTGTGCAGAGTTGGGGGCAGGGTGGGGGGTACTTGGCTCTAGAGCATTGTGCACACAGTATGTAAAATATACATATCCTTTAAAAAGTGCAGTTCTATCAGCATCATTCCTCTCTGTGGGTTTGTTTCTGACCAAGCTAACTTCACACCAAATAGCAAGAAGAAAAAAAAAAAAAAAAAAGGCAAAAACTAAACAACGAAAGTTAACTTCTATGGCTTTCATGCCTTCTGATATCATATGACTTTTCCAAGCCTAGTCCCCTTTGGGGACCTCAGCATTGCTTAAACATCCTTCAGAGACCTCAGACAAGTTGCATTTCTTAAACATCCTTTTCTTTTTTTCTCATTTTCATAATGTTTTTTTTTTTTTTTAATTTCTTTTCTTTCTCAATCCTGCTAATTCCTAAGCCTCCCCTGCCTCCTTCACCTGGGAAGAAACAATATCTTCTTCCCATGAACACTGTCAGTATGTCTCTTAAGACATCTCCACGGCACCTTTTAACGTGCACCATAGGGACTCTTCTTCCCAGACCATGGCCTTCCAGACAGGAGGGAGAATATACCGATCTGGCTTACTGTCAAATATTCCACAGCATGCAGTGGCACATCTAATATATACAGAATAAATGAATGAATAAATGAAAACCTCCTTTGCAAAACTATGAATTCTCCCAGTTACAGAAATTATGAAATGTCCTCTGTAAAAATAGGAGGCAGCTCAAAAAAGAACAAGCATGTAAAATATTATAGCTCTGAATATGCTAGTGACATTTTATTTACTCATAGTATCAGAATGTTGGAAGAATTTCATTCTTATTTTCCTCTGATTTGGCTCTTGTTTTTCTTTTTTTTTTTTTTAAACCAGAGGTCTATAGACAATGGAGTGTTTTTATGGGAATAAAATAAAGGATGGAGATTTAGAACTGTCTCTCTCTCTGTCTCTGTCTCTCTTTTTATCTGAAACAATTACCATGAGGATAAACAGCTTTCTTCTTAACACTGCAATACCATAAATAACAGTTGAAATCTTGATGTCCCAGCAGTATGAGTGCATAGGGCAATATTGATATTACATATTGCTGGCTGGGAGAAATGATTGTTTACAAACTAATTATTATATAACAAGTCAACTTTAGTTAGCTATCTGAGAGTTTAAAATACCAGATTCAGAAAGGTAAAGTATGTTAGCATGTACATTAAAAAAATCTCTGTGATAACAAACAATAGTTTTGAGAGAATTGAAAAAAAAAAACAAGTTAGAAAAAAAAACCAGTTTATTAAGTAATATCATATAAATAACTTGTTACAAAAATTGATTTGCAAAAGGTATATTTACTCTTTGTGAGAAATCACTTTTTAAATTGCATTCTTTTCAAATTTATAAGTCTAAGAAAACAAAACAAAATAAAAGAAGCCATTTCAAGGAGTGCGTATTTGCCATTTAACTACAACAAAGGCCTGGCCACACTGAGCTAAAAGGTAATTGTTTCAATCCCATTTGTCTAATACAGAAAACTCTCCCATGAAAACTGTGAAGTTATGAAAATCTCCCTAACTAGACATGTGGATGGAAGCAGAGCAGGGATTGTTTCCATCAGGGATTCTCATCACCGAAGACATGAAAGATAGAGAAAAGCAAGGTGAACCGAACACTCCACCCAGTCAATCTTCAAGGGTGGCATCAGTTTCAATTTATACTTGGAAGTATTTTTAATTAAATACAATCAATACCAAAAAGCTTTTATTTTCTCGGTTGAAAGTCACAAATCACAGTAGGAGAATGCCAAATTGCCTTAGCTTGGTATCCACTGAAGACGCACATAGCATTTATTATAAGGCCTATTCTGATGTAGTTTACTCTTGAAGCAAAGAAAATAATCACAAACAAAACAGTACAGTGGCTTTGAAGTGTTCTTGTGTCTCTTCCGAGCAGATCCGGTTTACATTTGCTACACAGCATTCGCCCCGAATGCCTAGTAATTCTATACATTTGATTCTTTAATAAACACTAAACTAATAGATCATAGAAAACTAAACGCTTATAGAATGTGCCTCCAGATATATTTACATAAATAGCGTAGCCTCCCAAGAAAGACCAAGATCTCATTATAGAGGAATGCTTTTTCCACAACGCTGGGTCCATGCCTCATTTGTCAAATTAACCCCATTTGAGGAGAAATTTGAGTTTGTGGTCCATGGGTTTAAAAAAAAATGGAATTAAGCAACTTGTAAAAGCTCTTTTGAAATTAATCTAATAACCCAGTGGCTCTTCGGCTAAGTGCCTCAGTCCTGTCTGAAATATAGTGGGTAATAGCCTTTGTTTCCATTTGACCTCCTTTCAACACTTTCATCTGCTGGCTCTGTCAGGCTAACGTTCCCCCCAAATTAAAAAATGAAAATGCATCATAAATAAGGTATTACAAAATGAGGAGTAGATTAAGGATTGTCTCAGCAATGCTTAAATTAAATCGATGATGCAGAGACCATAAACTTCTGGCTTTAAAAATGAGCTATTTCTTTATTAACTTCTAACAAGCATGTGAGTCAATGCATTTGCTCTAAGAGGGTATTGCTCTCCACATTAAATATGGTTGGGGTCTGGTATTTTTAGTAGAGAATTATCCCTTTAGAAAATTATTCCATAAAGATGCCAAAGGGAGATTAAAAAATGCTGCACCCATAATAGTTGCTGAAATTTTAAGGAGACCATACTGTAGTTCTGTATTCTCTGGAAAAGAAAGCTGCTTGTCAGAACTGAGGAAATAGTTCATCTCCTGAAGATTCACATACCAAGTGTTAATCTTCCTACTCTTATCATCTGATAAAGAAGGCTGGGTTGTAGTGTTAATTTAAACACAGCCGACTGCTTGGATTTCAAGTCCCCTGCCACAATGTCACAATTCAAAAAAGATTTCATCTAGATAAGACATGAAAATTAAAAGTACACTAAAATGATCCTTTTCAGAGGATGCCTTTCAAAATAGTGGGGATCATGGCTTTGTAGAGTGTTCTTCCAAAGTAATTACATTACTTCAAAACTAGTGACTGGGATGAAAGAATTTATTTGGTGGTTCTGTTCCTTGGGAAAAATGAATTTAGCTGATAAGTGTGGGTACCTGATTTCAATATTTATTTTGCATCCCAGAATCAACTTTGTTCTCTCCTTTCAATGGTGTACTTTTTATAGCTCTCAAGCATATAAAATCTAATAATGCCCAGTTGGTAGTTGGTACATCATTATCTCCAAGGAAATACCCATTCCAGGGCAAAGCATTTGATGTGAGATATTGTTCCGCAATTCAGGACATCTAAAATTTATATACTTAGAAGTAAAGTAATGGAAACATCACAAAGTTATTTTGGATCCACAAAATTTGGATGCTTTGAAGAAACAGATTCAATTTTTAAGAACTTCTTGCGCAACTTTTTAGGAGCTGAAAATGAAAACTGAGCCACATATTTTTATACTATGTTAAAATTGAATCACCAGCTTTGTTCCATCTGAAAATGGAGTAATTTTGTAGCTGTGCCTCCCTTATGCACCCAAACTATAAAAACAGGAAAGTTCTGAAAGAAATATATGTATTTACTGTGCTCAGATCCATTCTCATATGGTTTTATGAAACCATTGTTGCTACGTTCCCTTTTGATTTATTTACTTACATGGGGGTGAATGTTTTCAGCAGGAAGTGGGTATGAAGTAAAGGGGCTTCAAACTTACGTGCCATGGCTTAATGTTTTAAAAACTTTAAATTATTATAGGGAACATCTTAGTGGTTTAAAGAAACTCTTCCTCTTGCATACAGGGGGAAAAAGTCAGAGAGGCTTCAATGTCCTTGAAACAACACTCTACACAAATCCAACCTGTTTCTGTTGAATGACTAAGTTTTTTAGTGATTAACTACTGAAATTTTACTTCTTTCCTCTTTTTCCATCTTATCACCAGTATCTAAAATGAGGTCATAGATAATGTGAAAAATGAGATGAAAATGATTTTTTTTTTTTTTCTCTTCAGTAACCTTTCATGTTGACCCAGGATCTGGCACTTAACAAAATGTGTACATGGAGCAGTGTTTGAGCTGATATTTTGGTAGGAAGAAAGTAAGACCAGGCAGGAGATTGATGGAACTGTGACTCTTACTGTTTGGAGGTTGTCAAGGAGAGACTCATAGGAAAATGCCACTTTGACTTGATCCTTATAGGACAGTGGTACTAAATATTCAACTCCAGGCTCAGAGCATCCAATTTTCTATAGATTTACTACACCATGAGCTTTTGTGGTAATATTAAACACTTATTTCAATACTTGGTCTATTAGCATGATACCATACCCTGCCAATTACATTTCAAATGTCCCACTGTACAGCTACTTGAATTCACTTAGAAGGAGAAATTCAACTTTGCCCTAAAACATTGGCAATTGCTGGTGTCAACCCTCAGAAATTCCAATTAACTCCACAAGTTCAGAAGGACAATTTTTGATGATACTCTTCCTTTCTACAGAGCTATCTTTCTTGGTTCAATTTGTTACATGACGTGAATCACAAGAATAGAGCATTCTTTAGTTTTATAGTAAATTGTGTGATTAAGGTGCTGTTCTACTACTATAACTAGTTCTTAATAATTAATTTTACTAAAATATCTTTTCAACACTTACCTGTGACTATGATACCTACTAATTCATTACAGTGAAGCCCTCCTGTAACTTTTTGTATGCATTTCTCTGTGCGTGTGAGTGTGTGTGTGTGTGTGTGTGTGTGTGTGTACATGTGTGTGGCTCTGTGTGTATGAAGAACTAAAAAAAGTAAATTATAAAAAGCTTGGAATAGCCCAAGCATGAAATGCTTGTTAGGATCCAGGGCAGTCCATTAGAAATTAAGAAACCATTTGGGAAACACAAGGAATAATATGTTTGTAAAAAACTTTTCTTCTTGTTTTTTCACCCAAATTCCACATTTCTCTTGTTTTACAGGTGCCCACATTTACTTCCTGGGTAATATACATATTTAAACTTAACTGAACAGTAGTAGTATGTTTTCAAATAGAAAATATGTGCTGATGTGCCATTATCTCCAAATGGAAATGACATCTAGATTATCTGCAGAAAATTAACATTAATTGAAAATAAATCCCTAAGATTAATAAGTGAAGTCAGCACGTTCTCAAGTATATATTAGGGTTATATACACAGAGTCTATTTTAAAAGTTTTCAAGCAAGGATGTTTTCATTACAGTACCTCGGAAATTTCTGATAACTGTACAATGTAAGATTCTAATGATAAAAGTCATTAGAACAGCCATATGAGATAAATGATTTGAACCTGCCAGAAGGATTAGTTCAGTTCACTTGGATCCCCTGGATAATAACTGACTATGATGCTAATTGCATAATTAGGGAAATAATAGATTGGATGGATTTTACATTACTTTTCTGTCATGGTTTGAGACCATTACTTTATCATTAGTTCAGAGACCAGGATGGAAAGATTGCCGTGGAAGCAAAGTTAAAAACAACGGGAAAAAACTCAATACTTTTGAAAGTCGGCTATCATTTTAATTCCAATCTTAGACACTCTGTTGAAGGGAATCCAAGTTTGTAAGAATCCTTCAGTCATGAAATGTATCATTTCCATCATGATCTCAAGGATGTACATCTTTACCTGTCACACTGGCTAAGTATGTAGATACTTCTGGATGTGAAGGGCAGAGTGTTAGGTTCATATGTGGCTGGCTCTAATCTCTCCCTGGAACTCCAAGAGGAGGATTTGAGTTCATTTAGTCTAACTTTACTAAGCCAAGTGAATTAGGTGGGAAGTATCTGAAGGATAAGAATTCTTGTCCTTCACACTGATGCTTTCAGGGTATGGTGGAACAATACTGAAAACAAGTATGGACAACGAGTTAACATTTGTCTCAGAAAAATTCTTTCAGAGACTTTTAAGTAATTGTTCTTATTTTTCATTAGCCTACCGAGAGTTGAAACAATTTCAAGTGATCTGCAACACATCCGGAAACCAAAACTTTCAAATATGCTAAACATTTCCTTTGTTAACATCATTCGCTATTTTCTCTTTCTCTTTCTATGGTTTAATGGCAAACTCTTGCATGTCTCACATGTAACAAATTAATGAAGTCTTATTACTTTTCTGTTATTGTTATCTTTGAATGTTATCATTTCATTTACTTTTATTCCTTAAGAGAAACAAGAATCTTAAAACATGGATTGGATGTTTTGAATAATAGCTGGTGTCAGAAAAAGTTCTCAAAGCACAAACAAGATGGGGTGAATGTCATTTTAGATTCTTTGCAACAGAAATACTCTTACGTAGTTTATTATCTCCTTGTGAGCTGATAGAGAAGGAATGACTTCCCAGTTGCTCCTTCTTTATTATTACTTTTTAAAAACTAAAACTATATTTTTATCATGAAAGCACAATCCCTTCTTCCATTAGCATGTGAAATGTACAGTGGGAGCAGTCTGCTGACCTGAGGCAATGGAGTCTAGTAAACATCAGGCCAGCGATAGCCAGCAATTTCTAAACTCGCCCTGTGAGAACAAGTGAAAATACCGCTCCTGTCCTCTCCTCCAGCACATGCCTGTTGGGCTGACTCGGTTAACTGGATGCACTAAAAAATAAAAATTTGCCTTGGAAGCTCATAAAAGTGTACTAGAAAAAAGTCTCTAACATTGGATCCACACGGACTGCAGCCATTGGCTTTTGAAATGGGTAGAACAGAGAACCCTTCACGGAATAGTGGATAAATAGAAAGAAATAGCCACTTCACATATTTCAGTTTCGTACTGGAAAATGAAAAAGGCAACATATTAGGAGTCTTTGTCACTGTCCACCCCTCCATACATATCCGCCAGCTTTTTGAACCGAGGGCCCCAGTCACTAAGGTAATCATAGTCTTGATCTCCATCTGTGGTCACCGACTCCAGAGAGCTCAGGGAATCGGCCACAGAGCCGGTGCCCTCGTAGGCATAGGTGGCCAAGGAGTCGTATGGGGGGGCAGTGGGGTCCGTGTCATTTTCCTTTAACCTTTGGTTAATGAAATCTCTGACATCGGTGTTGTCACGAGCTGTTGGAGTCCGTCGGGGTAGAAAAAGAGCTTCAGGCACTATGTCCCTACGCAATTTGTTGTCCTCTATGGCTTCGGGATTCCTCAGGGTGCCGATATCAAAGGCCTGGGTGTCCTCCTCTCCACCACCTTCATCATTGTAACTGACAATGTTATCTCTGATGTCCTCTTTGGAAATGATCAAAGGCTCTTTCTTTCGCTGCCTCCGCAGAGCTGCAAACAGCACCACAGTCACTGGAAGAAGAAAACAAAACAGAAAAGGGAAGGGAAAGTTAATTTGGTGCCCAATTAATGTCAGGAAGAAACACTATGCCCCGAATGCGAAATTTTAGAAGTTTTCTTGAAAATGCAGAGTCAACCTTTACTTCTTTAAAGATGCATATGCCTCCATCAATAATCAGATCAGAACCCCAAATATTTGAAAGAAGGTTGTAATTAAAATAGAGGATAAAACACCATCATACTTTGTCAGTAGTTCCTTTTTTGCTTGGAAACAGCAAACTAGCTTCATGGTAAGAAGAAATAAAATAACAATAATAAAAAAAGCACGGCCATGGTGAAAGTATCACAATAAGGGTGCAAATTATGCCAAACACCTAAAATGCCCTGAAACTGGTTTTGAGGACAAGGCTGGCACCTTTGAGATGTGTCGAAGGGCTTGCATAACTTCACATTGAAAATAACTTTTGCACTATGCTTTCTTTTTTCTTGAGAAAAGTATAAAATTAGTTTGAAACCCAAAGTAGAGATGTGAATGTTTGAATACCTTTGCTACATACAAAGCAATATGATTACAGATAATTCCTGGAGAGACCCAGATTCCGAGAGTCATTTTGGATCTCAAGATCCACCAACTTGAATGGGGCAGATAATAATACATATTCCATATTATTTCTATTCAAGCTAGAGGAAATAAACATTTACATGACACTTATTTTATTTTTCAAAGGTGCTCAGTCCATTGGTTTGTTGCCCAGAATATTTGTTCTTTTGGCTTTTTCCTTCTAACACAAATTAGAAGTAAAGCAAGAAGTACATTTAAAAAACTCCTGATCTTTCTTCACAGCTGGTCTGGTGGAACAAAGCTGGCTACCTGTAGAGAGGCATATCTACCTACAAGTGGACCTATGGGTGGGAAATAAAAATGTAGCAATAGCATACAGAGAAAACAGCCATCCAGGGCAGAAAATGCATTATTAACCTAGGTTTGTCCAGAGGAGTTTATTACAGGAAGTAGAGTAATGACTTTTTACTATTTCACCCATACATGGCCCAATTTTTATAAGCCATGAAGACTGAATTTTTACAATAATAGCTTTTTAGTGGGTGTGTACATCCATCTGTATAATAAGGATGCTTGCACACTCGTGTCTACTTTATAATTTTGGACATTAATAGTTATAATGATAATAGGTTACCTATTGATAACTTTCTCCACGTCAAACACTGTGCTTTACATATGGAATTCCTACAAAGTAGCACCATCATTATAATCCCATTTTATATACCCGGGAGTAGAGGCTTAGAGAGGTCACATGTAGGAGCCATTCAAATCCTGGGCCATCAGACTCAAAGGCCCACATTCTTAACTGTCATGCTTGAAGCATATTTGATTCTATTTACAAAGGAAATGGAATTTTGCCATTGTCAAGTGTGTGGTTGTGCAACTGTCTGCAGTCTCTCTTGACGCCAGGAGTATCTTGATGCCTCATTGGTCATATCCACCCTGGGTATCCATTTGTTCTTTCAATAAATACTTATGTTATGCTTACTCTGTGCCAGATACACTTCTAGGTTCTACTGGAAAGAAAAAGAAAGAAAGAAAGAAAGAAAGAAAGAAAGAAAGAAAGAAAGAAAGAAAGAAAGAAAGAAAGAGAGATAGAAAAAAACAAAAGAAAAAGAAAGAAAGAAAGAAAGAAAGGATGCACAGCCCTGCCCGCTTTCTAAGTGTGAAAGTTCTAGAGTGGGCAGAGCTGTGAAATGGCGCATGGAGACAGTAAAGGAACAATATGTATGATAAAGAAGGAAACTGTGAGAAGGTGATGAGTGTCATGCAATCAAGGAAAAGGTGAGCTAAGTACAAGGAGGGCAGGTGCTTCTCTGCATGTTCTGGGGGCTGTGCCATGTTTTAGAGTGGTAGTCATGCCATTTAAGCAAAGACATGAGCAGTTATACAAGGATCTATGTGGCAAAGAGGACAGAGCTCTGGGAAAGGCCCCAAGGTAGGCGTGGGCCTGCCAAGTTTGAGGAACAGCCAGGAGACTCACAGGCTGGACCAGAAGGAACCCAGGAGAGGAAAGGGGTATGGACTGGCCAGGTTCCAAAGGGGCTGGGAGGCTTCCGAACACCTTTCATCTTTTCCTCAGTGGGCACAGAGATGTGGGAGACCTGCGGGGCTTTGGGCAGAGGGATGCCCATGATCTACTTTTACACTGGTTTCCAGTGTGACTGGAGACATGGATTGCAAAATAGAGCTGTAAGTAGGACAGTCGTTGGAATTAGACAATAGAACCAAGCCAGCTATCCCACAAAGAATTCCACTCTGATATGCATGAGTTCTTTCACTTATTTAAGGCAAGATAGCAGGTGATTACCATTTCCTAATTCTTCTCCAGCCTAACATACATAGATCTTTTATTCTAGTTTTATGCACATCTGAAAGTATAGCTCCCTAGAAGAGAGAAATCACATCAAACAATTCAAAGGCATTTATTCACAGCTTAATTCTTGTATAGCTAAAACTGTCTATATCTTTTTCTTATTAGCCCAAAGCACATCTGAACAGAATTTCTTAAGTATAATCATCTAGAAGGGAGGTCTTTCTAAAGCTAATTTTATAAACTGAAAAACGTGATTTCTAGACATGAAGGGTAAAAATACCTATGAAATGCCCTTACCAGGAACTGAGTCTCCCTTTTCCCTACTCTTATGGGGCCAGAGAATAGCAGTAAGATTTGTGTGTGGGTACAGGCACTTGGGCAAATTTGTGCTCAAATCCCATTATAAAACTAGGAGATCACCAGATAGACTTTTAAAGTCTATTTTCTTAAATGTAAAAGAGAAGGAATAACATAGTACTCGGCATTGTTATCAGGAATGAGTTTTGCAAACTCTAAAGTGTCACAGAGACATTTGATGTTTTCATTGTCTAACTTATGTAAACACGAGAAGCCATGGATCTACTTTTTTCTCTCTTTGGTGGTGCTGGGGATTGGCCCCAGGGCCTCAGGCGAGCTAGGCAAGTGCCCTAACCACTAAGCAACAGCTCCAGCCCTGATCTATCTTTCTTTCATTTTTTGGGGGGTGGGGTACTGGGTATTGAACTCAGGGGCACTTGACCACTGAGCCAAATCTCCAGCCCTATTTTGTATTTTATTTAGAGACAGGGTCTCACTGAGTTGCTTGGTGCCTTGCTTTTGCTGAGGCTGGCTTTGAACTCAATGATCCTCGTGCCTTAGCCTCCCAAGCCACTGGGATTATAGGCATGGGCTACCACCCCTGGCCCGATTTACTTTCTTGACTTTGGTTTTCCTCATATATCAATGTGGTTTTCCTCCTCTGACCAGATGCCCAGGATTGCCTTTAATTGTCCAACTGAAGTTTGGCCTCTTTGAGCCTGGAAATCACCCTGCACTCCACAGGGCTGCAGGAATGGAGTGCAGCATGGAAGCACCCAGCCTTGAGGGGAGAAAACCTGGGTTTGGAACTTGATTCCACCGTCTGTTAAATGTGTGCCTTGACCATACGCCTTCACATCACAAAGCTGGATCCTCAGCTTTGATGTTTAAGGTGCAGATAAATATGTACCAGGTGCTTCTGAGGAGTGAGAAAAACATTTGTATAGCTCCGTGCCCAGCATCTAGCCTGTGGTGAGGGCACTTGGGTAAGGTCATGCTCAAATCACATCATAAAACTAGGAGATCCGCAGATCTAGGTTAATGTAAATGATTTGACCTTTCTGAGCCTGTTTTCTTATCTGTAAAAGAAACGGAATAACACAGTGCCCAGCATTGTTGTCAGGAGTGAGTTAAGGTTAAATTCCATTTCTCTCCTTTTTAAAAATTAGGTATAGTATTCCCAAGAGATGAGACAAGATATGGGAGGCACTGAGGTCAATTAGGTATAATGAAGAGACAGTGAAGTGAATTCACTGGAGGAAGGAAATGAAAAGGGAATAGAAACATCAGCTAGTTAGAAGGAAGACAATGAAGAAGAGAAAATGGATTAATGATGAAGGAAAGGAAGAATTTGGTTTAGCAGATGAGAGCTGGGTCTCCTTCCACGAACCATAAGAGTCTGTGTACATAGTATAGCCTTGACAGGCTTCTGAAAATACCCCTGCAAGTCAAAAAGAACATTCATGTCCTTCTCTTCCAAACAATCTTATAAACCCACACTGTTGGTTACTGTCAGTTTCTATTTATCCTATATTAAAATGCTTTGCCCAAATCTTAGTTGACAAAGGGAAACACGGTTCTGCAGGGGAGTTTAAATTCTCCTATTATAATTAGCAGCATGGATTTGGAATGAAGCTCTTGGGCAGGGATCCCTTAGCGTTCTTTTCTTAGAGACACATAAGTCCTCTTTTACTCTTCTTGGAATGACTCTGTCTTCATTTGTCAAAAAGGGTTTTTCCCCCTGTGCCATCTAGGTGACTCAACTTCTGACTTTTATTTATTTTTTTCATCACATAGGCAAGCTTTAAAAATCTTGCTTTTGTTTTTCAAAGGGTTGTCATAACTAACATTTCATTTCTTAGTTCACAGTCATGGACTTGTTGAGCAATTTAAGCTCAATTTTTTGCCTTACTTGGTTGGGGGTGAAAATTTCATTTGAATGATTGTTAAACCTTGCTTTTTATTTTGATCACATTCATTTCTTTGGAGTCCCTGGTTTGTTCCCTTAATCACAGAAGTTTTTATTATTGAGAATCTGAAAATATTAGACATTTTGCATGTGATAACCAGAGAGCAAGGCTAAGAAAATAGTCATTTAAGTGGGTAGATCAAAATAAGTTTGCCAGGTTAAAGACAATTTCATCCTTTAATTTTTCCTGTTTGAGAGAGAAAAAGTCATGACACCATTCTTTCCACTTTTTCATTGATCATAAACTTTACCTTTGTAGATGTGGCCTTCACCACATACTCCATGCTGGGTGACTTTCACTCTTTAAAATTTAACACTATTTGCCAAGTTAAACATTCAACAACAAATGAAATGAAAAGATCATATTTATATTGCCCTTGAATCCCCCTGAGATGCATTTCCAGTCTGACAGACAAGATGCTCTTTCGGTGGACTGATTCCCCGGGCAAGCAAAGATATGGGCAAGTTCATTCTCCAAAGCCATTTCAAGCAAAAATGAGTTCATGTTTGAATAACACAGATTCTCAGCGTATAACTCTACTCACCTAGATCAGGCTGTATGCCTTAATGGGGGAGGCGGAAAAATCTAGAGTGTCACAGTAACAGTGTGTGCCCCTCACCAAGGGGAGATAGGATGCAGGGAGAAGCAGTTTACCTAGTAGGATCACGATGCACAGAAGGATGGCCACCAGAGCCCCCGTGCTCAGTCCCGTGGGGTGGATGAGGGCTTCCGCGTGGCAGGACTGCATGTTCCCATGGTGGTCACATGCACAGACCCGGACAGTCACTGTCCCAGTGCTGCTTTGGACTGGGTAGTCGTTGTCTGAAATGACCACAGGCAGGAGATAGGTGCTCATCTCATGTCTATTATAGCCATTTTTCCGAGTTAAGATTCCTGCTGTGTTGTCTGGAACCAGAAAGCAAAGTGTTAAGTGTACCTGGACACTACGTTGTGTATTGAACCAATGGTGATGGAAATTGATACAGAAAGTAATGAACTTACTTACCTTTGTTATCTTGGATGGTAAAGTTTGAGCCACTGGCTGCTTCAGGGGCCAAAGAGAAGGAGAATTGGTGTCCACTGTAAGGGTCATCCTTGTCAACAGCGCGTAGAGTCTGAATCAACTGAAACGAAAACCATACAGCAGCTATAAAGTTCTGATGATTCACAAGTGTTTCTTATAGTTTTGCAGCAAATTGCTTGATTTTATGATTTTAATTCTGATTAAAAAATCGTAGCTTTTTAAAACTTCCAACAAATCCATTCTATTCAAAGAACCCATGGGCTAGAAAGCCACAGAGCATGGGATTAATTTCTCCTTGTGGGGTGCTGTTCTGTGTATTGTAGGGTGTTTAGCAGCAACCCTGGTCTCTACGCTCTAGATGCCAGAAGTACCTTCTTAATTGTGACAATCATCTCCAGACATTGCCAAATATCCCCAGGCAAATATCCTCACCCTGGTTGAGAAACACTGATGGAGAGTGATACAAAGTTATAAAACATCACAATGACTGAAACAAGCTTGCAACCTGACTAAATGGCAGCACGGTTGGACAGCCCAATCTTGGCTCATACATAAGCTACTAACTTGCAAAAACTAAAAAGAAAATTGGTATATAAAACACAACTTCAGCTTCCCACTTTCCCATATACTTTAATAGCGCATTTCTATTTTGACCAACTGTACCATAATTTTTATATCACTGGCAGCAAAGACCTATTTCAGGTGGCAACAAATGGGTAAAATGGTAAAACATTCATGAATTTGTATTACTTGTACAGATGGGCAATGTAAATAAGTAAAGCTATGAATTATAGGCAATTGTAAAATATATTCTAGTTGTTACTTTCAAAAAGATATGATAATTAAACTATCTGTTCACCAATAAAGATTTTTCCAATAACACTGTGACTAATCTATTTTAATGAAAACTTAGACTGATTTGGACTCAATATCAGTTTTTGAGAGTGATGAACTTCCAGTTCTTAAAAACTGTTTGTTCTCTTATGCAATTTAAACATTCACCCTAGTTCTTATTTATGGTATTAATCTTCTTAGCACTCACTTCATTGATAATTCAAAACTAGCCCTCAGCTCTGTGTAGCATATGAATTATTAGAAGACTTAAATTAATCTGACTTTCAACTTTAATGTACTTTCTTATGAAACTCACCTGATCTGCCTTTGCTTTTTCACAGACAAAGGTTTCATAGAACTCAGCAAATTCTGGGGCATTGTCATTGACATCTAGAACTTTAATATACAGAGGTACTCGGCTGCTTTGCTTTGGATTATCTGCCACATACCAGAAAGAAAGAGATAGGCATTAATATGTTGATCGCCAATTCCCTTTGGACAACATTCACTCACTGTCTCCTCATTCACACATAGATTCCCCGCGGCTGCTGTCAATTCTATAGGGCATTGAGCACCAATGCAGACATGCGGAAGAATGGAATGGTTTGGTACTTGTGCAGTTGATTCACCTGGTGGAAATTCCTACTTGCATTGATATAATTACATCTGCATAGTAAGCCTGAGGTTACACAAAGTAAGACTGGGCATTTTAGAGGTAGATTTTCAAGGAAGCCAATAAAGCAGGAAGGTGGGAAAAATATGGACAAAAGGAAGATAGGAAATGCATGAACCACCAGGGTATCAAAATATTGTTATTGGTCCTAGTTAGTTTGAGTGTTGAGTGAGAGCTGGTCATCATTCTAAGAACTTTGCTGGATTAGCTGACTTAACACAGACACCTGAGGTAGATTCAGTTATTGCCCCTATTGTATAGATGAGGAAACTGAGGCACAGAGAAGTTAAGTAATTTATCCACATTTGCAGAGATTAGTAAGAAGTTGAGCATAGGTTCAAACTTGGGTCTGTCTGATTCCAAAGCCCAGGTTGTTCATCTGAGATAATGGTGGAGCAGAGACAATGTTTGAAGACCTGATGTATTTTGTTTGTCTTTTATGATATTCTCTTGGGTAGCTGGAAGACATTGCTGGTATAAAAATCAGGAGTTAGAATCTCTTGTCTCAACTCTCTTCATCTATTTCCTTCATGTCTATTTGTTGGTTCACTTCATTAAATGATAATATTAATAAAAATTCTAATGCTAATATTAGATCATCTAAGACTAATATATGCTGGCCATTAGTTAGGGTGCAGGGACACAAGGGAGCATTAAAAATAACTTGCCTCCTGGAGATTTATTCTACTCTGGGGATAAGCTGTACACATGTAAGTATGTAACCTATCAGATGGTAAATGCTTTGGTGAAATTAAATGGAAAAGGGATTGAGACAGATGAGGATACTACTTTATTTTTTGGAACCAGGGATTGAACTCAAGGGTGCTTAATCACTGAACCACATCCCCAGTCCTTTTATTTTTTTTATTTAGAGACAGGGTCTCACTAGATTGCCTATAGCCTCACTAAGTTGCTGAGGCTGGCTTTGAACATGCAATCCTCCGGCCTCAGCCTCCTGAGTCACTGGGATCACAGGCATGTGCCATCATGCTTGGCTGGTGTTACTTTAAAAGGGATGACCAGGGATGGCCTCTGATGGGTTACCATTTGCCCAGAGACTCAACTGAAGAGAAAGATGAGGCCACATGGTTATTTCTGGTTCTCCAGGCAGAGGAAGCAGCAAGCCCAAAGTCCTCATACTGGGAGTGAGCTGGCTTTACACTAACTCTTGATTTTTGACATATCAAAGATAGTTCAGAAGTTGTGACAATAAGATTCTTAAGATCCCTTATGTCTGATGTTTTACTCACACCATTATTCCAAAGTTAGAGTGGATGAGTATGAATTTTTAAAGGTCTTAATTACTAATACTTTCAAATGTGTCATAGAAACAGTAAATCCTAAAAATAGGATTTTAAGGAATAAAGCTTAAAATACTCATGAAATGAATTTCATGATATTTTGAAAAATGGTCCTTTGCAGTGGAAAATAATTTTGTAATTTTCAGTCTTTAAGGGTGCCTGTCACTGGCATCCATAGTGGATACAAATGTTTAATGAGTCGTCCTTATCACTGTCAAAGGCAGGGTTTCATTGGCCCATATTGGTTTCTTATTATACCACCCAATATCCTTCAGCTACTTCAAATCTCTGAGTTATGTTGATAAAATACAACTGTAACGAACCATTTGATATGAAATATTTCACATTAGATAGCCAACTAAGAAAAAATATGTCAAACTTTAAGGATTAAAAACAAAGACTAAAAGAACTATCATTTAGAAGTCTATTTTTAAACACAAAACCTTATTTTAAAATCATTTGTTTCATGTATTTCAATCCAAACATTGTGTTTATAATTCATGTTAATTTTCATTTTCATTGCATTCTTTTGGCATTATATTTCATTGCCTTAAATTTCACAGGGAGTACCATAAAATTCATTCTGAACATTTTATTGATTACTTGGTGATTTGTATTGCTCACTTGGATATACTATGGAAAAGTGATCATTTGTACCTCTTAATTCTGTACAAATCTAGAAATGGAAATTCTAAGAAAGCTAGAGAATAAGTATCCACAAGATTTCTAGACCAGGTCTACATTTTAAAGATAATTGAACCCTTTTGTCCCCTGCCCCTCTCTTTGCAGTGTCTGAGAATCCATTTTTTCCAGCAGTTTCTGTAATGCTCTAACTTATATGCATTTTGGAATCAAATCTGATAATATCAATTCAGGCTCATTTGAAGGTCACACTCTCATTTCATTGTTTCCAAACTGCAGAACTTCCACAATTGCCTCTCTTTTTATGAATGAACCAGACCACATTTAGAAGAAACATTACTGCAAACGATTCCAGGGATTTTCCTTCAATATGTATTGAGCAGGATCATCAACTTGGGGTGACGAGTTTTGGCCATGCTCCATGAGCCCTAGCTGGGACACTCACTCCATCAATCAGGGACAGCAGCAGTACTAGGTTGGACTTACTAATCTCTGTCGCTATCACTGTTATGTTGTGCCACAGCAGTGTTTCGCGGTCAAGAAGTTTCGATGTAAAAATCGAACCATTTCCAGAATCAATGTTGAAGATTCTGTCCATATCTGTGTGTCGATCAACAGAATACCTGAAAATACAGGGTGGAATTTAGAAAGGCTTTGTACTTGCTATTCTCACATCATAAAGCAATATCCAGAATATCTGTTAAAATAATTACTTTCTACTTGTACTGCATATTGAACTATCTAGAACTTAACATTAAGCAACATTTTCTGAGAAAGCAGTTCTTAGCATCAAGGCCTGATTAGTAAGTTCACTAGAACCAGTTGCAAGATTTTAAGGGTCACCTCTACAGTTTCTTTTTCAAAATATATAATTTGGGTCAAGTTTATATAGTAATTACATATTTTGTATTTTAAACTCAAGTTTTAGGACTAAATGTGTATGTGTACTTGTATATAATGTGAGGTATTGGTTATTTTTCTATAATCCATTTTATTTAAAATTTTTGTTGTTGTTGTTGTTGTTGTAAGAAGCAAACAAAAATTAGTGTGACTAAGCTGAGCGAGGCAGGAAAGAGAGGTAGGAGATGAGATTGGAGAGGGATCCAGAGTCCAGACTGCAGAATGATGGGCCAGCTTCATAAAGAGCTGGGATTCATTCTAAATGCAACACAAATTTACCAAAGAGTTCCAAGCAGGGCAGCAAAGATTGCAGGTTGAATGGAGGAGGATGGTAGGAGAGTGCTGCCACAAGCTGATGGAAGAGGAGAGAAAAACGGGCTTTGGGGACTGTTTCTAGTTCCATTTTTGATGCACTGAGGTTGAGGTGCCTGGGAAGGTCCAGGGGAAGATATCTAGTTGGAAGCACAAGATTAAGCTCTGGACTGAAAACTTCAATTTCTTATTCAACATCCAGTGAAGGGGGAAAAACACTAAGGACAGAATCATTGATAGCACCAATGGGAGAAGAGAGACCCACCAGGACCAGAGCAGCAGCTGGATCAGAGCAAGAGCTGGAGAAACATTTAAGAAGGGGAATTTGGAGATATTCAAAGAAGAACAAAAGTGATGTCTTAGAAACCAAAGGACAGAGTTTTCAACCCTGAAATTGATAGAAGTCTCACAGATTTTGAAAATTTAATCTTATTTACAAATTTGCCATCATTTGTCTTTTTTTAAAAAAAAATATTTACCTTTGTATGTATTTGTTACAAGTTTTTAGAATAGCCCCATAAGGTGTAAAAGTACTTATGTATGTATGTTTATGAGCAAGGGGACATTTAAGAGAAAACACTGAAGAAAGTTGACATCTTACGGGCTTTAGGAAAAAAATTGCCCATTTTAGCTGGAGTCTCAAAACTTACATTATGATAGGAGGTTTACACATGTCAGCCGAGTAGAAGTACAATTTAGATAAATGACTTAACTAGTCAGAAATGTGGAATTATTATGAATGCTCTGAGAAAAATTGTTACTAATCTGTAATAGTATACCATGTCCAAAATGTTATTTCAAAGAATCATTTTTGTTTAAAATGTAAGTAGTAAGTTATAATAAATAATGTGCTTCACCTTAATAAAATTTGTTTTTGTTATCTAGCAGGTATCTAGATGAAATAAACATTCAGTTATTGTAGGCTATTTTAATCTTATTTTAAAGAGAATTAATGAAGTTCACAATGGGTACAAGTTGGGTTGGAATTTTAGTTTCAGTGTATATAAACTAATGATTTTTTTTATTATCAAAACAGTTGAAACAGATGAAAAAGCTATTGCTTTTGCCATTTCTGTCATGAATCAACATTTACTAAGAATTTAGGCAACAACATTGAGCTTACTTGATCACCTTCTTCATTTTAAATTTGAGAATAATAAATATTTATAACACATAGTTAATTACCAGAAAGGAAATCTCAATATTCATAGACTTTGTGAGACATTCAATAATTATCTACAAACATATTTTTTCTCTCATGAAAAATGTCAAGCTTAAGAAGTGCTGCTTAGTGCCTTTATAAGCTGCTACAATTATATACAGCAGTAATCTTTTTTGTTCTTTGTCTCTTTGCCTCCTGTTATAGTTTAACATTTTACAAGTAATCATATTTTTCCATCAAGCCTTGAAATAAAGGGTAAGCAGTCAGAACGTTTTCATTGAAGGCAGCTTTAAATTTTAAAGAAAGAGTAAGTACTTAAGAAATACCAAAGTTTGTATTATTTTTCCCTAATTGGGAGATTACAAAATTAGCAGAAAATCTAAAATGCCCACTTTCTTCATGAAAAATTCTCTTACATAAATCCTTATTTGCTTTTTGTTTTTTCCTAAAGCAATTTCAATTTACAACAAGGACATTTACCATCCCCAAAACATTAATTGTAAACATCACTAATAAGAAGAAAGATAATCAATCCCATTATGATTGTAGCAGATTATTTTGCTGGGATGTCCCCTACCTACCCCCACAACCCCTGACTTCAGTGTATTTGTGATTAAATAATTTGTCTTCTAATGTATCCTCAGGGCAGGAAGATAGGTGGACTGGGAAAGGAGGTGTATTTGCATGCAGATTTTTCATAGTAGATATTGATAGTGACATAAGGTAAGATTCTTTCATGGATTTCAAAAGGTGTTTGTGATAAAGTTGTTGGTAGAAAATTGTTTTTGTGATTAAAGAATTAAATATTATAACTGCATAATAATAAATCAATGTTTGGGGAAGAAGGATCTTAATTGTTCACCTAACATACTGCCTAGCACCTAGTTGTTCAATATTTATGTCTAGAATAAATCTATATTTATATATCAAATCCATATGTGCCAAGGGAAGGCTGGAAACAAAAAAACTTTAAAATTAACCAACAGTTAACCCAGTTTGACAAGCTAACTCCTTCCTTTCATAAAACATGAAATAATGCAGTGGGTAAAAAATGGTATTTATTATAAAAAGTAACATAGATATGGAAGTATATAGTCTACATTCCCAAAATTATCTCTTTAAATTAAAAACATGTTGATCTGTTCAAGAGGTAAGTGAAGATTGTATTTGTAAACTTTGAGCCTTAACACTTTTAAACTGGACTTGACACTGATTTGCTAAGATATTTTTCCTCGTGCAGTTAGAATATACTTCAAATGAGAGAGTAATTGTGAGAGTACTTGAAACACTTGTGGCTATGGAAGTGAAAGCCATCTTCTCTTTTTCTTATTAATACTATTGAGTATGGCTGGAGAAATACTTGATTCACAGAGCTCACACGTGGCTGCTTAGGATTGACGCCATCCACTCCAAGGTATCTTATAGATACTCCAGTAGAATGATACAAGTCTATTTGCCTGGAGATTTAAAGTTACTTTCTGAAAATAAGTCAGGCATTTTTGTATTTTAGATGTGGGGTGTCATAGGTTTCATGGAAACAAAGTGACTTGATGGTTAAAAAGTCAGAAAACAATTGCCTTACAGCTTCAAGTTCTTTTATCTGCACTAATATTCTTCATGTAGCAGCCTGGTGATCATTTTAAAAGACAGCTTTGCATTAGGTAACAGTTCTAACTCCAACTTTTCAAGTGGCTTCTCAACTCAGAGTAAAGTCCAGTCTTTACCATGGTCTATAAGGCCACATAGGACCTGCCCCTCTCACTACCGCCATCCAGCCCTCCCTGTTGCCTCCTACGTGGCCTCTCCTCCCTTACTCTCTGCTAGCAGTAAAGGCCTCCTTGCGGACTCCTTCAAAACACCAAGAAAGAGCTGGTATCAGGCCTCACCTTGCTCTATCCCTTCTCCGAATGGTCTTCCCCCAGATATTAGCATGCTTCACTCCTTTGTTTCATTCAAATCTTTGCTCCATTGATTCCCTACTATGAAGCCTGACCACGCTATCTAAAACAGTACCTCATTTAGTCTTTGTTTCCATACTTTGCTCTATTTTACTGCTTAGAATTTATTTTCACCTGACACATTACATATTTATCATTTGTCTATTTCTGTCTGTAAGCTTCCTGCAATCAGGACTTAGTGTATAGTTCTATGCTGTATTCCCTTGGTGCCCAAGACATGCCTGGCATATGGTAGGGGACTTGCTCAGAATATATTTGTGGATTCACTGTCAAGAGTTCTTATACAGCTTTGGGGTTTGCTTACTATATTTATGAGGAATAATTTACACAATGGTATTCAGCTTAGCACTTTTCTCATTAGTCACCTAAGCTACTGGCTGAAGGCTGGAGGTTGCTAGACTCCAGTATTTTCATAAGGTTCTACAATACTTAGAGCAGTAGTGGTCCCCAAGAGCAATGAGGCTTTCTGGTAAAATGATTTACAACTAAAGTGTCAGGAAAGTACAGGGAAACAGAGCTTGCTTATATAGTGCAAATTTGGATTCTGCTTTATTAATTTCCCCTGGATTTCACAGCCATACAGCATGAAATGGTTCATGTTTTCTATTTACATCTGCAGGAGGAAAAATTATGCATCCAAATGGAGCATAATTCTGCCTCTAAGTTTTACACAATAGGTTCTTCCCACACTTGGAAAATAGGCGCTCAAGCCCAGTGCCTATTTTGTTTGTTTCCCTATTCTATTCTGACGAATCTTAAACCTTAGGAAAACCTTGAACCTTAAAGAAAGCCCAGGACACTCAGCTGCATCACCTAACACTACCTCCCATGCAAGTAGTGTACATCTTGAGCTCTTTTATCTTTCTTTCAATTTTTGTGTATTTTAGCTTCACACTGCTGCTAAAATAATCTTTATGCAGTGAGACCAGAGCCAAAGGTGCTATTTGGAGTAGTTTTTTCAGGAAAATACAACTGTTTAATTGGAAAAAAGACATTCTTCTTTTTCTAAGGTGCAGGTGGATATTTGAACATAAATTGAGACTTATGATAGAGATGGTGCAGGAGTGTGCTTACTTCACGGGATTTCTGGCAGCATCTGGATCCTGGGCTGTGACTGAGCCTATTGTTGTGTTAATCTGAGCATCTTCTCTTATCTGCAGGACATAGGCCACTTTGCTGAAGACAGGGGGCTCATCCACATCTTCCACCACGATTCTCACTGTGGCTGAATCTTTGAATGGACCCAGGTAGAGAAATCGGGGCTCCACGTGGGGATTGGAGGCTTCCACCTTGAGGGTGTACACTTTCTTCTTTTCAAAGTCTAAGAACTTGGGGAGGAAAGTGACATATTTAAAGCAAATACCGGAGGTGGGGATGTAACCTATACATTCAAAAACATCCCCAAGTGATTTGAAGGTATAGCCAGAAATGGGAACTGCAGGTTTGCATAGGGTTTCTCTATTCGTCATTTAGATAAAATAGATTAAAAAACAAACAAACAAACAAACTTTTGCATGAGTTAATGAAATATTCCAATGATATCCTGATAAGGGCATGTAGCTAATTATTTACCAAAGAAAGGAATAATCATTGTTGTTAAAGATCTTGAGGAAGAGATTCTTCGCTTTTGGAGGCATAACGAACCCATATGCTTATTGCTGACTTTTAGTTTTAGATGGGAATATGACAAGGCTCACTAGAAAGATAATTAATCAAGACGTTAGTGAATGTGATTTAGTTGGCTAGGCAAAATTTCAGTTCGAATCTTATCAGGCTCTAAGAAAATTAAAAAGGTTAATGCACACTAATGGGTTTCCTAATTATATTATGGTATAAAACATTGGTCTGAGTGTCACTTAAACATGTTTTATTGTGTTTCCAGATATTAGGACATGAGCTTAAGGGGAAAAGTTTTCTTGTTATTTATATCCACCTATGCTTATATTTACCAGCAAACACAACCGTGTGCTAAAGGAGGGAGAAAATATTACACGGTACTTTATAAAGCGAGAATCATAAAAAAATAAACCAATTAATGTGTTTAGCCTCAAAGCATACAATTTATTGGTTTTTAACTTTTGCTGCTCTTTGGTATATTGCACTGTTGCACTAGTTTTGGAAGGGGTTAAATTAATGCATAAGTACATTGATAAATAACAGGAATTTGGGACATAAAAGATTTATTATCACTGTGTTTCAGGGAAGAGATAAAGAAGTTGCAGACAATTTGTATCACTTAAATTTGTGGTCTTTACATATCTTCTCTAATTCAGGTCAACTTGATCACTACGTGTATTATTCTTTTCCTTCAACTCACCTATTGCAATTTGTAGTTACATATTTATTGGTTTGTTTTCTTGCTCTCTATTTCCCCTCCCCTATGAGCTGGCAGTTCCATGAAAGCAGAGACCATCTGTAGGTGCCTTTGTACCTCCAGCACCTAGAACAGTATCTGGCACTGTCTCCTTCCTTATTGTTCATTTGTATTATTTATTTCATGTCTTTTTATCTATACCATTTGTTTATATTATTTATTTACTTAAGAGAGTCTTAATAAAAGGCTATTGAAAACATGGAATTAATGGATGTATAAAATTACTTTGGTCCCCAAAAGCCAACGCAAGAGATCTCAATATAATTAGAATTGGCATTTTCTTAAAAAAAAAAAAAAAAATCAGAGTCTAAAAGAATGTTTATATGAGATGTTAATTGCCCCTGGTAACTTAGGAACCAGAGAAAAGTGTGTTCATATGTATGAGAATTAAGAAGTGGCATTACCTTTTTAACAGTTATGATCCCTTCCTGCGTTTCCTGGTCGGTGATGACATCAAACATATCCAGCCCCTCACCATCTGTGATGCTGTACTCAATTGCAGCATTTTCTCCCACATCAGCATCACTGGCTTTGATCCTGCCAATTGGTGTACCCGGCGGAGAAGATTCAGGGGTTTTAAATTGATATGTACCTATTAATCACCAGACAGATGTGAGTCAAACACAGACTGAGAATGCTTTGTCATAATAAGTAATCTCTTTTCCATGGGGGATGTGTTCCAAGACCCCCAGGGGATGCCTGAAGCTACAGGTAGTATTAAGCCTTATATCCAGTACACTCTGTTTTTTCGTATACATATATACCTCCTATCAGTTTAATTTATAAGTGAGGCCCAGTAAGAGATTAATAATAATAACTGATAATAAGAGCTAGAACAATTATAACAATATACTGTAATCAAAATTATTTGAAGCTTAAGAATTGTTGATGCTAGAATATTTTATTTAATATTTTTGGATTGTGGTTGACACTGGGTAAGAGAAATTGCAGAAAACAAGACCACGGACCAGGGGGGATAGCTGTAAAAAAAAAAAATAAACAAAAACATTTTCTAAGAGTCCTATAGGACATGAATGGAGGCAGATTCAATTTTTCTTAATGGTGTCCTATTCTTCTTATGTCTTCTCTATCATGATTGTTAAGAATATTTCTTCTGCTGGGCATGGTGGCTCATACCTGTAATCCCAGGGGCTGTGGAGGCTGAGGCAGGAGGATTGAAAGTTCAAAGCTGATCTCAGTAATTTAGTGAAACCCTAAGCAACTTATTGAGATCCTGTCTCTAAATAAAATTATATATATGAAAGGGTTAGGGATGTGTCTCAGTGGTTAAGCACTCCTGGTTCAATCCCTGGTACAAAATATTTTTTTCCCCTTCTATCTCCTTGCAAATGGAGACCACTTATCTTGTCCTGTAAGTAGGCTTCCAAGTTTACGATGTGATTGTGAAAATGACTGAACGCTAGAAGAGGAACGACAAGTTTTCAATGCCCCTGTTAGTCTAATCAATCAGAAAGAGGACAGATAACTTAGCTAGAACTATGACTTGAAGTCAATTACTAGTTTTTCTTTTAAAAAGTTCTTTCTGCTAGTATTAGCTGAAGTTCCAAGTAAATTATAGCAATTTGGTGAATATGTCCAAAGAATGTATCCTTTTACTCATATGCAGATTTGAACCTAGTTGCAGAGTTAGGGATATAGATAAATACACTGAGTGATAAAGGACTTTTTAAAAAATCTAACTCTTTAAAATTTTATTACAGTTTTTATCTATGCATAGGTTTCTCCCATGATTATGTATGCATTATTAATTCAAAACCTCTATTTTGTAGATAGGTATTTTCCTTACATCCTCTTCTTGCAAAATTAGTTTAAAGGAGTCTATATGTGAATTTCAGTTTAGATCTGAAGGACCATCATGTAATTAAAACTAAAACAAAAATAAACTAGTAAAACCAAGAGTTAGTCTATTTTCATATATTACACTTTGTCAACCACTCATACAAATGGTTTTGGAAAGACCAAAACTGGACTGTGCTCCACTAAAATAGAGTCCTCAAATAATATTAATTATTGGGCTTCTCCGTGGTAAAATGATAAAATAGGCTAAGTATTTCTCTAGTATATTCAATTTCCACTTTAAGGGCCTCCTGCTCTTTCCTAAATTCAGCACAAGGTCAGGTAGCAAGTCACAGGCTATGTGAGGAAAGAGCAGAGGGATGCATCCCTTGGTACCAAGGTGCTGGTGGAGCCCAACACAACCCTCTCCAGGGGACTGCCACACTGAAAAGGAGATTTTTGGGAAAAATGCTGGTGATCTTGATATTTTTGGGTGTCTTGGGGGAAATTTTAGTACTTGTACAACTTTTTTCCTACTTCTTATATCTGAAATTAGCTAATCGGTGATGATGTTTTTGCATTTAGCTAACTCTGATTAAATTCTTGAAAAAAAGTTAAACTAATTCCTGATGATCTATGTGAACCTCCATTCTAAGAGAAGTCCATGTTAGCAGACAATTTTTTAGAAAATGCTGTGATAGAGTAAGCGGTTTTTCTATTTGATAATTGAGATAACTTTCTTACAAGATTGTACTCATGGAAGAAAATCTGCATTAAACTGGTCCCCACCTGGGCAGCACTAAGTGAAAGAATCAAGCATATGCTTGATACAAACTCAGCATTGATGAGTATTGTTTCTTCCTCCTGCCTAATCATGAGAGTAATAATGTTATAGATGGCTTTTAGTATCTCAATTAACCATAATGTAGAAAACTATTTATGATTACAAATGGATTAAGTACACATTTACTTCACAGTTATATTTTTAGAAGCAGGAAAATGATAAATCCTTTCCTTACAAAGCTTTGTGAGGATTTAAAAGAGATTACATGCCTGATTAAGTTCACAAACCTAAAGACAAGTTTTTCCTAACAAAATAGCAGCATGCTTGTATACATATGTTCTGTGAAAGCAAATTTATGTCTCTGGTAGTCTTTTTAATAAGGAAAAAGAAAATAATGATGCTGCTTTTACAACAACAGCTATATCAGAAATCGCTCAGCTAATTACCAAGGAAGGAACATAAATGTTCACACTTCCTGAGTTTAAGTGGTGTTGTCAACTCATTTTAATAATTTTAATAAAAGTGCCAGTTCTTATGAAGTCCACTAATTTTGACAATAATGACAATGAAAAATAAACATTTTCGAAGTCAGAGTTTACGGAAGTGCAGTGAAGAAACTTTTTCAATCAAATGTTCCTACTCTGGGGGAATCGGGGAGGGTTGTCATTGACATCAGTCAGCGTGATGTTCACTGTGGTGGTCCCAGATAATCCTCCCATCTGGCCGCCCATGTCCTTGGCTTGAATCACCACTTGGTACTGCTCTCTGTTTTCACGATCCATGTTGAGCAAAGCTGTCTTGATGATGCCTATGGACGGGAAATTTAGGAGTGGAAAGGGATGCATTCAGAATACTTTATGGAATCATTTATTTATGCAAACAAACATAGACTGTCACCCACAATATGCAAAACACCATGCAGATGTCATTGTGATATAAAGATGATTATATACAGCCTTTATACTGAAGGACATTACAACCACATAGGGGAGAGGGGCACATTTTAAAAAGCCTATAACGTAGGAAAATGAACACAAGTACAAGTCAAATCCTGCAATGGTATGGTCTGCCTATTCTACAAATATCAAGCACAGCAAAATATAACTTGGCCCATGCTATAAGGGTGTGCTATGGTAGCTGCTTGAGAAAAGATATTCAGGTGCGTTATGAGCAAATTGTTAAGAAACTGAGCTGACTCCTGGGTTCCACATGACTGAACCGGCTAATTGCTCCTCAAATACACCTACCATAATGAGTGTTCTGAGGTTTTTTCAAAACCACAAATCTATGGTGTTAAGAATACACAGCATTGGTTCTCTCACAATTATCATCTTATATGATCCTGGAGAGTTTGGGTTTTCCTAAAGCTTATATGAACATTAGTTCAACTGGTCCCAACAGTAACAATTTCAAAGTTAGGTTAAATTTATCTCTGTTGTTAGGCAGTTAGAAGATAATTAGTTGAAAGAACTTCTAAAAGTTTACCTAATCTCTATATAGGCTTTATGCTTAAATTAACTTTCTTTTAAAAATCACTGGAGAAGACTTTAAAATCCTCTCCAGTTGCACATCCCAGTGCCTAACAACTAATGAAGCTGAAAATATCTTTATAATTTTTAACAAGAATACTTCAGACAACAGGTCAGTTGTATTCCTATCGTCTTGACTTCAAAGTGCAATGCTTTCTGTTCTCCAAATAATTGTACCTCTCTATTTAAATACAGGCGATTGCCTTAACCTTTTGTCTTTTAAGCTGAATAATTCTAATTTTTCCTTCACATTGTTTTTAAATTCAACACTTTTTTTCTCCTTGGGCTTCTTCTCAAGTTCATTTCACCTTTTCACACCTAGGTTTCAAACTGGATGCAGTAACCTGGAAAGGTGTGGATTCCCACCATAATAATGGATGTTCGAAAAATGTATAAAAGAAACTTGACTCTTATTACAATAGCAATAGAATTTACTATACAATACAAATGCTGTAAAAAAAAAAAAAAAACCCATATCATCATCAGATAGTATTCTACTTTGTGGGAAAAATACAGAAAAATGAGATGTCCAAAAAAGGATTTTATAAGGCATTATGCTTTATGAGGGCCGAATCAGTTAGCATGGGCTGGACAGTGATGTGACAACAAACAACTCAACATCTCAGGGACTTAACACAACTGAAGTGTGAGCTTTGCCATGCTCTGGGAGGGGA
Organism: Sciurus vulgaris; assembly: GCF_902686455.1. Taxonomy (NCBI): domain Eukaryota; kingdom Metazoa; phylum Chordata; class Mammalia; order Rodentia; family Sciuridae; genus Sciurus; species Sciurus vulgaris. Next base: position 145,322,525 of record NC_136466.1, read on the forward strand.
GCAGGGTGCTGTGCTCATGGCAACACTGGCTGTCCAGGCTGACCCCTTCTCAACGGTGGTTTCCATGATCACTGTGACAGGGAGGGGGATGTGGCAGATGGTCACCAGCTCTACCAGCTCCGCATCACTGCCACATTTTAAAATATTTTTTAGTTGTAGGTGGACTCAATATCTTTATTTTATATATTTTTATGTGGTGCTGAGGTTGGAACCCAGTGCCTTGCATGTGTGAGGCAAGCGCTCTATCACCGAGTTACAGCCTCAGCCCCTTTGACACATTTTATGTGCCCAAATCAATCACGTGGCTTTGTCTAACTTCAGAGCATAAGAGACAGATGCATTCTTATCAAATATCTAAAAACAGAAGAACCAGAATCTGGGTAAACAGTCCTACGACCTATCAGAAAGGGTTAGTCTTTTAGCTTCACTCCAAACTGGAAGAAAAAGAAAGGAATGTATAATTCTTCTGAATCTACCCTATATAAATATGTTAGATGAAAGGTTCATTGTCAGATTTCTTGATTAAAATGATCCAGATGTCATGCTTACAAATATATCATTAGCATTTGGCAGAAGAATACAAGAAAATTCAATCATGCTGATTGTTTTTATTAAAAATATGCTAGCTCAGCTGAGCATGTCAATTAAAGTTATAGATTGCAAAAAAAAAAAAAAGATAAAAAATGAATTCTTACCTGTTTCTGATTCAACTGAAAAATAGGGCTGTCCCTGTAAGATACTGTAGACGACTTTGGCACTGTTCCCATAAGTTGGATCATCAGCATCAGTTGCAGTGACTTGGACAACGAATGTCCCTGTAATGACACAGAAACATAAATTGAAAACAAAATTAAGGGTTTTCCATGTTCCCTAATATATGCATAAAAAGAAAGCATGACCTTAGTTTGTGTGAAGTTACTGTGACAAGAAAGAGCTGAGAATTCAGTAGAATGCCAGGTTAAAAAACTTTGGGATTCTTTGCTCTCAAGGGATGTAATCAACTAATAGATATGGTAAAGAGAAGCATGGGAGTGATCATGACCTTAAATGGAACTGATTCCAACCCATCTCCAATGATAGATTTAACCAGATTATTGCTGTAGTGATTTTTTTCAATCATTCAGGTCTAAATCAATTAGCAACTTGCATTACTTTGTCCATAGGCATGCGTTGAGGAGCTGTCTAACCTGGGGCCATTCATAATGTTGCTAGAAGTCCTGCATCATTGATGCTTTTTCTCCTGGACTATAAGGTGCAGATGTGAGGCCATATATAGCTATTTGTGACCTTAGAAAGGCCAGTCTGAGGACAAAGTGGTAGCTCAAGAAACATCCAGAAACACAATTACATCTGTTCAAGACCCTCTTTACTTTTGTCTTTAAGTAATGTGACCAATAATACTTTTATTCTTTAAACTACTTTGAGTTGTCTCTCCTGTTACTTACCATCCTAAGTAATAATTAATGTGGTAATTCTAAGACGCTGAAGCTGAAAGACCTTGAACCTTAAGAGGTAGTTAAGATTAGATAAGGAAATGAGAGGGAGGAGGGGTATGAAAAATTGTGGAATGAGACAGACATCATTACCCTATGTACATGTATGATTACACGAATGGTAGGACTCTACATCGTGTACAACCATAGAAAGGAAATGCTGTACCCCATTTGTGTACAATGAATCAAAATGCTGTCTGTAAAAATAAATAAATAAATAATTTTAAAAAGAATGAATTGAAACAGCAGAGCATAAATATCTGGAAGTTGTCATTTCAAGCAGTGATTATAATTAAATAAACAAAAAAAGGCTATTGTATTTTAGATTGGCATTCTAATTTTAGGGATGACAGTTACCTTATAACTTTAAAAGTATCCCTAAATGCCCAGAGAGCCCATGCCAATTTTCATGTGCATGCTTACATGTCTGTTTCACTGGGGAGATGGTGCGCATATGTTGTTTCATTCTCAAAAGGCTTTGTGACTTTCAAAAAGGATGAAATCCTCTGATTAAGATCATTTTATGTCTGCTTTTGATATTCCTATTAGGTAAGCAATGGGCATACTGCTAGAGTTCTCCTATTCATGAAAAGGGCAGAGAAGTTACATCTAGGGAATATTAGAATTGTCAAGTTGCTTTTGTGATACCTAACCGATTTCATTTATTGAACAGATAGATAGTGCTCTGTTAGGGTTGAATGCCCTGGATGTCTCGTGCTGCTGCATGGGACACAGCACCCACCTTGTAATTTGGCAAGGGAGGAGGGAGAGAATGCCGGCATCATAGAATTTTAAAGGGAGAACTAACAGAAGTCAACAAACATCAAGTTCTTATTTGCATTAATACAAAATCTGATTGCTTTCAGAATGTGATTAGGTGGATATTGTAAGTGCCTGTTAGTTGTCAGAGACTGTACTAGGGGCTCTGAACTTATTTTCTTATTTAAGCTTCATGATAACCCTTAGGAGTTGACATTTATTGTAATTATTTTTTATAGATTCAGAACTGGAGAATCAAACAAGTCAGGCTCAGAGAAATTGAGTAATTTACCCAAGGCTACACTGTTGGTTATTAGTGGAGATAGTTTCAAATTTAGTTTTGTTTGGTACAAAAATCTGTTTTTACCTCTCTGCTGTTGTTCCACTACCTTAATGAAATTTCTTTAAGATGCATTTATATATTACAATAAATGCATATTAATTTATAATGATGAATATCAACATTACTGTGCCTGCATAGAAATTAGAAAAAAACCTTTCTTTTCTCAAGGAATGTATGTCGCTGCCAATTTATTTGTAAACTGGCTATCACGGTTTCAAGAGTGAATGGCAGGCCTGGAGTTGTGCAGTCAGGGCATGACTGGGTGGTGCTGGCGACAAAGCCGTCCTTCATTAATTCTTTTCCCCTTTCCTGTCTAGAGGAATCTGTATTTCCATCTCGATCTCTATCTCTACATATCTATATCCAACCTAAGAAATATTGTATTTCCTAAGAAACCTTCCTTTTTAAAGAATTTCAACCTCTTCTTTGCTTTAGTGGTGGCTTATCATTTTCTAACAAAACAAAGAGGCTTCAGGCAATATGAGCAATTTCTTCAGGCAAAAATTTAAATGCTTTACAAATCATTTCCATGGTTTGAACATTTTCCAAGCCTTGGATCTGTGAACTACAATGTCTCTGATATCTGACTGACAGAATCATAGAAAAGTTATTATGTAATTTCAGCCCTTATGAATATGACAGAGTGAAAATAAAAACAACCCTGTACATGAGTAGTTTAGAATTTGTCACTGTCTTCCATGAAGTATTTTAATGTTTCTAAGAGTGACATCAGTAGGATTTTTTTTCTAAATTTAAATCCTGTTTACCTTCTCCCAATTTAACAATTTAGCAAATTAAATCCATACATATTAAACTTAAAATTGGCAGTGAAATTGTGCATAGAATATTAATTCACATATTAATGTCTTGAAAGTCTCTCAATTTCCACTTGTTAGTAAAAGGATATGCCTCCCACATACCCTCTGTGTATTATTTATGGATTTTTTTTTTAAAGTTTTCTTGGAGTCTCTTTTCCAAATGTAGTTACTTAAAACAACCATCACTGCTGTTCTGACTGAACTATAAATTCAGGCTTTATTTTTCCACTGGGGAGGTTTTTCCCTGGAGCCTAATACTAATGTGGACTGATAGAAATGGAGAAAGCTGTTGTCTTTCAGCCCAAGAAACATAGGGAGTACAGGGCGGAGAGAAAGCAGACCGAATGGCTTCACTTTCCACCTCCCACCCTGGCCTGTCCCTTTCTGGTCCTCAAAATGAGAGGAAATGCTGATTCCTTAAACATAACCAGCAGATGAGATGGGACTAGCATTAGGCAGCACGGTGCACTTACAGAAAGGACATATGGATTATTTGAAAGTGTGGTACTTTGGGAATTTAGCGTCTCAATTCTTTCAACTCAGTACACATAGCTCAGACCATTCTTCCTAAAGGAGATCCAGTTCTTGGTTGAAGTCACATCTCACTCACCAACATCAGACATTTCGGGGACAGTGGCTGTGTAAACGTCCTTGGTGAATATTGGTTCATTGTCGTTGATGTCATGGATCTTGATGATGAATTCAGACTCCGGCTCCACAGGTCTCCCTGTCCTTCTGTTGATAGCTTGTGCTCGAAGGATGTAAACAGGCTTTTCTTCCCTGTCCAGCCTTTTGGTGGCCTGGATGTCGCCTGTGTTTTCATTGATAATGAAGAGATCTCCTGCTCCATCTCCTGAAAGGATATATTTAAGTGATCCATCTCCTCTATCCTGGTCTGAATGTAACTAGTGTAGGGGAAAAAAAAAAAAAAATTAAAGAAAGTAAAAGTCAAGCATGTCATCCTAAACTGTTTTTGTTTTTATGATCATGCTATGTTAACTTTTATTCAATGCTTTCTAAGGCATACAGGTATTATTTTTCTTGCTATTTGCATTATCTCTCAATAGCAAATGCCATTCATTAATGAACATGCTTACTTATAGATCATAGAATTTTCCAGATCTAAAACAGAGTTTGGGGGAAAATTTAGCCATCTTCTTATTTTGGAGAAGGGAAAGCTAAAGACAAGAGCAATAGTTAAGGTACCCAAAGATATATAAGTCTGGCTGGAAGGAAACTATTTTCACTAGAGTTTTTGGATTCTACTAATATATTCTCCTCACTTGCATGCACACAAACATATGACATAAGTGATATGCTATTGAAAAAATAGTGGTTTTCAAATCAGTGAGACCTGAGTACATTCTGCCTCTGGGTGAATTTAAGAAAGCTAGATAAACTCCTTGGGTCTTTAGTGATGGAGATTATAATACCTTCTCTGGGAAGACATGGTATTCATTTATTTACAAAATTCACCTCAAAGTATTTGAGAGACATCTTCAGTGCTGCTATGAGCAATATCTTGAAAACTAGCATAGTAGATAATTTATGAGGTCACTTGGAAGAATAAACATTTGACATTCAGATTTTAGTGTAAAATAGGAAAGGACTGTCTGACTCGAGGAGTTAGCCTAATGTTGAAACAGACTGCTTTATAAAGTAGGGGCTCCCTGCTCCTGAGGGAGACTGAACAGAGACTCTGGTGTCATTCTCTGTGACATGAATGGGTTAACGTAAGGAAAGCTAGGATACCATGGAGACAGAGGTAGTGATCCTGACCTGGAAGAGTAGTTCACCTTTCCTACTCCAAAGACCATTCCTGCAGTGTTGGGTTCTTGTGTTGCCCACCCAGTACAAGCTTAGGTTTTCATATCATCAGTTTATACATTTTCTAAAAGTGCTTTTTGTTGAACAGAACCACGTAACACCTGGGTCATCCATACTGATGACATACAATTTTCTAGTGGGAAGGCTGTGAATCTCTACCTTATTTCAGCTCCATCTAGAAGGAGGAGCTGTGTTCCCAAAACAAAGGCCACAACGACAGGTGACAACTTTGCGTCCTCATGGTTAACACATGGAATGCTCAGAGTAGCATTTGTGACACATCTGGAAATGGACTCTCCAGGCAAAAAGGGGCTTAGCAAATGCTCTAACCACCCTCCCTAAAACTGTTCCATGGAATATCATTTGCACAAAATGGACAGAAAATTCCTGTGGCCCAATCAATTTGGGAAATACTTTATACTCTGCCTCTTTCTTGCAGTCACCCATTGACATATTAAGGGTTGTGAGTGCCTGCAGTTTGGAACTGTACTTGGCTTTGTTTAATTCTGCTTTCTCAAGCTTTACTGTTTAGAGAGTATTTTTTTGGAGGGGGGCATATTGATATGTCCCATGACTAGTTTTTCATGAAAGATTCTTTGGGAAACATGAGCTACTTTAGTTCATTGGTATAGAGTCAAGAAACCTACGGTTCCAGTTTTTGTAGGTGTTTCCAAAATCACACCCAGCTCATGTGAGCATCAGAAGATTAGAATCTGAGGACAAGAAGGGGCCCTAGAGATGGGTCAGTGCAACTTTTTCATTTTGGGATATGGAGAAACTGTGTCCAGTGCCACACAGCCACAGCTAGCTAATCATGGAGTTTGCGAATGAGAATATTATTCATACAATTAGTAGCTGTGAAAGCAATTTGGCAGGAATAATGGAAGATAGATGTGAATGGGGAGGAAATTGCTTAGAAGTGAGACAAATGCAATAAGAAATGTAAAACAAGAGCACTCCATGATTTGTGTAATGTGATATGCTAAGGAAACGTTGAAACCATGATGACATAGAAAGAGCCACCGGGGAAAGTTTAACTCTCCATTGTCAAATCCTAATGACTGAAGAGTGCTCTTAAAAAGCCATTTCATTAACTCATGAGTAAAGCAAGCAGCGCTGCTGCCCCGCAGATCCTTGCTCCAGGGCAGCTGCGGTCAGCAGCCTGGTTCAGGGCTGCGGGTGCCACGTGCAAGTCCCAAGAATAGGTCACGTTCATTTTCTTTCCCTCACCGAGGGTAAGACCACAGCAGAGCCAATTAACCTCCCTGAGCCAGGACCCTCAGTAAAATGAGGATAATAAGAGTTTCACAACAAAGCTGCTGTGAAGGTCTAATTAGAGACCAGGTACAAACACTGCGTTAATTGCCACGTAAGTATGCATTAAAAACACGGTCTGGGTTTTATAAATTATAAGGCGACTTCCAAATTAAAGATAGTGCTACTATCATTCACTGTTAGTGATCATCGGCACGGTTTTGCTCTTATCCTGACTTTGAAAACTTTGTTTTGAGGACTTGGAAAACCTAATTTTGCAAGCATCCCATATCTCTGAGGTAAAAATCTGTTATCAAAAGCCAGTATTCTTCTACCTGGTGGCAATTGCTGTCTTTACACGTGATTTATTATATTCTGCATTCCACTAGATTATACACTCTCCTTGGCCAGTTCTTTCATCACTTCAATATGTAATTGTTGCACACTTAGTAGGTGAATACCACATCTGATCACAAGATTTATTCAGGTAAAAGTAATCAGAAACTTATTTTTAGCTGTCAGGAGAGACCATTTCGATGACTTATAGAACAAACACCCGAGACGATACAAAGGCGCAGAGGAGATGCCAAGAGAGTGTGCGAACGGGAATTGCTTTGCAGATCACAATTCTGATTTATCAATATTTGAAAACTAGTGGGAAGATGCACCTCTTTGCTCAGGCATTGTCTGACAATAAAACAATTTAACCCGCTTCCTCCTTGTCCCCCTCCAAGAGCTTTATCTGGGTCTGACTTGGGGTGCGTAGCAAAACCTCCAAGAGCTTTATCTGGGTCTGACTTGGGGTGCGTAGCAAAACCTCCAAGCACCTGGTTTTCCTCCCCATTCTCCTCCCCTTCCACCCAACTTCCCGGGGCCAGTTGTTTCTTCTCTTCTAGGAGAAACGAGGGAACAGAAGCCAGCAGTGCCCATGAAAGCAGTGGCGACAACCAGACGTTAGGGGTTTATTGAGCACTTAGATTTTAATTGGATTTTTGCTTTTGTGATGTCATTCATCACAGCCACTGTAAAAGACAGAAGTTAAACAACAACAAATAAAAGGTTGTAGCCTGCCCGAGGCGTGTTTTTACTAATTTCAGTTTAATGTGGCTGTTCCATTAAGTTTAATCATCTGGTTCACTTTTAATGATTCACCATCAAATAAGAATTATCCACTTTCTCAGAAAGTCACATCTCACCTGTGGCCACGGGACTCCTGCTAACGTATCTGTAGCATTCTGTGCCAGAATCTGGGTCTCTGTTTTTCTGTTCACTTTTTTCTTTTCTTTTTTAAAATAATAAATGTGGTGACTTGGCAAATAAATACAGGAATGTGGTTGTAGACCTGGCCCCATGGAGGGTGTCACCAGGAAGTGGCAACATCTTTGCCTGGGGACATAGCATCCGTTTACCTGCTACATGTGCTGACTCCCAACTTCATTTAGAATTAAATTCAATGGTATAACATTGATCGTATGGATTTTTAGTGATCTATGAAGCCAGCTGATCTATTGCTCTTAGTTCCTATGTGTCACTGAGTCACTATCTGGGTTAGTGACCAAACTGAATCTTCTGAGCATATGTATGGTTGAGACAGAAAACATTATAAAGAAAAGCTTACCTTGGTGGCACATATAGGCACCTTCAGTAGCCAGAAAGGGGATTGGGGAGGGACATATATGATACCTGCCATGAAACACTGAGTTATATGTTTTTAGAGTGTAGTACACATGTAATGCGGTCCTCTGAGAAAATAACTGTTGCTGATCTGAGATGTCCTGGGACAATTAGAGAAGATGCTGTCTGACTGAGACTGAGGTGGAGAAAAAGCAGCTAAAGAAGAGAAGAGAATGCCTTTGTGCTAAACTGGCTGAATATTATTTTAAATTAGGGAAATCATGAACAAGTTATGACAAATTAAGGCTTAACTGAATTCAATATGCATTTTGATGTTAGTATCTATTCATACATCCTTCTATATAATGCACGTATACATAATGTTAATAAATAGACTTAATGTTGGGAGGCTGAGGAGAACGAGTTGGGTAGTGTTTATGTTAGGAAGAAATTTTGTTATGTGCCTGAAGTACATGGCAGAGATTAGAAATTGATTCTGTTTTAGAGATTATAGGATTAAGTAAATAAAAATATCTTTTAATAGAATTTCTTATTACAAATTTCACCATGCTGTATTTGAATGTTAATGATTTAGCATGAGTTAACTAATTTATATCTTATAATTGCTTATAAATGAAAAAGCTGAGGGCAGTGTATTATTGCAGAAGGGTGCTAGTTATTCCCCAAGCCCCTGGTTTTAGTCAACTTTGTGTTACTGTAAGAAAACACTTGAGATAACAGACTTATAAAGAAGGAAGGTTTATTTTGACCCACAGTTTCAAAGGTTTCGGTCCATGGTCACTTGACCCCATTGCTTTGGGCCTGCAGTAAGGCAGAACATTATGAGGGGAGAGTATGGAAGAAGTAGCTGTTCCTCATAGTGATCAGGAAGCAAAAAGGGAAGGGAATCGGGGTCCCAATATTCCCTTAGAGGGTACACATCCAATAACCTAACTTCCTCCAACTTAGGCCCCCCCTTCTAAAGGTTCATCTCCCAGTAGTTCCATGAGCTGGGGGGCCAATCCTTTAACATATGGGCCTTTGGGGGACAGTTAAAATCCAATCCATAGCACCCCTTCTCTATTTTTTCCTTAGCAGTTAATGGTTTAGGCAGGCACATGGCTCTTCAGGTTTCTGATAAAATTTTCACATTGTAATATGTGTGAATTTGAAGGGCACAACTTCAGCGTCCTCTGCTCAGCAGGAATTGGCTTATTCTAGACATTTTGTCCCCACAGCCTGCAGTGCTGGGAAGAACCTGGCTTCCTCCAGGCTGATGAGGACAGTACCTGGGGGGATGGCAGAATCACAAAATGGAAGGACCCTGGGATCTCGAACGACCTCCTGTCTGACTAACCTGTAACGTGAAACAGGAAAATGGAAGGACCCTGGGATCTCGAACGACCTCCTGTCTGACTAACCTGTAACGTGAAACAGGAAAGTACCTTACTTCGGACGTTATATTTTTGATGTTTGCTTTGCTCTTCTTGTTGTTACCGCACTGCTACCTTCTCCCTGCAGCAGTGGCACCTTGGAACGAGTCAGGGACGCAAATTCTATGCCCTACTTACCTCCAGAATCAGAAACTCAGTGGGTGCCCGCCAGCAACCTGTCTTAAGAAGCCCTCCAAGTAATTCTGATGAGAGCTCAAGTTTAGAGCTACTGCCTTCACTACTATAGTCACCATGGCCAAAAACATGGACTTGGGCAAGAGAAAGAAATGGGTGCAAAGTCATGCTGTGTGTTGTTTGTAACCTTGGGGAGCTAAGTTTGCTTCCCCAAGTCTCTGTCTCTTCATTCATATCCTGGAATAATAATGATTCTTTAAAAGCAGGTTACTCTGAGAATTAATAAAATAATGTACATAAAATGCTTAAGAGAGGGTCTCCCTCAGAGTGAGCCTTCTATAAATTATATAAATTTACTTCTATAAATTGCATTCATAAACATGAAGCATTTAGAAGGTGGATTTGGAAAGATTTGAATCTGAATTTTGACTTTCCTATTAATCAGAAAATTAATTAAGATCTTTAGTCTTCATTCTGGCATCCAAAGACAGTTTTCATGATAATTACCTTGCTCTTCCTCCTCTACCTGTTCTGTAAATGTTGGTGGCCCTTAGGCTTGAGTCTTAGACCCTCCTCTTCCACACTTCACATACTCTCCCCAAATAAAATCATCTCCTCATTTTCATGGATTCAACTTCTATCTACCTGCCATCAATGCCCAAATCTGTATGGAATCGCAGGGAAGGCCATCTTCTGGAGATCCACAGTCAAGGATATATTTACCTCCCAGGCAAGTCTCTTAGGTCATTCACATTCAGTATGTCTCAAGTGACCTCATCAATTCTCTCCCAGAAATACCCTCCTCTTGCGTGTCTCATCTCTGCAAAGGCCCCAAGGAGTCATCATGGACCATCCACTCTATTGCTATCCCTGCACTCACTAAGCCACCAACTCCTGTCATTCTACCTCTTCCATATATCTTGACTCACCTACCTTTCTCCATGTCCACTGTTGCCAACCTGCTCTAAGCCAGCACCATTTCTATTGGTCTCTTGCAAGGAGGCCTTCCAAACACACATGCAGGTTTTCTTCCTTTCTAGTTGGTCTCTATTACTAGATCAACTTAATGCAACACCAGCTCTGAAGATACCACTCTCTTTTAATGAAATATCTCAGTGTCTTCTCTTTGCTCTTGGGATAAACTCTTTAGTGGCACCTCCAAAGACCACCCTGGCCTCTGCTCCTCTTTACCTTCATTAGGTACCATGTTCCCTTTGACTCTCCTTGTTTCAGCCATGCTCAAATTGAGGTTTCTTTCATATCTAGGTCCTTCTTCCTGTGGTCCCCTTTGAACAAAGCTCTTTCAGCATCTTCACCTGGTTAATCCAACTAATATATCAGGCCCGATTAACTTATCTCCACCGGGACACTTTCTCTAAGCTGGCAGACTCAGTTAGATTCTCCTATGCACTCTCAATTCATTCATTTCCTACTAAGCCTTTAGCCTATTCTATTTTTTGATGACTTGTTTTACAGCTATTTCCTTATCTAGATCATGAATTCATAAAGGGAGGCATCAAATCTGTCTGGTTCACTTTTGTATTCTTAGTACCCAAAATACAGGCACACGATAGATTCCCAATAATTAATGATAGCAAAAAGCAAATGAATATATGTTATAAAGAGTAACTTGGATAAGATATCAATGATGAATGAAGATTTCAGGCACATAGTAGACAATCAATAAAAATTAGTGTTCTCTATTTTTTCTTCTTTTTTTCTATTTCTTCTTTCTTGCTTGACTTTAGGATAGTTAACTCTGTATATTAAGAATATACACACATTCCAGCAGTTGCCATGTAATTCAGCAACTACTATCAAACACTAGGCGCATGGTCTAACCTGAACAATCTGAGGGAGTAATTTAAGATATTGCATCATATCTAATAATTTTCTTTAAAAATCAATTAAATATCTCTACAATAATAAAACCAACTTGTGTTGGATTTCTTGACAAGAATAGACTAGTTACAACTACAGCGAGTTATAAATATTCTGAGTGTTGGGTCAGAAGTTATCTATTAATGGTGAAAAAAATGTCAAGATTTTACTGAACCATGTTTCAAGTATTACTCTGTTGCAGAAACTAATGGAAAATGCCCCATTTCACAGAAACATTATTCTATTATAAAATCATTTAACTCTGTCAACCAAGACCATTTAAAAACATTTTTTGGCCTAAAGAATTGAGCAAGGCAACACACAAAAAGCATCTAATACCTGTCTTTTATAAACTTGCAATTTAGACTTGGAAATACTGACTCACATGCATATAAAATTATAGAATAAAAGCAGAATGGTCAGGTGCAGCTATGCACACCTGCGATCCCAGTGACTGGGGAGGCTGAGGTAGGAGGACTGTGAATTCAAAGCCAGCCTCAGTGACTTAGCCAGACCCTGTTTCAAAGTGAAAAATAAAATGGGCTGAGAATATGGTTCAGTGGTTAGGCACCCCTGGGTTCAATCCTTGGTACAAAAAAAAAAAAAAAAAAGCAGCAGACTCTAAGTTCCTGTTATTAAGTGTTAGGAATGAAAACACAGTAAATAAAAAGCTGGAGGACAGCTGAGAAGAAACCTGTGAGCTGGACAAGATGGAATCAGGAAATGTGTGAGTTCTCTGAGGGTTTAGGAAGACTTCTTGGAGAAGCTGAGGTTACTGATGGGAGAAAAATGACTTTGCAACTGTATGAGCGCATGGCATGGTTTCAAGGCTCAGTGTGGGAGAAAATCAGAGGAGGCCTTGAGTATATGCCTGGGGTAATAAAAGCCATAAAGTCAGCAAAAATAGAAACACTCCTTCCCTTCAGTTGCAGGGTCACATATTTTCTCATACTGCACTCAGATGTGCAAGGGAAGATGTGGTTTCTTTATTATTATTATTTTTATAGCTTATCCCTCAAGCTCTAGTCCCACTGAACTTTAGAACTCCAAATAGGTTGAATATCATGTCGAAAATTTAGTGCAATACAATAAAGTCTGCCCAATTCAATACTATAGTCTCTTTAGATAACTCTTTTAGATAAATCCCAGTTTTGCTGCTTTTTTTCTCCTGCTTCTGATTCAGTCCAGCATGACACCAGGGTATATGAAGGAAAGCAGCCCACATGCTTGTGTCAAGGGAAAATGTGGGAGCTTTTGTACCCAAGGGCAGTCCTTGTACGGCTCTCTGATCTTCCGTCTCTAGCCAGTATATCTCATCCATTGCTTTTCTCAGTGGTATCTGTAGTTTTGGCAGGTGGAATAATGACTTTGGCTGTTCAGGGTCCAAGTTGACCAGTTTCATCCTGCCTCCTCCATTGGCATCTCATCCCCTAGCCCTGAGGTCTAGCTGTGACTTCTTATTGCCCTTGGCACATGTGGCCCTTGCTGCAGGATGACTTTGCCCTCAGTGGACACTATCTATGGGATCCATTCACTCCCTCCTTTCCCTACGGAAGCCCAGGAAGGCTGCTGGGAATGAAACAGAGCTTCTCTCTTACCAGATGATCACGGCAAAGGGATATGGGACCAAGACACTCTGCTTCCATCTTCACACACAAGCTCGTTGCTGCTCCCAACAGCATATCCGTTACTCATGTCTCTGAGTAGTAGAAATGAGACTGTGTGCTTGGTAGTCAAAGCACACAAGTGAGAAATTTCTTGGTTTAAGGAATACCCCACCATGTGTTTTGGTGGAAGGAAAAGCCAATTCTCACTATGAAACTTGAGAAGAGAGCAGAGGCAGAAACATAACCTGCAGCCCAGAACTTGACATAGGTAACGTTTGGTGACTATGTTTATAAATGGAATTGGTGAGTTTTAGTTTTGTTGGCCAGGTTCACCTCTTGATATGTTGAAAGGGTTCTAAAAAGAATCTAGAAGGTAATTCTTTTCCTTTTCTTCTTCCTCTTCCATGGGGATTGAACCCAAAGCCTTACAGGTGCTAGACAAACATTCCACTACCCTTTTTATTTTGTTTTGAGACAGGCTCTTGCTAAACTGTTCAGGCTCACCTTGAGTAACAGGAATTATAGATGTGTGCCACCATGCTGGACTCATAACCCATGTTCTTTCTCTATTAATAGCATGTTGTCTCTTATGACCTGAAAAATTATATTTCCTATATAACAAATTCAACTGATTTTTATAACAGTGAAAATAGTTTCTCTAAAGCATTCTCTTATATGATTCATCATTTGGTAAATGCTCTGGCTGGGATTTGGGAAAATAATAATAGTAGATATTTATTAGGTACATACTATGAGCTAGGAAATGTGCTGAACTCTTCACACAGATTATATCATTTGTTGCTCACCATGGCTCTGTTCTTAGCCCCTTGTAACTGATGAGGAAACTGAGGCAATATAGGAGGTAACTTCTCAGCATTGCACAATCAACAAGGGCAATGTTTGAGTCCACGTGATTGAAACTCTTAATCACATTTTTTTCCTTATGGGTCCTTATATTCAGTTCTATGTTCGTTAAAAACTTACATTGTACCAAATAATTCCAAAGAACAATCTAATTTGTTATTTTGTGAAACTATGCACTATGGACATTCTGAGTTGGATAATTGCTTTGGGAGTTGTCCTGTGCATTATAGGATGTTTGGCAGCTTCTCTGGTCCTTACCTGCTAGATATCAACACTTTTTCAAGTTATGACAACTAAAAATATCTCCATATATTGATAAATGTTTACCAGGGTCACAAAATTAAGAATGCTGATTTGTCTGTTCATTCATCCATCCATTCATCTATCCATCCATCCATCTTTCTATACTTCAATCTTTCTTCTCAATGTGTATCTTGTAACTTTTAAAGTACACTTAAAATAATTCTATAAGGAGTTTTGCATTTGCAGAGATTTCACATGACCCACTTGATTCAATCTTTTATCTTTTGTTAGATTTTATAACCACTGAAACAGACCTTGTGTTATGCGGAGAGGAAATTCTGACAAAGTGCTAAAAGCAAAGGAATTTTAAGACTAAATGCAGGAGATATTTATTAATTCCCTTGACATTTTTCTTTTACACTCAATATCTTGAATTTAATGTCAAAAGTACCAGACTATTGAATGAACAAAACTTTGGTGCTATAGTAGTTGTGGTGGGCAGACTAATGGTCTTCTCCACGATGTCCGTGTCCTAATTCCCAGAACTTGTGATAAGATCACCTTACATGGCAAAAGGACCTTTCACATGTGATGAAGATAAGGATCTTGAGATTGGAAGAGTATTCTGGTCTATGCAGGTGAGTCCAGTGTAATCCAAAGGATCTTAATAAGGGGAAGGGGAAAGTTGGAGTCAGAAAAGGAAATGTAATAATAGAAGCCAAGAGGAGGAGGGGAGGGAGGGCAGGAATATGAAGATGCTATGCTGCTGGCTTTCAAGATGGAGGAAGGGCCATAGACCAAGGAATGCCTGTGGCCTCCAGAAGCTGAAAAAGGCCAGGAAACATCCTCCCCAAGAGCCTGCATGAGAACATCTTGCAGACACCTTGATGTTAACCCAGCGAACCCCATTTCAGACCTCTAGCCTTCAGAACTGTGAGATGAGCCATTTCTATGTTCTAAGGCACCACATATCCGGTAATTTGTTACAGCAGCAGTAGAAAACGAATTGAACTTGCTGCACACTTAATATGTATCACGTACTGCTGGAATGCTTTGTGTGCTACCTCGATTAATTCTCATGACTCTAGGAGATAACCTTTATTTTCCCTCTTTTTTTTCTTTATTAGGAAACTGAAGTCAGAGAGGTTAAATAATTTGCTCAAAGTTAAGGGAGGAGCCAGGAGCCATGTCAAGGCTTGCCTGACTCTAAAGTCTGCACTTATTCTTGTTGAAGCATATTGCCAAAACAATACTCCCCACAATGACTATAAATATTTCTGGGTTCTTTGTATTTATTATATTAGGCCCCAGGCTAAGTTATTTGTAAATTCTATTGGCACAAATGATACAAACTGTAATAGATGTTATTGTTCATTTGGGATTTATCAATTAAACAAGTGCCTTCTGGTTTATTAACTTCATGAAGTTATTTCCCAAAAAGGCATTGTTTACTGCCTTTTGCTTGGCTTTTGAAGTCCAAGGTCCTTCTTGTCTTGGCAGACTGTGACATTCGTCTTAGCTCCTGCTTAGTCTAACATTTTCATTTTCAAAAAGCCTGTGGTAAATCACGCTAAGAGCCAGATTCCCAGTCAAAAATTGATTTAGTAAGACATTATAAGCCACCAATTATAATCCTACCTTTTTGCTCTACAGTGTAATCTCTTTAGCCATTGCCAAATCTAAGGATATACACGTGCACACACGCACATACATGCACACACACGTACACAAATGCACTCCTTGCTCCCTCTTTCTCCTCTCTGACACTCACATGCCTTGGAGGAAAGTATTAATAGATAAAATGCAGACATTTGATAAATGATGATTCAAATGACTGAAACTTTCAAAAACTGTGTTCCTTAATAGCTTTTCCCAAAATGTATTTTTCTTTCTTTTTTCTTTTCCTGCAGTACTAGAGATTGAACCCAGGGCCTCACGCATGCTAGGCAAGAGTTCTACCACTGACTGACCTGTATCCCCAGCCCTTTAAAATGTACTTCTGTTGAAAGGTAAAAAACATGTTGGATATTATATTCTTATATGCTGACTCTTACTTAGGATCTAAAAAGTTAAAGCTCTATTTTTATAAAACAAATAGCTTGCTTGAAGGAGGGATAGTTTTTATTCAAACTCATAACTCTCAAGCATTCCAAAGGTGCACAATAAATGATGATTACATTGAATTCTGTAACCTGCTTATACAGTCAAGAAAAGAGTGGTGAAGAAGTCTAGGAAAGAAGATTATGAGCTCATTTAAGAGTTTTTCTTGCTTTGAAACCAGCTATAAGTTCTTAAATTACTTCAAAAACTCCTTTAATTGTTTTTCCTTAACGGAACTAATAGAAATGATCAGTGAAGAGGAACGGGCACTGTCCATTGCCATCCTAGCCAAAGTGTCCTCACTGGGATGCCAGAGGCACAAACTCCAGCCCTCTTCACCCACTGCCAGCTTCTGAGTGGTTATGTCATTTCATTCGCTAAAAAAGTCTCCACTACTTTATCATCTTCTTAATTTTGTGGTATAAGGAAAGAGTTAGATTAAACCCTTCGAAACAGGTGGACTCCCGCCCAGCTTCGGTTTTCTGCTGGCAATAACCCTGTGTTCCCTGAACCCGTCTGACACTCCGTTTCCTCTCATGCAAAAGGAATGAATCATGCTCAGCTGGAGGAGCAGTTATGCGGATCGCTTGAGGAATGCTAGGGCACGAGAGTATTTTATAAACTGTAGAGCCTGATAAAATGTGAGAAATATTATCATTGCTCCTTATCTCAGTACAAGTTTCCTACAATGACACTCTGGGAAAAACAAACAAACAAAAAAGTCCAGGATGCCTCTTCACCTGCTAGGGGATGATCTCTCGTGTTTTTTTTTTTTTTTTTTTTTTTGTTTTGTTTTGGTCTCTCCAGGATCCAGGAACTTCCTCTTCTGTTGGTGTCACTCACTGGTTTGCATTTCCGTCAGCATTTGGACTGCCACATTATCATTTCAAACCTCAAGCCAAGTGATGTCTCAATTGTTGAAATAGAGATTTGACTGCATAAAGTAGTCAACTTTGCTTGGTCACCTAATTTTCTGGATTTGATTGTAAAACTCTCTCTCTTTAAGAGCAGGTGGCTAGGTTGTCTCGAGATCATAGCTTTAATCCAAGGTGAAAAGTGCCCCCCCCCGCCTTTAATGCAATACACATGGTTGGAAGGATAGGTAGAACATTGAAGATATAAATAGGAAAAGAAAGTAATGCTTAACTTGGTTACTAAAAGGGAAGTTGGCTTTCTATAGAGTCTGTATGTTCATTACTTCCCTGACCCCATCAAGAACAGAAAGAAAGAAAAAAAGAAAGCAAGCAAGCCCACCCCCAAGTTCCAAATCAAGTAAGGCAATGAGTCAGATCCTTACGTTTTACAATACAAAACAATCAAGCATGCCACAGTTTTGAATAACTGTGTTTTATTTTTGGGTACTGGGGATTTAACTCAGGGGCACTCGACCACTGAGTCACATCCCTAGTCCTATTTTGTATTTTATTTACAGACACGGTCTCACTGAGTTGCTTTGAACTTGTGATCTTCCTGCCTCAGCCTCCCGAGCCACTGGGATTTCAGGCGTGTGCCACTTAGCCTGGCACTAAATAACTGTATTTTAAAGCAGAACTTTCTCTGCACATCCTCGTTTATGTTTCTCTTCTAAATTGTACTCATAAAATAAATAGTAGTGCTGTAATGAGATTATTTTCCAGAAATGATTCTTTTTCCTGTGAAAACTCTCAATATGTTGATTAGAAGATACAGTTGATTACAAAAAAGAAAGAATTGGCTTTAATATAGAATATTTTCTATTCCTGCATTATCACATTTCTTTCTATAGCTGATTTTTTGTGTGTGAAACATTGCAATCAATATCCTTAGCTCCTAAATGATTATTTTTCCTTTACTGAACTCTTGAATTGTCTGCACAATGTAGTCTCTTAGGAATTTTAAGAAAAAGAAATTTGCTTTCTGTTGGCTGGTTCTTTGGCCTTTTCTTATTTTGTATAAAACTTTCTCTAAGACCCTAAATATCTGATTTTTATTTGTTAAAGCCTTAAAGGAACCTACTTTTATGATATGCTATTTTATTTTACTGCTGTATATTTTAATTTTTCTTGTTACTTTATGCATGTACAAGTGTGTTATCTTTAACTTTTCCTGTTTACACTGAGGAAGTTTCAGTTTTGTCCTATTGTATCATATTTGTGCCATTTTGATGGGAAATTTACAGAGGTAGTTTCCAAAGAAGGAATTTTATAATAAATTTGGTTGATACATTTACTATCTAATAAATACATCCTTCAACTTTAAGACTTTGGATTTTCGGTTGTCAATCCAATGACACAAAACACTACCAATAGTAGCAAGACTCCAGTGTGCTTGGGTCTGCAGTGACTCTATGCATTCCTACAGTTCTTGCCAGAACAGGGCTGAAACGGGTTGAGACCTTGCCCTGCCCTATTGAGAGCAAGGTCATAGAAAAAACAAAGCAAACGACAACAACAAAACCCCCACTATCAAAGGTATGCACATCAAAGCATTACATTATAAACTGGGAACCCCGAGCTCTCAATATGATATGGTGGTTATAGCTAATAATGTTATTTTATACTAGGAATTGGCTAAGAGAATAGATCTTAAAAGCTCTCGCCACACAAACACACACAGATGGTAACTATGTAAAGTGATTGATATGTTAATCAGCTTGATTATAGTAATAATTTCACAATGTATATATATGTCATAGCATCACATTACACATTAAATATATACAGTTTTTATTTGTCAATTATATTTCAGTCAAACCTAGAAGAATTGGAAGGTGACTTTCAGATGAGAAGCTTAATTCAAGTAATATTTGGCTGCCTTCAATGTCTAAGAGCTGTCTGAGGCACTACTGGGAATATAAAGATCAGTAAGACTTGTAGTCGAGGGTTTTGCAGAGTATACAAAGATATATGTTTTCAAAAGTTAAATTCAATATCTAAAGTAAAATTGAAAGAGCAGCCCTGGGACTGAATACAAAACACTACTTGGTATAGTTAAAGTCAAAATTCAGTTTTAAACAAGGAATTAATTATTTTGTTTTCTTCTTGAGAAGGCAAAACATTCAGGTAATTAAACAATGAAATAAACACAAATTTATCCACAATAAAACTTTGGTTAGATAACAGGGAGTTTGTGATATTAATTTTAACTTAACTATCCTAACAAACCTAACTTAAAACATTATTATTCTCCAAGAGCAAGAGACATTTTGTGAATGGTGGGATGCCTGAAATTTTTTATTGAAACGAACAAGACTTAACCAGATACTCACATTTCATGGCAATTGAAAGAATCTAACCCCAGATTGCAGTGAAATGTGATGATGTTTTCAAGTGACATGACTAATAGTCTTAATTGGGAGGGGCCACCCAAGTTTCCAGGATCATCAGGTAATGTGAATGCAGTGTGCATTTTATTTCTATTTGGGTTAGGATAGTATTTCTGGTGAGCTCAGCATGCTGAGCTGCTGTGGGTGAGTCTCAGTTCAGCTGCCTTGGCCACTCTGGTTCTGTCTCTGGCCCAGGATGTGTCACTTTGCATCAACCCTGGAGCCCCCTGGAGTCACCTTGTGTTCACCTTTCTTTCTCCTTTCTCTTTGTTTCTCCTGTTTGTGGAAGGCACACTTCTTGCAGGGTGTCTTCCTCCTTTAAGTCCTTACTAGTAAGTGGGATATGCCAAGCCCTGTTGTGAGCCCTTTCTGTGTATTAACTTCTTTAATCCTCACCTCCATAAATCTGTCACTTCCCTCATTTAATTGTTGAGCCAGAAAGAAATTAACTCAGTATTACACAGGTAGTCAGCAGTGCAGTAGGAAACAAACATAGTCAGGCTGGGGTTGTGGCTCTGTGGTAGAGCCCTTGCCTAGCATGCGTGAGGCACTGGGTTTGATTCTCAGTACTGCATATAAATAAATGAAAAAAATAAATGTCTGTCAACATCTAAAAAAAATCTTAAAAAAAAAACCATAGTCAGCCTATGCTATTCACTCACACTCTCTAGTGAATAATTGTTGAATGACTCAAAAGCATTTTCTCTCCAAGTCTATTTAAAAATTCCATAGTCGAGGTAACTTTCTCAATTGTTTCTTACCTCCAATCTCTGTTCCCTCTGGTCAGCATTCCCTCCCCTTCCCAAAGTGACATGTCATGCTGTTTGTTTTGCCCCTTTACTGCCCTCAGGTCCTTTGAAACAGACCAACTCACCTAAAATATTTATAAACATATTTCACACATATATACATTTCAATCTTCTAAAATGCCTCTTTCTGTTGTGCATATACATTCTCTGTGAAGGGAAAACTGGAAGAGACGATAAATATTTTCCATGTTTCTGATTTTAGCATGCATCTTTTTTCTTATTTCAGGTGGGGAATTTCAAATCTGATTCCTCATACTGGCTTTTAGAATATTGCTAACTTTTACTTATCACTAATGACAACAAAAATCTCTTCCTTATTATTTTTATGGGAATTTCTGTATTTTCTTTTGACTTATTCTTCAATGTCAGATGGAAAGATAGGTTTGCAAAGGATACTGATAAGTTTACCTTGCTCATGAGGATTTTGCTTCATGGTCATCTTGATAACTGACAACATAAAGTCTGGCAGAAGGTAGAGTTTGCTACCAACAATCTAAACACAAAAAATGACCTTCTTGAGGTAGCGATGGCTCACCAACATCTAAACTTAATCTCTATTTGATGAAGGCTATCAAAGGAAGAGGCCCTCACCAAAAACCTATTTATTTTTTTGATGAAAGGTGGTTGGAGTATAACAAAGACATCTTTTAGTTTGGGCTACAGAGGTTGGGGCTCCAAAAGTTTAATTTATAATTCTGACTACAATATATCTTTGGTTTTTCATATTACTGAACATGAAAGAAAAAAACAACAAACCAGTGTGTAAGAATTTATTGATGATTGATTACAAATGTTAGGAATTTATTATTTGATTTTGAAAATAAAATTTATTTAAAATTATAAACAGGGATTTTGATTTGAAAAGAAATATAAAGTAGTATATTATCATTCTACATATTTATATTCCCATCTAACATGGAGGAATCATGATATTGCAAAAAATGAAGAACTCAAGTGCAAACGAAGTATTTACACAGTTTAATAATTGCACCAACAAACTGGGGTCACCAGTAAAGAAATACTCAGCAATATCTATAGAATAGATTCCAGGGTTACCTGCGTGGGGTCTTCTATGACCCTCAACATCTCTAGCTCTGTTCAATGTAGGGAGTACAGTTACATCAGAAGCAAAAGGGACTGAACTCTTAGCCCTTTTATTCACCTTCATCCCTCCATTTTGTTCAACAAATTGAATTCAAGCAGGAGGTTATAGGATTCCACCCGCATAATGAAATGGAAGTTGGAGGATTAGGGGGTCTCATCCTTATTTGGCTTTTTATATGATATCGGGCTCGTTCTGCAGCCTGGGCAGCCTTTGGGTTTATGACCAAGGTCAGACAGTCTAACTTTTCTGCTATTCACATGAGCTACCATGCATAGAAGGAGGTTTAAGAGTCAGAAAATTGCTGCTACACAGGACACTTTCTTAGCATCAAACAGCGAATTGAAGCTTTTGTCATTAAGAATGTGAAATCAGTTGCTCAATAGTGGAAACAAATGAGGATTGCTGCCAGTATTGGCAGTTGGGAAGCAATGTCACGAAACATTTTTAAAAAGTATATTCAATGAGTGAGTGTGTGCGCCCACTCTTTTTAAAATACACTAACCGGATGAAATATAAAAATGTTAAATGACTGAGCATTAAATTTAAATGATGAAGAAGAAAGATGTGCCCAAGGCACTTGCCCTGACTCAGGGAGAAAAGATTATTGCAGGTCATTGAACCAGAACAGAAGTTTAGAGAAGGTTATCAAGGGAAAGAAAAAGACTTTTTAAAAAATCACAATGACCAGAAAAAAAAATCACTAATTGTATATCTAATTTTAAAATGCTCACATTCTATCATGGTTTTGAACATCACTGATGTGTTATGGAAATTAAAATTAAGAAAAAGGAATGTTCATAATAATAATACAACCATGTTTGTATAGCTCTTTGAAAGTAGCATTTAAAAACAATTCCTTCTCTCTGCACCCTTAGGTTTCAGACAGTGGATTCTCAGTAGATATTTGTGGCAGTGAGTGGAATGTCATCACTGAAGGCCAAAGAATGTGCTGCTGTTTTTTCATTTGGCTACAAAATAGATCTGTGAAGCAGTGGACATACGGTGAAAGAGGAAATAATGGCGTAGTTAGGTGGTCAGGCTGTGGAGTCTCACTGCCAGGGTCCTAGCAGTTTGAGACCTTGGGCTGAAACACTTGACTTCTTGGCTTATTCATATGTAAAGCAGGATATAAGTAATACCCTAAGGTTGCTGTAAGGCTCTGTCTTAGTCTGTTTTCTGTTGCTATAATAGAATACCAGAATCTGGGAAATTTATAAAGAAAAACGGCTTTATGTTTCTGAAGACTGGGAAGTTCAAGAGCATCTGCTCGGCTTCTGGTGAGGGTCTTGTGCTGCTTCAAGTCATGACAGAAAGTGGAAGGACAGGAGGTATACACAGAAGAGAGAGGGAGCAAAGAGTGCTGTACACTTTATGACAACCTGCTTTTGTCACAACTAACCTACTTTCACGGGAATTACATGAATCCCTTGTGAGTGTGACCCAAACACCTCTTTAAGGCCCCACCACCTCTCAACACCATTACATGGACAAATTGAGATCATATTTCAGAGTAGGTTTTGGTGGAGACAAACCATATCCAAACCATAGCAAGATCTAATGAGAGAAGACCTTTGAAGCACTGAGCACAGTGTCTTGGACCCCGCCACACTCAGTGAATGTAAGCTTTGACATCACTTTAATCTGACGCAGCTGTTTGAAGCAACACGTGGTTCAGATTCTTTGAACCACCCATGTAATTAATGCTGGGAGCTCTCCACTCAAGCTGTGGACTTCCCAGAAAAGTGATCACAACGTAAGAATAAAAGAAAGTGATACTTTCACATCATCATCCTTTAACTGTTCTTTCAGAATGAATAAAATATTGCTTCACGTTTGCTAAGTTTGGATCAGGTAATTACAGGAACAAATAATTGCCCATCCCTAATTTTAAAGGTGTATATGGCTGATGACTTTTATTTTTATGGGCTTTAAAAACATTGCTGTCTAATTATCTTGAGAAGAGTAGCTTCCTTGAATTCGTAGACATTAATTTTTTAAAGGCAGAAAGGCATAGTAGGAAAACCTACACACTGGAGCCTCAAACAGAACCTGAATTTACATGATATCAAAACAATAACAACAACAACAACAGCCTATGACTGTTTTGGAATCCTACCAAAAGAAAACTTTGCCAATTTCCAAAAAGCTAGTGTCAGAAAATACCTATGAAAGTTTAGTTTATTAGATGACAAAAAAACAGATATCCTGGTATGCTACTAGAATTAAAAGCACCTCAGACGCTTCTGATGGAAATATGTCTTACATGCACATTGTGTGCAAGGAAGGGTTAAGGAACGCTATGGAAGATAAGGAGGAAGAGACTTCACTGGGGCTGCTTAGCAACAATGTGTGAGCCTTTAGCCTGAAGTTAGACCTAGTGCTGAGATTTTAATACATTAATATTTGAATTATGGAATGCCCACCCCTTCAAAATCCAATCCATGTCTACAGCTACCTATGTTCTTCTTGTAACCTTAGACTATATATCAATCATGATCAAGGAATTGCTATATTATGTAGAACTTGCTAGGATTTCTGGAAATTTGGAATTGTAATGTTTCCCTCCCATTTTTCTCTTAAGTTTGCATGAGCCAGAGATAACTGAAGTGGATTCTGTCCAAAATCAAATACTCTTTCCTTTTGTCCCTGACAAGAAAACAGGCTCCTCTTAGAGTTTTTGGTGTCATCAGGGACACTTCCACTGACCTGGTTGTTCAGTCTCTAAGCCTCTGACTCTGGACCTCTGGCTTCTACATCCAGTTAGCTAGGAGATAATGGCAGTTCTCACTCTCTCTGCAGTGTGAGCTCACTCCTGTTCTCCCTTGAACAGGGGGTTCGAACATCAACTCCTCTAGGAAGCCCTGTTGAACCCCATAGCCTGGTTGACCTCTTTCCTTCGCATTTCTGTAACACCACGTGGATGCCCATTTTATCAATGAACTTGCTGCATTCTGTTATTATGACTGAATATATGCCTAGGACGGTGGTTCTCAACTTTTATATCATATTAGAATCATCAATACTTAATTAAAACCCCACTGAATCGGAATCTCTGGGGAGGTGAGACCCAGGCAAAGAATTTTGAAATGTGGCATTTTTCAAATTTTATTGTACCAACAGTTCATCTGGGGTTCTGGTTAAAATGCAGCTTCTGATTCTATAAGATCTGGGGTGGCACCCGAGATGGTGTATTTCTAACAAACTCTCCCAGATGCTGCTTATGCTAAAGCACCTTAAAGTCGCCTGCAAATGGTTGTGAATTTTAGGAAAAAAAAATCCTTATCTGTATCTGTATCTGTTTACATTGTAAGATCACAAACTCTTACTCAACACAAGACCACTCCTCTCCTGTTACCCCTACCTGCCACCACCATTTTATGAGTAGAATTGTTGAGATTTTTCTCATAAATGAGAATTTGGTTCATCAGTATTTCAGCTACAATGGTCTTTACCACTTTTATCTCAGGGAATGCATTCTCCCCAGCCCTACCTTGTTTTTGTTTGTCCTCTATCTCTCTGGTTGCACACCACAGTGGAAGGCTGGGGCATCAAGATAGGGAGTGGAGAGGAGGCAGGTCCCGCTGCTGTGGCTTGGGCATCAGCTTCTAAGCACACTCTTGCCTGCGTACTTCTTCACGTCACTGGTCCTGGGATTCCCTCTCCGGCTCTTGTGAACTCCTGTGACTCCCCTTTTCCTCTCTCTTACACCCGAAAGCTCTCTGTTCCCTACTCCCATCTCCCATTTTGCTTGTTCCACAGTAGTCATGGCTATCTTTTCTGACTTACCCCAAGGTAATATAAACAACAAATGTTTGTAATAGAAAATATTTTTCTTTGAATTAAAGCACTCTCTGCTCAACAGCATCACTTTTCCTCAGTTAACGCTTCTATCCTTCCTCATACAGATCAGCTCAATCTGGCTTTGGGTAATTATTATTTAGTAGGGCTAATGGCATGATTAAAGGCTTTTTTAGCTTTTGTGCACCTATGCGCCAACCTAAGTAGTCCCATGGTTCCCAGAGGGTGTGCCGAGGTGCAGCAGAAACTCCTCTGGAATTTTTCAAAAGTTCATGGGACAGACAACAGACAGGGGCATGTCACCTCCATCAGCCCCCCTTTGAGAATTACTCACTCAAGGTAGTTCACAGTTTCTACAGTAGGTGGCGCTGCACTCCTTTTGATGATGTCATTTGTAACCCTGAGTTTTCCAGAGTGGTTGTAATTAAAGCAAATGCAGTGCAAAAACCATCGTGGAAAAGGAAACAAGGAGGGCAGTATCAGGTCTGACTGAAAAGTTGTGTAATGCCCAAGAGATGCATATATCCCATTTTTAAGTAATTGTGGTGAAGAGTGAAATAAAAATATCATTTTTTCTGTCAATTTATGTGAATTATTTTTTAAAGGGTTATTAGGTTGTTAGAACAGAAATACTTATTAAATTGCTTGAGCCTATTTAATACAGAAACATGAGGTGTTTCTATTCCTTGAAGACCACTGTGAAAAAGAGGTCTGGGGACAGAAAATTTTGGGACCTCTACTCTGGTTTAATATTACCCTAAAAGTTTCCTGTCTTGGAGGATCTGAGTTATCACAACAGGTGTCTGTTTTATTCCATGTCAATTAAAAGTGACCAAATGGTCACAAAGAGGGATGCTTGTTTCTCTTTCTTTTTCTAAAAAATGTTTTTTTGTTTCTTCTCATGTCTTACAACTACAAGGAGGAGAGGGAGGGGCAAGAGGGAAGAGCAGACATGATGGTGAGGGAGGGAAATTTTTCTAGCTGCCACCAAAATATCCACGTGCGACAAGTCTGGTTAAAGCTATGACTGTGAAGGGATTTCAACATTATCCTCTTCATTTTCCACCCACTGAGATTTGTTAATTACCCCATTTTACTTCTGCAGTGATACAGAAGTCAATGTTCCACTTGAATGCATTGCACGTGTGTCTAATAGCGCTTATACAATGGATTTTCCACCAATAATATTAGCTCTTCACACACCTACTGTGTGCTAGCCGCTAATGCCTGTCTCAAACTACCCTGCAACTCCACCAGGTAGGCATTGCTTCATGCACATTCTAGATGAAGAGATGAAAGCCTGGGATGGTTAATAACCTGCCCTGGGTCACAGCTGCCAACTGGCAGCACAGGGATGCTGCTTGGATCTGCTTGAGTCCATAGCTTGCAATTTTTCCCCAGGCCAGTTTGACCTCTCACAATTATAACTGAGAAACTGAGTCTTATGCAGTTTTATCTGCTGCTGCTGCTTCAAGTATTCTCAAATATTCCGAACTTTCTTTAAGAATATGTGGCATCATTGACATAACACGGCATCACAGTTTGAGAAGAAAACAGAAAGGAAAAAGCCAGAGAAGAGGGATCCATCATTTAGACAAAGCACTTTTTAAAACTTAATCTTCTTTGGCAATAATGCTATTTGTGTTGTAAAAAGTGCTTTAAAGATTTAAAGATTTTTTTTTTTTAAATAACCATCACCCTATTAACAGTGTTATTCAAATTTCACAAAGGAAATGAAATACATGTAAGTGAAATGTCTTTCCTCAGTGGTCACACAGTGTGTGAGTTTCACAGCAAACCCATGGCTAGATCCTTGGAGGATCTGTGTTGATGTTCAGCCCTTCCCTGAGCACTTCCTCTCCTACTTTATTCCACATTAATAATTCACTCCACTGGAACATTGCCTGGTTATCTCAGCCTAAGCCACGGCTGGCTTTCCTTCTTCATTCATAGTGGTAAATACTTAGGATATTTGCACATGGTGATTCAGGGATATTTGATCACAGATTGAAGTGTGAACATGCAGCTCTTGGAATCTGCAAAACTCATTCTATTTGCCTGACATCCTAATAGAGGTGTTTAAAATAATAACTATGATAAAAAATGAAGACATTTTAGCATTTGTACTTTCATGTTCATTCTCAGTTTGTTTATGTAAGGGATGCATGTCAATTCTTTTTCTCATCAATATCACCTTGTAGAACGCAGAATCTACAAAGTATGAACCCACATTCCTGGCTTTTCTTTGAGCTCTTCGCAGTATTCAGATATTCTGCAACAGGAAGGTAGCTGATGATACAATTTCAGTGACACTCATGATGACAATCGACCTAAGCAGCTTCTCTGACTCAGCTCTAGGAATTGCAAGGGCTATAATAAGCCATGCCTCCTCACTCTACTTTCTAGAGTCAGTAAAATGGTCAGATCTGTTTGGAAATAGTGCCTTTACATAACCATTTTTCTCTTTTGTCAACCTTGCCACAATTAAATCATAAGAATTTAAAACATCTCATCCTTGCTAATTATCTGAGTTGAAGGCTAAATGCCAAGGCAACCACCAAATCTAACCCATGGTGCTGGGTTTTGCCAACAAAATCTTCATTTGGTCAGAGAACAGGCTGCCATAGGTAGCAGAGTTAAGAATTGGTTTGAATTTGGCCAAAGGACTCAAGCTCAGGATGTTTGCATTCAGATGAGAAAAAGGAACCTACCTCTCCTTACAGCATAATCGCTCTATTCCTATTTTTAATACTCCTTACTTTATAGAGTAGCTGGACCCCATTTTTCAAGCTAAAGTGAAAATTAAAGGATTTATGATAATCCTATGCGAATGGTTGTGGGTGTTTCATTTTTCACTAGAGCATTTTCTCTTTGTTGCGCTGCTAACATTTCTCAGCTTCTTGCTACAGTCTTCTTCCCGAAACCACTCCAGTTGAAAAAAATAAAAAAATAAAAAAAGGTCTTAGCAGATAAGCAACAATTCTCACTGTGCTGGGGAACAGTTCACAGCCTCCCTGTCTATTTACGAGAAGTAACTTTTTTAAACCCAGAATGTGAAAGTGCGCAAAGGAATCCTACCTTGCCCACGTACTGATAATCCGATCCCGTGTATTCCTCCAGGAGAAAGAACTGGTTCCACATCCAGCTCCTTTTCGAACGGTTCAGCTCATTTTTGCTGTTTCCGGAGAGCTCCAGGGCCCTTTTCTTTGCTGGGAAACCACTAGTCCTCTTAGATAACGGAGTGGAGAAAGTTGGGTAGGGCTGACCGACCCAAAAGAGCAGCAAGAAGTAGCGATAAGTTCTCATGCTGGTAGCACCGTGAGTCCCGGGTAGCAAGTCCCCCTGTCCTGGAAGCGCCTCTTTTCACCGCACCGTATCCAGCCTCATTCCTCCTTTCTTCCTTAATGTTCTTTGCTTGGCTCTCAGAGGTATCTGGAAAGAATAATAACATATCAAGCATTTTTAGAGATGCTTAAAATTCAGTGTTAGAGCAAATAGGCTGGAAAAAGGGGACAGAAATTTGAATAGCAAAACAACAAAAAAAGAGTTGGCTATCAATTTTGAATTGAGGAAACCGGTCTTTCAGATATGCTAAGTGGAAGACATGTGCCGGTAGGAAGCTGCTGTTTTCCTTCTTTTCTATCACTTAAAAATCCTATTTTAAGTAATAGCGCTGCTATAGGTCAACATGCCAGAATGGATTATTTCACTACTCTTTTACCTCGGAATATGTGGGCTGAGATCTGGTTAGAAGAAACGAGTTTGTGTTTCTGATTCTATTTGCATATTTATCCTCGCGAAATCTAAGGCAAAGAATACCACAGACAATTTAAATTCAATTGAAAGTGGATAATGTTGAAATTTCCCAAGGATGTATTGCGCACCTGTGATGTGCCAGGCTACAGGCGCCAGGCAAGGCAGAACCTATTCTGCAGACTCTTGGCTGCAGAGATGTGCTGTGTTGGAACAGTTTGGGTCGAATAAGGTTGGAAAAGACAGTTCGCCTTCTCTTCACAGTGCAGATTAGCATAGTGAAGTTTCTGAAGTGATATTTTACACCAGTGACAATAAACCTATTTGATTCACATTCTCCACACTTGACCAGAAAACTGTTTTTGCTCTTGAGACTTACTTACATTATAGAATGGGTCAATGAACAATCGATAGAATTTGTTTTTAGAATTAAATGATCAATTTTATTCAAAATTCCTTAGGAAATCTGAGATTTTATCCCTAACTTTCACTTGTATATTAAGTAATCACACATGGATGTTAAAATTGGTCAAACAGTTTCTATGTAATTTTCACAGATGCATCAAACATATCTAAGAATCACAGTGAGGACCACCAACTGCAAGATCTTCAGAAAAGTCAGCTATTATACATGTAGGTAATAATTTTCCATGGCAAACATTAATTTTCAAGAGTACAACCCACCATTTAAAAGATCCTGGAGCCAGACTGCTTGGCAAAAAGTTTCCAACTTGAGTTACTAGGGTATGCTTAAAGTCGATTATGCCTACCTTCTTCCTACACTTTTCCATGTATCTCAGGGGAAATAACCAATCTGACAAATTACTCCTTGATCTTACTATTCGATGGAGGGAAAGTATTTTATTGAAAAATATCAACAATGACAAGGAATTGCTTTCTAATGTAGGATATAAAAGTAACTGAGCTGGTATATTTGCTCTAAACCTTGAAGATAAAAAAACATATTTTAGGGAATTTGATCAGCCATTTTTCGTGTGTGTCAGAAGAGATTGGTTTACTTCATTCTTATTATTATATCACATAAATGTATAGGTGGCCATCTTTTTTTTTTTTTTTTTAACCCCAGCAATGAGTAATTATAGCCACCTAACAAGTGACTTAGTGAAAATCTCCTGTTGGAAGATAAGTGAAATATTTCATGGTATTCAGCATTTTAAAAGCTTTATTCCATTATTATGCATCTTTTTGACAGGAGGCTGGGGAAGTTGAAAATTCCACAGGTGAGTAAATTAGTACTGTGTCAATTAGTCATGCTGGAAAAATGCCAGGCAACAGTATCCTTGTCATTTTGCAGCCTTGGTACAGGTGTGAAATGACTGACGATCAATTAGGTGACGATGATTCTTCTCTCTACTCACGGATGGTGTGTAGAGGGGACCAAGAGGGCATATGGAGAAAAGCCCTCAAAAGACATTTATTCATTTCTAGAAGCAGAGATTACACTGAGGTTGATTCAGTACAATTACATTTTTCTTAATTTCCTACATTCTCTATTATTTGCAAAGACAAATCCTGCAGTGAAGAATTACACGTCTGCTGCTGCACTCTGTGCGAGCCCGGTGGTGCTGGCAGGAAAGAGGGATGCAGAGAATGGAGGAGTCAGCTGCCTAAAAGGCTGGCTCCTAAAGGCCATTTTAAAGAAAAATCGATCCCTGTGGGTGTTGTATGCAAACTCTACAAGCTGTTGCCACTTGAATATTAAATATTAGCTCTTTTTAATATCACAGATACCAAAATGTCAAGTATTTCATTTTTTTTCTGAGTTGGTAATGAGCTTTTAAAGTGATGCAAATTTAAGCAGTGTTTCCAACTATTCTATAAGGTCTAGTTTGCTATAATCCAGTTCTTCTTGTATCAACTTGACAGGGTGAGGCCTTGTTAAAAACTCAGTATGCAAAACTGAACACCATGAGCCACTCATATTTGATGTTAACTTTTTAGAAGGAAAGATTTATCTGTGAAATTCTATGATTAAAAAGAGACCTCTCGAAACTATTGAATACATACATCTTTATAACTTTGTATATCTTTTTAGCTTAACAATCCTCACTTAATGCTTTTATTTTGACTAGTTATTTATTTTTCAGGAAATAATTATTAGTGTGTTATGACTATAACTACTATTGCCTATGCCCAAGGCTTACACACAGTTGGTGCATAATAAGTTGATAAAAAATTAACTATTACCATCACTGATACCATTATTGCTACATAACCACCACCACACCACCATTACTTCACCATTGGCTCTCAATTAAAAAGTCAGTCATTTATAGACACTGCCTGGCCTAGAAAATTATCATTCCCATTTTATAGATGAACAAACTGAGGTACAGAAAAGAGAGGTAGGTATTCTGAGAAAAATAGTTAAGCAGTAGAACTGGAATAATGATGTTACTATTGTTTTTTAATTTATTTTTTATTTTGATTTATTGTACACAAATGGGGTACAACTTTTGTTTCTCTGGTTATACATGAAGTAGAGTCACACCGTTTGCATAATCATTCATGAACATAGGGTGATGATGTTTGTCTTATTCTATTATTTTTCCTTTCCCCACTCCCTCCCCACCCCTTATTTTCCTCTATATAATCCATCTTTCCTCCATTCTTGCCTCCCTCCCCCATTATGTATCATCATCCACTTATCAGAGAAATCATTTGGCCTTTGGTTTTTTGGGATTTGCTTATTTCACTTAGCACGATATTCTCCAGCTGCATTCATTTACCTGCAAATGCCACAATTTTATTTTTTACAGTGATGCAGCTACATCAATGTTTATAGCAGCTCAATTCATAATAGCTAGATTGTGGAACCAATCTAGATGCCCTTCAACAGATGAATGGATAAAGAAACTGTGGTATATATACACAATGGTACATTGAATGCTTCTTAATAGGCAGGAATGCGTGGTGGTTAAGATTATCAATGCTGATGTCAGATTGTCTGGGTTGAAATCTAGGCTCTGCAATTTAGTTTGTATGAATTTGGGAAAGTAATCTCACCCTACCTCAGTTTCTTCTGTAAATAGGGATAATTATGGTATGTACTTCATAGGGTGTTATAAGGATTAAACAGGTCATTATGTGCAAAGTACTTAGAACAGTACCTGGGGCTTAGAAAGGTATTAGTAAGTATTAACTATTAATATATTACTTTTATTATTGTTACTACTATTTGTACTGCAGGTCTACACTACATCTGTAACACATTTTGCGAGTCTGCAGAAGATAGCTGAGTTCTTTCTTGGCCTAAATACTTTCTTGTTCAGAAAGCATCTTCAAGCAAGTCAAAATTCACTTAAAATTTGAAGCAAAGAAGCACTTGAAAATTGGAATGAATTCATTGGTTAATTGTTTTCTTTTGTGTGGACTTGGATTCAGCACTTAGTAGTGATAAACACAGGGAAGGCAGGGACACACCGTTTCTGTCATCACTGATTGCACAACGGAAGAAGAACATGGAAAAGGAACGTTCACTAGAGGACTAATCCACTGACAGAATCTGTACATTTCCTTTCTCCTTTCCATATTATTATGCTAAGATCTAAAAAAAAATCATCTTTATTCAGGTGCAGGAAAAATCAGAACTAACTCTCACTTCGTAATTTTGCCTTTGTACAAATGGTACTGGTAATTAACACACTTGACATGATTTTCATGTTATACCAGATAAGAATTTGATATAATTAAAATGAATGATACACATTTTTTAAAGATTTTACTTAATCTGAGAATATGAAATACAAAGAAAATGAATATTCTCCAAGCAGGGTTTTTAATGAGAAAAAAAATCAGAAAAAAAACAAACAAACAAGAAAAATCAGGATTCAAGGTGTGGAGGTGTGGAATGGTCATGAGTTCAAGCAAAGGAAGGTACCCAGAGGTAAGGTGGGAAGCTGGCAACCTTTGAACAGTCAAAACACAGGAGGAGCGCACGGCCAGTGGTCATCAGAGCTGGTGGCTCATTCGTAGATGTCAGGAAGTAGACTGGAAGGATAAGGAAGTAGGAGTATACATAGAAGGAACCAGAATTTTAGTGGGAGGGGAGGAAACAAATCAAGATGAATATTGTACCATTTTGTCCCCCACCCACCCCTCCCTTTAATCTCCTCTTGGCATTAAGAGAAAATCAGTTGGGAACATAAACAACTCTATAAAAATTCAAATTGAACAGCCTAATTACAGTCTAATGATAGTTTAGCAGGGCTCTGTCTCTACTTTGGATTTTCTGTTTGTTGGGGTCTAGGCTTTTTGGGGAGAACTTTCTACTGCTTGTAAGCAATCATTGGTATGCTCTGAAATTTGATGTGCAAAAGTCATTGCTCCAGAAAAACAGTTGGAATTTTTGTAGAAGCCTTAAGTTAGTGATATGTAGAACGTAATTAAGATGTTTATGGACAGCTGGGCAAGGCTCACATAACATTGATAATTGCATACTTTGAAAACGTATTTGCCTGGCAGCAAACATGTATATATTCTGTAATCTTCACATAAGTACTTAGTCAAGTCCAGGTTTTATTCAATGTATGGCATTTAGGAGGAGGGCCTCATTAATTCAGGTTCTATCAATTTGGAATATGTGATCATTAATGCAGAAGCTGGGCTGATGTTTTCCTTTGATTAATACAACCTTTGCCCTAGATTATTGG
The DNA here is from genome assembly GCF_902686455.1 of Sciurus vulgaris. Taxonomy (NCBI): domain Eukaryota; kingdom Metazoa; phylum Chordata; class Mammalia; order Rodentia; family Sciuridae; genus Sciurus; species Sciurus vulgaris. The sequence goes on from NC_136466.1 coordinate 145,356,338, forward strand.
AAATTAATAGTATAAATATATTCCATAGGATATTAGAATAAGAAGACAAACTACAATGTCTTCTGGTTCCCTACAGTACTTTGGAATCACCTTTCATTCACTAATAATTAGTATGGTAATTAGAAAATTTCTTCATTGATTGAATTGCTTCTCCAGTGACTTATGTTTGATAACAGTTTGAATGACTCAACTGTATTATCTGTTTTCAAGATACTGGTTCCATTAACACTGTTTATAGACAAACAAATAGGTAAATATTTGAAAGCAATATAATTATTAAAGTTTTAGTATTCAGACCTGACATGTGTTTGTTCTAGTGTTCTTGATTAATTCTAATCATGGCAATATTACTATAATGCTACCTAGATTTACAAATTAAACAAAACACATTCATTCTTCGGTTTGTGGAGCCTTAACTTTGGACTTGAAAGCACAGGATGGATTTGGTAAAGCAGTGCTACAAATATGTTTCTACTACTGCAGTGGTAAAAGGAGGTTCCACAATCTGTTATGAAACAGTTTTTTTCAGATAAAGGGTATTGCACGTGGAGACTGTGGCATAGCACTTTGCGACATGCTACCCACAGAAGACCTTTCTGAAATGTTGTTTATGTTGAAGTCATCCCAACCCACTGAAGAACTTACCCTTAAGTCATCCTAACTAATAAACATAGAACTCTTTTCAGTATATGTATCACAAACCCCTTATTAATTTTTAGTACCTTTTCTCATGTTATATAATTAATGAAGGAGGAAGCAGATGGCTATTTACAGTCACTTAACACTTCTCCTGACCCTATTGCACTCTGTGCTGAGCCTGAAGTTCTCCAGTCCCACTCTGTGTGCAATGGGGACAAGGATGGTGTTTACTACATTCAAATACAGTGAATTAAACAAACAGAAGAGCATTATCAGGATGAATTAAACTGAATGAAGTCAAAGGTAAACATGCCTTTGTACAGGTAAATCTTTAAAAACACATGTTATTTGTTCAGAGAGAAGAGTTTTATAGCCAATTAAGTTTGCCAAAGATCAATTTTCTGATCACCCATGAACCTTTGTTTTGAATAGGTTGTTTCCTGCTATGAATAAGAAAAAAAAAATGCCTATAGGACATGGTAGATGTTCTAGAAGTGGTGACATAAGGATACAACCAATTTAAAATTTTTGGTAGGGATTTCACATGAAGTCTTCATTTCTTAGCCTCCATTTCATTTCTCTGTAAATGTCAAAGTCACTGTTGAGTAAAATTGGTTTCGTTTCGTGTGTGTAATGAACTCCACTGAAATGTGTCAAACAGCTTTGGCACCTCTCACCATGTAGCATTTCTCCTGTGCCAATGAATCATTATGGCAACAGCCATCAAATGATGCCTGATTTTTTTGTAAATGTTTATATTTGTGGATAATATGCCAATCTGTTTGCAAACTGATGCATTTCCAGATGAAGCTATTTCAACAGTATTACCCTCATTCTAAAATCATATTCTGTGCATTAGATTAATGAAGATAAAATCAAATGTGTTACACCACATAAAACGTGGTTTTATATGTAGTTGAGGCTCAAGGAATATTTGGGTTGATACTCACATAGGACAAAACAAACATTTGAATCAGAGGATAAAGACAAAGTTCTTGTTCCACATGGAGGGAAAAGCCCAAACGATTTCGTTGTGAGGGAAAGTATCAGAAAATGGTTAAAACCAGACTCTGGCATGCCACACGTCAGGGTTCAAATCTCAGTCCTGCTCAACAGTTGTGGGACAAATAATAGGCAGATTTGTGTCCAATTTCCTTAACTAAAAGTGGGATGGTATTAATAGTACCTACCTCACAGAATTGCAGTGAAGACAAAATTAACAAGTTCATGTGAGGCCTCCGCTCTTACATTATGATGGTCACAACAATGTCACCCACCAAAAAATGTCTTAGTAGAGGACTGAGGCAGGACACAGAATTGGGACCATATTTTGCCTCTTGTACAGTTTTTGTTTTGTTTTTTGCAATGATAAAACTTAGCCAGTTTTTTTTTTTTTAGATCCTTTTCTGCATCTTGGCCTGGCTCCTGAGGGCCTCTGGGCTTGTGAATTCCATCTTTCACCAAAGATTTACTCATGTGAACAAAGGAGAAGAGAATGCATTTTATACTTTCAATTAGACATTTGTGGTAGGAATTTTAAACATTCCTGTAGTAGACTCTATGTTGTAGAGATGTATGAAAGGCTTGGTTTCACATTAACCTCTGTTTCAGTTAGGTTGTCTGGCAGCTATGTTAATTCTTTTGGACACATAACCACTTAAAACAATGAAGCTTAAACAAGACTGGGAGATATCAAAACCCACTAACCAATTAGCACGAATGTTTTCAAGATTTCAATGAGTTTGCTCATCTTTGAATGCTCAATGAAAAGGCAACCTGAGGGTATTGGTTGGGAGTTAGGGGCTAGCAGGAGACAGGGTATCTTAGTTGGTATGGGGAGTTCAGAACAGACTTAACTTTATTAAATTGTAAAAAGTATCACATATCTGGGTTTACCATTAAGTAGTTGTGAACTTGGCACATCATAGATGATTTTTAAAGACTTGTGCTTGTGTATCGTGTTATGAGTAGTGCAGATGTTTTGCTTTTGCTAATATTATGTCCAAGTCTTTTATCAATTACTTTCTTTTAAACTTTTATGAATGATGTTTAATGCATAAATAAGAACACTGGTTGACACTTAGTATTTTTTATTCCTGAATTTAACTACAAGTTAGACACCATGCTAGGCTCATCATAAAGTTGTTTTCATCTAGTTCTCACAACAATTCTATGAGGGGGATAATATTCTTTTGATTTCTGCAGATGAGAAACCGAAGCTTAGAGAGGTTGAAGAATTGGTTCAAGGTCATGCAATATGTATTTAATGAATCTAGCCAACTGAGGCATTGGATTAGGGAGTCCTCACCCCAAACCCACATGTAGGAGTCACAGGCCAGTCTGCTGCCCACATGATAAGCAATCAATATAGATGTGACTTTATAATTAAGTCTTCATGACTCCTCTAAAAAATAGCACCAATATAGTTCTCCAAGAAGTAAAATAATTGTTACAAAGTTTATAAGCTAAATAAGAGCAGCAAACAAATATTTGTGGTGTGCCAGGTAATGGAATAAAAGTTCTACAAATAGATAAGCCTTAGTGGTCCTTTGAAATGAGGGCCAAGTTCTTATCCTCTGTTTTAAAGATGAGAAGCATAGGCTTAGAAGAACTGAAGACTTTGCCCAAGGATATACAGCTAGTGAGGCACAGAAATTGGATAAAACCCAACTAACCTAGAGGTTCTTTCTTAATCCTAATACCCACTATCTCATTTGTATTTTGCTCTTGGAAACAGCATCTAGGTTTTATTTACTCTCATTTCAGACAAAATTTGAACAAATTTGTCATCAGATTTCTAAATCCCCAACAAATTGAATAACAAGACAAGGAGTGCTAGAGGCTAGAGTCTCCACATTATTGGGAAGGGGTAGCTAAAAGTCTCAGGGGGAGTGGTCACATAAGACAAGCAGAAGAACTGGAGGTAGAACAGAGGTGGCGCTGGCCTGGGGAGAGCCATCAAGTCCTGTGCTCCATGCCAAGAACAGGACCTGGCATACAGTAGTAACACCAGATAAACATTTGTAAAAAAAAAAAAAAAAAGTGTATGGATGGACGCATGTGTGGCTAAACGTAAGAATGACTGAACACATGCTTTGATGATATGATTGAAGATGGTGAGAATGAACATGAGTATTTCTCAGCACTGGAAGGTATCTCCATTTTTCAATTACAGCTCCAGAATACACAGGTTGTTGGCCTTGAATTATTAAGAAAAAAATCCAGTTCTTAAATAGTTGGCTTGAGAAAATATGGGTGTTTAGAATAAATATGAGGAAAATTATTGTCGACAGTCACCATAGTATTATTTAGAAGAGAGGGGCTTTCTCTGTCTATGTCTCTGTCTCTCTCCTTCTTTCCATGTGGTCTCAGGCAAATTCTTCTACTTTTTTTGAGCATTTGTTTGTCAGGTATGAAATCAGGGCTGATGCGCTAATATCTAGGGACAAACCATCTCATGGATAGACATATACTGGAGCTTTGTACCCATCTGTATCTTAGCATCAGCAACTACTAGGTAGAAGACACTGGTAAATGGCTTGATGAAACACATTTCCACTTCCACATCTTTAAGTCCAGAATAGTAAAGTCTTGGGGTTTTAGTGGAGGTACCTGATAAATAGCTCCCCTCTTTCTCTTCCAAATGCCAAAGAAAAAAGAAGTAAAGGAGTATTAGAGTGATACCAAATTATCACCATTATTACTTTAAAATAAAAAAGTCAAAAAATAAAACAAACAGAAACAAGAACCAAGCCTATTTGGAAAGGTGGCTTAGTGTGAAAGCCAAGTGGGTTTGCTAAGTAAACCCCAGAATTAGGCAGGCCCCCATGGAGTTGGGGTTACATTTGATTTTGCTTTTTTTTTTTTTTTTTTCCCAAAACAGAAGCAGAAATGGTTCTCACCTCCCAAGGGTAGCCTTGAGTTCTACAGTGTAGAGTGGGACTTTCCAGCTCACATACAGACTCTGGGATCTGAAGAAAGTGAGCAGGAGGAGACTGTTTTAATCTCCACTAATTAAAAAAAAAGGTATTAGAGACATCAGTGATACTGGCAGCCAGTAAAACACTTATTATTTGCTAACAATTCTTGTATTTAAAGCTTTGCTTTTTGGAGTTGTTTATAACATCAATAAGAGGAAAATATATGAATAATTTAAAGGCAGGGAGTTTAAAGGTTCCCTAAAAATATCTTTCACTTCAGGTCAATCAATGCATTACAAGCAAAATGAATTCTTTTCCATCTCGCTTCACTTTCCCACCTACACACACAGGCACGTGCAAAGAGGGATAATGATCTAGATATTTTTATGTGCTTCAGACTTTTGCCTGTAAGCACTGAAAAGCTACCATGGCTATTCTTACCCCAAAGGATGGCAGTGTTTACGGAGGTGTAGGGAGGAAATAATCAAATCTCCACTTGCTGTTTGGATAGCTTTGTTCATTCAATGTGTTTTATGTAACACTTTATTTGCAGAGGATTCATAACCTAAATTAGATGCTTCTCAGAATGTCTTGGTGTAATAACTTAGAAGAAATGTAATTTAATAAATAATGTATAACCTACTAAATGCACACACTGCAACAATGAAAAGTTTCTTTCTTGAGACTAACCGAAGTAGAGAGGGCTTGTGATGGTGGGTACATTGTAACTGATTCAGGCTAATGTTAACTGACCATCAAATTAAACTTGCACCAGAGGGGAAGACAATGTGTTTGAATGAGATGCTGGGTGTTGTATCAATTTTGATTGCCTTCATTTAAAAACTTTAATTAGAACCTCTGTTTACTTGAGTCAAATTGCACATAAAATATCACGCAAAACATTTTAAAAGAGAATTTTAATTATACCACTAAAGAAATGCCCTTGTTCAATGTTTACTAAACACTTGCCAGAACAAGTTAATTAATACATCTTTAAATAAGTGAAAGAAGAAGAAGGGAAACAACAAAGAAGTCACATTCATCTTTTGTCAAGTTTTGCTGCCTTCGTCAAAGAAGTTCAATTTCGGATTCAGCTACTGCACTGTCAGAGTGCACGTGCATGATTACCAACAATGGGCACCAAAACACAATGGAGCCCAGTGGAAAGCTCTTCCAACTGAGCTGTTGCTCCAAATAATTGCACATTGTTTGCTGTCTGCAGTCACCAATTCAAGTGTTTTCAATTTCTTTCATCTATTCGTTTATTTCCTGGTACAACATCAGAATATTCAGACATTGCTGTTTTAACAGGTCAGCGATATGACTTTTTAATTATTTAAAAGCACAGAAAAAAAATTGTTAAATAGAGCATGTGTAGAAAATTTTGATGACATTGAGATTTTAGTTCTAATTTTAATATGTCACTCACTTTTCAACTTTATCGTTTCAGATTCCCGAACTTTCCCATCTATTAATGTTAGCAATGATTTATTGCTTGTGCTAGTAAAGATTGATACTGGAAATCAATTGGTGATCTGCCAAAATCAAAAGCAACCAAACTTTTTGAGATATGACTTATTATCTCAGTAACCTTATGAAAAGTCAGAAGAAAAAGTATCCAAAATTATTTTGAAATATTTTAGAGAGATAAAATACAAATATTCCATTACTTATCACTATCATCATTAAGAAAATTATTCTCCTAAATAGCATTATGGGTATTTACCTTTCCTTTCTTTAAAGAGAAGACTATTTTTTCAAGATTTATTTGCTAAGACACTCCATAATTTTTGGTGTACAAACTATTCCAGTAGTAACAATTTTACTCAGAAAAGCTTCTGAAAAACAAACAAACAATCTACATCAGTCTTCTTATCGTTTGTTCCCGTATTGCTGAAATTTATCACCAAATTTCTCAAGCCCTCAGGTCTGGTCAGAACCTGTGTAGATATGTTAAATCATTTTGACCTGAAATTCCACTCCAGCTGAGGTAGTTGGGTTAGGTTTCTCCTAAGACTTCACAAGTTTGTTATAAAAATTAAGTATGATTCAGCAATATAGACTAAGTGTCCGTTTCCCCACAAAATTCGTTAGACCTCATTGCAATGTGATGGTCTTTGTAAGTGAGGCCTTTGGGAGGGAACTAGGACATGAGGTCAGAGCCTTGAAGAAGAGCGTTAGTGTCCTTATTAAGGAAGTTCCAGAGCTTGCTCTCCCATTTCCTGTGTGAAGACAAGTGAAAAGACAGTCTGTAAACCAGGAAGCCGGCCCTCAGCAGACGCAGATCTGCTGGTGCTCTGAGAGATAAATTTCTGTTGTTTAAAAAGATAACCAGTCTATGACATTTTTGTAAATGAGTAGACTAAGGTATGTGGTAGGTAAAACACGTAACATGTTGCCCCATAAGCAGGAAATAAATATTAACCAGGACTGTTTTCAATATTATTGTCTACCAAAAGTTGTGTGGAAAGAGCAAACAGGGCAATCTACGGTCTTTGAGACAATACCAGGGAAGAATGTAAGTCAAAGTATCATAAAGGGTAATCTTCTTAAAAACAAAAGACTTTCTTGTATGTATTATTTTTCTTTAAAAAAAAAAAAAAAAAAGGGAAAGCTTTATGCCTAGGGGGAAAGAGCACAATTTGGTACTTAAGCATGCCATTGATTTGCTCTTATTAATTTTAGCTGGCAGGGGAAACAGAATTTCCTAATGTATTTTTTCCTTATAAAATAAGAACCTGAAGTGCCAGCATATTTGCACACCTACCAATTATGAAATGAGTTTCCCCGAATATGAAAACTAAGCGAAAACATAACTTAGTCCGATAAGCTACTGTCAAATTCAGCTATAGTTCCACTTGCAGCATCCAGGATTATTTGATTTTAGCAATTGTTTAATGGACTTGAATGCAGCTATTTTTTCCATAACATGTTTAAAATTTTGTAAAACAAGCATTTCTTTTCTGATTAAGAAAATACACACATGTAGCACACATGGTACACCTTAAAAGCATCTTTAAAAGTCAAGTGTTTCCGACATTCTAAGTTTAGAAGTCATGATAGCTCTGCCACTAATGTAGAATTTCTTTCAGATGACTGTAAATAAAAATTAGGTATCCATGGTTATAAATACCCCATCTCACATTTTCTTTAGCCACAGCAAAAAATTTCAGTTAATTGAATCACAGCCAACTACAAATAAAGCGAGAAGTGCAATACTTGGTGCTCCAGGTCATAGGCAACCATTAATTAAGATGCAAGAGATCAGCAGTATAGGTTCCAATACAGGGTTTTTGTCCCAGAATTTTTTATGGATATGGACTAAAGTATCTGGAAAATGCAGTTCCAGCTCTTTGGAAATGAGGAAATTAGGTGCAATCTTTATTTTGCTTGACCTGGGAGTTTTTGATAAAAGTTCTGAATTGTCATTTTTGAAAGTGAAAATAAAAGCTTACTTTCTTCAGGAATCTCATTCGTAATTTTCTAAACCTGGTATATAATTTATATACAATAAAGAGGGTCACTTCACGGGTAGATGGGCTTGTCAATATACAAAAATGCTAACAATGTGGGAAGATTAACGGTCACGCACTTTGTTCAATGACTTTGTGATGTTGCTATTCTAAGTTTCTCTGTCATTTTCTCTCTGTCTCAATGTCTGAAGGGCAAACCAAATGAGAAGACTACTTAGTATTATGAATAAGCCTGTGGAACCAATCCCTGAGAGATGGAGGGCAAAGGAAGCTTCAGTTCTCATTTTCAATTCTCAGAGCCAAGATAAAAATTCCCTGTCATGGACTCACAGGACAAGGAAATCGGGCACGCCCCTATTTTTTTTACCCATCCATCTGCCTTTGGGTTTGACTTCTGAACTGCCAAAGAGAAAAATGACAGGTGTGTCCCCCTGAGACCTGTTCTCACTTTGGTTTGGTTCCAGTTCCTGCATGGTCCAGAGTGTCCAGGAGGTGATGACTGCAAAGAGGAGGTGATATTTGTCTTGAAAATGCTGTGGTTCTTCAGAAGTCACTGAAGGTATACATGGCCTGATATCTATGGTGCTTCCAGGGGCAGGATGGAGTTTGGACATCACTTAGGTCATGAAGTGAGGACAGAAATTCTGTGCTGCCACAGGACTGAGTCAAAACACTCTCTTTGGATTTCCAAATGGTTGCTGCTGCTTCTTGCCTTAGTCTGGGTCCTGAATGCAATGTGTTTTCTATTCATCCTCCTGTGTTTTGCTCTGATTCTGTATCCAAGGAAGGGAGGCCTAGATGGGGCTGCACCTCCCAGCGCTGGTGCCTTGGAGAGCGTGGCCAGCAGAGCTTGAAACTCTGCTGGTTTGGGTGGTGAGGGTCCCTGCCTGTGGGTCCTGTGGTCTTCCTCCTTGTGCCATTTTGTGAATCTGTAGTTGACCTCAATGGCTTGAGGTTTCTGCAGGGGGCTGGTGCCCCCCCTCAAGTGGCTGGGATGGCTCTTCCATTGATGGTGTCCACTGCTGTCACAGGTGTATCTGGGTGTGTGCAGGCTGCTGAAGTAAGCGCCCTTCTTCAGCTGCTCACAGAATCAGCCCACTATGCAACCTACCTCTGCTTACCATCCCACAAGGTGCAACTGTTGCTTGGAGTAACCACCTTGAGGTTGAGTAGAGTCCTTTAAAGGCAAAACTGCCAGGCCAGCGTGCTCGTTGTGCTTATCTCCTGGCATAATCCTCAGTGTGAGGGCTGGAGGGAGCCTGAGTATATGAAATCCTCACTTCCAGCACTGGTGCTGTTGACATGTGACTCCTGAGTGTCAGAGGAAGGTGAGGGTTCTCTCTGGTACAACCTAGGACAGTTGGAGCATCCTGGTTTACGATGCTTGGCTGATGAAGACCTCAGAGGGGTCCCAAGAACCAAGGATGTGAAGTGTGGAGGAAGAGCTGGTAAAAATGATTGGTTGCTGCAGAAAGAATTGGAGGGGGGTGACGGGAGCTGCTTGGAACAGTGCACAAAGTGGTTACTTTGCTTTGGCCACACGATCATGTGAGGTCTCTGGCTTGGGCTTCATGCCAAGGAATTCACAGGTCCACCTCCACTTCAGCCTGGGTACCAGGCACTTCTTTTCTGAAACCACATCTGAATTCTGGATTCTGGAATTAGACATTTAGACATTTCTTCCCTGGTAGTAATTTCAGATAATTGATTCTTCTCAAAGACTTGAATGAGGATATTGGTTTGTAATCAAGTGAAGGACATCTACTCTTATCTGTCTTTTGGGGTAAACATTCTAGAATTCAAGGCTGAGATGTTGGTGTTCTCCTGAGGATCATCCAGAACACAAATGACTCTGTCTGAGGAGTTGTGATCTCTGGTTTTGAAACCAAACCTGTGTTCTAGGATGCCAATTTCTTTGGCCAATCATTCTCTGGTGGTTATACCAAGGTATGGGTTCTGCTCAAACAAGGCAGGGCTTTGACTCAAGTTAAAAACAGTTCTCCTTTGTTGGGATTCTATTCGTTCAGAGCCACTTGGAATGCTATTCAAGTCCATAGCAGGAGGAGTCACCTGGATTCCACAGAGACTGCTAGCCAAGCAGGCAGCTCTGGGAAGTATGGGATTCTCAGGTTCCAGCAGGACCCACACATCTCTTAGATATCCTTCCAGGTTAGCCCTGTATCAATTATTTAAGACACTGAAGTATTCAGAGGAAGTCAGAGAAAGTTGAACTGTAAGTAGAAGTACAGTTACTACCAAGAGTTTGGCCTTTTTCCTAATCTTCTTCCAAATATGTTTTGATTCTGAGATCTCTAGTTTTGATATATGGAAGCCTTTTGGTCTCCATTATGTCCATGTGTTCTTGTTTCTTCATTACCACAGAGAGCCACACTGCTGAAAAGCCAGGGAGCCCTTCATTACACGTCTACTTTGCACGCTCCTTCCAACTTCTCCAAGTCTTCATTTCATCATCTAGTCAGTTGGGTGATGTCAGTGGAGGGTTCTCACTTTCAAAACATGGATGATACCAAATGGTGCAGCATTCTGGGTGGAGGACAACCAATCTAACACAGCTACAGAGGGTAGCATAGCTATAGTAGCTGACACAAATCAACAGGCAGAACATGGGACATCTTCCTTTTACTTTGAAGGGAAGAAAAAAATCCTCCTTTTACTTTGAGTGGTCTGGCTCACCTGGACTTCCCCCCCCCCCCCACAAACATATCTATTTAAACTGACAGATAAAATAATATGCATTTATCAGTTAGAGCATGATGTTCTGAGCTATATGATAGATATACAGGTTGAGGAATGATAGAATCTAACTTACACAGGCATAATCTCATTTAGTTATCATTTCTGTGTTGAAAAGGAATTTTAGTAAAAAAACCACTTTCCAGTTTTTAAGGAAACACCAATTCCCATTGAGGGGCTGCGGGAGAGACTAAGATCTTTTAGAAGTAGTTCAAGCCACCAAAATTTGTAAAGTGTGACATACCTCACTTAGAAATTTCCCCTAGAACACCTGCCATGGGACCAGAGGAAGCTATTTCCGAGGGACAACCCACAATTCTTCATAATATCTAGACACTCTGGCAGTATAATTTAAGGTGTGTGTGTGTGTGTTACGATTTGATTGTGGGAGATTTCTGGAATGTAGACATTCCTTCATGTTGCTTTATGGTGGTTGAGTTCAAACCAGAAGAATTCTGAGGAAGAGATCAGTTCGACTTGTTAGCCTCCAATTTATCATCCACCTATACAAGATTTAATGGTGGTGTTAACCTGCAGTCGTAAGAATAATTATAGTCTAAAACAAGTTCTTAAAGTAAAGAGATGAAAAGAGCTATATAAAGGGAAGGCTGTCATGAAATAGCAATTGCACAAGCACGAGAACTTTCATCATGTTGAATAAGTATTTTACTATGGGATTCTTTTTAAAATTAAGGGGCCTAGTAAGTTGGTTGAAAATAAAATATGTATGATTAGCAGGAAATACCTTGGCCCAGAATAGTTGGAAATGAGTGGAAAAAAGGACGGAGAGGTGTTTTTTTCCCTGCTAAGTCATTACCAGCTTTAGTTCACAGAAAAGTTATTTCAAATACTTGCTTTGAAATACTGCTTTGAGGTCTGCTTTTAATTTGAACAGTTAAATATTGTATTCATGCCAATGAATCTTTTTTCTTGTTTTAATATCATTAGGAAGAAAGCTTTCTTGGCCACAGTGAGCAGTGTAATTGCTTAAAAGAAGAAATATATAACACACATATTTAATAAAAGCCTTTAAAACTATTTCCTTATGTTGGCTAGGCACCTGAGTTTATATGATAGGCTTTTAGTTTTTAAAACCAAATTACATTGAACCATATGGAATAAATCTCTAGGATAAGATTTTAGCAAATAAATAACCTCAAAGGTCTTTGTTGTTGAGCTCTTTGTGGTTGTATGTGTTTGGGCTGTGGAGTAATTTTCAGGGATTCTTTATTTTGCTAATGCAATTAGAGTTAGCCACACTCCATATAAAACCTGAAAAACTGCTAAGAACAAGATAGGGGTCATCTTAAAACTTTAGTAATAAATTTGATAACACAAGTGCTTTGAAATATTTTGTATTCAAATGCTTCTGCCAACTGGAAAATATTTGTTTTAATTTAGAGTAAAATGAAAAGTTTTTTAAAAAATAGAGTGAATTGCCACTTTTTATAGCTCAACAGATTGCTGTCTGCATGCACGGCGTTTCCTACTGCTTATGACTAAAAAGAAATGACTTTGGCACTTTATCTGTTTGATGAGGGATTGTAGTGCAATTGTCCTGTGGGACACCAGACCTCTGCACTGCATCCTTGGCTGTCTGCCTGGCCAAGGATCCTCCTCAGTCAGTGTAAAGGGAGCAAACCAACAAGCTAACCTGATAGAAATAGGTGGAATAGTCTTGCCAAGAGAATGGACTTTGTGTCAAGGAGAAATGGTTGAAAATTTACTTGTGTAACTTTGAACATGTCATTTAAGTTTTTTAAAGTTCTGCCTTCAAAAGTTTGAAGATACCAGGGAGGGCTGAGGGCACATGCCCAAATGGGAAATTGAAAGGTTTTATCTTAAACCACTTATGCATATTTTGCATTCTCCTCAATGAGAGAATTAAATTATTTTATTAACAAAATCATTTTTTGCCTCTCAGATTTTCTTGTAATGTGATATTCTGGTGTCTCTGGCATAATGCTGGGTTGAAGAATGGCCCTTTTGGGACATGTGGGAGAAAGCACAGACAGCTTGTACCTTCATAAACTGCTTTCTAGTGCCATGAGTAGATGATAGGGGAGCTCTTTCCCTTTCATGACCTGCCTCATCACAAATTGAAACATAGTCAAGGTAGGTTTTTACATATAGATTATCATCACCATTGTTATTTACATTATTAACTCATTTGGCTGAGGAATGGAGTGTAATGGGATGGGGGTAGAGAAGGGGAGAATGAATTTCCATTCTTTACTCAATATTCAGTGGTAAGGCACGTGCTACTCTATGTTGCTCTGTGCACATCCTTACTTGGGAGTCCATCAGGGAAACATTGAGATAGGTCAGGAAAGTTGCTCTGGAGATTATGGTGTATGCTCAGCAGAGGTCCTAGGAATTTTAGGAAATTGTGGATAGCTTTACAGAGTAAGAAAAGAAAGAAGTTAGAAAAAAATCCTCTGGGTGGCTGGAGATATAGACAATTGGATTCTTTGATTAGTTTAGGTGACATTTCTTATAAATAAAAGTCCATGATAAAGAACAGCTATGGTTTGTATTGACTCTCAACTTTCTGCCATCCTGGCAGGTTAAACAACTATTTGACTTAAAAGTAAAAACCCCTCTGCTTCCCCTGCTAGCCAGCAGTCCTTTGGTCTCCATAAGCTAAAACATGCAGGTTGAGAAAATTGCAGAGGTAGGATGAATTGGTAACGTTTCCATCTTGGACTTAAGTCCCAGTGATGGGAGAGGAGAAGGAGATGGAGAGGGAGCCGGAAAGAGGAAGAAAGAGGCCAAATGGTGATGGTCTATTTATAATTTTAACAGAGAAAAGAATTGAAATCAAAATGCTAAATATCTTCCATTGTCTGTTGAATTAATTTATTCGGCTGGAAGCAATATTTAATTTTTCCTGGGGCCCCCAAGTGCCCTTTCTCAGTTGGTAGACAGGATACCATCTCAATTTGGTAATGAGACTGTGTCATGTACTTGCTGCGATCAAACCTCCACATTTAGTTGTGACTCTCCTTCTCAGCTGCATCTTGCTTTCTGCTAGGGGTCCACACTGGGAAAGGAGTGTGGTTCAACCTTCTCCTCCCAGCTCCTAGCTCCAATCCATTAGCTCTGAGTTCTGTGCCAGGTCAGTGGTAAAGTTGTTATTGGGAGGAAAAGTGGCGAGGTATGGGCATTCTTTATGCTTCTGAACTTGGGAAAACCATTCAAACAGATGCTTGTTCAGAGTTAGGCATATGATCAGAACAGGCCTTTCCTGTCTGGAAGGCACTTTGATGAAGTCCTCAGAGGCCCCCTAACTCTGACTTCTCTTCTACTGCTACAGACCTTTGCCCTAGGCAAATATGGTTCTATTCAGACTGGTCTTCAAGGACATCTTCCATACCGCCAGGCACTTCTAGACTCTGTGGGGCTGCATTGTTCCTCTAGGCAGCCCTGTTGTATGGAGCCCAAGATGACCCCAGGCCTATCCTGTCCACGTCTGGTCCCTGGGAAATACACATGTATTTCCTAATAAACTCTGGCTGATCCCAGTGAGACAGCACAGCCCTAGCACTGTCACCTAAATAATGTATCAACCCTTTTTCTTGTACCTCAGATTATAGACCACTTTCCTCATTATTTTGGTAACAGTTTCAGCTGAGTTAGGAAAAGTCTCATCTCTGTATATACAAATCTGGCTTAATTCACTAGGAAAAATAAGCAAACTCCCCATAATAAATAAACTAAAAAACCCATAAACGTGACACCAAAAGTAAGTCATTGCAACATGGTTTAACTTCCCTGGGCAGGGTAACCTAGCACTTAGAGTTTGATTTGACCATAAAACCAAGTCTGCACAAAATCGGTGTGAAATTGTATAAAAAGAAATGAGCTTTAAAACTGTATCAAACTCACATCGTGAGCTTTTTTTTTAAACAGTAATATTTATAGGTTTGGTGCCCCAATCTGTAAGAGAGATTGGAACAAACATTTCCTGTGATATCTTTGACTCTGTTGAACAGACAGTGGGTAAATGCAGGTTTTTGCTTGAAAGATATATGTAGCAGGACTCCCTGTTTGAGCATGAACTGTGTTACCTCTGGGATCCAACGGGTTTTAGATGTGTCTGGCAGGACTCTTCGGGGTTGGCCTGCCCAGAGTCTCTGAGCATGAGACAGGTACTATGATGCTTCCCAGGAGACAATGGTTCTCAGGGGAGAAGTGTCAAGTGGGCAAGCTTGAACAAGGAGTGAAACCTCAGCCATCACATGGGGAAGAACAGTTCTGAGCACAGCGTGATGCTGCCATTTGAATCTGTCCCCCAGGGACTCAGGTGTGAGTCCTAGGGAGAGGGAGGTTGCAAGTAGAAACTGCAGGTTATTTTCACTAAAATCTTTGAGACGCGGAAGATTCAGGTGACCTGAATACTTGAAAGCCTGTTAGCTCCCTGGATCTCCTTTGCTAGAAAAGGCAGGCCCTCCTCCTCTGTCTATTGAAACTGATGCAGTCTGGCTTGACAATGGCCTAGTGACCCCGATCAGGACAGTACCCTTGCAGGGGGTACTGATTCTCCTCATGTCCTCATTTAACCAACCCTCATAGCTCCTTACTCTGTATCCAGCAGATTTCAGCAGATTCCATGGGGTCAATTACAAAGTTAGACCTAGGAGAAGTCTTTTTCAACAAAGGAATTGCCAGATTTCCAGAAATAGGTATGGGAATGGATTCTAAGAATGTTATACCAGGTAGAGAGTAGCACAACTTTAGCCTGGGCACATGGACACTCACAAGATATTCTTGGTTCCACTGGCTTTGTTAGTTGACTCAAAACTGACTTCAACAGAGGCCCATGTTAAATTTAGTTGAAAGGTCAGAGATTCATTGGTATAATACAGCGGAAGAAATCTAGGGACCTAGCAGGATAGGAAGCTGAAGTGTACTTATATTTCGTGACTGGTCATTTATCTCCACTAGTTAGCCTTCTTGTCTCCAGTTGCCCCAGAGAATACACCCTTTAATATATTGAGAAAATACACCAGCATCCTTGTAAAGTGCTGAATAGTTGTTCTCTATAGGCTAATGATGAATATGGAGATGCTGCTACTGGAATGGGTTTTCTAGTTGTCATAGTGATTATATGCAGCAGGGTAGCAAAGGCAAGGTGCAGCATGTGATCTCAAGAGGTGGGTGTGGTATCCAGCTGTACCCCAGGCAGAGTAGTGATCAGAGAGGGATGACCCCCAGAAACCTTTGGCAGTGGGTAATGGAGCATGGAGATCCTCGAATTAAGATAGTCTACTAAGATCCTTCATCTGTAGAGCTGAAAACCTCCAGATTTGGAATGCAGTCATCCCATAGAGACACCAAACCACTAAGCAAATTCCAAGAATCAGGATAGTTCCAGGATCTAGTACTCCTGAACAAAGAGGAGGTTTAGTATCTTTGATGGCAGAATCTGGCCTTCCCCCAAGGAACAGTGGCTATTTATCAGCGTTACTGTGATGAGAAAGAGGAGACCTCTTGCATTCTTCATGTTTTTAATGGTGGCATATCTCAAGACTTGACTGGTGGTATTGTTGTTTATTAAAGAGGGACCACCATTGACTTCCGTTTGGTCTTTCTATTATAATGCTCACATTCTAAAGATTAGGGAACTAATGTAGAGATCTGGTTCCTGGGTTATTTATCATAACTATATAATAAGTAATTGATTTGGGGTAGGGCTATGGCCAGTGGCTTTGAGTTTAGGATAATCCAGGGACCCAGATACCACTGTGGTACATTGGATAGAATGGAGATTTATGGAAGTCAAATGAAAAATGGAATTTTGAGTGAAGTCCAACCCTTAGCTGGCACATTGTATCAGTCCATTGGTCTGGAAACATGCATTGTGGTTACTTTCTGGGTGGAGTTGTAGACTGAGTCATCCTAAAAACTGATTAAGATCAGGGAGTCTTCAATTGCCAGGGAACTCTTAAAAGAGTTACAGCTTAAGCAGAGAATGAATTGGAGTATTGTGTCCAAATGTAGTATATGCTGTCCTCTAAATGCAGAGACTCTTCTTCTATGGGGAAGACCAGGCAGCAACTTGGTTCCAGGTTAGTGCCATCAGATCCCTTCCCTCCTGGAATAGACACAACCCTGGATATGGATTTGCCTTCCCCAAGTACCATGATTCTGTCACTACAACTACAACCATCCATGGACTTAGATAGCAAGTTTTTTTTTTTTTTTTTTTTTTTTAATAAAGTGAGTCCTTAACATTTCTCCTAAAAAAGGGGAAGAAAAAGCAAAGCAGTGGGTAGAAGTTCATGGGGATTTCTGACCTCTGCCATGAACCCCATTGACCTGAAGCAACTAGTTTTATAAAAGAGTGGATTGGCCTATTGAGAACTCAGCTATATCAAAGGTTGAGAGACAACATTGGGAAGTTGGATGACTCTCCTACAGGATGCTCTGATGTAGTCAGTACTGAGGGTGCAGTTCCTCTGCAAACAGAATTAATGGGGTAGAATGACAGCTCTTATTATTAACATCTAAATCTCATCTGTAAAAACTATCACAGGGCTGAGGTTGTGGGAGAGCACTTGCCTCACATGTGTGAGGCACTGGGTTCGATTCTCAGTCTTACATATAAATAAATGAATAAAATAAAGGTTCCTTAACAACTAAAACAAAATATTTAAAACAAACAAAAAACTATCACTCAAACCCACAGATTTGGGCTTTGCCGGATTCAAGATTTTATAATGCAGAGGAAAACTGCTTCCACTAGGGACCTCACCACAGGCCCATTTAATTGAATGTTGTGATTGCCATATGGTCTGCATGCCACTAGGCCACTGGAGAAAAAAGATGCCACTGTATTGTGGAATGATTGATAGAGCTCAAGAATCAGGAACCTTCTCAGATGACACCAAGTACTGTTACTTAAGGTGGTATAAAATCATGGAGGAGCCAAGAACTCTACAGAAGAGACTGCGATATGGTCACCTAAACACGTTTCCTTTTTCCTCCTGGGCACATAGACAGACTGTAATTCCCAATCTGCTTTGCAGCTAGGTGTGACCATATGACACATGTCTGTCAATGGGGTTGTTAGGAAAGTACTATATGCAACTTCCAGGTCCATTGTCTAAAAACCTCTCATGTAATCCTTCTGTAATCTCTTTGTTCAGGGGCTGACTGCAAATAACCCCAGGGATCTACAAGCAGGACAAAACATAAGATGGAAGGAGCCTGGGGTTTCTGAAGGTCATCATCATCTGACTAATGATACCTTCTTTGAGTTTTACTTAAAAGAAAATGAACTTTTGCTGGGTTAAGTCACTTTAATTTTCAGGTTTTCCTGTTATAGCAGCTGGCATTACTTCAACTGATTGCAAACCAATTCAAGAGATAATTCCCTCATCCATCAGTGGAACTTCAGAAGAGAGCGTGGTCTCATCTGTTTTCCATCCAAGAGAGATGCACTGTGGATGAGGGGATCCAAACAGCTAGAGATCACAAGGAGATGCAAACACAGGGTTGGAAGAGCCTGATTAGAGTGGATCTCTCACCTTGGAACATGCGCAGATGTGTGGCTCTGTTGGATGCCTATAAACTCACACTTGCTTCCCATGTGAGACAGCACTGATGGCCAGTGAAGGTGGGTCAAGGGACATCATAACCAATAAGACAAGCTTTCCTTATCTCTCTCCTTTCTGCACTTGGTGCTGAGGGGTTAGAACCAGAAGACTGTCAGAGGATAGAGAGGGGGAGTAGCTTGTCTGCAATCCAGTCTGGCTGAGGCCAAGGAAGTGAAAGAGTTTTAAATTGGATGTGATATTGGAACTTCCAGTTGAATAGGACTAGACTGGGCCAGAAAATAACAGAGCAACCACAAAGTTGAGGAATGTCATTCAGGATGTCATTTATAGGGTGGGAAAAAGAGGTTCAAGAGAGTATGAAAAAATGTAGCAATTGGAAAAAAATAAAAGCATGTCATACCGTTCAACTCTGTTCCACAAAACTTAGAGTGACAATATTGTTACCCACCCCTTTTTCTACTCTTCACTCTGTTTCCAGATAAGTGTGGAGAATAGTTGGAGTGAATCCTGGCACTATGTTTTCTAATTGTGGAGAAAATGAATTCATATTAATAAATAAAAATTGCTATGTTTTTCTGGCAGCTGGTGGCTTTCTGAGAAGAGTGAGGTTTTCATAAAGGGGTAAAGGTGGGGGATTCTTCACGGAGCTGCTGCTCATGGGGTGTAATGTATATATACAGCATCATATTTTCTGCTCCAAGAGTGACCTGAATGATCTGTTGCCCACAACACCTTGTCTTTCAATGAATGTCAAGGTGCTTCAGAGTACTAGTGTTGGTGGCCCTACTCGCTCAGTACCCTACATGAATCATCACTTCTGATGGGGTGCAGCTGCTTCCTCTTCACCCCAAATCTAAGAACATATAAGCTGGCATTTCCCAAAGTGTGTCCACAGGGATATTTACAGATGCTACAGAGGAAAATAAAATTTGCAAAGGTCATATAACTCGGGTGAATCAATATTCCACAAAGGGAAATAGTTTTTTCTTTATTATAGTTCTTCTCAAAATCTTTAATATGCTAAAGTGTGTGGCAGGCCTCATGACAGTGACACAGAGTACAGAATCTCACAGACTTCTAAGTCCAGGGACTTTCTTTTTACCCCAGATTGTCTTGGAGGATTGAGGGTTCATCTGTCCATACTTTGAGACCTGCTGGTCTAATTCATTCTCCACTTTGCAGAAAAATTCATAGGCAATGAATTGATATGAATAAAAAGGGAGCGAGTGAAATCCTGTTCATCTATCTAAAAGACCATTTGAAGAATTGTCTGTGTTAAAATCATGTGCTTTTTCCTCTGGACTAGAGAGGAGCCAGACCATCTCCTGATAAAGCGAAAGCTGGTAAAACTGGAGAGCATGTTTCATCCAGCGCCAAAGAGCTGTGGATTCCTCTGTGACTTTTCTAATATATAACCTTTGTGCAAGCGGGCTTTAAAATGAATACTGTGCTTTTGCCTTGTCAGAGTCTTCACTTTTCATCACATGCACCACCTTTAAACTGCCCATGAGGATAAAGGGAAGCAACCCTTGCAAGTCCCATGTTTTGTTGTAATCAGAACAAAGCCTAAATTCACCTTGCTTTTATAAGTTGGTTTTATTAACCATTCATTTGCAAATGTGTATTTCTGTATACTTCTAGAATGGCTCTTTATACCATTTCACATCCTTATATTTTTAAAGGCTTCTAAACATAAATGGAGAAATACTCTCCCACTGAAATAATATGAACTAGAAATATGAATTGGGTAATAATTTAAAGTAGTCAAGCAATAACTAAACAACTCCTCATTATTTATAAAGTAAGTCTGAACTTGGAACCAAGATATCAACTTTCTATTTTTTTTTTTTCCCTTTTTCTGTGTTCCTAATAAGTTCTGTGGCCCTTGGCAAATTTAACTTCTCTAGTCCTCAGTTTCTTCAACTGTAAAATAAGACGGCTGGAGACGTTCTCCTCAAGGGACATTTCAAGCTATAAAATTCTAAGATTCTCATACTATTTCTTTTAATATTTCCACATCTAGCAGATTTCAGTATATCTTTATCATTGTGATACGCTGCAGAGGAACGGTTATGATTTCCAGAACCACACACCCATGATGCATTGAATTAGATGCCCTAACTGGCAGTATCATCTCCCATTATTTTAGAAAGGATGAATGGGTATAGTTTTTCTAGCCATCGGTCAAAATCATATTTTGGCATTTGGCTACTTAGTGTGTCATTTTCCTCTTAAACCTACGTAAAGAAGTAAATCATGATCCAGAACTCAGACTAGCTTTTAATTCTGAGTACCTTATAGTGTGATTAAGAGCAAGATCAAAAAGAGGTCTGTGATTCTGGAGCCGTGCTGCCCAATACGATAGCTCTTAGTTACATGCATGGTCTTTTGAGAACTCGAGATATTGCAAGTCTGAATTGGGATGTGAACAAAATACCAAATTTTGAAGACTTGATGCAAAAAAGAAAAAAGAAAGTAAAAATAGCTCAGTAGTAGTTTTAAACATATTGGTTGCATGTTTGCAATATTTTGGATATGTTAGTTTAAATAAAATATATTATTAAAATGAATCTTATTTCTTTTTACTTTTTCAAATATGGTTACTTCTGCAATTACATATATGACTCATTAACCTTCTAGTGGACAGTACTATTCTAAGGGGGGGTCTGTGATGCTAATGAAAGTGAAGACGCTTTAGGTTATCAACACCGTATTCTGATTATTCTAATTTATTCCCATTGAGGTATTAATCAATGTAAGCAGTTCCTAACATTTAAATAGGCTCTGGTCCAAATTTTTATGTTATTTTTTTCAATTAAAAGGCTTTTTACATTGAAACAATATGAAATAATGCAAAAGTTTTATATTGAACAATTATGAAAGATTTGTTAGTTTCCTAGCTCAGTGCTGAAGCTTATTTAACCTTTAATGCAACTAAAATTTTGCATATAAGCAACAAAAATATTAGACAATAGTACTATTGAAGTGATAGTAATTTAACAAGTAAAAGAAAAATATTTTTGATTGTTTTGATTATTATGCTTGGGTCATCCTATCTAACCAATGCAAAATACAAGTAGATGAATACTTTTGATTGGTTCTTCAGAAGGCTTGGGGGCATTTTCCAAGATTTAAAATCCTTGTACTTATGCTTTTTTATTTTGAAATTTATGGTTTCATTTTTTTAAGTCATGTATAGTCCTTTCAGGGTCTTATTTTTTGCCATGATTTCAGTAATTTGTTTTGAATGACAACAGTAAAAATGAAACTAAGCTAAAACAAAAACAAGAGAGACAGAGAGACAGACAGACAGACAGACAGACACACACACACACACACCCCACAGAATATAGAAAGACAGTTCTTCCTGTCTACTTTCAAGGGGATAGATGAACAAAAAGAGCCTGACTTGAGGTTGGGGAAAAGTAGAACAGCTTTGGGGTGACAGGGTATGAGAACAGGAAGTGGGAGAGAAGGCACTGGCTGTGCCCGAACTTGGTTTCTTTGAAACAGTATTTGCAATGGGCATATTTCAGTTCTCAGTCAGAGCACATAGGCTTTGTACTCAAGATGCAGAGTAATTTTTCCATTTGGTTGTTTTTCAGAATACTTAAAGTGCACAATACAACTTGATGAAATTATCCTCAGTTGCCACTCACTGTCTTCTGATTGTGCCCCAGAACGAAAATGCCTTAAGTGTAAGTTTTAGGATAGGTAAAAAAATCAATTTGTTACTTATTTAAAAGTCAAATACAAGAATATCAGGACAAAAAAAGACTTAGGTAGTCCTAATTTCGGAGTTTACTTTTGTTTTTTTCTTCAATTTTCATTGAGGAAAGAGCCTAAAGAGAAAGAAATTAACATCTATTGAGTATCTTCTGCACACCCATTATTATAGAAGGACATTAAAAATCTTGGATACTTAAAGATTGCAACAATCCTATGCAGGGGTGAAACATTATAATCTCCATTGACTGATGCAGAAACCAAGACTGGGATTTCTGAGAAGTTGAATAAATGACCCTGTGAATGATATAAGGTCAAAAAGGGATTTGGAATCTTTTGACTGAGAAGCTCATTCTGCCTTCCTGCTTCTACTGCTTGGTCTTCCAGAAAAAACACAAGAGGAAGAATATGACACCAGGAAAGAAGAATTGAGGATGTGAAACCTAATTTCACACACAAAGAAATATTGGGGGAAAAAAAGGTCAAATCCATTTTCTTACCTCTGTCTCAAAACTGAAAAGTCAATTTTTAATTATATGGGCACAATTGCCTGGGGCCAAGCCATCAAAAATGCTGAGTTCAAGGTTGGAGATTAAATATGAGAGCAGCTCAGATTTATCACTGTGAGGAATAAACCCTCTGAGATAAGATGGAGACTAGAATCTCCACCTCCAGTCTGCTCTGACCCTGGTATAAGCCATGTAAAACATGATGTCTCTGGACAATAAATATATAGCTCATGGATGATGCGATTCTCAACATATGCCATATATTCTAGGGCACTGATACCATGTGGGAAACATTGTGGCTCTTGTTATCTGCTGACATCTCCATCTACCTAGGGGTACAGATCTGCTCAGGCAGTACAACATCTTTGAGATCCTACTGAGAACTCCTGTAGGCCCTGAGATAACACAGATCCTCTGGGTGCCTGACTCATTCTTTTCCAAACAGCCTATCTCCGATTGCTAACCATTTATTAAACATTATTCCTTATGCTAACCTGTCTTGTTCAGCTGCCTTAAATCCTCTCTGGAACAAGGCAAGATTTAAATAAACAAACTGGGTTCATTCATTCTTAAACACACTCTCTTGCCAAAAAGCTATTTTTTTTCAGGCATGTTCAAAAAATACAGGATGGCTTAAATGGCAATGTATGCTTAAACGTACAAATCTAGTGGATTTCCTTCCAAAATGAGATAAATTTTGCTCTTTACCATCTTATCAGCATGATTTCACAGTACTCTCCCTAAGCATCGGGAATCACATCGAAATAAGGCAGACACTGTGATGAAAGACAGTTAAGGAGAGACGGTGCATCGGGACCCCCTTCTCCATTTAGATCCTGGGCACAAATACTGACGTAAAATCCCTGCACAAGAGACCAGATTTTCCAATTCTGCTGATCAAAACAGGTTCATAGCCAGTACACTCAAGTTCAGATGGAGGACAAAATGACAGTGGGAGATGGGGGCAGGGATCCCTTCCAAGTAGAGTGTTCCTGTTGATTCCCCCTAGCGTTTCAGTAGATTAAAAGCAGCAGAGCCAGCCAAAGAAGTTGGAGAGAGTTTAAAGGTGTTTGAGGCAGGATGCAGCATGCGGTAACGAATCTTCCAATGTGCCACGGGGCCACACCTGGGCAAAGTATGCACCTCTTAGAACTAGGTAGATCAGACAGAAAATTGCCTCCCTTTTCCCTGCTTCATGTCACCCAAGTTCACATTGTGTTCCTGTCATTTTTTAATTAGGGGAGTATATTATGATACTTCAATAGGTCATTATAAACTGTAACTGAAATAAAATTGAGTGATTTGTTTCAATGAAAGACACCTTGATTGAGATGGTTATTAGCAAACGATAAAGTACAATGAGGATAATTGGTGTGAGCACTATCATTATTTAGTATTGTCTTCAAATTTCCTGTGATTAAACAAAATCATTTCCATTTAGCCAACTGAATATAGAATATTAAAATCATTTGCCAAAGTATAAAATTGTTATTTATACTTAAGCCATTGATAAAAATTTGTACCTCATAATAAATGTTATATATTTGCAGACATCTGGTTCTTATTTAAAAAAATTTGACAAATATTTTCTATAGTTCAAAAAATGAATGGCAAAAAAAGGGAGTAACATCCCTAGCAACTAAAAGCAAATAAAAATGCAAATATCAATCATGTTAGTATAAACAATAGTCATAAATTAATACAAATAAGGTAAACTAATGTCTCAAAATGCCTACAATTTCCTTTTGGCTAAAGGAACACAAAAAAGTGTAAAACTCTTATTTATAATAAATTCCATAATTTTCTTCATATTCTAGAATATGACTGCAGTATTGCTTCCTGCATGTATAGAGTACACTCAGTTTTTGACCTTTCATTTTGAGATAAAAAAATCAGAAAACATATTTGGAAATGAGATTGTCTTTCATTTGTTCCCTGAAAACAAGAAATTATTCATTTGGTTTCCATTGCTATAAATTACTCATTGGGTCTTGTTTCTCCTAAAATGAAGGGTTTATGGCAATCATGCATATTCCCCCCACTTAGTCTGCTAGCTGCTTGCAGAGAAATCATGAGTTGTTGGTTTTCACTGTCATTACAGAAAACTGGAGACAGAAGGATAGGGAGAAGAGCAGAAATCAAATAGAGGACAACTCTAAATGTAGCATGATGGTGGACATCGATATGACTGCCGACTTAGAAATGAAATCACAGGACACAATTTCCTTACAAATATAGAGGCACAGAGAAGACTCTCAAATCACAAAACTACCCTTCTCTTGTTGGCTCTGTTATAATGCATTGACCATGAAGTGGACTTTTTCTAATTTTGGGCTTGAAATGATGGCATAAAAAGCAAAAAAGGGGGAAAAAAAAGGAGAATACACTATTATAAGTATATCTTTAAACCTTAAAGAAACTATACAGTAGTAAAAACTTGGATTTAATGGGTGATAAGAAAATTTCCTTTTACTCCTTGGTTCCCTCAACTGGTTTCCGAGATTTGACAATTCATTTAGTATTTCAAAATCTAAAATAGATCAAAGTAATCAATTGACTGATGAGATCGACTGCAGTGTGGCAGGCTCCCTCCCCCCATATAGTGATGCTGGGAAAACCTGTATGTTGCACTTCTGTGGATAATTGAGTACCAGGGTACTGAATGCTTTGAGCTACTTAAGCTAAAAGGGCAAGAAAATGATTCTTAAATAACTCCAATACATAAAGAGTATATAAGTTTGTGCATTTATATTTGCAAGTCTGTGTACATGTGTACATATATGCATATATGTGTATGTGTATATATGTATGCATTTCTGTGCATGTGTATATATGTATGTGTGTGTGTGTATAATCCTCTATACAATAAATGTAATTTGGGCTAGTCATCCTTTTAATAATAGAGGCCTTAGAAAGAAGGCCTGGATCCTAGCAAACAAGGCAGATATATCCTTTAAAAAAACTCTAACTACATCATGGGCATAGGAGAGTTACAGAAGAAGGAAAGCAAAAAAAGTAGAAGAGAAGAAATGAGGGCGTTCAGTGACTTCTCAGTGAGGCCAATGGTGGAGTAAAGATGTGATTCCCTATTCAGTTTGTCTTTCCATCTCGATCTGCAGGGCTCTGCATGTTGGGCATTAGAAGGATAGCATCTAATTATTAATAACTCTTTTGGTGTTGTTCCTCTGTGTATATCTTCCCATTGCCAGTGATAGATATCAGGCTTGACATTTAAAATATGATACTTAAATTATGATATAAAGTGTAAGAAATACTTTTGAACAGAATAGCGCTAAGAAAAGGAACTTTCGAGAATTTGATCATCACTACAAATTTTCATTCATTCGTCATCAGAACAAAAAAATTTAACAATTCAATCATTCACGGGGAATTATCTTTTGCGTTCCTTTCATGTCCAAAACCTAGTATTAGGGTCTGTCCAGCCCTGAGACAGACACAAAGTCCTGCATCCAGGGATTGGATGCTAGTAGAGGAGATAGACTCTAGGTGAGTGAATGATGGGTAGGCTATATATTTTTGGATCATTGATAAGGTTCATGCAGACAAAATGGACAAGGTAAAGGGATACTGAGTTGTGAGGTGGTATTTTATATAATGTGACAGATTATGTCAAGGAGAACCTATCTGGAGATACTGTGATCCTGATAACGGGCCAGTCACAGAAAGAGCTGGTGAAAGCTTATGGTAAGCAACAAGTGCCACAACTGTGAAGGAAACAGACTTTCTGTGGTTTTAAGAGACCAGAGCCAGAGTAACTGAAGTACAGTCTGAAGTGAGATAACTCTCAACTACATGGGTAATGATAAGTTGTAGCAAGGAAATATGAGTAGCAAAGTTGGGTGGCTAAGATGTTCGTGACTTACCCTTTCTCTTTCAGTTTTTATATCTTAAAAGATTTTTTTTGGTATAAAATATGCTCCTTACAATATATATACATATATATATACACTCTATGTGTATATATCTGCATTGTGCATATGTTATATGTGAGTGTATATATATGTGAATATGTACATGCACATGTGTGCGTAGACACATCCATATATGCATGTGTGTGTACTTGTATATTAAGTTGTTCCTTGTGTAGCATGGCATAGTGTGCTTTGGACTCCCTGTGTTTCTCCCATGTTGCAGTTCCGTCACCTTCAAAAAGTTATTTAACCTCTCCGTGCCTCAGTTTCCTCATCTGTACAATAGGGGTATTAAAGTACCTACTTTGGAGTATTGTGGAGAAAATTAAATGAATTAATGTGTAAAGCTTTTGAAAAGAGGTGGCACAAAGCATAAGCATTATGTAAGTATTGCTTTTACAATTTCTTTGACAAATGGCATTTTATCCAAATGAATAGAATATAATTGTAATTATTTATTCTAATGTACATTCTTAATATCAATAATAAAAAGCCTGGTTTGATATTTTTTCATTGGCTGTGCATGTTCACGTTTTTAAGTAAGGCTGTTTGAATTTTAATTTTATTTTGGAATATTTCTAGCTTAGAGAGGAGACCTCTTCTGCTTCTAAATTCAGATAATTAAATGTTTCTCCTCTAAATGGAGGAGGTGCAGCCAAACACGTTTCTAGAGGTTAAGGGTGCACTGAACATATGTCCACTTGAGGGAGCTCTAAGATTTTCCCCGATCTGGTCTTAGAGTCTAACCAGCCCTGTGACCGGAACCCAGGCACTGGACTTGGGTTACCTGAATTGTGGAAGCAAAATTTTAAATGTCCAGAATAAAAGTTTTTTTTTTTGAAAAAACTTGTGGGGTAGTAAAACTGATAATTATTTTTTACTGTTTTCCAGTTATGTATTTAATTGAGGGGAACAGAAACACTTTTTTGGGAACTTCAAACAGCTCAGCTGGAAGCATGGGAATTAGCATAAAGTGAAATATTTATAGGAGCTTAATACTGTTTAAGACTCATTTTCTCCTTGCCTTAAGACAAGAAGTCAAATTAGCCATTTCTAATTAAAGAGTTAGAAACAAAGAAGTGGAAGACCAGAAGTAGAAGCTAAATGGTAATGCCTAAGTTGCAAAGTATGAAAAAGTCATTTGACTTAGAGGTCAAGTATGGGAAGATACAAAGGAATCCCCTTAGAACCAGAGAAAGAAATCAGAGCGATTTTAAATATAATTAGGGTAGGCTTACTACATTCCTACTGAAATGAATATTTTTTCCTTTAAGAGCAGAGTTCTAAAACTGGACATGGTAATGCCCCTTTGTCTCTTTCCGTTAGTGGCTAAGCTACACAAGAAGCACCCACGCAGTATTTAAAATGAGATGAAATTGCTTTAAATATGATTCATGGGAATTCTGTCCCCCAAACAATCATCTGGTAAAGATACCAAAAAGGGAAGAAATTCCCAAGGGCCAATGAAGAGTTTCCAGGCCTCTCTTCTTATTTTGAAGCCACGATGGAGCTGCACAGTGATTTGATTAAAATATCAATTGTATGCACATATTTTAGTTTTAATTGCATCATGACTGATCTGTTAAAAAGAGTTTGAACATTTGGCCCTAAATCATTATAGACTGAATCAGATAAAGATCAAAATAAGGCAGCGGAGGTTGCCATTCAGAAGAAAAGGAAAATAGAACATGTGAATATACTTTCAACGAATGAGAACTATAATTAAAATATAATCATGTGATTAGAAGAAAATTAAAAAGAGCATATTGTGCTTTCTGCATATTCTTTATATGCTTACATCTACATTTTAAAGACTTTGTTTGTCTTAACATGGCCTCAAGTATTTTGTATAAAGATTCATGTTGATCTTTTCATTCATAGTTTGTGAAATCTCCTACAATTCTTTATTCATTAATTAGCACATAATATTTTTAAACAGTGTGGAATACTGCACTCTCAAGCTTCTTTTGTATGTATCTACAATTTCTCTATGGCATTATTTTGATTTTGACTAAACCAAATGGATTTGTTGTTCTACTTGAGAACAGAATCAGGATTATCTTGCAGATGGTTTTTTAATCACAGGTTTGTGTTTTTTAAAAACATCATTCTCATTTTTTTTTCATGGAGGATTTGTTTCTCTTTGCTTTGCCTTTAAGTTTCTTTCCTCATTTTTTATTAAGCACATTACCTCACGGTCTTAAACACCTTTGGTGATTTTCTTAAGATATGCCTGTTGAGGAAGACTGATACATCTGAATTCTTTGTTAATAAATAAATTGGAAATGCATTTTCATGGTGTTGAACATGAAGAGTTTAGTATATATTCACAGAGGCTGTTCATCTGGCAAGAGAGTGGTAACAAGCCAGGCTTCGTTCTTCTTTTTGAAAAATTTTCTGTCTGTGATGGCTACACAGACAATTCTGTGTACAGTCTGTTAAGCAACATCCAACATCCCTTAGTGAGTTCTCTGTGCCTTTGGAGAAGTCGTCCACTGGACATAAAGAACGTTCTGCCTTATGTGTTGAGCTGATCTTTTAATTTTAGACTGTAATCAACACACTGGGTAAAACCTTGGAGTAATAGAAAGGCTTCAGGTTTCTTAACTATTGATTTTAAATTGGGACTTCAGGGTTCTTTCTGTGCTGAAGACAAAGCAAGATTTCTAAGACTTGGGTATTCTGCTGTGGGTAGGATCGTTGTTATCTGGACCCTGTTGTGGAGACCAGCCCTGGTTGCAGAGGAAATAGTATCTGTCAATTAAACACAAATGTAGTGTTCAAAGGACATGGAATATAGGACTTAATTATGGAACAGATGATGCTACCTCATCTTAATTGACATGCCAGGATCCAACTCACTGGCCTGTTAATCACCAGCCAGGAGAATGAATAGTAGAGTACCTTCCATCACAAGGGCAGAAAGCCTCTGGCCATAATTATATTGCTCCTTAATAATTCCAATTAGGACCACCACCAACAAAACAATGGAAACTTCTTATTTTCTATAATACTAAGTACTGATAAATGTTCATTCAGTTACTGTGATTGCAGACAACTGGGTTTCTCTTTGTCATAATTAATTCTTTTGCTAAGAAATCTTTAGGTGGGCCTCTAGTGCCTCTCAAATTCACCCAAGTGTTTTCAGAGTTCTTTTAACATAAAAAATTAACCACACTTACTGGTTTAGCCAATAATATCAGGGGAACTAGAGACCTATAAAAGCTTCCAAATTGGCACCAGCCATACAGTCGTAACCGCCAAGCTGCCTTAACAACTCGTTGCAAATGCCTAACAGCTCCAGAGAGAAAATATTTTCCTGAGCCTACAGTTCCTCATCCTGTTTTGCTTTTCTGCAAACTTCACGAAGATAACGGGCAATATGCTTCATTTCCTATATGCCAACCTATTCTGGTCAAACAATTTAATTTCTTCTGGTGACCAGAAGAGGGTAAGAGGTCTGGTATATGAACTAGAAAAATACAGAATATGGAATAAACACATTTGGTTTGCTGTTCTTCCTTTGTCCCTTTCCTTTATCACTCAGTCCCTTTACCTTGATAAGACTCAAATTTTGGAGAATGGGTGGAGCACAGGGGCTGTTGTATAGATTAATGCCACACAGTTGCTAGTTAGTGTTACCTGACATCAGAATAGAAAAAGAAGTAACCTTGCTTGAACACTTCCTAAAGGTCTGTCAGTATGTTGAATGGCTTTGCATTTTTTAAATGCCCTTTGGGAGAGGTATTATTTTCTCCATGTTACAGGGGAGGAAACAATTATGGAGAGATTAAATGACATGTGTAAGCATCCCACAACTTTGCTATTGACAAAGCTGGAATGGTAATCCAGGTATGTCAGGACTGGGAGCATACTGTTTTCTATTCCTGAAAGTTTGGAATCAAATGCAGCTTTGTTCTTTAGCTGATTCACCTCCTGAGCCTTGGCATTGGGAATCTGTGGCAGGCAGAAAAATGGTTTCTCCACGTTATGTCCACGTTCCAGTCTCCAGAGCCTATGTTACCTTTCATGGGAAAGAGGACTTTGCAGTTGTGGTTATGTTAAGGTCTCGAGCTAGGGAGATTATCCTGGATCATGCGGTGGATCCACTGTAATCAGAAGGTCTTTGTAAAGGGAGGCAGGAGGTTTTGAGACAATGTGATGATAAGGTACAAGTACATGACAAAGAGAGTTTGCAGATGCTACACTGTTGGGAGGAGGAAGGAAGGGGCCCTAAGACAAGGAGTGCAGGTGACTTCTAGAAGCTGTAAAAAACAAGGAAATGGACACTCTAGAAAGAGTATGAATATTCTGATAGGTTGGGACTTCTGACTTATACATCTGTAAGAGAATACATTTTTTTCTTTAAACACTGAGTTTGTGGTAATGTATCAGCAGAAGGAGGCAACTAATGCTGGATCCTGTTTTTTTCTGGAGTCCTCAATCTTCACTGTTTAGATGTAGTCGA
Source organism: Sciurus vulgaris (assembly GCF_902686455.1). Classification (NCBI taxonomy): domain Eukaryota; kingdom Metazoa; phylum Chordata; class Mammalia; order Rodentia; family Sciuridae; genus Sciurus; species Sciurus vulgaris. The sequence continues at coordinate 145,387,321 of NC_136466.1, forward strand.
GACTCAGATAGAGTCACTCAGGAGGTGGGATGGATCACAGAAGTTAGGCAGCTTGATGGCAGAGAGTGCCTGAGAAAGGCAGCAACATTCCATGGCTGAGACGGGATTTATGATTGATGTTTTTTAGAGAAATAAAGTTGGATTTGGAGGCCATGGAAATGTTACTTCTGGAAGAACCTGGGCCAGAATCTTGGCCTGTGAGATACGATTGAAACTGAAGGAACTGGGGTGTTTTGCCTCTGATGCACCCTGCAAGAGAACTCAGGAAGTACTTCTGTTCCAGAGTACAGAACAGTGACCTCCCCAAACCAGAAAGCATAAAACCCCCAAATATGCATACTGATTATTTACTTATTATATTAGTGTATTTCTATACTAATATATACTATGTGATATTGAGCAAACAAAAATACAAATTGAAAACATATGTGATAATATTCATACAGGTTGAGTATCCCTTATCTAAAATGCTTGAGACTACAGAGTTTCAATTTTTTTTTTAAATTTTGGCTATTTGCATGTACATAATGAGATATCTTGGGGAAGGAACCCAAGTCTAAACATGAAATTCATTTATGTTTCTTATAGCCTAAAGGTAATTTTATTTTTAATAATTTTTTGTGTGAAACGGATTCATGATGTGAAATTTTTCCACTTGTGCTCCTCTGTGGGTGCTCAAACAGTTTCAGATTTAGAAGCATTGCAGATTTGGATTTTCAGATTAGGGATGCTCACCATGTATATAGAAGTTCAACTATTTTCTTACCACACTCTAGCAGATTGTCTTCCACATTTACTGTGGGGCTAGAGAGCATGAGGGAGCTTTGGGAATTGTGATTTTTATGGGTGGAGGTGCTCCCCCATCACATTTTCCTTTCTTTGTTTTGCCTAATTACATTTTAGAAGGGAGTGAAGTGGGATGGGGTCAGAAAACAGCTAGGTAGGAGATTTGTGCACCTTGAAGTCTGCATGTTAAGCCAGGGTCTCCTGCAAGCTAAGTCAGTCCTCTACCCTGGACAACAACCCCAGCCCCAAGGAGCCTCATTTTATTTTATTTTTTGATTTTTGGTACTGAGGATTGAACCCAGGGTGCTTAACCACTGAACCACATCCCCAGCCCTTTTTATATTTTTATTTTGAGACAAGGTCTAGCTGAGTTGCTTGGGCCTTTGCTAAGTTGCTGAGGCTGGCTTTGGACTCATGTTCCTCCTGCCTCAACCTCCCGAGCTGCTGATTTGCAGGTGTGCACCACTGCACTGGCCTAGAGTAGGAACCTTGTTTGAAGAGGCATATGTCTGCACCTAAGGTGATGTGCTGAGCTGGGAGAGGGAGAGCAGCTTGCAGGAGGGAGCAGTTTCCAGGCTTTGCACTACTGTGGACTGAACGACCCCACTATTTTCGTATGAAATCACGAAATCACATTTCTTCCCATTTGATTCTGAGAGGCATAAAATACTCCAAAATCCTTAATTAGTTTCACAGAGTGATTTGATTGCATAATAATAAGGATTGTAGGATTTCATGGGCTCGTCTTTCTTCTCCAAATGCCTGGTTTTCCACAACATATTTGTGGTCCTAAACAATTTCTGAAAATAGCAAAGATAATAAATTTGTGTACCTAATTTGTAAAATTATTTTGTTCAAGAGGAAGATGAACCAACTGCTATCCTTCAGTTGTCAGGAAAGGGGTGGACACATTGTGGGAAGTAGCAAAAAGGGACTAAAAGTGGAACAGTGCCTGGGTCACCTGCTTCCCCTAACCTGCTATGTGAACACTCTCAAGTTGCACAATCTCTCTCTGTGCTTGGGGTAAAGGAAAGTGGTTGAGCAGAAGAAACAGTCATTCATACCCCATCCTAAATCAATACTCTGTTTTTATAGAATGCTTAGGAGATACTAGAGTGCACTTCTCTGTGGAATAAGAGCATTTCTTTTCAAATTCTCCCATCCAATGGGTTACTCAATTAAATCTAAGTTGACTTAATAAGTGCTTGACTTTATTTCAGGAAAAAACTCTATTTTAGTGCCACAAAGGATTATGGTAGAACTAGAACTCTACATTTCTTTGGCTAATTATATCTGGGGTATGTTGAACAGAGCCTGTACTTACTTAGGATGAGAATTCTGGTTCATCTACTTAGTAGCTATGTGATTTTAGGAAAGGTATTTAACCTCTGTACTACTCAGAGAAGATAGTGCTTCCTGTGCAGTATCCTGAACATTTGCATATGGAACATAGATGGATATGTCTAGAATGGGCTCTTGTCCATGTCTACAGCAATAATAAAAATGACATCCAGCCCAAAGGACACATGGCTTAAACCCTCTGAGACTCTGAGGGATGATCTAAGCTCTCTGCATTTATGCAATCTCTTATAAACACAAAGCCCAGAGTCACTTATGCATCAGACAGAGCAGTTAGAACAGAAATCAAGCCATATAAAGTCATGATTACCAGAAAAATCTTTCACTGGACAATGCTTTAAACAGGGTTTCATGACCTTAGTACTACTGACTTTTGGGCCAGCTATTTCTTCGTCGTGGGTCTGTCCTGAGCATTATATGATATTTAGCAGTATCCCTGGCTTCTGTCCATAAGATGGAAGCAGCACTGTCTCCCAGTTAGAACCGCTCAAAATTCCTCAAGATATTGCTGAATGGTCTGTGGGGGGCGGGCAAATTGCTCCTAGTTTAGAACCCCTAGTTCTTAAAATTATGATTTAGACAATGCAGAGAACTAGACTGAGAGATACATATTGTGAGAGTACTTTTGTTCATAAAAACTAAAAATGATGGAATGGTTAAAATTTTGCCTTTAGAACCAGGGATGTTGGCTCATGCCTCTCTGGAGGCTTGTAGCAGGAGGGTCACAAGTTTAAGGCCAGCCTCAGATACTTAGTAAGACCCTTAGAGTAAAAAAATAAAAAGGGAGGGTGGCATAACTCAGTGGTAAATTACCTCTAGGTTCAATTCCTAGCATCAAAAACAAACAAACAAACAAAAAGCTTGCCTCTGAAGACTCTGAAATTATCTTGTTATCTATGTAAACTTAGATGATTGAATTTAACCACTCAAAGTTTAAATTTTCTCATTTGTGAAATGGGGATAAAAATCACACATATCCATAAGATTTTTGTGAAGATTAATGAGATAATTTCATGATCCTGGGCCTATAGAAGTATTAGTAAATACTGATGATTGTTCTTTTGCTATTGTTTTCCACACTACCATCACTACCACCACGGAACCAATGATAGACCTTTCTCTAGGTAGCAGGACAATATTCCTCAATAATAAAATAGAGCTTTAAAAAATACAATTAATGGGTAAGTACAGTTTTTACTCCTTTATAGAATTTCAAACTTCAATCTTCTAAATGCAAGTCTCGACGAAATATCCATTTTTTTTCTTTTAACTCATTCATTCATTAGTAACGATTATACTGGACACAGTTAAATATGCATTTCATCCAGTGATGCCCACAGGGAACCCCCGTGCAACACACACCACCAAAACCAAAATGTAATGTTAATGGAAATTAACAAAAGACAAATCATCCCATAGCACACTAATTAGTTTTTTAAGAATTAAATCACTAAGAGCTGCACATTCTACAAATAATTACAAAAAAAGAATAAAATAAGAATCTCATTAAACTATTTAAACAAAGTACTGGATTTATAAAACTCCTAAGTTCCACATTAGAGAGCACAAGTATGTTTCCCAGAAGGAGGGATAATGTTACAAAGCTTCCGTTTTTCTGAAATCCTAATTTTATTAGCAGCAAAGTAATTAATTTTTGTGACAACAAATTCTTCAAGGAGAAATAAATACTAAGCCAGAGCAATGTGAGCAAAGCAGTTAAAGAAAGAGAGATGAAAATGTATCAAGCAAGTCTTAAGGGCAATTTTTATCCTTCACTACGAAACTATACCCTTAAAATCTGGTTCATTTTCAAAAGTTTCTAAACAAATCTCCACTACTCAAAAGATAAAGGTGGTATCAATGAGCTTGCAGATAAGGCAAATGGGAGAGAAAACGGGAGGTAGTTTTTTCAGATACTGAAAGACAATGTGTAGGCTGAGAAAGTGAAGAGATGGCTAAAAAGAAAGCTTTGTGTGTGTGGTGTGTGTGTTGAAGGGTGGTGTTGCAGAGGACAAAGGAATTCACCACCTCAAAAAGAAAAAAGTGGACTTTGCAAGAACACATAAATATCTATGATCGTGGCATTAATCATTATAATGCTCAAAATAATAAAGTCAGCAGATGACCTAAAATTCATATCACATCAACTTAATTTTATTTTTGCCATTTGTAATTTGAATCAAGGCTACGTGGAGTTAGATTTCCATTTAGGTTACAAAATTGTTATTCACTTATTATTTTTCTACCTTCAGTTTCTTACCTTTTCAGAATCTCAATTTTTCTCATCTGTATAATGAATTTGTCTATATATGCAAATACAGAGCATTTCCATCTTATAAGTATTGAGAGGTTTAAGTGAGATAAAGTGTACTAAAGTCTTAGCATTGATCTTGGCACCCAGGAGTTGGTTCTGATTATACTGATATTTGAATCATCACAAGAAAACATTTTCATGTTAAGCTCAATTTAATGTATTTTTTGGGAAAGTTTTTCTAATTAAAAAACTTTCTGTAGCATTATCCCAGGCAAAACAAAAATGCATAAACTTTGATGTGTGTGACAAAGAGAAAAATAAGGGATTTAACATACTTATAGCTAACTCATTCTCTGTGATTTACATGCAGGGCTAAATTTTATATCTATATCAATCACTTTTACAAGATGGCAGGATTACATTCTTAGAGTAAGGAAAAATTGATACCAAAGAATGTTCACTCGATTGGCAGAGTTTAGTCATTGTATATCATGTGTTAAAAGCTATATATTTCTAATATTAAAACATCCCTAGAGGAAGTGAGTATTTCCATTATAACAAAAAGTTAAGTTACTTGGCCATTTTAAGATTTATTTCTCTTTTAAGGAGTTTATAGAAAATCTGGTTTGGGAAGTCTTTCCTATTCTTAAAACTACCATGGAAAAAGGTATTTTATGATTTTATTGAAAATGCTAGTAGGTAAAAGAAAGGCAAACTAAGATATACCAAGAGCTTACTATTTGAGATAAAGTGTCTCTGATGGTTTTATATATGATTTCTCACATAATCCATCTTATGGATTTAGCAGTTCTCATCCATATTTTTACAGATGAAAGAACTGAAGTTTAAAGAACTCGAGGAACTATCTGTCTTAAAAGCTCATGACTAGCAATGGCCAAGTCGGAATCTTAACAGTTTCAAGAATAACTCCCCCCACACAAGCCTGCTTATCACGTCATGCCTTCTTTCTGTCTTGAACAACTTTCCCTTCAATGCCTCAAACAACATTGATGAACTGACTGACGTGTGTAAGTCTGCTAATTCACATGTTTCAATAGAAAGATGGTATTGATTCTATTTTATGCATAAATGACAAATAAATCAAGTGCAAGGTGGCTCAACATCATCAATTAAGTAGCTAGCATCAAGTTCCAAGATTCAAAGTCAGCTTTTCTGATTCCTTCCAGTTCCTTCCATGAGTCATTGACCTTTGATGACAATCTTCTCTCAGTGTATTTAATAGAATGTTGAGTAAAGTTCAGCGAAAGAAAATACTCAAATAAAGGTAAAATCTTCATCAATGAGATAAATTTTCTAAAAATCCGGAGAAAAATTTCCCCCTTAATTCCAAGAGACTACAATTTGGAGTTGTTATACATTAGTTCTGAAGAGTAGAATTAAAGTTGATTTTAGATGACGAATTTTGGGGGCTGACAGCAAGACCAATAAAAGGTTTCTGACTTTAGCTTACAAAATCAACACATTTGGTATACAAAGAAAGGAACTATTGATCCCTGTATCCAATATAAGTGTTTATTTTCTGAAGGGTTGTGGTAGTGAGCTACAGGGTTTGACAAGTGAACAAGGAATGACTAGGGACAATCTGAGTTGCCACAGTTGATGAAAGACTTTGTCAGTGTGCAGTCAGGCTAAGCTTGCATAATGAGCAACCCGGACAGCTATTAAATTGAACGAATTCTCTTCAAGCGATTCAATTTGCATGACATACTACATAGCTTCTATTTAAATGACTCTCCCTGTACATTCAGTGTCCAGGATAGGATGGGAATTCAGGCAAGACACCATGAGGTCTTCACTAGAGGCTAAGGAAATAAAAAATCCAGAAGACACTGGGGAGCATGCCAATGGTAAAAGACCAGTTCAGTTCTTGATTGGATCGAGCACATCTTCCTTCGGTTGTTAACCAAGCCACCCTCTTCTGGTAATCTCTGCCTGGCGCTATCTTCCCACCTCAGTTTCTCTCTCGGCTCCCTCCTCATCTTCCTTCAGGCTGTGGAATGCTTCACAAGGAAAATGCATCACAAGGAAATGAATGCACAGATGAGTGAATAAATGAATGAATGGAGAATGTGACCTCTCTTGCTTTAATCATCTACACTGTTTCTAAGGATTAATAGAATGAGACAATAAGAGATCCAAGGAGTGTGATATAAAGTGCTTATGAAGTTAAGATATTCCAAACACCTTTAAATGAATTTAGCATATCTGTTGGAGTTGCTCCTGCTTCCCAAGCTCTCACATTTTAAAAATCAGTGTTTTTTTACCTTTGATTTTGGCAATATGGACGATATTATCTCATTAATTCCAAAAAGAAACTGGTTAGTAGGTAGAACCTTTGAAACGAAGTCTGCACACTCTCAAGACCCCTTAGGGTTCTTCAAGGGTGAAGATTTGCCATGGGAAAAATATAATGAACTGTTTTCAACTGTGATAGTTACAAAGAAAGAGTAAGATTCTTGCTCCAATTTCATCAGAGATTTAGTAGGCTATGAAAAAAAAAAAGACAGATTTAAGACAATTTTAGTATACATAAAGTTTTCCCATTTAAGACTGAAGAACTAAATTATGTGTGGAAATTAAGAAGGGTACTGCCACTTTTTCATGTGCTATTTAAATGCCTTTCTACTTCATTGTGTGGAGATTCACCTTCTGGACTGAACGAATTCTAGTGCCTGATAGTGTTTAGCAAATCATTTGAACCTTAGAAAACATGCTTTTCTAATTGACTTGTTTATTCATTTATGTAATGACTACTTTCTGAATACTGTGTCCCAGGCATTGTTCGAGGTGCTGGGGACCCAATAGAGAGCAAGTTATTACAGCCTTTTCCCTCTTGAAATTGAAATCCATCAGGAGCAAATAGATGACATACAAGAAAATGAATGAACAGAAGTCACACTTCAGGATGAGGAGTGATGTGGTGGAGTACTCGGGGGAGCTACTTTGAGCTGAGTCATGATGGTATGAAGGAGGCAGTTCTCTGCTGATCCTGGGAAGGGAGTTTTAGAAACGGAACAACAGCCAGAGCATAGGAGTTATAGTGAGAGAAGGTTCGGCCTGTGGTGCATTGTGGTCATAGTTCTCCAGAGAAACAGAACCAAAGGAAGCGTGTGTGAGACCTTGTGCATGTGTGATATACATAATCAAACTGTAAATGAGAAAATATAGATACTTCAATGAATTTGTGTGTGGGGTTGGGGAGGGATTGGCTCACACAGAAATCTGAAGGAGCAGCAGACAGGTAGGATAGAATCTCAGGATATTGTTGCAGTCCAAAGGGTGTCTGCTGACAGAATTCTTTCTGTTGTGTTCTAGTCATGCCTTTAGTAGAGGCATCTGTGAGGTGCACCCATAGTGTGGAAGGTAATTTGTTTTACTTAAAATTCATCAATTTTAATATTTACAGCATCCAAAAATCACCTTGAGGAGACTACTGGGGCAGAGTAAGGGGTAAGCAGGAGAGAGGAGGGAAGGATAGAGAAGGTAATAGGGAGTGAAACTGACCAGATTATATTATATGCAGGCACAAGCATGCCAGAGTGAAATGCATCATCACAATTCATATGCACCAACAAAGAAAATTGAAAAGGAAAAGGAACCAATTAAACAACCCAAATCACCTTCAAAGAGATGTTCACATAATGTTTGTCCATATCTGGGCATCTTGGTCCAGCCAGGTTGGTGGCTGAAACGAACCATCACATCTGGAAAAGGAGAAGCCGTTCAATGTGACAGAAGTGCAATGTCAAGACCAGGAAGGACTGGGAGGTCAGAAGGCAGGGTAGTGCCCTGGGAATCTGACCCTTTTGAATAACACATTCTGATTTCAATCCTACAGAGGACTCTGAGAGTACTAGGACCCGGACTTGACAGGAGAGAAAGAAAGCAGGGAACCAAGTTGGAGGTTTCTGTGGGAGTTTGGGCAGGAGGCAAGCGTGGTCTGGATTTCAGTTCTGAATGTGGAGGGAGGAAAGAGGCGGATTTTGGGTGTATCTGGGAAGCAGATGTGGGTTGCATGGATTGACTGACGGGCTGACAGAGGCAGGATCCACCTCTTTCCCCAGGCCTTGACTAAGATGAGCAAGGCCAGGAGGAAAGCACTTAAGGATTTTCTATGGAATAAATGGACACAGGTATAATTTCTTGAAAAACAACAGAAACAAAGAAAGAAAGACTGTGCTTTCTTATATCTGCAATTTTTACCAGTAAAATAAGTTCTTTGTTGAATGGATGAAATTGCAATGCATTTGAAATTACCTACCCATGTTTTACTTTAATTAACTATAAATCTTTAAGACATGTGAGATAAACCTCTTTCAGTTTTGGTTTTCTTTTGGCTATAATTTAAAATAAAACAATTGGGTATTGTGTCTTTTTTGTTTTTTGTTTTTTTTAAATTTCTCTGCTTTTAAAATGTCGAATTGCTTCATTGGATAATATAATTAAGCTTAAAATAGTAATGGTTGCAGGTATACTCCAAGTTGGTATTTCTATGATTATAAATGCTCTTCAATTTTAAATATATAATAATAATAATACCATTATTTCATAATTGGGTTATAAAAATAAACTAAAATAAATTTAAAGACTTTAATGAAAATGGAAAAAACAAATACCTTTTTCTATTTAAGCAAGCAAATTTCTATACACCTAATCCTAGCTTCAACTGTATTATTTGTACTCAATTTACATCTGTATTTAAGGCAAGTATAGCTTAATGTTCTTTCTATTCTCAATAACTCTAATTTGGGGAGTGATTTGATCTTAAAAGCAAAACAGGAAGCCATGTTCTAAACCTAAGGATAATGAAAATACTAGATAAATAAAGGCCAGCTGCACCTGGAACTTGGACTTCTTTTCTTCCTGCTGCAGATTTGCTGCTGCATGCAACCTGTGCACGCCTCTGATGGAGAAGTTCTCGCTTTCCCATTACTGACTCTCTTCCCTGCCCACCTAGGCCCTTAGCCTGATGGAGGGCACCTTGCTGATTACAGCCTCTCAGAATCTGGCTCAGTGTCTGGGTGAGGCCTTATAAGGATTCTCCATTAATAGTTCACAAATAATAGATCAGATCAATTCACCTGGAGGGACCAGCTATTTATTTTGAAATACTGTACACCTGGCTTTTTAAACTATGGATTATTACCCATCAATAGGCCACTAAATTAGTAGTTCTGGTGAGAATTTAAAAATAATTAAATAGAATAAAATGTAATAGAATAGACATTTTTTCACATGTAGAAAGGTTTTTTTAAAAACTTTTATTTATAGATATTTATAGATGTATGTACTAGCTTGTGCTATAAAGTGTATTTCTTAGTGAAATTTGTAATTTATAAAGTTGAAAACCACCTGGTCTAGGTATCTAGGTTTTAAAGCTTAAATGACTTTAAAAAAAAATCTGAATTTTTGAAAAATTTTGTCTAATAATGAGACAGACAAGGACCAGATAGGCAAATTGAGGCCACATTGACCATTTAACACATGTAACATAGAAATAAAAGGATCCCCACTTCATTTAACAAGTATATGTTGTACACTTAAAAATGCTCTTGGCAAGTACCGAGAGAAATATTAAAATGTACTGCTCTTCTCAAAGGGCCTGAGAACACCCATATAGAAAGGCCCAAAGACCACACATGTCTAACTATGATCTTTCAACCAGGAAAAGGTTATGGAAACAGTTTCCTTCTTTCTTCTGCAACTTATAGCCACCTACTGCCAAACTTCACATGCTAGTCAGCTTTCTGTTTGTTACTGTGACAAATACCTGACATAAATCAACCTAAAAAGAAGAAAGGTTTATTTCGGCTCATGGTTTCCGAGTTTTCAGTTCATGTTTGGTTTCCCTACTGCTTTTGGGCCTCTGGTGAAGCAGAATATTATGACAAGGAGACTGTGGTGGAGCTAAGTCGCTTACCTCCTGGTGGCCAGGAAGTGAAAGTGAGGACAAGAGACCAGAATCCCAATGTCCCCTTCCTGGGTACTCTTCCATTGGCCTAACTTATCACTTGACCCCACTGTCTAGTGAAAAGTTACACCACAGGTTGGGGACTAAGCCTTTAACATATGGACCTTTGGGGAGCACTTCCAAACAATAGCACATCATAACTCTGGCTCAGTACTAAATTAAAATGAATTATAAGTTAATGAGCATTTGTGGGTTAGCCCAGGAATCAGATTGCCATTTATTATTTGGTTTCTATGAACATCTGACTTGCAAATTAATTTTTGGTATAAAACTCTATCTTAGATTGATATTGTTCGTACAATATTGTGGAACCAGTCTAGATGCCCTTCAACAGATGAATAGATAAAGAAACTATGGTATATATACACAATGGAATATTATTCAGCCATAAAGAAGAATAATATTATGGAATTCACAAATAAATGGATGGAACTGGAGAATATCATGCTAAGTGAAATAAGCCAATCCCCAAAAAACCAAAGGTCTAATGTTTTCCCTGATAAGTGGATGATGATATATAATGGGAGTGGGGGGTGGGAGGTGAAAGAAGAATGGAGGAAGTTTAGATTATGTAGAGGGAAATAAGGGGAGGTATGAAAAATGGTGGAATGAGATAGACATCATTACCCTATGTACATGTATGATTACACAAGTGGTGTGAATCTACATTGTGTACAACCATAGAAATGAAACGATGTACCCCATTCGTGTACAATGAATCAAAAATGCAGTCTGTAAAAAATAAAAAATTAAAAAAAATTTTAAAAAAGGTAGGAGGGCTTGTTACATTAAAGCAGGAGTCAGCAGACTCTTTTTTTTTTTTTTTTTGTAGTGCTGGGGATTGAACCAAGGGTCTCTCACATGCTAGGCAAACACTCTACCACTGAACTACATCCATAGCCTGGCAGACTCTTTTTCTGAAGGACCAGATAAAAAAGATTTTAAGCTTTGTGGACCATATATAATCTCACATGCAATTCCTGAACTCTGCTATTGTGTGAAAGTAGCCATAGATAATATGTAAATGATTTGTTCCAATACAATTTTATTTATGGGAACTGAAATTTGAATTTTATATAAGATTATAATGTAAAATACACTCATGAAGTAATATTCTTTTTTTTTCTTTTTAACCAGTAAAAATGTATGTTTTTTGTCACGTGGAGCTAAAGGGAAATAAACAGGGGGAAAAAGGGAAGCCATGGAAGTAGAAGGAAGAGCATCAGGGTAGAGAATGGGGGTCAGAGTGGGAGGAGGGCCTGTGGGGGTGCTGGGGAGTATAATTAGTCAAATTATGTTTTTTACATCTCTATGACTATGCCACAATGAAGCCCACTATTCTATACAATTAACACCAATAAAAATAAATAAACAAAATGCAAAAACCATTCTTAGCCTGTGGATAACATGAAAATAGTCAGTGGCTGGATTTGGCCTGTAAGCCATAGATTACGGGCCAAGAAATTTAGTGTAATGTTTTTGTGCAAGCAAATCAATAAAATGAACATAAGATGGCAAACAAACTTTTTAGGCCCAGAAGCTATCTCATTAAAAAAAAAAAAAAAAAAGAAAAAAAACCCAAGTTTCTGAAAAAGTGTCAGATGTATTGGGACTTCTAAAACTAATTGAATGTGTGCACAAATGAATGATTTAAGTAATACAATAGGCTATCTAGTTGAACTTGTAAAGATCCCCATATAGTTCTGATCTAGGAGGGGACAGAGTTTAAAAAAGTTGGAGTCTTCCTCTTGTTTGAAGATGATAACTGTTTTACAGCACAGTCACTGTCAGGACATGTAGGTTTTAAGTCATCTGTCTCCTTGTACTTATGTGGAACTTCTTTGTCAACTGTCATATTGGATGATCTAGATTTGATTCTGTGAAAGGAGCTGGTTGGTTTTCACATAAGTGCGTGGCGTGGAGGTGGTGGTGGTGGGGCGTCTGTGTATGGCCTGGAGGATTCAGGAGGTACATTTTTTCATGCATTGACTTTAAAGCTTGGAATAAGAATCAAAATGGCTAAGATTTATTGAGTTTCTACTATGAGACACCGACTGTATAAAGTCTTTACTGCAAATCCTACTTAATCTTTCACAATAATTTAAAGAGATAGGATACTGAAAGAAAAAAATGATTGAGCGATTAACTGACGTTCACCCTGTGAGTGAGTACCCAGATGAGGTGGCTGATTCCTAAACTTAATTGCTCCTCTGAATCATGTGGCGATGCTCTTTAGTTTAGGCATAGAAATATTAAAATAGCTTTTTAAAACAAGTAATGAGTCTTCTGCACACCATCCACAGAATTCTCAATTTATTCAACTTTATCAAAGTTATATTCTTCAATTGGGTTCCATTATCAAAGCATTGATTTGTTCCAATCAACAGTTACTTTACATGGTAGAACTAACTTGGCCCCAAGCGATTTATATATTTTTCTATTACCTAAGTATTGATGGTACCTCAAACCTGTACCTTTACTGAATTCTTAAAGATGTAGTTAGTCAAAATAGAAGATTAAATGTTTTAGACACATAGAAAATTAATGTTTTATTTCAGGAATCCAATGTAGGAATTACACTGAAGCATGGATTGAACAATATTCATATCTATGTCAATTTATTGTGGTCCAATAAATGTATCTAATTCTACACGATACTGTATTTAAACGATTTAAAAATTCATTCAGTGTTTTCAATAAAAAAGTAAAGTGTCATATAAAGTATCACTGACTAGTTGATTGGTGCTTATGAAAGGACTTTTCTTGTAATTATAGTTGAAAATATATTAATGTTAATTATAGACATCATTCAAGAGAATATTCAGAGGGAATTATAGTAGACAGGAATTGCCAATTTATCTCAAATTGGGTAAAATATGTCTTCAGCAGCAGAACTATAATTTCAATGGATTTAAAAAAACCCCAATTAAACGTAATCATTCGTATATGTGGCTTGATCCAGTTCTGTGGGCTCTCATGAAGGAACTAAAGTGAATCGTAATACTACTTTTTTTTTTTTACATCGGTGTTGCAAACATTTCAAAGGTATGTATTTTGATAGAAGCCAGAAGAAAGTTATACAGTCATTCAAAGTGAGCAGTTCATATGAGTTGACAGAACTTTACCAAGACATGCTCACATTTTTCATTAATTTCAGGTCAAGATTTATCCGCAATCAGTAAATAAAGGCTTATAGAAATGTAGTTCCGTTGCCGATTGCCTTTGCTTCAAATGTGGTTTTCTTCCCATGTGATTTCTTTTTAGATACAACATAATTTCTTTCTGATCCTGAGCATATGGGCCTATGCTAATATGAAATGGTGTCTTAGAAAGGTTATTTTTGTTTTCTGCAGGGAGCAGTCATCCTTTGACCTATATTCAGTCTGTGACACAGATCTGATTGTACAACCACCATTAGCCTCGTCTGAATTCCCTAGATGGAGGTGGGGGCTTAGGTCAGAGACCATTACTCTTGGGTGTCAGAACTAAACTTAATTAATGCCTTTTAAAAATATATGGATGATATTGAATCTCTTTAGGATGTATGAAAATGGTTTGCAGAATTCAATCCAGAAAAATGTTTAAAATAAGAATAGTCGAGTTGTTTGACATGCCCCCGCGACCTCTTTCTGAAATCAGCCCCACTGTGCTTGGCTTTATTCCCAACCTACTGTCCAGTATTTATTTATTTTTTTAAAGCAAGATTCCTTTGTGAAGCTTTCTGGTCTTCAACATACCCTCTTGGAAGCTGTGGTCCTTTAAAGTCCCACCCCTCCCCACAACCTTGTGCTCTTCCAAAATGCTGAGGGCCACAGGGGCAGAGAGTCACAAAATGAACTTGGATCTACAACGATGAGGAACAATGATGGTTTCTATGGCACCGATGGGCAGAGGAGGCCACTGTTCTTGGGAGCTGGTGCTGAAATGTTTAGCAATCATTTTTCAATGAGAATTGGCAGTTGCCTGCCAGGAAGGGATGTTATGTCAGCACAGGTGTCAGAGAATGAGAGCGGTTTCTGAAGGAAATAATTGGCAAATCAGATAGGGCTGGGGAGGGCGAGAGGACGAGGGCAAGGTGCTATGCAGTAGATAGCTTTAAAAAGTAATTTTTAACCAACATTATTTAGGAGACTTTTAGAAAGCAGATCCCTCTTTCCCAGAGGCATCTGCCAACTGACAGTCCAACAGGAAAAGAGGAAACTACTTCCGAAAAGGCTTTAAAAAAAGACTTTTAGAGGCTGTTAAAAAGACATATAAGCACATCCTGGGTAAACCTGTTTAAGCAGCAGTTTATTGCTCAGACTGGGATGCTTCTTAACAGTCGGCTGATTTCCCTCACCCCCAGCCCACCAGCCCACCTCCCACCACTTAGGGCCAGGCAGCTCCTCCGCTTCTTAGCTGAGCTTCACACGATGGAGACACAACAATGAGGTTCCTTGTGTGTGGTCTGGAGATACAGTTTGGATTTTAAGCCTTTCATCCTTGCAATAAAATGCCCTCTGCCCCATGTTTGAATGTCTGCAACTTGTGCTATTGGGGACATGGTGACATGGGTATATTCAGCCTCTGTACTTTCCATGTCATGTTTGTTTGTTTCCTGTCACCCCTCATCCAGCCAGTGATGTAGTGTGCGTATGGTGTTCTCAGATGTGAGAAAGATACATTCAAAATGTCTTCTGTGGACCCTTTTGGAGGATTTTCCTGGAGACATAAAACTCCCAGTGGAAGAAAAGGAATTACGTTCATCATTGTACCTGCCCTAATGACCATGTGGTAGGCTAGCAACCAGGAATTGTTGAAAATAAGAATGAATAAATGAATCATGAATAAATGAATGAATGACAATTGGAAAATAAGAGTTGAGACTAGCAAAGGGAGGTGTTCACAGGCCCGTAGTTGGGCTAGAACAATAATTCCAAGCAGCTGGCAGCCTTGATTCTAGAACTGTAACTCACTTCCCCCGATTTACTTGAAGTATGTTGAGTAATGGAGCTGTTGTGTCTGCACACAGTTCACGCAAACACCACAAAGTCATTGATTCCTTGCTTTTCTCTGGCTTTTCTCTAGTCTTTACCATATGGACAAACAGAGGCTGGAAAACAGGATCAAGTAATACCCAAAGACCAAGGCCACAAACCTCTTACATGGGACATTCGCATGTCCCAGTCTTACTTCATCTTGGCTGTAGCTGGTTCACACCATCACTAACCCAAATGAGAAACCCAGCTTGGGATGCATATTTTCTGGGGAACAGTGCTGAAGAGGCTCTGAGGAAATTCTGAATTTAATCCACACTTGGCGCATTCCCTGTGTCAGCCAAAACACATTTCAGTGAGAAGAATTATGGGCATATTGCCCCTAATGGCACAGTACATTTGTGACATTAAAAAAAAATGTGGTGGCTTATTCCAATTAGTGAAATATTTTTAAAGAGCTTGAAAGATGCTTAAAAATAACTCAACCCAAGTTGATTAAAAATTCAAAAGAAATAATAACAACAACCACCATAGCAGGAATAGAAACAGCTGACATTTTTAGGGTGCTTCCCATAGGCTAGGTATCATGCTTATGTCCTTCTCGGCTTGGGACCCTAGTCACTCCTGCACAATACTCTTACGAAGACAAAACTATCACTATTCTCATTTGGTTGGAGGAAATTGATCTTAGGGAAATGTTCAACAGGGCATCTGACTTGCAGGGTAGTCACTGAACCTACACAGTCAGCCTGAGACTTTGTCACCCAGAAGTATGACAGTTTAAAAGCTGAATGATAAAGATGCCCTCTTTCCTCCAAATTGCAATGTAGCTCATGTCCTAATGGTCATGGCTCCTTAATTCTGTCCCCTGAATTCCTTGGGGAAAAAAAGAGAATGCTTTGTTGTATTTAGATTTGCAGAGAATTGAACTCAGACTGTAGCCAAGTCAGCTGTAAGAGACCACAAATAAAATCAAGAAAAAATAAAGATTATAGATTTTATTCTATTTCAGGAACATCCCTTTGTGTGGCATATATCATAACCACATCAATACATTTATATAAAATGTACTCAGAATATCACTTTTACCCCAAATTTCCCAGTTAACAGGGGTGGAACTCTGTGGATTTTTCATTTTATATTTTGCAATTATTTTTTGTACTGTTTTGATTTGGATCCAGATAAACATATACATTTCAGCTTATTTGCCTTTCAGATAGAACCTGAAAGGGGAAAAATAAAACCTTAAGAAGGATCTGGGGTATTTATAGTAGGAAAGAAAAAAGAAAATTGTTTTGTGATGCTATTTTTAAAGAACACCTTTTAGAAGTTTCTCAAAGCTCCAGTGGTTAGGACAGAGCTAAAGGCAAAAATATTGCTTAAGAAAACACTTTCGAACATGCTAGAAAAGCTGATGCCCAAGCTAAGCCCCCTGAGAGCAGAGGAAGTGCTCACATGGCATGGTGTCCTTTGAATCTCTTAAGGTTATTTTCTAAATGAGACTATGAGAACAAAATGAAATTATATTTTCCTTCCAGCTAGTTAAGACTCAAATCCCTAGATGAAAAGAAATGTTTTCTTTTTGGACGGTGATATATTTCTAGTCAGTCTATTTCCAAAACAAATACACCAAAAACCCATGGCACTTACAGACTAAAGGAAAGGGAACAGAAGTGATTCAGGTGGTTAAACTGCAGGTGCCCCTCACTCAATGGAACAGGGAAGATGGGTTTGGTCTTGTTATCTATTACCTCTAAAGCTGTAGTTTATTAAAGCGAATCCCTTACTTATATAATGCTTATATTTTCCCTTAGACCAAACTGTAGTAGACTGTGCTGATGGACTACCCAGCATTCCTTTCTCACCTTCTTCTTTCTTCCTAATAGAATTCCTTCATTTTCCCCATTCCTCTGTGAACACACACACACAATTCGAGGGGACCTGACCCCAAGAATGGATCTTTAGTTTAAAAGGCCAGATAGCACCTAGAAGAGCCCAGGATTAATATTATAAATGGTGGAATGAGACAGACATCATTACCCTATGCACATGTATGATTACATGGATAGTATGAATCTACATGGTGCACAACCATAGAAACAAAATGATGTAGCCCATTTGTGTACAATGAGTCAAAATGCAGTCTGTAAAAATTAAAAAAATATTATATTGGAGTGGTCATAGGCTCTGAGTTGGTTGAATGAAACTAGAGGGCACTATCTTTAATCCTTCATTGTGAGTGCACCCCAGCCCTCTCTTTTCAGCTAGACAAGAATAAGGAAGCTTGTAACTTCAGTTGCCATTGGTAAACATCTGCCATGGGATGAATGACTCTGATGCTGAGAAAGATCCTGAGTTTTTGGTTCTATTGTTGATCTGTGGATCTCTGGGAGTCTGCTTTCCTAAAGACCATCCCTTATGTAAAAATCATAATTTTATTTATTTTAAAATTCAGTTTGAGATGAGATTTTTTCTTACTTATAACCCAAAGTATCCTAAAACGCAGACAAAAAACGCTTAAAGAGTAGGAAGTAATCAGATCTTTAGGATGCTGAACATGGATTAGCTCGCTTTCCTGATGGTCTTTTCCCTGTTAATAGGGCTACTTGGCTTTCCCTTTACTTCCACTAGCTTGATCACTTCTGGAAATCCTTTAATTCTCTGCTTATTCTGGAGTTGGTGATGTGAAGCATGGGAGAGGACTGCCCTGAACCCTTTTAGATTCCTGGTGCTAATCAGAGATGTTCCTGATTGGAAGGTGTTAACCAAAGGAACTGTGCAGGGCAGAAAAACCACACCAGCGTGGCTGTTCTAATTATTCAGAGCCCATGCTCTCTACTGTTCTTTCTTGGAAGCTATCATTTCCCATAGTGGGTCAGATGCAAGAGAAAAATTTGCCAGATGATACCATGGTACCTACTCCAGTTTAGTAAATCCATTTATGCAAAACAAACTAATTTTTATTTTGGTAATTAGTGAGTTTAGAATTCTTTATGTGCCTTTGACTTCAGACTAATGAACATCACATAAAACGGGAAATATAAGGACCATCATCCAAAACTCTTCCACTTTATTTCATAACCTTACAAGACATTTGGCATATGGAGACAGAACTGAGCTGAAATGCACATTTCATTGCCAAGCAAGATTTATGAAGATCCTGTTCCATGCATTGACTGCCACTTAAGAATGAAACGGGACTACATAATCAGTTGAGTTCAATTCCATCTATTTTGCACAGCCATGTTCAAGGTTACGAGGTTTACAGAATCTGGCATTTGACTTCCTGTAGAACCTTGAGAAACATTTCCAAGGTAGGAATTTAAGAAAAAAAATGATTTTGCTCATAAAACACATACATAAGAGTGTTTCACAGTTTGTTTTGTAGATTCAGCTTGATGTACTACTATGGGTGGATGATAAAGCAAAAGATAACCAAGTTTATCATACTAGCCTATGCCAATGAGAAAAAATATACAGCCACAGTTTCCAACATGAACACAAAAATAAAAAAATGCAATAATTCTATGCCTTGAGGTACAGTGACCAAAGAAATGCCAACTTGCAGATAAGATTAATTATCCTTTTAGGAGAACCATTGCTTATAGTATCTGTAACACTTTTTCAGACATTTGGCCGGAAGCACCACAGTCATCCTACAGACTTGGGACACCTCCCTTCTCTTGGGTGTACCTCTTTGGACAGTCTAGAAGGCTGGTATGGACTTTCTTGCTTCTCAAATATATTCCCACAGTGTAGCCAAAGGAAACCAGATTACAAGAAAGCTAATATCCAACATGAATAATGGAAAAGCATATATACTGTAGCCCAGAGTTTCATAATGAGCAGTCTCCATTTATTCTTTCAACCAACATTTGATGTGTTCTTGCCATATGTCAAAAACAAGGCTAGATCTTAGTGTTAAAGTAAGACTCTGTGGCCTTGTTCTTGAAGATGTGTGATAGATGAGATGTTACAATTATGGTGGGGGTCTCTTTTGGTGGGCTCCTTCTACAGGATAGTCACATAGACTTTTTAAAAAAAATTATTTATTTAAAAAAATTTTTACAGACTGCATTTTGATTCATTTTACACAAATGGGGTACATTATTTTGTTTCTATGGGTGTGCATCATGTAGATTCATACCATTCGTGTAATCATACATGTACATAGGGTGATGATGTCTGCCTCATTCCACCATCTTTCATATCCTCTCCCTCTCAGTAATGCAGCCACATCAATGTTTATAGCAACTCAATTTGCATAGACTTTTGAAAAGGTGGTTGACAGTTACACTGAGAGTCAGTAAAGACTCTTACACGACCGCACAGTGGTAATGTGAGTAATGAGGGCAGGATAGGTAAGTGGAGGCCAGGCACCCCCTTTCCTGACTGAATCCTGACTTTTTCTCCTGATGGTTCTCCAAGATTTAGGCAGAGTGGGGATGCAGGGTGGGGTTGGGGGTCAGCAACTAAGCTGTTCACAGGCATATCAGCTGAATGTGCACAGGGTGTGGTGTCAACACTTTGAACTGAAGATATTACAACGGTAGATCCTAATCTGCTTAGTGACTAAATGACTGAATCCTGACAGCTCACCCCTCTACTCATGGAATGAGTTTATAAAACAACACCAACAGTCATGCTGAATATTGAACACCTACTGCACCCATTCTGGTATTGAAACATTGTGTCATCCACTGCACCCACCACAACTTAATGCAAAAGTGTTCATTAAATGGTTATTGAATTGAAATGCCATCACCCAAGTCCCAAATTTCAGCTAGTCTTCTTGGCTAAAATGATTTCTTGCTGAAAGGTATTTCTCCTGATGGTAAATGTAAGGTTTTGAGTTTTATGACAAAATCCCTGGAGATTTAGGGATTATAGAAAGAAATACCATGAGGATATTCTGAGACATACTGTCAAAAAATAGAAAACTATTTTAAGATTTTGGTAGTGAAGATGGATGTGGTGGTTCTTTCTATGGTGGGCAAGAGGTTAAAAGCCAAACCTGAAAACGAGCAGAAACACTACTGATCACGTTGTAACCTGAAACAAGAAGCCGATTTCTGTATTCATGGAAGATGTGAACATGGGGCGAAGAGAAAATATAATTAGCTCTGAATGTCCTGCTCACAAAGCTGGCATGCTTGAACTTGCATGGAGGGTGAGGAAGGAAGCCATTTTCCCTAAGTTTCTAGTGTACATTTGTCTAATTACCTATGGTTCCTCTAGTACTGAACGTGACTAAGGGGGTGCAGCAGGGAGCTCTCAATAAATATTATGGAATGAATGAATGAATGGATGATGAACAGGAACCTTCCAAATACTCTGGGCAGGTCTCCCTTGGGACAAACAGTAAGTGATTACAAGATTGACTTAAAGTCAAGAGCCAGGCCTTGAGCTTTAGGCCTCCAGAAGGCTGAAAGCTGCTGCTTGGGGCTGTAATGAATTGATCTCACATTATAGAATCGAGGGATGAGGGAAAAGGAAAGATGAATTTTCTTTCTAATCGTAATTTTGAGTCACGAGAAATGTGCACAGGTTGCATGTTCATTTACACACAGGTAATCCCTGTGCCTTTGACTTTTGTATCTGAGATACACACCTTTCTATCTAGATCTACCTACCTACCTATCTAATATATTATCCATCGATCCATCCATTATTTTTATGTTTTTTATACATATACATACATTTATATCAAGCATAAAAGGTATAAGAACATAATAGTTAAAACTATATGTGTTGTCAAGATAGACAGGATTTAGTTTTGGCTCCAACAAGTACCAGCTGTGTGACTTTGGGCACACTGTTTAACTGCTCTGTTCCTCAGTTTTATCTTTTTTTTTTTTAATTAAAATTCTTTAAAAAAATTTTTACAGACTGCATTTTGATTCATTGTACACAAATGGAGCACAACTTTTCATTTCTATGGTTGTGCACAATGTTGATTCACACCATTCATGTAATCATTCATTAGTAGTTTTATCTTTAGAATTGGGAAGATAGACAGTATTTACTTCAGAGCCTTGTTATGGACATTAAATTCATGTAAGACCTTTATAATACTGCCTGACATACTGTTAAGTACTTTCTAAGTGTTAGTTATTATTATTATACCACTTTATTTTCCCAATTGTCTTGCTTGTTTTTCCCCTAAAGTAACAGAATTAAAAACGTTTTCTAAAGAACATTTAGGATTATTTGAATGAGGGTTGGAAGAAAGTAATTCACTTAGCAAATAAGTGACTGCCTTATTTATCAGAGAAAATATATAGTAACACACATGGGTACTGAAACAGTAAAAGAAAAAAAAATCTTGGAAAGGACAATGTTTAGTTTAGGTTTGAAGTTTCAAAAATAAAATATGTTGAAAGTGTAAACTTGGAGGTACATTCTGTTTCCAAAGACAAATTGAGAATTAAAAAATCAAAATGACAGACTTCTGCTAATCTGCTTAGGAAGGCATAAATTGTTAATCATACTCCAGGCGACAGTGTTTAATACTAACTTTAATAAAAGTCTGCCTGGAGGAAAGAGAGGGCTGGTGGCCAGGCTTTGAAAACTGGGCAGCCCTATCAACCCTGGTTCCTCTGGCTCTTAGACATCATGGATGGGGTTCCTTTGAAATAGACTCCTTTTAAAGAAGTTGGAGTTATTAAAAATTAAGTTGTCAGCGAGGCTAAAAAAATTATATTTCCACTGGCATGAATGAGCTTGAAAAGGAAATATATATTTAAGAGAATCTTTTTCTGCTTGTATGAGAGTTTCACCCAGTAAGCATTTATTGGACATCTCTACCTACAGTTTACTAGTGAGGTCCTCACCTCAAAATTCTGATCTTGTAATGAAAAAGTGATACTTAAAACCATTTTCTAGTTTCCCCCAACTTGGACTTCTCTATTCTGTAAAGCATCTTCTATTTGTATCAGGTGGGCAGGGAATCAAATAAAGATTTTCCCAAAAGTCTCTGCTGAATATCATTCTTAGGAATACTTGTCAATCAGTTAAAACCTAAATGGGGAAGTGTCTGACAGGCAGAGCATCTCCTTAGCATGCAGAGCCTTCTTGGATGCTTTTCTGAATTGTTCAGTTTAACCCAGTACAAATTTCACTCCTTGCTTTAAAATCTCTCTTCAAAATATTACGGATATTAGTGTATATTTCTTAATTTAAAAGTAGGGCAAGCCTGGTTCTTGTCTTCTGTGACTGGTTTCTCTAATCAACCATGATGAAAAGATTATCAGACAGAGAAAAAAGGAAAAAATAAGCCATTTAAAAATCTATTTTAGTTTAGTGGCAAATTGGGAAGCAAACATATGCTCTATTAATGTTCAGAACATCCAGGGTGCAAAGCAAACTTTTTGTTCTATAATGCCCAATTAGTCCAGCCTAGGGTTTCAATAATTTCTCCTCTGTCTACCACATAAAACTCTTTCATTACATCACATTAAATTCATTTGTTTGAGAGCACTTTATTCTTATGTACCTTGTAACTTCACATTTTAAATGGAGCCATTTGGGGACAAAGTGCTTATTTGAATTAGCACAAGACATCTTGCACTGCCTACCCCTTTTTTGTGGTCATCTCTTTAATTAATTGTTTTTCAGGACACAAAGTATGTGCCCATTTAAATTCAAGGAGTGAGGAGGTTTCCTCCGAAAAGGAAAACCACAGTACTCTTTGGACAGATGGTTTGGAGCATGGTAGCCAAGAATGATAAGCAAACTTGAGGAGGAAAATGCAGTGTTGACACAAGTATGTTAGGATAAAACCTGTATTTGGCATGCCTGAACTTTTTTTTTTTTTTTTTTTCCAAAGACAGTTTACTTGCAGATAAACATTTCTATGAATAATACAAAAATTACTGCACAGCTGGTACTTTTGGTATCTGAGGGTGGTGGGATGGGATTGCCTCGCTTGGATAACTATTAAGGGACTCCATTTTATTCTTCTGTTTTAATTAGGACCTGACCCAAACATTCCTCCTCCTCCTCCTTCTCTCTCTTTCTCTCTCTCTCTTCAACAAAAGGCAGTCAAGTCAGAGAGTAAAACTCTGGCATTGATATTTATCACTGGACCATCCTCATAGAATTGATTCTTTATGAAACACTGACAAAATCCCAACTAGATACTTTTAAACAAGTAGTTTAATTTGAGAATAATTGCTGGGAGATACAGTAGCTTGACATGGTTCAAATTAGGATTTATCAGTAATGTAAGAGTCATGATGAGTTTTATCATTTTGCATTGGTGATTTCTTAGTCTAACCACACACCATTCCGATTGGTGTTAAATTAGAACTTGTTGCTAAGGAGAGCTCAGAATATTTTAGTTGAATGTGAAATTGAGCGATTTCAAACATTTTATAAGATGGATGATAGCGGATTAATGAAACTCTCTTTTAAATTCTGCAATAGGAGGTGTAAGCTTTGCAATTAAAAATACAATCTTATTTTTCACGACTAAAATATGTACTATATCTTAAAAGGCAATTGCTTTTTGAAGCAAAACTGTGTATCTTAAAATACAAACCAAGGCCTTAGAAAAGTATTGCTTTTCCACAAATATTTAAAATTTATTTTAGGGGGAAAAAGACATTCCTTTTATGATGTATATGGGCAAGGTAAGCTGTGTTGGCTTTTATTTATGAAGTTAGATAAAACTTAAAACTTTTCACTTTCCAATGAATCATCCACTTCGTAATCAAGTGGGCAGATTCATTGTTTCTGACACACCGTGGCCAGGATTTTGACAAAACACGTGTTTAGAGGACCTGTTAATTTGGTCAAAGATCTTATTAGTATTCTAAACATTAATATTAATGTCTATAAGTTTTAATGAAGGGACCCAAGGATACCTTTTGATTTAGTGGTTTTCATTTAGTTTGTCCTTTTGGCTGGTTTAAATATAATTACTTTTAGCTCATCCAAATCGGAAAGAAAAGAACTAGGTCAATCACTTTTTTTTTTTTTTTTTATACAAAGCCATCCATTATCTACCCCATTTGTCATCAGACTTTCAGGTTTCATGGAACATTAACAGTTTTATTTTTTAAAGAGTGGGGGGAAGATGACATTGGATTACTTGCCAGATTCTAATTTCGCTAAGGCAAAAATGGATATTATGGATAGTGTAATCTATCCATGTTTATGCTTCCATGAAATAATTGACATTTTAACTCCAAAGGAGTGGGAAGGTCACTGTCTGAATTTTTAAAATAGAATAAGTTGGGATTTATGAAAAATATAATAGGTTGTCATCATTTTTCATATCTGATTGACCAATAGACTTATTTTTGAAAGGTGGACACTTGTCTTTGGATATCCTGGGGAATCACTGATTTGGATAATGCTCACTTGTGTCCCCCAAGCAGGGGTCAAAATTTTGAAAAAAACAAATTTAATTTTTCTTTGCAACAGGAGTTTTACAAAATGTACAAACACACGAAAATCAAATCCTGAAGAAGACTATATCCTTATTTTTGTGATTAAGTTTCATGTCTGCTCTTTCACTGAATACTTATAAATAACAATATTGTAGATCTAAATTCCTCTTTAATTTTTAATGGCAGAATTAAGTGGAGATGACAAAAAGCAATGACATTTAGCAACCAGAAATCAAGCTTCAAAAGAGAAGATAGAGATAAAAGTACAAAATGAATTTAGTACATCCGTGGATAAGTTACTTCATCTCTCTGGTTATCAGTTATCTCACATGCAAATGATGGGTGCTGGGTGAAGCCATCTCTAAGATCCTTCCTGTGTCTTACATACTCTGATTTTATTTCTAATTATCAAACTTCCCTTAAAGGCTAGATTAACAACATGACTTTTTGAATGGAGGCAATAGAAAGAATAGAGTCTAATGAAAATGGCTCATCCATGTCAATCATATATAATGTGAATTAAGTGGGTTTCTCTCTTCTTTCTTCCCTACCCCTCTCTCATTCTTTCCTTATTTTCTTTGTTTTTGTGTTTTGTGGGGTGTTTTATGGTGTGTGTGTGCATGTGCATGTACGCACATGTGTAAAATTTTACTTGGTAAAAAATAATTCAGAACAATACTGAATTATGATCATAATGAAGTAACAAACTTGTGGTCATAAAAGAGGAAAATAATCAATTCTACTTATCAGATATGAAGGAAGTAAATGCAAGCTTACTCAGTTTTATCCAGAGACCCAATGCTATGGTCGTAGTGCGGAATGTCCATGTGCTGAGAGTGGATTGACATCCTTAGAGGGCACCGTGAAGTGGGACATCCCTTCCCCATCAATGAAATGAACAGTTATCAATTCTAGTGACTTTACTGAAGTACCCTGTTATCATGAAGCTCTTTCTGAAGTCAGGAGAAGAAACTTCATTCTCTTGTAAAAAGTATCATCATTATGTTCAGACAAATGACCTACACAGTGCCTTTTAGTACACTTACGAACTTTAATGTGTGTTGCAGATGATTTTTTTTAAATGAAAAACCTAAAAACATTTTCCTTAACCTTCAAATTTACTTTGCTCTGGCCAAAATAATAAAATCACTCCCAAGTCCTCTGCTGCTCTGGATTTCTCAGTCACACTTTGTCTTCTAAAACCTCACAAGTATTTGTGAACATTCATTAAGTGCTTGGCTTATATGGAGAATCCCTGGAAATTCAAAGCAAAACAGGGCTAACTGAAGAGGATAAGAGTATAAATTTTCCATGACTTACTGTGTTATTATTGCTGTGCAAAAATGCATGTAAAATACTTAGAACAGTGTATGACATACAGAAGCTCAGTAAAGATTAGTTTATTACTTATTAACATTATTATTATTTGGATATGTTAATATTCTGAGAATACTGGTCAGTATTTTTTATTATCTTGACTGAATACTTACAAATAATAATATTGTAGATTTAGATTTTTCCTGTACTGAGTATGGCAGTGGGGGTGTGCTGTCTTGGTAGTTCAGTCTTTCATCATGTTAAATCATATATAAGGTCCAAAAGGGTAATAAATGGAATATTTGGTCTGTATCATTTTTGTATACTTTGAATTTCAGAATTAGAACACATAATATATCTACTTAGCTTGCAGGACAAAAAAGATACTAGAAGGAATGAATTGGTATTCTTCAAAACACTAAGAAAAAAACTTTCTTGATTCTGATGGAATTTCAGGCCATATTTTAAAACAATACTCTGTGGTTAATTTATGACCCATCCAAGATCCAAATCACTCTTTAGATGTGATTTTTTAAAGAATGACTTTCAAGTTTTCATTTCATGGTAGTGTATACAAACGTGTCAATGATGTAATCATGTTATAAGGTTATATTTAATAGCACCATTTATAAAGAGGAAATATATTTATGTAGAAGAGGTAATTTTAATTCTACTTTGATTCTTATGCTTCCTTCATAAGTAAATATTTACTCCTCATCTCTTAACATTTTTCTCACTTGGACATCTTCTCAGTTTAATGTTTTCTTGCTGTTTGTCATTCCTATAACTTATTAGGTCTCTTGAACATCTTTCGACTAGATCTACCCACTTAGGAAATGACAGAAGGAGAAAAATACTCTCTTTCAAGTGATGAAATATGAAGATAAATCACACCCTCTGGTGTGGCTAGCTTCACGTTCTTCATCTTCTTCATAAATTATTCTCTTCTACAATTTAACACTACATATTTTAGAAAAAGCTTATGATCTTGGTTGCCTATTTATGTTGTAAAACTGATTTAATAGTAATGTTCTGGATTTAATTAAACTCTTCTTCTTATAAATCTCAGCAAAGTGATCAGATTGCTGGAGAAAGCAAGCACCTAACAGTGTTAACATAAAGGTATTAAACAGGGTGAAATAATTTCTAATGATCTGCAGGAGGGAGAATCTGCACTCTACACAGGCATCTACTCTACATTTACTAGTGTGTGCTCAGAGCATACACCCCCAGTGAGTTTCCTTGCTGGAAGAGTTGAACATTTCTGGACAGTTCAGTTTTGAACAGCTAGACCACTGACTTTAGATGATTTCTTCTGGCTCAACAATTTTGGCTTTTACAACTTGGTACTATTTCACTTTCCTAGTAAATGGAGTTGCACCATTTTTTTGAAGGATTATCTATACCTTCCCCTTTTTTCCTTATCTTCCTTCTTTGTGGGTGATAGTGTTACAAAGACTATATTCTGTTGGTCAAATCTTTAATTAGAGAGAACCTGAAGTTACTCATAGAACTGCTTTGAAAAAGGGAGCCTTCCTTAGGAATAGGAACTTTTAAAAATTTAGACCGGTTCATCTTTTCAAGAAGGGAGCTCAAACAAAAATATTTCTGTTCAGATCCAGAAAAGGGTCTCAATCTCTCATCTGTCCTCAAAATATAATAGAAATCCCCATGAAGGAAAAAAAGAAAGAAAGAAAGAAAAAGAAAAGAGAATCAACTTACTCCCTATGCTTCTGTATTTCTTCTCTAATATTTGGAACTTTCAAACTGGGTGCTCTGTGGGTAGTGTGTGTAACTTCCTTTTTTCTACAGTTCTTCTATCACTAAAGTGTTCTTTAGTCTTTGTATTTAGAATCATTATTCAGAAAAAATTAAGCCAAAGAAAACTTAATTATCTACATTTTTTACTTTGCGTGAAGCAAATAAGGAGGGCTCAGTAGACACTGGATAGACTGAAACACTATTAAAAATGCAGCTTAGATTGACACTGCTTGCTATTTTTATAAACAAGACCCTAATTCTGATGGACCCCAAAGAATGGGATGCAGTGACTAAGCAAGCAGCACCAGGCTGCTGGATGTTATCTCATTTGGAACACATTGCAAACTTTAGAACAGATTTTTAAATTGGATGTTGAAACCTGCAGACTGTCAGCAGAAGAGGCTGATTCACCCTACAGTACTTATCTTATTCCAAGTTCCAGGCCAGAGTTTTTTAGAGAGTAGGTTAGCTAAAATGTGTTGTGATACATAAAAGAGAGAAATTACGACACACAACAACAACAACATTCAGGATAGAGGCAACACAGGCCCTAAACATCTTGTGGACTATTTACATATGATTATTTGAATGGGGAGTTCTTTTTCTCTGCAAATATTTCTTTAGTGGTAGAAATTCGTCAAGTGGTACTTTTGGAGTCACAACTATCAGGTCATTATTCTTATGGATTGAATTGGAATTTAGAAAGTAGAAGCAAGGCAAGGTCAAAAATAGGCAAATCTTACATTGAAGGTAGTAAAATCTTTATTAATTAGCCATTGCTTTCATTTGGAATCATAGGGCAAATACTGAAAGTTTACATACCCAGCAAAGAATGAAAATGGTCACAAGTCCCTTAAGTTAAGAGAACTACAGGAATGATAGTAAATATCGATATCATGCTTGGAGAATGCTAACTGATCTATGGAGAAAAAGCTGGTATGCTCTTATTATTGTAGATTGCAAAACCTACATTTTAGCTGAGCCACAGGGAGAAATGCATGGAGTGACCCACTAGAGGTCCCTTCCAACTTAACAAAAGTTTCTGTAGTTCAAAGGATGCAGCCTTAGTAAGTTGGCATTCATGACTGCAAAACAAGTACAGCCTGAAAGGGGACCACATATTTGTCACAATTTATCTCTCTCCCTCTCTTTTTTAAAATCTCTTTGTGGGGCAGTTATACAATCAGACTTAATTAGACATTTAGAATTTGTTCTAATTTACTGATACAGTAAGGATGTGTCATTTCATGCCTTGAGATGGTAGCTGCACTTTCTAGAAATTTTAGCTGTTTTCCAGTATCTCAGGCAGTATTTTGAAAGATGAATCTTTTTTCTTAAAAGGGAAGACTGCCTCACAGTAAGTCTCCCCTTGCAAAGCTGATGGAAGTGGTGGGTGGAGAAGGTAAAGGCACACATTTTTGATAGTAGGCAACTTGATAGAAAATGATTTTGTTTCCATATATTATCTTTGCAGAGTTAGCACTGAGAAACGTAATTGCAATAAATTGGTGTAAAAGCCAGCTAGTAAAGGGACTAAAAGTCCCTATAGAGACACCAGTCTGTCTCTTCTAATGGCAGCAAAAGATAATTGTGGACAAATACAGTAGAACTAAACCATTGCCATTTTCCTTTAAAAATATGCTGCTGCCTCTTACATTTTTTTTCTGAAGAAATTGGTTACTTCCTCTGCTTCAAATGTAGTGGCATGAACCATCAAACTAGGTAGGAAGAGATCTGCCTTTTATTTCACCCCAATATCTTTTTAATTAGAACACAGCAAAAAGCAAAAGGGGATGAGGTACAATCCTGTGTGATTGTATTTTGCAGTCAATTGTTGAATTTCTTTTAAGTTTTTGAGCTGTGCATTGAAAATCTGGCCTCTGGCATATACTTTGCCCTCCTCTTTATGACATCATGAAGACATCTGCTTGATCATATCCCTTTTCTTCACATAGCTGGTTTTCCGGTTCTCTAAAATAGCAAACACAGAGCCCTGGAAGTGCTAGTATACAAAGGGCGATGATCAAGCTAAACTGCAAGAGATTTTTTTTTTTTTTTTTCTTTTCTAAAGTAGAATCCTGAGGGTTTTCCTTTTCAGGTAAAGCTGTCGGCAAGAAAAGAAAGGAGATAAATAAGCAGCCCTTGGCCACCATTCACACACACGTATTTGTTACTCATTCTTGGAAGAGTTGTGCATTAACTAGGTGTATCTCTGGGTTCCTTCCAAAACACCAGGAGGAGTTTGCACTCCCTGGATAATTAACCAGTCAGAAAGCCCATATTTTGTGACTGCACCCCTCTAGAGCAGTCACATATGTACACGACAATCACTCCAGAAACACTGTTGTAGGGGGGGAAGAAAAACCCCAAACAAACACAAAAAACGTCTTCTTTCCCACATTCTGTGCCTCTGTAAGGGAAAATGAAGACGACCTGGAAACACGAGACGATGGACCTCTACAGTGTGACTATCTTAATTATGATTTCTTATGAGAGAGGAGAAAATCTGAGGCTATTCCGGGTGATTAAACTTCTTGGTTCTTGAATGTTCTCAGTAGTAGTTAACTTAGGTGACTAGCCCTTGTACTAACAGAGAACTGCATTTAACTCCCCATAAAATATGGATTTTATTGCAGCAGCGACAACAGTTCTCAGTACCACGCTGACCTCTTCAGCATCTGCCATCTCAAGATGTATGGTAACTCCTGGCAAGAGAATATCTAACTACACAAGTAACCCCAGCTCTGCAACTGATGCAGTACACAACGTTGCAACACCCCTTTTTAGTAAATTCCGGATGGACGCACGGGGGGCTCCACTTTTCTTGCATCTGACACCTAAAACCAGGGGCACTTGAGCTGCTCGCCAACCAGTCTGAGAAAGGCTTTAACCCCCCAGATTTGTGCCTGGCTAGCTGTGAAAAAGCACAGGCTGGTTGCGTCTTCCACATGACTTTTCCCTGGACAGTGTGCTCCATTTTCGGAGTCCAATGTTGGACTTTCCTTGCAACCTAAGCATTTCTGTCCTACATGAGCCGCAGACGTTGCCCCGAACGTGCAAGCTAACAGTTCTCTTTAGCTCCTTCTCTCCGCCAAACCGTCGCTTTAGTTTAAGTTTTCCTTATTGGGAGCATTCCAGAGTTTTCAGACTACCTGAATTTCTGCGTTACTCCCAAAGCCAAGAGATATAACTCAGCCCAAGCAGGCACCACATAGACCCTTGCAATGTGAGCAGGTGGAAATAAATCAAGTCCCGAACGGTTCCACCGGTCCTGCACGCACCAGCGCCCTTGGTAATTGACCAGCCAACTTTGCAAATGCCGGAGCTCCCCTGGCAGCCTCCGCCGGCGGAGAGAAACGCCGCGGGTTCACCCGGGGCCCGGCTCCATGTGCCTCCATCAAACCCCACGGCAGATCGTTCTTACCAGAAAGCGGAGGAGCGGCGCCCAGGCTCCCCGGGAAGCGGCGCAGGTCCTGGGCAGGGGCAGCAGCGCCGCCAGCGCAGCCGGACCCGCGCTCCCGCCCCAACCCGGGCTCGCAGGCTGAGCATCCCTCCCAACTCCGGCACCCACCGGGCGGAGAGGGCTCTCTCTCTCTGATTGGCTTCCATCAACGCTACCGAATTAAAAAAAGGAAAATGCATGCACATCCACCAGCACCGTCAACAGAGACCGAACGCACCTCTGCTCGCCTTCCTGTGCCCTGGGAGACCCTGCGACCCGCCCAGGCTGCTCTTGCCTCCGCCGCCGCCGCCGCCGCCGCGGTCGCGGGCGCTGCGTTCTTACTGCCGCGGCTGGAACTGCAGCTCCCGGGATGGGAAGGTTACGGGCTCGAGAGAGCTGGCTCTTGTGGGCACACACTGATTTGCAAGTGAATGAAGTGGGAGGGAGCAAAGAGAGGAGGACTTTGTTAAAGAGGCCCAGAGCCTGCCCCCGCCCGCCCCCTCCCCTTGACAGAATGACTCCCAGTGTTTGAAGTCCTGAGCAATTCGCTCTCTGTAACACTCTCGCAGCCCCAGGCTTTCCATTCGTTTTCTTTCTTTCTTATTTATTTTTTTGGGGTGGTGGGCGGGTGGATTGTGACATACTGAGAACTTGTGTGACTTTATCGGATCCCCTTTTTATATTATCAAAATGCACCTTGTACTATTATCAGCACTGTCTGATGTTCTTTTTTATTCGACTAAGCAATTAGGATTCCCAGGGACAGGATTCCGCGTTGCGCTGTGCGTTGGCCAGCTCCGTGAGATAGCACGCGTAACATGCACACATACAGAACGACCCCGGTCTCCTGAGATAGCAATACCGACGGTTGTTCTTTGCAACATAAACAGATGCAAGCAGACACATGTTCATAATGCCTTCCTTTCCATTTCTCCTTTGAGAAAGACAGGTTTTAATATAGCCCCACGATCTCTAGTCCTCTTGCGGAGTGAGTAACCCCAGGATGTTGTAGCATGAAGCCATACTTCCCCAGGCTTGCAGAATCGCTCAAAACCCAAACCCTTCAGGCTTACCAATGATTTAATGGCTGATGCCATATTTCTAGATGAACTGATGCAAGGATCCACAAGACTTGCAGAAGAGGGGTGTATGACGACATTTAAGGTCTTTTTAACATTGTAGAATCTTTCTGGAAAGTTACGGAAGTAGGATAATCTCTAAATTAAACTCTTTGGTTCACATGGCTGTGTGAATGGCTATATTTACAGTTACAAAAAAGTGCTTTCTAATATTAAGGTATTAAGCTTCAAAAGCCTTTAACATGGCAAAGTACTATTAAATGAGAGTGACAATTTTCTACATAGGAGACGTAGACGTGATGGAGTCAGCTGATGTTGGATTAGGAAAATTAAATCTAATTACCACAGTGATTGTGCCCAGGGTCAGTAGCATCCCAAGCCAGCTGTGTTTGTGTATGTTGCAAGTTCTCAGGGAGATTTCCATTGCACAGTGCTCTAAGAAATTCCAGGCCACTTGGCCTTTGAGCAGTTAAATTGGTTGGAGGTTGGTCTTATTCCCAAGAGAGCTCTTACTAGAAAACCTTTTGTGTCTCCAGTAGAAGTCCAGGCATTTAAATAAAGCCAAAATCAAAGTATTTTCCTCTAGGCAGCTAGTGCTTCAAAGAAGTGTGTGTGGAATGGTTTCAGCACAGATGTTCTGCACATGCACGGTGGAAAGACTTTGAGTTTCATTCTTGAAAAGATCTCCCCCTAATGAAGAATTGACATCAATTTACCGAAAGAGGCTGAACATTTTCTCTTCATGTAGCTATTTAAACTAGAAGGAAGCTGTTTTGCATTCAAAGTTCACTCCTCAGATTATGAATTTCTTATACATTTAACTTGAAAAACCAGCTTTTTATGTCTATAAAGTCCTTTACTGTTCACAAAGTACTTTAATAGTCTATTTTATTTAATTCTATCAACAAGTAGTGTGACTTTATTTCTTTTTATTTTATTTTATTTATTTATTTTTTGGTCATTAGAGCAGAGAAAAGTGATGAAGACACTTCAGAGGCTAAGTAACATGTTCAAGGCAATCAAACCAGAAATCACAGGGGCAAAACATTTTTGGCCAAACTGTGTGCAGGTGTGGGTGCAGACAAATATCCAGTACCACAAGTTGTTTGTGTAGATATAATTTATGAATTTATTACCATATATGATAAGTTAATAAAGGAACACATAATATATAAATATGTCAGTAAAAGTAAGTCATATGTTAAGATTGTAGCAGAGAGATTTACAAATTAACTGATTTTCCTGGTATAAGAAGGATGATAATGAAGTTGATTTTCCATCCAATGAACCAGTTAATATATCACAAAGGAAATCTCTAATAGTTTGCCATATACCATCTTTCAAACCCCATTAAGCTACAAATCAAAGGTGGTTAAAACAGCTAGTCTTTAAGAATGGACAGTTTGCTTCTGAGCAGTTCATGTGACAGCATTAATTACATAAAGGATAGCACTTTTTGTATTACAAAATTTTATGTGATTTTTGAGGCCTCTTAGTAAGATTTACCCCAATAATTATTAATGTTCAAGTATGGGATTGATGCAAATATCCAGAATTAGTTTATCCAGGAAACTTAAGAGGGGAAATTCTGCAGGGCTGTGGGAAAGGCCTAGAAGCAAGCTCTGAGAAGCCATCAGCACTCTCCTGATTGTGCTTCAGCTTGTCTTGTCTCCCTGCACACTGGTCGCCTCTGTCGTTCAGTCCACAGGGCAGAACAGCACCATCTGCAGCCCCAGAGCTTACCTGTTGGAAAAAGAGAGTGAGTTTCTCCTTTTGCTCCCTTTCCAATTTCATAGAAAGTAGCTCTGATTGGTCAGGCAATTTCTGGACCTGGGGTTGAGGTTGGGGAGGGAGGAGGCAGTGGGTCCTGTGGTCTATGCCAGCTCCGCCCAGGGCCACCCTGAGGGGAGCATCAGGAAGGAAGTGTCTCTGCGTTCTGGGGAGACAATCCGCAAAGGTCCCATTGCCTAAGTTCTCTTTAGTAGTGCCATATGGTTAAAAGCAGCTCTTCAGTTTTCATGCTATTTCATTATTTTATGTCTTAATCAAAATTACCTTACCTCTCCTTTTACAGCTTGCAAAGTTTTATTTTTTAAAGAATTTCCTTTATAGACCATTACTAGGGATATTAATTTTGATGAAGGATTTTCTA
This sequence comes from Sciurus vulgaris, assembly GCF_902686455.1. NCBI lineage: Eukaryota > Metazoa > Chordata > Mammalia > Rodentia > Sciuridae > Sciurus > Sciurus vulgaris. Next base: position 145,421,834 of record NC_136466.1, read on the forward strand.
ACTTCCACTGAATCTCTCTTTAGATGATTAAGAGAGTACCCTATCCTTATAATGGGGACTCATATAAATAAATAATCACAAGTTCCCTGACTTTCTTTTCAATAATATACATCTGTATGCAGTGATTATCTGATAAAAACCTTTTCATGATCATTAACAATTATTTTTGATTAGAAGAAAAACTTCACTTTTGAAACTGTGTGCCTGTTTAAGAATGTTGGCTTCGCTGGTCTTGACTCAACCAATCCAAACTGCCAATCTAAGACTTATCCTAATGTGTCGCTACTAGAAAAGGTGCACACGCCACTTTGCTTTCGGCTTGATTGTAGAGTGCAGGAGTGACAGGATTTCAATGAGAGATGAAGGCCCCACTCGGCCTCGTGTGTATTCGGGGGTGTACGTGCATGTGTGTGCCAGGGAAGGAGGAAAACAGGTTTAAGGGGGAAGAAAAGCTTTATCCACTCTAAGTATTATTGAACTGAAGCAAAGGAGACAGGAAACCTCAATGGAATTTCCCTTTTGTAAGAGCCATAGACATCTCAATACATGGTAAAATAAATTCACACAAACTACATGTGCTTATTCAGGTTTCTAATCCTGGGAGAGCCTCCAATACTGTATTTAAAGTGGTTTGGATCCCAGGATGCATTAAGACATTTCCCTCTTGAGCATTATATTTGACTCATCACTGTAGGTAGATTACAATAGGCCAGGAGATTTTCAAATGAGATAAATGCATAGCAGGGAAATGCTATTGACCTACACAGGATATTTTAGTACTCTGGGCATTTCGGGGAGGTAGAACAGACTTCAATTTTGTTGAATTCTTTTTTACATTTTATTCACTGCTTCGTAGTAAGATAAATTTGCCTGATCAGATTTGTACAACGCAAGTTTGGTAGACTGAGAATCAAGCTCTTACTAAGACAATGAAAGGACTTGTCCTTATTTAGAAGAAACCACCCATTCGGAGAAAATGTAATGTGCCAGTATGTTCTTTTAAGTAAGTGGTATAGACCAGAATAAACACAAAATCCTACGTTTTCCTCCAGAGGGGAAAAATAATTCTCCTCTTCCACCAACCCACCTCCCAATTATAGAAGCACTTGCTGGGAAGAGTGACAGGCTGGAGTGGGGAAGACAATATAATAGCATAGGTTCAAAAATATTTTGGGATTTTACAGATTGTAAGAACATCAAAATTTCACAGTATATCATGGCTGTCAAAAAGAAGACAAAGATGAACATGAGAAGATAGAAAGCAGATTACCCTCTGTACAGAGAATAGAAGAGACCAGTCTTCACCTGCAGCCTTTTGTTCCTCTTTGGTTTCCACACTTAGATACCCTTTCCTTTTTGGCCCCTTCTCCTGTGTTTCCGCTGTGCATCCTAAGATACCTACAGTATTTTGGCTAGAATTTACTGTTTACATGTTATTTTTCATCAGTTACATTATATGTGTCCATGGGATTATTGGAGGCCCGCCCAGCATTTTTCTGTTTGGTTTGTCATTTTATCTCTGGTGCTTGAAAAAGTGCTCGATGCTTATAAGCATGATTATGTGGAGATTCAGCTAAACTAGAATAAATCCAGTAGTCAGCAACTTGAGATGGTTCATAGTCTTATGAGCTGATGGTGATGAGATGGGAAAACAGAAGATTCAAATACCTGAAGAACTGTCTTGTGGAAGAAAATTAGACTGGCTCCTAGTGTTCCAGGACCAAGTGGTGAAGCCACCAGAAGATAATGCATTTTGTTGATTACAAGACACCCATATTTTCATATTTTAACTTCACTAAAATTTCAATTCCTTCCACAACTCATCTGATAAAAAAGCATCACATTGGGTATAATTGGTGGTGTATTTTCTTTCTCAGTGACACATAAAAATAATGATGCTACTTGCTACTTTTGGCATCTTGGATCTGATGACATACAGATGTTAGATTTCAGCACAATGAACAGAAGGACTTTCAAACTATTAGTTCTGTTTAAGATGAGAGGGGCTAGCAAATAAATTCCCTTCCTGAAGACATTAGATCACGTCCTCCACAAACATGTGTTCTAAGTGAACTCAAGCATCTGATTTGGGATTGAGTGATCCTGTGTATCCTTGTCTATTTTTTGCAGATAAGAAGATAAGGACCACACAGGGGTGTGCTTGTTCCAGTGTTATACATCTCATTAGAAGTAGAGGGGCTGGAACAGCGTGGCTCCCATGTACCAGTCTGAAATCTGAACCATTTCTCTCATTGTTTATCCTTGCTTGCTCTTCAGGTTTAAAGTACAGAAAATGGGTGCATTAACATTTTGATAAGAACAATAACTAACATTTACTGCCTGCAGATGATGTGCCATGTACTTGTTCTTTACATGTATAATTTCATTTAACTCTTTTGACAACCTAGGTACTATATATTATCACCATGCATCTTGTTTGCAGGTGGGGAATCTGAGGAACAGGAAGTAAAATTTGCTTGAGGGCACCCAGTTAGTATAAGTCAGAGCTAAGACTCATATACTTTGAAGTGAGTTCCTGTAGGTGATTTCAGATTCATTGAATTTACCTTGGAACCTATGTGCAGTGATGTGAAAATTTAAACCTGCCATAGGTTGAAGTTTATGATTTTAAGGTAAACATATTTTGGGTGCTATATGACTGTTTTTAAAAATTATTTGCCTCAAAAATATCTGGATAATGATTTCAATTTCCAAATGCACTTAGATCTAAATGAAACCTATACTTTTGGTAAATTTTAGGGCTAAAAAATAAATCACATAATTTATCTTTCTTTTAAATCAAGAAAATTCAGCTTTATCCTATTTCATGTAGATACCCTACCTGTTTCCCATTTTCTTTGTCTCTAGGGGTGCCCTAAAGTGGAGAGAAATCAGTATTTAACTTATTTCTCGACCTCTGTTTCTTATTCATTGTGGGCCCTTGGCCATCTACAAAGATGTGTTGACTTCTGCTGGCCTTTTCCGTGGAGAGCTATCTTTGCCTACTTTCGACCTGGAGGGGCAATCCGTAGTTCTCAAAAAGGAATCCTTCGTAGAGGATTCAGGCAGAATTCTTGGTCTCAGCTGAGGTCTTATCTTTGCCCTTGGGAAACTGTACTTAATATATCTCTGAGAAAGAATCAGAAAACTAGAAATAAAGCCACTTGGTGTCCATTTGACAAAACAAAATTTAAAAGTTAATTTGGAAATACTTATTAAGACGTTTAAAATACCCAAAATTCATTTACTATGCTTGAGGCTTGCTGAAAAATCGTTTAGTCTTGGCCAAGTTCTCATCCCCTGGCTTTAGTTTCTTCATTTATAAAAGGAGGTAGAGGAACCGTTTTCCATTTCAGTTGTTTTTATTCTCTTCTTTATCTGTTGTTATTTTTCGTGTGGCCACTAGGGGGATAAAGGAGCAATCTTTCCGTTGAAATTCTTACTGCCCATTACTGATGGGGAATAATAGTCTTGAAGAACAACCACAGGGAAAGCCGATTTTTCTTAATGAGATATTGAATATTTTAAAATGCCTTTTTTATTAATTGGTTTTAAACTGTGATATGAATTGGTGTTTCTTTGTAAAATTTGAGAATTTGAGGAAAGTGATTACTGTTTCTATGACCGGTAAAGGCTTTGTAAGTATAATCATGTATCTCCATGAACATGACCATGTAGGAGATTTTCCTAAGCCCATTAAGAATCAGGGATATGAAGTCCTTTTGAAAAGTATCACAAACGATGCTGCCTTAAGAATGCAGATACAGACATTTAAAGCCCCTGTTTTGAAAATTTTTAGTGGTTATCAATGTTGGTAATAATTAATCTTTTTTTTTTAAAGCAATACAACTGAGAAATATATAATTGTAACAAGGAAAAGGAACTTAATGTCTTGTAACTGAGGAGTTCATAATACATAATAACCTTTAATTTTAGTAGCTAATATTTATTGAACACTTATTATGTGCCAGGCAATGGGTTAACAGTTTCTTTAAAAAATGTATTCTTTTGATTCTTTCAGCAACTCTGTACAGTGGTACTCCTCTCATGTTCATGGATATTTAGGGAGTTTAATGCCATGACTCCTCACACTGATGGCCAGGAGAAGAATGGATCTTTGAACACAGGCGCTTGCACATCCAACTAGTGTATGTACTCTTACCTACCAACCATATCACTGCCATGGTAATCGCTGCCTATGCTATATAGAACTTTCCAGATTATAAAGTGCTTCATGTTCATTACTACTTTGCACAGTTACTACAATTTCCTTTAGTAGGGGATACAAATATTGTTAGTTTTCATGTGTTTAGGCAGGATAGGCAAACTCAAAACAGATTAAGAGCCCTGAACGAGAATCTATAGCTTAAAGGTTTGACAGAATGGTTATAGTAATAGGAGTGTCTTATCTTTAGCAATTAGTACTAGAAACTGGGTGTGGGATGAAAATGTATACTTTCTGAGCTCTTGGTTTTGAAAAGTTTAGGCTTATAGTTTAACTGGCTCTAACAAACAGGATCCTAAATTCTCATCAAACTTGGAACTTCATGTTTTTAAACGACAATGGGTACTCCCTCATTTGAGTGTCTGTTACAGACCAGGAACTACAGTCAGTACTTTATAAGTTGCCTTGCCTGAGTCCATCACTACCTTCTAAGGTCAACATGCCTCTCATTTTTCTAATAAGGAACATGTACCTCAGAGATTAAATACCTTGTTGAAGGCTGCACAGCCAGAAAGAGGTCAAAGCTGAATCCAAATCTTAAGTATGATTTGAGCTCAATATACTTAATGAAGTTCAAGGTATCATATTTGTTCAAAATGGTTGCAGTGACACTTTCTATTCTTAGATATAAATATGACCCAAGTTCAGACTGGCAGGGCAGAGGCCTCTGACTTTATGTGGAGATGAAGAATTATGGATAAAAGGAGAGGAGGGTAGGGTTTCTTAATGAGATATTGAATATTTTAAAATGCTGTTTATTTTGCAAAATATGATCCTTTTTAGTGAAGAATAAGGGCAGAGTTATCCTACTGCATAACAAATTGGGGCTGCTGTCCTGGAACAATCTGCTCTGAGTGGTGAATCATGGCAGTAGGAGCCCAAACTCTGATTACTGATAGGATAATGTCCCATTAGTCTATTAGTGTTCCTATCAGACCCAGTAATGGGGGGTGAAATCTTCCTGTCTCCTGTCTGATCCTCATAACTCAGCTTTTAATTTTTAATTTATATTTCACTTATTTATTTTAATATCATATTTGTTTATGTGAAAGAAGGTAGCACAAAGCTTAATGCTGCTCAGTCCCCTGTAGTCCCTCTAAGATACCACTGATGAGGAGGAAGACTTGACAAGATTTTATGACAATTCAAAATTATATTGATTCTTCTTCTAAGGGATTCATTTTAAATAACTGGTGGTATATATAAAATTAATCCAAGCAATGATGTGCTATGATATGCCCCTACCTTGTTTATTTTCTTTCTTTCTTTCTTTTTTTTTTTTTTTTTTATCTGTGACTGTTTGTCCATGAGCACTTTGGATAAGTGCATGTAAGTTATACCATGTGCTTAAAGACAGTAGTTTCACTTATTGTTTTTATTTGTGCATTTATTTTCAAATGTATGTAGCCTCCACCTAAGTTTTCTCAAAAAGCACAGAACACTAATAAGTTTGAAGTGAGGCTTCTTCCCTGTGTAAGTGTAATTAGGCCTGAACCTCATCACATGCCCTTTCTCCTTTGCTACCTTCAAGTTTTTCCATAAAATTCTAAGTGAGGCAAAAAGATTGGCACGACTTGAATTGTCTGTATACATATTGCAAGACTACCTTTCACTGTGACTTTCTAGTTTGACTGCTCTATTGCTTACCTTTTCTTCCTCCTTTTTCCACTCCCTGCTTAGAGCATCTAGGTTGCCCAAAAAAGAAAATGATTAGGTGATTATGACATACCAGAGAAAAGTAGTTATGGTGTGTCTTGCTAAATCATTTTTGGTCACGCACCTCCTTCTGCTAGCATTCATATGGCCCATGATTACAAACACACAGAGTTCTTGAAGATTGATTAAACATTAAAAATACAGCACTCTTTTGCATTTCTAAATGAAAATCATTAGAACAGGCTATTAAAATGGCAGGAGGGAACATAGCTTATTGAATGAAACATTTAAATTCGGAAAATTCTGGTGCAAGTTTTTATGATGGAAATGGTATGAGAAATATTACTTAGCTCACATCTACTTTGGATCCCTCTGCATGCTGCTGCCTCTATGGTGTTTTTTTTTTTTTTTTTTTCTTTTTTCACTAGAAAAGTTACAGTGACTTCAGTGAGATTGTGTGATAAGCTGAACTCCTTCACAGCTTGATCCTTTTCTGACTTTGTAGTGAAAGCCGCTGCTGTTGAGTGGAACACAGGTTGCTAGTTGCTCTGTTGGACCTGGCATGCCACCTAAATGTTTCCTGTTTATTTGTTGTTGCCTGGTGATTCCGTTTGACTGCCTGTCTGATGCACGGCTCTGAATATAGGCAGAGGTGGGTTGGTATTTTGGGGTTCGGTGTCTAAAAATAGAGTTTCATGATATGGATCTCCCATTTTGTGTTTGCCCTCTTGGATATGAGACTGATTCAAAGATGCTGATGAGTTTTAGAGGCTGGCCTCCTGGGACGTGGCAGCTTGCCATGATGCCATCAGTTTAGACTAATGATTGCACAGAATTCTCATGAAGCAGATGGCTACTAACCACAATATTAATATTATTTTGCTTTGTAAATTTAGGGAAAAAAATCATTTCCACAGTTGCAAGGAAAAACCTTGTTCAGATTTTATAAAGAATGATGTGCTACAGAAATAACATGCTGTCAGGACCTGTTTTATATGCTTTCATTATCAGTGACAAATTGTGATATTAATTCTATAGCAAATTTGTGCTTGGGATTTTAGTATTTGTCTCAGCCATTTCCTTTCTCTGCATAGCTAGTAGAATAAAATGTAGAATAAAATGCCGTGAATTTTACCTTGGAGGAATCGACAGCTGGATTTAAATGTTACCTCAGTAATTTGTTCAGAGAGACTTGTTGTTTATAAATCTGAAGAGTGGATCTTCTTTGACAGGACTCGGAGTGAGGCAGAGGTTTGGGGTAACCGCTTGATAATGCAGATAGTAAAGACACTTAAGCCTGGATTCCCCCAATGCTAGAGCCAAAATGAGAGATATCTGTTTCTATTTGAATTAGCTAGGTAATTACTTCTGCTCTCTGCTTTGTTTTGCTGAAGACATGGTGGTTTACAGAGGTAGGGAGAGGATGGCAGTAGAAAGTTCATGTTGATGGAATCCTGTGATTTGTGTAATTTAGCCAGAAGGCATCAATCATTTTGTTTTGTTCAGTATTACTGGACCTTCAATGATGCTGTTTTTAGGATAACTCACAGACAAGGTTAATTCGGTTCTTGCCTAATATTTGGGCATCAGAGAATTTAGCATGACTTTGTCTTAAGCACAAGAATACTGAGATTTGGGGCGTAGGGTTGACATACACATCCATTTTCCATTCACCTTTCAAGCAGTCTTGAAGCCCAGCATAGGCAGATGTGAGTTCCCTTCTGTAGTGGGTTTCAATAGGCCAGGCGTTTGGACATGGTTTTTCATCTGCTGGTATTTTGACTTATTCTTGTGAAATTCTTGAAATATAATGGGAAGAGGGGAAAAAGCCAATTATATTTTGGTATTAGTCACCTTGTAAGAGAGACATAAAATCCTAAAAAAGACAGGAAATAGCTAATGAATAAGAGAAGAAGAAAATCAGGTCTTTCACAGGAGGAGTTAGGGGGAAGACTTAGTAAGGGACTTAAGTTCCATTCCACTTACAAGTTCCATTTTGAATTCTCGGCAATTCAGTTTCAAGTCTAAAGCCAAAAAACAAGGACTTAGTATCCAAGTGACTATTTCTTAACAAACCATCCTTAATTATATTTGACATCTAGGTTTTGACCACTTAGCAGTTTTGCAGCAATAAATTAGAAGGACAGGAGGTGACATGATGTCAGATGGAAGTTTAATGACAGCTGAAGTGACAGCTGACCTTGAGAGGAACGAGAACAACACCATTACTAAAAGGCAGACACTCAGGTTATTACAGCAGAAATACCACGAGGAATCCTCACAAAGATGACTCTGAAATCCAAGAAAAGTTAAATTAGGATTGCGTTTCCTTAAAAAACTAGTACAAGTTAAGTGTTCCTTGGCCGAAATACTTGGGACCAGAAGTATTTCAAGTTTTGAAGTTTTTCAGATTTTGGAATATACATAATGAGAACTCTTGGGAATGGGACCAAAATCTAAACATGACACTTGCTCATGTTTCGTAAACACCTATACACGTAGCCCGAAGGCAATTTCATACAAGATTTCTAGTACTCCTGCATTTTGACCATGACCCATCATGTGAGGTCAGGTGTAGAACTTTGACTTGTGGTATCACGTTGGTGCTCAAAAAAATTTGGATTTTGGAGCGTTTGAAGTTTTGGATTTCTAGAAATAAGGGTGCCCAACATGTTATGATTTCTTTAGGAAGCTGATAAATGAATTGATGATGAAGAGAAAATTCGTGTATGTGGAATAGTTGATATCCAGTCATGCAGATGATTAGATGTCTTTGCATTTGATTTGGGTCATATGAAATCAAATACTTTATCCTTCCTTGAGTAATAATGACTTGAAGTCCTGGAGTGGGTCAAATATCTGAAATTATTCATTTGGAGGTTTACTCCGTTGGGTCTTGAAGACATTTTCATTATACAAACCTTCTTTTAAAATTAAAAAAAAATTAATAAAATAACGATACTCTGGTAATCCAAAGATATAAAATTATTAGATTACCCTAGCAGTTAGATACTGTGAGAACTCTGTGCAGAATGCACTCATTCATTTCTGGAGCTGTAGCTATCTCCATGGGGAGGAGAGGACCTCAAAGACAAATTCACCCAGCTCTTTTCAATTCTATAAAACAGTTGCCCAACTTTCATTTTTACCTTTTCAGGGAATAAAAATCTTTAAGCTTGATGCACTGGAAAACTCCATCCATGGTACTAACTGTAGGTGATTAATTAATCACAGGCCACTCTTTTCAACTATATGACAAACTTGCTGAGTTAATAATACTACAATTGTAAGATGAACTGTGCAATTAAGCAGTATTTTTTTTTCTGCAGAGACAATTCAAGGGTGACTGGCAATGCCATGGCAGTTAGCGAGGGAACTAATACATTTCAGCTGAGATATATCTACCTGGACAACTACACTTCTGAGTGCTAATAACAGAGAAGAAGAGATGGAGGCTGCAGTTTGGTTGAAGGAAAAGTTGCGATTGTTGGAAGGGTGAAAATCAAGTGAAATATTGACCAAGTGGCCCATCTTGTTTGGAAAGACACCTAAAGTTAAGTTCTACCACCTTCAGTTGCAAATAGAAAACCATTCTGTAGGAGGGCTGCCTAGTTTTAGGGCAATCTGCCATCTTGTGTGCCTGGGACAGTTGCAGTGCATGCCTGTTGCACTGATTTAATTGTTACTACTGCCTTATTTACTGTCAAAGTGTTCTGGCCTAGATAATAAGTCATTATATCGTCACTGACTTCATTTGATTGAAACAGAAGAGAATATATGAATTCCACTTTGGATCTGATCATTCACAGATAACCTCTCTTACAACTTTTTATTTCCTTCCAAGTGAAATAATAAAAACACACCTGACAGTCCTCTGTCTAGTTTCCTACCTAGTGAAGAAATGACATCAAACCCTCAGCTCCAACCTTCTCCCCCTGCTGCCTTTATTTTTTACGGAGCCATCTATGGTCACGATGGAATTGATAATAACGAGGCAAAGACTAACATTTCAGGTGAGAAATTTAGAAATAAATAATGCTACATGCCTGAATTTATGTCTAATGGTGAATCAACCAGAAACAGGAGGGGAAAAAGTAAAGTCCGGAGATGTTGTTCAGAGAAATGTTAATATTCCCAAACTATCAGCCTGCTGATTCTGGTCTGAGTACAGTCCCTCCCCTGACAGCCCACTCCACATTACTAGCTGGGGAGATTATTAGAATGAATTTATCATCCTTCAGTGGTCATTGACACTGACTGCAGTGGACAGTAAATTTTTTATACTCTTTATGAATGAGTCTGGAAAGCAGTTTCAGAATTTTTCAAAGTGACTTTTGGGGGTGATAGTCATTATACCAGGGACATATCCTCACAAACACGAAGAACATGAAGGCCTGTCCCTCAACAGTAACACAAAGTTGCTTTTATGGTGTTAAAAATCCCTATATACTAACTTTATTTGTACTCTCTTATGGAACATAGGCATTCTCTTACCCTTGGCCTCTGAAATATTGCATGCTGTCTCACCCTTGGTGAAAGCAATTAAGATATTTCTGAGTAATGGGTTTGCATAATCACAGCAGGATTTCTTGCATTTTTAGCATGTCCAATGCCTTCTTTCTCTAGGTCCTTTTTGTTGTTGTTATTTTTACCATGAAAATGCTCCTGAGGAAGACTTAGAAGATTAAACCATCATGGTAACACACAACTAGTGGAAGGGTGAGGTGGATGCATGGGGCACATTTTGAATAGAAAAGAAAGAATTTAGGGCAAGAGAGTGAAGTCAAGATGCTATGTTTTGAATTTGGATTGTCCTCTCAGGAACTCATGTTGGTATCTACTCTTTGCAAGGTATTAAGAGGGTGAAATATTAATCCACTCTGGTGTTCAGAGGTGGGTCTTTGAGGAAGTAATTAGGATTAGATAAGGCTAGCAGGGTGGAACCCTCATGACTGAATGCTGGAAGTTCCATAAGAAGAGAGAGGGAGACCACATGCCTATTCCCTGTCATCAATGTGATATTCTCTGTTGCCTAGAGACTATCAGCAAGAGGGCCCTCCCTCACCAATGCAGGTTCTTGAGTTGGAACCATGAACCCAAAGAAACCTCCTTTCCTTAAAACTTACCCAATATGTGGAATTGTGTTATTAGCAACAGAGAAACAGAAGGGATGTAGTCCTCAGGATGCCTGGTGCTATGTAGCAGGCATGAAAATAACAGTGGAGTAGTTGTTAGGCTAGAAACCCCAGTGAGCAAAACTGATGTGGTAGCAGGGACCTTTGAACACTGACGTAGTATGGGGCAGACTTTGGAGTCACATAGCTAGGATCTAATTCTTAGCATCTCTCCTGTTAACTATGCTTCTTTCAGTAAATTTCCTATGAGACTTCCATGCCTCAGTTTCCTCTTCTTTAGTAGAAGAGAATTGGAGTATTCATCTGACAGGGGAGGTGTGAGGAATATGTCAATCGATCTATGTAAGGAGCTCCAAAAATCTGCAGGCACCTTATGAGTACCCAGTAACTGTTAGCTGCATATAAACACCCTGACCGTTGGCTTTTGGCTTTATCCTCTCCCTGTGTGGTGAACATGACGTTGCTGAGCAGGAAGGACGTGGCTAACAGGACCAGCATCGACACAGCCGCAGAACACCAGTGGCATGTCCCCAGAGCACAATGTCCCTTCTTAACTGACTGGATTGAACTCCCAACTTCCTTCTGAGCCAGTAAGACGAGAAAGCTGGATGAGTACCACATCGAATGGCACAATGAGGACCCCAAACATAGGTGTCCAAGTGGGAAAGCAAGGGCCCTAAAGCTATTGTCTTCCCTTGATAATAAACACGAGAGAACAGAAAATATCTCTTCTTGTTCTCTTTCCCGCACTCAGCTGTCCTTAGAGGTGGTATTTAGCTCTGGGCACAGTGTGTTACCCCTTTTACAGCTGAAGTTAAATCATACCCTGTAACTGGAGTGGCTAAAAATTCCATTTGGTTCCCTTTTTAAATTTAAAACATCTTGAGCATTGATTATTCAAGGATTCAAGACTCTCCCAGTCTCTAATATCAATACTTAATAAACTAGCCTTTATAGAGTGTATCTAAGATTGTGCTGGGGATAATGGACCTGGAAGACATAGTTCTGGCCTTCTTGGGACTTATGATCTAGGTGAGAAATAAAATGTTAGTGTGCTTTTTAGTGCTACGTTGCTGGATGTCATTGTTGTTAGAGTTTATAAAGAAAAAAAAGTCTCCCAACCCATTTTCCACCTGCATTCTGACAGAGCAAAACTTCCTTTCTTGTCTTGTAGAATCTTAGAATGGTCTTAGCAACCTAGCACCTAATACAGTGCTGTTCCTTGCCTGTGGTATATTATTAATAAACATTTGTCAAATTAATTGCTTTCCAGCTGATTCTTACCTGAAAAAAAGAAGTTGTTTTTTATGAGTTTTGTGATTTATTCTGCTCTTACGTATCATTTTTGTACCTTAGATTCTTGCTGAAGTGCTATTTTTATTTAGTTGTGATTTTCCAAAACTTTTTGTTTATAAATTGAGGCCATCTATGTAAGGTGCCTAATACAGTGTCCAGGTATAAGTGGTGGAAGCTAATACAGTTTATTAATACATTTTTGCTCATCCACCTTGCAGTTCCAAATCATTCTTTTCAATCGTGTGTCATGTTCAAGTCCATTTCCATTTCATGCATTTATTCTTACATTGTGGAAGATGAAAACTAAAATGGGAAAGCACTAAGAGGAGGGTCATCTCTCTCTCCTGGGATGGAAGTGCAAGCTCAAGTAATATATTCAGTGGAGAGAAAGCAAGAATAAAAACAATAAATGTCCTGAATATTCTTCCCACTAAGCAGGTGAAATGATTCGCCTGTTCTTACAGCTGTGTATTTGAGGCTTTGTATTTTATTTATAGTGTAAATTCTAGGCTCTTTTCAGTAGGTGCTGCTCCTTGTACTGAGCAATGGTTACGAAAGACTATTTTTCACTCCCTGTGTAATGTGCTCCTGATACGCAACAGCAAACCTGTTTTCAGCTAACTTGCTCAAGCCTTTCAGAGCCTCAACGTGGAGCGGTATTTTATAATCTGAAAACCTCAGCTTTATACATAGTGTTGTTTATTTGCATAGTCTTTACTAATACTCTTCCGTACAGGATAACTTTCTGTTATTTCTTGGAGCTTAATTTTATAAAAATACAGTATGGCTGAGTTGAATTTCATGACTCTTTCTAATCTCAGATTTGGACTTTCTTGAGACTGATGGATTTTTCTTCCTTTTCCTCTTAGAAGATGGATTGTATTGTATCTGTTATCTCAGAGGAGTCCTTTGAGATGAACCAAGAAAATAATAAGCATAATAAACAGGTGACTTGTTACAAGACTATGATCATAATGGAGGAAACACATCAAACTCCCTTGAGTTTTTGGTGCTCGGTGCTGGTTGCACACTGAAGTTCATCAAGGCTGTCCTGCCTGCTGGAGGCTGAGGACCACTGTCTCTTTTCTACCATGAACTTTAATAGTTCGAATTCAGCCTTATTTTTTTCCTTCCTCATCTAAATTGGGGTTTGAACCTAGGAGTGCATTTCCACTGAGTTACATCCCCAGCCCTTTACCTATGTATATTTTAAATTTCAGGTGGGACCTTGCTAGGTTGCCAAGGCTGGCCTCAAACTTGCAATTCTCTGGCCTTCACCTCCTGAATCATTGGAACTATAGGTGTAGACCACCGCGCCCAGCTAATTATACCTTTTAAATAGACTTCAACGACAGGTTCTCATGGTGAATCTGCATGACTTCTTTGGATGGTACAGTGACATCTGATACACCATCTATTGTTCCTCCCTGTTATAGCATCCGGGGGACACCAGAAAAATCCTGCTTGTGATTTTATTTAGTAGTTGCTCCAAGTAGAGTGATCCCCTTTAGTTCCACCAGAAAATGACATTAATTGCAAATCCAACAATACAATTAATCTGATAAATGATCAAGATACATGATAAATATTGACTTTTAACTTCCGAACTTGCTTTCCAAGATTAACTTTGACTAACAACAATAACAAAAGAAATCAGAAGAGTTTCCTTTTTTCTCTTACCCGAAGGACTGGTTTATTTTAATTTTTAGTAGTTAGCAGTAAAACCCAACACCCAGGAAGATGCAACACTGGTGGACAGTCCTCAGGAATGACTCAGAACATTTATCCCATTCAGGCCTCATCTCTTATTTAGAGAGCACAGCCAGTCTCTCAACCATACACCCTGTCAGTACTGCAGAGCATCTGAGATTCTATGCATTATTTTATGTGTCCACCATCTTTTATTGTATTTCAAATGTACAATTGATCACCTCACTGAACTTTTATCTAGCTCTAAAGAAGACAAGAAAAACCAATTGTAAAAGTTTTTATAATTCCAACCTGTTAATATTACAAACCTATCTTTTAATATGCTTTTTAAAAATAGTTGTAGATGGACACAATACCTTTATTTATTTTATATGGTACTGAGGATTGAACCCAGGGCCTCACACATGCTATGTGAGCACTCTAATTACTGAGCCATAACCCCAGCACTTAATATGCTTTTTAATTTTGAATCCTTACCCACCCCATGTTCTATTTAGGTGAAGTAAGCAGCAAAAAGTCTAAGAGAAATTGAGATGGAGGAAAAATAAAGATTATCTGTGATTTGACTTTATAACAGCATACTTAGATAATGACATATTCAGTAAGACAAATTAGAATGAAGAGGCAGGAGACATAAGAAACATCCATACCTCCATTCTGTGTAATGTTTCTTCCATCTAAGACATAGACTTGTTTATAGGAGATCTTATAAATCATCTCAGAGGCTATTGCACTTAATGCAATGTCTATATGGGTGACCAGTTGGCATGGCAGTGACAGATGGACTCACACAACTAGGTCTGGTGATTTGAATGGAGTTCACTCTGGCAGTGACTAAAAGTCTTTCTGATCCAGTGATCATTCAGCGACCTGGATGAAATGAATTGGTCTCTTTCGTAGTGAATAGCTGTCCATGTCACAAGACTAGAATGTAACTGGTACTAATTGTCTCCCTAGTTGATAGTCTCAGCAACCGGGTTAAAGAGGTCATAAGGACAGGTGATGAAATGCTCTGTCTTTTCGCTCCATTGCTCATTTATCGAGCCCATCGCTCCAGGTCATCCCATTGGCCAGGCAGAGAGGAGGAAACCATTCATTGCACTAACCTGAGTTAAACCGAACCCTTCTTAACAGACATATCTTCAATTCTCTTGATTATCTCTGTGACCAAATCATTTTACATGCTGAATGTAGTCCCACACTTTCAACCCTGGGGACAAAAGCAAAAGCAATTTTAAAATAGGAAAAAATAGTTCTGAAAATGACAGATATATCTCCTTATTTAGAATGAAGTCCACAATTAAAAGATTTATGGAATTAATGCCATAGTTTCTTTATAGTTATATTCTCCTGTGTGAGAGAGGTGACTTAGAAGGTGCTATCATCAATGTTTGTCTTTCAGGTTCCATAAAAATTTTTAAAAATATTTTTTATCCAGGGCTGGGGAGATAGCTCAGTCTGTAGAGTGCTTGCCTTGCAAGCATGAGGTTCCAGGTTCGATCCCCAGCACCGCCAAATAAAAAAAAAAATTTATCCTACATAAAATGAAGTCTGGAGTAGGAAGAATTAATAATATGAAGATATCTATCTTTTCTAAGTGAGTGTATGAATATAATTTACTCCTACTCAGTATCCAAAAAGTTAAAGTCCATATAAGAAAATTCAAACAGAAATAATATTAATTATGCAGTATATATAATAATAATGAAAGAGATAAAAGAGTTAATGCAATAAAATGAGATGAGGTTGGAAAGTAAACTAGTAGATCAATTAACCCAACTAGAGAGTGGCCCCAAGCACATCCCAACATAAGGAACTTAGTATTTAGGTAGGATATTTCAAATTCATGTGTGGTTTGGAAAATTGGATATTCAAAAGCATAAAATTAGATTTTTCCCTCATATTATATCCAAAGACAAGCTACACACATATCCAAAGACAAGCTAAACATAGATAAATTATGAATATAAAAATCATAGAACACTTGAAGAAAACGTTTATAAGCTTGTAGTGGGAATAAGTAAGAATGGAAACCAGAATCCATAAAGAAAGCACCATGGGAAGAGTTGAGGACATTAGAATTCTAAATTCTGGAAAAGCAGATGCAAAGTTAAAATACAAACAGCTGGTATGAAAATACTTGCACCCTATATAATAGGTATGTGCAACAAATATTCCTAATATTTGAGGAGATTGTCCAAAATAGTAAGAAAGTAAATTAGTCATTTAATAGAAGAGTGGACAAAGAGTATCAACAGGCAATCTGTAGATGAAGAACTAGGAGGGCTGGGGAGATAGCTCAGTTGGTAGAGTGCTTGCCTTGCAAGCACAAGGCCCTGGGTTTGATCCCCAGCACCGCGGAAAAAAAAAAAAAAAAAAAAAAAAAAAGAAAGAAAAAAAAATGAACTAGGAATGACTGGTAAACAGCTAAAAAGGTGTTTAATCTAAGTATTAATTAAAGGAATGAAAATGAAAACAGGATACCCCGTCTTGACGCTCAGGCTGGGATAATGTAAAGAAAATTGAAGCCATTCTGTGCTGCACTGTATTGGACTATTCAGTGAAAAGAAAATGACCTTCTCATCCCCTGCAGTATTAAAGTGAATTTGTAAGAACTTTGGGGATTGGTTTGGTAATAGCTATTAAAAATTTTAAATGCATATTTCCAATAACCTAGGAATATTATTTTGAGAAATCTTCCTTATAGCTATGAGTCTGAAATCACATATCTGTGCCCATCACAAATATCAGTATCCATTAATAAGAACGTAGTAAACTGTATCCCATCTTCACCACTGACTCTAACCATCAGAGGTGGAGTTATATGTAACAACATGAAAAAATTTTTGATTTATACTGCTGAGTGAGAAAAATGTGTGATGTTCTGGTAACTCTTTAATGTGTGTGTGTGTGTGTGTGTGTGTGTGTGTGTGTGTGTGTGTGTGTCTGATTATTATAACCATGGAAGAATTTTGGGAAGTCTATGACCCCAATTGTTAAAAAAAATGAAAAGTAGTCAATAGGGTGAGTGGATATGATTTAAAAGGCAGAAATTTCACTTTTTAAAATAACTTTGTTTCAAAGCATGGGAATATGAATACTTCTCTGGACTTGAAATCTGGGGTATCTCAGTGAGTTAGTTTGTGCCTATGCAGTCAGGCAGCATGCATATTCTTGTCAATGCCCATTTTTCATTAAGGCTGAAGCAGAAGCATTATTAGGGCACAGCACCCCCATTAAAGGAACCTGGTCATTGTGAGTGTGTTCAGTTGTATGTGATTATGAAGGATGCCTCCAACTGGGGCATATGTAAAAAAAAAAGTGTGACCCTTCAGATCTCAAAGGAAGGTAGGAGAATGATTGCCTTCCTGTTGCTGATGTTAAATTTCAGAGCTATTTGCTTTTGGTTCCTTTTCTTTTTACCATGTAGCATTGACCACGAAGTAACTTAATAAATATCAACTTTTTGAAGTGTCAATTGGAAAAATATTTTAAAGACATTTGGATTTCTAAATTCCTTGCTTTAACAATTTGCAAAGGTTTTAAATATGAATCACTCTTCCTTTTTCCCCTAACACATCTATAGATTTATATTTCTTCTGTAAATAATTTTAATAGCTCATGTTGTTAAACTGGCATTTGATTCAAGGAGTTTCTGCCCCATCCCCCAAGTAAAGGAGAATGGCAAAATTTCCAATTACTAAAATGCAAAACTTGTCCTCTCTACTTCCGTTTTTATAACATAGCATGAAAATCTGTCTTCTGATTTCTTAGAGTAAGAAATTAGTTTCTAAAGTACAAAACTCTTTCCTACTCTGATTTATCTTCTTGTCTTTCATATAATATTTTCTCAGTTATAGGCTTTTGGAATTTGTTGTTCTTTGCTTTTATGCAGCATATACCAAACAAGACATTTATATTTTCATTCATATATATATATATAATATACATATAATAATATATAATATATATATATAATTATGACAGTAGCTCAACTTTTAACTTGGACATCAAAATAAGTCCCACACAGGCACCATATTTCATTGCTAGATTCTATGTGAACTTCCCTTCTGTTTATGTCACAGTTTTCTGTTGTTATTTCTTCTGAGAAATACTTTTGTTCTTGTATAGGAAAATTCTAAATAAGATATTAATTTAAGGGATCAGTGATGGTGAATGAATACGGTGTTAACCCAATACTAAACTAGTTATAAAACTTAGAAGGAATTATAGAAATCAATTTCCCCCAAATGCTGCTATCAACATGCCAATCTGTTATTCAAAATTCTTTAACACTTTAATTCGTTAGTACTCCTGACCATCTTAAAACACCACAAATCTGATACCACTTGTCTTTACCTGAAAAGGGCGGGACGGGACACTGAGGAGAGACAGTACCCACCCAGAGCCCTTAGGAGAGCTTACCTACCTCTAAAGGAGAAATTACCAGGAAAATGACCCTCACGTCAGTCAGAGTTTTGATTTTATCTGAGAGAGAGAGAGAGAGAGAGAGAGAGAGAGAGAGAGAGAGAGAGAGAGAGAGAGAGAGAGAGAGAGAGGAGAAATGGATATAAAAAACTAACAAAAGTGAAGTTGAAAACCAGGGCCCCTTTCAAAAGACATTGCCACATAAGTGAATATTTGATAAAAATTTTATATTTGGAAGTGAACATCAGTCACACGAAAATGAACACTTTGGAGATAAGTTCATGAGATTTAGCAGCAGTAACTCAGATTCTAAGCAGAAAGATCCTTGATGTCAGCCATGGAAGTAGGACAGTGTTTTTTATTTTTGCTTAGAAATCAAGAGGGGTAAAAGGCACAAAATTGTTGGACTCACATTAAAATGATGCTACAGAGTGGACGTGGGCTAGAAATGATTCACGTGTGATTTAGTCATGACATGATGCAGACCTTATTTTAGGAGAAAAGCAATGTAATATAATAAAGTTTGTGGCCACATTTAGATTCAGCTAAGGGAATGCATGGTTACAAAGCAGCACGGTGATACATAGAGGCTGAGCTGTTGCTCACTTTGGAGGTGCTGGAGTGACACTTGCTAATGCACAGGGGCAACCCTGAGCTTGCTGCCTGGGGTTGGCCCAGCACTATGGGAGCTGATGCCTCAGCTGTTCAGAGGAGGCAACAGCCTAAGAAAAGGGACTGTTCCACACCTAGCATAGAAGGATGATGAGCAAGGGCACATGCCATCTGCGTTCCTGTGCATGCTCAGTAATTAGGCTCCTTTTGTCTTGTTTCCATGTTTATTGGGCAGGAAGTGATCTGTCAGTGTAATTTAGAACTTGCATTTTCAGTGCAGCTGACATTGGGTTAAAAAAATCAATATAAGACTTACAAGATAAAATAATGTTATCTTATTGACAGCTATCAATAATGGATAATGAGGCCTTAGTTTGAACCTCCTTGAACAAACGAGAAATTGAGGCTGTCAAAAGGTTATAAATGAAATTCTAATGATGTAGAATTGTTAACTTGGATTCCAATCTTAGATGTTGATGTAATTCATTTGTGAAAAAGTAGCAATTCGAATGTGATAATTCAAGTGTGTTTTATTACTTTTTTCCACAAATAGGTAGAAATTTAGAGAAAAATCTGTTTCTCCTTTGTGAACAGAACCCATGCACATGTACATATGACATACAATTACATGTGCAAATACAGATGTTTTCAGTTTATGAGACATCATCATAAATTTCCTAAGAAAGGAAATATAAATTTCTCACTCGATATAATAAAATTTAAGTAGAAATAATTGAGTTTATACTCAAATTCCTCAGGATTAGCTCAAAATTAAAAAAAAATGTGTTCTGTAAAAGTAAGGTCACTGTTAAAAGCCCCTGTTTTTCCTTGCTATGTTTTAAAATACAAGAGTCACAGGAAAACTCTAAGAGGGATTTTTATTAAGCTGGTTTTTCTAGGAAATTAGGATCCTTTAAAAGGCATAAGTAGAGACAGATTTTTAAAAATTCTCTCTTCTGCAACATTATTCAAAATGTCCAAAACACATAAACAACCAAGATGTTCTTCAATGTGTAAGTGGGTAAATAAACTGGGCATGTATACAGTGAGTTTTGATGCCGTGAAAAGACACGAAGGAGCTTAAAAGCACATTGCTAAGTGAAAGAAGTCAGTCTAAAAAGGTTGAACCCTGGTGCTATGTGGCATTCTGAGACAGGCATAGCTGTAGAGGCAGAAGGAGATCAGTGGTTTCCGAGGACTGGGAAAGGGGGCAAGGGTTGGGATGAACAGACGGAGCATGGGGGATATTTAGGACGTTGAACTATTTTGTATGATACTATAATGGCAGAAACCTGACACTATTTATTTGGCACAATCCAGAGAATGTACAACACAAAGTGAATCTTAATGTAAACTAGGAATTTCAATTAGTAATGATGTATCAAAATTGGCTTGCCAAAAACATGCCAGACTCATGCAAGATGTTAATAACAGGGAAACTCCTGTGTAGGGGAGAGAGGTGTATGGGAACCTCTGGGTTTTTGCTTTTGTTGTTTTCATTTTTTTTTTCTGTAAACCTAAAATTATATATAGAGGAGAAAAGATATCTCAGCCTTTGCTAGCTTTGTGACTGAGACCCCACTAACAACAGACAGATGACTAAAGAATACAAATTTATTTAACCTAGTTTTACATGGCACAGAAGCTTTAAGAAACAAAATACAAAGAATCAGGGAGAACTATGTATTTTAAGGACAGTCTGTGAGGGGAAAAAGAGATGTCCTGATGATAATAAACTGGGGGGAACTTAGCAAGGCCTATTTGTTCTGTTACTTTGAGTCCCTGTGTGACCTTTCGTTTCTCTGGATAGAAGATGGACATTTCTTGAATAAGGGTCTTATGTCACCTTAGAGGAAGGTCAGAGATTTCTTTTACAGGGACTTCAGGGGAGAAAGTTAGAAGCTCAGGGAGTCCTTCATGCTTCTGCCATATTTGGTGCCCTATTTTAGGATAGCATGTCCTGAAATTCCTCAATTGCTTTAAGAAAAGTAGTATATTAATTTAAAAAGAATTCTCTCTTCAAAATTAGGGTTTTAAATAGAAACCTTGAGCTCACAAGATTAAGGCTAGTCTTAATATGAGACTCTACTGGAAAATGGAAACCACACTACATCTTTACATTTCATCTACAAGTCGTGCTCCACATAGTGACATTTTTGCTCAGTGATGGACTGCACATACTATGGTGGTTCCATAAGATCTTATCATCTTGTGATATTGCAGCCATCTGAGAGTGTGTAAGTACATGCAGTGGTGTTTGCACAACAACAGAATTGCCTCAGGATGCATTTCTTAGATTATAGTCCATTAAGTGATGCATCTGTGTGTATGTATGCACACACAGATGCTCCTAGGTTTAGATGGGGTTCTGGCCCAATAAACCCATTTTAAGTTGACAGTGTTATAAATTGAAGATGCATTTAAAACATCTAACTTACTAAACATAGCTTTGCAAAAGTACACTGTGGATCCTGGTTATTTCCCCCAGTTATCATGTGGTTGACTGGGAGCTGCATCTTGTTGTTGCTGCTCGGCACTGAGATAGAGTATGGTACCACATATTGCTAGTTCAGGATGTCAAATGTCAAAATCTGAAGTAGGGTTTCTACTGAATACATATGATGTTTGCATCAGGGTAAAGTTGAAAAGTTATAAGTCCACTGTAAGTCAGAGATCATCTGTATATGGATGTGTACACACACACATGTACACACAACACATAAGTGAACATATAAATATGCATTTATATAATTTTGTATTTTATGTATTTATACATTATTTATATTGGTGCATATTTATGTAAAACTGTTATTTCAAAGCAAATTTTAAAGTGATGAGTGAATATCGAAACATTATTGTTAATGAAACTCTATATGAGTTTACACTTTGTCTAGTACCTGTGATGAGTATTGACAAGTGTATAATGACACGTACATTATAGATGCATATCGAATAATTTCATTGAAATAAGTTTTTTCTCACTTTGATTTATAATTTTAGTGATGGTGTTTTGTTTGCTAATAGTCCCCTTCCCCAGGTGAAATCACTGAGTCTGAATTTCTTAAATGCTTAATGTACTCTGTTTAAGGAGACTTTACACTTGAGAACTTGACTGAGTGTAGCATTGTTGGTCTCTAAGACTCAGAACTTTTTAGACATTTGTTCAAAGGCAAGTCATGATGCTTATTTGCTTAGTTCACTTAGAGATTTTACCCCACACTTATGGGTCCCCTTGCATCTTCCTACCAGAACAGTATTACCATCTTTGAGGGCAAAATATTCTCTCAAGTCCATTTATATACTGGGAAAATTTATTTACTTTTAAGACATGCATAGAACAAGAAGTAAATAAAATTTCTCCACATTACCATTTTCCCATGGTTTCAGAAGTTACATAATTATAGAAAGATGAGTAAGATAAATCAATATATATGATATATGTAAACACACAAATCCCCTCAGTGTATGTATAAGTGTGCACATGCACATGTACACCTGTATCTATGTATTTATCTCTCTGTCTCTCTGTGTGTTTTTCTCTTAGTTTAGTTGTCTCTAAACTAAAAGAGACATCAAAGAATTCTCCACCTCCTGCATGAACAAAAGCAATCAACCACTTCTGACCTTTTTCTTTTTGGTCCCACAGTAAAGGAATACCATAAACTACGCGAATCAAGGGAGGAGGGATTGCTCTTGTATGTTTTTAAGTCCAAGTTGTTGTGACAGTGAAGGAGACATATTCTTTTGTAGAAAGTAGCTTCATGCTGTTTACCTTTTGTTCTCTGGAGACAATAGTACACATTTATTTGCATAACAAGGTGAGTTCCCCATCGGAAGAGGGGAGTGGGAAGAGCCTGTGTCTTTTAGGGGTGTGGAAAAACAGTGGAGGTAAACAAATACTTTTTTCCATGTATAATCTCTACAGTAAAGGAAAGAGAAAAGATGAGGAAAGGTTAGGATGTAAACGTTTTCCCACTTGGATTTCTTGCTTGCAGTGGGTAGTCAATAGTAGTTTTTGAAATTATTTTCAAAATAACATTGCTTAACTCTATGAGTTTTCTATTACCTGTTCATAAACAGAAGATTATTGTGATTGCTGTGACAATACTTGCATATGAATTTATGGTTTTGCTAGTTTTTAATCATTGGAAAGCAATTTTGAATTTCAATTTAAATGTTACCTCATTAAAGTCCTTCCAAATCTAAGATAAGCTCTACCCGATCCTTTTTCCTCTCACTGCGTTCTATCCTTTTACATCATAAGATTTTATTTTAATTACAATTAAATAATTATTTGGCTATTTTCCTAAATATTTTCTACCACCTGCATGTAAGTTCCACGAGGTCACAAATGAATACTTTGCTCATCTCTGCATTTTCAATACTACAAACAGTGACTGACAGATGGTGGGTGCTTAACAAAGGGTATTTATACATTAATAAATTAATGAATGGTGAGGTTATGTAGCACTGAAGGTAAGAGAATGGGTTCTGGAACCAGAAATGCCCGGCCACATCTTGGTTCTGCCATTTAATATTTATGTGATTCTGAGCAACTTTAAACTTTAGTTGGTTCCTTTGTCTCCTTACCTATTAAATGGTCAGGGTAACATTAGTTACTGTCTCAAAGCTTAGTTTGGGGAAATTAAAAAAATGAATGATTATAAAAATTAATATATGTAAAGCAGTTAGGTCAGGGCATTTTCTCTGACCTAAGCACTCAATAAATGTGTTTTGTCATGATTTTTTCCATTTACCTGAAATGAATTTGTATTATGTGAAGTATCTACAATGAATAAGTACCATTAGGTATAGAAATACAGAATTTTAAAATTGAGACAATTTAAAAAGTTTTATTGATGAATATACAATAGTCCATGTTCTAATGTAAATATGCTTAGAAGCTAGTTTAGTATAATATTGTCTCCTGGTTTGTAATTGACACTACTGTTGTATGTAATATGGTATTTGATTTTTAAAAAAAATTTTATTTTTTAAAATTTTTTTACAGACAGCATTTTGATTTGTTGTGCACAAATGGGGTACATGATTTTGTTTCTATGTTTGTGCACGATGTAGATTCATACCATTCATGTAATCATACGTGTACATAGGGTAATGATGTCTGTCTCTTTCCACCATTTTTCATACCCTCCCTCCCTCTCATTTCCTTCTACATAATCTAAAGTTCCTCCATTCTTCTCTCACTTTTGACCCCCCTCCCCATTTATATCATCATCCACTTATCAGGAAAACATTCAGTCTTTGATTTTGGGGGCTTGGCTTATTTCACTTAGCATGGTATTCTCCAATTCCATCCATTTATTTGCAAATGCCATAATATTATTCTTCTTTATGACTGAATAATATTCCATTGTATATATATACCACAGTTTCTTTGTATTTGATTTTGACAATGCCACTATGGGATAGGTAAGGAAGGCCTGATACTGTATAAAAGAGGAATCTGAGAAATGTTAAGTGAGATTCCCAAGACCATATAGATTAATGCCTGGTATTAAACCACATCTTCTGACTTTAAGTCCAAAGCTCTTTTTTTTTTTCCTGTAAAATTATCACTTGCAGTTTTCTTGAGTTGAATTTCACAGGTCATCTGTTTACCTCTTATTTATTAAACACATGTTCATCACCAACCATATGCATAGCACCCTATAAACTCTCCTTACATTTGAACTTGCGATTACTATGTCGTTATACAGAATATATATTTTAGAAGTGTATTGGAAAGAGTAATGTATTATTTGCAAATAAACAATATACCTTTATTTTAATTTGTATATGTTTTCTCTTTGCATATGTAATTGGTTTAGAATAATAGACAATCTAGAACAATGTATCTCAAATCTTATTGTTAAAATGAAGAGTCTTCCTTAGGATATAAACCTCGGAGTGGATAACTGGGTCAAAAGGTGGGTCTCATTCCAAGTTTCTCATTCCTGCTTTCCAGAGTGGCTGTACCAATTTGCAACTCCACCAGCAATGTTACCCAAAGGAATTAAAATCAGCATACTACAGTAATGCAGCCATATCAATGTTTATAGCAGCTCAATTTACAATAGTTAGATTGTGAAACCAACCTAGATGCCCTTCAACAGATGAATAGATAAAGAAAATGTGGTATATATACACAATGGGATATTATTCAGTCTAAAGAAGAATAATATTATGACATTTGCAGAAAAAGGATGGAATTGGAGAATATCATGCTGAGTGAAATAAGCCAAGTCCAAAAAACAAAAGGCTGAATGTTTTCCCTGATAAGTGGATAATGATATATAATGGGAGTCGGGGGTTGGGGGGTGAGAGAAGAATGGAGGAACTTTAGATTATGTAGAAGGAAATGAGAAGGAGGGGGTATGAAAAATGGTGGAATGAGACAGACGCCATCACACTGTGTACTTGTATGATTACATGAATGGTATGAATCTACATCGTGTACAACCATAGAAATGAAATGATGTACTCCATTTGTGTACAATGAATAAAAATGCAGTAACAAAAAAAAAAAAAAAAAAAAACCCTGAAGATTCTTATTTAGGACATCTGGGATAGGGTGTGAGTTTCTTTGTTTTTAAACGTGTTCCAAGAAAGACTAATGCTGCTGGTCCATAGACTATAATTGAGTAGCAAGAATATTAATTACTCTGTTAAAAGTATGTTCTTGTGTGTCCCTATGTGTGTGGGTGTGTAATAACTTGGTAGATATTTTAGAAATAATGGAGAAATAACAAAGGATTAGCAAAAAGAATGACAATGGAAACTAATTCAATAGTTTTTTTAAGACAACGTTAGAATAGTAGACAGAGGAGAAAGAAGAAAAAGGTGTGAAAATGGCTCCACTTCATTTGGTCAAGGTCAAGAAACGTCATCTACCTGTTTCACAGACTCAAACCTGAGCTTGTTCAAAATGAGCTAATTATCCTCCTCAAGTTTTGGTTGTTTCTTTCATAGTTCCAACCTCAAACACTAAAGTCAGAAACTTGGGACTCAATCCATATTTCAGTCTCACTCTCTTCTGCATTTAATCAATTAGAAGTTCAGTCTATTCATCTTGTAACTCTACCTTATGTCTTGTTGCACTCGTCAATCTCTACTGGGTCTTTGTCAGTTTAGTATTAACTCTTTGTTCATGGACTACTGAAACATTTAAAATTGCCATTCCTGCCTGGCTTGTTCTGCCCTGATATATTTTCCAACACTGCTTCCAGAGTGATCCTTATCAAGAACTGTGAAGGTTTCTGAGAATTTACTCCACTTACAAAGTAACAAGTTAGGACCCTTTAGTGTCACCAATGTTAGCAGAGGACATGAGACTTCTAGGTCAGAGACAAAGGATATTTCTATTACTCAGTAGCTACCTGCACACACCATTTGTTGGGTTGCAAGAGAGGAACCCTGTGCTTAGAAAACCTTAAACATTTTTTGGTGGACTTCTTTTTGCCTTAGATAGAAACATTGTCTTTTTATGCTACATTTAGTTCATTTTAGTTCATTTTGACTGATAAAACAAAATACCTTAGACTAAATAGCTTATAAAAATAGAAATTTAATTTTTTTTTTTTTTTTTTTTTTGCGTGCTGGGGTTTGAACCCAGGGCCTTGTGCATGTGAGGCAGGCACTCTACCAACTAAGCTATATCCCCAGCCCTGAAATTTAATTTTTATCGGCTGGGAGGCCCAAATTCAAGTGCTGGTAGATCTGGTGTCTGGTGAGGATCCTTTTCCTGGTTCATAGCTGACTTTTTACTATGTACTCACATAGTGGAAAGGACCAATGAGCTCCCTTGGTCTTATTTTATTAAAGCACCTTTTGATGAAGACTCTGCCCTCATGACCTAATAAACTCCTAAAAGCCCTATCTCCCAATACTATCCCCTCGGGTGTTAGGACTTCGATATATAAATTTTGTGGGAATCCAGATTTTTAGACCACAGCATACAGGACGGCAAACCATTCTCCCTTCTTCACCAGAGAGAAACATCATCTCTGTTTTCAAGGCTGTTTACCATTCAAACATCCTTGAAGAGTTTGTTGGAATGAAAAACTGAGTGCTCACTCATGTGCATAAATGTGACAGATCCATGGATATTCTCTGGCCTGCAGATATTGGGAGGTATTAATGTATATGTTGTGTGTAGCTGGGCTCTACCTGCTGTTTCTGATGGACTTCTTGGTAAGAGGAATGGTAGGCAAATTTTAGTCAGAGCCATCTAGTGGGAATAACAGACCCTGCCAGTCTGTAAAACTTAAGGTGCTTCTGACAGCTGGGAAGAGCCTTTATGAGGAAGGTTCCAAGTGTGAAGCTGCGCCTTCATCTGGACCTTCCAGAATCTAAACTTTCTAGGTACCTGGGGTTTCTCTCCTTCTGTTGTCACAAAATGATTCTGTCTTCCTCAAGTAGTAATAACTTTACTTTCTTGCAGTCACCCCTATATCCTCTTAGACCTTTCTTCTAGAAATGTAGGAGATAATCCAATGAACTTCTGTTCTTCCCTCTCTCCCCTTTATTGTTTATTATCATCCATATATTGGAAAGAATATTCTGCCTTTTTTTTGGGGGGGGGCTGGCTTATTTCACTTAGTATGATAGTCTCCAGTTCCATCCATTTATTGACAAATGACATAATTTCCTTCCTCTTTATGGCTAATATTCCATTGTGTGTATATACCACATTTTATTTATCCATTCATCTGTTGAAGGATGCCTAGGTTGGTTCCATAACTTAACTACTCTGAATTGAGTTGCTATAAACATTGATGTGGCAAACAGGTAAAAATAATAATGAAAAAAGAAATGTGAGAGATAAAAGTGACAGAAGAACATCATTATGAAACATAGAGACCCAAACTGTCCCCCCTTTGTTAATCCACTGAGTAGTTATGGGTGTCAATATTCCTATGGCCTAAGACCATTATTCCATAATGGTTATTATCCTTATAATGGAAGATCATGGCAGTCTAACAAGAGAAGCCAGGTAGCTGAACGAGAATCAAGCTTGAATCCCCCAGCATCCCTTTTGGCTGGGCTCTCAGCCAGGCAGTACATGAACCTGATTGACTCAGGGTTATTGTCAGGAGAAAGGATACTGCATCATACCCAGGAATGATCAGGTTGGAGTTCAAATTTTCAAAATGTATCTATACAAATTCTACTGTAATTTCCCTGATCATTATTCAGATGTCAACATTCCTTGCTTCATATTACTCCAATATTATTTCTCTTTTACATAAGTCATACTGAAAATCACCATCTCTCTCCATGCTTTTTTCCCCCAATGGAACAATGAATTCTGTTTTTTTAATTTTTTTTTTTTTTAGTTGTGATGGACACAACACTTTTATTTATTTATTTTTGTGTGGTGCTGAGGATAGAGCCCAGTGCCTCACATGTGCTAGGCAAGTGCTCTGCCACTGAGCCACAGTCCCCCACCAGAACAATGAATTCTTAAAGTCAGGAAATTCTGGCTTTTGTCTTTGTAGTACTTGGGCCTCTGGGGCCTAATGGGTGCCTGGCACTATAGAATGTTTTGTTCACTAAAACTTGATCGTGAAAGGCAAGCTAGGATAATACTATTAAAATTAAGGGTGAACTGTGTAAAAAACATAGAATCTAGTTAAAAGAAAATGATTATCGATTAGCTATATGTAGAGGAAACAATAGGTTTTGGGATAAATATTGTGTATTTCTTCAAAAAATTCAGTAATTGTGTATCACTTCAAAAAATTCAATAAGAGTCTAAGAGATTAATGTATGTTTCTTGCAGATTCCCTCCCCCATTGCATTAAACTATTTAGCAGTGTTTTGACATTTAATAGCTATCTATAGAATTATTTGATTGGATTATATTACTTTTTTTGGTCTTAATGATGCTTATCAAATTAGTTCATTAAAGTAAAAAAATCAGACTGAATTTCAAAGTGCCTGCCTGAGATGAATGACAACTTTGCAAAACTAAAGAAAAAAAATCTCAAATACTTAAAAAAAAAAAAAAAGTGAGAACAGTTTTCCTTAAGTTTTGTTGAAATATCTTGGGGTGAATTTAGGTGACAGTGGGAAAGGCGCTTTGGTGCTCTGGCTTAAGTGCTGATGTACTTATATGTGGAGGAGTTATGCCAACAGGTTTTACAAAGGCAGTAGGAGCAGAAAAAGGCAGTGAATAGTCTGTGAATGGAGTGGATACTAAGGCGCTTGTTTCTGAATCCTTGGTGACTCACTGGCATGCTTTCCTCACTGGCTTTCAAGTCTGAGTTACTGCTGTATTGCTGGTCCACAAGGCTCACCTTTCCTTGTTTTTTCCTTCTTTCTTTTCAATGCAAACCCCAGGAAGTGAAAGTTGCAATTTGCCTTGACAGACATTCCAGAGCCTTTGGACTTTATGGATGTAGGGAGCGTATTCAGCAGCTTCCTGCTTGGTGATCACATCCTTTGTTCTTTTGTGCACATCCTAAGTGAACTTTGCTCCAGACAAATTAGCCCAGGGCAAGTTGTTAAAAAGATGAGATTCCAAGAAGGGCACATAACACAGGAAAAGGGAATACTGGCTCACTTCCATTTAGATTCCTATTTTTAGCCAAACATTTGTCATTTTCATGTTTAATTCCTCCTAAGAATGCTAGTCATTCATAGTCTTATTTTGTTGTGAGTATACAAGTGCTTTTGCCTTTTCCCTAGAGTTTTCAAACATTGGTTAACTTTAGGGGCAAGAAATCCTTAATATTTAATAGGAAACAGCTTATCCGTATGCTTGAAGTTTTTACTATCTGCAATTTGAACCAACACACAAATGTCGTAGATCTATTCGATTATGCTTGGTTACAATATCACAACTTAGGGAAATATGAATTTCATTAAGCACAAAATTACCCTCCTCTTTCTGATTCAATAGTCTATTTTTTTTTTTCCTGGAAAGTATCCCCTGATTTCAGTGTACATTGTTGGAATAATATCAGTCATAGTGTTGTTGATTGTGTGCATATTGTGTATGGGATTGGTCTTTGAGGAGAAAGAAGAAAGTTGGATTTGTATTTTGGACTAGCGGTCTAGTTCGGTACTTGCATGGTGTCCGTCCCTTATTGACTTGAATAAATGTCAATCTGCCCTCATCTGAAAACTTCATAGGTTTGTTTAATTTTATTAGGAACATGCTAGATAAACTGATATATTTATTTCCTTCATGAACAATAGTTTGTCTTCTTAAATAAAAGTTAAGTCCAGGTTTTCCTTTTTCCCATTTGCTATAGTAGAATAGTGTTCTAAGTTACCATTTCTGGTACTTTAATTCTTAGTGGACACCATGGTCAGTCTTATCTTCAAGAAACACTTCTCTATTATGTTTTTTTTTTTCTTGGCTTTCAATCCTTTAAAACCTCCATATTAGGAAGGGGTAAACCAGAACGCTTTCTACCCCGTGCAGAGCCTAGCATGGTGCCTTGTACAGAGTTACTCGAAGGACGCTGATTAACTGGAAAAAGTCAGCCTGAAGGTGATTCTAACAGAGGGCTGCTGCACTCGGCTTTGAGCCACATCTTGTTAGATTTGTGTATTAATGATGCATATGAATACTTAGAATGTATATTTATCAGATTTGCAAATGACCTGAGGCTGGAATGGATAGCAAATATATCAGATGATAGAATTAGAATCTGAAAACATTTTGACAAACTTCCCTTAACAGAATGAAATTTAATATGGATATATGAATGCAAAGTCTTATTTCAGAAACAAAATTCAAACCTTCCTGCTTGGCAGTTCCTTGTCGAAGATTCTCAGAAAGGGTCATCAGTGTTAGCGCAGCTACACGTCAAAGACATTTTTAAACTTATTTGGAAAATAGAAGGAAGGAGGTAAGTGTCTCTCCCTAGGCATTGGTTAGACCCCCATTCGAAGTCTACATTCAATTCTGGATTCTGTACTTTCAAATGGATAAGAACAAATTGAAACCTAAGTAGAGAAGGCCAAAGGTTCTTAAATCTATGCTGCTAAATGACTGTTTTTCTAAGCTAAGAGAAGACTCAAAGTACATTTTTTTTTAAATAGTGGAAGTAACGCCATGAAAAAAAAGATCTGTCTGAAACTGAGGTCTTAAAGTTTTGACTAGGTACCTTTAAGTTTTAGGGAAAACAACTTGGGATAATTCTAAGGGAAAAACTTTTGATAATCAGCTCCTAATTAAGCTGTGGGTTTCCAGGAAAACACTGAATTGTCCAATTTCTTTCCAGAAAAGGAAAAAGTTCAATAAGAAAAAGGTTGACTTCAGCATCATAGGACCCGTACCAAGTATCAGGCCCAGAGGACTGGGGACGCCATTGACAGGAGCTGTGTATCTCTGATATCGCCATTTTGGTGACAAGTTCTGCTCCCTCTAATGCTGACGTCTGAACACTAGAGAAGCACGCTAAGGCAAGCATATTGAGCAGGTTTTATTTAAAGGTAATAATACAGACTTCTCCCAGGAGGGAGAAGGGGGCCATGGCTGATGTTCTAGAATCCCAAGAAGTGAGCGCACCCTACATCTTTTATAGGTTAAGGTCTCTTTTGTTCTCCAGTTCTCTCCCTGCTTATCTCTCCTTCCTGCCTATGTGATTAGGACTGGTTTTGCAGGTGAGATGCATAAAGTGAGCCAGAGTGAGGCAGAGGGAGGGCCAAGGTGATTCAGGCAGGCAAAGGTCCAGGGGGCATTAATTAGCAGCTCCTTGTCTGCCAACTTCCAGGGGCAGATGGCTTTCATGGCCTCCATTTCCTCGATTTGACCCAATCCCCTATTTCTACACTAACTGCCTGTCTCCAATTCTGGCTTCATCTCTAGTGGAGTGTGAGGCAATATGCGACTGAAGCCTTCAGGAGGGAGGACGAAGGCCTAGCGAGTCATCATGGCTACTGTCCTGTGGCATGGGCCAGCTGGTTCAAAGGCACAGAGTATGGCTGGTTTTGAGTTTCCTATTTCTGGACAGCTTCACAAAAAACTGGGGACTAGCCTCTGGGAATGCCACACACATACACACCTACACGCACATGCACACATGTAGCTGGATATATTTACCCACATGTATATGCACATACTTATATACCCACATGTATACATACAAACACATATAATAAACAAAACCAAATGAATCTAAAATATATCAATATGATGAAAAATGACAGAGGTGAGGTGGAGGGAGGAGGTTGACCTTGCCCAGGGGAGGTCAGGCAAGGTCTCTGTGGAGGAGAAAATTGAATGGATATTTGAAAGATGTAAAGAAAGCAGCACTAAGAAGAGCTGAGGAAACAACATTGCAAGGACAGGCACACATTTTTTATATTTAATTGTGTGTGCAGGTGTGTGACCACTATGAGGGCAGTCAGGATGGGACAAGGAAAATCCTCAGAAAGTCAGGGAAGACAGGTGAGCCTAGATGCTCCTCACCTTCTGATGGAATTCCCATCCTGATACACCCACCATGAAGTAAAATGTTGTACAGTGAAATGCACTTACTACACCTAACCTACCTAACATGCTGGCTGAGCAACACAGCACACTGTAGGGTCTCAGTTCCTTTCCCTGATGATCACAGGGCTGCCAGGGAGCTGCAGTTGGCTGCTGCCACCCAGAATCTCCAGAAAGAATTGTCTATCACCAGCTTGGTGAAAGATCCAAATTCAAAATTTGAAATATGCTTTCTACCAAGCGCGTATCACTTCTACAGGGCCATGAAGTTGAAACATCATGACGTGAACCATTGCAGTCAGGCCCTGCCTGCACAGGAACCAGAACTATTTTAAGTCTTGGACCCAAGAATTTTTCAAAAGATTCTTAGAATTGTATTTATCCAGAATGAAGTCGGATAAATTTTTCTGTAATGACTCTGAAGAATTGTTTCCTAACAAACATGGAAAAGTTTGAGTACTTCATCAAATGAAAAAAAGATAAGGAAGAACTGCGATCGTAATTTGGGGTAAAAATTTCTTACATTCTAGAACTTCAAAAAATCCTCGGGGGGTAAATTAGCACAAGCCGTATGCCTCTCTGAGTGGGAACTTCATTTGCGGCGTAACAATTTTTTAACAGTGGTGAC
The DNA here is from genome assembly GCF_902686455.1 of Sciurus vulgaris. NCBI lineage: Eukaryota > Metazoa > Chordata > Mammalia > Rodentia > Sciuridae > Sciurus > Sciurus vulgaris. The sequence continues at coordinate 145,454,974 of NC_136466.1, forward strand.
AGGGAAAGGGCACGGTGAGAACCGCTGTGAAAATGACCAGGCTGTGCCCCTGTGGTTGTGCATGTTGTCTCGGTCCCGAGGGAGACGTGAAGAGATAAAACACGCTCGGTCACGCTGGCTTGGCAAACACACACGGAGCCAGAAGAGCTGAGAGCAATGGAAAGTGGGAGAACAGGGAGTGGGGGAGAGAAGAGAGGGCAAGAGGCAGCAGGATGGCAGCATAAAACAGGACAGAAGAGAAAGGGGAGCCAGGAAGAGTCAGCCTGAGCCCTTTATAATATGATTATTACTTAAACTACAAACTGAAGGGAGTTATGAATCTATTAAGAAACTTAGGGATGAAGCCCACTAGGAGATTCACATGCATCGCACGATCCAGCCAGGACCTACGCAAAGCTGCAGAAGTCTTACGTAATGTTGTCCTTAGGAAATCAAAAGGGTTCGGTGGTCTCCTCTTTCAAGCACATACCGCTTCCATTTCCTTTCTGTGAAAATGGCATCCAGCTTGTGGTGTGCTATCACATATTTGGAAAGGTCTGTGTGAGTGTATATTTTCTCTCCCTCAAAGCCTGTGCCCCATGCAGCTCAATCTCAGAGCAGCACGTGGCTGGGCTTGAGTGGAAAAGCCCTGGAATGGTCTCGTGTGTGACACCTTCTGCAGCTTTTGTGTTCCTTTCTGAGTTCTACAACTGTGACTTCTGTCACGCCATTTCTCTCAGTGCCACACACCTGCAAGCTCACATTCCAGGAAACCCACTCAGCGCACTGAAATTAAGTAACAATTGAAGTGGATACTAGCCCCTTCAGCACAAAAGGTTTTATTTTGGTGTATTTTTAGAGCTTGATACAACACACTGATACAAAAGTACTAAATCATCAGAAAAAAAACAAAACCAAAACCAAAAAAACCCAGTAGTCTTGTAAAGGATGTGAGAAGGGAGAAAAGAACAAAGGACTTTTCTCCAATCAAATGCAAATGAAAATGACCCGCAAGATTGTGAACACAGTCTTTCTCCTGACAATGAACATTTTCATGCAGTGAAATCCATTTTTGAGACTCATTAGCAAACGCTGTGATCTTGCTTATTTTCTATAGCAGCGTCTGGTTATTTCAAATTGATTAGGAGACCTCTGATGTGGGAAAGCGAATCATTGAACTACCCCAGGTATTTCTGTAATTGGTTATCATGCTTAATTACAAATGTTTCAGCACAACCAATTTATTCTGGACCAGATTTCCCTTGCCTTTCCTCTGTTGCTCTTGCAGGCAATGTTTCTGTTTTCAGGGACAGAACAGAGCAGGGAGAGAGAGAAGATAAATTAACCTTCTCCATGCATGTTTTGGTTCTTAAAAAAAAAAAAAAAGGAGATTAATGGATTGAAGGATTCATTCAAACTATTCTATCAATAGTAGTAGTTGAAAATGAAAGAAATGGAAACATGTCTGTATTAGTTTGTAGCGGGTGGCCATTCATTGCAAACTGTTCCCAATTTCTTCTGGTTATATTTTTCCCATTAACTAGTGCGGGGAGCTGGAAGTTCAGCGCTCTCATCTCCCTCACCCTGCCATGGTGCTGGCTGACCTTCATGTATTCAATCCACTTGCTCCTGAGCTCATCAGAAATAAATGGACTAGAATAGAACAGAATATGACTCCACATAGTGCTATTCATCGTTTGGTGATTCTGAAGACCTGAGCGAATGGCTAATTGTGCTGGTGTCCCAGGCTGCTAACAGGGCACACATTACCTTCTCCATAGTTTCTCATCCACGGCCTGGGGCATTCCAGAGTCTAATAATGAGAGGTGGGTCCCTGGCAAGGGCACTGGCATTGTGCCTCCTACCTCAGTAAGGACCCATGTGAATTTTGCAGCCCCAAAAGTTGATGACAAAAATCTGTCTCTAACATCCTATGATCAGAATGGGATTTGAGAAAATGCGGACATTTTAAAGGCCACCCGTACTGTGGACTGCACATCACAAGGGGAGCTACATCCTGGTAGGAAACGTCTTCTTAACTGATTCTGTAATGGACACTTTAGGTACAAAAGCAAAACATGCATTTCCTGATGCACACTTTGATTTCTGATGGACTTTCAAGTGTAATTCTTTTTATTATCTGAAGAGTTGAGATAAATCTTCAAATATAGTGAAACTTAAAAATCCCTACTACTAAAGGAGAGGAGGGGTCAGATTTGATCTAGTTTTATTCCCTGTTGGTGAAATTTACTGGATCGTTTTTAGAAAATTTTTAGGAAATCATAAACAAACAAACAAAACATAGGAGCTAGGAAGGCTTTTTGAAATAATCTCAACTAATAAGTCCACTTTCTAGATGAGAGAGATCAAAAGAAGCCTAGTGACATTTTTGGTGGCCAGTTAGTGGCAGAGCTGAAACCAGAATCTAGCTTTCTTTCAGGTGCAGCACACACCTGAGAGAAGACAGTTTTCTGTTTCCTCTGTATTCCCAATAACTGGCATCTTACTTGTCTCTGGAATTTTCTGCCCTTATAGAGTGATTTGATTTTGGTTTTGTTCTGACAATAGAAATTACTGATAACGGCACAGAGTTAGTCAATTATAAGCAGTGACATTTTTCAGTTTTCAAAATTTATTTCAGGGTCGAATGAAACTGCTTGTGTTTGGTTTTGAACATTTGGGTACGTGGAGGAAGCACTTCTGTGGGAAAGATATCTGTTTTACAGTTCTTAGTATTTATTATCAGTACTTCAGTAAACTTCTGTAAATCATTATCGAGGGTAAGAATTAATTTTGAGAGAAGTAGCCATTGGCTATGTTCACATAAATGTGTGAGAAAAACATTCCAAATGGGAATTTTATAGTCACCGAAGGAAAAGCTCTTCTGTTATATTAGAGCTGCCAAAAGAATTCAGAACTCAAAAGATCCAAATGACAGCAAAGCAGATTGAAGCTGCTCTTCTCTCCACATTCTCTCTTCTTTATGCATTCAGGGCTCTGCATCAAGAAAACTTATATGCAAGGGGTGCAGAACAGATCCAATTATACAGAGCTCCAGCTAATGTCTGATGCTTTTAAGTACTTTTCAGAATTTCTGTAGATCTCTATAGAGCCACCTCTCAATTTCTCAAAGTAATGAGAAAAGACTTGGAATACATTACCCCAAAACCCATAGAAGGAAGTAATTAGCATTCATTACCAATTTTATTTCGATGGCTAATTGCACTTCACACTCATATATTGATAGAAAAAACTGGACAGTCAAGTAGCATCCACCATCATTTATTATGTGAATACAGAGAAGAGTTGAAGGAAAGTTTTGCTGCTCTGAAGAATCTGCAAAAATGTGCACACAGTTTGATGGAGTGCTGTGATCCATTCAGTACTAGACCTGGCACTGGTGAGTCCAGTAGGGAAGGGGGGGGGGGATCTTGATGCTTAGGATAGACACCTATTAAATTTGAGAGTTAAATGGAGCAGGGGAATAGTGGTAGAGGGTGAAGTGATGGCGGTGGTGTACCTATGTCCACGTGTGCACTCTGAGCAAAGGTTCCAAAAGCCTTAGTATGAATCTCTACAGAGAATGCTAAACTAGGCAAATTTCTATGCAAGGGATATGCTTCTAGATTTTCTACTGTGAGTCTCAGGAGACATTACACTCCAGTAACCTTTGTTTGAAAGTACCAGAGGAGTGCAGATGTACATAAAATTAACTCTTATCTCATTCTTGACTCTCTTGCATTGTTGCATCACTAGAATAAGGAAAAAATAAATACATTTGTTATCTTTACTCTTGGGAAATTTCTGGAGCACTTTTATAAGCCAGACACTGTACTAAGAAAGTGTTTGCTTGCATATCGGGGCCCAGCAAGAAACAGCAAGCACATGAAAAATGGAAAGATTGGGAAGGATATTTAAAAAAGATAATTTAAAAATGTGTGGATATTGTGTAGAAAACCATATGAGATTGTGTGTTGCACAGGGCTTGCAGGATTAGTATCTTTATGACCTCTAGGCCTGAAGACACAGGGCTGACTGTTAAAATAATCTGTGAACAGTTGCCCAACAGAGGGAACAAATCCTTACTCCCAACTCTCCTTCCTTCATAATATCCCATGCTGGGGCTTTCTATTGGCTAAACTTATCTGGAAGCCAGAGGAGAAGGGAGCTTTTTGGTGCATTTCGTTGTAAGTCAGCACTGGGTATACAGATCAGGATGGAGGAGAGGCATCAAAAAGAAAGGAAGTGCACCTAGGATACATTTGGCAGAATCTAGGAGGCTCTTGATTGAGGTTTGCTGCAGGAGAGGGTGGAAGAGTGAGTATCTGGCATCATGAGCTTTCTATACTCACAAGAATTTTAGGTGAATAAATCTCCAAATTGAGGGATGAGGTTCCAATGGTGAGTGACCAAAAAGCATGCCAGGTGCCTAATATGTGTAGGTTTTATTAGTTCCACTTTCACATGAGGATCTATGGTTCAAGAGGGGCTAAAAACCTGGCCAGATATATAGTTTTAGTTGGGAATCAGATATAAAATGCAGGTTTGGGCTTTTACAAAATTTCTCTCTGCTTCTTCAGACAATTCAATCTGATTTCCACTTTAGTGACTTTTTTTCTTTTAAAGACAGCACTGGATTTTTTTAAAAGTGTAAATGATTCTAAAATTGACTTGGATGAAAAAATACATGAGAAAACATAAAAAAAGAGGAAAAAAGAATAATGAGGGGAATGTTTTCCCAGTATTAAAACATAATAGAATGCTATAGTAATTAAAATAGTGTGGTAAGGTATAGGGATATACAGATTAGCACAATAGACCAGAAATTGATTTGTATAACACTGTACATGATAAAGGTATCAATTTAAGAGTGGGTAAATGAGAAATCTGATGAGACAACCAGCTGACCATTTGGATTGAAAAAATTACATCATATGCTAATTGAATTCCAAAGGCAGTAAATGTTGTAATATAAAAAATGAAAAGGACAACAGAAAATATAAAGGAATATTATGATAACCTTGATCTGTGTATAGCATTTCTAAGTATGGCATCAAAGTGAGGAATATAGCAAGAACTATTGCTAGATTGGAGTAGGTAAAAATTAAAAGATTACTCCATGACAGTAACCACATAGACAAATAGGCACATGGAAAAATATGCTTGCAAAATATATGAGCTAGAAGGACTAGTATTTTTAGTATGTAAAGACATAAATTCACAGAAGACACAAAAATGGCTTATTAACATATGAAAGGCTGCTTGATCTAATTTGCTGTAGTATTCAAATGAATCACATTACAACAAAATTAACAGAAATTAAAATAACTAATGATGTCCAAAGTAGGCAGGGGGTGAAGAGGTGGATTTTTATTTTACAGTACTCTGGTCAGAGTCAAAATAGGGTTGATTTTTCTGAAGAATTATTTGGCATTAAATACCAAAATTCCACTTGTAGGAATTTTTCACCAGGAAATAGTTCAAGTTGAGAAAAGCAGGGCATAAAGCACTATGAGTAGTAGTATAGTTATCATTTATTTTAAAAAGCAAAATATCTAGAAAAAAATGAGAAGATTATGCATTAAAATGCAAACTGTTATCTGACTAGTATTATCTTGAAGAACCTTTATTTTTTCTATATGCATTTCTATAATTTCTAATGAGATAGAACATATATTTCATCATTAAGTAACATGTAAAAATAAGTTTTCATGTGTTCATGCTACATAACTTTTCTAGTCTGTATGTGTGTGTGTGTGTGTGTGTGTGTGTTTGTGTGTATGTGCGTAAAAGAGAGGTAAAAAGCTAAAAAGAGGCAAGAAGGAGAGAAAGAGGGAGAAGATAGTGATTTGTGCCGATGTGCAATCCTCAGAGGACATGGGGGAGGTAAATGGCATCTACTCCCACTTTTTCCTGGGAGCTGGTCTCAGTCTCATGCAGTTTTACAGCTGGTTATCAGGTTTAGACGACTGTGGCTCACCTGTGCATTCTCCCCAGCCCAGTCCTGTCTCCTACAGCAGTGCTGATACCACAGAGATGACCAGACACCCACAAAGCAGGCAGAGGGGCACAAGTCAGTCGAGGTTAGACGACCTTCTCTTTGATCACACGGTATTGTACAGCTGCATGCAGAAGACCTGTCCAATGAACAGTGGGGACCTTGACGCTTTCCATGTGCTCAGCTGCAGTCAGGATGGCTGTGCTGTGCCCAGGACAGTGAGAGACGGCGAGCCTCTTCCTCATCAGCATACGCTGCAGCCTGACCCTCAGTGACGGTCATTCGTGGCTCCCTCGGATCCACTTTCCATTTCACCCAAACTGAGCACCATCTTTGTTTCTGCTTGAAGCAGCAGCAACATGACTGTACTGTGGACAGCAGACTTTTTACTGTAGCTGTAGCAAGGAGCCGCTGAAGAATTGTTACTGTGCATTAGCCCCGAGGTCTAAATATTTCTTAAAATTGATTTGTGTTTAAAAATCCATCTTTTCCTCAAGGTGCCTTATGAATCCCCTGTTTCTTAATCTTTTGGACCTTTACCCCTTCAATTTCAGGGGCAGAAACTTAAATCCCTTCCCCAAGACAGCTTAGTTCTCTATTTTTTGATGGGGGTGGGTAGCAGGGAAGACATACAAGATGTTCTCCTAAATGAAAGAAACCTTTCCTGGAAATGAGTTACATTATTCCTATGTTTGTGATAGGAACTGGTTTGCTATTCCTTTTTTTGTTTTCTCTGCTGTATATTATGGCCCAGTCTGGAGGAGGATGAAGTTATTCTGGAAAATCTTTACTCATCCCCAGGTCTTTCTTAATACTCAGGGCCACCTTGCAGGTGAGGTTAATTTTGATACCAAATGAACCTATACTTTAGGACAACAGCACACCTCCAGGATGAGCACTAAGAGATTCTCTACTCAAGGCTGTTCTAAAACTGAACTGATAAGGAGGAATACTTTAGATGGTTGTGAATAGAGAGAAGAAAGACTCAGCAGGAAGAAATAAAAGAGGAGTCAAAGGAAAAGGATACAAGATATATAGAGAGGAACAGAAAAGAGCAGATCAGGGAAAGAATAGACAGTTGGCCAATGAAAAAAGGAAGAGCTAGTTTAAATTTCCTTGTTGAAATACTAGACTTAATAGTGAATTGTAGCAGCCTACTTCACCCTGCTCTTAATATAGACGAGGTGTTGTGGTTTGGATGTGAGGTGTCCCCCGAAAGCTCACATGTGAGAAAATGCAAGGTTCAGAGGAGAAATGATTGGGTTGTGAGAGTCTTAATGCAATCAGTAAATTAATGCCCTGATAGGGATTTAACTGAGTGGTGACTGATGGCAGGTAGGGTGTGGCTGAAGGAGATGGGTGTTAGGGCAGTGGCTTTGGGGTATATATTTTTATCTGGCAAGTGGAGTCTCTCTCTGCTTCCTGATCAACATGTGAGCTGTTTCCCTCTGCCACACTCTTGCCATGATGTTCTGCCTCACCTCGAGCCCTGAGGAATGAAGCCAGACTTTTATACACTAAGACCTCTGAAACCTTGAACCCTCCAAATAATCTTTTCTTCCCCTACAGTTGTGCTGGTTGGGTCCTTTAGTCACAGCAGTGAAATCACTGACTAAGACACAAGGAAACCGAAGGCCCAAGAATTAAGGTGACTTGGCCAAATGCATTCCATTTATCACCATAGATCTGAGCCTGCAATCTAGGTCTTCTAGCCACCAACCCAGAGGTTTCCAACAGCACATATTTTTGGTCTTCCTGGAGGTATTAGACCATTTAGATCTCATTAATTCATGAAAAAAGTGTAAAATAGATGTAATTACAAGATAACTAACCACAGGAAGGATTTCAAATTGCATCCTTTTATGGGAATTTTGACACCTACTACTTTCAGTGGTTGCTCATAAAATTTAGTAGCCCCTTTTTTGGTCTGAAACTGAATATTGGGTTTAGGGAAGTATCTTTCAATATAAGAAGGCTCAAACACTAATAACAGAGCTCATTTTTCCAAATGGTTGAATAATAATCTACGAGGGGCACAAATAACAGATGCAATGATAATAACATTTATTCTGGGGCAAGTATTTTCATGTTGGAGATGTATATGTATATCTCCTGTTAATCAGAAAAGATCAAAGGACCAATTCTTCAAAAGCAAGCCAGTATTTTTGGCCAACTTTTCTCCTTGCCTGTAGGCAACTACACAGCAAGAACAGCAGCAACGTAAAAGGCACCAAGTGAAAGGAAAGAAACACTTAAAGCAGGACAGCAATGATTTCCTGGCAAGAAGAGTTTGGTGTTGACATTAGTGGATCAGTTAGTGATCCATTATGGTGGTTAAGAGGCCAAAGGGAACTATAGGTCTCTGAGTTCCCAGGGGGCAGGGCAAGGGAATAAGATGAAGAGAACACTAGAATAAATGAAGCAGCTGAGAAGGGCTGATGGATGTGCTTCTCACCTCAGAGACTGAACTCCCAGCAGGAGAATAAAGGGTGCAGCAGAGCAGAGCCGGCTAGAACCACACAGTTGAGAACTGATCCTCTAATAACCTCCCGTTTCGGAAGTTTATAATGTGCTATAAAAACCCCTGTCTCTGGACTAAAACCTGGCACTACCACACTTAGCTGCGTTTTATTGCCATTGTACAAATCCCTGATTTGCTGTTACTTTCTCTTAAATAGAACTGGTTCTATTTTCAGCAGTGCAGGTGCCAAGATGTTTTGTAAAATTTTTCTGTGCAGAATGGATTTGATTTTTAAAATGCAGAAACTGGATTTCAACTCTTAAATTGTAATGCTGGAGTAGGCACCAAGGACATTTTGATTAAATCTTGCCTATATTCAGGCTATTAATTCCAACTTGGATGGTATCTATAGATACAGAAAACCATGTGAAAAGCAGAGATATTCAGAGTCCCTGATGGGTGAAGGTCACTCTTAGCTAATTCTTCTCAATGGTCTTCATGACAAAATTATGGGAAGCTTTTCTTTCCCATGTAGGTTGAGCATCCCTTAACTGAAATACTTAAGACCAAAGTATTTCAGATTTTGGATGTGGGAATTTTTTGCCTTTGTATAATAAGATATCTTGGAGAAGGAACCCAACCTTAAACATTAACTTGATTTTTCCATATATACAAAGCCTAGTGATAATTTCATACAACATTTTTAGTGTGTCTATGTGTTGACTATGTTGCATGATATCATGTGTGGAATTTTTCATTTGTGGTATTATATTGACACTCAAACAGTTTTGGATTTTGAAGCATTTCAGATTTTTGGATTAGGGATGTTCAACCTGACTTTATTTGGCAATTTCATTTGCCATAGAATTATTCCATAGAAATAACCATCAGCTTATTTCATAGATGAGTTTATGATGCTTTAAAAAGAGTGAAAGGAAGTCTAGTAGGGCAGAGGAAGGAGAATGGGAGAGGGGAGGGAACATAGGAGGGAAAAGGGAGAAGGAGCAGGGGGGATCGTGAACTGAAATCAAATTTCATGCATGTATGAGTTTTTCAGAATGAACCCAACAACTATGTACGATATAAAGCTCTAATAAAAAAAGAAAAAGAAATACGATCCATAAAATCACGAAAGAGGAGATGCAATCATAGACAGTACTTACACAGGTTTTTAGATGTTGTGACCATCAGTGATGACTCCTCTTACAGCTTTAGCTGACAATTTTATTTTAGTGCTTGGTGACAGCTCATGACCTGTCTATACTATACCTAAAAAATAGACTAACTAGAATTCTCCCTAAATTAAATATCTTCACAATGGTCAAATTCAGAGTTAGAAATAAAAGTCAGGTCATTGTATCTTTTCTTTTCTACATCTCTTTAATCGGAATTGATTACAATGAATGAATTATCAATATCTGTTCACAATTTCTAAATAACATACCTTTTCCTTAGTACAAAAGGATCTTTACAAAATAAAAAAAACAGGATACCACCATGGAAACATAATAAACTGAAGTAAAAAACACAACTACTTAGAGAACCAAAAGCCTAATTAAGCAATTTACAATATTTTATATGTTCTAAGATTTGTTCCTGAAGGAAGGGTCACATTGATAGTCTACATGTTCCAGTTAATTATTTTCAAAGTGAATGCTGTTTGTTCTTGATTCTGTTGGTTTGTTTATTTTCAAGTTAGAGGCCCAGCTTCAAGGTGATATTTTTAATTTAAAGGTCAAATTGCCCCTCCCACTTCTAGTTCTACTTTTAGAGGAACAAGGGGGCTAAACCTACTTTTAGGGAAGAAAAATTTTTCACAATGAACAGAGAAACCTGATGTCTTCCCAATTGTAAGATATATGTTTGCGGTTTTTCTTTCTCTGGTCAGGGTGGTACGTAAAGGGCGAAAGGCTGCTTAGCTTTAATTACACTTTATTATTTTAACAACCCTAGATTGAGAATACTGGAAATAGAAGAAGAACAAAAGAGAAGGCTTACTTGTACGTGCATCCTTTGCAAGCATTCTCATTCTGTTCTTAAGATTGAACTCTTCCACTTTGAATACACTAACTAGGGATCCTGCTTTGGTGTATCTTTAGAACCCTCTTGGATTTGTTGAGTGCATGCTCTTCCACATTAGAGTCTAACTGGTCTGCAGTCATTTTGGTCCAACTTTTTGAAGTTCTCCACATGGCAAGATCTGAACTGGGGCTACTGTGAATACAGTGCACTTGAGCCACATCATCTAGCCTGGGTGATGGCCTCTAGGAGGAATGACTTGACTTCAGTCTTGAACAATCATTATGAACTACTGAATCCATGGGTTTTTTTTTTTTTTTTTTTTTTTTTGGTTGTTGTTGTTTAGTTTTGTTTTATTTCTGTATATTGGTACATGAATCCAGGCAGAAGGAACTAGATAGGTGAATATTTCCAGAGACAGGAAAATATGTCGTATTTATAAAACTTAGGGTGTTGGAATGTAGGACATATGTAGTGCAGGAAAAGAAGAAAAGTAGGAGATGAAGTCTGGCACACAGGCAGGGCCCAAATGCAAAACGGCCTTGGTGAGTGAGTTTGGGGAGGGAGTGAATGGGGGTAGTGGGCGAGGGGCACTGATAGATTTTTAACAGACAATCAATTGCACATGCTTAGAACAACCTCTTTAATGCTGCTTTGGAGGCCAATGAGATCTTTAGAATTCATTGTTACAACTCCCAGCAGGCTGCTCTCCAGGATTCCTAAACTGTCGGTCCTTCAACTGGAGCAATTTGCTAAGCTTCCTGATGTAGTAGGTGCTGTACATTCCTCTGGACCTTTCCTTTCCATTTTCTCTTCTCTGCTCTTTAAAATGCCTGATTCTTTTCTAGATTTCCTGACACACTACCATAATAATGGGTAAATGGAGATTAAAATGATCCCTTCCTTGTCATATTTTTGCATTTGAGCTTGAACCCTCAGAAATGGCTTTACTGGAGGAGATTTCAGGCCCCATGCCAGGCGTCAAGAGACTTGAGCTTTCAGCTCATCTCAAACTAGGCCATGTAAGTGACTGTCTAGGCTGACTTCAAAGACATTTGGTTTTGGTGCTTAATCTGGTCTGCCTCTGAGACATTCACCATTAGACCTTCTAAAATGAAACTGAGTGTGTGTGTGTGGATGTGTATTTAGATTCAGCCTAATGGTGTGTACGAGTTCATTCTTTCTTTCTTTTCTTTTCTTTTTTTAGTTTGTGCTTTTAAGAATCAACTAAGAAAGTTCTGTTATTTGATCCTGCTGATGTTCTTTTTCCGACAGCTGCCACCAGCACCGCGTGGCCACTTCCTTTTTATTTCCTATTCCCTTTTAACTGTCTAGCTTACTTTGATACGATTTCGTCTCTCTCTGTAATGGCAATGAGAGAGGATGTTTTTCCCCAAGGCCATGGCATGATATGCCTTTTAATTCATTTTAGGCTTATTACCTAGCAAATTTAAGAATGAATTAGGCTCTGTTTGCCTGGGCCAACCATACTTGAGACATGTTGGGCAGTAAGAGGGCACACAGTAGATCACATGTGTGCTTGACAGCCTCTTTCCAGGGTAGAATTGATAGTTAAAGGTTTGATTCCTGGGTCCGCTACTTTTCTGCCTTGTGACTTTGGATAACCTACATAATCTACATGCTCACTGACTCCTTTATAAACTAGTAAAAAGAGTATAATTTTGTCTTCCCGAACTCCCCAGGGATGCCATGTGCTTTCAGATCAGGTATGCAAGTTGCTTTGAGTTTCATGAATTTCATGCAAACATGCCTTTAAAATGTCTTAATACGAAGATGCTAAATAGAGAACATATTTTGTTTTGGAAAACAATGTGTGTTTTTTAGAAATAATATTTCCATTGCACAATGACAGTATACATTTTTTTTTTTTGCTGTGACTTCTGGATTTTATTTCTAACACATGATTTAACAGTATGCTGCATTTTTGAGAGTATTATATATTTTCCTTGAGAAAAATGTGCTGTTAATTTGAACTTAGGGAGTGAATCTCGTCCCCAGTGAATACTGCCACCACTGGAACCTGATGTCCTATTAACAATCCACAAAATAGAAATCACGGGTAATGATGCTACATAGCGGAGTGACTTTTTCCAGTATATTATAGTGTCTATTTTGCAATGCATTTTTCTTTCTCAGTAATTCCCTCTTGAGTTGCACTTGGCTTCTGGCTGACCTATTAGTAACTCTAAGATAAGATACATTACTTTATGGCATTTGGAAACAAGTTATAAAGTGTTTGGGAAAGAAAACACTTTGCAGCGTGAACAAAGAGTTCCTACTTTTTTATTTAGGGATAGCCAGAATGAGTTCATCCTGTATTTGCACTCATCATTCCTGGTGGATAGACATCTCCAATTCTTTCTGTGTTGCCACTATTGCTTTCAGAGTCGAGGATTGTATGTTCAGCTCCCTAGATTTGGAAATTTAGACCATATATACCCACTAATGAAATGATTTTGGAATTATGGAAATTGTTTTCACTCTCAGCACTGAAGCTGTGTCCCTAACTCCAGTTTCATCACTCTCCATGTCGCTCCAAGTCATTCCAGACACGGAAAATTCAAGACAAAATTAATTTTCATTCCATTTAATTTAAAAACAAACGTATGCCAAATTGACCTGTTAAAGAAAGGGTTATCTTGACAACCAATAAATGTTGTTTTTCACCTGAAAGTACAGCTGGGATCTGTGTGAGACTTATACTCAGGATGGTTCCCCTGAAAAGAGTGCATCTGGAAGAAAGAGCATTTTTCCCCCTATGGAAACCTTTTTGTCCATATTTTAAGGCTTGGAATAATTTCAAGATAATGTGAATGAAGCATAACTATAACTTAGAGTTGATCCCTGATTTTTGGCAAATCTGGGATCCATTTGAATGATGTAAGAAAATCTCCATTCTATGACAAAAAAAGATTTTGTTTCATTTCCCTTCCATGTAATGATACCTGTCTATCAATATCTGAGCAGTCCTAGAAGCCTTACCTGATGTCCTTGATCCTCTGCCTGTTAGGAAGTGCTCTAAGATAAACCCCTTACTTCATTGCATCATTACTGTGTTTCTTTTTTTTTTTTTTTTTAAGTCTTATTGTGTCAAATGATCTTTCAAGAGCAAGAACATTATTAACCACAGAAGTGTGCTGATTGACATTTTTGTATTATTTCTTCTCTTTGAGCTTTTGCTAAAGTTCAACATAATTTATTTTGAGTCCAAATCATATTATCTCTGCTTTTCTTTTCCTCCTAGAGCTCTCTACCTTATTTTAAATGGGGTTCCCCCTTTTAACTTAAAATATCTTTATGATCTCTTTCAGGTAATTTTTATATTTATAGCTCACACACATCTTCTTATATTTACTGCCCTGTTTATATGAAATCAAATTAAAGCACTCTCTCTTCTTGGCTCATAATGAATTTCTCTAGCACTGAGGCAAGTCTTATGTCCCACAGTTTCTTAAAATCACATTCAGAGCAAATGTTGGCATTCTGATCAGTGGAGTTTGGAAGCCTTAATATGAATCTTGGTTTGCAATTTGGTGAGATCTGAAAAAAAATATTTAAACAATGTTCTATCATTTTCGGACCTCAGTTGACAAGATGTGAATTGAGGTGTTGATGGATGAGAGACTTTTTCAGCAGACCTCACATTTCTATGCTATTAGTTTGGAAAATGGGGAAATATGTTTTGTTATAAACTTAAATTTTTCAAGAGGAGTACATAATGGAATAGGAAAGAAAAAAGTCATCCTTTGTGTATGCTGAAATCTTTAATCTTCTTACCCTCATTTTCAATTCTCATTATTAGTAGTCATAGTAGTAGTGTTATTTTATGTAAAGATCAAGATGCAAATAGAAATCTATTTTAGTATTTTGGAAGAGATATAACAGATATTTCTGTCCTCTAACAACAACAACAACGAGATTCACTGCATACAGAATGTGTGTAGTGACTGGATTCTCTCCGTAACCATTTATATTTTTGAAGACAAAGGATATTGAAAAGAAATGCCTTTGACACAGATAAACAGTCTGAGAGTCCTTCCCAATGAAGAAATGTTTCTGGGTACTTACTATATCTAGCCCATGATTCAAATGGATGACATGGAAAGGTTTGCATGTGGCCACATATTAACATTAATGTTTTGGATATTTTATAGCACAATGAATTATAACATGCTTATCATGAGATAGTTAAAACTGTTCACATGTCATGAGAATGAGGAATGACAACGTATGGGACATCAACACTTGATAGAAGATTTACAGGCACCCGCTTCCTCAAGCTCACCATCATTTAGAATGGGCGTTTTTCTTTCTCTCCCTCCTCTGCACTTCTTTCATACAATTCTGTGGAGACTTGACAAAACTTCAGATTCTGAAATGTGACATGATAGTGAAAATTAAGAATCGTAATTCTCATTTTACTTACCTGTGTTCAAATGTGCCATGGTTCGGAAGACTTTGAGGGGCTTGAGGTATATGTTTTACTTTAAATACTCCATCAGGAAAATATTAATGTTGATCGCAGGTGGGAATATCATATTTATAACTCAATTGTAATTCAATCAGTACTTTGGGGACAGAAAGCCCTTGAGGGGGAGTTGCACATTTACATGATGTATCCCAATGCTCACATCTGTATTTGTAAGTCTGTTTTAACCAAGAGATGTGTAAAATCACAAATGACTGGTCAATTCCCCAATGGATACAACTGAGAAACCTTATGAATTCCATTTTCCCACTTATTAAAATTTAATGTTCTAATATTAATAGAGGCTGTGAACTAGGTTCTTGGTAAGGTTTTCAGATGAGAATCTGGAAATGGGCCAGACTTAGCTGGCATCCAGCAATATTTTGAAATTGTACAATTTTCTCCTCTTCTATTTCTATTTCTCTTCTAATATTGTGAAATTGTTCAATTCTCTGCCTCTTTTTTCCTGAAGTTTGAGTGTTATTTTTGAATATGTTTCTCGTAGATCCTCTCTTGGTGACTAGTGCTTACATCTTTTGGGGGTTCTGTTTTTTCAGAGGAAAGCAATTTGATTCCCAGTTCAAGGCTTCCTACCCCACCATCACCTCTGTATCAGAATTCCTTGCCTGGAACAGAGCAATAACATTCTTATCTGGTTTTCCTAAGTTTAATCTTCCTTCTTTCTTTTTTCTTTTTTTCCTGCAGACTGTATCTAGAATGATATGCCAGAAATGCAGGTCTCTCTCTCCTTTTAACTTTTCAGTGTCTTGTCATTGCTCCCAGAATAAAGTCCCAAGTCCTTAAGAAGGTCAGTAGGATTTGGATTTAAGGTCTGACCTGTAATTTATGTCTGTGGACTTGACCTAATTACATTTCAGTTGCATTACCCTGTTATTTTTCATTATTTGTGATAGTTAGGCTCTGTAAAGTCCATGCAAACACTGAATTAGCACATACTGAACCATTGTTCCTCAAGGAAAAAATAGAGGTAGGTTCCTATGAGTCTCTGATCACAGCATTTTTGTCAACAGATGAACATGTAACTTTGTTTTACGTGTTTCTATTGAAAACACCTTGCTCGATATACATGGTTGATTCTTTAACATTGAACTCAGGGTAAGCAGAACTACTACTCATGCCTAAATGAGATGTGTAGCACATGTATTTTCTCCGTAAGGCACCTCCCAGCTTTCTTATACTTAGAAACACCAGTCAGTATGCAGGAAACACAGCACCAGGCATGAAGGCCATTTTAAGTGGTAAAACCACCAACAAAAGGCACAAAAATTCATAAAAAGTGACAGTAATAAATAGACATTGAAAATGGCCACTTCTTTATAGTGTGAGAATGGAATCAAGGAGACCCAGGGTCCCCTTGTTCGTTTCATTTGGGAATGAATGTGCACATTAAATGACTCAAACTTTAAATTGACCCACATATGTCTGTGAATGACTGAAAAAAATGTATTGAATTGGTATTTACACTGCATTTTACCAATTAACAGTAAGATTGCCTGTACATGGAAAGAAATGTTAGAATGGATGCTCTTTCTTACCGTCCATGTCCAATTTGTGCTTTGTTGACCAATTTCTGACTTTAAATGGTTGGGCCTGCTATTTCCTTTGTAGCTGTGAGCTTGGAGAGACGGCTGTGACCCTGTGCTAATTCACAATCATCTGTAGTCAATGAAAGGTTTCGGGACGGGCTTGTGGTCCCATCTAGCGAAGGAGATGTGCAAGACAGGGGTGTGCTCTAGGTTCCTGGAGAGATTTTCTTGCTCATGAAAATGTCCACTAGCTACTCCTCTCCTTTGTGTTGAAAGATCGTAGGTCTATCTGGAGCTGGGATTGCAGGGATGACCTCTGAAACCATGTGAAAACTGATATGCTGGCTATGACTCAAAGAAAATCTGAACAGAATTGGGTTTTTTGAGAATGTTGAACAAAATTGAATTAAGAAACCAAGCCTTCTTAATAAGTGAGATAAGAAACTTCTATGCAAGTTTGAGTAGGTTTTGCCTGTTAATTATTTGCAACCTAAAACATCTGGATAGTATGCTTTATTTTTCTTAAGAGTGGTGTCAGGAATAAAAGAGATTAAAAAATATAAAACACATGTACACATACAGGTACATACCATCTGTTTGTATTGTTGTACCTTGATAATTGTAACTTTTCCCTATTGAATTTTTAGATTTAAAAAGAGTATATAAGTTAAAGACTACACTACTAATTTTTTTTTTTTTTTTTTTTGTCATTGTTTCTAGTTAACAAGAAAATGAGCAGGAGCTGACTCAAAACCTTATAGAATATTTTATTTTAAAATTGTTTCTTAGAATCATTATCCTCTTAACTCCATTTTCTTTCTTGGCCATTTAGCTCAATTATTTGCTTTTGGTTATTATATAAGGCATTGGTTATATTCTTCAAGTCGCGGTATCATGATTATTATAAAATTGTCATAATATTTCTGTAACAACTTCCTAATGCTGAGGGGCAGAGAGAAACTATATGGCCAGGGACTTTGTGACTATTCCACATGAAGAATGGCAAATTTCCAGAAATTGAGACTTTATGTAGAAGACATAAGTTGAGGAGGTTAATAATTCTTAACCGTTGTTTTATTCATTCAGGTAAGTATTTATGAAATCTTTGCTGTAATCAAAACAGGGACTGTGTCGCAAAGTGATCTTGAGAATGTGTACCATCTTTTTTGGCTTAGAGAGCTTACTGTGGCCTAGCTTGTAACCTTTTGGAGACCAGGAGGTTTTTCTCTCTCTTTTTTTTTTTTTTTTGCGGTGCTGAGGATTGAACCCAGGCCTTGTGTGTGCAAGGCAAGCACTCTACCAACTGAGCTAAATCCCCAGCCCCAGGAGGTTTTTCCAACATCTTTGCACTGTCTATGTTGCCAAGTCCAGAACACTTTGCACAATGAGTCATTGATAGACACTTGTCAAATAATGGTCTCTTATTGTTGTGTAGAACACACACACATACACATATTTAAAGAAGACTAATGTTTGCCAAAAATACATAATCCCTTCCTTTATTCATGTTTTAAATGACATTAGATGATCCTAGGTCCCAGTATTTCCTCAAGTTCACACATTTCTCTGTTAATTGCATTGCCTGAAACTGTCTGAAAAGTGTCATTTGTCAGGATTTGTAGAATGATCAGTCACTTTAAGATGCTGTCATAGCTCATGGTTCGTAGGTGATAGCACTTGGTGACTTTCTTTGTGATTTTACTTTCCTGAGAGGCCTCTGAAGCCACACCATTCAGCAGGGATTTGCAACCCTGCCATCTCTTGTGAGTGTACACTGAGACCTTGAGCTAATGCTCTTTAGCTTCCGGATGATTTCTCTGAGACATTTCTCGGATTCTGACAAGTAGTCTAACACAGAGCTATTGTTTTTTTTTTTTTTTTTTATCCCTTACAGATAATGCATTTGAGCATCTAGAATAAAACCATTTTCCCTCTTCAATAGAAACAGTATATTAATTCCTTTAAAACACTTAAGTCTAATATTTTCACTTACTCTGCCATTATTTTTCAAAGTGCATTTCAATCAATGTGACGTGGGGATTGACCTAGTATTCCCTTTACAACACACATGGCCTTCTCTCCATACTTCCCTCAATTCTAATGAAATTAACTCAAAACACAGCTTTAAATTGCTTCAGGGTGCTGTGTGAATGCAGATGCTGTTATTATTATTAAAAGCTATTTTAGCATCACCTAATTTAAAGACAACTATTTTTAATGGAAAGCAATGGATCCTTAGATTCTAAAATTGAAGAACAACTGAACTTCATAGATATTTTTAGGGGTATGTGATTTATGCTATTCTGAATAAGCTTGTTATGATGTTTGCTAATTTTTGCTGTCTCCTATGGGTGTTCTCGTATTTCTATATGAGATGACGTGTTAGGGTGAACTAAGTGAGTTGTAGTAAAACAAATCCTAAAGTGAATTGATAGCACTAAATTTTATCTCTTGCTCAGGTTGTGTTCAATTGGATCAGTTGGGGGAGTGATGCTCATTGTTGCCAATCAGGTATAGAAGCTAATGGAGGTGCCATCTGGATATGAACTTCTAGGGAAAAGAGAATGTGCCTCTTAAAACTGAGAACTGACTTACTTTCCTGTGCTCTCATTGGCCACAGTAAGTGATGTGACATGACAGGAAGTACGACCCTCCCCCTAGACTGGGAAGAACTGGGATCTTTGAGAATGGTCCCACACCTGTCCCTGGTAACTGGAAAGAATTGGAAAGGTGAGTTAGGGGCTATTCCCTGAAGCTGTTTGCAAAACACAAAACCATTTTACTTTTATGTTTTTGTGGGTTAGTTTTCAGTGGGGGTGATTGATGGCAGATATTAAGAGAAGCTCCAGCTGTAATAAACTACCTTTTGTCTCACCTGTACTCGTTTTAGGAAGTGTACCTCATGAACTCTGTTGATAGAGCTGTAAGTGAATTATTGCATGAAGGACAATGAGATTTCTGTGCACATTAGGTGAAGTTTGCTTATATATGTGAAGTTTAAGATCATTAAATGATGTTTTTTCCCCCCAAATATCATATCTTTTGCTTTTATTATCTGTGATACAATGTTACAGTAAATCCCTTAACCTGGTTACAAGTGAGATATAGCTCCCTCCCACAGTTCCTTGGTTACTTTTAATAATGTGTGTACTTTTCCCTTCTGAAAAGTGAAAATGACACAATGAAGCTAAAATCATATCATTTAAAAGTGTTTAATAATCAGTTGATGTATTCATATTTTTTCCAATGGTGTCAGCCAATCCACAGCCAACTGGCAGATAGAGAGAGAAAGAGAGAGAGAGAGAGAGAGAGAGAGAGAGAGAGAGAGAGAGAGAGAGAGAGAGAAGGGAAAGAAAAGAAAACTGGATACCATGAAGAACACTGTCATGGCTTCAATTAACAGAGTGATTTTTGGAATCAGAATGACCCTAGGTGATAGGTAGGTTTTATTGGCCTACATATGCATAAATAAGACTATTTCAAAATCAGTTTAAGGAAATGAAAGTAAAAATAAAATAATTTTCATTTAGTGTGATTTTTAAAAAAAGTGGGTGTATGCTTTTCTGAGCAGTTTAGCATTCAAATGACCAACCAATATGCCAAGTAGAAAGTAATGCCCTTAATGGAAACTTAATGGGTAGTGAGGTCAAGCAGTGGATGTACTCTAAATTATTTTCTTAATAAAGAAAAGACCTTTATTCTGTAATTTCTTTTAATTTCAACACTAAAGATTTTTAAACAGTCAACAAAGGGTGTGAGGCTAGGCTTCTATTTTATAAAATGTCATCAAAGAGGCTTAAAAAGAGTTTCAAGTAGGACTGTCTCCTAACTGTCGCATTTATTTTTCAGGGACTTTGAAGTGAGGTTTCCTGGGCTTGGGAGTTGCTCTCTTTATTCTGTTGCCTTGTTTATTACCACTCTATTAAGGCCAGTTCCTGGCAGGAGCCCACAACCTCCTGGCTGCACAGCACTGGACCTGAGCATGCTCCGTCCAAGGAGACAATCACTGGACCAAAAGGCTGTCGACTGAGATGTGTCTCTGTGCACAGCAAGAGAGGAAATAGGAAATGACTGGGGGCCAGTCGCACTAAACTGGAAAAATGAATTAGACACACTTCTAAATAGAATGGGAAAGCATTATCATCGGAGGAAAAGGAGAGGGGGTCTGGAAAAAGTTGCTTACCGTTGCCACCTCGAACCTGAAACCTGAAACCGACTTAACGAGGTGCTGTGCCTCTCAGAGCCTGGAGCCCTCTGGTCCTGTCAGCCACCCCAGGGCATCACCACTGGGCAAATGTTTTCATTATTTCCATTGGTTCTGCCTTTTTGTTTTTATTTTAAAATATTTTTAGTTATGAAAGAAGTATAGTAGACCAGAAAACCAAGATTAGTGAACTTGACTGAAACACACATTTCCCACTTAAAAATCAGGCATAGAAGACCCTGTACCAACAGCTCTGACCTCAAAGGCACTATCCTTTCCATGAGCAGTGCAAACTGGAGCAGTTCCGTCTAACATGGGGTCTGTGAAGTCAAATTGCTACAACCGAGTTGCAAGTTTTATGTTCTTAAATCACATTATTTTGTCAAGACATTGGAAGGGAAGTCAGAAAAGCAAATTTTATCTCTCAGGATAAGACAACAACAAAACAAAACAAAACAAAAAAATGCCAAATAATAACTTCTGCTGTTTTTTTTTTAATTTTTAATTTTAAATAAAAATCATAAATTTACATAGGGCAATGTTGTTTGATTCATTTTGTTATTTTTTTCCCTTCCCCCCTCTCACCCCTCTTTTCCCTCTATACATTCCTTTCTTCCTCATTCTTACCACCCTCCTTATCCCTAACCCTAAACCTAACCCTAACCCTAACAATAACCCCTCCTACCCCCTACCCCCGTATGTCCTCATCCGCTTATCAGCGAGATCATTCATCCTTTAGTTTTTTGAGATTGGCTTATCTCACTTAGCATGATACCCTCCAATTTCATCCATTTGCCTGAGAATGCCATAATTTTGTCATTCCTCATGGCAGAGTAATATTCCATTGTATATATATGCCACAGTTTCTTTATCCATTCATCAACTGAAGGGCATCTGGGTTGGTTCCACAATCTGGCTATAGTGAATTGAGCAGCTATGAACATTGATGTGGCTGTATCTCTGTAGTATGCTGATTTTAAGTCCTTTGGGTATAGGCCAAGGAGTGGGAGAGCTGGGTCAAATGGTGGTTCCATTCCAAGCTTTCTGAGGAATCTCCATACTGCTTTCCAGAGTGGCTGCACTAGTTTGCAACCCCACCAGCAATGTATGAGTGTACCTTTTTCCCCACATCCTCGCCAACACCTATTGTTGCTTATGTTCTTGATAATCGCCATTCTAATTGGGGTGAGATGGAATCTTAGGGTAGTTTTGATTTGCATTTCTCTTATTACTAGAGATGTTGAACATTTTTTCATATATCTGTTGATTGCTTGTACATCTTCTTCTGTGAAGTGTCTGTTCATTTCCTTAGCCCATTTGTTGATTGGATTATTTGTATTCTTGGTGTAGAGTTTTTTGAGTTCTTTATAGATGCGGGATATTAGCGCTCTATCTGAAGTATGATTGGCAAAGATGTTCTCCCACTCTGTAGGCTCTCTCTTCACATTACTGATTGTTTCCTTTTTAAACCCCTATCTCTTACCCCGCACAAAACTCAACTCACAATGGATCAAGGAACTCGGAATCAGACCAGAGACCCTGCATCTTATAGAAGAAAAAGTAGGCCCAAACTTCTGCTGGTTTTTATTTTGCTCATACCGTTGCTCATTTTATAGATTAAAAAAAAAAAATAGCAAGTTGGAGTTTGAAAATCTAAACCTCAATACCAGTTATACATCCAATCCTTTGATAAACTCCTACATTTTATTTATTTTTAACTGAATTTGGAGGACAATTAGTAAGTTATTTGTTAAGTTTCTTTGGATATTCACTTTTATTTATCTTGAGTCCCAGAAATTCTTTAAACAGGATGATATGCTTGTTCTCAGGAAGGTGTAGTGTCTATAATAAAATCAGAATGTAGACAACACAACCAAGGAAAACAATGTGAGCTGAGGGAAAGGAGCAAAGAAAGCCCGGCCACTCAGGGTAGGGCCATCCGCAGTATGTACACCAGCTGATTAATGTGTGTAAGTGAGAGAGTTTCTTGCCTCATTATGTTCTTCATCATATTCTCTTTTTCCTCTGTAATGATAATTGCTAGAAATTCATGCAGACACATATGCTGATACATAAAACCTGCACAAATATTAATCACCTTAATCTAAAATAATATTTTTAGATACTGTAGAGATACAGGCATTGAAGCACCATTTCTCTAGGACAGTTATTTGGGGAATATAATCAATGCTGATGACATAGTTTTCTCTTAAGCTTATAATTTTTTCTCTGAACTTATAATATTTTAGGAGTCAGACTGACCACTGGTGAGTTGATGCTTAGACTAACAAAATTTATAATTTAAAAAATCAATTTCTCACCAAAATTTCATTTTCATTATTCAATATTTTTTATATCTGGATTCCACTACTCAAGCTTCCAGAGGAATGAAAAAGCCACTCTTGAGTTGCAATGTATCCTTTTACCAGCCCTTTTAATTGGTTATTTGTCATTGAAAGGTGTTAAAAGATTTTTGTTCCCTGAAACGCAGGTTGAGAAATGTTATCTAGTATTTACACATGTCTGTATTTACTCTCTAATTTAATTGTGAGTCAGATTTAACACAGAAGAAGTCAGACATTTGCGTGGTCTGGATTCCCAGAAGGTTAAGGAATTGTGTTTCTGAGGTGATAACCTGGTGAGTGATGCAGGACTCTGGTACAATAGTTGACCGCATAAGTTTCAGCACCGTTGCTCTTGAAAACCTTTTTTGGTCTGGTGCAGAGCTTCTTACAGATTAAAACAGATTTGTGGCATCAAAAGGCATTTGGATGGTCAGCCAAAATTCCACGAGGATCGGATTATACACCATAAACTTTATCCTCCTTTCCAATGATTTTAAAATATGATTTTTAGAGCTAGATTAAATGTAGATTCCCTTTGTATTTGCAACACATATTCCAAATCACTTCAATAGATTTACTGTGCAATACTGTGTGAACTCCGGGGATCTGAAGGCTGGCTTGGTCAAATGACTTCCAAGAGTGTTTTGGTTATTAATATGCTTAATGTTGTAAGCCATATGAAATAAGGAAGCTGGCAGAAAAGCCCAACTTTCTTTAGAGACGGTGCACTATATCTTGCTTAATTTGCTCCTTGGAGTCTTAGCATGCTACTGGTGATATAGGTAAGACAAGGTTACTAAAAGATCTTTCTACTCCTGCTTTAATTCAGTCTCTGTTTTATATGGAATTATGTAAAATTTGGTTTCCTTAAGTGCATAAGTAGTCCTAAAATCACAAAACATTTCATTTTGGGATGCACGGTTTCAAATCTCCCATTCAAAACTCCTGGAGCTAGAAATGTTTAAGGTTTTATATTCTCCCTCCTCCAAATTTTAGAAAGGTAATAATGTGCACATACTGTATGTGAGGTAAAGATATCAGCAGGGTTTGGACAAAATCCCATGAACAAACAATTAGAAACTTTCCAGAAACCGTAGGAATGCTCCCAGTAGGTAGGATAAATACAGACCATGGGCAGACTCTTCTTCAGTTCAGGTTAGATTTTGTCACCAAAATTTATGAAACATCTTTAAGTTTTTTCAGAGCTTTTTGGACTTTGGAATTTTGGACAAGGCATTACAAGTCTGTATCGATTTTGTTGTCACTTGGTAGACTTTGCTAAGATTTTAAATATTTATCAATAAACGAAAACATACTAAAATTATTTAAAAACATTAAATTAAATGTTTATGTTGTCTTGAAAGGATTTGGAAACATTCTGTCATTATGTTATTGGCATAAAGACAGTACAATATTACTGAAAACTAGTTAATACAGATAGAGCCTCTGTACTTGCTTTACAGTTAAAAGAATGAGATCAAATTACATATTTCAATTTTGAAAGTTTCTCATTGAAAACCTTCAATAATGGTATGGTTGAAACTTTGCATAGTGGTGTAGTTGAGATATACACAATCATATCTTTCCTCCAGTTCTCTTTACTTTCCTATCCCAGGAACTTTATTCTGTTAATTTCTCCTTTCCTGGGTCATCGATTCTCCTGTTGACCATTCACATCCATTCATAAGATCAATAATCTTGATCTAGATTATTCTGTCTTTAAAAATATCTGAAATAAGATTTAAATTTGCAGTTTCAACTGAGTACTATTAAAAAAAAAATAGATGCTGCATTCCAGAACAGGTGCAGAATTTCCAAAGGAATTTTGGAAAAGTCATTATATAACCCTTGAATTTTTGCATATACCATTTGGGGTAGAAAAGGGTCAGATTAAAAAATAATATTTGGCTGGGTGTGGAAGCACTCATCTGCAATCCCAAAGACTTGGGATGCTAAGGCAGGAGGATTGCTAATTTTAGGCAAGCCTCAGCAACTTAGCGAGACTCTGTCTCAAAATAAAATTTAGGAAGGGCTGGGGATATTGCCCAGTAGTAGAGCAACCCTATGTTCAATCCCCAGTACCACATGAAATAAAATAAAACACCCAAACACCAAAACAGCACAAACAACAACAACAACAAAATGAAACAAAAACCAACCAAACAAAAATTCCATGCATGATATTTGGAGAAGATTTTGAAAACAGGAACCCATGTTAGATAAGCTTCCTCCCCTCTCCCTGCCTCTCATCTCAGGTGTGTGAGATGAGAGGACACCACTTGAGCAATGATGATGTCTTTCTGAACTCAGGTGTGCAACCTCTTACTGAAGCACTTAACAGGCAGAGATGGAATTGTTCAGAAAACCAAAGTGAAGCAATATTGATTCTGCCTAAGGTCTAACTCTATTCCCAGGATCTCTTTTGATAAAGAACACACAAGTGTTTCTTATGGATTTTGTTGAGAACCAGAAGTGAGAAAAGGCTTCTTTGGGGATCATTATTGGTTTGACCTAATAGGATCATTTTCAGAGGATTGAAAGGGCTTCAACAGAGAAGCAGGTAGAGATGAACTCAGGGGACATTAAGGAACTGCTAGGATAGAGCACATTCATCTGGCCAGCGGAAGAGCAGGTGAGTTCCCACTAGTGGTTTGTGGTCTCTAAGGAACATGTGCTAAAGTTTCACCACCAAGATGGCTCTAACATCTGTGGAGCTGAAGAGCACGGAGCCAGCTTACCAAGTGCCAATCCTGCAAACACTTTCCACAGCCCTTATTTCTCTTTGTTTCTGCCTTCACCTCCTTTTCTTTCACTGGACAGACAGAATGAAAGAGAGCAGCCAGCCATGGGAGAAAAGAGGAGAAAGAGAGAGAATGAACTCACTTTATTTTCCAACATTTTTGGGGTCACCCAAGAAATTTAGAGGGTGTTACTTCTATGGGGTATTACTGGATTTCATATTAGACCTCTATATACAATTTTTTGGTGAGACTATAATTTTTATGAGACTTTCCTTCAAATGAAATAGGAGATTTTGATTTTTAAGTGGCATACACTATTTTTTTTTTTTTTCGGTCCCCGCCCCATCTGAAGTTCCCAGGATTCGAACCCTGGTACTTGCGCATGCTAGGTGAGCACTCTGCAAGAGGAGCTACCTCTCCAGCTTCTGGTATACACTGTTCACAAACCAAAATTGTGTTTTGTGAGTTGGAGTTACCCAAGGGAGTTTGGAATTACAAAGTCTTCTTAGAAAAGTCAAAGTATTGTCCAAGTGTCCCTCTAGGGAAAGGAGAGAAAAAAAGACTGGGTGGTAAAAATAAATGATTATATATTCTTGAGTCTTTATTGGTCAACATAATGATTTCAAATTTAATCCCTTACCTCTCTGTTTTCTTTCGACAGGTGCCCAGCTTTTTCTGTTTTCTTATGGAACAAGATTCTGTTTCCTTGTAGAACAGATTTTTTTTTTTTGTATACCCAGCTGCTTTTCCTTCCACATTTCTCGTACATAATCCAATCCCCTTAAATCTGTGGTCATCCCTGTTGCTCCAGGGAAACTAGTCTAAAATATCACCGGTGACCTTCCAGTTGCCAAATTCAACATACACTTCTCTATTTTCTTCTTACTAAATTTCTTGGTTGCGTCTGACCCAGATGGTTTGGAAATAACCCCTGTCCCTTACCCTCCCCACCCCCCCCAAAAAATAAAAATAAAAAAGAGAAACTTTTCATTTCTCTTGTATCTATGGCATATACTGATTTCATTGTCATTCTATAATTGTGACATATTCTCAGGCTCTTCCACTTCTGGCCTCTTCTGCATCAAAGGGGCCCAGTGCTAGGCTATGGAGTCTTCTCTCTTCACATCAGATGACCTCATTTGGACGCAATGCTTTGTGTCATCTTTGGACTGATGCCATCTGAAGTTTGTGTCACAATTCCTGACCTTTTCCCTGAGCTATGGACTATGCATGTAACTCTCTTCCTGACTACACTGGATGTTCTAATGAACACTCCAGAGTTTAACATGTCCATCAGCCAGTTTTCCTTTGGATCCGTTCCCCTTGTTTTGCCCACCTCAGTAACTGGCACCACCATACTGCTTTCATCTGAAAATGCAGGAGTTGCTCCTGCTACATTTCCTTTATGTTCCACATCCATGTTATCATAAAGTCTTAAATTTATTTTCACTATTCATTATTGGTTCATTTAGAACCAATCTCTACTGCCACCATCCAGATGAAAGATTATTTGTGGTTTTAAATGATTCTGATAGATGCATGCAAAATGATTGGTTTTGGAATCAGAACTTTCTATTACACGGTTCCAATGGTCTGATCCCTACCTGTGTCTTAAACATTTTCACAAACCACACTCTGGTTTTCTGATTGTGTTTCAGGTAGACTTGCCTCCTCTTTCTTGTTCTTAACACATGCCATACTGTCTCCTGACTCAAAGCCTTGGCACTTGTGGGTCATCCTGTCTAGACATTTTCTGGTTTCTCTGTTGGTTCTCTTATTCTCTTCAACTGAGTTGTAATGTTTGCTGTCTTTCCTGTTTATCACTGTATTTGAACAGCTATCAGAAGACCAGCACGTAGCACTTACCTATAAATATTTGTTGATCAAATGAAAGGATGTAAGTATTTATGGCTTACAATTTAAAAAGGGGAAATTATGCTCTGGGGACGCCTTGAGTTCATTCCTGACTTCTCACTCAGTCATTTTGGCAAACTCAATTAAAAAAAAACCAAACTTCTTCTCCAGTTATTTTTCTTACTCTCAAACATGCAGCTTCTTATGTCTGTCAAACAAAAACAAATGATATCACACAAAAATAAAAATGTTGGACATATATTTTCACATTGAATTCAATATGGCAAAAACCACTTATAATTTCAAGCAAATGGTCTCCTCAGTTACAGTGTCCTTTAGATAAAATTTCACACCACAGGAAATCCATTACAATAAACATCTGTTCCAGTATCTGTCCATTTAGCAGTAATTCTCTTTCTGCCTGATACCTTTCCTCGATGGACTGTCCCAGGGACCCTCCTGTCTGTCCATCTGAGATTTCCAGAGTTTTATTCTGTCTCTGAGTGCTTGCTGTTGTCATGGTAGCCTTGCTAATTTTGCTTATATTTTTTCCCCATATTTTCCCACAACCTTTGAAAAGACCAAGCTAAATATGTGCCAAAGGCTATTTCTGACTTAATGTTGTAGGCATGAAAATATTTCTTTTCTTAGCCTCTTGAAAAATGTTAAATGGTTGTCTCAGCATCATTGATTGAGATTATTTGTTTATTCCCAGGGCTGAAAGTTAAGGCCATTCTATTTTGATAGAACTATTTATTTAAAACAAGCTTAAAATCAAAGACATCTCATACAGTATGCAGGGAATGCTGTTTAACCTGAGTAATCCTAAAGTAAATAATTTGTTGGATTACTCAATAGATTGAGAAATGAAGGTAGGATTTGGGTGTATTTGTTTTGTCTTTTTCTTTTTAATTACTCACTAAATAAGTGCATGTGTTATGTGAGTTTGGAAGAAAACAGTATTATTGAAAAGAAGAAGACATTATGCTGGTAGTGACCTTTAGTGGTCCCAAGAAAGAACACATCTTATTCATACCTGTGGGGCAGGCAGCTCTGCTACCTGGTGGCAGGCATATTTGTACCTACGAACTAGTTTTTGCCATAAGAGCAGCTGTTGCTGCAAGAATAAATTATCTGAGCTTCAGTTTCTTTGTCTATGAGACAGGGAAAAGTCTCTTGCATCCTTTCTGACTCTAAGATTGAGCCATTTTCTTCTGGGACCAACTAAAAATTACTCTAGCTAGGGGACAAGACACAGGGCGATTTCTCAGGAGCTGAGAGGCCATGTGCAGACCTTGCTGTGCCATGAGACTCGGGTGCACCCTCTCTCCTTTTTTTATATCAAACACTGGCTTCCTTTCAAGCTGATAAAATGTCATTTTGTTTCATTGGGTTTTCATTCATGGGAAACTTGCCACACAGATCTTGTACCAAAGTTATTTTATTGTTGTGGATGAAATAACACAATACAAATTTTTGTTCCCTATTCTTGCCTTTTCAATGGATTTTTGAATTGCTAATTTTTTTGTTGTCAATTAAAAATACATCTCCACAGCCCAGCTGCTCGTGGACCCATGTCGGCTGTACACCCTGCTTCCTTGGCAGTCAAACTTCTGCTGTTAAGCCCTGAGAAACAATGCTTATTTATTTATTTCCTTACTTAGTGACAAGAATCTTGATCATTTATTCTTTCTGGTAAAAAGAAGGAAATAGGCTGTTGTGGACTTGATGTTTGTATCCCCCTTAAATTCATTTGTTGAGGTCGTAACTCCTAATTTGATGGCATTTAGAGATGGGGCTTTTGGAAGGTACTCAGGTTTAGATGAGGGCAAGAGGGTAGGATCCCCATGATGGGATTAGTATCTTAAAAGGGAGAGAGACCACAGTGCTTACTCTCTCTTTCTATCTCCTGGATTCCGTGTGAGGATACAATGAGAAGGCGAACATCTGCAAACCAGGAAGCAGCCCACCAGGAACCAAATAGGCTGGCACCTTGATCTGGGACTTTCTAGTCTTGAGAACTGTGAGAACTAAATGCCTATTGTTTACAGCACTCAGACTACTGAATTTTATTATAGCAGCCTGAGCAAACTGATGCTAGTCAGTGAAAAATATTTGAATGGATTATAAGATTGAACTTAACCTGAAGCAATAATATAAAGCTGGCAGAAAGCTCTAGGAATTATATATGGAGTCTATAACCATCTCTAGGAAACTTCGAACATTTAATCAACCTAGTATAGAGGTCTTGATTAGACAAAGTGTACGTAACCACAGTTACTGGTCTAACAGCTCCCAGCATACTTTAAAAACCAGGAAAATCTTAAAATGTGAAACAAAGTATGGGTAAAATTAGGGATCATGGATTTATATAAGTCATTATACAAAAAGCAGCAAGTAACTTAAATATCAACAGATAAGTTTCCATGAATTTATGGGTAAAGATGTAGTATACATTTGTAAGGAAACCACAGACATTTGAAATAGACACTTGATATACAAGACACTCCTGCTTATAGCCTCAATTTTGAGGTTGACAACATGCACAAAATGTACCTTGTTGCCACTCTCAGAGAAAGCGTATCAGACTAACTGGCTCATTAATTTGACCTATTATAGCATTTCTTATGTTCTTACATTCCTATGACCTCCTTGAAGGCTCATTTGGCCTTGAAGGCCCACAAGGTGAAAAAAATTTTCAAAATTAATCAAGAAGTTACCAGAGTGCTTTTACACAGGCTTAGCAAATTGTCATCTTATCCTTGAAAGAACAGCCTCTATCGGAATCTTTTCCCCTGTGATGATGCCAAAAGGACAGAGAAGGGGATTGTGAAATTGCTGCCAGAGACTAGGTCTCCTCCTTAATTCTTTGTCCACCTTTCAGCCCCAGACACAGAAAAATATGTAGGCAACATCAGATGAAGAAGTACAGATGAATTCATTCCTGAGAGTTTAGGTTAAGACCTGATTAATGGAACACAATAGGCAGGCAAAGTGTCTTTCATTACCAGTAAGGAAATCAAAAGTGATTCGGAAATCAAAACAAATTCACATGAAGCAATTAAAATAGGGCAACATGCATTACTATTCCAAAGTACTTTTGAAGGTGTACTTACTTTGATGTACATGATTTGATGAGAAAGTGATGATTTACCTAAGTATGATTTCTTCGACTTATGTCTAGGATGCATGATATTTTACTGCCAAAAAATAGGAAGGGTCAACAGTCACGTGGGACTAGATCCGTTTTGATGAGAAACACCAGTATACAAACTGTTTTCCCATAAGATGGACACTTGCCCCTGGAGGAGGGCTTTGATTATTTCAGCTATTAGTTATGTCTGAAAAATGAATGTTTGTTCTGTAACTGTGAACCAGCCTGTAGGTGAAGCTGCTCTGCCAACATTGTCTGAGTCATTAGAAGGGCCGACCAGTTGTTCTCCTGTCCTTTCTGCGTGACTGCATTTCCTTAATGACCAATTCATTGTGTGTCTTCAAGCATGACACCTGAAACGCTGTGATCTCTTTAATGAAGGATCCATTAGTCTTTCAGGAATGTGAACATGTGAAGTTGAAAAAGCTATTCAATAAGGTATCTCCTTGAAAGAACTCTAATCACATTGTGAAGTGCGTTTATACAAAATATAACTTCTTCATGCATGTTTAACTGAACAGAATGGTTTTGGAGCCACATTAGCTGACCCCGAGAAGAACACAGGCTCAGTTTACTAAATACTTTCCCTTTACTGAAAATGGCTAAAAATGCCACTTTTCTTTTTATTCCACAGTTATATATAGCAGAACATTCTTTCTTAGAACATAAGCCATTGTACAATCCTCTGTGTTCTTTGAACTCTGGCAGCACACTATCTCCAAGATTCCACCAGCATAGACGGTCACCCTGCTGTTGTGTGCAGTATACTGCTTTATTCAAGCTTTTCTGGTACCATTGGAAGTGACTCTCAGGAGACAAAGCCCAAGAACGACCCTGACTATTACCTCTTTGTATATTTATTCCTGCATTTCATCTTTGGCTTCTAAACCTATTCAAAGGTCTTTCTGTTTGAGCTTCTAAAATTTAGCATATCCTCTGTTGAATCTAGAGAGAAAAAGACACAATTATAATACATGAATTGCCCTTGCTCTGCACATTAACACAGTTATAGGAAATAGAAGTTTTTCAATATGAAACTAGGTTTTTTCCACATTTTTTTATTTCACATATTTAAAAATAATGCAATATATCAGGAATTAATTTTAAGGTAGTCAAGTGTGATTCATCACCATAAAGTCGCTTTTGCCAAGGAAAAAAATAACTTGATATACTTTCTATATCATAGAAGAAGAAATAAAGTATATTTCATTTTAACACAGAATACAATTCTGTGCCACAGTATAATTGGGTTAGTGGTATAGGAAAGCAACTCATAATAACGTTTTATTGTATTTTTCCCTAAAGTTGCATAATAAGGATCAGCTTCCATTAAAGGCACTTATTTGAAGAATCATCTGAATACTTGTTTCTCTGAGTATATTCCAAAGTGTCCATTGAACATGTTTTCTCGGGAGACTTCTATGCTAGTATTAATTTTTGTCAAATTAAATATTTGAATATCAAATTTGACAAAAATTGTAGTTAATAAAGTAACTCCAATTAGTAAAGTTGGTAAGCAAGTAGTTGGACTATTAAGTAATTTTTTCAAATCAAGCAGGATTAAAGCTACTGGTTTTGATTACAAGAGAGGTGGGAGTATTATTGATACTGTTACAGCTGGGGTCTTCCTTGAGCTCAACACCTTAGAAATAGGCACATCTGGTCATGACTGAAACCATATGGGGCATTGCCCACTCGTGGCAGAAAGGATGAAGGATGGAGAGAGGGTTTCCTGGCTGAGGATGCTTCTGAGGAGAGGAGAAGGGAGACTGCCAAGCTTGACTTAATTAGAAAGACTTCTTCTTCAGAAGGAAGCAGAGATTTGGGGTCTGCTGTGGAGACTTGTTCACAGCTGATTTCTCTTCCCCTTCTCCCTTAGGTATTCCTTTCTGGGAATTCTGAGTTCTGTGATGTGTGTTGGGAGCCCGAGTGAGCAAGAGTGGGGGACGACTTTACATAAAAACTGAGTGAGCAATTGGATGAGAGATTCTCTTCTATTCTGTCTTGGTCTTAAAGTTAATGGATGCAGTACAAAGAGTGGTAAGAGGAGCAAAGACCAGAACTTTGCAAGGAATAGAACTCCCCAAAACAAAACAAAACAATCCTACAAAACCAAACAAGAAAACACTGTTGCTCTGGCTGACAATGGAAGGGCTTGAGTTTCTGGGGCAGAGCTGGAAGGGATGTGGCTCTGTGGAGATGAATTGCCATTGTAGCATTTAGGGGAAGAGGCCACTAGGTGTGGGGTGAGGATGGGGAAGAGGATAAAATGAATATTTCAGGTCACCTGTATTATGATTAATTGTTATGATGATGAACAAAGTAATTTCTTTCCTCCATTTAAAAATTATTAGAATGGCTGTTATTACCACTTACTTGAATGTTTAATGTGTGGTAAAAGTCTTAAGAATTTTATTTCCTTAAACATTTTTCTTAAATAGTTGTTTGTTTAGGGATTTGACTATTTATGACAAATATTTCCTGCTAGTATTGAAATGATAGGAAAACATTCTTGTGTACCCCTGTATGGGGTTCTGTATGGACATGAATATCTATTGGAAATTGGAAAGTGTGGAATGTAAGGTCTATTGGATTCCTCACATTTCTTAGCCTCTCAAAACATTGGCATAAAATCATCCTCTAACGTAGAGTTCCTTGACACATTGGACTAGAAAATTCTTTGTTATGGGAGATTGCTCTATGCACTGTATGGTGTTTAGTATGCCTGTAGTCTGTCCTGCCCCCTGCCCATCTCCCTGTTACAATGAAAAATGCAGCAATGATATTGCCCATGTACCCTGGGTGGCAAGTAGGGAGGGGACTATTGGTCTAATGTAGTCATTTGAAACAAAATGCTTAGAGAAAAAAATACTGTTGGTAGAATTGACTATAAAACATTAAAATAATGCTATCATTCTAATGTGTTGTTTACTTAGTTCTTAAAGTATTTTTTCTCAATGTGTGAACATGATAGATGCTTAAAACTAAAAACAATAATAGTTGCCATTGATGCCATTCTTCAAGGATTTTCTGAGTGCCAGGCATTGTGGTCAGCATTTTCTCAACATGCCCCTGGATTCTCTCAGCACCTCTTCACAGTAGATATTATCTTCCTCTTTCAGAGAAGGTTTAGGGAGGTAAAGCACCTTGTTCAAAATCACACAGCTAGTCACTGAAATACCCATCACTGAAGTTCACATCTGCATGGGCACAGGGTTTGGACATTTACTTTATGACTCAATCCGGGTCCCTGGAGGAAAAGGCCCACCAGTGGGGTGAACTATGAGGCTGTAGGAAAAAGGCACATTTACATATGAGGGCAGGGACATGGATGATGAATGGTGGCACTCTCCACTGTTTAGAGCTTCCACACCCTATGCTGGGCGGTAGCTCCTGGGAGGATGGACAGAAATGAGCAGGGAAGGATCCAGCCAATTCAACGGCTGAAGGCACCTGGGGAGGAAACCCCTTACTGCACGCCCATCTTCCACCCTTTAATCTCACCTTGATGACTCCCAGGTCTAATGCGCAGCCAAAGGGCAAAGGAGCCCGTTGCTGTTGCGTGCAGAGAGATCAGCACCTAGGGCTCAGGGCTGGGTGGAGAATGGATCTGGCAGGGCAGAGGGAAAAATTCCTGTTTTTTTGGCCTTAATAAACCTGTGTATATTTAAAATATTTTATTCTGTGTTTTTGAGCACATACGCAGACCATGGTATTAACCACTGGTAATAATGCGCTAGAGCAGGTGTCTGTAAACTTTTTCAATGAAGGTCTATATAGTAAATATTTTACTTTACCCCAAAGATGCCTCTTTGGGGTGTCTAGAGGCATCTGAAATGATTACTCAACTCTGTTGTAGAGCAAATGAAGAAATGAATCTAGTATATATTTATATTGGTCCAAAGGTTTACGTTTTGACAACCTCTCTGCTACAGGAAAACACAAAACCAAATATCATACTTGTTCAATTTTGTCATCATTCCCCCTCCCATCCCCAAAAGCAAAAAAACATAGCATATTTCTTTTATGCATAAACCAACTGCCATAAATAGGCTTAAAAATTAAAGTAATTCTGCCATAGAATTTCTAAATTTGATTTTTTTTGTCTGTTCAATTGTACTATTGCAATAATAGGCTGAATGAAAAGAGTGACTTGGTATTTAACATATTTCTAAAGCACAATAGAGAGTTTACTGGAAAGTGAGAAAAACCAGAAGGAAGGAGCAGAATTAGTGTTTTTGAGACTATGAATCTCTGGAAAAAATAGAGAAGCTTTAATAGTATAGAGAAAACAATTTATATATCATAATTATAAAATCTGCCTAAATAATCCTCATTAAAGTGGGACCAATTAAAAAAAGGTAGGCCACTTGACCTCTGGACTGAGGCTGTTTTTATGGTTTAGATATAAGGTGTACCCCAAAAGCTCATGTGTCAGACAATGCAAAAACCTGCGAGGCTTGATTGGGTTATGAAAGCCTTAACTTAATCAGGTTTTTAATCCACTTGAATGGATTAACTGGTGGTAACTGTAGGCAGGTAGGGTGTGGCTGGAGGAGCTGGTCATTGGGGGTGAGACTTTGGGGTATATATTTTGTACTTGTTGAGCAGAGCACTCTCTCTCACTCTCTACTTCTTGATGGACGTGTCTTGTCCTGTTTTCCTCCACCCCGTATTTCTGCCATGATGTTCTGCCTCACCTTGAGCCCAGAGGGATGGAGCCGAATGTCTGTAGACTGAGACCTTCGAAATCATGAGCCCCCAAATAAATATTTTCTCCTCTAATTGTTCTTGTAAGGTCTTTTGGTCAGAGTAGTGAAAAAGCTGACTATAAACAGCTGTATTAGTCAGATGGTTGTACCATGAGATTCATATTTCATAATGTGGACTAACTTCATCTAATGATCCTTGGAGCAGGCACCCAAATCTCAGTGAGGGATTCTTTCTCCTTTCCTGCCTTCCTGCCCTTCTGCCTTTTGCATGTATAATAGACTTTACTGACAGCTTTAAGAGGAATAGGAGTCATTATAATACAAGTTATAATTGATTGTAAAAAATTCGTGTATTTTCTAACATACTTGAGTCACTGTCTTTTGGAATCTGGCCTCCGAGACAATTCTGTCTCATCCAGGCTTTCTCCTTTCTCCTGGCCCCTGAAAACATCATCACCCCCAACAAATCTCTTTGGTGTTATTAAGGTAGCATTCTGGGTCTCTAAACCTAGACTGTATGTTGAAGGTCTCCCTGATACCTGCTTGATGTTGGAGGCTGCTCTGGCTCTTACCAGGTTCCCTTCCTCATCATCTGTAAGTGAATTATTTCTCTCAAGATATGAATTAATTAACCTTACTAGAGGGCAGACACAGAGACTTGTTTAGCCTTTAAAAAAAAAGACATAATCCCTACTTTTCATGCTTTGTAACTTGGGAATCTAACACACAGAAAGTTTATATTTTATGCACTAGCTTGTTTTAAATGATTTATATTTTATTTTTTTGCCAGGATACCCTTTACCAAAGATTTTGCTTGGGATTTTAAATTTGGCAAAATGTAGAGACAATTGAACAATTGGAGTTTATTTAATGAAAACACTCTGTTAGCTTTCAAAAATATTGTTTTTCCTTTTGTTTGCCCTCTTCTTTTATCACTCCCCAGTTAGAGGTAAGCAATTAAGCAACTAATAACTCAGGTTCCAGATTCCCTGTATTTTAAATTATATGAATCATATTAACTTTGTCCTACACAATCTTCCTTTCTAAAATTTTTTTTATTTGTTCTAATTTGTACATGACAGTAGAATGCCTTTATACATTTTGATAGATCATACTTAAATGGAGTGCAATCTGTCATTTTTCTGATTATATTTATTGTAGTATTACATGTGTCATACAGTCTTATATGTATATGAGGTAATAATATCTGTTTCACTCTACTAGCATTCTTACCCCCACACCTCCTCCCCTCCCTTCACTCCCCTCTACCTAATGTAATTGAAGATCCAACCATAAAGGACAGCTAGGACAGTTTCTTCTAAGAATGTTAGATGGACAAGATTGAAACTAGTGTGTTTAATTCCTAAGATGCTGAGGGAGATCATCAAAGCCTAGTGAGGAAGAGCCAGTGGTTGGCTCTTGGTGTAGCAAGAGGTCTTCCTCCAACACTTGCTTGGTTTCCATAGTCTCCATCTATCTGGATATTAGCCCTAAGAATGAGCCAAGAGCAAGGAATCATACTGAAGTTGACAAGGAAATAATGTGGTTGTATAAATGACATAGACTTGAATGTATAAAATTTGATCAAGTGAATACTGAAAAAAAAAAAAAGAAAAAAATGATACAATATTTTGGCTTCTAGATGCTTATTTTAAGGAAATTATGTACATCGTGGCCTAAGGAATCTTAACTACATTCCTTTTTGGAATAAAAACTACATTACGACGATGTTGATGTTATGGAAACCCATAGAGGAGAAATTCTGATTAAAATTAATTCCTGTCACTATGAAGGTAAAAGGCAACGAGCCAAAATAGGGGAAAAATGAAATAAATGTCTTAAGGAAGAGTGCTTTCAGGCTATAAAGATGCTAGTCCAGAAGTGGGGGTGGGGGGATTGGGATGATTTATTTAACCAAGGTAATGAAACTTAAAGGTAATCTAAGTAATGGTTTCTAAAGTAACCTAAGGTGCTGAACCCTCCAATAACCGAAAATTTAACTCTGAATGAAATTTAATTTATAACAAGATGGTATATATCCACATAAGAAAAGAAGTTCACAAATAAATTTCCAGAGAATAAATCCACAGAGAGAAAAGGATGGCAATATTCTTATTCAGAGGTACTTTTGAAATTAGATTATTATTTTAATGCTTTTAATTCTGTAGTTAACATGGAATTGAAATCACCAATAAAGCTCGTAGTGAGAATAGAGGCAAAGTCTCCTTTTCTGTAAAATTCAGTTCAATTCAATTCAATTCCACAAATATTTTCTGAAGGCTGGATGACTTCTAGGGGACTTTCACAGTACCATCTCAATAAGCAGCAGTCATAACTCAACATTGCTGCCTACTTGGTTAAGAAGTAACCAAGTAACATTTCTTTCTGTTTCCTCCTTCTTTCTTGACTAACTAGAAACTCTTCTTGGTTATTCATTTATTTTTCCCTGTTTTTTCTCTTAGTTCTCCCAGATTCCTTATAGGATTTCAATCTCTCATTTTCCCATGGTGAGTACCTTATGGAACTGAGTCTCTTTCATGAAAGATGCTGAACCCTATTATGACTTCTGTATCATATAGAGAATCATACCCTATTTCATACAGAATTCCAAGAACTGTGGTGGTTTCTGGAATTTCCAGCATGAAGATGGTGCCTGCATTTTAATTGTTCCCATCATTGAAACGTGCATAGGAATGAGAGATGAAATCTCTATTTGTATTTTTCTGCTTTAATTTCAAGTCACTCACTCATTTCAGCAGGAAATGCTGCATGTATCACTTTCTATGTAGCATTATTTTACCTTCACTCTAGGACTAGCTGCATCATCCATTATCACTAGTTAATAAAGCTATCACCACTGTCACCCTAGTCTAAGCTAACATTGCCTCTCTCTTGGCTACCAAAGCAGTTTTCTGATTGGTCTGCTTGCTTCCATTCTTGTTCCCTGCAATTCACAATTCACATGGCATTCATGATGGTCTTTTAAAGAATATGAGTTGGATTTGCCTGAAATGCTCCCAAGGTATTCTATAACCTTTAAAATAGAACACAAACATGATTTGATCTCCGTCTCCTCCCTCATCTCATATCAGACTGCTCCCCCTCTTGCTAGCACGCCCTTGGACCAGTCTCTTTTGGTTCCTCCAGGATGCCTGTTCTTGGTGGCTATGACTCTTTCTTCTATTGTTCCTCCACCACCCATGACTGTCACGCAGCTCTTGTTCACACTCACATTTGCAGAGACTCTGCCCTAACTAATCCATCTAGAGTGGTCACACAGTATCTCATATCACCTTGCTAGAATTGAAATGGACCCCCCAAATGTCATGTGTTGAAAATTGAATCCCCAATTTCATGTGTTGATGGTATTTGGAGGTGAAGCGGGGAAGTTATTAGGATTAGATAAAGTCAGCAGAACAGGGCCCCCATTAGGGGATTGGTGGTTTTCTGAGAAGAGGAAGAGAGACTGAGCTGATATACACTTGTGTTTTCTGGCTCTAGGATGCCCTCCTCCATGTTGCAATGCAGAAAGAAGGCCTCAGCAGATGCTAAGTGGATGTCAGACCATGACTTGGGACTTCCGAGTCCCCAGAACCATGAGCTAAGTAAAGCCCTGTTCTTTATAAATTACCCAGTCTGTAGTAGTATTCAGTTATAGCAAAAGAGAGTAGACTAAGAAGCACCTCTTTTAATTCTCTGCACACATTTCCCACTATTTGATGCTAATCTCCTTTATTTATTATTGTTGCATTGTGACTGCCTTCACCAATTAAATAGAAACCTCCATGCCTGAAGATCATGCCTGGCTTGCTCGTCTGTTTTCTCAGAGCCTGGGGGAGTCTTTGGTATGGAGTGAGTACTTAATAAACACTTATTGAATGAAAATAATCTTTTTTACATTTTCTGCTTGGGACCTAAGACAGAAAACAAATGATTAAAAAAAAAAAAAATCTAGGTCCATCACTAATTCAATTGGTTGTGTTCCCATGTAAATAGAGAAAATGTATCTTTCCTATAATTACACAGAATTGTTCTAATGTGTTTTCATTTTTTAGACAATGAATCTCCTTGGCCCTTGAGCTGAAAGTAATTTGATATTTTTTCATTATAAATTTTACACATTTAATTGAAGTATTTAATTTTCAGCATGAAAACAGTTTATCTTTTACTTTTGTCTCTCTAATTTTAGTTTCAATCAGACCTTGCGATAATTTTAGGATCGTAAGGCCAAATGTTTTAAAGCTCTTTTGCTTCTGAGAAGTGTATTGATGAAGTCTGAGCTCAGTTTGTGGGGCCTGATAAGAGAGCCAGCAGATTGCTCATGCCCAGGGACACTGCCTTTTAAAAATTTTATTGACCCTAAGTAGCAATACTAGGACTGTATTTTGTCTAATAAAACTTCAGTTTTAATATTAGAAGTTGGGGAAAGTGCAAGGTTGTGAGGTTGCTAAAACAAACTTCTGATTCATTTAAACTGAAAGTATATGGCGTGTAAAGATTGAGGGCTGACTCAAGCACATATCTGTTCTCCATGCTTAGAGGTACTGATGAAGCCAACTTGTGTTTTTAAAGTCCCTATTGGAAAACTCGTTGTAATTTATTTAAGGGGTGTGTGATCTTTAAATCCATGATTTATTTCACCAGGTCTATTCCAAGTAAAGATCTAGACTTGAGTGTAATATTTTTCGAATTGTAGCAGGATGACCCATTAGTGAGCCATAAAATCAATTCCGTAGGCTGTGATCAGCAGTTTTTTTTTTTTTTAAAGGAAATATAATAGAATTGAATCAAATAGAGAGTATCAGAGGGCATTATGCATTGTAAAACTTAGAACAGTTTCATCAAAATTTTCCATCAGTTATATGATAGTAGCCTGTATGGTGTTATGATGTAAAATGTATTTCTCACTGTGAATGGGGTCAGAAACCTGTGAAAGCCACCAGAGAATATTGGATTGGGTTGGATTGGGTTCATCTGACATAAAATGAAGAACAATTTACAGAGAGAATTTCCCCAAGGGTATGAGAACTAGTTCCCAAATAGTGGCAAGTCAAATAGGAGAGGAGATGTTGATCAAAGGGTAGGAAGCTGCAGTTAGACAGGCAAAATAAGTTTTAGTGATCGACTACACAGAATGGTGATGATAGTAAGTCATAATTTATATTTCAAATAGCTAAAAGTAGACTTTAATTATTTATGCTGCAAAAATAGGATAAGTATCTGAGGGAATAAATATGTCAGTGTGATTCAATCATTCTACATTGTAAACATCTATCAAAACATCACATTGCAGCCCCTAAATATGTACAATTGTTATTTATTAATTACAAATAAAATTAGAAAAATTAAAAATGAAATAACTAAAAAGGAAGAAAACTGATAAAGCACTGAAGAGAAAGCGTTAGATTCCATAATTCACAATCTTCTTCAACATAGCCCCACTCTTTGCCTAGTGATGATTCAGAACTTGTTTAATCGTGTTTTGATTTCCTAATCAAAAATTAAATTTTTGAAGTAGAGTGGTCATATAATTCTGAGTGTTTTGCAATGCTGAGAACTCAGTACTCATGTAAAACATTTTTTTTTGTTAGTTGACCAATTAAAAAAATAAAAAAGACCAAATATAGCCTGCATCATTTTAGCTGGCCATTCCTTATACCCTGAATTCTTGCCCATCATCTCTGCCTGTCTGTAACATACATGTCAACTTTCTATCTGCATTTGTTTTCAAGCCAAATCTGTTTTTAATTAAAAAAACAGACCTCGAGATAGTTATCAATGATCAAAAACACCTTTCTAAAATTCCAAATAGCTTATCGAATCAATTCTACTTTTTTAAACTCTCAAATCTGTGATTCTATCAGTAGAGAAAAAAGATCCCTTCTCCTCGTTTGATTTGTTTTTCTTCACTATGGTAAGGTCAGAACCCAGAGGAAGGAGAAATGGCTTTAGGTTTCTGTTTAGATTCCTTTCATCTCACTCAGGTTTAGTATCAGAGCTTCCTTCACCATCCAAAGTCATTGAGTTAAATTAAACAAGAGATTCCTGAGAAGATGAAACCAAGCATGACTAAAGTCTTGTCTCAGACACATGTCAAGCTTGGTTAAAAATTAGACTCCCCCTTTGTATTGCCAGGAAAGAGGAAAGAATCTTCTAGTATGACCCAGCATGAGGGAGCAGGTCTAATGTTAGTTTGAGGCATTTTACTTTTGTATTTCTCTTTTGTAGTTCACAGCAGGTCCTTTTAGGGGGAATAAAAGCCCTTGCTCTGCAATCTACCCTTATTGTTTCACTGAAGAGTGGAAGTAACACATATTTCAATCAGAAGAATTATATGAGTGCTCTGAATGTTTCCATAGCCAACAGAGAGAGGAGAGAGAGAGAGAGAGAGAGAGAGAGAGAGAGAGAGAGAGAGAGAGAGAGAGAGAGAGAGAGAGAGAGAAAGAGCCCTGATTCATTTAAGGTCAGAGCTGATGTTTTAAGAGAAAAATATGGATAGTCAATTCATTGGGGAATAAAATCCTATGCGCTACTAAGTGAACTAGCTCATTGGGTAGTAATGAGGAGATAAGACCAGAAATTCCAGAGATTAGCTACTCTAGATAAGATTCCCAGACTTCTGAAGAAAAAAGACATTGCTAGGATACGCAGGGACTCCAGTGGAACTTGAGTGCCACTGTTTTATAGTGTGGCCACCTTTGTATTGATTAGTGCTAATGAGATGAGAGGGTCCCACATTGATGGATTATCAAAGTCCACCTAATCTTGTTTTTTACTATTTAATCTTTCTTGTTGCTATGGTTAGAAATATGTGCAAACTAAATCCTTGTTTCTTCTTTCACTTGACCTTATTCTGATTCATCAAATTGATTCTCTTACACTCTGAACTATGCCAATTATTGTGTCTGTCAAGCCATACATTCATTAGAGGACTGGAGCTAATGGACATGCTCTAAGAGCACATTCATCTTTAGAAATACGGTAAAAGCTAATTCTTTTGGCTCAGCAAAGCTCAGGTTGACATCTTGCCACTCTTCTACTGCCAGGAATATCTGGTGACTTAATGAAGCAAAGATCTTAAACACACAACTCAGTGGATTATTCAATATCAAGGTCTGTGCTAGAGTCTGTAAAAAAGGATTAACACTTTCAGTTCTACAAAAGCCCAGGCGATGAAGTAAAACACAGGAGGACTGCTAGAATGGACAGTTCATCAGGAGGATTAGAGTAACGTGTACTTCATGAGCCCATTGATCTTCCTTTTCATATGGTATTTA
Organism: Sciurus vulgaris; assembly: GCF_902686455.1. Lineage (NCBI taxonomy): Eukaryota > Metazoa > Chordata > Mammalia > Rodentia > Sciuridae > Sciurus > Sciurus vulgaris. The sequence continues at coordinate 145,497,754 of NC_136466.1, forward strand.
AAAAATAATCTTTTATATGTCAGTGGTAATGCAACTGGATTAGTGGAGCCAACAGGCTGTGACTATTTAAATATTAATTGGGACAGCAATGTCTAAATCAGTGGTTCTCAACCCTGGCTGCCTATTAGAATCACCAAGGGAGCTTTTAAAACTTGCCGATGCCTAGTTCCTACTTCCAAAGAGACTACTTTAATCGGTTGAGGGTGGTGCTCTGGTATCAGAATATTTAAAAAGCTCTTTAGGTGATTTGCAGTTATAGCCAACATTGACAGCCACTAGTAAATAAATGGAAAAATAGAAAACCTTTTTGTTACCAGATTATCTAACTCAACACTGTGTTTCTTTAAAGCATCTGAGTGTGTATTTTTTGTTTAAAAAAAAAAATAGAGCAAACACCCTGTTTCATTCAATCCCAATTATGTTGTCCTTTGCCATGTGATAACTTATGGACTGTGTTGATGCAATTAAAACATTTTGACCATTATTAAGGTTGTTTTAAATTTTCAAAATATACTTGAAAGGGAATTTATGTTTTAGAAAACTCTCTTTGATTTTTTTTTTTTTTTTTTTGGACTGTGTCATGGAATTTGTTCACCAGAGCCAGAATGCAAAATATACCCAGAGATTCTTTGTCAATCCAATAAGCAAGCAAACAAATAAAACCCTTTAAGTCTGTTTTGTTGGATTAATTACACTGCCTGAAAAGAAGACTATCAGTTATTCATCGATTTGTATTAGAAAAAAATCAAGATTGTTTTAACAGGTAGGGATGTATAAACAGGAGTTCTAGCAGGAGACCCACGAGTAACTTCCTGAGCAATTTTGATCAAGTTGCCAAGTTTCCTTGGTCCTCAGAGTCACATGGTTAATGGTGAAACTGAGATGCTTCTCTTGACTGGTCTCATATTCTGAGCATTGCTATTTAGGAAAAGAACAAGGACAGAGTGAATGGAGAAAAAGAGAACCTACATTGGGTCCTTCCTCAGAAGATGGAAAGATGACCGCCATCCCAGTGACTGGGGAGGTTGAGGCCTGAGGATAGCAAAAGAGGCCAACCTGGGCAATTTACAGAGATCCTGTCTCAAAATAAAAATTAAAAAGTCTGGAAATGTGGCTCAGTGGTAAAGCGCTCCTGGGTTCAATCCCTAAGACCAAAGAAATAAATAAATACACAAATAAACAATTTAAGAGAAGATGAGTTACTTTGTCTCTAGGCTTCCTCTTTTACCTGTGTGAGTCTGAGTGTGCTGTATGCACTGGTGTAAGTTCTTGTGGAAAAGTAGATGTTGACTTTCACTCTGTTCTGGATTCCCACTTCCAGTTGTTCGCTGGCTGATCTGCACAGGACATGAAGAGAATGAACTATGGCTACTCAACAGGCCAAGGTTCTTCCGGGGAATAATGCTGAAGGCAGAGCTCATGACCTGGATTCATAACCAGGATGTGGTTCTTCTTTGTTCTTCTCCCTGGGACCTATTGCTTCATCACATGTGGCTGCTAATGGTTTCTCTAGTCTCCTGCTTTGGACAAGTGCTTCTGAGCCTATCAGAAGAACTATCACCACCTTGCAGGGGCTTTCTTGGTAAAATGCCATTGAAAGGAGCCAGTGGGAGAGAGGTAGGCACAGTATAGCCTTCAAGGGACACTGAGAACTGATTTGCTTAAATTCTAGTCCCTGTCCTACTTCTTGCATTTTGCACAAATGCAAGACTTCTACACCGTTGTTTGATTCTCTCCACATATTTATTTTCCTAAAAGATTTTGGAAATCTGTATGCTCTTCTCCAAGTTCACTAGTTTCACACCTTCTTTTACTAATAATTCTGATATGTTTCTCCCAATCTGAATTTGCTCTCTGATCAATCTTCCCTTGCAACATCTAACTCTTACATGACTTCCTCATTTGATTACTCTATTAAAAGGATCTTGTTATGGTTTGGATATGAGGTATCCCCTGACCCCAACGCTCTTGTGTTAAGGTGATAATATGCAGAGAAGTGATTGGATTATGAGAGCTGTACCCTAATTCAAATGAACTATCCTAGTTCAAATGGACGAGTGGGTGGTACCCATAGGTAGCCATAGCATGACTGGAGGAGGTGGGTCACTAGGAGTGTGCCCTGGAAGGTGGCATCTTCCATGTGGTCCTCTCTCTATCTGCTTTCTGACCCCACCATGAGCTGAGCAGTTTCACTGTACCATGCCTTTCTCCCGTGATGTGCTGCTTCACTTTGGGCCCAAAGCAATAGAATCAGCTGTCTATGAACCTCTGAATCTGTGAGCTCCATTAAACTTTACTTCCTCCCGTTTGTGACATATTCTTTGGTTGGTTCTTATTTTCTTTTCTTATGCATTCTGCAGTGCCACACTAAAATAAATAAATAAATAATGTGACCTTTTATTATGATAACACAGTTCTTCAGGTCTATTCTAAAAGTGACATTCTCTTCACCACGTCTAACTGCTAAACCCAGAAGCAGTATCTTTGACTATCATAAATAACATTGTTATATATTGCTGTCTTCCAGAGTCTTTCTCCCCTGCAGCCCCCAAAACATACATTGTTTTCTGGTATTTTTTTAAAAAATTTATTTTATTTGTTCTAACTAGTTGTATATGACAGTAGAATGAACTTATACACTTTGATAGATCATACATAAATAGAGTGTAATCTCTTGTATTTCTGATTATTCTGGTATTTCTAATGGCATATTTCAAACATGCAGAACAGTATGAAAAAAAAAAAAAACAGTGAATACATGTTCACAAACAAGTTCAATGAAATCTTGACATTTTCCCAAACTTACTTCAATTATTTTGAAGGAATGAAATACTGCAGAAACAATTATAGTCACCTGTATATCTCTTTTTCTCTCTTCCTTTTCACCTACCAGCCTTTCCCAAGAAAAGCACTGTCTTAAATTTATCGTTTATCACCTTCTTACATGCATTTTATCATTATTAAACACACATATTCATAAATGAAATATGCCAATATAAATACTCATAAATAAAATACTGCCATTTTACTCAAATGACATTTTATGAAGTACAATTCTATAACTGCTTTTTTTGCTCAATATTATGATTTTTGAAACACATGGCTCAAGTTTACTTATTTCAACTCCTATATCATGTTCTATTGAATATTCATGCAATTCACTTAGGCAGTTGATGGACATTTAGTCTGTTTCCAATTTTGAGTTATTATAGACAACGTTTTAATGAACATTTCTGTATCTGTCTCTTTGAGCACATGGGCCTAGTTCCTCCTATGTCCCCAGTGCATTGTTAGTTGTTGTAATAGCTCCTTCAAAATTAAACTTTCTTGCCATTAACTGCCAGGGGGCCAAAGGCAAATTTCCTTGTTTCCATTTAATTTCACTGCACTCTAGAAGTGTCAACAGTAAGGTTCTGACCAGGACAATTCAAAGGGGTTGAGCTACCTGGTTAGAATAAAAAGAGCCTGTGGTGTGAACTCTGAGATTCATTGGCTCTTACCTGTCAAATTGCATTGCTCTTGTGGTAGATAATTTCTGATAAGCCATACCCCCAGTCTTCTTTCTAATTTACCTTCCATTAGGAGAACAGGGGAAGTTGTTCCCCATAGCCCTCTAGGATGAAAGGCTTTTCCCTGGGCTCTTTCAGAGACAGATATTGCAAGCCTCCCAGAACAAAGATTTGATGTTTAAGATCACCTTGCCAACTTTTGGTAAGATAGGCTGCTCTTCTTCCTAAAGAAACTGGAATCTCAACCACACATTCTGATAATTGTGCTCAGAGTTGGACTGCATGTTATCCTACCTCTACCCTGGGCTCATTTCTTTACGTAATGACAGTGGAATTATTTTCTGCAAAACATCATATCATTGCAACTACTTAGCAAATAAAAAATTCTAGGTAGTGTAATTTTGCATTTTTCCAGGGATATCAGTGAGAATTTGAGACAGCCATGGCAGCTCTTGCTTTTTAGGATTGCTCCCATCTGCCTAAATTGGCCTCTTATGCCTAGGCAGATGCAGATTCAATTTGCTTTATCCTGCAAGCTGAGTTGCTTCAGGTTATGAAAGGGTCTGCATGGTGCCATTCTTCTTGGACTCTGATGCGCTCAAGAGGAGTAGACTAGTCTGAGTTGCATGGGCTACCACTCCCTTCACTTCATTTTTTGTTTGGTTTGAGATAGTCTTATGTTTGACCCTGTAACATCCTACAGAGAAGTCAACTTCTGTCCCATATGGAGTCCCATATTTTTTTGTATCTGAGTAACCAGTTTCCATGTCTATCATATAGTCCACTAGTAATTTTAATCTGAGCCACATTAGTTCCATTAGAGAAAACAGGGCAAGGGCCAACATTAACAAACACAGAGGATCAATTCCTTGGATCAATACTCTGATTGAACAAGACTCATGGCCCCTCAACTTTCAATAAACTATGTAAAATGTCAAACCAGAAAACTGGAAAGTGATGTTGCCTGCTCCAGGTAAGTAACAGTCTCCATCTGAGCTTCCATCAGCTGAGGCCAGCTCTGACTGTACCACTGCTTAGGAGTTAGGATAGTATGTGCAGAAAATGCTATGTGGACACAAAAGTCTGAATTTATCAAAGGAAGAAAGATTAACATGTTTTCCACAGTCCAATTTTACTTGCAGAAAGTGTTACTCTATGAATTTCCAATCTTATGTTTCTTGCTGGCACCAACACAATTCAGGAGGGAGAAAAAAAAAAGCATCATAATTTTCCATAAAAATAGGAAATTTTTCATGGATTCTAATTCTCATAGGTGAAAAGATGGACCAGAGACTCCCTTAAAAAAAAAAAAAAAAAAAAAAAAAAAAAAAAAAAAGCAAAGCAAAGCAAATAAAAGCACAAGGTAAAGTCATGACAATCTTAGTCCTAAAAGGACTGAGTTGGCTTACACAGTTGGCTTGTGTCATTGTCTAAATCACATGCAAGGATCTAGCATGGTACATAAAAACAAAGAGGTTCTCTCCACTGGTCTAGGGAAGGGGAGATGAAGGGGGACCTTGTTTCTTGCTGTAAGCTCTGTTCCTGCTTGCTCATGTGTGAGCATGTGCTATATCCACTCTCCATGAAGCCAATTTATTTAAATCCAGGACAATCTGCTTCTGATTCTTCCTATACTGAGCTGTTGGTTCAGCTTCCTGCAGGGTGACATGGTGACATCTGAACTCTCAGTGTTGGGCCTTCCGCTCCTCTATCCTGTTTCTGATCTCAGTGGGAAAGAGTAGTTTCTTTGCCTACCTCAGTAAGAAAGCAGCTCCTAAAATTAATCATTGGTTGTCTATGAAGTTCTAGTTTTTTTCTATTCTGCAAACTTCACTACTTGATAAATTTGATGATGGGCTTTTACTGATGGTATCTAATTTTTTTGACTAGTCAGCTGGTGTTTCTTGAAACTGTCCAGTGGATTTATCTTTATGCTAGGCAATAGGAGGGGTACTTACAAGGTTCTTGCCTTCTAAGTGCACATATGTTTACTTTGATAGTAAGTCCATGGAAAATTTGGAGAGATCACACCACTGGGTGACTCCCAGTGAAAGAAACTGGGAGGGTCCAGGCCTGCCAGGCACTGGTATGGACTGTGCTGCAGCACTGAGGAGATCAATGATCATTCCTGGTCAAGTTGTGGAAGCTCCCCTGATGACTGGCTAGATTGTAGCACTCAAACTCTTTCCCCCCAAACATATGGTTTCCATAAACAGTGTACATACATGGAGCTTCATTGACTAGAGGGCTGCTTGGGATCTGGTCTGATAGGAGCTTTCCACTGCTGCCCCCAAACCATCTATAATCTCCAGGAGATTTTTTGTTACTCCAGTGTACCTCCCAGATATAAAATTAACAAATGTGAAGAGGTGTGGAAATGTCAGGGAAATGCTCTCTAGATAGGTATTCTTAAGATTCACTGGACTTTAGGGTCATCTTGGGAGCTTAAATGAAGAAAAAAAAAAAAAAAAAATTCTAGGTCCACCAAACAAAAGTGATCATTTCTAGGTAAAGCCTGGACACTGACTTTTTAAAAAATACTCTCCAGGTGATTTGGATGTGGAGCTGGCCTGGGAACCATCACTTCGGTCTGAAATTCAGATTAGAGGAAAAGAATATTAGAGACTAGAAGTAAGCAAGTAAAATACCTGAAAGGAAGATGGGCAGGATTATGATAATTTGATTGAGACTAGAAGATGGGGAGGGACTAGGGAGAGCAATGCCCAGAGAATTCTCCTTCAGAAGGTTTAACTTCTTTATCTTTTATCCCCAGCATGCAGGAATATCACCTTTATTGTTCAGTTTGACATTTTTACTTCCCACATTGCAATTCCTTGTCCTGAAGGAAAGGGCTTGGAGAGAGAAGAAAAAGCCTCATACTGGAATTCCAGGGTCTGGGAATTTCACTGAGGTGAGTCATGATCTGGGACAAAATTGTACATGGGAACCTCTTCCAACTGGAAAACTAAAAAGAACAAGACAGAAATTTGCTTTTCTAGTATGCATGAGAGAAAGATTATTCTTGAAATTTGGGGTGAACACTTGAATTCCATAGGCAATAAAATGATAACTAGTGTGTATGCAGAACATTCAAATCTTCTATTTTACCCATCACCACACATAAACATGATCTAGGGAAGTAGGCCAATTTAACCAAAACCCATGCAATGAACAATCAGTTAACTCAAAGGTCAATTCTTCAAAGATCCAGTATGTCAATTTTCCTAACCTAATCAATCCACCAAAATTTTTAGATATTAAAAACTGAACAAAAATAATCACATCATATTGAAATTTAAGCCTTTATTACTAGAAATACAAATTAAGATCTATGTGTTCATTGAAGAGGCACAGGGATATTAAACATACCTACATTTTTTATAAAATAGAAAGTAAACTTTTAAACACAAATGAAAGAAATAAGACTTGGTCAAAATAATCAAGTCACACAAAACATTTGGGTTTCCAATAAGAGGGATGTGTTGACCCAGTAGTCATTTGCAAAGAGGTTCAACATAAGATATGAGTGTCTTTCAAAGCAAAGGAACGGCAGTAAGAATGCATGAGAGGTATCAATGCCTCTTAGGATAGCCATGGAAAAACAGGGCACATAAGTAAAAAGAGCAACAGAAAAAAATGAATTTGGATAAATCTTAAGACTCCTGAAGACTTAAACAAGATAAAAAGGTAGGTAAAGTTTCTACAAGGCAAAGACAAAAACAATTATGTTATATATTGTTTAGCTACTAATGACTATAAGGCACATACTAATGTTGGTATACTACTTGAAAAATTGGTAAATGAATCTTTAAATTTTTGAAAAAACAGAAATGACACAGAAGAGAATTGGAGAGACATCAGCAAAAACTGAAAATTTTCCATCTGAAATTCTGCAATAAAAATCAATCAACTAAAAATTTGCAGAAAGCCTCAAAACATAAATTGCTACAAGCTGTATAAGTAGTTGTTTTTAAAAAACAAATTTGTATAAGTAGATTCATTAGTAAATGCAGCAATTGGCTATCAGCATATTGCTTTTCATGTGTGGGAACTGACTAGAATGTAAGATACATAAAGGCAATAGACTTTTGTCCCATTTTCCAGAGAAAAGAACTGACTTAGTTTCATTATGAAAGAGCAAAGTTCATATTTGTTTTGCATGTACAGAGTACTAAGGTACAACAAAAGTAGCTCACAAACATCTTAATTAAAGGATATCAGATAAGAAATATAAAATGTAATATAACTAATTGCAAGAAAATCTCCTATCAAGCTTTTCAGAAACACACATGATGTTATTTGAGCTCTTATGGAAAAGAATAAATCCATAGCTACAGCACTCCAAGTGCCAGTATATATGAGAAAATTGTCACTTCCAGATCTAGGATGGTATTTGGCACATGGGATGACATATGTCATCCTCTGCAAGCAGTTTCTTATGCATATGGTCCCTCCAGCTAGAGGAGCCCATCCGCAGTCTATTTTATCAATACTGAAGACACCCAGACTGAAAATAACCTTGCATTAAATAAAATCAACTTCTATTTGACCAAGAAAGCAAAACATATTTTATTGATACATTGTCTTCCTTAAGCCTTGTTGCCAAAAATGTCGCACATTGATAATATAGAATAATTCTATATCTGCATGCTGAACATTAATTGTTTAGTAACAAGAAGAGTGCTCACTAAGTATGAAGGGTTTTCTATAGATTCTCTGAGTTCCATATCTGGCTAACCTTAAACAAAATCTTCACTTCCTTTGCAACCCAAAAGTGGTTTATAATTTTGATATTCCTTTTCTGATATGTAGTATTGAAGTTTTATTAGTTGTTATTTAAATATGTAACTTTCAAAAGGGAGTCTCAGCACAAATTCCTTGATTATGTTTGACCATTCCAATAAAGAGAAATTATGTTAAGTAACTAATATGTAAATGAAATGTGTTAAGTAAAGCCAAGTTCATTCTCTTTTAATAGGTTTTTAAATGAGAATAATGTGGCACATCACTTGTGAGTTCTATTTTGATTGTTTGCTCTTTTTTAAAAAATGTAGGAAAGTAATTTTAGAAACTAAAATAGACCATGATTTAAATGCTCTTTTTAATGGTGGAAAAATGATTTTTTAAAGAAAGAATGCTTTACTCATTGTGGCAAGTAAATTTCTTTAGACATTAAGAAAACTCACTGCTAAACTTCAACTTACTATTTTTAAACATTGGATAGGACCAAGGAATTATTTTGAATATCAAATAAATGGAATTTGGAAATTCTGAAGAGATCATGAAATGAGAACTAACATTTTAGTTAAAGGAATGCTTCACCATACCTCTAAAGAAACCTTTGTCACAAGACTAGCAAGAGTGGTTTGGTACTTTTACCAATACTCTATGAACTTAGAGCCAGAGAATCTAGACTTCGGTAAATTATAGAGACATTACCATGTCGTGTGGTGCTTTCCATGGGTACCATATTTGGTGTGTAGTCTTATGAGCAGAGGCATTTAACTTTATGACTCTTTGGGATTGTTTTTGGCTAGAGCCTGAGATATTCTGGCTCTCCTCTTTCTGGACATGTGGTAGAATTATCCCACCACTTTGAAATTTGATGATCTTATGACTTACTTTGAACAATGCAGTGGTTGGAGGTGATGTATTTTCTCTTAAGTAGAAGTTTTAAAAGACTGCATGCCTTTATCTGTTGTTTTCCTGTCACAGTGATGAACACCTCCCCATGGAAGAGTCTCTGTCAGCCTACCTTCCAGAGACAGGGTTGTGGAATCCCCAGCTGACCCAAGTGGATAGGAAAAATAAGCCTCAACTCATTAAGATTTGAGAGATTTTCAATTATTGCTACATAATGTTGCCTATCCTTACTTAATTTAACCATAATAAAATAAAAGCAGATGAGTGACTTCTAGAAAATGAAATCAACTGAAAGAAATATATCACAAAGTATTTGGTTAAGATATCACTTTTTCTATAACATGAAGAAATATATACAGTGAGAAAATTAGCTAATTAAACTGTGCTTTATGACGTTTTATTTGATCTAGAATTTTTTGCTGTTCCTATATCATTTTGTTAGTTAGGAGTCCAGAAACTTTTTCTGTATGTGGACAGGTAGTAAATATTTTTGGGTTTTAAGCCACACAATTTTCATCACAACTATTCAACATTGTAGCCCGAGATTAGCCACAGACAATATGCAAACAAACAATATGACAATGGTCATAGCTGTGGTCTAATTAAACTTTATTTATAAAAGGTGGTTGGCCTGATTTGGATTGGTGACTGGTTTGCCAATTTTTGTTATTAGATACTATATTTATGAGGCCTAATATGGTTAGACTTAGTAATATTGACATCTACTATATTTTTCTACAGGACCCTTGTACATATATTTTCCTAAAAGTGAATTACTTTTTTGAAAACTGTTTTTTTTTTTTTTTTTGGTACAGGAGGCATAATTATCATCAATGGAAAAATTATATTTATTTGCTATATAGTAAGAAGGATACATCTACAAATTCTGACTTATGAACTCATGATTTGTGACTAATTGAAATATTTTGTTTTATCTTATCAGTAAGGCCACTGAAGTACACTGAGACAAGAGTTAGTTTGAAGTCATGGAGGCAGTTTGCAGAAGAGCTAGGACTACAAGCTTGGCCTACCAGCACCCACCCACCTATTCTCATTTATTTCTATTATCATATGCCAACTTCCAAGTGAATTGAACAAGTCAGAAGGATTAGGCCTAGCATTAAATAGGTTAAAAATGTAAAGATTTTATTTGAACTTTATCCTGGACTTTATTTAAATGTGGAAACATTTTAATATTGAATAGAGACTGTGTTAAGAAATGTCTGTGAATATGCATAAGAGTATTAAGTTTCAGTTTAAGGTGTTTTCAAGGTAGGAGGGAAAGGAAGATGTAGAGTCCTGCTATTAACCTAATTTATGATGTTTACTTTTTCCTACCTATCTGACTAATGCTCCTTTTGTTCTCTTTATAATTCTTAGTTTCTATCTTCTGCCTCTGTCCCCCCAAGAGCTGCAAACATTAGCTGATTAATACTCAGTCTCCTTAGCTGCTGTGATCAGTGGAAGTAATCTTTCATAACACATTGATATCTAAATCAACAGAATATATCTAAATCACCTTTGCTAATCTGCTGGAATTTTTTTAGTGTTTCCTGAGCTTATATCTCCACTACAACAATGTGTTTGGAAAAAGAAGTACCCAGGACATAAAGATATGAGAATTCAATTTTGTAAAAAAGACTGGGTTTCACTTTTGTAGCTTGAAATGTTTCATCAAAGTCTTTTTTTTCCAAAAGTTTTCTGTCCTTTTTTTTTTTTTAAATAGATTTAGACGACTCTGAAGAGAATTTTTTTTCTACGTATGAAACATTTGGATGACCATTTACCTTATTTTGACCCTCTCTTTATTTCTCTGCACCCAGATAACAGAAGGAAAATCAAAACAAAACAAAACAAAACAAAAACACAAACAAAATCCACAACACTTGAGGCAAAAAGAGGAGAGTATTTGGAAATCTGCAGTTCAGCTGCCCATTATCTTGCAACTGCAAGTGTCATTTTATTTTCCTGAAGACCTGGTGCTAAGGACTGAATGTTTATCTCCACCCCCACAAATCATATGTTGAACTTCAGATCCCTAATGTGGTTGGTATTCAGGAAAGCACTTTTCTAAGGTGATTAGGTCATGAGGGGGGAGCTCTCGTGAATGTGATCAGTGCCTGTATGAAAGGAACACCGCTGATCCCCTTTCTAACTTGTGAGTTCGCATGAGAATTCAGCGGTCTTCAGCCCAGAAGAGGGTCTAAACTAGAATCCAGTCATGCTGGTACCTTGATTTCAGACTTCTGGCCTCAAAAACAAAGAAATAAAAGCCTGTTTTTTGCTTTGTTTTGTTTTGTTTTTTTTATAAACACTTATTCTATGGTACTCTGATGTAACAACATATATGTCATATATATATATGTGCTTAGATTGTTAATTGTAGCCAAATCTCAATCATTTTTATATTATATGAATTCTCTGTATCTACAGTTGTCATAGAATTTGTCTACCATGGTGTTTTGAATAATGACCTGTCAAAGATGTCCATGTTCTAATGCCTGGATCTGACTGATATGCTGCTTGATAAGGCCAAAGGGACTTTGCAGGTATGATTAAGATCTTCAGATGGGGAGTTACCTTGGACTTTTCAAGTGGGTACATCGTAATCCCAAGGGTCCTTATGAAATAAAGGTAGTGGAATTAGAGTCAGAGAGAAAAAGGAGATGTGACCATGGAGCCTCAGATTGGAATGATATGCTCTGAAGATGAGAAAGAGCCCATGAGCCAAGGAATGCAGGCAGCCTCTAGAAGCTGGAAAAGATAAGGAAAACCATTCTTCCCTAAAGCCTCCAGAGGGAGGTGATACCAGGCAGACCTGCAAAAACCTAGACTTCAGTCTCTCATTTCTAGAATTATAAGACCATAAATGTGTGTTTCAAACTTCTAAATTTGTGTTATAATGGCAGTAGGAAACTATTCTATTTACCTCCCTGTATTGTTAAGGAACACAAGCAAGTTTGAATTCTCAATGAAATCTACACGAGAAATAACCAGTTTTTGATTCTCAACACCAGACACATGTTTTGGTAAAACATAATTTGTTTTGGATTATTTGTCTCTCTTTTTTTTCTTTTGGGATAATTGAGAGTTCTTAAAAATGTTACTGATTTTAGACCACTCTTCCATTTGTTACATTTGCTCTGTGGTTTATTCTGGTCCTCTTGTATTTTCTTCTTGCTTTCTATGAAATTTAAAGAGCACTGTGGAGAAGTGGGAGCTGGCCTACACTAGCTGGCACTACAGGAGCTTGAAGACAAGGAGAGGGTACATTGGATCACTTCACTGTGGCACAGAAAATGTCCCATTTTTTTCAAGCATTGTCACTTCCATGACCAGAGGTGGGACCAGGAGCCAAAGCCCAGAAAGGGAAGCAAAAATTTCCTATTACAGGTCAACTGGAAGAGAAGACAGGAAACAAAAGAAGGATCTCTATCCCTTCTCTTTATTCAGGTGGCCTGCGAGCTCTAGTTATTAGAAGAGAATACAACTCCATGTAATAATCAGGTATTCTTTAGACTTTGTCAGGGTAGAGGGACCCACACAAACCTCATGCACTATTGTCATGTATAGTCAATGTTCTTTGAAGAATCGACTTGCAATTCCCTTGTTTTATTGTACCTGATATTTGTAGCTAGTCTCAGTTTTTATTAAGCCTGGAAGGAATAGCTTTCCTAAAACATTGGCAGCTGCCAAGTTTAAAATGTAGATCCTAGTAAATGCTATTTTTTCCCCCCACTTTGATACATAGTCTTCCCTCCTACTACCCATTGGAAATTGATTTGTTTCCTTTTCTTACCTGATTTTAGAATATATTTCTTTGGAAAATGGTTATATGATTTATTGCCCAAAAGAAAAATAATGTATATTTGCATTGGTGTTGAACTAGGAAATTAGCATGTAATATGACTTAATGTGTTCTCAGGAAAAAGATCAAGAAGTCATGCATTTAGTACTTATGGGACTGTTGGTCTTATACAGGGTAAGAGGGGATCCTATTATTTCCTGCAAGCACCTTCAAAACTTAGTGGGGAGGCAAAACGTCAGTGCTTGGACAAGCTAGTTCATAAAGCATAAACACCACGTGGTCTTGTACTCAGTGAACAATGGAAAATTCGGGGAGTGAGGGAAGAGACTGGACTGGAGGGAGAAGGCGAAACAAGTCTTCCCAGGTGAGGTGGGGTGAGTTTGATTCAGAGGCATGTTGAGGATTTAGGGACGTGAAGAGGAAAACAGAAGGGGAGAGTCAAGGACCAGCAGTTCCAGCAACATCAGTTGTGATCACATCATGTTTCAGAGTGAGAGGAGTCCTGCTTTGTGCACTTGTAATGGAACTGGAGGGCAGGCCACTGCAGTGCTTTTCTGTTCCCTGGGATCGTAAAGAGAAACAGTCTTGCCTTCCAGGTGGAGCTGTTTCCCTCTGCTGTGCCAGCCTCAGCTGGTGGAGTGTGTTTTAGTGGTAAAAGCAGATTCTTCTCCAACAGGACAGACTTATCTTGAAGGCGTAGCATCCTGTCACTTCTCACTTAGCATTTGCTCCAAATAGAGGGGGGAAACGTTATAGCAATTGGAAGTTCTGCAGCATCAACAAAACCTGTGTTAGAGCTAGTCCACAAGTGTATAGTTTTCCTGTCAAAACCTGGTTTCTCGGGTTCCCTGTCCCTCACGGGAACCTGCCAACCAGGTATAATTTTGATACGATCAAGACTTGGTCTTGCCTTTAATTTCTGTGCAAATAGGTTTGAGCCAGGTGCCGTGAGAAATCCAATGTTCTTCCAGTCACGGTCTCACCCCTGAAATTTTAAAAATTATTTTTTGGCCTGCTTCAGAGCTTGAGAGTACAACAAGCTCTGAAAAACCACCCTTTGCAAGTGGAAACAAAGTGGGTTACGTCAGATTCTGTTTTGAGGCACGGCTTCCTAATTATCTCGTAGGACTCAAAAACCTTTTAGAAGAAGAAACTAATTTTGGAAATAAACTTCTTTCCAAGAATGAAAACGTGCCACACGGCTGAGCTCTGTTATTATAACTGAGAAGGAGAATTCGCAGGCTGTGCAGGAGGCCAGCAGCCACGGAACCTTCTGTACTTGTTTTTGATATGCATGCTCACTCAATACCCCCAGACCTCCCTCCTTCCAGCTCTGAGTATCAGCTTGGCCTTCAGCCCCCATGACCAAATTCTATAGTCAGTGGCTCCCTATGCAAAACCCTAGGTTATTTTAAACCAACAAAGCCCTTTACATGCATGTCATTTTCCAAAATACCCTCTTTGCAAGCCATTTTAGAAGGCAAATAAATTCCTTGTTGCCTGTGCACAACACCGAAGCAATGACTCTAGAATTTATCCACTCTCCTTTGACCCTATGGGATCCACTTCCATATTTCCAACAATCTATTGAAATGAAGACACCTAAATTTGAAAGCCCAAAGCCAAATGGGTTTATTTTCTCCTAAATTGCTTAAATTTCCTACTTCAATTAATCACCTTCCCATTCTCCCTGATGCTCAAAGAAGGAAGCTTAAAGTGACTCGTGAGACCTCTCTTTGCTCCTGCATTTCATCATCCCTAGAATCTCCCTTCCCATGGGGCCCCTGGTTCACTTCAGACTCACCTAATTTCTTACCTGATTAATGCCATGGACACCTCACTGTTTTTCAACATAGACTTAGCACTGTCTCAAATTAAACATCTTCCCAAAACACATATCTATTCACTATAGTTTTCTTTCAAAGACCTTTACTCAAAGAAAAATACCCAAATTTCTTGGTATGAATTATATGCTATTTCAAAATGTGGCACTAACCTGCTTAATTTTATTAATTTTCCACCCAATATTACCATATGGAGTGTCTTCTAGATTCAACTTTTTAAACTTTTCCTACATGTATTGTTCTTGTTAAGAAATTTTACTCGAACTTCCTTTCCACCTATATCTGCATGTTAAAATGTTATCTTTTAAGACAGTTCAAATGCCACCACATCAATAACTCATTCCTGATTTTGCTCTTTCAACTCTACTCTCATTACCCTCTCTCTGCTGACACATACCAAGTTTTACCTCATAGCATAATTTAATAGAAGAAAGTTTGGAATTGTCATCACAAACTTAGGTTCAAGCCTTGAGTTTTTCCTTATCTGTGATTTTGGGTAGGATATTTGATTCCTTCTTAATCAGAAGAAGTGGTTGCTATTCCTTACTTCAAAGGGGCAAGGACTGCCGTTAAGTTACGAAGTGCTGCAAATGTGATTTTGTAGCATTTGAGGAACCAGAAGATGGTCATGATGCTAAAGTGATTCCTGAAGTTTCAATGAGGCAGAACCATTGAAATAAAAACTTTTTGATGAAACTGGTCAGGAGTAGATTTATGCACAATAAATACAACTATCAGATAGCAGTCCAAAGAATCTTTAAATTGACAATATTTATCTCTAAGTTTACCTGATTCTGATTCTGATATCAAACCCCTCACCCCCAGATGACTAGTTGCCACACTACATAAGTAACAAAGGATGGTTTTTGGAGCTGGGCAAACCTGGTTTAAATGCCAAACTGACTCCCACGAACCACAGGGCACAGGGTGAGTCATCTGACCTCTAGGAGTCTCAGTTCCCCCCTGTAAAAGTAACTCACTGGTAAGAATTTACAAGGACCTATTCTGGAAGGCATCAATGCTATGCGATATCATTGCTTTTAGATGACAAAATCATAGGAAATTTAAAAGAAAAGAATCATGATTCTTGTAAGGAAGGAAGAGGATCAGTTTCCTTGGTATCCTGAGGAAGTGTTTTCAGATGTTCTCCCAGTTACTAAACTGGTGTTTCTCCATGTTGGCAGAATTGCAGGAGGCCCTCTGTTCACTGAAGCTGGGCTCAGGGTGTAGTGCTGATAATGACAACCATGTGCTCGCAGAACACCTGCAGCCTAGGAGCAGATCTCAGAGATTTTAGGAAGGGTGGGAAGACACAAGGCGGACAAGTTGGTTGGGTGATTTTCTTCTTTGCCTCTCATCTTCAGTGCTAAATCCTTGGAACACAGTCTATGGATGGCCATATTGTCATGAACACCCCAAATGGTGTATATTTAAAAATCATTTTTTCAAGCATCTCGTCTATTTTCTCTATAATGGTAATACTAATTTATATTACAACCACATGACTTGGGGGAGGAGGCTTAGATATGTGCATGTATATGAAAGAGGGGGGCATTCAACTGTGGGGATTTGAGTTGCTGTTAGTTTTTGACCTTTGACCTATTAGTAAATTGAGACTATAAAGGTTGTTTTGATGGTTAAATAACACAATGTATTTAAAGTTTCCATTCTATACATAATAAGCACTAAATAGTTCCTTCCTTTCTCTCATCCATCATCCCATCCAAAATATTTTCCCCTGGAACGTAAAATAGCTCTCATGAAAGTACTACATAGGATTTCCAACACAAGACAATGATAGCAGTTGGCTGAGTTGAGAAGAATCGTGAAGCTCTGTCTTAGCTCACTGGGAAAGAGGGTTACAGTCAATTAATACAGTTTGCCATGGAAATGCCATGGGGGCTGTGACAGCAGGCCAGCAATGTGTTTTCCGTCCTTGATGTATGTTGGTGACATGTGGCTCTTCAGTTTGTGCACATGTTCTTGGAATGGTTCAGGGGCAGCATTCTGTTAGATATATAGATGAAGCTCAAGGTCTAATCTCAAACCCAAGAATACTAGCCTAATTTTGAAATCATGGGGTCTTGACTGTGTATATGAAGTTGCCTTTCTGTTGTCACTGTTTAGACAATGTTTCTGATACCAACCCCCCCAAATGTAAATAAACCACTAACATATTAAACCCAAATGGGCATCCACTACCTATAGCAGGATGAACTGTTTTTCAAAACACCCACAGCCTTACTTTTTCTATTTTTTTACTTCTTAGGTTTGAAAAACTAAATGGATAATGCTTTTGAAATGCAATTGCAACATAATAAATAAAATGACCTATCACTGAACACCATGGTGGCATTTGTTTTTAGAAGCATTAAATGCACTTTTTAGAAATGGATTTTCATGATTTGGGACCACTTCCCTTTGACCTCTAGGACTATTTGCAATGAATCTCAATCTTTCATCTCTGGATAAAAGCTTCCTTCCTGCACTCTTCTTCCTACAGCTGATCCACAGACTGAAGCTAATGAATAAATAGGTGCTTTTTTGCCAGCCTACCCCACAGGAGTTCTGTAAGGATTTATCAGTTCTCTGTGGTCAAGGGCAGATTTCTAGTAGCTGAGTAACTCAGACAAAAGCCCTCTGTTTTACTGGAGTGGAGGAGAGTATTTAAGTTTCCAGAGCAGTTACCTTAACCCTCTTTCTTGTCTGCCCTTAACTAGACTGTGGTGGTTGTTCGAGAGTGACTGTGTGAGGATATTTTAGTGGCTGCCAGGTGAGACCCAATCTCATCTCATTCCTTCAGGACCTCAGGGGGATCTTTCGCTGTGTTGTTCAAATCCCTCCTCAGTTCACCTACATTTGTTAAACTGAGGCCTGGAGATTACAGTTAAGCCTAGCAATGCTTGCTGCTCTAATGCTGATCATTAGCTGCCTTGTCCAGATGGTCCCGAAGCTCACTGACAGATATTAAGGCTAAATGGTTCGTCTCCAGTGCTTCTTGTAGACTGCCCAATATGTTTACTGTGGTCCATTTTCGGGAGAGTGACATTAAGCAGATCTGATGCTAACATTCTGGCAGTAACCCTGATGAGACAAGTGGCAGATCTGGGGAGGACCGTGGAGGATACAGAAAATGAGTGAGTTACACAGGAAAGCACTGGCATTCTGAGGGCAGCCGGCTCTTCTAGTAATCTGTCAGAGACAGGTAGGAATTCCAGTTTAGTGCTCAGTTCCTGCTGGCCTGGAGAAGATTAGCAGTGCAGCAGCTGACACCTCAAGCTATTTTCCTTTAAGTCATGGAAACAGCAAGCGAGTGACAAAAAAACACCAGCCTCACACCTACCTTGAGGTCATTCTCATAAATGTCAATCGTGCTGAGATCAGTGTGGTTTCTGGAGACACATATCGCAAGAGACTTACAACTCACTCGCATGCTGCTTGAAAGTTGCATTCGCTTTTTAAAGTTGAGCGCTAATGGCCACTTGATCTCACAGCTCTCTGGGCTTCACGTTTCTCCTAGCCCAGCCATCAACTCAGTTAATGCCAGTCTTTAATTTCTGGTTCTGGCAACCGTAAATGCTAAAGTCAGAAGTAATTTTCTCATTTTCCTTTGTTCATGTTTTTCCCTTTGAAATAACAGGCAGAGACCATGTGAAGGTGCAGAATGTCTAAGAAGGCAGTCATGTTTTAAGTGGTGACAGAGCAAATCTCTTTAAGAGAAAGAGTGTCCAGTCTGTGCAAGGTGCTTGGCTTCCTAATATCATGGATCCAAGAAACTACAATCAAATTCCTGCCATCAAACGTTTACATTAAAACCACCAGGCCTGATAATCAAATTGAATTCTTTTGAAACGCTACCAGAGTTTCAGAGTTTATAGAAAGCCATTGATGACTTGAGCATCAATTTATAACCATTAATTATGAAGATATGCAATTTAAATAAAGTAGTTTCCTTTAAAAAGATGAGCTGAAAAGCACAAGAAGAGAAATGGGAGATTTATTCAATAACCTTGTGCAACATGGTGAGATGCCGGGACAAATGCATTCCAGGCTGAGAAGTACAACATTTGAGCGATACCGCTCTGTGGTCGTTTGTAACACGGCCCATACTTTGTAAATTTCAGGATCTCTAGGGTGTATGTTTTTCTTTCAGAAACAAAACAACTGAAACACCATTTCAAGTTCTTCCTATATAAGAAAAAACAATATTTTACTTTCTCTCTTTTTTATAGCTTGAATGTTTTAGGGCCATTTACCCTTCCCTGTTGGGAAAGAAATATAATTAGAGAGGAAGCAAATTAATTTTCTTTTAAGGTTTTAAAGTTCCATTCAACCTCACCCTTTGATTGCAGTGGTGTTGGGAAAGAAAGAAGGTTCCGTGTCTGTGCTTCAAGCCCCTGAAATGATCCTCCTTTCTCTGGACTTCAAAGTAGAGAAATTGTTCCATCCTACCTTTCTACTTCAAACCACACTGTCTGGTAGTCAGACTTTGAACTCAAGGTGAGAATAGAATTAGCCTTCAGGTACTTTGGGGAGATTTATAAAATAAGCAATGAACATTTTTCTGCTCTCTAAAGACTTTTTGTTGCCATTCCAGGTAATATCCCTGGTGGGCTATAATAAGCATACTTTAAAAAAAAATCCTCTTGGATCTCTAGTGCCCCACTTTCTGGTTTGAACAGCTACCCAGGAAACTATTATCTCTAAAACTGATCCTGGTCTTATGTGAAGAAGGCAACTATGGAAGGTTCCCTCAGTCTCTTCCAAAGGTAGGATGGGAATTGAAGAATATAAGAGTGAAGAGACATTTTAGGACTTGTTTTTATCTTTGTAACTTGACCTGAGCATTTAGATATGTTATTTTCTTAGTGACAGAACACTTCATTCTGTTTTTTTTTTTTTTTCTTTTCTCTTAAAAAAATATTCTAAAAGCAACTTGGAATTTTTAGATGACTGAGATACATTTATGTTTTCCAGTGCTCCTTAATAGTCAATTCATATATTTTTCTAAGATAATTGTAAAAAGTTCACCAAAATAGGAGTGTTTAAAGGAGACGCTTGTTATCAAAAAGGACTTCATAAGCTCTTTTCAGAATTCTAGGCTTTCTGGAGTTGCTGCCTGAGTATACATGAAAATATCAGTTGCAGTAAATTTGAAAACTCCTCTTCCTTTGCCACCATTCTTGTTGGGTGGTGTTCCTGTCTCAGCCTCTAAATGGGAAGTGTGCAGAGTGGCTTCCTTACTCTCTCTTCTTACCCCACACGCCCAATAGACCACCAACTCCTATTCACTCTGTTTTTTGGGGAGTTTCTATTTTGTCTCCTTTTCTCAAAACCTTCCTCAGCCCCCCTAGTTTAACTTTTTATACCTTGAATGGCTACTGTACTAGGTTTCCATTACTGAACTCAATGTCAGTTGTAACTAGCACTGATTTGAACAACTGTGAGCATTTCTCGCCTTTAGTGACATCATTCTGAAGTTTAAAATGGTTACAAAGCATGGTTTTCTTTCTTCAGAAAGCCGGCTATTGAGTATTTACCAGCATACTACTGTATCTCATAATTTTTCACTTTTCAGTGTAGCCTCCTGGTTGAGATCTCCTATTTCATGATCACTTCCTAAGTGAAAATGAAAAAAACTGACCTTAACAAGAGACAGAGTTGATATGCCTCCTGCTTTCTTTCCACTGTCAACAGTTTAAAGTCAGAATTCCATATTGTTGTATGTAGACCCTTCTCCAGCTGGTCACACTCTTACGTTAATTCTCTATCACCTTTATAGTTTACATCGGTCAATATTAATAGCGTAAAGGCCCTGAAGAAACCTGCTTGTTTCCCTTCTCCTTGCTTCTGCATGCACTACTTCTTAGGATGCCTTTTTTTTTCCTTCTGGTAAACACTATTCTTCAAATTTAACAACTGGTTCAGTGCTTGGCACACAGCAAGTGTGCATTCATCATATTTTATCATGAATGAATACTTAGTATTATTTCTTTTTTCTGGACTCTCTCCCCTTCCCTGTTAGAGAGACCATTAAATGTCATTTAATTGTATGTTTTTTATTAAGGGCACATATACATTTCATAATCAATTCATTTATTTATAAATCTTTTTCCTTTCTTAGGCTTTAGATCCTTGAAGACAAACACTGAGCTACCCATTTCTGTTAAAATTTTAAAATTAAATACACTTCAGAATAACACATAATTAACTGAAAGTTGATGCAGTGCCTGCTATATACTTTTATTAGTAAGGATAAGCATAATTATGCTGCAATAGTAAATATATTCCTAAATGTGTTGGTTTCACATGGTAAAAGTACATTTTCAGCTCTTACGTAAGTCAGTGCATGCTGGGGTAGTTTTCATCCTTGCAGACTTTTGGGATCTGATCTGAGGAAATTCTCTCTGAGGCTTCCAAGGTGGTTCATCAAAGGGTAAAGTGACGTGGTAGGTCTTAACTCCCATGATACTTTCTCCCAAGTCCATTGGCCAGAACTAGTTTTAAGATCCTAATTTGACTCTAGGGACTCTAGGGAAGGTTTGAAAATACAGGTTATTAGCGTGCATTAACAATCTCTGCCACAAAACATTAAATAATGGAGTATAAGGAAAATGTTATGAGGTGGCAGAGCTGGGGCACATTTTATGGAAGAAATGGGGTTCATACTGAACCCAGCATAAAGATAGGCTGTAGACAGAGAAGTGAGTTTACTCATTTCTCGACCTAAAATAAAATTAAACTGGGTTTTTAATTCCAGATTATCTTCTAGTTTCTGTATAGCTTTCAGTTGTATAATTTTACCATACTACTTAATGTTTTCTAAAAAATATTGGAATATAATGAAAACTCATTTATTTAGTTTAGTTTAGAATTCTCATTAAAAACTCAGCAGGGGTTTATGGTTACTAATCAAAGACTGTTAGAACAGTTTAGACCATATTAATGCCTGGAAGTTTGGAAAAATGTCATTTTGTGGAACATCAGTTAGACTAGTTAGGGAAGATTATTAATATAAGAAACATGACTGAAATCTGTATTTTGGTTTCTAAGATCAGTGCTTCTTTTTTTCTCTACCATATATATCTACTGCCTTCATTGGCTTTTTGATGTTGATAAAATCAAACTATGTCCTGTTTTAAATTATTATTGAAGATTCACAAGAGAAACTGACTTCTTCAGGATCAAATGCTATGCTTAAATAAATATATCTTTGAGTGCTGACCACATTAAAAAAAAAAAAAACAAAAAACAAAAAACAAGCAAAAACCAGTTAGTTGATAGGGCAAAAATAACAGATTAAAATTCTGCCTCAGAAGACTTTGTTTCCTTTATCTCACAGTTTTGCAAAACAGCTTATATAATTGATATGATACCTGAATTGTAAATCTCATGAATAAATCTGCCTGCCTCATTTCCCATCATTTATTCATGTGTTCATTAACTGCACATTGATCACACGTAACATGTTAGGTACTACAGCAAACTCTGAAGATCTTTTGGAAAACAATACGTAGTTTACACCCCCTCCACCCCCACCCAGAGAAGTCACTAGAAAGTGCAGTAATTGCCAAGATGGGGGAAATGCTGGTGTGGTGAAAATGAGTATCATGATTTTAGTAAAGAAGAGTCTACGAGAAGTGGTCCTCAAATTCTAGTGTGCATCAGAATCACCTGGAGGCCTTGTAGAAAGGGATTGCTGGTCCTAACCCTTAGAGTTCCTCTGATTCCATAGATCTGGGCTGGATCCTGATATTTTCCCTTTCCAACATATTCCCAGGGATGCTGATACTGCAAGTCCAGGACTGCATTCTGAGAAGTGCAAACTTAGGGCAAAGGATTTAAATTTATGTTAGTGACTTGTACCTGTACCTTTGCTATTTGCCCTTAGCATATATTCTGAAGGTAATTAGTATTTTTTACAAAGGTGTTTCATGTGGCACTAATAAACATAAGTAAATGAATCTAATTAATTATCCTCCATTGGTTATAGCCATTACATGGATTTGCTATTATCTCACATTCACAATGAATACATAATCTATTGAGAGATGAGTTATCTGAAAAATTGCAACTAGAAGAATTTACTAGGTTTGCTGGCTTTGTATCCTGACTATATTTTTAGGACAACAGATTGAAAATAATTCCATTTAAAAATAGAGAGGAGCTCACTTGGATATTTATAACCTGACAGGTTAAAACTAGCACAACATCTGAATGAGAAAATTGTAACTCTTAAAATCTACACAAGCATTGAGTTTTCTAAAAACTCAATGAATTAATTCATAGGAAATTCCAGTTAAGAAATATGTTGTTCTGGACAAGAACTCTTAATAGAAGAGAGATCTTCCTAGAATGGTTAAAATGCTAAATTACTTACCTGACTGCAAAAAAAAAAAAAAAAAAAAAAAAAAAAAAAAATTAAACTATTAGAAGGAAGCTGTTTTTTTCTGATTCAAACCTTCAGAATCTCCTTCCCTGTGTGTCTCCTGGCAACAACTAGAAGCAGATGGAGGAGGGAAAATAAAAAGTCTTGGCTTTTACTGAGACTCTGTCTGCTGCCTCTAGCACCTTCTCCTCAGACTGTCTTATTGAAAAGCCTAATGGGGCTGGGAGGAGTCAGTGGCCTGTCCTCTTCATTCAAAGTTGGGGCTTGTCTCCTGGATCCTCCCCAGGGGAGGAATCATTTGTGGCTCTAGGTTTTGATCTACTTAATTGAGCAAAGCCTTATGGAATGGAATGAGTGTAATTGGTGGGATTGTTTTAAAGATGGGAGAATACACTTTGGAAGGGTTTTGGCATGGTAGAAAATCCTAACTAAGAAAAAGGCTGCAGACCACCAAAAGGATGAGCCAATGAAGGAGGAAACAAAAAGTTCTCAGATCCTTTACCATTGTCCAGAGGATTCATAAACATTTTCTCATTCCATTTCAGCAATCCTGTGAAATAAATTAGTACCCCCACTTTATACGTGACTGTACTGAGGACCTGAGTCTCAACAGAACAAGTAAGTAGCAAAGCTGGGAAGGATTCCAGGTCCAAGGCCTTGACTTATCTCCCCATGCCACTCAACTTCTTGGGAAAAGCCAGGCCTGACTTCGCACAGCTCAGAGGAGGGTTGTGGGAGAAAGACTGTGGATAGGTGAGGCATTGAAAGAAAGGTGAACAATTTTCATAACAGATTCTCTTACTTAAACCTGAACAGGAATTATACAATTTCTACCTGTGACCCTTATTTTGTGGATCTCTTGGAAACTTTCCTTTAATTATTTCCTCTGTACCAGCCTTCTATTTTGCAATAACATGTTGGATCTATTAATTATTCCAAAGACTTGAACTTAAACAGTTCATTTTTATATCTGTTACTGATTTTCTGATGCCCAGGAAGACACTCATGAGCTGCCACACTCT
This sequence comes from Sciurus vulgaris, assembly GCF_902686455.1. NCBI lineage: Eukaryota > Metazoa > Chordata > Mammalia > Rodentia > Sciuridae > Sciurus > Sciurus vulgaris. The sequence goes on from NC_136466.1 coordinate 145,521,969, forward strand.
TCTGTGGGGACTTTTGTCTCCAAGGGTCACTTTTAAACATTTTTTTTTAGCATTGCTCTTTTTGGGATGACATATTGGGATGCTTGTTCTTGGTTTATGTCTGGTTTAGAGTGACGAGACTGCTTAGGAAGGCCACTTTCTAGGAACAAGCTTATAAAACAGCAAGATAAGCCCTTCCTAATTAGCTGCTATCTTCACTTACCAACCTCTCTGCCTGTGACCCTGTTTAAACACAAATGCATCTTTACTCTGTATTCCCTATTATCTTGCATCCTGTGTGCAGTTGTGCCTTATGGAACAAACGTCTGTGACATGTTTCTGAGGGAGCATCTCCCTTTAACAATTAACCTTCTTACTCAGGAGGGCTTTTATTACTGAGACTAGTTTCCATATCACTAGTTTTAGAAAACATTTTTAAAAGGATGTCACCATTATATACAGCATGGAGCTTTGTGCATAAGCATGTAAATCATTTTTGCAAATAGCTCTTTACTAAGGATGAGCAGCAATTTGTGCTGGGTGGGAGGTAAAGAATGAGGTTTCATCACTTAATGGCGAGGTACACATACTTCTCAATTATCTGTGCTAATGGGGACAATGACAACAAGGGTAATGGAGACCATAAGAAATCCATGGTGGAATTTAAATCAGCCCTTTTTGCTTCTTGTTAGTAGTGAAGGGAAACATTATGTTAGAGTGAAATTTTAGATTGTTTGTAGATTTCAATTATGAAGCCATTCCCTCTTCCATTTTTTTCTCCCTCAATGACTAAAAGCTGAATGCTTACAATAAACAGATTAGGAGTTTGTTGCGTTTTGAAAATAAAGGCACTTTAATCAAATTGTCTATGAATATAGAATACTCAAAGTCCTGATTTTTCCCTCTGATGAATTGAATAAATGTTGGCATTTTATGAACAAAGCAAATCAAACACTTTAACTGAAATTATCAGGGCATTTACTAAGGAAAATTCTGTGATGTTATTCAAAAGTGAAATGGATTGAAATTGTAAACACTTTGCTTAAAATCTTGTGAAGAACCAGAGCCAAGTGGGTAGCTGAAGATAGGAGGATTCACCTGTAGATTGTGCTTTTCCTATTAATGTCAAGAACTTCCAAAAGAAGGTTTAAAACCCAAGATAAAACTACTCTATGCTGCCATATACGTATCTCGGTGTCTCCTTCTATATCTTACAAAGCCACTAGGATCCAACTCTGGAATCTTCACCCTAATGACCTTATCTAATCCTAATTGTTTCCCAAAGGTCCCACCTCTAAATACTATAGTCAGATTAAGTTTCTACTCTTAGTGCCATTAATTTATGACTTTGGGGATTGAATTCCTATATGAGTTTGGTGGGGACTAACCACGTTTAAAATCATAGCAGTTGGATAGCACAACTATTCTTAAATATCATCTAGGAAAATGTTACAAAAAAATCCCAATTTTGAATAAGGCCAATAAAATAAAAAACCAAGACACAAATGAGTCCCCTTCCCCCACACCACATCTGCCTGCTTCCCCTATGATATTTAACTAAACTTTAACTAAATGCAGCTATTTTAGAGTCAGAATCACTTTCCATCCTGAGTCCAGAGGTTCAAAGAGTTTTTCTCATGCAACTTGGCTAGAAGGTAGCCTCAAACTACTTTAAAATTTAGAAGACTTGATGCCTCTTGAAAAATCCTATGTGTTCAAAGACTCTTGTGATAGCTTCAATCTCTTCCCTGTGGCAGTAGGTCTGTAATTAGGAGCTTCCCCACACCTGAGCTAACATCTTTTTGGAAAACTGTCTTCTGCTAGTTCCAGCAAGATATCTCATTTGATGCTTTTTTTTTGGTCAGTCACATCACTATATTTTCTCTATCTTCCAAGCCAGAATGGAAAGATGAAGAAAAGTAAATCAATAAGCCTCCTATATTTCTTTGACTTTGAGCAGAACTCCCCTTTCAAATGTTTTGAACTTGTTTTTGTTAAAATTTCTTGAATGGCAGAGATACCACATGAGTTTCATTTTCTTCTTTGCTATTTTTCTTTTGGATTTCTCTTGCTTGTGAATTTGGAGAGGCCAGTGACATGCTTACTTCAAAAGTAGTTGCCCATGGCTCTCCAGCATCTCAGGGGGAAAAAAAATGTGTTCTGGAGGAAAATGGGGGGGGGGGGATAGATGATCCCAAGATGGTGAAGAACTGGAGCTTAATAAGACCAGGGGAAGGTTTAAGATTTTATAGAATGTGAGCAACTTTCACAGGGGCAAGCAGCCAAGACCACAGACTCATGGTTGTGGGTATATGTGTGATGCTCTGTTTCCATGTGGGACCAGCCATCTTGCTCGTCATCTGTCTTGTGAACAGACTCAATTTGTCATTCTCCTATAAGAACCAGCAAAGATCTTGTCACCACCCTTCACATCACCTAATATATCATGGTGCCATCTTGAAAAGGAACTAGGAAAGGAAAGGGTGAGGGACAGAGAACTAAAAGGATTTATCCTGAAGGAATTGCTTTACTATAAACTGGCACGTTTGAAATTTGCTCTCAACACACTCTCTGGCACCATGAGGGGTTACAATGACAAAGAAAGATGCTATGTTTCTTATAAACATTAATATGATTCAAGGATGCAGAGTATCCTTCTCAGGAATGGTTTTTCCTTTCTTGAAGAAAAAGAGGAAGATACTACACATAGGTGTATATAATATGTATTTTGTTAGATACTTAAAATCTGTGTACTATTTGAAGAAAGAAGTTAAATAAAACACACTGAAGAGAAAATATTTATTAGGACTGAAATTAGGAAAGAATAAATTTGTGGAGCATAAACAGAATATTCAGGAGAGGTAGGCAGACCAGCAGAGTCACCCAGTGAGACTTTCCTGCTCGGGAGGTAGGCTCAGAGAGCTGGAACCACACCAGCCAGGCCCCAGCCCATATCTAGTGCCCCTATGGTTGACTATCTGTCAACATGTGGAGGTGCCTCTGCCCACTAGCAGGGAATATACCCCACATGGAGTCCACCATCCCTAGAAAGGCAGCATACTTCTTGGGTCACTGCATTATCAAGTACGTCTAAGACTCCAGGCTACTGAAGACTAGGAGAGGGGAAGGCACATGAGCAATATGAAAAAACAAGGAAAGAAAGTGTCCCAAACAAACCTAGAAGCTATATCAATAAAATCCAATGACTCCATTGTGAAGAAATGTCTGAAAGGGAGTTCAGAATGTACATAGTTAAAATGATCAGAGAAGCAAAAGATAAGACAGCAAATGCAGGCATTGAATGATTGCATCAATCAATGGTTGAAACAGCAAATGCAGGAAGCAAAGGATCATTTCAAGAAAGAGATAGAGATTCTGAAAAAGACCAAATAGAAATTCTTGAAATGAAGGAAACAATAAACCAAATTAATAACTCCATAGAAAGCTTAACCAGTAGGATAGAACACCTGGAAGACAGAACCTCAGACACTGAAGATAAAATATTTAACCTTGAAAACAAAGTTGACCAAAAAGAGAAGATGGTAAGAAATCATGAACGGAATCTCCAAGAATTATGGAATATCATGAAAAGACCAAATTTAAGAATTATTGAGATTGAGGAAGGCTCAGAGAAACAAACCAAAGGAATGAACAATCTATTCAATGAAATAATATCAGAAAATTTCCCAAATCTGAAGGATGAAATGGAAAATCAAATACAAGAGGCTTATAGGACACCAAATGTACAAAATTACAACAGACCCACGCCAAGGCACATTATAATGAAAATACCTAACATACACAATAAAGATAGAATTTTAAAGGCTGCAAGAGAAAAAAATCAAATTACATTCAGGGGGAAACCAATATGGATATCAGCAGATTTCTCAACCCAGACCCTAAAAACTAGAAGGGCCTGGAATAGCATTTTTCAAACTCTGAAAGAAAATGGATGCCAACCAAGACTCTTATACCCAGCAAACTTACTTTCAGATTTGACGAAGAAATAAGATCCTTCCATGATAAACAAAAGCTAAAGGAATTTACAAAAAGAAAGCCACACTACAAAACATTCTCAGCAAAATATTCCATGAGGAAGAAATGAAAAACAATGATGTAAGTCAGCAAACGGAGGAACTACCCTAAAGGAATAGCCAAATAAAGGAGAAATCAAGTCAAGTTAAAAACCAAAAATAAGCCAAAATGACCAGGAATACAAATCACATCTCAATAATAACCCTGAATATTAATGGCCTGAACTCATCAATCAAAAGACACAGACTGGCAGATTGGATTAAAAAGAAAGATCCAGCAATATGCTGCCTTCAAGAGACTCATCTCATAGAAAAAGATACCCACAGACTAAAGGTGAAAGGATGGGAAAAAACATACCATGCACATGGACTTATAAAAAATGCGGGGATATCCATCCTCATATCAGATAAAGTGGACTTCAAGCCAATGTTAGTTAGAAGGGATAAAGAAGGACATTTCATACTGCTTAAGGGAAGCATAAATCAGCAAGACATAACAATTATAAATATCTATGCCCCAAACAGTGGCTCAACCATGTACGTCAAACAAATTCTTCTCAATTCCAGAAATCAAACAGACCACAACACAATAATACTTGGTGATTTTAACACACCTCTCTCACCACTGGACAGATTTTCCAAACAAAAATTGAACAAAGAAACTATAGATCTCAATAACACAATCAATAACTTAGACTTAATAGACATATATAGAATATTCTTTCCCTCAATGAGCGAATACACTTTCTTCTCAGTAGCATGTGGATCCTTCTCTAAAATAGACCATATGTTATGCCACAAAGCTACTCTTAGCAAATACAAAAAGATAGAGATACTACCTTGTATTCTATCATATCATAATGGAGTTATAATAGAAATCAATGACAAAATAAAAAAAACAAACTATTCAAACACCTGGAGATTAAATAATACTCTATTGAATGATACATGGATAACAGAAGACATCAGGGGGGAAATAAAAAAAATTCTTAGAGGTAAATGAGAACAAAGATACAACATATCAAAATCTCTGGGACACTATGAAAGCAGTACTAAGAGGAAAATTCATTTCATGGAGCATATTCAATAAAAGAAGAAAAAGTCAACAAATAACAACTACAGCTCAAAGCCCTAGAAAAAGAAGAACAGAACAACACCAACAGGAGTAGAAGACAGGAAATGTTAAAATCATAGCTGAAATCAATGAAATTGGAACAAAAGAAACAATCAAAAAATAGACAAAATTAAAAGTTGGTTCTTTGGAAAAAATAAAGAAAATTGATAAACCCTTAGCCACACTAACAAAGAGAAGGAGAGAGAAAACTCAAATTACTAAAATTCAGAATGAAAAGGAAATATCAGGACAGACACTATAGAAATACAAAACATAATTAGAAGCTATTTTGAAAATCTATACTCCACCAAATAGAAAAATCTCAAAGACATCAGCAGGTTTCTAGAGACATATGGTCCACCAAAACTGAATCAGAAGCATATACACAATTAAAATAGATCAATTTCAAGCAATGAAGTAGAAGAAGTCATCAAAAGCCTACCAACAAAGAAAAGTCTGGGACCAGATGGAATCTCAGCCGGGTTCAATAAGATCTTCAAAGAAGAGCTCATTCCAATACTCCTCAAAGTATTCCATGAAATAGAAGAGGAGGGAACCCTTCCAAACTCATCCTATGAAGCTAATATCACCATAATACCAAAACCAGACAGAGACACATTGAGGAAAGAAAATTTCAGACCAATATCCCTAATGAACATAGACACAAAAATTCGTAACAAAATTTTAGCAAATTGCATACAAAAACATATTAAAAAGATAGTGCACCAAGATCAAGTAGGTTTTACCCCAGGGATGCAAGGTTGGTTCAACATTCAGAAATTAATAAATGCAATTCACCATATCAACAGACTTAAAGTTAAGAAACACATGATTATTTCAATAGATGCAGAAAAAGCATTTGAAAAAAATATAGCACCCTTTCATGCTCAAAACTCTAGAAAAAATAGGGATAGTAGAACATTCCTTAATATTGTAAAGGCTATCTATGCTAAGCCACGCTGATATCATTCTAAATGGAGAAAAACTGAAAGCATTCCCCCTAAAAATTGGAACAAGGCAGGGATGCCCTCTTTCACCCCTTCTATTAAACATTGTCCTTGAAATTCTTGCCAGAGCAATTAGACAGACCAAAGAAATTAAAGGGATATGAATAGGAAAAGAAGAACTCAAACTATCCCTATTTGCCAATGACAAGATTCTATATTTAGAGGAGCCAAAAAATTCCACCATAAAACTTCTAGAACTCATAAATGAATTCAGTGAAGTATGAGGATATAAAATCAATGCTCATAAATCTAATGCATTTTTATTCATAAGTGATGAATCCTCTGAAAGAGAAATAGTCTAAATTCACAATAGACTAAATAAAATAAAATAAAATAAAATACTTGGGAATTAATCTAACAAAAGAGGTGAAAGACCTCTACAATGAGAACTACAGAACACTAAAGAAAGAAATTAAAGAAAACCTTAGAAGATGGAAAGATCTCCCATGTTCTTGGAAACACAGAATTAATATTAATATTAATATTGTCAAAATGGCCATACTACCAAAAGTGCTATACAAATTCAATGCAATTGCAATTAAAACTCCAATGACATACCTCATAGAAATAGAGCTAGCAATCATGAAATTCATTTGGAAAAATAAGAGACCCAGAATGGCTAAAGCAATCCTTAGCAGGAAGAAAGAAGCAGGAGGTATCACAATACCAGAACTCCAACTATACTACAAAGCAATAGTAACAAAAATGGCATGGTATTGGCACCAAAATGGACAGGTAGATCAATGGTACAGAATAGAGAACACAGAGACAAACCCAAATAAATACAGTGTTCTCATATTAAACAAAGGTGCCAAAAACATACAATGCAGAAAAGAGCCTGTTCAACAAATGGTGCTGGGAAAAATGGAAATTCATATGCAGCAGAATGAAACTAAACCCCTATCTTTCACCCTGTACAAAACTCAACTCAAAATGGATCAAGGACCTTGGAATCAGACCAGAGACCTTGCACCTAACAGCAGAAAAAGTAGGTCCAAATCTTCCTTATGTTGGCTTAGGATCAGATTTCCTTAATCTGACTCCCAAAGCACAAGAAATAAAAGCAGGAATCAATAATTGGGATAGATTCAAATTAAAAATGTTTTTCTCACAAAAGGAAACTATCAGCAATGTGAAGAGAGAACCTACAGAGTGGGAGAAAATCTTTTCCACACATACGTCAGATAGAGCACTAATCTCCAGAATCTATAAAGAACTCAAAAAACTTTACACCAAGAATACAAATAACTCAATCAACAAATGGGCTAAGGAAATGAGCAGACACTTCACAGAAGAAGATCTATAAACAATCAACAGATATATGAAAAAAAGTTCAACATCTCTAGTAATAAGAGAAATGCAAATCAAAACCACCCTAAGATTCCATCTCACCCCAATTAGAATGACGATTATCAAGAATACAAGCAACAATAGGTGTTGGCAACGATGTGGGGAGAAAGGTACACTCATACATTGCTGGTGGGGATGCAAATTAGTGCAGCCACTCTGGAAAGCAGTGTGGAGATTCCTTAGAAAACTTGGAATGAAACCACCATTTGACCTAGCTATCCCACTCCTTGGCCTATACCCAAAGGACTTAAAATCTGCTGATCACTACAGTGATGCAGCCACATCAATGTTCATAGCTGCTCAATCCACAATAGCTAGATTGTGGAACCAAACTAGAGGCCCTTCAATTGATGAATGGATAAAGAAACTGTGGTATATATACACAATGGAATATTACTCCGCCATAAAGAATGATAAAATTATGGCATTTGTAGGCAAATGGATGAAGTTGGAGAATATCATGCTAAGTGAGATAAGCCAATCTCAAAAAACCAAAGGTTGAATGATCTCATTGCTAAGCGGATGAGGATACATAATGGAGGGTGGGAGGGAGGCAAGAATGGAGGAAGGATGGAATGTATAGAGGAATGAGGGGTGGGAGGGGTGGGGGGAAGGGAAAATAATGGATTGAGACAAACATCACCCTATGTACATTTATGATTACACAAATGATATGACTCTACTTCATGTACAACCAGAGAATTAAGTTTTACCCCATTTGTTTACAATGAATCAAAATAAATAAATTTAAAAAAAAAGAAAGAGGAAAATAAAATAGAATATTTAATTGTCCTATTAGATAGATTTTTAGTTCCTCAAAATTTGTGTTAATCCAAACTTTCTTCTAAGATGTAACTTTATATAGTATGTCGTGGGGTGAGAGAGGAGAACAGAAAGAAGATAAGGTTATTTATCTGCTCCAAAATTTATGTATATTTTTAATTTTTCCAAAATTCAAGGTAACAAAAATGTTGTCTTGAACAGTGGCACTAAGATGTTCAGAGGAGGGTACTGGGATATTCCAGCTGGCTTCCCACTTCATAGTGGGTTTAATGCTTTTCCTGCAGTGAGTGTGAGGAGCAGCATGTGCTGGTGGATGTGCTGTTGTCCTAGGGCACCTCTAGGTGAGGGCTGCCCTCCCATTGACCTGCTCTTCCTGAGATTCAGAAAGCTCTACATTGTCCTTCCATTAATTCATTCTTACCTTAGTTTATCTACACTGGTTTTCAGTTAGTTGCAACCAAACAAGTCTGGGCTGATTTTTTCTGGTGTCTGAGACACTTTATAATCCAAATAAGTACATTTTCAAGTATCTTGGAAGCATAGATTTACATACAAATAATGCAATTGACACCTATGTGATAATCAACAATGCTTAGGACAGCACTATTATAAAGAAAGGGGCATTCATACCTTTCCCCCAAACCACAACCAGGAAACTTGTTAGTAACCTAGGCACAAGTTACTAAGTAAATAAGAACACAATATTGAATGTTAGTTTCATTATTCAAGCTGTATACCCCAGGACCGCTGATGAACTTGGATGATAAGAATCAGATATTACATAGGGCCCTTCTCTTCTCAATAGCTTCATTCTATACAGCAGCACCATCCCCTTAGTGGTTGCTGCAGCTGCTGCTTTCCTCCTCCTGTGTCTGTCCGAATGCAGAAGGCAGGAATCAAGACTGAAAAAGTCATGTATGGGGTAGATGTAGAGATAGAGGTAGTGATAGGGTGCTTGCCTCACATGTGCGATGCCCTGGATTTGAACCTCAGAACTGGAAAAAAGTGTCATGTATGGATGTCTCTGATTAAATAAAGATTTTGAAGAGAAATATCAGTTGTGGTCCAGTTTAGATAATCACTTAATACACCCTTTTAGGAAACATATCACTAGTTTAAGAATTCTAAGCAAGTATAGCCCAACCACTAGAAAGATTTAGTTTTCTGCCTTTTTAAAGAATGCAATGTTCTGCTCAAAATCTATAGCAGTTCTCACTTTTATTTGTATTGTGCTTTAGTCATTTAAAATTTAAACTATGATATTTTTATGGCTACCAAGGTGCAGATTGGGAAAGCCGTTGGGTGCAGCTGAATGAGCAGTGCATTGTGGAAGCCATAACATTGTCTCCATCCTTCCTCCTGTGTTCAGCCCCCTCCACATGTGTGCATGATGCTCCTGGGAAAAGCCAGGCCTTCCTTTCCCACCATTTGTTTTATACACTTTAATTTCCAGATACCTGAATAATTGAATATTAGCTCGAAATTAATGGCAAGTACTAATTCTTTTTGGAAAGATCAGTGTATCCCTATTGCCAAGTAGCAATTTTGATACACATTTTAGCCTAACAGTTACTTACATTATCATCTGCAAATTCTGGATTTTATAATCTTGTTTCTTAAAGTGTCAATATGACTAATTCAAATGTTTGAAAATAGTACTGAAAAATTAATAGCCATAGCAGGCTCTAAGGATCAAAAGGTCCTAACATCTTAAGAATTTTAGTGAATAAAACCAAAGACACTGTAAATTGCTATTCAAGTAAGGCATCCTGAAGGATTCTAAATATTTGGCAGAATTGGTTTAGGGGACTACATGCTTCTATGTTAATAAAACATCGTAGTGTTTACAGTGTTTCATTAAAGATTTTTTTTTTTTTTTTGCCAAAATATCCAGAAATAACCCAAAATTTATTTGTGTAACTGATGAAGTTGAGAATGTTGGCTTTTAACTGTTCACATATCTACTTTTTTTTTTTTTTTTTGAAAGATAAAGGAGTGTCTAAAGACTCCTGGCTATACTCCTGACAAGGTATTAATATATATATTATATTAACACCTACAATTAAAGGTTTGTCAGAGAACAATCAAAGGTAGTAGATGAGGTTTTTAAGAAAGTGAGTAACAGAGGATTATGGTCCTTAGTTATCTTTAAAAGCTTTGATGTAAACCTCAATTGACTGAAAGGGAAAATGAACAGAGAAGTTCTAACCACATGCCAATCATAACATCACTACAGTATATCTTCTAAAAGTGAACGGAACATGGTGAGTGAGAAGTAAAGAAATTAGCAGTGTTTTTTGAGATAAAATTTACGTAGATATTTTACATTGGTATTAAGAGATGAAAGTGGTCTACCTTTCAACTGGAAGAGTATTTAGAAAGGGTACTATGATCCTAAAAATGCTGCCTAACAAAGAAACAGCCAATTCAGTGAAAATTCATTTAAATCTATTTACTACTTGTAAATAGATAATATTCAATGTGATAATATTCAATGATGGACTGAGTCCTACAATTCCTATTCTTCAACAAATCGTGGGAAGCATGAAGACCTGTTTATCCAATTAGATTTGTAAACTAATAAATGCATATCATTTTAGATCTATAAGGATAGAAACATTTTATTACAATAAAAAGTCCAACATGGTGAAAAGGGCATTAAGCTTCCCACCTTTATTTTCTAAAATCCTGAAAACAGTACATGGGAATTGTTCTAATAAAATTTTTAAAAATATTCTTATATTTAATGGTACACATATTTGATGTTCACTCACTCATTCAATAAACAAGTATAGGACTTGGTATGGGCACACTGCATAAGATAGCTGGGAGGGATATAAAAATAAATAAGATATGGTATTTGCTCTTCTAGAGTTTAAAACATAACAGGAACAAGAAATAAATTAACAAAAATCTTAATAATACCCTTTTATGCCCTTATTTACCATTATATCCCTAAAATTCAGCCTAACATTTGGGATTCAGTAAATACGGGTGCAATAGAATCAGTGCTATAAAAGAGCACTGCCCAAAATATTGTGGACAAATCTTGCATTGAAGATTTTGAAAAGAGTTTAAAGAGTTGATTGTGAAGGATGACAAGGGATGTTTTAGAAACACTGAACAGAATTTCAATGATAGCAGCATATTTTTAAAAAGTTTGCAGACTTGGGAAAGGAATAGAGATGAATTGATGAAACTGGAATTAGACTATGTAGGTGGAAATAATCCTGGAGGATACTGGTAAAATTTGGTAAATCTCTATCCCATTAATAGGAGCTTAGGCACTATTTTTGGAATGCTGACAGCCATAGTGGACTCTGAATGAATCATAGCATATCTGTGGACTTTGGAATCACTATGACTGTGAGCTGGAGGTAGAAGATTATAGTCAGGAAGAAGGAGAGAGAATTTTTCATTAGATTAGGAGGAATATGCTAAAGCAGTGACATGATAAATTTGGGGGAGGGAATGGACAGTTTTGAGAGACATGACTTGGTGACTGATTATATCTGGGGTTCAGGAGCTGGGAGTTGAATACACTCCTGTAGTTTTTCTAGAGTAAATTTCCATCTCAGTTACTCTTTGAAAGAATTTCTTGCATAGCAGAGGCCCCTTCATGCATCCTTGAGCACAGCTACATAAAATAAATTGGATTAAATGGAACCTATTTTACAATTCAACCTCATATTTGTTGGTGTTAAAAAATGAATTTGACAGGGCACTTTTGACTAAGGACTGATGAGTCATAAATCATCCAGTAATAACCTTAGGACCTCCGTGAATTTTTCACCATTCTTTAGCACCTGTCAGAATCCAGGTTAACATCGAAAGCTTTTTAGGGTCAAAGAAGATAGTACTCCCCTCCATGCAGAAGTGCTAAACATTACATAAATGCAATAGTATCTTACAAAGTAATTGTTTTGGAATCTTTGAGAGCAACAATTACAATTGTTTTCTTCTCTGTGAGCTAGTAAGCACTTACTCCCATGATTCAGGACATGATAGAATTGCAACTAATATTTATTGTTTGCATTTTGCATATTGATTAAATCTTTGATGAGCAGAAGCTTTTTAAAATGACCTTCCCATAGCCCATCTACTGGATTAACTAACATACTTCATTCCTTCTTAGAGCAGACTAACTTTGCCCAAAGCACTCTGGGTCAAGTGAGTAGTAGAATACTATTCTATTCTACCTGCTCAAGTAAGACCCTTAACAGATAGTTGGGCCTGGTCCTAAACCTGCTAGTTTTGTTTCAAGTGCTTATAGTGGTTTTGGAAACTAATTACATTTTACAAACAAAATAGAAGGGAGTTGATCTTTTTGAAAACTAAAGAGATGTGAGATGCTAAGAATTGCTGTACAAATAAAGGTGAACATATGTAACAGAAGTAGTAAAATCTAGATTTACTTTAAAAATGTGTACTTTCCTAGAATTGCCGTTCTTTCTCTACTTAAAAAAAAAAAAAAACAGTAGAAATCATGGATAATGCAGTATAGATGAGTTTATTCTTGAGCAATAACAGGGAAATCTAATCAGTAGCAATGTATATAACCCAAATTGCTTTGGACTTACATTGAAATAGTAGGAAATAAATGTATATTTACTTGATTTTAGATTAAAGAAAATGTTTATGGAAAGTATGCATCATTTAAAAAGTCTCTGCTTAACTCAATTTTATATTTTGAACAACCCACAAATCACTAGTTTGAATAAGTTGGATAAGAGGTCAGCCCTCTTTTTTTCTTGAGAGCAAGACATATTAAAGAAGTCTGCGTCAGCACTTGAACAGAGTCATGGACAGTCTTGTCTCCTTAGCAACCTGTTCAAGCACACCACTGGGCTCTAGCCTTTGCCATCCTGGCCCTGGGTAGAGACATGAACTTACTCTTAAGGGCATTCCATTGCATGTTTATAGCTCTCTTCACATGATAAACCATTTTTGTCAGAGAATGGAAACATTAGGGAAACATTTTGAAGATATCTCAGATTATCATCAAGTAGACAATAATCTGGGAACACGGTAATCAAGTAGATTCCACCTCATAGCTTGGTAATATTGTGCACTGAAGAATAACTGCAATCCATACAACACTAGAATATTTCTATTTCTGTGTTTGAGATGTGGTCAAAACCAGAAATAAGTAATTGTGTGCAACTGATTTGGTATTTAAGTAGGTGGTTACTTCCCAGGACACAGCTCCTTGGACAAGTAAGAAATGCTTTCTGTATTATGAGCTTGTGGGGAATTATTTTTACAGGTGGGGCAGGTTGATGATAGAGTAGCTCTGTGGACAGGTCCTATGTGATGTCCACCTCTTGAGTGGGCAAAAACTGAGACTTGGTTCCACTCAATAGAATAAGGCAAAGTGATAGGATGTTACTCCCATATTAGTTCAGTCTATCTGTGTATGTATTTATCATCCATCTATCTATAGACATACATAAACATACATGCACACACACATACATACATAGCTCTCTCTTGTTAGATGCACTAGAGAGATTTTTCCAATAATTTTGAAGGAACAAATTTCTATGATATGAGCAGATAATGACAACATCACGTCAGGAAAATATGGATGGTCTTTCAAAGCTGAGGAACTCAAATAGCTTCAAGAAACTGAATTCTGCCAACAGCCCTGTGAACTTGGAAGAGAAACTCAGCTTCACTGACCCCTCTATTGCAGCCTTGTGATCCCCTGGGTGGAGGGATAGTAAAGCCATGACCAGATACCTGAACCACAAAAACTATGACGTAATAAATATGTGCTATTTTAAGGCATTGGATTTGTGTAAATTGTTGCACAGCAATGGGAAACAAACACAAATGGAATCAGTGGAAATTCTCTTTCAGTTTTATTTCTGTCTTTCTATAAAGTGACTCAGGATGAATGGTTACATTACATTAGTGTGTGAATATAAGTTTCTTTCAAAATACCTATTATTGTATCATACCAATATTCTTTGACATATATTGACAAAAGATGTTTTTAATGTCTTCCATTTCTTAGTTTTCTGGTGTTTTCCTCCTCATTTATTACTATTGATTTAAACACATGTATTTTATTTATTATTTTTGAGGTGTTAAAAAGACATAAATCAAAAAAGTTTATAGGAGACTGAAATGTGTTCTCACTGATTTATTTCATTAAGAGAGAAAGCTGTGTAAAGTTGTAGAGAACAGACAAGTTATCACTTTCATGAGTGACCACATTATGTTGATTCCTTTGGAAATAAACCTGGTACCCTCCTGTTCATTGTACTCTACCTTTCTTCTTTTCCTCTTTCCATTTCCCCCCCTCTTTCTAGTCCATCATATCCAACTTAATCACACAGAGTTATTTTGCAGATACATCCCACACATGGTGACACAGGGGGCATTTTCTTATTAAAATACAGTCTAAAAGTAATTGTTCTTTATTGCTCAAACCTGCATATGTGCTGCTCATCTCTTCAGGAAGTTTTGGAAACTCAGAGATTGAGGAAAGCAAAAGACCATTTTTTAAAAGTTTCTGGATTCTATTGTTTGAAGGAGGACAGTCAATACTGAGTCCATCTACAGAATGGACAGTCTTCAGTTGGGATAAAAGATGATTGCTTGCCTCTAATGCCCACAGTGCTTTTCAAACCTACCATCTGAGTTTGTGACTTGATTTCCACCTTTCTCCTGAAAAACAACACAATACTAGTTATTAATTTGATTCTGAATGAAGCATATTCATAAGCATATGGATTTGACTACATGATGACCTTCACTGTTAGTGGGAGTGTAGAAGATTCACTCTGTGTCTTGTGCTCAAAGGATTTGTATTTTCCAGATGCCTCAGAAATCCAAAGAGTGCTCTTAAGTCATTGTCATGCCAACCAAAGTAAAATGTTTTTTACTTAATGATGAGAAATAATTCCCAGCTCTATCCATCTGGAGGGGAGTGAAAAATGGCTCATCCACTTTCAATCATCAAGTTCTCTACATGTCACTCATGAAAGTAGATCTTTTAAACAGCAATGATAACAAAAAAAGTTGGGTAATATTTTGATTTCTATTTTGAGGACCCATCAAAAATTATCTCCTGGGCAAAACAAAGAGAGTGAATAAAAAGATGTAAAGATTTGGAGGGAGACTACAGAGCAAGCAAGGGTTGCAGGAAGATTCACATCAATCAAGTAATTAACCTTTAAATGGTGTTATTTATTTTGGAAAGTAAATTTGCCACTCCAAGAATTATGGAGAGACATTTATTTTGCTAAATTAAAAAAAATACATGTTAACTCTTTAATAGTTTAAAGAGTGCATGTCATCTAAGTGGTTGACAGATTGCTGTGTAACTAGAGCTGAGGAACTGGTGTGCAGGAATAGGCTGTCACTCAAGCAGGTGTCATCTCTGCAAAAGCCCAGAACATGTCTTTTTCATTATTGAAGAGCATTGTCATGTTGGCAGATTCAGGGACAGAGGCTGAAATTAAAAAAATATTCATGCAAGTAGAAGTTAACTCATTCCCCAGATCTGCTTAATGTTTTTCCTCCTAAGGCTGAAGGCCTTCTAGGTCATTTCTGGTCATTAGACTCAATTAAAAATTAGGGACAGAAAATTGATCTTCACCCACCTCCAAATTCATCCACAGTCGATGGCACATGGATGGGAAGCTTGCTAATAATGCAAAACTTGGCAAAGGCATATTTACTTGAAACTTAACAGTTTGGAGGAAAGAGCATACCCAGTTTACCCCAGAGGAGAAAACAAATCACTTTTTGCCTTTCTGACATCTTATTCTCCTTCAGTGCACCTGGCCAGTCTCCACCTGGCAGTGCTCTCAATCACCCAGATGGGAAAGAAGTTTAGGTGGCCCCTCCAAAAGCTGATGGAGTGGAGCCTTTCCACTAGTCTAATAGAATGTGCTTCATCGTGGAACGGTCTACATTATACACATCTGTCTTTCAGGGACCAATAGGCTGCATACATTCTTTTCTTTGCACCATAAAGCAAAGAAATATTTTCCTGACTGTTTCCACATTTACTTACCCATAATATTATCAGTAGATTGCTTTTATCATTATGTCTAGTTTCATGGATAATACTTTAGTGTTATGCTGTAGCTTTCCTGGTACAGAATTATGTAGGATTTTCTATCTTCTAATGTATGTGGACCAAAAATAATACTTCTCTTAATGATGAGTATTTATTTTACTTTCAATATGTTCACTGTTTTAAAATCAAGATACTGTAGGAGAATAATATGATGGATAGTGCTCCTTGTGTGTGGAAAATGATGAAGTTAAGCTGTTAGCTTAATTTTTTTGCATAAAAACATTGGCAATTGATTACTAAGACTTGTATAGAACTGTTGATTCAAATTCATCAAGATGAATGGAATATTTGAAGCCTTGAAAATATCTCTATTTCTATTCTTACTCACTGACCAGAGAGTTGAATAATGCAAAATTTGATGAGGTTCAGTTAATAAACAGAAGTCTCTGGAGGATAGCTGTAAGAATTTTCATTTACTTCACAGTCCTGGTGCAAGTTAAGAAAGAAGGATCACAAAGTTAAGAGTCTATTTCTATTTGAATAATTTCAATACATTACCAGAGCTAATTTTCTGTAATGTCCCTAAGACTGTAAGCAGAAACTTTATACTCTCTAGTCTCCTGTGATCAAAAATTTCCAAATCAGACTTGCAAATCACCTTCTCATCACATCACTGGAGCTGCCAGATAAGAAAGTCTTGTAAGAAAGGGAACAACCAGAGTGCATTCATTAGTGTCATTGTACTCTAATTGAAGAAGTGACTTCTTTTGTATCCTAAGATGGAAAATCGGTAAGCTTGTGACTGGGTTCGAATGTGTAGTTCCTGGCTCAATGGTAGAATAGTTCTTACACATTGAAGAATACCTATGACGATGGAAAATACTATAAAATACAGGATCTACTCTTTGAAATTCACCTTAAGATGATTGCACTGTAGATACCACTTATTGCCAGTTTCTTTGCAAATTATTGGGAAAATCCTCTCAGCAGAACATTTTTCCATCACTCAATTTACAGTTTTGCCTGTAGTATCCTTAGTTGCATGCAAAGACATTGATATGTTCTTTATGGGTCCTAAATGCACATGCAAAATGCATATTGGTCTCTGCAGGAACAGCTGTACTGGCACTGAGCTTGTTCCAGTGGTAGCAATTATACCCCTGACCTCTCCAGGCAGAAGGAGGAGCTAATTCCGGAGCCTCATCAAGATCTAAATAAGCAATGTTTGCCTCAAGCCAAAGATGCATTTTGGAGAGAGTGATGGCGGATCCCAAAGGCACATATTTATCAGATCTGTAATCTGTTTTGTTGCATAGCTTGAAATTCGAAAGTTCTACCATTTTATTATATAACTTTATATTTTTACATATTTGAGCTTTAGTTTCTTATCAGGAAATTGGCATTAATAATTCCTTTTAGGCTTTAGTGTTGTGAGGATAGAATGGGTTGAGATATATATATATATATATATATATATATCTCATTTATATATATATATAAATGCATTGCAAGCTACATAGAGTACAGTAGCAATGGAGGTTATTTTTATAAGAAATTAGTGTTTCATGTCTGCTGCTTAGTAATGAAGGTTACTTTGCTAGCTACTGAGCTCCCCATATGTGGGGAAATTAAAGCAGGATTTGTCAGGGATGCTATAAAATGACAAATATAGTGGAAGAGGTGATTGGCAAGATGATTATGTGGTATCTACCAAGCATAAACCTCTATGACCCTTTGATTTCATTTATGATCACATCTAATAGGAACACAGTTTTGGAGGGAGTGCTGATGGAATTGCTAAATATACATATTAAGGAACATATATCAAAACAGTGTAGATGTGGTAAGGATATTTGATTTGTGTACTATTAAGAGATGAACTGTGATAGGCAACTCATGCAGGGGTCAATTTGGCTTACACTCCTGGGTCTCTTAAAAATTGTTACCTATTCAGAAAGACCTGAAAACCTCAAAAATCACTCTTGTCAATCTCACGGGTGAAATGAAAAGTCTAGTACCTCATTTTATCATGTTATTTTGTTTCATAGAGTGTAGATTCATTAGATTCATTAAATGTCCTAAAAAGGCACAAATGAATATTCAGTGCTTAGGCTGAAAGGAATGCTGAAGGCACTAACCCTAGTTTTTACCATTGGTTTGATAAAAGTGTTTCCCATGGCTTGAATATGTTTCAGCAAATTTGATGTAAGGTCCCCTTGCACTGGCATCCCCCCACCCCATAGTTGGCAGTATCATCAGATAATGATCTGCCAACCTAACCTGACTTAACTGGGAAGAATAATCAAAGCAGGTGAATATCAGCCTCTAGGAGAATCACATTTCCTGCTACTCGGTGTAATATATGTGCGTCATAGGAACTCCCTGCAAAATTGTGCCTAGGGGCTCTAGGATCCAAGTCAAAGAGATTCATAAAATGGATGTGTTATAAATCTAGCTGTGGAAGATTGATGTTAAGGCTCCTTAAATGCTTGCTAAGTCCATTCACGAGCAGGGATGGTACAGTTATCTCCTTTTTAGTAGCCTGCCGTTTTATTGCTCTTTAAAGAAATCATTAAAGATATTTGAAGTTGTCAGAATCAGAGGGCTGGTGTTTTGGAGGAATTCCAGGAAAGAAATGCCTTACAATGAAACACTCCCAAGGCGACTTAGGTATAGCAAAAGTCTATCCAGTAAAATAGGTTAATTGAGGGCTTTTAAAATCACAAATACAATGGACTTGGTTTATCTCACTCATTCATTTATTTATTCATTCATGTACATATTTATAGTGCCTTATAGGAGTCAGGTATGATTTTAGGAGCTTGCTTCTCAAGAGGGAAGAAGATGCACATGTCTGCTTTCATGATGTTTGTAGTACAATCAATTTATAGCCTGTGAAAAAAAGGTGCTGTGCTATAAGTTCTCTGCTGTCACTGGCAGCACATTATCATGTTGAAATTTGGGGCATATTAGTACTGTTAAGTGACCCTGCACGAATGCAGATGACCTTCAGTGAAAGGGCATCACTGACGTAAGAGCAAACACTGATACTGAGAGAACTGCAAGAGGTGTCACGTAGATTTATCCAGAAAGAATTTAAGAAGTTCATATATACCCTGTATAAAGCTGTAGGTCTCCTTATTGCGTGGAGGAATACCTTAAGATTTGTGTCAGTATATCTGTTTACTGATTAAAAAAAAATATCCTATTGCAACTCAATAGAGTAGGACAAGATATTGTCAGAATAATGCAGAATGCAGGCCTCACTAAGGGGAGTTGATGTTGGTGACCCTCCTCTCTCTAGATCTCTTCCATGATCCCCATGTGGTCTTGATGTTATGTTTCCCCAGGCTCCAAAACTGTGCTTGGGAAAATTAAATTGATAATTGGGTGACTTTGAGGCTTTTAAGGGAAGGGTATATCCTCACCTACAAATTCTCACACTTAAAAGCTTAAATTCCACCATTAAGTTACTTTTCAAATTCTCAAATGCCACCACAAATCACAAGAACATATTCCGGTTGAGACTGTCCTAATGAAAAGACATTGAGGTGGGCCTTACAGAGTAAGAAAACAAAGATGCATTAGATAAACCCTTACTCTTGAGATTCTTATATTCTAGTTCTTGAGATAAGAGTGAATACCAGTTAAATGCCAATAAAACATTGCAATAGCATTTTATGATTATAGATGCTTTTTTATAGCATAGTGGCTGATGAATTGCCAAATGAATTGCACAGCTAGGCCTCTGGCCCATTTTATTGGGCACCAGAGGATGAATTCTATCATCGTTGTTGCTCAGGAGGGCTCCTCTTCATGAGTTAAAATAGCTGAGCTTCCTCTTAAGAATTTAGTTTCCAGCTAACGCAGCTCAGGGGAGGAAGCACATTTTAATTATTTTCTCCATTTCTCCTTTACTCTGCGTCTCTTCACAAAGCAAACATGCCTCTTTGGTGAAGAAAGCTCTTTTCCACAGTTTGACAATTCATCACCCATCTCTGAGAGTTTCGCTCCTTTTTGCTTTTAAGCTCGTTGTTCAGGCATTTATCTTCACAGAGGTGAACTGAGAGAACATCTTTAAATATGGCATCGATATGTCCCGACCCAGATGCAAGCCTCTTAAGTCAGTTTCCCTCAATCCTGTTACTACATATTAACTCTGAACAGGATTATCTACCAGCCTGCCTGTCAAGATGTTCAGGGGAAAGGGAAAAAATGGAGAGCAAAGAGCTTTCCTGCTCATCAGTCTGCCATGGGACCAGTGGAATAAAAATTTGTTCTGACCTCACTTTATTCATGTTGTTATGCGAATTATATGTACTGCTGCGTATGCTGTAGGAAAAAAAATTGAAAACACATACACACACCTTTCATAATACACCTGAATTCCCCTCAAAATAGAAACTTAATTTTTATTTATCTGCATGTGTAATTTATAGCATATTTTTAAATCAATACTTTGGATAAAGAAGAAATTTAACAGTTGAGCTCTAATAAGTGATGATTTAGATTGGATTGGTTTGATGCTAATGAAATAATTAGTACCATTTCAATGTGATTAATTTATAGCTGTGTATTAAGTGCTCAATTAGTTTAAGAAATCTGAGTTCCCCAAGTGCTGGCTGAAGAAGGCAAATGACTCAGCAGTGGCAAAGTGTGATTAAAATTTGAGTCTTCAATGTCATTGGAATCAGCTGTTGCCATATTGCTACTCACCACCCTGAGCCTGGAGAGCAATTTCAGAACATTCTAAGAGCAAACCTTGGTAGACCCGGAGGGTTCAGCAGGTGACAGAGTGATTTCTATGATACGATTATTCAGTGTCCCACAAACATAAAAGGCAAATGTTTAGGAGCTTTCAAATTATGTTATAGGGATTAAATACCATTCCTATCTCTAAAGTCTTTCCCTTTGTAATTGTAAGATGCCCCATATTTCCTTAATACATCTAATGATTCTGTTTTAATCTTTGCTGAATAGACTTTCTTACCATTTTAATGTTTTCTTATTTACATTTTGTTTTCAAAGTACTCCAATATAGTTTTGGGTTCTCCAATTACATTTATGTAAAAAACTATACTACTTTGATATATTTTATATTATAATCTCCAAAAAACAAGAACATATTTTCAACTCAACTGTGTATAAAGTACCTGTATAAACCTGTGAAAGGTCTGAAATTTTGCCCTCCTTGAAAACTAATTAGGCCAACATAGTTTCATGGATGCTGGAAGAAGCCCGGAAATTCCTAAATCATATACAAATGACTTTTTCACTCATAGCAACAATAGTGCCCAGAATTACAGATTATCTGGCACCATTTCCCCCAACACCAATTCCCATAGGGCAGTTCAGAGAGGGCTAGGCCACATTTGACTTACAGTGGGTTGCCTTATAGGAGACTAACCCAAAGCTTAGGGAACCCCAATTTTTTTTAATGGTGGCATGTTTCAGAAGGAGATATTTTTTCTATCTTTTAAGACTTTTCATTATAAGCCAGTCATGGTGGCCCATGCCTGAAATCCCAGGGGCTTGGGAGGCTGAGGCAGGAGGATCACCAGTTCAGAATTAGCCTCAGCAACTTAGTGAGACCCTGTCTCAAAATAAAAAAAATAAAAAGGGCTGGGGATATGGCTTAGTAGTTAAGCACACTTGGGTTCAATCCCCAGGAAAAAAGGAAAAAAAAAGATTATTCATTATATAAACATTGTATACAAATGCTATTGAAAGAACTTGCCTGGAATGAAGGTAGTTAGTGCTTCTGCCTGCAAGATGTATAGAAATGTAAGAGACCCATGGAGGATTGTTTCCCAAATGTACCTAGCAAAATGTCATGTGGAAGAACAGATCATTCCTTACAAAGAAAACAACCCTGAGGATAATTTGATCTCACTCATCAAGCAACAAAATGAATAGAATTCATCTGTGTTTCTAGATGCCCTTATTAAGTAAAATAAGTGGAAAGTAAATGAAGTCAGATTTTGAATCACTTGTTATTTACTTAGTTGAGTTACAAACTAATATATTGTCATTGGGATATGAAAGGTACTCTTCCTAGCTCTCTTTCATACCACTCCCCAGGGGTAACTACTGTTAACATTTTGGTAAAAATAAAGAGCTTCTAATGATTAAAGCTGTTCAATGATATCATCAACTTTTCTTTTCTTTTCCAGGGATTGAACTCAGGGGTACTCGACCACTGAGTCAATCCCCAGCCCTTCTTTGTAGTTTATTTAGAGACAGGGTCTCATTGACTTGCTTAGCATCTCACTTTTGCTGAGACTGGCTTTCAACTTGTGATCCTCCTGTCTCAGCCTCCTGCCTCAGCCTCCCGAGCTACAGGGATTGCAGGTGTGTGCCACCACACCTGGTGGAAATCATCAACTCTTCTATGAAGTGTGTTCCTACCATAGATAAGTTGGAACACAACTTGTCAAGGATAGTACAGTAGATAAGGTGCTCTTTACAGGCCCTTTTGATATTCAAACCCCTTCGCTCTGGAAATAATAAGCTGCTGTGCTGTGACTCCATCAACAATTTGCTTTCATTATTTATTTTAAGGAAAAATAGGCGTGTGACACATGTCAGTATGCCTTTAAGCAATCAAACAATATTCTGAGTAGTGTCCAAATATCTGGGCACGCGACTGTCTCCAAAGGAGACTTCAGTATCTTTTACTCATTAACCTTCTTATATCAGAGTAGAATCCACTTACCTAATGGTACAGAGAAATTAGAACCCTTTCTCAGTTTGTCCTATCCTGTAGATGAATATGACATTTCCACTTTTGTTAATGTCCCACACTTCACAAAGATTGGTGGCTAGTGTCATGCTGCAGAGGGCATTATCATATTCTTTTCCCTGAAAGGAGATTGTATATCGATTCTTTTTACATGGCACTTTTCCCAGCAGGGAGGATGGAAGATTTTTGAATATGAGCTGTAGTTGTTCAGGAGGGTAAGGAATGCCAGATAAGCAAAATAGGAATGAATTTTGTTAAATACCAGTTTTCCAAAATTAGTTAAAGCGATGGAGTTTTCTGGCAAAATTAACATGCTAGTTAACTGAACATTGCCACATGCCAAAAGAAGGCCCACCTTATTTTCAAGAATGGCAAGACTTGGAATCATTGTGTGGGGAGGTGGGTATAGAAAGAATGGGTTTGGAAGCTGGAGTAGATTGCAGGTGGGTGGAGGGGAGAGGCTGATGGTGTTGGGCACTGAGTCTGAGGTGTGGCGATTACACAACACGTCTATGAAATGTTCTTGGACGAGTGAGTGGGAGTAGGGGAGAGGCTCCACAGTCGTGGACTTTACCTTCATCCCCCTCAGGATGGGAAAACTCGGGCATTGGAAACACCCTGTAATGCCCTTGGACTTTAGCAGTGTGTCCTAGTCTGTGAAACTGAATACATCTGGTACTAAAATTGTACCTAATTGTAATCTCATGTTCCCTTGATAATTCAGAAGACACGGGTCCAGTGTCCTTTTTATGAGACTTCTTTTCTTGATTATTTTTTTTTTATTTGTAAACAAATGGGATACATGTTGTTTCTCTGTTTATACATGGCGCAAAGGCATACCATTTGTGTAATCATAAATTTACATAGAGTAATGTTGTTTGATTCATTCTGTTATTTTTTCCCTTTCCCCCACCCCTCCCACCCCTCTTTACCCTCTATACAGTACTTCCTTCCTCCATACTTGCCTCCCTCCCTAACCGTAACTCTAACCCTAACACTAACCCTTCCCTCCCCCCATTATGTGTCATCCTCCACTTATTAGCGATTATCATTCGTCCTTTGACTTTTTGAGATTGGCTTATCTCACGTAGCATGATATTCTCCAATTTCATCCATTTGCCTGCAAATGCCATAATTTTATCATTCTTTATGGCTGAGTAATATTCCATTGTATATATATACCACAGTTTCTTTATCCACTCATCAATTGAAGGGCATCTAGGTTGGTTCCACAGTCTGGCTATTGTGAATTGAGCAGCTATGAACATTGATGTGGCTGTATCTCTGTAGTATGCTGATTTTAAGTCCTTTGGGTATAGGCCAAGGAGTGGGATAGCTGGGTCAAATGGAGGGTCCATTCCGAGTTTTCTAAGGAATCTCCACACTGTTTTCCAGAGTGGCTGCACTAATTTGCAGTCCCACCAGCAATGTATGAGTGTACCTTTCTCCCCACATCCTCGCCAACACCTGTTGTTGCTTGTATTCTTGATAATCGCCATTCTAATTGGGGTGAGATGGAATCTTAGGGTGGTTTTGATTTGCATTTCTCTTATTACTAGAATTGTTGAACATTTTTCCATATGTTTGTTGATTGCTTGTAGATCTTCTTCTGTGAAGTGTCTATTCATTTCCTTAGCCCATTTGTCCACTGGATTATTTGAATTCTTGGAGTAGAGTTTTTTGAGTTCTTTATAGATTCTGGAGATTAGCGCTCTATCTGAAGTATGATTGGCAAAGATATTCTCCCACTCTGTAGGCTCTTTCTTCGCATTGCTGATAGTTTCCTTTGCTGAGAGAAAGCTTTTTAGTTTGAATCTATCCCAGTGGTTGATTCTAGCTTTTATTTCTTGTGCTATGGGAGTCCTGTTAAGGAAGTCTGATCCTAGACCAACAAGGTGAAGATTTGGACCTACTTTTTCTTCTATAATCTGCAGGGTCTCTGGTCTGATTCTGAGGTCCTTAATCCATTTTGAGTTTAGTTTCGTGCATGGTGAGAGATATGGGTTTAGTTTCATTCTGTTGCATATGGATTTCCAATTCTCCCAGCACCATTTGTTGAAGAGGCTATCTTTTCTCCATTGCATATTTTTGGCACCTTTGTCTAGTATGAGAAAATTGTATTTATTTGGGTTTGTGTCCGTGTCCTCTATTCTGTACCATTGATCTACCTTTCTGTTTTGGTACCAATACCATGCCGTTTTTGTTACTATTGCTTTGTAGTAGAGTTGAAGATCTGGTATTGCAATACCCCCTGTTTCACTCTTCCTGCTAAGGATTGCTTTAGCTATTCTGGGTTTCTTATTCTTCCAGATGAATTTCATAATTGCTTGCTCTATTTCTGTAAGGTATGTCATTGGGATTTTAATTGGAATTGCATTGAATTTGTATAGCACTTTTGGTAGTATGGCCATTTTGACAATATTAATTCTGCCTATCCAAGAACATGGGAGATCTTTCCATCTTCTAAGGTGTTCTTTAATTTCTTTCTTTAGTGTTCTGTAGTTCTTATTGTAGAGGTCTTTCACCTCTTTTGTGAGATTGATTCCCAAGTATTTTATTTTTTTCGAGGCTATTGGGAATGGGGTAGTTTTCCTAATTTCTCTTTCTTAAGATTCATCACTTATGTATAAAAATGCGTTGGATTTATGGGCATTGATCTTGTAACCTGCTACTTTACTGAATTCACTTATGAGTTCTAAGAGTTTTCTGGTGGAATTTCCAGGTTCCTCTAAATATATAATCATGTCATCAGCGAACAGGGATAATTTGAGTTCTTCTTTTCCAATTCGTATCCCTTTAATTTCTTTGGTTTGTCTAATTGCTCTGGCCAGAGTCTCAAGAACGATGTTGAATAGAAGTGGTGAAAGAGGGCATCCCTGCCTTGTTCCAGTTTTTAGGGGGAATGCTTTCAGTTTTTCACCATTTAGAATGATATTAGCCATGGGCTTAGCATAAATGGCCTATACAATGTTAAGGAATGTTCCCACTATCCCTATTTTTTCTAGTGTTTTGAGCATGAAGGGGTGCTGTATTTTATCAAATGCTTTTTCTGCATCTATTGAAATAATCATGTGATTCTTGACTTTAAGTCTATTAATATGGTGAATTACGTTTATTGATTTCCTGATGTTGAACCAACCTTGCTTACCTGGGATGAAGCCCACTTGATCATGGTGCACTATCTTTTTAATATGTTTTTGTATGCGATTTGCTAAAATTTTGTTGAGAATTTTTGCGTCGATGTTCATTAAGGATATTGGTCTGAAATTTTCTTTCCTTGATGAGTCTCTGTCTGGTTTAGGTATCAGTGTGATATTGGCTTCATAGAATGAGTTTGGGAGGGTTCCCTCCTCTTCTATTTTATGGAATACTTTGAGAAGTATTGGAATGAGCTCTTCTTAAAAGGTTTTGTAGAACTCGGCTGAGAATCCATCTGGTCCGGGACTTTTCTTTGTTGGTAGGCTTTTGATGACTTCTTCTATTTCAGTACTTGAAATTGGTCTATTTAAATTGTTTATGTCCTCCTCGTTCAGTTTAGGCAATTCATATGTCTCTAGAAACCTGTTGATGTCTTCGAAATTTTCTATTTTGTTGGAGTATAGATTTTCAAAATAGCTTCTAATTATGTTTTGTATTTCAATCCTGTCTGTTGTGATATTTCCTTGTTCATTCCGAATTTTAGTGATTTGGGTTTTCTCTCGTCTTCTCTTTGTTAGTGTGGCTAAAGGTTTATCAATTTTGTTTATTTTTTCGAAGAACCAACTATTTATTTTGTCAATTTTTTGTATTGTTTCTTTTGTTTCAATTTCATTGATTTCAGCTCTGAGTTTAACTATTTCCTGTCTTCTACTACTTTTGGTGCTGTTCTGTTCTTCTTTTTCTAGGGCTTTGAGCTGTAGTGTTAGGTCGTTTATTTGTTGAGTTTTGCTTCTTTTATTAAATGTGCTCCATGAAATAAATTTCCCTCTAAGTACTGCTTTCATAGTATCCCAGAGATTTTGATATGACGTTTCTTTGTTCTCATTTACCTCTAAGAATTTTTTAATTTCCTTCCTAATATCTTCTGTTATCCATTCATCATATAATAGCATATTGTTTAATCTCCAGATGTTGGAATAGTTTCTGTGTTTTACTCTTTCATTTATTTCTAACTTCAATCCATTATGATCTGATAGAATACATGCTAGTGTCTCTATCTTCTTGTATTTGCTAACATTAGCTTTGTGGCATAAAATATGGTCTATTTTAGAGAAGGATCCATGTGCTGCTGAGAAGAAAGTGTATTCGCTCTTGGTTGGATGGTATATTCTATAAATGTCAGTTAAGTCTAAATTATTGATTGTGTTATTGAGATCTATGGTTTCTTTGTTCAATTTTTTTCTGGAAGATCTGTCCAGTGGTGAGAGAGGCGTGTTAAAATCACCTAGTATTATTGTGTTGTGGTCTATTTGGTTTCTGAAATTGAGAAGGATATTTTTGACATACATGGATGAGCCACTGTTTGGGGCATAGATGTTTATGATTGTTATGTCTTGCTGATTTATGCTTCCCTTAAGCAGTATGAAATGACCTTCTTTATCCCTTCTGACTAACTTTGGCTTGAAGTCCACATTATCGGAAATGAGGATGGATACTCCAGCTTTTTTGCTGAGTCCATGCGCATGGTATGTTTTTCCCCATCCTTTCACCTTTAGTCTATGGGTATCTTTTTCTATGAGGTGAGTCTCTTGCAGGCAACATATTGTTGGATCTTTCTTTTTAATCCAATCTGCCAGTCTATGTCTTTTGATTGATGAAATCAGGCCATTAACATTCAGGGTTATTATAGAGATATGATTTGGTTTCCCGGTCATTTGGTTCATTTTTTAAATTTTATTTATTTATTTGTTTGACACAACTTGTTTCCTCCTTTATTTGACAATTCCTTTAGGATAATTCCTCCCTTTGCTGATTTGCTTCTTTGTTTTTCATCTCTTCCTATTGGAATATTTTGCTGAGAATGTTCTGTAATGCTGGCTTTCTTTTTGTAAATTCTTTTAGCTTTTGTTTATCATGGAAGGATCTTTTTTCATCGTCAAATTTGAAGGTAAGTTTTGCTGGGTATAAGATTCTTGGTTGGCATCCATTTTCTTTCAGGGCTTGAAAAATGTTGTTCCAGGCCCTTCTAGCTTTTAGGGTCTGGATTGAAAAGTCTGCTGATATCCGTATTGGTTTCCCCCTGAATGTAATTTGGTTCTTTTCTCTCACAGCCTTTAAAATTCTGTCTTTATTTTGTATGTTAGGTATTTTCATTATAATGTGCCTTGGTGTGGGTCTGTTGTAATTTTGTATATTTGGAGTCCTATAAGCCTCTTGAACTTGATTTTCCATTTCATTCTTCAGATTTGGGAAATTTTCTGATATTATTTCATTGAATAAATTGTTCATTCCTTTGGCTTGTTTCTCTAGGCCTTCCTCAATCCCAATAATTTTTAAATTTGGCCTTTTCATGATATCCCATAGTTCTTGTAGATTCTGTTCATGATTTCTTACCATCTTCTCTGTTTGTTCAACTTCGTTTTCAAGGTTAAATATTTTGTCTTCAATGTCTGAGGTTCTGTCTTCCAGGTGTTCTATCCTATTGGATATGCTTTCTATGGAGTTCTTAATTTGGTTTATTGTTTCCTTCATGTCAAGGATTTCTGTTTGGTTTTTTTTCAATATCTCTAACTCTTTATTGAAATGATCTTTTGCTTCCTGTATTTGCTCTTTTAACTGTCGATTGGTGCGATCATTCAATGCTTGCATTTGCTCTTTCATCTCATCATTTGCTTCTCTGATCATTTTAATTATGTACATTCTGAACTCCTTTTCTGTCATTTCTTCTGCCATGCTGTCATTGGGTTTTATTGATGTAACATCTAGATTTGTTTGCAGCATTTTCTTTCCTTCTTTTCTCATATTGTTCAGGTATCAGAGGACCGCTGAGATATTGCAGATTTCCTCTATTGACTTACAATGTCCCTGAAGATTTCTATATATATCCTCCCTTAGCCTTCAGTAAACTGAAGTCTTGGAGGAAGTTGATAATGCGGTGCTCCACAAGGAAGCTGCCTCTCTAGGAGTGGTGGCCTTCAGGTGGGGTATAATCCCTGCTAGTGGGCAGAGGTACCTCCACTTGTTGACCAATGGTCATCCAAAGGGGACCTAGGCTGCGGGCTGAGGCAAGGCCTGTTTGGGCCTGAGTCTCTGGTTTTACCGTCCTTGTGGGGAAACCTCACCTGGCAGGGAAGACTCACCCGGTGGGGAGGTCTCGCTGGTCAGTACCCTCCTAGAGGTTCCCCTCAATTTACAGCTACCGCCTGGGCTGGGCTGCCTTCCTCTGCAAAGTTCCCAGGGGCCCGGCCCTACCTCCTGGGCCTGGGAGCCTCACCCTTCGCAGATGAATCTCCTTAGGCTGCCCCTCCTCAGAGAATCTGCCTGCAGGCCTGGAATCTTCGCTCCGCCCTAAGCCTGTCTCTGTGCGGCTCTTCCACCCAGAAGCCTCCTAGATCCTGGGACCCTGCTCTGCACCTAATCGCCTGGCTATGCGGCCCCTCCTCTGAGCAGCCACCTGGGGCCCCGTACAATCGCTCTGAGACCCAGAGACCCGCCACATGCCTCTTCCTCCAGACAGTCGCCCAGTATTCCGGTGCGGTCACTAGGAGTCCAAGAAACTCACTGTGTGCCTCCACCTCCCACCAACCACCCGTAGCCCTGGGCAATCAATCACTCCAAGTCGAAGTGACCCTCTCCGATCCTCCTCCTTCTCCAGATAACCCCCCGAGTATTCAGGAGCGGTCGCTCTGAGTGGCTCTGAATCCACGTGACCCGCAGCACGGGTCCTCTGAGCAACCACCCGGAGCTCTGGTGCGGCCACTCAAGACCAAGCGATCCACCACACTTCTCCTCCAGGCAGCCCCCCTGTGTTCAGGGGCTGTCACTTTAAGTCCAAACAACTCACCAGTCGCCTTCTCCTCTGAGCAGCCGCCTGGAGCGCTGATGCAGTCATTGCGAGTCCGAACGACCCGCCGCGCTCCTCCTCCTCCTCCTCCTCGTCCTCAGGGCAGGCCCCAGGGTTCAGAAGCATCGTTCTGAGTCCAAACAGCTCGCTGCGCAGCTTCTCCTCTGGCAACCACCTGTAGCTCTGGTGCAGTCACTCCGAATCCACGCGGCCACGTTCCGGTGTTCAGAGTGCACACAGCTATCCTCGCCACTCCTACCCTGGGCAGCTGCCGGAGCCCCAGTGGTGGCTCTGAGTCCCAGCGCTGTGCCGAGCAGCCTCCTTTACGATGCTCCCAGTTGTCCGCGTTCACTGCTCCAGCGGGGGGAGGGGCGTCTCGCCGGCAGCTCTACTTCACAAGTTCCCTGCGTTCCGGGACCACCGTCCCATCCGGGACACCTTCCCAACGGGTGAGAGTCACCCAGCTGCTTTGAGTTGGTCCCAAGTGTCTCAATATCTCCTCTTTTGAATCCTGAGTCCTGGAGCAACATGAAATGCAGCCACCCTCTAGGCCGCCATCTTTCTTGATAATTTTTGCCACATTTTTTTAATTGGTGCATTGTAGTTGTACATATTGATGGGATTTATTGTTACATAGTCATACATGCATTCAATGTAGCGATATAATTTGGCCACTAGCACTCCCCAGCCATCCTCTCCCACCCCTTGGTCCACTTCATCTACAGATCTACCTTTGATTTTTAGGAGACTCATCCACCTTTGTTTTCCTTTTTCCTCTCAGGTATCCACATATGAGAGAAAACATGACCTTTAACTTTATGAGTTTAACTTATTTCACTTAACATGATGGCCTCCAATTCCATCTCTTTTTTCTGTAAATATCATACTTTCAGTTTTCTATGTGGATGAATAAAACTCCCTTATGTATTTATGTCACTTTAAAAAAAATCCATTCATCTGTTGATGGACACCAAGATTGGTTCCATAGTTTGTTGTGAATTATGCTAGTAAAACATAGGTATGCATGTATTACTGTAGTATGATTAATTCTATTTTAAATTTGATTTTGAAAATGTCGCTTTGGTATTTGGGCTATTTGGATTAAAATTTGAAAGAACGTTATGCTTATAACAGAATCTGAACTTGCACTTAGTGGCATCAGCTTCTGGGATTTCTGTGTGTTAAAGCTAGATGGAACTATTTCTGGTAACCTATTCTGAATGCTGTGGACTGAGCCACTTGAACTTTATAATTGGCTTAATCTTTAACTCTGTTATACTTGTATTTTTTCTCCCTCACTCTATGTATATTATATGTGTGTGTATGTGGCTATAATTTTTTCCCTTTTTTCCACTATTTTGTATACCCCAAGATAAAAGGCACTTGTCTTCGAAAGTGCTCTCAGAATTTACTCAAAATGCCACATTAGGTAAAAGATACACTCATACCTTGTTGGTGGGACTGCTCACTGCAAAGTAGTACAACCACTCTGGAAAGCAGTATGAAGAATCCTCAAAATACTAAAAAGTAAACCACCATATAACCCAGCATCCCACTCCTTATTATTTACTAAAGATCTAAAATCAGCACACTGTAGTGATACTGGCACATCAATGTTTACAACAGCACAAATTACAATAGCCAAGTTATGGAACCAAAACAGGTTCCTGTCAACAGATGAATGGATAAAGAGAATGTGGTATATATACACAATAGAGTTTTACTCAGTCATAAATAAGAATAAAATTATGGCATTTGCTGGCAAATGGATGAAATTGGAAAATATCATGCTAAGTGAAGTAAGCCAGACTTGGAAAATCAAGAATCAAATGTTTTCTACATTATGCAGAAACTACATCAAAATAAGAAAAAAAGAGTTAGGGGAATTTCATGAAAATAGAAGAAAGATCAGTGGAGCAGAGGGAGGGGATGTAGGGGTAGAGAGGAGGGACAGGAAAGGTGGGGGATTATAGAATGAAACTGACCAAATTATGCTGTGCACATGTATGAAGAGACCACAGTGAGCTTCACCTTTATATATATATATATAAAGCAGTAATTTAAAAACAAAAACTATAAGTGAGTTGAAGGAAGACCTGTTGGGAGAAATCCTAGTTCTTGGCTGGCAGCAGTGAATGTCTCAAGTGTATAAGGAAAACTTGCCAGGAGGAGCGTTCTGCTTCAGCCACCTAGGAAAGTAAACAGCTGCCCCAAGTTGACTCAGTGTTACCAAGGGAACCCGGATAAGATCCTGGTGGTCTGATCCCCTGTGGCACATTGTGATTGGGCAAGAAACCTATAAAATGTATAGCTGTTCTCGCAATAAACATGGGGTAAGGTCACGGAGTCAAGACCCAGACTCCGGGAGTTGGGTGGAAGCAGGCTTGGGGCGAGCAGCCTGCAAATTAGTTTATTGCAGGGACAGCGTACATTTTATAGGTTTCTTGCCCAGTCACAATGTGCCATGGGGGATCAGACCACCAGGCTCCTATACAGGTTCCCTTGGTAATACTGAGTCATCTTGGGGCAGTAGTTTACTTTCCTAAGTAGCCAAAGCAGAACGCTCCTCCCTGCAAGTTTTCCTTACACACTTGAGACATTCACTGCTGCCAGCCAAGAACTAGGATTTCTCCCAATGGAGACCAAGAGAGTAGAGGAAGGGGAACAGGAGGAGGGAGCAGGGGAGAGTAAGGGGAAGAACTGGGGACTAGAGTGGGCAAATTTTATTCCATGCCTCTATGATTATGTCAATATTACGCATAACTATAAAATACTAATAAAAACAGAACTCCACATTAGTACACAATCCAGAAAGGCAGATATAGACAATGTGAATCCCCTTTAAGTCCACACCTCCATTTCCTTTAGGTCCCCTTTTATCCTGTGATGTGGAGGCTGCACATGAATCCATGTTTGTTTTACTTTGTTGCTTCAACAGTGAAATGAGGCTTTCAGAATGTTGATGTTGGTACCCTATATCCTGGTGGTGAGCTCTGTTTCCCTTAACTTTTCCATAATATGACCAAGGAAACTTAAGGGTGGGAAAGCATGTGTCAGGTTTGATGACTTAAGTAATTAATTCAAAGTGGAGAGTGTTTTTGACAACATAGGAGTTAAGCAGGATGAAATTATGTTTATCTTGTGAGTTCAATGTCCATTCAGATTTTTCTTTTTCTTTTTTTTTTAAGATAAGTTCTGGTTAATACCCTGAAATCCATATGAAGTCTTGTTTAGGTTTAATTTGGAGCCGAAATGTCTAGGTTCGTGTTTTTAACAGGTGTTATGGGTGATTTTATTTTATCTTCTTTTATTCTTGTGATAATTTATACATATATATTCCTGTTCAGAATGTGTGTGCGTGACTTTATGTAACACAGCTTAAATGGAGAATATTTACCGTTTTGGAATGTTGACCTCTCAGTAATGTGTCACAAAAGTGTGGTGAGTCAAACATCACTGGTGTAGAATGATGCTCTGGTGTTTTCTTAGTTGATTTCAGTTGTAGAAGGCCGAGGAATCCATCTGTCAATGCAAACAGAGCCAAACGTAGTGGTCTGCCTTTTTTTTCTAGCTGTTCCATCTTGCACCATTCTCAGAGGTTCAACCAGCCTGCCTGCCTCTCCTATCTCCTGGGCTGAGGTTCCCTTTCATCCTGTCTGCTATGCTCCTTGTTCATACAGACATGTCCCATTAAGTCAGCATAGAGCCCAGTGCCGTACCACATCTGCAGACTGGTTAATATCATTTTTGACTGGTTAGTATCATTTACTAAGCACCCACAATATGCTAGTACTTCCCCATGTGATGGGATCCAGCTGTGAACACAGCAAAATATGACAGGTTGACAGACTGGATTTTTTCCCAGCTTTAATTTCTCAGGCTGAGATGGGAATATTCGTCCATTTTTCCCTTTCTCCTTGAGGAGCCTTTACTTTTAGTCTATATTGTGTTCCCTGCATGCCTACTGACAATCTGAAGATAATATCACTTGGTGCTTAAAGCTAGAAATCCTTATTTGTTCTGATATCATATAATTTATGTTTGCAATTTCAGGCAGGTACAAATTTCTTAGAGTGTGTGGTGTTTCTTGTAAGGACATTCAGCAAATTTGTCTCAGCTTCTTTAAAACTAGAACTTGAAAACTCAAATGACTACGTTCAGCTCAATAACCACAGACAGTAATGATACCTCTAAGTAGCTAATGCATGCATGTAATATCCTCGTAGCTCTGATTTAACTTTATTTACACATTAAAATTGAATTGCAGTTGATTTATTGATATAATAGGCAGAAAGTGATTATCAAGCATCCATCACTGATGGAGGAAAAACCAATCAAATTATGCTCCGAGGTTTGCTTTAACCTAACCTAACTCATCACCTTATAAAACTCAGAGGATTTGAGTCATAGGCTCTCACTAAAGTCAATGAGCCACAACTCCCACTAAACTCATATCTGCTCCATTCGAGGCATTCAGGAGTTATACTAATTTGCACAACTGCCAAGTTGTTATAAAAGGAAATGGCAATGGGCTGGAGATTGAACATCTGCACTTGCTCCCATGTATATATCCATGGTAATATTATTCTTTAATGTTTATTGCAAATCCAATAGGGACTTGGTACCATACAATTCATAAAATGGTGTCAACCTGTGCATACAACTCAGCTGGAAAGATGTGTGGAGTACAGGGTGGTGGTACCTTCAACGGTGACAAGGAAGTTAGGAAAGGCACACTTCACAGGGCATATTAGCCTCACATTATTATAATGACATATCTGAGGCACTTAACTTAGAGAAAATGTTAATTTAGTTCTTGGTTCTGGAGGTCCAGTCCAAGGTCAGGTAGACTTATCACTTCCGGGTTAGGTGAGAGTGACACATCATGGTGGGAATGCATGGTTGGAGCAAATTGCTTACATGATGAGCCAGGAAGCAGGCAGAGCCTGAGAGATTAGGGTTTGACAATCCCCAATGACTAAGGATCTACTCCTCAGCCCCCATTTCTCAAAGTTTTCACCACCTCTCAATAATGCCATCCTGGGACCAAGTCTTTAACACAGGCAGACCTTTGGGGAAAATCCATACTTAAACCACAGCAGGGGGGAAACTGACTTCAGTCTGTTTCAGAAAGCACTGAAACATCTTGATTAGAAGCAGGTGATGATGTCCACTTTGTTCTTAGACACTCATAATTCTCCTTTTCAGCAGTGGAAAAAGCATAAGGTGGGGGAGAATATAGTGGAACAACATCAGATTAATCACCTATGCTAGGGGTTGAGCTGGGCATCCAGGGGCTGAAGTTTAACCAGGAGTGGCCCAGTATGGATTTCCTTCCATTCCTATCACTAGAAACTGGCAAGATAAAGTTTAAAATATCCAGTGCTGTCACATTACAGAGGATTGCTAATGTCCATGACAGCAGTACTCATTCTCATTGCCTGGGGGCATTCCGAAATAGAAAGTTGTTTATGTACTTCCATATTATATACCCAGAGGTATATTTTTTAAGAGACTATCCCACAAATCAAAAAATGAAATTTCAAATGTAATCTTTACATGTATCCTTATTAATGTTGTTGCTAGTTATTTCATATGTCTATGCTGGAAAATATTGCTGTTGTGAGTAATTACCATTTTAATTATACCTGAACCCTAAGGAGATTCCAAGAATGGGTATAATTATTAGAAATTCAAGGCCATGTAACAACATATTCTAGTTCATTTTTATCGTGTTGTGCACTTTTGCCTATTGTGTTATACATTGTTCATTCCTAAAACATTCACCTATACTTTTGAAAATGAAACTTCCTTTGAATTTTTCTCAACATCATGTTCTCCAAATCCAGTAGACGGTGCTCATTGACTTCAAAGGATATTTCTTGTGCGCTTAAGTGTCACAAGAATTGAAGAAAGATGAAAGAAATATTTCCTCTAATTATATATAGGTACATATTCATTTTAGTGTCCCATCCAATATTGCTGATCCTACATAATGAACTTTTTCTCTTAATGAGTTGAGTATATTTTATACTCATGCCACCTTGTTCATCCTCTGCCATGATATCACATTTACTTTCTCCATTATCCAAATATGCATTATTCAAAGAAAAGACAAGTAATGACATGATTCAGCTATCATTTTCTAGACTCTCAGGGTTAGAAGTGGGGGTGAGTGCAAAGAAACATTCAATTGGCTTCTTCTTCTTCTTCTTTTTTTTTTTTTTTAAGTAATAGTAAACTGTCCACACAGGAAGGTATATAAAACTCATTGAGAGAAAGTTGATCTTAAAATAAATACTCGTGTTTTTAAAATGGAGCCTAAATAGGCATTAGACTGACTCTCTTCTAATATCCAGCATGGGCCTGTATGCGGAGCACCCAGTCCCTGCCTAGGGCATGACTGAGGCTCAGCTGTTTTGAATTCCTAGCCCATCTTTTCTTTATCACTTTCACCTTTTCCTCCTTATTGCATATGATGCAAATTCATGATGTCCTATGGGTTCTTTTTATTTTCATGTTCTTCCTTTCACCACAGATCTCTTCTTTCATTCTTTCTCATGGAAAAGACTGATTTATCATTTCAGCATCCCCTGTTGAATCTTGTCTTTGCAACTGGCCATCACACGTTTCTTTGTGATTCCTTAAGGACACAGAGTTCTCTGTGAACTATCAATGGTTCTCCCTGTAACATTGTGACTAACATCTAGATCATTCCAAACAAACAATTGTAGTGTTTAATCATGGGAATTTAGATGACATAAGAAATAGTGTTGGAGATAAGATTCTTTGTGTTAATTTGCTTTGAAATGATATCGGGTCTTAGTTTTATTGGGGGGTATAGGCAGCAATGTATTTAGAGGCAGCTACATTTCATAGCTTGCATCACTAAGAAATTATGTGAACCTTGACAAATATTTTGTTTTACTCTGAGAATGTGGTAGTTGAACTATTCTGAGAGACTGAGAGACAGAGAGAGAGAGAGAGAGAGAAGGTCTAGATTTAAATGCCATTATCTGTGCATGCTTGCTAGGCTTTTAACTTTGGTGCAGTGCTTTCAAAGATTACCAAGCCTCAGGGTACCTAGGGAGCATTAAGCACAGGCCATTGATGGGATAAACCATGCATGCTTTGTAAGCATGCACACCAAATACTCAAATGAAAAAGCATTTTCTTTATATATATTCAGTGATTGAGTTTTAGGCACCCGTATCTCAACCATTTCATGAGAAACTCATTTCATATTCTATTTCATTCAACTAATATTTTATTTAGCCTGTAGAATAATTCATGCATTGCTATAAGTCCTACAAATATAAAGATGAATATGCTACAGTTCTTGTCTTCAAGGAGCTTATGGCTTAGGGATAAGCCATTAGGCATCCACAGAGCAGCGAGAGTGTAGAGAGATAAGAATTAGCCAATTAAAAAATGTGAATGGACCCTTACGCTGTGCTAGGAGGAATGGGTTAAATCATGTCTGTAGGGAAGGTGGGAGGAAAAGGTCTTCTAGAGGAGATTAGCATGGTATGAAGGAAGGGACCATTGAGCATGAGGTCTTAGATTCAGGAGTTTGGGGTTTCTGGCAGTAATCAGAGTTGAAGTTTAACCAGGAGTGGCCCAGTATGGATTTCCTTCCATTCCTACCACTAGAAACTGGCAAGATAAAGTTTAAAATATCCAGTGCTGTCACATTACAGAGGATTGCTAATGTCCAATAACTGGAGAGTTATTGGTCTTTTGGTATTTACTTAAGCCATACGAGGATATTATTGAAGGAAATAAGGCAGCAAAAATAAGGGAAACAGTAATAATAGCTGTTATGGTTTGGATAAGAGGTGTCCTCAAAGCTCCCATGTTAATGCAGGAGGTGAAATGATTAGATCATGAGACCTGGAACCTAATCAATGGATTAATCATTGGATAGATTGGTAAGTTGGATAGAATACTGGATGGTGACTGTAAGCAGGTGGAGCATGGTCGGAGGAAATGGGTCACTGGAAGCATGCCTTGGGAGATTATGTATTTTGTTCCTGATTTTCTTGTTCTTTCTCTCTGCTTCCTGGTCATCATGAACTGAGAATCTCTCTTCCACCATGCCCTTCTGCCATGATGTTCTGCCTCACCTTGGACCCAGAGCAATAGAGTAGGTGGTCCATGGACTGAGACCTTTGAAATTGTGAACCCCAAATAGACTTTCCTCCTCTAAATTGTTCCTGTTAAGTATTTTGGTCACAGAGATGAAAAACTGACTAACACGATAACAGTTTAAAAAGCAGTGGTCACCATATTTAATCCCTTCCCACAGGTAGAAAATAATCCTAAAGTATCTAGAAATTTACAGCACTCAAATACTTCCAGTGACAGAGAGTTCTCTGCCATTGACAAGCCCAAATCACTTTAGGACAGCTGTGACTGTAAATCAAGGCTACCTTTCTTTCTGAGAAAGAGAAGTTGGGAGAAAGAGTGAGAGTTTTTAAAGCCAAGGAAGGAGTTTGAAGAAAAAAAAGTGGTCCACATGCATATTCCATGGAAATACATCTAAAAACACTTTCTTAAAAACATCGGTCCTCCAGCATACTGAAGGGTGGTGGTTATAATTTATTTTAAGATATTCTAAAACATAACTCAAAATGTAAATGGTCTTATAAAAGATTTTTGTCCCGTGTGGAAATGCTAAGTGTTGATCAGCTTTTCCTCTCAAATATTAGAGCCATAGTGTAACTCTAACTGTAACAAGATGCTAAGATTTGAACTTTTTAATTTTTTATTTAATTTATTTATTTTAGTAAGCTTCAGATTAGCCATGACTACATTGAGAAGTGCATGAAATCAGTTTTGGCACCGTTCCTTTATCCTCAGTCCAATTCTACAAAAGATGGTCTGCTGATGCTGAAAAGAGAAAGTGCTAATAACTCACAGCCAAAGTGAAATCACTCCGAACGGTCTTGCCAAATCCTTCTTTTAAGTTTGATAGGTTGTAACACTGCAGTAACACAGATAGAATCCGTAGGTTTCCGGCAGCTGCAT
Source organism: Sciurus vulgaris (assembly GCF_902686455.1). Taxonomy (NCBI): domain Eukaryota; kingdom Metazoa; phylum Chordata; class Mammalia; order Rodentia; family Sciuridae; genus Sciurus; species Sciurus vulgaris. The sequence continues at coordinate 145,561,025 of NC_136466.1, forward strand.
TCACACAGGGAACAGCACAATTAGGTGAGCCTTCTGTGATTAAGCAAGGAGTGTCGACCAGGTGATCATTGCGAATCTGAAGGGAAGCTTCTGACCCTGTCTTGTTCAATACTTTCATCAGCAATTTGGATGAAGTCCTAGGGAATAAACCAATAGAGAGAAGCCACAGGGAGGCAGATATTGATTGAGTAAAAGGTAGCCCTCTCTCATAGTCACAGCTGTCCAAAAATGATTTGGGCTCATCAATGGCAGAGAGCTCTCCATCACTGGAGGCCCTGAGTGCTGTAACACTGGATGCTTTAGGGTCATTTTCTGACCATGGGGAGAGATTGGATTAGGTGATCACTGCTTTTTTTCCACAAGCCTAAAATTTTCAACTCTTAGACTGCTTTACATGTCCATACACTCTGACTCTATTGTCCTTGAGATAATGGTGAAATAAGAAAATGGCCATAAGAATGTTTCCTTTGACCTCTTCTCCCTGGCTGTACACCCTACACCTCATGGTACACTGTCCTCCTCAGAGCCTGTTTCTTTGAAGCAATTATAAATCATGAAACACATCCATGGAGAATTCGTAGGGGAGAGACGATGGTATATTTAGCACTTCTTTTCATATATTAACTGTAGCAGATTACATCTCAATGGCTCAACATTTTTCTATCATTGAAGAAAAAAAATTCCTATTTTTTAAACCCTGGAAAGCAGGCAAATGTTAAGTAAAATGTACATACCGAACCCATGTCCTAGAAATGAGTCTTCTTAAGGTCAGGGACACATGCTTAATTTTTTTCTAACTTCTTTCCAGAATGTGTGTCCGGGGCACAGCCTCTATTATGTAGCATCAGATCATAACCTCCATGCTCCCATATTGTCAGACTTTGAACTGTCTACATTAGGCACTCTAATTTACTTCACTCCACACCAATTAGTTAAACCAACTAGGAATATAAATATATGCTTGCTCCTTTTGCAAAAAGTCCGTACTTCTTGACAGTCCCCTTCCTTCTCAGTTAATTCATTTAGGGAAATATACTCATGCCAACTTTCTGCACAGAAACTTCAGTTTAGAATTTCATACATTCTTGGATTCAGCAAATTAGACTCCAAGTTTTTCCTTTCCAGTTATATATTTGGGAAACCATATTAAGCTAAATAATTATATGATTATTGTGACAAATTAGGATATCTAAATACAGAATTTCACACTTGGCTGATTGCCGGCGTGGTTCCTCTTTTCTGCCATGGTATTTTTCTTCAGAAGAGCCAAACTAATATTATGGGAATCCCATGCAATAATTTGGTTTCTCTCTTGCATATTTTACTTCTGAGTGCCCACACAGGTACATATAAAATGGTCCAGTTAGTCTATGACCCCTTTAATCTACATACTGTTTCTGGAAACCAGTTGGAATTAATATTTTTGATAAGTGTGTGGAAAACTGGTGGCAAAACAACATCCTTGAAAGGCAGAACAAAAGTTTTAGGAGATTTAGAGGTCAGGTATCTTCTAATATCTGGTATAATTGGAAATGATTTGTTCCTATCATGGCTCTTCTCTGACCTATTAGTGAAGGGCAGACTTCTAAAGAATTGTTTAATTAGCATGTATATTTGGTGTAACAAAAGCTCTTGCCTTAAAGTGCAGGCTGCATGGAGAGGCAGTCCAGGAATAAAAAGAGAATTTACCTCTCCCTATAATTACTGTGTTTCTTTGTACTAGTATCCTTCCTCTTATTAACATCACAGTGGGATGGTGACTGTTTGCTACTGGAGGCGCCTATCTGCTCTGCTCCTGGGGAGACTTTTCAAAAGGGTTCAGGCCTTCAAATGCAGTTTCTTCCTTCTCATGAACTTTGTAATGTTCTATTCTTAAAAAAAAAAAAATAAATAAATAAAAAAAAGAAATTTACAAAACAGAAATATCAGAAATATCTAATTAATTCAGAATCTCAATTTGCTTTTTAAAAAAACACTTGTGTTTTGCTATAATAAATAAAGCATCCTTATAGGAATTTTGCATTTATTGATGCTTTATAAAACATCAAAAGATGTTTTATGTAAGTTTAGACACCAGAACTTAGACTCTATCTATATCCCTCAAGTACTTTCATAAAAAAAATTTTTAGATATGCAAACTATTTGTTTTTGTTTGTATTTTTAGTCAAAATTGTGAATCTCTTTATGTTGGCTTATCATCAGTGAGTCTGTAAATTAAATCATTCTTTTACCATTTAAATGGTGTGAAATCATACACAAAAAGTCGTTATTTTCAAAGAGGAGTTTTTATTGTTGTTTATTTTGAGATATGGTCAGAGTGCAGAAATTTTCTGTGTGAAAATTGAGTAAGTACAATTCGATGGCAGCATTTTGAAATGAGGAGATGAGACAGTTATGCTATAATTTAGATTAAGATATTGTTGAATGCAATGAGGGAGCTTTGGTTTGAGTGATGTTTGACAATTTACATTAATTGAACAACTAGAGCACTTTAAACTCCTGCAATTTTATAGCTAAGCATGAGGTTTTTATTGTAGCAAACTACTATATTTTCCTACTTAACATTAAGGTTTAGACTGAAATTTACTTAAACTTTATTTGATTTTAGATGTTAACCTGGACAAGTGGATTTCTGGTTATGAGTACTTACACAAAGACCAACCAATGTGTGATTGGAGCATAGTGAGATTCTGCAATAAAAGTTTCTTTCTTTCTTTCTTTCTTTCTTTCTTTCTTTCTTTCTTTCTTTCTTTCTTCCTTTCAACTTTCTTTTTTGTAATACTGACATATTTTTGAAGGTCATAGACACAAGTCTCCTATCACACCATGAACATGAAATGCACATTTCCATTTGTTCTTAAAATTAAAAGTTTTCTAGAAATCAAAGAATTAAATTACTCAGTTCACAATTGCTCTTTCTCTCTACAGGCTTTTCAATTTAAAACTATTCTGTAGGCATCTGAGTGGATAGTGGGGGGTGGAAGACAATATGACAGAAGCAAAAGAATAACCCAATTTTAAGGAAGTCTCCTAGAGGCTTCTTAAGCTCAAAAACGTTGGAGGTTCTTGTGGGCACAGGAAGGACGGGAGCTGAAGGAAAGGTTAGGCGTTTCTAATAAGGGGTTATTGCATTCTCTGCATGCTGATGCTTCCCTTACCCTGTAGATTATTCCTTAATGTATCCTCTTCTCAAATAGCTTCTGAAGTCTTTATTTTCTGATTATGTGTATTTGTTGCATTTGGCAGTCACTAAGGAGAGGGAGAAACAAGTAGGTCATGAGATCCAATATTGTTTCCAGCAGTAGTTAATTGAAATTGACAGAACAAAATTGAGGACGTAGACATTTGAAGACAAACTCATCAGCCATAAAAAGGTGAGAGATGTGAAAAATGGCACATACAGCAGCTAGGTAGCAAACTGTAGTGATCATGGCTTGAGCAAACCTGGTTTATGCAGAAGGGGCAGAAAGAAAACATACGGAGAATTAGAAAGTGCCAGTCTCAGGAAGCATAACCAACTGGGACTGCATTGCTGCATTTGTGATTCCATCCTTGAATCTTATTACATGGTACTTTTTCTTTCAGGCACATGTGCTAAGAGCTGGAGTTAGTTGAAGATTCAGAACACCTTGCGTTGCCATTGAAAATATTACACATTTTATTCTTTTATGCTTCTTGTAATGCATTCCTCTTTCTGTAATTAGCTAGTAATTTAAAGAAAGATTTTATTGTAATGCCACGTATTTGAGACCTCCAAAGGTCTTAGGATAGTCCTATGCACAAAGCAGATATGGTGAATGAGTTCATTAAAAAAGTACTTCAAAATGTGAGTGGTTCTGGATCATCATTATCTAATCAATTAGCAATGTACAATATTATAGAAAGTGTTTGATTTTCTTGACTTTTTTTCATCTTCTAGTCATAAATCCAAAATAAAGGCTACAAGTTAACAATTTTCATACAAACTTAGAACAGGAGATACATATAACAAGAAATATTAGAGTTATATTTCCTGTACTATACAATAAAACATGAACGCGAAAGCTAATTTTACAAATCAGGTGGTACACCTGTAATTTAGTTTGAATACAGGCTGTACATTCACATTTGAATTTCAGATAACAGTGAATTTTGTTTTAGTGTAACTATGTCCAAAATATTGCATTAAATGTATTTATACTAAAAAACTTATGATTTCCTCAGAAAAAATAGTAGGATGATAAATGTTCTGAATCTTTCAAATTTTAGAATATCTTACAGTTGCCAATTTGAAATAAAGGATAATTTAACTAGCATAAAATTAATCATGAAGTACTGTTTTTGAAATCTAAGGAATTACATGTACTTTCTGGCATTCATTTTTGCAGAAGAGAAGGCTTAGGCTAAGATAATTTTAGTTATTTTCTTTCTAAGATGCTTCTTGGATTATTATCCATAAGATCTAATATTTCACTATAATATTTCTTGTGGTCTTCTGTTTTTAAATTTGCCTTGGTGAAACTTCAGGTTTTTAATATTTTTAAATCTGAAATGTTTCTATCTATATCTTTGACTGTCATTTTTAAATTATTTGCCTTTGAAGTATATTATTTCCTGTTTGCTTCCATATTTTCTCTGCTCTCCACTCTCAGTATCTTCCCTTCTATTCTTTGCTCTGTTTAGTTTTCTTTTAATTCTTGGTTTGGTTTCTTCATAGAGTTGATTTAATTTTTTTTTCAGTTTTATACCTATTTTTATTGTTTCAGCAAGTGATTGTTTCTTGTGTTCATCTTATTATATTATTGTGTACCAGTGTATATTCTTGTGAGTTGTTATTTCACGGGTATGTGGGAAGCTACTCCCTTGTTGTTTTTCTAATATTATGAAAAAAATAAACTTCCTTTAAAGTTTCTTTATTTTCTTTAAAAATTCCGTATGTTGCAAATGCTTTTCTATCTGACTATGACTCATAGAGTAGATATTTCAAAGAATGGTGATATTAAATTGACTGAATTTACATTTTGGCTAAATGCTTTGTGTGTGACTACTGCTTCAGATGGTTCAGTTATTTAAAGCAATTTTGAATTTAGTTCTATTGACTTAGATATTAAAGGCATAATGGAGGAGTTACAGTCAGAGCTGTTTGCTAAATGAAACCTAAAGAACAAAGATACTGCTTGAGATTCCTCCTCAAAACTTATTTCTACCATAAATCAATGGCTAAAAATAAAACAGAAACCTGGGTAGGTGGCAGAAAGTTATACTTCCTCTTCAGGTCCTAGGTACATGAGAGAAAATTCTTATTCTGAGACTTAATCCTCTCTAATATTATCTCATTATTTGCTATATTCTTTTCTATGCAGTCTTACTGAATTAAATCTGCCATTATATTTCTATTGTATCTTTACCTGTGATTTTTCAATAAGGGCAAACTAGATAAAGTACCTTTATGGCCATCATTCTCCTTTCCTTCATGGATTAAATTCTGCTGGGCTTCATAAAATCTCCCCCTGGCTTTAGAAGTTAAACTAATAGACTTTCTGAGCTAGAAAGGGTCTTTGACCCTCTCAGAGTTTCCTCCAATGAATTGGAGGCTTCCTATTCGCCACACTGATCTTTGTCTCTGCAGAAGTCACTGCATTATTTATTTACCTATTAGATCCCTGCTCACCAAAACCCTCATGCAGAGAGTAAATAACTGAAACAAGAATGCTCCAAAGTGAAATTGAAAATAGGTTATGGAGCAAGTGTACCAGGTGAGAGTAGGTGTCCCAGTCTGTATTATTTTTTACTGGTGCACTATAATTACACATAATGGTGGGATTTGTTATGCCATGTATTCTAATCCTCATCTCCTTTCATTGTGCACTCCTTCACTGAACAGTCTTTCCGATCCTCACTGTTTATTCAAACAACTTCCATTGCCTAGACTGTTTCTGACTATAAGTCAGTGATTGACGTATTTGAACTCTGTTGATATCTTGTGTTTACATCAGAATCTCACTTCAGCTTCAAGATATGTGGCCACCTATCAACTGGTAGTTATACCTCCGGTAATGCCACATTAACATTCCTGAAGATGGTCTTGTGTTTTGCTTGCTGGTCTTACATCTAGTTCTTTAAGAACTACATTCTATCTATAGCATTTTTGAGATTTATTTTTTGAGAACCAAGTAATGATTTATTACGATAGGTTCATTGATCTATTTATGGCAGTAACATCGGTTTGGAAAGTAGGTTACAAAGCAAAAAATAGAAAGTGAACAACCATTCAGTGAAAAAAAACAAAGAAATCTGATTTTCAGGGCTTCATAATTCTGTATGTCACATACCTAGTAATCTGATCATGATCCTTTGTAGATAGACACATAATTATCCAACCTAAAATCTGAAACATGCCTTTATAAGAAATCTAATGGGGAAAAATCTTCCTTTTTAAGATTATTCTACAACTACTGCTTCCTTAGAAGATACTAGTGACTTTGAATTTCTTTCCCCATCTCACTTAATATTTTTCTTTAATCTTTGTAAATTAAAGGGATGCAGTATGATATTGTGGAAAGGCTAATCAACTGAATGTCAGAGACCTGAGTTTCAGTCTCAGCTCTTCAACTAAATGAAACAGCTGACTAAAATTAGCTGCATTTCCTAATTTCTCAGGTCCTCAGTTTTCCTCATGAGTAAACTAAAGAAGGTTGTCTGACGCATTATCCAGTTTCATTCTTAATGGCACATATAAGTAGATTACTTGGACTGCTTTCACTGGGTTTCTCCCTCTTTTTTAGCACAGGAAAATTCACCTAAAATTATAGAAGTTGTTAGAACAAAGAAAAATCATTCCATTCTGATTACTGAACCAGAACTCTTTAAAATAATTTGACCTGCATCTTTGAAAACATAATTTCTATTTTGCTATACTAAAGAAAATAAGCAACTATCAGCAAGACAGCTATAACCATTTTAACCACATACATGATATGCAAGCTGAAAAAATACAAAGAAATTTTAAATTATACTATCATGATAAAGTTTCAACCAGAGTAAGTTTAACTTATTCTACAGCAATCTACCAAAAATGGTAAATTTTATCAAATTGGTCTTTTTGAAATGTCAGCGCAATTAAAAATGTTTGCTTATGGGTGAGGCAAAGAACATTTCAATGCTAAGTTTTAGAATTTGTATTCTGAATATCTTCAATCTCTTAGAGATGACCATGTTTCAAGATGTGGGAAGAACCATCATTTTCATTATTGAGGAATTAATTTCTTCCTCATAAAACAAGATATTCACAAAGCACCATGAGCTACTTGCTAGTTATTTGTTTTTCTTCACTGAGAGCTCAGATGTATCAAAGAGAAGAATTTTTCTTTTTCTATTGGCCAGACTCCAGTTTTGTTTGGGTCATCTACTATTTATCCCATTTTTATAGAACACGTTGATCTGGAGAAAAGTCTAAATTGGTCATTTCCTCACTCCTCTGAAACAGCAGATACAGATTATTTATTTGCTTTAGATACTTCAGAAGTTTCTGGGAACATGACCAAAAAAAGATGAAAGTATGACTTTAGCAATTCAGACAAATTAATAAGATCAAATTCTTTGTGGTAGAAGGTCCTTGGAAGCACTATTTAATTACTGTTTCATTGGATGTGCCACATCTTACTGCAAATCACAAACTGCCATGACTTTCTACCTGGTATTAAGGAATAATCCCTGTAGGAAACTCTTTTAAAACCAGGGTGTTATGCTTTTTGACTCAAAAAAGTATATTTTGAAGTATATTCTAAACTTAAAAAAAATCTTCTGGATCCACAGACATGTGGCTAACCTAGTTTTCATAATGGTGTAATAGAAAGCATTAATTTTCTTAAGTCAATAGCTTGATGTTGTCATTTGATTGGTTTACAATACCTCAGTGAATGGTACAACATTTGACAGATGGGCTTCTTGTGAATTTTTCTGACTTTAAAACTCTTACTATGCATTTGTGTTATTTTATATAGTATATGTTATCAATATATTCATCAGGAACTCTAATGCTAAGTTGAATTATGTGAAACATATTCCAAATAGACCCCTGTATCTAAGGTGGAAACATGTTGGTTCCTTCTTTTAGGAAACACATTCAAGCAGAGTGGTATCAAAATGGTTCAAGCTACTAAGTACAGAATTGTGGGTTCATATCTGTTTCTAATGCTGATTCACAGTACAATGTGAGATTTTCTTTTTCTCCTGATCTGTTGTGAGTAATTATAGTAATGAGGCACCTTGAAAATGTAAGCTGTTAATTAATAAGACTATGTCTAATTGTGACTGCTTTATACCAGTGTCTGGCATTTTGAGCAGTACTCAGGTATTAATATCTTTCACATATAGAGTTTTAACCCGTGTCTCTTCATGACACACTCTAACTCACCCTTTCTGTCCAGCTCTCTCTATATGTAGAGCTGATGAAGCCTCCTCCACTTCTTGAGATAATTACTTTATTCAAATATTTTTCCTCATAAGGAAGACATAGTTTATTTTCTCCAAGTCAGCTTAATTAAGGTCACTGTCTTTTACTGACTCATGAACAAAACTTCTGCATGTTCACCCATCTTTCCTCTTGTCAAAGATCTCTTTGCAATGATACAAATTATATTTTGAAAAAAATGAAATCAAATTTTCTTTGGAAAACAAAATCTCAATTTGAAGAATTCCATAAAACAAAGCAGATGGAGTTGGAGTGATGGAAAATCAGAAATGAGAGACTCACAATCAAAGGGACTATGCATGAGCATCATGTTCTGTAGAAGAACCAAGAGAAGCTGTAACAAGAGCCTCATAATAAGAAGAGTAGCATCTGCAAACAGGCTTGATGGAGGACAGTCATCCGGGAAATCAATTAACAACTGCATTCAAAAAACTTGCTCTCTGCATATTCAGAGTGGCTTCCATTCCTGGTTTTGCCAAAGTCCTGAAGGCTTCTTTCTGTACAGATGTGGCACCTCCCAATCTGCTGGGGATGAACTCCTGACATGGGGAGCTGACAGCAGCTTGGTGGATCATCAGGTAACTTTGAAACTTCCCCAACTGATGCACATGAACACACCCACCCATACACACTCACTGACTGAAACTCAACAATTTCTGAGTTTTGAATTGTTGTGCCCAGAGTTGTGGAGATCCTCACCTGCTAGCTTGTTTGCTCTAATTTTCCTGCTTTTAGCCACGTTATTCCCACCTATAGAATGGGCAGCCAATTGCAATTTTAGAGAAGTTGTCTATTTGGGGGTGTGATAGAGAAATCATTACATAAATACAGAGGAAAACCAGATCAATTGCTTAATCTAATAAGCTAGAACTTCATTCATAAATCCACAGACATCAGGTTTTTAGGGAAAACAGGGTGAAGAGAAAGACAAAGATAAAAATCTGTAACAAATGATCACAGAGAAAACAGAAGATAATACTGAACACAGAAGCTGAGATTTCAAAAGATACAACTTTCCCTCAAAGAATGAACAAACTGAATAAGAAACACTCCTGGGAATTAAATGATTGCCAAAGTACAAAATTTAGTGGACGGAATGAATAATGGAATGACCATGACTTAAAGCAAAACTGGTTATCTGGAAGATGAAGTTGACAAAATATCCCAGAAAGAATAATACAACTTAGATTTGAAAAATATGATATTTTTAACTTATTTTAATTCGTTTAACAAATCTTAATAAAGTTCTATAAGAAGAGGAAATGATTATACATGTTAATAGGAGAATTTCTTCCCAAATAGTAGGAAGTTCAGGTCCTCAGGAGCCACTGAAGGTGAACCAAATACTAAGAAAAATCAATGGGAAAAAATATAGAAATATCATTTAAACTTCAAAACTCCAAGGGAAGAGGAAGATTCTTAAAAGCCTCTGAAGAAGGGAGATAATTTGTTTACAACAGGAAGGAGAATAATTGTCTCAGCAATTCTGGATGCTAGAAGACAATGAAGAAATGACTTAAAATTATAGCAAAAATGGCAGTTTGTAACTCTGGACTATACTTTGTACTATCTATTACATATTATCTAAAAATTTACACTTTGAACACATATAAGCACAGAACATTGCACATACTACCTCTGTGAGAAAATTATCTTGCGGGCACTCAGGATAAAAGACAAGAGGAAAGAGGATGAATCAATCAGCCTACCAGACAGCAGTGACCAAATCTGATAGGAAGAGAGCTTAAAGGAAGAGTTGGGAAGTGGACAACTGATTCTGAAGGTCCTAGTTTTCATTGTTATTGCTGACAAAACAGGAATCAAAGGTATAAATATTTTCTTTAACTTTACATAAATAACTACCAATGGACCTGAAAAGAAGTCATCTTACTAGTGATAACTCTTGGAAGGGATTCTAGGGATAGAAGCTGATGAGATTTTTGCTCTTCTATCCTGAATTGCTTGAAATTTATTTCAATTTTTCAGTGTATCATTTTATAATGATAACAATGATAAAAATAACTAGTTTTAAAAAGAATGAGTCTCATGTCTTTGACAGTGGGTCAAAGAAAGCACATAGAACAATTTTTAACAGTTCTCTCTTTTTAAATTTTTATAAATGCTTCAGATTTGTTTTTAACCAATTGAAACAGATCAAGGCAAATAGGAAGAATAGGCTTTATTAGGAATTGGGAATGGCTGATTGCCAAGCGTGCTGACGATGGAGACAATTATTCTAGGATAGGAGGATTTGATAGCAAAATGGGTTGTAACCAGACATTGGGACATTGGATGGTCTGCAAATAGTGTCCTTGATCAGGGCTCCATGCTCAGAAGAGTTCCATTTGGGGGTTTTAGTGTTCTGTGGTTGTAGGCATGAAATTCTTAATGTTTAATCCCTGCAACTGTGTTTTTTTTTTTTTTTTTTTTTTTTTTTTTGCTCCCTTTCCTTCCCTGGCTTACTCCTCAGTTTCTCAGTGCTGTCTCTTCATGTGGAATAAGAACAATTTATACTGCACTCTTGTAGATGATGTCAACACTGTCAATGTAAGTTGATCTTTTGCTGGGAATATACGTGCTGGTAGGGAGCACACCTATAACTAAGACTCCTTTGAGTCACTTTATTTATTGGTTTACTTGTTTATTTTACTAAGGGAGTAATTTCCTATAAAAATACATAGTCCAATTTATTTATTTATTCTACTTATTTACTGGTTCAGTGTTCCAGAAAGAACATGAGCTTTGAAGTCAGCAATACCCTAATTTGAGCCCTGCTGTACCAGATGAAATACATGTGACCTTAGACTAGCATCTTAACCTCTCTGAATTTCTTCATCCTTGTGGAAGGATAAAATAATACTTACCTCTTAAGATTTACAAGAATCCGCCAAGAGCTGTGATGCTTGCCTATAATCCCAGTGGCTCAGGAGGCTGAGGCAGGAGGATCACAAGTTTTTAAAGCCAGCCTGAGCAAAAGCAAGGTTCTAAGCAACTCAGTGAGACCCTGTCTGTAAATAAAATACAAAAAACGGGTCAAGGATATGGCTCAGTGTTTAAGTGCACCTGGGTTCAATCCCTGGTACCAAATAAAAAAAAAACAAACAACAACAACAACAAAAAACTGTGTTTTATAAATGAGGCTCAATGGAAAAATAAGGCATGTACTGGAGTCTTTAAGTCTTCGAACCTTGCAGTTCAGTGACTCATGATGCTGATATACTCTGCATCAGATTGGTAGGAAATGCTTTCGTTCTGCCCGTGCCCTCTGCCTCTGGAAGTGACTTGTATGTTGACACAGGGAAGAAAAGAGTTAGGTGATCACCTTGTGGTATCTCAGGGTGGAATAAGACCGTTGCCTCCCCATGCTAGCTGTGACATGTGCATTCTGTACTCCTTATCCAGGTACTAAGCGCGTCCTAACACGGATGCCGCATGTGTTGGGCTATGCCTGTGGGACAGGGCCACAGTCCCACAGAAAGAAAAGACTGACTTTTCTGCTCCTAGTGAGGACCACAAAGTTTGTAGCCATCTTTAGAAGCAGCTCCAAGGAGAGCAATGGCCAAGACATCTATGGGTACAATCCCAGCATGTAAAGGAGTCATGATTTTGTCTTCTTACTGGCAGGAAATGATGGCATGTCAGGAATTTGTGTTGTGCTTTGTGCTGTCACCCCGGTACACCCCCAGCCACTCCCTCCTCCATTGTTTATCTTCTCTCAGAATAGTGACCAGGCTGCTGCAAGCACCGGAGTCTTCCACTTGCCTCTGCTGCCAGCCTCGATTCCACATCTCCCCATGAATTCTCTCCTACCTAGCTCATCTCTTTTGACATTTTTGTTTCCATGCATTTTGCCTTTTGCCCTAGGTGGCTCCCATTTGTACTTTTTTTCCTCTCCTGTTTCCATTATTTAATTCTTTGTTCTTGTAACTTTCTTTCTCATCCCTAATCCAGTAAAAACTTAATTTCTTAAAAGATCTGAAACTAGATGGGATCTTATATTCTTACTAGTATTTATTCTTGCCAAAGTCATTTTTCTATTTTAGAAATAGCACTTTTAAACCTATTGTGATTTATTCTTTGAGATTATGTGGAGTACTTTAACTAAATCAAAATACAGATTCCCTGAAACTTGGGAATTCTTCTTTGCTTTGGATGAATAATCTTCCTGCTTAATCTCATTTAGATTTCATTTGAAATATTTTCTAGGTACCTACCTTTTAGAAGTTCCAATACTGAGGATTGGCAACTTATACATAAGGCTCTCGGGATGTATTCAGGAGGGATGCTTCTATTTATTTGAAATATCAGAAAGAGAGGAAAGGGGATGGGGCTTAGCATATAGTGTTTGCCTATTGCATGTGCGACTCTGGGTTGGATTCCTTGTGTCACAAAATAAATAATAAAAAAAAGAGTAAATAAATAAAATGTGTACTTGCTTATAAGTTGTGCTAATGGATTGAACTTTGTCTCCCTCAGGTTTATGCACTGAAGCCCTAACCCTGAATTTAATACATTTGGAGTTGGGGTCTTTACGAGGTAATTAACTTAGGTTTGGCAAAGAGGGTGGTGAGGTCTCAAGAGAGAATTAGTGGACTTAAAAGAGGAGGAGAAAGGGGTCCTCCTGGTACCTGCATGAGGGAAGGCCATGTGAGAATGACAAGGTGGCTCTCTACAAGTCAAGAGGCACTCCCTCACCAAAAGTTAAGTCTGTTGGCACCTCCATCTTGAACATGCTAACCTCCAGAACTGTGAGAGGTTAAAGGCACCTGGTCTATGTCATTTTGTTATGGCACCCCAAACTGACTAAGACAAACTGCAAGTAATTTTAATCCATCTTATTTTTCATTTTGATATTTATCTGATTAGACATATTTCTTATGAAATTAATGCCAATGTTTCAAGTACAACCATTAATATTTCTTTCTTCTTCCATACTGCTCACCCAGCCATTGTAATGACCTAGATTTCCTACACTAGAAAATTATAGTAGCAAACAGCAAAGAAAGGAATGGCAAAGAAGGTGAAGTGGGAGGAACAGAGGAGTAGAAATCTTTACCAGGTCACGTTGGCCTCCTAAGACAGAGTTTGGAGAACACTTCAATAAACTTAAAAGCATGTCTGGCTGTCACATTCCTTGATAAATATTAGCTGAGAGTTCAAGCAATGCCATAAATAGACTCACCGTAAAGGCATAAAGGAAGAAATACAAATACACTATTTACTGTATCTTCTGTGTGCCGGGCATGGTACTAAATGATTTACATATTTTATCTTCACAATCTCTCTGGGAAGTGGATATTATTATCCCATTTATATAAAGGGAACTAGGGCTTAAAAACATTAATATTCCATAGTCTGACAATTTAAGAATGATAGAGCTCAGCTTCCTAAGTCTGTCTGATTGCATGATGCTCCACTACATCACTCTGAGAATTCTGTTCTTCCTCATTTATTTTGGCTTTGTTTTCCTTAAAAACACAATGGAAGAATACTCAACCTTAATTTTAATGAGACAGCTGGCTGCACGACCTGCAAGAACTTTACCTTTTCTCTTAGGAGTCCGTCTATGAAGGGTCAGTAATCTGCTTGCTCTTGAGTTATCATGCCTCATACAGTTTGTTTTCGGCTGTAGATTAGAGCCAAAGTCCTCCTTGTTATTCATTGCCTTGCTTCAATAACGAGAGTTGGTTAATGTTTTACTGAGAAGATCCCCAGTGGTCACATTCTGGTATGTGAAAAAAAACAAAACAAAACTGGATTTATTTATCAATATATAACCAGCTGTGTGGAAGAAGTCTTCTTTGCTATCCCCAGCCCCTTTTCTGGTTAGTTTGCTCACTTGAGAGTGGTAGGAATAATGAGAAGGGGGGTTTTGGCTCTTCAAAGAGTCATTCTAGGACCTACTTTCTTAATTCTGACCTTCATAACACTAATGTTTAAACTCCCAATTCAGAAGATGATGGACAAAAACTAAACCAAAATCAAGGTGAGAGAAAAAATCGTGAGAAATCCCAACTGCTGGGACAATTTTTCTTCTTCATAGTATTTCATAACCTCTTTGTTTACTAAACCCCATGATCCCAGATTTGGGATAGATTCAGAAGAAATAAGAGGGAAGAATGAGAACCCTGATACTACCAACTAGAACTGTGCAGTGTTTGGCCACGATACTTTAGATCTTACTCAAAAATGTGTTTCTCGACTTTCCTTTCAAATTTCTTGCAGTTCTCTGTTCTAGTACTTTTTGTTTCCATTATTTTCTTCTCCCAGTTTTGAAACTTTATTCAAAATATTTATGCAATGGTTAGTATGTAGGACACTTTAATCTCATGTTTAAAGTGATCAAAGGCAAATAATGATCATAATAGTCTTGAATATTCTTTGTCTATTCAGGCACTATGCTGCCACTGTAGCATAATGGCCACGTTTACTTTAGAGAATTTTAACTAAAGATGGAAATAAATCAACCTTCTTTTTTCAGGTTGAGAATAATTAAAATGGTCCCTGGATTGTTCCACTTTTTCTGTGGCTTCATTAGGTTGGTCTTGTATTAGTTTGCTAAGGTTGCCATAACAAAGTACCACAGACTTGGGGGATTAAACTATGGAAACATATTTTCTTACAGTTCTGGAGGCCAGAAGTCCAAGACCAAGCGAGGTTGGTTTGTGAGGCCTCTCTCTTTGATTTATTCATTACCATCTTCTCCCTGCATCTTCACAAGGCCTTTTTTCTGTGTGTGTCTCTGTGCCAATCTCCAATTCTCCTGAAGACCCCAGTCATATAATATTAAGGTCACCTTAGTACCTTCATTTTACCTTACGACATCTTTAAAGACTTTATCTCCAAATACAATAACATTCTGAGGCGCTAGGGGTTAGGATTTCAGCATATGGATTCTGAGTGTTACACAGTTATGTTTACCCCTTAACACTCCCCAAAGTCTGTTCAAAAACCAGCAACCAGAGTGAATCTTGCTGAATACAAGCCAGATTAGCTCACTTCTCACTTCATACTGTTTTCTTGCATGTTCCCATCCAGTG
Organism: Sciurus vulgaris; assembly: GCF_902686455.1. Taxonomy (NCBI): domain Eukaryota; kingdom Metazoa; phylum Chordata; class Mammalia; order Rodentia; family Sciuridae; genus Sciurus; species Sciurus vulgaris. The sequence continues at coordinate 145,576,517 of NC_136466.1, forward strand.
CCTTCATTAGTGTCTTGAATAGAGGAAGCACTAAATTTGTTACAAAACTGAATATACATTTGTTGGCATGCTTTTAAAACGTCAAACTGGTACAAGATATATTTCATAAAATGTAGCTTTGTTTACTTTTTCAAAGGGTAAAATATTTGTTTTTCCAAACTCCTGGTTTACATTGTTGATGTACATGTATCTTGTATCTTTAAACATATTAAAGAGAATTTTAGAGGCACAGTAAGGTCTAAGATCAAAGAATTGACCACCATGTCCATAGTTTCTATGCAAGTAAGTTATTATACATATTGTGAGTAGCATATCTTTCACAATCACATGTAAATAATGCAACATTCAATTCTAAATACCCATACAAAGTGGAGCAGACTTTCTATTTGATGTAATTCTCTTGATATCAGAGGAAATGTGCATCAAACTTTATATTCATAAAGTATAACTTAGTGCTTTTAACAGCAGGCTCAGTAATTAGTTGGGCAATTAAGGGACCATAAATTATAATTTTAACTCAGATAGACATCCTCTCTAGCACCTTGGGAAGTCCATTTACCATTACTTCCTCTATTTTCCCATCTATAAAATAAGTCTATAAATAGATTCTTCATAAACTTTCTGATGAAGTGAAGAAAGATAGTTTTAGAAATGGTAGAGACCTTGCAAGGTTATTTGGTTAAGCCCTCTGCTTTGAGGCACATTAATTTCGTAAAGACAGAAGGTCACCTTCTCTGTTTTATTCTTGAAGATTTTGAAGTGCTTCATGTGTTTTAATATTATTTTTTATAGAATTTTACATGAAAAACATTACAAAGTGATTTCCAAGTATTATAAGGATACATCACACCGGGAAATGAAACACTAGCTAATGTCTCTGCAGAGGTGAACGTATTTGCGGCTACAGCTTGGTTGCATCTTGAATTCCAAGGTCAATTCCGAACATATTTAAAGTAAGGTAACCCACTTTCATTAAAACTGTGAGTGCCTGCAGGTCCTGATTCAGGAAACTGTCGCCTGGCTTCCTCTCCACAGGTCTCGTTGCAGTTTTGAATCTGAGCATTAACATTCTTTTCCCGTTGTGAAATCATAGTTTCTTTAAAATACTGGCTTATGTTCCTTTTTCCTATTTTTGTTTTCTTTTTTTCTCCTTTTTCTCTCTTTGCACCTTGTTGCTAACAAACCCATCAATCAAATCCTTTATACATTTTTATCGTTCTGCATTTCTGTGATCCTAAAGGGATATTGTTTCTAAAATATTTACAGCTGGACCACACTTATTTATCTTGTCTTTTTTGGGGAACAATAGCATATCCTTTCCTTACCTATACAGTTTCCTGTTGTACTACTCCCTTGGGAGCTCGATAGTGTATAAGCTCATAATATTTGAGCGATAGGGCATTTTAGAGTAGTGTCACCCAGATGGCATATAAAAGTGGTTCCCAGTGGGGGCCTAGGAGGAGGAAGACTGCCACTGTTATTGTCTCAGAATGTCATGCACCGAAGAAGAGTTGTTCCAACACTGGTTATAATGGTTTGGAAGACTCTCAAGATTGATGTCAAGACCATTGCAATAAGGGAGAGAGAGATTGAGCTCAACTCCAAATACAACAAAATCAAGTAGAAATTTATAGCCAAGGAGCAGGTTGGGAGGAAGGAGAGAGTAAGGGATGGAAAAATACTAAGAGGGGATGTCAGACATAGGGAAATTCTTGCCAAACAGACCTAATAGGATTCTTGCTAATGGCAGACTGGGTAATTTGATTTTACGGGTAGATGGTCAGGTATGCAGAATATGGTCAGATAATGAGGGGAGTTGGATAGCAGTCATGGGGGATTCACTCTAGTTGGCTTAGTATATTTCCTGCTAAAATTGTGCTCTGTAGGCCTGGCAAGGTTGGGAGACAAGTCTGAGACTTAGTCGGGAAAAAGACTCAGAGGAATCTGAAGAGAGGTGTTGTCAGAAAGTCAGGGAGAGATTTGGACTGGATAAGAGTGGAGACAAGAGGCTTGTCCTGGGCACTTCAAAAAGGCTCTCCAGATGATTTTGATGGTGATCAGTGACCTAGTTTGTGAAAAATTGGTGCAAATATTGTCCTTAATTCTCTGAAACTCTCAGCAGGTTTCAACTCTGTCAGTGTTCTCTAACTCATTGGTTCTCAATTGAAGCTATTCACTGAAATGGGTAGCCTTTAAACCATAGGTAATTCATGGGTGTCCTCACCACCACAGACTTATCATGGGGCTCTTTGGAAATGGACTTTAGGTGCTGGTGTTTTTAAAGCTCCTAGGATCTCTGTGTGGCCAAGGTTGAGAACTACAGCTCTAACTGAATAGTACAAAGTTCAGCAATGCCCTTTCCCTGTCCCGGAAATGAAAATGATTTCTTCACTTATGTTTGGGTAAATTCTTGAAGTTTTTCTACTCTTGGCTAAACAACCACAATTCTTTTAAAATTTTCTCATAGGAAATATTTCCCACATTTTTTGCCATTCATCATATCCTGTTTAATCTGGATACCCAATATCAACAAAGTTCTGACTAATGTTTTTTCTTCTTTTCTTTTTTCTTTCTTTGTTACATTTTTCTGTTGACTTATTTCTGATACAGTGAAGTTAAATATTTCCTGGTCCTTGCATGACTTCTTCAGCTAGATGACTTGTCCAAGTTCAAGTTACTATTTCTAAATCACCTTTGTATCAGATTGCCTATTATCTTAAAAGGAATCCTATGAGTAAGGGACAGTGAGGAGGACTTTGGGAGTAAGGGCTGGTTCAATCTTCCATTGTTAGGTGAGACAGATGAACTTGTACCATGGAAAATTATTTCTGCAGAAGCCATCAACCTGGGTGTGAGAATATGGTCCTCTGATCATAAAAACAATGAAGAGCTATCCTTTTATTCTTGCTGTAAAAACTTAAGACCACCAGCAAGTCACCTTTTCAGGGAAGTTTAAACTTTTCACAGATCTTTTCCTGTTCTTTTTTCACTGTAAAAGTTTTGAAACAAATTATTATTAATAAATTATATTTATACAACATCTTTTTTTTTTCCTGCTAGAGCTCCCAGGCAGCAATAGGAACAGAAATACAAACATAAATAAAATTATACCTTATACCACTTAGCTCTGCCTACAATCTAGAGCAATCATTCTTAATCCCAAGAATTTCAGAAGTATTTTGAGTAAAGTTCAATAAAGTTCTCCAGTCTTGGAAGAGGATGGCAGCCTGTTAGGATGAAATATTTGGAAGATAAAGAACTTTAAACTTAGAAGAAAGTGAAAAATTAGGTGTTATATATTTTGGGGAGTAATTTGATAGATATCTAGTCAGATCTTCAACAAGAAGATTACATCTTGACTAAAGAAACTCGTCATTTTTAAATTTAGAGTGTTTTAAAGATGAGATTAGAATCTTAAAAAGAATGAATAACCATAGGTATTTGGTAAAGACTGACTGTGATGAAAATGGCTAGCATGGATGCCTCCAGCAGTTTTTAAAAATTTGTCTTAATCTTTAATAAAAAGGACTTAGAATTTTGGAATCAATCAAAAAAAAAAAAAAAAAAAAAAAAAAAAAAGTACACAAAACAGCCCAGAAGTGTTACATTGTGAAAGTATCTTGAATATATGACATTCTTTCAAAGACAGATGCATATTTGATACAGAAGAATTACAGACTTCTCATAAAGTGCAGTGGATTCCATAAACATAAAAGTTTGCTGTCTTTTTTCTTAAACCTGCATGGATTTGAAATAAGCTCTGCTTCCTTTTTCTGCTCGCACGTTGACATCAGAAGCTGTCATGTCTGCATTACTTAGATTATAAACAAGAATCATAGTCTGAGGTCAGGCACTTTGCACAGGCTCTTTAGAAGTGACTCTTGTCACCCGGAGATTACTCTGACTTTAGACATTTCCCTGATTCGGGTCACTCTGGGAATTTGGCTGTAGCTCACGGTAAGTGAGTCCTCTGAGGTCACTTGTTAGAACTGCTACCTTTTAAAAAATCAATAATCGAGACCACAGCTTTGGAAGGACCACAGCTTGCTTGAAACCAATTGATGGTATGTAAGCGTGTTTGTTTTCAGAGCATCCTTCACACTGACATGGTTCTGGAAATCAGCAGGGCAATGATGAAGTGGTTAATCATTTGTTCTCTAGCCTTCTACACATCTGAACTTACCATTAATCATCAGTGTCTGTAGGTGTGCTTGCATTTTTCTTTAGGGTGGTGTTGGTGAGTTGCAAGAAAAGAAAATATAACTGGTGAATAATGATTAACAGAGAGTGTACAGAGAAATATCTCTGCTGTCAGCTCATTGTTTTGTGCTTAACTTTTGCCAGCATTCATTACTACAGAAGAACATTTGAATGACTTCACGTCAATACTGTGACAGGCAGTTCAATCCTTCAGAAATATTCATAAAATACTTTTAAGCCATTAAAATTTTTGCTGTGGCACATGATGGTAAATAGTTTCTATCAGTCTTCATGTGGATGCCTGTGTTCAGACTTCGAAGGGCACATCCCATCAACTGAAGAATATTTTGTGTGTGAGTTTCAGAGGCTGCATTGTTTCTCCCTAACTGCATTTTTACATACTTTAAGAATCATGTAGACCTTAATCTCTAATTGTAACTATTTTAAGCCTCTTTCAAGTTTAGATTTATCTCAGTTCAGTTACTGTTTAGGAAAATTCTCCAATTTGAAAGGGGGAATTCTGCCTCTACTTTCTGGCAGTAGACATGAAACCACCTGGAGTTTCCTCTGGCCTCGGGGACCAACATCACCATAGAGTGGTCACAATAAGCAGAATTGCTCAGTCATCTTCTGCTTGGGTGAATTTGGGGTTTATCCTCTCCTAACACTTTGTATAGTTACTTGATTGGTCTTTTCAAGGACACTTCTTTACCCATAAGCTGCAAGAATATGAGCCACAGAAGCCACTGCTCCTGGCAACAATTGCTATTGTATCTGTGGTCAAATATCCTCTTAGACCTTTAGTACTTGGCATTTGCCAATCTGTGGGGAGAATACATGAGAAAAACTCCACAGTAGTCAGATCCAGCTGACATAAGCAAGGTGATCTCTCTCTCTCTCTCTCTCTCTCTCTCTCTCTCTCTCTCTCTCTCTCTCACTCTCTGTGTGTGTGTGTGTGTGTGTGTGCTTGCATATAATTCCTGAGTATCTTAGAGAAACAGAAAAACACCTCAGACAAACATATTCTTTCCTGTCTTTGAGTTAGGTATTTACTCTAGTGCCTTACTAATTTCTTTAAAGTTTACCATGTATCTTCCTGCTGGTTCCATCTCTTCTGACTCCTGCTATCTTCTGGCGTGTTCTTGAGAAGTACCTACAGTATTCCTTTCTGGATAGAAAGGTCAGAATGGAAAGGACTGATTTGACTTTTGTAATCTGAAGTACTGGTATTATAGGAATTTGGTACATGATTCACCTTTTAAAAATCTTGTCTGGTATGTAGGAAACATCACTAAATATTTCTTGAATGATTGGACATTGCATTGATCTACAGTGGTCCAACCAACTTCACGCCATGTCGGGTGACTTTTGTTTGCTGGTAAAACATTTCAGAGGATTTTCATTGTAATTTGGTATGAAATTTCAACTCCTTATCTTGTCAGTCAATGCTTAAAATAAGTTTCAATTTCTCAATCTTATCCTTGCATAAGAGAAAACAAAAAATAACACTCATATTAAGTCAAATACTTATTGTATAGAAATAATGTACAGAAAGTACACTTTTAAAAATGACAATAGAGGTATTTTGAATATCATATATAAGGTATTTGAATTGTCTCTTTCAGATCACAACATTTAATTTCGAGAGCCAGTTGGGTAAGATTTTCCCTTCTCATTGATTTCCTATTCATTCATGTTTAATTGTACAAACCATAGAACCATTATGAAGATGTAGTACATATACCTATGAACTGACTTTTTTAGTTATAATTTTTTTGTGAAAATTTCTGGCTTAAATGCATATAGAGGTTTTTTCCTTCTAATTCTTAATTATCAGAAAGGAAGTAAAAAAATTCAAAAATACAACTTTAAATGCAACTTTAAATGTCATATAGAATGAACACACAATGTTAATCAGCAAAGAAAGTCGAATATGTAAAATATGATCATATACACATACATACATATGTGTATATGTAGATTCTGTGTATACATATAGAGAGAGCACATGTTGAATGTGGATACTTCTCACTTATTTTTGTTAGAATATCCTGACAAGGTGAAGAAACTTAAATTAGGAAAATAAATAGAAATTTGTGAAAAATATCGTTTCACCTAGATTTTGTATATACTCACTGTAAGAAATCGCCCAATTTTAGGGATCGGAGATGGCAAAATAGAGGAGGTTGCATTCCTGGCTGCTCTGTTTTGTGAAACCAGGAAAGCAGACCAGCAGCTTCACTGCAATGTGGGTGAACAAAAAAGCAAGTCACAGGAACTTACTGGAACTTAAAACTGGACAGTCAAAGCAGATTGGGGACAAAGGAGTTTGGATATAATGAAAGAAGAAAAAAAGTCCCCAGAGGGTGGAAGCTTCAGTCAGAGAGGTCCCTCAGTGAGCGTAGTAAAGGGATAAGGGATGAAAGGAACCTGCTTTTTGGGGAGGCCCAAGGCATGTCTGGGTATGGAGCATTTAGAGACCAAGGACATTGCCCAACAAACCTGAAGGACTCGCTGCATGATATCCATGTGTGGGGAAAGAAGCCACCGTCTCTCCAGGCACAGTCTCTCTGTGTGGAGGACAAAGGAAGGAACAATTCTGCAGCTGCTGTGTGTGGGCCGGCAACTGAGAAAGCTGATTCCTGGTAAACCTGAGTTTGGCCCGAAATACAGGCCCAGTAAACACATGCTGCATGACGCAGAGTGTGCTTAAGTGAGCAGGAGAAAATCAGATGTGAAGAGAGGTTTACACAGGGGACCACTGGTCATGGAACCCACCTGGGCTCTACCCCTCCCCCTCCAATCCTGCTGCTTTCAGGATGGGCTGGAGAGACACATCCGGCTGGGAACTTGGAAGGGTGGGGTGGGAGAAATTGTCTGGAGACTGAACCCCAGAGGAGGAGACGTGTGGTTTGCAAGTGACATAGTGGATTAAGAATTGGCTCCTCCACCGCACGAATGGAACCCAGGAGAGATCCCGGGGGTAAAATCTTCCAGCAGGGATCAGCAAGTACTGGGCACTGGAGGTGAGCTGATTTAAAATCTCCAGACCAATCGGCATTCAGCAAAGAGCCTGGAGCCCGCCTAAGACTAAACCCTGCCTCCAGGAACTCCGCCTATGGGATTACCTCTCTGACTCCAGCAGCCCAGAGGGTGGAGCATCCACTCCAGAGGAACACGCCTAAAACTGCTGAGAAGAGAAGCTGAGCATATTTCCACTCCAGTGGAAAGAATTCTTTAACTTTTCATTAGGATTTTTTTTTGTTTTTTTCTTTTGAATTATTTTTCACTGTTTAATTGTAACCTTAATGGTACATGGACATTTATAGAGTTTCTTTTTTTTTCTCTTTTTTTCCCTCTCATCTCTAGCATTTTTGAAGTCAGATATTTTACATGGATTAGTTTTTTGTGAACTAGGATGTTTGATTAGTATATTTTAGTTTAATTTTGTGTTTTTATTTTTATATTTTTAAGAAATTTTGCTTTATATATATTTTTTTTTTCTCCTACCTGTTTCCCTTGATTCTCTTTCCTTCTGCTAATAGCCAATCTCTATTGTTCTCTCTTTCTCTCTTCCTTTAATCTTTTACTTCTATCTTCTCTCCTATTCCCTCATAACCATCATATCCTATATCACTTCTCTTTTTAATTCAATTTAATTTTATTTTATTCCCCAATTGATCTTTTTTTAATTTTTTTTTTTACAGGCTGCATTTTGATTCATTGTACACAAATGGAGTACAACTTTTCATTTCTATGGTTGTACACAATGTAGATTCACACCATTTGTGTAATCATACATGTACATAGGGTAATGATGTCTGTCTCAGTCCACTATCTTCCCTTCTTTTACCCCTCTCATTTCCTTCTACACAATCCAAAGTTCCTCCTTTTTCTCTTACCCTCTTGCTGCCCCTCTTTCCTGTTAGATATCATTATCCACTTATCAGAGAAAACATTAGCTTTTGGTTTTTTGGGCTTGACTTATTTTACTTATCATGATATTCTCCAACTCCATGCATTTACCAGAAAATGCCATAATTTTATTTTTCTTTATGATTGAGTAGTATTCCATTGTGCATATGTACCACAGTTTCTTTATTCATTCATCAATTGAAGGGCATCTAGATTGGTTCCTTAATCTAGTTATTGTGAATTGAGCAGCTATGAACATTGATATGGCTGCTCTACTATAGTATGCTGATTTTAAGTCCTCTGTATAAACTGAGGAGTAGGATAGTTAGGTCAAATGGTGGGTCCATTTAGAATTTTCTGAGGCATCTCCATACTGCTTTCCAGAATGGCTGCACCAATTTGCAAACTCACCAACAATGTATGAGTGTGCCTTTTTCCCCACATCTCCGTCAACACTTATTATTGCTTGTGTTCTTGATAATAGCCATTCTAATTGGAGTTATATGAAATTTTATGGTGATTTTAATTTGCATTTCTCTGATTACTAGAGATGATGACCCCTTTTTCATATATCTGTTAATCACCTGTATATCTTCTGTGAAGTGTCTGCCCAGTTCCTTAGCCCATTTATTGATTAGGTTCTTTGTGTTTTTGGTGTAAAGTTTTTTTAAGTTCTTTGTAAATTTTGGAGATTAATGCTCTGAAGTGTGCGTGGAAAAGATTTTCTCCCACTCTGTAGGCTCTCTTTTCACATTATTGATTATTTTCTTTGCTGAGAAAGAGCTTTTTAGTTTGAATCCATCCCATTTAATGATTCTTATTTTTACTTCTTGTGCTCTGGGGGTCTTGTTAAGGAGGTCTGGTCCTAAGCCAACATGATGGGGATTCGGGCCTACTTTTTCTTCTATTTGGTGAAAAGTCTCAGTTCTAATTCCTAGATCCTTGATCCATTTTGAGTTGATTTTTGTACAGGGTGAGAGATAGGGGTTTAATTACTTTTTACTGCATATGGATCTCCAGTTTTGCCAACACCATTTGTTGAAGAGGTTATCTTTTCTCCATTTTATGTTTTTAGCACCTTTGTCTAGTATGAGATAACTGTACTTAAGTGGGTTTGTCTCTGTGTCTTCTATTCTGTACCATTGGTCTTCTTGTCTATTTTGGTGCAAATACCATGCTGTCTTTGTTACTTTTGCTCTATAGTAGGGTTTGAGGTCTGGTATTGTGATACCTCCTGCATCACTTTTCCTGCCCAGGATTGCTTTGGCTATCCTGGGTCTTTTGTTCTTCCAGATGAATTTCATGATTGATTTCTCTATTTCTATGAGGAATGCCATTGAGATTTTAATTGGAATTGCATTAAATCAGTATAGCACCTTTGGCAGTATGGACATTTTTGACAATATTAATACTGCCTATCCAAGAACATGGGAGATCTTTCCATCTTCTAAGGTTTTCTTTAATTTCTTTCTTTAGTGTTCTGTAGTTCTCATTGTAGAGGTCTTTCACCTCTTTTGTTAGATTGATTCCCAAGTATTTTATGTATTTTTTGAGGCTACTGTGAATGGAGTAGTTTTCCTAATTTCTCTTTCAGTGAATTCATCACTTATGAATAGAAATGCATTAGATTTATGTGTTGATTTTATATCCTGCTATTTTGCTGAATTCATTTATTAGTTCTAGAAGTTTTCTAGTGGAGTTTTTTGGGTCCTCTAAAAATAGAATCATGTCATTGGCAAATAGAGATAGCTTGAGTTCTTTTTTTTTTTTTTTTTTTTTTTTTTTCCTATTCATATCCCTTTAATTTCTTTGGTCTGTCTAATTGCTCTGGCTGATGTTTCAAGGATGATGTTGAATGAAAGTGGTGAAAGAGGGCATCCCTGTCTTGTTCCAGTTTTTAGAGGGAATGCTTTCAGTTTTTCTTCATTAAGAATAATGTTGGCTGTGGGCTTAGCATAGATAGCCTTTACAATGTTGAGGTATGTTCCTACTATCCCTATTTTTTCTAGTGTTTTGAGTATAAAGGGGTGCCTATATCACTTCTGTTCCTTCCCTGTCCACCATTTGAAAATGTAATCCCTGTTGCAAATTTGCTGTGTTTATTATAGGCAATAACTGATCATATCATTTCTGTTTATTGTGGTACTTAACATTGTAGACAGCATAGTAGGAACTATTTGGTTTCATGCTGTGAATTGTTTGTATTGGTTGTTATTACTTGTCTCCCCATAAACAGTGAGTACTGGAAACCTTCACTCTAAGTCCACAGGGTAGAAACTTTACTGCCTCAGATTCATACTGTTAGATGGGTAGATACACAAATGACATGAAAAAACAAGAGAACAAATTGCCCAAAGCAAACCAAGATACTCCAATAACATATCTATTGACACCACAGTGGAAGAAATGTCAGAGAAGAAGTGTAGAATGTACATAGTTAAGCTGATCTGGAAAGTAAAGGATGATGCAAGAGAGCAAATACAGGTATCAAAAGATCACTTCAATAAAGAGATAGAGATTCTTAAAAAAAAAAAACACAGAAATCCTTGAAATGAAGAAAACAATAAATCAAATTAAAAATTCAATAGAAAGCATCACCAACAGACTAGACCACTTGGAAGACAGAACCTCAGGCAATGAAGACAAAACATAATATTGAAAACAGTTGACTACAGAGAGAAGATGTTAAGAAACCATGAAGAAAACTTCCAAGAATTATGGGATAATGTGAAAAAAAAAATTAAAATTCATCAGGATAAGTGAAGGCATGGAGATACAAACCAAAGGAATGCACAATATTTTTAATAAAATAATATCAGAAAATTTCCCAAATCTAAAGAATGAAATGGAAAATCAAATATGAGAGTTTTACAGAACCCCAAATGTGCAAAATTACAATAGACTCATATCAAGCCACATTATAATGAACATGCCTAGCATACAGAATAAAGATAGAATATTAAAGGCTGTGAGACAAAAACATCAGATTACGTATGGGATGAAACCAATGTGGAGCTCAGTTGATTTCTCAGTCCAGACTCTCAAAGCTAGATCCTGGAATAACATGTACCAAGCTCTGAAAAAAAAAAAAAAAAAAATGGATGCCAACAAAAAATTCTATATCCAGCAACATTAAGATTCAGATTTGTAGATGAAATAAAACCTTCTGTGACAAGCAAAATTAAAAGTATTTGAAATCAGTAAGCCTACACTTTAGAATATCTCAAAAACATATTCCATAAAGAGGAAATGAATAATAGAAAGAAAGAAGAATACCAGTGAAGGGAGGAACTACACTAAAGGAATAGTCAATCAGAAGAGAAACTATTTAAAATTAAAAACTAGAAATAAAACACAATGACCAGGCACTCAAATCATATCTCAATAGTAAGTTTGAACATTAATGGCCTAAACTCACCAATCAAAAGACATAGACTGGCAGGTTGGATTAAAAAACAAGACACCAAAAAATGCTGTCTCCAAGAGACTCACCTCATAGGCAAAGACATCTACTGATTGAAGGTGAAAGAATAGGAAAAACATATCCCTCACATGGATCATGTAAACAAGCAGGTGTTTCTATCCTCATAACAGGTAAAGTGGACTTCAAGCCAAAGTTAATCAGATGGAACAAAGAAGGGATTCCTGCTTAAGGGAATCATACATCAACAAGACATAACAATTATAAATATTTATGCCCCAAACAATTGAGCATCTACATATATCAAACAAACCCTTCTTAACTTCAAGAAGCAAATAGATCAAACACAATTATACTGGATTTGAACATTTTTTTCCATATATATGTAAAAATATACATGAAAATATTTAAATTGGTATGGACTTGTAAGTTATTTTTCTTTTAAGATGGGTGTTTACAATTTTGGTAAGATGTAGGATATAATTATGTAACTGAATATACATGAAAATTTATGGGTAGGATTTTGGTTGCCATTAGGGTACCAATATATATAAATACACAAATGTATGTAAACATATTTGGAATATATATGTGAAAATATATTTGGAGATTCAAAGTAATATTTGTACATTTTATTTGAAAAGCTCACAATTATGGGTAGGGTTAGGTTTAGTTCTGAGTTATGGCTTGGTTTAGGGGACAGGTTAACTTGGGAACACATATATCAATATATATGAATATAAATATGAATATAGAGGTAACATCAAAATTTATATACATATACTTTTAACTATGGATATTTTTAAGGTAAACAATATTGTTATATGTGAAATCTGGGTTATGCCTATGGAAATGAGTATATGCATAAAATATCTGTGGGTTTTTATGTGAATTTATAAATTTATATCCCTCAAGACAAATGTACATTCATGTAAAATGTTATGGTTTATATGTATAGAGGTGTATTGGTAGGTATAGGACTAATGTAGAAAATAGGGTTAGTTTAGGGATCCAATGTTTTTATCCATATATATGATTACAAATATGAATATGTATGTAAAAATACACGAGAATATTGAAATGGATATAAATTTGTATATAATTATTTTATTTTGAGATGAATGTTTACAATTTGTTTTAGTCATAGTTTATGATTATGTAACTGACTATGTATGAAAATGTCTGAGCAGAAATTTGTTGCTGTTAGGGTATATTTATATAAATATATATATATAAATGTATATAAACATATATAGGAATATATATTAAAATATATATTCAAACTAGAAAAAGAAATTGCTGAATTTATCAGCTAATAACAAGGCTGAGAACATAATGTTCACTTTGATATTAGTAGGACTTTTTCCTTAATTTCTCTAGTCATATGTTTTGTTGTTTCTTCTCAGTATCCAGACTTGCTTAAATTTTGTCTTGTTCAAAAACAAAAAAACCAGAAAACCAAATCAAACCAAATCAAAGCACTTTTCTTAGGATTGATTTGTCTTATAACTCCTAGCTTGTTCAACTTTATCCCTAGATCTGAAATTCTCAGAAGACTGGTACCAAAGTGGCAACAGTGCATCAATTTCCATTCACTCCTTGCTCCTCAGTCCACTCTACTTTGCTTTTTGCTTTACTTCAACAAATGGTTCTAAGACCATCAGTGAAATCCTTATCAGTAAATCCATTTCTATGTGTTTTGCTTTTCAGTAGCAAATGACACTCTTGGCCTCTGTCCATTGAAATACTCATGTCCTTTGACTTCTGAAGCAGCTCTGTGGGTTTCCTTTTTAGGTTTTAGGTTTTGGGCAATATCGGTCTTTTGCAGGCTCAGTTCCCTCTAGTTGGTCATGGAGGGTTGCAATCCCTTAGACACCCTCCTTTAGCCTTCTGTGTATTCTCCCTAGGGCATCTATCCACATTGCAGTTGAAATCGCCATCTGTATGATAAGGACTCTGAAGTTGATACTTTTATCTTGGACTTCTCTTAGCTCCAGTTGTGCACATTCGTTTCACATTTTGCTTACTTAAAAATTTTCATTGATGTTTCCAAGGCATCTCAAACTCAACATGTCTGAAACTGCTCATAGCAGCCGTGGGTATTCTGTCCCAAACTCAGGGCTTCTGTTCTTCCTATCATGGTGAACGCTAGACCTCTGACTGCGTTTCCTTCCACCTATGACCTATTTCTGTGCTTCACTCCAACTACACTGGCCTGTTTGCCATTCTTGAATAAACCAGTAAATTTTCTATTGCGAGATCTTGCATTTTCTCTTATTTTTGCCTGGAATGTCCTATCTCTAAATCTTTCCACAGAGACATTCTATTTTCTACTCACTTGTCATTTCAAATATTACGTCCTAGAAGTTTCCTTTGGGCACTCTATCTGAAAGAGTGGCTGGCACACTCCTGTTCTCTATTGCTATTTTCATATCTATGTTTAAACATATCTATTATGATGTTATTGTTTATGTAAGTATTTTTCCCAAATTGGAATCGAAGCTCCTCAAAAGAAGTTGCCATGTTTTGTTGATTTTAACAGTCAAAAAAAAAAAGCATCTTGCCTTTTTTTTTTTACAATGCGATTTTACTTATCAGTTTCCAAGTTTATTCATTGCTCTTTATTCCCATTGCACCACCCTGGTCTCAGCTACCATCATCTCTTGCTGCAACAGCTTCCTAACTACATCTACTTAGTTACCCTCCAATACACACATTTTCCACCCTGCATCTAGAGAGCTGCTTTTATAGAAGCAAATCTGATAATGGTTTTTTACTCCTTAAAAACATTCAAGCATTTCCCATTGTTCTCAAGATAATGATCAAAATCTTAAAGGTGAACTATAAAGCCATGCATGATCTCCTTCATCTCTTACTATCTTCCCTCTCATTTCCCTACCCACCCCCAACTACTCTGGTGCTCTGAAAGTTCTACAAATGCACTGTTCTCCTATAATCTTGAAATCTTCCATATGTTCTCTTAGGCCCTGATGGTTCTTTGGTTGTACCCCCTTTTAGCCCTAGAGTTCATCTGGTTAGTTCTAGTTTACCTTCCAATTTCAAACCAAAGTCCATTCTATTGTGTGTCTGGCACTGAGCTATGTTCCAACATAAAACACCCTGTGTGTCTAAGACAGGGACCTGATATATACTCTCTTGTTCCCAAGTGAGGAGTCAGTTGACTTTTCTTACTAACACTTTCACAATTTGTAAATAAATGCATTATGTGTTTATGAGATTAAAAAAAATTCCTCAATGAGCTGGAAACTTCATGATTGGCAGATTAGATGAATTGATGATGCCTATTCAGTAAAGACTTCTGTATACTGACTATGGCACATATTAGAACTCAGTTTGATTTAAATTATTAATATAATAATATTTTGTGTATCTGTCAAACATTTACAATGATGACAACTCTATGCCTAAAATTGAAGCATCTGTTTTTATATATTTAGCCCAAGCTTTGAATTCTGCACTTTCTTCCTCTATCTTGAATGACTGACCTAAGTTTCTTTTCTATGCAGATCTCTATGTCTAGTAGGAATTTTGCTTGTGCCCTTGTTTATAATATCCTCTGATGAAATTGCAACGTTGGTCAAATATAATCCTGATTGAATGGGCTCAGTGGTCTTTGCCACAAGCATTTAAGTTAATCTGTTGGCAACATGGAGAAAACACATTTCTTTCTATTTGGCAGGATATTAACTCATTTGAGCTATGGAAGCTGTAATTTTCAGAATAGTATCCTAGTGGCTGGCAAAAATGAACGCAGGTTTCCAAAGCTTTTCTCATGCCAATGGTGCAATTTACACACTGAGAGTCTGGCTAGATGTATGTTGAGAGAAACCAATTCATGATGCAAAACACAATTAATTCAGTGAAAGTGTTTTGGATTCTACTCTGTGAAAGCTTGGCTATGGTAGAGGTCAGAATAAAAGTTACAAGAAGAGTAAGGACTTTGAATAAGCCTGTAGTCTTATTGGGGTGATAAAACTCATATCCACTTCCATGGGGGTTTTCTTCATGACATAATCTGGTAGCATTATTTATTTTTGATTTCTACTGAAATGTCATTCCCTGTTCCCAATATCCTTTCAATAAAAGTTCCACCATTCCTGTAATCACATAATTGTGAAAGCTAGTTTCTTTTGTTTTATACTGTGAGGCTGGAGAGTCATGAAGGGGCATCTCTCCCTTCTTAATCCTAGTTCTCTTCTTTAGCCCATTATTATGTTTCCGTGACCCACAGTTCCTTCATCTTATTATTCTATGCAGGCATAACTAACTGAACCATTCATGTAGACAAAAATGAACTTGGGGGCTGTGCAAGGAGATAGCTTTCTTATTATCAGACTATTGTTCAATGGATCATGGAAACATTAAGTTTATTTTCAAGTGTCTGAACCCTTCAAATGAAAACGGATTCACTAGTAGACATTCTTAGTTGTAGTGTATTCTTCTTACAATATGCTGAAACCCATCCTTTTTGGTTCTTACTACTTCTATTTAATTAAGTACCTGGAGAAACTCTAGAACCCTTCAAGGTCTGATCATCATCAGGTATGTTTATCATTTATCTAATTATTTCTCAGACCTCCTAAAAGAAATACATGTATGAATATCACATGCATTTCTATAGTTTTTAATCTAATAGGGTTTTTAAAAAGTCTTTTTTTCTTATAACTGGATTTAGTTTTGCCCAAAGGATTATTAAATTCAGTTGAATATGGTCCCATAAATACTATAACTTCAAAACAGCTGTTTTAAAATTTGATAAAGGGAAAAAGTACTTTCTGAATATGAAGGTTTCTTTAAATAGGAGCCTAACCCAATATACTGTACATATTGTAGGTATCTCTGAAAACAATTGACAAAAGTTTCTGTTTTAGTCACTATATAAGACTAAATAAATCAATGCTCTACACTTAGTAGATTTTCAGACTCAAAATTGGGGAACCTGGGTGAGCTTTTGTACTGAGGCGAAATCTGGAAAAGTAAGTTTACTTTTATCTCTAACATGAAACTTTATAAAGACTTCCAGGTTCAAAATATATTTGAGGTGACAAATTGGACTTTGAATAATAGCAGATGCTCCGAGTGTTAGAAATTAGGACACTATACGCAGCATAATTTTAAGAAAATCAATATGATGTTTCTTCAAATTTCCTCCTTGTTATAATAAGGTTCATCTTCTAGTAAAAAAGAGACATTGAAATACTCAGAAGCAATTTCTTTTGTGTCCAGTATGCTTGCAGAAATTATGAAGTCTCATTGCCTTTTCCTTTAGAATATAAAAATATACATAAATAATTGTTTAGCATATAAATGACGAGAACCAGTTAAAATAGAGTGTACATTTTGTCAAAGCCATCTTCTGGTCTGCTGACCAGCTGCCTCGTAATTATAGCTGTTAATTTGACTTATTTAATCCAGAGGCATAAAGAAAAAAATATAGTGATAGAATATATAATCTTCTGTCATTGCAATGGATGGTGATACTACTTAAGCAACAGGAAGCCATTCCATTTTATTTTCTCATATCAGACTTCTAATGTAGTGACCATGTCTATAAACTTACATAGAGGAACACAGGAAGCAACCTTCAGACTCCTGCTGGCTAGACCACGGAGTTATTTTTGACAGTCTCCCATGATGAATTATCTCAATCACCTCTTTGTACATCTTTGTATCAGGTTATGTTCATGCAGTTTTTTTTTTTTTTTTTAGTGTCCATGCTTTTGAATATATTAAATTCTTCCTTCAATAATACAATTATATCCAAATATCACTAGTGACATCTTAATTGCCAAAGGCAGGGGTTGTGTTTCTGTTCACCTCTTATGGGAACTTGAGGCTGAGTTGGATGCTTCTGTGACACTGTACTCTCCTGTCTGTCAACAGTCCTCTGTAATGCACCTTTCTAAGCTTTTATTTCTCCATCCATCCCTCAAATGCTGATGTTTCTTATGGGAAAACCCCCTGCTAATTTATTCTTTTCTTCTTTACCAAAAGAACTCTGATTTTAATGGAGCTGAAACTTAGTTCAGGTAAATGCAGTCACTTTTTCAGACTCTTTTGACAGTCAGGGCTATAGCTTAGTAGTGGAACACTTGCCCAGCATGCATGAGACCCTGGGTTTGATCTGTCTGGAAAAAATAAAAATCCTAGAGGCTGAGTTTATAAAAAAAAGGACCTGTGCCTATTTCTTTTCCCCTTCCTGTCAATGAGAATGTCAAGTTAACATATCCAATGCCTGAAGTACACAAGTCAGCCTGTGATGGTAGGAGGGTCTCACACCTAGAAGGACAAAGCAGAAACCGAATAGTATCTGAGTTCTCTATTTCTTCTTGATCCATCTCTTTTTCAATTTCTTCTTATGTCACTAAAAAAAATCATTCTTTGGTTAAGTCAATATCATTTTTGTTTACTCACTTACAGCCCAAAGAAAGCCATGCCAACTTTGATCATTGTAGCGAGTTTGAAAAACTTGTTTAATCTTTCAGTATTTTTTGTTTTATTGTTTGCTTTGTTTCTGCATTGTATTTTAACCATTAGTTAACATGCTATCCCTCGTTCCAGAGCCATAAGGTACTGTGTTTTACTATTATTTATGTTTACACCACTTAATATAGTAAATTAATTAGTGAAAACTCCTTAAACACAGTAAAATTTTTCATCACTTTTCTAAACAACCAACTCATTCTGTGCTTCATCGTACCGCAATAAGAAACAACAGGGATCCTAGAACCCATGCAAATGTCAGTTATTTTTGTATTGTTCGAACTTTTCCTCATTTACCTATTTTCCGTAAAAAGTATTTAATGATTTTCAGTGAGAGAACTAAGATAGAGCAATTAAATGCAAGTTTTCTGAGAGCCGAGGGTTGAAGAAACCCAGGAAAGGTGGAGTCATCAACGGCAGATCCATTGACTTGTTGAGCATAACAGAAGTGAAGGAGCAGACCCTGCTGCAGATGCGTGGGAGCCTGGGTAAGCAGGGAAGCAGTCAGAAAGACTGTAGTGTGAATGTGCCAGTCTTATTGGTTTTACTTCCTTTCTAGTCTCCTGCCACTGGCCTACTTTAGAAATGCATGTCCTGGACAACTTCAACAGTCTCCATCTTTGTCCCTTTTAAGTTGGTTTGTAATCATCAGTGTCCATGGCCAGAAGATAGACAAGCCAGGTTGAATTTTAACCTAAATGGAGGTTAAATGATAAGTTCATTGTCTACAAGTCCTTCTAAGGCTTCTTAATGTCCAAAGGTAAGATCTTTCCACAGTATACCATGTCCTCCTTTGCCTAATTCTTCCCCCTGTGCCTTACTCATCAGCGTGTCAAGTGCTGGGAATGTTTGCACTTTTCTCTGTGACCCAAGCTTCTTGTGCCTCCACACACATCATTACACAGGTGGTCTTTTTACCCAGGCTCCTGGTACTTACCTGGTGGCTTGGTTAACTCCACTTCATATTGAAGGTTAAACTCTCCTCTGCCAACTGCAGAAGCTTAAGCCGCTGAATTAGCTGTGTAATCTTGGGTAAGTCTCCAAACCCCTCATTTTCTTCATCTGAAAAATAGAGATAGCAACAGTACTGACCTCCTTAGATGGTTGTGAGGTTTAAATGAGTCAGCACATGTAGAAGCACCTGAATATAGTAAATAAGCACACTATTTATTAGCCTATATTTATCATATGTAATACATATGAACTATCACTATTATTGAAAGATCTATTCCAGCCCTTCTCTAACAAATCTGAATTAGATGCATCTTCACTACGTTCCTATTCCATTCTTACACGACTATTTTTGAACTTTCCATTTACAAGCTGTATAGTGTTGTGGAGCCACAGAGCATGGGTTTGGGTTTGGGTTTTGCTACTTATTGGCTGTATGACTCTAAGCAAGTTGATAACCTCTGACATGAATTTTCTCATCAGTAAAACAGGGATAACATAGGATATGTTTTGTAGGATTCATATATATGTATTTGAGTTCCAGAACATAGAAAGTGCTGCAGAAGTATTTGCTATACTAATTACATTTTTATGTATTTTCCTTACTGCAGTGTAAGCTTACTGAAGGCAGAGGATGTACCTTTCATTTTAATAATTTTCAGTACATAATGCTATGCCAACTACATAGTTGATGTTAAAAATCTTTCATGAATGAATAGATGGGATATTTTTTCTTCTCATACCACAAAGGAATAAAATTGAATGTAAAAGATGATGAGGTTTTTGTTTAAACATTCCTAAGTTTACTCTTCAGATAGAGTAAGAGCATTGGCATTCAATGGAGTTACAATTCCTCTGCTAGTGGTTCATTCGTGTCAGATTTGATATGGATATAATAAAACTTAGTGAAAACATTAAACTGCTGACACTTGAAATATCTGGTTAGAAATTCTGACTCTTTTCACTCCCGTGGTTCCTGACAATATTAAGCAGTTTTATGTAAGGGCAACTTAGGTCATGAAAAATTTTACTCTGGATGACATATTATACTGAGTCTATCCTTTGTGTTTTCCCAATCACACTGCACTGTAATGGATGAAGCATTTGTTGAGCTTCCTTAGCTCATTTTGGGTTATCAGATAACTTGATCCAGATGGATTCCTCTTAGAGTCACACACTCACAGTGGTCGCGGGACTTCTGGAAACAATCTCATTAATCAGTTGAAGAACTTTACCCAGGAATGTAGCATGATCAATTTTGTATTTTGAGTCAATCTGGAGTTCATAGGATGAAAGATCTGGAAGTGGCAGGAGCCAGGGTGGCAAACCAAGGGATGTAAAACAGAAGCAATCATGGTGAAGGTCAGAAAGGGAGGAACTTGGGAAATGTTATAATATTTCCCAGAGTTGTAACAGTTTTTGTTATTGGCTGGAGGTGACAGAGAATGTTAAGATAACTCTGGTGCATTTAGATTAATTCTTGCTTGCATAGTGTAACCACTGATCAGTGGAGGAAATAAAAGAGGAGGAGAAACAGAATTATTTGAAAACATAATCACTTTTATTTCTAAAGGTAAAACACCTTTGGGTGACCAGATGGACGTACCTGGCAGACAGTTATTACAAGGGTGTGGAACTCAGTAGAGAGGCCAAGATTGGAGATACCAACTTGGAGGTCCTCACTACATGGGTATTCATCGGTGCCATTGTTGTAGATAGCATTTGGCACAGTGTAGATGTAGAGGGAATGAACTCTGGTTTGGTACAATGGCAAACTAGTTTGTTTCTTAGAAGGCGAAAAAACAACTATATTTTTGGAGCACTTCAAAAAACTTCAAATGAAAAGTCTGTGTTTTAAGATTATGGAATAAGCCTAGTGTCCCTCCTCAAGGATCTTGCAAACCAGGTATGCTCATTTGTATTTACATGGATAATTCAACAAAGAAGTGTATGCATAAGATATAAAACACAAAGCGAAGCAAGCAAAACTCAAAAGACAATTCTCAGACATATTCTTAGTCCTGAACACCTCTATTCCTTGTTTTTAATCATTTAAGGCTACAAGACAGTTGTGCACTCTAAACATACAGATTTTTTAAAAATGTAAAATCTATACATTGCACATGTACCACACACATCCATGAACACACACCATTGGCACAGAAAGTATTTAAAAATAATACCTACCTTTCCTTCTTGTGATCCATTCTTGATCCTTTCCATTCCTTCTACTCCATTGAAAAAAACAAACAACCAAAAAAAAAAAAAAAACCAAGACATTCTGATTCAACTACAAACTGAATTGATCTTAGTAGCTATTGAGAGGGTACAATCCACAGTCTGAAAAACTCTGCTTTAAAAATCCTCCTGAAACCTTGTGCAGATTAAATGTTAATTCTCCTAGTAAGACTCTTCTTGAAAGTAGGCTGGTGGGGAAGAGTTTCAAGGAAACTAACCAAGGGCCCTTTAGTATTTTCTCACAGGAATCATGCTGAGGGGCTCTAAACCAGTTAGTGGATAATTTAGTCTTTTCCCTTTCCATCAGTAGATATTTATTGACTGACTACTGCAGGCAAGGCACTGTTCTTGGGGTACAGTGTTCAAAATCAGGCAGATTGAGAGTTTGTGGGGCCTAAACTTTACATAATTTGGTGAGATCTACTTTAAAAAAAAGAAGGTAAATCTTCAAATATGAAGTTAGGTATTATCATATTCTCCAAGACTTGGGTCCCTTTCTTCTAAGATCCCAATTTAGGTAATTTGCCCCAAACATTTATACAGCCATGTTTCCTAATTTCAGTCTTATTCCCTCCTCTTTGAGAACCCTCTAATTCTCTGCAACTTCCACCACTTATTGGGGCTTCTGTGAACAAATGGAATCCGAACCTGAGAGTTTGTTAGCCTCAAAGCAAATCCACCTCTGTTTTCTTCTGTGCGAACATCAGCCAGCTTGTGTCCACTAAGAGACAGATACAAATTAAAGTACTAGTTAGACATATAGTCATTATTTTGTGTGTGTGTGCATGTGTGTGTGTGTGTGTGTGTGTGTGATGGAGATGGATAGAGAAGTAGCAGAACATACAATAGGGAAACCAAGTCTATGTTTTTGGGAGAGGGAACATTTTTGGAGGTAAGGCCAGTTGGAGAGAGAGGCCAGCACATGGGTTATGATCATAGATTAGATTCAGGATCTGCTATGGTTTGCAAGCTGTCAGCACCAGACCCTGATCAAACACACAGAAAAACTAAGAGTGGTTATCCATATACTTTTAAAACAATTTGAGGGGGTAATGTTATATCTGTTAAATCTAGCAAATTTGTTTCCATTTTGCATGTGGTGGTTTTCACCTAATTTTTCAGAAATTTATTTACTTACTTTTTTTTTTTTTTTTGTATTTATGAGTCTGCACAGACTGAGGGAAAAACCTGGTCCTTTACCATACATAGACTGAGAAGTATTCAAGGACAGGGCATCTCCTGGCAGAACTGAACACCCCTCTATTTTCTGCTTGCCATATTTAGAATAAATAAAATAAAATAAAATTAAGAATAAAAAAATTTGGAATAAGGATTACACATTTATACAGTGTTATCTTTCTTCAAAATAGAAAACTGAATGGCAAATAAAAATAATAATGACAAAAAGATATGATCGTTAAGAAAAAATTCAAAGCAGGTAGTGATAAATCGGGGTATGGTAACTTTCTAAAAGTGTAGTAGAAGTGAAATTTTACCTTTGTTCTCTTAGGGTTTTTTTTCAGATGGGCCTGAGAGTTAAACTGACATTAAACACATTAACAAGAGAAAAGTAGACAAATTTATTTAATGTGAGTTTTATGTGACATGGGACATAAGGACATGAAGGCCCAAAGAAGTGGCCAAATCTAAATGCTTTTAAAGCAAGTTGAACAAAGAGTGGCGATTGTGGAAAAGTAAACAATGAGGAAGGCTAAGGGAAGACAAGAGCAATTTTAACCAATCTGTTTGCACAGAATTCTCTGGGCTTCAATTTCCCATCCTTGATGATAAACCGTGTTACCTTCCTCCGGGTGTAGGGAGGGCATCTTCCACGTGGGAGTTTTATCCTGTTTTCAGGTAAAAAGGGGAAGAGTTGAAGTCCTCTTCTTGCACCTGCTGGTTTTATTTATTTATTTATTTATTTAAAGTGCACTTAACTCTAATCCTTATGCCTGTCATATTTTGGTGTGATATACTCTGTCGTCCTTCAGCATTAGACCAATAAAAGGCTAAATCCTAAAGTAGCACGAACTAATATAAAAGAAGTACCAAGGACAATGAAACTCCACTTAGGAGCTAACGATCAAATGGGTAGTACTCCCAATGACACAACCTGTGGGTGGAGAGGGACCTTTTGGATCTTCCACAGCCCTAGGATACATATTCTTTTAAAGTTCCAAGACTTTCTTCTCAGCGCCCAGCGAGTCTAGCCCTGTGTCTCCAGTATGCAACCAGGCGCAGCTCCTCTGGATTTTCAGGTAGCACCATTTGAAGCTGATCAAACAGCAATGTGGTGATCACATTCCCAAGTGAGTGAACAGAAGAACATTTGTTAGAAATACAAGGGCAATATATTTCAATTTTCAAAATCCAGAGCAAAATTTTGCCTTTAAAAAATTTATGAATTAAGAAAGAGTTTGTTTTGAAACCCTTAATTTCATTTCATAGCAGTCAGAAAAAGAATATTTAGGCATTAAAAGAAGAGATGCATTTTGCCTTAAACATCAGCCTTTAACTCATCTTAAGTATCATATTTAAGCATTTGGGAGAATTTTTATTAGATTCATAGAGTAGGTAAAAAAAATACATCACATTTGTATTGAGAATCTTTTCCCTTTTTTTTTCATTATTCTCTGTCTTCAGCTCACCATGTTTTCTAGTTTTAAAAATACTGCTTTTACATAAGTCCTATTTCTCAAAGTTTATATAATTCCTCATACCAATAAATAGTGAAATCTGGTCACTTTAGGGGAAACTTTGTTAATGTTGTATAAAATATGTATTTAACTTTTTATAAGTTACTTATTAAAATAAATACTCAGTGTATGATTTTTTTCAGTTGAGCTAAACGATTAAGCTGTTCAGTCATGTGGTTCACCTGTGCAAGCTCCTAATTCTTGCAGGGTATATAGTATGCTTTCAAAATTAATTCACAATTTTGTCAGTTGTTTTTCTTGTGAGATTTAGAACATTGTATGTCGGGTACATTTGAATGTGTTCCTATACTCACAAAATAGCAGGAATGGATGAGTTTTTCATTGAAGCATTCTTCAACCATTATGTCATAATTGCTTGATTTATACAAAATAATGCCATGTCACACTGGTAATTTAGCAAAGATAAATCACATTTTTGTTAGGTTGTTTTGCTTCTGTGTAGTTAGAACTATACACTCGAGTTGGTAAAATTTACAATTAGATCTGTTTTAAACTGAATTTGAAGGAAAAAAAAAACTCAGATTAATGCCAGAAGATTGATGTTTACTCACATATCTGTTTATGTTGTTGTTGCTTGTTTAAAACACTTAACTTTCAGAAAATTGGCAAAATTTTAAAGACATGTCCTGAACCCAAACTGGGGCCTACAGATTGCAAATGATTTACTAAATCCCAGAAAATATACAAATATTCCTGTCAGTAGGAAAGGGGACTTGATTTCTGTTGGATGGATTTTTTTTTTTTAAGTTTGTGTGTGTGTGTGTGTGTGTGTGTGTGTGTGTGGTGTGTGTTATACCATAACACAGAGAACAATTCTCTCAGAGAAGTTGATGGTGATAGTACCTTTGTAAGTTGTACTTTGGTAAAATTCTCTGATCACACTACTTGGAAAGTGTGATAATGTGGACACTTTGTGTTGGTCTGATTTCTGTGTAACCATTTTCCTACTAGTATTGAGG
Source organism: Sciurus vulgaris (assembly GCF_902686455.1). Lineage (NCBI taxonomy): Eukaryota > Metazoa > Chordata > Mammalia > Rodentia > Sciuridae > Sciurus > Sciurus vulgaris. Next base: position 145,601,422 of record NC_136466.1, read on the forward strand.
AAGGAATAAACGAATGACACAGAGGTAAATTTGGAACATTGATTAGAAATCCTCGACCTTCTTGAAATGTTTAAAGATTTGTTGAGAGTCTTTGGATGTATTTTAATAGTGCTGTTGGAAAATGAAATTATAACAAATATAAATATCTTAATTGGTTGTATTTTAAATTCTGGAATTAGACAATGCTTCCTTGCTTAAAAATGAATGAAGGTTCTGAAGGGCTGAGCAGAGGAGTTTGGATGTATAGACAGAAAAGTGCTGAAGAAAACAGGAGCAAAGACCCAAAGTGAATTGGTCATTTCAGAGCTACTTTCCTTGTAAGGTGGGAACTGGGAACAGAGTGATGGAAAAATAACATCATGTTACTTCAGGTGCTTTTTCTTCAATCAAAAGGCAGCAGGATATAAGAATTAAAGCAAAGGCGACATCATTGTAATGCCAATTGGTCTTTTTGGGAAACTTAGTTCTTTTACTCTCTTGCTCCAAGGGTCAGATAATATAGTATCATTTTGGTGACTTGGAACTTTAGCATGGGTGGCTCTATTTTGATTTTTCATCTGGTTTGTTGGAGCCCAGTACCAAAGCTTAGTTCAAAACAATAGCCTTCTTTAATTTTTTTGAACAGTTGGTCATGCCTATTTCCCATACTCCTGGAGGAGTTATATCAAAGCAGTGGCAACACTTGCTTGGCTTTTGTATTTTCTTTAATTTTCAATATATTATTTATTCTATTAAACAGATTTCAAAGGGGAAAGTATGTGTTGCAGATGCTATGGATCTTGTTACATAAACACATGGATGTCATCAAAAACTGTGTTTGATGCATTCATTCATTTGCAGATGCATTCATTTGCAAATTACCCACAGCTCATGTCCCTTTTCAAACTAAAAATATGTCATTCCAGGAAGGTCAGCACATCCAGGAATGGCTACATTTTTTACTTGGAGGGTCAAGGATATAAATTCAGGATTTGATGTCTGCTGAGGTTAAATTTATCATTCTGTAGCAAATCAACATGAAATGTTCTGAAAAGAAGAGAGATAATGGCAATGAATTATGAAACCCCGACCCCCATTTTACCTATTTAGATCATCTGGGTCTGCCTGAAATGTAGTTAGACTGAGATTCAGTCTTAGGTATTTTAGTTGGCTTCATTTGTGCTAGATTGGATATACAATTGTCAAAATTATACATATAGAGAAAGAGTAATTTTTTAATTAAAAATTCAAATTTTAATAAAATTCAAAAAATTTTAAAACAAATACAAGTGGAATTAAAGTGCTTGTAATCAAGAAAGTTACAAGGAGAGGAATATTTGGTGGAGTAACAAAAATTATGTTTTGGATAATATATGTCAGCATCAAAATGGCATTACTTCATCATGCTTATAAATACCTGTTATAAAATTCAGATAGCAAAGTTACCCAATTACTCCCTTAAAAGTAATCTTTTTCCCCTAGTCATGGGTGTGAGAATTTAGCTCCCTTTTAGCCCAAACACATTATTACATAACAAAGAAGAAAAGAAGATTAAGGGGAAAAGCTTCTCGGTAGAGGCCAGGAGCCTCTCCAAACTGAATTTTAAGTGCTTCTTCTGATGTAGGTTTCCTCTTTTTCTTTAAAAAAAAAAAAAAAAGAGTATTAAGGAAGTAACACAAGCATAATAACTGTTCACACAGCCCCTTTCAAGATATTCTTAGTGGTTTGCATTTTTCGGGGCCTGGTGTTTGATAGTGGAATCTGATGCAGATGGTGGAGAAGCAAATTCAGTGGAAGTTGCTGCAAGGAGCAATATGGTATAATCTTGGACACAATGTTGTCATTGTGTTTGATGCATTCATTCATTTGCAGATGCATTCATTTGCAAATTACCCGCAGCTCATATCCCTTTTCAAACTAAGAATATGTCATTCCGGGAAGGTCAGCACATCCAGGACCCACTAGATTCTTTAAAAGCCTGCCCCAGCTCTGTTTCCCCTCCCCCTTTTCATTTCCTTTGAGAGGCTGGAAGCGCCTTAGTGAGGAGCGTGGGTTCCTGCAGAGCATGCCCACTACACATGCCTGTACATTCTTGGTACAACTATTTCATTGCACTGATTCGACAGCAAATTAGTGAAGTTAACCATAGATTTGTGGAATAATCTTGGGAGACAGAAAGATTTACTTGGATTAAATTTACTTTGTCATAATGGATATGCAATAAACAGAGATGATAACACGCCCTTAAATAAATAGCTGTTTTGTTAATGAGAGGAGAGATATGTTCTTGTAATGGGGCAAAAGTTATCTACAATGGGTGGAAGAGCCAGGAGTTGTGGTGCACACCTATAATCAGAGATTTGGGAGGCTGAGGCAGGAGGATTGCAAATTCAAAGCCAGCCTCAGCAACTTAGTGAGACCCTGAGAAACTTAGGGAGCTCCTGTCTCAAAATTAAAAAAAAAAAAAGGCTAGGAATGTGGCTCAGTGACTAAGCTCCTCTCAGTTCAATCCCCAGTACCCCCAAAGAAAAAATATGGAAGAATACAAGAAATAGGGAGAGCAAAGATATTATATATCAAAAGGAAATATTGGCAAGAGAGAATTGAATTCTCCAATAATCAGGAATAAGAGCTTGATCTTTCACCCAAGCATCATGGTTTCAGATTAGACTGGCCAGGGTGAGTGTGTTGCCTGCTGTATGCCAACACTGGGTCCTGAGTGTTAGAGGGGAATGAAATCTCACAGTTGACAATGCCATCTGGGCAGAGTGAAGGTGGATTGTGCAGGAAACAGCTTGATAGTAAAATCCATGAGCTGAAACTTGAAGAAATGGCTCTTGGTTCTCCATTTCAGAATTCTATCCTGTCTCATTCTCTTGAAATTCACTGAAGTATCCTTATACATTAGTGTTACACTCTCTTCAAATTCATTGAAGTCTTTTTATACATGAATTAAGTGTATGATCAACTTGATTTTGGCTTCTCATATTTTGCATGCTATTTAAGACCTGAGCTTTGTGCATTACCTACGCTAGCTGTGCAATGGTGAAATATATACCATCAACAAGTTTTGCACATAATAGACTTGCTACTGTATCAAGTTTGCCTACCTTATAGAAAGGAATATCTGCAGTGTCTAACACTGATCACTCTATCACTGTTGGTGCAAATTCAAAAACTCCATTTTCTTTATTTTTAGGCACAGCAGACAATAAAAGTGTAGATCAAAATGTAATATATAATGATATTGTGTGTACAAAATAGGAAAATATTATCAGAAAGGGTGTTAGAGGGATAAATAATTGCAAAGGTCATTAAAGGCTTAATTATTTTTCCTTGCTCTAGGGAAGTGTCTAGTTACTTGCCTCTTGCCTCTGTCATCATTCAATAAGCACTGAATTGAAATATTAAAAGTACTTTTCTGTCAATGTTATAGTGTTGCAACATCTTTTTCTCACTTTTTCTCTTCAAACAATGATCCCCACATAGCAAGCATCTCCTATGTAGTTGGAATATAATATGCCTGTATGAAAGGAACTCAGTCTTGCTTTGTTTTTCAGGATCTTGGCAGTTAAGAAGAGTACCAAGCAGGTTTTTTGTAGACCGTCTCTCAATTTGTTTTGCAAGGTGTTTGTCCTGATTAGCCTGAGGTTGTAAGAAGAATATGACAGATATGAGGTACCTTTTCATCACTTATTATTGGGAGGTGTATAAAATCAGCATGACCTACCACTGATCATATTAACATCAATCACTTACTTAAAGTCGTGTTTGTCAGGTTTCTTCACTGTAAAGTTACTGTATTTTTTTTTTTTTTGTATTTGAATTTATTGCTCAAAAAAGATATATTGAAATTCTAGGTCCAAGTACTCATAAATGTAACCTTATTTGGAAGTTGGGTTTTCGCAGATTTGATCAAGGGAAGATGAGGTCCTTCGGGCGGGCCTTAATCCAATATGAGTGGTATCCTTAAAGAGGATGAAAACACCACATGAAATGTCAGTGCAGACATAGAGCCACACAGGGAAAATGTCCTAGGATGACAGTAGCAGAGTTGGAGTGATACAGCTGCAAACTGAGGATTGACAGGCACCCTAGAAGCCAAGAAGCAAGAAGGCATTCCAAACTGTGGACAGAGCTCTCCCCCATCTCTTTCAGTTAATCATGGAACAATGACACTTAAGCATGGAACAGTCAGCAGAGAAACTGGAGGACCACCACAGGACAATGGTCTGTCTTGAAGCTGATCAAAAATTTCTCTTCAAGGACAGGAATAAAAATCTTCTCATTCACATTCCATCAAATAACACTATTCTATTATAAGGCCCAAGTCATAATAGTTTTTGTGTAACCCTACGCGTAGCATAGTGTAGAATGAAGGAATCCAATAAAAATGTAGTTAGTTTAGGCCTTTCATGTGGAATTCTCCAAAAGCATTCCATTCAGCATTAATTTCACAAATTGGCAGGCGAGCTTGGTTAAACCACTTGAACTTTTATCTGTTTATAACAGTGTGAACTACAGTCCCACTTCTTTTCTCCTTCAGAAGGAAAGAAGGGATGGTAGATTCAGTCTATTTATGTGTAAAAGCCCCCACGTAAGCTGTGATTTCAATTATTTCTCCAAAGTAAGCTGGGGTTTCAATTCTGTTTGAGAAAGCTGATACATTTTATTTTCTCCTCCCTCCCTCTCTCGGTCCTTCCTTCTTTCTGCTTTCTTGCCTTTTGTTTGCTCTCTTCCTCACTTGATTTTACTTATAAAAGAGGACACTTTATGGAACTAAAAGTGTATACACACACATGTGCACACACAGATACACACTCGTTTTAAGTACACATTAAGTCTGGCTTTGAGTTGAAATAGAGAAGAAACGTGGAAGTTCTCTTTTTGCTACGCTGTTTGCAGCAATAGCACCTATTGTCTGAAGTTCTTGAGCATTTCATTAAATTTACTTTAAAATTTAATTATGTAAAATCAGTGCATTAGAGCTTGTGTAATCATCATGGCTTAGAAGATGATCCCTTCAGAATTGCACACCCAGGGGAGCTGCGAGGTTGCATTACCAATTACCAAAATATGCTTAATGCAAGTCCATTCTTCTCTCTACACATTGCAGCACTTGTTGGAAAAATTCCAGAACCTTATAAATATGTATGACCTAAATTGTCCATTTAGCTTAGCAACAAACAAGTGTTTCCTGTTATATTATACAATGTTGGCCATCAATTACTTTAAAAAAGTATGCTGCTGTAGGTTTTACACAAGCATGCACACAGAAACTACAACACCCTATACCTTTATCATATATTTAAAAAAACATTAGACAGCTTCTGAAACATAGTCCTACGTACAGAAACACACACACACACACAATATGTGTATATGGGGCTTCCTAAGTAAAAATGTATATGAGTAAAACAATTCTTATTTTATATATGGTGTTACGTGACCTTTCATAGATTTACCAGTTTAATCTTTTTTTTTTTTAATGTGAAAGCTTTTTTATACCTTTATTTATTTATTTATTTTTATGTCATGCTGAGGATTGAACCCAGTGTTTCACACATGCTAGGCAAGCTATCTACCACTGAGCCACACCCCTAACCCTGTTTAATCATTTTTTGATGGAGAATGACCATCACTCATTAATTTAATCCCCAAATCACATGAGTGAATTTTTCTTAGAGATAATTTTCAGTTAGGGGATGCTTGGGATAATGAGGCAGAGAAACTGTGATGAAGATGCTCTAAGATATCAGAGAAAGAGAAATCTTGTTTCTGGAATTCCTTCTTGTTGTTCAGTATTATATTCTCAAGAGATTTAGTAAAGTGAGCAAGTGTAATATTGAGGTTCAGGGCATGCTGCCCCCAAATGTAACATCTTGGCATTTGAGGAAATAACAGAAGCCGATGGATTGTTCTGACCTTCTTCCTCTCTCTTCAGAGGTAGGCCATACGAGTGTGATGGAAAAGAGGCTCTCCCTGTACCCAAACACTAGCGATGCCCTTGTCTCTAGGACAGGGGGATAGAGAGGAATCTGAACAAAGGGCCTTGGTAATCCCTCTCTATTACCTGCAGATCAGACCTCCTTTGTCCATCTCAGTCCGGCACCACCGTCTGGTCTTCATTCAACCTAAGTGTAAAAATACGCGTTTCCCTCTTTCTTTGGGTCTTCATTCTGAGGAATCCTTTATCTTGTAAAACTCAGTAAGCAACTTTGTATGCTTTTCTCCTTTGTCTTTTATTTTAGGTGTCTCCACCACGAACCTGGTGATGGATGAGGAAAGAAGTCTTTCCTCCCTTGTGTGAGCTCAAATCCATTTTTTTTCTAGTTGTGAACATGTAAGTTTCTCTTTATTTTAATTACTTTTAAAATTTGTTCTGATCAGTTGTACATGACAGTGGAATGCATTTATACATTTTGATAGATCATACATAAATGGAGTGTAATTTCTCATTTTTCTGATTATACCTATTGTAGGTTCACATCCATCATGCAGTCATATACGTACAATAAGTAATAATGTCTGTTTCACTCTACTATCCTTCTTACTCCTATACCTCTTCTCCTCCCTTCACTCTTCTCTACCTAATATAAAGTAACTCTATTCTTCCCTAGTCCCACCCCCACTTATGGTGAATGAGCTAAGCCAAACCCCCAAAACCAAATGCTGAATGTTTTCTCTGATATGCGGAAGCTAATTCATCATATCCATTTTGTTCTTCAAGTATTTATTGTCTATAGTTGATTACTAAGTGTAGCCTTGGTTGTCAACCTTAGAAGTTACACTCAAGGACTAAAGGAACCAGGGTAGAAGATGTGTAAGAATCAAATAGGATCTTGAATCCAAAGGACTTAAAATCAGCATACTACCGTGATGCAGCCACATCAATGTTTATAGCAGCTCAACTCACAATAGCTAAACTATAGAACCAAACTATATGTCCTTCAACAGATGAATGGATAAAGAACATGTGGAATATTACTCAGCTCTAAAGAAGGCAGGCAAATGGATGGAGTTGGAGAATATCATACTAAGTGAAATAAACCAAACCCCCCAAACCAAAGACTGAATGTTGACTCTGATATGCAGATGCTAACTCACAATGTGGGCAGGGGTAGGGAAAAATAGAAGTACTTTGGATTAGACAAAAGGGAATGAAGGGAAGAGAGGGGAACTGGGAGTAGGAAAGTTAGAATGAATCCGACTTTACTTTCATCCGTTAATAAATGTTCACATATGGATACATGACCAGTGTAATTCCACATCATGTACAACCAGAAGAATGGGAAGTGTACTTCATATAATATATAATATGTCAAGACACATTCTACTGTCATGTATATAAAAAAAGAACAAATAAAAAAATAAACAAATAGAACCTCATGCCAACAATATGTCACAGGTCTATGTAAGAAGCAGCCCTCCATGTTTCTTTTCCCATTGGCTTGAGTTAGTCTAATTGTGGAGGGTGTTCTCAGTGCTTATTCAGAGAGATGCTAGTCGTGTGCTTGCTGTAACATGGAGACAGTCTGGTACCAAGGAGAAATTTTCCTTCAGTTTGCTCATTTTTTTGAGGAAAAACAATTAGGTGTTGCCTTTTGGTTCAAGAAATAATCTAGTAGAAGTGATACCCCAGCAAAAAGAACTCAAACATTGAGAGTAATCAAGATTTATGAGATCACTTACTATTTTTTTTTAAGTACCATCTAGTAGTTTTTTCCTTGTCCGACTTCTTCGTTTAAGGTTTCCATCCTAAGAAACAGAGTTTCAAAATCTACCAGCTATCTAGCCGTTTTGTTATTGAGTCACATATTATAAAATCTGACTATAGCAAGTTTGGACAGATTATTGGAAAATATGATATATATTTTTACATAATAGGAGTGATGAAAAAAAGATGATCTTCCTTTGAATTACTCTAAATTAAATTCTTAGTATTTCGGAATATTTGTAGTAGGAAAGAAATGTTATTAGTCTTGGAAGTCAGATACTGTTTTCCCCTTCCACTGTCCTCACAGGGGTGGAAACACTGACCCCACTTCTTGATGGGAGGAGTTCCAAAGTCACACTGGAATTGTGAGATGAGAGTTGAGACATCCACTTTAGGACAATTTGGTGTTGTACATCTTCCCTCTTTTTCTTACCTGTGAGACCTACTGTTTTAGATCTGTGTTTTATTACATTTTGGGGGATGCTACATGACAGTAGAATGTGTCTTGACATATTATATATTATATGAAGTACACTTCCCATTCTTCTGGTTGTACATGATGTGGACTTACACTGGTCATGTATCCATATGTGAACATTTATTAACGTATGAAAGTAAAGTCGGATTCATTCTAACTTTCCTACTCTCAGTTCCCTTCTCTTCCCTTCATTCCCTTTTCTCTAATCCAAAGCACATTTTATTACCTCCTTCCTGACCTCCCCCAAATACCTTCCACAGGGCTGTAAGGACAATCCATTTAAAATGAAAACCTACTCATCATACCCTGCAAGTCTCCCTATAAAAGAAAGTTCCTCGGCCTGGCAAGTTCTTTCTCATCTCTTTGTCAAACTCTCCAACCTATTTACACAGCACACTTTAAAAAGCTAGCTGCTGGCAGCTCTCTTGCCCTGCCCTTGGACATGTATGCGTGCCATGGTGCTTTGGACTTCCATGCCTTTCCCAGTGCTGTCTCCTCTCCCTCCACTGTATCCTTATTTTCTTCTAGTGAATACCTTCTAGTTTTCTAGGATCAGGCATTACCTCCCCAACCTAATTTACAACATGATTTGAAATTACCTCCAAAGTTGTCTTTCTCATTTCTGAGCACTATGCCTCATTTCCATGATATATTAAATGGAAAACAGTTCTCAATGCATAGATTATTGCAAAAATTAAATGATATTAGAGTATATGAAGCGTGTATAACAATATCAGCACATGGGGCCTGCTCAAAAGACTTTAGGTATTATTATTGTTAATGCTTACGGACAACCGCTCTTGCTGCCGGGGCTGCTCCAAGCAGCTCTGCTTACGGAAAACCGCGACTTCTTTGCCTGGCTTGCTCCAAGCGGCTCGGCGCCACTTCTCGCACTTACTGCCCGACCAGCGGGACAGAAGACACATACACTTCAGAGGTTCATGAAGCAGCTTCCGCTTTATTCGGATAACACCCTCAATATATAAGCAGTCTCATGCATAAGCAATTGTAACCACATATGTCCATCCAATCCTGCTAAAGGTCAAGCAGTCACTCTCTCCTCGCTGGAGCATACATGTAAAGTATGGCTGACCTGATTATCATGCAGCCAATGGTAAACGCTTCCTGCCATTCTCCATGCATATTCAGGACACGGTTTGCTCTCTGCAGTCGCCATCTTTAGATGCACGTGGCGTAACCCTGGGCCCCGGGCTTTGCCCGCCACAACTCCCCCTTTCTGTTTATAAAAGGGACCGTGCCTGTCTTAGGTTGTCCACGGCAGAGCAACATCCTTACCCATCATTGGACAATGAGGCTCTAGCCATGAATCTTACCCAGCATATTTAACCAGACTTGGGGGGATGGGCCAGCATCAAGTGCGATGAGAGCTTGGTGAATAACGGCTGTTTCTCTGCGCGGATGTATATGCATTTTGTATATGCACAGGACAGATCCAACATACAAGAGACCTCCCCTCGACAAAAAACCAAACCATTCTTTTCCCCATAGAACAGCGGACTGCAGAAATGTGGCCAAATGTTGTAAAAATAGGAGGATATAGAATAGAGGAGTTGGTTAGGGGTACAGGATAGGGCCACATCTTCACTATCCCCCATAGTTCATGTGGGCCTCCTCCATTAACTTGGCGAGAATTCGCCAGCACCATCAGCGGGAGAAGCCTCCTCATCTTCTTCCTGTTTTTGGGTCTCTGTTGAGGCCTTGACCAATCTCTCCGGCACCCAAATTGGCGATTGTGCGTCCTGTGGGAAAACACAAACAGACCCTCGGGTCCAGATTAATACCGGATCTGGGCCTTTCCATTGTCCTGATAGAATGTCCTTCCAGAGCACTTGAGGTAGATGCTTTTTATTAGGCTCTGAATGACGGTCAGCAGCCGATCGGCCCTCAGAATCAAGATTTAAAAAATTTAAAATGAACAGGACAACAGACAATTTGTCTTTTGGGGATCTGAATGATGCCCCTATTCCCCCTTTTTGTTTATAAAGCATGTTTTTAAGCATTAAATGGGCATGCTCAACAATGTTTTGTCCAGGGAATTCCTGTGACATGTTGAATATCAAAGGTGGAACAAAATTGTTTAAAGGCCTGGGACGTATATCCAGGACCATTATCTGTTTTAATTTGTTTGAGAACTCGTAGGATGGAGAAAGAGTGTAAACAGTGTGTTATTACATCTTTGGTTTTTTCTCCAGTAAGAGCATAGACCATAATAAATCCTGAAAAGGTATCAACAGACACATGAATGAATTGTAGTTTTCCAAATTCTGAATAATGAGTTACATCCATTTGCCAAATATGGTTGGGCTGAAGCCCTTTTGGATTTACTACTAACGAGGGGTTAGGAATAAGTGTAACACATTTAGCACAAGACTTCACTATGTCCCGAGCTGTTGCCTTAGTAATTTTATAGCGTGTGCGTAGAGTGGAAGCATTTACATGAAATTTGGAATGAAAAGTTTTTGCATTTTCAAGTGTATTAAAGATGTGTGGGTCTCTGGTGGCCATATCTGTTAAATCATTGTGTAAACTTAAAGGACCTGGAAGGCCAGTATGAGCCTGAACATGCCCAATAAAAAAAGGATTTTTTTCTGTCCCAAATAAGTTTTTGTAAACTTTGCAAATATTTAGTAATAGTGGAGGTGAGGAAATCATACCAGTTAATTCTAAATTTTGAACAGCATTAACAATGTATTTGCTATCAGAGAATAGGTTAAAAGGCTCATGGTGGGTTTTGAATACTTCTATAGCTACTAATAGTTCCATTTGTTGTGCAGATAGAGTATTAAACAGCAATGTTTCTGAAATATTATCTATAGTAATAGCACCCGTACCATTTTTTAATCCATCAGTAAATATAAGGGTAGCTCCTGTAATAGGTTCTTTTCGGGTGACTTTAGGAAAAATTATAGGATGTTGACTCCAAAATTGGAGAAGAGGATCAGATGGCAAATGATTGTCAAACACAGCAGAAGTACTAGTAAAGACTATCACCCATGAATTTGAATTATTAATAAGATATTGTATCTGATCAGTAGTATATGGGGTAGTGATAGTTGAGGGATGTGATCCAAAGGTGGAAAGGGATACTTTTAACACCTTAAGGATTAATTCTGCCACAGATTCAGTAAACAAGGCTAAGACCTTGTTAGGGGCATAATTCATGTGAACCCATAGAATAGGACCCTTTTGCCAAAACACTCCTGTGGGTAACTTATTTGTGGCCAAGACAATGAATGATAAAGTCTTAGCTAGGTCAATACAATCAAGATGAACCTTTTCCATAGCTGTTTCAACTAGCTTGAGAGCTGTTTGAGCCTTAGGGGTAAGCACTCGCTTAGAAAGAGGGTCAGAATCACTTTTAAGAATATCAAACAGGGGGCCCAAACTTGAGGTGAGTAAATGAAGGTAAGGTCTAATCCAATTAATATCACCCAAAAGTTTTTGAAAATCATTTTAAGTTTTAAGCTCGTCCACCTGAACGGTAATTTTTGTGGGTTTAACCATAGTTTGATTCATGATAGATCCCAGGAAGTTTTTGGTGTCTGTGATTTGTACTTTATTAATGGAAATATGTAAGCCCCATCTTTCCAGTGACTTTAGTAAGGAATTATAACATTGCTCTAAGTCAGGTTTTTCCTTATGAGCTAGCAAAATATCATCCATATAAGGATAGATTAAAAGTTGAGAGTTAATTTGTTGATACACACCAGGGTGAAAATTAATCTGATTACCTTGCCCTTCATATGGTGCTTGGCCTGTCAGCATGTTTAGATTCCATTGAGGATTGCTCGCAACTGCATTACATCGGGCAGTATCAGAACATAACTCCTGGTTAGCCACCTTCCATTTTAATATGGCTGTGCTTTTGTTAGGATTGGAAGCCATACCCAATCCCCTTAAAGTCTGATCTGCCTGCTGAAGTGGCCAGGCTTTGGGTCATTCTGTAATTTTGATAATACTTTTGTCAGCCCCAGTATCTAATAAGCCCTCAAAACTTTTGCCTTCTATCACTAACTTTGTCATAGGCCTATCTTTTAAACCCCATGTTAACATGACCATATTTTGGCCAGTAGAACCTAACCCTTTATTTCCCCTAATAATATTTTTTGATGGATATTGATCATAGCAACTGGGTAAGACCAACAATTGTGCTATGCGATCACCCTGAGCTATTATTGCTACACCTCTTGGTGAAGAAGCCAGGATTCTTATTTCTCCTGTAAAATCAGGGTCTATAACTCCAGGGACAATATTTAATCCTTTTAAAGCAGAAGAACTCTTCCCCAGAACTAGTCCCACTGTTCCTTTATGTAATGGGCCGACAACCGAAGTTGGTATTGGCTGTACTCCCTTCTCTGGAGTTAATACTACTCTGGCGGAGGCACAGAGATCTGAACATCTACTTTCTCTTTCAGAAGCTCTACTTGATTGTTCTTTTTTTACAGTTTTCAATATCTTTTCCCCTTCTCTTAACTGTTTTTGAAATTTTGGATTTTTGGAAGTCAGACAGAAACGAACTAATGTCACAACAACAACAGCAACAACAACAAACAGAAACCAAACAAGGAAAGGTAACACAATTAACTTACACATATTCGTTATGGGACGTCCTTTGCTGTCTCTTGGGACAGCCTTTTAATATATTCTCTCTCTAGGAGAATCTTCAGTTAATATTCCCTCTCTAGGGGAACCTTCTGTTAAAACCTTAAGGCCACCGTTTCCTCAAATAGGGAAACCTTCTCGTTAATTACGCTAGCAAAACTGTCTTTTATATATCTGAGCGCTCACCAATTCCCAGTCTGATCCTCGTTTGATTGCGGTTCGGGCCACCACTTACGGAAAACTGCGGCTTCTTTGCCCAGCTAGCGGGATGAAAGACACATACACTTCAGAGGTTCATGAAGCAGCTTCCCCTTTATTCAAATAACACCCTCAATATATAAGCAATCTCATGCATAAGCAATTGTAACCAGATATGTCCATCCAATCCTGTTAAAGGTCAAGTGATCACTCGCTGGAGCATACATGTAAAGTATATCTGTCCACGCGCTAGGCGGCTGAACTGATTATCATGCAGCCAATTGTAAATGCTTCCTGCCATTCTCCATGCATATTCAGGACGCGGTTTGCTCTCTGCCAGTCGCCATCTTTAGATGCAGGTGGTGTAACCCTGGGCCCCGGGTTTCGCCCGCCACAAATGCTAACCACTTACTTATACCTTATATTTCTGGAAAATTGTAATTGTTCTGGAAAGTGTCTCACCTCAATATCTTTGCTCATATTCTTCACTCTGCAGAACGTTTTCTACACCAATTTCTGTCTATACCCACTTTCCCTAGGCCCCAAAGTCCGTTTTAAATTTCACAAATTCTTCACGGAAAGCATGTTTCTTCTCCAAACTTTCAACTTTGTTTGTATACCCTCTCAGCATCTGAATATGCTATTTTCTGTGTTGGTTTATTTAAGTATATCTTATTTATGGAATCCTTGAAAATTAAGGTTGTATTACATATTTTTATTACTTTAATCTCAAACATTCTGTCTTTATTCAAGAAAGTTGATATTCACTGTCTTAAATTAGCTTAAGACAAAAGAATTACCTTATCAGATGTTTTGATAATATTAAGTCAAAACTATTTCCCTAGTCTTGATATTTTTGATATTTTGATTATCTCTATTTTTGCCTTATTTCTCTTCAACTATTCTTATTAAATCTTTCTAAATTAAAGAGAGGGTATTATACACACTATCCAAAGTATCCTAAGCAAGATTTTGAAATTATATTTGGATGTGATAATTTATAAATTTAGTTTTGAATCAAAAATTTTATTTCATAAATACCCAATAGGTGCCCAAAATGGAATAAATATTGGGGCTACATCAGGGCTACAAAAGTGAATAAGACATAGTGTTCATTCTCAAGGAGTTCAACATCTACTGGGTAGAGAGGAATAGGACAGACTCAGTGGAAGAGTCAGATAAAGAGGTAAGGAAATTAAAAAAGGTGATATTATTTTCATCTGAGACGAGCAATAAAGAATTTATCAGAAGATGTGGAACATGGGCTGGGTCTGGAGTGGTAGGTTTGACTAGATTCATTACTCATTTGTTATTCCAGAGATGGGAGAGACACAAGAATTTTCCTGTGACTGTAACAAAGTGAGTATAAGTGGTCCTAACCCTAAGCTGTTTGACTTTATGGTGGTGTGAAAGCCAGACACATTCAGTAGAAACTACACTTTTGCATTTTGAATTTTGATTTCCTCCCAGACGGGCGGGCAGTCCGTGGTATGTTAGAGACTCCCTGGTGGTGCTGGCAGTGGCAAGGAGCCCCAGCTCCAGGGTTAGAGGGGAAACACCAGCTCTACAGTGCACTGTGCTGCTGAGCCATGATACTGGGTAGGTTAAGTGTGTCAACTTAACCTACTTCCTGCCTTCCATATTTTCACTCATGATAGGTCTACTGGGACATAGCCCTGCTGGTCTAGGGACATCTGTACATACCTATTTGGTGAGAAGATGCAGGGCATGTGGATGGGGGGGTAAGACGAATCGGGATATATGATGGGTGGAATGGGAGGACAAAGAGACCAGAGTGGAAACCTAGTTCCAGACCAGGTGGCAGAGTCTTCAGATGTTCCATGGGCTGTTGTGAAAAGTCACCGAAAGGTCTAGATGTGATGGAGGCTGAGTTAAGAAAGCTGTACAGAGAATGAACCACAACTGAGTAGTAAAAGAGGGTACTTCCTCTGTAAATGTTAAAGACGATCTCATTTGGGCGGGGTATATTTCCTTGTCCATTGGCACTGTTCCTTCACAAATGAGGGTTGCTTTGTAGGTGAGGATTGTGTTCATTCCCAATCCAGGCAGGAGTCACTCCAGTGAAGGATCCTGGGCAACAGCCCACAAACCAATTGCAATACCCAGGAGATTGTCACACGGGGTCTCAGTCATTCTAATTCAATTAACATCTTTCTTAATTAGAAAGAAAGACAGAGGTACAGAAGGTGATACTTTTAATTTGTTGCTCATTATATAGCTTTCTGTTTATTCGTTACATGAGATAAAACATATGAAAGTTAGGTAAGCCAAATTCATGGCAAATTTGCTTATAAGAATAAAAGGTCAGATAAATTACTCTTGCTAATTTTGTTGCTTTAATATTTATCCCAGTTTCAACATTTGGCTTGAATACTTTGTGTTATTATACTTTACAAATTATTTCCATGGAACTCTTTATGTCAGACTATTGTGGACAGTATTCTAAGTAGACAATATCATAGTTAGAAATTTAGGTCCCTAATTCAATTTCCAATAGAAAAATCTGTTGTATAGCTACTTACTTCCAAAACAGAGCAAAACAACAAAATAAAACAAAAAGCAATGCTTTGTCATTACAACTGAACTCCTAGACACTGTCATTGATAATATATGCTAATTTACTTTTGAAGGCACTTTCAATATATAAATTGAAGGTGTTACTTCGGCCCAAAGGAAGACCCAGATTGGTCCCTACCATTCTACCTTTCCAATCTTGCAGATAACTGCATCATCTGACTGTAACTGAACAGCTCATGTAATCAAATGCTAAAGGCAGATCATTTCTTCCTTTACCTACAACTAACTGTACTCAAATAGGAAAGTAAGTACTTTGTATGAAAATGGTAAGAGAAAAGTATCTTGAAAGGGTTTTTAAACTACAGTGAAGTTGTCAATGTTGGGTAATAACATTTTCAGTAGAGATAGTAACAGAGACAATCCCTACTGGAAGTATTCACAGGTATTAAGCACAGACACCCGAAGCAGGAGTCCCTAATCTAGGGCTTTATATCCTCTTCCTTTAATTAAAAGGGAGAAACCCTTCTATTTAATTTCAATAGAACCTGTGAAATGCTTTCATCATTTCATACACATTGTGATAAGAAACTAATACGGTTAATGGAAACTAGATTTTTCCCTTTTTTAGGTCAATAAAAATAGCTTCCATTTGCTGCATGTTTACCTTATAAATGTTTCTCATAAATTATCTAATTTATTCCTCACAAAGATATGTGGTTAATACTATTACATCCACTTTATAGGTAAGAAATTTGTGGCCAAACATGCTCAGAGATGTTCCCAAAGTTACAGACAATTAAATGAGAAACAGGGTTTGACTGCAAATAAGCGTGACTCCAAACTTGGAACTGTATTCCACATCATTTTAATGACAGTCCTACCAGTAACTTAGTATGTGTTCTGTGGGGATGGTTTTTAAAAAAGTTCCTTAAATCAACATGGACAGTGGGTTTCAGCAGCATCTTCTGGGGTACCTCGTTAATTGGGACCTTTTATTACGAAGACTCTGAAGTTCACAGCTGTATTATCATCTTGATGCAAACTGGATTAGGAAAGATTCAGCTGGCTCAGTTCGTAACTTCAAGGTTGCTTTTTCAGATTCTAAATTTGACAAATGCAATGGGGGGTTAGAAATGAAACAACTATACATAGAAATATTCTACCTGGCTTTAGCCCTAGTAACTTGGTTGTCTTTGTTATGGCCCTTTTTTGTAAAATACTACTCTTTTTCCTGATCACAAAGTAGTGTAATTCTGAGGGTAACAGCCCTTTATATTTAGGACAATCTTTATGTGGCATGATTCAGTCATTTAACACTCAAACGAAGCTTAGTACCAGAGTTTAAATAAATATTTTACTTTAGACTGAGGTTTCAGTGTATTTAGTAGGAAGGCCTGCTTCGGACTTATTTTCTCATCTGGATGCCTTCAGTAGGTCTAGTAATTTTCCTGTGCAGAGACATGCCTCCTTAGCTTACCTGGCCTCTTGAATATCAACTAGCGCCAAAGGCTACTTCTAGGGTTTGTCCTGTCAATTTCTAAATTAGGAAAATGGGCCGCAGCAGCCTTCTTGTTCTATTTCTATATATCCAATACTTCTACACCTCTAAACCCTCAGGGATTCAAGAAAACTTCACATTGTTGTGTCCTTTTCTGCTCAGATTCAAGTCCCTCAGAATTACAATTAATTTGCATTTTAGACCCTTGTGTAAGAAGGTGTCGCTTCCTGGAAATGTTTCTAGATGACAAAATAAAGCAAGAAGCATCCACTGCTCTGTGTACCCTTAGCAGGGAATTTTGATTAATTGCTAATTATGGCTCTTTACATTTGCAGAAATTTATAGAGAAAATAATTTCTTTCTCTCTTGTGTCAGAAAAGAAAAAAAAATTCTTTCAGCCTAGGAAAGCATTTTTTCCCATATGATCAGATCCTTAAATGACCTTTGCCAGAAATATTTTTCTTGTTCAATATTTTCCTTTACCTTTTTGTTGTTAAACAATTGCAAAAGTCTGGAAAAATGCAAATTTTGTACTTGTGTACACAGACAGTATAGCAGGGAAGAAAGCCAACTATTTATTCTTTAACAAATACTTGTATTTTAAATGCCTTAGATATGAACTCATTTAATTCTTATAAACTCATTAGGCAGAATACTGTTATTATCCCATTTGTTTTAGTTAGTTTTGTGTTGCTGTGACCAAAAAACCTGACAAGAACAACTTAAAGGAGGGAAAGTTTATTTTGTCTCATTGTTTCAGAGGTTCAGTCCATGTTGGCTGACTGCACAGCTCTGGGCTTAAGTTAGGCAGAATATCATGGTGGAAGGGCATGGTGGAGGAAAGCAGCTCAGGACATGGCAATCAGGACATGACTCTGCTCACAAGGACAAAACATAAACCCCAAAGGTACACCCCCAGTGACTCGCCTCCTTCAGCGACACCCTGTCTACAGGTACTGCCCAATTAATCTACTTCAGTGGATTTATCCACTGATTAGGTCACACCTCTCATTATGTAGTCATTTCACCTTTGAACATTCTCTCTTTGTCTCACACATGAGCTTTCAGGGAACACTACATATCTAAACCATAACACCGCTTTACAGAGGGGACTGGTTAATGTCATCAGATGGAGAGTGGTAAAAGATTCTGCATATAGGTTTAAGAAATAGCAGAGGAAATAAAATGGTGATTGTTGGCCTCTTCCAATAGTTGCTGTGTCTCTCCAAGGCGGTGTTCTTAGGTGTAATCTCTATAGTGAGTCAAATTCATGTTAAAAGCAGCTTCTTCAAGAATTTAGTGGACAAGCTCCTCACGTTAATTCTAAGGATGGACTTAGCATATTAAACTCTGCACCACAGTGAGTCACGTAGTGAGGTTCCATAGCAAGACCAGTAAATGAAAGGAGATTTCACTTGCTTTGAAGCCACCCTTCAATTTACCCATTTATGTACTAGCTGGTAGCAAAACTATTGGAAAAAACAGGCAAAAGCAATTGAGATCTATTTTTTCCCTTAATCGACTATCTGTGTGATCTTAGGTAAATTCCCTTATCTTTTTCTGATTTTTGTTTTCATTCTGGTGAGGCAAGAATAGTGCCACTTTTATTTCCTACTTATCTACTAGGAAGAGTCTACAATAAAAGCTCAAACAGGCTGTTGCCCACAAACTGAGAAGTATAGCTGTGTGCCCATTTCCTTCTTGTTTAAGCTTATGGGAGACTATGTGGACTATTATCCACTGTTCTTTTTTACATGACATTTTGTGATCTTGATGGACAAGGAGCCCTTTTGCAGTTTGTCAAACATCCTATTACAAAGCTTTTGATAAAAGCAATATTTTAACACTGCTGAAAATAGAAGGCTGCCTCTTGAGATTGTAACTGCTTTTATGTAAAGGAGACAGAGGTTAATTTCTTCATTTCTTAGACAAATATTTATTAAATGTCTACTAAAAATGAATGAACAGGAGATGATACAAATGAACACTGAAGTAGAACTTACAAAGACTAGGTTTTAGTTCCTGCTTTCCCCCTCTGGGACCCTGTACATTACTTAAGTTACCCGAGATTTGGTTTTCATATCTATGAAATGAAACTGCTAATACCTCTTCTGCCTTTGAGAACTATAAATGTCATTTGTCTTATTGATTTTTATAGATCAATGATAGTGATATTTAGAAATTAAAACAGTTAAAAGAGCGATGGTCACATGTTCTGGTTTGGCAGGGGCAACAATGCCTTTGTCTTTTTAACTTGAATGATGTGTTACAGTAACGAAGGGAACTTTCCTTAGAAAATCCAGACTGTTAGTGGAAGATCATTTGTGACCATAACAGAGCTATCCAAATAGTTTCTCTGGGCTTCCAAAATTTGTAGTTAAGTTTGAATTCCTTTGCAGATTTTCTTCATTCTCCTCCAGCCCCTGTAAGAGAATGGTCTTATTCTTTAAGGTGAACTGAGGTCACGACTGACCCAGGCTCCCTCTCAACTCTTCTTTTCCATTTATACATGTTTAAGTAGAACTTGTCATTTTGTTTCCAAAAATACTTTCCTCTTCTGCATTTCCTGTTTCTTACTCTATAATATGTCACCAGGAAACTCTTCTCATCACCTTGAGGTCACTCCAGTGTCCCCGTGGTAATCTACGAATCATTAAGAAGCTGCACTTCGTCTCTCATAGTATTCACGTAGCCACTTTTGCGTGTGTACAGATAGATATGCACACAGTTGTACAGATTTTGAGAGAATATGAGGAATGAGATGCTATTGGATAAGGATGCTTTAGAGCAGGAAAATTAAGGCTACTGAAATGACCACCGATAATATAGCTTAAAGTGGACGCTAATCATTTAACACAATATATTTTTTTCTTTAAACTTTTTGAAAATACCAGAGCAGCATGTTACTAAAACATTTACTGAATAATGTGCCGATAAGGGCAGGATCAAGAATGTTAGTTTTGTACAAAAACATCAAACAATATGTAATATGGCATTTTATTTAATTACAAACTTAATGACTATGAGAAAATATTTTTTATTGTTATGTGTGCTTATTGTGTTTTAACAGTATACAGCAGGTACTGTTGTAAGATCTGTCATTATCATAGATGTATGAATAATAGCTAACATATATTAAACATCTTTCTAAATAATATCTCAGGTAGTCCCTTATTTAAACCCCATAATAGTTTTGGGAGAGGTATTATAATTATATTATATTATAATTATATTCATTTTGGAGATTATCACAACTGAGGTAGACAGCAGTTATTTGCTCAATGTTACAGATATTGGTAACTTGCAGAGCTACGATTCTAATCGAGAATATCCAAATTCAGAGCCTAAACTCTTAACCTTGGAACATACTGCTATTCTGCCTCTTGAGAGTTTCCTTATGGCCTTTTATGAGCTGGTCAAACTTTGAGCCCATTCCGGCAGAATCGTTCCCTACGGGGCCTAGACTGCCTCCTTGTCAGGAAGTAGCACAGCCCTGGCTAACGTACTTCAATCCAGAGATGTGCGGAGGGCTTGGTGCGCAGTCGCTGTGTGAGACACAGACATCATCAGGTAGCCGGAGGCCATTGGGGAGGGGAGAGTCAGGCTGCATCACAGAGTCTACCTGGAGGCTGATCCCTCAGCAGAGCCCAAGAGATCTGTAACTGACTGTCAGGGAGAAATTTGAAGAGGGGTCCCCACCCCACTGGAAAATCTACAAGGTGTGTTGGCTGTCGTCCCAAGGTAAGTCGCCACATGGCTGTGCTTCTCTGCGGCAGGCAACGCTCTCCAAGTCCCTGGATGATATTTTCATTGACTGGGGCATTTTTGGCATCAGGACTGGGTAGGGGATTTGCTCTGGTGATGGCCTTCGATGCCATTTGACAGCTGTTCATGCACAGGTCAGTCCCCAACCACATCATCCCCAACAAAGAATTATTGGGTCAAAAGCAAATAGTGCCTCGGTTGAGAAACCCTGATAAGGAGAGCAGGTATCCCCTCTGGGTCACACAGGCTTCAGCAAGTATGGTTTTCACACAGTGCAAATTCCCAACGGGAAGCACCAGGAGCCACAGTGTCCTGCAGCAAGGGTCACGGTAAGGCTTACTGACCTGTCGTCGATTTTACGTGGAAGAGTCTGAGAAAGTCTGGGGGATTATTTATTCAGAGGCATTGTGAGGCATTCCCTGGTGACTTTCAGAAATAGTAAGGACATCAGTGGGAAGGAAAGTCCGAAATCAATCCCTCTCGCGCCTCCCCTCGTGTAAATTTCTCTCACCATCAGACTTTCCTTTCTTCCTTTCTTTTCTCTCTTCCTTCCTTCTCAAGTCCATCTTTTCAACTAAAATAATTGTGCATCTACTGTGTGCTTGTCAATCTGAATGGATACAAAGATTTTAAAAAATCGATTAAAATGGAATAAAAATGTTTTAGAAGGTCTGTTATAGTTACCTTGAGTGTTCACTAAACTCATGTGTTAACACTCACATTGCCGGTGGGACTGCAAAATTGATGCTACCCCTCTGGGAAGCAGTATGGAGATTCCTCAGAAAACTTGGAATGGAACCACCATTTGATCCAGTTATTCCATTTCTTGGCCTGTACCCAAAGGACTTAAAATCAGCATACTACAGTAAAGTAGCCATATCAATGTTTATAGCAGCTCAATTCACAATAGCTAGATTGTGGAACCAACCTAGATGCCCTTCAATAGATGAATGGATAAAGAAACTGTGGTATTTATACACAATGGAATATTATTTGGCCATAAAGAAGAATAAAATTATGACATTTGCAGGTAAATGGATGGAGTTGGAGAATATTATGCTAAGTGAAATAAGCCAATCCCAAAAAACCAAAGGCTGAATGTTTTCTCTGATAAGTGAATGATCATATATAAGGGGGAGAGGAGGTAAGGGCAGAATGGAGGAAGGATGGATTGTGTAGAGCAAAATGAAGGGAGGGGATAGGGCAGGGGGAAGGAAAGATAATGGAATGAGGCAAACATCATTACCCTATGTACATGTATGATAACACGAATGATGTGACTCTACTTTGTGTACAACCAGAAAAATGAAAGTTGTACCCCATTTGTGTTAAAAAAAAAATGTGTTCTATGAAAAAGAAAGAAAGAAAGAAAAAACCAGAAAATAAGACAGGACGGATTTATCATGAAATTCATGTCATGCTTTAGGAGTTGATTCTGAATACCAATCTAGAAAATATGACTTGATGAAAACGTGAAAAAACAAAATTCAATTAGTTACCTATTAAAAAAATGCTTTAGAAGTTCTGTTATAGTTACCTCAAATATTCACTAAACTCATGTGTTAACACTCACATTGCTGGTGGGACTGCAAAATTGATGAAACCCCTCTGGAAAGGAGTATAGAGATTCCTCAGAAAACTTGGAATGGAACCACCATTTGACCCAGTTATCCCATTCCTTGGTTTATACCCAAAGGACTTAGAATCAGCATACTATAGTGATGCAACTACATCAATGTTTACAGCTCAGTCCACACAATAGCTCAGTTATGGAATCAACCTAGATGCCCTTCAACAGATGAACAGATAAAGAAAACGTGATGTATATATATATATATATATATATATATATATATATATATATATATAATGGAATATTACTCAGTCATAAAAATGAATGAGTTTATGAGTTTTGTTGGTAAATGGATGGATCTGGAGACTGTTTTGCTAAATGAAATAAGCCAATCCCAAGAAACCAAAGGTGGAATTTTCTCTCTGATATGCAGATGCTAACACACAATCGGGTGGGAGGGATAGAAGTTCAGTGAATTAGACAAAGGAAAATGAAGGGAAGGGATTGGGAAAGGAAATAGTAAAGACAGTGGAATGAATCCAACATAACTTTCCCATATTCATATATGAATATACCACCAGTGAATCTCCACATCATGTATAACCACAAGAACAGGATCCTAATTAGAATAAGTTATACTCCATCATGTATAATATATCAAAATTCACTTTCTACTGTCATGTATACCTAAAAAGAACAAATAAAAAAATAAAATTTCAAAAAAACCCTCATATATGTTAAAAATTTAATCCCCAGGTTAGTGCTGCTGAGAGATGGCAGAATCTCAGAGAGGTGGGAGGTTTTAGATCATTGGGGATGTGCCCTCCAAGGAGACTGTGGGAGCCCAGCCCTTCCTCACTCTCTTTTCCTTCCTGGTTATGAGGTGAGGAGTTTTACTTTGCTATGTGCTCCCACCATGATGTACTGCCTTGTCACAGGTCCAAAGCAATGGGGCCATGTAATCAGGTCAAAACCTCCAAAGCTGTGAGTTAAAATAAACCTTTTTCCTTTTTAAGTTATGTATCTAAGGTATTTTGTTATAGTAACAGAAAGCTGATTAATATAGTCTATGATTCTATGTGATACTGCTCTGTCTAGAACACCATAATGATGAAACTAAGGGTATGAATGATGTCCATGCAAGGATGGTCCAGATTTGCTCAGGCAGAAACAACTACATGTTTGCTTTGAATCACTAAGTTCAATAACCATGATATCTCAGAAATTAGTACAATCACAAGGGGAACCAAAAAGGAGAGTATGAATATTTCTGTGCAAACTTATCATGTTCAATAAGAAAACAAAAACAACAACAACAACAACAAAACCTAGAGAATATGTCCTGCTGACTAGTCACATTGTAATCAGATTCAGAAAGAGAAGACTTTGCATTAACTAATTCACAAGAGGAAGTGCAGACATTAACGATTGTTCCTCCACTTCTGCAATAAACCTGGGAGATTGGGGGAAGCATTGTATTTGGTGAGTGAGTCACAAAATTTTTCTGCCAGGTGAAAAGTGGTCTTATATGTGTATTTCTTCTTTCTTTCTTTTTTAGGAAAAAAAGTCTGAAATTGTATGTATAAATATGCTTTTAGTAATTATCCTCCTTGAAAAGTCTGCTAAGACCAAAAGGAATAGTCAAAGCTCCATAAGAGGCAATGAGAACAAAAAAATACAGGGAAATATTTCAGCAGTGCAAATCCAAAGCAAACACTGAAACAAATGAGGTTACAGACAGTGGCATGAATGTTAATGAGCATAAAGCCAGCCATGCAGTGGAAATCTGCTAAATGCCTTGTTGGGGGAATTGAGAGGACATTTCCCTAACAGTTTGTTCCTGTTGGTTATAATTTTCAAAAAGGTATTGCAGGATGGCCCAGTTCAGTCCCAGGATCATATTATGCAGATGCATTACAATTCCCCACTGACATTCCGTGGAAGTTGAGTCTAATTTAGCATGGCTATTTCACAGGATATCATCAAGATCAGCAAGTGAATACCCAAAGCACAGGTGAAAGGCTGAGAAGTAACTGCAGTTTTGCAACTGAGAACTGCCCTTTGGAGGTTCTCGAATGTATGAGAAGGAGGAATGAAGCCACACCTGGTGGCGACAACAGCAAACTCACAACTTCCGACATCTTGCCTTCAACTTCAACCTGTATTTTCATTTAAAATGACGAAACTGGAAGATTTCTTATTTTTAACAGAGGGAATAGACGACTTCGGAATCCTGTTGTCTTTCTAGTCAGGAGATTTCCTGGTTTCCTTGTCAGATTTTAGATCACAAATCAGGGAGGTGGGCTTTTGTCAGACACTCAGTCCCCCACTAGACATGCACTTATATTTTAATTCTTTCAACTGCTGATTTTTCTGGGGGAAGAACTATTTCAACCATCTGTTCAATATTAACCCTTTTCACAGGGAGAAAGTTACAGGATTCATTTCTTTACTTATTCACTTACACCTTCAACAAGGATTCATAGAACTCTTATGATCGAACAACATGGAGACTGTTATTTCAGATTCAAAGTCCAATTGAGAAGACAAATAGAAAACTAGAGAGTAATCTTATCATTTGAGATTTACAAGCACATGTAAGTCTGTGCCGAATTAAGTGGTTAACTGTCTAGGAGAATGGGGAGAATTTAGGGGAGCATTCATGAAGAAAAGGAGAGGGAGGAAGAAGACATATTAAGCATTAGCAGTATTTTCCTAGATAGTGAAATCACATGTGTATGACTGAATGCTTTGCTGCGAGTTTTATGAGACTACTGTTATGGTTTGTATGTGAGGAGTCTCCCAAAACCTCATGTGTGAGAGAATGCAACAAGGTTAAGAGGAGAAATGATTGGGTGACGAGACCCTTAACCCAGTCAGTGAAATCATCTCCTGGTGGGATTAACTGAGTGGTACCTGAAGGCTGGTATGGTGTGGCCAGAAGAGGTGTGTTACTGGGGTGTGGGTATGCCTTTGTGGCTTATATTTTGTGCTTGCAGAGTGGAATCTCTCTCTGTCTCCTGATCATCATGTGAGCTGCTTCTTTCCACCACACTCTTCTGCCATGATGTTCTGCCTCACCTGGAGCCCCCAGGAATGGAGCCTACTGTCTATGAACTTAGACCTCTGAACTATGGGCCTGAGAATACACTATTCCTCCTCTACAATAATTCTGGTCAGTCTTTCAGTTGCAGAGTGAAAAAGCTGACGAAAACAACTACCAAATCCATTCATGTGCCAGATACCAGGAAAGTTAAGAAAAAAGAAGGTCTGTGAAGAACTGTGAGTAAACTACCCTAGAAACCATCTCCGTTTCTTGACCTCATCCTTGCTTGGATGAAACATTCGTGCCATCCTGGTTCTGGCTTTGGCCTTGGACTTGATGTCGCCTGTGTGGACTCTGTCATGGCTTGCTGCTGTCAGTTCTGCTTTGATTCCATAAACATTTCACCCCTTTCAGTAATTTTCTAGCTGGCATCAAGGCTAGATGGCCCAGCCAGGTAACTGAGTCGTCTGAGAAGACAGAATTGGCAGGTAGAGAAACAAAAAATCTATGCAAAGGCACCAAGAAGTGAGGAGCTGTTGGTGTTTCTAGTCTGCCATTCCTTCTGTCTGGAATCTAGAATGTGAGTAGGTCAGATGAAATGGAAAACATAAAGCACAACCTTTGCCTTCTACAAATTTAATTTTTTGTGGTGATAGGGACCCACTGAGGGAGAAATGGATCAGGTTTCTATGTGAGAAAGGTGACATAAGTGGTAATGAGGGCAGAAGAGGGGTGTTGATAAAGAGCCATAGAAGAGACACAAGAGAAAGGGGTTTCAAAGTGATTTAAGTGAACTCTCAGACTGGACTTCTTTTCCCTCCCATTCATTAATTTCCCTTTTTTATACTAAGTTATGGTTTGGATGTGAAAGGTCCTGTGTTAAGACAGGAATGTTCAGAGGAGAGCATTCCATCCTAGCTTGGATGAACTAACTGGGTGGTAACCTAGGCTGGTGGGGTGTGGCTGGAGGAGGTGGGTGTCTGGGGTGTGCCCTGGAAGAGTTCATCTTCTCTGCGGCCCCTTCTCCACGTGCCTCTCTGCTTCCTGTCTGCCAGAGTGGAGCAGCGCTCCTTGACCAGCCCTTGCACCATGATGTCCTGCCTTATCCTAGGCCCAGAACCATGGAGCCAGCTGACCACGGACCGAGTCTCTGAAACCTTGCGCCAAAATCAGCATTTCCTACTCTATGTTGTTCTTGCACGGCATTCTGGTAACAGTGATGAAAACCTGACTAAAATAATAGGGAAGAGTGGAGGATGATTCTCAGGTTTCTTACTTGAGATAAGGGTTAGCTGTGCTTTGGTTTTATACCTCTATCCTTCCATCTGCCACATTCACCATATTATTTACTGTTATTTTTCTGTATTCCCCAAAGGACTTTTTGAAACTTGGTTTTGAAAACTCTTCGTCCCTCCCTCCCTCCCTTCTTTCCTTCCTTCCTCCCTCCCTCCCTTCTTTCTTTCCTTCCTTCCTTCTTCCTATTACATTTTTGCATAGTGCATTCTTAAAAGAGTGCAGCACACACAGATTGTTCTTAATTAACCAAGGTTCCCCAAGTAGATAGAGAACAGCTCTGAGCCCCACAGTGAATATACAAAGGTTGCAGGATCGCAGCTCGAGACCTGGTTCCTGGATAGATGGGATTACCTAGAGAGAAGTGTGTCTAGAAAGGGACTTTAACAATTCAGCTCACAATGATTGATGCACTCCACATGCACAATGCCACACACCCCCTCATTTAACTAACAACTTTATATTTAGTTGCTGTTATTGACGCCATATTATAGGTGGGAAAACAAAGAGGTACACAGAAGCAATTTTAAGAAGCAACAGATTTTCCTGAGGTGGGCATACTAAAAAGGATCTGTGAATGGGACAGAAATGGAATAAGCAGATTTGGGAAGAGATTCTGTGGAAGAAAAAGAGGAGCAGGGACAGATTTCTGCAGAACAACATCTGCAGGAGTGGGCACGGAAAGAGGAATGGCAGGAGGCTTGTAAGAAGTGGTCAGAAAATCTAGAAGAACTGGGAGAAAATGGAAAAGTGAGTTTTAAAAAGAAAGGGTTCATTTGGTAGGCAATGCCTCAGACTGTGAGAGGTCAAGTTATTTAAGGATGAAAGGAGCTTTGGATTTGCCTGTGAGAAGCTTGTGTGGTGCACTGTTCCCAGGGTGACAGGAGTAGAAATCCGGGGGCAAAGATGAGGCTGAGTTGAAGGGCCGGCGAGGGGTGGAGGCGGTGAGGAGCTGCCTTAAGGGAGGCAGCACTTTGAGGAAATCAGTGGAGGGAAGGAGTTGCAGAGGTCAGTGACCAAAGGAAAAAGAGATTAGAGAAGTTTCCTTTTTTTTTTTCTGAAGATACAAAAGTGATTTATCATTTTGTTTATATATAAAGGCTGAGGGGAAGGAGCCACAGCAGATGTTGCAGATACAGTAGAGAGGGCATAATTGAGAGAATAATGTTTTAAAGGATGTTGGCGGAGATGAGTCATGTGGACCAGGAAGGGCAAAAGCAAGCACAGCTCCTCCACTGACCCTTGCGGAGGGTTTAAGGACAGGTTTAAAACACCAGGGGGCATGAGGGAGAGAAAAATGGCCAGGCAGCGCTCAGAGATCGGGAAGCAGGCAGAGAGCAAAGCTTCTCCTGCTATTCCTAACATGGAACTGGGGCAGGCTATAAAGTTTTATATATTTTTTTCATAAAGAAAAATAAATAAGTGTAGTACATCTGCATAATATGACTCTGTACTGAAATAAGCCTCACTATGGTGCCTTCTTCAAAATTAACAGAGAGTGGCATAAAGTGTTACAGAAAGTCGTTTCACTTAATTTACTGTATTTCATTTGTTTAACATGGCATTTGCAATTGATGTTCCTTTTTGTATTATGATAACCATCTACACATTACCATACTTTCTTCCTTAGAAATTTACCCTGCTCGAAAGGATTTGCTGATTCTATTGGAATTTTCTTCAGTTTTAAAACTGTACATTTGTGAGCATGAAACATACACATCTAGATAATTCTTGGCTACATTTATCCATCATATATCGATGATCAAGTGAAGTCAGTTTT
Organism: Sciurus vulgaris; assembly: GCF_902686455.1. Lineage (NCBI taxonomy): Eukaryota > Metazoa > Chordata > Mammalia > Rodentia > Sciuridae > Sciurus > Sciurus vulgaris. Next base: position 145,629,910 of record NC_136466.1, read on the forward strand.
TAAAAACAACTAACACAACCAAATACAATAAATGAAGACAATGGAGTAGATATAAAATAGCTAGTGGGTTAAATTTAATATAAAGTGAAAGATTTTAGATTCTTACATGGTATAAAGGGTTAATTGCAATCTCCCACCATCCCTGGAGAGAAAGTCTGTTTTTCTTTTTTTAAATAATAAAAACTTTGAATAGAATGTCTCAATGACATTTAGGAAGAAATAGAAATTCACTTCCCAAACACATATGATTAACCTTGGTATCTGTGGGGAATTGGTTCCAGGCTCCCCTGGAATACTCAAACCCAAGGATGCTAGAGTCTCCCCTACAAATGGCACAATATGTACATATAAACTAGACGTGTTCTCCTACATACTTTAAATAACATTCAGCTTGCTTATAATATTTGATACAATATACAGGCTACATAAATAGTTGTTATGTTGTATTATTTAGTAAATTAGGACAAGAAAATGTTTGTACCTGTTCAATACAAATGACTTTTTTCCCTGAATATTTTCAATCTGTCATTGGTTGAATCCTTAAATGCAAAACCCATAGATATGAAGGGACAACTGTAATTGCAATGCAGAGGATGAGAAAAAAAATCCAACATTTGTTCCCTAAAATATGTCAGCTGCTCTTGTATCTTATTGAATGCTAAAAGGGAGGCATTTTTACTTACAACAGTGTGGGTCGCCTACATACATATCAATTAAAATGTAGTGATGCATTACGACTCAATCATCTTCTGGCTACAAAACAAATCAAGCTATTTTAAAATAAGATTTTAAAAGAACTCTTCCTGTTATCTGGATTCTGTCACATGTATTTTGGTAATATTTTTGGTAATAGAGTATTTCTCTTTGGCAATAATTTATTTTTGGAAAGAAGGGGTATTTTAATACCACTATGATCTTACTGGCTTTCAAGCTAAAGGTAACGCCAGGGGTTTAATTGGGTGAAAAGAGCAGTCTTGTGTTCTGTTGGACATCCTTCCACTGAGTCCTCCTCCTAAGGACCTCTAGATCTTGAGGCCCAAATCAGTGTTTAAGAGGAGGACAACTGAATGTCTGCTGGCTGCATGTTATCTCCTAGGCACCACTGTTTGATCAATGCGGCTGACTTATTCTGGATACACAGGTCTCTGTTATTTAAATGTAAATATTGGGGTGGGGGAAGTCACTTATTGGTTCACTGTTTCCTTTTAGAAACAAGTTATCAGAAATAATTCTCACTGACAAGACAAGGATCCAAGGCCCGGAGAGTAGCGTGGGGCGAGAAAGGGTTTCTGACAAAGTGGGCAGAATTCCCAGAGAGTGGAGTTAGTGGATTATCTGAAGGAATTTTGCTTGCTCCTTTATTTCACATGGGGCCCCAAAAGACCCCTGTCTTGAGAAACACTCCGACACTGTGCTTTCTCATGTGGAAGTGCTATAAACGGACTTTCTAAGAGGCGCATCAAAGGGTTTTCATTTCTGTAAGAGTCTGTTTTCAGCTAAGTTCACTTGAACAGAATTTCTTGGCCTGCTCACATAAGTAACATGTCTGGGGTGCCTAAAAATATGACACTTTATTTCTCTCCACTCAGATTTATGGAAAGTTCATGAAAGCCAAGTTCTTGCCTTGCATTCTAGAACAGCACGATTTTGTCTTATGAATGTAATTATCAAATATACCAAACATAGTGTGGTTTTTTAGAAAGTATTTAATTTTGTTGCCTCCCTAAATCTCTTAGCTAAAAATTAGGTTGGTTATCGTGACATTTCTACCACAATATTTCTTGAATATAATAGTCTTGAAATAAGCAAAGCCTTTTTTTTTTTTTATAGCATTTTATGAACTGGTCATCTAAGTCTTTGGAAGTATCCAAAGGTCTTTTTAAAAATTACTTTGTAGAAAATAGAGATATTAAAAAAAAACACTCGTAATTGTTTGTATTTCATAAATATAGAGCTTATTTGTATATAAATCACTATTGTTTCTTATATTAGGCAATTAGGTACTGTGTTTCAGAGGCTTATAATTTTTATCTATTAGTCACTTTTCTTCTAGTTACTACCAAAGTACATATCAAATACCAAAATTTAACTTTAAATTGCTCTATCCCATACAAGAGTTTACTTAATTACCCAACAGTCCTGTGAAGGAGACTTAGCTTCACTCCTGTCTGTAGATGTTTCTGCAGGTCAGACTTAATGAGCAATTGGCTCAGACTCACAGTCAGGATGTGGCAGCCTGAAGATCTTTTCCTAGTCTCTGACTCCAAACATAGTGCTCCTTTCACCAAAAGGAACTCCATGTTCTCCATGGTTTGTAGTTTACTGCAGTGGGCATGTGCCTTGGAGAACAAAAACCCAAAACAGTATGATTCCTCACAGCAGCAACAAGTAACTTTTTTTTTTTTTCTTTGTAGTGGGGATTGAATCCAGGGGTGCTATGCCACTGAGCTGTCTCCAGCTCTTTTTATTTTTTATTTTGAGAGAGGGTCTTGATAAATTGCTGGGGTTGACCTCAGAATTTGCAATCCTCCTGTTTCAGCCTCCCAAGTCACTGAGATTATAAACATGCATCACGACACCTGACAGGAAGTGGTTTTAAATCCCCAAGGAATAGAAAATTCCAAGTCCCCTTAACACGCATGAAGTTCCATGACTTTCCAAGTTGCAACTCTTTCTGTGGATATTGTTGTCCAGAAAACAAGCCAGTGTGACGAAAGTAAGCCACACTCTCTCAGACAGAAGCACACCGTGAGGCCTTCTAAAATCTTTTTATCAAATGCATTCTGCTACACAAATATGCAAAATCTCATCTCATCCTGAGATACTTGACTCTGAGACACATGTTGGAAATGTATGCAGACATGACTTACAAAGTTATTCTCTAGTTAGAAAAACATTTTCTTGTGGGTATTGGACTGTCATATAAAGTGTCAAGAATATAGCAGTTTGGGGAAAGGAATTAATCTTCATTCTTCCTTTTTTCTTTTTCTTTTGGTAATTACTAAAGTTGCAGGAAATTAGATTACATGGTGTCTGAAAACATAAGGAAAATAAATATTTATTACTTCTTTCACTAATTTCTTTAGTGAACTATGACAAGTAGAAAAATTCTCATGGAAACTGAAGACAGTTTAGGAGTGTAGGATTTAATTGAAGAAGATGGGTTACTCTGTTGGAGAATTAAGGCATCCATTTTTCCAAGACTACCTGGGGTAGTGTTTAAGAGCACAGATTGGATTCAGGTGTGAACACTGATCAGGCTCTTCATTGGCTGTGTGTCTTTGAACAAGATGCTTAGCTACTCTGTGCTTCGTTTCCTTGCTTTTTATGTAGGATTTTCATAGTGTTTACCTTATTGTCGCTACCTGTATTATTTGGAGTATTGAGGAAGTTCAATTTATAAAATATTAAAAACATTGTCCAGTGTATGGAAAATGTTTGGCAAAATAAAAACAAATTCATTATATTGCTCTCAAGTAGGGACTATTTCTACTTGCTGAAATCAGAAAGAGGATTTTTGAGTAAGAAGGAACTACATTGGACATTACAGAAAAGTGGGATATTATGCGGTTGACTCTCTGTCTTTTCATGACACAATTTCTTCTTCCACTACCTGTCACTGAAGAGCTCCTGGTGTCTCAATGCCATTGTTGGGAAGTTTCAGCCTGAAGGAGAAATAAAGTAAGACCCTGGGACTATTGGTAAGGAATTAACTAGTGAAAAAATCAGGTATCCCAACAAAGCCTGCTTCTATTGGCGCAGTAGTAGAAAAGCCTAGCTGAATTCTAAGTGTAACTGTTAATTAAGGAAGGAGAGTGGTATATTTTGCCGTAGCCCATACGTGGCCTGCTGTCAGTGGGCCATGGTGGAGGTCCATGCATGGATCAGCTGCATGGGACGTTTACTCTAGAGCTCTTTCACTGGACAGAGGGACAAATCTGTAGGGGAGTCTTCACTCTATTTTGACCCACTTCTTAGGGAGTCTACCTTTGGGAAATAAGCCAAGAGGAACGTAGGACATAAGTAAAAGACTTCAAACTCTGACATTATTTGGGTCTATCACTTCTCTTTTCTGGTCTCTCGCCTTCATTTTCTGCAGATGATATGCAGCAACTTCCACAAAGAGGAAATTTCGAGACAAACCAAGGAGGTGCTACCATTAAACTAAGTTGTGTGTTCTTTTTCTGTCTTTAAATAATAACATTCTGACTTTTTGCTGTATTAATCCTTATTTGAAGAAAACAAAGTCTCAAATAAGTTTTATTATTCTTATGTGATACAGGTTTTTTGATGTAATATTTGTTATAACAATTTATATGTATAAAAGATGATTTGTGTCTATAGGGTAATTATTTAAATCAATCTATCATAAATATCCAATTGTGTTTCAATTTACAGTTGAATCAAGATCACACAGGTCTTATATTATAAAATTAACAAGATATTTTCCCTTGACGTTCTATTCAAAATATCCTTTAATTTTTAAAATGATTAGGAGTTGGTTTGCTTAATTGTATCATTGCTTTTTTATTTTTGTTTGTGTTCTATCAGTATGCTAATAGCTGTGTTTGCATAAATCACACGAAGAAAAATAAAAATTCCCTATGTTTCCATTTATATAAGAATGCATGTGCTGCATATTAATACTTCAGAGGTAGTAATTTCTGAATTGAAAGGGCAGTTACTTGGCTTGTGCAGGTTTGAGTGGGGAGAAAGTGAATTTTTTGGGAAACCAGCAATCCAATATGAACCTCCAGTGGCTAATGCATACATCCAGCTGAATGTTCTGGAAAGCAGCAGCTACAGGGTCCTTTCCACCCCAGTAGAACTTTGGAGGTAAATGGCTAAGGCTGATAAACTGTCAAAGATCTACAGTTTCAGATAAGAGAGAAGTAAAAGTTTCTGTAGGCGACACCCAAGGACCAAAGTGGAAATTTGGTCTTTGACAGAAGATGGAATTTGGTTTAATCATAAAGGAAGTAAAACAGAATGTGTACATGATCACATGGTCTGCAGATTTTCATCAGCTGCTGTCCTTCAGCGAGGTCCTTGAAGAACACTGGTAAACTGAGGGGAAAATGATGTGAAATCAGGCAAAAATAAGTAAAATATATGTATAAAGGCAAAGAGAGAAACCATTACAGAGTGTGTATATGGAACCAAACCCACTGGCAAATGCAGGTATTGCCAACTTGCTGAAATACTTTCTTTTTTCATTTGACCGTTACTCTGCTGTACGCCGCACACAGTCATATGTTCATTATCTCATTATCTCAGTTACATACTGAATCCCAGCCTTTGTTTAGAAGACTATTAAAGGAGAGTATTCAGTGAATTACCACACAGTTCAAAAAATTTTCATGGATGGGCAAAGCTCACTTGAAGAAAGAGACAATTCAATCCATTTAAGTATTTTCGTAATTAAAATTATATTAATTTACACTTTTAAATCAAATATGCCACATTTGATTTTTATATATGCACATAAATTCATATATATGCATATAAATATATTAATGCATATATCTGCATAAATTATATATTTATAAGGGTTATTAATTTTACACAGTCACAATCTAGGCTGTGCAAAAATGTATTGTGCTTATTTCTTTAAAATCATGCTCAACTCATGTGCTTTCATTTCTGCTTGGTTGTAGAAGCCTTATCCAGCCATTTTAAGGTAATGCAATCACATCTAATTTTGAATTTAGTCATTTTAGGTTAACTGTTATCCCAATGCAGAGTTTGCCCCCACTGCTGCCCTTCCACTCCTTCTTGTTTCTTTGGTGTTAAATGCATTTGTGGGGTTTGAGATGCACCTGGACTGCAATGGCCTTTGATCTTTTTTAAAATTTTTAAATTTATTTTTACAGACTGCATTTTGATTCATTGCACACTAATGGGGTACATCATTTGGTTTCTATGGTGGTACACAATGCAGATTCATACCATTTGTGTAATCATACATGCACATAGGGTAATGGTCTTTGACTTTTATTGGACCCTGCAGAGGTGTAACTCTTCCCTTGTGCTTTTGGGTGTGACTTTTCTATCTCAGTTACATATGCTCTGAAGGTTTGTACTGCTACTCTGGTCTACAACTGCCATCTACGTGAAATTTTTCTCCTCTCTCCCCTGACGCAGGGTATCTCTTATAGCTTATGAATCCTTTCCATTTCTCTCAGGAGTCAGCCTCTTCCCAGTTACCCATGGGGGTGGAAAGGACTCTCTATAGTTGCTGCTTTCCAGAACCTTCACTTGAACCTATACATCAGCCACTGGAGATTCATACTGGATTACTGGCTTCCCAATGTGGAGATTCATATTGGATTGCTGTCTCCCTGTCAAACCTATGAAAGCCAAGCAACTGACACCTCTGTTCAGGAATTACTACCTCTGAAGTGTTCTGTCATGATTTTTATTATCTTATTTTTCTTACCATGGACTTAAATAGACCCAGGGATTTATGTGTAACTTCTTAGCATCTAAACCCCAGAGAAATCTACTCTATTTCTCTTTTCATGGTTGGTTTTTTGTGCTGTAAGAGGAAATTGTCATTATTGTTCTATACTTTGTTTTATGGTATGACATTTATATTCTGATTCCTTTGGGCTTTGATTCTTGATAGTTAAAGCCAAACCATTGAAATTCCTATCAATAATTTTTCTTATTCACTAATGCAGCTCTAACAATCAAAAGCCATGGTGTCAAGACTATTATCTCTGCTATCTATATGGTCAAATCTCATTAAGATCTTAAAAACCCCCTAATTTGCTCTTTGTTCTTTCCATACTATTCCTATCCATATAATGACAGAAAGGCTCTGCTATTAAGGGACAAAGAGTGGTAGGGAAAATTAATAATAATAATAATAATAATAATAATAATGATGATAATAAGAATAAATGGTATATGATTTAAGTCACAAACCTTACTCCATAATCAGGTATTATATTTTGCATATAATTGTGTATTGTACTTTGATGAATATCAGTTGTTTTGCTACCTAGAAGATCTTCTCTCCTCTGAGTATGGTTTCTTTCTCCACTCAAACAATTTGGATTTCCAAGTAGGAAAAAGGGAGCATCTGTGTTCATATAAAGCCACACACAGTGGTCATATGATTGGTCTGATCTCATTATTCAGGGTTAGTCAGATGTGTTGCTGAGATTTCTTTAAAGAGAGGAAATATTACACATTTGGAGATGTGAGAGTTAGGAGAAGCTGACCACTCTGTGATGAGACAGAATGATATCAACAAACAAAGGCTAAAATAAGTGAAGGAGAGGGTGGTGAGGGTGTCTTGGAAAATGAGATTAAAAACTGGTTTGATTCTCCACTTTGTAAAATTCTTTGCTTGTCAGTCCAACCTGGATACCATTATGGTTAGGAACACTTGTTACCTCGGTGATCTTTAGCAAGTTACTGAAACTTCATGAGTCCACATTTACTTATTCTGCATAAAGAGTCTAACAGTGCCAACTCTAATGGTTAAACACAGAAAACTGGCTGTTATTTTTCTTTGTCTTGTCATTGAATAGACCTAAGGATAAAAGTAGTCTTAAACTTAAATTGATCTTTTATTTTCCTCCTCGATGACTTCAGATGACTATTCTCTAGATCATCATAGTTTTAGTGAATAGCACTTCCCAGTTAGAGGGACTAGAAAACATGGATGAAATTGATGTATTATTTAATCAGAGCTGTGTAGGCTTAGCCAACTGCAGTTCCAATATTTAAATGTACCTTATCCTTACGGTAGCATTCTGCATAGACAATGATACTTGCATAAAATCCATCACTGATAATTGTGAATTGACAACCTAAATTTTTTTGCAGCATTCGATTTTTCATTTTTAATACTATAGGGGAAAAAAGAGTTAGAAATCACCCAATTCATTTTTATAACATTGATTCAAAAGAAATACAATCCTCTTCTGAGTCCTATTGTATCCCTTTATCCTCTAAGTATAGCTTCAATTTGGTGAAGAGTACAAAAACACTTATATTTTAAACATTTTTGCAGAAATGCCAGTGACTTCAACTTCGTCTGGTTTTCATTATGACATTGCCTTGACAAGTTGAGCAGGTACTGCCTCCCCGCTCCCCCAGAGGAGGTAAGTTTCTTTTGGCTCACAGTTTCAGAGGTCTTAGTCCACGGTTGACCAAATTCACTGTTCTGGACCTTAGGTGAGAGGATGTCATGGCAGAAGGGTGCTGCAGTCTAAAACTGCTCCGTTCACGCAACAGGTAAGTAGAGTGGTACTGTTTTTATGTGACGTTGAATGGAGAAAAACCCAGCCAGTGAGAAGTGATGGCTATCTCTTCACGGTGGTTGTGGTCACTGAAAGTTTCATGTTGCTAGGCTGGACCTCTATAGTTGATGCTTTGTGTGTGACTAAAACTGACAGATGTAGATGGAGGCTAAGGACGGAGACCATTGTTATCCTCTAAGACTATGTTTTTTTTTAAGCTGTGGGAGGCAGAATTTCTTGGCAGGAAGAAACTCAGTCTACTCAATACCCATAATTTTATGGTCAATTGCTCTTTAAGAAGTTTGAATTTGAGGGTTCTGATTATGAAAATAATTGCCTGTTTATTGTAGAAGATCTGGAATAAACAGAAAAAAATTCATAACAATGAAAATGACACCTTTCACTCCACCACCTAAAAGCAATCACTATTAAATTTTTCCCACATCCTAGTTGACCTGAGTGAGATCTTTCTGTAGAATCAGTTTTTTTAACTTCAGTCATTTTCACCTACTGTTAGGCATTTCCTTCTTATTACTGAAAACATAATGTTGGGAGCACAATATTTAAAAGATAGTATGCACAGTGTTTGTTGTACCATGTTGCATTTTATCCTTGCCTTATTATTAACACATTTTAAAGGTTTTTAGAATTATTAATAATGATGCCATAAACATCTTTCCCCCATAAGAAGGACATAATGGAGCCAAAGCAAGCTTTGGGGAAACTCTTGTGCTCTCTGTTCTGCTCTAACGTGTCTTGGGGTCCTTATTTCTGGTAGGTATCATTATGGGCTAAAACAACAAGTATGGTAATTGCTGTGCAGTGCTCTGATGTCCAGATCAGGGTAGGAGACATGATCATCCTTGGTGGCCCCGTGTCTTGATTCTAGAAGTAAATTTCAATGTCTACAATCCAGTGCTTGGGTAGGAGCCCTCCAGTGAGGACTCTAGCTCTCCACTCGTCTACACTGGGTGGCACTGCCCTCCCAAGGTTACCAGGCTGTTTGCTTGATCCACACAGGGCCAGGTACTCAGCAGAAAGCAATGCAGCATGAGAGCCACTCAACTCATAATTATCACATCTTTCCCATGTTTCAGGAGCTCTAAATGGAGAAAACCCAGCAAACTCCTTGGTAATGGGAAATGGTGGTGTTGATGGATAACACTAAGAACAGAGCAGAAACATACTTTAATTAAATCCATGTCATGGCTATCAGTTCCTGTCTGATTCCTTCAGTCTTTTGCTGAGATGTTCTGAATATTGTAAAACTATATACCTCCCCCAGCTCCTGCCATTGTTTTCAGTATTTTTATAGTTTTTCCTGAGCCCAACTGCCACATGGTTGAATTAGGAAAAAAAAAAAAAAAAAAAAAAAAACAAAAAAAAAACAGTAGCTGAGAAAAGTAGGACAAACAAAGAAGTTGAGACTAAAATTTTTTCAGACTTCTGACATAAACCACAAAAACCCGTATTCATTCTCTTTCTCTCCCTCAGTCCTCCTACTTTGTCTCATCACTGAGACCCAGAATGCTCCCAGGATTGCATTCTGAAGAAAGCCTTGGTTTTGCTTGTGAGTTCTCACCCCTCGGCTTGCCTCTGAGCAAAGTGAGGTTGGGTGGGCAGCCTGACCTGCACAGAGAACATGGAGAGAGGGTTATTTAACTCGCACTGCCTCTGCGTTTACTTGGCAGCCTAAGATAGCCGCATTCTAGGTACACTAGGTGCTTAACAGGGAATATAATTCCACTCTGCCACCCTCTTCATGTTTTTCTAAAGCTTGGTAGAGAAAAAAAAACCCAAACACTAATTGCCTGAGAGAAAAGTGGTAGATTCATTCATCTCTGTGAGTCAGCGATGTTCAGTGAATGGAATGTGGGAAGCAGAAGAAGAGGCGGGAGGAGAGTGCATAGTCCCTACGTTCCCTGAGGGCTTGGTTGTCAAGGTGAGGACTTTTGTGGGATCCGTGTTACTAACATCCACTGCTCCCCTCAGATATTGATGTGAATAAAATGTGAGAACAACTGTGTGAGCCACTCAAGTTGGGTGGCAAACTCCAGACTTCTGGGTTCAATCTAGCTTGAGGGCATGCTGTTTTATTCTGCCTAGTATTTATGATTATTCACACACACACACACACACACACACACACACACACACACACACACACACTTCAATAGGGAAAATAAAATATTCACATAATCTGCATTTCCCTGAGTGAAAAATCTGGCAAAACAAACCAGGCACATAACCCTTCTAGCAACAAATTCCCAGAACTAAGAGAAGTTCCTTCTTTGAACACTGACCTTCTGTTTTCTTTTTCTTCACATCTAGATTGCATCATTGACTTAGATAACCTGTCTTGCTCCTACAGGTACTGCAGTTTAAAACCCAGGGGTAACATACTAGCTGTGGATTAAACCCAATGGACAAAGAATTGGGTTGCTGTTCCATATCATTTGACTTTTTAGAATTGATTTTCTGGATTTGTGTTCTGTACTGATGCCAGTCTTGTGACATAAGGAGGTAACACTGCAGAACTCTTTTCCAAAATTCTAGGAATATTTTGATCATGATTTTGGGCATTGTTTAAACTTAGTAGTTAAGAGGAATTCTGGAACCAGACTGCTGGGACTCCAATACCAACTTTGTATCTGAAAACTTAGGCCTGGCATTTGCTGTCACTGATTCATCTTCTTCATTTCTAAAATGTATACTGCAATAGTACCCCTTGCTTAGGATTTTTGTTAAGATCTAATACATTGATTTATGTAAGGAGGGTAGGACAGTGCTCAGCAGAGACAAGTGTTTAGTAAGTAATACTACTAAAATAATTATTTCTGGACTCCAAAATGGAAATGGTTGCACCTGATTTTACATTTTTCTATTTTTGTGGAGAATCTAAAACTTGTAACTAATCATATTTCTGTCTTTTTATTGGCTATTAGAAAATTTTATGTCAAATACAATATGTCTATATGGTAAATATGGTAACATACATACTTTTTATTTTGCAAGTCTTTTTTTCCCTTTAAATAACTATTCATTATTTTTTATTTTTCTTATTTTGTTGTATCATGTGCACCATTGCAAGTCACTTTAATTCCCCTTTGCAACAGGATAGGCCCTAAAAATAAACCTAAAACAAACATAGGTGAACTCTTCTAAATGGATAGGTATGACCAGTAAAACTAATGATTTTCCAACATGAATTTCATGTGAAGTTTGCTTTTCTGCTGACATTCTGAGCTTCCTTTTATTTTCAGCCCTATCTTTTAGCTTTAGGGATAAACTCATCCAGTTGTCTTCAATAGAAACATTCCAGCAAGTTCCTGAGGTCACGTTATTTACCAGATTGAATAGATTGCACTGCTGCAAATTGATTTTTAGATTGTCTTTAAACCTAACATCTGAGTGCTCTATGTTCATTTGGCCTTTTTTTTGTGGGGGGAGGGGTCACTAAAGAATTGTTTTTTCTTAAAATTTACTACGTACAATATTAATAGCAATTACCTATCTACATCTTATATAAAATAGGATATCTCACTGATATAAATCAACTCTATTTGGATACAGTCAGCCCCTTAAAGTTTGCTTCTTAAGACATTTCACGGTGTTCTTGGGGAATCTTACTATAATCATTTCATACAATGAATATGAGAAATTTTTAGGGTCATACACCCTAAGACCAGTAGAATGGTAGGCCTTTATTTTTTCCTTCTTAATTGGATGGTAAATGAATGAGACAATTGTTGAATCTTGTTAGCCATTTTTAATCCAAGAAACACAAACCACTCTGCTATGGTGAATTGGTTACCAAAGAGAAGTATGGGCAGGAGAACCAAAAAGGAAGAGTGGTGTTACCCAAAACCTTATGCATCTGTCCTCAACCCCAAGGTAGATAGAATTCTTGTTTTGAGTAGGACCCAAGGAGCTTAACACTATTACTTATGCCTCTGATGTCTTCCTTCTTTCTTTCTAATTTCAAGCAAGTATCTCCCATTGGTGAAACTAACAGGACTACATCTGGCAAGGGATCCTGGGAAGTGTAGTTTTCAGGCTTCTGCCATTGGCCACGCAGGGGAGAATAGGAAGCATACTTTACTGTGTGAATTTCTGGTCTCAACTTTTTTTTTTTTTTTCACTGAGTTACTTTTTCTCTTTATTTCTTTCATATGATGTAAGCATCCTAATTTTAAAATATTTCTATGAAGATATTTCTAATCCAGAACTATGTGAGTTTTGTCAGAAACATAGGAGCCACACATAGGAATCTAACTAGAAATATCTTAGTCTATTTTATTGCCATTTATATGGTTTTTGCCAATCCTTAAGTTGTAAAATTTTCAATGAGGGGAAATACTTAATGAATCTCACCATTATTTTCGTTACTCAATTCCATGTTTCCTTGTAGGGCTAGAAAAAAATTTAGTTCTCATGTCTGAACATTTTCTCAGCTTTATTTATTTGGATTTGATTTTTGTTTTGGTTTTCTGATTTTTATAAACATGCTTATGATTTTAATTGTCCTCTGTCAAAATATGGGCTTAAATGTTTGGCTTCTACACCAAAAAACTATGGTTGATCAACTTTCATCTTGACTGCCAAAACATTCAGAAGAATTTGGATTATTAAAATGCATCAAGCAAATGAATCCAGAAAGACTAAGGCAGTCACAGAGCAGAAACAAAACCGCACTAAACTGCGCAAGTGTAACTGGACTGGTGAGTCAACAGAATCTGAGGAGGAGGTCTTAAATTTCTCTGCAGCCCGTTGTCCCCAGAAGGGTTTCTTGTCATTCTGGCAATGGTTGACAGGACTCAGTTGAGCCCTGACATGTACTGTCTCTCCTGTAAGTGTTTTTGACATAAGTGGTATAGTCCTGGAGGCTTTTGACAAGTTTGTCAACTTAATGAATGGGCAACTAAGCCTTAAAACCACAGTAAAGGTTGTAAGTTGTTCAAGGGAGGGCGCACAGCCCTGGTAACCAAATAATGGGTTCAGAGTTGTTCTGCTTGCCTGCTTGCTGATGACACTTCAGCAGAAAAAATTCTTTGAAATAAATACCAGACTGTAGCAGCATACTGTAGCATTTGCTTTATAAATAGAATACATTTTAAAAAAGTTATTTATACTATTTTTTCTCATTTGTTTATCACTTTCTTTTGTGTATGCTCTAGCTGAAATGCTCAGTTACCTTAAGCCTCTGAGACTTTCTGGTACTCTCTGAAAGGCTTAGGTTACTGTGGTGACTAGGTTTCCCAGTAAGTGCAACAGTGGCTACTAAGCAATTTTGCTGAAGCAAGGATTAACCAGGGTAATTACAGATGCTTGGGATTTTGTGTTTTAGGGGCAATGTTCTATATGGAAATAGCCAGGTTTCTGATACTCAAGCCTATTAATCTATTTGAACAGAAACATAGTTAACAATACTATTTAGTCAAGTTTGAGAATTCAAAACAAAAATAAGAATTGCACATATTCACAAAGTATTAAACAAAATAAAGTTATAGTCTACCTTTTCTATTATACCTTAAAGATTTTCTATTTGGCTTTGCAAGCTAGGTCAACTTGGAGTATCTAAATTGGATCAGATTTTGATGTTTAAGTCCATTTTTGCTGGGGCTCAGAAAAAATCTGCTTTTCTAACTTTGTACATGGAAGAATATTTCCAAACTCTGGTAGGACTGGGTTGCTTATATTGAAGCATGTGAAGAAACTGATATTTCTGCTGACCTGAAATGTGAGTCAGAAAGCAGTAATGATCTAATAATCACAAAGTCCCCCTGTGCTATAATGAACTTATTAGTTTATACTGTGTTCTGAAGGAACTTTAATCTTGCAAAGAATCTTAATTGGAAGTAGTCATACCCCTTGTTCCTATTTTCATTCATTGTTAAAAGATGGAAGTTGCAGCAAAGATGATAATGTCCAGTGATAATGTCCAGTGATTTTCATTCCTTGTCTGATCCTGGGTTCTGGGTGAGCAAGATAGTGAGGTAATGGGGGAGGGGAAGATAGGTGTGCAGTAGAACACACACAGTTCTGTGCTCCCCACACCTTCTCAGACAAGGAATTTCTACTTGGTTCTATAGATTGGGGTGTCTTGGGATGTGTAATTCTGCTGCTATCCAGTTGCCTACATTTCAGATGAGAAAATTTGACTCCAGAGAAACTAGGTGGTTTACTCAAGACCACAAATCTATTTCATGGTCAGCCAAATTCAGAATCCAGATCTAGATCCTAAGGTAGTAATAGCCTCATTTTAAAAAATCAATTAGTGGTTTCTGATAGGATTTCTAATAGCATTGGAGCCAAAACAAAACTTAATAAAACTCTCATCCTTTTGAAGAGCATAACATTGAATGAAAAAAGTAAATGAAGAATCATGCAAAGTTAAGAGATTTTTTTTTTAAAAACAAAGGTCACTCTTGTTTTCTCAAATGACTCAATACAGGTTTCATGGAACTCTTATTCTTAAGATTTTTCCATTAAAATACTAATAAAACATTCTAGAAATGTTCAAAGAGTTTATTATATATGAAATTCTTACTCTATATTCATAAAAACAGGCTAATCTAATGCAGTATTTAATTGCCTGCACAATGTCTAAGTGTGGCAGACATCATGAGAGGCTTCTTACATAGGTTTTTCCTTTTCATTTAAATAATTTGAACCACACGCCCCTTGCACGTCAGCCTCCAAATCCACCTTGTCTGTTGGAAGTTAACAATTGCTGAAAACTAATAGGTGAAAAGATTTAATTTTTCTTCCAGTAAATGATCTCTAGAACTTCAGTTTCAGGACCTTGGTGGCCCAAGACGTTTTTCAGTCCTGAGCATGTTTATTTCTCCCCCTCTGGTTTGTAGGCACAGGACTGTGAGATGTTGCTGTGGTTCTGCCTCAGGTATGCAGAAAGTAGCATCTCTAACAGGTAAGGAGGTGAAGGGAATTGCCAGGAATTTGTGTGTGTGTGCGAGTGTGTGTATGTGTGTGCTTGTGAAATACATGTAGTGCTTATCTGCCAAGAACGTCCTTGTACTCATGCTGTATTTTATTTGAATTGACAAAGTACAAGGTGTTTTGGTTCAAAGTGCAGTAGAGGTGAACCACCCATATCCATAGACCTTAGCTCTCAGACCTCATTCACCACAGGTAAATTCAATCCCTAACTGAGGACCGTGGACACTTCTCCCTGCCATAGACACTATGCCATAGACACTATGTTTTTGGCTGCCACACTTTTATTGCTGTAAAGCCCCCCAAAAGATCTGTCCACAGTCATTCCACCCCCACTCCAATCTGCTCTCCACTCTCCAGTTAGAGTGACCAGCACAAAATGCGCTTCTCATTACTACTCTGCTTAGAAAAGTTCAGTGATTTCCCACTCCCTCAGAAAAAAATAGAAAAACCGAAATTGCCATCTGTGAGGCTTGGTGTGGGCTGGCTTGCCCTCTCATCAGCTCCATCTTCAGGACACTTTTTTTCTAATCTCCCATTCCGGTGACACTTTTAGTCCCTCCGACGGTCTCACTTTCTTCTCACCTGGGTCATTAATACACTATTCAGCTCTCTCTGCCTGAAATTTCCTTTGCACCTCCCTCCTCCCTTTGCCCTAATACAGAATTTTTCAGATTTAGACTGTACTGTGAGTTTCTCAAAAAAATCTTCTCTGAAAGATTTCATTCTCTTTGTGCATCTCCCTTGTATCATCTGCCTATCTATCTATCTATCTATCTATCTATCTATCATCCATCCATCCATCCATCATTGACCTATGTGTTTGTTCCTCCTATTTGTGTTCATGATGCTTAACACAATTGTAGGTAAAGATGAAGCACTCAAATGTACATGTTAATTATATGAATAAGCAAGGGTATAGATAATATTTATTACTGTTATGGTTTGAATGTGAGATGTCTCCCAAAAGCTCATGTGTGAGACAATGCAAGATGGTTCAGAGGAGAAATTATGGGATTGTAAGAGTCTGAACCCAATCAGTGACTTAGGTCCCTTAAAGGGATTAACTGAGTGGTAACTGAAGTGGTGGGGAGTGGCTGGAGGAGGTGGGAATTCGGGCGTGACTTTGGGTGTATATTTGTATCTGGTGAGTGGACTCTCTTCTCTCTCTGCTTTGTGATCATGGTGTGAATTGCTTACTTCTGCCACATTACCCTGCCATCATGTTCAGCCTCACCTGGCACCTTGGGGAGAGGAGCCGGCTTTCCGTGGACTAAGACCTCTGAAACCGTGAGCCCTCAAATAAACTTTTCCTCCCTTACAATGTTTCTGGTCAGATCCTTTAGTCACAGAAGTGAAAAAGCTGACTAAAACAATTACATTACATTTGAGTTTAGTATCATTCAAACACTTCAGTTGCAGAGTTTAAGTAGTTGTGTGGTTCCAGGTAGTATTGCAAAATAGGTCATTCTGAGATCTTTTCATTAGAAAAAATCAAAGATAAGAAATTTTTTGCCTTCATGAATGATTCCCTGAAAAAAATCCTCATGTGTCTTTTTCATTTGTTCTAATTAGTTATACATGACAGTAGAATGCATTTTGACACATTGTTATATGCTGTACACATGAGATTTTTAAGACAAAGAACTTCTAAGTGCAATAATGAGTTTTCTATTAACGTTGGAAACTATAAATAAATGCATGGTTTTTGAATTCAGAAGTTGGAGAACCTTTTTTGGACTATTGAATTGGTAAAAAAAATCAGACTTTCTGAATATGGATTTGCATTTGGATAAATGCAAATGTCATCTGCAATAAAGTCTGGTGAAGAGTATGGCATTCAAAATAAACATTAAAAGATTAAAATGATAGTTACAAATTTCAAGTTACATTTTCCTTGATGTTTCATCTTTAAATTGTTTGATTTTTCTGAAATTGTAATAATTATTATCTGTGCTCTTGCAGTCCAACAAAATCAAAGAATATTATTAAGGAAGCACTCTGTGTCACTCATTAATTCAGTGAAGAGTTGTTGGATGCCTCCTACTTGCTAGTTATAAAGTTGTGTTCTTTCTGGTCAGGAATTTAGAAAATGACAAAATGACAAGGCTTGATTACAAGGAACAAATAATGTGAACAAAAAATATTAAAAAGAACCTAAATAAGTACAAATACTTTGTTAGAAGTAGACAGAAGGGGCAAAAAGGACATATATTAAAGGCTCCTGACTTCATATTTGTTCAGAAAAGAAGAAAACTGAGCAGGGACTTCCAAGAAGAGACATTTGAGCTGAATTGTGAAAGGCAAGAAGAAGCTTTTCACTGAGGATTTATTGCTTCTGATGGCAATTGTCTGAGGGTAGTGAGTAGCATTGCTATTTTCCTCCCAACTCATCAGTTTCTTCCTTTTGAGAGTGGACAATACTATTTTATATTTCTAGATAGCTAACGAATTGTTAAACTCAGAGTTACCTGTGGTCTAGGTACACGTGATGATTTCTCTCACCTGTGCTAGGTAAATGGAAGCTCTGCAGGGTGGATGCAGAGGTTGGAAAAGGCACTCGGGCCAACTTCCACCCAGAGCTGTGATTCCTTCAGTTTTCTTAGATCAATTTGTCTCTAAAAACCCGAATATTTGCAAAGACTCTACATGGTTTTCTCTTTCTGAGTTTATGAGTAACATGCCTTTTAGGAAATTTCTGATTGAACTATAATTTTTATATATCTTTCTTTTTTGTAGTTTTTACTGAAAAGCACATTACAAGTGTTTCTGTTATAGTTCTTATAACTTGTGGCTGGAGATAACGAAACTGTCTCTGGTCCTAAAATAGACTCACAGGAGTCAGAGTCTTTGAAACAATGTTTAATTGATTCTGTCTTCAGGAAGGATGCATGGTGAGCTTTTAGAAAATTCTTAGTATTCTGGCTTACTTCCTTTTCTTTTTCCTCTCTTTAAATCTGTTATTTCTTTTACTCTCAAAATAGTCAGCAGATATTTTCAAAAGTGCATATGAATGATTTTAATTTAGAAGAGTAAGAATTTCTGAGTACTGTGACCTAAAGACACACCAGATACCTTGGTTCCTGGACCAGCCTCTGCACAAATGAATGGGTATCTTGATGGTAGACAGTCCTGTCTCCAAGGTCATTGCTAGAGAGGGTAGTACTCACCATATTGATATTTTTGCATTACTTCCTTGCATTTGCTCCTTAAGAGTGATTCTTCATCTGACATTTATTGTGAAGATGTAAAATTTATTATTTTGGTTTGTTATTGACTAGCAGCATCTCCAGTTGATTTCCCTCTTCTATGTGTCTCTTTCAGATACTTTTTTTTTTCTATTAAGTTCTTCACCTACATATGTGAGTTATCTGTTCACTTAATCTCTCTTCAGAGTTTATACTACCAAGACCCATTATTATTTTTAGAAGTGCTCCTCTGTATTTTCTGTACTTTTTCAACTGGGTGATATCTAGACTATTTTAATATCCCTAGCACAGCTTTCTAATGCTTGGTAAAGCAGCAGCAGAAGCTCTCATTATGAAGCATTTCTGTTTAATCATGTTGGGTTAGTGCTCACCTTTTCTTTTTCTTTTTCTTTTTTCTTTAAGAATATAGCTCACCTCAAGAAGCACTTGGCACAAGTATTGGTTTAAAGTGAAGAAATATACATGTTAAAAAAGAAATACGCAGACTGCTCTTTCCTTGTGGAGTTGCTAACCTGGCAATCCTAACCCTCTGGAATTTCAATAAAAACTGGAAAGCAGAAAAGGGCCTTTGAGTTGTAGTATTTTCTTATAACATAGATCCCAGAAAAATCAGTGTGCTGGGGGTTTAGTGGCCATGCTCCTCACTAGACCCTTAGGATCTTGTTTAAGGCCCTTCGCCCCTATTTATAAGTAAAACTGAATTTTCTGATTTCTCAGCTTTCACAGATTAGACACTGCAAAGTGAAAACCAGAGAAGAAGCAAGAGTTCACGTGTGTTTGAAATGAAGACGATGAAATGACGACACGTTGAAAATTCTACCTCATTTAATGACTGTTCCAATTATGAAAGATAAGCATTTTGTTGATCTTTGCATTCATTTTGCTAATAGTCCCAAAGCTTTTTGGTTAAGAAGAATGTTTTCAGTTTAGGTTCTGGGATTCATTTTTGAAAAATAGGGATAATAGAAGACTGGAATGTGAGCTATGTAGATAATTCTTTTTACTAAGAATATAATCAGAAAATATGATATATTACCACATCTCAAAGACTCTGCAGATTCAGTTATTAATTATACATAAAGTGCACTGAGTACTTATCAGCTCATTATCTTTCTTAATTCAGTTCTAGAATTATATTAAACAAGCATTCTTAACTAATCCTCTTCAGGGTACTTGGGAGAGTGGTGACAACTGAGCTGTTGACCTATGGGAATTATATTTATTTGTTTTAGAACAGATATAATATAAATAATATAAACATTAAAAGACTTATCCCATTCCATGCCTGTTAACTGTAATAAAAAATGTGAACATGGTCGTTCAATCCTTTGATAACATTCATACACTTTTTAAAAGTGGTCTGTGCACCAGGGAGAAAATTCTTTTTCATTTTTTTTTTTTAATTGAAATTTCAAGTGGTTACAATTGCTAGGTTAGCAACACCACAAGGGAGAATCTTCTAAGAGTGGATTTTGAGGTTTATGTTGACACTTGGATTCACCCATGCTGGGAATGGGAGGGGCAGAAGGACCACCCCAAGTGTGCTGGTGATGCTGGATTTAATCTGTGGCTCACACATCATTTCCCTATTCCCTGATTTCACGTGTTACAGACTCTGCCCACCAAAAACGTGCCAAAGACTATTTCTCATGCCACTTGAGAGAGCAAAGTCATTCTTTCATAGACAGGCATTTACATGCTTTCATTATTACTGAATTGTGATAATAAGTGACACATCCATGTACCTTTTGGAATTTGTCCCAGTGACAGCACATTGCCGTCTAGCTCACACCATGCCAGATCTTCCAAGGGCACATCATCTTTATGCTGCCTCCATCTCCAGTTCTCCGTGGCCCCATGCCCTGTCAAACATCACAGTGATACTTGAATAACTGAACAGGATTTTTGATGGTTTAGTGAGGTCAATCTGCAGAGAAGGAAGTGAAAACAATCTTGGCTAACACAGATATGAAGCTGAAGTGCAAATCTTGTAAAATATAAATATTCTTATATCGGTTGTGATCATTAGTTCCATTTTGAACCTGGTGTGGTGCTGATTTTTCATTTAGTAATTTTGCAAAGAGAAAGCTATCTTTTTAAAGTAAACATGAGTGAGGTGCGATTTTTCATTTTACACGGATGTTCTTCTCCCGAACTTCTGCCCTTTACCCCCCAAAAAAACAGAAAGGAAAAATACAACCATTTGGGTCAGCTATTTCTTTATTTTCATGGCAAAAGTTAAAATGGAAGAAAATGTCTCTACTGGTTTCTTTGAACATGAAATTCAAGAAACCATCTAGTTTGTGAAACACTGTTTTTGATCATTAGCAGCAGTGGATTAAAATGTGTGTCCTCTGTGGTGCAGTATGTTTTTTAATTTGCCAAGTTCTGAACCACCACAAATCGATAAACTACCCAGACTTACACACCTGGGCAGCATGCTGCTTTCCTGGATGCAGCCCTAGACTCAATTTGGCAGAGGACGAGCCAAGTGTGGGATCGCTGTCAGCTCTGGATAATGTGTGAATGCTGCCAGTGTGTGTTGAGAAATCTGAGTCTGTTTCCTGGAGACTCCCCAAACTTAAAAGATTTTATATTTCTCTCTTATATCGTTGAGTTGAGTTCAAAGAAGTTGTCAACGTCTGTTTGATAACAGCAGTGTGGTCTTGTCGGGCATGGCTGCATTTTAATCACTTCATGGATATTAAGGGCTTTAGTTCCAGTTTATTCCTGCCTGTCTCTTCCTTCCAAAATTCCCCTTAATCTGGCTCTCGATAGGAGGGACTTGCCTCTAGGGGACAAGCATAAGCAAAAGATAACAGGAAAGCCCACACTATGCCAGGGTGTCTTGAAACATGAAAGGTCAGACCCTACATTTCTGTAAAAATAAATCTCTTTCCGCACAGCCAGGAGAAGTGTTATCATTTAAAAAAATCTCCACATTCATTTTCTTTCTTTTTTTTTTTTCATTCTCTCCAGAAAAATATGCCAATATAGTCTAAACTGTTGCTGATTAACTGCTAACAGAGGTGGGTTCGAACATCCCAAGCCCAATTTTAAACACCTTTAGAGGATAAATGATAAGGTGTCTGGCTTCGCAATAAACACAATGAAATTGCAGGCCTTTTGAAGTGCAGGTTTATATTAGCATCGTTATCATTATTATTTTTTCTTCCCTTTCTTCATCTTGCATAAATTGAAATTCCTTCAAAACTTTAGCAGCATGTTATTAAAGTATCTGTATACAAAATAAATAAATAAATAAATAAATAAATAAATTGCAAATGATTTTCTTCTGGAGGAAAACTGCTGCCAAGGAGTCTTTGAAGGCAATGCTTTTGTTGTGAATCTGAGAGCCATTGTTACCCAACAGATTCATACCCAAGGCAGAATTGCTATGGAATAGTGTGCATAAAACACTGTGGGTGTCAGCCTAGCATGCCTCTGGAAGAAATAGGACCATCGATGTCCATCAAAAAAGTAAGATATATGGGTCTCAGCATCCACTGTTTTCCTACATAACTGTAGTGGTAAAGCAAATTGCATGCACTTTAACCCTTCTGTCTGCTCACTGTCAGGAAAAGACTCAAGCAAATCCCAAGTCTGCATTGTCCTGTTAAAATGTGCATTTATCTGGCCTTCAAGACCATTTCCAAGTACCACTTGAAAATAACACTATGTGTTCTGCTCTTCTGAGTCATACACATACACAAACACACACAAACATGCATACACAATCTTTCTTTTTAAAAAATCTCTAGGGAGATATTGACTAAAGTGGTTGAAGAGAGAACTCACTTCCATGTCAAAGGCATCCTGTTGCTTAAATCTGGCCAGACTACCACGATGAGCTTGGTATGTGTAGTGGGAGTAGGTGGGTCACTGCAGGGCATTCTTTTGTGTGTTTGTCTTTAAAACAATACAGAAGGTAGGCTTTCAATGTTTTTATGTCTTCGGGGAGATTCCTCATACTGATTTTGGATTAACAGCAAGGATGAGGGAATTACAGTAACAATTGTCTGAGACCTCAGATTCCAATCTGAATAATATTTATTATATAAATTTGTGCATGTATTTATTTATAGTCAGTCATTGACATATCTAATAGCACTGTATGGAAAAAAAATAATATTATATAATGACAGGAGCGTTAACTCAATCACAATGCCTACTTTGGGGGAACATTTTTTAGGCTTGGTATTACTCCTTGTTTGTAAGTTGGAAATAAAAACAGGGATTTATCTTTAATTTTGAGATGTTATAACATAGAAATGTTGTTATTTAAAAACTTACATTCTTTGGAAAGCATTAAATACAAGGTGATTAATTATTAACTTTTTATATTCCTAATATTTGGTCCATTACACTTTCCATATTTTAGAAAATTCAAACACATATTAAAAAGGATTGACTGAAAATTGTTATTTTGTGTATTTCTAACCAATTAAAGAACAAGTACATATATATAATTCATTTAATTTATTATATAAATTTGTGCATGTATTTATTTCCTAAATTTCTTTGTGACTAAAATGTCATACACAATGCCTTGTGTTTTATAACTATTTGTTTTCTTACTCAAGCTGAACAAATATTTTCAAGCAATTTAAATGTTTAACACTAGCTCTGCCTATGTTCTTTTCCCATGAAGCGTTTGATAACTTATTGGATAAATCATCCACCTATATGTTTGATTTTTACTTGATGATACTACACTTGACTAATCATCTACCTTATGTTTAATTTTTACTTCATGATACTACACTTGACTAATTTTAAGGGTTAACCAGAATCAGAATATTATTCAGTGAATTACCCCAAAGTTTGGATGATCTCTGGTGAGGTAGAGTATTTCTTAGAAGGTAGGTTCATTGGTTATCAGGAATGTTAGGGGATGCCTTGGCCCTAATAAAATACATATAAATGCATCTAAACAAACCTCATGTTGAAGCTATTGTCCCCACAGTGGTCAGATCTTTCCATTGCCCTCTTCATATCTGAAGCAGTGGATTTCAGAGTCTGAGGCCAAATACATTTTAACAAAAATTGGCTTATCGATTTCCTTTTCATAAAAAATATGCAAACATAAATGATAATATTGGCTGATTTATATATAATGATTTTATTTAAAATTGGTTCAGACTTATTCCTGAAAAGTCATGATATTTTAATTTAAATTCCAAGCTAATCTTAACCACAGTGAGCAAAATGATTAGTACATCAATTAATAAAAAGAATTTTTTTTGAATGAGAAAAAAGAAATAGATTCTTTCAAATAATTAACTCTTGCCAGATTTGTCCCAGAGAGGTGAATCGTAATTTTATTTTATTCTATTAAGTTCTATTTTAATATTGAACTTTTAGCTTATCGACTATGTTTTGGTAATTTATTCTTTTCTTGACCATCTACTGGGCAGTGTGTTAATTTGCTGTTTGAGTATCCAGAAAGAAAACAGTTTTAATCTGTTAGATTGGGTCCAAGAAGAACTTGAAAAAGCTTCTTCAGAACATAGTTGTCTATTTTTGTTCTCATGTTCAACACAGTTAAAATCTGCTCCTAGTCAGTTGCAAGAATGAGAGAAGTCCTACTGTTACTACTTGTTGGCACCACTGCAAATTCTTTGGATGCTGTATATATATTTTAATGATTTTAATGTACTACATTAACCTGCAGGATAATAATTAAGAAATAACAAATGAGAAGAGAAATTGCAGATTTCAAAAATGATAAGAAAAACTTGAGAAGTCTTAGTGGAGACTGAGTACAACAAAGATTTGCTTCCTGTTACTTTTCAGGAATGTGCCTTACTCTGTTAATCGACAAAGACTACATTGACAGAGCTTTCCCAAAGGTTAATTATTTTTTGAAGAAATAAATCACTACAACTTTGCTTGCTACCCTTTGTTTTCATCTTAAAACTGTTTCCCTTAGTCATTAGTCTGTGTAGTTTTGGGGATTTTTTGATTTCTGATTTACCTTACAGGTTAAAATATTTTTCAGATCTGCATTTTATCTGGTTAATCTCATTTATTCTGAAGAGGATAGATTAAATCCACTTAACTGTCCACTTTATTAAATTTTTGTTGTAATTTATGTTACTCTAATAGAATCAGGACAGGAGGAAATTAAATTGCTAAAAAAATACTGAGGAGCCTGTGGCTTCCACAGTCTCCTCCGCAAAGTTTGAAATCATTTCATGTTCTAAAGGGGAAGAGTAGCATTATAAAATTTCTTAATGAAAACAAATGCCAAAATAACATCTGCTTCTGTTTATAAAATAACATACTGCTTCTGTTTTAGCAGTATATTGACAAAACAATGGGTTCTCTGGTTCGAAAGTTTGATTTCCTTCTAGAATAATTTCTATAATCATTCAAAAGTTTTAAGCAGAAGACTTGTTCCAAAATTTTGACATCAATTGTAACAGGGTAAGGATCAGACCCTTTTATTTTCCAGTAATTTTTCCCAAGGCAGGAATAAATAGAATTTGCATCGGTTATCAATACAATAAATCAATGTATACAACTAATTTGGACCACTCAAGCATAAAAACAATACTCCATTTTATTCTGTAATTATTCAAGAGATTTATCTCTTCTTTCCCTTTCATTGTTCATGGCCATCCTACTTAGAAGAAGTATATAATGGAAGGTGCATAGATGCAGGGAGAAATGAAAAATTGTCATAGGTAAGAATTACTGGAGAAATTGCATTACTGTTATCTGTTGGGTCTGGTCTGGAAACTAAATCAGTGGCTACCTGAACTAATTCACACTGCCCTAGGAACCATAAGAATATGACTCTTTGGTATGGTGAATCTGAATGTTAAAAATGGAAGCACTAAAGGTAGGTTTCTCAATGTCCAGATGTTTGCTACATAGTATATAAGCCATAGACTAAGTGGTTTAGCTGCTGTTAATTAATGAGCACTTATTATATGCCTACAGTGTAATCAGGTATAATTAAGGTACTGTGTGTTGGGGATAAAGAACATACAAGATGAATACAACCATCCTGAGGGCTGACGGAATGTTTCAAAAATGACATGCGAACAAGAATTCAACAACAGAGCAACAAAGTCGAACGCGCATATGAAAATGGGAATACGCTGACATGGGAGAGAAGAGGGTAAGACTGCTCTTCTAACACTTTGCAAAACAAGAGTCTGGGTTCTGACTTTGAACATGAAGTTGTGTATTTTCAGATGCTCACATAGCCTAAGCACTGAAGACTGAGTTCTGTGTTCAGTTATTTGGCTGTTGTTAGCAGTGATGCATGAAGCAGAAAGAAAACAGCTTGATTTCCATAAGTTAGGCAAACTCTGGAGAGCTGGGAATGGCAGGGAGGCAATTGGCTTGCAAAATAAACTGACCGAACCGGAAGCCAAAATTAAATAGAGTGTATAAGGGCACCCCAGGGACTGTCTTAACAATGTACTAGTTATGAAGTAACTACTGTCGTTATTACCACTGCTAATGAAGAAACCATAGGAGAAGGCAAGCAATGCCTCTCTGATTACTGTGGGCTTCCGGTTTAACTAGCGAAGGCATTCAATGATCCTTTAAAAAATGAATTTACTCAAATGTCTTTCTGTTATTAGTGAGGATACCATTAGGCATGGTTTAGCTTTTGAAAGTAGGAAGACAGTTTGGCTAATGATGGCTGAAACTGCTGGATAAAACTACACGCTTAGACATTCATAGATTCTTTTTACCCTGTTTTGTGACTTGATAATGATTTTAGTTGTACTGTTTTTTAATAATGACCCAGGAAAGACATTAAATGTCAATTCCTGTGTAGAAACTTAAGTGCATTGACTTAGTAAAGTCTTTTAACTGTTTCTGGTGCTAGATGTTTGGAGAAAATATTTTCCCAATGATGACTTTTAAACTATGACAATCAAATTCAGTAATCAAAATGGTGATACCATAAAATAAGAATACAACATTATGAACTATATGAAGATTTGGCTTTGGGGGCAAATAAAAACTAAGGGTTAGAACATCTGTGAAAATATTCTTTATGTCCTCAGATTCAAAAGAACTAAAAATATTTCCTCATTTGATTCAATTCCTATAAATTATTATTCATTAATTTGTTCACCTGATTCTCAAAAAATACATCGCTATCACAGGGCCAGACCAGTGGATTATAAATTTATGGCTAATAAATCACAACTTCATCAGTTGGTAACATTTCTCAAGATGTTAAGATCCAGGATATTTTTAAGAAGGTAACAGAGGTTATTTACCACCCTGAGCTGGTAATTCCACTCTGCCATCTGCTGATTGTCTGACCTTAGGTAAGTTCTTTATCCCTCAATCTTCTTATCTGTAAAATGGAAGTACAATAAGAACTTCCACTCCAAGTTTATCATGAGCTTTAAATGGGATAACCTCTGAAAAAATATTTTGGACAACCTCATTTTTATGTTAAATGATCAATAAATATTAACAATTATTACTTTTGTTTTAATTATTTCACTTACCTTTACATATGTAAGTAGAGCAAAGTTCAGTAGACTGAGGCAGATAAGCAACATGAAACAAGATGGATTATAGTGGTTACTATAGCAACCACAATGTTGAGTTTCCACAATATAATGTTTTCGTTTTGGTACTGAGGATTGAACTCAGAGTTGCTTTACCACTGAGCTACATTCCAAGCCCTTTTTATTTTTTTTTACTTTGAGACAGGGTCTCACTAAGTTGCTGAGGCTGGCTTTGAACTTGTGATCCTCTGTCATCGGCCTCCCCAATCACTGGGATTACAGGTGCTTCTTTTTGTTTTAATTTGTGAAATATATCTGCAAGGCCTTATGCTGTGCTGTAAATAAGCAAAGTAGTAATAGGTTTTTATGGATTATTTATGAATATAGTATTGTCTACATTTTATAGACGGAAAGACCGAGCCACAGGAGATTAAATCAGATGCCCAGTATTAGCCAACTAATAAGTAATGTCGGTTCACCAGATTGGACATGGGGGAATGAGAAGAAGGGAGGGGGGATGGGAATGGGAAAGACAGAAGAATGAATTGGACATAATTTCCTGTGTTCATATATGAATACATGACCAGTATAACTCCACATCATGTACTACCACAAGAATGGGCAGTTATACCCCATGTATGTATGATATGTCAAAATACATTCTACTGTCATGTATAACAAAAAAGAACAAATAAAGAGAAAAAAAAACAAAGAAGTGATAAGGCTAAAATTCAACAAAGGTAGTGTGGCTCTCGTCCATGTTTTGTGGTGTGCTATCTGCCAGCAGGGTCACATAGCTCTTTTTCCAATTAAACTAGAGAATCACTCAAAAAAGTCATATATCAAGTGAGGTTTTGAGAACAATTTACTCAAGGTAACCTAGTCTTGAAAGCAGATAACAGCTCCAATCTTCTATGTAAAGCAGCTGTCTCTTTATATCTGGAATAATTAATTAAAATAGGTCATCCTGATCTATAAAGATGTAGAGGATCTGAATTCTGATTGCTTTAGAGATTAACTCTCCAGACTTACTGTCATGATCATCAAAGTGCTTATGCTAATATTTCCTAGATTTGAACTTTGGGAAATCAAATGCACACCCACCCCCTCCCCCGTTATCTCCACATTGTAAACTTCAGGCAACCTTCTTGATAAAATGGAATTTAGGTCAAATCTCTCATATTCAAGTAGGTTCTTTGTGTATGGAATAAGGAAGCAAATTAAGAAGGAAGAGGAAGACCTCAATTTATCTTAATCTCCTGTTGTATGAGCCTGTGCTATGTTAGATGAAAAAGACTTACACATATAACAAATGGAAATTGCCCCTTGACTAGAATCTCAATTAAGGGTGTTATTGCAAACTGTGAATGTAGTTAAGAATTTCATTCCCCTCCCAGAATAAGGAACCAAGAACATATTTTCCCCTTTTCTATTCTTTTCTCCTCTCCACTCCTCCCCCTCCCTCTCTCTCCTGTCTCTCTTCTCTTAGTCAAAGATACTGAGAGGTCATGCTTGCTTTAATAAAATGAAACTTTTACTTTTTTAGTGGTTCCTCTCGTCAGAGTCAAACGAAGTGAAGCAGGAGAAAGTCCTGGTTTTCTCTCTCTTAGATACTTTGCCTAGATTCAACAGTTTGATTTGCCTGAGTGGGGAACAATGCTATCTGCTAAAGAATAATATTAACATAAAAACACAATAGGACTTGTCACAAAACGCATGGCAAACATTATAGGATGTAGTCCAATGCTTTCATTAACATATTTGTTAAATGCCAAGTCCACGAACAGACACTATCAACCAAGAAAATACTTTTCCCAACACAGATCATGTAGATAGCTCACCCTCCCTTGAAAGAGATTTTGACAGTTCTGCTATTGAGCTCTGTAATTCTGCTGGGAACCAACTCCCATCCTTATGCCACCCAGGCTTTCAAAATCAGAATGGAGGAGAAAGTCAGTAGCTTTTACTGCTCTACAATTTATTCCAAGACAGGAGCTGTAAATGGCTGTATATACAGACTTGGGAATTTGCATACTGAATGCCTCCTCTCAGTTTTCACATGCCTACCTCTGTCCCTGTCATTTAATTTGCTTTTATTCACCAATCAAGTTTGTTTCCTGGATGCCTCACTTGCATGAATGGGTAGCAGAGTAATTACAGCTAAGTAAAGTGGTTTTATGAATGAAGCACAATTTACAACGATGTGTGTGGGTATCACCTTCCTTTCTGTTGTTTAATATTCAGACCTGTCACCTTGCATGCATGCTATTGGGAAAGGCTCCAGAAGCCACTGTTATGCCTCTTACAAATCACACCAGATTGCACGGCTCTGGAGGGACGTTTCTGGGGATGAGCAAAAAGGAGTCTTAATCAGAAGTCTGGGATACAAAACTTTGATGCCTTATTGCACATAAAGAATGAAGAGTTTGGGAACTGATGGATAAAATAAGGGAGAAGGTTGAATAGGGAAAACTGCATTTTATTTTTGGTGAAAATTTAATTTTATTCCAAGTGTTCATTATAGGTTTCTCTCTAGGAACCCCAAGGTCCATCCCCATAAGCACAGAAAAGAAAATTTAGCAAGAACTTTTTGTTTTTAGACCATGAAAGCATCAAGGGGCATCAGATGTATTTTTTGTGGGGGACAGGTACTGTGGATTGAACTCAGGAGAACCTGACCACTGAGTCATATCCCAGCCCTATTTTTTGTATTTTATTTAGAGACAGGGTCTCACCGAGTTGCTTTCATTGAGGCTGACTTTGAACTGGAGATTCTCCTGCCTCAGTCTCTCGAGTCACTGGAATTACAGGCATGCACCTCTGTGCCTGCCAGGTGTATGTTTGATTGTGTTGTAAAATGTGTTCTTAATCTATTTGGGGTTGATCTATTAGGAACAGGTTGTCCTACTCCAGATCTTGCTAAGGTGTTCCTGGTTCATCTCACTCTCCCAACACTTTTAAGTCAATTAGGGGTGATTTTATCCCCAGGAGACATTTGGCAATGTCACAAAATGTTTCATTGTCACAACCGGGAGGGATGGCACTGGCAGGAGTTTGTAGAAGCCAAGGGATGCTGCAAAATATTCTGCATTGTTTCACACAGCCTCTCAGAACAAAGGGCTACCTGGCCCAAAGCATCAGTAACGCCAGGGTTGAGAGCTCTGTCTGAACCCCCAAATCAATACCCTGCTCCTTCTTACCAAAGGCCATCTTACCCCTTGACTCTGTTTGAATGGAAATAGATAAAGGTTATCAGCCATGGTTTCCCTCAGTTCTCCCTATCTACCCACAAACTTGATTAAAGTTTTTCTATGTACAGTGCCTGTCTTTATTCCTTAGCCCTAAGAAAGAATTCCTTTCTTAGGTTAATTGATTCACCCATGCTTTGGATTTCATTCCTTCCTGTCTCCTCCAAGACTTTTCTTCATCCCCATCTCTGTATCCTTTCTACAAAGTCCATCATCCTTCATCAGTTTCTTTCTTAACAACCCATGAACAAATACTGACCAAGACTCATCAATTACATATAACTCCTTCCTTTGATTTCAGCTTTTTTCCTTTCCTACACACAGACGTTTTCTACAAAAACTTTGTAGTTGTTATGTCTACTTTCTCAAACCTATTTTCTATTAGCCTTGTGCATTCTTTTGTAGGGATTAGCCTTTTCCTGTTTATAACAGTTATTGCTCTGTGTGTGTGTGTGTGTGTGTGTGTGTGTGTGTGTGTGTGAGAGGGAGAGAGAGAGAGAGAGAGAGAGAGAGAGAGAAACCACCCCAGAATTCAACAGCCTTATGATGAGCATTTTTTGTTATTCACAATCCAAAGAGCGTATGGGTGATTCTTCTAGTCTCCATTAAGCTCACAATTGTGTCTGCAGTTGGTTGTGGGTCTGACAAGATCCTGAGAATAACTGAAAGTGGAGGCCTCAGGTTGGAACTGTCTTGCTGCTGCTTCCAGAACAAGTGACAAGGCCAGCCAAATTCAAGAGATGAGAATACAGATACCCTATCTTGATGGGAGGGGAACAAATCATATTGCAGAGGGAAAGGGCAGAGGATCAGGACCAGTTCTGCATGAATCTTCAGGTCAAATTCAAGTGACTAATAACCAGTTATTCAAATCCAATTGTAATGTCTCTCTTCATCTTCCTTGATTTTGAGGCAGACTCTTTACAAGGAAATCACTTTCTTCTGAAAACTTCACCCTCATGCTTACCACACCGCCATTGTCTTTAATTGCCCTTCTGACTCTGATCACTCTTGGTAGTCCTTAAGATTTCACAATCTTAACTGATAAACTGTTAACTCCAGAGTTTCTATCTCTAATATTCTTTTCATTTTTATCAACATCCATTGGAAAATTTAACTATGTTTTATCCATCACCTATATTTGACACTCAAATCCAAATTCCAGCACAACACATTTTCATTATTGTAGATGTACAACTCCATCTATATGTTGGACATCTTTACCTGGAGACCAAACCTATTATCATTCTTCTAATATCTGGTTCCTCCTAAAATATCAGGTTATCTAGCCAGGAGTTGTTGTGGTTATTATTATTATTCCTCTTTTTCTATTACTACCCTGCTCCTTTTAACTGCTGTACCCTGGCTTGGTTCATTAAATTCTATTAATGATCTATTTAATGATTCAGTTTCATGAATATTTATCTGGGACTTACTAGATGCCAGTTATCATGAAGCTTAGATTATATAAAATACACTGTACTTATTAGTTGATAAGTGATATGGGAAGATTTAAGGTTAAGAAATGAAAAGTTAGGAAGTGCCAGTGGGTGTTGTTATTTGCTAAAGGTAGTTAGGAAGATCCACTAAGGACTGTTATTATTATTATTTTTTTTATATAAAAGCATTGGTGCTCATAAAGAGTGCAGATCATTCCAGAAGGATAGAAAGGTTAAGGGTTACATCCTGCATGACTGGTGGTGTGGTCTTTCAAGAAAGGCTTGTTGACTTTTTCAAGAAAGTCAATAGAACTTATAATGTAATGGGTTATTTAGTAAAAGTAAATTTGTTTTTATTAAACACATATTTACATGTTCTTATCCTTATTTAGAATCGCTTACATCTCCCCAACTAGTATGACAGGGACTTAGTTTACTCTTTTACCTTTTACTTCCCACCCAAACTTTCATATACCTACTGGCTTAAAAGCTTTGTGGTTTTAAATCCAGATTATTATTTTTAACTAAGTAATATTTCAACTTAACTATTTTATGCATATATCATTCAGTAATTTTTAAGGGATTTTTTTTGTAGGATTAACTTTTCCAAATGATTATTTGGCTAGACATAAGATTCCATATTTAGAAGATTGACAATATTAATTCAGTGTTATCTCACAGAGGAGAAATTTAATTAAAGTTGCCAGATTTAGCAAATAATTATATAGGACACCCAGTTAAACTTGAATTTCAAAGAAACAATGAATACTTTTTAAAGTGTAAGTATATCTCATGCGATGTATAATTTGGGAGCACTTATAATTCTAGAATATTATCCATTGTTTATCTGAGGTTTATATGTTAGCTGGACATACTGCATTTTATCTGGCATACTTAAATCTAATGTAATATGATTATTCTTTTTCTGCTTGTCCAGAAGTTTTTACAAAATGTTCCTCTAAAAGATTTAAGATATGTGTGTTTATTCTTGGAGTTCTAAATTGTCACCACAATAGGTTGTGAATATGTTTAAATTTGCATTCTATTAAGAACTTAGTAGGTCTTTTAAAACTTGTTATTCCATTTGTCTTAATTTCTAGGATTAAAAGATGTCCTTGCTTTGGCAATTTGTTCCATGTAATTTCTCCCTCATTTCTTTCTAAACCTCTTGTTAGGCAGATGTTCAACCTTATGAATATAATTTCTGTGACATATAATTTTCCTTTTGTACATTAATTTCTATATCCACTTAGAAAATTTCAGGAGAAATGTTTTGATTTAATCCCCCATGCATCAACACAATATTTAATTGTGGTATCTGCTCTTTGCCTGGCCAGTAGCTTGATTTCTGGGAATGGGGCTCCCCTGTTCTTTGGAGGCTATAACCTTGAAGTTTCATGGCATGTTTGATCTTAGCACCTGTATTTCTTCATTAGATACTTTGCAGCTACTCAATAGCTCAATGTGCAAAATGACCACAGTGGGAGAAAGCAATGATGTACCCCCAAACTTCAGCTCTATTTGTTCTGTCCCTTAACTCTGGCATTAGAGGCTTCTGTACTACTGTACTGGGATTGACTCACCTGTGTTTCCTCAAATGCTTATGTTGACATCCTAACTCCCAATATCTTAAAATGTGACTGTATTTGGAGGTATACTCTTTGAAGAGGTAATTAAGATTAAATGAGGTCATAATCCAGTATGACTAGTGCCCTCACAGGAAGATAAATATACACTGATGATGTGCACCCAAAGAAAAGGCAGTGCTATGGACTGGATGTTTGTACCCTGTACCCTCCATTCATGTCCTGAAACCATACTTCCAGTGCAAAGGCATTAGGAGATGGGGATTTGGGGAAATAATTAGGATTAGGTAAGGTTATAGGAGTGGAGCCTGTATGAATAGGATTAGAGAGAGTTTGCTTTCTTTCTCTGCTCTATTCCACAGGAGGATACAATCACTGACTGTCTGCAACCCAGAAGAGGGCCCTCACTAGAACCCACACAGCCAGGCACCCTGTTTGGAGATTCTAAGCTCCGTACTGTGAAAAACAAATTTTTGACTTTTAAAAGCCACCTGGTATATGGTATTTTGTCATAGCAGCACAAACTGACTAGGGCAAAGCAAGAAGTTAGTTTTCTATAAGCTAAGGAGAGAGGTCAGGAGAAATCGAACCTACTAACAATTTGATCTCAGAGTTTCAGCCTCCAGAGTAGTGAGAAAAATAAATTGTTTAAACCCTCAGAGTGTACTATTTCATGATGCAAGCCTTAGAAAATTAATATGAATACCTTCAAAGAATAGACTCTTGAGGTTTGCCCATCTCTGATCTCACATTTTGGTTCACTATTGTCACATATTTTGTTATTCTTAGTCATATGAATTTATTTTCTTAATATAACTCATTTTCGTCATTTTAGACAATAAGGACACTTGCAAAATTTCACAGTACAATAACATATAAATTTCTGGAGTTATTTTTTTATTATTTAAACAAATGGGATACATGTTGTTTCTCTATTTGTACATGGAGTCAAGGCATACCATTTGTGTAATCATAAATTTACATAGGGCAATGTTGTTTGATTCATTCTGTTATTTTTTTCCCTTCTCCCCCACCCCTCCCACCCCTCTTTTCCCTCTGTACAGTCCTTCCTTCCTCCATTCTTACTATCCTCCTTATCCCTAACCCTAAACCTAATCCTAACTCTAACGCTAACGCCTCCCACCCCCCCATTATATGTCCTCATCCGCTTATCAGCGAGATCATTCGTCCTTTAGTTTTTTAAGATTGCCTTATCTCACTTAGCATGATATTCTCCAATTTCATCCATTTGCAAGCAAATGCCATAATTTTGTCATTCTTCATGGTGGAGTAATATTCCATTGTATATATATGCCACAGTTTCTTTATTCATTCATAAACTGAAGGGCATCTAGGTTGGTTCCACAATCTGGCTATGGTGAACTGAGCAGCTATGAACATTGACGTGGCTGTATCTCTGTAGTATGCTGATTTGAAGTCCTTTGGGTATAGGCCAAGGAGTGGGATAGCTGGGTCAAATGGTGGTTCCATTCCAAGCTTTCTGAGGAATCTCCATACTGCTTTCCAGAGTGGCTGCACAAATTTGCAATCCCACCAGCAATGTATGAGTGTACCTTTTTCCCCACATCCTCACCAACACCTATTGTTGCTTGTGTACTTGATAATCGCCATTCTAATTAGGGAGAGATGAAATCTTAGGGTGGTTTTGATTTGCATTTCTCTTATTACTAGAGATGTTGAACATTTTTTCATATATCTGTTGATTGCTTGTACATCTTCTGTGAAGTGTCTGTTCATTTCCTCAGCCCATTTGTTGATTGGATTATTTGTATTCTTGGTGTAGGGTTTTTTGAGTTCTTTATAGATTCTGGAAATTAGCGCTCTATCTGAAGTATGAGCGGCAAAGATATTCTCCCACTCTGTAGGCTCTCTCTTCACATTACTGATAGTTTCCTTTGCTGAGAGAAAGCTTTTTAGTTTGAATCTATCCCAGTGGTTGATTCTTGCTTTTATTTCTTGTGCTATGGGAGACCTGTTAAGGAAGTCTGATCCTAAGCCAACAAGTTGAAGGTTTGGACATACTTTTTCTTCTATAAGATGCAGGGTCTCTGGTCTGATTCCGAGGTCCTTGATCCATTTTGAGTTTAGTTTTGTACAGGGTGAGAGATAGGAGTTTAATTTCATTCTGTGGCATATGGTTTTCCAGTTTTCCCAGCACCATTTGTTGAAGAGGCTATCTTTTCTCCATTGCATATTTTTGGCACCTTTGTCTAGTATGAGAAAATTGTATTTATTTGGGTTTGTGTCCATGGTCTCTATTGTGTACCATTGATCTACCTGTCTATTTTGGTACCAATACCATGCCGTTTTTGTTACTATTGCTTTGTAATAGAGTTGAAGATCTGGTATTGTGATACCCCCTGCTTCGCTCTTTCTACTGAGGATTGCTTTAGCTATTCTGGGTTTCTTATTCTTCCAGATGAATTTCATGATTGCTTGCTCTATTTCTGTAAGGTACATCGTTGGGATTTTAATTGGAATTGCATTGAATCTGAATAGCACTTTAGGTAGTATGGCCATTTTGACAATATTAACTCTGCCTATCCAAAAACATGGGAGATCTTTCCATCTTCTAAGGTTTTCTTTAATTTCTTTCTTTAGTGTTCTGTAGTTCTCATTGTAGAGGTCTTTCACCTCTTTTGTGAGATTGATTCCCAAGTATTTTATTTTTTTCGAGGCTATTGTGAATGGGGTAGTTTTTCTAATTATTCTTTCCAAAGATTCATCACTTATGTATAAAATGCGTTGGATTTATGAGCATTGATTTTGTAACCTGCTACTTTACTGAATTCACTTATGAGTTCTAAGAGTTTTCTGGTGGAATTTCCAGGTTCCTCTAAATATATAATCATGTCATTAGCGAACAGGGATAGTTTGAGTTCTTCTTTTCCAATTCGTATCCCTTTAATTTCTTTGGTTTGTCTAATTGCTCTGGCTAGAGTCTCAAGGAAGATGTTGAATAGAAGTGGTGAAAGACGGCGTCCCTGTGTTGTTCCAGTGTTTAGGGGGAATGCTTTCAGTTTTTCACCATTTAGAAAGATATTCGCCATGGGCTTAGCGTAGATGGCCTTTCCAATGTTAAGGAATGTTCCCACTATCCCTATTTTTTCTAGTGTTTTGAGCATGAAGGGATGCTGTATTTTATCGAATGCTTTTTCTGCATCTATTGAAATAATCATGTGATTCTTAACTTTAAGTCTGTTGATATGGGGAATAACATTTATTGATTTCCGGATCTTGAACCAACCTTGCATCCCTGGGATAAAACCCACTTGATCGTGGTGCACTATCTTTTTAATATATTTTTGTATGTGATTTGCTAAAATTTTGTTGAGAATTTTTGTGTCGATGTTCATTAAGGATATTGGTCAGAAATTTTCTTTCCTTGATATGTCTCTGTCTGGTTTAGGTATCAGGGTGATATTGGCTTCATAGAATGAGTTTGGGAGGGTTCCCTCCTCTTCTATTTCATGGAATACTTTAGGAGTATTGGAATGAGCTCTTCTTTAAAGGTTTTGTAGAACTTGGCTGAGAACCCATCTGGTCCCAGACTTTTCTTTGTTGGTAGGCTTTTGATGACCTCTTCTATTTCATTGCTTGAAATTGATTTATTTAAGTTGTATATGTCCTCCTTGTTCAGTTTAGGTAGTTCATATGTCTCTAGAAACTTGTTGATGTCTTCAAGGTTTTCTGTTTTGTTGGAGTATAGATTTTCAAAAGAGCTTCTAATTATGTTTTGTATTTCAGTCGTGTCTGTTGTGATGTTTCCTTTTTCATTCTGAATTTTAGTAATTTGAGTTTTCTCCCTCTTTCTCTTTGTTAGTGTGGCTAAGGGTTTATCAATTTTGTTTATTTTTTCAAAGAACCAACTATTTATTTTGTTAATTTTTCCAATTGTTTCTTTTGTTTCAATTTCATTGATTTCGGCTCTGATTTTAACTATTTCCTGTCTTCTGCTACTTTTGGTGTTGGTCTGCTCTTCTTTTTCTAGGGCTTTGAGCTGTAGTGTTAAGTCATTTATTTGTTGATTTCTACTTCTTTTGTTGAATGCGCCCCATGAAATAAATCTTCCTCTAAGTACTGCTTTCGTAGTGTCCCAGAGATTTTTTTATGATGTGTCTTTGTTCTTGTTTACTTCTAAAAATTTTTTTATTTCCCTCCTGATGTCTTCTGTTATCCATTCATCATATAATAGTGTATTATTTAATCTCCAGGTATTGGAGAAGTTTCTTTTTTTTTATTCTGTCATTTATTTCTAATTTCAATCCATTATGATCTGATAGAGTACAAGGTAGTATCTCTATCTTCTTGTATTTGCTAACAGTAACTTTGTGGCATAAAACATGGTCTATTTTAGAGAAGGATCCATGTGCTGCTGAGAAGAAAGTGTATTCATTCTTTGTTGAATGGTATATTCTATATATGTCGGTTAAGTCTAAATTGTTGATTGTATTATTGAGATCTATGGTTTCTTTATTCAATTTGTGTTTGGAAGATCTATCCAGTAGTGAGAGAGGTGTGTTCAAATTGCCTAGTATTATTGTGTTGTGCTCTATTTGATTTCTGGAATTGAGAAGGATTTGTTTGATGTACATGGATGAGCCAATGTTCGGGGCATAGATATTTATGATTGTTATGTCTTGCTGATTTATGCTTCCCTTAAGCAGTATGTAATGTCCTTCTTTATCCCTTCTGACTAGTTTTGGCTTGAAGTCCACATTGTCTGAAATGAGGATGGATACTCCAGCTATTTTGTTGTGTCTGTGTGCATGGTATGTTTTTTCCCATCCTTTCACCTTTAGTCTATGGGTATCTCTTTCTATGAGACGAGTCTCTTGCAGGCAGCATATTATTGGATTTTTCTTTTTAATCCAATCTGCCAGTCTATGTCTTTTGATTGATGAGTTCAGGCCATTAACATTCAGGGTTATTATTGTGATATGATTTGTATTCCCAGTCATTTGACTCATTTTTGTTTTTTGACATGATTTGGTTTCTCCTTTATTTGGCTATTCCTTTAGGCTAGTTCCTCCTGTTGCTGATTTACATCATTGTTTTTCATCTCTTCCTCATGGAATATTTTGCTGAGAATGTTCTGTAATGCCGGCTTTCTTTTTGTAAATTCCTTTAGCTTTTGTTTATCATGGAAGGATCTTATTTCATCGTCAAATCTGAAAGTAAGTTTTGCTGGGTATAAGATTCTTGGTTGGCATCTGTTTTCTTTCAGGGCTTGGTAAATGTTGTTCCAGGCCCTTCTAGCTTTTAGGGTCTGGATTGAAAAATCTGCTGATATTTTTGTTGGTTTCCCCCTGAATGTAATTTGATTCTTTTCTCTCGCAGCCTGTAAAATTCTGTCTTTATTTTGTATGTTAGGTATTTTCATAATAATGTGCCTTGGTGTGGGTCTGTTGTAATTTTGTGTATTTGGAGTCCTGTAAGCCTCTTGTACTTGGTTTTCCATTTCATTCTTCAGATTTGGGAAATTTTCTGATATTATTTCATTGAATAGATTATTCATTCTTTTGGTTTGTTTCTTTAAGCCTTCCTCAATCCCATTAATTCTTATATTTGGCCTTTTCATTATATCCCATAATTCTTGTAGATTCTGTTCATGATTTCTTACCATCTTCTCTGTTTGGTCAACTTTGTTTTCAAGATTAAATATTTTTGTCTTCAATGTCTGAGGTTCTGTCTTCCAGGTATTCTATCGTATTGGTTATGCTTTCTATGGAGTTTTTAACTTGGTTTATTGTTTCCTTCATTTCAAGGATTTTTTTTTTTCAGTATCTCTAACTCTTTATTGAAATGTTCTCTTGCTTCCTGTATTTGCTCTTTTAACTGTTGATTGGTGCGATCATTTAATGCCTGCATTTGCTCTTTCATCTCCTCCTTCAGTGCCTGCATTTGCTCTTTCCTCTCCTCGTTTGCTTCCCTGATTGTTTTATATGTACATTCTGAACTCCCTTTCTGACATTTCTTCTGCTGTGCTGTCATTGGGTTTTATTGATATAGTATCTAGGTTTGTTTGGGACATTTTCTTCCCTTGTTTTCTCATATTGGTCAGATGTTAGTGGGACTCTGTGATATTGCAGATTTCCTCTGTTGGCTTATAGTGTCCCTGTAGATTTCCAGGGTATCACCTCCCAGACTTCAGTAGCCTGAAGTCTTGGAGTAACTTGATAATGAAGTGCTTCCAAAGAAAGCTGCCCCTAGCCCACTACTGGTTCCAGGACTTGGAGCTGGCTCTGTGTGGAAAGGCTCTCACTGGGGGGCCTGCTCTGAGAAGCTGGCTGTGTGGGAGGAACCCACCGCCGGAGTGCGCAGGGCTGCCTGAGGAAGACTCTAGCTGCCCTGCCCTACTCTGATAAGCCACCCCTAACCGGGCCTGCGGCCCAGGCCGAGCTTCACCTGGTGGGGGAGACTCACCCTGTGGGTCTATTTTAGTCCGAGTCTCTCAATGCCTCCCCTTCTTGATTCCTGGGTTCTGGAGAGACTGGAGATGCAGTCACCCTCTAGTCCGCCATCTTGGATTGCCCCGTGGAAAGAGCCTGCCGCCGGAGGGGGCAGAGCTGCCTGGAGAAGTCTCTGGCTGCCCTTCCCTGGTCCCAGAGGCTGCTTGCGGGTCGGAGCTCTCCACTGGCTCGGGGACTTGTGGCTGGTTCTGTGTAGAAAGGCTCTCACTGGGCGGTCTGCTCTGAGAAGCTAGCCTTGAAAGGCGCTTCCCACTGGAGGGAGCCAGGCTGCTTGGGGAAGTCCCTGGCTGCCCTGTCCTGGTCCCTAAAGCTACCTGTGGGCGGATGCTCTTGGAGCTGGTTCTGTGCAGAAAGGCTCTCACTGGGGGGCCTTCTCTGAGGAACCCACCGCTGGAGTGTGCAGGGCTGCCTGGGGAAGACTCTAGCTGCCCTGCCCTACTCTGATAAGCCGCCCCTAACCGGGCCTGCGGCCCAGGCCGAGCTTTACCTGGTGGGGGAGACTCACCCCGTGGGTCTATTTTAGTCCGAGTCTCTCAATGCCTCCCCTTCTTGAATCCTGGGTTCTGGAGCGACTGGAGATGCAGTCACCCTCTAGTCCACCATCTTGGATCTCCCCCTGGAGTTGTGTTTTAATAATGAAAACCATGTCAGTTAGGCCCTGATAAAATTCTTTAATGGCATCAGACTGAGGACAAAAGGAAATCTACTCTCTCCAACAGTCACTTCTTCATGACTTCCCCTGTTTCTTAAGTTCCTCTTGTTAAGTCTTTATCTTCCCTTAATATATTACTCACAACCTAGGCTCCAAGCATGTCAGGTTATTTGAAATTCATTTTGGATGCTGTGATGTTTCATTTTTTTTTGAAGTTTCATTTTTAATAAAGTGTCCCTCCTTACTTTGCCTACCTGTTGGAGAGTTTTTCATATTTCAAGATGCCAGAGTGCCGTGTCTTGTTCAGTGAAGGATTTTCTCTTGTCCTCTTCTCATGGAGATGCTAAGACCCACTTTCTGATGCCACCAATATTTGTTTTTTCCAATATGTTCCATAAGACTTTTAATTATTTCGCTGTATGTGTTTTCACTATTAAGCAGGGAGTTATTTGAGGATGGAGGCTCATTATCTTCACACCCCCATTGAGAGAGACGTGGCTAATATTCAGAAAAATAATTGCTTAATAAATGTATTTAAAATTAGTAAATGAGAGTAAGAAAAAAAGACCATGAACCCTTGAGTCATTTTTTAATATTCAAACAATGGTAAGGACCAGGAACCAATCTTTTACCATTTCTTTTAAGTTTAGCCCTTTCATTTCAATGACGTCAATTCTATTTCATTGCCATCGATGACTTTAGTGTCTTTTAAGTAAAAATTGGCAAGGAAAAACTTTAAATTAATTAACCCTCTCAGTATTTATTAAAAACGTAAGTAAAAAATTGCATAAAACTTAATTAAAATGTGGGTCAATGTTGCTTGTACCTAATTTATTACAGCGTGTAGGTAATTGCCTTGGGACATCCAGCAGGAAAGCCCGGGAAACCCATTTACCATTTGTTCAGCTCTGTAGTCCAGCACACTCATCCTGAAAAGGGCACATATTCAAAGAGGAGAAACAATTATCTACAACTGAAACAGGTAATGAAGTTTTCTATGTGCTATAATTTTAATTTAAAGAGCATGTTTGAAAGGCTAAGAGACCCAGACAGGCAGATACTTCCTTTTTCCCAGTTATAAAATCTGTCATATCTTAGAAATACTCCTCCATTGAGTGGCAATCACAATTTTTATTCTAAAGGTTCCACATGCGTGGCATATTATGTAATGGACAGCACTTCAGAATCATCTAATGAAAGGAGAACTCTTTTCCATGCTAATAAACTTCAGATTCTGCTTGTTTCAAGAAAATGAATTCAGGCTTTGAACTGCTGAGGTCCACATAAATTCAGGTTATCCATACAGCCGTGCGGAAAATCTCCAAGATGAGTTCTTTATTAATAGCAAGTATGAGTGAGTCAGTCAGCTCGTTTAATGATCTGGCCCATAATTTGAATCCATTGAAAGTTGCCTGTTAGCACCTCTGGGAGTCGAGATCAAGCGTGACCTTGACTTTTGATGGTCTGCATTAGATCCTTGTGTGATAGTCCCACAGTAGCTTTGTTTTCATCATTTGGTGTGCAAGCAGGCTCCTTGACTATCCTCATTATTATCACAAACACGGAAATTATAAGTGGGAGGAGGGTTGTGCTAACATGTAAGATTTATTTTGAGAGAAAAGAATGGGCGATTCTCCTCCTTTATGAAATTACTGGTAGCAGACTGTTAAAAATGAAGAAGTTCACGTAGGCAGTTTTGTTAGCCTCTGGAGGACATTTTGGATACATGCCTATTCATTAGACTTTCCTATTTAAAAAAAAAAAAAAACACAACTGTGATATTATTCTAAAAGGGAGAAAAAGAAAATGCAAGTTCCTCTACCAGTGGGTGTTCTAGGTCTTAATCTCCCTGGCAACTTGAACTTGGGATAGTTTTGAGGTTTCAAATCTTCACCATTTCTTGGCAATAATGTTCTATAATTTGCATCTTTTGAGCTTTCATATATAATGGTATTTTTCCAAGACTTGCATGTCTTAACCATTCTACTGCTGTACTGAAGTACAACATTAATGTATTTTTCTAAGGGAGTATTATATAATTTTCAGGTGATGTGACATTTATGATGTTTTCCCTCCCTGCCCTCACTTCACCATATTGCTAGAGAAAAAGGATACAACATAATTTCCTGAAAAAATAAAACTGCTTTCTAGGAAATTAGTGACACCAATGACACTAGCTTTTCTAGTTATTTGTGGTTTGAATTTAATCCTCCTATCTAACTCAAATTTTGTATCCTTTGACCAACATCTGCCCTCATTCTCTCCTTCTGTCACTGGTAGCTGCCATTCTCCTCTCTGTTTCTGTGACCTAAACATTTTTAGACTCTACATAGTATGTCTCATCACCTGACATTTGTCTTTCTGTACTCAGTTTATTTCTCTTAATATACTTCAGGTTCATCAATGTTGTTATAAATGACAGATTTCATTTGTCTTCATTTTTGAAGGTTTATTAGTATTCCATTGTGTGTGTGTATCACATTTTCTTTATTCATTCACCTCTTGATAGACACTTAGTTTGATACCATATCTTGCTATTGTGAAACATTGTTTCAATATACTACTTTCATTTCTTTTGGAGGGATTGCTGGATCTTTAGGTAGTTCTATAATTAATTTTTTGAGGAGTTTCCATATTGTTTTCCATAAGAGTTGTGCTAATTTGCATTTCCGTCAACAATGTTACCTTTTCTCTATATTCTCTCCAGCACTTGTTATTCTTGGTCTTTTTAATGATAGCCGTTTAACTGGAGTGAAATGGTATCTCATTGTGCTTTTAATTTGCATTTCCTTGATAATTAGTGTTGTCGAACATTTCTTCATTTATTTGTTAGTCATTCATATATCTTCTTTTAAGAAATGTTTATTCAGGCCTTTGTCCATTTTTGGTGGTGGGTACCAGGTATTGAACTTGAGCACTTAACCACTGAATCATATCCCTGGCCTGATTTTTTTTTTTTTTTAATTTTATTTAAGAGACAGAGTCTCACTGAGTTGCTTAGGGCCTTGATAAGTTGCTGAGGCTGGTTTTGAACTTGCAATCCTCCTGCCTCAGCCTCCTTGGCCACTAGGATTATAGGCATGCACCACAGTGCCTGGCTTTTGCCCATTTTTAAAATTTAGTTATATGTTTTCTTGGTGTTGAGTCATTAGAATTCCTTACATATTTTGGATATTAACCCCTTATTAAACATATGGTTTGCAAGTATTTTCTCCCTTCTGTATGTTGTCTCTTTACTTTGTTCATTTCCTTTGCTCTGTAGTTCGATGTAGTCCCATCTGTCCCTTTCTGCTTTTGTTACTTGCGGTTTTTGTTTCATATCCCAAACTCATGATTCAGATCAATGTCACTAAGCTGTCCCCTGTTGTAATTCTTTTACACCTTACTTTTAAGTTGTTAATACATTTTGAGTTGATTTTTACATGTTGATTGAGATAAGGGTTTAATTTCATACTTCTGTAAGTGAATATCAAATTTTCCCTGAATCATTTATTAAAGAGACTGTTCTTTCCCCCTTGTGTATTCTTGGATGCCTTGCCAGAAGTCAACTGACTATAAATGCATGGATTTATTTCTTGGTCCTGGCATTAACTTTATAGTGAAAATCATGTGAATTTCCTAGAGCTACTTTAACAAAGTATCCACAGACTGGGTATCTCAGGGCAACAGGAGTTTATTATGGGTTAGTTCAGTAGGGTTGAAGTAAAAATTCAGGTGTTAGCAGGGCTACCTTCCCTCTGAATCTTGGGGGCAATGCTTCCTTGCATCTCCCTAACGTTGGGTGATTTGCTCAGTCTCTGGATCAGGTGACTCGTTGCTGAATTGCTGTCCTCATCTTCACGTGGCATTCTCTCTGTGTATATATGCATCCGTGTCCACCTTTCCCCTCTTACAAGGTCACCGGTCATATTTGATTTTCATACATCCTAATGACATCATTTTAGTGTATTACCTTTGTGAAGATTCTTTCCAAATAAGGTCGTATTCTGAGATGCTGGGGGTCAGATGTTAGCACATTTTTTTTTTTTTTTGGACAGGCACAATTCAACTCATAACAGAAGGTAATTTGAAATGTCATATTTCTCATTTTTATCTATTGATTTTTGCATTGAACATTTTTATTTGTCATGTGAAATACTTTTGATGGATTTTTCAATGTAGAGATATGCATTTCTTCTTTGATAATGGCTCAGAGACAATGATGATTTTACAGTAGATATGAAGTGATTTTATAGAAAAGTACCCTATACCATGAATCTGACAAGCATTTCCAAAGAAAATTTATGTTAAGAATGACAAGTTTAAGCAAACTTGAAAACTTGAAGTGACTGATATTATAAATGGAATATCACAATTAGTTGTGGCAGGTGCTAGTGCTTTTATTTTTTTACTTTTCTATTATTTTTTCCATTGCTTTATATGGTAGAACTGACTAGATTCTATTGAAGTATTTTCAGTTTCTTGTATTAGCAGTTATATCACATTAGAAATGGCATACATTTGGGGAATGTGCATTGCAGGTTGATTTATTATCATTGGACAGTTTTTAATTTTAAAGATTTTGAACCTTATAATTTGAAATTTCTGACCCATTGGGGGCACTGTGAAGTACTTTTATATTTTTAATAACCTCCATAGCATATGGGTTCAAGATGT
The DNA here is from genome assembly GCF_902686455.1 of Sciurus vulgaris. Taxonomy (NCBI): domain Eukaryota; kingdom Metazoa; phylum Chordata; class Mammalia; order Rodentia; family Sciuridae; genus Sciurus; species Sciurus vulgaris. The sequence continues at coordinate 145,674,898 of NC_136466.1, forward strand.
TAAATTTATGCAGTTTTCTTTTTTCAGTTATGAGGTAGTAAACAGCAAAAAGACTTATTTGGAAGTAATAGGAGTTGGCTGACAACTCAGACATTCCATGACTTTCCCAACAATGTTCATTCAGAAGGAGTTCAATACTGTGGTAATTTAAAGCTGTGAAGGAGAAAAGTAAGTATGTGAAAGCAAACAAAAACCAAATAAGAATAATTCTCTTATTTATGAATATTGCTGTTAAGTGGAAATTATGTCAAGAACTTCCTTTGAGGGCAGCACAGAGAGATCCGGGAAAAGAATCTGGTAAGAGATGAGGCTCAATGTGGTCAGATGAGCAGAGACTTGCGATGAGTCCCAGTTATTACTTTTTAATGCATTAGCATAGGAAGACTGGGACCAATCCTTCCTCCAGGTTAACACTGGACTCTCTGGAGTATGATCTTATTCAATTTTGAATTCTGTGACCGGTCTGCCAAAATATTTGATCAATTTAATTAACTGCAGTTCATTAGACAGTCTCATTAAAACAGTTGTTAGGTCTCATAAATATTGATTTTTTTCAGATATAAGATCTTTCAATTATATCTAACTATTCTGTGGTTTTATGGACAGAATAATAGTAAACTGAATTTATATTTTTACATTTCTTAATATTCAATGACCTTTACCAAACAAATATCCAACGTATCTTTTCTGTTGCATTTTCAAAACATAATAACTAAGAAACCTACGTGTATGGCTTCTAAGTCAATTCTTCCTTGGAATGACTGTGGGATTGTAAAGCACATAAATCTTTTACAAAAGGCATGTATCCAGATATTATTGCTTCCTTCCCCCTTGTTTTTGATATACATGCAACCTATTAGTTTTTTGCCATGGTTTTCAGTGGAATAATTTCTCAGTTATTACATTGCCAGTTTAATAATTAGTTCATGACTTTGTGTATGTGCTCAGTGGCAGTATTTCTAATCTCTTCTAGAGCCAATTTCAAATAATATTTCCAAATTGAAATACATTAATCTTTTGGCCTGACTTTACTAAAAAGTATTTATGGAACAGGTTAATTGGAGCCACCACATCCATGACTATAAGCCAGTCATTTAAATGATGTAGGTAGAGTTAGCTCATGATAGAGTATAGCAAACTCATTTTCCAGATCCATTGACATACTAGCATCTGGGACCTCAGCTGTGATTGAAGATATCCTTCAGGAATAGAATACATCACACTTCACCACTATTTACAGAAGAGGAGGAAGAATAAAACAAAGATAGAAGATGAGCACCATCCAAGCCAATGGCAGGTGTCCAACTCCAGTGCATGTTGCAAGAAGTCAATAAATCTGAAGTGCATTGAAATGATATAGTTCATTCGTCAATGGATCAATGCTGTTTTAAGAGTTCTCTTTATACAGCAGGTGTGTTCAAATATTTCAGTTGAGTTCCTCATGATTACAGATTCATGTTGTACGTAGATTTTGACTGAAAACCAGTGAGTTAACAGGGTCTATGTTGAGGGTGTGACTACTAATCCTGACCAGAACGAATCAAAAGATTATGTAACATTTATTTCCTTCTTTTGTTCCCTTAGCAGAAGTCTTCATAACAATTCATATTTCATGGTATAATGTTAGTGAAATCAATCTTAGGTTGCTCAAAACTTTACGATTGATTTTTTTCTGTGTCAATTATGATCATAGTCTACTCGCCTGGCACCTGCTGACAGTCAATTATACAAAGTTTGCAAAAGATATGTAGTTAACTTTTTCCTTTCTGTACCTTTTCCAGTGAAATATGTTTTTCCTTTACTACTCACACCTCCCTCTTAAGTCATAGAGGACATTGGTTGGAATTGAGTTTACTTCTTGGGTGGTAAATACTTTTTCCAGTGAATAGACTTTGCAATCCTATTCTCTATTCATGTTTTCTTTTCTTTCTCTCTCTCTTTTTTTTTTTTTTTTTTTTTTTTTGCCTCAACCTCACCCTTTTAATGAAATTGTTTCTAGCATTTTTTTTTTTTTTTGTCTCTATTTCCCTAACTCTGTCCTTAATCTTTTATCCTGGACCAACCGAAGATGCTATGGCTATTCTGATCTTCATACCTGATTCCCTGGGCCTGCCATTCATTCTTCCATTTACTTAACAGATATGATTGAGTATTTCCTATTAGGATCAATTCTTAATGAATCCACAGTTGCATGCCAATAGGCCTCAATGTTAACAACATTAGATGTTAGGACAAGTAAACCCAAGAAGCATCAACAATCTTGTCTGATTACTGTGTATCTTCGATTTTTGCCAATGTACCTACAGTGGTTTTCAGTTTCCCCACATAAATAAAAATATGCAGATGAAATACAACTAATAAAAAAGACCTTAATACCTCTGAATCATGTGACCTTGAATGTACTTGGGTAGCACTAATAATGACTGACATTTTTATTGCATTTACTGGAAGCCAGTAAGTATTACAAGTACGTTGCTTTAACCTTCATAACAACCCCATGAAAGAGGAACTAGTGATTAATACTGCTTTTAAGATGTATTTTAAGATGTATGTAAAGAAAAAGGAAAAAAAAAAAAGGACTAAAGATTTAAGAAACTTTCCAACTTTAACCAGCAGGAGATGAATCTGCAATTTGGCCCCCAACTAACCTGGTTCCAGTGGTGTTTCTGTAGACACTAGACTATTGCATATATGTGAGAGTGAGGGAAGGCTTTCTATGCAAAAAAGGTTTCTATGGCATTTCTTCGCATCACATGGACTTGACAGGGTTATATCTTGTTCAGTGTTCCATGTTCAGCATCAAACATGAATGAATGGATTAGTAAATTTGAATGAATGAATGAGCAATTAAAACTGCAGTTATTATATATGGACCATAGTTTACAAATTTCTGGAAAATGTAATTTTATATCATTGAACAATATCAAACCCAGTATTTGAGAAATTATGCTCTATATTCCCTACCTACCCTAAAACTGCAACTGAAATTTCTTTTATTCCTTTTTATATGCACTGTCAGGCTCAAAGTCCATGTATTCTGGTGATCATATCCATATGATGTCTAATTAGATGCCTCAAAACCCAGCATGGTCCAGATTTAATTTCTAATCTTCTCTCTTTCCTCCCTCAAATGGCCTGTCTTGTGGCCTGTTCACAGAGTATGGCATCATTATTATCCATCTTGTTGTGTAGGCCTGGAAGTTGGACTTTTCCCCTCATTTTTTCTTCTTGCTTCCTAACATGGAGATATGAGAAAACTCCTGGTCTATATACAATAACTGCAGCTTTAATTGCTTATTCATTCCTTCATGCAAAGATTTGCATGGAAATTGAAACTTCACTGGTCTTTGTCTCTCTGCCTGCATTTTTACTAAGTACCTACTCTTAACTCTAGAAGCCTAGATATAGTTTGGGTTTTAAGTTTCCCCAAAGATCTTTGTGCTGCAGGCTAGGTCCCAGCTTGCACTATTGGAAAGTGGTGGGGACATTAAGAGGTAGAGCCTAGCGGGAGGTGGTCTTTAGGTCACTGGGGGCATTGTGGGGACCCAGTCTCTTCCTTTCTCTTGCTTTGCTTCCTGGCTGTGTGGTGAGTTGTTTTTCTCCTCCATATGCTCCTACCAGGGTGTGCTGCTTTGTTGCTGGCCCAAAAGCAAGAGGGTCTACCAATCACAGATTGAAACCTTCAAAACTAGAGCCAAAATTAACTTTTTTGTAAATTTGTGGAGAAACAACTCAAGGAGGCAATTTTGGGATACTCCATGTTTTCATCAGCTTTTTCGATACTGTGACTAAATGATCTGATCAGCACAATTATAGAGGGGGAAAGGTTTATTTGAGGTTTATTTGTTTCATAGGAGGCCAGCTCCATTCCTTGGAGTTCGAGGTGAAGCAGAAGATCATGGTGGAAGAGTGTGGCAGAAGGAAGTGGCTTGCATCATCAGGAAACAGAGAGAGAGAGAGAGAGAGAGAGAGACTCCACTCTCCAGATACAAAATATGTATCCCAAAGCCACGCCCCAGTTCCAGTCTCCTCCAGACACACCCCACCACTTCAATTAATCCCAGTGGGGATTAATTCACTGATTGGGTTAAGACTTTTATAACCCAATCATTTCTCCTCTGAACCTTCTTCCATTGCCTCACATGTGAGTTTTTGGGGGACACCTCACATCCAAACCATAACACTCCAGTAGTTAGCTGTGGTTCCCAATCATTCAGGACAAAAAAAGCACTGAAAAAATTCAAATATGAAAATTCAATCTAAGGAAAGAAGAAGAGAAAGGAGATAGGCTCAGACATAATCTCAAAACCCCAAATTACTTCTACATATTAGTGATTCTAATTATTAAAATAATGCTGCCTGCTTTCTAGTTTTTAATTATTCTTTAAAAACTCAGGTGCATAATAACAAAAAAAGAGCACGTTAAATTTGGAACTGATTTTCCCAAATTAGGGCACCTTGCTTTTCCAGTACTTCATGTAGATGTGAAAGTTATGGAAATAATGAAAAAATCCTGAACCTGTAATTATGCTTTTCATCTTAACATTTTAACTCCGATTTTGCTTTGAAAAAGTTCTTGATCCATTTCTTCCCCATTCACGTCATCCCATACCACAATTTGTATGGGAACAGACAAGAATATAGAACATAGGGTAACTTAGGATGAACATAAAAATAGCACATTAAGTGGCCTGTGACAAGTCTTTAGGGGGGATTTGTTTTTATTCATGTAAGTGGCACTTTTATGTGACGAGGCCTGTGGATCAGTAATCATCACAGTTTTTATGCTGTAGATAGAGGGGTGATATTTCTACTGGCTCTTTCTGTCTCAGTCTGTTCAAAATGCTATATCAAAACTAGGGAGACTGCAAGTACTGTGTGCTGGGATGATAAAATCAGAGGCATTTTTGTGGAAATTCTCCCAAACTGTCATTTCCCTTTATTTATGCACAACTTACAATAGTCAAAAGAAGAGAAGACCAGCTTGTCCGAAGGCAGGCAATACATGAGAGAAGTCATGAGCAAGAGAACATGGAAGGGAGCAGCCTAGCCCCCGCCCCATCAGTTCTACTAACTGCGATTTTTCTGCAGTGTCCACTCCGGTCAAGACTTCATTTTCTTGCTCGTCCCTGCCTCTCCATCACGGCATTCCAAGACAATCACTCCCATAGTTTACCTCATTGCGATTTAATGACTTGATGTCTCCTCCTCCCCCTTCTTTGTATTTTCTTACGTGATAAAGTGCTAACCTGTGCTAAAGTGCTAATGCAGAGAGACCGGGTTCTTGTCTATTTCCAAACCAGTCCTGCTCCTTCTCGCCCTCCAGGGATATATGTCCTCTCTGTTATCTCCTATGCTGCATAAGCCCGAGGGTGACACTATGGTATAAATTTCTTCCAGAAAAAAATAAAAGAGTGTGATTGGCCCCTGGCATACCATTGGGGTGATGGATAGGGTTTCAGTTCAGTTCAAGCCTCACTATAAGGAGCCAACCATGTATTATGACTGCCAAAAAATACAAATAAAAGCTAATGCAATGCACAAAATTTCCCTCAGCATTCTCATTAAAGAGTTTGCCTACAAACAAAGCTAATGATAGTTATTATACAGATTAAATTAAGTTTATCAAATTATTCAAATAAATTAATAAAAATTACACCATGGTGAAAATTTCTAAGCAAAGAGAAAAATGCAAGCTTTATCAATTGCCAGTCCTGCTGAGTTTCAGTGTGGCACTGCTAGCAGTTGAGGAGTTTTTACAGACTGCACTAGCCTCCAAATTAAAGAAGACCTTGTATTAACCATACTGTGGATAATGCTTTACCATTTTCAGAGCCTGTTCAGCACATTTCCCTGATAATAACTGTGATGGGAAAAGTAACTCCTCATTTTATACATGCAGAATCTGAGTCTCCACATGGTTTAATGCTAGGTAATCAGCTTCAGATGACTGGTTTATTGCCCTGTTCCAGATTGATTGTGTTCCCCTTAACTTCATACCCTGAAGTCTTAATCCCCAATGGACTGCTTTTGGAGGTGGGGCTTTTGGGAAGTAATTTGGGTTAGGCGAGTTCAGGAAGGTGAAGGTTCTTGATGGGATTACTGTCTGTATAAGAGTCACCTGGGAGCTTGCTCTTCCCAACCCCACCCCCAGAGTATACAAAGTATATAAGGTCATGTGACCTTATACCAAGATGGTGGGAGGCCTGCAAGCCACCAGAAGAGATCTTAGAAGGAAATCTGCCTTACAGGTATCTTGATCTAGGACTTCCCAGCCTCAGAATTGAAAGAAACATATTTATGTAGTTTAAGTACCCAGTTTGGGGCACATCCTATGGCATTCTGAGCTGATTAATACACTCTTTCATCTGGCTAAGCCATTTAGTTACTAATTTTCTAGGTGCCCTTGTGATATGAAGTACTAACCAAGACCTGTGGTGCTTTAATTTCACAGTTCTTCTATACTTTTATTCTTTCATGCAGGAAAAAATAATCATCAGTACTTGTTTTGTGCCAAGAAAAGTGCTAGATGCCAGAAATATAACAATGAACTAACCATATTCAAGTTACTCATATTTTGATAGGGGAATGACTTGCATAAGAAGATAATTATAATATAATTTGATAAATGCTATAATAAAAGTATTAAACAGAGCTTTGAAAGCACTAAAGAGCTCATTTAGCTTGGAGGAACTCAGGAAATGCTTCACAAGGGAGGTAACATGGATGACTGTTTTAAGTGATTACACGTGATGCTTGGAACCTGTCCACCCAGATTTACTCAGGAGAATGGAGCAGCGGAAGGAAGGCAGGCATTTACCTAAGCAGGCAGCTGTGGTTCTTGGGCTGTGTGCCCAGTGTTGTGGTGGACATCAACTTAGCACTTCCAGCCACACTGGATCCCCAGGGAGTTGCTGTTGAACCCAAATTCTTGAATTTTGACCCAGGCCTGACCTACCAGAACAGGCTTTCTGGGCACAGCACTGTGGATTAAGCAGGTTTAATAAGAACCCTCCAGTGATTTTGGCACACACTGAAGTTAGAATAGCAATGCACTGAGGATACAGAAGGAAAAGGCTGTCTTTTCCCTGTGTTTCAGCATGGATGAATCCTGACATCAGTTTTCTTACACATTCTTTTATGTTCCTTTATCCTCCAATTTTCTTATTGCAGTAACTAAATTTCTTCATAGTTCTACTTTCAAAGCATCTATGAAGTTAATGCTGCTCTGAAGTTAATACTGCTCTGTCAGTAAAATGGCTTCTTTTTTTCTTTCCCCCTTAATTAATAAACAGAGCATCATCTGTTTTGTCAAGCTGGTATCGTTCCATTCTGCTTGTACCTATAAGATCTTACAGTGGTTCATAAGAAGCCAGGCTCAATAGCTCAAGGTCTGTGCAAAATCACCATGAAAGAGAGATGTCTCTTCCTATAGCATCCTTATTTTCTGCTCTCAAAATCCCTCCCTGAATTTCAACCACTTTACAGGCATCAATTAATGATGGTTAATTTGTTCCAAAAATAATGAACATATAATTAAGATTAGGATACTCTGAGGGCTTCCTCTTGCTTTGAGGCCAATTCTTCCTTCTGCTTGGAAGTATGTCATTTAACCTTTTTACCTCTGTGCTTCTATAATTGGGGAGAATCAAACTTACCTGCTCTGAAATTTCTGAAGATTCAGCAGTGATGTTAATCAAATGTTTAGCACATGAAAAGTGCCAAATAACAGCTATCTGATGTGCTGGGCAAAAGCTCTCTTTGGAACATCTGTAGTACTTGACCCTTTCTGTGATTCTCTTTTCTTGACAAATTATGTCATATTGCCTCAATGCACATGACAGAGCAACGAGATATAATGTAAATAATTAAAGCCAAAATAACTTACCAACTACTTATATAAAATCGAAACAATACTCAGCAATGGTGTGCCACCATGGTATTTGATGAAATTTGAATAGAGGTATTTAAATGGAAAAGGTTGAAAAATAATGAAATAGCACTGAAGGATACCGGGAACTTTACTTCTTTACTTTTAAAGAGTTCTATGTCCTGTGTGACAAAGCAAAAGAACCTGGTCTATGATCTTAGCTACCTTCAGGATTATCTAAGAATCTGGGAGTTATCCTTGATTCTTTTGCCTCCCTCACAAGCCTTTAGATTCTACCAATACCATTGAACCTTTCTCTTTCCCTAGTTCCATTTCTACTCTTCTCTATTATGCCAGATTCTCTGTTATCTGTTTTAGTTGTTCCTGAACTTGCCCACATTTGCTTTTTATATCCCTTCCAACATATTCTTCACATAGTATCCACGGCAATTCTTTAAACAAAAGTAAATCAAACCTCATCTATATTTTACCTCATGCTTGTAATCCTTAATCCCAGGAGATTAAGATTGGGAGGCTGAATGGTGTTCTATTGTACATAGAACCATACATACCATCTTGAATTGGATTTACGGAATCCTGGCTGTATGGCCTGTGCTCACTCACTGCTTCAGCTTCCTTTTGAGCCACTTCTTTTTTTCTCACTATTGTACTTTGTAGCTCTTAGAAAAACCATATTGTCTACCCACATTTAAATGAACACAATTCATCAGACATGGGCTGGTGGAATCAGAGATAAAAATGAGAAGATATACAAGTTCATTAGGTTTTCATTGCTGTGACCCAAATACTTGCTATAAATGAGTTAGAAGATGAAAGACTTATTTTGGCTTATGGTTTAAAGGTGTCAGTTCCTGGTCAGCTGTCGGCATTCCTCTGGGCATGAGGCGAGACAGAAAATCATGGAGGGAGGGGTGTTGTGGAAAAATACTTCTCAGCCCATGGCAGCTAGGAAAGAGAGTGGGAGAGGGAGAGAGAGGGGGAAATAGGGAAGGAGAGAGAGAAACAGAGAAGGGGAATTGGAGACAGAGGAAAGATCACAGTGACTTACTTCCTCCAATGATGTCCCACCTCCAGGTAATCCATTCCTCAGTGAATGGATTAATTCGCCCATGAGACCAGAGCTCTCATGATCTAATAACTTTCCCAAAGCTCCACTTCTGAACAGGTGTTTTTGGAGACATTCCAGATTCATACCATAGCAATATATTTTCTGACAATAAGAAAATTTGAGACAGATTTTCACAGTATTTGGATAGAGGTCTGAACCTATGTTGTTTATTTGACTCTTGAGGGACACCCAGATCTCAGATAACCAACATACACCAATAACTGGAATATCTGAGCCCTGTACTTATTCTTCACTTTGCTTTCCCTCACCACTACTTTGGAAATATGACATATACTCAGCAATGATAAATATTTCCAAAGGGTGAGAAGAATTTCTAGAATAATATTCCATTTATAGAACAATTCCATAGAGGAGGGTTTAGAAGACTGTACAAGAGTCTGTGCTGTTGTGGTGGCAAAAAAGTTTATTTTATAGTTAACTTTAAGACCTAATCTATAAACTTAGGGAAAGTTCTCCAGTTATCTGGCACTAAATTTGTATCTTGTAAGCCCTCTAATTAATTGAACTATGAGAACATTTCCTTGCATATCCTGGATTATTAATGTACTGTCAAACACTAGCCTATATTTCTCTTTTTTTTTTATTTGTTGATTCTTCTAGTTATACATGACAATAAAATCCATCTTGATAAAATTATACAACCATGGGATATATCTTATTTTTATTTTGAATTAACTGGGAATTATTTGTCTTTGTGCTGGACATTGAGTTAGGCATCTTCCCAACTGTTTACAAATTCAGCAAAGGGTGCCGTCATTAAGTAATTATGGAGGCTGAAGGTAGGTAAAAAAATTTGCTCAAAACTTTCTATCTTGAGAGACTAGATTATTCATGAAGTAGTTATTTGAAATTATGTGATGGCAGCAAGTCTGACCATGGCACATAGGTGATGGAATCTAAGAGCAAATATAGTGATGTCATGTTGGAGGTTAGAAGGGAGGAGAGGAGATGAGGGAGAGATACAGGGGCAAAGTGGTGGTTCTGGGAATCACCACGAACACCATTAGGAAACCTAAGAGGAGATGACTATCTTCCACCTTTTTTGCAACCAGCTTTTTTGGGGTAAAAATGACCAAAAATACACACATATATAGATATATTTGTCTATATCTATTACCTAAAAAGTTACTCTGTGTGTGTGTGTGTGTGAATACTTAAGACTATACTTAAGCTTCTATGCTTATAATTTTCAAATACAGAATACATGCTTACTAACTATGGTCTCTATGTTGTAATTGAGGGCTCTGAAACAGAATCATTTTATAATTGGAACCTTTTCATTTCCTCCTCCTCCAATTCTTTTTAACTAATTTGGTAACTCTGCTTTCTGTGTGTATGAGTTCAACTTCTGTTGGTGTTGTTATTAAGACTCCACATACAGGTGAGATCCTGTGTCTGTCTAATTTCACTTGGCATACTGTCTTCTGGGTTAATCCAGAAATGTTGTTTCAAATGGCAAGATTTCCTTCTTTTTATGGCTTAGTAATATTTCATTGTATGTATACAAATCACACTTTCCTTATCTATTCATCTGTTTATGAGTACTTAAGTTGTTTCCATATCTTGGCTATTGTGACTAATGGTGCAATGAACATAGAAGAGCAAATATCTTTTTGAGAGAGGGATTTTCTTTTCTTTGTTAGGATAGGTTCAGACCTCTATCCAAATACTGTGAAAATCTGTCTCAAATTTTCTTATTGTCAGAAAATATATTGCTATGGTATGAATCTGGAATGTCTCCAAAAACACCTGTTCAGAAGTGGAGCTTTGGGAAAGTTATTATTACTGGATAATAATACTAGAAGTGGGATTCCTGGGTAATAATGTAATTCTGTTCTTAATTTTTTGAGAGAGGTCCATATTGCTTACTATTGTGGCTGCATTAATTTTCACTCTCTCCAATAGTGTACAAAGATTCTCTTTTTTCCACTCTCTTATCGACACTTGCTATCACTTGTATTTTTGATAATAGACATCCTATTGGATGTGAAGTGGTATTTCATTGTGATTTCAATTTGTAGTTCTAAGATAGTGATGTTGTACATCTTTTTATATACTTGTTGGCCCCTTGTATGTCTTCTTAAGAAAAATGTCTGCTTAAGTCCTTGCTCATTTTTTGGGGGTGGGGTGGGGGAACTGGGAATTGAACTCAGGAGCACTCAATCACTGAGCCACAACCCCAGCTCTTTTTTGTAGTTTTTTTAGAGACATAGTCTCACTGAATTGCTTAGGACCTCACTAAGTTTCTGAGGCTGACTTTGAACTCATAATCCTCCTGCCTTAGCCTCCTGAGCTGCTGGGATTACAGGCATGCACCACTGCACCTGGCTCCTTGCTCATTTTTAAATAGGTTATTTACTTTTCTATTTGCTTTTGAATTATATGAGTTCCAGACACATTTTGAATATTAACACATTGTTATATAATTTAAAAATATTTTTTAACATTCCTTAGGTTGTCATTTTACTTTGTAATTGTGTCCTCTGCTGAGCAAAATCTTTTTAGTACAACTTGTTTATTTTTGTTTTGTTGCCTGTGCTTTTGCTGTCAGATTCTAAAAATCGTTGTCCAAACCACTGCTATCAAAGTTCCTTGCCCCCCCCGCCCATCTTTTTCTAGGAATTTTACAATTTCTGTTCTTATGGTTAAGTCTTTAATTGATTGAGTTAATTTTTTTTATATGATGTTAAGTAAGGTTAAATATCCTTCTCTTTCATGTAGATATCCAGATTTCCCAACACTATTTCTTGAAGTGTTACACATTACTGTTGACTTCATCAGAAGTTAGTTAACTGTATATTGGTGGGTTTATTTCTGGTGACTTGATTCTCTTTCATTGGACTATGCATCTGCTTTTATGCCAGTACCATACTGTTTTAGTTTTTATAGCTTTGTAATACAGTTTGAAATCAGGAATTGTGATGCCTCCAGCTTTAAAAAATTGCTTTGGTTATTCAGTTCTGTTATGGTTTAGATATTAGTACCCTCCTATCCTGCCAAAGCTCATGTGTGAGATAATGCAAGAACATTCAGAGGTGAAGTGATTGGATTATGAGAACCTTGACCCAATCAGTGAATAAATCCCCTGATGAGGATTAACTGAGTGGTAACTATAGGTAGATAGGATGTGATTGGAGGACCTTGGGGACATGCCTTTGGGGGTATATATTTTGCATCTGGCAAGTGGAGTTTCTTTCTGCTTTCTGATCATCATGTGAGCTGGTTCCCTTTACCACACTTTTTCACTATGATATTCTGCCCCACCTCAAGCCCTGAGGAATGGAGCTGGCTGTCTATGGACTGAGACCTCTGAAACTGTGAAACTGTGAGCCCCCAAATAACCTTTCCCCCTCTAAAATTATTCTTGTCAGGTCTTTTAGTCACAGCAATGAAAAATCTGACTAAAATGGGTTCTTCTGTGCTTTCATACAAATTTTAGCATCGTTTTTCTATTTCAGTGAAAAATGTCATTGGAATTATGATTTCACTGAATCTGTATATGACTTTGAGTGCTAGGGACATTTAAATACTATTAATTCTTTTAATGCATAAACATGGATTAATTTTTCATTTATTTATGTCTAATTTTTTAAGAAATGTTATATGTTTAAATGTATAGAACTTTTCCTCATTGGTTAAATTTATTCCTAAGTATTTTATTCCTTTTAATATGCTTATGAATGGAATTGTTTTCTTGATTTTGTCTTTGGGTAGCTTGTTTTTGGCTTATGTAAATACAACTGATATAGATATTTATCCTGAAACTACATTGAACTCATTTATCATTTCTAAGGTGGTTTTTTTTGGGTGGAGGTGTGTGGAATCTGGAATTTTGTACATATAGCATCATGTCATTTACTTTTTCCTGTCTAATTTGGATGACTTTTATTCCTTTATCCTGTTTAATAAGGACAGACAGTATCCTGTTGAATAAAAGTGGTCAGAGTGGGAATCCTGGTCTTATAGAACTTTTCTACTTTGAGTGTGAAGCTAGTGTGAGCTTGTCATAAATGTTTTATCATGTTGAGAGTATTTCCTCTTATTTCTGTTTTTTTAGGTGTTTTGTTTTTTCTTACCAAGGAAGGTTGTTGAATTTTGTCAAATCCTTTTTCTGCATCTATTGAGATGATCATATGATCTGTTAATATGTTGTGTTGCATTGATTGTAGTATGTTAAACCATCCTTGCATACCAGACATAAGTCCTATTTGATTATGGTCTATGAACTGTTAAGTTTCTCTTGAACTGTTTGCTAATATCTTGAAGATTTTTACATATGTATTCATCAAGACATTGGCCTATAGCATTCTGTTGCTATAGTGTCTTTGCCTTGGGGTGGTGTGGTCTCATAAAATGAATTTGAAAGTTCTCTCTTCATTTGGAAGAAATTGAGAAAGTCTGATGTAAATTCTTCTTAAATTGCTTGGTAGAAATGTCCAATGAAGGCATCAGGTCCTCAACTTTTTTTTGTTGGGGCTGGAGTTTAGTTACTGATTCAATCTTTTTACTACTCACAGTTTTTTTCAGATTTTGTATTTCTTCCTGATTCATTCTTAACAGTTGTATGTTGCTAGGAATTTATTCATTTCTTCTAGGTGATCCTATTTATTGTCATGTAAATGTTCACAGTAGTCTCTTATGATCTTTGTCTTTCTGTGGTATCAGTTTTAATGCATCCTTTTTCATTATGATTAAATTTGTTTGCTTCTCTTTTTTACTCAGTTGGTTTAGCTAAAAGTTTGTTAGTGTTTTTCTCTCTTCAAAAAACCCAAAAAACCAACTCTTACTTTCAGTTCATTTATCTTTTTTTTTTAATTAGCTTTCTAGTCTCTATTTTATTTACTTCTGCTCCTATAATTTTTTTTAAAGAATTTTCTTCCTCTCCTTTTCTTTCCTTCCTTTGGGGATAGTCTGCTCTTTCTTTTTTGTTTTCTTGAGATGTGAAATACATAATTTACTTGAGAAATTTCTTTCAATGTAGGCCTTTGTTACTATAAATTTTCCTCTTAAAACTATTCTTCCTGCATCCAATAAGTTTTGATGTGTTGTATTTCATTTTGTCTCCAAATATTTTTTTAATTTCCTTTTTGCTTTCTTCATTGACCCATTGGTTGTTCAGAAGTTTTAATTTATACAAATTTGTGGATTTCCCAAATTTCCTTCTAATATTGATTTCTAGTGTCACACCATTGTGGTCAGAAAAGATTCCTGGTATTTCAATCTTCTTTTTTTAAGACTTGTTTTTTGACCTAACATTTCATCTATCCTGGGGAATGTTCTGTGTACATTTGAGAAGAATATACATTATGCTGCTCTTGGAGAGAATGCTATATATGTCTGTTAGGTCCTTTTATTCTAAAATGTAGTTCTAGTTTAGTGGATCTATGAAAGTGGAGTATTGATGTTCCCTACTAGTATTGAGTTGCTATGTCTCACTTCATATCTGTTAATATTTGCTTTATGTATTTAGATGCTTCTATGCTGGATGCATATATGTTTACAATTATGATGTCCTCAGGGCAAATTGACCCCTTTGATGATTTGACTATTATTAGACAGTGATCTTTTATGTTTCTTGTTACCAGTTTTTGATTGAAAATTCTATTTTGTCTGATGTAAGTATAATCACCTTGCTTGCTTTTAAGATATATTTTCCTGACCCTTTGCTTTCAAACTGTGTGTGACCTTAAAGTTAAAATAAGTCTATCGTAGATAGCATATTGTTGTATCTTTTAAAAAATTTTTTTCTGGTCAACCTGTACCTTTTGATTGGATAATTTCATTCATTTATACTAAAGGTAATTATTAATAGTAGATAGTTACTATTGTTTGAACTTACTATTGTTCAGAACTTTTGCTTCAATATACCCACTGCGCTCCTCTTGTTCCCTCTTTAAGTGCTCAGTTTTAAGATTGTATTCCTTCTCTTGATCCCAAAAAGACCAAAAAAGTGCTGAGAGAGCTCACATGGCTTTCTCCAATCTGGTTCCCTTAAGTATTCAAATTTGCTTCTCTTCTCCCAATTCTAGAGTCAAGACGGTATCTGAATGAGATGCTTGTAGTCACTGTCCATATGGGTGTGCTGAGGGGAGAGGGCATGAAGCATGCTGAGAATTTGCAGTGCCCCTGGGCCATTTGAGAAGATTTACAGATGAGGTGTCCCGGGTACTTCATGGGTGAGTTTCCTGGCAGAGTCCACAGTGCAATTAGTAGGATCTGTGTCCTCTCTTCCATACTCCCAGCTACACCAACCACTCAATTGTGCCAGTCACTTCAGTTTTCTGGATGGAACAAGCCAGAAATAATCCTCTTTCTCAGCATCACACAGGACTGAAGGAATGAGGAATGTACTTAGTATGCTTTTATCTTTTTCCATGGGTGTTTTGGTTGGAGGCAATACTTCTTGTTTTAAGTTGTCCTTTTCAGGAGGGGTGGCATAAATAAAGTAAAAATTTCTACCCTTGTCATTACATCTATTCTCAGATATTTTACTATGATAGTAGGCTGCAACTTTTTGTTAGATTCCTAGACTCCCACAAAAGAATGTTTTCCATGGCTGTAAAAATCAATAAGTCTGGAAAGATGGTAGAAAGCTCCTATTTTGCCTTACCGTTGATGTCATTCTTCATATTTTAAATAGTCATGTTCTTTAAAATTGGTCTTAGCAGCTCTCTCTTTACTTTGTAGCAGTGATATAAGAATGTAATTTGTAGCAATAAATTGCCTTTATTCTCACTGATGAATGAGTATACATGTGGTGGTTGAGATTCTCAGAACAATGACACCTTCCATTAAGAGCAGTAGAAGTTAATAATGTGCCACCTGGTTGCCTCACAGATGACAGGTCTTGCCTTTAGAACCACAAGAGAGCTCCACCAATAGAGTTACTGAAACTTTAATAAAATGCCTCCCTTTGCCCTCCAAAATTGTGGTTAGACACACTTTTCCAAGTCATATGTGCCCTGTCAATATTTCTGCCTATTCTCCATAGTTTCTAGGAAAGAATAGTTAATCCTTCCAAAGTTTTAGATGTCATGGTGTCCGTGGAGGTGCTCAAAAGGGCCTGCAGGGAGCGTAGATGACTGACAGCTTTTATGCTGGGACCATGTTTTCCCCAAGCTACTATGGATCAATGCTGAGCATGGTAGATACACCAGATCTGATCCCTCAAATCCAGGGCTCCTCTAATATGGAAGGACTCCCCTTCAGCCTGGCTGAGACTCTCTGTTTATTGTGTTGTGGTTTCTCCTTTCACAGGTCTAGACCTACCTCACTACCTAAAAGCTCTTTTCACCTATTTCTGACTGCTCCTCAAATGATGTTCATGGACGAATGAACTGCTAATTCTCTTGACCGTGTTC
Source organism: Sciurus vulgaris (assembly GCF_902686455.1). Classification (NCBI taxonomy): domain Eukaryota; kingdom Metazoa; phylum Chordata; class Mammalia; order Rodentia; family Sciuridae; genus Sciurus; species Sciurus vulgaris. The sequence goes on from NC_136466.1 coordinate 145,691,279, forward strand.
AATGCCACCTTGATGTCAATGTCTCAAAAGACCCGAATTGGTCCAGGTGGTAATTACACCATCCCAAATAAAAATTTTACTCTCCCCATTGGCTTGTAGAGTTTGTGAGGGAGGGTTGGATGGAGGGCAGGAATGTCATTGATAGATTCCTCAGTTTGATCTCAGCAGAGTTACATTTTAGGCACTGCATTTTATTCAAGGAAGCAGAGCAGGAATCTTAAAATATTAGACTTTTAGTAGGATTCTTTCTTTTTAAAATATGATTTCCAAGTTTGGGATGTATTTCAGTTTCTAGGACAATGAAATCACTCAGAACACCATGCTTGCACAATAAATCAGATGGACGAGGTGTTTCACAGTAATATCTGAAAGTCAGTGAGTTGAGGAACACATGTTTGGATTGAACTCCTCAGCTTTTCTGTGTTTTATCTACAGGTAGATATGTGTAGTAGAAGGCTTGTCATTGCCTGGGAGTCAAACCCAAAATATGGAAAGTTAGTTCATTCATTAGTTAGCACAATAATCTAAAACTTCACTATTCTCTGATAAAAATCATGATAGCCTGGAGTCACAGCAAGATTTCTATATTCCTTCTGATAAACAAAGAGAGATTTGGGTCCACCTTGTGATCCAATATATCCCCAGCCATGGGAGAAGTTCAATAAATATTTGTAGAAAAAAATGAAGAACATTATGTTCAGGATAGCTTCAACTCTGAATAAATCAACTAAACTCTTGTACTTTGTCCATTTTCATATGTAAAATGATAGAATCAATAATAACTAGTTACAACCATGTTTACTCTTCTGTAATATCTGTTTACTGCTTCTATGTAACTGATAGATAGGGGAGTACTATGGTTTGAATGTGTGCCTCTAAAATTCACACGTTGAAACTCAAGGGTGGTGATATGAGGAGGCGAAGTCATTGGGGAAGTAATTAAGTCACGAGAGCTCCATCCTCATGACTAAAATGACTACTTGACAAAATAGGGTTGATAGCTACCTGGCCCTTCCATGTCTTCTGCCATGTACAGAAATAGCATTTGTCCCTTTTGTCCTTCCAGCATGTGGGACACAGCAAGAAGACACTGTTTTGGAACCAGGGAGCAACTGTCACCAGACTCTAAATCTGCTGGTATGGTGATCTTGGACTTCCTAGCCTATAGAACAGTGAGAAATAAATCTTTATTGTTTAAAACTTTCCCAGTCCTGGGCATTTTGTTATAGCAACTGGAATAGACTAAGACAATGTTGTTGATATAATGTAAAAGAGATATTGATAATAGGTGTTATTTTTCTAAGTGAGTAGGGTGAGTTCTCTTACAATTAAAGAAAGGCCTTAGCCATGTGTAATTTCATTAAGTGAGGTTCTGAAATTGTATAAATGTGTCTCTTATAGTGCAAACAGTGCCTGCACTCTTCTATGGTAAGCTATGGGAAATTCAAGAGCACACTAAAGGATACATGTTGACATTTCCTTCCTTGTATGAACAATGGGTTAAAAAGAACAGGTTATATTCTAGATATGTTTTTTTTATTTCAATGAACATATTTCTATTAGAAACAAATGCCCTCCAGGAAGTACATATCAGGAAAATGTATAATCTCCAGGGTTTAAGGTGCAAAGAGCTCACCATGATACTAGAAGCTAATGCCAAGAAAACTTTGAATACCTTTGTGTTTTAGTGGGATTGATATTGTTTTCAGTGAGTTGCTGGGTACAATGTGTTTCGGGTCCATTGTGTCCAACCCAATTTTTCCCTCAGAAAAGTGTTACTTTTATCATTTGATTTTACGGAAAACTCTTTTCCCCTAGAAATCAATAAATCTATCTATATATTCTCTATATATGTATATATATGCACGGCTATATTATGGTAGCAGGAATGCTTATATTTAAAACAAAAACAAAGTGATAGATTGGCTAAGAATTCGACTCTAAAATCAAATTGCTTGTGTTAAAGTTTTAGCTTTGTCATTTTCAAGCTGAGCATACTTGGCATGGCAGTTGCTTTGTGCTTTTGCATCCACATAGGAAAATGGGGATAATAATAGTTCCTGTTTCATCGGACTCTTGTGTACTTACATGTGTGGAGAAAGAGCGTAGAAAAGTGTCATGCACATAGTAGGCACTCCTAATCATTACGATGAAATAGAACAGTGTGTTCCCCAAGGAATTCCCAGAAGAGAGAGTTCACCCTGCTGTCTGGAGACATGGCACGATTTCATAACTGGGACCTTAATATAGAAATTCCCTGAAGGCTTGACTCATAGTTCTTTGTAGGAATTTCAGGAGCCAGTCTTCTTTTAAATTTGTATCCACTATTGCTGCAACTTGTTTTTTAAATTTCCTCTGGCTAGAGTCACTAGACTGTGACTTAAATTAAATCGTAACCTGGGAGCTGAATTTCCTCAAGTTACTTGTGCTCCGTATAGTAGAGTCCTCATATATTTGCTGCTTTCACTTGACATTTTTATCATATTTTCTTTTGTTGATAAATTGTGACCTGTTTGTCACTTCTCTTTATATGTGAAATTAAGACAAGGTATAATATCAGTAACATGATCTATCATAAACACAACTTAAATTGCAAAACACATGTCCAAAATTAAGTGACACAGAATTAAAATATACCTTTTCTTTTATTCCAAGAAAGACTGGTAGAAGCAAAGATTAGGTAAAGAACAAAAATCTCTTAGTACCTCCAGCGAAGTTTAAATTCCCGGGAATACATGGGGAAACTGGGTAAGAACTGTCATTGAACTTTGCTTTAAATATTAGATGTCTAGGTTGACGTATTTTTTCCTAAATCTTGGCTTTCCAATGTAGCAATTTTTCCTCTGGGTTAAACAGTGCTGTCTTGCAGCTGAATATTTTGCAATGATTTGCAAAACAATGAACCAATTATAATATAGCTGGATTAAGCCTAATGATCAAACTTGATGTCAGGTTAGATAAAAATAATGCAAATGTCCTTAGATTCTATGAAAATTCATTAATAATAATAGGAAATTCCAATAAGTGAGAACAAATTGCAATATCCATCTTGTTTTCTTCCATTCATGGTAGAAAAGCAGTATCATTAGAAAATCAGGCACTTTGGCAGAAAAGGTATGGTATGGGTATGATATTTATCTATTTTTAATTCTCCATTGGATGGGGATATAGTGCTCTAATATAAATATACATAAAATTTATGATACTAGCAAAAATAAATTATGTATTCAACACTTACTTTAAGCTCTGTGATTAACATTTATTATTTTATTTAAGTAAAAAAACTGAAAACAAATCAACAAAACTCTAGGCATTATTCTCCCTATTTCATAGCTACAATATCAGAAGCAGAGCAACGAAGCATTAATAAAGTCACTTGAAGTCTCTTCTCTTTTTCACTGCATCAAGCACTGCCTTAGCACTCCCCCTTATCCCCCCCATAGAAATTGCTCCTAAGTCTCAGATTTAATGGGCTCCATTCTCTTTTTCTACCAGTTCTCTCTAGTTCAAGTTAGAATTTTAAGGAAGCGTGTCAGGATCAGAATATCACCTGAGCAGGGCGTCAGGAGCAGACCTCAGGGTTCTTCTACCCTTATGGATTCACTGCACTCCTCAGTCTAACTCGGTCTTGTAGGTTCAGAACTCTGGTAATGACTTTGTTTTCCATGCTGGTCTCAAATTAACCCAATTCATAGTTGTTAATATATAAAACCATAATGTCAATTCATTTCATTTACAGTAAGAGGTAAATTGGCCAAGATCCTAGACATGCATCCTGTGACTGATAATTTCTTTCTTTGTAGACAAGTGTCTTAAGAAGCCACATTATAGCCACAAATTTCTCGGTGATAATTGAGACTGGATGAGAAAGAATTAGTAATTCTGAGTATTGAGGGCATCTACGAAGTTAGCACAGAACAGCCATCTCTGAAATATAGACATTCTACACTGATAGAGCAAGTCAAGTCCTTGGACATTGAAGGATTTACACGGGTACTCTCAGTGCTGTTTGTCTTATTTATTACTTTTCAACTTGTCTCCTAAGTGCTTGGATTCTTAACAATTTGCTTTCTGATCCTCTCATTGCTCAAATTTTGTTCATTCCAGGGAGAACTTCTATAACTTAATGTGCCTTTACACATATATTTCAATCCATTCTGTGTTGATTTATTTGTTAAAATTTCAGGTGAAAATCTTATTCTTCTCATTCGAAAATGAATTTTGGGTTGGATGTGGGACAGTGAATGCTTTTCTCATATTCCTGTGTACATCTTAAAGCCATAGACACACCAGATTACTTTTCAAAAGATAATGGAATTTATGCTTTGAAGAGAGATGTGTGAAAGATTACATTCTTGTAAATTATATACAATTAAGGTTTAGTGAGGTATTAATAATAGGACATTGCATTATATTTTGCTTCATGATTTTTTTCTTGTATGTTACAGATCTTACATAGGGAGGTGTTTATTCTCTGAAAATGTCTTATGAGAAAAGTCAACGGCTGTCTCCAGCATGGTATTCAGGAAGCCCTGGGAAAGGCTCCTAGGCCTCCAACACTTTCCTTACCATCTGTTACTCTCCTTTGAAACTAATTTCTTTGAAACTTAAAGTCTTTTTTTTTTCTTTTACAACATTTCCTCTTGGCATGCAGATGTACCTGGATTTTGAATACTACATTTATCAAATTATATTGTTAAACAAGATGCAGATGTAATTTCAGTATCTGGGAGTTCTCTAGAATAATTTAATTTTAATAATATAATATATGCATAGCTCGATCATTGGGATGACTACCGTGTAAGCGAGTACTCTCTTTTAGTTTAAGCCTGAATTTATGTTTTCATTCTTTTTTGATATCAACAATTATTACTTTAATTGTCACTGGTTCATTAATAGTGGGATTTTTTTTTAAAGGCCAAACACTACAAATAAGCTTTCCTAAAAGTTTAGAATGCAAAAAGAGGGGAAGAGTTGAGTCCTAGCAAAGGGTATTGGAAGCAGTTTGCACCTGGCTAATTATTATCTGGGTAACTACTGATTTGAGGCAAATGGATATTTAAATCTTGCCCATGGGGTCCTCTGATTGAAATCAAGCCTCCTACATCAATTATTCCTTGAATTTAAAGGGGATCATTTTTGCACAGTAACTTGACACAGACAAAAATTTAATGATGGATTCCCAATCATGAAAAATAGGACACTTTCCTCTATTTCAAGAGATGAAGATTGGAGTGATTTTTCAACACAGAGCTACATATAACTTACTCTTTCTTTTTACGAGTTTGTGGATTGATTGCTTACATACGGACTAGGTTTAGAAGATTGTTAGGTATTGATTTAAGAGTCTCAAGCTTTATAGATCCAAGAAATAGTTTTCCTTTCTCCTTAAATAGACATACACCATTGAGCTTAATCTATCCCCTGAGCTTAGGATATCATTTGAATTTCTGGGAAAAAATGGCTAGCAGCTCTGAGGATTCTAGTTGTTGTCACCTTCAATAAGGCCCATTAGTTAATATACTAAAGCTCTGTTGCTAGAAACTAGAAACAACAGGCTCTTTGATGGAGGGTCCCTGTGAATGGACACACAGTTCTGACTGAAATAGCTCCAGTCCTTACCATGTTGGGGAAACATCTATGTCTGACTACCTCAGTGTGGCTGTGTTAGAAACTTTATTGGTACAGATTTTGAAGAATTTTTTTCCTAAGAAAATTATGGTAAATATTCCACTACTTACTACATAATGCTTTACCAACTCTTCAGATTTTAAATTCCTCCCTTCTCCTTTGATTTATTTTCCTCATTCTAAGACCTTACATTTTTCTTGTGTTTTCTTAAATTCTCCTTTCTTCTCCTTCTTTCCTTATGTCCTGGGTTTGGAAGGGGAAGAGTGGGCAGAATTTGCATGGAAATAGTTGTCATTTATATGTATGATGGTGGTTTCATCCACATGCAATGTAAAATAGGTGTATTAAGGTCTTGAATGTGTAAATAACCATCTTAAATAACTGGTAAATGATAGAAACAGTTTTTAAATTCATGTCAGACAGAAGTGTCCCATCCCTAGAACATTGTTTATCTTGCTTTATGATCTCTCTGTATATATAACATAGATATATATCATCATCATCTATCTGTGTATGTGTATGGGGGAAAGTAAGACAATGTTTTTTCTTTCTTTCCTGGATCTTCCCTTTCCCCCTGTATGCACAAAATAATGAAAAAATGATTTTAAGACCCTATGTGTTTGTTAAATGGAAAACATATCTCAAAAGCTCACCATTAGAATATTTCTCTTCTGTCTCATTCACTATATATTTCTATATAGTGTGTGCAATATTCATGACCATAGATACAAGATTACCATCAAAGAACCTAACTCTCCTTTCCTTTTTCCATTAAAATGCATCAAATCTAAAGCTCAAAGACATGGAACAATTTGTATGTTATTGATACTGGATGGCCTATACTGCTTGCCATCAGAATTGATATTCAAGAACAGAATTAATATTAACATTTTAGAATAAAAGGGCAAAACCATATAAAATTAAGTTAACTTAGACATAAGGATTACAAACTCAGTGTATTTATCTTTGGAGGTAATCAATCATTGCCTGTGCCAGAGATCTATAAAAGATCGGCCTCACAACTTACTACAGGGACCTTATCCTTTCCTCTACAAATTGCTCAGTTCCACCAAAGCAAAGACACTATTCCCCACTGAGGACTAAATAAATGACAAGCTTGAAGTGGTGAAAAATAAATTCCTCCTCTGAGTTACTTGAGTAAAAAACTGTCTGTACAAAAATCACACATTTCTCTTCACGTTATGGAAACTTTCCACATTTTACAGTACTGTAGTGATTTGAGAAGCAGCTTGGGAAATTCATTATAAGGTGACAGATATTTGGGATATTAGTTCTACCACACCCCCAAGTAGTGGAGAAAATGTTAGGAAAAGGAGTTTCAAGGCTCCTTCAACCCCCACAACCCCGATCTAGGTTACTACACTCTATGTACTTTCCATACATATGAAGCACTTTCTGGTAACCAGGGAACAATTTATTTATGCACTTTATTTTCACTGCATGTCTATAAGAGTGGAATAAAGTAAACATTGATCTGCATAATCATATACATAGATTAAGGGGAACTTCCTGAAACAGTGTGAATTAGATCATTAAAAAATAGCAAAATTGAAGTTAATGGCTTATTTGCTGAAAGTAGGTGTTTTAATTATTCTAGATAGTTTGAATTCATGAATAACTTATTAGTCACTTATATCCTGTTTTTAATTTTTTTCTTTCCTGTTGATAATCCTGTTTCATCTCTGATGCCTAGATCACAGTCTTCAATGCTTTATTTGAATCCTTACTAGGTAGGTCCAAGAAATGATATGGTCAATCAGAGTAGACAGAATGGTTATAGCTCACCAGAAGATTGTATCATTCTCTTTTTGAAAAAGTAAGTCCAAAATATGTAATGCAGGATACTAAAACCAAGACAATTTTTTTCTCAATATGGATAACATGCAAAAAAATCATGAATTATAGGAAAAATACATTTTAAATGGTAATCATAAGACATGCATTTGACTTTGAAACTGAAAACAAGTTTTCCTTGGCTATGCTTCTTCACTCTGCTATAGCAAATTGACTCCTGCTGCCACCTTCCTTGCTCACCTATCCCCAAATTTGCCTGGCTTCTTTTATATCTAGAATATACCACGCTCTTCCCTTCCATATTGCCTTGGCATGTTATTTTTCTTCTTCACATTTTCTATAATTAACTCCTAATCATTCTTCATGTCTTCATTAGTAATCACTTCCTCCATTAGGCCTTTTTCTGTTGTTTAAAGACCACCGTGTAAGGGATGTGTGAGATTCTCATGGAATCATACTCTACATTACTACTAGGCATGGATCACTAATTGTAAATACAAGGTTAATTGCATGATTCTGTTCTTATGTCTGGATGGGGTGGGCTCTGTCTTTCATTACAGTGGGAGCATGTCTAGTACATTGTATATACTCAGAAAATATTTGAGAAACTAATGGATGAATAAATAAATTGGGGTAGGATAAACAAACTACCAGATGCCATGTATCTTGAGCTAAGAGACTAATGTGAATTCACTGTCTCATTTCTATCCAAAGCAACTACTGAAGGAGAATTTATTATAAGTCATGCTTTTTTGCAGTCAGAAACTGCAAGAAAAGTCTCTCAAAACATACTCCAAATTTCCTATTTTCATTTGATACTCATACTTCATTCATACAGAGGAGTTAATCTTTAAAACACAAATCTGATGCCACCACTTTCTACCAAAACCCTGACATTGCTTCTCACCGTATGTAACATAAAGTCCAAACTCCTTGGGATAATATGCAAAGCCTTCATGCTCTGCCTGAAGCTGAGATTCTTTTCAGCTAAGACACAGGTGACCATTCCAGCATTTAAGACATGTGGCACAAATTGTGGTGTTTTCCTCCTTCCTTCCCTTCCTCCCTCCCTTCTTCCTCTTCTGTCTTTCCCCTCTTTCTTCCTCCCTCACTTCCTCCTTTTAGTGTCATGCCTTTGCACCCACTCTTCCCACTTTCTAGAAAACCCATTCTCCCTTCCCTTTCTTTTCTCAACTTTTGCTCATTAGACAAATTTCAACTCAGTATTCAATATTTGGCTTAAATGTTGAATGCCTAGTCACTTCCCTACCCATGTCTTTCCAGAAAGACAAATGATGTTATTCTGTGCCTGCCTCTGCCATATCACTTACATTTCTATAATCATTTGTCTGTAGGACCATTTACCCTTAACACTATCAATCCTGAGACAAGGGCTGCATTCTTAGCCTAGATCTCTTTATTCCCTAGCACACTACCTGGCACACGCTAGGCAAATTTTGAATGCTAGTGAAGGTAGGGAAGAATGAAATTGCCATGTGGATACTTAGCCCATGTTTTCCAGTGTTTCAGGTGTGAATGGAACTAGTCTTTAGACTCTCAGTTTTATTCTAATATTCCAAGGTTTATTAACAACGCATCATTTTATAATGTTAATAGGTGTGAATGAAAAATTTTTGGATACTTTTATTTAGAAATAATTTTGTTGTTTTTCTTTGAACATTCCTATTTTTATTTTTTGTATTTTTTTTCCTAAAATTAAATCATTCAAACTAGCTGTGTTCATCTATGCAGAAATAGCATTCCCAAGACTTTGGTCATCATAATCCTGAATATATCAGCTTCTTGTAAAGTTCTAAAAGAACAAAATGATTTCCAATCCTTTTTTTCATCTTTGTGCTATCACTTTAATATGCATCTTTCATATTTCTTAACAAGTCTTCATTGTCTGCTGATTCTTTTTCTGTGTTGAGGATGCATTATCAAATCTCAACCCTTTTCAATGGAACATTCATTTCTTTGAATAATCCATAAATTCTGTATCTATTTTCCAAGGTATTGAAAATAAAGTCAAACTTTTTTTATTTTAATTTTAATGTAAAGAAATTCTGCATGACATTATAAGGTGGTACTCATTAATAAGTTTCCTCTTTAATCCACAGTTTAACTCAAATACCAAAGCACTAATCCTTACATTGAGGGTAAAACTTTAGTGGGCCATGGAGCTCAAACCAGTTCGTTTCAGGTGTCAGTGCTGAGAGTTGGGAACTCTAGACATGTGAACTTTTATTGCTGTCTGTTCTGTGTTTAATCTGACACTTATCTGATATTGGAGTAGAAAAAATTAATCAGTGTCCCTTTAAATAAATATCTTGAAATATAAAAGGACAAAGTAAAAGAGTGTTCTAATGTGTTTCCATGACTTTGGAAATATGATGGAAAAAGAACAAAACTCTCCTCTTTCAGGTTTGTGTCTGTAAATAAAATGGAAACTAATAAGGGGGCAGAAAAAGACAGTTTTACAGACACATGTTTTAGAACCACTCCACACTGAGAAAAGACAAGTTTAAAGGGAAGGGGGGAAAATGTTTCTAATACTTTAATCGTCTTGTTTTAATTATTCCAGTTTGCTGAAGAGCTAAATGTTAATGTGCCCTTGCTTCGGTCTGGCCTCTAAATTATTTCGAATGAGCAGAGGCTAGAGCCTCCCCAGGCTGTGAAACAGCAGGTGGCCCTTCTGCTGTGGCCTGGGCAACTTACCGTGGCTCAATTGCTCTCCATAGGCTACCATTCCATCTTGCTGAGACAAAGACTACCTTGACTGAATGCAGTCAAGAAGGCAGAAGGACTGTTATTGATGGATACCTTGCAAACGTACAAGGGAAGGAATTTGATAACAGGGAAGACTCATTCCCTAATTTCAGGTCTAAGTAACAAGACAGTTGCATAGGGCTTTTAAAGTTTGAGGGATTAAAAGGAAGATGGAAAGGCTGTCTCTTTAGTGTGCCACAATACCCTTAAAGGTAGCTCAGAATGTTTAAAAACAAGGACATGGTAGCTCAAAAATATATTCAGCTCTTCCAGTGGAAGCAAGAAGGTGACTGTAGACTACAGGGTGCACAAGTATCACACAAAATTTGAATTTAAATGGAAAGTTTTTGCACAAATGTTTGTCTTACTATTTATGGCAAAAACATTTGGAGAAGGGAAGAGGAATTTAGGAAAGATCTTGAGTAGAAATGGATTTATATATGTAAAATTTTTAGTTACAACATAAATGCTATCCCTGTTTTTAAAAACATATTCCTTTAAATATAAGTGTCAAGTTTTGGGTAAATACTCGCCTCATGAGCTTCTTAACCTTAGATTATTTTAGCAGCTTTACAATGACTAATATTTTGAGAAGATATTAGAATCTTCAATGTACACTTTAATTGTCCTTTACTATTAGTGAAGGAAGGAAAATAATTGACCAACTGGAGGAAATCATATTTTGGGGACAACAGAAGGTCCCCAACTTACCAGTGGTCATTGTCATCATCATCATCATTATCATCATCATCAACATCATCAAGCAGCAGTTTTTAAACAGTCCATCTGAGCATGGCCTGGCACAGAGCTCTACAAGGTTAATGAAACCGAGTGTCAAGGACAGCTATTTCAATGTCCCCATTTATGCCAGAGACTGAACATCCTGAAGAACACGCACGCACACACACACACACACACACACACACACAACGTATGGACAGTTACACCACTTTAAAAACACTGGCTACAAAATACTTTAAGAGATGTTATTGATCTTTTCTAATTGAAGAAATTTAAACACATGTTAGAACACTTTTTTACTTTGTCCTTAAGAAGGATTGTCAGGCAGTTTTTTGAGAAACTATTTTGTAACATTATAGTTTTGACCTATATAGTGTTTGGTAAACTAATTTTTTTCTGCAGTACTGGCATTATCATAGAACGGTTACTTGCAAATAACAAAAGAATAAAGCACAATATTCTTAATTAATACTTTCTTGTTGCTACCAGGAAGAACCTGTTTTTCTAGTTATATTTACTGGAATATTTGTTAGCTAAGGATGGATACTTTTTCTCTTCATTGAATTTTCTACTATTGACATGACATGAGATTCAGGAACATCAAAGAATATGAATCATGATTCCTACTGTTGATCCTAACAATCATCTTTCTCTCTCCTGATCAGTTTGGAAATGGGTCTTAGCTTGCCCTCATACTGTAAATGAAAAAACAAAAATGAATTTAAATTTGGATATAGTAGAATTCATCTCTTAAAGAGCAATTCTTTTATCTATTGGTGTTCACAAGCACCAATAAAATATCCTTGAAACGGCTAAAAGTTTATCCTTCTGAAAATTACTGCTGTCACTGCTTTTAACAAAACCCCTTTACTTCTTTGTGAAGGGCTGTGGAAGGATGACGTACGTTGGCTTTCTTGCTGATCTTATGAAGACAGTCAGGTAGCCGCTGATACCCTGCCTGTGCGAGCTTGTCTTTAGCACGTCGAGGGAGTGAATCACTATCCTTTTTGAAAATGAAGGCAAATACTCAGCTTGTGAAGACATCCATTGCTCGGTTAGTCAAAGAGCTGGTAGATGACAACATTAACTGTGTAGTTTTCATGAGTCTTTTTCTAGTTGAGAAGATGTTTTCTCTAGGACAAGGACTAATGAGATATAAGGTGTTAAGGACATTATTCCACAAGCAGACTTAAACTACTGTGTGATCAAAGACTGTTTCCAAATTTTGAAAATCACCTAAGGTTATAGGTTCTCAATGATGTGGTGATGATGTGGTATTAGTCAGTCTCACAGAAATACATGACCTGAGAATACTATTCAGAGGCGCTTTGGTTGTACTAAGTATCACTAAATTTCTAAGGCGACTTCCTGAATGTGTGGTAGGCTGTATTAGACTTGATTGTATTCTACTGATCCATTTATTATTACAATCAAGTGAAATAAGTTGTGCAGTAAGTTAAGTTTATTATAACATATTGCTTTGCTGAAATGAGGATGCAGCATAGGACAAGAGCAATTGTTGCTCAGCTGGACTTCAAACCCTGGGCAGAGCTCTTTGGACTCAAAATGCCCTTGGTATCATTGAAAAGATCCTGAGCCAGTCATGTAGAAATGCTCCCACACAAAGACTCATGAGAGATTACAGATCATTTGTCAGAGTAAGGACAGTCAAATGGACTCAAGCCTGAAGGAAATGTAGTTATATAAAGAATCTAAAAGCAGTAAAAAATTTCCATTAGCTATACAGAGGAGAAAAACCATTACCAGCCTGCCATTTCAGCAGTATGATATAAAACAATGCACTGATAAAAAATGAAAACAAATCTATAAATCCAGTGTGTGTGGGGGGAGGACACATTAACAATGGCATTAAACATGACTTCACACTGCATGCAACAACTTAAAGGCCTCCTCATAATGGTCAGCTTCAATATGATTGTGAAACCCAGAAACTTGGTCCCCCCCAACAAAAGTGGCTCTGATTTCCTTGGGGTGTTTTATGGATTTCATTGCTAAATCTCAAGTAATATCAAGACGTTCGCAATACCATACAGAAGTTTGACTAGTCTACCAGCCTTGGTGGAATATTCACCAAGTCTGTGTACAGAAGTCATCAATGTAGGATCCATTTTGTATCACAGAATGTACAGGGCATTTTTTTTGGTGGGGCAGGGGGAATCCAAAGAGTAATAAAAAGAGAAAAAACAAGTTATTTTAGGCACCACATTTGTATGCATTGACAGAAATAACAAATCACATAAGATGGTTCTAAGACAAATTTAAAAGTTTCTAAAAAGAATGTGAAGTGTTAAAAAAAGGGGGAACTCATTGTGTGAACTTGGACAAGTATCTGGACTTTGTGAATAAAGTAGGTCTTTGGTTATACATTGTAAAGGTGCTTTTTGCACTGAAAATGTGGCTGTGGTAGAGTGCTTACTTAGCATACTTAAGGCCCTGAGTTCAATCCTGGACATGATTCAATTAATTAATAAGTTAATTAATTAGAAGGTGCTTTCTTAGAATGGTACTGAGGAGAAGATTGAATTTACCATGATGACTAGTTAAATATGTGTTATGACTGAAAGCTGACTTATATAAACATCAATAAACAGAACCAAAAATTGCTACAAGGACATAACTAAAAAAGTAGTTAAGAGAATTTTGCCATGTGGAAATCAGTAGCTCAAAAAGAAAAAAAATCAGCAGCTCATGCCAATGTTGAGATGACCACAGTCAGAGCTAGAGTTTATAGTCTTGAAGTTGAAGTAAATGAGTAGAATACCTATTGTATATAAATAATTAATAATTTTATAAATCTTTGCAAATATGTTTGATGTAAAAGGACAGTTTCGAGAAGAGAATATATGCAAACATTTGCATCTGTGCATGTATGTATATGTATTTATAGATGGATTCATACATATGTAAATGTCATGCTTGTGGCATAAAAGATGATGTTTTAAAGTAATTTTATATTGTACAAAATAACCAACACATGAAACAAAACACTGCAACAAAGTTGAAGCTTTAAATTATTAATTATTTGGCACACACTAAAAATTGTGCCTTTTCTTGTCTAAGATCAATTTCTACACTTGCCTCCAGATTCCACAGGGATATATCTGTTAGCCCTGTCTTTCTTCTACCTTTATTCTCTCACTGTCTACCAGTTCTTCCAAATAGTTGTTAGATATATACTCATGGATATCTCATGTTTAAAATAAAATGTGATCATAAAATGATCTCAAACTCACAAATGCATACAACTTGCCAGACTAAATTTTAATTTTTTGTAAGACCTCATCTTAAAAACCTGTTCAGAAAATATTTTCTGACTACCTGAAGCAATAAGGCTATAGGTACATAAAACTTTTTATGAATCCTTTGAAACACTTAGCACAAATACTGTGAATAATTAATTAGTGAAATGATCTGGTTATTGAGTGCTTTCTTTGATGGGCTGTAACCTCCTCATCAGCTGCTCATCTTTATAGCACTTTAATTCATCCACTCACCCAGTGCCCAAAGCGTAGTGAGCCCCGATACCTAGATATTGCATAAAAGAATAGCTACAGGATACTACCATTTACTCTGGACCTTAAAGTATGTACCCGATGAAGGAAAGACTTACATATCTTACACACGCCATTACACTTTATCCTTCTTATCTTTTCTATTGACCCTTGGTTTGCACCCTGAGTTTTTGTTTTTTATGTTCAGATTGAAGAAAAGGAATGACTCAACATTTATCCAACACAAACTTTGAGGAATGTTTCCCAAATACCTAACCTTGTGGACTGTGGCTATATGTTTACATTTTTATCATCTTATATCAGTCCAGTCCTGAGATAGACCACAAGCAATAGGAATATAGCTTGGTTAATCATTATGCCAAGTGTACATATTTAGATTTCTCTGTGATTGTTTGTAGACCTTCAGCTTTTGCTAATGGGTACATCTTTGTGATACAGTAACTTAATTGGGGCATAATTAATGTAACCATTTTAACTTTTCTGTCATCATGTCATATCATACCACGTTTAGTTTTAGGCAAAATTATTTACAAAAAATCTCCAGAATATATGACTTGAGTTTCCCATAGGCAGTGTACTCACATCAGTTAGATTCAGAAAGACACTAGACAAATATTTAAATGGACACAGCCTACATCATGAATAAAGGAGAAGTGCTATTGAAATTTCCTGGTCATCATTTCTAGGCAACAATTGTACAATCACTGGGGCAGCCAGAATAAACACTGCCAACTCTTTATAAGGGTGCCATGATGGAGAATCACAGTAGAAAGTAAACTTTAGGAAAATTATGATACTTAGTTTCAACAGTTTTGTATAGAGGTTTAAAATGTTTAATTTCTGATATTTACAAATCTAAATCTTAGAATTTGGTACTAGTAATGGAAGGAATGCTTAGATTACTGAGGATAAAAACACATAATTCTGTTCACAGGAGTTATCCTTTTGTACTGAATGTGCACAGAAAAGATAAACAGAGCTTGGAATTCCATACAAATGAGGATAGTAAAAGTGGCCAATTTAATGTAGCCATTTAAATTTTAAAAAGCAAATTTGATGTAGTTATGCACCAATGCATCTCTGTACATCTTATTTCTGATGTCTTCTCATGTCCAGTGTTTAATTACAGAGGTTGAGTGACTCGTTTCATGTGGTTGTGTTCTGCAGATTATCAAGAAACATAAAATATTTCTAATGAGCCAATCTTCATATTCGTTTGGCTTTAAAAACTCACCTCAGATCTCACTGTAATTCCATTGCTTTCAATGGGTTATGGTGCAGACTAATATAAGCTGATAAAAAGACTGATATAAGCAGAGGAAGGACAGGTTGAATATACTAGGCCAAAGCATAGCATAGGGAGAAGCTGTAAGACAGCTGAAGGACTGGGAAGAAATAAAGAGAATCACATGGGGAGAGAAAAGAATGGGGATACTCGATTTCAAAACTCAGTTCTATCATTTCTTCTTTGTGCAACTTTTGACAATTTAATTTTCCTGGTCTCAGTTTTCTTATGTGCCAATGGAAGTAATAATCCCACTCAATTTTATGTATGGTAAGAAACAATGTTTAGTAACCAGATTTTTAAGAATAGTTTTTGGTTGCTCCATTGCTTTTCCTTTGATGAAGGAGAGGGTTTATGATGGAAAATGGGGTACACTTGAGTCAGGTTATAGAAGACATAAATGAACTTCAGAGACATGAACTTTATCTCAGAGGTAATAGATAGATTTTGAAAGTTTTAAGGTGGTATTGTGAATTGGTTAGAAAGAATGTATTTTAAACAAATCTACCTGGTGATAATATGGAAATTTTATATAGTAAAGGATGACAATGAGTCAAAAAGATTGGATAAAGATGCATTTGATAAGGCCCAATGGTTCTAATGGATTCTGGGTTATCCTTTCTATGATTAATGAAAGCAGGAAAACAGAAGGTAGTTTTCCTGAGTTAATATTGGTAATGGATATATTCTGATTAATCTCTTTTGTGACAATACCTCAATCAGGATAAGTTTTATGTAAATCATTTTAAAGTTCAGAGTATCAGTTAGGGTCTGTTTTAGTCAGCTTTTTTCACTGCTGTGACCAAAAGACCTGACTATAACATTTTAGAGAAGGAAAAGTTTATTTGGTGCTCATGGTTTTAGAAGTCTCAGTTCATGGATGGCCGACTCCATTACTCTGGGTCTGAGTGAGGCAGAACATCTTGAGGAAGGGTGTGGAGGAGGAAAGCAGCTCAGAACATGGCCGTCAGGAAGAAGTGAGAGGCTCTCCACTGTCCAGGGAGAGAATATAAACCCTGAAGTCATGCTCCTAATGACCCATCTCCTCCAACCACACTCTACCTGCCTACAATTCCCACCCAGTTAATTTCTATCAGTGGAATAACACAACAACTAGGTTAAGGCTCTCATAACCCAATCATTTCACCTCTGAATGTTCTTGTATTTTCTCACATGAACTTTTGGAGGACACCTCATATATAAACCATAATAGGGTCTTAAACTGAACACAACCATAATAGATCCTAATTATATGAAAAAGAAATTTAACAAAGATGTAAGTTAACTCACAAACTTCCTGAGAAGTTCAGAAAATTATCTGTGAAGGCTTCCTCTCCAAGAAGACCACACCAAATTATGCTGTAGACTTTTACTGGGAAACATACCCTTCATGCTGTGGTTGAGCACTAGATAGAATGTGCTAGAATTTTGATAATTCTGCCTTTGGAAACTAGGGATATCTACCTCATCTATCTCAGCATGGATTACCAAGAGTACCTCATACATTGCACCACTAATTTGACAGTGAGCTCAAGTCACACAAAAAGAATCTGAGCATTTGATGTCAATGATGGCTAGGAAAAGATTTATAGTGTACAAGTCTCCAAATACAAAGGAGTGCTGTCACAGTCTGAGGTGTGCCCCTGCAGGATTCTTATTTTGGAATCCTAATATCCAGTCCTTCAAAATGTGACTGTGTTTGAGGATAGGGTCTTTAAAAAGATAACCAAGATGAAGTGAAGTTTTTGGGAGTGGACCCTAATCCAGTATAACTGGTTTCTTTAGCAGAGAATAGTGCATGGACAAACACAGAGGAAAACCATTTTGAGACCCAGAGAAGACAGCCATCAAAAAGTCAGAGAGAGAAGCCTCCAGAGAAACCCATCTTGCCAACACCTCTGTCCTTTCTGTGGCACTGTAGTCTGTGGTGCTTGGTTTCGGCATCCCCAGTCAATGAATATCAGTGCTCACAGGTATTGGAGAGTCAAAAATAATGATATATGACAAATATAAAGTGTGTCTATAAGACTCAGGAATTTTTCTGGTGGAAAAACGAATGATACAAAGTTAAAAACATATAAGAAAAAAAAAACTGAAAAAGCAAGCCTTGGCTTATTGAATAGAGAAGGCTGGAAGTCGGATGAACACAGTGAAGAGTGCTGCTTTGCTTCAGAAATTTAAGTCTATTTGGGACATTTCAATTTCGAATGCAAGTATGTGAGATACAATAGTAATGAATAAAGTTTTGAATAAACCCCTTATTTAGAAAATCTGTATCAGTGCATGGTTTAGATTAGTACCTATAATATTATGGGTCTTCTGCATTGGGTTCAGGATCTTAATTTGAAAGGAAAAATAAAAGATGAAGTGGGACAGAGAGAAGTAGGAAAAACACTCTTTTTTGTTTTCAGTGGGTTGAGTCTATCACTAATTAGCTGTGGGATCTTGGGAAGATGATTTAATCTCCCTGATTTGCAGTTCTCTAAGTAAAAGGCAGATGGGAACCTAATTTGTGAATGCCTCTGAATATCACCATCTTTACATATGCAGTATACTTAAATTTCAGAGGAGTATTATTGTTCCCATTTTCTAGACAAGAAAGGGAGGCTCAAGTAACTGAAGACATATCTTCAAGGTCAAATAGCATGCATGGTCTCAAACCTAGGTCTCCTAGAATTAAAAATCTCTGCATTTCCCATAATTCTTTTTAATCTCCAAATATTCTTCAGCTCAGGAATTCTATATGATTATAAAAGATTGAGACAGAAACTTCTTTTGTTAGTGGCATTTGCTTCTATTCTTACCTCTCTCTTCATTTGCTCCCTATATTCCTACATTCTCCTGCTTATTTCAGAGTTTAATAAACGGGCTCCTCAGCCCATCTCTATTTTCATCACATCTCCTATTACTCTCTTCTAATTCTTTCTGTCCCTTTCTCTACATTTAAAATAAGATATTGAGTACCTAAAGGTAGCAGGTAATGGTCATCAAAATGCATACTCAGTATTAAGGGCAGAATTATATTATAAAAGAAAATTGTATCACAGAATGAGTTCCTTTTCTTCACTGACCTCATTATCCTGGTAAACTACTGTGCTTTTCCCTTGTCCTTAGCTGTGAATGGACAGGCCATATTTCATAGGTTGCTTCAGCTAAAAATCTTGCTGGGTCCATCTGTTATGTAGAACCAATTTCTATCAAGAAATCTAAAATTCTACAGCTGGAAGGGACTCAAAGATCACCTAATCATGCTAGGTCATTTTAGAGTTTGGAAATTGGGTCTGAGAGAATAAGTGCTTTTCCCAAGGTTACAGTGAGGAGCAAAATTAATAACTGCCCATTGGAGGGCTTTCAGGGAGGATCTTTGGCTTGAAGTTGCAACACCTAATCAATTATTCAGCTAGAAAGGGATGTGAATGGCTGTATATGTTCCCTAATGGCATGCATGCCTAAGACCACGTGTCTCAGTGGATGAGAGCATATGAAGTTCAAGTTGCAACTCTGCGGCTTTATATTAAGGAAGTGCTTTGTTCTTTGAGTTCTGAAGTGCTCATGGGTCTTTGGTTATCATAACATACCCTGCATGTACCATGATACTGGTAAGTCAGGGAGAGTTGACTTAATTTGAATCAACGAATGCATATATGTATGCATGAATAGATTCTCTTAAATTCTGTGAACGTTCCAAGATAATCTTACTTTGTCAGGTCTATAGAAGCTCAAAGTGAATCATTACTAAAAGGGAAGCTGAGTGCCTTCAAGTTTTATGGTCAACATTTTTGAGTATCAAGTCCTGTCCTGATCATTTTTGTTAAGTTCTTCTTCCATCTTAAAGGTTACCCTGAGGTTGTCCATGGGGCTCTTAGAAACAGTTGGCAGGTAGGAAGCACAACAGAACAGAATATGCATTTGCTATAGCCAAAAGTATGTGAATGATGCAATGGTGGTAAGAATGAAAACCTGCTTGCTGAGTGGTGATGGGAAGGCAGTCAACCATGAAGTTTCTGATGTTACTGGAGCACAGTGTTTGCCATGCCTTTCCCATCCCTCCTTTAACACTCAACAGGATCAACCAATACATCAGTACAACTTGGTTTCCAGAAGTTCTTTGATGGTTCCTAGTGAAACCACAACTTACCTGAATGTGGAAGTCTCCTTTACTTAGAAGAACAAGGAGAACCCCACAGTCTTATTTTTTTTAAGTGAAATGTATCCCATTAATACTCAAATGCCAGATTCAGATTGTTTACTATGAGGTGAAAGGATTTGTACATTTAACATTGACTCAGTTTCTGTAAATTTGGGGGGCATAATTTTATCATATTAAGAAATAATAGCATCTTGGTATAGGGATTGTGAAATTGTAGGCATAGATCATCAATATTTTATTTTTTAAAAATATTTTTAGTTGTAGATGAACACAGTACCTTTATTTTATTTATTTTTATTTATTTATTTATTTATGGTATTGGGGATTAAACTCAGGGGCACTTGATTGCTGAGCCACATCCCCAGCCCTATTTTTTTTTTTTGTATTTTATTTAGAGACAGGGTTTCACTGAGTTACTTAGTGCCTTTCCATCACTGAGGTAGCTTTGAACTTGTGATCTGCCTGTTTCAGCCTCCTGAGTCACTGGGATTAAGGTCTGTGGTGCTGAGGATTGAACTCAGTGCCTCATGCATGCTAGGCAAGCATTCTGCCACTGAGTTAAAATCCCAGCCATCAATCATCAATGTTATATCAGACTTCAGTATTTATATTAGTGAAGAGCTAAAATGCTTTTTAAGCAAGTTCTTAATAGAATTGGTCAAAATTTCTCAAAAAGTGTTGATTCTATCAGAGTATTGTAATTGGGTGACAATTTGGGGGCTGTTAAACAATTCTTATCACTTTCAATGAGTATTTGGGTCATATTTTAGAAAAATGGCAAGATGAGGCCAATGGTTGGTATATCACAGTACTCTTTTCTAAGCCAAAGTGTTACTGTGACCATTTATAAAGCTATGCACAGATCTTTGAAACATTGCTCTTGGAAAGAATTTCCATCTGGGACTTTCAAATCCATTGCCTATAAGTGTCATCAAAAAGAAAAATATTTGAGTTCAAAAATAACCAAATCCTGGACAACAAGCACAGGCTGTCAAAAAGCAGGGCATCTGGAATCCTCATCTGAGGACCAGGATGCCAATTGCTACTTGACCCAATTTTTTTTTTCCCTCTCCTTGTAATATAATTGTCATTTGTTTCAGTGATATATAAAAGAAGGATATAGGACTTTTAATTTTCTTTGAAGTGTTTTAAAATCATTACTAAATCCATTCTTAAATGTCAACATTTATTAAGAATATACAACTCTCTGCAGGTAATGTAAATGGTAACTATACATATGGGTGACAGCCTCATTAGATTGGCATTAAAATGAATGGGGACACATGATAGCATCTGACAAACAAAATTTCTCTCTCAAACAGAATCCATAAACTCAAATGGGCTATTGAGCCATTGGTTAGGATATGAAAATTGCTTTTCTAAAGCACAAACGTTTTCTCAAGGATTGACTTGTCTGTAACTTATTTTGTAAGGTGCACACTTATAGTTAAGTGACATTGGCTTCGAAAATTAATAACATCTTATTTTTAATACATGTCATATTTTAATAATTTATTGATCTTGATTTTTAAGTGTACAAAATGTATAATTATGTTGTAGGTGTACTTAGGCCATGTGAGAGAGATGTGGCATTTGGAGTATGTGCTAAGTGGACAGATCTCTGACAGCTAAGTTGGGGAAATATTGTGCAGAGGGCCTAAAACTGGTCAGATAGGTCAGAGGAATATATTTAACCTGCCTTATTTCTCCAATGTAGCAAAAATCAAAGTGGAAGCCCTGAGGAAAGAAAATGAGTGCATTTCTCTTTTGTGCCTTCTCCTTCTCCCTCTGATTGACTTATTCTGGGACCAATGGAATGAGATGATTTTTCCCTCACCACCGCTGTCCATGTCAGACTCCTCTGTAGAAGCATTGATTACAGCAGAGACCTATATAGAATCCTGGCTAATAGTAGTTCCCCTCAGTTTCAAATGGACACATCATATTAAGGAGTTCAAGGACTGTCCTTGGTTAGTTTGATGAGAACGGAAAAGAAGGCCAAGGGACTGGGGTTGTAGCTCAGTGGTAGAGCACTTGGGTGAGGCACTGGGTTCGATTTTCAGCACTGCATATAAATAACTAAAGTAAAGGTACATGAACAACTTATATATGTATATATATATGTGTGTGTGTGTGTGTGTGTGTGTGTGTGTGTGTATATATATATATTTGTATATATATATGTGTGTGTGTGTGTGTATATATATATTTGTATATATATATTTATATATGTGTGTGTGTGTGTGTATTTTGTTTTTAAGAAAAAGACGACCAAGTCCAAACTTTCAAGCAACTGCCTCTTAAAAGGGCAAATGATGCTGTGAGACACTAGGTTGCCCCTTGGCTTGGCTGGGCATTCCTATAGCAACTCGCTTCTCCTCACGGTCTGTCTGACGCTTTCTACTTCATCAAGAAGCTCCCAGGATCATGCTTCAACCAGAAAACTGTTTTTAAAAACACTAACATGTCTGAATAATATTCTGGTATGAATCTACATCATGTACAACCATAGAAATGAAATGATGTACCCCATTTGTGTACATGGATCAAAATGCAGGCTGTAAAAAATTTTTTAAAAAAATTAAATAATTTTTAAAAAATAAATAAAATTCCTTAAAAAAAAAAAAAAAGAAAACACCAACATGGCCAATAGAGACATTTGACCTCTTTGAGTTTTATTACCTATGTGAAATGCTTGACAAAGTAACACGATAATTTTCATCAAAGCATGTGTATAAAAAGAATGTCTTAGAACTTATGAATATGATGGTTGATTTATGTGTCAACTTAATTGGGCCAAGAGATGCCTACATAGCCAGTGAAACATTATTTCTGGGCGTATCAGTGAGGATGTTTCTGGAAGAGAATAACATTTGAATCAGTGGGTTAAGTAAAGGTCCACTTACCAGTGTAAGTGGGCTCTATCCATTTGACAGTTCAAATGGAGTAGAAAGACAGAGGAAGGGTGAATTTACTCTCTTTTCTCATGCTGGGACATCCATCTTTTACTATTTTTTGACACTGAGGTTGGCTTTCCTGGTTCTCAGGCCTTTGGACACAGAGAATTGCATCACTGGCTTTTCTGATTTTCTAACTTGTGGATGGCAGATTGAGGAATTCCTCAACCTCCGCAATTGGGTGATCCGATTCTCATAAAGAGATCTCATGTCTTAGTGCTCTTTCCCTGGAGACCCCTGACTAACACAACAGATATCATTTCCTACAGTTATTTTCATAGAATTAAGCATTAAATATCATAGTATTCCCATCTTCAAGGGTTGAAAAACAGAGAAAACTGAGAAACTGATGTTTAAATAGAATTTCAAAATTCTTTCTCAGAAACTTCACATATTTAAGCCCTTTTGACTAGAATATATTTTGTGAAGTCATTAAGTGTGATATAGAATCTTATCTTTAAAGATAAGCATCAGGTTCGTATTGATCTTTAGTTCTCTTTGAATGGGAAGTCTATCAGCCAATCTTCTCTGTTTTGAGTGCACCAAATAAAAGTATTGATTAGAATAATTGGTTAACCCACTCACTGTTAATGGCAGGTAAGCGGTTGTCAGTTGGTTGGGAACTAACATGAGACCTACTCAATTGCTCAGTTGAATCAGTAATTACTTGCCTCCAGGATTGCGATCTGCTGTGAAATACTTCAGTGTGCATGCTGTAGAGTATAACTGCCATTCCTCACTTCTGCTACATCATCCAACATAACCTATTGCTACTATGAATGTCTTTACAAAAAACTACCTAGTAGAGAATTACTATAAAGAACATCTAATGTAAATACACATTTTATCTCTACTCCAAAGCCTCTTATCCTTGGATATAGTAGGATCTTTTACTCAACATTGTCAACAATATGTGCGAGGCATGCATGAACAATACATAATGATTCAGGCTGCAGCGATGGTAACAGTGATTGCTTTCAATTTGCTGATATGTTTTTTACTCTGTTTACTTTTAAAAGATTATTTAGTATTGTAGATGTAATACATAAATAAAACATTTATGTTTGTCAATATAGTCAAAGTTGAAAAGCAAAACTTCATTAATCTGAGTGTTCACCCTGCGTATTTCCACACATTGAAGCAGAGCATTTGCATTGTGGGGCTAGTAGACCATCTGGTGGTTTGAGTGAGTCAGTCTACATATATACACATGTGTGTTGGAGTTTTACCAAGCTGACAAAATGCTGACCACATTTTCTGCACAAGTTCTTCAATCTTTCAAATATTTCTTGAATACCGGGCACTCTTGTGGTGCTGAGGAGACAGCAATGTACAAAATAGACAAGGTCTTTCTCTGCATGGTGCTTACATGAGCACAGCAGGGGGACATGGAATAGGATAAATAAATACACACAAATAATATTGTGGATAGTGATGAGAGCTAAGGGTGAATAAGTGGAGGCTGTGATAGAGAATCACAGGGGGACTTGCTTTGGATTGAAGGAACCACAGGGTGTAAAGTGAAGGCGAGATGCTGCCTCTGCCCTTGAATTGCTGGCAGCCCAGGGGGTGGCTGGGATGTGTACACTGAGAGCCATCACTCACTCACATGATAGTTCTCAGAGTTCTGCCAAATCTCCATTTTGCACGAGAGGTGTTAATAGGTATTTCATGAAACAATCAAAAGTTTTGTGGACAAATCTATCTGGAAAGCACTGTATAGCAGTCTAGTGTCTGTTGCAAATTCACAATGCAAGCAGCACCATGCACCGAGGCTCTGGGAAGGCAGACAGCAAATAAAATATATTTATATAAATTTGCTTAATCCTAAATTAAAAAAAATATTTTTTGAGCTTGGACCCTGATTCTAGTCTGATAAATGCCTTACAATACAATGGATTTTAATAGCTTCTGAGAGATAAAAGTGCATAAATATTATAAGGTTTGGCATTTTAAATGAACCAGTGTATTTCATGAATGAAATAAAACTCATGGAAAACTCAGAAATTATCATTCTTTTGCGATGGCCATCATTGTTGAATGATTCCCTAGAAATATTTTCCTAGTGGAGATATATTTTGGAATAATATGTAATTCTAATTGTTAGAGATATCAACATATTTTATGTTTTATTTCCTGCTGATCTCATAGAAATGGAAAAAATGGTTTTGTTTTTGCTTTGACTGCTCAATGATTATTATAAAGACACTTTATGTTAGTGATATTTTGAAAATAATTTCAGTCCATGAGACTTTCTCTTGGTTGTTAGTAAGGTCCACCAAAAGGTCTTTATTAGTCAGATGGCACACAAGTATATTCTTGATGTTCTGAGATGATTTGCAAAGGGTTAGCAGAATTTGAAGAGAACTACAACAGATTGAAAAACCCTGATAAAATAAGAAGGTGAGAAGAGGGTTCTTGCCATGACTACTCCTAAGCTCAAGTGAGTAGCTGTATGGGGGAAGCTACTTTGGGTAAGGGGTCCCCTTCCCTCTAGAGCAGATGCATAACCAGACCCCTGGGGGACGGAGAAGTGGAGTGATAAATACCCTGACTTACACTCCTCCTGTCCCCTCATTGCCTACTTGTACCTTCAAGGCGCAGGAAAACAGCTAGAAGCCAAAGGGCCGAGAGACCTGCTGACGAATTCCATATACATCATCCTAAGGCCAGAATGGGGTAAAGAAGGGTAAGACTTCATTTTCGAGGGGAATGTAGACTATCTTATCACAGGATCATTTTTATGTTTTCCATGGTGGAATCAGACTCTGGACGGGAATTCACCCGTCTATTCCCTATTAAACATGTGGCATATCCCCAGACTCTCATAAGCCTGCCTGACTGCAGTAAATATTGATATGACTGAGTTTTGAAAATCTTGATATTTGGTAAATACTCATGCCATAAACAGACAGGGGTAAAAATAATCATTTTCCTGCACCACTGTACCAATGAAGCCCCAGTGTGTTTCTTTAAACTAAAGGTGGTAGTTACTCTGCCTTTGTCCTGCATTGAAGGGCAACTGTAACCGTGGTGTTCTGGGTAATCACTCAGAGCTATTTACTCCCTCAAGACTCTGTTGTTGCTGTGCCCAGATTCCTTGGGATCTCTTCTTCTTTCAA
Source organism: Sciurus vulgaris (assembly GCF_902686455.1). Taxonomy (NCBI): domain Eukaryota; kingdom Metazoa; phylum Chordata; class Mammalia; order Rodentia; family Sciuridae; genus Sciurus; species Sciurus vulgaris. Next base: position 145,717,282 of record NC_136466.1, read on the forward strand.
ATCCTTTGGCTTCTGTGTCTTATCTTCTGCATCTGCAGTTCCATTTGGATGACTGCCCTTGGGTACTGGACCCACAGTGCAGCTCTCTCTTGGTCAGCTCAGGCTGCCCGAACAAAATATCACAGACTGGGCAGCTGAACCATCAGAAATTTTTTTTTCCAAGTTTTGGAAGCAATAAATCCCAGCTCACATGCTGGTATGGTCAGTTTCTGGGGAGGGTCCTCTTCCAAGCTTGTAGATTTCCATCTTACTGTGACTCTCAAGGTTGAGGCAGGGAAAGGAGCTCTGCTAGGTCTTCTATTAAAGGTCCAAATCTGGTCATGGGGGTCTACCCTCATGACCTCATCTAACCTGTAGTATATCCTACAGGCTCCAAGTCTAGATATCATCACATTGGGGGTTAGGGTTTTAAAGTAAGTATTTTAGAAGGACAAAATTCAGTTCATAACAAGGGACTATGATGGAAGTACTTGGGATCATATCTCCCTGAGGTAGTCTTTAGTCAATGACTGAGTTGTCCCAGAGTTTTAAGTCTTGCCACTGCTGCCTTTTATTGGGACAAAGAAACATATATACAATATATACTGGTTTATACTTCATAGGAATGACAAATGTGTGCTAATGAGGTGAGGATGGAAATGGACAAAGCACAAGGTACTGACTGGACCACAGGCCCAGGTGCCCTGGAGGTATGCAGTGGTAGAATGGAGAGGATATGTCTTTGGATGTTTGGTTACTGGGGTGGCAAGGGCACAAGGAAGGTGATAGACAAAAAGAAGGTGAAAGTCCTCACAAAAGTCCCCTGACATGGGATAGAGTTAGAGATTCTCCCTGAGACCAAGGCTTCACATATTTCTGCATTGTGTTCATTGACCTACAGAAAGAGTCTTGAGCAGACCACAGTGCCATAGTTTAAAATGTCCCCTCCAAAATTAATGTCGAAATTAATCCTGTGGTATTAAGGAAAGGGAAGTGATTAACTCATGAGGGTTACCTTATAAAAGGGCTGGAAGGAACTAACTTAGGCAGTTTTTTTCCCCTTCTGCATTCTGCCATGTGGGACCCCAGCTAGAGAGCCTTCACCAAATATTGAACCTGCTGGTGGCTTGACCTTGTACTTCCCAGACTACAGAACTTTGTGAAATAAATTTCTATTATTTATGAATTACTGAGGTTGAGATATTTTGCTATAGCAACACAAATGGATGAAGACACATGGTTTTGTTCTCTGGTTCAAAGGAAATATTTTAGAATTGGAAGAAAGTCACTTTAGGGTCATTTTTGCAATTACAAAATAATCTATATAAAGAGTTCTATCCAATTCAAATCTTAATGCATATGCTTAGTAACAATAGACATATTTGTTGGATATCCTCCTAAATCTGTGTTGACTGACTTAAGTTTATCAACAGCTTTATGTATATTATATATATTTAAAACATGCTAAGAGGTATTTTTAACCCATGCTAGGCCTATTAAATGTATGCAGTATAAGATTTACCTAGAATCTTTATATTTTTACTCATTATCAGAACAAGAAAGCCTGCCTTGTTATTTTTAAGCATGTTTATAAATACTTCTATCACTGGTATTGCGAGTGCATCAAAAATCAATTTTTACCTACTCATTAAACACATCTAAGACTTCACTATCAACTGAGTATTTATTGGAATCAAATTTCTCTATCATTGCCAAAATGAACACCATAATTTCTTTGGAATCTCAGGCTTGTCACTTTTTAAAACTGTGATTTTCTCCTACATCCATTGTGTAGCTGGCTCTACTCTAAGGTAAATCTTCAACACCTAATCTTTACCCTTGATTCTTATCTCCAAGTGACTCATTAGCACCAATCCTCAGCACCCAACAGTTCTGGGTTCATTATGGACACTTGCAAATTATTGTTATGAAATGGAGAATTTTCTGTTAATTAAAGGACTCCCAAAAGAGTCAAAATTAACTTTTGGTCAGTCTATTCTTTATGAAGTTCTTACTTCCAACTCTGAAAGAAATTTTCCCTGTAGAATTGTGAAGAGAAAACAATTTTTATTCTTCTATGGTGAATAGATCTTCCACCTGTAAGATTTTGCAAGTCTGGTCCCTAGGTTAACAATTTTGAAAGATGTGTGTGTGTGTGTGTGTGTGTGTGTGTGTGTGTGTGTGTGTGTGTGTGTGTGTGTTCTTCTTCTTCAGCATTAAAATTAGTAGCTTTCAAACTTTTGGAAAGAGAACGTAATTGAAGGAAATTTCGGCTTAGTCCATGATTAATATGACAGCAGGTATATTACTCTACTACTTTGCCAATCAGTTTCTATAGCCCAAAATATTTGATATTTGCTCTTTTGCTTTTCATAGCAATGATGTAGAGATTAAAGGGAAAATAGTGTTCATGGATTTGGGCTCTGTGAATCAAAGCTGCCATGACAGTATAGCTCCCATGTGGAGCTATTTTAAACTTGAAATAATTCAGCCCAGTCCTTAGCTACCCAATATCCTTTATGCTGTAAAAAGCCACCCTGCTTCTTTTGCAGTGTAAAGAGTCTACCAAAGCTCTCACATTTAATACAATCAATATCTACGGACAGGGAATTTCTGCATAACCTGTATGAAGCAACCTTGGCTCTCTATCTTCAGAGAGGACCATATATATCATACAAAGAGCCAGAATTACAGCCATTTCACATCATGCAGAAAAGGACAGTGCTATGGTTTTTCTTCCAGTAACTGATGCATAGTCTACTGCCATAGGACATGCCTGTGTTCAGTCAAAAGCTAGCTCAGTGAAAAAGTCATTTCATTTGAAGTTTCTGGTCTCACATTGTATGGAAAGTGCTAGTGTTACAGGCAAGGTAGAATAAGAATCCTTGATTAAAAAGCAGTAAGAGAAACCAGAAATGGCATGAGGGGCATAGAGATATGATATCAGTTATAAAGCCAAACTTAGAAATGCAAGAAATCTGTCAAAAATGGTGAAGAGTTGGAGAGCTTACCTAAATTGCAAGTTAAAAAGTTAGCCTGCCACAGTTTCATTGATGCTGGCAAAAGATAGTCTCCTAAGTTGGAGATGAAGGACTTTATTATTCACTGCACAGTGCATGGGAGATAGCAAGAGTTTCATATTTCCATTAATTCCCTTTCCCCAGTAATCCCAGAGCAGTGATAATAGGAATCCAGGTGGAGGCACTGAATTTGGTGAGTGTGTGTCACAGCTAAAGAGCTCTAAACTCAGGAAAACCCCGAGTCTTAATGAAGAGAGGCAAGCAAAGGTGTTAAATTTTGTTGTAAAGTAAGATACTATCTTTATTATCCTGCCCCAAAACAAATCTGCCCTCTGTCCCTGGTGGAGACCCTTTCTCTGTCTTCCAAGGCTGTTTGCTATACAGGTGTCCTTGAAAGGATAGTCTAGAAGAGAAGCTCTCAGTGTCTCTGTACAGAAATGAGACAGACTCATGGAGGAGTGTTGCCCAAGAGTCTCTGGAGTTATTGGGCTGTCTTCATCATCCTCAGTTGCCAATGTTCTGCTCTTCCTTGGAAGAGACACCCTTCCATTGGCTGTGCTTTTACGTTTGTAAATGTTCTAGCGAAATGCCCTGCATGAACGAAAGTTCTTTATAAATGACTTTAAACAGTTAATCCAAGGTCTCACTTTCTTTAGCCTGCAAGTCACTATTTTTCCCCTCAGGATTTCTGTTCTACTCAGCTATCAATCACTCAATGGGGAACTCTGCAAAGGTGGCATATCAGATAAATTCATTAACCAATTTAATCCATTTATGTGTACCCTAGGAATTGTGGGGGATATTTTATTGTATTTTCAACCAAGAGAAGCAAGTTATTAATAAATTGCATCTTGTCATTTCATTCAGATTTTTCAGATTTTTGTCAGACAATTGATTTTCAAATCTTCTCATATATCAAAATCCCTTGGCAACTCTTTCTAGTATCCAGGGTCTCCTACCAATCCCCCAGAGGGTCTTACCCAAGGAAGTCCTGGAGTACATAATTTGGAGAGCTCTTACATTAAGTGAATTTGAGGGGCAGCTTGGTGGGGGTGGTTGTGGATTTTATCTATAGTTTCACAGTAATTAACACTTATTTATGACCTATGAGAAAAATGCTTAATATCAACAATGAAGAGTTAAGGAATTCTCTAATCACCACTATGTAATTTTAACTGGACAAACAATACAGTATGGGAATCAATTATTTTACACAGTGAGCACTTTTGATGCCTTGGGTTAATGCTTCTGGCCCGAGATGGTTAGAGTAGATTCAGAGATGTGAAAGAGCTGATAATTTGGAAAGACTGGAGCTACTGTGGGGTGCCCTTGGAAGGGGGCTGTGTGGGAGGGGAAGACTGACAGGCACAGGCATGGAGAGCGGCTGCCCTGGGGGTGTTGATGGAAGTGACCCGGGTTTGTGAAAAAGCAAAGAACTGGAGAGAACTTCAGTGTTTGGAGAAAGTTTTGAAGAAAATTCCAGATTTGAGAGGTTTTAATCCAGGAAATCTCTAGATTCCAATTCCCACTTAATTCAAACACTAGCAACTCCTGAGCATCCACGTGTTGTTATTATTGTTGTCGTTATTGGTTATTTCTCCTCTTTGCCTCTGGCTGTTTGGTTGAAATGGGGGTGAATAGCCTACCTAATCGAGGGTTTGCAGCTCGCTCCAATCCTAGTGCTATACCTCTAACCAGCCTCGTAACCTCGGATAAATCTAAATATCTATCCAGGTTTTGCTTTTTACCTAATCCATGAGGTCTGTTCTGTGATTCTCATCACTGACTTAGAAATGTCACCCCCATAGCCTAATGTCTGTCCCTAACAAAACTTTCAATAATCAAAAGTGAAATGGAAAATAAAAATGTAAAAACATACTAAAACCTAAAGTGAAATTTTTTTAAAAGTGCCATTTATTCTGATTCTGAGATTTTATTTAGCTTACTGTTTTGGTGGTATAATTTTTTTTAATGTGGAAATAGATGGGAAATTTCTTAAAATATGCATTTTGAGGTGTTTGCTTCTTTCCTTGGCAAAATTAGGAACTATCTTATGCTGATTCTAATTCATGTCTGTGTGTGCCTATGTGTGACCTTGCATATGTCTGTTTATTCCCTGGATTCCAAAAGTCTAAGACCATTTGAGGAGTCAGTTGGGCATTTCCCCAGAAGATGAAACAGCACTGCCATATGGCCCATGGATTCCAAAGAATTATAAACAAAAGTTCAGATATCTGTATATCCACTTCATAGCAGCAGTATTCACAATAATCAAAAGATGCAAATAATCCAGCTGATCAAATAGAAAAACATGGCACACACTTGCAATGAAAAATTATTCAGACATAAGGAAAGAAATTTTAGTAAATAATATTTTACAGATGGCTTTAAAACATACTTCGCAAAATGTCAGGTGCAAAAGGGCAAACGATGTATTTTTCTGCTTCTAATAAGTACCCAGAGTAGTCAAATTCACAAGAGACAGAGTAGACTAGATGTCACCAGAGGCTAGGAAAAGGAGAAAGGGAGAAGTAATTATTTAATGAATACAGAGGATTCTTTGAGAATGATAGAAAAAGTTGTAGCTATAGGTAGTAGTGATGGACAACATTATGAACTTATCTAATGCTACTGAATTTTATACTTATGACTAGTTAAAATGCAAATATAATACAATTTATATTTGCCATGATTAAAAATGTCTGGAGATCTCTAAGCTACATGATCTTTTATTTTTTATACCCTTTTAATATATCATTATTAACCTGTTTCTATTTAATAATATGCCAAGAGTTCTGCCTGTAGTAGATTACATTTAAAGATTAAGAACCACTGCTCACTGATGGTAAAGTTTATTTCTTATATTCTTGAAAAACCAAGAAAGAAGGAATATTGAGGGTTTTTTGTAAATTGTGGAATCTATGTGGCATTTTGTGTGTTTTCTGAATTGTAAATGAACATTAAACTTTAAATAACAGTTATTAACACAAAGTTTATAAATAAGCTTTAAAATTGAGTTAGTGTGATAGGCAGACTGTTAAAATGGCCCTTACTTCTCCCTGTCTCCTGGTATTCATGACTCTGTGGAATCCCCTCCTCTTGACTGTGGGTTGGACTTAGTGATTTGTTCTAACCAGTAGAATAAGGAATGATTTCCATGCTTTCATTATAGAGACTGTCTCTCTCTGCCAACAGATTGCCAGTTGACTTCTTGGCTTCCAGGTTTTGATGGAACAGCTGTCAAATTGGAGAGGCTGATGGTCAATTTTATGTGTCAAGTTGGTTAGATTGTTGTTTTTGTCCATTTGTGCTGCTATAACAAACCACCATAGACTGGATAGCTTATAAACAATGGAAATTTTACTTCTCACTGTTCTGGATGTTCAAAAGTCCAAGCTCAGTATTCTGGAAGATTCAGGTGCCTGTTGAAAGTCCACTTCCTGCTTCACATATGACCATCTTTTCATCACCATCTACTGTCTGTGGATACATTCACCTTGGGTGTTAGGATTTCCACAAATAAACTGGGCCTCGTGCATAAACACTCAGCCTATTATAGCCATGATACCCAGTGTTTGGTCCAATAGTCTAAATGTTGCTGTGAGTTTTTGTTTTTGTTTTTGTTTTTTTTCCAGATCTGATTAAAACTTAAACCAGCAGACTTGGAATAAAGCAGATCATCCTCCATGATGTGCTGGGGCCTCATTTAATCAGTCAAAGGCACTAAAAAAAGACAGCAATCCCTGAGGAATCAAGAATTCTGCCCATAGACTGCCTTTGAATTTGAGCCACAATATCAACCCTTCATTGGTTCTCTAGTAGGTATGGCTACACTGAAAATTTCACACTTGCCAGCTCCCACAATTATGTCAACCAATAGCTTTAAATCTCTTTTATCTATCTATCTATCTATCTATCTATCTATCTATCTATCTATCTATCTATCTATCCTTCCTTCCTATTGGTTTTCTTTATCTGGATGAGCCTAACTAGTATAGAGAGGTCCATGTGCCAAGGAACTGAAGACAACTTGCCTCTGACAACCAGTGAACTAAGAAATTCCCTGGGAAGGAAGGGGCACATGATTCCAGATAGGAACCTCTTGATATTAATTTTGACACCTAGATATCATTATATTTTCTCTAAATTTTCTTACTATGTTTCTTGGAGAAATATCTAAAGTGGTTATTATTGTGGTTTTTTTTTCTTTTTAAAATTTGAAATGTAAGAGAGAGAGAGAGAGAGAGAGAGAGAGAAAGGGAGAAAGAAAGATGAAGAAATAAAGTTAACTTCTTGAGTGAATGAGAAAAAAAATGTTCATACTTTGAATTTGAAAACACAGTAGCCCTGAAAGCAGTATTTTGAATGGAAAGAGTTTAGGCACCCTTCAGTTCTAGTACTTTTTTTTTTTGTCTTCAGGCTCAACTTTTACTTTCACATATTTCTTTGAGGTCACACCTTCTCCTAATATTTGAAGAACTGGTGATTCAAAATGAGGGCACAAATGTCATATCATGCTTTGAGCAGTGCAAAGGCAGCAAACATCTTGGGATTTATTTCTGACTCCACAAGTGACTTGCAATGCAGTGGGGCATGGGACTGCTAAACCTCTCTGGAGATTGCCAGTCCAAAACGTGAGCAGTTCCATAGCGTTTTGTAGGGGTAATTCACATTTGTAAATACTCCAAGACCCTTGACCTGAAGATGTGATTGCGGTGCACAGTATTATTTTCAAGCGACTGAACATCTTGCACCCATGAACTCTGCAGACTAAAGCGGTTTGCATAGTTTACTCAACACTCCTTGTGTTTAGTTTTCCTGACTGCTAGGTAAGAAAAAAATAGTCAAGACCAGAGAGTTGTTCTATCTTTCTGCTTTAAGAACATCAAGCCACATAGCACATTTCACACTGAAATTGAAGGTATTCCTTTTTTTAGTGTTTGTTCACTTTCCACAAATCTAAATATATCCATAAAACTGTCAAATCCACAAAACTAAGACTCTCAAGATCTAGCTGTGATTTAAAGACAAAGGTTGATACCTTAGGAACGTCAGAGTTAACTTACAAGATGGATAAGAATGCCAGGAGGTTCCACATCCATCCTGCGCATGGAGTGTCATCCCCCTCACACGGGAAGCATCCCCAGAGGAAAGGTGAGACTGCCCTTCAGCAGCTCTGGGGTGGTGTCGCATGGTCCTGCCCCCAAGTTCCCCTAAGCTATGAGTGCTTCAGTGATAGCTTCATCTGGACAACTCTACCAACTGTGGGAAGTGTGGCTACATGACTTACATGGCAGTGCCAGAGGAGAGCAACATGTGTTGGAGCTGTCACTGACTTAGCTCTGCTTCTGCTTGAGCACATCTTGCACACTGGTTTTGGTGGTGGCGGGGAGTTTTCAGTGCACACTGTTCAGTGGTCCTGAATTGCCTGCATAATTTCTTTTCTCCAAATTCCTCTCATTGCTGGGAGAAATCTTACTTGTTGGTGTTTTAGGATGCACGGCGAGTGTGCTTTATGATTTCTTTTTCAACTTCTTTCAGGTACTCTGGTTAGTTATTTGCTACATACCTCCCAGGCATTTGATTAGCCTGTATAAATGTCAGCCTGAGTGAATGGTTTCACTTTATGTAGTGTCTGGAAGTCTAACTAATGATACCATTATAAAGTGAGGAAAGGAAACAACTCTAAGAATCACAGTCCTCCGTGGAAATTGTCTTGTTCCTTCTGATTTGTGAAGTCTACCAACTGTTAAGAGCTCCTTGATTGAGCCTAACAGTCCTTGAACACAGGCATGGAGTTGAGGTTTAAGGCGATCGAGTTGCAAGCTGTGTAGTATTTCCTAGATCCACATCGATTGACGGGCCAGCAAATGAGGACTGGCAACAAACTCACACCCATAAGGTGTCTCTGAGGCTCAGCGCTCTCAAGTGCTTTTTCTATCCATCTTAGCATATTTGTCCCAGTTCCCTGGATTCGAGTTCTTGTGAAGAATTATAGCTCAGTTTTCCACTGCCAAGGCTGAATCACATCAGTCAGCATTTTCTGCTATTCACCAGCAGTGCAGGCGCATGTCCTGAGGCATCCGGCATCTTTGGCTTCCATTTTATCACTTCCTACCAGTTTTCCTGTCTATAGATTTTTCACTTTCTTCTGTCTCATTCCTCACTACCTTCTTTTCCTCTCATCCCTCAGTTGTTATTCCCAGGACTTTTGCCTCCTGCCTGCTGCCTTTCTCAGGCTAAATTCTTTTCCTTGGAGATTTCACACCACTCATAATTTTATAATTGCCTAAATGATAATAATTCCAAACTTACATTTACCTTGACTGCTCCACTGGTATTTAGGTTTACACAGCCTGCTCTTCCTATCTATGGGAATTTTCTTGGCACCTCAAATTAATCAGGTTCAAAACCGAATTTGTTGTCATTTCCTCCCTTGAACCATCCTCTTCTATTCTGATTGACAGTTAATGGCATACTACCCAATGAGCCAGCAGAAGTCAGCAATCATCACATATATTTCTTTTTTACTTTTCCCATTCAATAAATCCTACAAACCAAATCAATATTTTCCTTTTTGTATCTCAAATATTTCCTTATTTTCATCCATTCCACTGCTGTACAAATCAAATGGCTCTTGTCTTATCAGGGCTATTTTAACTATGTCTTAGGTAGGTTCCATCTTTCCAGCCTCACCTTGTCCTAACTTATGCCTGAAGATATTTCTACACAAATCCGTGTTACTGATGAGAATAACATTTTTTTTTTATCTGTAGACTCAATATCAAGCCCCATAATATGACCCAAAGGGCTAACTTTGATTTCTGAATTACATTGCATTATCTTCCATCTGTAGACTGAGCTTGTCCTCCAGCCATTAGTAATCTCCACTCAACCTTCAAGAGTAAGTTCAAAGCATAACTTACTCAAGGGCCTTCCTCCTCCCCTCAGGCTGCTCTGAGTACCTCTTCTCTTACCTCCATGACAATGCTCTCACTGCCAGTTGCAGGAGATGGAGGTTCAACATTCTGGGGGTCCTCAATCAGCATCCCTGCCATCTTCCATCCTCAACAGCTCAAAGCAATGTCTACACCACACTTGGTGCTCAGTAAAAGCTGAAATGATCCAGAATATTCCAGGTTCCAAGGTTGTTGCAAGAGATCCATAACTGATTTCCTGCCTCCAAGGTAGTCGACTACAGTCTATTTTGGACGCAACTGAAAGGATATAAATAAAGCCATGTTATTGTAATTTCTTCCACACTTAAGGATCTGCAAAAGCTTCCTGATGCTTTATGAAGATTTAAGATCAAATTTCTCTGCCCTTTCTTGTGTGAGTGGTCCACCTTACACATTCAAATACATCTATTGCTGCTCTTTGGCTCTGTCCCTATTCTCAACACACACTGTTCTTTTTGGCCATCATCACTCATAATTCAATCATCACATATACAAGCTCATAGAATTTATAAGAAAAACTTTCTCAATCCATGCTCATTTTCTCATCTGCTGATTTTTGCCCTTCTTGGGAGTCCAAATGGAAAATCTATTTTCTTGACATTCAAATCACCATTTTCACTCCTGTGACACCTTCTACCAGAGAATCAATCTACAGCAATCTTTTCTTCAGTCCAAACATGGTTATGCTTTTTGCCATACTATGTCTCCCACTCCAAATATTTATCCTCTCATTGTGTTTTAAAATTTAAAGCTGTACGTTTTATCTGCTAACTAGCTTTACAATCGCTCAAAGATAGAGACTAAAAAGTCTTTATATATTTTCGTACAGCATTTTTGGTGAATATAATAGATTCTATTGGTAGGTGGTATCTATTAAGATTTTCCTCTCCTGTAAAATAAATACATTTTCTCCTCATATTTAAATTCAATCCTGGAAGATTGTTGATATGCCGTAAGTTTCTTTTTAGTTTTTGCAGTATATTTGGAGAGTCCTTAAAAAAAAAAATCAGTATGGTTTAAATATGCAGTATCCTCCAAAAGCTCACATGTGAAACAATTCAAGAAAGTTTACAGGTGAAATGATTGGGTTATGAGAGCGTTAACCTAATCAGCACATCGATCCACTTGAATGGACTAACTGGGTGATAACTCCAGGCTGGTTGGGTGTCACTGGAGGAGGTAGATCATTTGGGGAGTACCTTTGGGGTATATATTTTGTCCCTGGCGAAATGAGATCTCTATCTCCTTTCTGGTGCCATGTCCCCAGTTACTTTGCTCCATCATACTTTTCCACCATGATGTTCTACCTCACCTTGGACCCAGAGTAATAGAGATGGCCACCTCTGGACTGAGATCTTTGAAACAGTGAGCCAAACACACTTTTTCTCCTTTAAAATTGTTCTCATCAGGTCTTTTGATCACAGTGAAGAAAAAGTTGACACATACAGACATCATGACATTGATCTTCACCTGAGCTGTGAAAATTCAGATTTTACTACAGTATTTGTGATACTGCTCTCCCACCCACAAACTCTCTAATATAATCTGTTTTATGAATATGACAACCATCCAGTTAGGTAGATCTGAAGTAAAAGAGAGGTGGAGCTGTTTTTTAACCCAGCTAGAATAAGGTGATAGAACTATACTACCTGGTAAAAGATGTTAGTTTACAATTTTACTTTTCTTTGAGTGTCTACCATGGATTTCATTCTATTTTCACATACCTAAGCATTATTATGAAGAAATGAGTGCCTATGTCATGGAGACTAGGTCTTTACCTAAACGAAAGTAAAGCAATTAAAAAAAAAAAACAAAAAACGGACAAAGTTGGGAAAAACAATGATAGTTACACAAAAATAAAGTACCCTGGTCTGTGTAATGAGGTCTACTGTTTAGCTAACAACCACTTCTTCACGTGTTATAATTGGGTAGGATTTATGTTTCAGGTTAAAGCTTCACATGCAACCACCTTACAGAGATTTTTAAAATGTAAATTCAGTGGTAACAATAAATCCCCCCAGGGAGTCCAGCATTATTTACAAAGTCCTTTGGGCTGTGACAGTGATCCTTCTTTTTATCTCTTCTATACCTCAAACTCCATTTTCCATCTTTTTCTCAGAGCTTTACAACCTATAACTTAAACAGCATATATCAGACACGTTAAAGTCTGCTCTTCCCATCAGGGGACTTGTGCAATTGACTTGCTGTCCTGGTGAGAAGATGAGCAAATTGGTATGGGGCAAAAGGTCAATCTGCATTCATGGTGTGCTAATGTCTTTGTAGATGAAAAAATTATAATAACCCTCCTGGATATACTGCACTGTATGCATATCTTTTTTTTTTTTTAAATAAAACACATGTGCAAAAATCTTTGAAGATATTTAAAAAGAAATCAAACTGGCAATTTTGTCATGCTACTACTTACTGATGGCCTTCCACCTCTTTTGGTCTCTGCCTTAGTGACCTGAAGGACCAATTTGGGAGGTACTTTCATGGTAAAGAATGTTGACCTGGAACTTTCAGTTCAATTAGGACCCTGGCTAGGCAGAGGCATCTGGTAGCCTTCATTCCTTTCATTTACTAATTCCATATCCAAACGATGGTAATTTAATAAGTTGCCTATTATTATTCAATTTTTAATGAACACAGCACATTTGAGTTTCAAAACATTAAATCCCAGTGTTTGTTTCCACATTCCATGTCCTGCTATTTTGAGGAGATGTTTCTAGTAAAATCAATTAATTAACAGTCAATCACGAGGGTCCTGTCATTCTGAGTCTTGAGCAAACGTGCGCCATGTAAACATGATTAATAAAACAACACCCTGGAGCAAAGGAGGTCAATTGCTGCATCATGACATTAAAAATTGGACTGTGGCATGTCAACAACTTTAATTGAGTTAAGTGTTCCATGAAAAGAATGAAAGAAGTCAAAATGAGAAACAGGGTCCTTCATTATTTCCAAGATTGTTGATGCAGGAATTTTTTTTTCAAGTGGGGAATTTTGCATCTCTAAAAGAAACATCAAAGTGAGTGATCTCTCTGAAAAAGAATATTAAACACCTCCATCAATAGAAAGACTAAAACTTGATGTGATATTTATAGGATGTTCAGTAATTCTCAGTCTTTTTAATTTTAAAAAAGGATAATAATAATAAATTCAACAAGAGAATTTCAGAAGATATAATCACTTATCATAAATTCTATAAAAAATTCTAAAGAGCGATTTTTCTTTTTTTAAGTACAGGCTACTTTGCCTTTCAGTAATCTGTTCCCAAACATTGTTTTCTAGGTTACTAGAAAAGTAACTTTTTAGTACTTAAAATAATTATTACAATTTCAAACACTAAAATGTATAGATCTTAAGTGTTCCAAGTTGATGGGTTTTGACAACCGTGTACACTCCTATAAAAAAAATGTCACCATGTTAATTGAAATAAACCAGGCACAGAAAGTACTGTGTGGTCCTTATATGTAGAAAAAGTTCCTCTCATAGAAGATGAGAACAGAACAGTGATTCCCAGAGGCTGGGGAGAGTAGGGGGAGGAAGAGAAGAAGAAAGGTGTTTAGTGGGTATTGTCTCATGGTTAGATGGGAGAAAAATGTTCTGGGATTGCATTTCACGGTATGGTGACTATAGATGACTGCAATATGCTGTATATATTTAAAAAAATATGAAAAAGAATTTTGAATATTTGGATCTAGCAAAAAGAAGTGATAATTTATTCTTTTTAGTTGTAGATGTACACAATACCTTTTTAAATTAAATTAAATTTACATATTTATTTATTTAAATGTGGTGCTGAGGCTTGAACTCAATGCCTCACACATGGTAGGCAAGCACTCTACCACTGAGCTACATCTCCAGCCCAAGAAATGATGAATTTTTGAGGAGAGGTATATGTTTACCTTGATTTGAATATTACACATTATGTACATGTATTGAAATGTTAAGTAGTACCCTATAATTATGTATAATCTGATGTATCAGTTAGAAATAAAAATTTTAAGAAGAGAGAATGTTCCACCATTCCAGAAAGTTTCCTCATGGCTCTTTCCAGTAATCTTACTGCCAGTACAACCTTGTTTTATTTCTATCACCATAGATTAGCTTGACCAGATCTAGAACTTCACATTAATGGAATCATAATATGTGTTGCAAACCAATGTCCTTGGGATTCACCTGTGTGTAGCAACGTGGTCCATATCAGTACTTTGCTCCTTTTTATCACTGATTAGTATTCCAGTGTGTGGATATAACCCAATTTGTTTTTCTGTTTTCCTGTTGGTGGACATTTGGGTTGTTTCCAATTTTTGTCTCACATTTCGGGGAAACACTACTATTAAATTTCACCTCATGGAAACGCACCTCTTAGCCTGCTGTTTCTACACTTGGGTAGCCAAAGCTGTTCTTGGTTGTTTTGAAGAGATTGGATGATTTTAAATGAGTGATGGGAAGAAAACAAAAACAAAAACAAAACATGTTTGCTGTTGAAGAATTTAGCTCTTGCTACTAATGGCTGAGAACAGTTATACTTTTCTAAAAAAGAAACATAATTCATTAAGATTCTTATGGAAATAAAAATGTACATATTTGAAAAATTATAAAGATGATGTATTAGTTGGCATAGTTTAAGAAAATTATAGGCATTTTCATAACAGAATACTTATTTCATGTAATAAAAGTTTCCTAGTTTACTTAGAATTAAAAATTTTCTATTAATTAATGTATTTTAATTTTTTTGTTCTAGAAGTTTAAGAAAGCCAGGGTATTCAAAGATACAGATTTCTGTGCATATATTTTTAGCTATCAAGAAAAAGCATGTTCTAAAATGTCATAATTATGTATAGAGCAATAACCTCTGTCCAAAGGACTATAATTATTTAGAATATAGTGGGCATACTGTTAGCATAATTTACTTCATTGTTCAAAATAGCCATAGAAATAGTTCTACATTAGATGATTGACAACTGCTTTGAGAAGTCTGAAGAGATGGGCCCAAATATCAAATTAAAGGAAGGCCTTAACATATAGTTTTTAGCTTGTCATTTTGCTGCATCTAATTTTACTTTATGATTCTGATATGAAATCAAATGTCCCATAAGGGATGATTTTTTTCTTTGCCTCTCTAAACTGTTATCTCCTTGTGAGAAACGTTTGTTTTCATTGCCCTATATCTTTGAATCTTAATGTCCAGCCCAATGATCAGAATATGGTAAGAAATAAATGCTGTAGGATGATTGAATACCTGTTTACCATGGCGGGGTTTGATGTTTTGTTCTGTATATAGCAGGCTAATCAAAACAATGGGAGGAACAACAAACATTTTCTTGATTTTTGGTAATTTATTTAAAATAATTTTCCTTATTTAGTTCTTAATACATAGAAAGTCAGATTCTTGTTGCTTGTTATTTGGCCAGTGTTTTCAATTTACTACTGTGAAACAACTTTTGGCATTTGTTCCTAGAGAAAGTGGTTTCCAGAGCCTGGAGCTGGTGAAACAATCTACACCAATGACACTTAAGATTGCTCCAAACTGTAAGAATTCTGTAACTCTTGTCTCTCCTTCCTTGGCTCTCATCCATTTTCCAACCCACTTCAATCTGCTTCAGATCATAACACTCCACAAAGTGTGGCCAAATCCAGTAGACATTTCTTTCTCTTCATCTTACTTGGGCTTGTAATGATGACACAGTTGGTCACTTCTTTCCTCCTTCTACATCTCCCTTCCTGGCACCCTCCTGGTTTACCTCGTACCTGTGGTATAGTTTCTCAGTTTCGATTTTGGTTCCTCTTTCCTAACACCCATCAAACTCTTACTGTGGTCCACCCGTGTCTTTTCTTCCTTCTCTGCCTTCTTCCTGGATGACTGCTCCTACCTCCGTGGCTTTACATTCCTCGGTTAGATGGATTCCCAGTTTCCACCTTCAGCCCTGAGCTCTCCCCTGACACTGTTCTTGCATATACAATTTCATACTTGATATTTCTTTTTAGATGTCTCACCGACATCTCAGACTCAATAGGAATTGCCAAAGAGGTCTTTAAGACTTTGTCAGCTGGTGTGTGTTACTGACTGCTGCAGGAAATGGAACTCCATCTGCCCACTTGTTCAAACTGGAGTTTCAGGATTCAGTGTGGACTTTAATTTCACCCTGCTCTTTCAATTCATCAGCAAATACTGTGGGTTCTGCTTTCAAAATATACCTTGCAATTATCTGCTTCTGTCCACATTTCACCTGTTGCCACCTTGTTGGGGGTTCCTCTCATTTTTCTCCTGGACTACAGCAATTGTTCCAATCTTGCCCCTATTCCTTCCTTTTCTTAAATCCATTCTCTACAGATCATCAAAGTATATTTTATAAAACTGAGGTAGTATAGAAAGAAAAAAGACAGGCAGAAAGGAGACAAAGGGGAAGTAAAAAGAGACTGTAGCTGTAAATCTAAAAGCCCTATGATCAGACTTACTCTCCAGACCTGCTTTTCCTCTGGCCTATCACTCCCAAATTTCTGAGAACTCTACAAATCTTAGAGTTACTGTAAACTCACCTATCTATAAAAATGGCCTCATTTTGATTAAAACTTAAGTGCACTGTTAGCCTATACAATGTATTTTCAGATTAGATAAAGTAAAAGGACATGTATTTCCAGAAACCTATAACTTAAGCACATTCCAAATGTTATCTAGATAGAAAAGACAATGTCAGCCTGTAGATCCATAAGTGTCTTGTGATTTGTGATCAGAGAACTGAGCTCATCAGGCTGATGTCCTTCCCAGGTACCTTCCCTTGTCCACCCTTCACAAAGTTTCTTTTAGGGGCCTGAGACTTAAAGCACTGCTCACCCTTGAGATAGCTGCAGTCTACTCTGAGAATGCAGATCTTCACCTGTTGTAATGAAACTCTTCCTCTCTTTGCTAAAACCTGATTTATCCTTACATTCTTTTCTGTGACACATCAACAGTCTGGAAGATCCAAGAGGTCTCCTCTGTCCCTGGAGAGACCTTGAAACTCCTTATGGTGACAAAACTTTATCACACCATTTAAGGTAGCTCAATGTTCTCCCAGTGCACTTAGAAAAGTCCAATCTTGTCACATGATCTGTTAAGCCATACAATATCTGGCTTTATTTATATCTCTAGAGTTAGGTTTTGACTGTTACATCCATACAAATCTTCAGAATCTCTTAGAACTCAGTTTATGTCCTATGGAATGGTCTTCTTGCCACAGACAGAGCCCAGAGTAGTGCTTAAATGCCTGATTTCTGTGACAATACTGCTTTCCCTCTGGGTGGTTTTGGTTTTTAATGCCTAAATTCATTGTCTCATACTATGGGGAATGAAAGAAATAAAAGTTTCATCAACACACAATGAACTGTGAACAGTCTAGAAGAGTATCCAGTAAACCAAAGTGCTCCCTAAGAACAAGCTGTTAGTGCCAATTCAGGTGCTATCGCCTAGCACCCAGGAGAGCGTACCCTCTCTTTGCATGCATGACTACCTTTTCATCCTCCTGATCTTACTTAAACATCACCTTGCTTCCAAAAGACCTTTCTTGAACATCTCGACTGAAACTAACCCTCTTTGTCATTTTCTGAATTTCATTTCCTCACTCACGTTCCTTATAAGATTTACCGCAACAGGCATTTACTTACTTACTTTTACTTAGCTACTTCCCCGCTTCTCTTTTGTCGATTGCTAGAGTATAAGTTCCTGGAAGACAAGAATCATGTACCTAACTGGGTGCCCAACCCATGGTAGGTGATTAATAGATACTTCTTAATTAGAATGAAATTCTAGTGGTTAGGAATACATATCCACCTAGTCATAGTAGTAGGTCATTATACATGATTGTCACCTACTTTTGGTGGCAGTTGCAGCACCAGAGTAGCAATATATCAGGAGAGGAAAGTTCTCCATACATCCCTAATTGAGAGAACTTATGACTCTGGAACCTGCTTGATTTCTGCCTGGTTACAATGGGTGAATTCTCCTTGGTGCCCAATCAACAGAATGAAGAAGTTGCTCTACATTCTTCCACATAAGTGCATATAACTTTTATCTAGTTTTATAATTCTCCTGAATATGAGTCCCTATTTTTATTAGATAATTAGTTCTCAACTTCTATTGGAGAAAAATTTTTACTCACATTTAAAAATATAATTAAGCAATATTTTTTGTACTTACTTGATTATCCAGTGAGTAGAATTACATATGGAGACACTAAAATAAATCACATGAAGAAAGGCCATGGTCTTAAGTTTCCTATCATTTTTTTTCTGTTTGCTTTTCATAGATTATTACATTTTAAGTCTAAATGAATAGGAGAAGGAAAGGGTTTTCCAATTTACTCACTTTTTGGAGTGAACTGGTAATTTGACTATAATTTTTATTATTCAAATGAGAAAGTAGTCAACTGCATATAAGATCACCTCATATATTTATTCTGCAAGTACAGATATTTTTACTTGGTTAGTGTGTCTTCTTTTTTCCTCCTCCTCCTCCTCCTGCTCCTCCTTCTTCTTTTCTACAATGCCAGGAGTAAAACCCAGGGCCTTGCAAATGCTCTACCTAAGCTGAACCACCAGTTCCAGAATGTTCTCTTTTTAAAAATATATTGCTATAAGTACAGCATACATAAGGAAAAGTTCACAGATGTTACATATACATCTTGCTAAACTTTATTAAGTGAATATACCCATGAAACTGTCATCCAGTTACTGTGCTTTGCTATTCTCTTCCCTCCCAGCTAGGTAGCATCCTCTCCCCACAAGTAAGCAGTCTTCTGAATTCTGATATCACAGAAAAGCTTTCCTCACTTTTGAATTTTATAAAACTAAAATCATACACTATGTAGTTTTTAATATCTGTCTTCTTTCCTCAATAGATTTTTATAAGAATAATTCATGCCATTGAAAGTAATTTTTTCTTTGAAATTGACTTGTATGTTTGTTTCCTTTTATAGATATTCTACAATATTAGGGAATATTTTAGAGCTCCCATAGATATACCATCATTATTAATTCCATTGTTGAAAGTTTCTTTTAATTTTCAGCGATTGTGAATGGTGCTGTCATGAATATTCATGCTTATCTCTTTTAAGTTAGGTAAGTTCTCATTTATGAGTATACACCAGTAGTAAAATATAGAATATCTGTATGTACATCTTTCTAAAACTTTGATAGATATATTTTTATAGTTCCAAAAACAGCAATTTGTCCCTCGATCAGCATTGTCAAAGTGTATGTTGCTGTGTAAATCAAGAGTTTTTCACCAGTACTCACTATTGTAGTATTTGTGATTTTACACACTCAGTCAAGGAATGTTTTAGAATCCATTGTGACCTCTAATGAAGTCATGTTTTTTCACATATTCATTGAGCATGTGATATACTTTTTTTGTGAAGCTCTTCCTTAAAATTTTGTTCCTTTAGTTAGAATGGCAATTATCAGGAATTCAAGCAACAATAAATGTTGGCAAGGATTTGGGAGAAAAAGTATACTAATATATTGCTGGTGGGACTGCAAATTAGTACCACCATTATGGAAAATTGTATGGAGATTCCTCAGAAAACTTGGAATGGAGCCACCATTTGACCCAGCTATCCAACTCCTTGGTTTATACCCAAAGGACTTAAAATCAGCATATTACAGTGACACAGTCACATCAATGTTTGTAACAGCTCAATTCACAATAGCTAAACTATAGAACCAACCTAGGTGCCATTAAACAGATGCATGGATAAAGAAACTGTGGTATATATACACAATAGAATATTATTCAGCCTTAGAAAGAATGAAATTATGGCCTTTGCTGGTAAATGGATGAAGCTGGAGAATATCATGCTAGGTGAAATAAGCCAATCCCCCAAAACCAAAGGTTGAGTGTTTTCTCTGATATGCGGATGTTAACTTACAATAGGGTGGGAGGGATAGGGAAAAATAGAGTTACTTTATATTAGGTAGAGGGGAAGTGAAGGGAGGGCAGGGGGTATGAGGGTAGGAAGGATAGTAGAATTATCAGACATTATTACCTTATGTACATATATGACTACCTGACTGGTGGGATTCTACATCATGTACAACCAGAAAAAATGAGAAATCATGCTTCACTTATGTATGATGTATCATAGTGCATTATACTGTCTTGTACAACTAATTACCACAAATTAAAAAATCTATTTTGAATATTAGAAGAAAAATAAAGTGAATAAAGAAGTGAAAAAAAAACCAATCTGCCTGTTTCTGGTAAAAAAAAAAAAGAAATTGTTGCTTTGTCTAATGAAATTCTTATTTTTTCTTGTTAATTTTTAGGAAGTTCTATACATATATTCTTTATGAACCTTTTGTGAGCAAAATGTAAAATATAAATTTATTTCCTGATCAGATTTTTTTTTGCCTTTTAATAGTTTCTTGATTAAAATAGTTATTGATTTTAATGTATTTTTATTTATCTTTGCATTTTTGATTAATCTTTTTCATCTTTAAGGTGTTTTGGCCACCTCAAAGTCATGAAAACGTTCTTTTATGTTATCACTCACAATTTTGCTATCTTTTAGATTGACCCTTTAATCCATCTGTAATTGTATTTACATATGGTTTGAGGCTTACTTTTGATGATTCACAATATACATATCTGTATATCTATAGATATCCACCTATATATAGCGGATATATTTACCTCTTTACCTCTCAAACACACATTCTCTCTTTCTCTTTCTATTATCTATATCCAGTTTACCTGACAGCATTTATTTAAAAGATCATTCTAATTCTACTGATCTCTAGCATCTTTTTTACAAACCCAGGGTTTAAATAGTTCAAGTAATGCCAGGAATATATTTCAAAAAGACAATATCAATCATTAACATCGCCAGTCACATTTAGCATCGCCAGTAACAGTGATATTTTACCAGTAAATATTAAAATGTTAAACATAAACCTTTCTTGTATCAAAGTGACAATCTGATGAAAGCTTTGAATTCTGTTCACAGAAAAATGCTCATTACACAAACATTTCTAAACACAGCTTTATAAACATCTTACAGCCTATGCATTCTGATTTATGAACTCCTGAGTTGTAATACCTATGAATAAGTGATGTCATTTGACTACATAACATGAAAATTGTAATGGATTGAAGGAAAGCTTTTTCTAAGCTTACATTTGTATTTGGGAACAAAATACCTGGCTTTGTATTATGAGCATGTTACACCTAAATTACGTGCATTCATTTTTTTCAACAAATAGATATTGAATTATGTTCTATGCAATGGGAACAAAAGAATGAGTGCTGAGTTCAGTGTCTATTGAGAGAAACCATACTTCAGACTATAATATATCTTTTGTAATAAAATAAACTAAGAAAAAGAGAAGTTGTTCCAAGAGCATAAGTGAATAACCTAAACTGATTTTTGGATATTAGGAATGGGTGGTGGACCAGAGTCAGGGAAAATTTACTTAAGGAAAATAAATTTAGTTGAAATCTAAATCCTGAATGTGAATTATTGGTCAAAGGTGTGACTTAAAAGCATTTCAAGCAGAGGCAAAATCAAGAACAATGTCACAAAGCAGGAAACAACATGGTCAGTTTGAGAAGAAAACACAAACCTGAGGTAGTGGAGCATTAAAATCAAAGGAATTACACAGAAAGGTAGAGGGAAGCAGGATGGCCCCTCTCTGTCAGAGCGTCAGGCAATCAGAGAGAAGAGATGATGGTGATTGGCTTTGTGTCCTGTCAGGAGAGACCATGAAAAGTAGAGGGACCTGAAGAATATTGACAAGAGAATTTATAAGATTTGGTGATGGATTTGACAGATGGGGAGGGGAGGAGGTGTTCCTAAGAACTGTTTCTAGGTTTTTCGTTTATGCAATGGAACAAATGACAAAAATCACTGAGATAGAGAAAATTGTAAGATTCAAAAAAAATGGACAAGACCTTTTTTTCCCCCCTTGTGATGGACAGGAGTAGAGTGCAGACAGAGGGCACAAGTTCAACTTGAGATTTGTTAAGTTTGAACTGATTTTAAATCATGTACATGGTGAGGTTGAGCTGACAATATGTAGATTGTTCCAGGGATCAGGGAAATGGTCTGGCTAGAAGGTATACATTTGGAAGTTAGTGAAATTTAGATGGCATTTGAGGCCCAGTTTGGGACAGATTACCAAGGGAGGCCCTGAAGGACATGCATTAAGAGAATGATCTTTATCTTTTCTGGTCCAAGCTGACTCTGTTTGAAATCAGTTGATTAAATATACTTTTGCTTGAGAGCAAATATATAATGACCCTCTTGATCATTGATAATTTATCAAGATTGTTTAGTAGGCTAAGAAACTTAAAGCAGAGTTAAGAAAAGGCAACTTTGGCAGTATATTTTATCTAAACCACTATTAAGCAAAAATGTCTTTTTTCTTTCCTAAAACAAAAATTTACTCATTCTAAGGGAGCATGGAAACTGCAGAGTATTTTGATAGGAAGAAGTGTGTGTGTGTGTGTGTGTGTGTGTGTGTGTGTGTGTGTGAGTGTGTGTGTGTGTGTGTGTGTGTGTGTGTGTGTGTGTGTTGTGGCGGGGGAATAAATTGGTGGTAAACATCTGAATGTATAGTTACTTCACCTTTTGCTCTTCTATGTCAAATTATTATAATTTTATAAATATGACATTATAGTAATGCAGAAGCACTTACAATATACGACCTTCTGAGTGAGAGAAACGAGTTCTGAGAAAATGAGCTTTGGACTAAAGTGTGATGTTCTTTGGGTTGTCATTGAAGAAGTTCAGGACAAGGGTAGCAGGATATCTGTGAGATGAAATTGCCAAATGATCCTGAAGATGCTAAGAATTAAACATGAGACTGCTTCCCTGTTCTGCATGAGCCCCACCCTGCACCTTCCAGGGCCTGGCAAGGGGCATCTCCCACCTTGGGTAAGCATTATTACAGTATCTCTCAACTTTGGCACTGTGCACATTTTGCTCTGGGTGATTTTTTCTTGGTGCTGTCTTGCACGTTGTGTCATGCTTAGCAAGATTGCTAACTAAAGGCACTCCTACTCACTTATGATGACCAGACATTTGAGGGACTAGGAGGGAACATAATTGTTCCTAGTTGAGAACAACTCAGAGAAAACAAACGCTTTCTTTCTGACAAATACTTATTATCCTAAATCTTTCTTGTCCTTCCTTACTGTATCTGGGAGGATGGAAGGGTCTTAATCCCTGAACAGTATCAGAGGAGGAACCTCTTGGTCACCCTGTGGCGGGAGGCAGAGGTCACAGGTCAAGTCAGGTGCTGACGGGCACATTTAGTGAGGACCACTGACAGGATGGAGGCGGTGGATTGCCTGTCAGCCAGCCGCGTTCCTCAGGGCACACATGCACGCCTATTTTGTGTCTTCTAGGCTTATGAAAGAAGGTTTTCACAGGAAGACAGTGGAACCCTTGTGAGATATCTTAACAGATAGGTCAGAGACCAAGTCCAGAGGTTAAGAGTTACCATTTAATTGACTCCTTTCTCTTTAGGTCAAATTACTTACAAAGAACAGTCTGAAAAATAAGGGAGTGAACTGCCATTTCATGAGCACCACATTTCCTTTGAAAACATAAAATTTAATGACCAAATAAGAAAGTAGTTATGATCCTTCAGTTAGAATTTGCTTATGTATGTGACTAGTAATGCTATCTGACATATTTCTATTCTGGCGAGTCCTATATCCTGAATATATCAGCAGACATCTGCTGCATAACATTAAGCATTACACAGCACTCAGTTGATGCTGTGCATCTTCAGTACCTCTGCTTTATACTCACATCCATCCCATACAGCTTACATTGAAGCAGCTACTGTACGTGCCTGTAGGTTAAGGGTGGTTTTCTTATCATAGCTCTCCCGGGAGGAAGAAAACAATGTGTTCTTCACCAGTATTTCTTCAGGTGTCTGTGACCATAGCTTAAATAAGCATCTTTGCATAGTCCTAGAAAACACGGCCAAACTGTGTCCTGATATGACATGCCATAGGATAGCAGCCAAGTGGAAACATGCATTGTTATGACAATACAGGGATATAAAATCATGCTGACTGCCAGCAGGGATGGAAGCCTAGTGACCTAGATGAATTCAACCAGAAATCCATTAAATGATTTAATTTTTGGTTCATGCAGCTATTGATTATACTTACAGTGCTGAAGAAGTAACAGTTGCAACATCAACGCAGTCATTAAAGCCTGAGTAGAATTATTAAGAAGAACTAACTACCGTAGGAAGTGAATAGATGCCTGATACGAAGGGACTGGATCAGCTAGAGCAATAATTTTCTGACAAGGCTGATTTATTCCCTGTGCAATAAAAAAAAAAAGTATCCACAGATTGTTCATGTCAAAACATCAGTATAGAACAGGTGTCTCAACATCTGAACACATTGTGATGTTCGACATTCTTTGCCTTTTGAAAAAAAAACTAAAAACAAGTAAACAATAGGTTCACATATAGCAGACCATGAGATCTTTCATCCTACAGAGGCTGACAGGGTAAAAATACTGCATGAAATAGGAATGACAATAGTCAGCTATTGCAAAGTTCACATTCACATTAAGAATATGAAGTGTAGCAGAACGTTTTCCAGGTGAGCTCAGCTGTGTCAGATTATTTGTATAGTAAGAGAAACATGTCTTTTTTTCAGTGCTATTCTATAAGCTAGCTTTAAAACAAATTCTGTAAGCAAACAAAGTCCAAGCCCTTTATTTTAGGAAATGAAAAAGGAGGATTATATAAGATTCCCATCCAATACAAAGCATCCAGAGTAGAGAAGGGTGGGCAAGAATTCCATCAAAATCCTTTTCCAGATTCATGGAAGAAATCTTAAAATATTCACAGGACTCTCTTTACTTTTCTGTTATTTTCACTAAGAATACAACACAGGGAGAAACCAATTCTTTGGGTGTTGAGGGAACTGTACTCTTATTAGATCTCATGTGCAGAGAAAGAAGGATAGAAAATAGGCTCATGTGATTATTATGGTGTTTTTTGTCATGACTCGGAGACAGGGAAAGCAGCTGTCTTTGACTTTCAGCTATAATTAGAGAGAAAGCAGAAACTAGCAACCTACAAGCCACGAAACTATGACAAAGTGCTCATTTGTGAGTCTGGGGCTTATCAATTTTGATCCAAATATAGAAGAGAATATTTTTATAATCAACTATTTCCACCTTTTAAAAAATTTCCAAAAGATATTATTAGTCACTAGAGATTAAAGCCCAATAAATAATTTGGAAGTTCAGCTCACACTCCTTGGCCTGCACAACACCTGCCTTGCTTTTGCAGGCACAAATGACCCTGGTCTCTAGTGACAGATACTTTCTGGTCCAAACCTTTCAATTTGTCTTGGTTATATTCCAATGTCTGAATATCAGTAACACTGACAGGAATAATAATAGCAGTTGTCACAGCCATAGATGGTGGGGGACTCCTTTCCTTTATGAAGACTACAAATTTTTTACCTCATTTATTATTTCTCCTAAGAAAGTCAGTACACTTATAGAAACAATGAAATGAAAAGTTTTTAGTTTGAGAAGTAAAAAGCAAGACTGGCTATGTGTAGTGATTAAGAATTATAGTAATTAAGGTTGAAGAGAGATTTTTCTGGATTCAGACTATGGCTTTGCTGCTCACAAATCCTAATATCATGGGAAACGTATTTCTTCTATCTGTCCCCCTGTTGTTGCTGGCAAAATGATGGTAGTGATTCCATCCAATTCTTCTGGTTGTGGTGAGGATTAAATACATTTCTTCTCTGGTATGTGGTATGTGCTTAACAGGTGCCAGTCATTATTATTTGCCTTTAATATGTGTTATGTCACTGGATCATGTGTTCAGACATATTGGAGAATCCTGGATTGGAAATTCCTGGATGGGGACGTAGTGGGAAGTTGTGCTTCCTCTTTACTTTTGAGGCAAAAATCCATACTAAAAATAAGACAAAAAACTAAGACACATTGAGGTTTCTACTCACAAGATACTTTGATATGTATTATTTCAATTAATCCTCACTTAAAGGCCCTGAGGAAGATTTTATCATCATGTGTAGATGAGAAGAACCGAAGGGGGAAAAGATGAGTTATTAAAATATATTCATGGCAGCAGAAGAGTTTGATTACAAATATGCTGAGCGAAGGTGTTTTCCCACCCCATTAAAAGTGCACACTTTCTACCCTTTGTGGCTCTACAACATGCCTGTTGTCTTGGAATGCCAAGTCTCTCCAGAAGCACTCTTGCAGTCACAGAGCCACTCCAGCAGGGATAGCTCTAGGCTATACTAATCCATTGCCTCTTGGTGATGAAATTGATAGCTGCGATGAACAGGGAGCTGCCTCACCTCCTACCTACATCCCTGAAGCTCGACAGACCCTATCTATACTCCTAATTGAAGTCCAAGGCAGTGGTGCCTTATGGTGCACCTGACAGATGTTTGATGAACTGAAGTCAATCTAGACTTTGGAACTCAAGTAATGATTTATTCAAAAGCTCATTTTCTATTTCAAAGTTGTGAGCGCTAGAAAAGTCTTATGAGGTAAAATACATCATGGAAAAGATAACAGGGCATGACTTGGTTAGTTTAAGGAAAATGCCATAGATGAGCTTGGGAAATGAGTTGCACATGAGCTCTTGTGTGATGGCTTAGTAGTTCCTTGCCATCTGTGATGGTTAAATTGGGTGTTGACTGATCTGAATTAGGAATATTTGAAAGCCTGGTGAAACATTGTTTCCAGAGGAGTTTAGTGTGGGAGTCTGAGTGGGAAATATTCACTCTCAATGTGGGCAGGCACTGTTTAATGGTTTTGGAACTGGATAGAACAGCAGAAATGATGAATGACTCTCTCTCCAGGAGCTGAGATACATTCTTTCTTGTCTATCCTTGGGCATTAAAACTACAGGCAGTCCTAGGTTTGGACTCTGGGACTTAACAGCCACCCAAGGTTTCAGACCTGGCCCTGGACTAAAAGTTACACCATCAGATTTCCTTGCTCCAAAGCCTTTACACTTGGGCTGAACCATACTACCAGCATCCTAGAGTCTCCAGCTTACTGATGATCTGTCATGGGAGACTTGGCCTCTATGAATACGTAAGCCAGTTCCTCTCACAAAAGTCCCCCCCCAACACACACACACACACACACACACACACACACACACACACACACCATATTACTCTCTGTTGGTCTTGTCTTTTTATAGAACCCTGACTAATATAAATATACCATGCTATGTTGAAAAAGGTTCTGAGACTGCATTCAAACACAGAAAGATTGCTGCCATTAGTTAGCAATGTCCGGCACGGCCATGGAAAGGGGGATTGGTATCATTCAAGCCATTTATTTGTCATCCTTGGGCTAGAAGCAGTAATAGAATTTTCAGTCAGTTTGAATATGACATTTATCATCCATGAATTAATTTTACAAATCCTTCTGGCTGCTTAGGTGGGCTTCTTTCCTCACTAATCTTTATTCACTCCTCCTGAAGATGTGTGCTTTCTTGAAATAAGAACTATTCTTTGGTCAAGTAGCTTCATTATTCTGCCAAAAGCAATAAAAACTAGTTTCTGAGAAGAAACACCCACACACCATTATATTTATTTTTATGTTTTTGAGAATATTGTGAATTTCTCTTAGATTCTACACTACATTACTAATATAAATATCGCATATTTAAGAAGTGGCAGTAAATTATGAAAACATAACAACAGGAACATTTTAATATTTAGACCTTGGATTTGAAGAATGAGTCAATATTTCTATATTAGGTGACAAAATCCTTTGAATACAGAATTGTATAAAACTCAGTTTTGCCATCAAATTCTCTCAAATTTGTGTTTTATTTTAGTTTCACTGTTCATGGATCATTTCCAAGGAAAATTAAATGATGGAAAGATTAATGCTATGAGGAGTTTTTAAGAATTTTATTTCTGCATTGACTGATATGCACTTAACCTTGAATGATATTGATCCATATTTAATAGAGAAGTGGGTAGATTCTTTCTCAGAATATCTCAAGTTAAGTATTAGCAATTTTAAAAAGCAAATGTATAGATAATTTTTTACATCAGTTGCAAATGTATTGTTTCAGTAAAAATAGGTATATACCCTCTTTTTCCACAGCTATAATGACATTTTAATTTAGAAAATGAATATTTGAGAAAATACATGTACCTTCTTGGATACTTTTTTTTAAAAGTAATACTACCTTGGATTTGCTTACTCAAGCACTAAATAATTCCAAGGGAAATAACCAACTGTTCTTATTTCTAAATATTGCATCAGTTACACATACTTAGATCCCATACAATTGTGTTTTAAGAATATTTGAGATTGATTAAATAGGAAATGCTGTCCCAAACTACTACACCTATTGTTATTCAAGTAAATTCAGTTACTCCTAAATCATAGCACTCCACTTTCTTGTAAATTTGGATCATCACATCTGTACATGGAGAACTGTTCTGTAATAAATAATGTTGACTTCCAGTGTGAACATGGCTGCAGAAGTCAGCATTTTCACCCCCCTGCAAATCACAAAAAGAGCAATAAAGAATGTAGGAAGCTAAGAAACAAACACCCTACATTCTTCCTTTTCAATTGAACCAGGAGACAGATATAATGCAGACACTCCAAAACACAGGTAGGAACTTTCAGGAGCCTCTGAGAGCTGGTGGCTGCCCTGAAGGATGAGGTAAGGGAAGAAGCACAGGGAAGGGCCCCAGGACCCAGGGAAAGCAGATTGCAGAAAACAGAAGCAAATATATACGTCCTGAAATAGTAAAAGCCCTGTCCTTTACATTGTTGCCAAAAGGAGCTTGAGCAGGACTCTAGATAGAAGCTTTCTCTTCTGCCTGAGAAGGAAAGGAGGTAGGCTTGCATAGAAAAATGCAGAACTTGTAGGCGGCAGTGTGTCTTTATGGAGACAGAGCAAGAAACAGCTCTGCAGATGTCTGATAGGTCAGGGGAGTCAACAGGGGCAGGGGACATTTCAGAAAAATGACTTGAATGTGACTAATTCTAGAGCAAAGATTCAAGTCAATGTACAGATTAGAGTAACAGTATGAAATGTAAACCTCAGTTGTTATAGGAGGAGGGATAAGTACCCTGAACATAATTAGGAAAGGAAGGATGAAAGAAGATGGGAGGAACTGTGTTTGATAATGTCTTTATTTGTAATAACTTGATAGTCAAACTTTTATTTAAAGTAGGAAAATAAATTAGGTAGGTCAAACTATATGGAATCACCATTTAGTAAGCCCCAACCAATCTATTATCAGAAGCCTGATGTCCTGATGTAGTTCAATAGTCCTTCACTGTATCCAAGGCTCTCTTGATTGTAGAATGCTTGATTTTAAGGCCTGCCACTGCGTACAAAATCACACCTACAACCGTAGTCGTAACATATCCTTGATTGAAAGACACATCACAATTTTAGAGATATCAATGAGTGAATGCACTTGTATTCAGTGAATTGTGTGTAAAAGAAGAATAAAACATAAGGCATCCCAAGGAAAACACAAATGATACTATTGGAAAATATTATATGATATAAGAGAAGGAATAAAAGAGGAAGAAACAAGAAAAGTGTTGATTTTATCATCTTTCATAATAGAAAGTGTACAAATATTGCCTAAAGAAATAGCATTTCAGGTATGCATAAATTATAAACTAAATATAATGGTAACCAATCCAGAAAAAATATTATACTTTCTAAATATTAGAAAAGCTAAACATATGCCTTGTAGTTATATGTATAAGTATAGAAAATACAAAATGAATCTAATAGTAAAGTTTATTTATTTATTTATTTTTGGTACCGGGAATTGAACCCAGGGGTGCTTGACCCTGAGCCACATCTCCAGCCCGGTTTTGTATTTTATTTAGAGAGAGGATCTCACTGCGTTGCTTAGGACCTCACTAAATTGCTGAGGCTGACTTTCAACTCACAAGCCTCCTGCCTGAGTTTCCTGAGTTGCTGGGATTACAAGCTTGCGCCACTGCGCTCAGCCAAAGTTTATTTTTCACTCATTTAATAGGTCACAAGGGTGACCTATTAGGGTCATCAAGGGTGCTTTAGAATGCAGCAATTCAGGCATCCAGTCTTCCTGGATCCCCTGGTTCCATTATGTTCTAGGGCTTCAGTATGACCTGCTAGCAGTCTGCAAACAGGGAAGGACCAAAGAGGAGATGCTAACTCTACTTTAAAGCCAGGCCCTGAAAAAGCTGTCACTGCTTTCCTTCACTGTCGGTTGGTTCCATCAGTCCCATGGGTATCCTCTCTGCAAGGGAGGCTTCCAGCGAGGCTCTCAGGAAGACGAGAAGACATACCTGGAGGAACAGCTCAGGGTCTTCTGCAGACTTCAATCTGAAAAGGAACCAGGAGATAGCAAAATAATTTGAGCTAAAAATTAAACACCAGAGAAAGATTAAAAATCAGCAATTAATACATTTGAAAAGAGAAAAAATATGGAATTAATTAATAAACCCCTGAATCAAGGAAAATTACATATTCTGCTACCTTTCAAGTTAAAAAGAGTATACAAGTAAGACTATTTATTTCCATGACTTGTATAAGCACAAGACAATGCTGGGAGGATAGATAGGAAACTACTAGCAGTGGTTCCTAGCTGTGTTAGAAGAAATGGAAATTAGGTGAGAGGATAAGGTAGAAGAATCTTATTGCATATATTTTTGTATTATTTTGATTTTTGAACCATGTAAATGTTACTTACTTAAATAAATACAATATAGAGTAGATAAAAGAAAATAATAATAATTATTTAAACAAAATCAAATTAGTAAACTAGGATTACTTTCCATAATATACTCTAAAGAGGAGAAAAAGTATCTTTGCTAAGGGTCTTTAAGTCATCAGCTAATGATGCAGTGTCATGATTAATGACACAGATATTACCACTGTGAGGTAGCAGGAATAAGAGCTCTTGAGCACAGGTGATCTCACCGTGCTTCAATGGGACCTGATGATATTGGCACAGCAGGTGGAGACGAGGCTCCCACACTCTGGCCTTTGGTGGGTTGTCTCCTGAGGCAACCTTGAGAATTATAAGACTCTCAATTTCCTATCCAGCTGACACCTTGTGTGATACAATTTTCCTGCTTTGTGGCAGTAAAGTCCAGAAAATAGGGACCTGAGTCTTGAGATTTTATTCCCTGAAGTGATTATAAGAAACTTCTTTGATGGCATAAAATATGCCTAATTCATTTTATTTCCCTAGTATGTGAAAAAAAAATTCTGTGCTTCTGAATTAATGCTGAATAATTAAAGTGACACAAGCACTATGGTGTCCTGCAGGCATTAATTCAAACAGAGTAAAACCAACTTAGTGGGCCCTTGGGAGGCGGTAGAGACACCCTAATGACTTCAGATGGCCCGTGGGTACATAACTTCAATGTTCCTCTGAAAATAAAATGTCTCATACTGTTGGCTCTGTGTATTATCTGGAGTTGCCTTATTATTAAGAGGGAGTGAATGACAGATGAGCAAAGACTAATATCAAAGAGGTCGTCAATGGACAAAAAGAGAGAGAACTAGCAATAAGTATGCTAAAAGTACAATGTAAGTTGCTTCTTTTCTTTATGTTGTACTGTTCTTTGAACCCACTCTGCTCTCTAAATATCACAAGATAAGGATACTTCAGATAATCCATTTTTAGTTTTGTGTATTTTTTTCCTGTTCTCTTTTGTTTTCTTTCTTGTATAAGGAATAAAAATTTCTTTTTAACTTGAGCATCTTTTTTTTGGTTGTTGTTGTTGTTGTTTAAAAAATCACCCAGCTGAGATGGGTCAGAGTGACAAATGAAAGAAAATTTTTTACTGAAAGAAAGGAGTGGGTGTCTTTGAATCGATATTTTCCAACAGACTGAGGGAGAGCTGCCCTCCACAGCATGGTCCTCCATGACCTACTCAGATGTGTCTGTTTGTGTGAGGTTGATTCCCCCAAACTGTGCTTTGTTGATTCACATGAATGGTCGAGGAGGGACAATCAAATACAGCCAAGTTTGTGTCATGACCTCCTTGTCTGAGAACATAGACAGTCACTGTGGAGAATCCATGCTGTTTGAGGTCAAAGCAAAAGCAAGTCTCTGTTTGGCTCTAAGCCTCTGAGCGTGGTGATTTTGAGGAGGAAGCTTCCTTTGTTTTATAAAAGATGCTGCTGAGTTTCTTATAGTTCTCTGGTTGATGAAAATTATGCGAATAATTCAAGTGGTCTTGTACCCTGTTTGCTTAGAATGGACTTGGTTTACACCTCCTGTGGCAGGAAAATGATAAAGAGAACATTTATTCTTAAATGTGTTCTGGTTTAGATAGTAAATCATCTAGGCTTCCTAAGAATGGCCAATTTTGAGATCTTTAGAAATGGGATTTGTGAAAATAGTGAATACTATGTGCCTGTAAACTGTGCCCCCCACCCCCACCCCACTCCC
Source organism: Sciurus vulgaris (assembly GCF_902686455.1). Taxonomy (NCBI): domain Eukaryota; kingdom Metazoa; phylum Chordata; class Mammalia; order Rodentia; family Sciuridae; genus Sciurus; species Sciurus vulgaris. The sequence goes on from NC_136466.1 coordinate 145,749,705, forward strand.
CTTTTTATTTTTCCCTAATAGCCAGATGAGTGATTGGGATCCTGTGGATCTGACTGGGAAGAAGTCTGCTGGCATGAGAACTTACTTATTGTAGGACCATGGAAGGAGCACAAGGAAGCTCCAGCAGTATATATCTATATTAACCAGTGAATTTAACTACCATATCACATTTAAACAAGCCATTCAGGCATGAGTCTGAATAATATTCCTGTGCAGTCTATTTCAAGCTGGTGACTCAAGATGGTGAAGCAAAGTGTTTTGTTCGCGCTAAGCCTCTGCAATGAGTGTAGAAGGCAGGGGCACAAGATTTGAGGAACTCTCATTTCAGGCTCCTGCAAGTACCAAGCTTGCACTTACCCTTTGGTAGAATATTGACTTGTACTTCAAAACAAGTCTCAGGCTTTATCTGTTCTCAGTAGCCTTCTTTCACTTTCCCCACCTCAAAGCTGTATGCCTTGTGTATTCTCTGATGCCGTCTTGTGTAAATCACTGTTGTATATATGTGTTCTGTGTTGTGTTTTGGTTCCTTGAGGTCAGGGATCAGATAATAATAATTTTTACAATTCAAACACATATTTCTGGACCTAGTACATGTCATGTGTTCAATGTTTGTTGAACTATAACAAGAAAATGAATTATAAGCAAGTCATTGATTCAATGAAGTTAATTAAAGTTTTCTCAACTTTTAAAACAGCCTGAGAGAATCTATTCCAATAATGGTGATAATAAAATCTAATATTTTCTGACCTTCATAATTAAATGATTCAAGTCCAAGTTTTGATGTACTTATATACAGGAGAAAGCCTGAAGAAATAATAATATTTGCAGCATTGTCATGAAACTTACAGAGAAAGATTCTCATTGGGATGTCTTCTGAACACTTCTTTCTACTGAGAAATAGCATAAAGTCATCTTTATTGTAGAGTGTTGACTTCTGACTCATCCAACATGAATAGACTAGACTTTTATTCCTCTTTGCTCTGCTTCTTCTTTTCCAGAGGAAAAATGCTAAGCTATTTTTGGAAAAAATTTTAAGAGCATGCCAAGTAAATTTGATAAAGGCCAGATATATACAAAGTCAATAAATCATTTCTGAACTCAATTTTTGAGGGGTCTGTGATGTCTATTGAACTAAAATATCTTTTCATTCTATATTTGTAACGTAACTAATTAGATGCATCAAAGCAATGTAAAATCAATCTGGATATATTTGGTAGGGAGATGACTAGTTTAATTCAATTTTAAGTCTTTGATTAACATTTGAGTTTTTCCCTTAATATAGAGACAGATAAGACCCAGTATGAAACTGTGAGTTCATAAAGAATAAAAGTGCACAAAAGAAGTTAACTTCGAGGACCTCTATAACGATTTTAGATTATATAATCTCACAACTGTAATGCACATTTAGCATGAATTTGTGACTAAGAGTTGAAGCAGAGAGTTGCATAATTACATATTATGTTGGATGTGTTCAGGACAATTCAAGTGGAAGCAGATCACAAGGCCTCAATTACCCAGATTGACTCACTTGCTCAAAACCAATTCACTGCATAATTGTATACTTCTCTGTCCCTTTGGCCTGATAAACTCTCATTGAGTTAGGGGATTGGGAGCCAAATCAAACTATTCAATTTTATTTTTTGTGGTCATTTGTTCTTTGGTCCCAGATTTAAATAGGAAGCCTTGGCTTTAAAGTTTATGTGGACCTAAAAGATGACTAGAAACCATTGATGTTTGTCACCAGGTGGGTTTTCTGAATCTTGTTCATCCTTGGTTGAAATGATCTCGATGGGTCTGCTGTTTGCTGGTGCATTGATGTATGCATGATTCCCGACTGCTCCTTGTAAAACAAGCTGAACAATGCTCCACTATGGAATTTCCATTTTTGCTTAGTTTGCATTTTCCTGATAGCATTTAGATAGCATTTACACACTCAAGTAACATACTAAGACCCCACTTCATAAGGTATCAGAGATGAGTAATATATGTAACGTATTTGAGTATAAGGTTTAAATATTTAAAGTATCCAAACCTGAAAAGTAATATGGAAATAGTCTTCCATTGAAATTACTCAGTGGAAATATTTTCTCAGTAATGCGAAGCTTTTATAACATTGATTTATTATATTGAAAGTAAATGCAAAGCTGGAACTTAGAGAACAAGACCTTATACTAAATATTTATGGTTTGAAAATAAATCTTCTCATTAGTTTTGCTGTTTGAAACATTAATTATATTGTGGAAAGATGTATTAGTTTTCATTCCTTATATATCACCAACTTCAGGAGACATAAAATCTTTATTTACCAATTTATTTAAGTATCACTGAGAATCCTGTCTCAGTACTAGAATGCAAAAACATAAAAGTAGGTCTAGAGAAATACTTACATAGTTCTTCACATACAACAGGAGGTTTGTGTGTTAGAGAGAAGAAGCCTGGAGACAAGGCTTCGAGGTCTACCTTCTTGTCCCATGTCTGCCATTATAGCAGTGTTTTAAATACAGTGACTTTATTCTACTCACTTACAGAATACTGATCATATCTGCCCTGCCCACCTCAAAGACTTTTATGGTAATAAAATAAAATAGCATTTCTGAAGTTGTTTTATAAACTATCTAATAGTACATCAGTTTGAGTATTATTATTTTGGTAGATTTTGATATTTTGTAGGGGAGCCCAATTGATCGATTAAGCAATTCTAAATTTCCACGTATCTGTTGAGAAAGTTTCCAGTGAAAAGACGGTCAATTCTATTCTTTGGTATGATAAGATTAGGAGTTGGTAGAAAGCTTAGAAAGAGACTTAAAACCTTGTTGCCCCAAAACATAAAAACACTGCTTATTGGAGAGTTAGTTCAGTAGGTTAGGGGATTGCGATGAGCCAGCTAATCAAATCATGCACACACTAGGTTTCAGTGATTCTCTGTTCACAAGAATTGACCTAATGACTATTTAGCTGAGGGGAGAAATAAATTCAATGAGGTAATATCAAGTCTGTGAGTTCTGCTCACCTTCGAGCCAAAGCTCAGATTATCTTTTATTCTATAGAGATTTTAGTGAAAACAAAACAAATGTGAAAGACCAAGCAATGATGAAATGAAGGAGGGCTCATCTCTCCATGTAAATAAATTATAAATTTATTTATAATTTATAATTTGGTTCTCAAATAAATTATAATTCACATATGAATACTCTCCATTATTTTTAACATATGAGAGGCTCTCGTATTTTCAAATGAAGAATTTAGAAATAATTGTTATTAAATAGTATTACTGCATCAGATTGCTAAAATGCTACTAAGGTCAAATTATTTACACAAATGAATTAAGATCTTTCTATGACCATTATAATCCTTTTCTGTACATGTACTTTTAATAAATTTGATTTAATAACTGAACGTTCATAAAATTGTCATCTTATAATTTACATTTTCTGTGGTGCTCAATGTGCCAGATTTCACTGTAAACATTTCCAAATAGTGAACATAAATTCAGAGTGACAGTAAACATTTTGGGCATTTGTAAAGCCAGGAAAATTGTCTCTTGATGGGTGCTATTTAACTTTGATTGGTCTAAGACAGTAATATTTCACAGGAAATCTTGTAAAATTGTGCTCCAATGCTGGAGGAAGACTACACTGTAAACAAGTGCTGGTTCTACCAACCAGCAGGGCATTTAGTGTGCACTGATGTACTTATCTTGCTTTAATATTAATAGGTAATATTTGGAAGAATTTTTGAATTAATAATATTTCACTATTTCATCTTATAAGGTGTAACCCAAATTTAGTTAATTCGTTGGTACCAATCTACCCTCTTCTTCCTATTCTCTTCCTAGTATTTTACAATACTCTGCAGTATTATGTTAATAAGAAACATGGAAAATGACTTAGAGAGGAAGAACCCCACCATTGCCCTTTGACCTATGATGAATGTGGGCTTTCACAACTGGGTATCTGTGGAGGTTGAGTCTCCTATGGTGGATCCTGAGGAGAAAGCAAAGAGGATGTAAGTTCTCTCCTTTATGATCTTAGAATAGCCATGGAAATAGAGCTGACTCTGATAACAAGGATAATAGTGTTTTGTGTACTTCTTGTCTGTGATTTGTGGGCCATCTTTATAAATTTCATAAAACATCTTATTAAAACACGTACAACTCATCTTACCTCAGTGTTTCAACATTCTCATTGAGGGCAACTCATTGGTTCCCACATTTTGCTTTGAAGTGCTTTGATGTGTTATGCCAGGAGAAGTTTAATTTCATGTAGACCTCTCAGTCAACTTCCATATTTTGGTCTTCTTCATTCAGTAACTAAGGATCCAAAAGTCTGTATGGTATATGCTTTTCTTGCTTCACAATATAGATCAAACTTTTCAAAGTATTTAAACATTCTCATGAATAATATCTGGTCATCCTAAAACAAGAATGTGCAGCACAGTTGTTTTAATTATTTTGCTCCCTTTCTTACTTTCTTAGATTTCTTGATTTGCCTCAACCATTGTCTGAATCCATTCAACCTGCTAAAGTGTGTGTCCCACTAATTGAAAAAAGTTCTCATAATCAGGTACTGTGGCTTTAGTAATGAATCAAAATTCATCGTTTTTGGACACAGTATGGATAAAGAACCCACATCTAAGGCCACAGAATTTATACTGTGTTCAAAATATAAACTCTCATGGCTCCTGATGTCACAAAATCAGATATGCAAGGATGTGTCAATTGTAATTTGGGCAAAAGCTGATCATGAAGATTCATTCCTACGATTTGGCCATGATTTTTTTTTTTTTTTCTTTAAAGTGTATCTTGGCAGTGTAATAGACTTAAACAAACTCCTGTACTCTCAACCATAAAGTATAATTACTTTTTAGATATCAATATAGATGTCACCATTTCTATAACCCCATGCCAAAATATTGAACTGTATAGTCATATGACTAGTTAATGTGGATATACTTTCCATTATTTCTGGATTTCTAAAAATTAATTTGAAATGTTACTCAAAAATAATATTGAAATATTATATGGAAAAGAGGCCAATCAGATTCCAAGTAAGTAATAATTTTGTAGCAATACGCTTAAGTGAACATTGCTCAGATTAGTTTCCCTTTCAGAAGATTCAATGCCCATTTTGCACCCACAACCCTTACCATGACTCCATGTCGATTTCAGCAGAGTCAACCTAGATTAATGGATTTCAGTTTCCTTCTAGATTTCTCCTGTGTGTTCCTGAAATTTCACAAAATCCATTTTATGTTAAAAAAGAAAGTTTCCAATGTAGTTTGAAAATATGGAATTTAATTTGTATTTTTACCTCTGCCAGTCTACTTTTTCCAATAGACCATGTTTAGTTGAAGATTATTAATAGAGGTTTATACTAAAGTAGAATCCTCTGACTATAATGGTAAAGATAAAAAGGCAATTCAAACCCAAATTTACTGTAGTAGGAATGTATTGTAGAAACTGGTTCAAATGTGTATGGTATCATCAGTGACACCAAGGGACAGGCATGAAGGAGATAGAAGAGCTTGGGATGCAGGAGAATTTAGTTAGTTAGCATTTAATTTCCCCCCTTGAATGTCTCAGTATCCTTTTAACACAGCAATTTGTAATCTTAGTTTAAACACTTTCAATTTTGAGGCTCTAATTATAGTTTATATAATTCATGTTTTCCAAAGAATGCTGTTTCTTTCTACATAGAAACATTTGCGTATTTCTTTCAGATGTTTAAATATTTTAGCATTGGTAATAGGAAAAAAAATCCTTCTAATAGCTTTATAATAGCCTTGTTGAAGGGAATGGAAACTACACATTAGAAGTTAAAAAAAAACTAATTTTGAAATTTGACTACATCATTTTTAGTGTTTTCATAAAGGCAAAATGTATATTTAAGCAAAAGTGTCTAATGTTTGCAGGCAGAAAACCAACAATAATCACAGCTGCATCATATTAAATTCAGAAATCATAGTGGTTATGGGTATTTGACAACCTGAAAATTGCCTATTGCTTATAGTTTCATTTTACAATTTTTATGAAAGAAAGCTTCTAGTCTATTCTTTGACAATTTGTTAGAAGAGATTTTATCCTTCAGTGTCGAGTTATTTTACACTTGCCCTTTTCACTGTTTGCTATAGACAGACCATGTCAACAAGAGGAATGGAGGGCCACCTGGAAATCAGGACTGGCAACTGACAATGGGAGTAAAAATGTGTTTTCCATAATACATAGGTTGACCAAAGAAGAGGACTTTTGTCCTTTAGAAAGAAATATGGTTTATTTATAAGTTTATCTGTCAAGGGTAAAAGATAGCAAATTTTATTTTCTATAGCACTTTTAATCATCCCAAAGTGTAAGTAAGCTGATTTATAAGATGCTCGTGCAAATAGAAGGTGTCTTGTACAAACCATTTGGATGTTTCAAAGAAAATAAATAGGCTAGTTGAATTCTTTAAGGACATCCTCCTCCTGATTGCTTGCAGGGATAAGAGTTAATTAATCCATTGATAGTATTTAACCTTCCTTTAATTCATTATTTCCAATATTTTCATAATGGATAGCTATTTCTTGTGTCTTATAAATGTATGTGTCCAAAGAGCAATATACATGAAGATAAATACATAAATAATGTCTATATAGCCCTAGTGCTGGAACAATCCTTTCCTTGTAGAAGCAGATCTACGGTTCATTTTCTGTGTATTTATAAGTAGCATCATCTACAAATCAAGATAATCTAGAAGCAGTCTAAAACTATAATTTCAGTACATAGATTCTGGTGCCAGAGTCTCTCAGTTCCAGCTCTGGCTTGTTCTGAGGGTCTTCGGACAAATGACTTAAGCTTTTTTGTAACTCAGATTCTTTATCTGCAAAACGGACATTGTTGTAATGTTTATTTACCTCCTGGGACTCTTGGGAATATTAAATGAGTTAATATTTGTAACACACTTAGCACCTGGTACATAGTAAGTACTATGTGAATGTGAAATAAGTACATGGAAGAGGCTCAATGGATGTTTTAAAATTGGATTTTATTTTTCGGTAGATGGAGAGATCACTTGGAGGTAGCTCCAGTGACATGACACATGGAGAGGAATGAAAGTTAGATCCTGAAGGTAGAAGAAGAGCAGAAAGGTAGAGAACTTTTCAAATGGCCAGAATAGAATACAACACTCTACTACCTATGCAGGCTTGGTCTAAGGCACATGGATTTTCAACAGCAAATATGCAAGGAAGGAGAAGGTGCTAGAATTGAGGCTGCACAAATCAGCCTAGCAACAGGATTTACTTCTGTGTAGAAGAATCACCAATCAAACTCAAATGGCTAAGGGGCAGGTCATGATGAATGCGGACATATTTACAGTTGGATTTTGATATCAAAGGGGAAAGGTAACTGGGTCTTCCAGGCAGCCGTGATGTTCACTGATCACAGATGTCAGCTTTTTGTTTCAGGATGATCAATCCACTTTGGAACAAGACCAGCTGTTTGCCTCACATCCTCTGCTAAGTTACCAATGAGCCATGAAGCTGGCATCCACCAACAGGCAAATTGGGCACACCAGCCTCCATTATGGCAAGGGCTTTGCGCTCTTTCACTCTGCTTCCCCTGCATGACTTTATCTCCTGGCTCATTTCTTGGTACCTAATTATCTCCGGATGCCTCCAGTTTGTTTGCAGTTTTTGGCCCTGTTTATCATCTCTTGCCCTTCACTCTTAGTGGTCTCTCTGGCAGAACTTACATTAATTCATTCAAGGTAACAACTCTTCCCAGCGGAGCTTTTAACTGTGGATTCCCACCACATAGGCTTGTCTGGTCCCCTTTAGATGGAGTCCAAACCCAGCAGCTGTGGGTAAGGGTATTGGGGTCCAGGAGCTCAGCCGATATGGATGGAAGCTGACAAGTGCTAGACAGTGGATTAGAGCCCCAGCCAAGAAAGCCAGAGCTCGGAGCAGAGCTGTAATATCAACAAGGAAGTAGAATCCAAACAAAAAATTGAGGAGGAAGCCTGTTAGGGGTCATCATGACAAAGGACTGAGGGAGGTTTCAATTTAGGATCTTGCTATAGAAACTCATTTTACAAGAGAAGAAATTTTATTCCCAAGCCACTTCCCAAATCCATATCACATAAGGGATTGTTTATAATTAGTTCTGGCACTAGGGAAGAATGATGCTCCCAGATTGAGGTAGTTTCGTATATAAATGGAAAAGACCTGGGGGAAGCAGGGTCCAAGGAAGGTTTATGAACAAAAGTGTGGAGGCGTATCCATTTCCCTTTGCTTCTGAAATATAGAGAGTTGCAGCACAGGCAATAGTTGACTAGGACTGGGAGACAAGTTTAGGGCCAGGAATAGCAGGCCTTTAATGCTAGGAAAGGGATTTGAATTGCTTTTTTGGGCAGGGGAATGGCTGAATACTTTGAGCACTGATGTGTGAGAAGATTAGCTGGCAGTTGTCTCTAAACTGAAATTCAGCAATAGAGAAAGAGATGAGACCAATTAGGATGTCCTTTATTCACAGAGACAACATTCTGAGCTTGAGCTTTTTGGTGTCTGACATTTAGTAGATGCTTAATAAATATTTATGTAATGAAAGAATAAAGTATTTAAATATAGACTTCTTAAATTAGTAGATAAATTTAAGTTAGACTAATCTAACTAAGCTAACCCTTTACAAGTTGTATTAACTGATCTGACAGCTCTTTTGAATAACTCTTGTCGTAGGAAAATTCAGCACACATTGCGGCAGCACATTTTATTCTAATACTGAGAAAGTTTCTGCGTATAATGGATTGTAATGAGAGTTAGTTATCATTGTCTCCTTTCTCATACATGGGCCACACTGTAGTTGTAAGCTTCTGGTGTCATGAAAAATACCCAACCCTGGCTCTGGAAGGATCTTCCTGACCCCCACGAATTAAACCAGGGGTCTTGCTGTGCACTCCATTAGCACCTGTAACTTGGAACTACTCCCCGCAGCAGCAGCTAGTTGTTAACTTCTATACTGAGGTTATCCCTGCCAAATCCCCAGTGCTTAGTACAGTCCTAGTCCAAAGTAGGTGTTCTTTAAATATTCATCTAGTGCAAAATTTTCTACTGATATTTTACAGTGTGAAAGGTTCTATTCTGGGCACACTGACATTACAGAAACAAAGTAAAGGAAATAAAAACTCTTTCCTGAAGCTTCCATTGGCAGGTGTGAGTGGGAAGAGGAAGGAGACAGACCATACACATAAACAAATAGTAAGAGTATCTCAGAGACCATAAATGCAATACCAAAAATAATACTGGGTAAGAGAAAAGGGATGGGGAAAGTGATTTCAGATACAATGTTTAGGGAGGACTCCTCATGGTAAAGTATTTGAGCAGAGAGTGGCATGAAGCTACGCAAAAAGAGAATTTCTTCCCCCTGGACATCTGGGGAAGAAATTTCAGACCAAGAGTGAACAATGATTGAACCAGAATGGATTCCCTCTTCCTAAGGAGAATATGATGTCTATTAGGGACCCCAACATCTTTAAATTATCCAAAAAATGGATAAAGAAAGAGAGGAGTAGGTTTGTGGTTTGATCATTGTTTTTCTTGGAAATTGGAATGAAATTGTCATATGATTGCACAAAAACAGGGGTAGTTCTCAACACTGTGGAGCTCAAAATTCCACAGTTTACGATGATACACAGTTTTGGAGACCTGATATAAGAAGACATGCACAAGTACTTTACTTTTATAAACCAATAAAAAATTTTTCCAGAACACATGATCAATGAACATATTGCTAAGTCCTTGAAGAGTAAGAAATGTGAAAACTTCAGCTTCATTTGTTTCAGGGCATATCCATCTCTGGACTCACTATGCATTTAAGAAGCCATTAGTCTTTCTATTGTCTCTTCTGTTTATGACCTAATAGGGAAATGACAGTTTGAGGTTAACCTGGTGGTTTTCTAGACAAGCACCTAATTAATAATTGTACAATTCTATTCCAGCATGAGGAAACCAGGCCACTTTGGTGATGTGGATAAAGCACTTGGGTAAGATTCAAGAGTTCTAATTTTAGTTTTGTCATTTGCTAGCTGTGGGAACAAAAGACAAGCCAACCAACCAATCTGCCACTCTCTCCTCTTCTCGTTGGAAGGGGTTGTTGTCTTAGAGCAGAGTTGTACTGCCCACATTGAAGGGATTTACCACATTTGAACACCAACCACCCATGCTAGGTATCACTTTATATTTTTATGAAAGCATTCACAGTTTTTACTTATGTCTATTTAAAGTGGATACATCATATTACGATTGATACTGAAAATAATTATTGATACAGGAAACCTGAGGAAGAGTTTTGATACAAACTTAATTCTATTAAACTCTGGTTCCATTGGTAGCTGGTAGAAATCTTTGAGATTCAAGACTTTTATGTGTATGGTATGAGGGGATATTAACAAGTCTCAAGCTGTTGGTAATGGCAAACTCAGCTTGTTGGATAAGGTAGTTAATGAATTCATAGAGAGTAACAAATAAATAATATTGGTAAAAAATATACCACTTCATTATTTAAGGGATTTTGAATCTTGGTGCCAAGCATACGGTCTGGAGAAAGGTAAATTATAAAATCTAGTTTGGGGTTCAATATTTTTCTCTAAATTTCCAGTAAAGCAGGGCTTAGCCAACGACAGCCTGTAGTTCAGATCTGACCTGCTGCCTGTTTTGTTAATAGTTTTATTGGAACAAGTCACATTCTTTTATTTATATATTACCTATGGTTGCTTTTGCACTATTATGTCAAATAGTTCTGAAGGGAATGATAAGATCTGTTAAAATAATATTTAATATCAATATTTAATATCGGGTCTTTTACAAAAGAAATGTGCCAAATTCTTCATTAATGAAGAGTGTGACTTCCTTCAGCTCTATGACTTTCATGTTTTTTATTTGTTCTTTTAGATATACATGGCAGTAGATTATATTTTGACATATTTATACAAACATGGAGCACATCTTATTCTAATTAGGATCCCAGTCTTGTGATTGTAGATGATGTGGAGATTCACTGGGATGTATTCATTTATGTACACAGGAAAGTTGTGGATTTTTTGTGCCTGATACTAGCAGAGCCTAAATCAATTAGAAAAAAAAAAAAAAAAGAATAAGTGGACTGGTGATGGATCTCAGTGTTTGAATGCTTGCCTAGGATGCATAAGCATCCTAGATTTAAGCCCCAGCACTGCAAAAGTGAAAAAAAAGAAAAAAAAAAAGAAGTCAAAGCAAAAGTAAATTTATCCACAATATGAGTCTCTAATGGGCATCTCAGACAACATGTGAAACAGAAAATATAATTATAATGAATGAGTTAAAGAAATATAAATGGGATCAGTAGAGTAGAGCAAGCAGATCAGGGGTAGGGAGAAGGGAAGGTACTGGAGAATGTGATTGATCAAAATAAAACTCTATCATGCTCAGTGAAATAAGCCAATCCCCCCAAAACAAAGGCTGAATGTTTTCCATCATAAGTGGATGATGATATATAATGGAGGTGGGAGGTATTGGGTGAGAAGAATGGAGGAACTTTAGATTACTTAGAGGGAAGTGAGATGGGGAGAGGGGAGGGTATGAGAGATGGTGGGATGAGACAGACCTCATCACCCTATGTACATGTATGATTACATGAATGGTATGAATCTACATCGTGTATAACCATAGAAACGAAAAGTTGTACCCCATTTGTGTACGATGAATCAAAATGCAGTCTGTCAAAATAAATAATAATAATAATAAATAACGATAAATAAATAGAAGGAAGAGAAGTAAAGGAAAGGAAGGCAAGTGGAAGAGGGGAGGGAAAGAGGAAGTACTGGGAACTAAATGAAGTAAATTGTATCCCATGCATGTATGACTATGTCAAAATAAACCCCACTATTATGTATAGCTACAATACACTAATAAAACAATTTTACACTGTTAAATTTAAAAAACAAAAACGCTCTACCTTTTGAATAGATGCAGAACCTGAGCACTCCCCACCAGATCTGATGCTTGATAAATCTCTTCATCAAAACCACCATGTCTCCATTGGAGATACCATCACCTGCTGGTTTCCCTGCTTCTAACCTTGACTTTTCATGATCTAATTTTAACATAACACTCCACCAAACCACTTCATGTCTCTCTTCAAAACCTTCCACTCCTTGGAGAAAAATCCAAAGTCCTTATAAGGAACCTTTTGCAGGTCTCAGTGTGCTGTGGTTCCTCCTCTCCTGATGTATCCTCTATGGGTCTTTCCTCAGTCTGCCCAGTCACACTGCCTGCTTGCTGTCCCCAACACATCAGACACCTCCCTCCTGGCTTTCTTTTCTGCCAGAATGCTCTTCCCCCTCATATTCTGTCCCCTCCTGTGTTTTGCTTTTTTTTTTTTTTTTGCCTCCTTTGTTATATGCTGCCTCTTCTCTGAAGTCTATCTGAACACCAAATTTAATTTTTAGTTTCCTTACTCTAGTACTCTGGATCTCTGCTGCAAACTTTTCTATTTTTATTTTTTTCATAGTACTTATATTTTCTTTAACAATTTAATTAATTAATTTGGTTATATTCATAGTCATTGTTTTTATTAATCATTTATTATTTTTAATTTTTATAGTTATAATTTATTATTTATGTATAAATATTTATTTATAAATAAGTATTATAAGTTATAACTTATAACTTATTTATAGTTATCTTTTTCATTGCTGTGACAAAAAAAATGCCTAACAAGAAGAACTTAGAGGAGGGAAACCTTATTTGGGGCTCATGGTTTCTTCAGTATGGTCCCAAGATGAAGTAACACATCATGGGGAAAGGGGGTAGAGGAGGAAAACTGCTCAGCTTGTGGTGGGGTCTAGAAGCAAAGAGACTGGGGTGGGGGCGCTTACAGGGACAATGTACCTACCCTTCCAGGACATGCCCTCAGTGACCTACCTCCTCCAGCCATGTTGCACTTGCCTGAAGTTGTCACCCTGGCAGTCTATTCAAACTAGAAGGACTGAATAGGCTACAGCTCTCACAGTCCAATCATTTCATCTCTGAATTCCTGTATTAACAGGAGATTTGAGAGATACCTTATATCCAGATCATAACATTTATGGGTTTTGTGTCTTTTTCTACTCACTGCAAATACAAGGATACTTATATTTTTCAAGTGTCTAGGAAAGTGCATAAAATGTAGTAGACTACTGATATATATGGTTTTTGAATAAATGAATGAATCCAAGGAATTTTAAGGACTGGCAATGTAGCCCAGTGGAAAAGCACTCTTCCAGTACCAAATATAACAACAACAACAGCAACAACAACAACAACAACAAAAAAAAAACAAAGTATTTCATGTGTACTAAAAGTTTTTCAACATTTATTCAGGTTCTCAAAACTTAGAGGTGGAACAGCTAAGAGAAAAGTTTACTTAAGAGCAACAAGGAAAACTACCTAATATATGTAGGATTATATAATTCACTTATTAAATATAAACATCATTTTCATTTTAAATACTATTATTTCTTTAATGGGTCTCTCATTTTTTTCTTAAATGTATTTGTAACTAGCATAGGTTATTTTAGTCATTTACAATATTTGACTGAGTAGCAATTTCTGTAATTAACAGAGCTTCCTACAACATTCAGCTTGTCTCAGAAGACTCTCTTTACATCCTGGCCTTAAAAGAAACCTGGAAGCCATCTCCTCAGAGGACCTTCTAACTCAAGTGGAGGTTGTTCTGTCTCATGCATCTCACTTGCAGTTGAGATGGAGGATGTGTCTTAGCTCCCCATTTTCATATCTGTTTCTTCTTTCTTGCAAAAATTTTGCACCGTTGAGACTTCTACCTTCTGGATATACTACCTATCCCTTATTCACGGCTGCCACCCTTCAACTTCTAGGCATTCCCTCTTATTCCTTGAGGAGCTGAGGCTTTGATTCACAATTTTCTTTATTAATCCAACAACTTCCACCCATTTTCCTTGGCCTTGAAATCCCAGGGTATCACTACTTTAAATCTTAGCCTCAGATTCAGTACTTCTTCTTCTCCATGGCCATTTCCTTAATCTCATTCAGTCATCATCTGCATATCCTCAACCTTAACCTTCAAAGCCTCAAATGCCAACCAACATCAATACTCTTTGACCATGATTGCCCATCATTCCTTGAGCAATAATCAGACTATAATAATCTATCAATGACATTCTGGCCTATAAACCAATATCTTACAGATTTCTCATTATTTCTGTAGTCAAATCTTGTTCTCTCTTTTCCTTCAGTATAGCTTTTGTTTAAAAATGCATTATTGTAATCACTGCCATTTGCTTTTATTTCCATTATTGAGTCCACAGTCCACTATTCCATTGTCTCTGGAAACATACAGTATTATCTTTCTGTCAGCCCCACGTAAGGTATAATCATGGGTGAACTCGACCATTCACCTTCTCTGCACCTGTGCCCCAGCAACTGCATGGAGCTTAGGGGGAATTTACTTCCCTAGACCATCACCCGTCACTTGAAATTAATCAACCCAAACCTTAAATGATCTCCAAATCCTTGTGAGATTCACTAGCAAAATGTTTTCCTCTCTTTATTTTATTGTTTCATTTGTCCCCATTGATAATTACCTATTCAGTATTCTTTGATACTTGTCTCAGCACTAACAACCCCATGATTTTATTTAAGGCAGTCAAATGTCTTGTCCTTTTCCCATATTTCCCTGTTTCTCATTCCACTGTCAGTGACCATGTGACTATTTGAACTAACACCACACAGGTGGAATCTGGGTACTTCTGGGCATGCTTTGCTTTGCTTTCCCAAAATAAAGGCTCCTTTACCTTTTCATTGAGCCCTTCCTTATGATTCTGGAGCAAAGATATAATGGCTGGAATGGAATCAGCTACCTGGAAACCATTGAGGAAATCCTATATGGTGTCAGAATATTTCAACCCTCACATTTTTGAACAGTTGATCCAATACCAGTAACTGCCAACTTTTGCAGTTCTCTGAAATTTGTCTAAGCCACTGTTAAATCTGGAAATCTTATAACCAAACACAATTTCTAATGGAAAAACTCTCTTCTTAGATTCTTTACTTCACTCACACTCCCTACTTCTCAAACTAGTCATTTGCTGGGGTACAGGAGGAAGCTGCCAGAGGATTTATCTGCTGCCATCAAATCTTTACATATTGTCATCTCCTGTTGTCTTGTTTGCCTCCAATCAGAGGCTGATTCCTCAAGAACTTAACATTCTCTTCCAAAGACTTCAGGTACTTACTTTCTCTACTTTATCTTTTTATATAAACTCTCATCATCTCTTTCAGATAATTTCTGTCAGAAAATAATCTCTCAAATCAATTATTCTAAAAAATTTAAACTTTATACCACAAAGCTGTTACTCCAGTTCCCTGCTCCTTAGTGTAGATAAAGTTTTCAAAACACAAGCCTATCCATGTATGTCATATTTATTTATTCCCTTCATTTATCAGCCTACTTAATTTGACTTCTAATTCCATGATTCCAGTGAAACTGCTGATGTCACAATAATCACGAAACTTCATATTGTCCAATCCTGTGATTTGATCTCTGTCTTTATCATGTTGATCGTTTAGCATCGTTCAACTTGGTTGACCATTCCCTCACCTTCACATGCTCTTCTTTCTTAGCTTTAGGCCACCATATTTGCTTCATTTTCCCTTTATAAATCTGGCCATTTCATCATAGTCATGATCGTTGCCTACTTCTTTTGTCTTATAGTACATCTAATATTAGCATTTTTCTATGCTTTGTCCTAGGTCTTTTATTTTCTATCTACACCTAGATGATGTCATCTAGGTCTCAAATGTCAGTACTATCTATATACTAAAAAATCCCAATTTTATGTCTGTGCTCCAATTTTTCTTCTGAGTTTAAGACAGATCTTAGTGACATCTTTACATCTCTGTCAGGCTTAACATTGATGTATTTGTTCATTTGGGCAGTTATAAGAAAATACGTTTGACTGAGTAATTCATAAACTACAAAAATTTATTGCACATTGTTCTAGAGGGTGGGAAGTCTAAGATTAAGACACCAACAGATACGGTGTCTGCTGAGACCTTGTTCTATGTGCCGTTACATGACATCAAAGGGGAAAAATGGGTTAGTAAGCTCTATTAGATCTCTTTTATAAGGGCACATACACTCATGTGGGCCATCTACTCCCAGAATCCTCCCATCATCCCCTCGGTGGTTAAGTTCAATATATGGATTGCAGGGCTTGCAAACATTCAGACTAGAGCAATGGTGAAGAATTTTCTCCTGAATTTTCTACAAAATTTATTATTTCATAAATATCCCTTATCAGAGTCAATGGTATTACTATTGTTCAGTTCTGGGCTCTTTCTTCTCTATGATCCTTTACATTCCATCCATCTGTCAATTCTGTTGATTTCATGTCTAATACAATATTTGAAACTACTGGCTTCCATGCTGCCCCTTAGTGTCAGCCCTTACCCTCTCCTCCTTAAAGGACTGTGGTGTCTCTGAATTGCATTCTCCATTCACTGCTCTCCTCCCACCAGAGCCATCTTTTTATAACATATATCTGATCTTGACACTTATTCAGGGCTTGACACTTATTCAGACTCTACAGTTATCAACTCTGACAGGTCCCTGCCAATCTCAACACCCTCACCTTCTACTGTTCTCTCATTCCAATTGTACTTGCATGGTGCCTATGTGGCAAACACTCCAAGGTCTATATGATTTCAGGAGTTTTGCAAAAATATTTCCTCTGCAGGGTCTTCTTCACCCTGCACCTCACTCCCCACTCAGGGTCTTCTGCATGTGCAACCTTCTCTATTCAATATTGTCTCATTCTCATTCATCAGGTTTTGACTAAATATTTCCTCAAGACAAGTCTTCCCACCTTACTTAATAACTACTCTTCCCCCTTTTAACACAGCATTTTCTTTTGATCATGGAAAATGTCTCATTTCTAGCACACAGTTTTTAAATAACTATTTCAAAACAATTAACTATTTGTTTTTGATTATGTTACTATGGGGTTTTCCCATTTTATTGAAAAACATCCAGGAACTAAGGATTCATGTGTTTTGCTTATCAGATAATGCTGGGTTTTCAACATGATGTGTAGCACTGAATTAGATTTGTTAATTACAAATATTTTTGCAGCATTGAATGAATTCATGTGTTTCCATAGAACAGACATGACTGATTAGTTGTATACTAAGGGTTAAGATTCAACTGACTGTTTCTGGGCTTCACAAGTTTAATATAGAGCACCTCTTTTTAATTAATATAATTTATTCTCAATTTCAGGTACACTGTCTAGATGGTATCTAGTGTTGGCTTGGTTTTTTTTAAAGTAAAACTTAAAAGCAGAGATTATAGATAAAATTTCCTCATTTGTTTTTCCTCTGTTTTTTCTACTTCTATCTCTGAAGACATTTTGTACATCTTTGTCTACACTCACTTTCCTCCTTTCAGCTCTTATGGCTTTTATTTTCTGTAATGCTATTGAGGGCTTATATTCTGTTTTTAATTATTGCTCATATTTTGATACTGTAGTGCATTGAATCCAGAAGTACAGTACACTTATCTTGCAATCCTACAATTACTTTGGCAACCAATAATTACTGTCTAATAGTCAGATAATTGCACCATCCATCAATTTATTTATACTATTTAAAAATGCACATGGGATCACAATTATCAAGTTAAATTGGTGATAAATAATTTCACCCACATATAAATTCACATAATCAGGATGAGGATATGACTCAGGATAAGAAAATTATGGAATAATATCCTTAACCAGTCTCCAGATATTACTTCACCTCATTAGTCACCTCTTTACCCATAGCTGGGATTTAGCAGTGCAATGACCTTCATTTGACAGTGTCTGAGTGTCAGTCATTGAGTTTTTGGGTGGTTTGAATTTGGAGTTATAAGATTCCTCCTTGTGTTAGGGAGCAAGTAGTAATCCCAACACAAAGTCTGGCCCACAAAAGGAATTCAATCAAGTGTTGAATAAGGAGACTCCAGAATCTTCCATGTGCTAGCGTATGGCTTCAAGATGCTACGTTACCACAACTGTCACTCCTACTACCACCAGTAGCAATAACAGTAGCAGCAAACAGGCGCATGAAAGATCCTTTGAAATCACTTGTACTGCCCCTGTCTCTTCTCATGTGCCAGAGAATAACATTAGAGAAAACAGTGTGCGCATTTCTTTATTTTGATCATAACCTCAATGATATTTGCCCGAGTCTCTCTGTTAACAGTGACATGCCTCTATTTCACTGCACCTGTGAAGGACCTGTCTGAGGTTTGATGGATCTGGACAAGAGCATAGCCAATTAGATAATGGCCTCCAGCAAGAGCGGACTTTATAGAAGACTTGCCTTTGAACTTGTGGAGTGGAACTAAAGGGCTCAGTTGTTACATAAATCAGAGAGAAAAGAACAAGGTTACACCTGTAGGTTGGCTCAACAGCTATATTTTCTCAGCTCAGATAGTAAAGTAATATAATGATAGCTAATACAATACTCAGATTAATTAAGAAATCTTGACTTCAATTATTTAGATAACTCGAGAGAGTAGGGAATTATCTCCAAAATTAAAGTGTTAATTTCAGAAATAGAGAAGTTGTCTTAAAGGAACTCTATCAGGAAGTAACTCATGGGAAATCTTTTGCTTAAAGACTTAAAAGTTTAATGGCAAAGAAGTTATCAGAAGGACCAGGTGTTATAAATTTAAAGCCAGGAATCTGATATCAAGTTTTTAAGTAGATATAGAGAACATGTCATAAACAAGTATGCCTAGATTTTTCTGAGGAATTACTTTCTAACTACCTGTTTCAATCTAAACTGAATTTTGACTGGATGCTTGAGAAAGAAACAAATGAAAGTCTGTGTAGCAATGGTATTAATATTTATTATTAAAATTTCACTCCTAACAGAGAAATGTGTCATTTATGCAGACACTAACTTTGTACTACACCAGTGTACTCCAAGGCAGTGTGCACACAAACACCATCCATCTGGGTATTATGATTACTGTACTCTTATTAGATCTCATGTGCAGAGAAAGATAGAAAATAGGCTCATGTGATTATTATGGTGTTTTTTGTCATGACTCGGAGACAGGGAAAGCAGCTGTCTTTGACTTTCAGCTATAATTAGAGAGAAAGCAGAAACTAGCAACCTACAAGCCACGAAACTATGACAAAGTGCTCATTTGTGAGTCTGGGGCTTATCAATTTGATCCAAATATAGAAGAGAATATTTTTATAATCAACTATTTCCACCTTTTAAAAAATTTCCAAAAGATATTATTAGTCACTAGAGATTAAAGCCCAATAAATTTTGGAAGTTCAGCTCACACTCCTTGGCCTGCACAACACCTGCCTTGCTTTTGCAGGCACAAATGACCCTGGTCTCTAGTGACAGATACTTTCTGGTCCAAACCTTTCAATTTGTCTTGGTTATATTCCAATGTCTGAATATCAGTAACACTGACAGGAATAATAGCAGTTGTCACAGCCATAGATGGTGGGGGACTCCTTTCCTTTATGAAGACTACAAATTTTTTACCTCATTTATTATTTCTCCTAAGAAAGTCAGTACACTTATAGAAACAATGAAATGAAAAGTTTTTAGTTTGAGAAGTAAAAAGCAAGACTGGCTATGTGTAGTGATTAAGAATTATAGTAATTAAGGTTGAAGAGAGATTTTCTGGATTCAACTATGGCTTTGCTGCTCACAAATCCTAATATCATGGGAAACGTATTTCTTCTATCTGTCCCCCTGTTGTTGCTGGCAAAATGATGGTAGTGATTCCATCCAATTCTTCTGGTTGTGGTGAGGATTAAATACATTTCTTCTCTGGTATGTGGTATGTGCTTAACAGGTGCCAGTCATTATTATTTGCCTTTAATATGTGTTATGTCACTGGATCATGTGTTCAGACATATTGGAGAATCCTGGATTGGAAATTCCTGGATGGGGACGTAGTGGGAAGTTGTGCTTCCTCTTTACTTTTGAGGCAAAAATCCATACTAAAAATAAGACAAAAAACTAAGACACATTGAGGTTTCTACTCACAAGATACTTTGATATGTATTATTTCAATTAATCCTCACTTAAAGGCCCTGAGGAAGATTTTATCATCATGTGTAGATGAGAAGAACCGAAGGGGGAAAAGATGAGTTATTAAAATATATTCATGGCAGCAGAAGAGTTTGATTACAAATATGCTGAGCGAAGGTGTTTTCCCACCCCATTAAAAGTGCACACTTTCTACCCTTTGTGGCTCTACAACATGCCTGTTGTCTTGGAATGCCAAGTCTCTCCAGAAGCACTCTTGCAGTCACAGAGCCACTCCAGCAGGGATAGCTCTAGGCTATACTAATCCATTGCCTCTTGGTGATGAAATTGATAGCTGCGATGAACAGGGAGCTGCCTCACCTCCTACCTACATCCCTGAAGCTCGACAGACCCTATCTATACTCCTAATTGAAGTCCAAGGCAGTGGTGCCTTATGGTGCACCTGACAGATGTTTGATGAACTGAAGTCAATCTAGACTTTGGAACTCAAGTAATGATTTATTCAAAAGCTCATTTTCTATTTCAAAGTTGTGAGCGCTAGAAAAGTCTTATGAGGTAAAATACATCATGGAAAAGATAACAGGGCATGACTTGGTTAGTTTAAGGAAAATGCCATAGATGAGCTTGGGAAATGAGTTGCACATGAGCTCTTGTGTGATGGCTTAGTAGTTCCTTGCCATCTGTGATGGTTAAATTGGGTGTTGACTGATCTGAATTAGGAATATTTGAAAGCCTGGTGAAACATTGTTTCCAGAGGAGTTTAGTGTGGGAGTCTGAGTGGGAAATATTCACTCTCAATGTGGGCAGGCACTGTTTAATGGTTTTGGAACTGGATAGAACAGCAGAAATGATGAATGACTCTCTCTCCAGGAGCTGAGATACATTCTTTCTTGTCTATCCTTGGGCATTAAAACTACAGGCAGTCCTAGGTTTGGACTCTGGGACTTAACAGCCACCCAAGGTTTCAGACCTGGCCCTGGACTAAAAGTTACACCATCAGATTTCCTTGCTCCAAAGCCTTTACACTTGGGCTGAACCATACTACCAGCATCCTAGAGTCTCCAGCTTACTGATGATCTGTCATGGGAGACTTGGCCTCTATGAATACGTAAGCCAGTTCCTCTCACAAAAGTCCCCCCCCAACACACACACACACACACACACACACACACACACACACACACCATATTACTCTCTGTTGGTCTTGTCTTTTTATAGAACCCTGACTAATATAAATATACCATGCTATGTTGAAAAAGGTTCTGAGACTGCATTCAAACACAGAAAGATTGCTGCCATTAGTTAGCAATGTCCGGCACGGCCATGGAAAGGGGGATTGGTATCATTCAAGCCATTTATTTGTCATCCTTGGGCTAGAAGCAGTAATAGAATTTTCAGTCAGTTTGAATATGACATTTATCATCCATGAATTAATTTTACAAATCCTTCTGGCTGCTTAGGTGGGCTTCTTTCCTCACTAATCTTTATTCACTCCTCCTGAAGATGTGTGCTTTCTTGAAATAAGAACTATTCTTTGGTCAAGTAGCTTCATTATTCTGCCAAAAGCAATAAAAACTAGTTTCTGAGAAGAAACACCCACACACCATTATATTTATTTTTATGTTTTTGAGAATATTGTGAATTTCTCTTAGATTCTACACTACATTACTAATATAAATATCGCATATTTAAGAAGTGGCAGTAAATTATGAAAACATAACAACAGGAACATTTTAATATTTAGACCTTGGATTTGAAGAATGAGTCAATATTTCTATATTAGGTGACAAAATCCTTTGAATACAGAATTGTATAAAACTCAGTTTTGCCATCAAATTCTCTCAAATTTGTGTTTTATTTTAGTTTCACTGTTCATGGATCATTTCCAAGGAAAATTAAATGATGGAAAGATTAATGCTATGAGGAGTTTTTAAGAATTTTATTTCTGCATTGACTGATATGCACTTAACCTTGAATGATATTGATCCATATTTAATAGAGAAGTGGGTAGATTCTTTCTCAGAATATCTCAAGTTAAGTATTAGCAATTTTAAAAAGCAAATGTATAGATAATTTTTTACATCAGTTGCAAATGTATTGTTTCAGTAAAAATAGGTATATACCCTCTTTTTCCACAGCTATAATGACATTTTAATTTAGAAATGAATATTTGAGAAAATACATGTACCTTCTTGGATACTTTTTTTAAAAGTAATACTACCTTGGATTTGCTTACTCAAGCACTAAATAATTCCAAGGGAAATAACCAACTGTTCTTATTTCTAAATATTGCATCAGTTACACATACTTAGATCCCATACAATTGTGTTTTAAGAATATTTGAGATTGATTAAATAGGAAATGCTGTCCCAAACTACTACACCTATTGTTATTCAAGTAAATTCAGTTACTCCTAAATCATAGCACTCCACTTTCTTGTAAATTTGGATCATCACATCTGTACATGGAGAACTGTTCTGTAATAAATAATGTTGACTTCCAGTGTGAACATGGCTGCAGAAGTCAGCATTTTCACCCCCCTGCAAATCACAAAAAGAGCAATAAAGAATGTAGGAAGCTAAGAAACAAACACCCTACATTCTTCCTTTTCAATTGAACCAGGAGACAGATATAATGCAGACACTCCAAAACACAGGTAGGAACTTTCAGGAGCCTCTGAGAGCTGGTGGCTGCCCTGAAGGATGAGGTAAGGGAAGAAGCACAGGGAAGGGCCCCAGGACCCAGGGAAAGCAGATTGCAGAAAACAGAAGCAAATATATACGTCCTGAAATAGTAAAAGCCCTGTCCTTTACATTGTTGCCAAAAGGAGCTTGAGCAGGACTCTAGATAGAAGCTTTCTCTTCTGCCTGAGAAGGAAAGGAGGTAGGCTTGCATAGAAAAATGCAGAACTTGTAGGCGGCAGTGTGTCTTTATGGAGACAGAGCAAGAAACAGCTCTGCAGATGTCTGATAGGTCAGGGGAGTCAACAGGGGCAGGGGACATTTCAGAAAAATGACTTGAATGTGACTAATTCTAGAGCAAAGATTCAAGTCAATGTACAGATTAGAGTAACAGTATGAAATGTAAACCTCAGTTGTTATAGGAGGAGGGATAAGTACCCTGAACATAATTAGGAAAGGAAGGATGAAAGAAGATGGGAGGAACTGTGTTTGATAATGTCTTTATTGTAATAACTTGATAGTCAAACTTTTATTTAAAGTAGGAAAATAAATTAGGTAGGTCAAACTATATGGAATCACCATTTAGTAAGCCCCAACCAATCTATTATCAGAAGCCTGATGTCCTGATGTAGTTCAATAGTCCTTCACTGTATCCAAGGCTCTCTTGATTGTAGAATGCTTGATTTTAAGGCCTGCCACTGCGTACAAAATCACACCTACAACCGTAGTCGTAACATATCCTTGATTGAAAGACACATCACAATTTTAGAGATATCAATGAGTGAATGCACTTGTATTCAGTGAATTGTGTGTAAAAGAAGAATAAAACATAAGGCATCCCAAGGAAAACACAAATGATACTATTGGAAAATATTATATGATATAAGAAAGGAATAAAAGAGGAAGAAACAAGAAAAGTGTTGATTTTATCATCTTTCATAATAGAAAGTGTACAAATATTGCCTAAAGAAATAGCATTTC
Organism: Sciurus vulgaris; assembly: GCF_902686455.1. Taxonomy (NCBI): domain Eukaryota; kingdom Metazoa; phylum Chordata; class Mammalia; order Rodentia; family Sciuridae; genus Sciurus; species Sciurus vulgaris. The sequence continues at coordinate 145,773,461 of NC_136466.1, forward strand.
AGGTATGCATAAATTATAAACTAAATATAATGGTAACCAATCCAGAAAAAATATTATACTTTCTAAATATTAGAAAAGCTAAACATATGCCTTGTAGTTATATGTATAAGTATAGAAAATACAAAATGAATCTAATAGTAAAGTTTATTTATTTATTTATTTTTGGTACCGGGAATTGAACCCAGGGGTGCTTGACCCTGAGCCACATCTCCAGCCCGGTTTTGTATTTTATTTAGAGAGAGGATCTCACTGCGTTGCTTAGGACCTCACTAAATTGCTGAGGCTGACTTTCAACTCACAAGCCTCCTGCCTGAGTTTCCTGAGTTGCTGGGATTACAAGCTTGCGCCACTGCGCTCAGCCAAAGTTTATTTTTCACTCATTTAATAGGTCACAAGGGTGACCTATTAGGGTCATCAAGGGTGCTTTAGAATGCAGCAATTCAGGCATCCAGTCTTCCTGGATCCCCTGGTTCCATTATGTTCTAGGGCTTCAGTATGACCTGCTAGCAGTCTGCAAACAGGGAAGGACCAAAGAGGAGATGCTAACTCTACTTTAAAGCCAGGCCCTGAAAAAGCTGTCACTGCTTTCCTTCACTGTCGGTTGGTTCCATCAGTCCCATGGGTATCCTCTCTGCAAGGGAGGCTTCCAGCGAGGCTCTCAGGAAGACGAGAAGACATACCTGGAGGAACAGCTCAGGGTCTTCTGCAGACTTCAATCTGAAAAGGAACCAGGAGATAGCAAAATAATTTGAGCTAAAAATTAAACACCAGAGAAAGATTAAAAATCAGCAATTAATACATTTGAAAAGAGAAAAAATATGGAATTAATTAATAAACCCCTGAATCAAGGAAATTACATATTCTGCTACCTTTCAAGTTAAAAAGAGTATACAAGTAAGACTATTTATTTCCATGACTTGTATAAGCACAAGACAATGCTGGGAGGATAGATAGGAAACTACTAGTGGTTCCTAGCTGTGTTAGAAGAAATGGAAATTAGGTGAGAGGATAAGGTAGAAGAATCTTATTGCATATATTTTTGTATTATTTTGATTTTTGAACCATGTAAATGTTACTTACTTAAATAAATACAATATAGAGTAGATAAAAGAAATAATAATAATTATTTAAACAAAATCAAATTAGTAAACTAGGATTACTTTCCATAATATACTCTAAAGAGGAGAAAAAGTATCTTTGCTAAGGGTCTTTAAGTCATCAGCTAATGATGCAGTGTCATGATTAATGACACAGATATTACCACTGTGAGGTAGCAGGAATAAGAGCTCTTGAGCACAGGTGATCTCACCGTGCTTCAATGGGACCTGATGATATTGGCACAGCAGGTGGAGACGAGGCTCCCACACTCTGGCCTTTGGTGGGTTGTCTCCTGAGGCAACCTTGAGAATTATAAGACTCTCAATTTCCTATCCAGCTGACACCTTGTGTGATACAATTTTCCTGCTTTGTGGCAGTAAAGTCCAGAAAATAGGGACCTGAGTCTTGAGATTTTATTCCCTGAAGTGATTATAAGAAACTTCTTTGATGGCATAAAATATGCCTAATTCATTTTATTTCCCTAGTATGTGAAAAAAAAATTCTGTGCTTCTGAATTAATGCTGAATAATTAAAGTGACACAAGCACTATGGTGTCCTGCAGGCATTAATTCAACAGAGTAAAACCAACTTAGTGGGCCCTTGGGAGGCGGTAGAGACACCCTAATGACTTCAGATGGCCCGTGGGTACATAACTTCAATGTTCCTCTGAAAATAAAATGTCTCATACTGTTGGCTCTGTGTATTATCTGGAGTTGCCTTATTATTAAGAGGGAGTGAATGACAGATGAGCAAAGACTAATATCAAAGAGGTCGTCAATGGACAAAAAGAGAGAACTAGCAATAAGTATGCTAAAAGTACAATGTAAGTTGCTTCTTTTCTTTATGTTGTACTGTTCTTTGAACCCACTCTGCTCTCTAAATATCACAAGATAAGGATACTTCAGATAATCCATTTTTAGTTTTGTGTATTTTTTCCTGTTCTCTTTTGTTTTCTTTCTTGTATAAGGAATAAAAATTTCTTTTAACTTGAGCATCTTTTTTTTGGTTGTTGTTGTTGTTTTTAAAAAATCACCCAGCTGAGATGGGTCAGAGTGACAAATGAAAGAAAATTTTTTACTGAAAGAAAGGAGTGGGTGTCTTTGAATCGATATTTTCCAACAGACTGAGGGAGAGCTGCCCTCCACAGCATGGTCCTCCATGACCTACTCAGATGTGTCTGTTTGTGTGAGGTTGATTCCCCCAAACTGTGCTTTGTTGATTCACATGAATGGTCGAGGAGGGACAATCAAATACAGCCAAGTTTGTGTCATGACCTCCTTGTCTGAGAACATAGACAGTCACTGTGGAGAATCCATGCTGTTTGAGGTCAAAGCAAAAGCAAGTCTCTGTTTGGCTCTAAGCCTCTGAGCGTGGTGATTTTGAGGAGGAAGCTTCCTTTGTTTTATAAAAGATGCTGCTGAGTTTCTTATAGTTCTCTGGTTGATGAAAATTATGCGAATAATTCAAGTGGTCTTGTACCCTGTTTGCTTAGAATGGACTTGGTTTACACCTCCTGTGGCAGGAAAATGATAAAGAGAACATTTTTCTTAAATGTGTTCTGGTTTAGATAGTAAATCATCTAGGCTTCCTAAGAATGGCCAATTTTGAGATCTTTAGAAATGGGATTTGTGAAAATAGTGAATACTATGTGCCTGTAAACTGTGCCCCCCACCCCCACCCCACTCCCCTTTTTATTTTTCCCTAATAGCCAGATGAGTGATTGGGATCCTGTGGATCTGACTGGGAAGAAGTCTGCTGGCATGAGAACTTACTTATTGTAGGACCATGGAAGGAGCACAAGGAAGCTCCAGCAGATATATCTATATTAACCAGTGAATTTAACTACCATATCACATTTAAACAAGCCATTCAGGCATGAGTCTGAATAATATTCCTGTGCAGTCTATTTCAAGCTGGTGACTCAAGATGGTGAAGCAAAGTGTTTTGTTCGCGCTAAGCCTCTGCAATGAGTGTAGAAGGCAGGGGCACAAGATTTGAGGAACTCTCATTTCAGGCTCCTGCAAGTACCAAGCTTGCACTTACCCTTTGGTAGAATATTGACTTGTACTTCAAAACAAGTCTCAGGCTTTATCTGTTCTCAGTAGCCTTCTTTCACTTTCCCCACCTCAAAGCTGTATGCCTTGTATTCTCTGATGCCGTCTTGTGTAAATCACTGTTGTATATATGTGTTCTGTGTTGTGTTTTGGTTCCTTGAGGTCAGGGATCAGATATAATAATTTTACAATTCAAACACATATTTCTGGACCTAGTACATGTCATGTGTCAATGTTTTTGAACTATAACAAGAAAATGAATTATAAGCAAGTCATTGATTCAATGAAGTTAATTAAAGTTTTCTCAACTTTTAAAACAGCCTGAGAGAATCTATTCCAATAATGGTGATAATAAAATCTAATATTTTCTGACCTTCATAATTAAATGATTCAAGTCCAAGTTTTGATGTACTTATATACAGGAGAAAGCCTGAAGAAATAATAATATTTGCAGCATTGTCATGAAACTTACAGAGAAAGATTCTCATTGGGATGTCTTCTGAACACTTCTTTCTACTGAGAAATAGCATAAAGTCATCTTTATTGTAGAGTGTTGACTTCTGACTCATCCAACATGAATAGACTAGACTTTTACTTTCCTCTTTGCTCTGCTTCTTCTTTTCCAGAGGAAAAATGCTAAGCTATTTTTGGAAAAAATTTTAAGAGCATGCCAGTAAATTTGATAAAGGCCAGATATACAAAGTCAATAAATCATTTCTGAACTCAATTTTGAGGGGTCTGTGATGTCTATTGAACTAAAATATCTTTTCATTCTATATTTGTAACGTAACTAATTAGATGCATCAAGCAATGTAAAATCAATCTGGATATATTTGGTAGGGAGATGACTAGTTTAATTCAATTTTAAGTCTTTGATAACATTTGAGTTTTTCCCTTAATATAGAGACAGATAAGGACCCCAGATGAAACCGTGATGCTCATAAAGAATAAAAGTGCACAAAAGAAGTTAACTTCGAGGACCCTCTATACCGATTTTAGATTATATAATCTCACACTGTAATGCACATTTAGCATGAATTTGTGACTAAGAGTTGAAGCAGAGAGTTGCATAATTACATATTATGTTGGGATGTGTTCAGGACAATTCCAAGTGGAAGCAGATCACAAGGCCTCAATTACCCAGATTGACTCACTTGCTCAAAACCAATTCACTGCATTAATTGTATACTTCTCTGGTCCCTTTGGCCTGATAAACTCTCATTGAGTTAGGGGAGTGGGAGCCAAATCAAACTATTCAATTTTATTTTTTGTGGTCATTTGTTCTTTGGTCCCAGATTTAAATAGGAAGCCTTGGCTTTAAAGTTTATGTGGACCTAAAGATGGACTAGAAACCATTGATGTTTGTCACCAGGTGGGTTTTCTGAATCTTGTTCATCCTTGGTTTGAAATGATCTCGATGGGTCTGCTGTTTGCTGGTGCATTGAGTATGCATGATTCCCGACTGCTCCTTGTAAAACAAGCTGAACAATGCTCCACTATGGAATTTCCATTTTTGCTTAGTTTGCATTTCCTGATAGCAGTTAGATAGCATTTACACACCCAAGTAACATACTAAGACCCCCACTTCATAAGGTATCAGAGAGAGTATATATGTAACGTATTTGAGTATAAGGTTTAAAATATTTAAAGTATCCAAACCTGAAAAGTAATATGGAAATAGTCTTCCATTGAAATTACTCAGTGGAAATATTTTCTCAGTAATGCGAAGCTTTTATAACATTGATTTATTATATTGAAAGTAAATGCCAAGCTGGAACTTAGAGAACAAGACCTTATACTAAAATATTATGGTTTGAAATAAATCTTCTCATTAGTTTTGCTGTTTGAAACATTAATTATATTGTGGAAAGATGTATTAGTTTTCATTCCTTATATATCACCAACTTCAGGAGACATAAAATCTTTATTTACCACTTATTTAAGTATCATGAGGAATCCTGTCTCAGTACTAGAATGCAAAAACATAAAAAGTAGGGTCTAGAGAAATACTTACATAGTTCTTCACATACAACAGGAGGTTTGTGTGTTAGAGAGAAGAAGCCTGGAGACAAGGCTTCGAGGTCTACCTTCTTGTCCCATGTCTGCCATTATAGCAGTGTTTTTAAATACAGTGACTTTATTCTACTCGCTTACAGAATACTGATCATATCTGCCCTGCCCACCTCAAAGACTTTATGGTAATAAAATAAAATAGCATTTCTGAAGTTGTTTTATAAACTATCTAATAGTACATCAGTTTGAGTATTATTATTTTGGTAGATTTTGATATTTTGTAGGGAGCCCATTGATCGATTAAGCAATTCTAAATTTCCACATATCTGTTGAGAAAGTTTCCAGTGAAAAGACGGTCAATTCTATTCTTTGGTATGATAAGATTAGGAGTTGGTAGAAAGCTTAGAAAGAGACTTAAAACCTTGTTGCCCCAAAACATAAAAACACTGCTTATTTGAGAGTTAGTTCAGTAGGTTAGGGGATTGCAATGAGCCAGCTAATCAAATATGCACACACTAGGTTTCAGTGATTCTCTGTTCACAAAGAATTGACCTAATGACTATTTAGCTGAGGGGAGAAATAAATTCAATGAGATAATATCAAGTCTGTGAGTTCTGCTCACCTTCGAGCCAAAGCTCAGATTATCTTTTATTCTATAGAGATTTTAGTGAAAACAAACAAATGTGAAAGACCAAGCAATGATGAAATGAAGGAGGGGCTCATCTCTCCATGTAAATAAATTATAAATTTATTTATAATTTATAATTTGGTTCTCAAATAAATTATAATTCACATATGAATACTCTCCCATTATTTTTAACATATGAGAGGCTCTCGTATTTTCAAATGAAGAATTTAGAAATAATTGTTATTAAATAGTATTACTGCATCAGATTGCTAAATGCTACTAAGGTCAAATTATTTACACAAATGAATTAAGATCTTTCTATGACCATTATAATCCTTTTCTGTACATGTACTTTTAATAAATTTGATTTAATAACTGAACGTTCATAAAATTGTCATCTTATAATTACATTTTCTGTGGTGCTCAATGTGCCAGATTTCACTGTAAACATTTCCAAATAGTGAACATAAATTCAGAGTGACAGTAAACATTTTGGGCATTTGTAAAGCCAGGAAAATTGTCTCTTGATGGGTGCTATTTAACTTTGATTGGTCTAAGACAGTAATATTTCACAGGAAATCTTGTAAAATTGTGCTCCAATGCTGGAGGAAGACTACACTGTAAACAAGTGCTGGTTTCTACCAACCAGCAGGGCATTTAGTGTGCACTGATGTACTTATCTTGCTTTAATATTAATAGGTAATATTTGGAAGAATTTTTGAATTAATAATATTTCACTATTTCATCTTATAAGGTGTAACCCAAATTTAGTTAATTCGTTGGTACCAATCTACCCTCTTCTTCCTATTCTCTTCCTAGTATTTTACAATACTCTGCAGTATTATGTTAATAAGAAACATGGAAAATGACTTAGAGAGGAAGAACCCCACCATTGCCCTTTTGACCTATGATGAATGTGGGCTTTCACAACTGGGTATCTGTGGAGGTTGAGTCTCCTATGGTGGATCCTGAGGAGAAAGCAAAGAGGATGTAAGTTCTCTCCTTTATGATCTTAGAATAGCCATGGAAATAGAGCTGACTCTGATAACAAGGATAATAGTGTTTTGTGTACTTCTTGTCTGTGTTTTGTGGGCCATCTTTATAAATTTCATAAAACATCTTATTAAAACACGTACAACTCATCTTACCTCAGTGTTTCAACATTCTCATTGAGGGCAACTCATTGGTTCCCACATTTTGCTTTGAAGTGCTTTGATGTGTTATGCCAGGAGAAGTTTAATTTCATGTAGACCTCTCAGTCAACTTCCATATTTTGGTCTTCTTCATTCAGTAACTAAGGATCCAAAGTCTGTATGGTATATGCTTTTCTTGCTTCACAATATAGATCAAACTTTTCAAAGTATTTAAACATTCTCATGAATAATATCTGGTCATCCTAAAACAAGAATGTGCAGCACAGTTGTTTTAATTATTTTGCTCCCTTTCTTACTTTCTTAGATTTCTTGATTTGCCTCAACCATTGTCTGAATCCATTCAACCTGCTAAAGTGTGTGTCCCACTAATTGAAAAAAGTTCTCATAATCAGGTACTGTGGCTTTAGTAATGAATCAAAACTCATCGTTTTTGGACACAGTATGGATAAAGAACCCACATCTAGGCCACAGAATTTATACTGTGTTCAAAATATAAACTCTCATGGCTCCTGATGTCACAAAATCAGATATGCAAGGAATGTGTCAATTGTAATTTGGGCAAAAGCTGATCATGAAGATTCATTCCTACGATTTGGCCATGATTTTTTTTTTTTTCTTTAAAGTGTATCTTGGCAGTGTAATAGACTTAAACAAACTCCTGTACTCTCAACCATAAAGTATAATTACTTTTTAGATATCAATATAGAGGTCACCATTTCTATAACCCCATGCCAGAATATTGAACTGTATAGTCATATGACTAGTTAATGTGGATATACTTTCCATTATTTCTGGATTTCTAAAAATTAATTTGAAATGTTACTCAAAAATAATATCGAAATATTATATGGAAAAGAGGCCAATCAGATTCCAAGTAAGTAATAATTTTGTAGCAATACGCTTAAGTGAACATTGCTCAGATTAGTTTCCCTTTCAGAAGATTCAATGCCCATTTTGCACCCACAACCCTTACCATGACTCCATGTCGATTTCAGCAGAGTCAACCTAGATTAATGGATTTCAGTTTCCTTCTAGATTTCTCCTGTGTGTTCCTGAAATTTCACAAAATCCATTTTATGTTAAAAAAGAAAGTTTCCAATGTAGTTTGAAAACATGGAATTTAATTTGTATTTTTACCTCTGCCAGTCTACTTTTTTCCAATAGACCATGTTTAGTTGAAGATATTAATAGAGGTTTATACTAAAGTAGAATCCTCTGACTATAATGGTAAAGATAAGCAGGCAATTCAAACCCAAATTTACTGTAGTAGGAATGTATTGTAGAAACTGGTTCAAATGTGTATGGTATCATCAGTGACACCAAGGGACAGGCATGAAGGAGATAGAAGAGCTTGGGATGCAGGAGAATTTAGTTAGTTAGCATTTAATTTCCCCCCTTGAATGTCTCAGTATCCTTTTAACACAGCAATTTGTAATCTTAGTTTAAACACTTTCAATTTTGAGGCTCTAATTATAGTTTATATAATTCATGTTTTCCAAAGAATGCTGTTTCTTTCTACATAGAAACATTTGCGTATTTCTTTCAGATGTTTAAATATTTTAGCATTGGTAATAGGAAAAAAAATCCTTCTAATAGCTTTATATAGCCTTGTTGAAGGGAATGGAAACTACACATTAGAAGTTAAAAAAAAACTAATTTTGAAATTTGACTACATCATTTTTAGTGTTTTCATAAAGGCAAATGTATATTTAAGCAAAAGTGTCTAATGTTTGCAGGCAGAAAACCAACAATAATCACAGCTGCATCATATTAAATTCAGAAATCATAGTGGTTATGGGTATTTGACAACCTGAAAATTGCCTATTGCTTATAGTTTCATTTTACAATTTTTATGAAAGAAAGCTTCTAGTCTATTCTTTGACAATTTGTTAGAAGAGATTTTATCCTTCAGTGTCGAGTTATTTTACACTTGCCCTTTTCACTGTTTGCTATAGACAGACCATGTCAACAAGAGGAATGGAGGGCCACCTGGAAATCAGGACTGGCAACTGACAATGGGGGTAAAAATGTGTTTTCCATAATACATAGGTTGACCAAAGAAGAGGACTTTTGTCCTTTAGAAAGAAATATGGTTTATTTATAAGTTTATCTGTCAAGGGTAAAAGATAGCAAATTTTATTTTCTATAGCACTTTTAATCATCCCAAAGTGTAAGTAAGCTGATTTATAAGATGCTCGTGCAAATAGAAGGTGTCTTGTACAAACCATTTGGATGTTTCAAAGAAAATAAACAGGCTAGTTGAATTCTTTAAGGACATCCTCCTCCTGATTGCTTGCAGGGATAAGAGTTAATTAATCCATTGATAGTATTTAACCTTCCTTTAATTCATTATTTCCAATATTTTCATAATGGATAGCTATTTCTTGTGTCTTATAAATGTATGTGTCCAAAGAGCAATATACATGAAGATAAATACATAAATAATGTCTATATAGCCCTAGTGCTGGAACAATCCTTTCCTTGTAGAAGCAGATCTACGGTTCATTTTCTGTGTATTTATAAGTAGCATCATCTACAAATCAAGATAATCTAGAAGCAGTCTAAAACTATAATTTCAGTACATAGATTCTGGTGCCAGAGTCTCTCAGTTCTAGCTCTGGCTTGTTCTGAGGGTCTTCGGACAAATGACTTAAGCTTTTTTGTAACTCAGATTCTTTATCTGCAAAACGGACATTGTTGTAATGTTTATTTACCTCCTGGGACTCTTGGGAATATTAAATGAGTTAATATTTGTAACACACTTAGCACCTGGTACATAGTAAGTACTATGTGAATGTGAAATAAGTACATGGAAGAGGCTCAATGGATGTTTTAAAATTGGATTTTATTTTTCGGTAGATGGAGAGATCACTTGGAGGTAGCTCCAGTGACATGACACATGGAGAGGATGAAAGTTAGATCCTGAAGGTAGAAGAAGAGCAGAAAGGTAGAGAACTTTTCAAATGGCCAGAATAGAATACAACACTCTACTACCTATGCAGGCTTGGTCTAAGGCACATGGATTTTCAACAGCAAATATGCAAGGAAGGAGAAGGTGCTAGAATTGAGGCTGCACAAATCAGCCTAGCAACAGGATTTACTTCTGTGTAGAAGAATCACCAATCAAACTCAAATGGCTAAGGGGCAGGTCATGATGAATGCGGACATATTTACAGTTGGATTTTGATATCTAAGGGGAAAGGTAACTGGGTCTTCCAGGCAGCCGTGATGTTCACTGATCACAGATGTCAGCTTTTTGTTTCAGGATGATCAATCCACTTTGGAACAAGACCAGCTGTTTGCCTCACATCCTCTGCTAAGTTACCAATGAGCCATGAAGCTGGCATCCACCAACAGGCAAATTGGGCACACCAGCCTCCATTATGGCAAGGGCTTTGCGCTCTTTCACTCTGCTTCCCCTGCATGACTTTATCTCCTGGCTCATTTCTTGGTACCTAATTATCTCCGGATGCCTCCAGTTTGTTTGCAGTTTTTGGCCCTGTTTATCATCTCTTGCCCTTCACTCTTAGTGGTCTCTCTGGCAGAACTTACATTAATTCATTCAAGGTAACAACTCTTCCCAGCGGAGCTTTTAACTGTGGATTCCCACCACATAGGCTTGTCTGGTCCCCTTTAGATGGAGTCCAAACCCAGCAGCTGTGGGTAAGGGTATTGGGGTCCAGGAGCTCAGCAGATATGGATGGAAGCTGACAAGTGCTAGACAGTGGATTAGAGCCCCAGCCAAGAAAGCCAGAGCTCGGAGCAGAGCTGTAATATCAACAAGGAAGTAGAATCCAAACAAAAAATTGAGGAGGAAGCCTGTTAGGGGTCATCATGACAAAGGACTGAGGGAGGTTTCAATTTAGGATCTTGCTATAGAAACTCATTTTTACAAGAGAAGAAATTTTATTCCCAAGCCACTTCCCAAATCCATATCACATAAGGGATTGTTTATAATTAGTTCTGGCACTATGGAAGAATGATGCTCCCAGATTGAGGTAGTTTCCTATATAAATGGAAAAGGCCTGGGGGAAGCAGGGTCCAAGGAAGGTTTATGAACAAAAGTGTGGAGGCGTATCCATTTCCCTTTGCTTCTGAAATATAGAGAGTTGCAGCACAGGCAATAGTTGACTAGGACTGGGAGACAAGTTTAGGGCCAGGAATAGCAGGCCTTTAATGCTAGGAAAGGGATTTGAATTGCTTTTTTGGGCAGGGGAATGGCTGAATACTTTGAGCACTGATGTGTGAGAAGATTAGCTGGCAGTTGTCTCTAAACTGAAATTCAGCAATAGAGAAAGAGATGAGACCAATTAGGATGTCCTTTATTTCACAGAGACAACATTCTGAGCTTGAGCTTTTTGGTGTCTGACATTTAGTAGATGCTTAATAAATATTTATGTAATGAAAGAATAAAGTATTTAAATATAGACTTCTTAAATTAGTAGATAAATTTAAGTTAGACTAATCTAACTAAGCTAACCCTTTACAAGTTGTATTAACTGATCTGACAGCTCTTTTGAATAACTCTTGTCGTAGGAAAATTCAGCACACATTGCGGCAGCACATTTTATTCTAATACTGAGAAAGTTTCTGCGTATAATGGATTGTAATGAGAGTTAGTTATCATTGTCTCCTTTCTCATACATGGGCCACACTGTAGTTGTAAGCTTCTGGTGTCATGAAAAATACCCAACCCTGGCTCTGGAAGGATCTTCCTGACCCCCATGAATTAAACCAGGGGTCTTGCTGTGCACTCCATTAGCACCTGTTACTTGGAACTACTCCCCGCAGCAGCAGCTAGTTGTTAACTTCTATACTGAGGTTATCCCTGCCAAATCCCCAGTGCTTAGTACAGTCCTAGTCCAAAGTAGGTGTTCTTTAAATATTCATCTAGTGCAAAATTTTCTACTGATATTTTACAGTGTGAAAGGTTCTATTCTGGGCACACTGACATTACAGAAACAAAGTAAAGGAAATAAAAACTCTTTCCTGAAGCTTCCATTGGCAGGTGTGAGTGGGAAGAGGAAGGAGACAGACCATACACATAAACAAATAGTAAGAGTATCTCAGAGACCATAAATGCAATACCAAAAATAATACTGGGTAAGAGAAAAGGGATGGGGAAAGTGATTTCAGATACAATGTTTAGGGAGGACTCCTCATGGTAAAGTATTTGAGCAGAGAGTGGCATGAAGCTACGCAAAAAGAGAATTTCTTCCCCCTGGACATCTGGGGAAGAAATTTCAGACCAAGAGTGAACAATGATTGAACCAGAATGGATTCCCTCTTCCTAAGGAGAATATGATGTCTATTAGGGACCCCAACATCTTTAAATTATCCAAAAAATGGATAAAGAAAGAGAGGAGTAGGTTTGTGTTTTGATCATTGTTTTTCTTGGAAATTGGAATGAAATTGTCATATGATTGCACAAAAACAGGGGTAGTTCTCAACACTGTGGAGCTCAAAATTCCACAGTTTACGATGATACACAGTTTTGGAGACCTGATATAAGAAGACATGCACAAGTACTTTACTTTTATAAACCAATAAAAAATTTTTCCAGAACACATGATCAATGAACATATTGCTAAGTCTTTGAAGAGTAAGAAATGTGAAAACTTCAGCTTCATTTGTTTCAGGGCATATCCATCTCTGGACTCACTATGCATTTAAGAAGCCATTAGTCTTTCTATTGTCTCTTCTGTTTATGACCTAATAGGAAAATGACAGTTTGAGGTTAACCTGGTGGTTTTCTAGACAAGCACCTAATTAATAATTGTACAATTCTATTCCAGCATGAGGAAACCAGGCCACTTTGGTGATGTGGATAAAGCACTTGGGTAAGATTCAAGAGTTCTAATTTTAGTTTTGTCATTTGCTAGCTATGGGAACAAAAGACAAGCCAACCAACCAATCTGCCACTCTCTCCTCTTCTCGTTGGAAGGGGTTGTTGTCTTAGAGCAGAGTTGTACTGCCCACATTGAAGGGATTTACCACATTTGAACACCAACCACCCATGCTAGGTATCACTTTATATTTTTATGAAAGCATTCACAGTTTTTACTTATGTCTATTTAAAGTGGATGCATCATATTACGATTGATACTGAAAATAATTATTGATACGGGAAACCTGAGGAAGAATTTTGATACAAACTTAATTCTATTAAACTCTGGTTCCATTGGTAGCTGGTAGAAATCTTTGAGATTCAAGACTTTTATGTGTATGGTATGAGGGGATATTAACAAGTCTCAAGCTGTTGGTAATGGCAAACTCAGCTTGTTGGATAAGGTAGTTAATGAATTCATAGAGAGTAACAAATAAATAATATTGGTAAAAAATATACCACTTCATTATTTAAGGGATTTTGAATCTTGGTGCCAAGCATACGGTCTGGAGAAAGGTAAATTATAAAATCTAGTTTGGGGTTCAATATTTTTCTCTAAATTTCCAGTAAAGCAGGGCTTAGCCAACGACAGCCTGTAGTTCAGATCTGACCTGCTGCCTGTTTTGTTAATAGTTTTATTGGAACAAGTCACATTCTTTTATTTATATATTACCTATGGTTGCTTTTGCACTATTATGTCAAAATAGTTCTGAAGGGAATGATAAGATCTGTTAAAATAATATTTAATATCAATATTTAATATCGGGTCTTTTACAAAAGAAATGTGCCAAATTCTTCATTAATGAAGAGTGTGACTTCCTTCAGCTCTATGACTTTCATGTTTTTTATTTGTTCTTTTAGATATACATGGCAGTAGATTATATTTTGACATATTTATACAAACATGGAGCACATCTTATTCTAATTAGGATCCCAGTCTTGTGATTGTAGATGATGTGGAGATTCACTGGGATGTATTCATTTATGTACACAGGAAAGTTGTGGATTTTTTGTGCCTGATACTAGCAGAGCCTAAATCAATTAGAAAAAAAAAAAAAAAAAGAATAAGTGGACTGGTGATGGATCTCAGTGTTTGAATGCTTGCCTAGGATGCATAAGCATCCTAGATTTAAGCCCCAGCACTGCAAAAGTGAAAAAAAAGAAAAAAAAAAAGAAGTCAAAGCAAAAGTAAATTTATCCACAATATGAGTCTCTAATGGGCATCTCAGACAACATGTGAAACAGAAAATATAATTATAATGAATGAGTTAAAGAAATATAAATGGGATCAGTAGAGTAGAGCAAGCAGATCAGGGGTAGGGAGAAGGGAAGGTACTGGAGAATGTGATTGATCAAAATAAAACTCTATCATGCTCAGTGAAATAAGCCAATCCCCCCAAAAACAAAGGCTGAATGTTTTCCATCATAAGTGGATGATGATATATAATGGAGGTGGGAGGTATTGGGTGAGAAGAATGGAGGAACTTTAGATTACTTAGAGGGAAGTGAGATGGGGAGAGGGGAGGGTATGAGAGATGGTGGGATGAGACAGACCTCATCACCCTATGTACATGTATGATTACATGAATGGTATGAATCTACATCGTGTATAACCATAGAAACGAAAAGTTGTACCCCATTTGTGTACGATGAATCAAAATGCAGTCTGTCAAAATAAATAATAATAATAATAAATAACGATAAATAAATAGAAGGAAGAGAAGTAAAGGAAAGGAAGGCAAGTGGAAGAGGGGAGGGAAAGAGGAAGTACTGGGAACTAAATGAAGTAAATTGTATCCCATGCATGTATGACAATGTCAAAATAAACCCCACTATTATGTATAGCTACAATACACTAATAAAACAATTTTACACTGTTAAATTTAAAAAACAAAACTCTTAGCTCTACCTTTTGAATAGATGCAGAACCTGAGCACTCCCCACCAGATCTGATGCTTGATAAATCTCTTCATCAAAACCACCATGTCTCCATTGGAGATACCATCACCTGCTGGTTTCCCTGCTTCTAACCTTGACTTTTCATGATCTAATTTTAACATAACACTCCACCAAACCACTTCATGTCTCTCTTCAAAACCTTCCACTCCTTGGAGAAAAATCCAAAGTCCTTATAAGGAACCTTTTGCAGGTCTCAGTGTGCTGTGGTTCCTCCTCTCCTGATGTATCCTCTATGGGTCTTTCCTCAGTCTGCCCAGTCACACTGCCTGCTTGCTGTCCCCAACACATCAGACACCTCCCTCCTGGCTTTCTTTTCTGCCAGAATTGCTCTTCCCCCTCATATTCTGTCCCCTCCTGTGTTTTGCTTTTTTTTTTTTTTTTTGCCTCCTTTGTTATATGCTGCCTCTTCTCTGAAGTCTGTCTGAACACCAAATTTAAATTTTTAGTTTCCTTACTCTAGTACTCTGGATCTCTGCTGCAAACTTTTCTATTTTTATTTTTTCATAGTACTTATATTTTCTTTAACAATTTAATTAATTAATTTGGTTATACTTCATAGTCATTGTTTTTATTAATCATTTATTATTTTTAATTTTTATAGTTATAATTTATTATTTATGTATAAATATTTATTTATAAATAAGTATTATAAGTTATAACTTATAACTTATTTATAGTTATCTTTTTCATTGCTGTGACAAAAAAAATGCCTAACAAGAAGAACTTAGAGGAGGGAAACCTTATTTGGGGCTCATGGTTTCTTTCAGTATGGTCCCAAGATGAAGTAACACATCATGGGGAAAGGGGGTAGAGGAGGAAAACTGCTCAGCTTGTGGTGGGGTCTAGAAGCAAAGAGACTGGGGTGGGGGCGCTTACAGGGACAATGTACCTACCCTTCCAGGACATGCCCTCAGTGACCTACCTCCTCCAGCCATGTTGCACTTGCCTGAAGTTGTCACCCTGGCAGTCTATTCAAACTAGAAGGACTGAATAGGCTACAGCTCTCACAGTCCAATCATTTCATCTCTGAATTCCTGTATTAACAGGAGATTTGAGAGATACCTTATATCCAGATCATAACATTTATGGGTTTTGTGTCTTTTTCTACTCACTGCAAATACAAGGATACTTATATTTTTCAAGTGTCTAGGAAAGTACATAAAATGTAGTAGACTACTGATATATATGGTTTTTTGAATAAATGAATGAATCCAAGGAATTTTAAGGACTGGCAATGTAGCCCAGTGGAAAAGCACTCTTCCAGTACCAAATATAACAACAACAACAGCAACAACAACAACAACAACAAAAAAAAAACAAAGTATTTCATGTGTACTAAAAGTTTTTCAACATTTATTCAGGTTCTCAAAACTTAGAGGTGGAACAGCTAAGAGAAAAGTTTACTTAAGAGCAACAAGGAAAACTACCTAATATATGTAGGATTATATAATTCACTTATTAAATATAAACATCATTTTCATTTTAAATACTATTATTTCTTTAAATGGGTCTCTCATTTTTTCTTAAATGTATTTGTAACTAGCATAGGTTATTTTAGTCATTTACAATATTTGACTGAGTAGCAATTTCTGTAATTAACAGAGCTTCCTACAACATTCAGCTTGTCTCAGAAGACTCTCTTTACATCCTGGCCTTAAAAGAAACCTGGAAGCCATCTCCTCAGAGGACCTTCTAACTCAAGTGGAGGTTGTTCTGTCTCATGCATCTCACTTGCAGTTGAGATGGAGGATGTGTCTTAGCTCCCCATTTTCATATCTGTTTCTTCTTTCTTGCAAAAATTTTGCACCGTTGAGACTTCTACCTTCTGGATATACTACCTATCCCTTATTCACGGCTGCCACCCTTCAACTTTCTAGGCATTCCCTCTTATTCCTTGAGGAGCTGAGGCTTTGATTCACAATTTTCTTTATTAATCCAACAACTTCCACCATTTTCCTTGGCCTTGAAATCCCAGGGTATCACTACTTTAAATCTTAGCCTCAGATTCAGTACTTCTTCTTCTCCATGGCCATTTCCTTAATCTCATTTCAGTCATCATCTGCATATCCTCAACCTTAACCTTCAAAGCCTCAAATGCCAACCAACATCATACTCTTTGACCATGATTTGCCCATCATCTTCCTTGATCAATAATCATACTATAATAATCTATCAATGACATTCTGGCCTATAAACCAATAATCTTACAGATTTCTCATTATTTCTGTAGTCAAATCTTGTTCTCTCTTTTCCTTCAGTATAGCTTTTGTTTAAAAATGCATTATTGTAATCACTGCCATTTTGCTTTTATTTCCATTATTGAGTCCACAGTCCACTATTCCATTGTCTCTGGAAACATACAGTATTATCTTTCTGTCAGCCCCACGTAAGGTATAATCATGGGTGAACTCGACCATTCACCTTCTCTGCACCTGTGCCCCAGCAACTGCATGGCGCTTAGGGGGAATTTACTTCCCTAGACCATCACCCGTCACTTGAAATTAATCAACCCAAACCTTAAATGATCTCCAAATCCTTGTGAGATTCACTAGCAAAATGTTTTCCTCTCTTTATTTTATTGTTTCATTTGTCCCCATTGATAATTACCTATTCAGTATTCTTTGATACTTGTCTCAGCACTAACAACCCCATGATTTTATTTAAGGCAGTCAAATGTCTTGTCCTTTTCCCATATTTCCCTGTTTCTCATTCCACTGTCAGTGACCATGTGACTATTTGAACTAACACCACACAGGTGGAATCTGGGTACTTCTGGGCATGCTTTGCTTTGCTTTCCCAAAATAAAGGCTCCTTTACCTTTTCATTGAGCCCTTCCTTATGATTCTGGAGCAAAGATATAATGGCTGGAATGGAATCAGCTACCTGGAAACCATTGAGGAAATCCTATATGGTGTCAGAATATTTCAACCCTCACATTTTTGAACAGTTGATCCAATACCAGTAACTGCCAACTTTTGCAGTTCTCTGAAATTTGTCTAAGCCACTGTTAAATCTGGAAATCTTATAACCAAACACAATTTCTAATGGAAAAACTCTCTTCTTAGATTCTTTACTTCACTCACACTCCCTACTTCTCAAACTAGTCATTTGCTGGGGTACAGGAGGAAGCTGCCAGAGGATTTATCTGCTGCCATCAAATCTTTACATATTGTCATCTCCTGTTGTCTTGTTTGCCTCCAATCAGAGGCTGATTCCTCAAGAACTTAACATTCTCTTCCAAAGACTTCAGGTACTTACTTTCTCTACTTTATCTTTTTATATAAACTCTCATCATCTCTTTCAGATAATTTCTGTCAGAAAATAATCTCTCAAATCAATTATTCTAAAAAATTTAAACTTTATACCACAAAGGCTGTTACTCCAGTTCCCTGCTCCTTAGTGTAGATAAAGTTTTCAAAACACAAGCCTATCCATGTATGTCATATTTATTTATTCCCTTCATTTATCAGCCTACTTAATTTGACTTCTAATTCCATGATTCCAGTGAAACTGCTGATGTCACAATAATCACGAAACTTCATATTGTCCAATCCTGTGATTTGATCTCTGTCTTTATCATGTTGATCGTTTAGCATCAGTTCAACTTGGTTGACCATTCCCTCACCTTCACATGCTCTTCTTTCTTAGCTTTAGGCCACCATATTTGCTTCATTTTCCCTTTATAAATCTGGCCATTTCATCATAGTCATGATCGTTGCCTACTTCTTTTGTCTTATAGTACATCTAATATTAGCATTTTTCTATGCTTTGTCCTAGGTCTTTTATTTTCTATCTACACCTAGATGATGTCATCTAGGTCTCAAAATGTCAGTACTATCTATATACTAAAAAATCCCAATTTTATGTCTGTGCTCCAATTTTTCTTCTGAGTTTAAGACAGATCTTAGTGACATCTTTACATCTCTGTCAGGCTTAACATTGATGTATTTGTTCATTTGGGCAGTTATAAGAAAATACGTTTGACTGAGTAATTCATAAACTACAAAAATTTATTGCACATTGTTCTAGAGGGTGGGAAGTCTAAGATTAAGACACCAACAGATACGGTGTCTGCTGAGACCTTGTTCTATGTGCCGTTACATGACATCAAAGGGGAAAAATGGGTTAGTAAGCTCTATTAGATCTCTTTTATAAGGGCACATACACTCATGTGGGCCATCTACTCCCAGAATCCTCCCATCATCCCCTCGGTGGTTAAGTTCAATATATGGATTGCAGGGCTTGCAAACATTCAGACTAGAGCAATGGTGAAGAATTTTCTCCTGAATTTTCTACAAAATTTATTATTTCATAAATATCCCTTATCAGAGTCAATGGTATTACTATTGTTCAGTTCTGGGCTCTTTCTTCTCTATGATCCTTTACATTCCATCCATCTGTCAATTCTGTTGATTTCATGTCTAATACAATATTTGAAACTACTGGCTTCCATGCTGCCCCTTAGTGTCAGCCCTTACCCTCTCCTCCTTAAAGGACTGTGGTGTCTCTGAATTGCATTCTCCATTCACTGCTCTCCTCCCACCAGAGCCATCTTTTTATAACATATATCTGATCTTGACACTTATTCAGGGCTTGACACTTATTCAGACTCTACAGTTATCAACTCTGACAGGTCCCTGCCAATCTCAACACCCTCACCTTCTACTGTTCTCTCATTCCAATTGTACTTGCATGGTGCCTATGTGGCAAACACTCCAAGGTCTATATGATTTCAGGAGTTTTGCAAAAATATTTCCTCTGCAGGGTCTTCTTCACCCTGCACCTCACTCCCCACTCAGGGTCTTCTGCATGTGCAACCTTCTCTATTCAATATTGTCTCATTCTCATTCATCAGGTTTTGACTAAATATTTCCTCAAGACAAGTCTTCCCACCTTACTTAATAACTACTCTTCCCCCTTTTAACACAGCATTTTCTTTTGATCATGGAAAATGTCTCATTTCTAGCACACAGTTTTTAAATAACTATTTCAAAACAATTAACTATTTGTTTTTGATTATGTTACTATGGGGTTTTCCCATTTTATTGAAAAACATCCAGGAACTAAGGATTCATGTGTTTTGCTTATCAGATAATGCTGGGTTTTCAACATGATGTGTAGCACTGAATTAGATTTGTTAATTACAAATATTTTTGCAGCATTGAATGAATTCATGTGTTTCCATAGAACAGACATGACTGATTAGTTGTATACTAAGGGTTAAGATTCAACTGACTGTTTCTGGGCTTCACAAGTTTAATATAGAGCACCTCTTTTTAATTAATATAATTTATTCTCAATTTCAGGTACACTGTCTAGATGGTATCTAGTGTTGGCTTGGTTTTTTTTTAAAGTAAAACTTAAAAGCAGAGATTATAGATAAAATTTCCTCATTTGTTTTTCCTCTGTTTTTTCTACTTCTATCTCTGAAGACATTTTGTACATCTTTGTCTACACTCACTTTCCTCCTTTCAGCTCTTATGGCTTTTATTTTCTGTAATGCTATTGAGGGCTTATATTCTGTTTTTAATTATTGCTCATATTTTGATACTGTAGTGCATTGAATCCAGAAGTACAGTACACTTATCTTGCAATCCTACAATTACTTTGGCAACCAATAATTACTGTCTAATAGTCAGATAATTGCACCATCCATCAATTTATTTATACTATTTAAAAATGCACATGGGATCACAATTATCAAGTTAAATTGGTGATAAATAATTTCACCCACATATAAATTCACATAATCAGGATGAGGATATGACTCAGGATAAGAAAATTATGGAATAATATCCTTAACCAGCCTCCAGATATTACTTCACCTCATTAGTCACCTCTTTACCCATAGCTGGGATTTAGCAGTGCAATGACCTTCATTTGACAGTGTCTGAGTGTCAGTCATTGAGTTTTTGGGTGGTTTGAATTTGGAGTTATAAGATTCCTCCTTGTGTTAGGGAGCAAGTAGTAATCCCAACACAAAGTCTGGCCCACAAAAGGAATTCAATCAAGTGTTGAATAAGGAGACTCCAGAATCTTCCATGTGCTAGCGTATGGCTTCAAGATGCTACGTTACCACAACTGTCACTCCTACTACCACCAGTAGCAATAACAGTAGCAGCAAACAGGCGCATGAAAGATCCTTTGAAATCACTTGTACTGCCCCTGTCTCTTCTCATGTGCCAGAGAATAACATTAGAGAAAACAGTGTGCGCATTTCTTTATCTTTTGATCATAACCTCAATGATATTTGCCCGAGTCTCTCTGTTAACAGTGACATGCCTCTATTTCACTGCACCTGTGAAGGACCTGTCTGAGGTTTGATGGATCTGGACAAGAGCATAGCCAATTAGATAATGGCCTCCAGCAAGAGCGGACTTTATAGAAGACTTGCCTTTGAACTTGTGGAGTGGAACTAAAGGGCTCAGTTGTTACATAAATCAGAGAGAAAAGAACAAGGTTACACCTGTAGGTTGGCTCAACAGCTATATTTTCTCAGCTCAGATAGTAAAGTAATATAATGATAGCTAATACAATACTCAGATTAATTAAGAAATCTTGACTTCAATTATTTAGATAACTCGAGAGAGTAGGGAATTATCTCCAAAATTAAAGTGTTAATTTCAGAAATAGAGAAGTTGTCTTAAAGGAACTCTATCAGGAAGTAACTCATGGGAAATCTTTTGCTTAAAGACTTAAAAGTTTAATGGCAAAGAAGTTATCAGAAGGACCAGGTGTTATAAATTTAAAGCCAGGAATCTGATATCAAGTTTTTAAGTAGATATAGAGAACATGTCATAAACAAGTATGCCTAGATTTTTCTGAGGAATTACTTTCTAACTACCTGTTTCAATCTAAACTGAATTTTGACTGGATGCTTGAGAAAGAAACAAATGAAAGTCTGTGTAGCAATGGTATTAATATTTATTATTAAAATTTCACTCCTAACAGAGAAATGTGTCATTTATGCAGACACTAACTTTGTACTACACCAGTGTACTCCAAGGCAGTGTGCACACAAACACCATCCATCTGGGTATTATGATTGATAGATACAAAGGTAGTGTGCAGAAACCAGAGAGACACCATGGCCAGAGCACCTTACTATTCCCAAGGGTATGCACACTTATCACCAGACATCCCATAATCTAATTATTTTCTGTCTTTTGTCTTGAGAAATTCTAAAAATTAAAGTAAATGCAATAATCTCATAATTATTATGAGAAATAATTGAATATGAAAAGTCAAGTTTTTATGATGCTATTGTATTTCTTTCTTAGCATTTAAATACAGTGAAATTGACTTGCTGCTGCTCCTCAAGGTCTAGGGAAATTTCTGTAAAAGTAACAATTACCTAACAAGTTAGCTGTATCATGATTTTATTATTTAATCTCTCTCTGAGGAATAAATGGAGTCCTTGGAAACCTAATTCAATCTTCCAATGTTGAGTGATATTGTGAATATGAAATAAAATGTATCTCTTGTCCATCATATTTCTTTTTAAATCTGAGGTGCCTATCTTTATTGTGCTCATTTGCACTAGAAAGCAAATGTGATGTGTTCAAGTTTTCACATTAATGTCTAAAGTTCATATACTGATCATATGAACCCATACTCAGGTCAATCCAAACTTGAACTTAGTTTAAGGTATAATAAGATCACATTGAAGAAGTGAAGTAAAAGTGTAGGAAAATTCTGTGTTTATGAATGAATTAATAAAGATTACTTTTGTATGGATATTGGGTATAATGTACCTTAGATTACAAAAATATACATGTGTGGTTTTTTTACAGTTTGCAAAGTACTTCCATATACATTTTCTTATTTGATCCAAGAAATCCCTGTGGGGATGGCCAGGCAAGTGTTTTTATTATCTGAAAGCAAATCAAGGCTCAGGATAGGTATTTGATCTCTTCATGTTGCTCATAGGTGGCAGAACCAGAATTTGATAGAGCACAGAATCACTTTACAAATACCATGACATCCATTTCCCCCAATTGTCCCACAGTGTTATTTATAAATATTCTTAGAGGATTGACCAAAGAATACATTCCTTAAATTTTCTTCAAATTTCTCCAAATGACCTGATAGACAATTCATGTGATAATTTGTGTAGTAAATTGTTTCTCACTAAACAGTGCCCTCAAGATTTATCTCCCTTTATTTAACTGGATGTATTATTTCAAGGATTGTGTCCTCTGGCTTCCATTGGGGTAAGTGACAGGTGTCTATGCATTGATGAGGCACAAAGACTGTTTTCTATCAGAAGAACAGATCATTGCTTTTCACCCTTAACCTTTCAACTATTTAATTTTACAGCCATCTGAGTCAACCTTTATTCTTTTACTACAAGCTCTAGAATTGTAAAAGGAGAGAAGGCAGAGGGCTTCAGCACCTAAGTAGACAGTTTTGTCAAATGCTACTCCTACATTGTTTAACAAGGTTCCTTTTGTTCTGTGGGGTAAAAAAAGGCAGCATCTTTCAATGAAAAAGTAACTTAAAATAACTTAAAATGTATCTTGTGTCCATTCTTTTTTGGTTTAAGAGTTCTAAGTTCCTAATAGAATTCTTAAGTTTAGTTCAGAGTCTTATTTTATTTTTCCCTCTAAGGAAACAGAAGTAGAATTTTTTTCTCTGATATTACTCAAGGTGTTGGTGCAGTGGTGGAAGACAGACATGCCAAAACCAATCTTCAAGGTTCTTTCCACTTTTATCACACGGTACAGTTGGAAGAAACATGATTTTCTGAGTTCTGAATAGGAAAGCAAAAGGAGAATATACCACAACAAATCTTGCTTTTATGTGTAATTGTAATAACTGAAATAAAATAATAATAGAAGAGACATCAGTAAAGTAGAATAAATAGATCAGGGGAAGGAAGGAGACGAGGTAAAGAGAAAACACTGAGGAATGAGATCAATCAAATTTTGTCATGCACATGTAAGAATATGGCAAAGTGAATTCCACTATTATGAATAATCATAATGCACCAAGAAAAAAAGGAGCAATTCTTGACATTCACATTCAGCAACTAGCCTGGCTTTCACAGGTATGCCCTGCTATTCTCTGACTAAACAATCTCACAGACTACTAAACTCCAAGATTGCTCCAAGATCATGATAAAAGGAGATACAGCAAGGACATTTACTAATTCTATCTAAGCACAGATGAAAACACGGTCACTCTCTATGCCACCTACAAAACACTAAACACCACCTTATTTCTCCAAAATGTGTGGTTGCTACTTATCAAATATAGTTTTATCTTTGGTCTATTGTCCCCTCATCAATGAGGTTTATTAAGATACTCAGTATAGATGTTCCTCTGCCCTCTGACAGCACACATTCTTAACTGAACCTTACTTTCTTAGACTTTTCCAAGCCAACCTGCTAAGGACAATGTACAGAAATACCCTATGAGTCCTAATGCAACAGATCATAAACCAAACCTTCTTTAACTAGAGGCATATTCTCAGTGGCCTTTGACTGTAAGACATTTATAGACTTTGGATCTTTGTTTCAGTCTCTTACTAGTTATTTTTGATTAAACAGAGTATTTTGGTATTCTGGTCCTTGTTTTTTCTCTATAAAATGGAGATATGAATATCTACTGAGAGAATGTTAAGAATATTAATTGAGAAAAGCAATATAAAATACCCAAATGGTGCCATAACACAGAAAGTATTCAAATGTTATACCAAAGTATTCAAACTTATACCATTATATATTATTTTCTCTTTTCTTTTATTGTTCTGACTTTTTCATAATTCAATAATAAGAAACTTCCCTTTCACAAATTTTGTTGGGGATTAGAACTTTGACAATGGGTTGAACAGATTTATAGCAACTGTCCTGGTTTGTTTTATTGCCATCATCCTCTGAGGGGGAAGAAAGGAAAAAAAAAAAAAAAAAAAAAAAAAACTCTGCAGCCCCCAGGAACCATTTATATTCGAGTCTGTGTTTCAGAGAGTCAGCTGAGCAACACAGACACAGAAATGAATCAGACATTGTCCATACCACCAAATAATAGATACTCATCTCCAAGGGTTTGCCAGGCAACAAACAGCAACAGACCTCAAACATGTTTCTGATCCAACATAGCTGGGTTTTGTGATGGAGTTGTGTCATGCGGCTAAGCCAAACTCCTCGTTTGGCAAGATGGGATTCACTGACAAAAGAGATGGGATTCAGTTGCAGAATAAGTTAATTTAAAAACAACATCAAAGCACTTAAATAAAAATCTGGTAGCTATGGAAAGAGAAATTTAAAATTCCGCACTTACAGAAAATTTTAATAAATTCTAATAGACGCAGATCAAGAAGACAAAAATATAAGGAACATATGGATGATTTAAATAACAGAAGGAACTATCTTTATCACATTTAAGTGGGCATGAAAGCATGCACACCTGTGTATACATGTGTTTGTGCATGCATACACATGTGAGTAGCCTCATCTAATTTAAAAAAAAATCTCAGAGTTCTTAGAAATATGTGAAACTTTTACAGAATTTGACTCCTTCTCATTCCAGAAAGTTAGCTATTATAATATATGGGGAACATTTTAATGTCCAAAATTAATTTCAATTGGAAATACATTATAGATTTGGAGACTTTGTAGCTCTGTCTTCAAACACAAGAGATACCAGACTTTGTGTGGCTCTTGTGGCTCTGTGCTGCTGCTGTTGAAATCAAAAGCCAATGGCGGGGCAGGGGTTGTGGCTCCGTGGTAGAGTGCTTGCTTGGCATGTGTGAGTCACTGGGTGTGATCCTCGGTACCACATAATAAATAAATAAATAACGGTATTGTGTCCATCTACAACTAAAAAGTAAATAAATAAAAGCCAATGGCATAAGGATTCAGTGCATGATAACAAATCAATCCCTTGTTTTGTTATTCTTCTAAGCCTCTTCAGTATCCACTGTCTAAAAGATTCTTTAAAAAAAACAAAGGAACAAAACCCAGAGACAAAGCAACAGAAAAGGCAGTAGACCAGTACAAGCAATGATAAACATAGCTTTGATTGGGAGAAAGAGACAGGTAGTATTTTTGGGTCTGGCACACTAGACCAGGGGTGTTGGCTAGAAATTACCAGGTCACTAGGTTGAGTACAAAGAAAGCAACCAAATCAAGCAGCTTTGGGAAAGTCTACACAGGAAGTTAAGATCAGAAGCAATGAACAATGAAGAACCACTTTTGTTTCTGAAATTATAAAATTGGACTCTAAGAAAGCTCAGTTTGATGACTGTATATGATACTCTTCAAAGAGGAGAGACAGAATCTAGGAAAGACATTTGTAGTGTGATAAGTGCAAGCCCCCAAAAATGTCAGTCAGACAGGGGCACCCAAGTGACAGTGTGCACCAGTTTGAGATCTCACGGTTCTGGTTATTGTTTCCAAAGTGGTTCTCTCAAGTCACTCCTAAAAAAAATGTAGATTCAGGCTGATTTTGAGGGAGCAAGAAGTTCATAGAGCTGTCTGAAAAGTTAAAAAGAGAGATCAGTATGAAAAATAGACAGTGAGCCATTTCATAATTTATTAAGAGAGGTCTAGCAGGTCTAGCTCCTCCACTCCCCACCCGACAAAACACATTGGTGAATGGGAAAAAAAACAATAATGCAATAAAGGAATCTGCTCCTTTCTCTGCATAGAGAAAACAGGGTGTGATGCTGAAGAACATTTTAAATCTAATACAATCCATCTGCAATCCTGCATTTTAGAATCTTCTATTTGGCATTCAATGAAATTGAATAAGGAAAGAAGGGAATTAATAGTTTGGTCTCCCCTTTCAGTTTTTTATTTTATATACATTTGTTTCTGCAACACACTCTAAGATTCTTATTTGATTGAGAAAATTAGATGAAAGGGAAAATGCTGTGATTTTTTCCTAATCTATTTTTAAAAATCTAAAGATGTTACAAAAATTTTAAAAAGATAAATTTTTTCTGTAATCTTCAATTATTATGGATTTTTATTTTTAATTACCACATATTGAAGATATTCAAAAACATTCCATTCATGTAATAATTTAAGGGAAATATAGCATGCTAGATATATTGCAAACAACTTTCTTTTAATTTTTCTTATAGATTTCACGTGTTATAGATATTTAAAATGCAAGCATCATCATTTTGATTCAATCATGTGTAATAAAATATAGTTCACAGCGATTGAAGGAAATTTGGAGCTTTGGGCTTCATTTTCCTTATTTATAGTCATAGATGAACATTTAAGGAAAATTTTACTGTAATGCAAAATGATTTAAATAACTTTTCTTAATGATATCTTTCATATAGCTTCTTCTATTTCTTAATCTCCTTACTTTAAAATATAGTATAAGAAACACTTTATTTTTATGGGTACTGGGGCTTAAACTCAGGGGTACTCAACCACTGAGACACATCCCCAACACTCTTTGGTATTTTATTTAGAGACAGGGTCTCAAGGTGCTTAGCACCTTGTTGTTACTGAGGCTGGTTTTTAACTCAAGATCCTCCTTCCTCAGCTTCTGAAGCTGCTGGGATTACAGGCATGCACCACCATGCCCCTCTATAACACACACTTTGAACAGAAAGATATTTTCATAGCTGTTGAAGCTACTAGATACAAAAACACCTCTTGAGCACCTTAATTAGAACAAAGTTTCCACAGCATAACCAGCTCAATAAAACTGGTCAAACACTTATTTAGGAAAGAAATAAAGATGGATTCTGCCTTCCATAGACACACAAAAAAATCCTGAGGTATGTAGGCGATCAACTTTCTCAGCTATCATTTTTTTCAAATGTTCAGAAGTTGAAATTTTCATTTAGTTACCACTTGAACTTGGTAGTATTCTACCAAATTGTAAGGTTATATTAGTTAGCATCCCAGCAGGAAAAAAAGATGACGACTGATTGGATAATTTAGGAGAGTATAATAAAGGGACTACTTGCAAACATGGACAAAAAAAGAGATACTGAAGTCTTCTGGGGCTAGCAACAGTGTAAAGTTCTATCTCCCCTGATGTTTGGAAGGATTTGGAGAAGGAATGCTTTGTGGAAATGAGAGAAAATAGCTATATGAAGAGTGTCATCTGACAAGAGCTGTGGTCCTTGGCAGGAACGTGTCAAGGACAGATGTGGAAAATGAATATCCATACTTCACTCTTCCCCGACCTCTGGTGTCTTGTGGTGACCCCCATTAGCCAAGGTCAAGGGTAAGTCAGAGGGTAAGGGATGCTGTCGATATACCTCATGCTGCTCAGCCTATCTCCTAAGATAGAGAAAAGTTGAAATGAAATCTGGGAGCAAAACAGAACACAGATAGCATGTACACCCTGATGGATAATTTAGGCAATCACTCAGAAAACATCTATTGAACATCCATCATATACTATGTACTCTGCTAAGTGCTGGGGATACTAAGATGAACAGAACATATTTCTCTGAAGTAGAGAAACAATCTGGGGTTTCTTTCTCTTATCTTGAGATTTAGAGATTAAAAAGGAACCAAAGAAAACAAAAACAGAAAAGTTTACCATAAAGGAAAAGGCATTGTGAACTATAAAATATTTATTCATAGAAAAAAAATATACCAAGAACTACTCCCCATCCCAGCCTCCATCTGGTCCAACAGATAAAGGCTTATAAAAATTATTCTGGACTAAAAAATCCCCATAAATGAATAGTAAGCCTAAGTTATATGAGGAGGCACAGGGAATTGATTCATGCTTAATAAACCCTGCAATTAATAAAGCCTTGTTCCTAGACTACTCCCTCCTCTGGGGAGCTCTCAGTATTTTATAGCCCTTGTCTAAGAAGCATTATAACTCCTCTGTGTTAGGAAGAATGGAATAAGTGTGTCAGTGGAGTGGGTATTTTTTCTCCCTCTTCTGTACCTTGGATACTTTAATAGTGATTCAATGCTTTGCAGTTCTGTCTCTAGTGGAAAATGGTCCTTCCTATTTCATGTAGTAAGGAAGGGGTAGCTGTTCCATGCTTGTACTATGCCATGATTGCTAACATAATAATTTTCAATGGTTAATTTTTAAATTAATTCAAAGTGTATCAACTAAACTCTGTGAATTTTTGACCATAAAGTCTTTTTTTTCATTAGTTTTTCTTTAATCTACGTTTGATTCATGATGGACTATTCTATGACAGATCTAAATGGAGTCTGAAATGGCCTATGGTGGAAAATGTGACCCACTTAATAATTGATTGCTTTTTTATTTCACTTTCAGTTGTCTAAGGAAAAGGCTGGGTGCTTCTGTGAATAATTGTATGTACTGGGATTGATTATTACAGCTTCATAAATCCATGGTGAATTTCTTTCGAGCTGTTACTTACCTGTCTCTGTTAGACTTGTCAGTAAGATTAGAAGTGGAAGCAAGAAATTACAGAACATGCCCTTCCCAGTAAGGTTAGGAAAACACTCTCTCACAAGACACTAAAGAGTTTTGTGTTCTTGAAAATCTGACAGATGGACCAATGTTCCCAGCTAGGAAATGAGATAATCACATGTAACCTAGATGTCAGCGGGGATTTCCTGACCCCCTGAGACTTACTTGGACATCTGTTCATACCTGATGGAGGTCAAGAAAGTCCTCACAGCTTCTTCAAGTTGAGGGGAATGTGGTGTCAGGTTTTCCAGACCCCTTTTCTTCTCATTTCCTTTTTTCTTACATACAGTCATTTCAGTGACAATGCTGCTGACATGAAATTGACTCTTGCCCAACTTACCCCATTTACGCCACCCCCTGAAATATCTGCAATAACTGTAGAATTGAAAGACATGGAGGGTGTTTATAATGGAAATAACCTCAGACTAGACCTAACACTTTAAAATAGTTTTTGGTACTTCTGTTTTCAGGAAGTTTCTAGTGACCCTCCCCATACAATCAAGCAAATTTCTCAACCTTTGCTGCCACTTCTTCTACTGACATACTTATTCTTAGGATCTTACCTTCCACACCAAGTGCCTTAACAAAGTTCTTATCAAAGTTCATACTGTTTGTTCCAAAGAGTAGAAGGACTTTTATTAGAATAATAGCATTTTTCAATGTGTTGTGATGAACAGTACCCTTACTAACAAGATAACCTAGAATTTCCTTTTTCTGTAACCTTGAAAGATAGAGGACAAAGTTAGTTTATATAATGAGGTAATTATAAACTTAGCAGCCGTGCCACCTTGACACTACCAGTACATTGCTTCATAGAGTGCTGAAAATTTCATTTGACACTCTGAGCATGTATATTATTCAAGTTGGTGGACTAAGGACAATATCACAAAAGTATGAGCATCAAGTAAAAAAATGGAAGATGTGCTAGGATTCGGTTTTCTTCAGATTTCTTTTTCCTTTGTTTTCTGAACTTTGCAGATTTTCCAACAACAGGGGAGATAATATGGTTTGTAAATATCTGAGAAAGATACCTAATTTTTTACTTTATTTATAAACCAGCTTTTTAAACCCTTTCAACCAAAGCATGATCTTGTGAGAAAAAATAATATTTAGTTGAAGTCCTCAGGAAAAACAAACAATGAATGCCAAAAAGCATGGGGAAAGAAATGAGGAATAGAAATGCAGAGTTACCTTAGTAAGCCTCAGTTATTGATGTGTTGTGGGTCTCTTTATTCCCCTCTACTGCAGAGTTAATACAATTAATAGGACTTCATGGTTTGTTCTCTGGTATTTGCTATTCAAAGCATGTATTGAATTTAGAAGTATCTCTGGCTGATGGCAAAGCTGATATTACATGATTTTAGTATAACCAAGGAGAAAGTGGGACAAAATTCAACAGTAGAGTGACTTTAGTGTTATGAGTCAGGAAAAAACAAAAGAACAGTTAGCTATCAGGAAATGTAAAGGACTCATCAGGGTGAAAGTAAAAATACGTGGAAGTTGGAGAATATATCCATGACATACATACTTTTTCTTTCAACTTGATTTCAAATTGAATATTTTGCTACATAAACCAGATAGAAAAATCTGCTGAAATCTTAAAATATTCTCTGGCCCAGATTATCACTGTTGTGTTTGGAGATGTTCAAACTTTGCAGCTGCATATGAAAAATGGTGAGATGATACCTCCAAATCAGCACAATGGACAGCAGCAGCACCTTGGAAATTTCTGTGTGAACTCTCAGGAGAGCAGGTCTCAGGGACATTTTCAAACAGGGTCTTAAACATGGTCAGTAGTCAGAGCTATTTGTGGTGATCACCCTGTTAAGGTCCTGCCACATGCTTTCCCAGATTCAAGCATGACAAGCTTACAGTTTCTAGCTAACAGTGCTCAACATATAGTTTACATACAAATCAAAGTAAGATTGAGTTCCAATAGAATCCAAGTCCCAGCTTCTAATTGTTTCCTCTAAAATATAAATGGTCCACTTTTGCATCTTCTTAACTGAATTAGAGATTTTAACTTCTTTGCTTTCAAAGACCATGACCTAAGAGTACAGATGTTTCCCTAACTAAAAGCCTAGTGGACCACTTAGTGGGAAACATTTTCCTTCCCTGATGCTTACTGATAGAAATCCAATAGGGCTTCACTACCTCAGCTATCACAGGCTGCTCTAAGCTCTAAAAGGTTGTCTTCATCTGTTAAGGAACATCTGCTCCACGCTTTGGTCATATGGTGGCCCTTAGGAAATAGTTCTCTAAGGCAGAAGCATATTTCATTAGATTCATATGATTTACAAACAAGAATTTTAAGTTCTAATTAGTACTTTCAGGGTGATTCATGCAAAAGAAAGATTTCAATTTGCATGTCAATGAAAACTTGCTGCTTTAGAAAACTGTGCTCAACTATGTAATTAATCTTTGTACATAGGGAAGGATTTGTTTTTCTTATTTCCAATCCTCAGGAAGCAAATTCAGACAACCTTAGCATCTTAGAAATTTAAAACATCCATGAATATTGCACCAATGACATTTCAGATTTGGCATATTAGAATAAAAACAGAGAAAAAAAATGGTCCTTAAAATAATCCTCTGCTTTCACCTACCAAAGCCCTATTTTCTCTTCCTCTTTCTACCTTTCCTTTCTAATTTCCCTCTCCCTTCTCTTTTCCTTCTTCCACCCCTCTCCCCTTTCCTCTGTTTTTCTCTCTCCTGCATTGTACTCCCTTTTAGAACTATTATAACCTATGCTTGCTTTGTTAGTTTTTATGCTAGAATTGCTCATTTTCACTCTGTGCAATCATTACTAACAAAAATGCTTTATTCTAAAGTTATAAATTTTAACTAATGATTACCATAATGATTAGATTTCTACTTTTTATATATTAAACTAAAATATTGGCCCCTTTTCCCAGTAAGAAAATGAAGCAGAAAGAATCAAAAACAACTAGAATGTGAGAGAGATGAGTGACAGTAAATAGGAGCTACTTAATTCCTTGGCTTGGGAGCATGATAGAGCTTATAAAATAAGTGATTATACAATATTATTTTTATTTTATCATATATGATACTTTGTCATGCCAGTACAAGAACGACCCTTTATCTTTTCCATAGTAATTTATAATATGGGATGATGTTGGTATTTCCCACCCCATCAAAATGGGCAGAGACATATGACTTGCACTGCCAAGAATGAATCTTTTCTCCTTCTGTGGCCACAGGGATTGGTTCTGGAACATGCACTGATCAAAATGGGCTGATTAGACTTTTTCTTGGGAGTTTTGCTGGAGAGGCCCAGTAATGAAGTATGGAAGATTGAGACAGACAGTGGTTATCTTACTGCCCTAGGAAGAAGGTTTGTCTGAGAGCAAAGCTAAGCAGCAGTGGGTTTAATTGTACAAGAGCAAGAGAAAAGATTCTAAGAATTGATGCCCTTGACTGCATTTCTTGGAGGTTTGCAGAAAGAAAGTATTTTATAGATAAATATGAAATGAATGGTGGAAAGGATGTCTTTAAATGGGAAAGAGAAGACAGAACAAATTCAGGAAGGACAAATAGAGAACATCTCTGGACTCTGAGGAATTTGGAATGGCTGCTGTTTCAAGATGTTGACCAATTAGTAGTGAATATGACTTGAAAAGTTGGTCAGATGCTGATCATGGAAAGGGCCTTGATCTCCAAGATAAGGAGTTTGAATTTGATAGTAAAGGCAGTGGGAAGTTATTGAGGGCATTTAAGCAAGCATCTGACATGGTCTGATTTGCTTGTGTTGACCTATTTTAGAAATAAAAGGTAAAGTTAGAAAGATTTTTAAACATTATCATTGCTATTTCCCATTCAGAAGCATCAAAATAATAATAGGAAAATTTAAAGTTCTAAATATAACTGTAAAAAATCAATTTTTTTTACATCTGTAGGTTTATTTTGTCATTTATGGTATTATAAAATAGCATGGAGACATTGTTATGAATATATTGATTTGATCTTAGACATTCCAATTATATTAAAAAGGAGAAGTTAGCAAATATAAAACACTACCACTGCTGAAAACAGAATCAGTACAAATAACTAAGTTAGGATATAGAAGGGTCAACTTTACTGAGAAGTAGTACAATGAAAATGGGATTGATTCTATGTTTCAGATCAGAAGTCCATATTCAGAAACCAAGTAAGTCATAAATGTTGTTTAAACATTCTGTATATCCATAGTCAATTTATTCTGTCCCAAAATTATCAAAATTAGTATTTGATAAATACACAATTTTGCTATTTAGGATAATATTAACTGTATATCTGCATATTGAGCATGCCTATATTTAAGTAATATTCTTTTCTCCTATTAACATGCAGGGATTTTCATTTTGCAAAATTATTTTCCATTTATGTTTGTTTTTCATGACATTCTGTGATGCAGACTATGTGGCTTATTTTACAGATGAGAAAACTGAGGCTGGTAGAAGATAGTAGTAAGTTGCTCATGGGTGCACAGAGAGGCTGGCCAAAATGAGAGTTGAGTCTGAGTTTGACTCTAATGCTAAGACTTTGTGGTTTCCCTATTTCTATTTTAAATACTGTGTCCCTTATTTTTCCAGAGAGCATAACAGTTGACCCAGAGCAGGTAGCTCACAGATCCAGGAATTCAGTATCCAGTCACAAGCCTGCACTGTGGATGCTAGGGAGTCTGACACAGTGGTCTAGTGAACCCATTGCTTGTGCTAGCCTTCTGAGTCTCATTAGGCTTTCAAATATTTTTTCTCTGACATTTCTTTTCCCTGGGGGGTGGGGTAATTTTTGCTCTCATTTTTTTTCTTGCCCTCAACTCCTTTATATTTTACTTCTTTTTGCCAGCCAACATGAAGATTGAAATCTCTTCCCAGGTCTAGTGGAGTTAAATATTCAGGTCAAAGTAGTAGCTGCATTCTATCCAGTGGGTTAATTACCAAGTGTCACTAATTTCCCAAGCAAATTATGAGGCATTTCCCACTCTCTGAACTCCTATTATTGACTTGGTGAGATAAAAATGCAAACCCAGATCAACAGGGGCCTCATGGACTTTTGGATGTTGCATTTAAACTAATGACTCATTCCTCACAGGTCAATATTGAGTTCTAAGAAAGCCAAACCACTTATCGTCCCTGAATTCTGCCACATCTTACTCACATACAGTCAGCATCTCTGGCTAACTTTCACTCATTCTACTCCCAACTAATGCATCTCCTCCTCCCCTCAAGTGTTGATTGAGATTTCTCTAGTGTAAGTTCCTGCCTCTCTTGTAGTAGTTTTCACATTGAATAGAAACTGTCTCTTTTTTCCAGTACAAGAAACAACATCTTGAATGAGTCTGTGTTTTTATCTTTCTAGCTCCAGTGCCATCTACAGGGTCTGGAAAAGAGAATGTAGCCCATGAACACAAGTACAAATAAAAACAAACTGAATCAAAACAGTGGAATTTTTTAATAATCAAAATACAAATCCATAAATATATGTCTTACATGCATTTTCTAGGAATGACACATTTTTGATTACTTTAAAATGGTTGGAAGAGCTTCTTAGTGCAGTGGGAAAACCTGTACCCATCCAATAAAAGAGGCTAAAGAGAAATAAACTATTACTTATTAAGGGAAATGTCCTAGAGTGATAAAAACTGGCTTACGCACATGTCGTTCCATTTCATCTTTGTAGCAATTCTACCTTCATATTGTGGATAAGTAAGCTAGGTTTCAAAATAAATTAACTTCAGAAAACAGATTTAGTAAATGATAAAATGGGACAGAATTCCCAGAGACAAGCACTTGCAAGTCTGATACACTCAAGTCTCAATGCTCATTGCATAATTAATATGTCTGATACTTGGGTGAGTATATATATTCTCTCTAACACTATTCTGTTTGTGCACATGTATGTGTATGAGCACACCTGTGTGTGAGCCATGGAGCTAAGCAGAAAGTGCCTAAGTCATAGGTCACAAGGATAAATTAGTTAATATTTATAACATGAAGCAAAATTGCAGATATTAACAGATAGATGAGGATTATTCTTCTTGTATAGCCCAATAATTGCTGAGTCTACAGTTGTCTTTCTCTCACTGTTCTACATTTCTATCAGAACAAATTACTGTCATATTGTGAATGCCAAGGAACAGTCTAGGTATTAGCTAATTGCAGAATAGGCAAAGAAATATCCTTACAGTTTACTTCTAAAATGTTCCTTAAGGAATGACAACAGGCCAAGACAGGCCTAGAAACAAGGTGCCTGGGGAGATCCAACTCTGGGACTAAATTTTCACTAGAGCCTGACACGTAGAAGATCTAACCACAATGGATTGTGTTTGAATTGTCTTCTTTGTGGTCTATAGATGCTGGAAATTGTGTTAGGAACTTGGAATTCTCTAGAGCAGAAGAACCAGGAATTCTCTAAACTTTTTCAGGAAGAAGTGTGTTCTCTTTCATTCTCTTATTTCAGAGTTAATATTGAGATGTAGATTAGGAATCTCTTTAAGTAATTGTTGTATCTTTATTATTGAAGGGTAAAGATCAGGCACTGAACTTGGATTTCCCTTCTTTATTTCTTTCATCTCTGAAATGCTAGCTGAAGAACTCACAGAGATAATGCACCAAAAAAAAAAAAAAAAAAAAAAAATGCCTAACAAGTAATGTGACACAGAAATCCTGACTATATGTGGGAAAAGTTTCAAAATGTGACTGAGTAATAAAGTCATTTTTTAAAAAAAATTGGAGGACATTCATCAAAAGAAGTTAGGGCAAAAATCAAGGGAGATAAAAATATTTCCCTGTCTGTAGCGACTGTCAAGGCATTATGCATATGGATGCTACATTATCTGCCTAAAGCGTGCTCCTGTGCTTCTTAAGGCACAGAAGCTTTTAGGGCCACGTGGAACTCCACTTCACAGTTCTTGTAATGAAGTGAATGTAAGCTCTCTGCATAAAAACACCTCAAAGGATATGGAATGGAATGGGAATCAGGTTCACCAAAAAATGATAGAAGCCATATAGATTAATAAAAGAAATTTTTACCTCAGAGCATTGACAAGGATTCTCTCTGCTCCTTGGGGAGTTCAGCATTCAAGGTAGAATTTCCTTTCTGCAACTTGGCTCTTCTAAAGCTTCTATAACTTGAATCAAAGGATCGTGTGAAAACAGAAATTGTCATTTAAAAAAAAAAAAAAAAAACTTTCTGAGTTATTAGGGAAGTTCCCGCAAATGAAATTAACTTTAGATCATGGAAAACAATGTTTTACCTATGAAACAATTCATACACTTCCGATGAGCTAAAATATAATATTTTATTCATTGAGTGGGTGGGGAGGGTTTAGAAATTGTTTTATAAAGAACTAAAATAGTTTGAAACTATTTTAAAAAATCTTATTTCATTGTAGAAAGAGCTCTCAGGGCTCTTATTGAAGATTTGGCTGTGTTAGTAATGATTTCTTACCCTCACCTACAAATTCTGTGATTCATTTCTGTTATAACATTCTCTGTTTTATGAAAAGGTTTTTTTTCCCCCTTCTTTTTTAAATCTAATCTTACCTGTGATTAGTCCTGCCCTACTTTTCTATGTCACCTTCAAAAAAGCGATAAAGCCTGAGTTTCCTCCAAAAATAGACATTATTTGAGTCTCCTTGTTCTATAGCTGTGGTGTCATTAGGGACTCATGTGGCACTGCAGATACTAAGAAGAAATATGTCATTCGGTTCTGAGGTCAGCTTAGTCTAGGGAGGAAAGAGCAATCTGGTGGTGAAACACCCTACAAAATAATATCTCTGATTCAACTTACAGAAAGCTCCCTGGAATTAAAAGACACCACCAACATCTTTTTCCCTACTAACCAGGACTTTATCTATCTGACCTAGATTATCAGACCGTGAAAAGTGGATATGAGTCCCTTGCAAAGTAATATCATAAAGTCTTAAGGCTAAAATGAAGTGTATAAGAGCTTTTCTTTGCAACTTTTCTCCTAATTCTTAAATTTGTCTTCAATAGCATCTCCAGGGGTTTCTTTTAGTTTTTTATTTTTTTCACACATTTCTTAACAAGAAACCTACTGCTCATGAGACTGTGAACTCTTTGAAGGTGCTGATACTTTGTGTTTTCCATTGTTACCTCCTGAAATCTAAATAATGCTCAGTCCATATTAAATGCTTACTCAAAATGTCTTGAATAAATGAATGATTGGTGTGAGGTACTGCTACCATGATTGCTTAGCAATGTTGCACAGAAAGCAGATGGTGTAACTTCTTTCTGTTTCTTCTCTCTCCCTCTTAACATTTTCCTTTCCCCTCCTTTCATCCAATGGTTGGCATAGAGATCACTCATGCTGGAAATATGAACCTCGCATTTAGTAGTTTGTTTATGGAAAGTTAACTACATTATCTATTCTTTCCACCAACCTGTTTAAAGTCCTAATGGGATATAAGTTAAGGGTCATCCACTACCCAGGTGTTATGGTTTGGATATAAGGTGTCCCCCAAAAGCTCACGTGTGAGACAATGTAAGAAAATTCAGAGGAGAAATATTTGGGTTGTGAGAGTCTTAACACAATCAGTGAATTTATCCCCTGATAGGGATTCACTGAGTGGTAACTGAAGTGGTAGGATGTGGCTGGAGGAGGCATGGCTTTGGGGTATATATCTGTAACTGGCAAGTGGAGACCATTCTCTCTGCTTCCCAATCATGATGTGAGCTGCTTCCCTCTGCAACACTCTTCTGCCATGATGCCCTGCCTCACCTTGAACCCCAGGGAATGGAGCTGGCTTTCTATAGACTAAGACCTCTGAAACTGTAAGCCTCTAAGTAAACTTTTCCTCCTCTACAGTTGTTCTGGTCTGATCCTTTAGTCACAGCAGCAAAATAGCTGACTCAAACACCAGGTAACAATTTTGCTTAAATTCTGTGTTTCAGTTTTTTCCATCTGTAAGATGAGGATAATAATTACACCTACCTGATATGATTATGTGAAGATCCAATACCATAATATTCAGAGAGAACTTCAGAACAGTATCTACCACATAGAAAGCCCTCAATAAACATTAAAAGTTGATATCATATGAAACAGCCTTTCTATATTTATTCATTTTTCACTGTTCTGGTTATCTCTTGCTCCATTACCTCTCATTTTTCTGTACGTTTTCTGGCTGAACTCAGCTGTGTGGTTCTCACTTGGGTTTTGTGTATGTATTTGCTGTGAGACACCAGGGACCTGGAGGCATCTGAACACTTGCCTAGTTGGATGTCTAGGAGTGCACACACCCATAGCTAACAGTTGACATCAGAATATTCAACAAGGTCTACATTTAACTTCACCATGTCACTTGAGTTTTATACAAGGGTTTCGAGAGGGAGTTTTTCAAGAGCAAACACAGAAGACCTGACTGAAAGTCACAAGACTTACTATAATTTTACGCCAGAAGTTACATAGCATACTTTCTGCCATATCCTATGGATCCGAGCAGTCACAGGGTCTGTCCACAACTGACGGACTGGATAAAAAGACTATCTCTGAAGCTCAGGAATGACAAGATTACATTGCAAAATAGCATGTGATGTAGAAAAACTCTTGGCTGCTACTTTTGGAAAATTTTATCAGCCACATTGACTGTCATAACTTTTTTCTTTTGCATTTGAAATTAAATTCATTTCCCTATTGTTTTATGAAATACTCAGGAGCATATAGAAAAGTTTAAATCCTCAAAGACTATTGGTCAGGTTTTCAAAAGTTTGAAGACTGTTAGTATGATTTTAGTATTTTTCTGGATAAATATTTATAAATGTTTTGATTTTTCTATAGAAAGAATTATTTAAAAGATACTTTTTATTTTGGTCTTTATCTTAGGGTTAAATGTGATGGTTTAATAAACCTAAAATTGGTTAAAGGAAATATAACATTTATGGTTGCTTTCATTAGATTGGGTTGAGTAGACCAACTGGCCATTCATTACACTTTTTCATGTTTAAATCATCCAACACACAGAAATTTGAAGTAGAATCAAATTTTTACTATGCCTATTCATATCTGTATCTCTAGCCTGTCATTATTCCAACATAATAATAAAAAATGTTTTTTTCCTTCTCTGTTGCTCTAACAGCAAGCTCTTTCCTGTACATATTGTTTCTGTCTCCCCCCAAAACTACTGAAGCTCAAGGAGGATAAAGCTATTCCAACAAGGGAGTGGAGTAAATACTTGAGTTACAGGTATCCATTTCTTGTAAGTTCAAATGTTCATTCATTTATCAAATTTAGGATTCTTTCATTATTGTATTAAAAATTAGTAGTAGGTCCCACATTCATTACTGATATTCATGGTTCACTTGGCTAACACTGAAATAGTACCTAGAAAAGCTATAATTATTTTCCCAGCTTCCCTTATAGATAAGCATTTCCATGTAACACATTTCTGGCCTAAAAGATACTAATGTCGGGCTCTGCAAAGATATCTGTTATTTGTTGAAAAGGAAAGGTGAGACTGCTATTGTCCTTTCCACTTTCTTTCCTGCCATGGCAAGAGTCAAAATACCCAGGCCTGCAGGCTTTGTCTACCTCGTCTTTTACCATGAGGGAAAAAGACATGAAAACCATCCTGATGCTGGTTCTGGTATTACTGAGTCATTGATTCAATAGCAGTAATTGATTCCTTCTAGTTTTGTTTTCAGACAAATAAACAAAT
The DNA here is from genome assembly GCF_902686455.1 of Sciurus vulgaris. Classification (NCBI taxonomy): domain Eukaryota; kingdom Metazoa; phylum Chordata; class Mammalia; order Rodentia; family Sciuridae; genus Sciurus; species Sciurus vulgaris. Next base: position 145,813,317 of record NC_136466.1, read on the forward strand.
ACACTCTTGTCAAACAAGTACAGTGTTCTTGAATTAAGTTACTGAGAGTGGTTGATGCTATTGTTATTGCATTTTGGCTAAAATAACTTTGCCACCTTCCTCCCTCTCTCCTGCCTTCCTTTCTTCTTTCCATCTTTATCTTTTTTTCCCTTTTATTTACCAAGTGATAGGTACCAGAATATGTGAATGATACTAAAGAAGAGAGATGCTGTCTCAAGGAGTTTGATGAAAGTTGTTAAGAGACTTTTATGGAAAGCCTTTTATTTTGGGAAAAAGAAATCTACAAAGCCAAAGCAATGAGAAAGATAAGGCACCAAAGCTGGAAATGCTCTCAATGGCTAATAAATTATGGAAAGACTATCACTTTATCTTATTAACTCAGTCTGACCAACTGATAAATGTATAGGTTTGGAATCAAAATTAGTCATATGTTAACAATGATATGGAAAGATACTTCGAAGTAGTTTCAAAGTTGTGATAATGTATACAGTGAACTATATGATATAATAGGTAGATCATGTGATTGTATGCAAAGTAGTAATTTCTGTGTAAGAACCATCTATAAATACAAATTCAGAAAAGGATTGACAATGTTTTCATATCAATCACATCTCTTGTCATTGTTCTCCTCCTCTTCCAGATTTCAACTTGAAATGTGTACAGTTTTTTGTTGGGCACTTGTTATGCACTGCTTCCTCTGCCTGGAACACTTTTTCTCTCTTCATTGATCAGCTTCTACTCACCTTGCAGGTCTCAGTTAAACCTTCCTTACTCTGAGAAGATTTTACAGTACATAAGTTATTTTTTTTTTCACATACTTCCATAGGGCTCTGTTGTTCCTTAATCACAAGTTGCAATTACTTATTTACTTGTCAATTCCTTGCTAAACTCTTGTGTTTCATGAGGATAGGGATAATAGCTTTCCTCTGCATCTTCAGAGCCTTGCCTGGTTCACTGTGGGTACTTAAGATGTGTTGAATAATTGACAGCATTTAATTACCATTTAATTTTTGTTACATTTGCTTTAAACAAAAATAAAGTTTGGAATTAGTTGTAAGAAGCAAGCCTACATTATTAAATTCACTCATAGGATTTTATTTTTGTCATCATGACAAAAAGAAATAATCCTTTCTTTTGAAGTTTTCCATTTTTTAATATTCAATAGAGACTCTTTTCTAATGTTGTAATTTCTTCTTTGACATTCTTGGTATGCCAGAAAGCTATCAGTCTTCTCATTTGCCAATCTTTGCTGGCCAAGTATGAATGTTCAAAGCCAGACTAATTTCCACATAACATATACTACATTTTCCTACCTAAAAGATCAAAGAAAAACACTATGCTTGACATGATTTATTTTTGAGAAATATGTGTAGCCTACTTTAATATAGGAAAACATTTTTCATTAGGTTCCTGAGGGGGAGAATTATGTCTCACTGGATGTATGTCCTCATTTTAACAGAGCATTACTATTTTCAATTTTGTTTTGTCTTGTTTGGTCACCTAGTATCTCAAAAAATAAACATTCTTAAGTATACGTGATTCTGAAATGTATTTCATAGTATGTGAAACAGATGGTTTTAAAATTTCTAATATGTTGAAAGGTGTTTAAACTTAAGTTTCAAGTCCTTCTTGAGTTTTTCTTTGCAGGATTTTTATAAGAGTTGCATCATGCTAACTAATAGATAAATTTACAATCTACACTGCAACTCTCCTTTGTTCACCTTTCATATTAGTCAAATTACCTATATTTTCTTTTCTTAACCTTTAATTACCCAGTTCACTTATATATATGTATGTATACATACATATATACATAAAGTAAATAAGAGAATAATGTTAAAGATGCCATTGCACAAAATAAAACACCAAGTGAGCACAACGATGTGACTTTTAAAAATTATTCAATTCTCTTCTGACAATTCAAAATTGAAACCATTAACTTGGTTGCTTTTCTTCTTTGTATTTTTTGGAGGATAATGTAACTCCTGCTTTCCCAGGACCCCTTTGCTAACCAAAAAGCACCAGACACCACTGGGTTGCTTGAGCAGATTGGACATATTTTTTTTTCCTACTATTCCTTTCCATTAACTTGCCATATCAAATAAACTTCAAAATGGTTTTCAAAAATCTTTTGTATTAAGTAATTTCTCTTCTCTCTGTTGAGACTGTCCCGTTGGGCTTTCATCACTTTCTATCTACCTTAGTGAGAAAACCTCCTAACCATGTCTTTCTACTTGGTCATATCTCTGCCCAAGTATCTTTTCACTTTGGAAATCTCACCATATTGGTTCTCTGTGTGAAAACCCATAGTTATTTCTAGTATCACTTGGGAAAAGTTAAAGATGTGGTTAGGTTCTAGCTACTGAATCTCCTTTATGTCTTCAAACAAATCCTTTTCTCTTGCCTTTCTGATCTCCTGACCTTTTACATATAATGACTCCTTTGGCGGGAAAACCCTCTTCCCTAACCCCACTACCCACACTGTGTCTTCCCAAGGTTGACTCATTGTCCAGTTCTCAACTTCAAAACACTCTTTGAAGCCAGCCTTCATCGTCCCAAGTGGGAGGTCTGGTTTCCCAGTCTGTGTTTCCCATGGAATCCTCCACTTCCTTTTCTAGCTATTTCTTAAATTACATTTCCTTTTTAAAAATTAGTATTCTTTTAATTGAAAAGAAATCACAATTTTATACCTATTGGGGTAAAAAACACTGTTTTGATACACACACACACACACACACACACACACACACACATACAAAGTAGAATGATTAAATCAAGCCAAGTAACATTTCCATCATCTTATTTTTACTTTTGTGGCCAGATATTTGAAATTTACTCTCTTACTTATGTTGAAGTGTACATTATTTTTGACTATAGTTGCCCTCTTCTGCAATAGATCTCAAATGTTTTCCTAATGTCTAACTGAAATTCTATGCCCTTCAACTAATAACCACTCTCTTTTCCCCTTTCCCAGCCTCAGACAATCATCATTCTACTCTCTGCTTCCATGACTTGGGCTTTTTAAGATTCCACATGTAATATCATGTGGTATCTGTCTTCCTGTGCCTGGCTTATTTTATATAGCGTAATGTCATCCAGCATCATCCACTTTGTTGCAAATAACAAAATTTCCTTCTGTTTTTAAAGGCTAAGTAGTATTCCTTTGTGTTTATGGAGTATATTTTCCCTATCTATTCATTTATTGATGGATATTTAGGTTGATTCTGCTTCTTGGCATCATAAACAATAGTACAACGAACACAGGAGTGCAACGATCCCTATGATACATTGATTTCCATTCCTCTGCATATGTATCCAGAAGTAGGATTATTGGATTGTACGGCAGTTCTTTTTTCTTAAGGTATATTCTTTTTTATTTATTTATTTTTCATTTTTTACAGACCACATTTTGATTCACTGTACACAAATGGGTGCATCATTTCGTTTCTATGGTTGTACACGATGTAGATTCATACCATTCGTGTAATCACACATGTACACAGGGTGATGATGTCTGTCTCATTCCACCAATTTTCATGGCAGTTCTATTTTTATTGTTAGGAAACTTTGTGAAGTTTTCCATAGTGGCTATACTAATATGCTTTCCCATCAACTGTGTCCACAGGTTCTCCTTTCTTTGCATCTTCACCAACACCTGTTTTCTTCAATTTTTTCAATAACAGATATTCTAATAAGTGTCAAGTGATAGTTATAGAACCAAGAAAGATCTTAAATAGCCAAGATAACATGGGGCAAAATTCCCAAATGAAATGAATAAAAACTAAAGCTTGAGATGTCACATTCCCTGTGTTCAAAACAAAAGCTATTTTAATCAAATTAATGTAATACTGGTGTAAAAACAGACACACTGTGAGAAAACAGTAGAGAAAATTAAAAATAAACCCTTATGGTTATGATTGATTGATTTTTGATAAAGGTGCCAAGAATGTCCTGAAGGGAAAGGATACCATCCTCAGTGAATGCTACTGGGAAAACTAGAGACCCACAGTTAGATCCCACATGAAGAATAAAGCCAGATCCTATCTCACACCATGTGCCTAAACCAACTCAAATTGGATTGAAGAGTCAAATTTAACCAAAAGAAAATGTATGTCTACCAAAATAAAGCATGGGGAAACAGCTTCATGACATTGGTCTGGGCAATGACTATTGTCTATGAACCAAAAAGCACAGCCAACAAAATTAAAAATAAACAAATGAATTTGCTTTAATCTAAAAAGCTTCTGCACAGTGACCAACAGAATCAAGACAAAGCCTATGGAAAAAATAATTCCAGACTATACATTGGATAATTGGTTGATGTCCAAAATATATAAGAAATACAATTAATAGTAAGAGAAAAATTCAAATAATTCATTTAATAAATTGCCAAAGACCTGAACAAATATCTCTTAAGAGAAGACATACAAACAAGGAACAGTTTCATTAGAAAGTGCTCAGTATCACTCATCTTTCCAGATATGCAGGTTAGATCCTCAGTAGGTATCACCTTCCATGGCTTTTTCTCACTGAACTGAGGCCTCTTGACTGTGTTATTCATGTTACCCAGAATTCTGTGTGGTTGGACTGTATCTGTTCTTCCTAAACTTTCTACCTGCCTGGGAGTTTGTAATGATTATTTATAAGACAAATTAATTCGTAAACATTGCTTCCTATACAGTTTTTGATGGGTTCCTATTTTCCATTTGGCAACATGTTTCAGAGAGAAACTATTCTTCCACGAGGTAAAATGCTGCAATATTTTTTCCTATCAGTGTTATGAGCTTTCTAAAAGTATTAATTTGAAGTCTATATTTTTATCTTTCTCATATCTCTTTTAGTATCTCTACTCTACAATCTTATGATCACTATCTTTTAAATTGTCTTGAAAAAAAAATGAGTCACTGTTTGATTTTTATGTGTACTGACAGTGACCTCAAAATGTTACTATATTATTCATAGCTCATAGTGCTTTAGCTTCATTTAATTGGAAAAGTCTAATTGTGTGTTTCTAATTCTGTTAATGTAATGCTGTTGGGCCAAGGGGAAGTACAGAGAAGTTTGAAGATTAGTTGCCATTTCTATTAATTAATAATTGGTTCAATTTTCTTTAGTAAAGATGCCATGATATCCCTTTAATTATACTAGGATCCCTCTATTATGGAGCAAAAATAATGTGGCATGTTATTTTACCAATAATGTCTTGCACAAAAGGTTTAGAACATTAGTAAATTATGTTTTGTCAGTACACGAAATCACTGACTCTCTAATGAAGAATATTTTATATGATTGAAAGTAAGATTAAATAATTACCTCTTCAAATTCCTGTTTCCCTTGATTTGAAAGTACCAATATGAGTGACCAAAGAAGTTACATTATGCAGTATTAAGGATAATATTTTATGGTCACTTTTTCAGAGTCGTGCTTTGTTAGTAAAATTCTACAGCACATAAGGATATGAAAAATTGTATACTTGTGCACTCCTTGTAAATTTGATAATTGTAAACTTAAACTAGGTTAAAAATTCTCATACAGAGATATCTTTCTTTCCTTCAGGAAGGTGAAATTGAATTTACTGATCCTGAATTCAGTTATCAATAGCTACTAACAGATGAGTAAAATAATATGAAAGCCTTGAGTTCAAATATACAGCCAGGAAGTGGTTTCTTAGCTTTGTTTCTCAAGCCACTAGTTCACTGTGTTCTCAAATTCTTTACCTTTGCCCAGCTAAATCATCATAAACTATCCTCAGTAGTCTTTTAGCAGTTACTTACTTACCGACCTCTGTTTACTTCTTACCGTATCTATGAAGTATATATGTAACTAAATATGCAAAACTTCCCATTTCTGCCTTCTGATTAGCATATTTCTGCTCTCCAAAGTAGGTTCTAGATTGTCATGTTTCTGCTATGTGACCACGGTATTAGCTTTCCATCACTATAACAAATACCTTAGATAATCAGCCTACAAAGGAAGACATCTATTTAGGTTCAGTTTTAGAGGGTTCAGTCCATGATCTGTTGACCCCATTGCTTTTCAGCCAGGAGCAAAGCAACACATCATGGTAGGTATATGGGTGTGGTAGAGCAAAGCTACTTACCTTGTGCTTGGGACATCAAATAGAGAAAGAGGAAGGAGCTGGAGTCCTCCTAACTTAATTGGGTTAATGTCTGCAATGACCTAAGACTATCCACAAGGCCTGGCTTTTAAAGTTTCTACCACCTCCTAAGAGTGCCACTCTGGGGAGTAAGTCATTAACACAGGGGACATTTTTGGGCATTTAAGACTCAAGCTATAATATCCACCTTCACAGCCATGTCATGCCTGTTTTGTTGGACTGCAGTATATTCTATGTTATATTTAGTGCAATCTGTAGGACTGTTCTTCAGGTGGCCTTAGACTGACCCAGTTCTTCTCCCACTCTGTCTTCCTACATGTGATTATTAGAGTAACTATAGAATGAGTTGGGAATGCAACCCTGAGATAAAGAAGAGCTGCCAGGGACAAACTGGGTCTTTTTCCTGTCCCTTTGAGAGAATGTAGCACTTTGAGATAGTGAAGACCTGCTGAGCTAGTCCTGGTTTTGCTTCTCTTTCTTCTGGAAGAAGACATCTTTCAAAGGTTTCCAAAGTGATTCTCATGGCCTCTACAGAATATAACCTGGAAGGACCATATTATAGGGTTCTTCAACATTGATGCAAATGGGACACGTATGGTCAAGACTCCATTCAGAGAAGCAAGATAGGTGAATAGAGGACCCAGAACTTGCCTTCTCCTCCACAAAGAAGAACAAAAGAAATACATGAATAGATGCCTATTGAGGTGACTGATCAAGGCAGATGACTGAAAATTATAGGAGAAAAAGTGGAAACCTTGTAAGATCAACAGACAACAGCACAGTAAGAGAAATAAAATATTTTATCACCTGCCATCCTAGCTCAACAGATGGGGGAAGAAGAACCTTCTTTCTGAAGGGGTAAGGGCCAAAGAGAAAGTCTCAACAAATTCTACCATCAAGAATACTGGTAATCTTAGCTCTTGGAAATTTTCACCCCTTACAGACTTGAAATCCTAACTAGATGAAATCTGCACAGTAGCCTGGCTTGGGAAAAGAAATTCACATCATCTTCCAGCAAATTCTCTGGATAGTATAAGTAGAAGTCATTTTAAGCAGGGACCTATTGCCTTTATTTGAATTGCTATAGAAATCAAAAACTCCTCCATGGTCCCATCTCTTGGAACGGAAATCATTTCACTGCACGGGTTTAGTGGGTAGCTGCCTAGTGAACCTAATACGTCTGGGTAGAGTGACTGTGACACAAGCCAGCTCAAAGAGGTGCACTGTAGGGAACACGTGTTCCAATACAGAGAGAAATGGAAGTCACCATCCTTAAGACCTGGCATTTGGGGGAACCTGCCCTCCAAGATCAGGGGTGTGGTCAATCACACGTTTACATCCCAGTGCCAGTACGGGAGACATTCACTTATATGGTTCCCACCACCCCTTCTCCCAGTGCTGCATATAGATACCTGTCAATAACAAGGGGGGAAAGGACTCTATGATTCTGTTTGTGCCCCACCCAAAGCGGTGGGCTTGAGCAATGCCATGGCTTCGGCTATTACCACACCAACTCTCACCCTATCTCTGGGTCACATAGCCTTAGAAGGTCCAGAGAGAAACTTTGCTTGGTGCCAGACACATTCTACTCATTCTACTCATTCACTCCACTGAGCACTCCTGCTCAATCCCTGGTGGGCACTACCACTGAAAGAATTAGAGAGACAAAAGCCTCAGCTATTGTTCTGTCTTCTGGTGTATGTGACAAGGGGGGTGGCCATGCTCACTGTGGCAGTGGAGAGCACAAAAATCAGTACCCCTACAAGGTCCCACTATTGGCTGCTCCTGCACTTTGTCTGACCACTCACTGCTGAACAAACTGGATTCAAATGCCACAGAGGGAGTGACATGATTCTTGGCCTTGCCTCTTCCTATGAATAACCAGGGTCCACAATAATGTCCAGTCAGAGGACAAGTGTGCTGTCCCCTCCTCACCATTATTTGTGTACCCCATGCCAGAGTAACAGAACCAGATCAACAGTGCCTGAGGAAACCTCCATAATCTGTAGAAGCTACCATTCTCATTATAGGGGTAGCTACACAGTGTTCACTCCACTTACTTTGCTGTCAACACCACACTGCATGAACAATTAGATTATCCCCACTCTTGCTTGATCTGTAGAAACGGTGGGCCTTTCCAATTCCAATATGGTATGGATTGTGCTCAAATATCTTAATTATAACCAAAGAAGCCACAGAGAGATTACAAGAATAATTTTTTTAAGTACTGGGAATTGAACTCAGGGGCACTTTACCACTGAGTTGCATGACCAGCCCTTAAGATTTTTTTTTTTTAATTTGAGACAATGTCTTGCTATGTTGCCTAGGTAGGTTTTGACTTGTGATCCTCTTGCCTCAACCCGCTTGAGTAGATGGGATTACAGGTGTGTAACAACATGCCTGACTAAAAGAATGATTTTTCAAAAACTAAATGAGATCCAATAGAATACATACAATTAATGAAATTAGGAAGAGAATGCAGATGTGAATGAGAGATGTTGAAAATAATCAAAACAGAAATCTTAGAAATGAGGAGCACGCAAGTCAAAAAAATCATTTAGAAATCTCAAAAATAGACTAGATCAAACAAAAGAAAAAATATCAGAGCTTGAAGACGGCATTTTGAAATGTGATATTCAGACAGAGAAAGAGGGGTAAAAAAGAGAAAGAAGAAAGACAGCACTCAAGATTTTTGAAACACCATTAAATGATCCATCTTTCGCATCATTGGCATATGTAAAGGGAGGAAATAAAGGTCAAAGGCATAAGAAGCCAATGCAGTGAAACCATAACAGAATAACAGAACATTTCTCTTATCTTGGGAAAGATCTAAACACCCATATTCAGATGCTTACAGTAACCCAAATAGCATGACCAGAAAATATTTTCACTATGACATATCACAGTCAAACTGAAAATTATAATACAAAGAATTTTAAAATTTGCAAGTGAAAGGCACCAATTCATATTATATCTATTAGAATAATAGATATATCAGCAGAAACCCTGCAGAACACTTCATCTATCAGCTGCAGAATACATATTCTTTTCATTAGCACATGGAACTTTCTCTAGAATAGAGCATATATTAGGCAACAAAACAAGGCTTACTGAATTTAAAAAATGAAATTACTTCCAGTATCTTTTTCTGACCATAAGAGAATGAAACTAGATATCAATAACAAGAGAAACTTCAGAAATTGTACAAACACATGAAGACTTAACATACTTTAGAAGGAACAGTGGATCATTGAGGAAATCAGAAGGGAAATTTTAAAAGTTCTTCAAAGAAATGAAAGTGGAAATAAAACATGCCAAAACCTGTGGGATGCAGCAAATGCAGTACTAAGAAGGAAATTTATAGCAGTGATTTCTTACATCAAAAAATAGACTTGAGCAAAAACAAGATATTTCAAGAACTTAGAAAAACAAGAACAAGTCAAATCTAAAATTTGTAGAAGAGAAACAGTAAAGATATAACAAGTAATATGGACCAAAAGTAGATGGAAAGAAAGAATAAAGTTCTATTTCTAAGTGAAACAGAGTCTAAAAATGCAAAAGAACAGTGAAAAAAGTTATTCTTTGAAATGAAAAGAAAATTTATAAATCTTTAGCCATGCTAACTAAAATAGAAAGAAGACACAAATAAAATTAGAGATTCAAAAGACATTACAACTCATACCACAGAAATCTAAAGCATCAATAGAGGTTATTTGGAAAACTGTATGTCACCAACTTGGAAAATCTAGAAGAAATGGACCAATTTCTGAACAAACATGACTTATCAAAACTGAACCCAGAAGGTATAAAATCGGAATAGAACAATAACAACTAACGAGAATGAATCAGTAATAAAGTGTGCTTTCATAAGATAAGACTTCTCTTCTGGCTTCAATATTTTCTGAGTGGGTTCATTACTGAATTTTATCAATTTTTTAAAAGGAGAACAAACACCAATGCTCCTCAAACTATTGCATAGAATTAAAAGGGATGGAACCCTGCCAAACTAATTCTTTGAGTCCAGCATTACCCCTTTACCAAAATCTGTCAAAGAAACGTATAACAACAAAAGCAACCCTATAGACCAACATTCCTGATGTACATAGGTGCAAAAATCTTCACAAAACACAAGCAATGCAAAATTCAACAGTTCATCCAAAAGATCAGGTACCATGGGTTTTATTCCATGGTTGCAAGGATGGTTCAATATACACTAATCAATAAAAGTAATATATCACCTAAATAGAATGGAGGATAAAAATTGTATGATCATCTAAAAATAAATGCTTTTGTTTCCAACATCCCTTTACCATAAAAGTCCTAAGAAAAATAGGTAAAGAAGGATAAACATCAACATAATAAAGACTGCACCTAACAACGTATAACCAACATAATATGGAATGGGAAAAAACTGAAAATATTCCCTGTAAGATTAGGAGCAAGTCAACAAGGTTCACTCTCACCACTCTTATTCAATATAATAACATCAATATTAGCCAGAACTACTGGAAAGACAAATAGTAGGAAAAGAGGATGTCAAATTATCCATGTTTGCAGATATGATTCTATACATACAAAAATCTACAGATTCAACCAAAAGACTATGAGAATTGATAAACAAGTTTAGAAAAAAAATCAAGAAATAAAATTAACATACAAAAAATAAGTAGTTTTTCTGTAAATAAAGAATTTGCTGAGAAAGAAATCATAAAAACAATCCATTCAAGGTGGTTCTAAATAAACAAATAAAATACCTAGGAATAAAATAAACTAAGGATGTGAGAGACCTCTACAACAGAAATTGCAAAACACTGAGGAAAGAAATTGAAGAAAACACTAAATGGTAGAAAAATCTCCCATGTGTATGGATTGGAAGAAATAATATTGTTAAACTGTACTTCTCAAAGCTTTTTATAGATTCAATATAATAGCTATCAAAAAAACCAGTTACGTTTTTCACAGAACTTAAAACAAAACAAAAACAAAAAACCATAAAATGCATGTTTTCAACAAGGTTGCCAAGAAAACTGGATATCCAAATACAAAAGATTGAAACTAGACTCCTGTTGCACACCCTGCACAGAAACCATTTCATAATGGATCAAAGACCTCAATGTAAGACCCCAAACTCTGAAACTACTGGAGGAAAGATTAGGAGAAATGCTTGAAGATACCAGCACAGGCTATCATTTTCTGGACAGAGCCCCCAAATTACAGAACCCCTAAGCAAAAATCAGCAAATGAAATTACATCAAACTAAAATTTTCTGCACAGCAAAACGAACAATCAACAGAATGAAGAGACAACCTACCATAGGGAAGAAAATATTTGCCAGCTGTTCATTTTACAGAGGAATAATATCCAGAATATATGAAGAACTTCAAAACCTTTACAACAAAAAATAAGCAATCTAATTAGAAAGTGAAAAATTATTTAAAAAGATTTTAAAAGAATCAAAATTTCTAATAAATACATTAAAAATATTAAATATCTTCAACCATGAGAAAAATGCAAATCAAAACTACTTTGAGATATCATCTCACTCCAGTTAGAATGACTATTATAAAAAAAATTAATAATAACAAATGCTGGTGAAGACATTAAGTAAAATGAACTCTTAAACAATTGGTGATAATGTAAATTAGTACAGCCATTACAGAAAACAGTATGGAGGTTTCTCAAAAATCTACATATTAAACACCATGTGATACTATGTCTAGGTATACATTCGAGGGAAATTAAGTCACCTTATAAAAGAGATATCTGCATGCCCGTGTTAATTGTGACACTATTTACAATAGCTAAAATATGGAATCTAACTGGGTTCCTGTCAACAGATGAATGGATTAAGTATATGTAATGCATATATGCAATGAAGTATTATTCAGTCATAAAGAATTAAATTCTGCTATTTATGGAAATAAAAGGATGGAACTGTAGGATATTATATTAAGCAAAATAATACATATATGGAAAGACAAGTATCACATGTTCACTCTGCTATGTGAAAACTAAAAAAGGTCAAATAGTGACTACCAGGGACTTGGCGGGTACAAGGTAGAGGGTCATGATGATAGAACAGTGGGCCTGTATGGTCAATGCACACTTCCTGTATGTATGAAAATAATCTGATCGATTTCACTCTCTGAGTCCTGAACTAGTCACATGTAGTCACTCCATCCCTCTTATAAAGGGATATGAAAAACTGGAATTAGAAATCTGGGTCATGTGGGATCTACATACTTGGAGCTTTTCTCCTTTAATAGGTAATTACTAGACCTGGCATGGGTCCTCCTGCAAAATGGAAACTCTTGAGTTGTTCACCTTAAAAATGCTTTTTAAATACTCATGTTTACTTGGAAAAGTCTCAAATTTCCCTTTTGGAAGAAAGTGTCCAGAGTAATCTCACATCTCATAATTGTTTTCAGTTTATGAAAAATAAACAGAAATGGGAAATCCAAATATCATTTGATAATCAGAGAACTGGGAATAATGTTTTTAACAAGGGTTTAAAATGTTGAAAGATTAATCAAAATAGTGTTAGTTGAAGTGGCCACAATATATTTATTGAATTTTAATTTTTATCAGATTATTATAATTATATATAGAGTTGGATTAATTTAGACAAAATAATACATGCATGGAATTTGATTTCAGTACCAAATTTCCCCCTCTTTTTCCTCTCCTCTTCCCTTCCCCCTATTCTCCTTGCTCTACTCTACTGGCCTTCCTCTCAATTGTTTATATATTTATTTATTTATTATTTATTTTTATTGGTTCTTTCTACTTTAAGGTGAAATTCTCTGTGGTATCTTTATATATATCTAAGGTAATTTAGTTAAATTAAGTCTATATTTCCTCCCCTTTCCCATCCCTCCTTCCTCCATTTTGATCTCCTTCTTCTATTCCACTGATCTTCCTTTTATCTATATGATATCCTATCCTCTCCTCCTTCTTTCCTTTATTCTCCTGTATCTTCCACATATGAGAGAAAACATTTGACCCTTGATTTTTCTGAGACTAACTTACTTCACTTAGCACGATGCTCTTCTGTTCCATTCATTTACCAGCAAATGCCATAATTTCATTCTTCTATGGTTGAGTAAACTCCATCACATACATATACCACATTTCTTAATCCATTCAACTATTGATGGGCATCTGGGTTGATTTCATGATTTGGCTATTGGGAATTGTGCTGCTATAAACATTGAGGTAACCGTATAGCTGTAATATGCTGATTTTAGTTCTTTGGGATAAACACTGAGGAATGGGATATCTGGGTCGTATGGTGGTTCCCTTTCTGACTTTTTCCAGAATCTCCATAATGCTTTGTAGAATGGTTGTACGAGTCTGCAGTTCCACCAATAATGTAAAAGTGTGCCTTTTTCCCATATCCTCTTTAGAATATTATTTATGTTCTTAATAATTTGCATTATGACCTGAGTGAGATGTAACCTTAATGTAGTTTTTATTTGCCTTTCCCTAATTACTAAAGATGTTGAACACTTTCCTGCATTTCTTCTTTGAGAAATATCTGCTTATTTCTTTTGCTGATTTATTGATTGGCTTATTTATTTTTGTATTGCTTGATTGATGTTAAGTTTTTAAAGTCCTTTATATATATTCTGAATATTAATCCCCTATCAGAGAAACATCTGGAAAAGATCTTCTGTTCTGTAGGTTTTCTCCTCATTCTTCTATTTGCTTCCTTTGCTGTGCATTATCTTTTTGATTACATCCCATTTGTTGATTCTTGGTTTTATTTCTTGAGCTTTAGGGTTCTTACTGAGGGTCAGTGCCAATGCCAGAACAATGGGACATTCCTCTTCTCTCTCTCTCTCTCTCTCTCTCTCTTTCTTTCTTTCTTTCTTTCTTCCATAGTTTCTTTCTTTGTCTGGAGACTGAACCCAGGGATACTTAACCACTAAGCCACATCCCAATCCCTTTTTGTATTTTTCTTAGAGACAGGGTCTTACTGAGTTGTTTAGGGTGCTAAATTGCTGAGACTGGCTGTGAACTCATGATATTCCTGCCTCTGCCTCTCAAGCCTCTGGGATTACAGGCATGTGCCACAACAGGTGTAACGTTTCTAGTCTAATTCCCAAGCCTTTGATCTATATTGATTTGACTTGTACAGGGTAATAGATAGTACTCTAATAGATTGGGCATCCATTTTTCCCAGCATCCTTTGTTTAGAAAACTATCTTTTCTCCAACATACATTTTGGCACCTTTGTCAAGTATCAGATGGCTCTAAGTACATGGGGTTGTCTCTGTGGCCTCTATTCTTTCCACTGGTCTTCATCTGTATTTTGATGCCAATACCATGCTATTTTTGCTACTATGCTTTGTAGTAAATCAGGAATTGTGATGCCTCTTCCATCACTCTTATTGCTCAGTATTGCTTTGGCTATTCAATCCCTTATTCTTCATATTAATTTAAGAACTATTTTTTTCTTATTCTGTGAAGAATGTCATTGGTATTTTGATGGAGATTGCAATGAGTCTGTATATTGCTTTTGGTAGTATGGTAGTTTTGACAATATATATTTTTAATTTTTTTTAATTTTACAGACTGCATTTTGATTTGTTGTACACAAATGGGATACATCTTTTCATTTCTATGGTTGTGCACGATATAGATTCATAGCATTCATGTAATCAAACATGTACATAAGGTAATGATGTCTGTCTCAGTCCACCATTTTTCATATCCCACCCCCTCTCATTTCACTCTTTATAATCTAAAGTTCCTCCATTCTTCTCTCACCCCCACCCTCCCACCCCGATTATATATCATCATCCACTTATCAGGGAAAACATTCAGCCTTTTGGTTTTTTGGGATTGACTTATTTCATTAGTATGATATTCTCCAATTCATCCATTTATCTGCAAATGCCATAATATTATTCTTCTTTATGGCTGAATAAGATTCCATTGTGTATATGTACCACAGTTTCTTTATCCATTCATCTGTTGAAGGGCATCTAGGTTGGTTCCACAATACAGCTATTGTTAATTGAGCTACTATAAACATTGATGTGGCTGCGTTACTATTAATTAGTACTATTAGTAAAATTAGTATGCTAGTTTTAAGTCACTTCAGATAGAGCACTAATTTCCCAATTTATAAAGAACTTACAAAACTTTACACCAAAAATACAAAGAACCCAATCAATAAATGTTCCTAGGAACTGGACAGACACTTTATAGAAGACATACAGGTGATTAATAAATATATGAAAAAAGTGTAAAACATCTATAGTAATTAGAGAAATGCAAATTAAAACAACTCTAAGATTTCATCTTACTCCAATTAGAATGCTTATATCAAGAACACAAACAATAATAGATGTTGGCGTGGATTTGGGTGAAAAGGCACACTTTCACCTTGCTGGTGGAGTTGCAAATTGGTGCAACCACTCTGGAAAGCGGTATGGAGGTTCCTCAGAAAACTTGGAATGGACCCACCTTTTGACCCAGTTATTCCACTCTTCAGTTTATACCCAAAAGACAATATATTTTTTAAAGGAAACTAACACATTTTTGCTTTTTAATTTTTGATCATTTTAGCAGAAAGTTGTCACTTACATAATTAAATCAAATATTT
The DNA here is from genome assembly GCF_902686455.1 of Sciurus vulgaris. Classification (NCBI taxonomy): domain Eukaryota; kingdom Metazoa; phylum Chordata; class Mammalia; order Rodentia; family Sciuridae; genus Sciurus; species Sciurus vulgaris. The sequence continues at coordinate 145,829,048 of NC_136466.1, forward strand.
ACATTATCTTCAGTAAAATAAACCCATACATGACAAGACTGACTTTTAAAAATTATTTCTAGTTACAGACAATATTAATTCTGGGATATAAGGTTTTTATATGCAGGAATATAATAGAAAGGAAATGAAAAACTTTAAATCAGAAATTATGTACTACTTCTGTCAATTAGAATAAATTAAAAATAGATTTTGCACATGTGAGCCTTAGTTTGACCAATGATCCAGAGCAGATTTACCTAACAGAGGAGAAGAAAAAGGAAGAAACAATGAATAGACAGGTGAAAAATCATGCTAGAATTTCCCCATTTCTACATCATAAATAGTGCAGGGTACTTGTTTTTCCCAAATCCCAAAATACCCTGGAGATGAATTTCACTAAGCAGTAGTGGACGTCATTTATAGGGAGCTGGATAATGCTTTATTGAATTGTGTGGCAGGCAGTTTTAATTTCTGACAGTTTTTTTAAGTTAAATCTTTTCTAATCTCCCAAACTTATGTTGATTAATTAATGAAGAGATTTTAGTACTTTTGAGGATAACACAAAGAGTCAAATTGGTTTATTAAACCCATGGCCAATTGCAAGACAAAGGCAAATGCTTCTTTAATTAGAGAAATCTGAATCTACCAATAGCTTCAAAATCTTCTTTCTCTCCAACATGGCCAGACCAATCATTCTCCCCCAAACTCATAAATTTCTGGGGTTTTTTTGTTTTTGTTTTTGTTCTTTAAGTAATCTAGAAAAATCTCATGTACCCTGCTAAAAGAATTTCATAGACCAGGGCTCTCCTGTATAATTTTACTAGTATGTTTACCAAAAAGTCCAGTTAAGAGTCACGTTCAAAGGCAGTACCTGGGTTCTTTCCTTGTTGTTTCGTCATTTTTGGAAAAGTTTATGCTTCTTGATTTTATTTAGTTTACCTTTGCTGTCTACCACATTTTACTTTCTTTTAGTTTTATTCCAAGGTGAGTCAGGGATTCAGCATCTCCAAGTTAACCCAGCAGTATGAAAGGAAATGAGGGTTTTTCAAAGATACTAAATTGTGGTAACCTTTGATGTAGTTAAGAGCTGTCATTGTTCATGAATTTTTGTACCATCATATAATGAAGGCAAAATTTTGTTATGTAATGAGGATAACTGAGCCAAAAGTATCTAAAAATTCTAGTTTCTACTAAAAATGTTCTTCTTGATGTTTATCAGACCATTTGCAAGGAAAGAATTTCCCCAAAATATGGGACTTTGGCAAAACATGAGAGAATAAAGGAAATAAATTAAGAAAAATGCCACAAGCTTATTTTTAATTGATCATATACCCATAAGTTCACATGTGATTTTTTAATTAAAATGTATCACCAAAAATACCTTTTATACTTATTTTTAAAAATTGCATTGTAGTTTGACCTCTTAAACTTATAGTTAGTCATACATATATGAAGAATTTAGAAAAGTTAAGTCTATGACCTGCCCTTGGCATGATTAGTCATTTATTTTCTGGATAAATGATAATAAGATCTTGAAGAACAGGTTAATAGAGTTGACATTTTTTCCCAAATTAAGTATACTAATGTTTAATTCATAAAATATAAAATAGCACAAAAATGCATTAAAAAAACCCACTACATTTCCCCATATTTAATGATGTTAATTTTAGGAAAAGATTATCACATAAATACTAAGATTGAGGAGTATACATAAAGTGTACAATTGTTACATTTGTCCAAATAATTTAGTGTGGTTATTATCTTTGACCAATAAAATATAATAAAAATTGACTTTTTTATTGGCAACTACATGAAAAGTATCTAAAATTTTCAGTGGTACAGTTTTCTTTGAGTTCTATTTTTTTTTTTTTTTACTTCTATTTTTGTAGTTTGGCAATGAAATTCTCTCTATGCATCTGAAATATCAAGATAACCTATTGCATTTTGAGTAGTTTGAAGTTTGACAAGTTAAAAAATAAAATTGATATACATTTCTGCCAGGTTCTGTGCTGTTTGCCTACAGTAGCCACTCCTTTGTCCCCGGAAAGAAGAATTGCAGGGATTGTTATCTAGCTTCTGACCAGATTCAGCCAATGCAAGGCACCATTTGGCAATTGGAGAGACATGGAGGGGAGAAGATTAGGTCAGGAGAATGGAGGCCTATGAATGGGATTAGTGTTCTTTAAGGGAAGACATGTTTGTGTGTGCTCACTCATGTGCATGCATGCTCTCTCTCTCACCTCTTTCCCTGTGAGGATGTGATGAGAAGACAAGACAAATCAAGAATAGTAATTCCTGCAAATCTGGTATAGCACATTTACCAGACACTAGATATGTCAGCACCTTGATCTTGAACTTTCCAGCCTTCAGGCCTGTGAAAAATACTTGTTGTTTATGCCGTGCAAATGCATTTTGTCATAGCAGCCTGAGGTAACTAATACAACTAAAAACCATCAAGGAAAACAATTGGGTAAGTCCCCAAGATTCTCTTCTTTTATAACAGATAATTTATTTCTGTATTACTGAAAAGTACTGAAACTGTTTCTACACTGGAAATAATAGTGCTGCTGCTAATGGAGGTATGAGGGGTGTGTGTGTGTTTGTGTGTGTGTGTGTGTGTGTGTGCATGTGCTCATGCAGGAAGCATTTGTTTAGTCTGCTTTAATACTATCGCAGCTAACATTTGTGTATGTTTGTTTTCTTTATCTCAGCTCTGGTAAATCCACGAAAAACAGATGAAAGCCAAATCTTTCATTATTCCTAAATCCCTGATTATCACGTTTCTCCTACAATGTGTCCCCAAAGAATGAGAGAAGCATCTGTAACCACACACAGGTTATGTTGTAGTCCCCTCAGTAGCATTTTGTCCATATGGAGCTTAATTTTTTAAACTACCTATAACTAGGTATAAAACTCAGACAGAAAATAGCAATTTATCACAAGTGTCCAGCTGGTTTCTTCTTCTAAGTGGTTATTTCCTAATCTGAAATCCAGCCATTCACTGCCCACTTGCATTTCTGAGCTATAAAATCAATAATAAATAGCAAAAACATTCCCTTGAGAGATGAGCCATGCATTCCAACTGGGAAGACAAGTGAAGGGCAATGCCACAGAACTATGTGCTTGGATTTTAATATAAGAAAATATGAAAAAAAATGGGAGTTTCTCATTTCATCAAGTTGATCAATAACGCAATGTAAGATTGAGTTTAAAATTCTCCCTAAATGTTCTTTAAAAGAAAATCTTTAGAGAAATGCTTTTCCAATTACTGTAGTCTTGGAAAGATTTTTGTATATTTTACTGACTTATTGATCTTCCTTTAATATAATTGAGCATGATCAGTTCAAAATACACATTTTTAGATCTCTTCAAATGGAAGTCTTGAATTCTGCCTTATAATTTTGCTCTCCAAGAAAGTGCATTATTACCTCCAAATGCATTTCCAGAAGAACTGTTTTGTCTGGAATTATTACAACTGAAAGCAACCATTTTCTTACCTTTTTGAGTACATGTGTGTGCAAATACATGATCATATACACATGTATACACAAACATTTGAGTATATATATGTATGTATGCACATAAATATGCAGATGAGTATGCAGGTAAATATATATATATTCATATAAGTATTAATATGTGTATTTAAACATATTAAAAAATACATGCATACACACATATAAAATTTAGGATACTATTCAGTGATGAGATATTGTCTTCCTCTCAAATTAATTGTGTTTTATTGTTTCTCTAAAAGTACATTAATAGGAAAATGAAATAAAAATCAATTATTACAGAAAAATATTTTCTATGATTTTACTCTTTATAAAGGTACACATAATAAAACTCTTTGCTCAAAGAGTTTGCAAACTAGTTGATAAACATGAATATAAAGTACATAAGTTTGTAGGGGAATCTCAGTAAATAAGAACCAAGGCTATCACATAAAATTCTAAGCATCTAGAAATTATTTACTGCCAATTTTACTTTAAAGATAGGAAATCCTCTCAGAGATAAATTTAGAAAAGATCACATGACTAATCTATAGCTCACTGATAATTTGAACTCAAATATGACCAGTTCTAATGCCCTTATTCTTTTCATTATATATTTCTGGTTTCCACCATAAAAACCAATACAATAAAATTAAATGTATTGGAAGGCAGCCAGCAATTAAGAGACAATTGAATACAATAGAAAATAAATTAATCATATTGGGAATGGTTTGTGAAATTGAGGAGAAATATGATTATATCTTTAAAATTAGATTATGAATTAAAGGGCAATCTTAATGTGCAAAATTTGGAAAGTGGGAAAGCACAAGAGACATGAAAAGTCATGAGCAGTGGTGTAAGATCTCAGAAGGTCAAAATTCTGAGATTTTGTTGCAAATCTCAGCTATAGACAAATTCAAGGGATTTGAATTCCACTCCATGAGATTTGAACACTATCTTGGCAAATAGAAAACCCTCAATAGCTATTTTTTCATCAAATTAATTAGTTTATCATGTAGACTATAGGGAATGTTGATGCTTTTACTGTAGAAATAAAGCATAATAACAGTTACTGTTCCTTAATTATTATTTTGATGGCATTAATCAGCACTGGCAAAACTGTAACTTGAGGGACATCAAAGCATGAGATTTGCATATCAACTGTTTGTCAGATGTTTATAAATTTTTTAAAATATTTTGAGTTGTCTCTTCACTCTGTTGCTTGTTTATTTTATTACACAAAAGCTTGCTATTCTTATGAAAATACCAAAGGAATTCTTCAAAGAAGTATGAAAAACAACACTAAAATTTATGTGCAACTACAAAAAGTCCTGAATAGTCAAGGCTTTCTTTAGCAAAAATGGGAAAGTAGGAGATAGCTATCTGACTCCAAACTGAAGTAATCAAATATACTTTAAAATATACTGCAAAGCTGTAGTACTCAAAACCAAATGGTATTGGTGACCAATGAAACAGAAAAGACAGCCTAGAATTACACCCATGCTTATACAGAGGAAATTGATTTTCAGTCAAGGCACCAAGAACACACACTGGGGAAAAGGCAGTGTATTCAATAAATGGTGCTGAGAATATTAAATATCTGCATTCAGAATGAAACTAGACCCCTGTCTCACCAGTTGCAAAAATCAACTGAAATTACATTCGAGATTTAAATGTAAGCTTTGGCTACCAGAATACATGGGGGGCTGCTTTAAGACAGCAGAATAGGCAAAGTTGTTGTTTGTTTGTTTGTTTGTTTATAGACGATCCAAAAGTACAGGGAAGAGAAGCAAAATAGATAAATGGGATTACAGAAAATGAAAAAAGCTTTTGCACAACAAAGGAAATAGTTGGCAGAAGATTTTAAAAGAATAGATAGACACATTTAGAAATCATAATCAGGAAGTCAAATATTAGGAGTCTTTAGAAAGGGAATAATTTATAAGGTACTATTCAAAAATCTGCATTGAACACCTATTAGTTATTATAAACAACTGTGAAAACCAGAGGAGACCTGGATTCACAGGCAGAGTTACAGAACATGTGGAAAAGGCCCAGGAGCATATGAGAGGGAGAGGATTAACAGTAACAGTTCCACCATACGGGACAGCTAGTTATTTTTCCTTTTTAAATCCATTATGAATTTTTCTTGGTCCGTTATAATTATACATGATAGCTGTATTTATTATGCCATAGTCATACTTGCACATAATATGAATTGATCAATTGCATTCCTCAGGTTCTTTCTTTCCCTCCTTCCCTCTCCCTGATTTCTTTCCCTCCTTCCCTCTCCCTGATTTATTTGCTTGACTCTATAATCTCTCTTTTATTATTATTATTATTATTATTATTATTTAGGTCTTGGAAATTGTTTTATTTGATATTTATTTTTTCCATCTTCATTTTTTTAGTTCATTTTAGTTATACCTGATATTAGGGTTCATTTTGACATAGTTACATGAGCATGCAATATATTTTTTCCCAATTCAATCCCTAATTTCTCCCCTTTCCTTCTCTACTGATCTTTCTTCTATTTATTCATAGCTTTTTTAAAAGATTGGTGCCTTATGAACACATAAAGGTATAAAGGTGAGATTCACTGTGGCATATTCACATATGTACATAGAATTGGGGTCAGATTCATTTTACCATTCTTCCCCCTTTTTTTCTTTTTTTGGTTCCATGGATTGAACTCAGGGACACTCTGCCACTGAGCTACACCCCTATATTCTTTTTTTTTTTTTTTTTTTTTTTTTGGTACTGGGAATTGAACCTAGAGGCGCTTAACCACTGAGCCACATTCCCAGCTCTGTTTTGTATCTTATTTAGAGACAGGGTCTTCGCAAGTTGCTAAGGGCCTGGCTAAGTTGCTGAGGCTGGCTTTGAATTCATGATCCTCCTGACACAGCCTCCCAAGCTGCTGGGATTACAGGCATGGCATCCCCAGGCCTTTTATCTTTATTTTTTATTTTGAGACAGGGTCTCATTAGGATGTTGAGGCTGGCCTCAAACTTTAGATCCTTCTATCTTTAGCCTCCTGGTTGCTGGAATTGCAGGTGTGATCCACTGTGACCAACTGAAGAAATTTTTCTAAATTAGTGTATTATAATTATACAGAATAGAGAAACTCATAATTATACACACATGAAATATAGTTGCAGCAATTCAGTCCCCAGTACTTCACCTTTCCCTCCACTCCTTGCTACCCCTGTTCCTTTTCCTCTGCTCTACGTTCTTTTTTTCTATTTATTCATAGTTCTTTTAAATTAGTGCATTATAGGTATACATAAAGGTGAAAGGCTTTGTAGCATGTTTAATTTGGTCAGTTTTGTTGCACTATTTTTTCTTTTTCCTGCCCCTCCTCCTTCCCCCTAAATTCCCTTCTAATGTTTTACTAACTTCTTTTCTATTTTCATGGGATTCCCCCTGACCCAACACCTTTCCCCCATTATTTTGGTCTGGCTTCTGTATATGAAAGAAAAGATTGGCCCTTTGACTTTCCGACTCTGGTTTATTTCACTTTGCATGATGTTCTCCAGTTCCATCCAATTTACCAACAAATGACATAACTTCATTCTTTTTGGCCGAGTAAAACTACACTGTGTGTATAGACCACATTTCTTTTTCCCATTCTGTTGAGCAACACATAGGCTGGTTCCACAACTTGGCAATTGTGATTGCACTGTTGTAGATATTAGTATGCATGTGTCACTACAGTGTGCTGATTACAGTTCTTTCAGATAAATACTGAGGAGTGGGAGAGCTGGGTGAGATGTGGTTTCATTTTTAGTCTTTTGAGGAATCTTCTTACTGCTTTTTAAAGTGGTTGTACCACTCTTCAGTCCCAAAGTGGGAATCTTACTTTGGAATATATCTAGACTTATAAAGCTTTAGTAATTAAATAGTGCAGGGATACAGGAATGAATAAAGCAACATACAGAGACCTGACACCGTCACTTGAATCTTGAATTGTAATGAAGTTCCCCTCCAGGATTATTGGGAAAGCATACTCTTTTCAAGAAATAGTTCTGGGTCACCTGGGTATACACATGGAAAACAGTAATCTTGAGCCTTTCTCTGAATGATGAAAAAATAAATCATGTCATAATGGATTGCAAATCTAAGTGGAAAGTAAATCAATACATCTTCTAAAAGATGACAAAGGGCAATGCCCCCATGATTTTGGAGGTGATAAATATTTCCTAAATAGTTACCAAAACTATGAAACTAAAATTTATTATTTCTATTCATTTAAAGTTACCAATAATAAAGAAAAGACAAGCCTCAGAATGAGGCTACCTTGGCACTACATATACCCAAGAAAGACTCACATCAGGATTATGCAAATAACTTCTTTAAATCATTAAGAAAATAAGACATATTGAGTGAGAACTTCACAAAAGAAGATATTCTAATGTCTCATATACATGGACAAAGTTGCTCAACATCATTAGTCATCAGAGAAATTCAAATTAAGGCCAAAATGAGATAATATTAAAAATGAAACAGATTGAATTAACTTAAAATACAGGTTAAAAATTTAAAAAGCAGAAAATGAAAATTCTTGATAAGAATATCAAGCAAATGAAACTTTTATATTCAGATGGTGATTATGTAAAGTGAGCCAACCACTTTGGAAGACAGTTAGACGGTATTTACTAAAGCTGAACATTCACAAGTTGTATCATCTAGCAATTCTTCCATAGGCATGCACCTAATACAGATGAAAACCTGTGTTCACCAAATGACACATGTACAGAGATGTACATGATGGCTGCCTAAAACTTGATGCAACCAAATACATAGTTGCAGATTCACATAAAGTGACGCTCTACAGTAATGTAGATGAAGGCACTAGCACTGCTCAGGACATCATGGGTGAGTTCCACAAACACAATGTGGAGCAGAAGGAGAATCATAAAAGACTGGGTACAGCAATCTTCACGCCGAGGTAGTACAAAGGGAGGCCAAAAAGGGAAGCCTACTTGTTGTCTTTCTGGGAATAACATATCTAGGAGCAGTCAGGAAGGAGGTTTCTGTGTCACCAGAATTATATACTTTATCCAATAGAGTGATAAGTGTGTGGGTGTGCTTGTCTCCTCAAACTTCCTCAAGCTGTCCCTTTAAACCTGGATTACCTTACAGTGTGTAGGACAGTCTTCAATAAAAAGTATACTTAATTAAAGAAGAAAAAATATCCTTGCTATTTCTATAAGGAAGAAATCACTTGTTTTAGTCAGCTTTTTTACTGCTGTGACTAAAACATCTGACCAGAACAATTTTAAAGGAGGAAAAGTTTATTTGAGGGCTCATAGTTTCAGAGGTCTTAGTCCGTAAAAGGCTGGGTCCATTCCTCAGGACTTCAGGTGAGGCAGAATTTTATGGCAGAAGAGTGTGACAGAAAGAAATAGCTTAAGCATCATCAAGAGGCAGAGAGAGAGAGAGAGAGAGAGAGAGAGAGAGAGAGAGAGAGAGAGAGAGAGAGAGAGCATGTCTCCACTCTCCAGATACAAAATATATACCCCAAAGATGCGCCCCAATTGCAATCTCCTCCAGCCACCCCCTAGCACTTCAGTTACCACTCAGTTAATCCCTATCAGGGGATTAATTCACTGATTGGATTAAGACCCTTACAACCCAATTATTTCTCCTCTGAACCTTCTTGCACTGTCTCACACGTGAGCTTTTGGGGGACACCTCATATTCAAACCATAACATCACTGAATATTTTTCTTAAACTATCTCAAAGAAAATATAAACTTCAAACCAGAGGGTTGTGTCTCTGGCTATACCTTGGATTCCTGGAAAGGGTTACTTAAATTATTTTACAAATAAGTAGAATCAGTAGTGTGTACAACCTACAGGAATTTTTCCAGTGTCAGAAACAATTTTGCTTCTTGTTCACAGATTGTGAAATGAAATTATAAATGGAGTAAACAGCTTGCTAATCACCACAATCAGCAGAATATGAAAAAGAACACAGAATTAATAAAATCCTACAATATTCTCCATCAATTAGAAATTGTTGGCAGTTTTTCCTCCATTTTAGTTGTCATTCAAATAATTTTTAAAAAATTTCTGGACACCAGATAGTTTTCTCAAATATAAGAATAATGTTCCTGTAGACGTTTTGTTGTTTATAAATTAATGATGCTTTCTGACCTGTGTCTGGTTGTGAACTTCAGAATATAGTTATATAATATCCCAATACAGGGAGCACCATGGAAAGGGTCCTACTTGGCCAGAGATGCTATGATCAGTATTCTGTGCTGTTTCTTGCTATGCATTTTACATAGTTTTATTATTATTGTTTTGAAGATGCTGTTTTAATTGTTGATGCAGTACCCTGTGCATCATAGTGAAACCTTCATAATAATTAAAAATATTATTATAATAGTTTCTGAAAGGTAAAGAAATAACCAGATCTCCTCAGAGCAGAGTTCCATAGGGAACTGTTATACCAAGAATCTACATATTTTCTCTGGTACAGTATGGAGTAAGATTAAAAAGAACATCTTTTTGCTACTCTGAACCCTCCTTCCCACTACCATTGCTTTTGTGACCAACAAGGTTTACTTTTTAAAAATATTTCAATTTGATCAGTGTCAACTTGTGTCAGCCATGACATCTCACTAATCTCACTGGCAGGATCCCAGCCTGAGAAATACAAAAATGTACAGTGAACATATGTATTGCCAGGGCAACCTTTTTTTGGATAGATATTTTAGTTTATTTAATATTTGTTACTATAAAAACATATTAAATTTATTATTAACTTATTTAATGAAGGAAAAAAGATGGCTAAAAGTTGAGATTTTCTTTTCATTGAGTTTTATTAATTATTATCTTTTTATTAGGACATAATAGATTTTTTTTTGTTATTACAAAGATGATTCTCATGGACCATTCCTATATTTAAAAAGGAACAGTTCATTAATATTTTCATTCATGCTTGAGTGTGTGTGTGAGTGTGTGTGTGTGTGTGTGTGTGGTCTTCTCTAACAAGGTTCATGTATTTTTAAGCTTTTCAAACACTTCACTTGGCCATATAGATCAAATAATGTTTATGTTCCTCTTATTAAATTAACAGCTATGTATTGGGTATTATCACAGAGACTGAACTCCTATTTTTAAGATTGGATTTTTAAATGTCTGCAGTGAGGACAACCTCCAACTCATTTATTTATTCATTTTATTTCTTATGAGAAATAAAATATGAACTATTCCAACTGATCAATTTTCACAGACTTAATGAAGGTGAGAGTATGAAAGAGAAATTCGTAACTTAAGAGACTTTATGCTACAAATAATCACATCAGTATCACCTGGAGAATACTAGAAATCTGCCAGTAAATGTTCTATTACTAGTTTCTGCATATCTCATAACTAGGAATGACTTAATTCTATTGACAATTATTTTGAAAACAAAAAAGTTACCATGAAATGGAATTTGCAGATCTGGATCATTAAAATCAAAAGCCTTTTTATAGAAGGCATTAGCAATTAATTCTATAGTGCTACAATTTTATCCTGAATTTGTTTGAAGGATTAAAGATGAGGAGTGGCAGCACAAAGTTGTGTTTTACTGAGAACACTTAATGTATAATTTTAAAAATTTTATACTGATGAAATGACTTTAAAGTATGCATTTTAAAAAGAGTAACTTTTAAAAAGGAGAATGGAATACAAAAATACATTTCCTAAATTTAATTCTAGCTTGTATGAAAAAGTTTGAAATGCATCAATTTAATTGGATTCCTTCTGAAGTGAGAATGGACATTAACTATTTGCTGGAAATATGGACTTCACTGGGTTCTGAGATAGAGGTAAAAACACAAAAATGAGAAGGCTTGCAATTTTGAGAAAAGACTCTGGGAAACAAATATTTTTATTTTCCCAATTGGGGTCAACATTTTGCAAGCTATAAATTCACTTTTGCATCTGGATACAGAGAAGTGGAGGTTTTGGAGAGCTGACTGAATATACTCATCTGTTCATTGTGTTATTTCTTCAGTGTTAGTCTAATGATACACATGTTAGTTACATATAATCTTATTAGAACAGTATCTAGGAATCCTCAAGCTATAGAAATGACCATTATTTCTCCATGAGCAGAGTTGACCATTCCCCTTTAGCTTCTGCACTATCTCTTTTGCAATACAAGTCACATTTTGCATATATTTGTTATCTCTCCCCATTACATTGTAATGTGAACAAACCATTTCTTCATGATCTTGAAACTTTACACTGCGTCCTCACAAACGCATACTCAATACATGATTTTTAAATGATTAAATGGGTGAATAAACCTTTTGTAAATCTCATTGCCCCAGAAATGTGTACATAAAATCTTAGCACAAATTTTAAAAGTTATTTTAGAAGACCATCCAAGAACTAAGATCACCCATTACTTCTGTGTAGTTGGAATGCAACTCAGAAAGGAATCTGTGGAAGTAATCAGAAGTTAGTGAGAGGATCTACAGAACACCAACTGCAAATTAACGAACCCCCATACTTTTTGGCTTTGAGTGTATCAAATTAGGAGTAACTCCACTTAGAACCACAGAGGTTTAAAAAATATACAGATTCTATATAAGACTATAAAGTTGAACAATGCTGTCAGAGATCTTAAGATTTCTTTCAAAATATTTATCAGTGCAAATATAAAGAAATTCCCTGTGTATTATGCATCATGGTTGGACACAGGTAATGTCTGTATGGTGGACAGAAAATAACCAGAAAATTTACATGAAATGAGTGTCTTCATAGACTCAAACTAGAGGCATTTGTTACAGCTGGGAATTTTTCTCATTCCACAGGGTTAAGATGGCTAGAATTAATGTAAGAACTTCATGCCCACATAATTTCCATTAGAGTTCCAACTAATTATACTCTTGTTTTGAAACTTTGATATATGACACAGAGAGGGTTTCTAGGGTATTAAGGAAGTAATTTTATTATTTCTCTTTTCCATATTAAGCCAATTTTTTCTTTCAAATCCTCACTTGACAGTTAGGAACAACTCATTAGTGTAGTAGTTAGTAGGAGAGAAGTCAGAAATAATCATGCTCTTCTTTGGAAGTAGAGTTGGAATACATCACAGCAGGCACTGGATCAAGGTTGCTCTGCACCAACCCTTGATGGGCATTTTGGGTACACAGTGGCAGGATTGGGGCTGGCTGTTCAGGCCATTTGGACATCTGCCTCTGTCTTATAGTATTACTCTTTTGTGGGAAGCTGACAGAGCTGCCAAATACTTCCCAAGTTTGCATCTGGACATGGACAGGACTCTACTTCTTGTTGTTTTATGTTTGGTCTCTTCCTCTATTATGATGTTTTGGATAAGTTTCTCTTAAGGTCTACAGCCTTCACTGCCTAATATCAAAAGTGCATTTCAGGATTCAACCCATCCCTTAACTCTCCAGTGCGTTCTTCACATTCTCTCATGGTTTTCTTATAACAATTATGCAATGTAAGATACAGAATGATGAGAACTGTAGTAAAGGGGGAAATTACACAGATCAGACAGATGAAGCTCAGACTACTTCCAATTCTCTGCGTTGGAGTATTTTTTTTCATTCTCATTTTGGATAGTTTCCCTACTTTCCATTTCACTTTTGTATTCTGGCAGGCATGCAAATTTAGCTGCAGATATTTTTTCCTTTGACCTTAAGAAGAATGAATCCCAAATTTCTATTCAAATCAAAGCAGAATTTTCAAATATAGGGGTTGGAGGCAGTTGTGAACACACAAAGGTGTTATGAACTGAATGAAGAATGAAAACTATACAGTCAGAATAAAAGGATGGGAAAAAACCTACGGAATTAAGTAAATGAAATTCCAAAGTGTATGATAAGGTAGTAATTAAATTATGTCAGTGCAACATTTATAAGTTAAGTGGCGTCTCATCTATTCTTTATCTAGCCTGCATGGGTTCACTGGACATTGTGATGTGCCAATTAAGAAGTTCTGAAACCCATCCATCATTAAATCACCTCAATGTATTATTAAAACAACAAAATGACTTTTCCTCCTGGTCAACTGAATAAAGTAAACTGCAACAACTTCATGCTGTGTTTATATGAGGTAGAAAGAAATGTAAATTTCTCACTCTACCCTTTTTTGATCCATGTGCATAACCGAGTGAGAGAGCTAGGACCACTTTTTTATTTTGTGGCCCACAGGAGCTCCTATAGTGATCATTTTGGTCTGATTAATACAGTAAATGACAATTTTGAGGGTGTTGGATTTGGTCCATGTGTGTATTTCAGAGGGATTCCAGCTTTAACAATTGGTTATCTGTTATTCTGTTTTTCTTTTAAAAAATCATAGTTTCACAAAATTATAAGATAAAGGAAATTGAATATGTCTGGGTGAAAGGAATATGAAGAAATCAATATGATTAAGATATTCTTAGATTGGTAGTCAATAATATAGAAAAGAATTAGAAAAAGCCCCTCGGTAATCTCTTTTCTATACCTATAGTATTAGTTGATTCATAAAACTCCGATGATACTATGCAGCAAGCACCTTTCAGGTACCTGTGCATACAGATGCATATAGACACTACAATCTCTATTATCAAGATATTTGAGAAAGAGGAGAGAGAGAGAGAAAGAGAGAGAGAGAGAGAGAGAGAGAGAGAGAGAGAGAATATTTACTTTATAATGGGAAAGAATAATGTATGAATTATAGGATGAACTAGGGATATATTGTAGGACACTTCCGTACAGACGCGATTTTCTGTAAATAAATAATGATAGAGATTATGTCCTAAACACTATGTACTAGGAACTGGGTTAACTCTATGCATGCATTAATTTATTTATCCTTTATCAAAATGTAGATAGATACTGTGAGCACCTCTCATTGTATATATGAGAAAACAGGTTTTGGAGACCCCTTCTCCCAAAACTCCTTGGTAGATTTGTCGTCTACTGGGACTTGCACTTCTAAGTACATACACTAGGGGGTAGTCACATGGGTACAGAAAAAAGGTGGAGACTAGGATATCTGCTTACTTCTTTCAAAAGACTGGGGATGTCACTCGGAGGTAGAATGCTCACCTAGCATGTGAAAGAAGACCCTGGGGTTCATCTCTAGCACTGTCAAACGAAGAAATGCATAATAGGCCAATTGTTCATTAACAAGGGAATATTAATTTAAAAATCTTAAGAGTTTTATAAAGAATGGTGGAGAATACTGTAATCCGCCGTTTCCTTATTCTGTGACCTTGAGAAAGTAGCTCAACTTCCCTCTGACTTTACTTCCTTATCAGTAAAATGGAAACTATAATAAGAGTAATGAACTTTTCTGTGAGAATCAAATGAAGCTATGAAACTCCAAAAACGTCATGCGTCGTAGTGTTTAATAAATATTATTTGTCATTATGCAACAGATCTTCTACATAGTTAAAAGTATGCACCCAAAATGGGAGACTCCCCAAGACAATTCTGAGCATAAATAAGGAAGTTGCAGACAATTGACACAGAATAATATTTAAGAAAGTGTGTTTTCATAGAAACTTACCATAGGCATGTGCACATTTAAAAGGGCATCTGACAGTCTTTTTCCCCCTTTTTTCACCAACAGCACTTCAAAGAATCAATAGAGCTACTGTAACTCTGTTGGTCTTATTGTGTTTGTGTCTGTCAGAGAAAAAGTGACTTGGGTTCAAGAAGAGGGAGGAGCATCTGTTAAAGTTCCACTTTTCGTTTGCTTTGACACAAATTTGTACACATATGAATATGTGTATGCCTTTGTAAAATTGGGGAAAGGCCAAGTTCTGTTGTTCCATTGAGAATAAAAATACATTCTGGAAAGATTTCAACCATGCTCCTGCCAAATATGGCTTTCATTTTATTTTCAAACAAATATTGATGTCTCTTGCTAGCAGGATTCTTCAAAAAGATGATGAAGTATAAATATTTTCCTGTCACTTAAATGATGTGTCCCCTTGGGAGATATGTAGATTTTCTTATTTTCCTGGGAATTTTGTAGTATTATGATGGGTATTTTTGAGTAATGGGACTGTTTCTTTAAATCCCTTCATCACTGAGGGTATAAAGGCTGTAGAATTTTCTGTCAGTCCAAATGCACTTTCTGTCTTACCCTTGTTAGGCATTAGAGCTGGGCCCCATATCTACTGTTCCTGAAGGAGAGTATGACTGGCCTGTCTTCTTTGATCTCATCTTCCTTCTCAAGCCATGCCAATTATTTTGCTCATACATCTGGAGGAGTCTCACCAAGGTTTGTGAGAACCATAAACTCTCTTAAAAGTATGAGGAATGACCAAGTTTCTGAAATGTCATGAGAAAGATTTGGAGCTGAAGGAAAAACAAGTTTTGTTATCATCTGAACTTTCAGAAGTTCAAGTAAATGAACATTTATCTTTTGATGTTCACTTTTTTAATGATAAGGGATGCAGTATTTTCTTTTTAACATATGTAACCTTATTTTCTGTAATTTTTAAATTATTCAATTTCGAAGTGAATTTGCACATGCAAATGTGTATACATATATGTTTAAATGTTTTATTTATTAACCTATCTGTTCCTATTGACTTACCTGTCAAGAGTGTCAATGACAGCATTTCTTAAAACCAAAAAGTGCATTTTTATTTTTAAGGTTAAGGTTGACAAATTCTTTTTTAAAGAAGAGGAAATCTTTTTTTTTCAAGTGTGTCTTCCAACAAGAAAGTGTGCAACACTTCTAGAGACTAAAATGGTTAAGATATTACATTCATTACTGTAGAAGTTAATAACTTTTGAGGTTGTTGGTAACAAAAGGAAAAAATACTCCATCTTAAATATTTCTAATATAATTAACAAAATAAATGTGCACAGACTCTGCAGTTTATAAAGCTCTTTCATATTCATTTTGTATTTTTATCTTTATACAAAACCCTATAAAATAGGTCAATTGCTTTTTATTTTATTAGCAACAAGTGATTATCTTTTTAAAGATAATCAAACTTTAAAAATTAGGTATCATTTTATCCCAAGATAGTAACATTTCTGATAAATTAAGAGATGTTTTAAAATTAAATCACTGCTTTCTATACAGTGATAAGTTCCTCTGAGCAGAAGCCTCTTAGGTTTGCATAAATCTACAGAGAGCACTGGCTCTGGAGTAAGAGGCTCATCTGAATTTGTTTTATCACTGTTTCTGGACTTTTGCAGAATAATATGGCGACATTATCTCTCCTGTAAAAGTAATTTTTTTCAATTAGATATTTCAATCATCTTTTTGGAATCTATTTAAAATAACACTTACTTTGTAAACTGTTAGAAGTATTATGTACAAATCCCTCTTTGTAGAAAATTTAGAAATCACAGAATAACACAATATAAGAAAACTTAGTTGAAAGTCTACTACATAGCATTTTTTAAAGTTATTATTTTTGGCTTAAGTATTTATAGACTTGTACATTTGGTTTAAAAACAGAGGTTACATTGTTTCAAGTGATAATATATTATACATTCCAAGTTCTCACATGCATTTTAAAATCACATACTGTTTCTTGTATGCTTATATCAAAATTGTTTTATTAACCTAACTTTATTCATCATTTAAATTGCCTTCTGATTCTGCATTTAAGATTAGTGCTGCAATAAACATCCTTACAATTTTTCTTTTATCCACTTATGAAATGTGCTTTTCTGTATGATAAATTCCTAGAAGAGCTAATGCTGAAATAAAGATTTAGATTCTCATAAGGCATTTTTGACTTACAGCCACAATGTTTCCCCAGATAGACTCCACTGATTTACACTATCACCAGAGGGTTTTGAGTACCCACCTTCTGTTACCCACCCATTAGGTATGATCAGATTTAAAAAATCTTTGCCAATATTTTGGTGAACAATTGTGTGGTATTGTACTTCAATTCTATTTCCCTGGATTTTAGTAAAGATGGACTATATTAATTGCTAATAATTCCAACTCAGGTACTTTTTTAATTTAATTTTCAAAATTCTCAATAGCATTTATTTTCTGTAATAAAATAAATTTGTCTGGTATTTATTTTCAGTTTTTTCATATTAGAACATGAGCTCTTCTTTCTTTTATAATTTTTTTTAGTTGTAGATGGACACTATACCTTTATTTTATTTGTTTATTTGTGTTTTGTGCTGAGGATCAAACCCAGTACTTCACATGTGCTAGGCAAGCACTCTACCACTGAGCTACAATCACAGCCCTTATTGCTTTTCTTCAATTGTTTACTTGTTCTTTTTAGTTATACATGACAGTACAATGTATTTTGACATATCATACATACATGGAGTATAACTTCCCATTCTTGTGGTTGTACATGATATGGAGTTGCACTGGTCATGCATTCATATGTGAATATAGGAAAGTTAGTTTCAATTCATTCAACTGTCTTTCCCATTCCCATCCTCCCTTCCTTCCCCACAACCCCCTGTCCAGTCTGGTGAACCTCCACTCCTCCTTCCCAACACCTATTGTGAGTCACAATCCACCTATCAGAGAGAACCTTTGGCCTGTGATTTTTTGGGATTGTCTTATTTCACTTAGCATGATAGTCTCCAAATGCCATAATTTCATTCTTCTTTGTGATTGACTGATAGTCCATTATGTATATGTACAATATTTTCTTTATCCATTTATCTGCTGAAGGGATTGTGCCATAGCTAAGCTATTATGAATTGAGCTGCTATAAACAATGATGTGACTGTATCACTATATTATATAAGCTCTAATTTCTGATGTAGTAGTGTTTTGTCAAAAACAGGTAGAATAGTGCATGCTATGTTGTAGACTTTTAGACTGGAGAATAATTTCTTGCCATTTTTGGTATGTGAATTAACTGCTTTTGTCATTTATGCATTTTCTTTTGAGGTATTTCTTTACTAATTTACTATGTAGGAGAAAGGGGAAGGAAAATTACACCAGAAAGTTACAAGTGACATTAAGTCATATGTTACATTTGGATATAAGGTGTCCTCCCAAAATTCATGTGTGAAAATTCAAGAAGGTTTAGAGGAGACATGATTGGATTATGAGAGTGCTGATCCTGACAGGATTAACTGAGAGGTAACTGAAGGTGGGGAGGATGTGGTTGGAGGAGGTGGGTCATTGGGGCCATGTCCTTGGGTTATGCATTTTGTATTTGGTGAGTGAACTCTCTCTCTCTCTGCTTCCTGATCATTGTGTGAGTCACTTCCCTCTGCCATACACTTCTACCATGATATTCAGCCTCACCCCCAGCCCCAAGGAATGGAGCTTGCTGTTTATGAGACCTCTGAACTACTGAACCCTCAAATAAACTTTCCCTTCTCTGCAATTGTTCTGGTCAGATCTTTTAGTCACATTAGCAAAAAAAGCTGACTAAAACAGCACAGAGGTGATTAAGCTTGACGGAATGCAGTACATGTGGTATTCAGGGTCCTTGGGAATTTGAAAAAACTGTGATTGATGACCTGGGTAACTAAATAAATATTGGTGAATATGGGAGATCTGTTATCTGAAGAAAAAAAAAAAAAGGAAAGTTATCTTATTGAGAAAAAGCACTTTTTAAATTGGAAAGATAACATCACATAACAAATTTTTCTCAGAATAGAAGGTGAAAGTATGCTAAGAGTAAAGATTTGACTGTGAGGAACAGCAAAGATGCACTAAACGTGAAGGTTGAGTATTGGAGGCAAGCACTTGCATAGCATGGTGGAAACTCCCTTAGAAGAAGGAGATTCTGCAGACAGCAGGAAGCAAACAAACTCTAAGAAGTAGAGTAGAAGTCATTTTTTAAAATGTAGTTGTTTTAATTTTTTAAAGTTTTGTATAGGGAATTGAACCCAGGGCACTGCTTAATCACTGAGTCATAGTTCCATGTCTTTTTATATTTTATTTATAGACCGGGTCTCACTGAGTTGCTTAGTGCCAGGCTAAGTTGTTGAGTTTGGCTTTGGACTAATGATCCTCCTGCCTCAGCCTCCCAAGCCACTGGGATTATAGGTGTGCACCAACATGGCCAATTAATGGAAGTGTTTTTAGAGACTTGCTGAGAACTTGATGAAAGCTCTGACTCCTTTCCACAGACAAATGAGTATTCATGCTACTATGCCAAAAATTTCAGCAAATGAGATGATTTTCCTAAAGTGAACTAAGGACCATCACTCTCGGAGATGTATTAGTTTTCCTTCCTAAATTTGTCCCTAACCCAAAGAAGTCTTATATCTAAATGGAAAAATGAAATCTTCAGAAACATGATGTCTTAGCTTTTTCGCTGCTGTTACTATATGATCTGACCAGCACAACAGTAGAGGAGGAAGAGTTTATTTGAAGGCTCACTGTTTCAGAGGTCTTAGTCCTCAGGACTTGAGGTGAGGCAGAACATCACGGTGGAAGACCATGGCAGAGGGAAGCAGTTCAAATCATTAGTAAGCAGAGAGAGAGAAAGAAAGAGAGAGAGAGAGTGAGGAGAGAGAGAGAGAGAGAGAGAGAGAGAGAGAGAGAGAGAGAGAGAGAAGGAGTCTCCATTCTCCAGATGCAAAATACATACCCCAAAGCCACACCCCAATTCCAATCTCTTCCAGCCACACTCTACCACTTCAATTAATCCCATCAGGGATTAATTCACTGATTGGACTAAAACTCTCACAACCCAATCATTTCCCCTCTGAAACTTCCTGCATTGTCTCACATGTGAGCTTTTGGGAGACACCTCACATCCAAACCGTAATACATGATAATGCCATCATTGTGGCTTGAATATTTTGAATGTAAAGAAAAAAATGAAGCAGTGAAACATGTTCAGTTTGGTTATTGATTTGTCCTTTGTCTTTGGGTATGTGGTGGTTAATTTTATGTTTCAACTATACTGGTACATGGAGTATCCAGATTAATTATTATTTCTGGATGAGTCTGTGAGGGTGTTTCCAGAAGACATCAGCTTTTGAATTAGTGGATTGAGTAAAGCTTATTATTTTCTCTAATGTGGGTGTGCATCATCCAATCTACTTAGGGAAGCATAAATTAACAACAAAGGAAGGGTAAAGGAATGAGGAATTCACTCTCCTTGCCTGTTTGATTGAGTTAGAACACCAGTCCTCTGCCATTAAAGGGCACAGAAACAATTAGCATTCTACCCTCCAATTCTCAGAACTTGATCACTGGATTTTCTGGGTCTCCAGCTTGCAGTGGTAGATTTTGAGACTTCTTAGTCTCTACAATAGTGTGAGCCAATTCCTCAAAACAGATCAGATATATGGAATAATCAGTAGAATGTGTTTCTCCATGTGTGTATGCACATTGTATTGATTTTATTTCACAGCAGAATCCTTATTAGTACAAGGTGGACCTCTGGTCTCTTCCTTCAGAGCTGCCTTTCTAATGGATGTGCATGTTCCTTGACGGGACTCTGTGAGGTTGAAAGATGAAATCGTTCTCCCAAGATGGTTTCCACTGAAGGTCTTAAGCAAAATGTCCAAGAATGGCATTCAGTTTATACATGATCCAGCCCAGGTTCTTGTGACAAGAATCCAGGTGGGCATGCAGCCACCAAAAGGGAAGTGTGTATCACTCATGTACTCACTTTAGCAAGGATTGCATTGAGAATTGGTAAAGTTTCATTCCTGATAAATTCATTCTCTTCATAAGGGATTTGAAGGAAATTAACTCATCACACTATTTACTGAAAATCTTTGTCTTTTTTCTCAGGCTGTGTCTATCCAACTGAGAAAGAACAGACCACATTATTTTCTGCTGTACTAATGCCAATATTAATGTCAGTGTCGGTTTCTTCATGGTCAATTTGATCATTTCTTTGGAGATGGGCCATTCTTATAAAATAATAACAGACAAATGGAATCAATTATACTGTATTGACAAGGTTTATTGCCTTCTCTAAAATCATTTGAAAAGATAGACATATGAATTTCACTCAGGAGAAAACCGACTTTGGTTACAAAAGTCCTTATGCTATACGATTCCCCCTGAGAAACATTTGTATTATTAACTATTATGTGAATAACTGTATTACATATATTGAAGGAACTAGGGTAAAAATGAAAAAAGACCCTTGGAATAAAAGTAACAAAAAGAAAAGAAATATATGAAATGATAATCTCAAATTAATTATAACTGAAGCAATTCTTAGTATTTAAATTTTCTCTTGTGTGCAAATATTTAGTGCTCAATCTGGGGAACATTATACTTCAATAAAAGTGCAAACAGCCTGATGAGATTCCATCAAAAGTGGAGATGAAGACAAAATCACCTATGGCAAGCCTTTGTGCACTGATAAATATGACCAAAGAAAAAAATCTGGTATAGAAAAATTGAAGAGACAATGGATACTCTGCATCTACAGAAGTGGTATCTACAATGTTGTAATATCATATGGAGAGCAATTTTTTTTACCAAAACTATTTGATGTTTTAATTATGCATAATTTATAACTGAAAACATATGTTCTTAAAAAAATTTGTAGCCTCCTAATACCCAACACTGTTTCAGATAGGATCATCAACAGAAGAATATTTAACTATGACAAAACTTATATAATCTCTTTGGAATTCCTGAGGACTTCAAAGAGCAAGCAAAGGTAAAATGGAGAAAAGTGAATAGATTTATTTAAGCAGTGACACAAGTATGGTGAAATAAAGAAAGGAGTTACTAATTTTAAGAGAGAGAGAGACTGTGGAGCACTGCATTCTTTAAGTTTTGATGAAACTCAACACTTTAACTCAGTAGCTTAATTGATAGTGAAAGAAGTTACACTTCATTTCTATGTGTAAGGGCCAGAAACAAGTCACTGAGGTAAGGTCTGGGGAGTGAAGGACGCTAAGGTAGACAGGCGCAGGACTGGAAGGTGATCCTCTGAGGACTATGGGACTTGAAGAGTCACCACTGTGCTATCCTCAACTCTTACACTCAATTTTTCTTTCTTTTCTTTCCCTTTAGAAGAGTCAGATCTGCATTAAGATTGGTTAGTTCTACTGGGTCCTTCTCCAGCTTCCATCAGGGATGTTTCCCCCAGTAAATTTTTGTACATCAACTTCTGTCCCAATATCATCTTGGATTTCCCAAACAATGCAAGTAGTATGAGGAGTCATTAGAAAACCTGCCAATAAGATTGGCATTCTGACTTGTTTACTCACTAGCTGGTGGGTGAAAAGGACATTGTCCTCTTTACTAGGTAGGGCAGTGATACTCCCCTGTAAGGTAAAGTTAATTGTGAGGATTTCAGGTGGTGACCAGGAGGATATCCAGCTAGAGAGGAATGCTGTGGAAGGACATAGAGTTAGACATTTAAAAGGTTTGGATGAACGATTCTATAAAGACAGTAGTTTTTTATTATTACAAGATGTATTGATAAACTTGGGAGTAATAAGAAACTGAGGGTTAGTACCAGGCTCTGGCATATTACATAAGGCCCTCCCTGTCCTGCTGTGAAAATGAAAGGCGCTGTGAAGGCTGAACATCTAATAGTTTCAGATGTGGAGCTCCAGAGACATTTGAAAAATTCCCCAATGGCCTCCTCTGCTATGTGAAGGCCAGAGTACTGTTTGGGAAAATCCAGGTCTTGAAACGTGGATTAGGATATTTTGATCAATGCCCATGGGATTCATGGGTAGATAACCTCTTTCCCTACCATGAGCTCTGACCTTGCAGAGTTCGCTCCTCCACAAAGAAACAGATGATAACTCAGAAGCTACTCCCTTCTCCACTTCTATCTGTAGCCTGACAATTAGTCTTAAGCATTGAGAGAAATTATGTTGGGTTTCATTAAGAAAGAAAGAAACTATATGAACAAGTCAGTTGAAAAATTAGCTAGCTTGTAGAGACTTGAACCAGTGAAATACCCCTGCAGTGGGATTTTGAGGTCAAAGAGAACATACTATGTAAGCAAGTTGTATTATTCAGCTTTCCATCACTGTGACACAATACCTGAGATAAGCACCTTATAAGGAGGAAAAGTTTATTTTTACTCACAGTTTCAGAGTTTTCAGACCATGGTTCATTGGCTCTGTTGCTTTGAGTTTGTGGCAAGGCAATATATCATGATATAAGATGGAGCAAATCTTCTCACCTCATGGCAGCCAAAAAGCAAAAGGAGAGAGAAAGAGGGGCAAGGGTCTCAATATTGTTTTCAAGGGCACACATCCAATGATGTAACTTGCTTTCACTAGATCTCATCTCTTGAAGGTTCCACCACTTCCCAAGAGTGATACAGGTTGGCAATAGAACCTTTAGCATATGGGCCTCTGGGAGGCATTTAATATATAAATCACAATGAAATTATTGTTTATGTGAGACAATTAATTCTTGGTATGAGACACATCCTAGCAAAGATCCTAGGAGATAAGACAGTCTTGCAGCTGGGGTGGTGACTTTAAGAGGCTTGTAAAAAGTGATGGCCAGCACTAAGTGAGGTAGAAATGCCTGAAAAATCTTGTTGAATGTTAGAGGCAGGAACCATGAAACTTGGAGAAACAGACATGCTGGAGTGGGTATGTCATGAGAGACCAGAAGACTCAGTAGATGGGTATGTTCTACAGTAGGGCCTTGAGGTCATCTTTCCCCAAGGCCATCATCATCATGTTTGAGAGCAGTTCTAACATCCCTAAGAAATTCAGTGGGGGTTTCCTTTGCAGGCCAAGCTGATAGTAGGAAAGGCAGAGGACACTGTAGAGGACACTAGACATCAGAGGCCACAGTTGTGACCAAGTCAAAGGGGCAGTCAAGGAACTTGGCCCAAAGTGTTGTGAAGATGGCTAATGAAGCATGGCATCCCTGAGAGCTTAGTTTTGTTTAACAACAGAAGGGGAGGAAGGGAGGGAGGGAATAAAGATAGGAAGAAAGAAGAAGAAAAGAGAAAGAAAGAAAGAAAGAAAGCAAGAAAGAAAGAAAGAAGAAAAAAAGAATAAGAAAGTAATAAAGGAAGAAAGAAAGAAAAGAAAGAAAGAAAGAAAGAGAAAGAAAGAAAGGAAGGAAGAAAGAAAAAGAAAGGAAGGAAGGAAGGAAGGAAGGAAGGAAGGAAGGAAGGAAGGAAGGAAGGAAGGAAGATGAGAATAACTGCCCCACTAAAAAGAAACAATCGCTTTCTCAGTTCCCTCACCTGAACCAAACTGTAGATACAGAATAGATGTCCTACAGCATAGACATGACAATTATCCTCTTTGATGATTTCTTTATTCCTGTATGGAATGTACCGTCATGTATTTGAGGGACTTTACACTTGGGAAAAAGGAATAACCAGACAATCCAGAAACCATTAAACACATACTGTGAGCTGGCATTGATGCCTGGAGATGCCAAATACACTCTTGGTTCCTTGGTTAGAGTAGGACCTATGGGAGTCAGTTAATTAGTTATGTTATTGTAACATTCCATATTAAAACTCTCTATAAGAAAGAAAATACCTGAAGTATCATGTTAAGGAAATATCTAGAATTAATCCTATCAAATATGTGACTTTTAGATTGAAGATAAGTATGTTTACCAAATAAGACTAAACAGTAAGAGTTTAGGTAATGATAATGTGTTCCAATGCTTAGGATTGCTTTTGGGGAAAATAGGCCAAGATAGCTAAAATATCCTGAGTTAACATTGGTGGAAATATTTATTATGGAGAAGATGGTGCTATGACATCCACAGTGGAGGTTTTAATTAAGTGAATGTGTAAATGCTCCAATATAAGAGCTATTCTTGGAGCAGAGATGGATCACTTTTCAATATCTCCTAGCAAACTCCAACAAATTTATTTTTCTTCATTTTGGAAAATTGCCATTAGCAGCTAGCTCCATACCATGATTACAGCAGAAAAAGTACTCCCATGGGGCGGACAAGTGCTTTTAATGCACAGTTTTTGCCTGAGATGTAGGTTGACTCTTATTGGATGTACTGCGTGACTTGGGCCGTCCACAGAGCCACAGTTGTCCATTTCATGGATGACATCATGCTGACTGGACAGGGAAGGGAGAGGATGGCTACTGTGTTAGAAACCTTGGAAAGATACATGTACTCCAGTGGGTGGAAGATAAATCCTAAGAAAACTCAGAAGAACTGCCCTTCAAAATCTGACATGTCCTATGGATGTATCAGTGATGTTAAAGACAGTGTGAAATTTAGTCTGTACTAAGGTAAAAATGATATGTTTGTGATCACATTGGTGCAGTTTCAGAAAGGCAAACCACAGACTAGGTAGGCCAGACTTCCATGTTACTTCCACAACTGTGCTGATGCCCTTCCTCTGACATGTTCCTATTACCATATGGTGGGTCCTGTGTTAGCAGCTGAAATAAGAGGGAAAAGGCCGGCTGGCTTTCTGTTTGGGTCTGCTCATACTGGATGCAGAGTGCAAAATGACTCCATTTCTGCCATTGAAAAACAGTGTAGATGGAAAGCTTCCCAGTGGGAAAAATCATGTGTGGTGTACCTGGTGTGACCCTCCCTAAGTGTGGGAGGCACTGGCCAATAGGATGGATAAAAGTTGGAAGAGCAAGGAAGCAGATGCAGACACAAGCTGGGCTCTTCTTGAATGGGTTCTTGATTGCTGCTTGGATCTTCTGAGGATATTGGACTCTTACTTCTTCACTCTTCCTAAGTGGACTTTGCCGATGATTCTCCAGGCAGTTTCCAGAAGCCTTGATCTTGGACTAGGGTAGCACTATTGATCTTTCTTGTTCTGGAGTTCCTGCATCTTGGACTGTGCATCTACTGGTTCTTCCAGCTCTTTAGCTGCAGATGGTCATTGTGGGTTATCCAGCTTCTGGTTGCGTAAACCAGTCTAATAAATCTCCTTTTTATAATCATACTTCCTGTTGATTCTGTTCCTCAAGAGAACTCTGACTAATAGAACTATCAAACTAGGAATTTTAAAGTGAAGGCATGTGGTAAAACACATGGGATTAGGAACACACTGTAAAGATTTTTGTTTAACACATAATGCACAATAGAAAATTTGTTCCCCATAGAAGGGGCACTGAACAACCAAGTAGACATATATAACTTAGCTACTTGGTACCAATCAGCGTTCATTATCACTTGTTCCCAATTGCCATGATGGATACATGCAGCATATCCATGACAGCAGAGACAGACTCTACGTGTGGGCTCAATGGTATAGCAGACTAAGAAGCCACTTGCTGCCATGTTGAATACAATGAGCCCCTTTCATCACTGAAAGGCCAGTAGTTTATTTTCAAGAATAGATACATATTCTAAGCATAGGTTTTCCTTTCCTTCCTACAGTCTCAGTTGACACTGATTTGAGGCTTTATAGAATGACTGATCCACACAGGCAAGGAATCCCGCACAACGTAACATTTAACTATTGATCACACCTCACAAAGAGTTGAGTAAAAAAGAGACAAACACAATCCACTAGTTACATCACATATGATACCACCCAGAATGATTCAGCTGCAGAGAACTCTGGAACAACTTATAGAAATCTAGTTCCAGGATCGGGAACCTTCTGAACAGCATTCTGAAATTATGGGGAACAATCTCTAGAATGTGGTATATGCATTAAATCAGAAACCCGTGCACAATGATGTGTCCCCAGTGGGAATAATACATTGATCTAGGAACCATACAGTGGAAGCAGAAGCATCCTCACTTACATCATTCATAATAACTTCCTCAGGAAATTTATTCCACTATTCTCTGAAACTGTGGATTTTATGGAGTTGGAATCCTAACAAGGGAACAAATGGGATATCCACTTGCTAGCGAACACAGATGTCTCATCAAAATACATGTTATAGTTATAGCATGAGCACTTTGGAACCCTGGTCCTCAGATACCACCAGGGTAGAAGGGAAGTCACCATACGTGCAGAGACAGTGGACCTATAAGCAGGAGGACGTGAGTCTACTTTTGTATTGTAGATGTGGGGAAGAATCTGTTTGAAATCCAGGTGGTTTCCTGCATGAAAACTACCTCTTCTCACTTTCTCACTAGGGAGACAGACTCATGGAAAGCGTGAAGGAACTTCCCTCTCCCCAATCTGTGAAGAGAAATAGAGATGAACTGTGGCAGCCATCAAATTGTGCCTCTAAAATTCCAGTTGGGGAAAGTATAATTGAGCAATAAGTCTAGTGCTGAGCTCTGACATCCACGGCACTATTGCACTAGCCTGCCCTTCCCAACTGCCTTTTCCGGTCAGTGCTGTGGACAGCATCAGGGTAGCTCATTCCTGGAAGATGGGGACTTCTCTGATGGGTTACTTGGCTCGAGTCCTTCCCATTGGTCAATGACCCTGCCAAACTTTCTTATAACTGATTTCTTCCACTCATCCTCCCTTCCCTTTTTCACAAGGGAAAGATAAATGTCTTGGTCTGAGGATTCTCTAAGAGTCTCATTGTTCCCTCCTAATTTTCCCTCATTCATTTATTCTAATTAATCTCTTCATCTGTATTAGTTTCATTATGGTGACAAAATACCTATGGCAATTAACTTATAAAGAAAAAGGATTTATTTGGCTCATGGTTCTGGAAGTTCCAGCCCAAGATCAGGTGGCATCATTACTTTGGGCATTCAAGCAAGGGTGGCAAAACACGGTAGGAGTACGTGTCAGATCAAACAGCTTACTTACATCATGACCCAGGAAGCAGAGAAAAACAGGGACCAGTGTCATGCAACCTGTTTTCACACTTGTGCCCGATGATCCAATGACTTCTCACCAGCTCCCTTCACTTAAAGGTCTAGAGAACTTCCCAGTAGTGCCGTTCTGGGGACCAACCCTTAACATATGGACTTTGGGGGCACATTACCCATATTCAAACCATAGCAGAATCTAATCCCGTCTTGGCTTCTGTTTCTCTGAGGTCCTGCAGTAACAAATATGTGCTGACTGAAAACACAGGTTGATTTGTGGAGTTTACATAAACTGTAAACTGAATTTAGAATGCTTTGTAATAATAGGGCTGGGGAGATAGCTCAGTTGGTAAAGTGCTTGCCTTACAAGCACAGGGCCCTAGGTTCGATCCCCAGCACCGCAAAAAAAAAAAAAAAAAAAAAAAAGAATGCTTTGTAATACTAATGACTCCACAAATATTTCTTGATTCTGGTACACACTCACTGACTTTCTCTTATTCACTAATAACATTTGTGCACCTAATCCACCCAACTTTTCAATTCTACCTTAAAATAAGACAGATAGAATTAGTCAACAAGAAAATGTGATCAAATCTCCTCACAATTGCCAGAAAAGCAGCTCAAAACAAATGCCCTTCAGATAAAGAAATATTTCTGAGGTGGATGTTTATTTGAAGCAGAAAAATGAAGCAGAAAAATGTATGAAGCAAAGAGCAATAAAAGTCAAAACTTTCAAGACTTTCTCTAGCTTCAATGTTCTGATGTATTCACTTTGTTTAGTCTTTTAGTTTCAAATTCTAAAAATTTCTTTTGCTAATATTCTTCTGTAAAACATTTCGTGTTTCTCACAAAATGAGAACTTCACCCATGAGCCTATCAAAGAGAAAGCATATATCTTATATGTTAAGTAATTTCCTAAACAAATAGATGTCTGTGATTGGACAGATTTATAAATTAATGTTTACATTACTGATGTCATTATTGACACAAATATTTTGTAGCACTTATTATAGCAGCTTTCAGAAATAGTTGAAGTCCTTCAGAAATATTTGTTGATTTAAAATGAAAATATCTCTGAGGAATGGGTTTGATTAGAAGCAATGCCACTGAGGTGAAATTGATTCAAGAGCTCGGTGTGGTAAAAGAAATAATCGGACCAACATGCCATCAGCTGGTTCCTTCTGGTGCCATTAGTGGGAGAAGCACAGCACTGCACAAGAGGTTTCGCCTGTGGTGATGATAACTGACAGCCAAATCGCCTAAGTAAATACAGTGCAGTCGATCATTCAGAGAAACACAAACTCAAAAGCAGAGGATGCGATTGGAGGAGCAACTCAGTCTCTGCTATGTTCAGTAAGATCTTGGTTTCTGAGTAGGTAAAGGGCAAGTTTCTGGCGTTGGTATGTTTTTGACACTCTGAGAAAGAAAAAGTTCTCCAGTTTTATCCCATTTACACTCCTCACGCCTGTGTTCCTTACAGTGGAGGTGAAAGGAAGTTAGTTACAGAGAACTTCTATTAAATATGAGAATAGATAAAAAATAAAAGGAAAATGATGACATATGCCAAAATTAAGGGGGGCAAGAATCCTTTTGAGAATGTGTTTTGAGGAATCCAAACAGTTTTGTGACATTTTAGACAGGGAAAGTGATTTTATACTGAAGTAATGTAGGGTTGTGAAAACCTTCATATCAGCTGATAAAGAAAAATATTACTTTCATAGGTTCACACAAGAAGTTCAAGTATTTCATCTCAGCTTCGATTTTTAAGCCATTTTCCTGCAAACTGGCAAATTTCTGCCTACAGCAAACTGATGAAAATTCATGGATGTTTTCATTCCTCTAGTTTAGGGCAGAATAGTAAAACTTTTGCCTTAGATCAAACTTTTGAATATTTGAGGGGAAGAGGAAAAAAAAAAAAAAAAAACACATCACTTCTCAAATGTGAATACCCAAAGTGAAATGTGGCCGTTTCTTACATTTTTAGATGCCTGGAAGTTTTCCACAAACTTCTATAACAGTCACTCTGCAGGCTTCTGCTATAAATGTTTCAGGAACTATCTAGGGAAATATTCTATTGAGAGGGAAAGCAGGATTATCTAGCAGATAGAGCGTGGAATTTGGACTTAGACAACCATCTGAGACCTGCACCTGCCTCTTTCATTGCCTTATGGTGAAATGCTGTATAAATGATTCAGACTCACTTTGCTTATATTTTTCCCTGTGGCAATAAAGGGAAATGGGCTAAGCATTAGCCCCTTCACAAATCTCTGAGAATACCATGAAGGTAAATATGACATTGTCTCTAAAGTGCTATGACCTCTAATGCAGGTAAGTAGTGCAGAGGCAAGAGGCTAGACAGATTGTAGAGATGTCTTGGAAACCCAGCATGGAGGCCTGTGTAGCCTTTGCCTCACTTCTGTGTGCAGTCAGGGGTGTCTGTGACACATAGTCAACAATTAGTACTTCCAACTGCTAATTGCTCCAACGCAAATCTTCCCTTCAGCATCTGGAACCTATCAACCTCCTTTTCACAAATTCAGTGAGGGGAGACAACCTATAGCAGCCAATCAAC
Source organism: Sciurus vulgaris (assembly GCF_902686455.1). Taxonomy (NCBI): domain Eukaryota; kingdom Metazoa; phylum Chordata; class Mammalia; order Rodentia; family Sciuridae; genus Sciurus; species Sciurus vulgaris. Next base: position 145,859,663 of record NC_136466.1, read on the forward strand.
TTGCATCTATTAATTGTCTAATATGCAAAATGCATTGTACTGAGCTTTAGACCTCTGAGAGTCTATTTGAACCATAAGATGTATAAAGCATACTTGCTGTTCTCAAAACACTTGGAATCATGATGTAGTTTTAAAAAAAGAATGTCTGATTATGACAAATCATATGTGAAAGTTATACATAATAGTTGCTAGAGATGATGATTCAAAGAAGTTTAAGGGAAGAAATGTATGCCTTACAACAGGGTCACAGGACTACCCTTTTAATATGACTTCGGTTTGTAATTAGGACATACCAGGGATACAGAAGGAAAAATGCATATATGCCCACAAGTTTTAAAAAATAAAAATTTTCTGTCTTAGTCTATCTTGTTGTGCTGTAACAAAATACCTGAGGTTGAATAATTTTACAAAGTAGAATGGCTTAGATTCTGGTGGCTAGAAGGTCCAAGTAGTATGTCCTGGAGATGACTCTGTGGTTATCTTGCAATACGGCAAAGAAACAGAATGGGAAACTGCTCCATGCAGAAGCAACCAGGCAAGCAGTGGGTGATCTCACTTTATAACAACCTTTCACTTTTGTAAGTCCTGAACCACTCTTCAGAATTTGCATTAATCCTTTCATGGGTGGGCATCATTTTTTATCCTCCATAAAACCCCACCTCTTAAAGCCTCCACCACCTCAATGCCTCCATACTGGGGATGCAGCTTCCAGCACATGAACCTTTGGGAGACAAAAGGTATCCAAGCCACAGCAATATCCATAGCAGTTATCATGGTCAAAATGTGATCTGTTAATATCTCTTGCTGCCATATCTGATTTCACTATCTTCACTAATTTTAATATGTTTGGACCCATCCACAGCTTATTTCTTTTTGTGCCAAGTTTCTGAAATTTTGATTGCTTATTTATAAATACCAGTTTTAGTAAATCAATAGAATGTGTCTTATGAAATAACTTCAGAATGAAAGGAACACTACATGAAATATTGGGAAGATAACTGGTTGAAAAAACACTCTGATCCCACTCCGAGACTGGTAGTCCCTCATTTAACCTCCCCAGAGTTTCTCTTGCTTCCTTTTGTAAAATAAGGGGGTTGGGCTACATTTCATGGGCCAGTTTTACAATTCTCCGGAAAGTGCTGCATAAAAGTTGTATATTTCCTTGTGCTCCTGAAAAGCTCATTTTGCTTTTGTATTCTGTCAGAATCCATGATCATTTCTTGTCATTACGATCAATATCTCAATTTTATAGACCACGAATGCTTTGGGTAGAGACGAACCAGATGGTAATATGATGCTTTCAAAACATGCTCTAACTGTAATTCTTAATTCAATCATAGTTAAACTGGACTTTACTAAGCTCTATTAAATTTTAATACTCAACTCAGGAGAGCTTTGGTCTTGCCTGCAAGTACTAACTTAGATGGATAGGCTGGTTCTTGGTATTAGATCTTCTGTGGCAGAAACCCAGGCCTCTGTAAAACAGAGCAGAGGCAGATCGTCCTTGAGGGGTATGTTGGCACTATACCTCTATTTTAAAGTATAATAGTAAGGCATTTGTTTTAAAGATGATAGTAAGTAACACCAAAAGCATTAAAAATGTCAAAACATCTAGCCAATTCAGAGATAATAGTAATCTGACTTTTAATAAATTATGAAGTATGTCATATGGTTCATATGAAAAATTGCCAAGTCAATTTTGTTTTAAGCAGGCATGTTTTCGTGAGTCTTGTACACAGTCTATCTGAAAAAAAAATTAACCTGTGCTGCATGGTATAAGTAATGTGAACCAAAGTAGTATATTGAGAAATAAAGTCAGCTACGTTGAGCATAAAAGAGAAAATATTTCTCAAGGAAGTTTTCTAGAATTTTTAATAACATGGTTTTAAATAATATTATAAATGGAGGATAAATCATTGTGTCAAGAAAGAAGTATTTTAACATCTTGTGGAGTATTTCCATTTATTTACATGGAGAACTTCGTTGAATGTCAATAGCATGTTATGCACAGTCTAAATCAGTACTGTCCAAGATAAATAAACTGTGTAATTTTAAATTTTGTACTTTTATGTTAAGAATAGTAGAAAAGACATAGATAAATTATATTTTTATAAACTCTCATAGCATGCATATAGAATATCAGCATTTTAATATAAAAATTATTGAAGTACTTCAGATTTTACTGAGGCTTCAGCATTCTATATATATATTTTATTCACAGTGCAACTCAAGTTCACCTTGACACATTTCCAGTGTATGATAGACACATGTGTCCAGAGATATTTGACAGGTAGATCTAGATGCTGGGAACACATAGTGGACAATATACATACAGCCAGTACCTCCTTAGAGTTTACAGTCTAGCATGGAAAATAGACTCAGAACCACAAATCAAGTGTAAAATTTAAAAGTACAGTTTTAAAGAAACATTGCATAAAATTAATATCACTGGGTACTAAATTGAAGCAAATTATATTCCATGCTAATGTCAAAAGATTAAAATTGCCAAATACATTCCCTGTATTTAACAATTTTTTATTTTGCTTATGATAAAGATAATGTGTTTTTCTATGTGAGTATGATCACTCCGTATTTTTAAGGAAATGTGTTCTGAATTAACACGCTGTTGTAGTCTATTACCATTCTTTTATCTGTGCTCCTCTTTATCCCTATATCAGTATTACATTGTAAATTTGAAATTAAGTCTGAGACAGGAATATAATAATTATTTAATTCAGTTATATGTGATTAAAAAATTAAAGTTAGCTAATGATTAAATAAAGAAAAGTTACCAGAGGAACTTCATCTAGTATGAAAGAACATTCAATATTTTTTCATGTACTTTCTTTAATTTTATAATCTCTGTGATTTCTACTGACGTGTTTGCAAAGACTTCCCACTGAGAACTGTAGTCTTTCTTTAGGTTTATTACATAAGTAGTTTATTTCTAATGAAATTTTGCAATTATACCTAACTTATATGTAACTACTGATGTGAAGAAAGTACTTAAAATAAAAGAAGTATAATAAAACAAAATGTGAAGAAAATATTCATAAAATAGTCTTGTTTAAAGATGTGCCTTAATTGATTCCATGTAGCTCTGGCTTAATTGGTGGATGATGCTGAGGATGGTTGTCTATTTATTGAGATTTAAAGTGTGCCAAAAAGCACAGATGAACTAAAAGTTTAGTGTTCACTCATCTAACTAAAAATATATGTCTTTTGCCATGTTGCTTCTTAAACTAAAATTGCTATAGAATTTCAGAGGATATGTATGCAGTGGAGAGTCAACTCCATGAGAAAAAATTCCATAAACTAGAATGTAATGATTGATAGATATGGATTGTTCAGGAAAGAGGAAGAAGGTCTGTATCATTCGGAAAAACAACATAAATAAAGTAAGAAAGTGGAACTTGGCAAGATTTGCTGGGAGAATAAAGTAAAAGGCCTTAGTTTGAGACACCATGGAAATTAAAAAAAAAAAAAAAAAAAGCAGTCTAAGGATAGCTAGTGGAGCCCCTAACACTTGATTCAAATGGTGATATGGTACCAACATAGTGTTAAGTCAAAGAAGTGGCATAATGAAAATGGCATGTTTGGAAGATTAATCTGGCAGAGGTGACAGGACTGATTTGAAGACACCAAAGGAAAATATCAAGGAGGTTAAGGTCAGAGATCAGATTCATGAATAAGTTTGGAAGACTGAAACCAGATCTCTTAAAATAGTATTCCCAAGATTTTTTGACAGCATAGGATATGGGACAAGTAAAATCAGGATGAGGGAATAAAAGACTAAATACAGAATGAAGGTTGGATTCAGGGCTGTGGCGTGGCATTGGGTGGATATAAAAAGGACGAATGACTTCCATGACAGCACTGTGTAAGGCCATGATATTTAGAACTGTGAAGTGAGTTCTCTTGAGTTTCTTGGCCCACCGTAAAATACAATGGAGTTACATTTTCTGTTATTATTCTTAGACCTCATTCCTCAGAGCAAAAGTAAATTGAAAGTTGGTTGAAAAATTACTAAGTGAACTATGGCAGTACTTCCATCTCCTTCTGAAAGCATACATATTTTGGTTTGAATTATTTAGGAAGTTATGAAACAAAACAGGATTTATGTTCTCCTTATTTTGACATATAGTTTACATTTTGAAAACTTTGCCCTAGGATGGCATTGGATAAAATTATGATGATAAAATTGAGCATAGCCAAAACAAAATCACAAAATTCAGAATAGTAATAGACTTTATAAATCTTATAATTACATGTAGAAAAATGCAATAAATATTTTTTGAATATCTGTCTGTTGTCAAGCCTGTCAAGAACATTGGGTCTATAGATTGTAAAAAAAGAAAAAGAAAAAAGAAAAACTCTCCTTGTGAATAATTTTATGGTCCAGAACAGAAAATGGTCATTAAACAAATGAACAAACACAGTTATAAATTTTGATCAGTGTTTGGTATGGGTTAAATTTTGTCTCCTAAAATTCCATATATTCAAGTCCTAAGCCCTAGTATCTCAGAAGTGATCTTATTTGGAAATAGGGTCATTGCAAATGTAATTGGGAGTCCAATATAATATGACGGGCATCCTTATGAAAAGGGGATATTTGGACACAGACAAATAATGTACCTGTGCCAATGAAGAGATCAGGGTGATATTTCTCCAAGCTTAGGAGTACCTAAAATTATCATCCGATTACCAGAAACACAGCCCTCAAAGGAAGCAATCCTGCTGACACCTGAGTCTCAGACGTCTAGTTCCCAGAACTATAACACAATACATGCTGTTGTTTAATCACCCCAGTTTGTGACATTTTGTTACAGCAGTGCCAGCCAATACATATAATGATTAAAAAAATGGAAATTATTGGGAACACTGGAAGTAAATAAAGTGATAAAGGCTCTCATTCTATCAAATGGGCAGTGGAGAAATGCTCAAGGAAGTTGTAATTAGGCTGAGACTTACAAGATGAGAATAAGCCACCCCATGAGGTATGGAGGAGGAGGGAGCTGGGATATAACAGGACACCTGCAAAGGCCCCGGTCTAGCAGAGTATGGTCTAAGTATAGAAGTGACAAAGACGAGTACGGCTGGTGCACAGGAGAGAAGCCTGAGATGAGGCAGATAGACCTTGGAACTGAACTTACTTATTATTATAAAGGCAGCAAGGAATATTCCGGGGTTTAAACAAGTTATAATATGATCCACTTTACATGGTAGGTAAATTCTAACCACTGTGTTAAGAACAATATGGAGGAAAATTATTAGAAAAGGTTAGCAATGAGTCAGGCCTGAGTTGGATTCGTGGCAGTAGATTTGGGACAATTTGAGCAAGCATTTAACCTGGGGACTTAGGGAAAGTGTGTTATAAAAATTCAGTTTTAGATTTATGTCATGAGCTACTTTTAAAAATTATTAATTAATTGGTTAGAAGGGGAAAACAACTAAAGGAAAGGCAGAAAGGGAAGGAATACTAGAACAGGGTTTCAGTTCTGGATATATTACATTTGAGATGCCTGTGAGATGGCCAAGTGAGAAATCAAATGAGCAAGCTGTTGTTTCAGAAGTTCTAAGGCAGAGGCAGAACAAGGAGAGCGAAGTGTTCCTGTGCAGTGACCACCGGGTGTTGACAGCACAGTTCAGACAAAAGCAGAAGGCTCCTGATTCCCAAGCCTGTGTTCTTGCGACCTCCTGCAAGTGCCAGTCAATGACTTTACAGTATTCTTTGATTAAATAATAAGAGAGTCGTTCTTTCTTTTATATTGACAATAATTCACAAGCACCTGTGTAGTGAATAAAAAGACACAGTGACAAGGTGTCAAGTACAGAGAAATAAAATTAAGAAGGCTCAGAATCTACTTTTAGCTTTGCCACCAATTAGTTTAATTGTGTTTCAGTAAAATACATACATGGTATCAGATGGTTGATCTCTAAGATACCTACTAGTTTAAGATCTGTGACTCTATAGAAATTGAGCTTCTGGGCACATGATTTAATTATATAATTGCAATGTGCACAAGGAGGTAAGTATACAGCTTCTTAGTACATCATTGCTAAAAACAGAATTTAAAGGAACTTAAGTGTCCATCAACAGAAGGAAAAAAATAAAATGTGCTGTGTTTACGTGACATGCCATTCAGTGGTTTAAAAGAATGAACTAGCTCTTCAGGTACATAGTCCACACTTCAGTTTCACTTTTACGGTTTCAGTTATCTCCAATCAATGAAGGCCCCCCAAATTAATGGAAAATTCTGCAAATAAACAATCCATAAGTTTTAAATTATCATTCTGAGTATCATGATAAAGTCTTGCTGTCCCACTCCAACCCTTTATCCCATGTATCTATTCTATATATATAATTTGTTCCATGGCAAGAGAGAAATTGATCATATTCACACAACTTTTATCACATTATTTTGTCATAAATGCTGTATTTTATTATTAATTATTGAGTTTAATCTCTTATTGTTCTGGATTTGTAAATTAAGCAATATGGCAAGTATGTGTGCAGAGGAAAGAACTACACGTATAGAGTTCTGTACTACCCATGGCCTCAGACATATGCTGGGGTCTTAGAAAGTGTCCTCTGAGGATCGGGGAGATTAGTATATAAAAACATCACACACAGAAGATCGAATGTCAGAAGACTTAGGTCAGATCATACTCTAAATAGCTTATCTTTCATAGATACATGTGTATCTATAAGTCCTAAAAATAGGAAGGATGAAACCTGGCTGATTATTGGAATCAGAGAGGAAACTAAATAGTGATGAGAAATACAGCTTCAAACTTATGTTTCTGCAGAGAGCAGGAATTAACAGCAGTTTATTATATTACTTTTGTATATTTTTACTTATTACATTAAATGTACTATTCCCTAAATAAGTTAAAACTTACTATTTTTCATTTCATATTGTGGAGGACAAAAAGATTAATTTCAAAATAGTGATTTGAATATTTTAATACAGCATCATTAATTTCCTAAGATTAAAGAAATCATTTTATGCCTTATAACACTGTTTTCACTTTTCCTTTTTAAATGTGCACTCCAGTTTTACTCAACCTACTATTATGTGTGTGCTTCATTTGTGTTGGACACTGTCACATTCAGATTTATTTTTGCTGAACAGGTTCCTTGCAGGGGGCAGGGGGAGACATCTATTTACAAGCAACAAATTCAAGGTTCCTACAAGTTAAAATCGTTCCCAAGATCGCAGAGTTGGTCAACAGAAGAGATAAAATTTGAAATTCAATTGTTTGAATCTAGGTCCAGCTCTTTCCATTACACCATGATCCTCAAATGTTTCCAAGGTAAACACACAATATGAACTTCACTTGAAAACTGATTTTTATAATTTCTTACAAAGTAGGAGGTTCATTCAGCTAACATATAGTCTAAATATATTGAATACAGTATTAACGTATTTTGCATACAAATGATGTAAAAATTCCAGAAATATACATTGCTACATCAGCGAAATAAATAACATTAGGAATTCCACATTGTTTTAATAATAGAAAGACTACTTTCCATTTTGAAGTTCTGGTTCTGCTTTTCTGAATATCTTCATAAAATTTTTGCTTCTTTTTTTTGGAACTTTGATAATATATTGCTGCTCTTGTTAAAATGGACAAAGAACCAATTTATGCACTGTTATGGAATGGAAAGTATCATTGGTTGATTTTCTAGAAAAAGAGAAGTATAAGACAACTTCAAGAAAAACACTAGGACATATCTGACAAGAAGTTCACAGATGAAACTTTACTGTCATTCACTTTTTGCATCTTTCTTTCTTGTTTTCTCAAGCCTATTGTGCCTGATCTTCGTCTTAAAATTTCGTGTTCTATCTGAATGATGAGCCCAAAGCATAAAAAGCTGTTGTTTTCAACCTTTATTAATGTTTCCCAACTCATTCTCTTGTTTGCCTGCTGACAACCTGCCAAAATCACCCTCTGGTGAATAGTAATGAGATTGGGGTAGCAATTGTGGGACCCAAAATGTGTTGTAGATAATTAGTAGATCAGATCTTTGTCACAGCAGATACTTCACTACCCACATATCTCTATTTTTAGGCACTGTGTGTCACACAATGTGTGTTCATTGTTGTAGAGTGAGGAGCACCTCTTTGCATTGCATATAATACAGTTGCGCTGAATAAGAAACTCCATTATTCTTTTGTCAGTTTGTTTTGTCACTGGTTAACATGAGATATATGTATATGGTGAATAATTGAAATCACCTTTGACTTTCAAATAGCTTTAGGAAGGGAAAGGATTACCTGTTTTGTTACTTATTAAAATAATTCAGCCACCATAGACTTTGTTTTCAAATAAAGACAAGAAATAAAAATCTCCTTAGATGATCACTTTTGTTTCCATGTTAATTAGTTCTGACTATGTAATTGGCAAGAATAGCTAGCCAGGAGATTAGTTCTCAAATTGTGCGCATGCACACACAAAAGTTTTTCTGTGTAAGATAGGAGATGACAAATTGAGGTAGAAAACCAAAACTGGATTTTGGGATATTGAAAGTGCTAAGGTTATTTATGGTTTTTCAAAGTAATCAATATGAGAATCTTAGGTAATGAATTATTACTAGAAATCTATTCTTTAAGACTTCAATCGTATGTCCTCTGTGCACATGCAAACACATAAATATGTGTGTTAAACAGATTCTCTGTGTTGTAGTATCAAAATAAATTTGTCACTTTATGTGGATTCGGTGACTCTGGTCTCAATACATGAGGGCCAGGTAGACAAGACAAAATGGATTGGCTGCTGTAACATAGTAATCAGAATTGGTTTATTCTTTGTATTTTTTATCTTTTTAGAATACTAGAGATCAAACTCAGGGTTTCACATGTGTTAAGGAAGTAGTCTACCACTGAGCTACATCCAAATTCCTTTCTTTCTTTTTTATTTTATTCTGAGAAAGTCTCACTAACTTGGCCAGATTGGCCTGAACTTACAATCCTCCTGCCTCCTGAGTAAACAGGTGACAAACATGCACCACCATTGATTTAAATGAATGCACCTTATTTCTCAATTATTTTGATAATCATACAAAAATTATAACAACAAAAAATAAAAGTTATGTTTATTATGTATAAGGTCACGTGTGAAATGTCATAAAAATTAACTTGATATTAACATATGCAAAAATATAGGTGTGAACCTATTATCCAACATAATAAAATGCACTTGAAAGTTTAAAATAATAATGTTGAATTAATAAAAAAAATAAAAAAAATAAAATAAAAAAAAATGTTGAATTAATGCCATTCACAGAGTTGATGCACTGTCCTAGCATAGTTGTTCAGAAAATATGTCTGCAGGCCAAAGCTTATTTGTCAACGTTTTGTTAGGGAGCGTGATACTAACGAAGCAGGAGAAAGGAAAAGAGGGGAATGAGGCAGATAAAGAGGGAATGTATTATGAAACTGACCATAATGTCCTAGGCTCAGTGTCCTCAGCAGACATCTTCAGAGAGTGGGTAGTAAATCACCGAGCCCTCTCATAGTCCTCACATGGTAGCTGAGAAATAATGAAGAAGTTCTCATTTCCCATTGATCTTTCCATGGAGGTCTTCTGGAATGAGCCAGAGCTAGGACCTCAGGGCCCAAGACAGTAGTTGTCTTATCACTTATTCAGCCTTACTACTTGTAGCATCCATACCTGCCTATCTACAGCCTGCAATGTCATGGGCATGAGGCAGGCCAGGTGAGCCAGGGAATTTGCCCGGGTGCTAGGTAGGTCCCAGAGGTCTCATCTTTCAGTGGCAAGAGGGAAAAGCCATTGTAGGGCATTATAGAATGGTGCAGTAGGAAGTGAGGTGCCACCTCACTGAGCTCATGAGAAACAAGAGGTACCAGTGCAAACTGTTATTTCTCACCTAGCCTACTGAGCTGATGAAGCGTAGAACAGCTTGCTCCCACCAGGTGGTGATGGAGCTCAATGAACTTCTTTCTGCAAGTCTTTATTTTATCCTTCATAGCCTATAGGAATGTGCTTGATGTCAGGCAATTTTAGCTAGCTGGGGCTGGGGGGAATTGGCATCAGTATGACTGAGCCAAAACTATGACCTAGTCATTCCTGGTGGATCTTAAATTTATCTGGAACACAGTTTTGTTGTACCATATTAGATTAAAAGGTTATTTCTTAAAAGAACCTAAAGAAAATCTTTAAAATATAAATTAAAACAAAGTTGACATTTTTTAATATCAGTCAAATTAGTTGACATAAATCAATAAGCCATACCATATTTTTGTTTTATAGAATGAATGTATTTTCCTAAAATGCTAATGATATAGTAGCTGATTCAGTTTTTCTGGAAAAATTTCTATTGTTTAAGGTTATTCACTGCTTAAGTAAGGAAGGAACTTTCTGTCATACACAAACACGCCAATACACAAAAACTACCATTGTGGATTAGAGTAAGTCAGGTATTTCTCAGAAAGCATGGCTACAGGATGCAGGACAGAAAACGGGCCTAACTTAGCTCAGCATTATTTGGTTCTTTGGTTCATAGTCAGCTAATAAAGTACAATTGTCCATAGTACAATATGTGAAGAGTAGGACCCCCCCAGACTGGGAAAGTCCACTTATCACATGCACAGTCCCTTTATGTCTCTGTAAAACAGAAAGACAAGCAAAATCTGTACTACTGTCTGTATTATAGATATGTTTTTATTGGAGCACAGACATACTCATTTGTTTATGCTGCTTTCCAGAGCTCAGTAATTGTAATGGAAACATATGATCTGTAAACCTGAAATATTTATTATCTGACCCTTTACAGAGAAAAAGTTTGCTGACCCTTTACGGAGAAAAAGTTTGCTACTTATTTATTGGCTTGCCTGGAAATTCACAAAGACTTCATAGCCACAAACAATGTACATTCTTAACTAAGAGTATTGGTGGGCATTTAAAGCATTTCTGAACTTCAAGTCATTAGTAAGTTCCCATCCTCCTTAAGGATGGGTCAGTTTTTAAATTTCCCAGAAAACTCATTTTCACATAGTTTATCCCCTGATTCCAACTTAATATCTATTTTTACTGGGTCATTTTAACTAAAGACTAACCAAATATCTAATCTCTCACACATATATGTAGAGGGAAATATGTAAAGTACCCCATGTTCCAGGAAGATTTATTTATGTAAAGTTTTGCTATAAGTTTTTTTATTCACATACCATTTATAAAAGGGAAATAAAAGCAATTCTAAATGTTCAAAGATTGATAAAATAAATTCTACTTCCTTTATATTGTAATTATCATAAATTATAAGTAGCATGTAAAATGGCAATAATAGTTTACTATAAATGCATAGATGATAATCACATTTTTTAAAACTGTATTTGTAAATAGCAAAACAGTGATTTAAAATATAATTGATACCCTTTTCCATTCTTGGTAACTATTTTTGACCCCTCCGTCCCTCTGCCTCTAAGACTAGGCTATAAGGTGAATACTTTTTGCTCTAGGAAGGTAATGATCTTCCATCATCTTTAACAGCTTTTAAAGTAGTGTTTTAAAATTCAAATGCAAAGCAATCGTCTGCAAATCGAAGCACATTTGGTATAAGAACTAGGGACTGAAGATAGAATATTTGTTTGGAATGTCTGTAAGACATGGATTGGAAGAGCATAAGATGGAGCTTAAGGACTCCGACCAGGGCAAATGAGCTAGCATAGTCATGGAGCCATGAGAGACAGTGAAAATGATAGTGCTGCACATGGGTGAAATTAACTGCTCCAGGTTCTTCTCATGTATTCACTTGATGAATCCCTAGAAAGTGGTGCTCTCTGGTATTGCCATTTTAGAGATGAGGAAACTGAGACACAGGGAGAATAAGTAACTTGGGTAAGTGTATACACAGCTGGTAAGTGGTAGTGTTAGCAGTTTAGTTCAGCCCCTGTGGCTCCAGAATACATGCTATTCACCTCTATGTAATACAAATTCTACAATATATAATTATATTTCTATGGAAAAAGGGAAAAATGATTTAGCCGCTTGAGAGCTCAGGGAGAAAAAAATCAGAGAGGAGATCAAGAGGGAAAGTGTAGGTGCATAGAACTGATTGATACCTGGTTTTCCTCCTTAAGGATATGGATGGTAGGAAGGCATACAAATCTCTATTTCTACTAGAGAAATTTTAAATAAAAGTTTAAGAACAACTTCACTTATAAGTGAATTTATCTCCATATCCCTGGACAGTCCTAGTTTTCGCCTACTCTTGTACTGTTTTAATTATCAACTGGACATGTTTCACTCTCAAAAGCATTCTAACTTAGATAATGAATTACATGGTCTCCCCATTTATGCTTCAGTGACCACATGGAACTTAGCTAGAAGGCTAACCTGCAGAGCCCTGGCCTCTTACAGGGACTGAGCGCACAGCCAGTGTCCAGGTAGGAAGAAATCCTGAGACAGCCAGCCCTCCCCTGTGTCAGTTATCTATTTCCACATAACAAACCATCCTACAATGTAATGGCTTAAGACAAAGTCATTTTTCCAGCTCTCAGTCCTGTTGTCAGTGGCTTGGTCTGGCCTCCACTGGATTCAGTTTTCCTGTGTAGTTACCTGGTTGTTGTGCCACTAGTGGGTGGGTGATTCTTGGGTGCTGACTGCTCTTGCTATAAGTTTTTTAATTCACATACCATTTATAAAATGGTTACAAATTTTATAACCATTTAATTTATAAAATGGTTATAAATTTATAGATTGTCTCACGCATGCATCTGGCCATTGACTTTATGTTGTCTGCAGCAGCTTGGTTCATACTCTGTGGCTCCTTGTCCTTCAGCAGTCTAACTGAGCTTGTTCACACTGTCTAAGCAGGTGCAGAAGGAGAGAAGAAAAATTCGAGTTTCTAAATATTTTCCCAGCTTCTGTTGGATTCATTTTTTTTTAACATTCTAATGACCAAAAAGTGACATTATATAGCTCAGAATCAGTTTGGGGAGACAGAGAAGTTTTTAAATAATAAACTGTAGTCCATTAATACATTAGAGTTTAATTGAGCATTCAGTGATTCATGAATTGGGCAACACAAGCCTGCAGGTGGTCCAGGATCCCCAACAGGAGTATGAGGGATCTTTTGTAGAGTGAACACAGAAGGAAGGCAAAAGATTTTTTTGATTAAAGTGGACAGTAACAGCCTTCTTTGGGAAGCAGCTTTCTTTTCAGCAGAAAGTCCGTGGTTAGGATTTAGTTGGCAGTTTCTAGGAATTTAATCTTAAATTTCATTTTGATATTTTGATTGACTTATGTAGGAGCCCAGGCACTGGAGCTACCTCCCATAATGGCCAACTCAATTACTTTATAATACACGAAAGAGGAACATCATCAGAAAGAAGGGAAGAATTTGCAATCTATTGGCATGGATGTGTTAAGAAGTTAGATTTGTCCCTTGGTAGCTGTAGTGGATTGTTTGCAGATCACCCTGTGGATGCCAAAATCTGCAAGTGTTTGAGATTCTTATTTAAAATGACATGGTATCTCCATATAACCTATGAACATCCTCCCATATCCTTTAATAATCTCTAGATTGCTTGTAATATCTAATATAACATAAATACTATGTAAATAGTTGTACTGTGTCATTTAGAGAATAATGACAAGAATAAAGGCAGCATATGTTCAGTACAGACATAACGTTTATTTATAAATATTTTCTGTGACTGGCTGAATTCAATAATGCAGAACCCATGGTTAAGGATAGTGAGGGCCAAATTTTGTACTCCACTGCACAGATGGATGTGTGGAACATAGTTGGGTGGCCATTTGTCAGGGAGATCACTTCAAACAACGAGCAGAGGGACTGCTCACACTAGGACCTGAATAAGAGTTGAAGCACATTTCAAGGTGACGACACAGCAACTGGACAAGAGAGCCCTGAAAGAAAAACTACCTTGTGCTGCCTGTCACAGGAGAAGGTCAAGAGCAGATGCATCAAGGACACAAACTCATACTCAAATACCTGTCAAGACCTCTCAGCTAAGGGCTGAGCCTGTGTGTAAGCCTGGGGCCTCCCACCCTGCCAGCTTATCATGGAGAGAAAGAAAACAAAGAAGGAAGGGGCTGAAACTCTGAAATAATGAAAGTGAGATAATGCACAGATGATTAAACTAAATGAGTATTTCAATCCCCTTAAACTGGAAAACTCATTAATTTTCCACTACAAATGTAAATGGGAGATTTGTGAACAAGCCCAGAAATAAATAAATCCACGTCTGTACTTCTAAGTGGTGACATTAAATTTTAAACCACATATATTTTATGCACACATAAAACCAAAGAAAAATTAACAGAAACAAGTACATTCACCCAAATATTAATAATCTTAGGTGGTGGGGTTATGAATCACTTCTAATTTTTCTTTACTCTTAAATATTGTCTAAATGTCTTCAAATATATGTGTATCAGCTTGGCAATCAGAAAGGAAATTTAGTTTTAGGACAGATGCATTTTTGCTTTTGCCCATTCTGTGCTCACTGAAGCTTGTTAATCTGAAAGCTATTCTGCCTTCAAGTGTTAATGAGCTAATAAGTCATTTTGGGGTGAATTACTTTTCAAAACTGCTGAAATCACACCTATAACTGCACTTATATTCTTTCTACTGGTTGGGAGGGTCTGGCTATTCCTGCTGTAACTTAACATGAGAAAAGGTAAAATAAGCATATATTCTGATAATTATCTAACTAATTGAAATAGTCCCACTTTAATAAGTAACTACCCTGTATTTAATTTTTTTAGTGTAGATGGACCCATACCTTTATTTTATGTAATGCGGAGAATCGAACTCAGTGCCTCACATATATGAGGCCAGCGCTCCTCCACTGAGCAACACCCCCAACCCCGCTAAATACCCTTTGAATCCACTCATTCCTGCATGTCAGGATTTGGCAGAACAAGGATTAATCCTTCATAAAGTAGTGATAGAGTTCAAATTTACCCCCACATATTCTTAGAGATTTTGCCAGATGTTAGTATAGTTTTAAATCTATTCAGTTAATTGGAATCTATCTGGAAACGATGAAATATAAGCTAAGCTGTGAAGAACTGTGAATGAGAGGCCCATAAGGAACTATGACTATAATATCATATCAGTGCTCCAGTTCCTGTAATATAAAGCTCATACCTAACCATAATGTTAGAAGATGCACACAGAGTACTGGATCTTGATGTGTAAAATACCAAGTGATATAATTTTAGCTTTCAGAATGATTGACTTACACACTGGTGGTACACATGTATGCACATGAACACACACACTTGTAGTCAAACACATACACAAACTGAAAAACAGAAAAAGATCTTCAGTTTTTCCCTGGAGTCTGAGGTTGTCAGAAAAATTTGGTTTAGTCTACTTCCTATTTACTCTTCGATAATTCATATAGAATTTTCCCATTTAAATTTTTCTTTCTCTAATAATTATTGGCTACAAAATGAATTGCATATATAAAATAAAATAAAGTTATTTACCAATAATTAAAAAACATGCTGGAGTTAAAATATCAAATGGTTAAGAACTTCTTTTATATTTTAGAGATAAAAAAAATCTTGGTGCTATCCCACTAGTTGATTTATACTCAAAGGACTTAAAATCAGCATACTACAGTGAGGCAGACACATCAATGTTTATAGCTGCTCAATTTGCAATAAACTATGAAACCAACTTAGGTGCATTTCAACCCGTGAATGGATAAAGAAATGTGGTATATATACTCAGCCTTAAAAATGAATGAAATTATGGTATTTGCAGGTAAATGGATGGAGCTAGAGAATATTATGCTAAGTGAAATAAGCCAATCCCCCCCCCAAAAAAAAAACAAAGGCCAAATATTTTCTTTGATATGCAAATGCTAATGCACAATAAATAGGGGGGCAGGACGCTAGGGAAAAACAGAGGTACTTTACGTTAGGCAGAGGGCAGTGAAGGAAGGGGAGGAAGCATGGGGTAGGAAGGGTGGTAGAATAAATCTGACATGATTACACTATGTACATACATGATTACACAACTGGTGTGCTTCTACATCATGTACAACCAGAAGAATGAAAAGTTATACCTCATTTATACATAAGGTATCAAAACACATTCTACTATCATGTATTACTAATTAGAACAAATTTAAAAACTTGGTGTATTGGTTGGAATGCTTTGTGCTATAAATAATGAAAAAATGCAAACTTGGTATCATGATTCATTTTATGTGCCAACATGAGTGGGCCATGGTACCCCAGATATTTGTTAAAACTTTACTCTGGGTGCGTGTCTGAGGGTGTTTGCGGATGAGATAGCATTTAAATGAATAGGTTGAATAAAGCAGACAGCCCTTCCCTGTGTTGGTGGGCTTTTGACTCAGAATGGACCTATATTATTAACCTTCCTTCGTTCATCTGTAGCTTTTAGTTTTGGGGTCTTAACTTCCATAATTGCCAACTCCTTGTAATCAACATTTCTATCTTTGTTTCCCTGTCTGTTTATCTATCTATCTATCTATCCACCATCCTATTGATTCTCTTTTTCTGGACAACCTTGACTAATATACAGGCACAAAAAATAAAGGGGATTATTGGCTCAAACACCAAGAAATCCATAGTTAAGTCAGATTTAGGATTGTTGGACTCAGTAGTTAGAGAATGTCATTAAGGGCCAGTTTCTTAAATTCTCAGTGTTCTGCTTTATGCAGTCAGTTTCATGGTTAAACTGGTTACATTGGTGGTTAGAGAAGCTTCCAGTAGTAATTCACATTGCATCTTTTCTTGCTAATCACTGGCATATTGGTATGGTTGACTGTTGCCTTGGCACTAAACCAATGACTGTGTCCTGGGGAAAGATAGCAGACAATTGCATAAAGTCCATCAGTTATATAGCTGGAGTTGGAGGTAGTATCATCTGCCTAGCAATATGTGAGTGGAGTTTAGATAGGACCTCTTTAGTAAATCTCAAACGGGAGACTCTCAGATTTAAACATAAGATTAGAGAGTATTATATTGTAGTATGTGCCTACAGATAATATGCAATCAACAAAACTGATTTCTTATAGAAAATAAAAATATTACTGACAAGGTTTTGCAAAGAAGTTACCAGAATCTTTCAGATACTAAAGCTTCCTGACATGAAAGTAGGGAGTAGTGACTTGATAATTACCATTCAAATTAAATATCCACAGTGAGTGTGCTGGTGAATAAGAGGCTGTTTCTTCTTTTCCATATTCTTCACAATTTCTCTTTTCCTTACTCATTTCTCGTTATCCTTTTAAAAAACAAATCTCAGTTGAATGGTGAATCATGAAAGAGACAGATGCCTGGAAAGAATCAATGGGTCAATTTATTTTTATGTATCAGTTTAGTATAGTAGGAAATTTCAATTACAAGTAAACAAGGCAGAAATCTTAATTACTAATTCTGCTCCCGATGAAAATAAATGAAGGAAATATTCATGGAGGCTGAGAAATAACAGACTTAGTTATCAATGAAGTAAAACTTAGATTTATTTTCCCCTATGTGTGCCTTTTAATACCTCTTGTGAAAAAATGATGGATATCATTTCTTTGAATATTACAGGTGAATATAGCAAAATGGCACCAATAATTAAGAAGAGTTTGTGTATGTGTGTAAATAACTATATGAGTACTTTTCATTCTTCACCTTTTATTTGGATAAAATTTTTCATAATTAAAAAGGTTGTTTAATATCAAATTTTTATATGAGTTAAAACACTTGATTTATGAAAAGCCTGGTTAAAATGAAGGGGGTATAAGTGTACTGGAGAAAAGTCTATGGTGGCAGGTGAGATTTGGAGGTACTACAGAATAGGTTAGCTTTAGAAATACCTGGCATTAGATTTTATTTCTCTTTAGCCCGCACAGATGCTGTTTCAGTCAGCTTTTCATCACTGACAAGAACAACAGAACAGGAAAAGTTTGGGATTTGCAGTTTCCGAGCTTTCAATTCACAGACATACAACTCCATTGCTTTGTACCCAAGGTGAGCCAGCACATCATAGGGGAAGTGCCCAACAGAGGATATCAGCTCAGCTCTTTGTGGGATCAGAAAGCAGAGGGAGGGAGAGAGGGGAAGGGGCCACAGGGAAGATGCACACTATGAGGGCACAACCCAGTCACCCACCTCATCCCGACATGCCCCACCTTCCTACAGTTACCAACCAATTAGTCTGTTCAAACTAGACTGGACTGGATAGGTGATAGTTCTCAAAATTGAAGTATTTATCTCTGAATATTCCTTTAATAACCGAGATTTGGGGGATTTGAATCCAAATCATTACAGATGTGTAAGGAGAATTAAGCTATCCTGAACCCTTGAAGCCGATTTATTTAAAGCGGGAGCAAAATGGAAATGACTCTTGAGATAGAATTTTCTGGAGAAACAGAACTATATAAGCTAAATACAGATACATAGAAAGATGTCTATTGTGAAGTATAAGCTCAAAACAGTTATGAAAGCAGAGAAATCCTACAATTTGCCATCAGCAAACTGGAGGCCTGGGAAAGCTGTTGGTATAGTTCCAGGCCAAGCTTTGCAGGGCCAAGAATCAGAAACAGAGATATTCAAGGTCAGGAGAAGGTGGGTGGCCCAGCTTGAGAAAGGGATTGTGAATTTGCTCTATTTATCCTTTTGTTCTATTTAGGTCCCCAAGGGATTGGATGATGTCCACACCTGTTGGTCTACTGAGTGTTTACTCAGTCTACTTATTCAAATGCTTATCTCTTCCAGGAACATCCTCACTGACACATCCAGAAACGAATTCCTAAGTCCTGTCAATTAAAGTTTTCTCTTTCTCTGACGCTTGCTCTCTCCCTCTTCTTGTGCCATACTTTTCCAGCCCTTGTGCCACTTGGTATAGATTTTATAAACTAATTACTCTTCTATTAGGAACAGATTTTTTTTTTTTTTTAATTTAGATCATGGCTTGACTTACAGCGATTTTTTTTTTCTTCCAAGGAATCCATGAATCTCTTTCAGTTAGATGGATAGTCTACCAAAGAAAATAGATTTAGTGTAACTCAGGGCACAAAACTTTAATAGATACCCATTCTTATTTGTTGTTTCAAAGTAATGTAGATATTTTACTAGTCATTTTCGTTTGAGGTGCTTACTGATAATGATAGTTATCAGTGATGAGTTCTGTCTCCTCAAATGTTGAAGTTTGAACATCAGAGAAGCACCAAGGCCAGCATATAAAGCAGTTTAAAAAAAATAGTAACAGACTTCTTCTGAGAGGGAGAAGGGGGTCATAGCTGGTATCGTGGTATCCCAAGAAGTGAAATCGTCCTGCCCCTTTTATACATTTCAGACTTTCCTTATTCCCCTGCCTCTTTCGCCTTATCTCTCTCAGTTCTGCTTATGAGATGTTCAAGATGTCCCTGGGATGGCCAAAAGGTGAGATGTCCAAAATGTCCCTGGGAGGTCAAAAAAGCAGATGGGCAGCGGGGAGGGCCTAATGGAGTGATCCTGGCAGGAAGAAGCCCAGGAGGCATTAATTAACAACTCCCTGTCTGCAACCTTTTGGAAGGGGTAGTATAGGCAGGTAATCTTCACAATCAAAGTGCTCTGGAGACATTAACATTCCACTCCAAGGGGCGGTCTCCAACTTCCTGGACTCAAACTGGTCTCCATTTTCTCCATCCAACCTGATCACCCATTTACACTAACTGCCTGTTTTTAATTCTGGCTTCATTGCTAGGGTGTGGAAAGTAAGCAGAGTAGTAATAACAACAACCTTAAGAGATGTGTTTCTTTCTAAAATCAAATGGTTCACCCAATGGTTCTTAGTAATGGAAAAACTCAATAGCACATAGCAATTGTTAGGTTAGTTGGATTCACAGTTGATTTTTTTCCCAAAGAGAAAAATAAGTAAAGCAAAGAAAACGCAACAAAACTAAGCACATGCCCACAATAAAAAGAAATCACAAACCAAATCCTGGATCTAAACTTAAAAGATAGCAAGGAAATTTTGGTTCCAGCTGTGTCTTATAAAGACCTTGAAATTTCTACCAGCTGTTGTGAGATGACCCACACCTGAAAAATGTTGAAAATATTAAAAATCACGTACTCTTCTTGGACTCCTTAGAGAACTGAGATGACAGGATAAACTTCTATCCTGAAACATGGAAGCTTCTGGTAGCTACCCTATTAAGGGGAACCCCACACTTTCGTGAGTTTCACCTCAAGGAACCTCACCAAATTCTCACATTTAACATCCTTGATAAACGTACTACGGCTCAGGTGGGGTAAAGGAAGATTAATCATTTAGAAATGCAGGAAGAGCTTGCTGCATTACAAATACCTACTTCTAGTCTACTGGTCTCACATAATGGTGGAAAAATAGCTAAGAAAATTTTGTGGAATTCGTAGTCCAGTATAAAAAGTTGTAACAGACTGAAACTTGGTTGTAAGCTTGTAGCATGTTTCCTCTTTACCACCATGTCATTAGGAATCCAGTAGAGTAACAGTCAATTACAGTCAAAAAGGGTGTAAGGTGCAGGCTCTGAGACACAGTTCTTAGGTGAGCTTAAAATCAAGAGGGAAGAAAATGCAAGAATCCTAAAGAAATCTGAAAGCTTTAGTACCTAAATGTATAATAAATATTATACATAAATCCTTGCATAAAAGACCCATTTATCTCAGTTCCTAAGATCTGATGTTATGCCCAAATTTTGATAAAGAATTTTAAGACATTCTAAGAGGAAAAAACAAACAAGCAAAAGCAAAACAAAACAAAGTCTGAAGAGATAAAAATCATTAAAAACAGATTAAGATGTAATGCAAAGTTAGAATTATTCAACAGGGAGTTAAAAATACCTGTGATTCATATGTTGAGGATTCCAGTGAAAAAGAATACCAGTGCAACAACATTTACTATAGTAATACAAAGAAAGAGAGGGAAACTAAGAATTTTTTTTAAAAAATATGCTAATGGAAAAATAAAACATTGGAGAAAGGCAGAATTCCTTTGAAAGGCATATCAGAGGACTGGACACTGTCAAGGAAAAAATCGGTAGACAGGTCACAGGAACTTCTTCAACTTAAATGTAAATAGAAAAACAAAGTTATAACACATCCAATAGCTGTTAGTTGAAAGTTGACTTAGATTTGTTAAAATATATATTATAAGCTCTAGGGCAAGAATTAAATCTTTCAAAAGTATAATTGATATAATTAGCTTCAAATGTAATTATATGAAATGATCAATTAAAACCAGAGAAGGCAGAAAAAGGGGGGAAATACATCAACTATTAGGAAACACTTATAAATATGGTAGACATTCATTTAAATATATAATAATCTATTAAAATTAAATAGTATAAATATACCATTTAAAACTTAAAAAAAAAAAATATATATATATATATATTCAGAGTGAGAGAGAAAAGGAGACCCAGCCACATATTGTTTGCAAGAAACCCATCTTTTATATAAAGACTCAGAAAGTATAGAAGAGAAAGACACACCATTCCATGTTAATCAAAATAAATCAGAAATAGCTATCTATAGTTCAGACGAAGTAGACTTCAGAACAAGAAAATTATGAGAAAGAGCAGCATTACATGACAGTAAAGGAATAAATTCTTCAAGAAGATATATTCCTTAATGTGTATGTTTCTAGAAAGAGATCTTCAACGTAAATAAGGCAAGAGCTTACAGAACTCCAAGGATAGATAAAATTGTAATTAGTAATTGAAAGGTCAACACTCTACTTTCAGGGAACATTCCTTAACATTATAAAGGCCATTTATGCTAAGGCCATGGCTAATATCATTCTAAATGGTGAAAAACTGAAAGCATTCCCCCTAAAAACTGGTACAAGACAGGGTTGCCCCCTTTCACCACTTCTATTCAACATCCTCCTTGAAACTCTAGCCAGAGCAATTAGACAGACCAAAGAAATTAAAGGGATACGAATAGGAAAAGAAGAACTCAAACTATTCCTATTTGTTGATGATATGATTATATACTTAGAGGAACCAGGAAATTAAACCAGAAAACTTTTAGAACTCATAAGTGAATTCAGTAAAGTAGCAGGTTACAAGATCAATGCTCATAAATCCAATGCATTTTTATACATAAGTGATGAATCCTCAGAAAGAGAAATTATGAAAACTACCCCATTCACAATAGCATCAAAAAAAAAAAAAAATACTTGGGCATCAATCTCACAAAAGAGGTGAAAGACCTGTACAATGAGAACTACAGAACACTGAAGAAAGAAATTAAAGAAAATCTTAGAAGATGGAAAGATCTCCCATGTTCTTGGATAGGAAGAATTAATATTGTCAAAATGGCCATACTACCTAAAGTGCTATACAGATTCAATGCAATTCCAATTAAAATCCCAATGATGTACCTTACAGAAATAGAGCAAGCAATCATGAAATTCATCTGGAAGAATAAGAAACCCAGAATAGCTCAAGCAATCCTTAGCAGGAAAAATGAAGCAGGGGGTATCGCAATACCCGAACTTCAAATTTACTACAAAGCAATAGTAACAAAGACGGCATGGTATTGGTACCAAAATAGACAGGTAGACCAATGGTACAGAATAGAGGACACAGACACAAACCCAAATAAATACAACTTTCTCATACTAGACAAAGGTGCCAAAAATATGCAATGGAGAAAAGATAGCCTCTTCAACAAATGGGCTGGGAAAATTGGAAATCCATATGCAACAGAATGAAACTAAACCCATATCTCTCACCCTGCACAAAACTCTATTCAAAATGGATTAAGGACCTTGGAATCAGACCAGAGACCCTGCAGATTATAGAAGAAAAAGTAGGTCCCGATCTTCAACATGTCGGCCTAGGACCAGACTTCCTCAACAGGACTCCCATAGCACAAGAAATAAAAGCAAGAATCAATAACTGGGATAGATTCAAACTAAAAAGCTTTCTCTCAGCAAAGGAAACTATCAGCAATGCGAAGAAAGAGCCTACAGAGTGGGAGAATATCTTTGCCAATCATGTTTCAGATAGAGCACTAATCTCCAGAATCTATAAAGAACTCAAAAACTCTACACCAAGAATACAAATAATCCAATTGACAAATGGGCTAAGGAAATGAATAGACACTTCACAGAAGAAGATGTACAAGCAATCAACAAACATATGAAAAAATGTTCAACATCTTTAGTAATAAGAGAAATGCAAATCAAAACCACCCTAAGATTCCATCTCACCCCAATTAGAATGGCAATTATCAAGAATACAAGCAACAACAGGTGTTGGCGAGGATGTGGGGAGAAAGGTACACTCATACATTGCTGGTGGGGCTGCAAATTAGTGCAGCCACTCTGGAAAGCAGTGTGGAGATTCCTTAGAAAACTTGGGAAGGGAACCACCATTTGACACAGCTATCCCACTCCTTGGTCTATACCCAAATGACTTAAAATCAGCATACTACAGAGATACAGCCACATCAATGTTCATAGCTGCTCAATTCACAATAGCCAGATTGTGGAACCAACCTAGATGTCCTTCAATTGATGAGTGGATAAAGAAACTGTGGTATATATATACAATGGAATATTACTCTGCCATAAAGAACGATAAAATTATGGCATTTGCAGGCAAATGGATGAAATTGGAGACTATTATGCTAAGTGAGATAAGCCAGTCTCAAAAAACTAAAGGACGAATGATCTCACTGATAAGTGGATGATGACACATAAGGGGGGGGTGGGAGGGGTTATTGTTAGGGTTAGGGTTAGGGTTAGGGAGGGGGGCAAGAATGGAGGAAGAAAGGACTGCATAGAGGGAAAAGAGGGGTGCAAGGGGTGGGGGGAAGGGAAAAATAATAGAATGAATCAAACAACATTACCATATGTAAATTTATGATTAATACAAAAGGTATGCCTTTAACCCATGCACAGACAAACAACATGTATCCCATTTGTTTACAATAAAAAATAAATTAATTAATTAAAAAAATTTAAAAAAACACTCTACTTTCAGTAATTGATAGGTCAAGCAGGCATAAAATCAGTAAAGATATTGGCACTAAAATTAAATTTGATCTACTTGTCACTTATAGAATAATTTATCCAACCAAAGCAGAATACACTGTCTCAAACTTGGATAGAACTTTCTCCAATATATACAATATTTTGTCCTATAGAAAACACTTTGACAAATTGTAAAAACCCCAAATCATAGAAAGTATGTTCTCAGCCCATAATAGAATTAAATTAGAAAGGAAAGACAGAAAGACAGCTGAAGAGATTTAAAAACCCCAAATCTTTGAAATTTAAACAGGATGCTTGTAACTAACACGCATGTCTAGGAAAGTGTTCCAAAAAAAATTGTAAAAAATATTTTCTAATTAAGTCTTTGATGCACTTTAAGTTGAGTGAAACAGACATTATTACCTCAAGTACACGTGACTACATGACAAATGTGCTCCTACGATATGTACAATCTTTGAGAAATTATACTCCATTTCTGAATGATTTACTAAAATGCATTCTATTGTAATGTATAACTAATTAGAAAAAACTTTTAAAAATTATAAAAGTGTTTTTAATTAAGCAAAAATGCAACATAATAAAATTTATGGAATGGAGTGTTTTGAAAAAAAAATTATAGCATGAATCCCTGTATTAGAGAAGGAGAAATATCTAAGATCAATAATGTTTGCCTCCATCTTAAGAAGAGAAGATAAAGTAAATCCTAAAACAAATAGAGAAATTACTTCTAAAGTAAATTAAATTTTGGTTAAAAAAAATCAGTGAAGTTGAATATAGAGAACAAAAGGAAAGAAAATCAAGATAACTTAAAAATAGTCTTTTGGAAAAATTAGTCAAATTAATAAGCTTGTAAACCAGTCTAAGGGGAAAAAAATAGGTGGTACAAATGAACAGTGCCAGAAGGGGAAGAGTAGTCATCAGAACTGGTCTCATGAACATTAAAAGGACTTCAAAGAGTTACTATGGACAACTGGGATACACCACAAACTAGATAATGGATCAGTTACTCAGAAGACAAAAATTATCAAGACTCCCACAAAGGAAAGAAATAATCTTATATAATAAAAAATGAATCAATAATTGAACACCTTTCAAAAAAATCCCATATGGTTCCACTAGTGAATTCTTTCAAAACTTTAATGCAGAAAAGATATTAGCGTTATCTTTTACAGAAGATAATAGCAGAGGGAACATCATGCATCTCATTCTATAAGACCAATATTCACTTATACCAAAACCAAATAAGTACAATGTTCCATTATACCAAAACCAAGTAAGTACATTATTAAAAAAAGGATAACTATTGTTTATGTTCATGACATAGATGCAAAAATTCTCAACAGATGCTAAGAAATGAGTCTAACAATGTAAACAAAGATTGATTTTTGATAATTAAGCAGAATTGATTCTAGGTACACAAGACTGACTTAACATTCAAAAGTCAATTAATGTAACCCAACCCAACAGACTGAAGAAGAAAAGTCCCATGATCACTGCAATCAAATAAAAAAGCACTTGACAAAATTATTCACCCATAATAAAATCTCTCAGCTAACTAGAAGTAGAGGGAAATGTCCTCAATTTGATAAGGCGCATTTATGAGAATATACAGCCAACATCATGCTTAATGGTGAGAAGCCTAATGTTTGTCTTCCAAGATCAGGCATAAGATAAGAATATTCTTCATCATGGCACCTATCCAATACCATGGTGGAAGTTCTAGCTAGTGCAATAATAGAAGAAAAGGAATAAGAAGCATATAGATGCAGAAGGAAGAAATAGACTTCGCTCACAGATAACCTATCTATGTAGAAAAATCACAAAGAATGAACAAAAGAATTCCTGACACTAACAAATGAATATAGCAAGATTGTAAGAGCCAAAGTTAACATAAGAAAGCAACTGGTTTCCTAGATATCAGCAATGAATTGCTGAAATTGGGAATAAAAAATAACATTTATAATTATACCAAAACATAACTCTATTAGGTATAAATCTAATAATGTATATATAGGATCTATATGTGGAAAAATACAAAACTGATGAAAGAAATCATAGAAATCTAAATAATGGAAAGAATATGTGGATTGAAAGACTTTATATTGCTAAGATAGAAATTCTTTCAACAAAATTCTAATCAAAATCCCAGGAAATTATTTTGTACATGATGACAAATGCATTTTAATGTTTATATGGAAAAGCAAAGGACTAATAATAGACAAACTAATCCTAAAAAGGAGCAAGTTGGAAAACTTACTCTCCTGTTTCAAAACTTAGTATAAAGCTACAGTCAAGACAGCAGTTGGCAGTAGAATGGACACGTAGATCAATGGTACAGAATATAGAGCCCAGAAATAGACACACACACATATATAGTCAACTGACCTTTGAAAATTGAGGAAAAGAAGTTCAATAGAGAAAGGACAATCTTTCAACAAATGCTGATGGAAAAATTCAACATCTGTATTAAAAATATTATCTACATACAGACCTTAAACCTTACACAAAAGTTAACTCAAAATGGATCATAGACATAAATATAGTACAAATCTACAAAACATTCATAAGAACTATGAAAAACAACCAACTATGATTTGTCAATGAATTTTTAGATCTAACAAATGAACAAAAAAGAGTTAGATTAAGTTGAAACTTCAAAAGTTTGCTATGTGAATTATTTTGTTAAGAGAATGAGAAGACAAGAGGACTGAGAAAAAATATTGCAAACACATATCTGACAAAGGACTTGTATGTGAAATAGAGTTCTGTAAACAATAAGGAATCAAATGACCCAATTAAAAATGGACCAAAAATCTGAACAGATTTTATAGTCAAGAAGATATTGAGATAACAAATAAGTATATGTAACAGGATGCTAAAACTCACTTGTCATCAGGTAATTAAAAACAAACATGAGGTACCACTAACACACCTTTTGAAAGAGCTAACATCCAAGAAACTGACAATACCAACTCCAGAGCCATGGGAACTCTGTTTCCTATGGGAATGAAAAACTGAACAACCACTTTGGAAAATAGTGTATTGGTTTCTTACAAAACTAAGCCTCCACACTAGAAAACAATTTAGCAGTTTACAAATCTAAATATAATCACTTCACACAATTCAGAATTGCACTAGTAAGTATTTACATAAATGATTTAAAACATATTCTCAGAAAACCCTACACATGAATGTTTGTGTGGCTTTATTCAGAATCATTAAAAACTAGAGACAACCAAGATGTCTTTCTACAGGTGAATAGATAAGCAAACTGTGTCATATTGATATAATGGACTATTATTCAGTGATAAAAATAAATGAGCTATCGAGCCATGAAAATATATAAATGAACATTAAATGCATATTCCCAAGTGAAAAAGTCAGTGATATGAGAAAGTTCCATACTGTATGATTCTCATTTAATGACTTTATATAAATGTCAGTGGTTCCCATAGGTTTGGGAGGAGATTTCAACAGGTGAAGCAGAGGATGATTTTAGGAAATTGAGATTGTTTTACATGACATTGGTGGATATGTGACACAGCATTTGTCAAAATCCATAGAACTTTATAGTACTAAGAGTGAACCTCAATGCATGTAATTTTCTTTTTTTTAGATGGGAGTTGAAGATTCCCAGCACAGGGTGCAGAACATAACAAAATCTAACATAATTGTAGGAAAACCTCACTGAAGAGAATGGGAGAAAGATGCTGGCCTAATAAACTTTAAAAATGAGTGGAGTTTGTATGATGAAAATTAAAAAACAAACAGTGGAAGCATGGTACTGTGGTAGAAAATGTGTGTCTCTGGATCGAGTTAATCACTCTGATATTGGTATTCTCATATACTGGAAGTAGACAAGTAAGTAAGTGGATCATGTGTGTTGTCAGCCAATTGTCTTACATTTGGAGAGTGAGTTTACAGATAAACTAGAGGAGCTGAGAATGATTTAAGTGTTAATAAATTGAAGTTGGAAACATCAGTATAAACTCATGTTTAGTTTAATACTGTTACGTAAGGCACAATTGTATATGGCAAGATATATACATATATGTTAGTATATACACATATTTCTTCACTTTGCTAACTAAGAGGTCCTAAAAGTAATCATGATCTGGGCGTAATACACATATATAGCATACAGATTGGTTTCTAATACCAGTTCCCAATGAAAAGGAACCAAGTCTCTGGAGATATAAAGTTGATTCTACAAGTAAGGCAGCAAATGTAGAAGATTAACTGGCAACAGATCATAGTCCCAGAAGGTGAAATAAATACCCCAGATCTTGAGAATGTGTTAAGGGAACACAGTTGTTAGCTTAAAAAACTCCAAATGGCCAATCCTGAAAACTTTAATGAAAATATAATGAAGAAATAAATTTTGAATAATAATACAAAGTATAAAATTAACATCCCCAAGTTCATACTAACATAAATAACTGAATAAATAAATAAGTGGAAAGATAAGTCTCCTACTCAGAAGAATTTCAAATAATGGATGTAGATACTACACTCTCTCATCAGGTGGAGGATGACCCCCTCCCTTCCCAAGGGCAGCATTTGGTAAAGAGTACTGTAAGAATAAGAATTACAGCAGTAAGTTTACAGTGGAGAGGCCTGACAAACATCGATCCAGCCAGGTGCTGAAGGTCAGCATCACCAGCGGTAAGTCATGCTGATAGTATGCGTTCCAGTCACTATTCAATGAAAACATCACTCTCCCACTGTGGTCTTCTTATCCACGATTTATACCACCAGAAAAGTCATGGTATTTCTCAGCACAAATATCTTAAGGACATTCTCAAAAATACCTCAGCTCTTCTTGAAACTATCAAGGTCATAAAAACAAGGAAACTGAGAAACTGTCACAATCCAGAGGAACCTAAGGAGACATAATTAATATAACATGGGTGGGATTGTGGAATAGGAAAAGAGCATTCGATAAAAGGCGAAGAAATCTGAATAAAATGGTGTTTCAGTTCATAGTAATGTGCCAATATTAGTTCACCAATATGAAAAATGTGCCATATTAGTGTAATCTGTTAATGATGGAAACTGGGACTGGGAAACTATGGATTATCTTTGCACTTTTTTTTTCTATTAATCTAAGGCTAGTCCAAGAAATAAACTCTATCTAATAAATAATTATCAAGAAATAAACTCTATCTAAGAAATAATTATCAAGGAAATAAAAGTGGAGTCAGAAAACTAAATCTTCAATCATCTTAGAATAAATGATTTTAGAATTCTTTATTAGCCTTCAAATATGGGAGAATAATGGATGTAATTTTGAAAAAAGGAAGGGCCTCATGGACCCTTTAATATCTTTTCTTTTTCATTTTGATTTCTACATAACAATTTTAAACATATATACTCTTGGGTATAATACTATGTTTTAATAATGCTGTCCCCAGTGAAATTTAATTAAAATAATTAAAAACGAATGCATTTTGGTATAAAGAAACAGTGAAGTAAAGAAATAAGTAAATTTATACTTGAGACTAAAAATGTTTTGATGAAAATGTGGAAAAAAACCCAAAAACACCAGATGCTCCTGTGTGATATGTACCTTTTGATGTACTGTAGGTTTAATTATATGCATTAAATATTAAGGGTTTTCAGTAGTAGAAATGAAAAAGGAAATGTAACTTTCAAAGAAATAGGAACAATATAAAACAAAAGAAAGCTACCGTATCAATCAAAATAAAAGTGAAAGAAAGAAAATGGACTTTTAAAAAAACAATCAAAAATAGAGTACATAAAGTCAAATGGCATAGATACCTATGAGTGTTCATTAATCAAAAAACATTGAATTAAACTCTATTCTTAAAATACAGATATTCTTAGAATGTCTTAAAAATTCCCAAAACAAAATCCATTGCTATATGAGAGCCATACTTGAAATTAAAGTACATAAAAAAGATTGAATGCAAAAGGGTAGGATAATGTATTACCAGAAAATATTAATCAAAGGAAGGAATTGGAGAAATGTTATTATCAGACAAAAATAATTCAAAGCAAATGATTTATAGGAGGCAAAGGGAAATATTTCACACTGGTAGAAATAACAGTGCACCATGGTGATATGACAGTCATGAACTTTTACATGTACACAGTTTCAAAATACATAAAGAAAAAAATACATGGACTGGACTTGTAGCTCAGTGGTGGAGTGCTTGCCTGGCATGTGTGAGGGCCTGGGTTCAATACTCAACACCACATATAAACAAATAAAATAAAAGACCCATTGTCGACTCAAAAATTTTAAAAAAAGAAAAAATGTAGAAAGCAAGGAGAAACCCGCAAATACTAACATTGAAAGATTTTAAACCTGTTACACACTAGCAGAGCAAACAGACACAAATAATCATTGTAACAATCGAAAGCAACATTTTGCAAGCTTCTGCATGCATGGGTGTGTATTTTTGTGAGTTCAGCAGGTGTTTGTGCATAGGTGTATATAGTCTCAAAAAGCATAACAACGGACCTCTTCAAACATACACAAAATGTGCAGAAACGTTCATTGTGCGTTACAGCACTCGGAAGATAATTCTAGTTACTCCCCTAACAAATCCAAGTACTTTCTACCTCCTCTTTCTTCTTGGCTAAATAAAACAACAGGGGCTTTTCATTTCAAAGACGAAAGTGAAAGAAATTTAAGAAAATGGTGTCCATTGTAGAACACACCTGTGTCATTTTAATATGATGATGGAGAACAGAAACTTAGCCAGTGATTTTGATAGTATGGATTAGGGAAGATGTTTCTTTCAGGTGGAAGACAGTGGGGACACTCATGCTGATGAATGGACTCCTGCAGGAAGACCAGCAAGTCAGCCTGTAAGAGGAAACTGGGGAAGTCTTCCAGAAGCAAGGGAGAAAGCTCCAGAGCATAGCAGGAAGTGGGGGTTTCAACAGAAATGGACATACTTCTACTTTTAATAAAAGAAAAGACAGAGACTATTATTTTGAGATTCAGTTTGTATAAAATACAATTTCACATGATTGAAAGGGAAACTCCTGTTTTTGTCACTATGTGGCAAAATCAAAATATTGGGAAGTCAAAACTTTATGAATTAAAAATTAAAATGTTTAGCATATTCTTTGAATCAAATAATTAATGACAAAATTGCATTTTCCCCTATAAATTTTGGTTTGTTTGGGTGATAAATATTACCAAACAGTGTATTTTTATCATCTGAGTATGGCAAGAAACAATCATCTGGAAAAGATTGAAAACATTTTATTGGGATGAATATAAAATATCTCTAGTAGATTAACTGAAATAGAGAAATGGTAATGAGCTAATGATTTGCCAAAGGTTTTGCTGAAGATTATTTCTGCAAAAAGGAGAAGTGCAAATATATCAGCTGGGATTAAGTAGTGAGAAAGCATATTTTTGCAATTTAAACTTTCCAGATTATGGAAAAATACTTCCAGTGTTTTTTTTTTTTTTTCCAAGTAGCACTTTCCATACCTGGACAAAGACATGGCAGGGAATGGTTACAATTCTTTCATTCCATGACTTCTGTGCTTTTCCTTTCAGATGAATGCGAGGAGGGGAAGCCTCTGTGGAAATGAAAGACAATGAAGAAAATATTCTAGAGATGAATTTTAGATCCCATTCAGGTTAAGTTTTCTAGAAAAGGCTACTCATTTTGCTCTTCTTGTTCCTTTTTCCTTCATTTTTTCCTCTGTTTTAGGGAGTAGGTTATAAAGCCTAAAATTATCTAACTTATATAAAATCTTAGACCTGAATGTTCTCTGAAGTGTTAACTACTGAGTTTGACCACTTGAGTCTTTGCTGAATTACTTCTTTGGGGGAGGGGGGAGGGGGGAGGTAAGTAGGACTTTCGAGGAGGAGGAAGAGGAGGTGATCATTTCAATTTAACAAAATCAAGTTTTGATTTGTGAAAACTCACACAGAGATGGCATGCTTTCCAGAATTAGGCTAACAAAGTGTACAAAGGTCAAAGAATGAAATAATGCAATGGATGGAGCTTTGGTCTATTAAGCTTTACATTGTCTGTTTTTCTCTGATGTAAAATTTCTCATTTTTCACAAAAAAAAATCTTTGAATCTTTCTACTTTGAAATAGAATAAAGTTTAGGGAAAGGACAAGACTCACCTCTTGCATTTAACCAGGTGATGTTAACATTGTCCTCTTCTATTGAAGTCTTTCAGGGATGGAGAATAAAGATGAAAGTGAAATAAAAAGGGGAAAAGAGCTAATACAAGAAATGATACTGAGTTGAATGAAAATCGAGGTATTATAAACTAAACAGGAGACTAGGGAAATGCCGACCTTGCTGCTCTCTGAGAGACTGCATGCTATCCTGAAAAACTCAGTGACGGCAGACTTCTAGATGTAAATGGGTAACATGCTTGTGACAGAGAGTAAAGATAACCCAAGAAGACTTTGAAAGAATTTGGAGATATTTAAAATCATGTATACAATTAACATGTTAATTAAAAAATTAAAAGACATGCAAAAATGACACTTATTGTAAAAAAAAAAAAAAAGTGTGGAAGATAAATGTTGGAATCTAGTCCAGATTTAGAAAGGACTATGCAAATTCACCAAGGTGTAGAAAAACATGCTCATTGCATATGGTAAATTATAAGATGAGAAGGAAAGGTAAGCATTCTGTTGTTTTCCCAAAAACAAACTAAGCAAATACATGAATTCTCAATGTTCTAAATTACAGTGCACAAAGTAAAATTTTCTTTTCCCTATATTTGTAGCTGAAAATAAGAGAATTTTAAAGATTTGGAGAAAAAAAAAAAAAAAAAACAAAGAACACAGACTGATCTTAATAATCATTGCAATTAAAAAAATTTTTTGTGTGGCTTCAGTTCATATGTTTGTTTTTATGGCTGCACACTACAAATAGGGGACTGCTTGTATATGAAATAAAACCATCTGTTTCAAGCTCATTGTGAAGTAAAACTATTTTATCTAGCACTTTTGAAGAACAGTGTCAGAAAATGCCAGTTGACTTCCTTCACTGCAAGCAGATGATTTAGGGTGAGATGAGATGAAGATCATTGAAAAGTCGCACTCTTAAAGGCCAGAGCAATAAGGTCCTGTACAAGGTGACCAGGTTTCTCACATCAAAAATTTTAAAAAGTATTTTTAGTTGTGGATGGACACAACCCCTTTAACTTATTCATATGTGGTGCTGAAGTTTGAACCCAGTACCTCACACCTGCTAGGCAAGTGCTCTACCATTGAGCCACAACCCCAGCCCGTTCTCACATCAACTTTTGACTTAACAATTCTCTTCAAAAATCAAGTTGACTTTGTGGATTAAGCCTAAGTGTAATAAATAAGTGAAAGCTGAAAATCTATTTTAGTGACCTGTAGGTAAAGACACGAATTCTTTATGTAAATCAGGATGCTATTGAAAGTAAAAGGAATGCTAAAATTAGCTAAAACTGTATAATTTTTTAAATTGACCACTGAATCAATTTTATTAATTTAGTGAACTAAAAAATTATTCTATTCAAAAGCTATTTTAAAGTTCTTTCTAATAATAAAAACAACATACATCTTTGTAAATTAAAGCAAACCTTTAAAAAAACTACTTCAAAATGAATATGTGAACATTAGAAATTGACATAAGAATAATTTTACTGGGTACATATTCACATTCTTTTCTCATTTTTAAAAATACACCTGTTTCCAATAAGATGCCACCTTTTTGGTATAAAATAAAACTTTTTTTATGCTTTGAATGTGAGGTGTCCCCCAAAAGCTCACGTGTGAAACAAGAAGGTTCAGAGGAGAAATGATTGGGTTGTAAGATTCTTAATCCAATCAGTGATTTAATGCCCTGCTTGGGATTAACTGAGTGGTAACTGAAGTGGGGGGAGTGACTGGAGGAGGTGGGAATGGGGCGTGGCTTTGGGTATATATTTGTATTTGATGAGTACAGTCTCTGTTTCCTGATCAGTATGTGAGCTGCTTCACTCTGCCACACTTTTCTGTCATGATGTTCTGCCTCACCTGGAGCCCTGAAGAATGGAGATGGCCTATAAACTAGACCTCTGAAACTGTGTGCCCTCAAATAAACCTTTTCTCTACAGTTGTTCTGCTGGGATCCTTTAGTGACAACAGTGTAAAAACTGACAAAACAAACTTGAAAATGAGTCTGAATTTTTCCTAAAATGAACCATTGTCAAAGTTATCCTTTGGTGGTAACACCTTTAAAATTGTTAATACCTTTTAATTAACATCTGTGTAGATCATAATATTTTAAGTGAAAAATGCACTACAGTTGCTGGGCTCCCTGATAAATTGATGGTTTCTGCTATTAAATGGAGGCTATTATAAATAGAAAGTTTTTAATTTAAATATTTTACCTGAAAGAGGTTCACTTGTTTGGTTTTCTTACATGGGAACGTTCTTTGAAATAAAAGCAAATGTGCTTTTTTCAAGTAGGATCTTACTTCTATAATTCTTTACTATTTATGATTAAATTAATATGCTTTGAAGTCATAGGACTTTCTCAGTAGATTATCACATAGATTCTATTCTATTATATTCTCATATAGATTATCAAAATATTCAGTTAAAGTAATGAAGGAGAGAGAGAGAGAGAGAGAGAGAGAGAGAGAGAGAGAGAGAGAAACAAGCAAGCAGAGGAGGCAGAGAGGGAGACAAAATTCCAATAAGTAGAGCTCAACAAGGGTACAGTAATGGGTAGAGTATTGTAATTTCTTGGAACAATTATGATTTGTATCTACCAAAATTAATTCCAAAAGCATCCTGCTACATAGACTTCGTAATTTAGAATACAAACAAAAATACCACTGCTGTCTGTTGACAATGTGTTTCATGAATATTTGTATTCTTATAATTATAGGAAAATTTAATAAAAATAATTTGAACATTAGTGATCAATTTTTAAACTATATTGACAATAACATTTATAAAAATTAAGGAATTACTTCAACTGAATATATTTTCAAATCTTTATATTATGTGATTTGGATAAAAATGCCTAAACATTGTCACAATTAACTGATTTTCAACTTAAAAGTTCTATTTAAAAAATCTAGTATCTTTCTTTGTAGAATTCTTATGCTAGTGGAGTCAACACATTATAGTTATAGCTTTGTTTTGTATGTACAAGACAATTTTACATAGAAAATGAGATATTAATTTAGAAAATTTACTTGAAATAAATGAGAAGTTATGCTTTACAGTACATATTTTAGAGCGACATGTTAAATTTTCATTGTTCATTGCAGACTTCTTTAATAAAATAGTGTAGCTACTATATTTTTAAGTAAAAACAGATTTTTTTTAGCTTATTTGTGCCTTCCGATTTTTACATCCCTGTCTCCCTATGGGCTTAAGAAGAGAGTGTAAATGTCAATAAGTATTTTGTGCATGATATTTGATTATAATAATATTTCATAAGTGGAAATTTATTACTTTATTTTTAACTTGTACTTTCATTTTCCAGAGCTCATTATTACAAAATGAAAACATGAAGTCAAAACGTAACATTAAAGTTACTTTAGATTAGGTAGAGGGGAGTGAAGGGAGGGAAGGGGTATGGGGCAGGAATGATAGTAGAGTGAGACAGACATTATTACCTCATGTACATATATGACTGCATGACTGATGTGATCCTACCATATGTACAATAAGAAAAATGAGATTATACACCATTTATGTGTGATTTGTCAAAATGCATAAATGTAGCAAATCAGCAAAGAGAGGAATTATCCTAAAGGAATTGTCAAATAAAGGAGGAACCAAGTCGTGTCAAATAAATAAATAAAATAAAATAAATGAACCAAATGACCGGGAATACAAATCATATCTCAATAATAACCCTGAATGTTAATGGCCTGAATTCATCAATCAAAAGACATAGACTGGCAGATTGGATTAAAAAGAAAGATCCAACAATATGTTGCCTGCAAGAGACTCACCTCATAGAAAAAGATACTCATAGACTAAAGGTGAAAGGATGGGGAAAAACATACCATGCACATGGACTCAGCAAAAAAGCGGGAGTATCCATCCTCATTTCAGATAATGTGGACTTCAAGCCAAAGTTAGTCAGAAGGGATAAAGAAGGACATTTCATACTACTTAAGGGAAGCATAAATCAGCAAGATATAACAATCATAAACATCTATGCCCCAAACAGTGGCTCATCCATGTATGTCAAACAAATCCTTCTCAATTTCAGAAACCAAATAGACCATAACACAATAATACTAGGTGATTTTAACTTGCCTCTTTCACCACTGGACAGATCTTCCAAACAAAAATTGAACAAAGAAACCATAGATTTCAATAACACAATCAATAATTTAGACTTATCAGACATTTATAGAGTATACCATCCAACCAAGAGCGAATATACTTTCTTCCTAGCAGCACATGGATCCTTCTCTAAAATAGACCATATATTATGCCACAAAGTTAATGTTAGCAAATACAAGAAGATAGAGACACTACCTTGTATTCTATCAGATCATAATGGATTGAAGTTAGAAATAAATGAAAGAGTAAAAAACAGAAACTACTCCAATACCTGGAGATTAAACAATATGCTATTATATGATGAATGGATAACAGAGATATTAGGAAGGAAATTAAAAAATTCTTAGAGGTAAATGAGAACAAAGAAACATATCAAAATCTCTGGGACACTATGAAAGCAGTACTTAGAGCAAAATTTATTTCATGGAACGCATTCAATAAAAGAAGTAAGACTCAACAAATAAACGACCTAACACTACAGCTCAAAGCCCTAGAAAAAGAAGAACAGACCAGCACCAAAAGTAGTAGAGGACAGGAAATAGTTAAACTCAGAGCTGAAATCAACAAAATTGAAACAAAAGAAACAATACAAAAATTGACAAAATAAATCGTTGGTTCTTCGAAAAAATAAAGAAAATTGATAAACCTTTAGCCACACTAACAAAGAGAAGACGAGAGAAAACCCAGATCACTAAAATTCAGAATGAACAAGGAAATATCACAACAGACACAAGTGAAATATAAAACATAATTAGAAGCTATTTTGAAAATCTATACTCCAACAAAATAGAAAATCTCGAAGACATCAACAGGTTTCTAGAGACATATGGATTGCCTAAACTGAACGAGGAGGACATACACAATTTAAATAGACCAATTTCAAGTAATGAAATAGAAGAAGTTATCAAAAGCCTACCAACAAAGAAAAGTCCGGGACCAGATGGGTTCTCAGCCGAGTTCTACAAAACCTTTAAAGAAGAGCTCATTCCAATACTTCTCAAAGTATTCCATAAAATAGAAGAGGAGGGAACCCTCCCAAACTCATTCTATGAAACCAATATCACCCTGATACCTAAACCAGACAGAGACACATCGAGGAAAGAAAATTTCAGACCAATATCCTTAATGAACATCGACGCAAAAATTCTCAACAAAATTTTAGCAAATCGCATACAAAAACATATTAAAAAGATAGTGCACCATGATCAAGTGGGTTTCATCCCAGGGATGCAAGGTTGGTTCAACATCAGGAAATCAATAAATGTAATTCACCATATCAATAGACTTAAAGTCAAGAATCACATGATTATTTCAATAGATGCAGAAAAAGCATTTGATAAAATATAGCACCCCTTCATGCTCAAAACACTAGAAAAAATAGGGATAGTGGGAACATTCCTTAACATTGTAAAGGCCATCTATGCTAAGTCCATGGCTAATATCATTCTAAATGGTGAAAAACTGAAAGCATTCCCCCTAAAAACTGGAACAAGGCAGGGATGTCCTCTTTCACGACTTCTATTCAATATCGTCCTTGAAACTCTAGCCAGAGCAATTAGACAGACCAAAGAAATTAAAGGGATACAAATAGGAAAAGAAGAACTCAAACTATCCCTATTTGCTGATGATATGATTATATACTTAGAAGAACCAGGAAATTCCACCAGAAAACTCTTAGAACTCATAAGTGAATTCAGTAAATTAGCAGAATATAAGATCAATGCTCAAAATTCCAACACATTTTTATACATAAGTGATGAATCTTTGGAAAGAATAATTAGGAAAACTACCCCATTCACAATAGCTTCAAAAAAAATAAAATACCTGTAATCAACTCACAAAAGAGGTGAAAGACCTCTACAATGAGAACTAAAGTACACTAAAGAAAGAAATTAAAGAAAACCTTAGAAGATGGAAAGATCTCCCATGTTCTTGGATAGGCAGAATTAATATTGTCAAAATGGCCATACTACCTAACGTGCTATACAGATTCAATGCAATTCCAATTAAAATCCCAATGACGTACCTTACAGAAATAGAGCAAGCAATTATGAAATTCTTCTGGAAGAATAAGAAACCCAGAATAGCTAAAGCAATCCTTAGCAGGAAAAATGAAGCAGGGGGTATCGCAATACCCGAACTTCAAATTTACTACAAAGCAATAGTAACAAAGACGGCATGGTATTGGTACCAAAATAGAAAGGTAGATCAATGGTACAGAATAGAGGACACGGACACAAGCCCAAATAAATACAATTTTCTCATACTAGACAAAGGGGCCAAAAATATGCAATGGAGAAAAGATAGCCTCTTCAACAAATGGTGCTGGGAGAATTGGAAATCCATATGCAACAGAATGAAACTAAACCCATATCTCTCACCATGCACGAACTAAACTCAAAATGGATTAAGGACCTCGGAATCAGACCAGAGACTCTGCAGATTATAGAAGAAAAAGTAGGTCCAAATCTTCAACATTTCAGCTTGGGACCAGACTTCCTCAACAGGACTCCCATAGCACAAGAAATAAAAGCAAGAATCTGGGATAGATTCAAATTAAAAAGTTTTCTCTCAGCAAAGGAAACTATCAGCAATGCAAAGAAAGAGCCTACAGAGTGGGAGAAAAGCTTTGCCAATCATACTTCAGATAGAGCACTAATCTCCAGAATCTATAAAGAAATCAAAAAACTCTACAACAAGAGTACAAATAATCCAATCGACAAATGGGCTAAGGAAATGAATAGACACTTCACAGAAGAAGATCTACAAGCAATCAACAAACATATGGAAAAATGTTCAACATCTCTAGTAATAAGAGAAATGCAAATCAAAACTACCCTAAGATTCCATCTCACCCCAATTAGAATGGCGATTATCAAGAATACAAGCAACAAAGGTGTTGGCGAGGATGTGGGGAGAAAGGTACACTCATATATTGCTGGTGGGGCTGCAAATTAGTGCAGCCACTCTGGAAAGGAGTGTGGAGATTTAGAAAACTTGGAAGGGAACCACCATTTGACCCAGCTATCCCACTCCTTGGCCTATACCCAAAGGACTTAAAATCAGCATACTACAGAGATACAGCCACATCAATGTTCATAGCTGCTCAATTCACAAGAGCCAGACTATGGAACCAACCTAGATGCCCTTCAATTGATGAATGGTAAAAGAAACTGTGGTATATATATACAATGGAATATTACTCAGCCATAAAGAATGATAAAATTATGGCATTTGCAGGCAAATGGATGAAATTGGAGAATATCATGCTAAGTGAGATAAGCCAATCTCAAAAAACCAAAGGACGAATGATCTCGCTAATAAGTGGATGATGCCACATAATGGGGGGAGGGAGGGTTTAGTGTTAGGGTTAGAGTTAGGGTTAGGGAGGGGGGCAAGAATGGAGGAAGGAAGGACTGTATAGAGGGTAAAGAGGGGTGGGAGGGGTGGGGGGAAGGGAAAAAAATAAGAAAATGAATCAAACAACATTACCCTATGTAAATTTATGATTACACAAATGGTATGCCTTTATGCCATGTACAAACAGAGAAACAACATGTATCCCATTTGTTTATAATAAAAAAATCTTAAAAAGAAATTAAAAAATGCATAAATGTATTCTACTTTCATGTATGACTAATCAGAACATATTTTTAAAAAATTTTAAACAGATTTATGGCATCTAATAAAAAGAAATTTGTAACAAGGGGTTTCAAATACTCTCTGTGAGCTGCGCAATTGTCCTATTTGACCTTTATTTGCTGTATATATTTCGTTTGCTAACCCTACAGAGTCACTCTCTGGCCAGTGGTGGTCCCTGTAGCTTCAGGCAGTGTGCAATTCAGTGCTTCTCCCATCAGCCTCTGGGACTAAAGGTGTTCTTGGTCTCTCCCTCCTCAGGTTCTAACTCACTACATTTTATCAGTACCCTGTATTTGGTCCTAAAGGGAGCATTAATTACCTTGTGCATGGAAAGGGACAAACAAACAGAGTTGGCTGCTTTCAGATGTGACAAAACATTAAAATGAGACAATTTACAGAAGTAATATGTGGTTAAAAGTGTGATGAAATTATGTGTTAGTCAGCTTTTTGTTAATAGGCCCCAAATATGTGACACGAACAATTTAGAGGAGGAAGTTTATTTGGGGTTAATGGTAATAGAGTTGTCAGTCCAGGGTTGACTGACTCTTACTCTGGGACTGAAGTGAGGCAAATGTCATGGCAGAAGGAAATCTTCTCAGCTCATGGCAGCCATGCAACAGACAGTAAGAGAGGAACCAGCAACAAGAGGTAGTATAAGGAAATGCCCCAGTGACCTGCCTCCTCCAGCCACGCCTATAGTTTCCAACCAGTAGTCCATTTAAATTATTAATCCATGAAGTGGGTTAATCTAGTGGTGAGATTACTTGTCTCATTATCTAACCATTTCACATCTGAACATTCCTGCATTACCCAAACCATCAGAATTGTGGGGGATGTAAAAAATTCAAACCATAACAATTTATAAAGGAAGAGAATAGGGTATTGGAAGAAAGATTAACAAAAGAGAGGATTTATAATAAAGATTAGAGAATGTTGTGATGAAACCTTCTCAAATATGTAAAATATTCCCAATATCAGAAAAGGTTGAACTGAAATAAAAATCAAGAAAGCCAGAGAAAGGTATTTTTAATGCAACATGTTTCATTGCACAATGAAGAACTGCATGCCACTCTACATATAAAAGTGTATAACTTCAGAATAAAATTTAAAGACTGAAGGAATGACAATGAAGAAGTCTGAAACACTGAAAAATTTGAAATTACCTCTGAAGGCTTATATGTGTAGATCTACAATAATGGGAGAATAGTAACAAAGTCTAAAATAGTCATTAGCTACTAGCAAGTCATACACAACAACTTAGCTATGCAAACATACACAGATCTATATCAAATGAATATACAACATTTTAAGAAAGACATCATTGTTAAATTACTATGGACTTGGACTTGGTGGTACATACCTGTAATCCCAGCAGCTCAGGAGGTTGAGGCAGGAGGATAGTAAATTCAAAGCCAGCCTCAGAAAAAGAGAGGTGCTAATAACTAAGTGAGACCCTGTCTCTAAATAAAATACAAAATAGGGCCATTGGCTCAGTGGTCAAGTGGCCCCGAGTTAATCCCTGCCCCCCTCCCCAAAATTACTCTGGAAATTTTCTTTGGTTGAACTTTGGGTAATTTAAAAATGTTTCTTCTCCTTTTTCTCTATTTTCTGTTACATGATAAATGACATTCATGATCAAATTAAATACTTTTCTTTTTAACAGAAAGATCACAACAGTTAGCTCCTTTGATAAAGCCTTGACATAAGAAAAAAAGATTCCAAAGTTCTGTTTACGTGCATGGTAGACGGGTGCTAAAATGGATCCAATTCTCCACACCTCTCTTAATTAACATCCTTCAAACTCTGTCTTTGAAACTCTTCCCATTAAGAGGTGCTCTCTCTCCCAACTTTAAAGATGCTCTGACTGGACAATTAATTTTAGCAAACAATAAACAGAAGTGATGGAACATTATTTCTAAACATGAGATTTGAAAAACCTTACATGCTTGTTTTCTTTCTTTCTTCCTCCCTCCCTTCCTCACTCCTCCTTCTCCTCTCTCTCTCTTTCTTTCTTTCTTTCTTTCTTTCTTTCTTTCTTTCTTTCTTTCTTTCTTTCTTTCTCTCTCTCTCTCTCTCTCTCTCTCTCTCTCTCTCTCTCTCTCTCTCTCTCTCTCTCTCTCTCTTTCTTTCTTTCCTTGGACCTTGAGAGCCAGCCTGGGCTAGGGCTAGCACATTGGAGGATATGAGAGGTACCTGGAGAAGAGCCATCATTAGTAGTCAGCCAAACCACAGATTGGAGAGAGAGCAGTCACATCAACCAACCTGACTCAGCTCTCTTAGACAAACTGACAACAGCTCACAGAAAGCAAGAATCACCTGACCTATTCAAAGCTTTGTGAACAATAATAAATCTTTATGGTTTAAAACCATTAAATTTAGGTGTGATTTCTTGCAAAATTAAATGGTGGCATATGATAGCTGAGGTAGAAATTTATATTTCACAGAGAGTGTTGTCCTAAAATTGGTCTATTTAGTTCAGGGAAACTTGAAATATATGGTGTTGACTTTGCGACTAGTTGCAGATGGGTGCTGGAAAATGTTGTAAACTGTTAATAAAGGCTAGAAGTATCATAAAGAAACTATAATGGGGGCCTGGAAAAATGATGATGCTTGTAATGTCCTCACAAAACTGTTGCCTGCAGAAACTTGGAAGATGGAAAATGTATCTAATGAACTTTTTGGATTTGCCTAAGGAGATCTCAAGGCAGAGTGTTGAAGTGTCAGCTGGATTTTCTTAATTGTGTTGAGTATGGCAAGGAAGTGATGAACTACAGAAAAAGCTGGCCAGTTTCTAAGCAGAATTTAGAGGGTATATGAGAGGGCCAGAGTTATGGGCTACAGAATAAAAAGTTTCTTCTCTTCATTCTCTTTAGTCAAGAAAAGATTATCAAAGTAAGAACAGCCTGGGGCATAGATTAACAAATCAATGTGGATTAAGCCCTTTTGTAAAAACCTCTGGAATAGTTACAAAGGAACTTATCTGCCCCTTACAGATAGGCACAAGAGCTGATAGCAGTGAAGAGGGTCTCCCATAGATGTTAGATATGCTCCATATGAGTGTGCAGAAAGAATTTGTTGAGTGGAATAGATTCAAATCAAATGAGTTGAAAGTCCAGAA
Source organism: Sciurus vulgaris (assembly GCF_902686455.1). NCBI lineage: Eukaryota > Metazoa > Chordata > Mammalia > Rodentia > Sciuridae > Sciurus > Sciurus vulgaris. Next base: position 145,902,707 of record NC_136466.1, read on the forward strand.
AAGTTTTTAAGAGAATGCATGGACAAACGTGTCATTATCTTGGTCTCAAAAATGACGAGATTGTTTAAGATGCAAAAAAGACTTCGAAGTCCCCTCCTTCCATAAATGGCCATCTACTGAGAACAATATTAAGAGGGTAAAATTTCTCTTAACCTCTTCAAAATGGAGCAGGAAGCAGATGGAAAAGAAGCAAGGTCTTGGGAGGTAGAATTGTGGAAAGTAATGAATAGGGAACTTGACCTAGGGAGGAGAATGGAGGTCAAATCTGGGAACATTCTTGTTTCACAGAATCAGACACCCGGAAATATTCGCCCATTGGATTCCAGGATTCTTTTATTCTATTTTTTAATTTAATTTAATTTTTATTTGTTTGTTTATTTATTTATTTTTTTATTTTTACAGACTGCATTTTGATTCATTGGACACAAACGGGGCACATCAGGGAATTCTGTGTGTCTCCCATCTCAGTGTTTTTGAATGAAGCTTCTGGTTAATGAAAATCTCCTGACTTGTCTCACCATCATATGACAGTGATGGTGGAATGCAGATAACTTGTTTGTTTAGTTCACAGGTCTCTGAATCAAAATGTGTTTCATCTGAAGACTTGTCTCCAGATGTATAGATTGTACAGTGCAGGACTTCAAGGGCAATACAGTCATTAGAAAAAAATTGGGGTGCCTTGTAAGAAAGTGAGTGCAATTTGTCTGTGAGAGTGATACAAAATTGGGGTCAGAAGATGGGGTGGGGGTAGGTTGATTACAAACATGGCCTCTAATTCTTCACCCCTCACTGAAACCTTTGCAATGTGACTTTGAGTTCCTCTCATCAAAAGGTCAGTTTCACCATTACTTGAATGTTGGTAGACCTTGTGACTTGATTTTCTAAGTGAAATACAGCATAAATCACTGCAAGCTGGTCCCTGGCCTGGTCTTAAAGAGGTTTTATAGACTACTACCTTCCCACCCTCTCTCCGATCTCTATCTCAGCAGGAGACTATCCTGGGCTAGCTTGCTGGATAGATATTACAGTAAACAAAGAAGTGCTAGACCAGCCAAGACCTGGAAACCACCATACAGTTATCAGTCGAAATTAGAAGAATGATCTACCTAATTTATAACTGATAGTAGGTCTGTGAGTGAGCCTGGCCAGGTCAGGAGAACTGCCAGTTGTCTTAGCATGCTGGGAATGCTGTAACAAAATATCTTAAACTCAGTGGATTATAAACAACAGAAATTTATTTCTTTCAGTTCTGGAGCCTGGGAAGTCAAAGATCATGGTGCCAGAAGATTTAGTATCTGGGGATGGACCACTTCCATGTTCATAGTCTTCCCTCCGAGTACTCACATGGTGAAAGGGGCAAGGCAGTCCTCTCAGCCTATTATAAATTCATTAATCCCATTAACTAGAGCTCTACCCTCATAACCTAATCTCTTGCCAAAGACAAGAATACTATAATATTGTAATACTATGATATTGGGGGACAGGATTTCAATATACAAATTTGAAGAGTAGAGCTTAAATATTTAGTCCATAGCATGAATTCATTCATAGCTAGATCTATGAATGGTAGATCTGGGTGATTTTATAAATAGCATTAGCATGACAATAGATAATAGCTGATACAACTTGCTATAGTAATTCTTAGTGATCAATTTAAACTCAGAATTGCAAATTTTAAGTCTTTTTTAATTAAAAGGGGATGAATATTAGATAAAAGAATGACTCTTCTCTGATTAGAAAACCACAATTAATGGGGTTTCCATTGTCACTGTGCAGGTGACATTGATTCTTCTTTCTATTCTGAATTCTGTCTAGTTGCTGGGAAGTGAGAAGAATAGAAGAGAGCTGGACACCTTTAGGGAATTGCGTTGGAAGTCAAGCAAGAAAGACACTGAGATAGTAGACAGCTGTCACTGTGATGGAAGCTATAGGGACTTTAATACCAAACTCTGACAATCTGTTTACAAGGCCGGTGACTGGTGACAGGTAAGAGTCATATTTTAACTCAGTTTCTTACTAGAAAAGAATAGGAGAATCAAAAGAGGAGAGTTAGGGCCAGTTTCCCCAAAGAGGAATATTCATAGCTCTTATATGAAAAAAAGGGTTCAAAACATTGAACCAAACAGGTGAAACACTATTATTATTTCTTTTAACTAAAGAACTTCCAAGACTCTACTATTTTTACTGTGAATCCCCAAAAGGGATATATAGTATACAATATTCTCCAAGTTTATTTGACCCTAGGATTTTTTATTTTAAGAGCATTTTGCAGGATTATTTTTTCACCAAGCACACTTTGGGGAATGCTGAGTTCATGGTTTCTAAAGTATGTAATTTTGATTTCCAATTTTCAATTTTAAAATTTTCTTCTATAAGGATAACCTTTTTACCAGTATGTAACATTCACATTTATATGATTTAAAAAAGTGATTTAACCCAGTGAAAAATCAAGGTATTACTTTATATATTCAAATATGCTTTTGGTTCTACTCTTCTAAAACATGATGTCTCATCTTTTAACACCTGCCTTTAATTATAGGTAGCATATAAGGATACCAGCTTGTACAAACATTCACATGTTGGAAAATTACCATGTGTCAGGCACTGCACAGATTACACATGTCATCATAACTGTTCATCAGAAAAACTCTCTGATTTCAATACAGCTATACTATTAAAAACTATGATTACCTAATACTATAGTACACATAACATTACTAGTAGTACTAACATTAGTAGTAGTTAGGCTTTTTAAAAATTATGAAGCTGAGCTTAAAGAAGTATTGCCAACTCATAAATTGACTTATTTAAAGGTGAGAAAGCTCAGACACACCTGTAGTTCTCCATGATGCTAACACCTGTTCACTCAGTGACAGCACTGACTTTGCCAATAGGCATACTGTTCAGTATTTAGAGGAGCACAGCTCTGAATCACATTTTCTATTATACATGTATCAAGGGAACAAAAGTATCTTACAGCAAGTAAGTGAGTGGGTTATTGAACCCAATGAAGAAGAGCATATCTGAAGACATTTTAAAACTCATCAAAGTTCTCTAATCTAGACTGACGGCAGATATTGAGACTAGAAGTTGATATTAACGGATATGAAAAGATTTGCTTTGATTCCACTGTAATGGGCTATTTTTTCCAATTCAAGGTTTACAATTTCTTTATTAGTGATTTTTAAAAATATATATTTTTTGTTGTAGGTGGACACAATACCTTTATTTTTTATTTTTATGTGATACTGAGAATCAGCATCACAACAGATTATTATTGTGAGTAAACTTTGGGAACAGAAACAAAGAAGCATTTGCAAAGAAAGAAAATGGGTGTTGTGTATAAAATATTTCAGCAGATGTGAGCACTAGTTGAGGTGCCCCATAATATATGATCAATTAGTAACATTTTAAAATAGCTTTATAGACATAATTACGACATATAACAAACTGCACATATTTATAGTGCACAATTTGTTAAGTTTTGACATGATATTCGCTCATAAAATCGTCATCCTGCCACCTCTCTCCATACTCCAAGTACCAGGTAACCACTGATCAGTTGTCATTGTGGATCATTTTACATATTCTAGAATTTTATATAAATTGGACTATATAGTATATACACTTTCTTTTTTCCCTTATTCTGAAATTCATCCACACGTTATATTTATTATCCATAACATTTCATTGCTAAGTAGCATTCTGCTGCATGATTATTTTAGTTTACTTTTTCATCTACTGATGGACATACAGGTTGTTGTTTGTCATCTCAGCAAACCTAAGATGACAATTAGTACCTTTTATTGAATGGTTTCTGGTTTCTTTTTTTTTTTTTTATTAGAAGTACAATATGGTAGATGGTGCAATGTGGTTTAACATTTCAAGAAACTGTGAACTGTTTTACAAAGTGGCTTAATCTTTTTAACCTTTCCATCAGCAGTGTATGAGAGTTCTCCTTCATCCACATGTTTGCCAGTGCTTGGTAAGGTCTAGACTTTAATTTTCATCATTCTTGTAAAATCTCTATTATGTAATTTTATTGTAGTTTTAAATTGCATTTTGACTAGCTATATAATTTGCAAATATTTTTTCCAGTATATTTAGAAGTATTATTACAAATATACAGTGTACTTTCACCCTGGTAATAATAGTCTTTTTATTATTTTCTTTTTCATTTTTTTTTGGGAAAAAGATATATTTTCATTTTAATAGTCTAATATTTCAGTTTGTTCTTTTATAAATCATCTTTTTGATATTATAAGACATTTTTGCCTAACCTGTAATATAAAGATGTTTTAGTTTGATTTCTTCTAGAAGTTTTATAATGTAAGTTTTACATTTAGGCCTATGTCCTATTTCAGGTTAATTTTTGGATATAATATTTGGTATGACTGAAAGTTTATTTTTGTGGCATATGCACACGGAATTTTTCTAGCACCATTTTTTGAAAGTTTCCATTTTCCACTAAATTTTTTATTGATCTTTGTCAATGAATTGCTGACTGACTGCAGGTCTGTTTTTGATTTTCTGTTCGATTCCATTTCTCTATTTGTCTATATTCAATACTGTGCCATCTTTGTTTTTTATAATGGTTCTTGAAAATAGAGTTTTCTTCCAAATTTGTTCATTTTCTACTATGTAGAATCTAGAGAACAATTTAGAGACAATTATTATCTTAAAAATATAGAGTCTTTGAATCCATGATTGTAGCACATCTTTCCATTGATTTAGATCTAATTTTCCTTGGCCATTTTATAGTTTCAGTGATGAGGACTTTCACTTATTTTTTCTATGTTTTCTCTAAGTATTTTTCTAAATAGCAGCTCCTGAATATCTATTTTTAGCACATAGAAATAGAAATATTTTTAAATGTCAATATTTTGTTCTGAAACCTTTCTAAATTCACATTTTAGTTCTAGTGGTTTTTATGTAGATTCCGTTGAATTTTCCACAAACACAACCACACAATTTGGGAAGGAAGATAGTTTTAATTCTTCCTTTCCAATCTAGATGACCTTTATTTCTCTTTCTTACAATTTTACTGAACAGAACCTTCAGCACCACATGGAGTAAAAGTGATGAGTGTGGGCATTCTTGTTTTGCTTCTAATCTTAGAAATCATTCAGACTTCAATTACTAAGTGTGATGTTAGCTTTTGTATGAATCCAAAAGTCTTTATTTTGTCTTTGTTTTGAGTATTGTTCTCGCAGATTAAAGGATTCTAGGTTCACAGTTTTGTTTTTGTTTTTGTTTTTGTTTTGCGCTTTAAAGATGTTATGGTGTTTTATCTCTTGTACTTTTTACAAGGATAAATTTACTATTCTCTTCATACTTTTTCCTCTCTCCATAATGTGTTCTTTTCCCTCTAAATGTTTTTTTTAAGACTGCCCGTCCATCACTGGTTTCAAGCAGTTTATTTTGTACTTTGTAGTAGTTTTGCTTGTGTTTCTTTTTTTATATTCTTATTTTTTTCTAATTAGTTGTACATGACAGTAGAATAAATTTATACATTTTGATAGATCATACATAAATGGAGTGTAATTTCTCATTGTTCTGATTGTACATATTGTAGGATCACATCAGTCATGCAGTGATATATGTACATGAGGTAATAATGTCTGTTTCACTCTACTATGCTTCCTACTCCCATACTCCTTCCCTTCCCTTTACTCCCCTCTACCTAATATGACATAAGTCTGCTCTTCTCTATTCCTCCCCTGCTTATTGTTAATTAGCATCTGCATATCAGAGAAAACATTCAGGCTTTGTTTTTTTGGGGTTTGACTTATTTCACTTAGCATGATATTCTCTAATTCCATTCATTTACCAGCAAATTCCATAATTTCATTCTTTTTTAAAGTTGAGTAATATTCCATCGTGTATATGTACCACATTTTCTTTATTCATTTATCTGTTGAAGGGCCTCTAGGTTGGCTCCATATTTTAGCTATTGTGAATTGATCTACTATAAACTTTGATGTGGCTGTATCTCTATAGTATGCTGATTTTAAGTCCTTTGAGTATAAACCAAGGAATGGGATAGCTGGGTCAAACGGTGGTTCCATTCCAAGTTTTCTGAGGAATCTCTATACTGCTTTCCATAATGATTGCTCCATTTTTCATTCCCATCAGTAATGTGTGATTGTACCTTTTTCTTCACATCCTCACCAACATTTATTGTTGCTTGTATTCTTGATAATTGCCATTCTAATTGGAGTGAGATGAAATCTTAGAGTAGTTTTGATTTCTTATGTTTGGAGTTCATTGAACTTCTTGTATCTTTTGGTTTGTAACTCCTCATATTTGTAAAATTTTTGACTGCTTTTTATTCAAATACCTTTTAATTTTCTGTTTTCCTTTCCTCCCTTGGGTACTCCAAGTACATATATAGCAAGCACTTGATGTCTTCCCATAAATCACTACTGTTCTGCTCATTTGTCTTTCTTGTCTTCCTGTTTTTGATTTATACAGCTTCTACAGCTTCAAGTCCTCTAATCTTTTCTTCTTTAATGTCCTAAATCTGTCATTATTCCCATCCAATGTATATTTTAACATTATAGTTTTTGTCTCTGGAATTTTGATTTAACCTTTCATATACTCTCCATATGTACTTAATATTAAACCTGAAACACAAATGTAATCCTTATTTTAACTTTCTTATCTGCTAGGTCTAAATCTGTATCATTATGTGTCAATTCCTCTTATTTTTCTCAATGTTGGCCATATTTTCTTGCTTCTTTGGTAATATTTTATTGAATCCAGATGTTTTTCCTCAGTATTTTTAATTCCTATGTTATTGATCCTTGTTCTGGCATCCAGTGAAGTTCCTTGGAAACAGTTTAATGTTTGGAGGTCTTGCTTTTGAGATATGTTGGGTAAGATTGAAACTTTGCTCCTTCTATGGCTAGTTATGTCCTAAGTAAGTATCTTCTATGTCCCCTATCCAAGGCCTCAAAAGTCCAGAGTTTTCCAGTCTCAGTGTATGAATATGGAATCTTCCCAGTCCAGTGTGACCATAGGATACAGTTATCTTTAATTGTTTAGGGTGATTCTTTTCATAGTCTTAGGGAATTTCCTCAGATGCTGGACAGTATGCAATTGAATTATCAAGGGAAATTTTCTTCAGATCTCTCTAATTCTCCTTGCACAGTTCTATCCTCTGGTTCTTTTTCATGTGAGCTTGAGGTGCTTTGGTACCTAGAAGCCTGGTTCCATTTCCTTAATTTAGAAAGTCCACAGCACTCCTCTGGAGTTATCTTTTCTATTACATGCCCCAGAAATTTTTTTCAAGGCAGAAAGCAGTAATGAAAACATCATTTTTTTTTTCAATCAGTAAATAATTTTGTTATGCTTGGTTGAAGCCTATATCTCACCCTTATTATTTTACCTTGTGTAGAAGCAAATGTCTTAGTGACATCTTTAATTTTATTTATGGCAGTGGTATTTATTTTCAAGTCTACTGATTTCTATTATTCACATAGTTTTTCGCTCTCATCAAGAAAAGATTTATATTCGTCTTCCATTTTGCTTTCCCTTAGATGTTTTACATTCATTTGCTTGTTTTCTTATCTATTCAAAGTATATTTTCTCAACTACCATTCAACCAATGCTATGATAAATGTTGGAGTTACAAATGTAAATAAGAATTCTTGGCTTTCTATTATGGCTTATTTAGAGAGAAAAGCACAAGAATAAGTAAAAATGATAAGATGATGAGGACTTGCTTTGAGCCTTCATGATTCCTAACAATTGGTATTTGCTGTGTGTGTTTTAGGTAGAGACTATCATTTGGAGTCAAAACTTCCTGTCAAACACAATGTCTGGTACCCAGCACTATTCTTGTATTATAACTTATTATAATACTAGAGACTAGTGCTTACTTTGATTCCTTCTTTATTCTCCACAATTGTTGTTTAAGTGTTTGAGTGCAAAAATTGTCTTATTCAGTGTTCAGTGAATGAAGTGTTATTTGCATATCCAGCAGGGAGAGAGATAATTTCTTAGGCTGAGAAGTTAGGAAAAAATGTGAAGGAAGTGGCCATGGATTGATTGATGAGAGATGAGTAGAACTTCTCTAGAGGGAGAAAAGTAGAAGTACATTTCAGCAAGCCTTAGATGAGGGTAAGGGGTAATGTGCTGAGAACACTGAGCAGTTCAAAGTGATGGGACAGAGGTTATGCTGTGTGTGTGTGTGTGTGTGTGTGTGTGTGTGTGTGTGTGTGTGTTGTGAAAGGATTTTGAAGCATAAAAGAATTGAGGATGGGGCAGAGGAAATAAGATTGAAAAGAAAATAGGTGGTACATTGTAACCCATCTTGATGCAATAATGAGTTTGACTTTTGTTACCCAAGAAAGAGAGCATCAACTTGAATCAGAAATAATGACTTTTGTATATAGCAGATGATAGATTAGTAGGCAGATTGATTAGCAGGAGATGTGAATCAAAAGTTCAGCTAGGTGGCTGTTGCATAGAAAATGCATACATTAATAGATTCATAACCAAAATCTACATAGGATAGCATATTGAAGAATAGCCTGGCATAACATTAAGCAGAGCATTAATTATATGGTTGGAGGAAACTAAAGTAGGCCATGCGATACTCACTTAGAATGTAAAGGCTGTAATTTATATGGTCTGAGAAGCAGAATATCTTGATCCAGTAAATATGTTTTTCTTTCCTTTAAGGTTCTTCAGTGTGTTCAGATTAAAACTGTGCCATGCCTTTCTACTTCAGAAATATTGGAGCTCGTAATCTTCCCCACACTGACATAAGAAGCTTCATACCCTCTTAGTCTTCAATTTTGTTTTAGATATACATATAAAATGTGTAGATATACACACATGTACACACACAATGAAACTGATCATTTTTTTTATCTCCTACAGCATGTCTACTTTATATTTACATTATAAATTATTAAAGAATAGTATGTTTTAAATGTATAGAATTATTTGATGAATCACAGAATACAATGTTTGCTTCTCCATTCTCCTGCTTTGATTTATCTAAATAATCTTATAAATATTGTCAATTCATTATTTCTTATAATTTTGTATGAAGACACATACATTTTATATGTATTAACTATTACTAGTTATTCAAGCTTGCAGTTGGTCATGTGCAATTGCAATGCACGTTTTTAAGCATATACATAATAAATTTCTTATAACATTAAAATTAGAGGATAAATGTATAAAAATCATGCACTTAGATAATTACTGTGATAATATTTAATTATGTTAGTTTAGCATTATGTTTGTTTCCTCTAAATTGTTAGAATTTTCAGTTACTTTTTAATAATTGATTTGCCTCAATAATTATGATAGATAACTTTAAGACCCCAGAAAACTGTTGTGTGTGTATATATATATATATATATATTCAAAAACTTTATTATACAGCTTCATTATTGAATTGGCACTGATATTTTTTTAAGCTGGTTAATTTAGTCATTTTTATTACAATGAAAAAGTCTTTTGTTTGGAATTAACTTGCATGGTCTTTCTACAAAGGGAGATAAGGTAAGGCCTGGGGATCTGGCTTGCTTAGTTATTCCTATTTACTGAAGTGTTCCATGGTTCCGCACCCTCTGGGCTTGGATATTTGATGATCTGTAGTAGTTGCCTCAGACACTTGAGATTACAGTCCAAATGTCTAAAGGGTTAGGTTTAGACCTACCCCTTAACTTTTGCTTACCAATCCAAGAAGTATAAATGAGAATTAAAATTTTGCTCAAAGTACAAGATAAAAACCTAGTATAGTGCTATTTTGTGCCAGGAAGGTCATCTTTAGATCCCCTTAATTTTTATGTTAGGTTCATATACTCAATAAAATCTATTTATTTTTTACATGAATCAGATATTGATAGTTGCTAATAATATAAAGTATAAAGAAACTACTGCCAGGGATTCAAGAATTTCTATTCTTGCAAGATATTTGACTCTAAAAAGCATGCATTTTGTAATGGAGTACTGTTAATAGAGTATGCATTCTAGATAGAAATAGTAATAAATGGAAAATTCTGATTTAAAAAAAAAAATTAAAAACGAAATCTTTAAACACATATCATAATTTGTTTCTATTGTTCCTAAGTTCATATAATCTTTTTTGTGGGCAATGCATTTTACGTTCTGTTTTTGTTATTGTTTTCATCTAAAAAGATGGAAGAGTAGTTAAAGGTGGCCATGTTTCCTAACAGCTAAGGTACTGCTTTTGTATTTGTTGGTCTTATGCAGATGTTTTCCTCGGCCATTGCACTTGGTTGCTCTCTTCTCTGGGGTTTACAACAGTCTGGGTGGTGGTGGAGGAGGGTATGTTAATGTGTGTGGGTGTTGTCAAAGTCCTCATGTATTAATAACATTTCTCTGGAAATTTTCACTTTTTATTTAACCCTCACTACCACTTCTTGAGTGTGGGTCTGGAGTTAGTATCCAAGCTGCACTCTGCCATTATTTTCTATTTCTTTCCTTTTCTACCATTTCCTGAGGTTTACGGCATGAGTTGTAGGTTGCACGGTTGTTAATGCTGAATTATGGGCTCTTTCTCCCTTATTGCTTCTGTTGTTGTTATTCATTCTATAACAATTGAAAAAGGGACATTATTTGTTTCAGCTTTACTTTTCCATCATTACCCAAAAATCTGGACTTGCTTCTGAAATAGCCATTACATTTTTGGGCAATTTAAACCTTGACTTGAAAATAATGGAATGTACGTTTTTAAAAATAGACAAATTCTTTTGATTTCTCTACATAAGGAGTCCTCTAAAGGAAAGTGTGCTCCAGAGGAGGGTAAAAGAGAAAAAGAACTAAATTTCTTTTCACCAAATTGTGACATTAAAGTACAACCACCATATATTTAATCAAGCGGGCAGGCATGCGTGCAGAATCAGGCTGCCAACACTGAATTAAATTATATAATAACCTATATATAAGACATGGTTCTTATTAAAAAGAAAATTTTTTTACTTAAAGTTTTATACACAAAATATATAATCCATTCAAGAAGTTTTTCTGGAAGGGTGAGTTCTCACTCAAGTCAATGAAATAAATGAGAATTATTTCCAAAGCTGCTCCTTTTGATCTGTCTCTTCATGGAGCTGAATCAGTCCAGGGTTACCTGTACTTTTGAGAGCTGATGCCTTACTTTGGCTTAGAATTCTGTGGTTTTCTCTTCTATGTCAATTTACTAAATGCCACCATCAGGAGGAAATGAACTCAATCAGAGATCTTACAAGAAAGAAATGTTAATAACAGGGAAGAGAAATGGAAATGAATGTTTGCACTGTTTATATTTCAAATACCCATGAAATTATCAAATTTCTTAAGTGTTCTGAAAATAAAATTTTGCATGCAACTTCTCATAAATGAACTTCTGGTTATACTTTTTATTTAAATACTTTCTGAATATTATAAATTTTAAAATAAAAGTTTCTGGTCAGAATAAAAGAATATTTCAGTTGTACTTCTTGTTCATAAGGAACTTTTGTTTTCCTTGACTGTGTTTTTTTTTTTTTTTTTAACCCTAAGTGACTACAAATGAGTCTCCAAATTTTAATTCTTTGAAAATGAACTATACTATTTCCACTGACAACTCTACACTTGATTTTTTTCCAGGAAAATATTTTACTTTCATGGATATAGGCTTGAATTTGTCCTTTCAATAAATTATATGATAATTGAGCAAATGGTTATTGAATATTATTTACACATGATTGTGTGGGACAATGTGGAAATTTATAATCTAGTTGAGCAAACAAGATGTCATTTATACAAAGAGATTTAGCAACACCATATGCAGAATTTTAGAGAAGTAAGCTGTCACATTTGTATGGTTCAGTCTAGGAAGATCTCTTTTCTTTTTTCTTAAATGCAGTGCTGGGGATTGATCCCAGAGCCTCCTACATGCTATACAAATGCTATACCAGTGAACTACAGCCCAGCACCAACTCTGGAAAGTTCTTGGGGAAAGGTGAAGATCGAGTTCAGGAACTCAATGAATGAAATGTCACTGGAGGGTTCAAATGGTAAATGGCAACTCTAGTTGGCAGAAGGGGTAAGGGCTTTGGTGGCAAAACAGGAAAACATACTGACTTATAAAACATTAGATATGCTGAGGAACTGAAGGAAAAATATATTGACTACAAAAGATGAGTCCTTTAGGTGAAGGACAAGAAATGCTATTTTATGTGTGATAGATTCAGATTAGAGTTCATTTCAGACTGCAGGGTTTTAGCTTGAGGAAATAGAAGTAAAAGGAGAAAGGAAAATGGAAGAGAGAAAGAAAGAAAGAAGAATTAAAGAATTAACTAAAAGGACAAAATAGCTTTAAATAATTTGGATAAAGTTTAGAAGGCAGATACCAGATATAGGAATGATAGGTGGGGTCATGGCTTACATACCTCATCTTGACTTTTTGCTGTGGCTGCTGGTAGGAGTAAAGGAAATGTTTAGAATCCAGTGTACCTCAGATGAATCATGTTCTCATTGGGGTCATTCTGATCATGGAGATGGCAGAAAGTAGGCTATGTCTTGCTTGAGTTATTCCATTATGTACAGTAGTTCTCAGACTCTCTAAACCTGTCACTTCATTTTATAAAGCAGTAGTTTGTCCATTTTGTCCAGCTACTCCATTTTGAGTTTAAGTGCTGAGGTGGAATGACTCTATACCTTGTTTATACAAGTGAATAACCACCATCTGCCTCGCATAACCATAAGTTACAAACTAATAAATAAATTAATAGTGCTAATAAAAATGACCATGTGTGGACTTATCAAATCAATCAGAAGTTCATAGATATATGAGCATATCAACCTCCTATCAGAAAACCAGACCCATGAGCTTATGAAACACACCAAACCAACACACAAAGCAACCCCCTCACTCAAGGCCCATAAAAGGAGAAGCACCCCAAGACTGACAGGGAGGCACCCTGACCCCATCACCCTTCATCTGGTCACCATCATGAGTCTTGCTCAGGAAAATCACCACAGGGATAAACCTCTGAATCTCTGTACTTGGGCTTTATCAGATTGCGGTTTATAGCCCACTCCAAGCTGGCATTTCAAGCTGATACCTGAAATTGCAGTCTGTCCAGACAATGCCTTACAATAAGTTCCTGAGCTTTAACAGCTCCGACCTGAACAACTTCTTGACTGTTTCACAATCTTATCTGACCATCTACAGTGACCCTATGTATTTGGGTCTGCTCTCAACTCTGCTTTCAGTTCACCTCCAGAACCCCTGTGGCTGCCTTAACCCTTTGTTAGCCTTTTGAAACCTGTTCAGATAATTATGCAAAGTGTCATGTGTGACTTGAGTGTTGTAGATATTAAAGATTAAGATTGGGATAAAAGAAGATGCATTTGCCTGACTTATGACTACCAGGTGACCACAAGTACTCAGTGAACTGTCACTGCTGAAAGTGGTGTAGTCTGTGAATTTATTGGTCTTCAATAAATCCTAACATTGTAGAAAGACAGGGATGTGTTTGGTCTATGTTAATGACAGGGATATAAAAAATGGTGGAAAACAAGAGAGGAGAGTTGATTTTTTTCTCAGCATTTAGAAAACAAATGTCCTAGTAGTAAAGTGAATCTTAGGAGTTGCAAGGGTTTAGGGATTGTCTAAATAATAGTTATTATTGTCTGGATACTCTGCTAAATCCTTTATATTTATTAGATAGAGTAAAAACAGAAAGAGTGGTTTAGTAGTGTTTCGATTTCAAACATGATATTTTCTGTCAGTTTTAATTAGATGTTACTTTCCCTTTGTTAAGTAATTAATGAATTGTCTCAATACCACTTATTATATAATGATCCATTGTCTTTGATTAAAAATATTGTTTATGACTACATTTAATCATGCCCTATTCCTATGCTAGTTTTTAAAGAGTTCATCTTGTTCTTATGATTTAACTGTTTTGTATATTGTTATTATAATAAATTTATGCTGTGACTTTGAGGTCATAAATAGGAAATCTTTTGACCTTTTTGAGGTATTATACTGTATTTAATTAGCTTTAAAAACTCAGAGTAATTACAGTAATTGTGAGTTGATTTTCTTAGGGTTTCAAATCAGCAAATCAGATCCTCAAATAATAGAGGATTAAACTTTCAAAATGAAAGTTTATTCTTTTTTGTCTCATTAATTTGACTAGAACTTCTAAAATTGTATTGAATAATGAAAATATTAGTAGGAGCTGGATGCAGTAGCATAAATCTGTAGTCCCTTACTACTTGGGAGGGTGAAGCAGAAGGATCTCGATTCAAGGCCAGTGTGTGCAACTTATGGAAAACCTGTCTCAGAATAAAAATAAAAAATAAAAAGGCTTGGGAGATGATGCTCAGGAAGCAAGTACCTCTAAGTTCAAACAACAATTCTGCAAAAATATGTAAGTAGATAAATAAGGATTCATAGGAGTTACTTTCTATGAAAATAGTTACATTTTAAAATAAAGCATACTGTTGGTTTTTAAGAATAATATGAATTTTGAGATGTTACAGATTGTTTTTGGTACTGGGCATTGGATCCAGAGGCATTTTACCACTGAACCAAATCCCCATCCTTTTCACAGTTTTTATTTTGAGACAGGGTCTCACTAAGTTGCTTAGGGCTTTGGTAAATTGCTGGTCTTGAACTTGTGATCCTCTTGTCTCAGCCTCCCAAGTTGCTGGGATCATAGGGTTTTTGAGAGATTTTTAATTGATGAAAGATATTTACTTTCATCATATGACTTCTTGACCATTAACAAAATTACCATTTACCTGCTAGGATGGTTATTAATGAAAGTGTATTGAATTTCAACTTTTCTTGAAATAAAGCCAATTTAGCCATGCTGCTATGTTTTTCTAATGTGTTATTTGGATCATATCTAGAACTGAAGGTTTTATCTCATTGAGTTCCCTTTTTCAAGTGATGGCACCAAAGTCACACTAGTGAAGTGAATTATGAAGCTTGCTATCTTGAATTCTTTGGAATTCAAAACATGGTATTACAGATTTGCAGGAAGTAATTGATAAACATTTCTGAGTCTAATAACTTTTTTTTGTAATAGACTCACAAAACTTTTAAAATGGCTTTCAGATTTCTATTTTTATTGAGTTATGTTGTGGTTATTGATAATTCTTACAAAATATCCAGTTAGTATTAATTTTTAAAATGTATTGGTGTGGTATTTTTTTCTGTCTTCAGTTTTAGTCTCTTTAAGATGCTTACATTGTCATTTTAAATTAGATTTTTGAAAGGATAGTCTATTTTTATTAGATGCTCCAGTATCTTTTTAAAATTTATTTCTAATTCCTTAATTCTTCTTTTAAGTCATGCTATTTTTGGAATTATTTAGTTGGTATTATTCTAACTTCTTATATCACATGTTTAGTTCATCTATCATTTTCTTTCCTGGTAACTAAAACATTGAGAAACCTAATTGGTAAGTATGTTTTTTCCTGCATCCATACAGATTAGTATATTGTTTTTAATTTTGATTACCACTTTGATTCCATTTTGAAAATTCGATGAGTACATTTCAATTATTGAGTGTTTCAATTTTTAAATTGAGTTATTCAATTCTGATACCTCTAAATGATGTAGCTTAAGTGAATTGAAATTTTTTTGTTTTTAAATTAAATCATTCATTTGTGTGGATAGTCCTTAATAAGCAAGTAGATGAGAAAACTGGATCAGTGCTTCTCATACTTTATTGGACATCAGAATCACTTAAATGTTTGTTAAACTTGGATTGCTGGTCCCATCCTTAGAATTTCTGAGTAGGTGCATTTGGAGTGAGCCTGGAGAATTGTCAAATCAAACAATTCCTGAATATTCAGATGCCATCTGTGCAGAGATTACACTCAAGAATCAAAATAAGACCAAGCACAGTGGTGCACGCCTATAATTCCAGTGGTTTAGGAGGCTGAGGCAGGAGGATCATGAGTCGAAAGCCAGCATCAGCAACTTAGTGAGGCCCCAAGCAATTCAGTGGGACCCTGTCTCTAAATAAAATATAAGAAAAGGCTGGGAATGTGGTAGAGTGGTTAAACAATCTTGGGTTCAATCCCTGATGCAAATAAATAAATAAATAAATAAATAAAATGAAATAAAATAAAATAGAACCAAAATTATAAAGGCCTTTAGAACTTCAATCAGATGGTACTGTAATTAATAAAACTGAAATTTTAGTTATTAGGGATCATTAGATAAAGGGAGGGGTTTGATGAAAGCAATTTTTTTTTTTTTTTTTTTTTTTTTTTTGCAGAAAACAAGATGAATAACAGTTTGGATGGATTTAATAGACAGTAAAGCTAAGAAAAACTACTGCAGGTATGGACTTTTCCAGGCATAGGTCAACCCGGACATGAGGAAAGGGGAAAGAATGTGAAAGACACTGAAAGAAAAAATCAGCAGATATTTGTTGTTGGATGCTGTGATGTTACTGCAATATAATGAGACAATTGAAGGTATGGGGAATCTTGGGCTGGACCAGGCTGAGGAATGGCTCCTGGGCACACAAGTTAAATATACATGCTCTTACCTCATTCACCCCCTCTACTCCTGGATCCTGTTTTATCCTAGTGACGGTAGTGACTACTTCTGGGACCACAGTAGGGCATGCTTGAGTGAAATTTCTATTTCTGTTGCAAATGTAAACACATTCTGGAAATGTCAATTCTGGTAACACTGAAATCCAAGGACTAACTTTCTAGAATTTTCAAACTTCCTAAGTCATGACTGGATTGCTTTTATCAATCAAAAAAGACTGGAGGGATGCTTAATTTTTTTATTATGCAACAGATCAATGAGGAACTTAGAGATCTAACTTGAATGTAGAGGATCAACAGCTCATTAGGGTGATTAGAGACTGTTACCCAGTAGCCCAAACTGTAGCTAATCACAGCTCAAGTCAACAGGGTACCAGGGTCAAGTGGGCAGACACAGTGGCAGAGAGGAGGAAGTTACCATCACAACAGTTAGACCTCAGGTGGTGTGGTTTCAAACTTGACAATTTTTCAAAGACAAACTGGTGGTCCAGGAGGAGGGTTCAATTCCTGATGTCCCAGGAGAGGATGAGGATATTAGACCTGTTAACCTGAACTATGGCAAAAGCCTAAATGTCCAAATTCACCATACGGCTTACTTCAGGATATTGGAAGAAGTAAAGTACAATCAAATAACTTACGTGCATGTGCCACTTTCTATAAAAGACAAAAGGGAGACATAGTAGCTAAAACAGAAACAGTGTTATACTTCTGCTTATTAAATCATTCTTTCAAACATAATAGAGAAAAACTAAATCAATGAACAAAAAGTGCAAGTTGTTATCAGAGAACATGCTTGCCACATATCTCATGTATGTGGATTACATTTTTTTTGGCAAACTAGCATTTGTGTTAACAATGTCCCATAGAAGTGTTAAATTTCTTAGGATATACATCTGGTAAGAAAAACTGAGTCAATGACTTGCACATACACAAATAATTTCATTCTTTCTTTTGAAGACAATTTCTGTCCAGAGGTTCTCCTTGGAAAATAAATAAAAATAAATGAAATTAAAATAAAAATGGAAAGTAGAAAAATAGGAAAACGTAGTCCAAATGACAGTAAATGTTAATGGTCTGATCACACACACAAAAGTTGTCCTTCAAACCAAAGTGTGTATTAAATAGTAATGGATAGATACACTTCTCAGTGAGATCTGATTTGTCTAGCAAATCCTTACTGACATATACTCTCATTTACTACTATATAGCCTTTTGAAAATGCCATTGCAGCAGAGCATAAAAAAGGTTATTTAGATTAAGTATAGTTACAAGATAAGCAGTACACTGAGTTCATTGGACTTCATGCGCACTCATTTAATTTCCACCGCTCCATTACTCTGAATCAAACTGTCCCTGAAAGAACAAGAGGAAAGAAAAGGGCATTAAAAAACACAAATCACAAAGTAGAGAACATTCTTCTAAAAAACGAAATGGTCTCCATGTGTTACCATTTAATACCATGGAAATACTTTCTTGACTTTTATAGCATGCAAAGAAATTGCACGAATCTATTAAAGAATGCAATAAAAAAAGACTTTGAGGTGGGTTAACATTTTCCAGGTCTTTATCATTCTAGATGAGCTTGGAACTTCACAACACTGTAAAATATTATAAATGGTGTCCATTTGCATCGGTGTGCAGCTTATGGCATAATGAATGCATGGCCACTTAACCGTTTATTGAATCCAGGAAGAAATACGATGAGACCTTAGTGATATGTTTTAAAACGAGGCCCAAAGCCAGGTTTTAAAGACAGAGTGCCAAAACAGTTTGTCTTCTCTTTTTCTTTTAACTGTAGTGCCACTAAGTGCCAGCGTGAGGCCTTTCAGACTTCATCTGAAATCCCAGTCATTAGTGTAACTGGAGAAAATAATTCTTAAAAGGATAAGATATTGTGATAAAGTATGAGCAAGAAAGGTCTAAAATTTAGAGGACATGAAATGACGGAGCTAATCCAAAAGTTATAGTGGATGATTCGAGTAATTGTTAAGACCTTTCACATGTTCAGTTGCACTTGACAGTGGCTGAACTTTATTAGCCTTTAATGGCCTTCATTAAATTCCATTTGGTATCTTGGAGGATAGGCACGGCTTGGGGATCAAGGCTACGTTCTTTATTTACATATCTAGTCCCACTAGGCAGGTATGAATTTCCTTAGGAGGGTTATTTTAGGAAATCATGTGCTTTTTTTCCCTCTACTTCAGACAGCAGACAAATGGTAATTTTTATAGATTTTTCTCTCTGTGGGCTCCTTTCCAATAACATTTAAATAGCATCCAAAAAAAGAAAGAAGGAAAGAAAGAAAAGAAAAAGAAAGAAATTCCTCCATTGGTTCTCCATCCACCTGCAGTTACTGCCCTAGTTGCTGCTGTTCTTCAGAGCATCCTCAGACAGGAAAACGTTATCCACACCTCCACCTTCAATGTTCTCCCCAAACTCTATAGCCTGCCTCTCCGTAACCTTTGCCCGCACAGCTCAGACCAAGGTCACTCTTGACTTCCATGTATAGATCAAATTTAAACTTTTGGTCACTCTCTTTAAGTCTTCATCAGTGGCTTCTAAATGGCTATATTTTATAAAGGGGAAAAAAAAAAAAAAAAAAAAAAAAAAAAAACTCTTCTTTTCCCAGGTGTTGTATAGTCCTCTAGATCTCCTCCTAACTCTTGGAACTTTTCTTAGACCACCACACATTCATTTTCTATTGATTCCCATCAATATGTGAGCTCCTCAGGGTTCTTTCCTGTGAATTCTCTCAAGGTTATTCAGTCCCTCTCTAACTTCATTCAATGACAACAAAATATGCACCTCTAGCCAGGTTATAAACTCAACCAGAATAAAACAACTGACTGCATACATAGGACATCACACAGTTCCTGGCATTTAGCAGGTTGTAGGGACACATCTCTCACTCTACCAGGTGATGTTTCTCCCTTCTACTCACCAATCCACATAGCGAACTGTTTGGAGGACATTTTTAATTCAATATTTCTCTGTTACCTGGAACTCAGAATTTCTCTTCTCACAAACTACTCCCAATCGCCACCTCATTTTCCCCTTTGGGGTGGAAGGTGGCATCTGACCTACTCCTACTTTAGGTAGAGGTGCCTCTAATTCACATAGTAGTTCCACCAGCCACCTACCTGCCCAAATAAGTAACCTGGAAGTCCTCTTAACTTCTTTTTCTCCCCCTTTTCCCACTAAGCCATGATGCTTTCTCTTTGGAATCACTCCTTTCTCGGCACCACCATCATGTATAAGGCATAGCTGTTGTTTTGGATTTGGACTTCTTCAGTAGCATGCTGTTTTGATAATATTTGGTCCGAACCCAAGTTTTCTCCCTGCACCCCGCCATGGATAACTATCTTTTCAGAAATACAAATCTAGTTCTCTCACTCTCCGGCTGAAATCCCATCAATTACTTCATAGCTTTGGAGGAAGAGAAAAGCCTAATTTGTTAGCATGAAATGAAAGTTTTCAATATATCCTTTCCCCACCCAGGCTCCTTTCAATTCCCATTCAAATAATAAATTCTAGCAGAGTAAAGTTGGTTTACTTTCAAAAACTTTATATGTTTCAGAATATATAAGTACTATTTCCATCCGGTGAATTACCCTTTTCATTCCAGCTTTGTTGAAACATAATTGACAAATAAAACTGCATATTTTTAAAGTACACAATGTGAATACTGATATACATTGTGGAATGATTACCAGTCAAGCTAATTAACACATCCATCACCTCACTGTTACTATTTTTGTGTGTGAGATGACTTAACATCTACTTCCTTAGCAAATTTCAAGGATCTCCTGCAGTATTATTAACTGTAGTCACCAAGCTGTATACGAAATACTCAAGACTTCTTCATCTTCTATCAGAAAGTTTGTACTTTTAATACAATGTCCCCCAATTTCCCCAGTCCCCAGTCCCTGCCACCAACATCCTATTCTGTATATCTAAGGACTCATTTTTTTTTTTTTTAATTTTGGATTCCACATGCACATGATACCACGTACTATTTGTCTTCTCTGTCTAGTTTATTATTTCACTTAGCATATATACCCTCCAGAGCATCCAAGTTGTCACAATGACATCATCTTTTTTGTATGGCTGAATAATATTCTGTTGCATATGTGTGTTTCATATTTTTGCCCATTTATCAACTGACAAATGGAAAGCTTCCTTTCCATATCTTAACTATCGTGAACAATGCTGCAAAGAACATGAGAATGAAAATACCTCTTCTAAATAGAATTCTTTTTTCTTTGGATAAACTACACACCAAGAAATGGGATAGCTGGATCCTATGGTAGCTCTATTTTTAATTTTTGACGCACCTCCACTGATTTCCCATAAAATTTTCCATATTGGCGGTACCAGTTTGCATTCCCACCCACTGTGTTCAATGGTCCACTTTTTTCCACATCTTTGCCGGCCTTTGTTATCACTTGACATTTTCCACAATAGTCATGCAAACAGGTGTGAAGTGAGTGTTTTTGATTTTCATTTCCATAATTAGTGATCTTGAACTCATTTTTATGTACCTGTAGTCTATTTGCATATCTTCTTTGGAAAAGTATTTATTCAAGTCCTTTTTACCATTTTTAAACATTATGCACACATACACAAACACAGATTTTCTATTAGCTGGCATGAATTCATTATATATTTTAGATACACACACATTATTAAGATAAAAAAGAATTTGTTACCATAAGAAGGAAGTGTTGGACTCCAAGATACAAATACCATCCAAAGAATTTGGGCAATATGTGTGGTTTGCACATATGTTCCTGCATTCCATAGATTGCCTTTCTTCTCCATTGATTGTTTTCTTTTCTGTACAGAAGCTTTTTAGTTTGATATAATGCCATTTGCTTATTTTTGCTTTTGTTGCCTGTGATTCTAGTGTGATATCCAAAAAATCATGACCAAGACTAGTGTTAGGAATCTCTGCCTGATCCTGTGTCATGGATTATATTTTAATTAAATTTCTTCTAGATGAGGTAGCCTGCTTTGATCTATAACTCTGATATTTCACCTTCGCCCTGCTCTATACTGCCACTCTTTAGTACATGCCTTTCTTTTAAGGTAGCAGTGCCCTACTAGCAATAAATATAATACAGTTATTGTAATTTTTCCGTGAGCATCTATCTCATACACCATAAATTCAGTGAGTACAGAAAATTCATGTATCTTAGTCACTCTACCTGGTACAGAAGTGGGATATTGCGTATTCTCTGTAAAAGTTTGGTGTCTTGGAAAACTTGGATAGCTTAGCAGAAATGAAAATCCTTGAGTTCACAATGGTCCACAATAGGGGACATTTCAACAGAATTTTGGCTCCTTTTAGAAAGTTCAGTATTTCACAGAAAAAGGAATCAAGTTTGCTATTTATAGACATATGGAGATTGCTATGTGTGTGAAGCATCTATATGATCTATGGTTTTCTTGTTGATAATGATTCTAAACTGCCCCTGCTTCTTTCCCTGCCCAGTCAAGCCTGCTGTTATCTCAAAGATTGTATTTGTATACCATAGATGAAATAATGGCAATTTATCATCCAAACTTTCATTAATTTGCCAAAATTATTTGATTTTCATTTGTATCTCTGACTCCAACACTTCTATCTTATGGTAGCAAATTCTTTTGTTTGTCTTAATTCTGCGTTGTACTTTTCCTCTAGGAGGCTCTACTTTCTGTGTGTAATTTTGTATTTGGTATAGGAAAACATGATTCCTTTAAATAGTGACACAAATTTATATAATATTCAGTTTGAACATTCTCCATGTTCCAGAGCTCAAGAATCCAATTCTGCCTTTACATTAAAGCCCATGTTCAGCTCATTCTTACAATTATTTTACTTGTCTTCATTTTTATGTTTGAGTAACTATCAGTCCTATTGTATGCAATGAGTCATTTGTTTTTCTGCTTCACATTGGGAATGGAGAAGGAACTGCATAGAACACATCATTTATACATGGATTTTTTTCATCATGCTAAATCTTAATGTGGTCAGCCTATGTCTTTTCTGGTGTTCTGCTTGTTTATTGGGTAGGGCTATGACTATTTGACTATTTCATTCTTGTGCCTTTTTTGTTGTTGTTGTTCTTGGGGAATTTGCAGTTAAACAAAATTAAAAGGATTTGGATGAACCCAAATAATTATTAAGCATTTTGGCATTTAATTGGAGAAAAACCTATTCTTCCAGAGCAATTTTTCTTGGAATATTCTACACAACACAAGCAAATCTCCACTTGCTTACTTCTGAATCTGCCTTTCCTCAGAGTTTGTGTTTGTATAATATTTTAGTCAGCTTTTCTTCATTGTGCCCAAAATACCTGGCAAGAACCACTCAGAAGAAAAAGTTTATTTAGGCTCGGGGCTTTAGAGATTGTGTCCATAGTCAGTTGACTCCATGAGCTGGGTCTGTGGTAATGTAGATCATCATGGCAGAAGGCATAGAGGAGGAAAGCTGCTCAAAACATGACCACCAGGAAACAGAGCAAGCTCTGCTCACCAGGGATAAAACAGAAACCCCAAAGGCATATAAACTCCATTGACATACTTCCTCTAGCCACATCCTACCTGACTATATTTACCACCCAGTTAATCCACCGCAATGGATTAATGCACTGATTATATTACAACTCTCACAATCCAACAAATTCACCCCAGAACATTCCTATATTGTCCCACACATCAGCTTTGGGGGGACACTTCCTATCCAAACCATAACATAAAAAATAGCATAGCAGCACAGACAAGAAGCATTTGCTCTTTTAAACTCGTTTTGTACTTCTACAAAGTCACTGATTCATTCTAAAATAGTTAGATTTGAGGCTTGAGGCAAAATATCTCATGTATAGCATATAGAAATATTTAGAATTTTAAGACCAAGGCATTTTCAATGTAAGAAAATTTTTGACTAAGACATGAGCCACTTGGATGTCCCCCAAGTCCTTGGCTTACTTAAATAGATATAACCTTTAAGCTATCCATAAAATTGTTTCAAGTGCTTACCTTTCCTGATGTGGAAGCTAGTCTACCTCTCACTCTCTCCAGGGATTTAAAAATTATCTGTTTTTATGTTCATGAATACAAGTTTTATATATTTATGGTGTACAACATGATGTTCGAAAATATGCATACATTGTGGAAAGTGAACTCAATTTACTTAACATTTTATTACCTCACATACATATCCACCATCACAATGAATACACTTAAAATCTATTCTTTCAGCGATTGTCAAGTATATAATACATTTTTCCTAACTGAAAGCACCATTCTCTTTAATAAATCTCTTGAGCTTATTACTCCTAACTGAAATTCTGTATTTTGACCAATGTCTCCTCAATTCCTCCATATACCCAACCCCTACTCCCAAAGTGTTCTATTCTTCACCTCTATGAGTTTAATTTTCCTTTAGATTCTATATATAAAGTGAAATAAGTGGTATTTGTTTTTCTACACCTTTTCCATGAATTTTTTTGGTGGGGTTTAAATTTCTGGCTGCAATAAACTTTTCCTTTTAAACTGATCTCTGGAGTGTATGTCACCAAATGGATGTGCTGTTTCCTTTCCTTCTTGGATTCCCTGGATCAACACCACCCAATCACTCTTAAGAAGAACTGAGTAAACGGGCCAAAGGTTTTACTAAACTTCCTGACCAACAGAGAAAAGTTATTTAACAAAGAACCCACACTATTTTTGAGTGAATGTGCAAGTCATTGATTAGACAGTGATCTATCCCCCATATAGTTTCATATGTCAGTCTTTATCAGTTTCTAATTTTATAATCCATTGTTTTTTTCCTTAGAATATAAAACTGATATATTTTTCCTGTATCTTAAGATTAAATGCTGGAATAAAATTAGTTGTCAAATTTGTGGAAGTGGAGAGTCAGTATAATAGTTAAAGTAATTTAAGCTGTATTTATCAGAGTGTGAAATATTTGAGGAATATTATTGAATATGGGAATTATTTTGGGATATAAAAACTGCTACTACTAAAAATAACTGCATAAATATATGTGGAATATATCTTTGTTTATTCAATAGTTGATGGAAAACAGATACTTAACATCACATTTCATGCTTTCTGAATACAATGTTTTCCTATAGTGACAGCGTGACAAGTTTTATAATGCAACAAATTTAAGAAGAAATAGAATTCCTTGTAAACCTTCCAGTTCTCTTTTGAATATACATGAATAAAGTTTGAAAAAAAGAATTTCTCTGCAGGAGCATGAAGGAATCTCAAAGCGCTCTGGCCTTTCTCTTTGTTCAACTGACTAGCTATGTCAGCGTCTAAGCCATCTCCCATCACATGTGTGCAGTTTAATGACAGAGGTAAACTTCAGTATGTGAAATAAATTGCTATGTAGCATCTCAGCATCTATCAGCATTATTAAGAAAAATGTGTGGTAAACTTTTATTTTTCTTCAGAAAAAAAAAGAAGAAATACAGTTTCACATATAAAGTGTTAATTTTTGAGACAAGTAGTTTTTGTTTCCAAAAAGTTTAAAATTGCTTACTTGTGATGTCTATGCCTTTAATTCCTATTTTTTCTGTTAATCTCACACACACACACACACACACACACACACACACACACACACAGAAATGGCCATGGTATCATTTGAGTCTCATGAGTGATAAAAACATTAGCTTTATCTTTAAGTTAAGATTTTTTAAGACTTGGTTAAAGAAAATAGCAGCATCTTTCATTTTATAATTGCTATTTATCACTCTTCATTTAACTTGAAAACTCCAGAATTTGTAAATAGTGGAAGAAATGAGTAAGAAAAAAATCTGAATGGTCACGTTATTTTTAAAAAGTAGGAACCTGAAGATACAAACTTATTACAAGTTCCTTGAGTTTTATTTCAAAGTTTAAAACACAAAGAAAATTAATAGGATAACAGCATGCACATATTTACCCAGTTCCCTGGCATTTAAAAAAAATTTTATTCAATAAATATTTTTAAAAGTTAAATTTTTAATAATTTTACCAGTCTGTTTATGCTATGTCTCTAGAGGCAACAAATATATTTTAATTTTTATTTAAAGTTTGTTCTTATGAGTTATACATGACAGTAGAATGTATTTTGACATTATATATATATATATATGGTATAACTTCCCATTCTTCTAGTTGTATACAATGTGAAATTACATAGAGAAAACCAATATATTTTTGGTCTTTAACTACAATTACATGCCTTTGTGATTTCTAGGTCTTATGTGTTTCATAAAACACATGTAACAGGATCATGTAATTTTCATTTGCTTTTTTCACTCTATACAATATTTCTTTAATTTTTTTTTTTTTTTTTTTTTTTTTTTTTTTTTTCTTTTTTTGTTGCTGTTGCTGGAGATTTAATTCAGGGGCACTTAATCACTGAGCCACATTCCCAGTCCTTTTTTATTTAGAGATGAGTTCTCACTGAATTGCTTAGGCCCTTTCTAAGTTGCTGAGGCTGGCTTTGAACTTGTGATCCTCCTGCCTCAGCCTCCCAAGCCACTGGGTTCAACATCTGTAGATTAATCCATTATGTAGATATTTATGACTCCTGTTTTTTTTTTTTTTTTTCTAATTGCTGCAAATATTTCTACAGTGAACATCCTTGTACACAGTACACAGTATGGCCATGCTAATTTTCTAGGGTTCAGACATAGACATGCAATTTCAAGCTCACAGATATTACCAGCTCTATCTCCATAGTGGTGATAACAAGCTTCAATGCCAAAGACAAAAATACTGTTCCTGCTTTCCTGTTATCACTCACTACATTTCATGTTTAGCCCTTTTAAATTGTCTCCTCTTTCTTATTATCTTGATTTTAATTTTACATTAACTCTTATAAAATTCATTAAGTTTGTTCAGTGATAGAGATATTTGATTTTGGTCTTAGTTTTGGGTAGATGCTGATTTCAGCATTAAGTCATTAGATAATCAACCAAAATATGTGCATACGTATCTATTGATGTATAGGGTACACCAGCTTAATATCCTTATACATAAATATGTATATTAAAATAAATAGAAAGTGAGCCAGGTGCAGTGGTGCATGCTCATCATCCTAGCAGCTTGGGAGGCTGAGGCAGGAGAATAATGAGTTCAAAGTTAGCCTCAGCAATTTAGCAAGTCCCTAAGCAACTCTGCAAGACCCTATCTCTAAATAAATAAGTAAATAAATAAATAAATAGGTGTGTGTGTGTGTGTGTGTGTGTGTGTGTGTGTGTGTGTGTGTATTCAGAACTGGGGATGTGGCTCAATGGTAAAGCACCCCTAGGTTCAACACCTGATACCAATAGATAAATAAATAGAAAGTGAATCTGTGATGGGAGCTATCTGTCTTACCCACCAAAACTTGAAACAACCAATTCCCAAAACCCAAAGACTGAATGTTCTCTCTGATAGGTAGATGCTAACTTACAATAGGAGTTGCGAAGTAGGGAGGAACAGAAGTACTTTGGATTAGACAAAGGGGAATGAAGGGAAGGGAGAAGGGATGAGAATAGGAAAAATAGTAGAATGAACTGGACTTAACTTTCCTATGTGCATATATGAATCCATGATCAATTTAATTCTATGTCATGTATAGCCAGAAGAATGGGAAATTATACTCCATATATGTATAATATATCAAAATACATTCTACCTTCATGCATAAATAATAAGGACAAGTAAAAAAATTAAACATATAATAGCTTGGAACAACAGGCAGGGTGTAGTCTCAAATTCATTGTTTTGTTCATATAATCATTCATTCTTTTTCTAGATCCTCTTGAATTCAATACCATCCATACTCCATGTCATCTCTTTATTACTTTCCTGTCACTATACCAAAATTCCTTATACTGGATAATTTATAAAAAATTAAAATAGATTTTTCACAATTCTGGATGTGGGGAAGTCCAAGATCAAGAAGACCCTGACGCATTTGAGGTCTGGTAAGGATTCATGTTCTGCTTCTGAGATGATCTCGTTGCAGCGTCCTCTGTCTTTAGATTCCATATCATAGAAGGGAAGAAAAGGGAAAAATCTCACTTTCAAGTCCTTTCTATGTCACTTGTCTCATCCATGGGGGTGAAGCTCTTATGGTGTAATATCTCTAAAGGCCCCCGTTAACACTATTGCATAGGGGATTAATTTCCAACATTTGAATTTTGGAGGGACACATACATTCAAATCAGCATACACTAATCATCAATAAAATAATCATAGCCTTGCACCTGGAGGTATAATACAAATTGAAGATGATTCTCCATCCTCTTTCTTCAATTACTTAAAGGTCATTTTGAATTTAGTGTGTTCAACAAGTACATTAAAAAAAGAAATCTGCTTTTCTTTAATTAGCTCTTGAAAATGCTGGTGATGGTACTTAAAACAGTATGTGATTTTTTTTTTTTTTATGTCAGTTAAGTGTTCCTTTCTGATGAGAATTTTTTAAATGACATCATTCTGTGGAGCAGTGTCTGTAATAATGTCTCCACTTTGCTCATCTCCCATCTCCTGGGGCAGGAGAGTGGAAAGAAGAAAGCAGCCACATACTTACTTTTTATGACCCCCTAATTAGTCTGAATAGAAAATATTTTATTTCAAATATGTTAGATGGGAATGAACTTTGTCTTTTTATAAATTCCAGGTGCTACTGCAGGTTACTTAAAAACACTTTTGATTCACAATGAACTGAACTCATGTATTGGTCAAAGAACAATTTTTAAAACTTTACCTATATTCGAAATAAAAAGTTAAGTATTGAGATATACATCCAATGAGAAAATGTGAAAAATCTTTTCTGAGAGGTATAAAACTAACAACTAATAGCAGGAATTAAAAAAAAAAAACCCTCTAACATTTATTAAACGATCTCTCTATGGCAGACAAGTAGTCATCTCATGAATTATCACAACAAACCCTAGAATGTAGGTGATATTGCTATCTCTGTTATGTGAAAGAGGAAGCTGTTTTTTTGTATAAGTGTATACATATACTAAT
Source organism: Sciurus vulgaris (assembly GCF_902686455.1). Taxonomy (NCBI): domain Eukaryota; kingdom Metazoa; phylum Chordata; class Mammalia; order Rodentia; family Sciuridae; genus Sciurus; species Sciurus vulgaris. The sequence goes on from NC_136466.1 coordinate 145,931,252, forward strand.
GGACACATCTAAGGTACAGGTGTGACCCCAAAGACTGTTATGTGCTTCTTCTGCTTCCCTTTAAATTGGAAAACCCAGAAAATGTGGCTGTTGACTTATCTAAAAGCTACATGTTGAATCTAGTGATGCCATTGAAACAAGTTGAGTTTCTGAGTTTTATAATTAAGGAAACTGGTACAGGCAATGTCAGAGATTGTGGACTAAATTCTCTACAAAAGTAGAGGCCTTGACTCTACCCCCTATTGAAGGGGTTAAAATATGTTATCTTGGCATGTCGACTAAGTTAAAAGCACTTGAAAAGCAGCAGGTGCAGAAAGGTCACTCTGACCTTAGTGATATTTCTTAAAAGCAGACCACAAAATTCCCCCTGTGAAAGACCTTCCCTGTACCAGAAGGAAAAGTAAAATCTTTATCTTCAAAGAAAAAAAAAGTCAAAACTAGAGAATTCTGTATAAGCCATGTTAAAATAACTTACTTTTTAATCCTCCCATATAATTTAGTTGCTTGCTTATAACTACGTCCAATCCAGTATTCAAGTAACTAACTTGAACTGCTCCTTTGGTTTTCCTTTCCTTATGAAGTCTCCTGTACTACATGAAACTTTCAATATGCTTTCTTCCTATTCATCTATCTTATGTCAATTTAATTTTGGGGTTCAACTGGGACCCTAAGAGAAAATAGATGGAGTTTTTTCACCCCTATGACCTATTGTATAAAGTATATTTTTATGTGATATTTCTTCTCATTCCACTTTGCCTTCACTAATTTAATAGACTCACACAACAAAATTGATTTGGCTCACAATTTTATCTGCGCAGCCTTGGTTCTTCCACTCTTCTAACAACAGTACTCCCTTTGCTTTGGAGATGCCTTTCCTTTCTTTGATGGAATTCTGGCTTACCTGGTTACAAATCATGGTTTTCCAGCTCCTGCTGAGGTACAGGTGGATATGTGACACATGCCTGAGTAATCAGAGCTCCATTATCCTGTTCATAGTGATTAGTCCAGAAATGGACACAAAGCCCAAGATGAATAGATTCTAAGGGTGTTTTATATAGACATGAGTAAGAAGATTTTCTCTTGATTAAGTAGTTTCCAACCTTAGTTGTTATAAGTCTAAAACTCTCTTCAGGCATTTGCTCAAATAAATAAGAAAAACATAAATACACAGAGATAAATCATGTTGAAAAGTAGGACATGCTAAGAGAGGACAAATTAAGAGATGGTTAAAGGAGGAAAGAGTGAGAGAGAGAGATTTAATAATTCCTGATAGACCTCCATCTCCTGGATACCCCAATTATTGGGGTAAATTAAATGCATTTTACTTAAACTAATTTGATTAAAAGTATTGTAAATAGAATATTTGTATATAAACTTGAACTTGATAAAGAAATATTTTATGCTTATTGTTTATTTCTTAGTTTTTAAAAATCCTTAAGGAGGAAAGGGTAAGGGCGGCACACTTTTTTCTATTATTGTTAATAAGTATTTAATCCAGTATGTTTTGTCAAACAATACTAGAAAGTCATTGTTCTTCAGCTTGTTTCATTTATTATTAAAACCAGATGCCATGTATGATTACAGAATGAAATAATTATATTATTATGGGAAACAATGATTAAGTGTAATAAGTGTATTAGTGAATTTTGAATTGGTTGTTTTGCTGCCTTTTCATGATCATATTAATGTCTCTCTTGTATAGAAAAGGAGTTTTGATTTTGTTCTTTAATGCTGGTAATATGCTATGCATATTTTCCCTTTGTTTTCAGAAATAAGATTTTTGTTTAGCTTTTAAAAATTTTCTCATATTTTTTACAAACAATATATCTCAAACACAATTATCCTTTACTTAGGGGAGAAGAGACACTTTCTGAGGGAATATTGGTGAATATGGGGACTATTCATGTAGATTTAATGCTCAATATCACTTCAATTCTGTTATCAACATTAAATAAATGCTAGAATTCCTTGATAAAATGGATCATTATTAAACAAAAGCAAATAGACCAAGAAAGACACATTTATACCAGAAAAGTTTAGACAATGTGCATAAGTAGGTGATTATTCCACATTTCAACATTATCAAAGTGATGATATTTCCTGAATCCACTTTCCACAATTGCTGAAAAGCAAGACTTAAGATCAGAGAAGTTCTGGGCATGATGATGCAAGTTCGTAATCCCAGCAGCTCTGGAGGAGGATCCTTGAGGCAGGAGGATCACGAGTTCAAAGCCAGCCTCAGCAACTTAGCAAGGCCCTGAGCAACTTAGTGTGAGACTCGGCCTCAAATTAAAATATAAAATAAATAAAAAAGGCTGGAGATGTGCTCAGAACTTTAATCCCTGAGTTTAACCCCTGAGTTTAATCCCTGGCATTAAAAAAAAAAAAAAAATCAAAAAAATCAAATTGATATCACTAATCATTAGTATTTATTTATAATTTACTACTTCTTTTAAGCATTCTACTATAAACAAGTAGTAAATTATTTTATTGATTTATCTTCAAAATCCCTATAATATAGTTTGTAACTCTTTTTAAGAAAGAAGATGATATTGCAGAGAACTGATAATTTGATAGTGGCAGAGTCCAGCTAGAAGCGAGGTATCTCTGATGGCCACACATTAACCCCTAAACAACACTGTGGTCCAGATTTTAATTCCACTTTTAACTATCATGATAGATCCTAGTTTTACTCATATCTTCTCGTCAAGTTTGGCAACTAAAGAGGCAGTTATTTTCCTTCTAAGCACTGTACCTAATTAAATAAATCATTCTATAGCGTTCACATAGGTATGAATACATGTGCTTGTGGAATGGTGAATACACATCCTTAATACATACTTTTAACTTTTAAAAACGCATTTCAAAGAGTTCATCTCTTGTATAGGGAATAAAAATAGTGACAATGGCCATTATAAGGTATTAAAAAATTCATGGCAACTTTTGAAAAAGGAGGAATGTTATTAACCTTGGTGTCTTGACCAAATTACAATTCGGGTAATTACATTTGTCTTCCCTAATCTCCTTTTCAACTTTCAATTGGGTAGTGTGTTCTTAATGGAGTTCATTACCCAGCCTCCCTAAGGATTTAAAATAGGACTTATCTTCCAAGACTGGGTCCACTCTAAATTTATGTTCTCTAACTTCAATTGAACTGTCACTAAGACTCTTCAATTCTGTGTGTGTGTAATTCATTCTTCTTTTCTTTTTCTTTCTTTTTTTTTTTTTTTTTTTTTTTTTTTTTTTTTGCTATTTGTTTTCTCACCTTCACTCTTCCAAACCATTTCCTTTCTTCTCAAAACCCAAGATACATATTTTAGCCCAAAAAATATTTTTGAGCCTCATATGGGCCACACTCTCCCATGCTCGGACACACCATGACCAAAGAGGTATTGTTCTCTACTTTCCACAGTTTCCACATTAGAAAATGCTTCTATTTCACACTTGGGCTGATGGATTCACCTTTCACTGAGAAAAGTGAAAGCCATTCAGGTTGCACTCTTCTTCTTTGTAAAAGTGTCGTACTGCGACCATGCCCTTGCCTCCAAAACTCCATCATTCTGTCATTTCTGCTTCCTTCCTTTTGCCTGATTTTGAAGGAGGGTATGTGTCTTCTTTCCTAAGTGTCCTGTGCTCTTCCTTCTTTTCTTCTCTACTGTCTTCTCTCACTCTTAAACCAACTGAATTTGCTAACTACATTCCACAAACATGTAAAAAGGTTTCTCTTAAAGGTATAAACAAAACAAGCATTATGAATCAAAATGCATTCTGCTGTCATGTACAACTAAATAAAACTAATAATAAAAAATAAATAAAATTATCACAATTCTAAAAAACAAACAAACAAACAACAACAAAAAAAAAAAAACAAGCATTTTTTCTTGGCACTATAGACAGTTATATTGTCCTTTTATTCTTTCACCCCATATCCTATTTCCATCAATTCCGCACATTATCATTTTGTTTCCTGCCATTCTGTGACAACTGATCTTCCAAAAAACTAGCCAATTAAAAATAAGCCAATTTCAAATTGCAAAATCAATGCCCTTTTCTTAGCTCTCAAAAGTCTTATTTCTCTGTTGACTTTAATGTTGTTGACTGTTCCTTATTTATAAACTTGTGTACTTTCAACTTCCCAAACATTCTGCTCAATTGATTTTTCTCCTTCTGCCTTTGTGACTCTCTTGATGATTTCTCTTCATTTCTAAAATTTTAATGTAAGATCTTTCCAATGTTTTGTCTTTGGATTTCCTTCCTTCCTGAGATCAATTTATTAGTGTTTAATTTTAATTAACTAGCACAATTGAAGAAAAATAAAGAGAAGCAAGGGGAACAAATGTACCTCCTGTGTACTATGTGCCAGCCATTGTACCTAATAACTTATATAAACAATTTTATTCATTCATAAGAACAAAACCAAGAATGTTAGCAACAGTTTACAGATAAGAATATTAAGGCTGGGGCTTGCCTAGCACATGTGAGGCACCACATAAAAAATAAGTAAATAAAATAAAGGCTTTGTGTCCATCTACAACTAAAAATATTTGTTTGAAAAGAATATTAAGGCTCAGTAAAACCTAAGTCATGAGTTATATAAATGCTACTGTGTTTTCTTAATTCATTCAGCAATCTTAGAGTTAGATATCATTATTTCCATTATTTGCAGTATTTCAGACAAAAGATGATAAGTAAACCACCTGATATTTCATAGCTAATTTTATGATAGGTCCAAAGTATAGACATGAGTATATCAAAGTATAAAATTTATTTTGAATCCATTTCAACATTTTCTCTTGACATGAATTACTCTGTCATCTATACCTTCAGGTATGAAATCTCTCAGGAATTGTCATTCCACTTCTGTGATAATGCATTAGTCATGTTTATATAAGGTAACCTGCTATTATTACATATTTAACATAATTAAATAGACTAATTTTTAAATCTTCTGGAAAAACCTAATTCTGTATATGATATCATTGAGTTTCTGGGTGTCTCACAATGACTTGATTTTTACATCAATATTTGCATTTCTGTTTTTCATTCTTTCCCCTCTAACTTCACTCAGAAACTCATGACCATTTATCATTAACACAAAAAGAGTTCAGTGACAGCAAGCAAGAATTAAGATTTGCGAATACTTAACTTAGTGGTTTTTAAAAATACACATAAGTGGTTTAAAAATACACTTATTACATTATAGTGTGATAAGTTGCTAAATTCCAATGATACTTAGAAATATCTTATGATTGACACATTGTAAAGAAATATATTGCTGTATAAGCACCTTGTTTGTATTTCCAGGAGTCTTCATTCTTTGCCCAAGGAAGCAGGGTATTATAGGATGAATTGTGTTTCTGAAAAAATCCTTATGTGAAATCCTAATCCCTAGAGTCACAGTATGAGAGGCTGGGTCCTTAGAAGGAGATGATGTTTCAATGAGGTCATAGAGCCGAACCTTAATCCAATAAGACTATGAGGAGAGGAGAGGAGAATGTTCCTCCATCTTTTTCTCTTTCTGTCTCTGTTTTTCTTTCTCCTGTGTGAGGGCATAGTAAGAAGGTGACTGACTGCAACCTCAGAATAGAGCCCTCTTAGCTGGACACTGTGGTGCACACCTGTAATCCTAGGGACTCGAAGGCTGAGGTAAGGGGACCTCAAGTTGGAAGCCAGCCTCAGTGACTTAGTGAGATCTGTCTCAAAATAAAGGAAAAGGACTGGAGATATAGCTCAGTAGTAAAGCACCCCTGAGTTCTGTCCCCAGATTTTTAGGTAATGAATCAGCTGATACCTTGATCTTGACCATGACCATCTCCAGATCTGTGAGAAAATAAATTTCTCTTGTTGGAACTATATTATATTGTCTGTGATATTTTGCTATGACATCATGAGTCAACGAACACACAAATGAATACATTTTCAGGGTATTAAATACATTCAAGGACTCTAGTTAAAGGCACCATAGTTATAGCTAAAATCAGGAGCACCCAGAGACAGGCGTCAATGACATAATTTTGTGCATAGCTGTCTTTCAGTCTCAAGTGGCAACATTCTGTTTGAGCCTCCAAAAAGAATATAGAGCCCAGTGCTTTCTACAACTGTTACTCAAAACAGAGCATGATAACTGCTATATTAAAAATTTAAGAAAGGTCCTAAAGCTCTAGCCCATATTCAACTTCAAGGGCCAAACGCTCTTGAATAACAAAAGTCATTAAACTCTTGTTAATATTTTAACCAAAAGTCATGCTTCCTCTGTGCCAATGTTTTCATGCAAAATGTTATCTTCACAACTTCTCTGAGTTTGGAGTATTATCTTCAAATTGCATGTCCATCTTAAAAACATGGTGGGCTAGATGTCTGGATAGACTTGGAGTTACACCCAATTATAGTCTAAAATGCACTACTTGTTTCATAAAAGCTTTTGAGCAAAGTGATCTTTCAAAAAGGTGGAATGTTGCTCATGCTGGAACGAGGGGGAAAGTTGGAGAGATAAGTGGAACCTGCTTGCTTTTGTACTTAGGCGTTTGCACAGCAGTTGAACGTGTGCTTGGGATTTCATGGTCTCAGTTAATGCCCAAAACATACATCGAAAGTTAATCTTCTCAGTAATCTGAGATCCAGAGAGACTACCCTCTCAGGGTGAATTTGTATCTAACCTGCCTGCAACAAGATCCAACTTCTCTGACTCAAACTAGGAAGGGAGGAGCAGGGAATGTAGCAAGGAGATGAACCACAGCATGTCCTGCATGGGCATTTGCTGCCTCGATTTGCACTTCAGTTCAAAAAAGCAAACTCAGATCCTCCCTGAAAATCTGTCCTTTATATATCAATCTCCATCTCTGTCACACACCATCTAAAAGAAGAGTAGCAAAAACAGTAAGGGTGAAAGAAAAAATAAATAAATAAGGCACCACGAACAAACTTCAGCAGCCAACACACTTCAAATACCAGAATTAAGCACAGAGATTCTAAAATGATTATTTCGTTTAATGACATAAAATTCAAGCCTGAAATGTGTGGAGCAAGCAAGAACCCATAGTTAATGATCCAGGATACTTTTAAAAATAAAAACCTGAACTATTAAAATGGGAGCTACTGGACAATTTTAACACAAATCGATTATGGAATTGTTAACCCAGAAGATAGAGTTAAAGAAAGGACACAACAACAACAACAACAAAGGAAGAATATAATAAATATAATGATGTTGATACATGAAGAGCAAAGTAAAAAGGATCAATATCCATCTAATTTTCGTCTTAGACATACAGAAGAAAGATAATGTGATGCTGAAGTTATTTGAAGATCTAAGGTTCATTTGGAACTAAGGAAAACAATTAGAAAGCTCAAGCAGAATATAAAAAATACCTATCCATATACACACATAGTAAAAGTATAAAACACCCCACGAGAAGGGATCCTAAGATCAGAGAGAGAATCGGATTTGCTTTCAATGGTGCAAAGGTTAGAAGGACAGTCTTTGTCAATATGCAATACTGGAAACCAAAAGAAAGTGGGGCTGTTTCTTTAATGGGCTGAGAGAAAATATCTTTTGAACCAGTATTTTATGAGCACTGAACTTATATTTTAATTGTAAGAGCAGTTTAACAAAAACTAAGAGTTTTTTTTTTTCCTGAGCACCTTCATAGCAAAATAAATTCTAAAGTATATTCTAAATACAGAAGAAAAGTGATTTTAGAAGGAAGATACAACATTCAAGAAAAAATAAATAGCACAGAAAATTTTAAAAAATTAGAATATTTTTCAGTATCATATAATTATTAACTGTCAGCCATAAATTTGAATCCAAGAATATTGATCCCTAAATCTCATGATTAAGTCCTGTATTCCTTTGAATGGATGAATGGGCATAATAATTTGTTCATTTCTTTGGAACATGAAATGAACTTTGAGCTTTGACCATGTGTTGTTCCAGGGGACAGAGTATACCAAGACTCCTACCCTTGTGGAGCTTGTATTCAGGTAGAACTGGCAGACAATTAACAAAACATGTAAATACATTCAATAGTATCAAGCACACCTTAGTAATAGTGTGTGTGGGGGGGGAGGGTAAATGGAAAGAAAAGAAAAATGTAGAAAAGGAAGGGGCTTCAAGAAATTTGGGGTTAGAAGAACTGCCATAAGAAAAACAGTCAAGTCAGTTCTCAAAGACTGAGTTGAAATCTTTATTTTACTTATTCGATCAGTGTTTTAAACACACTTAGTGATTCATAATTATCTACTACCTCGGAATCAAGTATGAAACCTCTGACTCACCTTAAAAATTTTATGCCAGAGCAAACTCAAAATGAATACAGATATCCTCAAAAGGATTTCATTCCTAATTTCCCACTCCTATGGAGACTTGCTTCCCACTCTGCTCTTTGCCACAAGGCTAGATAACCACAAATAAAACTGAAAGATTTATACATGGCATCAAACAAAATGAAATAGTTGCAAATATGTTTTGTGAAAATTATAAAACAAAATGGTTATTTCAATCTGTAAAAGGGTCTCTCTTTCTACATATGCAACTTTTAACAATTCATACAAAGGATTTCTAGCAATATGCTTATATATATATGTGTGCACATATGTATACATGTGTGTGTATGTATATACACATATATATACACACATATATATATTTATATATATTAACACATGGTAATACTCAGTATGTACTGAATCAACAAGTAGATCCAATCACCTGTGCCAGGTCTGGAGAAATAAGTCCCAAACATTGTGCTCAGAGAGCTGGATAAATGAGAAAAACCACCATTCCAAACATCAAGAACATGGGAGAAAAACTGGGTGCAGTGGTACGCACTTGTAATTCCAGCAACTTGGAAGGCTGAGGCAGGAGGATTACAAATTTGAGGTCAACCTGGTCAACTTAGCGAGACCTTGCATCAAATTAAAAAAAAATAAATGTTTGGGAATATAGCTCAGTAGTAAAGCATTCCTGAGTTCAATCCTCAGTACCAGAAAAACAAAACAAAACAGAACAAAACAAAACGAAAAAATGGAGAGAGATGAGGGAAAATTAACATTTGAGAGGGGCCATGACTGCTGTGATCTACACTTTTATTGCAATAATTCTATTATGGTGGTATCCCCTGAGAGAAAACACACACACACACACACACACACACACACACACACACACACATTCTTTTGGAAGATGCATTAGTAACAAATTACCACAAATTGGGAGTCTGAAAACAATAACATTTTTTCTCTCATAATTTTGGAAGCCTTAAGCCCTAGATGAAGGCCCCACTCCCTCTGGATGATCTAGGGGTACATCTTTTATTTCCTCTTTCATGGTCTGGTAACCGTCCATATCTCTTGGCTTCTTTGACTTAGGCCCAGTTCACTCCAGTTCCTACCTCCATCTTGTGGTCTCCCTCTGTGCACCATTGATTTGTGTGCTTTTATAAAAGCACTTGCCATAATATTGCAGACCTGCCTTAATAACCTAGGATGATTGCCACATCTCAAGATTTCAATAGTCTTGTAACTCAAGTCATTACCATTGTTTCTAATAATGGTCCATCAATATATGCACTGAAACTATTTCAAAAAGTAAAATACAGAATAATATCGGGCCATCTGAAAATATTGACTGATCTTTGTAATAATTGATAATTTTTTTGAAAACAAAAACATATATTTTGAAATCAACTTGATTTTCTTCACTCCTGCCATAAATCCATTAGTTTCTTAGAAAATCCCATGGTTTTGGTATAAAATTAAATATTAAAGAAAATATCACTATGAAAGGAAATATCACCAAGAAGTGAAAAATCAGAGTAATATTTTTGTTTGTTTGTTCTTGCCAAAAGGACAAAAAAAGATTAAAAAGGAAAAGGATTGGAGAAAATTGACGCATCAATTAAGACAATGGGACTGAAAAAGGAAACAATTTTATTAGAAAAAGGAAGCATTTATTCAAAATCAGAAGAAATAAAATAGAAAATTGTCCCTGAGAGAGGACAAAAAAGAGGTGAAATAGGTCTTCGAAAACCTGATGAATGTGTAGTCTATATCTCAGATCTTCTGGCACATTCTATTTCTCTCCTGATGCTCATCTGTCTGGCTTCGCTGCTGGGTGTTGGAAAACTCTTTTGCCACTCTGTACATTACAGGCCTCTTCACACCTCAAGGACAACCATCTATTACGTACCAATGGCAAGTTAAAATGGTCACTAGCATGAACACGGAAGACCCTGTGCCAACATCTAAGTATAGCCAGCTACACTGCTCTGAGCTGATCATTTTCTTCACTCATAAAACTCACCTTTCAGGGCTGCACTGAGGCCGATTTTCCTCTCTAAGGAAGCTGTAATGTATTTGATTGAGTCCCTTTCTGCTGAGAGTGACCAGTTTAGATTTATCTGTTCCCTCTCTTTCTTCCCCTGTGGAAGGTTGCAGAACTTTCTGTTTGAACTATAAAACTGAACTCCAGTCCTGTGTTCTCTCTGTATCTGAATGATTAAAAAATATTCTATCTCAATTCAATAACAAATTTAAAAAAGAAAAGCAAAAGAAAACTTGCTTATTTGTTATTATTTTCAAAATAGATGGAAAAATCTCTAGCAGAAAATATACCATTCCAAGGGTTTGCTGGGCATGTTTAATGAAACCAGCACTGTTTGATCAATTGACTTCTGCATAATTGAGAGAAAAAGCTTCACTATTCGTCCCATCCAGGTTTTATGACACAACTCAAAAATAGCAACATAAAAAATAAACCCTTTAAAATTATATAGCAAATCTATAGCATCCTACTTCCTTGTCTGTATTCAATAAAGGTTTAAAAGACAAATGAAAAGCTCATTAGCCACTTTTCATTCTCATCTGAAATCATTTATTGTTGGTAAATTCTGTCAATGTGGCAAGGAAGGGTTTTAATGGAGATTGGTTCATCTTGAGACCACTACATCAGAAGTAAACAAGCAGCTCTGTTCTACTCATGATTCCACAACTTGACTTTGACTTTTCCAATTTATATGTTATGTATGATTTTCACTTTTTCATTTGTCAGTCAGTGCTGGGGTAGAATTTGTTAATATGAAAATGTAAGATATTCAACAATCTCTTGGTGGCTGGAGAAAGTTAGTGTAACTTGATAGTTTATTTCTGAAAGAAATGTTTCTTTTGGGAGTTTGGATGAGGCATGTAAGAAGATGCTATGACCTTTGCAAGAAAAACTCAATCCAAATTCAAGGGGGTGTTATCTTAGACTTGAAGCTCTTTGCAGATCTGCTTTAAATATTTAGCTATTTTGTTAGGTAATAAGAGTATTACAGCTCTAATCTCTGCTGTGATTTCAAAAGGAAGAAAGAAGTAGTGATCTGTTTACAGTACATATTAACTAAATGCACTCATTTGCATAATACCTCTTTAGGGATGGACTGCATTATTCAGAGGTTTCTATATGTGGAACTGCAGGGATATTTTAGGCTTCAGTGACACTGAGGTCTTAACTTAAAGTCTATTAGATTAGCACAACAACCATTCCTGATTAAAAATTCCCATTAGTGGTAAGACAACTTCGGAGAAGCACTTTTCACCTTATGGTGCCAGCAACTGGGGAGAATAAATATTCTTGTTGTTAAGTGAATTCCATATAGGAAAGATTGAGGTTGCTTTCAAAGGTACAAAAATAACACTTTTTGATGTTGGAGGAATTTAAATGTTCTAGAGAAAAAATATACCACCCAGACCCATACTTCTTGAATATTTAAATTCCAAATTTCTTGGGGAATCCAGGGACCATGATTTTAAAAATGCTGATTTGGTGACAGATTTCAATTTGGGCATGTTTATTAAAAAACAGAAGTGTTGATACTTATTCTTAATGACAAAATACTAGCTTTCCTTTCAATATATATGGTAGACTGAATTATCATTTCCAAATTTTCTGACTCATTCTTATGAAAGACACCCTCACTCCTTCTCCTGTAATTAGGTGGCTTTCATTATTCTTCCTGGGAGGATTCCACTCCCTAAGCCTCTGGCTGCCACCCCACCTCATCATCTGGTCTTGAGACTCGAAGAGACATGTGCCCTCTTCAAGGAAATGTTCAACATCTACTGGTGGTTTTTCTTTCTCCTTCTACCATGAACAAGGCAATGTTTTAGACAGTTCACTTTTTCCAGCCTGGACATGAAGCAGATAGAGCTGCACTGGCATGTATTGCAAAAGAGAATAACTTTCTTTTATTTATGAGAGATATTTATATGTGAGATAAGTAAACTTGCGTTGTTGAGACCACTGACATTTGTGTGATTATATGTGTAATGTGTGCTGTGTTTTTTATTGATGTTAATAAGAATCTAGAGCAAATTTAATTATGTAGTATTTTTAGAAATTTGAAATCATTATTCCAACTGTCTGGAAATAAAGATAATTTTTTTACTGTAGAAGAAAGAAAAGAGCAAAGACATCAATACATATTTCTTTTTATCTCTCAAGGTTATATAATATTCTTTAGTTTTTAGAAAGATTACATCAGTTTTTCACCATCTTTATCCATAAACCAAATCATTATAGTTTACATTTTCAAATACAGTACATTCAAACAATGTATGCCTCAAATAATTATCTACTGTTCTTTCCTGCTCCTCTTTGTCTATGCCCTTCACTTCTTCTTTAAAAATGCTTCTTGGGGGCTGGGTTGTGGCTCAGTGGTAGTGTGCTTGCCTAGCATGCCTGAGGCCCTAGGTTCAATCCTCAGCACCACATAAAAATAAAATAAAGGTATCGGACCCACCTACAAGTAAAAAATATATATTTAAAAATGTTTCCTGCAAACAACTTTTTAATACCCCCATATTATGGAAATAACGCACTTAGATAATTTCATCTTCCTTTCCCTATGTAGTGAGGAATTTCTGTATTGTTTCTTCTTCCAATTGACTTATCCGAACCAAAAGCTTTAGAATAAGGGAAGTAATTCTATGGGATTTAGAATTCTAGTTTGAAAATATTCCTAAGAGGGTGCAGATTGCCTGCAATTTTGCTACATGTAGATAACGTCTGTATAGAGAACTCCACTAGTTTGGAGGACATATAAAATGAGATCAATCTTGATCCTGTGTGTGTGTGTTTTTTTTTTTTTTAACATTATGAAGCCAAAAGTTAGGTTCCTCTTTAAGTATGTGGTCTATGAACCAGACAAATGCGTAATAAAATATTTTTAAAAATTCAAAATATAACTAAAGCTGTTTGACTAATGATACCAAATATACTTTGCATTATGTAGGATAAAAATGAAAATATTTGCAAGAGAAAATCTAAACAGTGATAAGGAGAGCCATAATTATAACTAAGCAATAATAAGGCAAAACACAAAATTTGTATTATTTCTAGTATTAATATCAGTGTTTTCTTACATAGGTTACCATCATTTAAAAGAGTGCAATTTTTTTTTGTTGTTTCACAAACTTTGTTTTGTTTTGTTTTTGAATAGAAACTGTGAAAGTTGCTACAGCAACTTTCTATCTACAACTGAGTGGGAACAAAACATATTTCTTACTTCATAAATGATAGGGCTATCCATATCACTTGCATACAGCCACTGTGTGGCAAGTGTTAAACTCTCATTCTACTTCATTACTATCCATTAGCCCAAGAGCATAATATTCTTTAAGATAGCATTTAAATTATGAGCAAAAATGATGTTAGGGATAATAGAGCAAGCTTTTTGTATTTATTAAAGGATGGAGTTATCTACCATGTCATAGTGACTATTCTAAATTTTCAGTTATCTACAATATATGTCTATTTATTTGATGTATTTGGGTAAGGATCTTTGCTCTTATTTATAGGATATACTATATTAAAAGAAAGACAGATTCAAAACATCTAAATTATGTTGCTCCAAAGTGAAATAAAAATGAAGAACGTCTACTGTGAGAAAAAATTAGAATCAGTTATACTAGACAGAAAGAGAAATGAGAACTGAAAGGGGATATAAAATCAAAAGAAACTAGAAAGAAATGAGAAGATAAGGCAAAGAAAGAGAAAAGAAAATTTAAGCCACAAAAGTCGGGGTCAGGAATTTAGAGTTTTCTAGTGAAAGAAATTAAAAGCAATGGCCAAATGTTGAAGAGATGCCTAATTTTAAGAACATAAATTAAAGAAACTTAGATAAATTTCAAATCAAATAAACCAATGTGACTGTAAATGTACTAAAATAGAGAAAAGGAGAGGAAACCAAGAAACTGCATGCTACTGTTCTCCCCTACAAGTGTAGTCCTTCAGGGCATGCTCTGTGGAAGAGTGTGAGGGCTGTGTAAAACCCCAGGATGATTGTCTGTAATCTGAAATCTTTAAGCTGTGCATTCCAATGTAATGAAATTTAAGTGGGAGTTTTTAAGGAAAAATTATAGCTGTTCTTTACATTGGGTCTGACTAGATTTCAGAAGACATTTTAGTGAAGTTCCTGAAAAGGGGAAAATGACCACCCTCATATTGTGCCTTCATCCTACACACACACACACACACACACACAAACACGCACAATTTTTTGGGGGGTGGGGAATCTGGAACACAAAGTCCATTTGCCCTTGTTCAAACTGAGAAGAAAAAAATTATCACAATTCTCTCACTTCTGCTTCTAGCTATATTCTATTGCCCATTTAGGTGTAGGGTGTGGACAGGGAGGAGTGTGTTGAAAAAATTAGTGACATGATAAAAGGTGAACATTTTACCTAACATGGAACAGACAGTCAAGATGGACAGTGTCCAAATTACCTGGAAGAATGGTACTAATGCCTCTAGGCAGCAAATCACTTTTGAACCTGTCAACGAGACCATTGAACTGGAAGCTGGCACAGTGAGAAACTGGAAGAAATTCTTCAACAGGGCTCCAGTGTTCTTAGGTAATTTGTCTTCACATTTTCTTCTCAACTCTGGAGGAAAAACACATTTGACTCCTTTGTCATTAGCCTACTTTCTCTTTTGAATCAAAATGGTAATTGGTATGAAATGTAGTAAGTCAGCCATTCATATGTCTGTGTGATTATACACCTGAGCCAGGTTCAGTTTATCTAGTAGCCCATTCTCTGGAATTTCAGAAACCAGTTGGTAAGAACCTCAATAAGAGGAAGACTCTTACTCCAGAGTAACAGTCCAAATCCAAGGCAGTTCTGCCTCCTGGAAGGCAGGACATATTAAGGTCACGAGAATGGTCCAGGAAACTAGAATGTCTGGACTTGACCCTACCAATGTGCGTGACCTTGGCAAGCCCCTTAAATGGCCCATGCCTTCACTTTCTCACTGTCCAGTGGGAAAGTCTGTACTACCTACTCCTTCTTTTTAGGAGAATTAATTAACATATATGTGTAAACAATATTAAAAAGTACCTAGCACTCATCCAGCACAAGTACATAGCAATTTCGACTATTTTAATAATAGGGCTATAGAGTCTATTTTCATGATGTTTTGGCCACCATTGCTCTTTTTCTGCTATTCTTGCCTGTGGACTAGCCGACTACAATTCTTTGCCTTGCCATCAACTCTTCTAGCTTTTAGATGAATGACAGAAAGCATATGTGCTATTTAAACATCCCCCAGAGAAGGGAATTTGATAGAAAGAGAACCCATGGGAGAGGTCCCAGTTCTGGAACATTCTGGAGACAGCAAAAAAAAATTCTGGAGAGAAGAAGCTGGGTATTGTTGAGATTGTGTCAGTGTGAGGGTTTATGATTCTAAAAGAAAATTAAATTGCACTTAGAATGAGGAAAATTATCAGAAATGATGTTTATTTTAGAAATTGCAAAACAAAGTGACATCAGTGTAGAAACTCATATCTGTGATTATTATATTATGATTCAAAGAATTGTGTCATGCTGTCTTTAATGTAGGACTGTTAATAAAACAGTCTTTCATGAGTGTTTGATTTCTTATTCATAACACTTTTCACGAAATGAGAGCACTTACTACGTTGGTCTTTATTTTGCCAGGGTGTTCCAGATTTCCCTCTAAAAGCACACAGCACCCAGGATGACCTGCTCCGCTACTTCTTTTAGAGACCAGTTTCTCACTTTGGCAGGAAATATAGTCAAGTCCATATGACACTGAAATATATTTCAAGAAAGTTATTTTTAAAAAGGGGAAGCATATGACTTGGGAAATTTTTCTCTTTCTAAGATGCCTGCTCCTTGTTCTTCTTACAAAACTACATTGCTGGTTATTTTTATTCTCCTTCCTTGGTTTTTTTTTTTCTTTCTTCTGTTTTCTACTTAATATAGATGTTAATTTTAGATAGCTTAGTCCTGTCCTCTTAAACACTTCCTGTATGTTATCTCATCCAGTGATGGTCCTATCTTGTTTTCTTAATAAAATAGATGTTTTTCCAAGAGTTTTAAAGGTCAGAAAACTTTGAATACTTTTTTTTTCTGGGAAACAGAAGATGCTTCAAAATCCATACAATGGAGACCTCAATAATTGAGGAAAATCCTAACCCCAGGAGTAGAATGATAAAACCTTTGAAATATTTTTCCTATTTTTGAATTTGAGTTTAAATGATGATTGATTAGGGATTTTTGAGTTTTCTAACTAAAGCAGTTCATTTGAAAAAGAATAATTGGTGATCTGGACCTCCTAATCTGCAAGACTAACCAGAAATATTTGAAGTTAAAAAAAAAGACAATGAGAAATTTCTTGCAAATAAATAGAAAAATGTAAAAGTTAGGAGACAGTGTGGGAAAACTTTGCAGAACTGCAAAACATAGCCAAAAGTACTCTCAGAAGCTTCATGTTGGTAAGCAAACTGTTTCTTTGAAGTTGCCCCAACTTTATGGGATGAAACATCAAGAGTAGTTTGGGAGGGGAGATGACACATAGCTTCAAATTGATCCAAAGTCTGGGAAGACATATACATGCCATCCCTTAGCTGCCTCTTGACAGCTAAGCAGGGTGAAGAGCTAGAATAAAGCATCGTACTAGAGAATGAAAATAAGTCCAGAGAACAAACTTCCCTTGCAGATTGTTCTGAGGCCCCAGACATGTACTAGCCTATGGAAGTACGTAACTGCATAGCAGAATCCAAAGTGATTTAGAGAAAACTCTCATACCTAAAATCCGTGAATGCACCAAATTCAGCATCAAGTATGAACGTTTCTAAATATATTCAATTACGTCTAGGCATATTTCTTAAGTATCATGGTAGGAACATGAGTGTTTTTATCACTGCCAAATATTTTCAACCAGAATAAATTGTTTTGTTCTCAGGTAAGCATTACAAGGCTTTAAATAACTTCCGCAAACATGCTAGCTCTACATAGGCAAGCATTTAAACAAAATGAGTTGATTATCACATGCGTGCTTCAATAATGAAGTACACACTAACAAGAACAGTGGACCAAAATGGTAAACTGAAATAGATTCAGTGAAGATAAATAAGGAAGAACAGGCTTTTATTCTTGCCTTATTTTATTAAATCGCTCTGACTCATGATCTTAATATTCTTTCCTCTTCTAAATGGCAACCAGTAGAATATGTATAATCTGAGGCATACAGATAAGTGACTCCCAATGTAAACCAGCTGCAAAATATATTTTTGAGAATCACTGAGGAGAGAGGTTCAATCCTTAATCATTAATCACCTAAGAAACTGTGCAAATAGCCATTTCATTATAAATATGAATCAGGCAGAATTAGGAGATACATATATACATATACATGCATGTATGTGTGTGTGTGTGTGTGTGTGTGTGTGTGTGTGTGTGTGTGTGTAATCTACATACTTACACGGAAAACTTTCATTACTTCACATATATTAAAGTTTTCTAGGTACAATATTATGCCTTTAAGGATAAGAATATAGCTTTCATAAGATCTAGTATACTATTAAAGAGGAGATTTGACCCAAATATGTATACCTGGAATACAGAGCAAAATGTAGATAACATAAGAAGCTTTATAATTAACTGAGGGCGATGTGGTTGGGAATCATCTCCACATGATTACCAATAGAAACAGTGGAGATAATCATGCCATTATTGATAATAAAATTTTAATATCAACTACCAAATGTCTACTACATCCCATGTAGTGCTTTGTATGTTGTTATGATTTCTCACAATTCTCTAAGGCAGGTAGTATCACTCACTCTGTTCCTCCATTTATTAGTGAGAAGTGCTAAGAAACATAGAAAACTTGTTAAAATTCACACAGTAGATGGGATACAGAAATTTGAATACATGTCTAGATTCAAATTTGAATTCTTTCACTACTTCTGTTTGTTTCTCAAAGTGAATTGTTTTGTAAGGTAAAACAACAAGGCAAAAAGGCATAAGGGCCATTCGTATTTAGGTTGTAAGGTTGTTTCAACTTCAAATGAGATGGAGAAGGCACAACACAAAAGGTAAAAACCTAATAAGAGAAATGACATGAGAATCACACATTTTGTGCATCATTTCATGGCATGAAGGAGGAAGCTACTTTAGGGAGTAAAGTGAATAATCTCAGAAGACACAAAGGGTAGAGATGAAGTGAGGGTAAGGGCAATGCCTATGGTACAATGCACATTTATTTCATTGGCAGGAGGAGACACGTTTCAAGACACATTAATGCAATTACTGTCAAAGTAGTCATTCCTAAATGACCTTATGTGTTATCATAAGACCTTTAGAAACCTGTGGAAGCATTATCATTTTCCAAGAAGGTTCTTAGTGATACACATGCCAATTTTAACCTTTCCTAATAGAACAAGCCAGAAAAAGACAGACTACAACAGAGTACGAACAATATGATGCTGAAATTTTGAGTGTGATGACATTTAAAAGCAGAAAAACATCAATGAACATTTTTCATCTTGAATAGTGTGTTTCATCATTCTCAACAAAGAAACATAAAGCCCTAATAAATTCCCCAATATGGCTAGGTTTACACCAGCAAACTTATTCATAAAATGGTCTGTTTTGAAATGTGTACTTCAGCAAAATCAGACACACACACACACACACACACACACACACACACACAAAGTTTAAAAGTTATGCTAAATCTGGAAGTTTCAGTAATACTCCAGATACTTGTGTTATGATCAGAAGCCGAGGCTCTGCTGAAATTATGGCTGCTTTGTAGCATTAGTCTGAAACTCTTGTCTCAATTTTCAAACCGATCCTGTAGAGTGTGGACCCAAACAACAGAGGGATTTTAACAATGGTAGCAACAACACAGTCATAGAGACAGAACTGGGCAGAACTTTCTGCTCTGTTACTTACTTCCTAGTAAGTATGGGAACCAACTTGATATCCCTATTACTCAGTTGCTTCATCTATCAAATGGGGATGGTAAAAATGATATTGGAATGAAAATTGATGGCATTATGTGTGAAAAGTTATATAAATTGGGTACTTAAAAATGCAAGTTTTTATTACAAATTCTGCACACCAATTTCTTCTATTTTGGGGGATCACTGTTTATAAAAGTAAACCATGATCTTAGAGTGAATATTTGAAAAAACAAGCCCAACTCTGAAAAAGTCCTTTTCAATGCATTAATTTTATTTTGCTTATGTAGTAGCTAAAATCTCCACCAAAGGAAAAAAAAATAGGTCAGTTGGATAACATAGATTTTTATTAAAGCAATAACACATTATAGGAAAAAAAAAACTTTAGGGTTAGGGAATCATTTTTCATTCTCAATGGAATTTTAATTTAAGAGTTTGTGTTAGCTTTTGATTGTCTTTCAGAATCAGCTACTCAAACAGACTTAAACTGACACAGTAGCCAAATTTATAAGTAAAGTATAATTGAATATGATTTCTCTTCTAAACTATGCATGAATTTAATCAAATCTTGTAAAAAAATCACTCCAATCAATGCTTTTTTCTTACATAAGAGAAAGAAAGAAGCCCTTGCAAAGTGAATTTTAAAATTTCCTGTTGGCTGTTCCATGCTTGAGTTGCTGTTGAATATTTCTCCCCTGAGAAACGTAGACTCATGATGGGAAATTTCATTGTTTGACTTTCTATAGTACCTTACTGAAGTCAGTACACTTAACCATTGTATTTTACAGAATATTCTCTTTTCCTTCAGCAACTTAATATTGTGGTTGACTTGCACACTTGCAATTAACAAGTGACTTATGAAAATGTACCATAAAGGAGACATTTGCCCTTCAGCAACTGGGTGACCTGATAAAATAATGATACAACCTCAAATGGTATGATAGTTTCAATAATTACTCTTGTTTTTCTTTCAAAAGATAGTTAAACCTGCAGTTGTGTTTGATATTCCGGGGGAAAGAGCTACCTGGAACAGAAGAAGGTTGAAACAATGTTAATGTACTCTGCAACTTTATGATGTAAGTAAAAAATGTATGCCCTTCTTTATCTATGTCCCCAAATTCCTTTGTGTGTTGCCATTTAGTTTTCATGGCTTCTTAAGGTAAAGAGTTCCTCTCAATAAATTTTATTTCCTCTATACTTTGGAACTGCACTGAAGTCCAGAGTAGTGATTCCTCCTAATGGGAATCATATAGCAAAGAGCAGTACTGACCTGAGTCTGTAATTGGGGATTATGTGAACTTTGCCTTCAGTGTGCTTAATATGCCATGAGATTCTAAGCTCTTTGGACTTCTTCTTCAGGCACTAAAATTTCTTGCGATCTCTGTTTCTGGCTCCTTGTCTCTGTCTGTCTATCTGTATCTCTTTCTCATTCATTCTCTCTCTCTCTCTATTTATATGGCCAGATCACAAGTAAAATTTATTCCAGGCTACAAACCAAAATTACACATCTCTACTTTTGCCAGGCATGAAATTGGATAATTGACTGTCTTAGCTCATAAGGAGTTAACAGCAATAGGGAAACATACATGCGAACAGGTACAAGACAGTCAGAAAGAAGATACTCTGAGGGCTGGAATGTGCAGTTCTATTATGACTTAGAAAGAATGGGATGGACTCATCTTTGGAGTAAATTCATGTCTGTATCTTAAGGGGAATTTTCCTTAATATTAAGCTCCAATAACCAAATTCCTTGTTCATCAATAAAAATTAATAAACTAATAATTTAACTTTATTAATAAAATTAATAAAGTTTTATAGGGTATAAAAATTAACTTTCTACCCTGAGCCAATCAGAGAAGACTGAAGGAATGAGACATGATAAGGGGTCTAAGTGCCAAGCACTCTGGAGGAAGGACAAAGTTCAGACCTTGCTTTCAGAGTCTGGTTCTGGGTTTTAAACCTAAAAAGTAGATGTGTTGTCTAAAGATGCAGAGAGGTTGGGCAATTCTAGAAATGCTTTATAAAATATTCCTAATTTTGAAGAGGGAACAGATCACAGGAGTTAAAAATTAAAGAAATAGAATTGGGAAAGAAATATGATTCCCACATCACTTATGGTTTTTGTATTCAGTGACAAAACTTGGTTACTGTAATATTAGAGTCTAACTAGGACACTACCAGAGAAAAGGGGAATATATTAACAATTAAATCAGAACAACACAGCAGGCCTCTCTTTTCTACACTTTTGCTTTCTGTGATTTCCATCACCAGTGGCCAACTGTGGTCTGAAAATAATATTTTTCTTGAGCTTTTTCAAGAGGAAGAAATCATATTCAGATAATTTTAACATCATTATAATTGTTCTATTGTTAGTTATTTTTGCTAATTTCTTACAGTGTCTCATCTGTTTGTTAAATTTTATCATAGGTATGTATGTGTGATGCACACACACAAACCCGGGCACACAGGATCCAGTACTGTCTGAGGTTTCAAGCATCCACTAGGTCTGGGAATGCATCATAATTAGATAAGGAGAGAACTAGTACGATGATAGAGAGGAAATGCCCTGTGGGGAAATGGTATATACAGCCACCCTATAAACATAAAGTCCAAGTGCAGGTCCAATGTGAAGTCACCTGCATTGGCTTTTCCTGTTCTTCCTGCCTCACCTAAGGAATGACAAGGCTGTCTCTGTGTTGAACACACCTCTGTCCTGGGGACACATTGAGCTAAAACTGCCAGAGTTGGCAGGCCCCCTGTGCCCTTCTTCACAGGCTGTCCCCCTACATGGAATTCTCTAAATGTTTTAGTAACAGTAACTTATGTTTTCATGTTTAATTAACCACACTGAACATAAAGTGTTAGTCCTACAGGTTTTCATGAGAAGGTGTAGCTCACCAACACTGTTACTTTGGCACTGCATAAGAAGGGCTGCTATTCCAATTCAAATGTCCATCTATATCTGGATATTTATTTTCCTTGGTACAGACTATCTCAGCATGTCCATGATGCCTTCCATTAGAATATTCTATGCAACTGCACTGAAAACCAGGTTCCTAAGCCATATACAGATTCTCTGAGTCAAAATCTCTGGGTAAAAGTATTAGTAACTATATTTTCTACCAAAGCAATCCTGATAGCTTTAAAGACTGATGAATATAAACAGTTTTGCTAAATTTTTCATCCTATCCAAACAATGCCACCAAGAGGTCAGAAGTTAGAGACCAAAGGTCAGGAGGTTGCTAATAGCAGGTTTCCTCATCAAGAAGGACCTTGGCTGACAACTGAGTTGTGATGGAATGAGACACTTTAAGAAAATAAAGAGTGTAACAGTTTCTGTTAAAGAAAATACCCTCCCAAATATCTTATTTTTCTTAGGAGATACAGAAATCATTGACCAATTCTCTAGAGACACTGAAGAATAGTGCTCCTCTGGATGATGTATGAGTAGATCCACAGTCCAGGGGAAGGGAGCTACATAGTTCACTTTATGTTTGCAAGTCTAATAAGTAAAGGGCTTCACTGTTTTTGAGATCTCAAGAAAAAATAAGAGAAAGCTATCCTACAGAAAGTGGCACTTAGAGACAAAGAGACTCTGAACAGCAGCTATGGGACCAACAGAACTCTTGGAAGTATAGCAACCCGTGGGCCCATACATTATATAAGCAACCCCAGAGGCCAAGAATGGCTGAACTTAGCATTGAAGAAATAGGGTATCTATCTTTTATTATTAAACTTTAATTTATTATTAAACTTGTTTGAATTATCATCATTATTCTTTTAGAATTTCCTACTTCTTTCTATAAAATGAAACTATGTGAAATTGCTAATATTCAACATATTTTGTCATATCAAATTACTTACCAAACTACTTTTCCAGAAGTTTATGCTTAAAATCATTCCCCATGATATATTACCTAATACCCACAATAATGAGAATTCTTGGCATATTACATAAACAAAAAACCAGCACTTACCAAAACATTCAAAATAATATTCTCTTAGCAACTTGACCTATGGGTATAATAAATAGGTAAAGTACATTTAGGTATTTAAAATTAGGGTTGGACTGGAGATGGAGCTCAGTAGTAGAATGCTTATTTATCACATGTGAGGTCCTAGGTTTGATGCACAGTACTGCAAAATAAATAAATAAATAAAGTTTGGATTTATTTGCATATTTGTATGACATAGAAGTTTTTAAATGTCTGATAGTATAATTATTAAGACTGAAATATCTAAAATTGTGTCTGATACACATGCTGTATGTTACACAATCATGTTGCATTAGTGTTCTACAGAAGTATATAAGAGGAGATTTATTATGGGAACCAACTTACACTATTGTGGAGGTTGAGAAGTACCCAGATATTCCAACTGCAAGCTAGAGAACCAAGAGAGCAGGTGGTGTAATTCATTCTAAGTTTGAAAGCCTGAGAAACAAGGAGACACTCTCTATAACTCACAGTTGGAGTCAAGTGCAAGGGAAACGCAATCAGAGTTCTGCTTTAAAAAGTTGCCACAAGAAAGGTAAACAATATCTCCTAGACCCCTTTAAACTTTCACACTGCATTTTCAATGATTCTGTGTTTTGGCAGAATGTATAGAAGGGTTAGACTAAGGAAAGTCTAGCTGCTAGAGGTTTCTTGGGTGCTTCTGAGTAAGTTCCAGCTCAGAGGCAGGAGTGTGATTGTTTCCTTTAGTGAGAATGGCTAGAAAGATGTTTCAAAGCAAAATAGAGGCTGGTAACTGGTAATATATGAAGAATGTAGGAGAAGCAAAATTAAGAGGGTTTGAGTTTTTCCCACTATGATTTATCATTATGGAGAATTTGAGGTATGTAAGACATGGGATCTAAGAGGCACATTTTGAAATTTTAAATTTAGATATGTTAATGCTTAGATGCTGGCAAGACATGTGTTTAAGAAACCTTACAAAATAGGCTTGTCTCTGAATCTAACATGTGCACACAAGTTAACATGATATCATTGTGAAAAGAAAAAGAACACACAGAACACAGAGGAGGGGGCCCTTCATCTTAGAGGAACAATACAGATGAGGGATAAACTTGATAATGAAGCAGGTGCCAAGAAGCAAGTTGTTAAATCTCAGTGAGAACCAGAATCCCAAACTCAATCTGTATGTATCATTGGCAAACATGGTACAAAAAGCAAATGAGGTAAATTTTAATATATCACTATGCAAAGGATTTTGAAGGCATTATCCCCATGAGGTCCTTTTTGAAGCCATACTCTCTGTCCCGGTATGCATCTTCTGTTCTTAAAGAGTAATTACCAGAATTCTGCTGGAAAAAGTTCAAATATTAGAACTATTACAGAGAGGATTGCTGAGTTAGGTGGATATTTGAATTAGGTTATTTAAAAAGACCACAAAAAAGTTTTATGGTTTTAGAAATTCTTAGCAATTCGATGAGCCAGATTCAGTTCTTCTGCTAATAAGAAATTCCTGTCAGAAAGGAAAATAGATGTTTAATTCATCCAGATGCATTGATTGATTATTTACAGAGTAAAGGATAATTTTAATTTATTGATGATTAAAAGGAAAAATGTGAAGGAGTACACTGTATATTACATGGACATACACAGTTTAAAATGAGTGGAAGTTAGCAATATGATATTATTATTATCATCTTGGTTTCTGTACTTCATTAGTAGTTTGGTTTATATATCCAAGACCCTATAATGTAAAGGTTCACATGTCCTAGTTCTACTTAAAATAATCTTATGTTATTAGACTAGAACATTTTATTTTAGGAATAATATGGTAGACAATTGGTCACCTCTATTTATTAATTATAAAACTAGAGAATGCATTCATCTATCGAAAGGCATCTAGGTTGGTTTCACAATCTAGCTATTGTGAACTGAGCTGCTATGAACATTGATGTGGCTGCCATCACTGTAGTATGCTGATTTTAAGTCCTTTGGGTATAAACCAAGGAGTGGGATAGCTGGGTCAAATGGTGGGAAGAGAATTCTTAACATATCTATTCACCACGGTACTGAAAATATTACCCAGAGCAATTAAGCAAGAGAAAGAAAGAAAAGATTTTTTCAAATCACAAAGGAAAAAAAATTGTCCTAGTTTGTAGATTATATGATATTATATATAGAAAATTCTAAGGTCTTTATCTATATATAGACAATTCTAAGTACTGTAAAAATACATTTTTAACATTCTCACTACAACAAATCACAAATTGTTAAGATGATAAAAATGATTAACATGATAATTTCTCTTTATAATGTATACCTAGATCAAAACATCATATTGTATACCATAAATATGCACAATACTTTTTATCAATTGAAAATAAAATGAAGATAAAAATCTATAAAAAGAACTACCAATTGAATTCAGTAGTTTCAAGATTCAAAATCAACACACCATATCAGTTGTCCTTCTATTCGCCAACAATGAACTATGTGCAATGGAAATTAGGAAAACAATTCCATTTACAAGTACAATAAAAGTTAAAAAAATACTTGGGAATAACCTTAACTAATAAGTTTTAAAACGTTTATACTGAAAATGACAAAATATGGATGAAGAAAATTAAAGAGAACATGAACAGATGAAAAGACATCCTGTGTTCATGGTTTAGAAAACTTTGTATTGTTTTTATGTCCATACTACCCAAAGTAATTTATACACAATGCAATGTCTACCAAAATCTTAATGGCCTTTTCTTTTATAGAAATAGAAAAATCAAATCTACAATTCACATGGGACCACAAAATGACATAAATTGACAAGTTAAATTTCAGAAAGAACAAATTGGAAAGTATCATAATTCCTGCTTTGAAATATATGAAAAAGAGTAATCAAAACAGAATGATGCTAGTATAAAGACAGACACATCATAGAATAAGGAACCCAGAAATATATCCTTTCATATATGACCAAGAGATCTCTGACAAAGTCGTCAAGAAAACACAGTGGGAAAGGATAGCCTTCACAACATATCGTGTTGATAAAACTGGATATTCACATGCAAAAGAATGGAAATGAACTCATATTGTACACTAAAATCAATGCAAAATGTATCATATATATAGATTTAAATGTAAACCTTCAAAGTGTAAAATTTATAGAGAAAAACCTCATGACCTTGTTCTTGGCAAAGATTTTATGAGTTTAACACTAAAATAACAGGCAACAGGAGCAAAAATAAATGAGAGACTGTATCAAACTAAAAAGCTTCTGCACAGCAAAGGAAATAATTCATGAAGTGAGAAGAAAAACCTGTGGAATGGGTCAAATAATTGCAAACCATATGCCTGAAAAATGTATAAGGAACTCCTATGACTTGAAAGCAAAATTCCTCTAATAACCCAATTTAAAAATAGAAGGATTTGAACAGTCATTTCTCTAAAGAAGACATACAAATGGACAATAATTATAATAATGCTCAGGTCATAAAACTTTGCAGAAATGCAAATTCAAACTAGAATGAGACTCTGCCTGTCTTCTGTTCAGGATGGTTATTACCAAATAAAAATAATAAATGTAGGTAGGATATGGAGAAATGGGAACACTTGCACATTGTTGGTAGAAACATAAAATGGTGTAGCTCTTATGGTGAACAGAAGGAACATTCCTCAAAAAAATAATAGAATTACATATAGTCCAGCAATTCCATTGCTAGGTATTTATCCAAAATAATTGAAATCAGAATCTCAATGTGTATAAGAGAATTTAAGTTCATCGCAGAACTGTTTGCATTTGTTGAGATGTTGAAACAACCTAAATAAACATTAATGGACGAATAAAGAAAATTTAGTATATGCACATAATAGAATAGATTCTTCTTTTAAAAAAGAAAGAAATTCTACTATATGTGGAAACATGAATGAAAATTTAGTCGATTTCACAAATGAAATAATCATGGGAGGAATGCTAATCAGTGGGCATAAAGTTCCAGTGAAGAAGGATGAAAAAGTTTTAGTGATCAGGTGCACAAACTTGTACTGATAGTTAATGGTACTATCACGGATTGCATGCTTAAAATTTTATTAAGAGGGTAGATCTCTTGTAAAGTGTTCTTATCACAATAAAATAACTTATAAATAGAACTGAGTAAATAAATAATGACATACACATAATATATTTAAGAGGATGGCAGAAAAAGTATCTAGTGATTTAAGAAAGTATTTAAAATATTAACTAATATTAAAACTCTATTGACTTATGTAAAAGTAAGCAGAATAAAACAGCATGAACGTCTTTTTTGCAAAGACAGAATTGTATGCATTTGAATAGAAAAAATTATTTTTAAGATCAACCTCAAGAGTTCATGGGTAGAATGGTTACCAATTTTTTTTTTCAAATTTCATGTAATTTTTGTGTTTTCTGAGTGTACCATGCTCTAACAATGACTAGTTTATAATAATAAAAAAACACACTAAACATTGCTTAATATACTGAAATACCTCATGTCCACAAAAAAAGGACAGCTTTGGTTTGCATTTATATGAGGCTATATTTTAAAAATTCTAATTTTATAGATATGTGTGCATCAAACTATTTGAACAAGATACATTGTTTTCCACTGTCTTATTACATAATGGATATGATTTGCACAATGCAGATAGTCAATAGGAGTGGCTTCGTAAGTACTTACGTCCATAACATCAACTGAAAGCTATTTCCATGATCTCTGGCACTATATGATCATTGGTTTAAGCATTAAAAATGCAATGATTCTGTTTTCATATTGACTCAATACCAACTAGTCATGAAAAAGTCCACTTACTCTCAATTTAATTCAAAAAAGTTCTAAAATTATATGTCAATTATGATCAGAGATTTCTTGAAAAATAAAAATAAGATGAAAATAACTGTATATTTAAAAATTTTTAATTTGTAATAGCACTTATGAATAAGTAGAATGAGTAAATGATAAATTTTTTGTATAAGATGATGTTCTCATTTTTATAAGCTCGTTTTTCTGTTATTGAGAAATATGACTCTTATCTTTCATGTGACTTTCACAAAGAGAGCTTGCTACTTTGCTATTAAAGTTTTTAATACCAAAATAAAATTTGGTGTCGAGAAGTCACCAAACAGATGACAGTTCTTCTCAAGTTGGCCGTGTGACACTCAGGACTTGAAATTGACTGTCATATTGGGGACTCCTATTTTATTTTCATACCTGCCTACTGAGTTTGTTATTGGTATTTCCTGAGTTTAAGGTACACAGTTTGCATCTGAGAGTTCTTGTGGTATGAGAACTATTTCTTCCATTACTTCTGAGTAACTTCTTGATCATAAACACAGAGAATGAAAGGAAGATTTCTGTAAGATCATTCAAAGTGCTATTTATTTTAGAATGATAGAGTTTATGCGTCTCTCTGCTTTCCTGTGTTAGTGTAAAAGCTTCCAATGACCGCACTCATGGCAAACAAAATACACAACCTTTATCCAAAAGCACCCTGGAATCACAAGGCAGAAGCTGGTCAACCATGAATACGTCTTAGTCATTTAGCACTCCTGGCCCCTCCACAGTCTTGAGTACACAGTTTCCTGATGAAACAAAACTTGAGGTGACTGTAAAGCAATTGCTTATATAGGAGGACTCTGGAACATGTCCTGACAGAATTACATTAATCGAGTCATACATTTTTCTTTAGAAGACACTCATTTATTATAAATGGATTAATTCGAGGCATGCAAATTCCTTGCCAAATGGCAAATAGCCAGTCAGAGGTAGATCCAGATATCTGACCTTCTTTTCTCTGGTAAGAGTGACTTTCCAACTGTTCGTCAGTTCCACAATTTCATCTTTTTTATTAGTCTTACTTCTTGGATAAAATAAAATTAGAGATTAGAGATTATAGGGTTTTCTTGTATTTTAAGAAAATTCATTAGATAAAAGATTCTATAATGATATTTGCATATTGAATTCCAATCTTTGGAAACACATCCCTCAATAGTAAAACTTAGAACGTACCCAGTATGAGTCAATTGCAGAAAAGTAAGATTTGCAAAAGGTTCTGCATGGCAGGCACTACTGCATGACACACTCTGGCACACCATCCAGCGATTTGTCTTGATCTACATTATCCTAGTATTTACATGTTTCTTACATTACTTGCACTAATTTTATTTCTGTTGCAGGGATTCTTAATCCTGAAGAATCAAATATTAACATACTTAAATGTCACTGACTATCTGGAGACAAATAAAGGCATCCTGATCTCATTAGCATGACTTACCCTTCCCATATTACGAAGATGGAAACCTTAAAGAAAGCCTGAAATAAATTAGAAAAATTTCAAATCTATAGATGAAACTGAATTTTAACGTATATAACTCTGCCTGTGGATGCAGTTAATCTCATAATACTTATGTCATAATCATAAATTTATACACTGTTTCCTAAGGAACATTGATTTGAATATAAAGTTGATCATGAAGGTTATTCTAGAATTTATAGTAATAATTCTATAATTATAATAAGTATATGCTTATCTCCTATTTAATTTTCTATTATAGAATTTAAAAATACTTTATTATATAAAAATGCATTTAAGTAACTATCTCACTGCAGACTAGAATGAAAAAGGAAACATTTTGAAAAGGTCTCAGGTTTTTGAAATCTAACTGATAAGGTTTTATATAAACCTAATGAAACTCCCAAGCATGACTTTACATGGCAGGCAAAGTGCTTTCTCTAGGGAATGCTACACAGGACATTCATTATCTGCTAATGGTGTCAGATTCACAGGGAAGACTGTAGATCTTCCACTGAAACAAGGAAACTTTTAAGATTACATAATTTGGGTTTGGAATAAAATGTTTCATTCTGTTCTATGAGTATCTGTTTTAAATATCTTTCAGAAAAATATTAAAAATATACTTTAAAATATCTATGATTGTATGTAAAAAAATTGATAACATTGTTTATATCCCAACTCAGTTTTCTCCTTTTATATCATAAAGCAATTTTCTAAACAATGGCAAAATGTTTTAATAGCAATCTCACTGTTGCAAAACGTTAAAGAATGAAGGCAAGTGCTTCTGAGCTGAGTTCCAAGGAATGTTTGTTCTGATAAATGGAGATAGGTGTCTTTATAAGTTTGAAGAATGTCAAATCGAAAAGGTTTTCTGATTCAAACTCTTTAGAAGAACCACTATGGTTATTTCTCTCTAAAACTTATTTTGCTTTATTTTTTCCTATTGGGGATGGAACCCAGAGGCACTTAACCATGATTTCCATCCCCAGCTCGTTTTAGTTTTTTATTTTGAGGTAGGGTCCCGCTAAGTTGCTTAGGGCCTTGCTAAATTGCTGAGGTTGACCTCAAACCTGTGATCTCCTGCCTCAGCCTCCCCAGTCGTTGGGATTACAGTTGTGCACCACTGTGCAGGGCTGCTTTGTTTTGCTTTGCTTTTGAACTGGATGGAGAGGAGAAATTGTTGTAGGAAGAAAGAGGAGCGGAGTCAGAAAAGTGATGTGTTTTCTAATTCCACAAAAAGGCAGCAAAAAAATGTTTCTTACTTGACTTAGACCCACATGGTCCTGGCACTTGGAGCCAGTGGTTTTGAAGGGCACACAGGGAAGGGTATGGCAGTGGCCTGTGTGGTCTAATAGGCAAATGTCAGGCAATGAAAAGACATCTCAGAAGATGCTACCTTTGGTAGGAAATGACCAGTCAGACAACATGTATCCTCTACCTCTGGAAGCCAGAGTGGTTAAGACCGTTTCTGCATTTGTAGTACAGGCTCAAAAGAAAGTCTTGTGTGGTAAAAGTGAAGAAAATTACATTCCTTGCACATCTGAGTCTGTGGCTGGAATTTATTTTGACTTATAGCAACATTTCTTTGGACTAAGATTCCTAGAATATACTTTTGAAAACAGTAATCAAGCTAATTAATTCCTGGCAGTATGTATCTCATACTTACTTACCTGAGCAAATTTATCTTCAAAATACAAATTACTTAATAGGCTAGATCTACTTAAGCATTACACTAGATGAAGGTATGGAATATTGATAATTATCTTAATCAATGAAAAAAAAAAAAAGAAAACGAGTCATGTCTAAATGATCTGCAGCTCTTTCAGCCTCAACCTGTTTATCTCAGACCTTGATTCAT
This sequence comes from Sciurus vulgaris, assembly GCF_902686455.1. Lineage (NCBI taxonomy): Eukaryota > Metazoa > Chordata > Mammalia > Rodentia > Sciuridae > Sciurus > Sciurus vulgaris. The sequence goes on from NC_136466.1 coordinate 145,962,622, forward strand.
GCTGTTCTCAGCCTGGTAACCTTTGGCATGCCTTCACTTTATAAAACAAAATACTTATTTTCATGAAATAATGTATTTTTCAATGTAAGATGCCTTTTCAAATGATCCTTGTTTTCTTCTAAAAATTGTTGCAATTAATCAAAACAATATTGTGACACTTTAAAATTATTTATTGGTGCTATTTTATAAGCTATAATTAAAACTCTAGTTCACTTCTTCAAATTCACTTGTACTTTTAGATCAAACAGTACTGCTGGGTGCAGTGGGGCATGCCTGTAATCCCAGAGACTCTGGAGGCTGAGGCAGAAGGATCCTGAGTTCAAAGCCAGCCTCAGCAAAAGTGTGGAGCTACCAAGCAGCTCAGTGAGATCCTGCCTCTAAATAAAATACAAAATAGGACTGGGCATGTGGCTCAGTGGTCAGGTGCCCTGCGTTCAATCCCCATTACCTGCCCCCCACCCACCCCCCACCAAATCAAACAAAAAATAAAACAAAAATGAAAACATAGTACTACCTACACTCATGGCTATGTAGTGTCTGGTGAGTTTTGAAAGTTCAATAAAACATATCTAGTCTTAAAAATTGAAGATTTTCCACTATTATTATTATTTCTGATTTATGGAAGGCATGCATGAAGTAATTATCAAATAAATTACAATATATCCTAAAGAAACTCCAAGTTCCCTGCTCCCTTTCAAAACCTGAGCCTAGTATATCAGCTTAATTACTACCTTCTTATAAGGCATTTTCCATGATCTTTCTTCCTAGAATTCCTCTATTATTTAAAAGATGCAGGATACCTATTTTATTAATAAATTAAAATTAATATATACATTTACTTGTACTTTTATTTACATCTTATTTATTTTTGAAGACAAATGAAATATACTATTTCTAAACTTAATCCTACAAGGTATCTAGTTTGTTACCTAGCCCACAGTAATTATTATCATTATGTATTTCTTTATTTTGGGGTAAAAACTGGTACCATCAACAATGTATTTAAATTATTTTTTATTTATATTTTTATAATTTATTTAGTTATTTTTTCAATTTTTACAGACTGCATTTTGATTCATTGTACACAAATGGTGTACAACTTTTTGTTTCTATGATTGTGCACAAGGTAAATTCATACCATTCGTATAATCATACATGTACATAGGGTAATGATGTCTGTCTCATTGTACCATCTTTCATACCCTTACCACCTCCTCCCTCTCATTTCCCTCTATGTAATCTAAAGTTCCTCCATTCTTCTCTTACCCCCACCCCCCACACTTATCAGGAAAAACATTCAGCCTTTGGTTTTTTGTGTTTGGTTTATGTCACTTAGCATGATGTTCTCCAATTCCATCCATTTATCTGCAAATGCCTTAATATTATTCTTCATTATGGCTGAATAATATTCCATTGTGTATATATACCACAGTTTCTTTATCCATTCATCTGTTGAAGGGCATCTAAGTTGGTTCCACAATCTAGCTATTGTGAATTGAGCTGCTATAAACATTGATGTGACTGCTTTACTGTCTGAGTAGTAGTCCAGGGATTTCTCTTAGTAGCTAAAATACCAGTATTTTTATTATAAGGATAATGTTTTTCTATGGTTATTTTGACTACTATTATCGTTATGTATACTACTTTTCTTGTCTTATATGATATTTCCTTGGAAATGGTTTTATATATGTGGGGGAAGAAACTTGCAATTTAGAAGAACATTAAAAACTTTAATATAGCTAAAAAAATTCTTCATTAGCTTTCCAACTTATTCAAAAGAGAGATTTTAAGTTACACAAATAATTATAGGTTAAATATTAAAAGATACTACATAGAATGATGTCAACCACACATACAATGTGCTAAAGGAACTAATAGATGATTATATTGTATTTGACAATTAACAAAGGTAATTTTCCAAAGCATGAAAATGTATGCAATTTATAGCAGAGTTGTAAATGTGCCCATGTGTATGTGTCTGTGTGTGTTACAGTTTCCTTAGGTAGCTGTTAGTTTTATTTGATACATGAAGGATTTTAGGTAATTTACCTGCTAATTTGTTTTAATTTATTAGGTTAGTCATGGATATTACAGTTGGGACTCCAAAGTTAGGTTTCAAGTTCCTATGAGCAGTGCCAAAATATAAGCTCTTTTAAAATATAAATGTGTTTGGATAGTTTCTTGGGTAAAAAGTCAAGATTATTGATCTATTTCTACATGCTTTGAAGTTCCATAATATATAATTGAGGTTTTTAGTAATATTTTTGTTTTTAAAAAACCTATCTTATTTACAATTTTGCATTTTAATGAACTAATAAACATCTTGGGTAATTATTAGTCTACCAATAGGCAGATGCTGAATAAAATCAAAGAAATATGCCTATAGGAAATGAAGACTTTAAAAGAATAAGAAAATTCATACACAGCTGGGTACAATAGCACAAACCTGTAATCCAGCTACTCAACAGACTGAGGCAAGAGGATTGCAAGTTCAAGGTCAGCCTGGTCAGTTTAGGGGAAGCGTAATCTCAAAATAAAAAGATAAAAAGAGTTAGTGATGTAGCTCAGTGGTGTACTGTCTCCCTGTTCAATTCCCTATTTCAAATATATATGTAAAATCAAACAGTTATAAAACAATACAAAAGCACTATAAGCTAGTGATAATCTGTGGAACAAGTATTAGATATTTTTAGAGTTCAGAAAAGTGAGAACCTTGTTTCAGTGTATGTAAACTGGGCAAGTCTTTGCAGGACAGTGGAGATCATAGGGACCTACCTGTATTAGTCGGGATCTGAGTAGCAAGCATACTGAAATAGGAAAAAAGCCCAGAGCTAACTTCAGTTGAGCTTCTCAGACATTGAAAGCTGTCCTTTATTTGAGGACTGATATGAGGTTTAAAGAGCCTAGGGATAAATTTCAAAGTTGAATGTAGAGGTTATCAAGATGGTGGATTAGAGGAACCTACCGTATAGTAACTGCTCTCTGAGATTAAATCTAAAAGTTCTGTTGCAACTTGATGAGTTTGGAAGCCTATGGGGAATGCACTCAGACAGCTAGAAATCAAGAGAAAACTAAGAAATACTACCTTTTAGACTAGAAAGAGAATTCATAAAAGGAATAGACTGGACAGTGTCTGGAACATGGTGACATAGTGGAGGAGGGGAAGCTCATCTCCAATGACCAGAAAGAAAGTTCCCTAGTGTGTTTAAGAAGAGCAGGCTCCACTCTCCAACAAAATTGCAATCTGAGGACTAATGCTCAGATTCTGTGAATTGAGCTGGCACAGAAGAGAGTCCTTGCACTTCTCAGCAGTGAAATAGGGAAGCTGTAACAGCTTAAAAAGATCCTTTGTTTGGATTTTTGGAGTGGGAGATTAGAAATCCCTGCAGTTTTCCTTTTCTACTTTTTGTTTTTATTTTTGTTTGTCCTGTTCTTGGTTTGCTTTCTTTTTGTGTATCCAGGACCCAATAATCGCTATGCTTCAGTCTTCACTGGATTGATGGGAACCCAAGCTATAAATTAATCTGGGTATAGTAGTGAGACTAAAATGGATTTAGGGGAAGATTGGGGCAGTAACAGCCTAGATCCTTGATGAACATAGATAGAAAAATCCTTAATAAAATATTAGCAAATCATATGCAACAATACATTAAAAAGATTTAACAAAGTGATCAAATTGGTTTCAGTCCAGGAATGTAAGGATGGTTCAACAAATGCAAAATAACTAATGTAATATGCCACATAAACAAAATCAAGTACAAAAATCACTTACTCAAACCTCAAAAAAAAGTGTAGGAAAAAAGAAAACCTTCAAGAAAATTTAACAGGCATTCATGATGAAACCCCTGAAGAAACTAGGTATAGAAGTTATGTACCCTAACTTCGTAATGGCTATATATTGACAAACCCAAATCCACCACTATACCTCATGGTGAGAACTGGAGCATGTCCTCTAAAATCGGAAAAAAGAAAGAATATCCTCTCTCACCACTGCTAATCAATATAATATTTCAAACTTTAGCTAGAGAAACAAGGAAATAGAAGAAAATAAATGAAAGGAAGAAGTCAAATTGTCCCTCTGTGCAAGTGATATGATCCTATATATACAGATGCTAAAAATTCTACCAGAAGTTTTGAGAGGTGATAAACAAATTAAATAAATCAGCAGGATAAAAAATAAACAAACTAGAATCAAGTTCTTTTCTATTTATGAATAATGAACCAATAGAGAAAGAAATCAGGAAAGCAATTTCCTTCACAGTAATCTCAAAAATAAATAAAAATATATTTAAATAAATAAATAAGCAAGTAAATGAAATCCTAAGAATTCATCTAAGCAAAGAGCTAAAAGGCCTATTCAAGGAACATTGTAGAATGTTGGAAATGGGGATCAAAGAAGACACCAGAAGATGGAAAGACCTCCCATGTTTGTGGACTGGCAAAAATAACATTGTTAAAATTGCAGTATTAAAAAAGTGATATGAAGATTCAATGCATTCCTGTAGAAGTACCCATGATGCTCTTCTCAGAACCAGAAAAAATAGTCCAAACCTTTTATGGAAAATAAAAGATTCATAATAGACAATGTAATTATGAGCAAAATGAGTCAAGCCAGAGGCATCATAATAGCCAGTATCAAGTAATACTACAGAGACATTATAAGACAAAATTATATGTTGTCATAAAAATAGACTCACGAACCAATGGAAAAGAATAGAAGAGAAAAACCCACAGTACTTATAGTCACCTGATTCTTGGCAAAGGTGCCAAGAACTTCCACTAGAGAACACACAGCCTCTCTAACAAATGGTTGTGGGAAAACAGAATATCTACATGTAAAACGTTGAATACAGAGCCCTTTTCCACCCTGCACAAAAGTCAACTCAAAATGGATTAAAGACGTGGAATAAGACTGGAAATGTTTCAACTACTAGGTGAAAACATGGGGGGAAACACTCCAATATAGAGGCACATGCAGTGACTTCCTCAATAAGACTCCTATAGCTCAGGAAAGTATCAACAAGTGGATAACATCAAACTAAAAATCTGCACAGTAAAGAAGGTAATTAACAGTGTGAAGATAGAACCTACAGAATGGAGAAAATCTTTTGCCAGTTTCTCTTCTGGCAATAGGTTAACATCTAGAATATATAAAGAACTAAAAAAAAAAAAAAAAAAAAAAAATTGCCAGAAAACAAATAACCCCATCAATAAATGGACCAATAAACTAATACAACTTCTCCAGAGAAGTACAAATGGTCAACAATTATGTTTAAAAAAAAAAAAAGTTCCACATCTCCAGCAGTCACAGAAATGCAAATCAGAACTACATTGATATTTAATACCATTGAAGTCAGAATGGAAATCATCAAGGATATGAATAATAAATGCCAGCATGGATGCAGAGAAAAAAGATTTCTTTTACACTCTGGGAATGTAAAGTAGTACCAACACTATGCAAATAGGTATGCAATTTCCTCAAAAGACTAGGAATGGAACCATCATATGATTCAGCTATACAAAACTCCCTGGTACTGACTCAAAAGAATTAAAGTCTGCATACATGGCTATGCCATGTATCTCTGCAGAGAGAAGTTTATCACAACAGAATTCACATATTCAAGTTATGGAAGCAGTCTAGGTGTCCATCAACACAAGGATGGATAAAGCAAATGTGATATATATATATATATATATATATATATATATATATATATATATGGAATTCCATATATATATATGGAATCTTAGTCATAAAGAAGGAACAAAATTATTTCATTTTCAGGAAAATTGAAACTGGATAACATCATGTTAAGCAAAATAATTTGGACTCAGAAAGCCCAGGCTCTTGTGCTTTGTCTCATATGTGAAAGTTAGAGAAAAAAAGGGAAAATGCATCTCTTAAAAATAGAAAATAGAAGGGAGACTATTAGAGTAGACAAAGGGAATCAGGAAAGGAAGGAGAAGGGCCTGGGAGGTGCTGGAGAATAAAATTGACCAAAGTATGTTCTGAGTATGTATAAACATAACACAATGAAACCCATGTTCTTATAATTATTATGCACCAATAAAAAATTTAAAATATTAATATTATTAACTGGAGACCATGATATACTATAAGTCGAAAATAAGTATTGTATTGTATTTTCTTATGATAAATATAGATTTACCTAATTATCAATAATATTTAGCAGGTCCTAAACACTTGAATATATTTGTAATCATGTATCTTAATGTTTTTAAAATATTTACACAAAACAGATTCTATTCATAGAGTCTTCTTTTTAGTACTTCTGTTAATTGATTCTTTTTACAGTTTTCTTTCCAGCCATCTCTTAAAAATTGGTCAAATATGCTGTAAAGTTTTCTATTTTCTATTCGAGCACTTTTATCAAATAGACTTTTCCTATGACTTTATAGGATCATTATACATAAAATTAGTAAAGACCACTTGTCCTTAAAAGGTATTATAGTTTCTTCATTAATTATGGATTCCTATGCCGAGTAATGTCAGGTTACAAAATGTTAAGCAGGTTCATTTACTGGATTTTCAGAGATTTTTTTATATACTAAAGTGTATGTAAATCTCTAGTGGAAGATATATTATTCATCATCTATTATTTAATCATAAAATACCTATGAATTCTTAATAGAACAAGTATTCTGAGGTACATAGTAAGAGGAATGCTAATTTAAACCAAATACCTGAACACCCATCCACCGATGGTGAGTTAGGAGCTAGATCCCTCACTGGTCTTAGGCAGAACAAGCGTTTCTAGTCCTTCCTTCCTGTGACTTTGTCTCAGTGAGAACGAAGGGAAGCAGTAGAAGAAGGCATGGTCTAGGAAAGAGGAGTGGTGGAGGAAAAGGAGGAGAGGAAGGGCAGCTGGAATATGTGCCTGTTTGGCAAAACCAGCCCAGGCTTCTGATTCAGACAGGAGGTGGAGGGCAGAGTTAATAACTTAGGAAGAAACAGAGGAGGAATTCGAGGTATCTCCAGCACATACTTGCTTCTCCTCACACTGCATAAGAAAAAAACAGAAGCTGGATGTTTACATTCTCACCAGGCAAATAACTCAAACACACCCATATTAAAAAGATACATCTTACAAACATATAAGTGACTAGGAGATGGCACTTCAGCTAGTGTGGGTATTAGTGCTGCCAAATAAAGCCCTTTCGATTCTAGTTGGGATTCCCTCATGTAATAGTTGCCTAGCATTTATTCCCATACAAATTCTGCCAGTCAACAACACACACCAAGACACTGAGAGAGACCAACAGCCTTTCTACTGCTTCATTCTTGTATGGTTGGATAGAAATAAAAACCATTGTGAAACATTTGAAGAAAAGGGAAAGACCAAGATAAGCAGAAAATAGGCCCTGGTGCAAACAGATAAATAAGAGAATCAAAATTAAATTGAAGAATAAATTCTCGTGAATGCAATAAATTTTAAGATGCTGTTTTTGAAGAAGAGCAAATATGAAAAAAAATCCATACAAAATGTATTATAACCTATTTAACTCACTTACGAATATGAGTAGAAATACAGAGAGCATAATTGTTCAACAAAGAAAGTGTAATTAGAGCATGCTACACGACAGCACATTGAACCATATTATTAATTCCCAATAATTCATATTCAGACTTAGGTTTTCCAAATTTAAAGCCACCTAATGGATAAAGAGCAGATCTAATTACGATTATGGACCAGAACATAAATTTTATCCTTAATGTTATAAAAGGGTGACAGAAAGGATACACTGGCTAGTATATTTATTTACTTATTGCCATTTTTTGTTTTATTGCTCTGTTACAGCTTGACCACACACTGGTGCAGAGGGTACAGCGTCTTTCCACTGCTGCTTCGTGGTCTTCAGCTTCTCCTCCTGTTTTGTGAGCCGCAGTGCATGGTCCTGTCTTCTTGGACCACAGGTCCAGGGGTTCCAACAACACGCTGCCTGTCACTTGGATGACACCCAGCTGGGACAACTCCACTTTCAGGTGGGACAGCTCCACTTTCAGGTAGTCCAGCTGTTTCAGCAGCCCCCCTTCTTGCCAAGAAGGTCTGAAGCCTTAATCTTGGCCATAGCTGCATGATTCGCCAATGCCTAGCTGAGGGAGAGCTAGAATATTTATATTTTAAAGTCTTTAACAATTGCACAAGAATACTGGGCTATTTGAAAATAGCCTTCATTAAAATATTAAATGCATGAATAGGTGATAGTGGGTCCTCCAGTAGGAGAAACAGAGAGTGAGCAGTGGAGGAGGAAACTATTGACTTTAAGTCCATAAGATTTTAAATTATGTACATGTATTACTTTAATAAGTCAAACTAAAAATAAGATCTAGCAAACATTAAAATATGGATAATTTCTCAAAAGACTCTGGAAAAAATATAAGAAGGCTTAAGATGTTTATGTTTTAGAGATTGACATTTTTCAGCCTCCACTTTCTAGTATTTCAAATTTATAAGGCTCATTATTCTAAGAGTTATGAAAGCAGGCATGTTCTCCAGTTATCTTTGGGTCTCCAGTTTCTGGCAAGTACGTTCCACAGAGTGTGTACTCATGTGGTTGTACTTTATATAGAGTAAACATTCCACAGAGCAGGGACTCAGAAGTTGGTAATACAGCAGAAGGCATGATCAAATGAAACAACATTAATATCACTTAAAATATCTCTTTACCTAAATTAGTAATCAAATAAAGTGGATCATACTGCTAAAAATTATAATGTTTTTCCATGTGAAGTTCTTTCATCACAAACAAACACACTCATAATTCACATTTGTTCAAACTTCAATATATTTTATGTCTGGATACAGATACCAATTCATGTTATTGTTCTATGTAGAAATATTAGTCATTGATTAATTTTTTAAAAATTCCAAAGAAGGAAATTAAGCTTTATATAAAAACATTTGAAAATTTGTAAGCTTTCTTTGTGCACACCAAAAATTTTGTCTGCAATTTACTTAAATATTAACCATGATCTTGGTAGATAGATGAATGTATCAATAATTACTCCAATAGACTTGAATTCTCACAGAAAATGTGTTTATTATCTTGTATTTTTGCATGCTTAATTATGTAGACTAATATTTTGGTATACTTAAGTAAGCACAAGTATATAGTTATTTCTTTGATTTTGTTATATATTTTGGGGGGATGCTTGCATTCTCAAATAAAGTTGATCATTCACTTTTTATTTGTGAATACTGAAAATTAATGGTCATATATTTCCTGGAATGTTGTCTTTATATTGTCTAATATTAAAAGTGAGAATTTTGTCAAGTTCTAAGCCATTATTAATAGGTTAAGCAGATTTGCATATATAAGATGAATCTCACATACTTCTGTCTTTTAATACAAATATTATTTTCGCTTCAGATCCCACTGACAGGGAAATTTTTAACCTTGTTGAGATTAGAAAAGATAGAAGCAAGAACATACTGTGAAGATTAAAAGGAAAAAATATTTTCTCACTAAGCCATTAAACCTAGATAGTATTGTTTGATGGGATGTACATGCAAATAAGGTCACTTGCTATTAACTTGTATTTTTCTTGAGCCCTGCTTGTTTGACTTGCAATTCTCTATCCCTACAAGGCTATGACTTTCTGAAGGGAATTTCTGCCTCTTGTTTCACAGGAAGATTGAGGTAGGAAAATAGTTTGTAATAAGAAAAGAAGTCAACCTTTGCCCTAAACACACAATAAACCTTCAGCATACTTTCTAAGGCTCAGCAAAACTTTGATACATTGTTTAAAACTAGGGGCACAGGTGAAACTTTATAATTTTTAATCCTGTCTGGGTCTGGAGACAATCAATGTGAAAAATGAGTAGAAAACCTGGTTCTGGAAGAAAATTTCAGTCTCCCTATATGTAGGAAAGAATATGTGAACAGTGTCTGAACTCATGTTTGGATCAAATAAGATTCTTCTCCTTTCTTCTGTATTTAATAAGAGAACCAAGTAGCCCAGAACATAATGCCAACTTTTCCATTCCACCCCTAGACTGTAGAAGAGATGTAAAAAATTGCTTACACACTTTTCAATTTCAGTTCAATAAATGAATTTATATAGAATCCAGATATTCAAATCTATTCTTAGGAAATAATCCACATCACTTAGTAAAAAACTTTTCTTAAAAAAGTTCAAATCAATTTCTTATTGTATGTAGAAATCATATGTAATTTTCTCAAATGTGAATGTCAGGTCAGTAAACATGATAAATGAATAATTAAAAAGATCAGAATAATGATACATATGGAGATAGCTTCACTCCTATCTTTATGAATAATGCTCTTACATCTCCAGCATACAAATATATACATATACAAGTAATATGAACATACATTGGATTAAAAGCTAAATTAATGTTTAATTAAGGTAACTAACCTATTTCTTAAATTTAAAATTTCTCATCACTTGATGTAATTTTATCTGGAGAAATGGCAATAATTTGATTATGAAAAATGGGTCAGCTTCTGTAGTTAGGATTTTGTATAAACAGAGGGGCCAAAATACACACATTCGTCCCTCTGTATCCATGGTGCATTGCTTCCAAGACCTCCTAGGGATACAAAAAAATCCATGGATGCTCAAATCCCTTATATAATGAAGTGTTGTGTGTGTTTGTCACCTATGCACATCATCCTGTATTTTTAAATAATTCCTAGATTGCTTATAATGCTTAATCCAATTTAAATAATACATAAATTGTTTCACTGTAGTGTTTATGAAATATTGACAAGAAAAAAGTCTGTACATGTTCATTATAGACATAATTTTTCTTCTGAATGCTTTTGATCCTCAGATTATTGACTCTGTAGGTGTGGACCCTGAAAATGCAGAAGACATTAATTGGAATAATAATAATACTGGGAATAATTTAAGAAATAGAGCCAAATGAAAATTTAAAAAATGTGAATAGATGGGAGATGAATATATCCCCTTCAAGTAGTTTTAAAATTTAAGATGAATTGCCCATTATTCAGTTCTTTTATTGCCTTTTTTCTAGAATTTCATATACAAAATCAGATGTATATTGCTTTTGGGTTTGGCTTCTTCCACTCAGCACATTACTTTTAGATTAATTCATCTTTTTCCATACATTAGCAGTTTGTTCATATATTTTATTTTTGCTTTTTAAAATTCTTTTGTAGTACTGGGGATTGAACCCAGGACATTGCTTCTGCTTGGCAAGTGCTCACCACTGACTTATACATCAGTCCCTTGTTTCTTTTTAGTATTAACATGTTATATTGTAGTTAACCTATACTGTGTTTATCTATTTACCTACTGATGAACATGTTCATTTTTCCAGTGTTTGGCTACTAATAAAACTTCACTGAACATTAGAATATATGTGTTTCTATGTTGTGTATTTTTACTTGTCTTCAGTGAGAATTAAATAATAATTAAAAGCAGAACTTTATGTTACGTATACATTTAACTTTTTAAGAAACTGTTGAACCATTATCTAAAGTGGTTTTACCATTTTACATTTCTACCCAAAGTGTATAAGATTTCTACTTTCTCAATAACCTTGGTAATTGTTGGACTTGCCCATCTTGTCAATATTTTAGTCATGCAAGTGTGACTATAAAGGTACATATTTTGGTTTTATTTGTTTTTATTTAGTGAGTAGTGATATGAACATAATTTTATTTATTTATTGTTCATTTCTATATTTTGCCTAGCAAATTATCCATTCAAATCCTTTAGCCCTCTTGAACCAGAATTTTTGTCTTGTAAAGATTAGTAGATAATGCCTTAGTATCCTAATTAAGAAGGAATAGAGTCATTTTAGATTAGGTAGAGGGGAGTGAAGGGTAGGGAAAGGGTATGAGGTAGGAAGGATATTAGAGTGAAATAGACATTATTACCTCATGTACATATATGACTACCTGACTAACATGATCCTACAGTATGTACAATCAGAAAAATGAGATATTACATTCCATTTGTTTATGATCTATCAAAATGTATAAATGTATTCTCCTGTCATGTACAACAAATCAGTATAAATTTTAAAAAGTTTTTTAGAAAGAAATATCTTTATGAAATAAACAAGATGAAAGACTGGGGTGCTACAGGCCCTCCCTTCTCTTTTAAAGACTGAGTGAACAACAACATATGACATCTATGCAAGAACATGAGATCAGTAGTGGATCTGTAGCATCCAGGCTAGGGTAAAATCAAGAAGGGATTCCAATAGGTATAGAAAATCTGCAGTGTTTGTTGCCCCTCCTCATATATGGCATAGGATGAATAAATGGGAAGGAAACATCTCCACCATCCTCTATGATTCCTCCCTTGGGATCAAAAATAAATGGTGGCCATGCATCCAAACATTCTAGGTTGTCTAGGGGCTTCTAGAAGAATTATATTCTATCTGCCTGATTCCAAATGCATATTTTATCTGTGCCAGAGTTGGGAATCTGTTGGAAACAGGAGAGTGGCATGCAGAGTTACAGTTATGCCAACAGTCATAAAGATGAACAATAGATCAGAAAATGCAGAAGGGCCTAGAAACTTCAATAAAGCTGACTATTGAGGTCTTCCCCTACAAGAAGGCGATAAGCTAGACCAAAAGAGATGGCTGTGCTTTTAAATGCCCCAATCCCAGAAAAATATTAAAAGGCAGACAAAAACCAAATGGGATAAAAGACCCAATAAAAGAAATAAAATAAAATTCAGAAACCTAGTCTACAGAAATACAGATCTATGGGCTGCTCTACAAAGAATTTAAAGCAACTGCCAAAACTGCCATAAATTATCTGCCCAATGAAGTAAACTAGAACACAGATAAACAACTAAACAAAGTCAGAAACCAATTCATGAATAAATTTAGAGTATCAACAAATAGTTAGAAACCACTAAAACAAACAAAAAGACATACGTGTAGAAATCCTGCAGTTGAAGAATGTAATAGCTGAATTGATAAATTCATTACAGAGGTTCAATAGTAGAATTGATGAAGCAGATGAAAAAAAGTCTAAGTCAGTAAACCTGAATAGAGTTACCTAAAACTGAGTCAGACAAGAAGCCGGGTGTAGTGGCACATGCCTGTAATCTCATCTACTCAGGAAACTGAAGCAGGAGGATTGCAAGTTTGAGCTTGATTGCAAAAATGTAGACACTGTCTTAAAATAAACAATAAGGACTTGGGATGTATTTCAGTGGTGTAGTGTCCCTGGGTTAAATCCCCAGGACCACAAAAATAAATAAATAATAAAATTGAGTTGAAGGAGAAAAGAAAAAGAAATGAAACTGAAAGCATCTTAAGGGACTTATGGGACTCTGTCAAGTTAAACAATGTGTGTATTATTAAACTCACACAAGAAGAGGAAGAGATAGTAATATGGAGTTGATATGAAGAAATGACAAAACCTTACAAAACCAGAGTAAATAAAAGGAGCACAAAAAGACCAATTATAAAAAAATACGAAATTTGCCAAAATACATTACAATCAAACCATTTAAAATTGAAGACAAAGAGAAAATCTTGAATTTTACAGGAATTCCATCACATACAAGGTAGCTTTTAAAAGTTACCAATAGCTTTCTTAGAAGAAAAATTGCAGAAGGGTGTTGGTATGATATTATCAAAGTATCCAAAAAACAACCCTAAATCAAGAACACTGCATTCAGAAAAACTGCTTCCAAAACAAAGGAGAAACTTATACTTTCCCAGATAATCATAAACTGAGGGAATTGACAAGGCTCAATATGAATGAAATGCTAAAGAAGTTCTTTAAATGGAAACAAAGGACAGTAGACAACAAGAGGAAGCTGTCTGAAAATACAGTCATCCCTAGGTGTCTGTGGCGAATTGGCCCCACCAAGTTGTACACCAAACTTCAGAACTGATAAATATATGAAGTAAATTTTGACATAATTGAAGGGAGAACCAGCATCACCACAATTTTAGATTTCAATAGTACACTTTCAATAGTGGCCAAAACAATCATATACCAGATCAATAAGGAAGTAGAGGGGCATAAGAAGAAAAAAGAACAATTGGAACTAACAGACATACACAGAACGCTCCACCCAGCAACAGGGAAGTGTACAGTCTGCCCAGCACATGGAACACTGTTCTTGACAGATCACATATTAGTCACAAAAACAATTCCTAACGAATTCCAGAAGATAGAAATCATGAACAATATCTTTTCCAATTGGTATAGGATGAAACTGGAAATGAATAGCACAAGGAACACTGGACTATCCATGAATACATGGAAATTAAACAATATACTCTTAAACAGCCAATGGGCCCCCCCCCGCCCAAAAAAAAAGGAAAACAGGAAAAAAAATTCACAAGGAAAATCAGAAAAATGCCTCGAGAAAAAATGAAAATGAAAATACAACGTACCAAGACTTAAGGGATGAAGGAAAAACAAAACGAAGATAAAACTTTAGAGTAATAAACACCTACAATAAAAAGAAATATCTCGCCGGGCACGGTGGCACGCACCTGTCATCCCAACTCAGAAGGCCAGGGCAAGAGGATTCGAGTTCAAAGCCAGCCTCAACAAAAGTGAGGAACTAAGCAACTCAGTGAGACCCTGTCCCTAAACACAATACAAAATAGGGCTGGGGATGTGATTAAGTAGTCCAGAGCCCCTGAGTTCAATCCCCAATATCCCCCCTTAAAAAAAAAAAATTACCTCAAACAATGCAAATGCATATTTATACCTTATTTAACAAAACAAAACAAACAAAAAAAAAAAAAAAAAAAAAAAAAAAAAAAAAAACAGGAAAATCTAGCAGAAGGGAGGAAATAAAAATCAGACCAGACATAAATCAATAGTAAAAGAACAACAGGAAAAAAAATCAAAACTAAGAGTTTCTAGTTTTGAAAATATAAAATCAACAAAGTCTTAGCTAGGTTAAAAAGATAAAAAAAGATTCAAATCACTAAAGTAAGAAGAGTAAAAGAGGAAGTTACAACCCATGTCACAAAAATAATAGGGAGTATAACAAAACACTACAAGAAACTGTATGACAACAAATTGGATAAACTAGAAGAAATGAATAATTCCTACAAACGTACAACATGATAAGAAAGATTAATAAAAGAATAAAACAATCTTAGCAAACCAATAACCAGAGAGGAGAATAAGTAATCAAAATTTCCTCCTTATCACACGAGCCCAAGACTAGATAGCTTCAGTGGAAAATTTTATCAAATATTTAGAGGAGACTATAGAATAATCATCCTGAAACTCTTCCAAAAATGAATAATGAGGGAACATTTACATGATCGTGCAATTAAGACAGCTGTACCCTGCTATGAAATCCAGACAACTCTGTAGATTAGTATGCCTGATGAATATCAATGCAAATAATCTCAAGCAAGTATTAGCAATAATCAAATTCAACAGGACATTAAAAGCTCTATATCCCATGACCAAGATGTTTATTCCTGGAATGAAAAGATGGTTCAATGTAAGAAATTCCACAGAAAAAATAATGCACCACATTAACTGAATGAAGTACAAAATATCAGATATTCACAGATTGAAAGACTTAATATTGTTAAGTTGTTTCTACAACTCAAAGTGGTGTATAGGTTGAATGTATTTTCTCTCAAAATCCCAGTGGTATTTTTTGCAGAAAAAGAAAAATTCATCTGAGAGTGCATATAGTCTCATGAGAAGCCAAATAAATATGCCTTATCAATAGTAAATAGTTCTGTCTTGTCATTATTCAATATGATAAGACCCAAATTTTAATTGATATATCTAGAAAATTTATGTATAATATTAACTATTAATATTTGGATTTTAAATCTACCATCTTGGCCTCTGTTTTCTATGCATCTCATCTATTGTCTACTTCTTGTTTCAACTTTTCCTTCACTTTTAAAATATTTGTTTTTAAAAATACTTTGGTCTTATCAATATTACTTTTTTTATTTTATTTTTTTAGAGGACTATACTGGGTCCTACCATATCAAAAATTAACCCATTATAGCATATATTCTTTAATATTATACCATTTTAAGTATAAATGTATTAGTCCATTCTACATCACTGTAAAGATATACCAGAGGTACAGTGACTTAATAAAGAAAATGTATACTTTAGCTTACAGTTTGGATAAGACAAGTTCAAGATTAGGCAGCCCCATTGTTTTGGCTTCTGGTGAGTTGCTAAATGTTGGCAGCATGGCAGGATTGCCTGTATGAAGAGACATCACCTCAGCCAACAGGAAGCTAGAGAATAATTTACAGAGTATGCTCTTTCTTATAGTCACTCTTGTGAGAAATCAGGGTTGGCATGAGAGACAACTTTAATCCCTTCTTAGGGCAACCTCCCCAAAGGCTTAAGAGCTTTCAACTGGGTCCTACTTCTTAAAAAGTCTCAGCATTGTGACACTAGGGACCAAGCTTCTAACACATGAACGCCTTGTGGATAAACCACATACAAATCATAGCAATAAAGTAGGAAACTTATAGAAGTTTAGTTCCATTTCTTTTTATTAGTAATCATACTTTTATATATATATTTAAATGCTAAATATCTTGCTTTTGTTTTATTTTAAATACTCAACTGCATTTTAAGAGGCTTTAAAGAAAAATGTCTTTTATGTTTATTCACATATTTATCACCTCTAGTACTCTGCTTTCCTTTATATATCCAAATTTTCATCTGGTATCATTTTTCTGTTGCCTGGAGAACTTTTTGATATTTCTGAAAATATAGTCCTGCTGGAGGTGAATTCTCACAGCTTTTATCTTTCTGAAAAATTCCTTATATTGCCTTTATTCAAAAATATTTTCACTGGATATAGAATTCTAGGTGTATAGGACATTTTTTTCTTTGATCCCTTTAAAGAGATTATTCCCCTATCTTTTTGCCTGCATGGTTTCTGAAATAAAGTGTTCTTTACTATTTTAGTGTGCAATATGTCTCTGTTCCCACCTGCTTTAAAGATTTTTCTTTTTATTGATGATAATCAGAAAGTTGATTACACTATATGTTCATGTGGTTTTCTTTATGCTATTACTTAGGGTTCATTGAGATTCTTATATCTGTGGGTTTATACTTTTCATCAAATTGGGAAAAAAAATTGGTTGTTATTTCTTTGAACATTTTTTTCAGATTCATACTTCCCAAGCTAGAAATTAAGCTACAACGTGTAGAATATACAAGTTTTCCCCACAGATCACTGAACCTCTGTTCTTTAAAAAAAAATTTTTTTAGTATTTTGTCTCTGTGCTCATTTTTGAACATATTCTAATGCTATGCCATGCTTTCATATAATTTTCTTTTCTTCTGTAATAATCTAATCCACATTTAATTACAAACAATAATTTTTGATATCAGGTAATATAGTTATCCCTTTCCAAAACTCTTTTTGATTCCTCTTATTTTTTACTTCTGTCCTCATTACTGTAATGAAAAAAAAAAAAATCTTTGAGCATGTTGAGCATAATCAATTATAATTGCTTATAAATATAAAAGTTTACAATTGCAATTTTTTATTGTAAACAAATGGGATACATGTTGTTTCTCTGTTTGTACATGTAGTAAAGGCATACCATTTGTGTAATCATAAATTTATATAGGATAATGTTGTTTGATTCATTGTTATTTTTTTCCTTCCCCCTACCACTCCTATCCCTCTTTTCCCGCTATACAATCCTTCCTTCCTCCATTCTTGCCACCCTCCTTAACCCTAACCCTAAACCTAACCCAAACCCTAACACTAACCCCTCCCACCCCCCCCATTATATGTCATCATCTGCTTATGCTTATCAGCGAGATCATTCGACCTTTGGTTTTTTGAGATTGGCTTATCTCACTGAGCATGATATCCTCCAGTTTCATCCATTTGCCTGCACATGCCATAATTTTATCATTCTTTATGGCAGAGTAATATTCCAATGTATATATATGCCACAGTTTCTTTATCCATTCATCAATTGAAGGGCATCTAGGTTGGTTCCACAATCTGGCTATGGTGAATTGAGCAGCTATGAACATTGATGTGGCTGTATCTCTGTAGTATGCTGATTTTAAGTCCTTTGGGTATAGGCCAAGGAGTGGGAGAGCTGGGTCAAATGGTGGTTCCATTCCAAGCTTTCTGAGGAATCTCCATACTGCTTTCCAGAGTGGCTGCACTAATGTGCAACCCCACCAGCAATGTATGAGTGTACCTTTTTCCCCACATCCTTGACGTACCTTACAGAAATAGAGCAAGCAATTATGAAATTCATCTGGAAGAATAAGAAACCCAGAATAGCTAAAGCAATCCTTAGCAGAAAGAGCGAAGCAGGGGGTATCGCAATACCAGATCTTCAACTCTATTACAAAGCAATAGTAACAAAAACGGCATGGTATTGGTACCAAAATAGAAAGGTAGATCAATGGTACAGAATAGAGGACATGGACACAAACCCAAATAAATACAATTTTCTCATACTAGACAAAGGGGCCAAAAATATGCAATGGAGAAAAGATAGCCTCTTCAACAAATGGTGCTGGGAAACAGGAAAACCATATGCAACAGAATGAAATTAAACCCCTATCTCTCACCATGCACAAAACTCAACTCAAAATGGATCAAGGGCCTCGGAATCAGACCAGAGACCCTGCAGATTATAGAAGAAAAAGTAGGTCCAAATCTTCAACATGTCGGCTTAGGATCTGACTTCCTTAACAGGACTCCCATAGCACAAGAAATAAAAGCAAGAATCAACAACTGGGATAGATTCAAACTAAAAAGCTTTCTCTCAGCAAAGGAAACTATCAGTAATGTGAAGAGAGAGCCTAGAGAGTGGGAGAAAATCTTTGCCACTCATACTTCAGATAGAGCGCTAATATCCCGAATCTATAAAGAACTCAAAAAACTCTACACCAAGAATACAAATAATCCAATCAACAAATGGGCTAAGGAAATGAACAGACACTTCACAGAAGAAGATGTGCAAGCAATCAACAGATATATGAAAAAATGTTCAACATCTCTAGTAATAAGAGAAATGCAAATCAAAACTACACTAAGATCCATCTCACCCCAATTAGAATGGCGATTATCAAGAACACAAGCAACAATAGGTGTTGGCGAGGATATGGGGAAAAAGGTACAAATGCAATTTTAATGCTCTTGTCAGCTAACCATCATCTTTGTCACTGCTGGGTCTTTCTCTTTTCCCCGATGAGGAATAAGGTTCATATTTTTTTCTGTTTTTCTACCCATCTGGCACTTTTATTGCTTTAAGGTAATAGTTTACTTGATGTTTTTGAGTTTTGAATTTTGTTGTTTTTCTTTAAAAAGTCTTGTTTTGTCCCTGCAGTCAATTATGTTTTTGGCAAACAAGTTTGCAAGCTTGATTCTTTCAACATTTTTTTTTTTTTTTTTGTGGGGGTACTGGGGATTGGACCCAGAGGTGTTTACCACTGAGCCACATCCCCAGTCCTTTTTATATTTAATTTTTTTTTTTTTTTTTTTAAACAGGGTCTTTTTAAGATGCTTAAGTCCTCACTAAGTTGCTGAGGCTGGCTTTGAACTTGTGATCATCCTGTCTCAGACTCCCAAATCGCTGGGATTACAGGCATGTACCGCTGTAGTCTAGCTCTTTCAACATTTTTAAAAAGCAGTTAAGAGGTGGTCTGTCATAATCTATATACTTGGATTAATTCAGCCCACAACTCAGACATGGTCTTCCTATGGATTCAATTGCAGTCCTCCTGCACTTAATGAGGTTTCTCTATTCTGGCTAGTGAGAATTTAACACTTACTAGCCTTTAATTTTCTGTTCATTACTCGGCTTACAGGTGCTCTACAGTTATTCCTGTCATGAACATTTTTCTTTGTCCAGTATTAAGGAATTTCACTTTACACATGTACAAATGGAATTTAAGTGGAAGATTCAAGATAGTCCCTATGCATATGGATGGAGGAGTTTCACCGAGTATCCTCTTTCCTGTATATAACCTTCCAAATTAAACACTTTACTATGAAGGTCTTAGGTGATCCTTTCATCTTTATACTTTGTCTTTGTAGCTCCTTCTGATTATCTTGTCTTTGTTACTAGCTGGCTGAATTTGTTTTCTAGACCATGAAAACATTTTGAAATGATAAAAGCAAAATTTGTGAGATCTATCTTCACATCTATCCACCTACGTCATCTGAGAAGGTTCACAGTCTTTCATACTGTTTCTTTGGATAAATGACCTGTGCCATTCACAGTGATTCATGCCCATACATAGGCACAGGAAGACATCTGCTCTCACCTACTCAAGGACACTGCACTAATTCTTTTATCTTTCTTTTAATTCAGCAGTTCTCCCTTTACCAGTCTCCTTCCCCCATCATGCAACCATACTGGGTCTTTAAAAAAAGCAATCCAATCATCTTTTCATGAGCCCACAACCCCCTCTGTTAATTGCTTTTATTTTCTGTCCCTTTATGCAGATAGAATCCTCAAAGGATGGTCTATACTTTGCTTTTTTTGCTTCCTCCCATTTCATTTTCCTTTAGATTGAATTCAATCACATTTGTGTCTATGATTCCATTGAAACAACTTTCTCTGAATCACCAATACCTTCTGAATTGCCTCATCTGATCTAATCCAGTCTAATCGAATCCTTACCCCCTGGTATTAATCTGCTGGAACCGTTGGAGCAATTGATCACGTACTTTTCCAGGAGCACGTCCTTTACTTGATCCCAAACATTATTCTATAGAGTCTTCCTCTGCCTCATCCTTAATTTCTAATAGTACCCCATTTGCTGGTTTATCCTATTTTCTCAACATTTCACTCTTTGAATGCTCTCTGGCTTACTTAGTTCCTGAACTACTTCTCTATCTATTCTCATTTTCTAAATGGTATCATTTTATTTCGTAGTTGTAAATTCCTTGCACATGCTGATGGTTCCCAAATTTATAACTCAAGGGCAGGCTGCTTTCTTAATTCCAGCCTTATATAAATTTGTCTATCCAAAAGATTCATTTGGGTATAAAACGAACATCACATAATGAATATGTTTAAAAACAAAGTCTGGATCTTGCTCCTACTCTTGTCTTTATTATCTGTCATACAGGATAACGTAACACATTTAGCTCCATGGACCAAAGGCCTGGGAAGTATCCTTGATTCCTCTTTTCCTCACAACCCAAACCGTGATTGCAATCTGATGGCTGGACTTGTCCAAATCTGTCCTCTTTCCTTCTGTTCCTGTTGCTGCTCCTGTGGACGACACCACTCATTTCTGCTATTCAGTTGAAATAGTCTAACTTGTTTCCATACCTCAATTTCCCTCCTTCTTTATTTTCCATATTAAAGCCAGACATATACCTTGAACATGAGTCCATCTTTCCATTTTGCCAGCTCAACCGTGTTCCTCCTTGTTCATCCCTGTTGGTGAACTGCTGCCTCTGGCTCTCCCCTGCTGCTTCCTTCTGTGCTCTTCCCTATCCACTTATGCCATTGATGATTATCACATACCTCCCTCTGTGCACCTGCCATTCCTTCTGCTGGCTTGATTAGGCACACAGTAAACATGAACCATTAAAGGAATAAAACGAAGTTGGTGGCCTACACAAAGGTTAGTAGGACTGAAACCTACTCTCTTTTTCCACAATGGAATTTCTCTAGGTATCTACAATACAAAATTCAAACAGAGGATGTATATTCATGGTAGAAACATTACACATTCAGGCAGATATAGGCCTTGTTTTTAGACTTTCTATATTAGTTCTACCTTGCAACCTGTTTATTTTCATAATTTTAGTGTTTAAAATCTATCCCATATATAATCATCAATGCTGTGGAAGATTTTTCAAATTTCTCTTGATCATAGCAATAAGTTTTAGTTGTTCTAAATTTTTATTAAAACAATCAGGAAAAACTTAACAATCTAGCTATCTAAAATTTTCCTCTGAAAAACCTCTCAGAAAGGAAATATTTTCGAACCGTGCAGATTACTTACAATTTTGAATTAAAATAAAAGAAACTCATCCAAAATGACTAGTATAATCTTAGCACCTGTGCTGTGAGGTATTTTATTATTTAACTTCTATAAAAAGTCAACAGTGCTTTTGGATGGGTACGGCAATTATTTTATTGTGCATTTCTCCCTAATGCCATATCTCCAACTGAAAACAAATTGTATTTCAGTGAGAAAGAAATAGCGATTTTCTTCCTCACTTGTCATGATTCAGTTTCCTCTGCTGACTGCTCCAGTCTGCTCCTGACTGATGGTAGGTGGCAGCATATGGTGGCACTGGGAGAATTTATGAAGAAGTCTGCTCATGGAAACAAACAAATAAACATTCAGAAAGATCCAATAGTCAGGAAGAATTAATAAAGGAAGAAAATGCTTGGTTAGTAGAGCTTCTTACAGTGAACAATGCCAATTGTCTGCACGTATTTCAGTTGAGTTTCTCTCATCTGGTAAAGCATATTAATTTGAAGGACTATACTGAACTTAATACACTTGCAAATGTGAGTACTTGTTACTGCAGTTTGGTATTTTTTTTTTTTTTTAAACTGAACCTCTGAAAACCAAATAGGTAAATTGGGATAATCTCAGAAGAATGTTAAATCTAATATTTCTGCTTCGCAATGCAAAAACTTAAAAAAGCTTTGTCAAAATGTTTAGAGGTAGAATATCAAAAATGTGCCATCAAGGTCTTATTAGTAATACAGAATTTTAGGTTTCTAGGATAGTTTCCTATATTGTAAGATTAATTGTATGTTTTGAAAATGATTCTTCTTTTATCAAACCATCTGCTAAGTCCCATTCTGCCTTTGAATACCAGATATTTCCTTAAAATTTTTTCATTCTTGTTAACATATTCCTTAAAGAAGATTAAAAATTTCATAATCAAAGAATATGAGGGACAAAGGAAAATATCAGTAGATTAAAAAAATAGATTTTTCTTTTTGATTATATTCCTTCAGTTTTACTTTTAATTCTTCTAGACTTTATAGGTTAAAACCCTGGCTTAACTCTTAGACCCAAATCAAACAGTTCATTTCAAAAGTGAAAAGTAGATACATTTTGTTTCAAACATTGTGATGCTTTTTCTTCTGTGGTTTTTTGCAATGTTTGTGGGGTAGAGTTCTCTCTCATGTTTTTCTAGTTTTTGTTTGTTTCTTTTGTTTTGGTGCTGAGAATTGAACCCAGGGGGGATTTTTACCACTGAGCTATATCCCCATCCCTTAAAAAAGGATTTTTTTTTTTTTTTTTTTTTTTTTTTTAATTTACTTTGAGACAGGGTCTCATTCAGTTGCTTAAGGCCTTGCTAAATTGCCACAGCTGACTTCAAACTTGATATACTCCTGCCTCAGCCTCCCAAGTAACTGGGATTATAGGTGTGAACCATCAGACTCAGCTTCTAGTTTTTAAATGTAGTTCTGAGTCTATTTACACCATCAAAGTTTCAATTTTTTAAATATCAATAACTGTATTCATGTGTTCGCTTTATCTTTGGAATGTCTGATAAACTCAACTTCTCCTTTCAGAATGAAGAAAAGGATCATTGCTTGTTCTAAAACAACTTCATTTGTTAATCGGGAAGAAAATTTAAACAACAAACAAAAACCAAAAATCTGAGATTTTATTCCACTGTAGACAAGTTAAGATCATAACGTTTGAGACTAAAATCCAGGTAACAATATTTAGTTTTGAGCCTCCAGCCAGTGTTGAAAACAACTGGGTTTTGAGATTGTGATCAAAGTTCCTGTTCCTTTTCTCTATCAGTGGTGAGGAATCCTTAGAATTTTGGTCTTGTTAAGTTGTTCACAGTACAGGGGAAACCCAGTGCTTCCTCATATCCTTGTATTACCATCTTTGGATTTCCTCAAGTTAGTTATTCCCCATTTACAGCCATATTGGGGAAAATCGAATCAACCCACTAAGATTCATGGGAATCCTTGGATAAACGTTTCAGAATTTTGGCCTTAGCAGATCTGGAGCCTTGAGTTAAGCCATTTGAACCTTGGCAGGTACTTAACACTGCCTGGCATTTCATCTCAATTTTCTTTCTTATAAATTGCCCGTCAGATTTCTCCATTCTACAGCGTTCTCCTATATACTTTTTTTTAAAAACCACTTTATTAAAGTATGATTGACACATATTTCTTATACTCCTATCCTTAAATTGTCCTTTGTTTCATTATCTGCAGGATATACTGTAAGGTCAAGAGTTTTAAGACAATGAAGACCCTTTCATAAATTCATTTTTCCCACTTAAATATATTTTCCAACTTTATGGAAGAGAAGAAAGTCATCTCTAATTCAAGAACCACACAATTTAACTCATAGGAAGTGCTTAATATATTGTCTGATACGTAAAAAAGTGTAATGAATACAAATAAAAATACCCCCAAACTTTTCTTTCCAATTGTCTACATCTCCTCATTCATCCTCAGAAATATAAACTCTACATAAACTGATTTACCTAACCTGAATGTTTTTTTCCTCAATAAGTCTTGCATGTTCTCAGTTACCACTAAAAGCAAATTGTTCTTAAAAATTAAAATATCTCCATGGTCTTCCTAAATAGAGACCATTCATGTTCCCAGATCCTCTCTATTATTTGTACATTGTATTTCCTTGAATAAATATTTAAGCATATTATGATCTTATAACATAATATTATAATATTTAAGTTTGTTATAATATTTAAGTATCTTATATTATGATTCACCAAGCCATGCAAGTGAAACCACTAAACATGGTTGGACCACCTACCCTTTTGCAGACTATTTTCAATGAAGAGGAGATATTGCTTGTGGTTACAGTAGAATTAAATTAGTGAATTACATTAGATAAAGGATTAAAGTGCTGCAAATGGCTACCACTCAGATGCAGTGGGTGGTAACAGTACTCCTGATTATGTTTGTCTTCAAAACTTAATATGCTTTTATTCCAAGTCTATAATTTTATGGGTTTTGTAGCATAGTCATTGCTATGAATTTATATACTTACAGGATATCCATCTAATGCCTCCCTCTGAAGAAAAGTTCATTCTCAGGTTACTAAAATCATTTTGGGTTGAAAAGTCGTGCTCTACTTCATGATAGATCCCATCCATAAAGGTGGGCCAAAGGGCAGCTGAGGGTGGTAAGGGCAAATCCCCTCTCTGGGGAGTAATTCTGCAGTGGAGTAGAAAAGCTGACTCTACACAGAGTGAGAAAACTCACAATTTGATTTGGTATTTCCATTACCTGGCTGTGATAACTCAAATCAGTTAACTTTCAGGGCCAGATATTTTTCATCTGTAGCTATTCATATAATGTGTAACTTGTGCCCTAAATGCCACTAGAGACTACAAAACACATAAATAAAACTTTAGGGTCTTATGGTCTCACTGAAAGGAAATCTTCAAACATGACGGAAAGCACAAAGTAAAATGGAATATTTTCATTAAACTTATTTGCTTCTAGACTAAGTATTATTAAAACAAATCGAAGAGGAAAGTCACTGTTAGCTGTTGTAGTTGGTACTTAGCCACAGACCACCAGAAAAATCTGCTGATAGAATTAAGCTGAACACAAAATTTCTGCACATTTTAAAGTGCAGATGTGTGAACTCTTTAAAAAGGTATCTTAAAATGGCAGACATGTGATTAATGATATTATTCTATTAAACTAGAAATCCGTGGTTGAGATTTAATGTCAGACCCATAGTAATTTCCTCTGAGTTGAAACTGTATGGAGGTAACTCACCAAAGAGGGAGTCCATCTTTTGTAATCCACTATAATCACTTAGAAAGCAGGTGGCTTTTATAGAACTTTATAGCCTCTTCAAGATTTGTGCCATGTGCTTT
The DNA here is from genome assembly GCF_902686455.1 of Sciurus vulgaris. Taxonomy (NCBI): domain Eukaryota; kingdom Metazoa; phylum Chordata; class Mammalia; order Rodentia; family Sciuridae; genus Sciurus; species Sciurus vulgaris. Next base: position 145,988,426 of record NC_136466.1, read on the forward strand.
CATCACGCACTTCCTGTAACCACTAATCTATTCAGATCTGTTTCCTTGGTATAAAAATTTTTTTTATCTTTTCCATTAAACAGGAAAGTCCATTCGACATCCAAATTTTGGACAATGCTCAAATTCCATTTCGGGAAAACTACCCTCATACTGAGGAAGGAACCGAAGGCTTGAAGATCCCTCATAAAGGCTTACAGTCAGACCTGTGATGGAGCTGATGAAGGCGTGCATTTGCACACGGCATTTCAAGGTGTAAATTCACAGACTTTGCAAACTTTACCTGTCATGAGGTGAAGCACAAATCAGACCATAATAACAGTGTGCTGGTACATAGGGACTTGATAAAATTTAATTGAAAATATAAAGAAATGCTAAGAAGAATGCAGTTAAATGAACTGGAATAGTGCCAGGCCTCTTACTGTGACCTGGGAACATTATGACCTCCCAGGTAGTGACCAGATTGTTGGTAGGAAGACTTGAGTGTGAAGGACACCACAGAGCAAGTGCTCACTAGAGACAGTTACAAAACAGGAGTGAGGATTTTATTTCTTACAGCCAATGGCCCTTGTCTAGATGATGAAACAAGAACAGGGTGAAGCGACCTAGAGAAAAGTTCCTTGCAGAGCATGTTTCCTATTTCCTTCTTTCTCTTTTTTAAATCTCAGAACTTATTATGAAATTTGGTTTACATTTTACAAAGAGAATTACTGTCCACATACAAGCAATAGCATAAATGATTAAGGAGAGGATTCTGAAGAACTAACAACTTCAAATGAACCACACACATTTCCAATTGGATATGTATACTTTAAAGGCCAATTACTCAGGTGAAAAGATTGGTAAGTTCACTTTGTATTTGGAAGCTGAATAAAATACACATGAAAGAGTAAAGAAAAGTGTAGGATGACAAAGTCATCCGTTCATGTAAACCATGATCCCAAAGGCACTTTTCTTTGTGTGAATATTTTCATTGCACTTTTCCCTTTTGCAATTTTTTTACATATTTGTATTTCCTTTTTCAGCTCTTTGATATAGCAACAATATAAATTCACATGAATCAAATAAAAATGATTGTAATAATGTGATTTTACATATTATTTTCATTTCATTCATAAGTACGTAATAGAAGCAGGAAGTTAATAGATTCGTAAGTGGCATTGGTGCTGAAGAACCCAAAGACTAGGCTCTGTTAGCTTTATACTATGCACAGCCCTTTTCAAATTATGCTAACGTATTGAGAGGCATTTTCTATCTACAAAATTCTTTATATTCTCAGATACTCCTGCACACACATGTGCTAGAGTGTTATTTGTAGTCTTTTATTAATACTTATTTCTTACTTATTCCTTATGACTTATTGCTAAGGACTGAATTGTACTGTCTGACAAAAAATCATGTGTTTAAGCCTTAACCCTCAATGTCACCATATTTGAAAATAGGGTATTTAGGAGACCATTAAGGCTAAATGAAGTCATAAAACTGGGACCATAATCCAATAGGACTGGTGGACTTTTAAAAAGAGGAAGAGTAAAAGAGAAGTCTCATACCTTCTCTGTCTCTTTCCATTTCAATGTACTCTCAGGGAAGGACCTGTGAAGACATAGCCACCATCTAAAAGTTAGGAGGAGACCCTTCCCCAAAATTGATGTTGGACTTCCCAGCCTCTAGAATGAATTTGTGCTGTTGAAGTCATGCTCTCTGTCATATTTTCTTATGGCATTGCAGCAGACTAAGACCCTTTGCCCCGAATATTCCTTCCTCTCTGACCCTTAATCCTGCTGCAACTGTTTATAAAATTACATATCACATTATTTTGAAATGTCATAAATTACAAACAAGCATCTCCATCAAAGTGTGACTTCTCAGATGGCGGCATGATGCTTACCAGCATTTACCCCTGGACTGGACTTGAATGCCCCAGCAAGCTTCTTAACACTTTTCTCTCTGTTGGGTCACAGGATTTCAGTGATAGAAAAGCAAGAGGGAGTGGGTGTGTTCTAGAACTGAAATAAGTCTGCAGCAGGCACAGCACATGCTGTGACAGAATATGTGTTGGATTGCATTATGTGTTCTCACCTATTTCCAGAACATGCTGTGGGAAGTGTATACAGCACCTTCCCCAGCCTCCTAACATTAATTGGTCTTTGACTTATTTGACTAATAAAGCATAGCCAGCCCACAATGTCGGAGGCCACTGAGACTTAGGACTTTATTCTCACAGACTAACTTATCAAATGATAACTGATATTGTGTACTATGAATAATTTAGGAACTAGATCAGATCATTGAGGGTGTTATAAATTAAGAGTTTAGGTCTCTTCTTATTAGCATTAAAAAAAAAAAAACACTGAAGGGCTTTATGAAGGGAAGTATAAGTTTTAATTTACCTTTCTTTCGTTTATTTGCTCATTTTTGGTTTGGAATTATAATGAAATAATAAACGCAAATAATTAAAAATTAAAGAGTACAAAATGTTTTATAATAAAAGAATTGAAGCCTGAGTTCAAGATGAAACTAGATTTTCCATTTCTGCTAGCAGGTGGGGTCTGTGTATTGTAGCCCTTTGAAGTCCAGAAAACCTGGTTTAGTATTAGTAACTAATCACAGCAAGGGATGCCTGCTGGTGTCAGCTCCGAGGGTCCCAGCTGGCAAAGCCCCACTTTTCTCCACCAGTGTAGAATGGCATGTCGCATCTCTTCATGATGGACCATGACTTTCAGTGTCACAGCAGACCCCAACAGCTCACTGCCAATTTCTTTCTGGGTTCTCATCTCACAGATTCAGAGAATAATATCCACCAACAATAATGAAGGGCAAAAGTTAAAGGAGTAGGATTCATTTAAGTCAGGAAAAAAACAAAAAAAGAATCTCTGCAAAGTGAGAAAGGAACTGATAGACTGATAGCTTCTTTTTTCTGTTTAAATGTACTTGTCTGGGGGCTTATAGCTTCTGAGTAGAGATCAAAATCCATGCTAAGCAGGTGTTGAAAAGGTGTTAAAGCTACTGGTTAGATTTCATGTTAAACAGGTATAGAACAATTGCCCAGGCTTTGGACTCTGCCCTTGACCTTGGCTGTGTCCTTTTAGCCCCAGTTTGAACTTTCCTGAAACTCTTTTTGGATCTAACCCCACTTTCCTTTTCCTCAGCTTTGCTCCAAGACAAAGGAGTTGGCTGGGATATTTGGAATGTTTCTACAGGTTAAGCACCTGGAGTGGCTTTAGAGCAAAATAAATAAATAAATAAATAAAAATAAAAAATAAGCGTTATTTGGGATCCATTAACTATCCTAACATATTCAGAGTGGTTCCATTCCATATCTTTCCCAAACTCAGGTTCTGCTTCCCAGAGGCAAAGAATTTTAGTTGTTTTGACAATTTGTTTGACATAATACATCCTATTTCCTATCTTAAAAAGATTTTATATTTTTAATTATCAAATTTAAATATTGTTATTATTATTTTACTTAGTCGAAGCAAGTACTTTTTAAATGACTGTAAACTCTTTGCTACTCCTCCCTTTGAGATAGGGTCTGTGTCCTTTTCCTTTAAATTTGGGTCAACCTCTCATTTACTTTCAACTAATGCGGTATAACAGCACGTGCAAGACTTGGAGCCTGGGCATGGCTACATCAGAATATGCCTCTCAGATCTCCTGCTATGGGGAACATAACCAAGAGACTAACCCAGAGATGCCCTGGGGATTCATCACACATTCACATTCTTTACATTCACATTCACTGAGGACCACGCTTCCCACACGCTACGGATGACTGATGTAGCAGCGATATTAAGGAGCCTTGTTCTACCAGACTCAAGATGCCTTTGTTAGGTAATTTTGACCTACTAAGGAGTTGAAGATGCCTTTGTTAGGTAATTTTGACCTAATAAGGAGTTGAAGACTCCTTATTAGTTTGGCTGAAAGGTCCTTAGAATTGTCCTGCAGTCTAAGACTCTGTCTAGAGATCTTCCCTGTGTCTCTCTTCCCAAGGAGTCAGACCTGCATTACCATCTTTGGCCCCTTGCTGTCTCCTTTGTGTTCCTTTGTTTTTTCTCTCGCAGAAGTTTCACCCCACTAATCTTTTATGCAACTGATGTCTGCTTCTCAGACTCAAGTCAACGTAGCAGGTCAGAAAGAGCAGGGTGGCTTTTCCTTGTCTACTAATCAGTCACCTCTGGTACTCTGCTAACTCTGGGACATGTGGAAGGAACCCCCTCCCCACCCCCCCCCCCGCCCCAAACATGGAGAGACTGGGTGAAGGTCCTTCATTGACAGCTGTAGGTGAGGTCTCAGCCAACACCTGGGATTACTCCCCAGCCATGTGAAATGAGAGTGGCTTCTACATGATTTCATGCCCACCCATCAAGTCAAGCCTAGCTGTTCAGTCTTCTCTTCAGAAACTTGTGTTGTGTATCAGACTAAGCCATTCCTGCCGGAACTGCTGACATGCAGGAACAATATAATGAAGTTATTTTTTAAAACAACTAAATTGTAATTGTTGCTTAAGGATTTGAAGTAGGACAGAAGAGTCTGGACATATGAGGAATTTTCAGGAAGCAGGTCTATTGACTGCAGGATCCAGATGGGCTGCCACCTAAAAAGTTCTCCCCTGGACCATTAATATAGAATTTTTTTGAACTTTATATCCAGTGCGTGGTGGGGTGGCTAGACAAGTGCTTTTTGTTCCATCCTCCAAACCAGAGGTTTCACAAGTTTTTTGTTTGTTCGTTTCTTTGTTTTGTTTGCTTTGTTTTGTTTTCAAACCTGGCATTTACAAAAAAAGGAAACTACCAACCACAATGCCCTCCTGCAGAGTTTTTGCTAATAAAAGGCTTTCTGACAGGCTAAGAGGAGCTTACATGCCACAAATATGGAGGGGGTTTCTGCTGAATTATGGTAAGGGCCTTCTGGTGGGGGTCTCTAGCTAGCTTCAGATGGTAAATTTTTATTAAATTGCATTTAATTTCATCCATAAACATTCTTTGAAGCCTAGTGAGAAGGTATGTTTTTTGGGAAATTTTGTAGTTGTGTTTTGAGTACTTTAGGGATTCATAGGGGCTATCAAGATGTTATTTTCAGCATGCAGTTTCTCAGAAATATAGGAACAAATTTATGAAGATGCTTATTATATATATAAATAATCGTTATAATCATTTTTGGTGTATTTTTCTGAGCCAGACCTGCAAATCCTAGAATAGTTTCACTCTTGGCCAACATGATCACCATAGAGATTTTTTTTTTTTAAACTGAGACTGTTTTCAAATAATTTATTTCTCACATTGGCAGAAATGAAAGTACTCACTTAACTTGCAAATTGAGTGATTAATGAACTTTTGATTGAAAATCATTTTCTCTTAGAAATCATTGTTGTATTATCTTGTACTAAGCACTGCTTAAGAAGTAGATGGAATTTGGATTTTCAGAATTTTGGTATGTAAATTTTGTTTTCCCATTTCTAAAACATTTGAAGATGTTAGCTTCACATGTATTGTTGTAGAATTCTTAACAGTGTCATGGATTTTCTTTTTTCTTCATTTTTTTGTTTTTCTGGAATAGGTGGATCATTTGAACCTGGAGACTCATGTTCACAAATTCTAACCACCACTCCTGTGTTATACGGTAGAAACTCTTTTCTAGTCTATTTATTTTGTCTCTTTCTCTCTGTTTTCTATGAGTATAATCCTGAATTCCCAATAAATGTTAAAGTTTTGGGCGTTTTTTTCCTTTTATTTTCAATTCTTTTTTAAAAAAGTTAAATTTAAAATTATTTCTTTGTTACTGTAAGGTTCCATATGCAGTCCGATCCACACCAAAGATGGCCCCTGAGTGGCTTCTTCTTCCCATAAGTCTCGGCTTCCCGCCACCTATTTTCCCGCCAGCGGCAAGCCGGACCAATCAGAAACCCACACACCACTTTCTCCCTTAACCCGGAAGCCCCAAGAGTATATATGTAAGCCTCATCTTGTAATAAAGCGGACTTCTCCGGTGACTTGCCAACCGTCTCCATCTTTTAGTTACTCTGGGAAATATTTCCCTGACCTTGTCCTTCAATCCTGAAGTTGATTATTTTTTCGGTTTGACAATTTAACTTTAATAAATCTCTTTCATGTTGCCACTATTCTTTTTCTTTTTCCCCATGGTATTTTCATATTTTTTGTGGAACCAAAATTGTTATATGGATATTTTTCTCTGAAAACCCCTCTGGTTGTTTTCTGTATCTCAATGTTTTTTGAAATCTCTTATTTTAGTGGAACATACAAAAAAGCCCTTAGGAAATAAATTAAGACAAAGAAGCTTGGTGGGCAGCTGTAAAGGCTTAGGTAAATTACTTATCATCCGTTAATAATGTAGACAAGTTGTACATTTGGGGACATTAAAAGCTGGAATTTTTCATATCGTGGTCTATTGAAACAATGCCAATGACTAAATCATAGTGTCAAAAAATGATTGAAATTAGTCTTGAGTAAATTTGGGGGAAATAATAGGTAAAATTGGTAAACAATAGTTAGAGGAGTCAGTTGCAATTGGCATGGCTGTAATCTCAGCTACTTGGAAGGTTAGGCAGAAGGATTGCAAGTTGAGGTCAGCTTCCACAACTTGGTGAAACACTATCTCAAAATAAAATTTTAAAAAAGGTTTGGAGAAGTAGCATAGTGGCAGAGCACTTGTCTACCATGTGAAAGATCCTGGGTTCAATCCCCCTTACTGCAAATTTTTTTTTTGATTTTTATTTTTACGGATTGCATTTTGATTCATTGTATACAAATGGGGTACAACTTTTCATTTCTATGGTTGTACACAATGTAGATTCAGACCATTCATGTAATCATACATATACATAGGGTAATAATGTTTGTCTTAGTCTACTCTCTTTCCTTCCCCCACCTCTTCCACTCCATTTCCTCTACACCATCCAAAATTCCTCCATTCTTCTCTTCCCACTACCACCCCTCCCCCGTTTATGTATCATCATCCACTTACAAGAGAAAACATTCAGACTTTGGTTTTTTGGGCTTATTTCACTTAGCAGGATATTCTCCAACTCCATTCATTTACCAGCAAATACCATAATTTTATTTTTATTTATGGCTGAGTAATATTCCATTGTGTATATATTCCACAGTTTCTTTATCCATTCATCAATTGATGGTCATCTAGCTTGGTTCCATGATCTAGCTATTGTGAATTGGGCAGGTGTGAACATTGTTGTGACTACATCATTGTAGTATGCTGATCTGAAGTCCTTTGGGTATAAACAGGAATGGGATAGCTGAGTCAAATGGTGGGTTCATTTCAAGTATTTCAAAGGTACTGCTTTTCAGTGTGGTTGCACCAATTTGCAACTCCACCAGCAATGTATGAGTGTGCCTTTTTCCCCACATCCACGTCAGCACTTGTTATTTCTTGTGCTCTTGATAATAGCCCTTCTAATTGGAGTTAGATGAAATGTTAGGGTGTTTTAATTTGCATTTCTCTAGTCCTAGAGACGATGAGCACTTTTTCATATATTTGCTGATCATCTGTATATCTTCTTCTGTGAAGTGTCTGCCCATTCCCTTAGCCCATTTATTTTTTGGGTTCTTTGTATTTTTGGTGTAAAGTTTTTTAAGTTTTTTTATAAATTTCGGAGTTTAGTACTCTGAAGTGTGTGTGGAAAAGATTTTCTTCCACTATGCAGGTTCTCTTTTCACATTATTGATTGTTTGCTGACAAAAAGTCTTTTAGTTTGAATCCATCCATTTATTAATTCTTGTTTTTATTTCTTGTGCTGTGGGGTTCTTGTTAAGAAGTCTGGTCTTAAGACAACATGATGAAAATTCAGGTCTACATTTTCTTCTATTTGGTGAAGGCTCTCAGATCTAATTCCTAGTTCCTTGATCCATTTCGAGTTGAGTTTTGTGCAGGGTGAGAAGTAGGGGTTTAATTTCATTTTATTTCATATGGATTTCCAGTTTTCCCATCACCATTTGTTGAAGAGGCTATCTTTTCTCTGTTGTATGTTTTTGACACCTTTGTCTAGTATGAGATAACTGCACTTATGTGGGTTTGTCTCTGTGTCTTCTATTCTGTACCATTGGTCTACCTGTCTATTTTTGTGTCAATACCATGCCTTTTTTGTAACTATTGTTCTATAGTAGTTACGGTATTGTAATATCTCCTGCATCACTCTTCCTGCCCAGGATTGTTTTGGCTATCTGAGTCTTTTGTTCTCCCACATGAATTTCATGATTGCTTTCTCTATTTCTATGAGGCATGTCAGTGGTATTTTAATTGGAATTGCGTTAAATCTGTATAGCACCTTTGGAAGTATGGTCATTTTGACAATATTAATTCTGCCTATCCAAGAACACAGGAGATCTTTCTATCTTCTAAGGTCTTCCACAATTTCTTTCTTTAATGTTCTGTAGTTTTCATTTCAGAGGTCTTTCACCTCTTTTGTTAGATTAATTCCCAAGTATTTTATTTTATTTTTTGAGGTTATTGTGAACAGAGTTGTTTTCCTCATTTCTCTTTCAGATGATTCATTGCTTATGAGTAGAAATGCATTAGATTTATGTCCTGGGTTCAATTCCCCAGACTGGGATTTTTTTTAAATTTTTTTAATGTTAGAAGAGTCACTAATCTAGAGTTGCTGATGAAGTCAAAGAATGAGTACACTGGAATCATTAAAGTTAAGAATTAAAAGAATAGAATATAAAGAAGAAAATAGTTGCTATGATTTGGATATAAAGTGTTTCCACAAAGCTCCTGTGTTAATACAGAAATATTCAGAGGTTAAATGATTAGATTATGAGAACTGTAACTTGATCAGTCCATTCTACTTTAAATGGACTAACCAGGGGTTGACAGCAAGCAGGTGGGGCATGGTTGGAAGATGTGGGTCGCTAGGGGTATGCACTACATTGATTCATTTTCTCTATGGCGAGTCCCTTCCTATGTTTCTCTTTCTGCTTCCCAGCCACTATGAGATGAGCAGTGCTCTCTTGCCATGCCCTTCCGCCACAGTGTTCCGCTTCAACTTAGGACCATAGAAATGGAGTCAGCCCACCAATAAATAAAAATAAACTTTTCCTTCACTGTGTTGCTCTTGACAGGTCTTTTCATCATAGTGACAAAAAGTGGGCTCACACATGAATATTTGATAATATTTTTTTACTTCAGAGGTAGAACAAATTTAGGTCATAATAAAATTAAAATTATAGGTAGAAAAATGAGTGACTCTGGAGTTAAGGATCTCAGAACAGTTAAAATTGGAGAATTATTTTTTTTCCTGTTTGGCCAATAACATTATCTAGTTGAAAAGGCTGTGCAATGTCATCAGTGAAATCAATGAGACAAAAAGTAGTCAGTGGGTAGCAGTACTGAGTAACTTTGGAGAGAGGTGGGGGCACATTGACTTGGTTCCATTCACATTCGCTGGGATACTTTCTGATGGCTGGATGTCTGAATCCATGCCGTAGATTCACTTGTAATGTGCAGATTCACTTGTATTGTAACGACTTTTATTGGTGATTCTTTTTTTTTTTTTTTTTTTTTTTTTTGTGGTCCTGGGGATTTGAACCCAGGGCCTTGTGCTTGCAAGGCAAGCACTCTACCAACTGAGCTATATCCCCAGCCCTATTGGTGATTCTATATGGACTAAATTTTGTGCCTCCCCACGCCAATTCACATGTGGACGTTTTAATCTACAGTATCACAGAATGTGACTGTATTTGGAGATAGAGTCTGTAGAGAGGCAATAACTAAAAATAAGGCAGTTACAATGGGCCCTCATCCAATCTGACTTATGTTTGCATAAGGTGAGGAGGTTAGGATACACAGAGAGACAGAAGAGAGACCTCATGAAGAAAAAGGAATAAGGTGACCATTGCAAGCCCAAGAGAATGCTTTAGAAGAAAAAAATCTGCCAGCACCTTGTTCGTGGACTCCCAGTCTCCATAACTGTGAGAAAATGCATTTCTGTTATGTAAGCCACCGAGTCTCTGGTATTTTGTTATAACAGCCCTAACTGACTAATACACTCTCTTTGTAGAACTGTCCCTTGAGACATAGGAGCTACTTTTCCTTGGTCAGACTGGGAGCTGCAAGAACTTGGCAGTTTATGATGAAGGGGAAAGATGTGGGAGGTGCAGGGACTGAAGTGAGAATGTGATAGTCCAACTCCCTTGCCTAAGACAAATTCTGACTCATAATTAATGCTTGAAAGTTGTGATATAAGATTACACTGAAGAATTACCTTGAAGTTGGCCCTCACTGAAATTTTGTCCTCACTGGGCTCCTTTGTGCCATTTTCTTTGTGCCATTTCTTCCATTATCTTCATCATTTTTTTTCCTAGAAGTCTGTCCTTAATTAATCACTTACTTACTCATCCAGGTCTCATTGTTGGCTTGCTACAAATCACAACGAAGCTAGGTGGTAGAGTCAAATGTTCAATCCTCCAAGAAACAGATGTTTTCCCATGAAAAGCCACTGAGATTCAGGGAGGTCACTGCAGAAAATTTTCCCTGAAGTACGTGGAGGATAAGAACAGAAGAAGTTTTATTTGATAGGGCCAAAGAAAAAATGGATTTTACATTTAGAAAATTTAGTTTCTATACCCTTCTTTCAAACACCTATCTTTTTTATGATTTTTTTATGTCCTACCATCCCATAAACAGTTGGATATCCATTAGCTTTCATTCTTGCCCAACTTCTGTATAGCCTTTGAATTTCAATGAGGCATTCTTAATAAGGTAAACATATTGCAAACTCTAATCAAATTATTCAGTGTCTTGCTTTTTATTTATCAAATAAAAGATCACAAGTTTCAGACACAAGAAATTTATTGAAAGACTTTCTTGTGCACCTAAACACATACTACTTCATTTTCCTGAGGACATTAATCTTTCTATTTGTCATTGTTGCTTTTTCATATGTTCAGACCCTGGCACCTTATCACAAATTCATAAATACACACACACACACACACACACACACACACACACACACACACAGGCACACACACAAATGCTTGCTAGTTCATCTGCCGTAACAAATTGCTACAACCTCCCCCAAGAAGAAAACATTCCAAAGATTCTACTTAGAATCATTTTTTTCCAATGATATCTCTCATTGCAATCATCTTCCTTTTATTCTCAGTATCATAGTCACATATGGAGATATCATGCCCATTGTTCGTTAAAGTTCCTGCTGTGCTAGAAAACTTGTTCCTGACAGCTCACAGTCACTTCTGTGAGAAGTCTAGGGCTCCCAAAGTCTGAACAGGGCTCCTTTAAGAGGGAAATGCTCCTGTTTTATTTCTACCGTCTTGCAACAGTCCTACTGCTGCTAAAATACAGAAAGAAGACAAATGAAATGAGAGTTCCATGATAACCTTTAGGTGCCCATGCTGATATCTCAGTGGGTCACATTTCTCACCTGACAGGTGGTCTATTCTGCTCAAATACCACTGAGTTAGGGAATTTAAGGAAGAACATATGACCCACAGCTGAGATCAGCAAAGTTTAGATGGCCATCTGACAATCCCACACTGAAAACTCTGAGCAATGTCTTTATTAATCTGCCCATCAGAACCACCCACTTAGAAATTTCTGTGACTGATGAAGTCTGAGATAACAGAATCTGTTTCCTGCTCCCTAGTTTACTAGGAAAATATCTCACATATATCAGAAAGACTTCTAACAGGTCCTCATTTTATTCTAATAAAACCATATTTATATCAGGAAATATTGTTTATAATCTTTCTTTAAATTAGAACCATTTTTAGTATCCTTTGAGATTTGATAACAAATACTTACTAAAGCTTCTCATTAGAGGAAAACATATACTTTTTGGCAAATTTCCAAAGTATTAGGAAAAGTGAGAATCTCTTCTTAGTAATAATTACATATAACAGTAATTAATGGTCTGGGACTTATGTGATTAAGTAGATTTCATACGCAGATTCTTTTGTAAGTCAATACACTTGAGTATTTCCAGTTACTAAACATATCTACTTTCTCAATTCATATCGACCCCATTTCTTTTAGATTGTACCTTCAAGTGTTTGAAGTTCTACAGAGCTTATCTGTTTTATCCTCTTTCCAATTGGCAAGACAAGCCATGTCAGGGTAATTAACTAGGATAACCTATTTTGCATAAAGTTATTATAAGTGAATAAAGAGCAAAGAAACTTCATAGAAATACTCCAAATTCTTAAGTCTCTAAATTAGAGCACATGGGGCCATCTTTGAGTCTTGGATAATATCTATCTTGAGTAAATAAGTCAAGTTTGAGATAAGTAAAATGTTTCATTTTCTAAATTTTTAATGAAGAACTTTTTGAATAAATGATAATGAAAATAATCCAGAGGTGGGCTTAATTATCACGTTTTAATTGCATACATTAAAAGTAAATACTTTTCTACCAAAGATCACCTATAATTTCATTTGTGCTAATATTTTCTGAGTTTGTACAGGGTTTGACAATGAAGAATCTAACAGAAGAGATATCACTAAGTTTTGAAAAAGCCCTTGGCTTTTGATTACAAGATAATTTATTTTAGGATTCTGCTTTATAAATACATATCTTAACATTTTGATTTCTTATTGATGAGACTTTCCAGGGGCATACTAATTCAGAGTGGAAATTTTTACTGATTGACTTCCCAGATATTAAGGGAAAAATAAAGTTTTCTCTTCAAGCACATTAAAAGAATGTGTCAATATTTAGAAATGTTCACAAAAGATGTTAAAAGGCTTGACTGAGGAAACTGTCAGATAATGACCAGTCCAGGGCTAATGTTGCAGTTAATCTACTCATGGAGTCCCAATAGTTTTGGACATATTCTTATTGAACTGGGCATGCTAAGACTTCCATACAATAACTAGGAAACTAAATTATTCTCTATGACAACATAAGCCAGACTAAACTATAACTCCTCCCACCCTGGGTTTAGAGCATTGCTAGGGTTTATCAGGTGACAGGAGAGATCATTTTCATGTAATAGCAGAGAGGCTGATTGGAAAAATCAAGCCTGAATTCTCTTCTGCCAGAACTTAAAAGAAACAAGAGGACATTGATATTTTGTAATGAAACCCTCAAGGGTTTTTTTTTTTTTTTTTTTTTTTTTTTTTAAACAAAGTTAGATATTAGATCTATTTTTTAAGGAAAAAAGAAATCTATCTGTTGATATCAATAAAAATGAACCAAAACTGAAAATATGTATGACTGTTGATACTTTGGATGAATATTGTTCTTGGTATTTCTGTTAGGTGGATATACTATATTTGTGCTTTCAAAATATTAAACCTCAATGGTACAGTAGAAAATGTTCTTCACCTAAGCTTTACTTTGCTTAAAAAGTCTCTAAAATTAATAAAAATATAAGGTATTTGAGTTATCTAGGATAAATAAAAATAATGAATTGAAATTACTGAATGTCTGCTTTAAAATTTCAGAGTGCATATGTATTTGTAGGTAACTCTACCAATTTGAATGTCTTGCCAATACACCAGGTCAATTGTTAGAGACAGTATTTGATGATCTAAGTTAAAATTAAAAAAAATCAATTTTTTTTTTTTTAAAGCTATTTTAGCATGACATGCTGCCATTTGGAGGAAGGAAGAAGGAAGTACACAGAATTTGTTGCTAGCATTCATCAACATTTGGACCTAAATTCCTTGCATTTTTGTTTAATGCTGTTCCAACTGGAGGCATGAATGAGCTGGATGCATCATCTGAGGATGGCAGCTCTGCAGGCATCCACCAACTTGCTAACAGGCTTTGTATGTGTTTATTTATTTTTGTGATTGTATTTCTCAGCTTACGGATGCTTATCCAGCACCAGCTTTCCGCAACTGGCAAGCTAAAGTGAATGCACTTACAGATTGTGTTTATGTTCTAGACATATTGACATACTTTATTGGGAAAATAAAAATTGTAAGTGGGGAATATGGATACTTTAAAACAAAACAAAAAAAAAAGGATTAATCAGATGTGCTTGAATGAATGTGGCTGAATGCAATAACTTTTAGTGATGGAAACTTACTGTGCATTATACAAGCAATTTATTATGGAAAAAGATGGTACCTGAGTGTTAAAAATATCAATATGCAAATGACTAAGATGGAGGTTTCCTTTTCTGACCTCTGAAAAACATACACAAAGTGACTGGGTTTTCTTACTTGGGGTTGGTTGATTCATTTATGTTATCCCATAGACATGGTCCTAAGTAAAACTAAGCAAATATAAGACATTTATAGGCAAATATTAACAGGAATTCTATATATAGAAAAGTTAAGAAGCTTCTTGTATGTGGTTAAGATTTCCATAGATTGGAAAAATCCCCAGAAAAAAACAGCCTGGTAAACATAGATTAACCATCCAGGCAAAAAGATCTTGAGAAAATTTTTAGCAATACTTTATAGATATACTCATAGGTATCACAATGCTCATTTAGTGATTAGGTCTGTGATGGAAATCTCTTTTTCTTGTATTTGTTAGGACATTAACTCCAGCCATTTTCTGCTCTGGTGTCAGTTTTCCCTCCCAGTTTTATCCTTCCACTTCTGCTCTGCTGTCTCCTACTCCTGAAAAACTGATGTGATTCATGGTCTCTAGATTCACTGTTACCTTAGGTCATGTTCCTTGTCCAGAAGATGTCTTACATTATGTACCCCTTTTAACTTATTTAAGCATCATTCAGACTTTATTCCATATTTCAGAAATTTTCCCTGAACTCAGGAAAGAATTGACTAATCTGTTCTACAAATCCTCCCCTCCCATCCTTTTTTTGAATTGTGTGTGTGTGTGTGTGTGTGTGTGCGTGTGTGTGTGTGTATAGTGTGCTGATGGCATATTGATGTATTAGTTTTCTGTTGCTCTCAAAACCAATTAGAACTCATTTATGCAGTTTAAAACAACATTAATTATTATTTCACTTTCTGTAGGTCAGCAGTTCAGGCATTGAGTGGCTCAGCTCATTCTCTGTTTAAAAAGTCCTAAGAACAACATCCAGAAACTGGAACAGGTGCATTCTCCCTGGGACACTCTGGGGAGGCGTTTGCTTCCAAGTTCATGTGTGTTGTTCACAAAACTTAGATGCATGTGGTGCTGATAGGACGGAGGTTGACTTGTTGGTTGCCAGTCAAGGTTCTTCTCAGTGCCTAGGAGCTGCCATGACTTTTGGAAGGTGACCTCCTTTCTCTGTCTTCAAAGCTACAAAAGCAGCTTGAATCCTTTTCAAGCTTTGAAAATTTTTTACCTTTCCTTCTATAGCATCTCTTGTTTCTCCAGCCAGACAGTTTTCTCTGCATTAAACAATCTTTTGATCAGATGAGGCTCACTTGAATAATCCAGGTTAATGTCCATAAGGACCATAACATTAATTACCTTTGCAAAATCCCTTCTGAGCAGTATCTAGAGTAGCATTTGAACGAATAGCTGGGGGTTAGATCTTAAGGAACAGCTTTGTGACCTGCCTCACCACAATCAATATCACTCAGTAGGTCTCCACACTTTGTTACCTTGTTTTGGTCACCGTGATATCTTTTTGAATTGGTTTTCTATATTTCCCTGGAGTTAGTGTTCTTGGTGTGCATCAAGTTGTGGTGAAGTAATTGTTTCTGTGGATTTAAATGGTGCAAGTTAGAGGAAGCCCTTTGCACATCAGATAGTAAGGTGTTCATTTTCCTGAATCAGTTTCTGGTGTTCATTTCATCTTTTCATGCATCAAAACAAAACAAACAAACAAAACAAAAACAAATCAAATAAAAAACCCCAGTGGGGGTTGCATTTGTTTCTGGACTCCATATTCCCTGGAGTATGGCTTCAGCTACCTAGTCCTTACCTTTGTGTAGTCCAGCATGCTCTGGTAGCAGCAGTAGATACTAATAAAATTGGCTTGGCTATGGTCTCAGAGGAAGTAGATTCATGATGAGCCAATTCTCTGTTCTTGGAATTTTTCAAGAAACTGAGGTTAAATATGCTTCTTCACCCATTACAAGATTTTGTAAAAGACCATAATTTTGCATTCCTTTTTACATTTAAAATCCTTAGGGTTGTGACAGTTTCTTTCCTCAACTGAACCCTGCCTGATACACCATTTGAAACCAAAAATGAATGGATCACAGTAGACCTCTAAAACTCTAGACTTGGACAAGTGCAGAGAATCTTATGTGACAGGTTGGGACCTTGTGAAGCCTTGATCAAATGTTTATTCATGCTGTTATCTACAGTTACTTTTTAAGAAGTAGTAATAAGGGATCTGTCCTTTTAGATGAATTCAAACATCAAGTTAATAACTTGAATCTTATAGCTACTTGCTTAAAAAAGCAACATTGTTGGCTTCCATTGTTAATATTTGTTACAAATTCAGGCAACAAGATTCACCCTATATTACAGTAAAGATAAATTAATGTGAACCTTGACACTACTTTTGTAAACTTGATAAATAAACTTATTTTATTATGTCCATGGTATATATTCAGAAATTCCTAAAATTATATTGAAGTGATCAATAATAATAATACCTATAATTCAATACCTACTATGTCTAGGCATTTGGGGCATATTTAATACATTATTCATAATCAAATAATTATAAATGATATAATTCACATAATTTAATAACAGATGCAATATAAATCTTAAAAATAAAAAAATGAGTATTAAAAGGAATGAGGAACTAGAAAGGAAAATAAAGATACTTATACATGAACAAAATACACCTCAAGTTTATATTTCTTTGCAAGATTCCTCATTATATGTCTATCTCATTTATGTATTTATATAAGTATATATAAGTATTTATATAAGTATATATTTATATATTTATATAAGTATATATTTCAAATTTTGATTACTATTATTTCCTTATTTCTTCTCAATTTGTTAGTATACAAAATTTGAACTACCTAGAAGTAGAGGAAATTGTACAGTCAAGTAAGTCCCTTAATTTACAAAACGTATCGACATTTCGTAAGTTGTAGTTTATCTATCTCTTCCAAATTTACCCATTTATCCATGAATGAAAATAAATCCTAGACATGTTGAACAGTTCAAAAAGCGAAATTTAGTGACAGGCTATTTTAACAGAAGGAATTAGATATCTGTATAATCATGTAAATCTCATAATATTTTTGAGAAGAAAATTTTTTAAAAAGTTATTTGACCTTGAAATTCATCATTCTTTTCTTTCCCATGAGTAATTTTACAGTTAAATGTAGTTAAAATTCTCCATTCCTCAGTGTTTACATCTGAATATTTATTTCTCCTTGCTGTGGAATGTGTCATTTAAATCAGGGAGAAAATTCTCATTCCATCTCCAGTTCTGTGCTCCTTGAATCCCAGGATAAAAGCTGCATTAAAATGAAAAGCATTCTACTCAATTCTTAGGAATTGGAGAATTTTTTCTCACGTGGTTATAGTCAATGAATTTTAAGGAAATTGACTGATTATAAACCAAATAAGCAATTTTATTTTCAGCTTCTATTTTAAAGATTATGACATGAAGGAAAGATGTAACTTTTTCTTATAAAGTATATGAATAATAGAGTAAATGATTCATTCATTCATTCACTCCAAAACATTGATTGTACTCCTGCTGTGTCATATAGTGGATACACAAATATAGAGAGCAAATTGCTTATGACCCCCTCAACAAACATCGGGACCCAGTGTTGAATAAGTTTTGCTACCATCCTTATAGAACACATCAAGTCTAATAAAATACATTCCATATGTGCTAATGCTAGGAACAGTGCTCTAGAGCACAGAGGGTTAAGAGAGTCACTAATGATTTAAAGAAGAGGGATTGGAGGAGGTGGTGAGGTATGAGAAGAGAAGTAGGGAAAAAATAGCCAAAGCTCTATGTGATTTGAGAGGTAGAGAGGATAGTAAGGGAAATAAACAATTGATGTGGAGAAACTAAAAATAAAAAATAGCGTGAGGAAAATATTTTTGATAATAACTAGAATTACATGCTAAGGTAGTTGCACTTCAATGTGTAGGAAAATATTTTAAGAAAAGCAATTACATGATCAACTATAGTTAATTTAACCATAGCTCACATGCCATGTAACGTCAGATAACTAAGTTGAAAGATGTGTATCATTTCCTAAACTGGCAGACTCAATTTAACTCAGGGTGAAAAACTATATAGAATCTGCTATCATTCAGCATGAGCTTCCTGTGTTGTTGCTTTTGAAGTCTATGGCCACATTTAAAGCCCCAAAGGGAGGGCAAGCATTTTCCTTTCTCCCTCCTTGACTCTTTGCTCAACTCAGGTTTATTCCTTAGTAAGAGAAAAGAATTGTTGCTCGGCACCCTGCAGCCTTGGGCACAGCTGGCATTTGCAACACTTTGGTGCGTGCCCAAAAGCCATGCAGAGAAGTGACATACAGAGGGGTTAGAAGTGCTTTCCGTACTCCCTGGAAAAACTCCACTCGGTGCAGTGGCAGGGGGCCCAAAGAGGGAATGAAGGAAAGTCATTTCTATGTACACACACACATCAACCTGAACCCAGGTTTCCATCAAAAGGTTTAAGATCAACTGATGTCTAGCATCTAATTTCTTGGGTCAAAGTATCAAGTCTCTCTCTCTCTTTCTCTCCTATAATTACTCTCTTGATGATAGTATTTGCTTCACTGACTGCATTCACATTACTCTCCTTGGGCAAACCTATGGATGTAGCTTGTTTAGAGAGGGGGAAAAAAAATCCAAATGCCTTTAGGAGTGTGGCTTGTGAATGCTATACAATGTAACTCATTGCTCTTGAGTTTCTGTGGTGAGGAAGAAATTTCATTTGGGTGTAATTTTGTCAGAGCCCTGGGAACTACTTACCACTTTTGACATGTGAGACATCACAGCTCTGGGAAAGAGCTGATTACCATTTCATATTCGTTATGGTTTTCCAGGTGGCTGGGTATTGCTAAAGCATCCTGCCTCTCATCTAGCTTTGCTCACTCCGTTTCTTTAGAATACTGAGTCTACACTGCATGGCAGCAAGCAAAGAAGGGCTGCCAGTTTGCAGAAAACTTGCACTTCATAATTAGGACCACTGAGGAGCCAGTAGAGTACAGAGACTCAACTCAGTGATAGCATCTGCTTGTCCTTGGACCAAGGACAAATGGAGCAGTGTAACTGTGGACAATGTACTAAACCTTTAAAATCTGATTTTCCTAACCTATAATGGGATTAGCAAGACCTCCCCCATTGGCATCATTTGGTACTGTTCAAAGTTTTTTAATGTAAAACATTTAGCCCAGTATCTTCACATAATTGCCTCTCAATAATTAATAACTCTTATTGATGTATTTTACAAATCTAAATACATTTCAGATATTCTATAAAATCTGGTTAAATATGCTGAAGGAATAAGAAATTTATAAGGTGTTAGAATAATCATTTTCATTTTCTTCTATAAAAATCCATGTTTTTGTATTCTTCACTTTTCAGAAAGAAAATATATCAAATCTGTGGTCTCATATGAAGGATCGATGTATTCCATTTATTGATTTTTTTTCAAATAAAATCTTTTATACAAGTGGAAAATGTTTATTTCTTTTGCTCAAAATGCAGTTGACAATTAGTTTTAAATCACTTCCTTTGATAAAAAAGTAGATTTCTCAAATTTTAGCAAAGAAATGCACCAATTCTAATGCATTAAAAGTAGGAGATTTATTGGAACAATGCCTTAAAGACCACTGCTACACATTTGCTCAATTCTATCATCACTATTAATTTCGGTATCACTTTGATATGCAACAGAGGGTGTCTGGAACTTGACTTTATTGATAAAGCTAGTGGCAATTTACTTTTGCAGCACATTGCTCAATTCATGAATTTAGAACTAGAGGGCTTACATTTCTTATGTAAGCCTTAAAAACCTATGTGAGTGGTTAAGCATTGAGTGTTTAAATACAATTATCTGTTTGGCAAGAGGTTCGCAGGTTTTGATTTCAACAATCACATATTTGTTTATGTGTTCCCAATTGGAATTGTATGTATCACACTGAATGATATTGATCATGTCAGCTGGGTGACTGGTACAAGTATCTATAAATAACTCATATCCCACAATGCTTGTCACTGGATCATTCTTCACTGTGCATAGAGTGTGAATGTCTAATATTATTTCGCTTTTTTTTTGAGTGGTAGTACTCTACCTAAATTAATAAAATGATTAGAAGGAAATTATCAGACTATCTGACTATATGTCCTTCCTAACATTACTAAGTAGCTCTCCTGTGGTTTGAATGTTCTCCCAAAAAACATGTGTTGGAAACTTGATCCCCAAGGCAACCTCACTGGCTGGCAGGTGGAGCCTGTGGATGATGGTAGGTCATGAGGGCTCTACTTCATGATGGATTAATGCTGATTACGGAAGGTTTTGAGGCTGTGAGCTTCAACTCTTGCTTTCTCTTACCCTTTCTTTGTTCTGTCATAGGATGAGCTAAGAAGGCCCTTACAAGATGCTGTTTTCTTAATCTTGGATTTCCCATCCCCCAGAACTATGAGCTAATAAACATCTGTTTATTTATAAGTTACGTAGTCTCAGATATTCTGTAATAGCAACACAAAGCAGACTAAGCCAGTCCTAAATAAGGAGTAAGAAAATGATTGTGAAAATTATAATTAACATAAATAATTGTTCTTTTAGATTCATAATCTAATGTAAATACATAAACATATACACACATGCACAATATATGTAAGTATATAATAAAAGAGACAAAAGGAAGGATTCAGGTTATACAAAAATTAAACTAATGAGCCAGCTCCAAATATACAATGACTTTATCAGTATCAGTTCCTTAAGAGCCAAATACTGTGTTTTTGCCAGACCATTACATAATTCATTGAAATCATGGCAAAAATTTAGAAAACACAAAACTGCTGATCTTTTTTGTTTTTAGAAAAATATCTCTGAGCATAAACCCACATTTACACTATAGGAATAATAATCCACCCCGTAGGATAGCTGAATGTTAAAATAGAAAACACATCAGATGCCTGAGAGATGGTTACAAAGAATGATATTTTTTTTCTCCATTGGGGTATGTGAGTCTCCAAAAGGGAATGTAGGATACTTTACAACTTAAATTTGACCACACATGACTTTATTGGCTGAAAGTCTTTTAATTTATTAAAGAATTAGTTGTTTTATGGGACACGATTTTTAAAACATAGACTTAGTTCACAGTCATTTGAGAGAAATTATTTCTAAATCTTGCCTGGTTAATGCTTCAAAACTGGGGAAGATTTTATAATTCCTTGGAGGTCTAATTGAGTTATAGAACCCTAATTTAAATGACAACATTAAAATAAATATCAATTAATGAAATATCTAGCATGAATATCAAAATAGATTTCTATTTATCTTTAACCATTTTTATGAACTAAACCAAGTGAAATTAATGAATTAATGAAATCAGGTTTTTACAAAATTGACTAGCTACCAAGAATAGATTTGAATGTTAGTTCAGTTATGTTCTCAAGAAAATGAGAACTAAGTAAAAATATGCCTTAATTGTCTAAATGTATCTTTTTAAACTTGTATGTTCTTCATCAATAAACAGATAACACAAATGTTTTGAAAATAAATACAAATTTACCATAAGGAAACATTTGCATCCATAAATGTCTATTCTTCTATTATATTTTTCCAACTATAAAATATTTGGGAGACATTAGCCTATGACATCAGTTTTTATTAAAAGGTATTTATACTAAAACATGAAATTGTTTGAAAGACCAGAAAAGAAAATGATTTAGAATATCACTTCAAAACCTGGGCAATTGTTTAGATTGCACAAGGATGCTCTGGAAGACTGAGTGGACCTGCCAGAACCAGGCACATTTGAGAAATCCCAGGGGAAGCTACGTCCTCCAGAGACTTGGCGTTTGCTTTTCACTTCAAAGCAGTCAGGCTCAGCCTCTTGGTAATAAGCCAATGTGAACATCCAAACATCTGTAGTTTCTCCCTTCCCACTAGCAGTCTGTTGGCTGATATGTCAGAAGCTGGAAATGTGAATTATAAACAAAATATTACTCTTCTATTTATTTTAACTTTGGTGCACCATTGACTGAGTCTAATACTTACATTTTTGTTACTTTCTCAGAAATGACTGTCTAAAGCTTGATAAGTTGTAGCTTTGGATTTTGTTATTTTGCAGAGCATAAATTGGGGCCCAGAATCACGAAGTGACATGCCTAATGGCACACAGAGGGTAAGCAGATCAGCTCTGTACTCTCACACGTATCCTGCTTCTTCGAATGCCTCTCTCCCTTCAGCTCAAGACTTGCTTGCTGGCCTCCCTTCACAGCTCCATGCTGCTGGACTCAGTGGGGATGTTAATCTGAATATGACGTGACTCTGCTTTGTAACAGAGGAGCTAATGGTGCACTTATATCCTTTAACCAGATGATTTTTTTGGCACATAGTAAGATCTTTTAGTACTCAAAGAGGTGTAGATATATGTTTGCTGATGACAGAACAAAGGTCACAGAATTGAAATAATTCAATAATAAATATAAAATGCCTAAAAAATGACTTTGAAGGTGGAAATTTAAAGCATAATCTTATAATGTTTAATTTACTAAAATGTTCAGTTGGATATATATGTGTGTATGCATACATATATATATAAATCTAAATCTATATTGATAGCTGTCATCAGTCTCTTTATCATTAGAAGCAAGCATAGGCATGCTTCTTCATCCCTAAATATTTGAATATGAATTTTCCCAAAACAAAAATGTTTTCTTCTTTATCTTCATATAACACTTTTAGGAGGCTATCAGACATTTAAAAAGTCAAAAACTATCTGTGATTTACAATTAATAAATATTGGCATTTGTATTGCTATTTAAACATAAATTTATGAAAAAAATTCTTTGAATTTATATATTATACTGCAGTTAAATTTTTGTTAAACAAATGCTATTATTTAAATAGATCTAGTTAACAGTGAAATTAAAAATAAAGCAAATAATATATAAGGAAATCCTGACAATATTTTATAACATTTCTCTCTTGATACAGCAATGTTTAGAATTATTTAAAATATTGAATATTTGTATTTTGTAAATTCTGTTATACATTCTTAGGAAGGCATAATACATAAATGTAAGTTTTTTTAAAAAGAGACTACAAATATAGAAAGACTAGGTATTGTCTTTACTTAATAAAAGGTAAAAATGACATGTCTCTTTCCTTCAAATGATGTAGTGGGATATTTTTACTCTTCCTGTCTCCTTTTCTAATATTAGACCTCTGAACACCTGCAGCTTTTAAGACAAGTTTCTTTACTTTTGTGCTGTGGCAAAACTAAACACTCATACACAGGACATTCTCTTTGACTTGAAGCCCTGCTTTTCTGAAGTCTGTCTTGCACTGATTCCTGGTGACAGTCCATTGTGATGACATCTTACTAAATGTCTTCTGCAGAAGAGCATTTGAGCATAAACTACTCAGAATTTTTACGAAGAGTTTCACTAAAAAATAAAATTCATATAATATAAAATTAACCATTTTAAGGTGTGCAACCCAATGACATTAAGTACATTCACAATGCTGCACAACTACCATCCCTAGTTTAAAAACATTTTCAATATCCCCAAGAGGAAACCTATACCCGTTAATCAAGCTCTCATTGTCTCAGTCTGCCGGGGCTTCTGGCCATGTCCTCATGTGGAAGAAGGGCTAGCTTGCTCTCTGAGTCTCTTTCAAAAGAGTACTAACATCATTTATGAGGGCCCTGCCCTTATAATCTAATCACTTCCCAAAGGAACCACTCCCTAATATTATCAATCTGGGAGTTAGGATTTCAACATTTATTTTTTAAATTCATACCTATCATACTGGTGTCTCCTTGTGGTTTTGATCCACACCTTCCTAATGACTAATGATGCCGAACACCTATTTATGTGCTTGACGGTCATTTGTGTAATGCTCTTTTAAAAAAGAATGTCTATTCAATTCCTTTGACTATTTGTTAATTTGATTGTCTGTATTTTTGTTATTGAATTGTAAGTTATTTACGTATTTCAAGTATGAAACCCTTATCAGTAAATAACTTGCAAATATTTTCTCACTCTTCCTTTCAATTTATTTTTAACAGATAAATAAAAACACAAAAATTACACACATTCATGAGGTAGCATATGATGTTTCATTACATACATATTTTATGTAGGCAGGTTAAACAAATCTGTCTCCTGAAACATTTGTTACTATTTTAGGTGAAAACATTGAAAATCCTTCCTTCTAGCTTTTTGAAATATACAGTTCATGGTTGGTGTTTATAGTCACTCTACTGTGCAATACCACACTAAGACTTCTGACTCTTATCTAACTGCAAATTACTGCCCATTAATTGACCTTTCCCCATCCCCCCGTCCTGCCCACTCTCTGATAACCATCCCTCTACTCTGAATTTTTTATGAGATCAACTTGCTTATATTTCACATATAAGTGATATTATGTGGAACTTATCTTTCTGTGCCTGGCTGACTTCATTTAATGATCTCAAGTTCTATCCAAGTCATTGCAAAGGATAGGATTCATTCTTTTTTATGGCTGAAAACTATTCCTCTGTTTATATATACCACATTTTCTTTATTCATCAATATGTGGCTATTTAGGTTGCTTACATTTCTTAGCTACTCTGAATAGGGATGTAATAAGTATGGGGAGCTAGGGAGTTCAGGTATCACTTTGTCATGTTAATTTCACTTCCTTTGGATATATACCCAGAAGAGGAATAGGGAAAATCTCTTTTTAACCATTTTGGAATCTCATTATAATATCTTATCATGGTTTTGCTCTACATCTTTCTTTTTTTATTTTTATAGATTGCATATTGATTCATTGTACACAAATGGGGTACATCATTTCATTTCTATGGTTGTTCATGATGTAGATTCATACCATTCATGTACATAGGTACATGTACATAGGGTAACGATGTCTGTCTCATTCTACCATCTTTCATACCCCTGCCCCCCTCTCATTTCCCTCTACATAATCTAAAGTTCTCATCTACATCTTTCTGATGAATAATGCATTTTATTATATAATTATTGGCCATTTCTATGTCTTCCTTTGAGAAATGGCTACTTAGATAATTTACTCATTTTTATTAGACTATTATTATTATTATTATTACTCTTACTTGCTGTTGAGTTTCTTAGTTTGGGGAGTTGCTCATATGTTCTGGATGTCAACTACTTGTAAAATACATAGTTCACATATATTTTGTCCTGGCAGATTGTCTCTTTTCTTTGATGATTCTTTGCTTCAGTGTGACAAAGCTTTCTAGTTTGACATAATCCCATTTGTCTGTTTTTTGTTTCCTTTGCTTTTTGGGATCTTATCCATAAAAATCATTGCCTATTCCAATGTCCTGAAGCATTTCCCCTTTTTTATTTTGGTTGACTTATTGTTGAAGTTGTACACTTAAGTGTACAATTCATTTTAACTTGAATTTGTAACAGGTAAAGCTAGGGGTCTAGTTTCATTCTTCCATTCATATGGCTATCCAATTTTCCCAGTGACATTAATTGAAATGTCTGTCCTTTTTCTAAGGGAAGAATGTGTGTTCTTAGCATCTTTGTCAAAAAGTAGTTGGCACTAAAGGAATAAAATCAACAAAGAGATACTTGAAGGAAATCACTGAAGAGGTATTTCTATGCCCATAGTTATTGTGGCACTATTCACATGGATAAGACATGAAATTAGTACAGGTGCCCATCAACAGACAAGTGGATAAAAAAATGTGGTATGTGTACATAGTTAAGTAGTATTCAGTCATAAAGAAGAATGAAGCCTATCATTTGCAAAAACATGGATGGAATTGTAGGACATTAGGATAAGTAAAATAAGACAGACACACAAAAACAATACTTAATTTTCTTTCTCGTATGTGAAAGCTAAATAATATTGACCTAAAAGTGCTTACTAAAGATTGGGAAGGGTATGTGTGGTGGTGGTGGTGGGGAGTAGAAAATAGGAGGTTGGATTTTATCACTGCAATTTGTATATAGAGAGATAGAAATATAACATTGAACCTTATTAATATGCACAATTCTAATATTAGCAACAACACATTGAAATAAAAAATTAACAGTTAGTTGGCTATTTTATGGTTTAGATATGAAGGGTCCCCTGAGAGTTCATGTGTAAGACCATGCAAAAATTCTCAGAGGTGGAATGATCATATTATGAGAGGTATAGACCAATCAGTGAATGAATACACTGATGTAGATTAACTGGGAGATAACTATAGGCAGGTAGGATGTGGCTGGAGTTAGTAGTAGGTCACTGGGTGTGTGCCTTTGGGGTTTGTTTT
Source organism: Sciurus vulgaris (assembly GCF_902686455.1). NCBI lineage: Eukaryota > Metazoa > Chordata > Mammalia > Rodentia > Sciuridae > Sciurus > Sciurus vulgaris. The sequence continues at coordinate 146,014,757 of NC_136466.1, forward strand.
TTTTTTTTTTTTGGTAAGCAGCGCTCTCCCTCTCTCTCTCTTTTCTCCCTGGTTGCCATGCCCAGAGCTGCTTTCTTCCTTCACACCCTTCCACATGATATTCTGTCTCACCTTGGGCCCAAAGCTATGGAATTAGGTGACCAGACATTGAACCTCTGAAACTGTGAACTGAAAGAAATCATTCCTCTGGTATATTTTTCTTTTCAGGTTTTAAGGTCACAGTTATTAAAAAAAAATAAAGAAAGAAAAAAAAAAAAACTGACTACAACAGATACTGATACATGAGTTCATGTCTAGGTCTGTATTCTGTTGCTTAGGTCTATGTGGTCATTCTCTTGATAACGTTATTAGATATACCAAAGTTTGAATTTTATGAAACCAAACATTTTTTATTGCATATTGTGTTTTGGTGTCATATATAATAGACTATTGCCAAATTCAGCAAATTCAGGATCATGAAGATAATGCACTGTTTTCTTCTAAGAGTTTTATAATTTTATCTCTTTCATTTAGGATTTTGATTCATTTTATATTATTTTTTTTGTATATGATATGGGGTAGGGGCAATACCTAGGATGTTACTTATACATAATAGCAGGTGTTTAGATTTATAGAAATTAGTTTTCAGTTTACAAAAAAGGTCCAACCTCCATGCATATGCAAGCTGTTTTTCAAATGGGTTTATCATATCCATAAACTCATAATAGTCTATTCTGTACCATGATGCATGTAAGTTAGATCTGTATTTCTCAAGAAAAATGGCTTTAAAGCATAAAGATAATTTTAAGTTGTGAAATTTAAGGTAAGTTCCAAACAAGTTATATTTTTAGTAAGGAAATCAAGAAAGTCCTTTTTAAATTGGCTACACTGTTCTGGTGTCTGTTTTGAGTTCTAAAGCAATCTTATTTCCAATGAGTGAATCATTTTTTGTTGTATTTTTGTCATAACCTACATATAACATTGAAAAGTTAAGATGTAGTCAGTGCAGTCTTTTATGAGATCAAAATGGCCTCTTCAAATATCATCAAGCAATTTTGTAGAAAGAAAACGTAAATTTTGTTTCACTGCAGTCCTCTTAATGGTTCTTATCCTCAGTGCACTTCCCGGTTAGAAAAGGACATTCTTGTCCCATAATTTGAAAATATGATGTTACAACAGGACATTTTATTTGTTTATTTATTTATTTTATTGTTGGCAATGACAGCCATCTTGCAGGTACATGTCTAAGGAGTGTATCTCCTTCGATTTCTATAAAGTCAAACATCTCATTATATACTTCCACATATATTGAGGAAATTGAAAGGAACTCAAAATTACAGGTAGGCAAGTGACACCTTTGTAGCAGTGTTGTGTGTAAGACATGTAGAAGAAAATATGTATTTTTTGGCAAGAAGTTTATAGTCTCAATGAAACTGACTAAAATTTACATTCACATTATCCGCAGAATATGTAAATATTTGCACAAAGTCTGATTTTGATTTGGGGCAAATATTGACAATTCTGTTTAATCACAATCTTATCACAATTTTTGTAGAATTTAAGATCGTAATTTGAAACTTGACTTTTCTAATAAAGTACCTGAAAACTATGGGTGACTATTTGTTGCTTTGCTATATAGTGGATCCCTTGGTATTCTATAGAAAACACAATCCTTATAAGGTATGACAGAATCAGTCCTTCACTTTAAAGGGCTATAGACCAGTTATCAAACTTCTTCTCTGGTTCACCCACAGATAAGTTAGTTACATTCAGGAAATACAAATTTTCTCCGTTTCAGAGATCAGCTAAGGGCATAATACAACAAAGTCAATGTGGCATTCCCAAGTTACTTCAGAGCTTCTATTTCCAACTGAGCACTACCGTCCTTTTCAGAGATGGAAAAACAAACAAACAACCAAAAAACCTCTTCTTGGGTTAGAAGAATTTCCCTGTCTTATCTCAGACTTTTCAGATACCTTCACTGCCCTTTCTCCAATATGCCTCCTCCTAATTGTTTTCTACATACTGTGTGGGAGGTTTTTCTTTTACCTGTATACATCCCTAACCCATTCTTATGTCCTTCTATCATATATGAGTATGGTGTGTTAAATGAGATGTCTGTAACGATGGCATTGATATTGTGAATATTGTAATTTTCCTTCTCTGAACACTTACAATAAACAGTCTAATATTCAAAATGCTAAACATTAAATTACGGCTATCTCAATACAATGCACAAAACTTAGTTTACAGACAGTGTTAAAGATGGATTGTGAACCCTGTGGTTATAATCTACATACACTGCACACTTAAGTCACATCATTCAGTGTGATGCAACATGAGTGATTGGTAATTGAGACTCACAAGTCATGGATCTGGAAGGCAGATAATCTGAACTGTACTCACTTAATACAAAAATCATGTTGTTTTTATCCTTCATTATCCACCCCATAGTGTGGGTTTTTTGAAATTTCCCCACCACTCTGTATCTATCGTCAAAAACCAGGGCATTGTGGAAATGGAGAAAGATTTCCCATGTAATTAGTCTTTCAGTGGTAACATCTGGATAGTCTTGGGCACACTAGGTCAGCTGGTTACTCTACCTCTAGATCAGGAGACCAACATTGGTTCAACACTATTTCCTTTTGTCCACCTGTTTTTATTTCTATCCACGTGGACAGTGTCTCTTTTTCCTTTCTGGTCCTGAATTCAATGCAGTATCCTGCACTGCATTTATTTGCCATGCCATTCCTGTCTTCTCTGATGGGGAAAGAAGTTGCTTCTTCTCTCATGACCTTGACAAGGTTTTAAAAAATATAAACTGAGTTTGATATTTACTTCAATGATCAAACTATAAAGTCATACATTATCTGCAGGAATACTGCAGAAAGATTACTGTGCCAGTCTCAGTACATTATATAGAGAGGAAAAATTTTGCCAATAGTGATGGTAACCTTGATAGTCTGACCAATTTTGTGTCTACCATATTTATTCACTACAGAGACATTCTTCAATTTGTAATTGGGATGAACATTTCATGGGAACACATTCCAAATCTAGGCCAATATACTGCTCTTCCTTAAATTTATGTGAATCTACTGCCACTACATTTGTCAATTATTAAATTTTGATTCTCTTCATTTTCTCTATAGCCTTAGTTATCTTTCTTTTTTAAAAAAATTTTTTTTGGTTGTAGAAGGACACAATACCTTTATTTTATTTATTTATTTTTATGTGGTGCTGAAGATTAAACTTAGTGCCTCACACAGGCCAGACAAGCCCTCTACCAATGAGCCACACCCCAGCCCCAGTATATTTCTTTTTTAAGAAAATGCTTTCTCTTCTCTTGAAGCCATTTGGTTTTTATTTATATTAATATGGACTCAGGGATTGATGTTTTAATGAATGAGTTGTTGTCTGTTACTATTATTAAGTTAGATGCTTAATATCTCCTAGATTCAGTGTGTGATCCCTTGAGTCTACTTTTGACATTATCTTCATTGTCTTGGGGGTCGGGGGAATTGCAGTTTCTTTTTCTTATATAAGATTTTCCATAATTATTTGTATTTTCTCTTTTGGGGACTGAGGATTGAACCCAGGGGATCTTAACCACTGAACCACATACCAGCCCTTTTTTGTATTGTATTTAGAGACAGGGTCTCACTGAGTTGCTAAGTTTCTTGCTAAGTTGCTGAGGCTGGCTTTGAACTCTGGATCCTCCTGCCTCAGCCTCCTGAGCTACTTAGGATTACAGGCATGTCCCATCACACCCGACAACTTTCCATCATGAAATCAACCATTTGGCTCACAATCTGTAGTTTTTTTAGTTACAAAAAAAATGGCATTTAGGAGTAAAATTTTGGTCACTGCTAGAGAAAAAGAAACACTGTCCATGTGGATATAAATTAAAATAGGTGGAGAAAAGTACATGAGGTCTGGGAATTAAATGGTATTGAATTGATGCTGGTCTTCCAATTTAGAGGTAGAGTAACCTCTCTAGGAATTACTGTTTCGAGATCCTCTCAGCAGAGAGAGAAATAGAGGTTATATTTGCCTAGCCCCTGAGTGGCACCCCATTGCCACCTTTTCCTCAGCCACTACAAAGGTAGCTACCTCCACATAGCCTCTGTGTTACCATGAGCACCTGAGTCTGCTGATGCCTTAGCTCACTGCCCATAGGACTGGCTCCCCTTTCTCAGTCTCCAGGTAAACTGCCACATCTGTAAAGCCATCCTTCAGTGTGGAAATAACTTTGAAAAATTGTACAATGTATTTTGCATATCGTCATTTATTTAATTTACCTATAACTCTTTCTTCTGTTTTGAAAATGGGTAATGCTATGGAAACAGGCAACGTTCATTCAAAGTTACTCAATTAGTGTCTTAAATTTAGTGAATGATCAATTGAAGCCTTTTAATTATTCATTTTACTACCTGTGATTGTTGAATGTTTAATTAATTAGTGAAATTACTTGCTTATTTTCTCTTAAGGAGATGTTCTTTTCTTTCAAATGGGGAAATGATGGGAAAGTGATAGTACTAATCTTTTAAAGAGTATTAGTTTTCTCAGGTTTATTCTATCAAAGGGAAAATATTTTTCTGTTATACATGGACTGTATAAGGTCAAAACTAGTTAAACTATTTTCTAATCAACTAGACTTGTAAAGAATACTCAAGTTGGAATTACTGAATGCAAAAAATAAAGTAGTTCATATGTTTAAAGATATAAAGAACATTAACATTTTACAATATAGGCTTTCAATTGCTTCTTTTTATAGTTTTAGTAAGCTCTTTTGAGTAGAAATATCCAATGTCATTGGCTGAAATTTATTTGCATTAATCACTAATTTTTAATTTGTGAAAAATGCTTTATTGGTATGTGTGATCAGCCTTGTTAAATGTTTATCCAAGTATTAGCTTTTTCTAAGAAAATGCTTTAGTCCTTGTTGATCCTTTCCCATGTGTTTGCAATAACTCCAAATAAATGTAACACGGACTGTTTATGAGCTATGCTTTGTGTGATTAATTATTATACTATCTTATCTGTGATATATTTATCCAATCCACCTAAATTGAGTTTTGTGCCAGGCTTTCTAAGAATATATATAAATGTATAATATAAATTCTTATACATGCAAACATACCTATCATGTTTGAAGTAAGTTTATATTAGAAATACTATACAGGTTATGATGATGATGAGAATGTGTTCTCTAAACAAAAGAATAAAGGACAATGTGAACTTTCCTAAGACTTACAATACCTATTTTAAGAAATGTCAGTAATCTTTTAAGTGTGTCTTGTAATATTATATACAAAGAATGTGAATTAATCTATATAACTTAATATCTATGTGTAAAAACATCAGTGTGAATGTATTATATGTGAACTTCATGTTTTTGTTCATTTATTATTGTTTGAAAATTTTTAAATAATTATAAATGTAGTGTCTAAAATATGAAATATTTTTATATAAATCCAGATTAATAAAATTAGGTAATCACAGTGCCACAAGAAAATAGCCATTCTAGATTGTTTTTGTCATAAAACACGTAAGAATAATTCATTATATTAAATATTAGAAAGAAACATTAATTGATTTTGACTATGACTAAGTATGACAAGGATTACCTTGTAAACTTTCTAGGAAATACTGTCAAGTCCCTAAATAGAATTTCTTTCCCAAATTCAGTAAGCATATTCCTAGTATTCAACATTGATACAATACTAACTTAATCAATATATCTTTACAAATAGTTGAGGGTTAATAGTACTGATTCCTTAGCTGAATTATGACATATTACATATTACAACTGAAGAAAATTTAAATAGCATAAATGTATTATGTTAAGTCTAATCATCATTTTTTAAGCCAAAGAAAATATTAATCAACTAATCCTCCATGCAACTTGTTGTGTGCTGTCACATCAGAATATTTAGAGTCTCTTTTTTCATAAAGTGAGAACTCATTAAAACATCTGGCCTCAACATTACCAGCATTGAGAACACTTGTACAAACTAAATTTCTGCAACTCTTCAAGATCAAATTGGTGTCCTTTCTGATCAACTTAAGATTATATTTTACACTATCTAAACCAAATATGAGATGAGTCAAACTTGAAACTAAATAGTAAATTCATTATCCAGATAGGCTAAGTGAAATTCTGTATTCACTGTTATTCTCTATCTATAGAATAAATCCCTCTTATCTTCTATGTAAAGATATGGGGAGATCTGGAGTACACACCACACTGTTTCATATGACTCTATATCCACCATAGATGGTATGCCACAAAACTCCTTTATAATACTGTAGCAAATGCTTTTGCCTTTCTCACATTCTTTGGCCTTTACCTTCTCAGGAAACTCATTTGATTTCCAACTGCCAAGATCTGCCCTTCTTTACCTGAGAAATTCAGTGTCCTCTGGACCCCAGAATCTTCTCTGGTCCTGTGTGGCAGGCTTCCTGGGAACACAGCTACCACTTAACGATTGACAGGGGAACTCTATCAGTATCTTGTCTCCTTCATCCATTGTATTGCATAATTTTAGGGCACATATTCTATATTTTCCCTTGATGAAACTACTTTTGTCCACAGTAGTAACTTGCCTGATGATACATCCTTGGATTCCTGCCCTCCTTTTTCTGGGAGGTTCTGGGATTGTCTCAAGTAAACTTCACATGATCCCTTAATTGCAATGATTTGAATTAAAAATTTTCAATTTCATGATGGTGTTGAAGCAAGATGCACTCATTAGAAACTAAACTTTGAATGTTGATCTTTTCCTGGGTTTAGGAATGTGTGGTATCATACTCTCTCATGGTGAGCCCCAGCTCCCTGTCAGCCACATGATCACAAAGGTGAACAAATGATACCCTACGGAGTACTGTGTTGTTAGCTTTGATGTTCAGGAGATTAGGTTTATTAAATGCATTTTCAACTCATAATATTTTCAACTTACAGTGAGTTTATCTGGATGTCATGTAATTATAAGTTGAAGAGCATCTATCCTTGTATTTGAACCTCTGTCTCTGTTTCTGTACTGAAAGTAAAACTGTGAAAAATTAATTTACTCAGTAAACAAATATTTATGAATAGCCTACTTTGTAAATGAAATAGATAAAAATCCTTTCCTTCTAGGATATTTCTATCCTAGAAGAGACAGGGCAAAAAAAAATATATATATATATAATATACATACATACATACATATACACACATGCACATATACACACCCACACACACACACACTGCCACACTGAATACATTTATATCAAAATGTCCTGCTATGGATAAGACAATTCTCCTTCCTTCAAACAGTTTGGATTTTAGAAATATGAACACAAAAATACAAAAGTGTAATTAATTTTGAGGAAAAGAAAGAACTCAGAATAAGATTAATTTATGAGAGTACAAGTCAAAGACATTTACAAAGAGTTATTGGTATATGAATAGCATGCTGGTCAATCCAACAAGATAGGATATTGTGGATTTGGAGAACAGTAGATACAGTGCTGTGAAAATGAGGAAATGTGCAATGCCTCCGGTTACTGAAGAATTGTGAGAGCACACATTTTGAAGATTTTAGGTGAAAGGTGAGGCTGAAGAAAGAGCTGGAGTTCCCATTGCAAAAGGACTTTTGTGCCTGGCTGAAGAGCCATTGAATACCTTGGAGTGGAAAGGATGACATCATTAAGCTTGTGTCATAAGAAGATTCTTCTGGCTGCAGTGGGGAATATTTGGAGGGAGCAACAAAGAGACGGAACACACAGTGAGGAACTGAACCTTCAGACGTGGTAGGTATGATGGTAAAGCAAAAACAGATTCGAGAAATGTGTGAGAAAGCCAAGAGGAATTGAGTGAGAGGAGTTAGCTGAGTGTCAAAGCAAGTAGCTAGATGATGTTCCTGGTTGGATGGGGAACCAATCTCAAAACCGAATATGACCTCACTCTGCCTCTACTTACCTCTCAAGTTACTACTCTATTTTATTCCTCAAATATTGGAACTGAAAAGAAATAAGTTACATAATAACATAATCGTACCTTGTGATTGGTCTTCAAAATGAAACTTTTTAAAATTTTCTTTCATTTTGTTCCAAAAATGGCAGGTTACATTTGGCTATCTCAGTGTTAGTGATTGTTACAAATAAAATTTACATCCTTAAAAGGAACACAATTAGTTTTGATTGTCAACCGGGGGTACTTTCCAGTATTGCATCCATCATCAGAATCCTAGGCAACAAGACAATACTACTTTATAGGTGAGAAACTGAGAGTCTTTTGCCATTGTTCTATTAAGGACTGGGAGGTTCGAACTCTCGTGTCTTTGATACTAAAATCTCAGGTTGTTCCACAAGAGGGAAATAAAAGTTCAAAAGTCAATGATCTGTCTATCATTTGTATATTTGATTCTAACCAGATAACATATTTGTATTTATGGCTAGATATCAGATTATATGGAGCCTTTGAAACTTCATTTTAGGAAAGTTATGATTTTAATCAGGAAGAGTTCTGAGTCAGAATAAGCTCATGACTTCTGACACTATTATGCAAAAAGCTGTATTAAGATTTATATTTTAAGTTGAGAGGATTTTACCAGTGAAATTTTTGGTAGTATTTCTTTCTATGTTTATTTTTGTAGTACTGGGGATTGAACCTAGGAGTGGTGTATCACTGAGCTGAATCTTCAGCATTTTTTATTTTTTGAGACAAGGTCTTGCTAAATTGCCCAGGCTGACCTCCAACCTGCAATCCTCCTGCCTTAGCCTTTTGTGTAGCTAAGATTACAGGTGGGAGTCACCACATCTGGCTAGTATTTATTGTTTTTAACATGTTACATTTGGTTTTATATTCTAAATCAAAAGAAAATTAGGAATTTGTGCTCAAAAGGAAAATGTAGATATAAATTTTGAAGCAAGATTTAATGAAGTGACTTTTATATAGAAATATAAGACAGAAATATACAATATGTATTTTTCATAAGTTGTATGCAAAATTTTCTATATTTAGGTAGACATGAGTGTATGAGTCTATATTTTAGTCAGCTTTCAATCATTATGACAAATACTTGAGAAAATGAACTTATGAAGAGAAAAACTTTATTTTGGCTCACAGTTTTAAGATTTCAGTCCATGGTCACTTGGCCTGATTACTTTTGGACAAAGTGGCCTATGGTGACTAGAGCACATGGCAGAGCAAAACCATTATCTTCATGGTCCAGAAGCAAAAGAGATTGAGGAGGGGGTGGGGATCCAACAATCCCCTCCAAAAACACACTCCCAACAACATAAAGACCCATTAAGCACTGCCTCTCAAGGGTTCCACTACTCCCTAGTGTGCCAACCTGGAGACCAAGTCTTCAAAACACACACACACACACACACACACACATACTTTTATGTATGTATTTATATGTAGTCATACAGTATCCTTGGGAAAGATGGTACCAGGTCTCCCTCACATACAAAACCAGCAGGTGCTCAAGTCTCTTACGTAAAATGGTACAGTGATTGCATATAACCTATGCATACTCTCCTGTACACTTTAAATCATTTCTAGATTACTCATAATACCAACTCCAAGCAAAATGCTCAAGTAGTTATTATACTATATTTTCTATAGGATAATAACAAGAAAAAATGTTTTTCATGTTCAGTACATAAGTAATATTTTTCACAATATTTTCAATCTATGTTTAGTTGAATCAGTGAATGTGGAACTCAAGGATATGGAAGGCCAATAGGATATAAATTTTGCTATTTAATTAAATTCATAGTAGACAAGAGAAATATCCCAAGGGTCCACACTAATACTGCAAAGAGTTTACTTGGTTGCTCTCAAATTTGTATTGACAAAAGCATAAGCAGCTGTCAATTACAAGCAAATAAAATGCCATGGACTCAAAAAACAAATCTACTTTAATATGTCCTTAAGAATAATTTAAGAAAAGAAAGAAGTTTAAAATTAATAATATCAGTTGTTCTTTAAGTACTGAATGGCCAATGCCAATGCTATTAACAGAGGTCAAAGTTGGTATTTCAAATTCTTACAGGGTTGTTAATTATTGTATGGAAAAACAAGGACTAAATGTTTTAGAAATCAGAACAAATACCTTTGTTGAAAAAATAAAGCTTTTTAAAAACAGTCTATTTTCAAAAACACTTGCACAATTATTGAGTGAAGCAGATTTGAATTTTGGTTCCCTTATATTGATCACTGAAGTAAATACACAGTTATAGCAGAAATGGAATTTAGAAGAGTCAAAAATTTTTTCCATTATATTTTATTTTCATATGTAAAATGTGGATGTATGCCTGCCATGGATTCACAAAACATCTCTATCAAAGTCATTAAAGATTAAAATCTGATCATATCTTCTTTTTTCCTTAAATTCTTCTATAATTTTGTTCTATAATCTCAAATTCCAACAGACCCTCAAAATTTACAGCATAATCTCAAGTTCATATTTTCCAGCTCTTCACCTCCTTCGGTTTATTTAAACCATTTGGGTTTTCTGAGGTTCTAGAAGTCCATATACTCTCAACCATCTTGGGATTGTCATGTTTTGCTTTCTCTGTATGAAATACCCTTGTCTCTGCTTTGCCCCAGGTAATCTTAGCTGTTTTTTCAACTTCAACACCATTTTCTCCAGACATCCTTTCCTACGCCCACAGTTTAGCCTTTAGTCTCTTGTGATATGTGATCTTGGAACACATATCTCCAAAGAGCATTTTGTAGAACTGAATAAGTTCATACTTATTTGAAAGTAATTATTTTATGGCTATTTTCATCACTGACATCTAAATGTTTGAGACAGAGGCTGGAGTTTGTACCCTTACACACCCAGTGCCTGACATTTGGTGTTAACATTGAACAATGCATCATTGTAGATTAATTAACTTCTAAAAGTGTTTTCATATACGAAAGTGTTTGAAGATTTTAAACTTTTATTATGTGGCTTTGGAAGGGTTATTCTCCAGACAGGCTCACTAAAAAAACAACAAAGTAATCTTCCTCTTTAGACATACTGTGGTATCCTTTGCCCTTTTGTTGTCTTCTCATTCATAAGAAATCATTTGTTACCATCTGTTTGTAAGAGTGCTATCTAGGTGAACTGATGAACATGCAGATGTAGACCAGAAGTTCTCTACAGTGGGTGACTTTGTCCTTCAGGGGACATCTGGTAACTTCTGCAGGCATTTTTCTTGTGATAGTGTGTGTGCGTTGGGGGGGTGTTATTGTGATCCAGAGGCTAGGAATGTAGCTAAAATCCTACAAGATACAGTGAAAACACCCAAATCAAATAATTATCCAGTCCAAATATAAATAGGGCTGAGGCTAAAAATTCCAATATATAGAATTCAACTCTGAATTATTTGGTCCTAGATAAATGAATTTCTATAATGTACATTAAGAGTATCACTTACTTTAATTAATTTTTGGCACTTGCATAGATGTGAAAAGTGTTCTTGTTTCATAATTGTATACCTTGCTTATTCAAATTCAAGTACAAATAACTTTCCCTACATTATCTTGCACATTACTGACATTTAATGTTTTTGTTGAATTGAAATTTAACACATCATTCTAGCTGGTCATTATCATTTTGTATCCAAGACTTGATGTCTAAAGGATATTTAACTTCCTAATTTTATGTCAAGCACAGAGTTGATGAGTGTGGCACACATGCCATCAATAGAAATAGTGAACAGTGAAATACCATTCTTGAAAATGAAATGATTTTACTAAATATAAACCATTGGAAAACAATCTTTCATCATAGTGGTATACAAGAACCTGTGACAATTGTTTTCTATAAATTTGACATTTATAATTGAACAAATGTGATTGTATTTTCAGGAAAATTTCATATGTGGGACAAGGCAAATGAAGAAGGTGGATATTTTAGAATTATGAAAAAGATCAATATTTTTAATACGTTGAAATTGTCATACAAATTGCTTAAAGAACATCATGTATTCTAAAAAAAATGAGCAAAAATCAAGAAAAAGCTACTCAAGAAAAATTATTTAAAATACTGGCAACATCAAAATTAATAGTTGACATTTACTGAAAATTACTTTTCAAGCACTGTGCTAAAGGTATATATACACACACTCTCTATGTATCATTTTGATCTATTTCTGGTGAGCTTATCAAGGTTAAGAAATTTGTCAAGTTTACAAGATAGGAGATATAAGGAAATGTGTTTATATTCACTACTAGTTAAACACTTGCAAATTAAACAAGTACATAAAAATTTTGCATAATAGGTTAGGGAAGACTAAAAATATAACACTATTCAGTGCTGTAAACTTGAAATAAAACATACACAGATTGGTGGAGTTGATGTGCTTAACTCAATGGAAATCAAATTAACAATACTGCTCAAGAATCATAAAACTGTTTTATATGTTAATTTGCTATCCTGCACATGGTTATTTATTTGTCCTCTTGTCTAAAACACAGTTATTTATAGTTATTCTTTCTATATTGTGTCTTCTCAGCTTTGGTAATATTGATACTTGGGGTGGATAGTCTTTTTGTGGGGGGAGTCATTATATTATGTGCAGTAAAGTATGTTTAGGTATCCTGGATTCTAACCACAAGATGCCTTTCAACATCCCCATATTCTATTTGACAGCCCAAAGAAGGCAAATTACATTTTTAGATTATTTGAAAAACTTTTCTACTTATATAATTGCATTTTGTAAGGTGACTCTGAAGCTCTTCTCAAGTAGACTCTGTTTTGCTTCTTTTAATCTGTCCTAGTTTTGTGCCTTGATTTGGCCAATACAATGTGCTGACAGTTATAGATCCTAATTTCAAGCCTAGGTCTCAAGAAGTCAAGCATACTTGTTTCACTTGTTTGTTGATTTGCACCTGTCTCATCTGCATAAGCCTACTCTGGAGGGGTAGAAGGAAGAAAGTCAACATAGATCAGAGTGGAGTTGACCAAATGTTGCAGCTGAGGCTCCAACAAGTTTAGCATTGACAACTCGTAGGCATCCCACAGCCAACCAAAAATGTGTGAGGGAAACCACCCTTGAGCAGAAGAACCTCACCACTGAGCCTGGCCAAAATTCCCATACCATACAATTGTGATTCAGATAAACAGTTGTAGTATGGCACTAAATAATGGGATACTCTTTTATGCACTTTGTGACAACACTTCATTGCTTCTAGAAAATAAATCTTAATGCCAAAATCTGTGAAAGTAAGTTCTGTTTTTAAAATATTTATGTGTCTCCCTTAGTTTGCTCACTGGCACTTCCAATTGTAATATAATTGTAATCCAATTGTACTACAAGTATGTTTCCACAAGATGTTTGTTCAATTTACATTTAAGTATAGAAGTTTCCCAGTTTCCTATGGTTGAACTTAGATTTTTCAGTTTTACAAAGGTAAAGAAGTGATATACATTCTGTATAGATCATACACTTTAATGCCCCCTATCTGTATGTTAATAATGAGTACCTATATAAGCATTCTGTTTATCACTTTCAGTACAATATTTATCATAACATATTATTTGTGTTGGATGATTTTACTTAACTGTAAGCTAATATAAGCAGTTGGAGCATGGTTAAGATAAGGTGGGCTAAGCTATGATGTGTAGTAAGTCACACACAGACACACACACACACACACACACACACACACACACACACACAGGGATCTATTTCCATCTCAACTTTTTCAGTTCTAATATGACGTTGTGTCCTAAGTCATTTAAGTCATAATAGATTTGCCAAGTCAATATAACCTTCCCTAATTCAACCAGTCTGAAAGCTTAGAGTTCCAGACTTTGATGTCTTGATTTTATTATTCACCCTTCTCAGACAAGGATCATGTGCAGTAGAAAATATCATGTCTTACAGGTTTAGATTTGCTCGAAGATACAATTTGGTTTTTTTAACTACAGCCAATTCAGCTTTATTTAATTTACTTCATATATTTTTCAATTAATGAATGCTTTATGGAAAAAATGAAATTGCAAGGAAAAGAAACCTATTACTTGAAGATGCAAATGCTTGCAAGAAGTAAGTTGAAACTGCTGGGATATTTTTTGAAAATAATTAGGTTTGCAAATTAATGAGGTAAAAATTATTGTAATTGTAGCATAGCAGTGGGACACTGCAGAGGCTGAGATTGTTTTACTGTAATCCTTGTGTTGTATAAACTTTCCACCCTTTCCTAGCAAACTCAATGGGGATTTTTCTTCTGTCTCATCTCATACTGAAGTGTGAATAATAATTTAATATAAGACTTTATTTTATGGTAGTTTGGCAATTGGTACTGGGTTTTGTTTAGAATTTTCAGGACCTTTTTTGCAACCTCACACATATGGAGGTGCAGAAACATTTCTAGATTTTAAATCAAAACATTTAGGTTGTGGTTAAGAGTTTTCCAAATGGAATTCTTCAAATTTTTTAATTTCTCTGTTTCCTTATTTGTTAGGTATTGTGATCAATTGATTGTAAAATGATCCTGTTTCTTCCCTTTCCCCCCCATAGGTGATTTTACAGCTCCTTCCATCACAAAGTACAATTTAAATTCCCCTCCCCCTGAATTTTCAATGACCCATGATCTACTTAGGCCTGAAGCAGTTGAAGGAAATAATGAGGTGATAAGTCTGAGACTAGGCCTAGAGACACATTGATTTTGCTCATTCTCTTGGACTCTTCCCTAATGTGAGAGCTAATTTGACCAAGTCCATGGTGGCGGAGAGATCACATAGCCCAGAGCCATCATATCACCCTCGTGAGGTCAGGGTACAATAACCAGTCTCATTTGACCTACCAGCTAATTGAAGACGTGTGAGCAAACTCAGCTGGGATTGGCCTTGTGTAGTACAGATAAGCAGAACCACCTAACAGACATGAGCGCTCACTGAAAATACTATTTTTGTTGTTGTTGTTGCTGAAGTCACTATGTTTTGAATTGGTTTGTTAGGCAGCAACAATGAACAGTGGTGTATAGCAGATATCCTAATTTTTATACTTGATATACACATATACACAGACACAATTACAACTTATGTATGTTTGACCAATAGTATTTTCACTGATATGTGGAAGCTAACCCACAATAAGTGGGGGTAAAGGAAGAATAGAAGTTCAGTAGATTAGAAAAAGGGGTATGAAGGGAAGGGAGGGGGAATGAGAAAAGGAAAGACAGTGGAATGAATCTGACATAACTTTCCTATGTACATATATGAATACACCACAGTGAATCTTACCATTGGGTCCATCCACAAGAATGGAATCCTAATTAAAATAAATATATTTCATGCTTGTATAATTACATCAAAATGAATTCTACTGTCATGTATAATTAAAAAGAACCAATAAAAATAAAATGAAATAAGCAAATCATTTCTTAATTTAAATCATATTGCATTTTCAAATAAACAAATTGTTTAAATTATATATGTGTAATAGCATTTCAGTTAATCTGAATCCCAGTTTTTACTGACTCTTTGAAATTAACCATAATAAATGGGAGCACTTATTCAAATTTATTCTGCACATCCTGAAAAGCATTGATTGGTTTCCCACCAGGGAAAAATCTTATTGTTATGAAACTATTTTAAAGTAGAAAATCCATTGAAATGTGTTCTTTAAAAACTTCTTAAAATCCATTCTGATGTATTAAAAGTATATGGACATTTATCATTCAAATATAAAGCAAATACAAGTTAGAAAATAAACTAATCCACGTTTAAGAGTGTTTTAAGATTTCTCTTTTAAATTAGACAAAGATTTGATTATTTAAAATATTTATTGAAAATAAAAATAGGTGAAAATTATAGCTCCTTAAACTGAATTAGAAAATTATGCTTTTTACTTGAATGAAGTAAGTATGAACAGTTTAAGCCCCTGATAAATGACAGCATATTCTCTGTAATAGGATGTGTTTACCCTACTCTGATAAGATAGCTTTACTGTAATTTTCTCCCTTGAAAGAGCACATATGGGAAAATAACATTTACTGTGAGTTTATTGACTTGGCTCAGGAATTGTATTATTAGTACTGACTGCTGCTAGGAAATTGTTTCAAAATTCCATTGTAGTCGGGTGCTGGGCTGCAGTTCACCTGCTAACTTTTGCAGGTGCTCTGCTTTCTAGGGGCTTCTATGAGCTATTGGCTTTCATTCATTTGTCCTTGTTTCAGATGACATTGTCATTCATGACTACACAGGACTATAAATGATGGTCTCATGTCACTTCACTAATTACTTGGCATCTCGCACTAAAGTTTAATCCTCCTGGGTCAATAACTGCTTTTGGCTTGGCATTCAACAAACAAGCAGAGATATGTGTATGAATATGTCTATGGGGGACGGGAGTGTGACTGGCATTTTAAGGCCTTACTAAGTGTGTGTCTTTGATAAATCCTGAATGAGCAAAAATTTTGATTTATTAAGTGCAAGCTTTAAAATAATTTCTCTTGAATACAGCTGGATCTGAACCAGAATGTACCACATGAACATGATTTATGAAAATGTGATTACCTAATGTTTTAGCACATTTGATTAGTTGAACCACACCCAATTTCTTCAAGAGAAGTGTTTTTATTGTTTCCTTTTAGTAGATGAGAAAACTGAGATGTTAGGCAGTTTGCCCAGTTCCACACCATAAATCACTAGCAGGGCTGGGATTAGCATTCCGTGAACTCAGACTATTCATAAATCCATGTCCCTGAGTCCATAGGTCGGTGATGAAGAGCTTTTTGAAGCTGAATTATCATTATGTTCACAAAGAACACAGCTCCCTTAAAATTACATAGCCCTTAAGTAGTCTAAGGAAATAAAACAGACAAAAAAATGGACAAAACCTATTTTAACACTGTCTTTTATTTTGTTGGGAAAACATTTGTAATAATATTTTCATTCGGTCCATTAAGAACGTAGAAGACAGACTCAGGTCACCAGGATTCATAACAATAGGTGGCCTTTACATTAAATGTCATATTGGTTCTAGATATATTTTAACTAATTTTCAGAGTTGTTTAATGCTTCAGGAAAAGGACTACGTTCAATAATTTCTTTTTTAATACAGTTGAAGCAATTCAGAGAAAATAGTTTGTCCTTTTATAACCTCTCTACTTCATTTTAGACAATGATCAAGTCCGTACTATTAAAGTTAGCATAAAGTATAGTTTACTACATGGAATGTAAGAAAGGATATAGAAGTCTCCATAAAAAATTCCTCCAAGAATGGGTTTTGTGCTATTATATTGCTTTTCTGCCTACAAGTCAACATATTTCTTATAGGCTTTTATTAGAATGTTTTAGGTGAAGAAGAAATCTTCTGAATTCTGTACCCAAATACATTCCCTTATATTCACAAATTTAACATTCATTTTTAAATTCACCCTTGCTCGGTATGTTCTCTTTTTTAACATACAAAAGTCAGAAGAAAACAAATGTTTTCAAGAAAACTTCTTATACTTCCTTACCAGCTCACATGAGCTGCTTACTTCTACTTGGATTTCTCTTCAAGACTTAAAACAATTGAATCAGTTCAAATTTTGTAGAGGTTGTTAATATCGTTTATGTTCTGTTTTGAGCTGGGTGGTAGAGAGCAGGTAGGGAGATGCTAGAAGCCTTTCTATATAAGTCAGGAAAACCCACACTCCTTGCACAGGGCTGTCAGCATTGTGTTGTTCAACATTCACAAATCCTTTCTGTGGAATTATTGTGCCTCAGAACTGGGCTCTATATCATTGTTCTTACCCGCTGCTGAAAATTCCTTTATAGATTACTGCTTCCTTCCGAATTTCATTGGCTTCATTAACAACACAGGCAAAGCCTGGCAACAGGGTTATAAAAATCTGAGTATGCCTCTTCTTTCCATTCTGCAATAAGACTATCACATGATAGACTCGATGTGTGAAAGGCTGAAAGTCCCCTTTCCCTTTTCGTGAGGTTCATGAAAAATCAGTAGAAAAAAATAAAATTAAAATAAATTGAAGCTCATTTTTTTGTTGTTGTTGTTGTTCCTGGTAGTGGAAATATACCAGTCATAAAAAACAATGCATAAACATTCCTCACCAAAATGCTGACTTGCACTAATTGGTGCACACCTTCACTAAGAGTCCTGAGTTTCTAAAGGGGAAAAATGATGATGTATTCAGGTCCCACCCCTCCTGCACATAATTGGATCTCAGCAACCCTGTGCAAACTGGGTTTTCTTTTTGGAAATTTTAGCTAAATAATTTTAGTATTTTCACATCTACATCATCAAGAACACAAGTAAACAGAACTCTATCATCTGTTCTTCTGAGAAGGGTGAATAATAAAATCAAGATATCAAAGTCTGGAACTCTAAGTTTTCAGACTGGTTGAATTATGGAAGGTTATATTGACTTGGCAAATTTATTATGACTTAAATAACTTAGGACACAATGTCATATTAGAACTGAAAAAGTTGAGATGGAAATAGATCCCTGTGTGTGTGAGAGAAAGAGAGAAAGAGAGAGAGAGAGAGAGAGAGAGAGAGAGAGAGAGAGAGAGAGAGAGAGAGAGAGAGAGAGAGAGATGTATGTCAAATATTATGAAGCATCTATTACAGAACAGGTCATAGATGCAGGAACTGGTAATATAATTGGGAATATAGGTTATATTTTCTGAACTGTTGAAGGAAGACTAGACTTGAGCTCAAAGTGAGAATAGTAACCATAGAATTCAAGACTCAACAAAAAATGTTTCCTTAGAGATGGAGATTTGAATTAAGTTTTGAAATTTTAATGTTTTAGGAAAATTAATAATGGTATGATAATAAAAACAATGATAGTGTTCTCAAGTACACAAGGTCTAGGAAACGAGGAGATGAATTGCACTTCATTCTAGTATCTACAGGTTTCCTTGGCTGTGGTAGGAGCTGTAGCCTGCAGACTTTAATGCTACTGGCTAGTGGAAATGGTTTATGGGGTGAGCTGAAGTGTGTTGAAGGGGACCAGAAAGCAACTTTGTTTATTTTTATCTACAGTTTCTTTCAAATTTGCCTTGCTGAGTGACTTTTCCCTGCCCCTAGATGAGATAAGAGCATGCACAGTTGTAATAACCTTCTGAGATATTAAAATAGTTCTGGTTAAGCAGTGTTAAAACTTTAGTTCTACCAAATTAATGTTTTCTTTTCTCAGCTCCCCTTTCCTTATCTTCACCCAACTTTTGCTATATTCAAATTCAACAATCAACAGTGAATTTAATTATGAGTTTTAATTTTTTTAATAAGCTCTTGATGTTCAAATCATAGTTCTAATATATTTTTATTTTAGATACAATGACTAATATTTGACATGTATAGAAATTCTAAATATTTGTGGCCACCAATCCATAACAATATAAAAAATAAAGAAGTCATAAGTTTATACCTAAATTGAACACCAGACCCAGATGGGTTGACAGATGACTAGTATCTAAGCGCTGAGAACAGTTCATTTCCAGGCTGCATAAAATATTGCAAATCACAGAACAGGATAAAAAGCAATTCAATTTGTTTTATGAGACTAATATTTCCAATATTAAAACTAAATAATGGGACTGGAGTTGTGGCTCAGTGGTAGAGCACTTGCCTGGCATGTGTGGGGCCCTGGGTTCAATCCTCAGCACCACATATAAATAAATAAGTAAAATAAAGAGATTCATTGACGACTAAATTTTTTTTAAAAAATTTAATAAGTCAAAATTTAAAAATACAAAAGTAAAGGAAAACAAAGTAGTACAATTTAAATCAAGCAAAATAAATCTAACACTCATTTGTCAATCACTTATATCCATGTGAATGTATAAATCCTAATTAATACATTATTAAAGCAAGTATTGGTGTACTATAAAAACATAAGTTTCCTTGCAATAACAAAATTATTCAATATTAAAAATAATTTTGTGTTAAAAATACTTATCAATAAATTAAAGAGAAGATGTATTACTCTTAAATGACACCCTAAATATACTTGGGAGAATCTAACATCCATTTCTGATGTGTGTGTTTGCTAGAGAGAATAAGAGACTGTCAGCAAAACTCACACACAGTGAAAAACCATTAAATTAACAAGTCAATAAACAATGGAATTAAAAATAATTCAAATTAAGTAAAATAAGAAATCTGCCCTCTTTAATACTATTCAATTATGAGATCATGAGATCTCTACTGAAAGACAATATGAAATAGAAATAAAAGTATAAATACTATAAGAATACAAATATTTTATTTTTGCACAAAATTGATTGTGAATCTAGAAATTACAAAATAATAAGT
The DNA here is from genome assembly GCF_902686455.1 of Sciurus vulgaris. Lineage (NCBI taxonomy): Eukaryota > Metazoa > Chordata > Mammalia > Rodentia > Sciuridae > Sciurus > Sciurus vulgaris. The sequence goes on from NC_136466.1 coordinate 146,035,004, forward strand.
TGAGAAACTTTAAGATAATTTAACAATATTACTAGATATATTATTAACATAAAATTATTAGGTTTATTATGCATCAGCAACAACAAATTAAAAAATGAAATAGAAGTTTTTACATAAAAAGAAGTAAAATTATAAAATATATTGGAATAGAACTAATCAAAATATATAGATTTTGACTATCCCAAGAGAAAAGTAAAACTGTGCTAATGAGCCAAATTCATGAGTAAGTGGAAATACCATGTTTCTACACAGAAAATTTTTAGTTTTATATTTTGTCATTTTCCCTTCACTTATACATAAATGTGAGGTAGTATGAAGAAATTAGTATGGTGTTTCCATGCAACCTATGAACTCATTCTAAAATTTACATAAAGAGAAAAGCAGTTAGAAAATTGCCAAGTTAATTTTGTAAAAATTATGAAACGAAATAATAGACTTAGGAAAGTGCAAATTTACTATCACAGTGGCTTTTGGAGACACTGGGAAAAGAATGAAGAAAACAATGAATCATTTTGAGATAATTGGCAATTTGAAAAATAGCAAATGAAAATCTGTAACATAGTATTCATCAAAATAAGTTAAATTTCTGATTAATTAAAAAAATAGATGAAGTGTTTCAAGTATTAGAAGAAAATATAAAAACAGAAATTTCTGGGATTTTAATGGTAAATGTCACCTTAAATACAATATGAAATGCAAATCAGAAGAAAAAGGTAGGTCACATTGATGTATTATAAACTTATAATTCAAAAAGAAACATCATCTAAAAAGTTAAAAATAGCTGAGATTGACAGGGAAATATTTCAAATATTCATAGCAAGTCAGAAATAAAAAGGTAAGCATCTGAATAGAAATGTAGTAAAGCACTAAAGAATTTACTGAATGACATTCTAATTATTAGTAATACATGAAAACATGTTTCATTTTGTTGATAGTTATGAAAATCATAATAAGGCATATCGGTATTTGCTCATGAGCATGGCAAAAAAAGGAAAAGTTTAAGTTTAGGTATATCAAATGTAGGTACCATTTATTTAATACAAGTGTCAGAGGATAAATGGATGGGCATGTTCAAGGATTGTTTAATACTGCACATTAAAGTTCCACATATTTGTATATCATCACTTACTATATGGTTAAGGCAACTTTCACAGGTATACAGTGATAATAAGATTTGAAACAGTTAAAAACACAAATAAATACAAAATTAATCTAAAGTAACTATTTAAATAAACCACATAGCTCCCCATTCTATCAAACACAGAAAGTATTCAAAGATACTGGAAATGCATTTTTAAAGTTTGTTAAAAATAACAGAGATACAGCCACATCAATGTTCATTGCTGCTCAATTTACCATAGTCAGATTGTGGAACTTAGATGTCCTTCAATTGATGAATGGATAAAGAAACTGTGGCATATATACATACAACGGAATATTACTCTGCCATAAAGAATGATAAAATTATGGCATTTGCAGGCAAATGGATGAAATTGGAGAATATCATGCTAAGTAAGATAAGCCAATCTCAAAAAACCAAAGGACAAATGATCTCACTGATAAGCGGATGATGACGTATAATGGGGGGTGGGAGGGGTTAGCATTAGGGTTAGGGTTAGGTTTAGGGTTAGGGTTAGGGAGGGTGGCAAGAATGTAGGAAGGAAGGACTGTATAGAGGGAAAAGAGGGGTGGGAGGGTTGGGGGGGAGAAAAAAATAACAGAATGAATCAAACAACATACCCTACGTAAATTTATGATTACACAAATGGTATGCCTTTACTCCATGTACAGAGAAACAACATGTATCCCATTTGTTTACAATAAATAAAATAAAATAAAATAAAAATAACAGAAGATATTTTTAAAATACTGTCTGTGTATTTGAACAACAAAAATATTAACTAATGTTTGCAGATTACTTCTGTATGCTAGACATTAACCTAAGCTCATTTCATATTAAACAGAAATTATCCTCCCAAAAATATATGAGGAAAAAAGTATTGTGATATATATCTCAGAGATGAAAACAATCACAGAAAATTTATTTACAATGGAAAAGAAACCCATGTTTATGTTTTTCCTTAGACTCTTATAAAAATATATACTTTTATTAAGCCATCTGGAAAAAGGGAAAACAAGAAAATGATTACCTTCTAAAATGGGGCCAAGTTTACATATGATATTTAAAGAAAATTATTTGCACTTGATTAAATCTTTTGTCCTACCAAATCAATTTATTAATTTAAATGTTTAACACAATGGATGTAGATCCATGGAATTATTAAACTGCATCTTGGAAACAAAACTTTTAACTGGAAAATATTCTTCTAATTGATCCTAATTGGAAAATACTCAATTACATTTAGCTCAAATATCCTATTGTCAGACCACAGATATTTAAAAATTTTAAAAATCCTATTGTTACTGAGCATTGAAAACTGCATAGTAAATATCATAATGTGCATGCTATATATTTTAAAATCAATTAAATTATATTATGCTCAGTGTAAATTAATATATGCTCAGTGTAAATGAAAACAAATTATTTCTGAAAAGATGTAAATGTCAAAAAATAGAATAAAATATATCAATACAAATGTCTTGGTATCTTCAGACATCAAGTTCTGCTTATACTTTATACAAATAGAAATGAATATATTAAGTGTCATATTTGGGGAATTACCACTTTCTTGCTTAATAAAACTGTTCTGGTGTCATTTCTTATATTGGATAGTCCATTTCCCCCTGTTTCATGAGAATAATTGCATGGTTTAGAAACAATTGATGAAGTGCTCCAAAACCAAACAAATCAAAAACAACACACACACACACATACACACATACACACACACCAGTGGAGATATGGCAAAGGAACACAAGAACCAATCTAAAAGTTTTCAATAGCCAGAGTCACAACAAATATTGTCCTACTATTGAATTATAACCCAAACTATAAAATATGTGCCCTTTAAAATGGGTTGAACTTCATTCTTTGCTTCCAAAAACAGAGTAAGATAAGGGGAAATCATGACAAGAATAAAACTTTAGGGCGGAGAAAGCTCCAAACTACCTTAGCAGGGTTATCAGGTTAACATCCTCAGCGATATGTCATGTTGACACTATACCTGATGTGAGAATGGCACTTTCCCTCTCTCATCTTTCTGCCTAAAACCCTTCCATCTCTTTTTCTAACCATGAGACAAACCCAAATTGAGCAGTATTCTACAAAATACTTGAGCAGAGGTCCTCAAACCTCTCACTGCTATTGAAAGCATGGAGAGTCTGAGAAACTGCCTTGCCCAGAAGCTGGGGACACCTGAGAATTAAATGCAGCGTAGTAATCTGATGATCCTGGAACAGAAAAAGGAATGCTCAGAAAAAAACAAATGGAGCCCAGATAAATAAGGTGTTCAGTTAATAAAAATGTTAATTTTTGCTGAAATTTTTTACAGATACTTTTTCTTGTATTATTAGCTAAACAATATAGTGCAACAGCTATTTACATTGCATTTACATTGTGTTATATATACTAAGTAATCTAGAAATTATTTAAATTTATATGGTAGGATGGGTAGAGTTCGTAGATAAATGCTACTCCATTTTTTTATAGAAAGCATCTGTGGATTTGGTCTCACTGAAAGTTGATGAGTTCAGACAAAAAAATTTCTGGGTATCAAATGTCACACATGAGACATTCATGAACTTGGATACCTTCTTAACTTAAGCAACAGTTCTGTCTACTAAAAGTGTTGGAAACTGCAGACACATTTGTCTGTGTATTTGCTTTACCCTTTGTGAACCACAAAATTTGTCTACTCACTCTTACTAAAAATTCTAAGATGACAAAGAACAGACATAAAATTGTTTTGGACGTAATCTGTTATTATTAAGTAGTATGTAAATGTATAAATAGTAAAGGAAGTATATTATGGATATTTTCACAGAAACAAATGTCAATCTTTCTGTGAAACTGAAATTCTAGAAAAAGGAAACTTGTTTAAATTGCTTGTTTATGGAAAGTTTCTCACTTGCTACTGTTAATTTAAATATTAAAATAAAATTAGGTTAATATCATTATGAAATTAGTAGGAATTTCACTCCTCTCCTCACTAATCTAGCCCTCGTCTTTTTTGTAATCTGCCAATCTCTGCAATATGGAAGCGTGAATGTGTTTGCAAATGCACTTACAACACATGAGAAAACAAAAAGATACTGATTATTTTTAAATTTCATTTTTGGCATCCTTGTGAAAAGACAAGATGACATTTAGAAGACAAAAAAGACCAACTGAGTTACTTTTTTCTCTTTCTCAGCCACTTATGTAACATTTGCAGCATTAATGTATCTTTTTTGGATGTTATAAAGCTGTTGCACAAATGCCAAGCTCCTTACCCATAATATCTATACTTACCATAACACCCTGCAGTGAAATTCTAATTGCCAGGATGTGCATCTTGGGGTCTGAGGGCTTTATCTGAAACCCTTTCTACCTCCAAGGTCACATCCACATGCCAGGGAATTACAGTCTTGGGTCACAACCTTAACTTCATGAGAATCAGAAATTTTTATACAAATACCCCAGGTTTCTCTCTTCTTGCCCCCAGTATAGAAAACTCCTGAGACATGGCTTTATATCAATCCTCATAGTTTTTCCATGTGATCAAATTCTAGATAATCACTGTGGTTACTAGCTTCCAACTCTTTCTTCATCTGATTTCTCCAATCTCCTAAAATTGTTTTCTACACTTTCCAAGTAAAACCCTGATGATGAAATCCTTATCTTGGGATTTGCTTTCAAGGAGGAGATAGTAAGAAAGGTAGCCTGGTTAGAGGACAGAATAGAAGAGAATGAGAAAATGGCTTGCTTCCAAATACATGAAACTGAAATCTAGTGACTTGCATAAGGTTGTAAGACTAATTGAACAAATTTTCCTGTGTCTTAATCTCATGTTTTGAATAATACTTTTCTGACAAGTGAGCACCTTTGTTTTTAGGATAAAATCAAAAGCAACACATGCTTTGATGAATAAACAATAGACTACAATAATCTCATTAACTGTGTGTCACCAAAGGCTCAGAATTGCTTTAAGGAGAAAGGGAAACAGAATATAGAAAGTAGGCATGAAACAGGTCCTGTGTGTTAGAACTTTCAAAGGAAGAGCGCTTTATGAGTAATCAGTACATTGGTCCCAGACTCATCCTTTGCAGAGAGTGGAGAATTTCATGGTCTGATGCAGCAGGAAGGGAGGTTATGAAACAATATTTCTCAGGTTACTTACTTCATTTATCAAATATTTGGTAGATGTGGTTGGTGTTTTGCTATTTTATGACTGCATTCTAATTTCTAAATTGAAGGTGTATTTCGAACTCCCAGGAAAGCATTGAATACTTACTAATTTCAGAAACTTAAAGTACCACATGTTTTACTTTTGCAAAAATGTGGAGTGGAGTCTTTATTTCTTCTAGATTATTGTTGTTGCAGGTTATAAGCCCAGCACACTGGGGTTTACACAGTTCAGAAAAGAACTACAGGAAGTAATGAAATACAATTTTGGTAAGGACTAAAGGGGATGTTGGGACAGATGTAATAATGATAATAATGGTAGTAATGTCATAATCATGATAATGTTAATGATAATTATGTTAATAACTTTTTGTTTGTTGTGCAGTATATGACCAGGCATTCTGCAAAGCCATTTACATATGTTATCTTCTTTGTCAGAATAACACCATTTTTTTTCATATGAAAACACTGAAAATTAAAGTAATAAACAACATTTTCTAAGATAATACTGTAAGTCAAGGAAGTAACTCAAATGCACTTGCATCTAACCCTTGTCTATACTCCTTATAAAGCCTGGTTCCTCATAATCATTTTGGAAGTTAAAAAAATTCTTAAAAATAAAGCAGCACTTTAGCATTTTCTGACTGATTTTTTTTTAAAGGGTGTGATTTGAATAATATAGTCTACATGATGGAGAATCTTTTTTATTTTCAGTACTGGGGATTAAGCCCAAGGCCTCACACATGCCAGGCAAGTACTCTACCACTGGGCTACACTGCCAGCCTTAGCTTGGAGGTATTTTTCTCCTTATTGCCAATAGACAAGACAAAATCATCTTTAAAATTACATTCTTTAACTTAATGAACTTAACATTTCTATATTTATTTTACTGATAATTCTCTTCCTTGAAAATTTAGTAGTTTTTGTTATATGTTAACAGTGGGAACATAGAGGAAATATGTGAATTTTAAAGAAGAAAGCACATTAATATAATTTTCTTACTTGTCTATGAGAAGTATCTATCAAAACTTACCTCAATATGAATTTGTACCTTTTGATAACTTGTGAGTCATGTGACTAATTTGCACAAAATAAGGAAATCAGCTCTCTTTATTTTAAAAATGACTTCTTAAACTTGGCAACATAAAATAATCACTTTTTTCCCCAGCCTTCTTTACTACTTGCAGTCTAAACCATATGTGTAAACTGTACCTTACTAAGGCCACATTTATACATGACTAAAGCATCTTTATATATAATTCTTCAGTCACAGGGAGGTGTTTATTAACTTTATTATTTCTATGTTCTTTAACTTTTTAAACTTACTTCAGAGAATGAGTTTCTAAAAGTCTTTAGGATTGTATCATTTAATAGAAATTTTTGTATGCTCATTTATATTATTTTATCTTGGTTGATTCAATAACTCATTAGGGAGAGTTGCTAACACAGAGAAAAGAAATGAGAGAGAAGAATTACCCCTGAGTAAAAACCTTATTAACAACTATTCAATGAATTTAATTCTTTCTGGAAGACTGCCACCATTTGTTTCTTGGCATGTTGACTTATATTAGATTTTATACCAGTCATTTTCTTGCACACTTCAGAAGCATTCTTCTAATTATCAAAGCACTTGGGAAAATTCAACCTGATCTGACCCGAGTTTCTGCTATAAAAAGGAATGGGATATAACATTAAAAGTTATCAGTCTATCATTAGGAGATAAAAGATGCAAGAGAGAAACTCATAAGAGAACTAAATTACACTCATCAATGATTAAGCAGTCTTAATTGCTGCCAATAATTATTGTAAATAAAGAGACACTGGAAGAAATATACATCAGTTACTTTAATCCAAAATATTAAGGCTTTTCAAAATGACTAATAATACTGAAGTTTTAACTTGAGAATGTTCATAGTTGTATGTGGTTGAATTCTTGAGTTCATAGAAATGTGTAAAAACATAAATAAATTTGTATGTGTAAAACCTTACTTATAAAACATGTATTGAAGAAGATGAAGATTTGATGAAAAAAATGTACAAGAACCTTTTCAGACACTTTGGTTTATTAAAATATTTGTTAAATACCATCTACTAGCAAAGCATTATGCTGAACATTCAATTCAACTCTAGCTTTTGGCTTAAAATGGGGCTTAACCAAAGTAGAAAAGTAAAACACAAAGCATAGTATAACATAAAAATATCAATAAAAATATCATTAAAGATGTAAAAACACAGTCTTATGACTACTGAAACCATTTTATTAAAACAATTTAAAACAACTCATCAGCATTGTCTGTGTCTATTTGAGAAAGCAAGTTTATATTTATTTTTGGACAAAATAGGGTAGTAATCAATGAAATAGTTAATTTTTGGGTGGAATTGAAAGGAAGGTTGGGAGTAAAATAAGAAAAAAAATGGAAGAAATATATTCTAGGAGAAAAAACATTGTGAAACCTTAAAACCTGAAGTTTTGCTGAGCCATGGTATGTGTCTAAGGGAGTTGGAAACTTTGTAGCTACATTTCATCACCCATAAATTTTGACATATTTTAGTTTTACTTTATTTTCCAGAGTGTCTGCAGATTTACTTTGTATTTCCCCTGATTCAAAATGTCATTTTTATTCACCAGTGGAAAGGCCTTTTCACTTGCAAAGTGTTATTAATATGTGGCTTTATTTCATTGTAGTCAGAGAATGATACTTGTGTTAATTGAATCTTTGAGAACTTTTGAGAGTTATTTATTTATTTATTTATTGGTCTTTTTTGGGGTCTAACATGGGAAATTCTTAAAGATTAGAGAATTTAAGCAGCCCAGCCCCCTCCGGCGGGAAGCGCCTCTCTAGGCTAGCTTCTCGGGGCAGACCGCCCAGTGAGAGCCTCTCGACACAGAGCCAGCCACAAGTCCCCAAACCAGCGGAGACCTCCGACCCGCAAGCAGCTTCTGGGACCAGGGCTGGGCAGCCAGAGACCTCTCCAGGCAGCCTTGTCCCACTCCAGCTGCAGGCTTTTTCCATGGGGCGAACCAAGATGGCAGACTAGAGGGTGACTGCATCTCCAGTCGCTCCAGAACCCAGGATTCAAGAAGGGGAGGCACTGAGAGACTCGGACTAAAATAGAACCACGGGTGAGTCTCCCCCACCCAGTGAAGCTCAGCTGGATGGCAGGCCTGGATTCGAGCGGCTTATTAGAGTAGGACAGGGCAGATAGAGTCTCCCCCAGGCAGCTCTGTGCACTCTGGTGATGGGCTCCTCCCACAGGGACAGATTCTCCAGCCTCATGGAGCAGGCCCCCAAGTGAGAGCCTTTCTGCACAGAAGTAGCACAGTCAGCTCCAGCCCTCCCCAGCCAGCTCTGGCCCGCCCCACTGCCAGCTCCGGCCAGCCCGCAGGTTGCTTCAGAGACCTGCACGGGGTGCCAGGGACTTCGCCAAGCAGCCCAGCCCCCTCCGGCGGGAAGCGCCTTTCTAGGCTAGCTTCTCGGGGCAGACCGCCCAGTGAGAGCCTGTCTACACAGAGCCAGCTACAAGTCCCCAAGCCAGTGTAGACCTCTGACGTGCAAGCAGCCTGTGGGACCAGGACTGGGCAGCAAGAGACTTCTCCAGGTCTCTGTCCCTGGAACCAGTAGCGGGCTAGGGGCAGCGTTCTTCAGAAGCACTATATTATCAAGTTAAATCAAGACCTCAGGCTACTGAAGGCTGGTAGGTGATACACTGAAAATCTACAGGGACACTATAAGCCAATAGAGGAAATCTACAATACCACAGAGTCCCACTGACATCTGACCAATATAAGAAAACAAGGGAATAAAATGTCCGAAACAAACCTAGATACTATATCAATAAAACCCAATGACAGCACAGCAGAAGAAATGTCCAAAAGGGAGTTCAGAATGTACATAATTAAAACAATCAGGGAAGCAAACGAGGAGATGAAATAACAAATGCAGGCATTAAATGAACGCACCAATCAACAGTTAAAAGAGCAAATAAGAGAAGCAAAAGAGCATTTCAATAAAGAGTTAGAGATACCGAAAAAAAAAAAAAAAAAAAAAAAAAAAAAAACCAAACAGAAATCCTTGAAATGAAGGAAACAATAAACCAAGTTAAAAACTCCATGGAAAGCATAACCAATAAGATAGATCACCTGGAAGACAGAACCTCAGACATTGAAGACAAAATATTTAATCTTGAAAACAAGGTTGACCAAACAGAAAAGATGGTAAGAAATCATGAACAGAATCTACAAGAACTATGGGATATCATGAAGAGGCCAAATTTAAGAATTATTGGGATTGAGGAAGGCTTAGAGAAACAAACCAAAGGAATGAACAATCTATTCAATGAAATAATATCAGAAAATTTTCCATATCTGAAGAATGAAATGGAAATCCATGTACAAGCAGCTTATAGGACTCCAAATATACAAAATTACAACAGACCTACACCAAGGCACATTATCATGAAAATACCTAACATACAAAACAAAGACAGAATTTTAAAGGCCACAAGAGAAAAGAATCAGATTACATTCAGGGGGAAACCCATAAGAATATCAGCAGATTTTTCAATCCAGACCCTAAAAGCTAGAAGGGCCTGGAACAACATTTATCAAGCCCTGAAAGAAAATGGATGCTAACCAAGAATTTTATACCCAGCAAAACTTACTTTCAGATTTGACAATGAGATAAGATCCTTCCATGATAAACAAAAGCTAAAGGAATTTACAAAAAGAAAGCCAGCATTACAGAACATTCTCAGCAAAATATTCCATGAGGAAGAGATGAAAAACAACGATGTAAATCAGCAACAGGAGGAACTAGCCTAAAGAAATAGCCAAATAAAGGAGAAACCAAATCATGTCAAAAAACAAAAATGAGTCAAATGACTAGGAATACAAATCATATCACAATAATAACCCTGAATGTTAATGGCCTGAACTCATCAACCAAAAGACATAGACTGGCAGATTGGATTAAAAAGAAAAATCCAACAATATGCTGCCTGCAAGAAACTCATCTCATAGAAAGAGACCCATAGACTAAAGGTGAAGGGATGGGAAAAAATATACCATGCACATGGACACAGCAAAAAAGCTGGAGTATCCATCCTCATTTCAGATAATGTGGACTTCAAGCCAAAACTAGTCAGAAGGGATAAAGGACATTACATACTGCTTAAGGGAAGCATAAATCAGCAAGACATAACAATCATAAATATCTATGCCCCGAACATTGGCTCATCCATGTACGTCAAACAAATCCTTGTCAATTCCAGAAATCAAATAGATCACAACACAATAATACTAGGTGATTTTAACACACCTCTCTCACCGCTGGATAGATCGTCCAAACAAAAATTGAATAAAGAAACCATAGATCTCAATAACACAATCAACAATTTAGACATAACCGACTTATATAGAATACACCATCCAACAAAGAACGAAAACACTTTCTTCTCAGCAGCACAAGGATCCTTCTCTAAAATAGACCATGTCTTATGCCACAAAGCTACTGGTAGCAAATACAAGAAGATAGAGATACTACCTTGTACTCTATCAGATCATAATGGACTGAAATTAGAAATAAATGACAGAATAAAAATCATATACTTCTCCAATACTTGGAGATTAAATAATACACTATGTACGATGAATGGATAACAGAAGACATCAGGAGGGAAATAAAAAAAATTCTTAGAAGTAAATGAGAACAAAGACACATCATATCAAAATCTCTGGGACACTATGAAAGCAATACTTAGAGGAAGATTTATTTCATGGGGCACATTCAACAAAAGAAGTAGAAATCAACAAATAAACGACTTAACATTACAGCTCAAAGCCCTAGAAAAAGAAGAGCAGACCAACACCAAAAGTAGTAGAAGACAGGAAATAGTTAAAATCAGAGCCGAAATCAATGAAATTGAAACAAAAGAAACAATCAGAAAAATTAACAAAATAAATAGTTGGTTCTTTGAAAAAATAAACAAAATTGATAAACCCTTAGCCACACTAACAAAGAGAAAGAGGGAGAAAACTCAAATTACTAAAATTCAGAATGAACAAGGAAATATCACAACAGACACGAGTGAAATAAAAAACATAATTAGAAGCTATTTTGAAAATCTATATTCCAACAAAACAGAAAACCTCGAAGACATCAACAAGTTTCTAGAGACATATGAATTACCTAAACTGAACGAGGAGGACATACACAACTTAAATAAACCAACTTCAAGCAATGAAATAGAACAGGTCATCAAAAGCTTACCAACAAAGAAAAGTCCGGGACCAGATGGGTTCTCAGCCGAGTTCTACAAAACCTTTAAGGAAGAGCTCATTCCAATACTTCTCAAAGTATTCCATAAAATAGAAGAGGAGGGAACCCTCCCAAACTCATTCTATGAAGCCAATATCACACTGATACCTAAACCAGACAGAGACACATCGAGGAAAGAAAATTTCAGACCAATATCCTTAATGAACATCGACACAAAAATTCTCAACAAAATTTTAGCAAATCACATACAAAAATATATTAAAAAGATAGTGCACCACGATCAAGTGGGCTTCATCCCAGGGATGCAAGGTTGGTTCAACATCTCGAAATCAATAAATGTCTTTAACCATATCAACAGAGTAAAAATTAAGAATCACATGATTATTTCAATAGATGCAGAAAAAGCATTTGATGAAATACAGCATCCCTTCATGCTCAAAACACTAGAAAAAATTGGGGTAGTGGGATCATTTCTTAACATTGTGAAGGCCATCTACACTAAGCCCATGGCCAATATCATTCTAAATGGTGAAAAACTGAAAGCATTCCCCCTAAAAACTGGAACAAGGCAGGGATGCCCTCTTTCACCACTTCTATTCAACATCGTTCTTGAGACTCTAGCCAGAGCAATTAGACAAACCAAAGAAATTAAAGAAATACAAATTGGAAAAAAGAGGAACTCAAACTATCCCTGTTCTCTGATGACATGATTATATATTTAGAGGAACCTGGAAATTTGACCAGAAAACTCTTAGAACTCATAAGTGAATTCAGTAAAGTAGCAGGTTACAAGATCAATGCTCATAAATCCAATGCATTTTTATACGTAAGTGATGAATCTTCAGAAAGAGAAGTTAGGAAAACTACCCCATTCACAATAGCATCAAAAAAAAAAAATACTTGGGAATCAATCTCACAAAAGAGGTGACAGACCTCTACAATGAGAACTACGGAACACTAAAGAAAGAAATTAAAGAAAACCTTAGAAGATGGAAAGATCTCCCATGTTCATGGATAGGAAGAATTAATATTGTCAAAATGGCCATACTACCAAAAGTGCTGTATAGATTCAATGCAATTCCAATTAAAATCCCAATGATGTACCTCACAGAAATAGAGCAAGCAATTATGAAATTCCTCTGGAAGAATAAGAAACCCAGAATAGCTAAAACAATCCTCAGTAGAAAGAGCGAAGCAGGGGGTATCACAATACCAGATCTTCAACTCTATTGCAAAGCAATAGTAACAAAAACAGTATGGTATTGGTACCAAAGTAGACAGGTAGATCAATGGTACAGAATAGAGGACACGGACACAAACCCAAATAAATACAATTTTCTCATACTAGACAAAGGGGCCAAAAATATGCAATGGAGAAAAGATAGCCTCTTCAACAAATGGTGCTGGGAAAACTGCAAAACCATATGCAACAGAACGAAATTAAACCCCTATCTCTCACCCTGCACAAAACTCAACTCAAAATGGATCAAGGACCTTGGAATCAGACCAGAGACCTTGCATCTTATAGAAGAAAAAGTAGGTCCAAACCTTCAACTTGTTGGCTTAGGAGCAAACTTCCTTAACAGGACACCCATAGCACAAGAAATAAAAACAAGAATCAACAACTGGGATAGATTCAAACTAAAAAGGTTTCTCTCAGCAAAGGAAACTATCAGTAATGTGAAGAGAGAGCCTACAGAGTGGGAGAAAATCTTTGCCACTCATACTTCAGATATAGCGCTAATATCTCGAATCTATAAAGAACTCAAAAAACTCTACACCAAGAATACAGATAATCCAATCAACAAATGGGCTAAGGAAACGAACAGACACTTCACAGTGAAGATGTACAATCAACAGATATATGAAAAAATGTTTAACATCTCTAGTAGTAAGAGAAATGCAAATCAAAACTACCCTAAGATTTCATCTCACCCCAATTTGAATGGCGATTATCAAGAACATAAGCAACAATAGGTGTTGGTGAGGATGTGGGGAAAAAGGTACACTCATTCATTGCTGGTGGGGTTGCAAATTAGTGCAGCCACTCTGGAAAGCAGTATGGAGATTCCTCAGAAAGCTTGGAATGGAACCACCATTTGACCCAGCTCTCCCACTCCTTGGCCTATACCCAAAGGACTTAAAATCAGCATACTACCGAGATACAGCCACATCAATGTTCAATAGCTGCTCAATTCACTATAGCCAGATTGTGGAACCAACCTAGATGCCCTTCAGTTGATGAATGGATAAAGAAACTGTGGCATATATATTCAATGGAATATTACTCTGCCATGAAGAATGATAAAATTATGGCATTTGCAGGCAAATGGATGAAATTGGAGGATATCATGCTAAGTGAGATAAGCCAATCTCAAAAAACTAAAGAATGAATGAGAATGAATGATCTCACTGATAAGTGGATGAGGACATATAAGGGGGGGTAGGAGGGGTTAGCATTAGGGTTAGGGTTAGGTTTAGGGTTAGGGATAAGGAGGGTGGTAAGAATGGAGGAAGGAAGGACTGTATAGTGGGAAAAGAGGGGTGGGAGGAGTGGGGGGGAATGGAAAAAATAACAGAATGAATCAAACAACATTGCCCTATGTAAATTTATGATTTTTAATTAAAATAAAATAAAATAAAATAAAATAAAGACTAGAGAATTTGAAAAAATGTATTTTTATCATGGTTCAAATATGTATACACACACATATATATATATAGTATGTACATACTTTTGGTTATGCTTGTTAGATTATCTACATTCACCAATATTTTGTCCACTTAAATATGAGAAATATCTTAAAATTATCTGTAACCAACGGGTTTCTCTCTCTCTCTCTCTTCTCAAATTACCTGTGGTTTCTGTTCCTCAAAAGTAGTTTCTGTGTTTTGAGGGACATAGCTATCAATCACATAATATTTGTCTACTTCTAGCATGTAACATGCACACAGATATATATTATAGTGTTGAATCAAATTAAACAAAGTGAGAGCACCCAGGCATTATGCAGTCAGTCAGCAAATAGAACATCAACATGACACAAAAGGCCCTGGACTCTTCCCAGTCCCCCAACCACTCCCTGTATGTAACCTTAGACTGGTTTTGAAAATCAGGCTTAGTTTTCCCTGCTTTTGAACTTTACATAAATAGAATTATGTCATCTAATTTTTTAACCTCACATGAGTTTTAAGATCCATCTGTATTTCACATAATAATAATTTGCTTATTGTCATTGGATACATAATGTTTTCCTAAGTTTTTGATATGGAGATGGGTTACTTGGATCTTCCCTTTATGAGAACTTTCTGCCCAGCTGCAGGGAGCACTGTCAACACAAACTCTGTGCATCACCTCTTTCATGCTCTGTTTCAGCTGGAGTAAACCCTCACTTATGTTATGCACTCCTGGGAGAGTCCACGTCAAGTTGCTGAACATGACAGGTGTTACAGAGAGCCAACTATTTCAACCCAATTTAAACAACTGTCAGGAATCCTTTATGTTTCAGATCCTGGTCTGTTTCAGTGTAAAGCTTTGTTGTTCTTGCATCAAAGTTCAACTTGGTTCTGTTCAAGACTTCCTTTCCCTTCCTTTCAGATATTGATCCCTAAGTATCTTGCCCTCCAAAGTTCTGTCTAGGTATCTTCCTCCTGAGAACTCAGTCTGTGACCCCACTATAGAATATATTTATCTATTCTCCTTCAAAAGGCCTTCTGGGCTCTCTTCATTGTACGCTATCTCCAATACAGAGAGCTGCTAGAAACATTCTAGGACATTTCCCGGTTTTGGGGTACACATTTAGGGATGGAATTTTTGCATAGCAGAGTATTTTCTTACATTGCCATTGTGTACATGATTTTATAAAATACTTAAACCAATTTACTATTTTTGCAAGAGAATTTCAGTTACTCAGCAATATTCATCAAACCCTGGCAATTTTTTTTTATTTTATTTTTTTTAAATTTTATTCCTTTTGGTGACTGTGTGGTGATTTCTCACTGCAGTTTTAATTAACATGTCTCTGGTGACTAAAGCAATTCAGCAAAATTTCAAATGCTTATTGGATATTTGGACATGCACATACCTTTTTCTGTGTGTGTGAGTGACTGCTCAAATCTTTTGCCAATTTTAATTGAACAGTCTGTTTTTTTTCTTATTGATTTTAGGGTCCTTCATTTTTCTGGATGCAAATCTCTTTTCAAATATGTGCGTTGTGAAAGCTTTCTTCTAATCTCTGGTTTACTTGTACATTCTCATAATGGTGATTTTGATTAACAGAAGTTCTTAATTTTAATGTGGTCTAATCATTTTTTTCCTTCAAGCTAATGGTTTTTATGTTCAATTTAACAAATGTTTCTTACCCACAGCGGTGATGATATTGTTTTGTTTTCTACTGAAAGTGTTATTGTTTAGCCTTACACATATGTGAGGTAGTTATCAAGACCCATTTTTTTCTTTATGAAAATCTGGTTGATCCAGCACCATTTCTTGAGAGCCCCTTTCTTTACCCCTGGATTGGTTGTTGAAGCTTTGTCATGAAGAAATTGACCATGGCTTGGCTACCTAACTTGTCTGACTAGCTTAGTTTTCTATCTTTCCACATAATTCTGTATGTTCATAGCTAATTATGCAAGCATATTGTTTGTTTAAAGATATTTTCTTCTTTTAAATGTTTTCATTTATATCTGACATAATCAACTTTTCAATTTCAGTAAAAGAACAGGTGGTCTTTTGATCAATAATAGATTTAATTTATAAATTTTGATATTGTATTAATTCTTTAGATCCTTGAAAAATATATATTGCTTCATTTATTCAAGTTTTTAAAATGGTCTCCTGATAACATTATGTATTTTTCATACAGAAATTAAAAATTAAAATGAATTTCCTGGATATCTGATTAATTTCATTGCTCTGACAAATGTGATAGAAAAATCTCATTGCCAACTTTAATTCATTAATCTTATATCTAGCAGCATTGCTGAATTCAAGTACAAATTCTGATAATGATCTTTAGAATTTTGCATTTTTTTATACATAATCATTTTTTCTGTGAAAAATAACAGTTTCATTTCTTTCTTATACATACATTGTTCAGTTTTCTTTATGGTTATTGCTCTGAGTAGAAACTGAAGTACAATGCTGAATAGAAGTCGTGACAACATGCATTCTTGTCACTTCTAATCTCAGAATGTTTCCAACCTCGAAATGCAAGACTTCAACCAACCACAGTTAAATGTGATGTTTCCTATAGTCTACTTCAGCAGATTAGGGAAGTTTCATTCCATTGTTGATTGTTCTTAGTGTGATTGTGGTTGGGTCTTAAATTTAAGCAAATGCTCTTTCCTGCATTTTTTGAGATTAGTGTCCTTCTCCTTAAAACATGTTAATAGATTATGATCTATTATTAATGCAATTTATCAGTCATTTTGTTGAGTTCCGATCACGTTATTTGATTTAGTTTCACTTCCACCTAAAATGTAGAAAGTTAGAAGATACATTGTTCTCAGCTTGAGAATGAGAGAGATCTAAATAATTGTGAAATAAAAAATTATTTTGAGCCCAAAAGAGAGATAAGCAAAACCAATAGCCAGAACTCCAGGGAAGGACACTCCAAAGGGAGTCAGTGTATTAGGAATGACTCACTTGTCCAGGTACGTGGGAAGGGTCACTGGTCCCCATACAAGTAAGTTAAAAACAAATCAGATATAATTTTAACAAATTACTTACTATTTAATTTAAAGTTCAAAAGAAGAACTGAGATAAGTAGGAGACCTGAGGGAACTATCTTGAGTGGTACAGGCATGGAGGTTCTGCATGAATAACCTGAAACTAGGTACCTCTTCCTAGACACTCTCATTTCACTTCACTTTTAATGGGAAGCAAATGCTTTAAAGCACTGAGAGAGTGACTGCAATTCTGCCAAGGACACAGATTCTGACCCACTATTGCAGAGTAATGGAAGAAGAAATAATTCTTGTAGGAGAGGAAGCAAGTCATCTTAGGTCTATGATCTTATGCCATCACCATTAAAGGAAATTCTGATAGGAGAGTTTCCCATGTCAGACCTGATGCTCTACAGGTTTTGATTCAACAGAGAGGAGAGAGGAATTCTGTTGAAAATACTCTCCCTGTTTGACCAAGCTCATGTGTTCTACCTAAGACAGAGGTGGAGGAATGGGGAGAGTGGAAAAGCCTCCTCTCACCACCAGCCTAACCAGCATCTGTACTAAGAAACAGAAACCTAACACTGAGTGGGGAGAAAGAAAGAAGAAATCAACTCTGCATGTGGTATAAATGTGCAGAGACTGCTGAAATCTCAACACAGAGTAGAAATAATGAGAGACATAGTCCATTAATGCAGCACCTATGCTGGGAATAGAAAGAGATCTTAAAATAATATAAGCCATATGTTAAAGGAAATAGTAGAAAAGGTGGATGACATTAAAAACCAGATGGAAATATCAACAGGAAGACAAAGTATAAGAATGAGTCAAGAATGCTTAAGAACAAGAATAGAGAAGCAAACTTGGCATCAGATATGAAGATTCCTTTAATGGATATTTATTTATTTATTTATCTATTTATTCTTGTTTTATTTGTTCTTTTTAGATATACATGAAAGTACAGTATATTTTGGCATATTATACACACATGGAGTACAACTTATTCTAATTAGGATCCTATTTTTGTGATTGTACATGATGTAGAATTACCCTGGCCATGTATTCAAATACTAGGATAGGAAAGTTATGTCCAATGAACTCTACTGTCTTTCCTTGCCACCCTTCCCTTCATTCCCCTTTGTCTAATCCAATGAACTCCTATTCTTCCCCTCCCCAACCCCCCTTGTCCATAAGTATCCACATATCAGAGAGAACTTTAAAGATCTTTTAATAGATAAAACACAGCAGAGGCAAGATTTACCTCGTGTGATGATAGATCACTAGAAATTATTCAAATTGAAAGTTTTCTTAAAGAAAGAAAAAAGATAAAAAAAAAAAAAAAGTTGTGTCTGGATTTCCAGAATTACCTGAGAGAAAATATGAAAAAGAAAAAATATTTGGAGAGAGAAAGATTGCAAATCAACCACGGGAAAGAACAACATGGAAGCGTAACTCTATGACCTTCAAGGTGAAACAACAGTAAAAGATACATCACACACACACAGGAACAGAGAGGGAAATTTCACCAGACTTCTCAACATAAACCAATCAATCCCAAAGACACTTAAGTGCTCTCTGTGCTCTTCATGGTCCTTTCCTGTTCTTTCCTTGGTTCAGATGACACCCAGGTTGAATTTGATACTGTCAAAAAGACCCTGAGGATCTGTTGCTTTTTGTCCATCTTCTCGAGCTCTCTGCTCTTCCTTGGATAATTTCCCTTTTCACTTTCACTGAGTCTTCCTGTTGCTTCTTCATTCTGATGTTCCCTTCAGTGACTTGCAGTTTATTTTTAATTTCAGAGTTTATTTCAATTTTGGGATTTCTGATTCTTTTTCATTGCTTTCATTTCTCTGCTCGTTTCCCTCACTGCCTGTAACTTCGTTTATTATCAGACTAATTTGCTTCACTTCATTTGGAGTGAATGTGCTAGACATTTAGAAATAAAACAAAAGAATACTGTAAAGGTTAATTGGGGTCGAGCTTTAAAGGCTAAGGGGAGAGCAAATAAAGAGGCAAGCATACAGGATGGAGAATGGCAAGATGTGGTCCCATGGGAAAGCCAGTTCCATTATATTATCTATTCCAGGGTCATAGCAAGTTACACAGTGCAGTTAGCTTTGCACATGTGCAGATCATATAACTTGCTCGCTCCTCAGAGTCCACTAGTGCCAAATACTATTATAATAAGATAATGTCTACAGACCTTAAGGACAGAGGAGTTGCAGAGTGTTTCTAAGATTCAATCAGAAGGCCTTATTGTCCAAGGAGTTTGCTCACTCAAGAACGTTGCTCCTCTGAACATTGATTGGCCTGAAACCTCTACAGAATGCTTTGAGTCCACCTCCACGTCAGATTTGTTGAATCTTTTTTTCCCCCCACATACATGCACTTGTTCTCATTCTTCTTCAAACACTGAGATATTTTGAATCCTATGCTAGACTTTTTCTTATTATTGTTTTCTCTTGCTTTGGCTAGACATTTCTTTGATTGGACTTGAACTACACTCTCTGGTCCTAGATGTCATCTTTGGCATTAGCTGAAATTTTCTCTTTTTAACTCATATTTTTGTGAATACTTTGGGTGTCAGTCTAACCTATGGGTAGACAGAAATTAGATATGCCTTCTTTGGTTCATTCCTTTTCAGATTCTTCCATCAAGTTCAGTAGCCATGATTTTGGGAGTTTGTTTTTCTAATTGTCCTACACAGAAAGTTCATTTTTATCTATTTAAACTCCTGCTACTTTTTCTGTGCCACACTGGCTTCATTTAGATACAGACTCGATGCCACAAAGACTTACATTAGTTAACATTGCTCCTTCCAACTGTCCTCCAATGTACCCTTCACTAAAATCTGTCTGCTTCTGTCCTCTGTCCAGCATTTTTAGGTAATTGCTTTTGTATATTGTCCATGTATGAGAGCTATTTTTTGCTGAATAGTCATTGAGGAAGCTCTCCAGTCCATCACTCTCAGACAAGGAAATTATTATTATCTTTTTAATGTCTAAAAGTTCTGTAGTAGTGTTGTCTTTGCATTCCTGATATTTTTAATCTGTCATTTTCCCCTCTTTTTTTATACTCTTACAATTATGTGACTTTATTTTTAATTCCTTCACTTATAACTTAAAAAGAATCTTGGGTTGTTTCAATAAAGATGAAACTGAAAAAAAAATATACGTGATTTTCTTTAAAAAATTATGGATAGGACTTAAGTGGTCGCTTTCATTCAAACTTTTCTATGACCCATCCTCTCTGTTTTTTCAAAGGCATCTCATTCAAATTATTGGTTTCTCTGGAAACAAATCGTTCAGGGATTAACTTGTCAGTAATTAATCTGGGAAACACTCCTAAGCAAAACTAGTAAGGAAGTGGAGGAAAAAATAGAAGAGGAATATTAAAATTGCACAGTTGCAGTTCCTGCTGATGTCCCAGCCTCAGCTGCGGATCGCACCAGAACTTTGCAGTTCCTGCTGATGTCCCAGCCTCAGCTGCGGATCGCACCAGAACTTTGCAGTTCCTGCTGATGTCCCAGCCTCAGCTGCGGATCGCACCAGAACTTTGCAGTTCCTGCTGATGTCCCAGCCTCAGCTGCGGATCGCACCAGAACTTTGCAGTTCCTGCTGATGTCCCAGCCTCAGCTGCGGATCGCACCAGAACTTTTTTTTCCCCTGGCTCTGTCAATGGGATCTGGGCATATTCCTGCATTCATCATTTTTTGACTAAGAACTGCCTCTGTTCTCTCTGTTGCTTAAGTGAATAGCATCCCTTATCTGTAGGGCAATATCCCAAAAAACAATTGCAGGTAAGGGCTTGCTTACACACTGTCAGTCTAGGCAAGTGTCACAGAGACAAGGTCTAAGAGACATGAGGAGACCTGCACTGGACATTCTTTCCATCGCACTAATCTTCACCCTGCAACTTCCAAATGCACAATCAATCTGTGCTCACAAATGGTCTCATATATCTTTATGGAAATTTGGAAATGCAAATGTGAGAAGTTTATGTTATTAATATTTTTATCTCATCAAATACATGGATACCGCTGAATTCAAGGAAGCTTAAAATGTTTAATTACATCATTGTAACATATATAATTAACTCAGTATTGAAAGTTAGTATTTTAACATTGTTGAGTTGGCATTACTGTTCAATAATATAGCCAGAATATCCTAATGCTCTCATTTCAAGAAAATCTGTTCATTTTAATAAAATTAAATGCATAGGGCTGGGATTGTAGCTTAGTGGTAGAGCCCTTGCCTAGCATGTATGAGGTACTGGGTTCAATTCTCAGCACTGCATACAAATAAATAAAGGTCCATCGACAACTAATAAAAGGAGAAATAAAGAGATCTTGGGGATTTTTTAAATCTTAATATTTCTAAAGTCAACCAACTAGTTTGTATCAGGACCAACTAGTTAGTGACTAGTTACATAAGTTTAATAATTATTTTCACAGTTGTATGCTTTAATTTTTAACCAAATAGCTATTTCTGAAGCCATAACACCTGATATCTAGCCATTGAATGCTTGTGTGGTGGTGGTGGAGCACCGGTACATAACACAGGTTGACAGTGAGTACTCACTTCTATGACAGGAATAGATTCCTTAATACTGAGTGTAATTAGATTAAAATAGTTCCTTTTGTTAATATACCTGAGTTACTTTACATTATCTCTGGTGTTCCAGACCATTTTGATTTTATTTTTAATAAAACCAGCAGGATTTTATGGTTGTATTAAAATTCTTTAACCTATGTGAACTTGAAGATGATGACTTAATAGTAAATAAGAAAATTTTCCTATAGAGATAGCAATCACTGGAAATTTAGCTGAATTTCACTAAACTATGAAAACTTTTCATTTTAAAAGTAGGCCAAGAAAGTCTCAAGATTAGATTTTAATAAAGGATTGCAAATACCATATTCCTCTAAAGTTTGATGCAGTTAGCAAAGTTGTAGGAATCTAAAAATGAAGAATATTTCCAAATAAAGTTATCTGATTATTTGCAAATAAGTAAGTTAAAAGAAGACTTGGCCTGAATATATTTAAACATTTCAGAAGACATTTTATTTTACCTGTGTATGTTCACATATTTCTGGTTATCATTGCATATTCCTCCTTGTGGTTCAAAGGAAGATATATATTCATCACTTTTTTAACTTTTGATAGAAATCTTTGAATCATATTTATTGACTTTTAACCATAAAGAGAGAAGAAAAAGTGATCAAGCTTCCCAAATGGTGGGATCCCAATCCCAATCATTCATACTATTATGAAAATTATATATGTCATCTTCTGTTACAGGTCTTTTCTGCTCTACAGCTATAACGTCCAGGTATAAGAGGAGGCTATTTGTATGCATGGATAATAACCTTAGTCGTTTACATTGACTATGACCCAGTCAGAAGGACATGTAACAATTCTATCATAAGCCCCCAAATATTAAACTTACTGACTCAGTATAATCACTCCTATTGACAAATCACAACTATCCATTTTATTTTCAACATCTTTCCTGTGAATAATCATCTCCAAGTTCCTCCCTGGTCCTTTCAAGAGTTTGTCTAAATAGATGACTCTGTCCATTAACTATTAATTTTATTTGATTGTGGATTTTGGACAATATAAATGGAAAGAATGCAAACATTTGAGGGAAAGACAGTGATCCCAGAAATTTCAAAGTAAGTGATTATTCTAAAATGTAAAATCAGTAGGTTTAACTTTTACCAAATTTGTAGGAAATGAAACACTCTTTCACTTCTAATTGGGGAAATCAGAAAAGGACAGGTTTTATAGGGTTTTACATAGAAGATGTGTTGTGTCTTTGAATTAGCAGAGAGAGAAAAACTTTTGGTTATGTATCATATCACCTTTTAATTTCCATAGTAATCTGTAAGTATATGACCCAAGAAAATCTAACTCATTTAATAATTGAGTTTTAAAAGGGGGGGGGGGACATCTGAGCTGAGCTGGTACCCTAAGGGAAAATGGAGATAAATTCCCCAAAATTTACCAAAATCAATTAATACCAATTAAATGTCGCTGGCTCTTTGCGGTTCCAAAATCCATGGATATTTGTCACCGCTTGCAGCAACAATTTGCATGGGTCTTATGGGTGGTGGAGTGGAAACTGAGGCACTTCTATCTTTCTCTTTAGTGCACTGCTTTCTTGCTTGTTTGTTTATAAAGGATAGAGGAAATGAGGTTTACTTGCTTTGAGAGGAGAGAGAGAGAGAGAGACTTTGCTTATCAGAGAGAGAGACTTTTCTTAAGAGAGAAACTTGCTACACCTTAAAGTCCTGCATCCTGTGAACTAAGGGTACATCCACCCAAGGTGAACTAGTGATACGTCTCAGTTCTCTGTTCCGCGATCTGCCTTCCGCCGCTGCCCCTACTCGCTGCTGTGTTCTTTCTTCTGGCTTTTTTGCTAATGGCTGCTGTGCGTGTCTTTGGCTACTGTCGTGCCGCGTGTCTTCTGCTACTGCTTTTCTTCTGCTAATGGCTGCTGTAGCGTGTTTTTCCCTCTGGCTGCTTCTAAAGGCTGCTGTGTGTATGTCTTGCTCCGCCTACGCTTATATCACCTCCAGGAGGCGGAGAGCAGGGCCACACCTCTTACGCAAAGATTAGGCGAGGCGCTCTGAGCAGGCAATTAGTGCTCGAGAACACATGTGCATACATTGTGTGTGTGGACAAGAAAATCACCTGAGTGTGCTTATGTCAATTAACCTCCTCGCTGCCGATGTGATCAGGTGCCATCCCGGCGCCGCCAACATGGCACAGCTCCCAACAATTAAAGGCTCAGATCATTTGCACATGCATGACAGAATTAAAATTGGGGCCAAATGTTCTTCTGTAAAAAAGGTAACAAGAATAAGAAAAGAGAAGGAGAAATTATGTTTTTGAAGGAGATCTTTGAAGGAAAAATTTCCTAATAGGTAGTCAATCATGAGACAAAGATGAAATGTGAATTATGTAAACCAAGAAAAAAGTTGAAGAAAATCCCCCCAAAATTAAAAAAAAAATTGAAAGACTAAAACAGTATGTATGCACATGGCAAAGATAATGAAATTGTGGGGTCTAGAAGTAAGAAGTTACACTAATCTGAAGAGGGCACACTGGAAAGAGTCAAGAAAACCTTATAGATGTAGAAGACAGCAAGATAGTGCCAATACACACACAGTCCAAAAAATGATGACCAAACTCTGGAAAATGATAATTATTATAAAATTATAAGGCACTCTAAAAAAAGTTTTTAAAGCAAGCACTCCATTATTTGGGCACTTAGACTTCTATTTTGTTCTTTTAAAGTCCTCAACGCCCAACATGACCAAAGGTCACTGTTCTTTGTCCCACCAACAGCATCCAGATATTTGGTCAAGTAACAGCCAATGGTATTAAATAAAGCAGGCAGAAGACACCCTTTCATTTAAGTACTCATGTTATTTGCATATGCATCAGTTACCTTAGCTCTAACAATGTGAATTGCATTTATCTTTTATTTTGGGGCAAGGTAGTAATAGGTTCAACTAAATATATTTTACTGAAAAAGAGGACTAGCTACTGAGAGGACACTAACGATCTCTATCATGATGCATTAAAAATGTACACGGAAGGATGTACAAGAACAAGCTACTGGGGAGGTGAGGGGTGGAGAGGAAAACTAGTGAAATGAGAAAGACATATGAACAGAAATTCCAGTAGACATTTTTATTGCATTTTGAATCATGTGAACACATTACATATACCGAAGTAAAATTTATAAATGTGTGGTGATTAAACTTACAGCAAAACACACTGTCATTAAACACATATAAAATAAGCTTGGCTATGTGTGTGTGGGTTGAGGAATCAGATAAAGGTATGTCTATATTAAGAATGATTAGTAAAGCAAAATGTCTTTTAAATTCTTCTCTTAGATTTCCTGTTTCAGTTATTTCTCTGTTCTGTATTTTCATTTTTTCTTTGAAATATAAATATCTCTGGAATGTGTTCAATGAGTAAAACACAAGAACAAAAGTAAAACAAAAAATATTTATTTCTTGAATTTTCCATGATCTTTGAGGCTTAGTATAATATTGGTTATATAAAAATGTGTGTGAGCTACTAAATTCCAAGTTATTTTGTTTTGAACTTTATGCTTCTAGTTTATGACTTTAAAGATGCTGAGCTGGATTAACTACTGTTCTCAATTAATATGGACATTTGTGCTATGGGAACAAATTGCTAAACTACTCCAATTCTTTAATTAGTATAATCAAATTGACCACATTGTTTTAAGTTCTCAGTATTCTGTTCTAAATTTTTAGCAATGAAATAAATCGGCAGTATGTAAATTTCTACACATGTGAAATAAACTGGGTCCTGATATCGTATTAGCAGCTGCATCTATTTCTTGTCTGTAATGGTTCATTTTATTTTAGCAACTTGGCTATGCTACAGTATACAGATATTTGGTCATAGATCTGTCTGGATGTTGTTATAAAGGTATTTTTTAAATGAGATTAATATTCAAATCAGTAGACTTTGTGTAATGCAGATCAGCAGTCATAATGTGGGTCTTGCTCTGTTAGTTGAGGCCTTGAGAAAAAACAAATTGAGGTTCCCTAAGGGATAGAAAATACCTTTTCCAGGCTGTTTTTGGACTTGAACTTCAAAATCGGTTCTCTTCTGGGTCTCCAGCCGGCTGGCCTCCTCTTCAGAGGTTGGACTTAACTTGTGCAATTACATGAGCCAGTTCTTCTCATAAGTCTCCCTTTTTTCACACACATACTCAGACATCCTGTTGGTTCTGTCTTTGTAAAGATCTGATTAACACAATGTTCAAATTTAGATCAGAGAGAGCGAGACAAAGAACACAAAGTTGTTTTTTTTTTCTTTTAATGAAATGCTATCTTTGAAATGGTTTTATTCTGTATTTGATTTAGACTTTTATTTTTGTCCTTAACTTCAATAAATTGAACTATGCTCTAGCCACAGTAACAGAATAAAGTCAATTTAATATGGTTCAATTGTTTACAAGAGAATATTTCAGTTTTTGGAAAAGAGTGTCATATAAATGTGATAAATTGTTTCTTTGAATAAAAAGATACTGGATGATCTGATATTTTAACTTTGATTTTTAATACACAAATAAATGATATCTGAAAAGATGGGATTGCTCCAATAACACTTTCTCAGGGTAGATAGTAAACTCACGAAGAAAACATGAAAAATGAGATAATACCTTAGGGCTCTTGTCTGCAAACATGTCTTTGTATGAAATGTACACATTTAGTTAGCATAATTTTTATCCTTCGTTAGAAAAACCTTGATTTTATTGTAGTGATTTTTAATAAAAAATAAATGACTTCAAACTCCATTTAAGGAAAGGTAGGATATTTATGGAGAAAGGAGCTTTAGGAAGGCTCAAGGGGAAATGTCAGTACCTGCTCAAGAAGAATGGAAATGTCATTTTGCATTTTAAAAAGCATGATTATGGCTTTGCTGTGAAATTCACAAAACCTTTTATGGCAGGGGAAAACTTTACTTGATTAAGTGGCACCAGGCATAGATGTATATCAAATTATAACGAGAGTGCCTACCAGAGAAATGTTGTTTGACATCCAGGGAAGGCAAGTCCCTTAATATTGCCCTGTGATTTGCAATTGCTTTGGAGTGAGAATGCATCCCAAGGACCACAACATTAAACTCTGTCAATTCTTGAATTGCAATTGTCTGCATGAATAAGCATCCTCTCCTAATAATAGCAGAAAACCTGTTTTCATTTATAAGTGCTTTTCCTTTTGATAGAAAAGTACTATTTATGTCCTTAAGAAGTGTGAATTCCTCTTGTAAATTCCACTTTCCTTAGTATTTAGTTAGCTCAAGGCTACATTTATGGTCAAGAAACTAAACAGTTTGGTGTAACCCTGTGTTCAAAAGAGGGTCTTTCGTATCATGGACACAAAGTACTGATTTGTGGAATGAATTAATGAATATTTGAGATTTTTAAATTTTTTATTTGTTTTATTTTTGGTACCAGGAATTGAACCCAAGGCACTTAACCACTGCACCACATCCCAGCCCTTATTATATTATATTATATTTTATTTTGAGACAGATTCTAAGTTGGTTATGACCTCCTAAATTGCTGATGCTAGCTTTGAACTTCTGATCCTCCTGTCTCATCCTTCTGAGCTACAGGGATTATAGGTGTGTGCCCAGGTTGGAATGCTTCTTAATAAAAATTTTAATTATTTATTTTATATACTTTTTGCATTAATCTGTTGCACTATTCAATTAAATGCAGCATATATCTTCCCTATTATGCTCTGAAGAACCCTGCCTAGGAATTTTCTTTGGGAGTACTATTGCAGGGTTTCCTAAGGAAATTGGACTCATTGTAATATTTGTCTTTGGAAAATACTTAAGAAGAGATAGTTTGAAGCAAAAACAGCAAAGAAGCAATACTATTCTGAATGACTTGAGTTGCACACTCCATAATTTTGTGGCATCTGATTTAGTATAAAAAGATGTGGTCATGGGACATGTATGAATTTCATACTACTATAACTCTAAAATAAAAAGAAATGGGCCTTTGTTATTACCTAAACAATAATCTAATGTCCTTTCTCACATTTAAAAACACTTTCACGTGCTCATGGAGCAGATAATTCTACATTTAAGAATGTGTTGCATTCCTTTTCATTTATGCCAGTTAGGATTTAATTCAGATTTCAGAAACTGGAGGAGGAGTGCAGGGCTAGTTTGGTGCTTTCTTAGTGAAAGGCATGTAAACTCCTTTTCTGTATAGCTTTTGTTCCAAGTTCATCCAATGGTCCAAGACAGTCATACGGCAGGAAGGAGAAATAGTTCCCCCAAATGAGGCAATCAACAGAGATACCAGTCAACTCAAGAAGACTGCATGAAGTTCTTTGATACAATTTGTTTTTCTGTTAATATTTTCTCTAGAGATATTGATAATGAATTTGGTAATATAATTGTAAAGATTATTTATTTAGTAGCTATTACCCGAACTTCAATCATGAACTTTTCTCCAGGGTTAGAATTTTCTTAAAACATCATTTGTTTTAAAATGCATAGCAATGTGCATTACTGTTAAAACATTTTCAAAAGCCTATTGAATTCAACTAAGTTTATTGTTAATTTTTAAATAGGAACTTAATTTTCAAATGAAACATATTCCCCAAAGTTCTAACATAATGAATGGAAAGTGCATTACTGGTTTCCATAACAAATAACTTTTAACTCTTCCTTTTTTCAGTTATTGGATCATTATCACTAACTTCCAGATAATATGCATATAGGAGATGAGGCATTTCTTCACTTAAGGCTAATGCTAATTTCACTAATACAACCAAGTTCTTTAAATTATACTTTAATTGTGTGTATGTGTGTGTGTGTGTGTGATATTGGGAATTGAACCCAGGGCTTTCTATGTAGTAAGCAAGCTCTGTACCACTGAGCTATACTCCCCAGTACTAAACTTTAAATTCTATCTTGTCTACTAATATTGCAAACTGGGTTTTCCAGAGAACATTTTTTGCCATGAAGATTAGTGTGCAGGAAGCTTATTAGCGGATGTTCAGACAGTGAAGGTCTATGGAACAGAGAAAGAGAGAAAGAAGAATGGGCAGCAGGGGAAGTTAGGGTGCTGGGAAGTTAGGGTGCTAGAAAGTCTTAAAAGAAGCCTCCCCATCTTCTTTGGAGAGCTCTGCTATCTGACTGGCCCTTCGTGGTTGTTCTTGGATGACCGAGGTCTAAGATGTATATCCTTACAAGAACCTGCCATTGTATGTTGGTTCCTCCCAAGAAAGATATGTGACCTGGGTAGAGTGGTGCTTTTCAGCTAAAGGAAATTTTTAAAGTTAGAAGCAGCCAAAGGCTGCCAAGTTCCTATAGTCCCAGAAGTGAAGGGATGAGTTCTCCAGCACGGAGGCAGAATTTGAACAGTGCCCCAAAATGCTCACTGCACTTGGCTTTATAATGTCAACTGAAGAACAGGACTCCATTTTGGTTCTTTTGCCTTGTGGTTGCCTTTCTTGGCTTTTGATAAATGACTTCGACATATGTCAATTTTGTTTTCTGTCATATAAATAAAGACAGAATTAGTAAGTGAGGCAGTATGTTAACTACAGTATTTGAAACATGAGTATCTCCTGTTTTCCAGCTCCATTCCTTCCTAGTGCAGGCTTCCATGTTCTAGTTACTCATGTCCAAAGCACATGTTGGAACTTCATTTAATTTCATTCAGCACAAAGTAAGGTCCACGTGGTACAGCCCACTTGGCTGTTTTCCCCCCCCAATTTTTCTAAATATTATTGAAACATGGCATAGTCACATGGTATATATAGAATTAAGGAAGACCAGAAATGCCAACAGTAAACTGAGTATGTTGCAACTTTAAAATAACATTGGGTTATTAATTGAAAGAGAAAGGAAGATTGAATATGGAGAAACAGTGTTCGGTAAGTTTTTCTTATGTATTTGTCTATCCAACATGTCTTTACATTAATTATACATTTGCAAGTTCATATATGTTTTTAGCTTTAACTGACAGCAATAAATTATTTGTTCAAATTAATTTTACATATTTCTGTATATTATGTGATAATTGAATGACTTTAAATACTATATTCAAAGTATATTTAATAACAATGATGAAAATGACTTGCTGTATTATATTCTGTTTACTTCATTTACAAATATGTATTTAAAACTTCTGTATTTAGAGAAAAAATTAGTTTTAAGCCCTTGCACCCATAAATATAACAGCTTATATTTTACTCCAATTGTAAAAGAAATGTCAAAATGGGGCAAAATAAACCACACATACAATGACCTCATGTATGATACAGTTTCAAATCTGAACATACAAAATGCCAGAAACTAATAAAATACTAGGAATGGCTATAATTATAACTATTGGTGAAGGAGGGAACAACCAACACATTCTTGTTTAAAAATTCCTTGGTGATAAAATATAAATGGTAATATAGATAAAAAGCAGAAAATGGAAGGGTATCACTAAGGAAAAGAAAGTCATAGTGTTCCAAAACAATTTTCTGAGCATTTGTTCATTCATTTACTTAGCAATACTTCATTGCTGTTAAATATATGTAAGCTTGGACACACGTGGGAGTGTACTACAGGAAAACTGATAAATTGAATTGTAATTAGAAAATATGGCAAGGAAAATAAAGAAATAACTGCCCAAAGAGAAAGGACATAGGAGGCTATTCTCTTAATTAAAATAAAATGAACCATTATGTGCCATTTGTCAATTAGACTAGTTGTTAGTGCTACATCAAAAATTTTTTCAATGAATTTTGTCAACTAAGAAATGACATTCCAAAGTGAGAGATATGAAGTAGCAAAGACTCCTAGGAAAGAGATGAATTCAATGAAACAGAACAATAAAAATCTAGGAATCTATTGAAGAAGGAATGATTTAACAAATCTTCAAATGCATGAAGGCCTTTGTGGGAGCATGCTAATTGATATTTTTCTTACATTGAAAATAGAACAAGTAAAACTTGGCTTAAGTATGACAGATTTAAGTTAGCAAGTAGTAAAACACGTTCTGACAGTGAGGAAATCACTATGGATTTGGAGGTCACATAAACATAAATGGATTCTTACTTTTCTGTGATTCTCTCTGCATTACCTGACTAGTGATTGAAAATGGGGCAAAACGATCCATTTTCACAATATGATCTCTTTATAGAAAATATGGATGTGTATGAAATATCATTTTGGAAAATCCTCCCCAAAACTTGGAATGGAACCACCATTTGACCCAGTTATCCCACACCTCAGTATATACACAAGCAACTTAAAATCAGCATACAGCAGTGACACAGCCACATCAATGTTTACAGCAGCTCAATTCAAAATGGTTAAGCTATGGAACTAACCTAGGTGCCCTTCAACAGATGAATGGATAAGGAAAATGTGGTATACACACATAATGAAATATTACTTAGCCACAAAAAGAATGACCTTATGAGTTTTGCCCGCAAAACTGGAACTGGAGACTATCATGCTATGTGAAATAAGTCAATCCCTAAAATCCAAAGGCCCAAAGTTCTCTCTAATATGAGGATGCTAACTCGCAATAAGTGGGGAGTAGGGAAGAACAGAAATTCACTGGATTAGATAAAGAGGAATGTAGGGAAGTTAGGGGGAAAAGGAATAGGAAAGACAGTAGAATGAATGGGAGGTAATTTTCCTATGTTCATATATGAATACCCTAATGATACCGCAGATTATAGGTGATGAGTTCTGCCCACTCAAATGTTGAAGTGTGAACATTAGACAAGCACCAAGGCAAGGGTAGAAAGCAGATTTTATTTAGAAATAGTAACGTAGACTTCTCCGGGGAGGAAGAAGGGGGCCATAGCTGGTATCCGGGTATCCTAAGAAGTGAGAGCACCCTGCCCTTTTTATACATTTTAGACTTACTTTGTTTCCCTGCCCTCTTCCCCCTTATTTCTCACCTTCCTAAATACTGACTAGGCCAGGAAATGCTGGTTTGATGGCCAAAAGGTGAGAAGCAGATGGGCTGGGGGAAGGGCCAAATGGAGTGACAGAGGCAGGAAGCAGCCCAGGAGGCAAGTCCCTGTCTGCCACCTGCTGGGAGGGACAGTATAGGCAGGTAATCTTGGTCATCAAAGTGCTCTGTAGACATTAACATTCCAATCTCCAGGGGCGGTCTCCAACTTCCTGGACTCAAACTGGCCTCCATTTTCTCTATCTCACCTGATTACCTATCTACACTGCCTATTTTTAATTCTTGCTTCACTAATTAGAATAAGTTATACTCCAGGCATGTATGTTATATCAAAATACACTCTACTGTCATGTATATCTAAAAAGAACAAAGAAAAATTAAAGACAAAAGAAAAAGAAAAAGAGAACCCCTTCCCCAAAGTTAAAATTGTCTTGTCATAGAAAGTTCATGTTAAAATGACTTGGAATGACGTCTATTTAAAAAGATATGATTATAAGTATGTCATTTTTAAAATATGCAACATCAACAGAGACAAAAATATATAAAACAAAAGACAATGTTCCCTATATGTATTTCAATAAATACATTAATAATCCCTAGAGAATCAGTATAATTTACATGAGTGAATTTTTTGACTTATCAAAAAATATAATTTTCTTCTATCAACTGAATTTTTAAAAAATTGACCCTTTTGAAAGCATGAATTTCATTTCCTAAGGAAAAAAAATATAACTAATTTTAAAAATGTTTACTCTGACATAAAATAACAACCTGTATCTTTCATGTTCATTCAAGTACATGGTTTCCTCTAAATAACTCGGAGACATTCTTGAGCTGTTCTCACTTAAAAGAAAACAAAACACTTTCCTAAAACTTTTCCATGTGCAAACAACTCCTCTGGAAGAGATTCTTCACACCGCTCTATAATGTCTGCCTCTACATTGGCTGCCAACTTTGATTAAACTTTCTAAAATCAGGATATCCCTGAGCAGCCTTCTGTAGCTATAAGTTTCAATAGTAAAAATGACAGGATGAAGATTACCATTATTCATCTAACTTAGGTAATAAAATGGCTCCTATTTATTAAATTTTACTTCACAGAAAGAAAATATATCTTTTGGTCTAAGGTCACTGAGAGTAGATTAGGCTGAATGTGTGTAAAGGACAAGAAAAGAATTCTTTTGAAGGCTGGTAGTTTAATTTACTTTAAACTCAATTACCAGAACTGAATTACAAGAACTTTTTAAAGTTAAGTTAGAAGGCTATAAATGGAATCATTGAAATATCTTTACATATCATAATTGCATAGAACATATTTTTCAGACTGAAAAAAAAAAAAATCATTTTGTTTATCATCCTCGGGCTGTTTTTTTTTTTTTTTGGTTAGGAAAATTCTCATAAACTTCCCATTCAGACTTAAAGAGCTTTCATGAGATTTAGGCTTTAGGCATGATGGAAGATGTTTCAAGAGACTGGATTTTAGTTTCCTTGATATTACTTCCAAAAAGCAATGACTAATTCTATCAGCTCTTCTGAATAGGATATAAACCTTGATACTATCAGGTTACTTTTTCTGCTGAAATGACTGGATTCTTTGCTTAGAGAAGAAAAGCAAAGAATCTACTTTAGTCTACTGGAAGTATTTAGGGGCATTCATACATCTTTCTCTCTCTTATCTGTAAACACAAGCATACATAACAAAGTTCAATTTTAAGTTTAAACCCTCCCAACAATGCTATAGTCTTTGGTGTTCAAAGACCCATATGAGAAAAGTACTTTTTAGCACTCAAAAGGCCAACAAGGGAAAAATAATAATAATGCCGAGAGTGTGAGAGCAGAAGCAAGGAGGTAAATGCCCACACAGGTTTACTTTGGTATAAGAAAATATCTATGCTAACCATAGGGTTGGATCCAAAGTTCCAAACCAGGCTGATTAAGCATGCTGTTGAAAATCAAGGTCTTTTCTATCCATGAATAGGCGAGAGAGGGCAGCAATCCCACAGATCAGGGACAACCTTTGGAATGCTTAGCTCAGGCTAGGTGACAGTTTCAGAGATGGATTTCTATGCCATTGTTTGTCAAGCTGGACACTTCTGATATGTTTACAAGGAGACAATTTTCAACACATAACTTATCCTTTGATAAAAAGCTTATTAACCACTGATCCATTAATAACATAAGGAAATTTTGTGATTTATATGCTAAAGAAGAATTATTAATACTAGTAGAGTAACATCTGTGTACGTTTGAGGAAAATATCATTATTTTTAATTACTTGGAATGCAAAATTCAATTGGATTCATACTTCATTCATATTACCGGTGAATTTCAACTTAGAAAGTTTGGTAATACATTTGGGAACAAATAGAAATTCAAAGTGTTAAATTTAAAGAATGGCTACATACATACATATATACATATATACAAGTTTTTTTCTTAACACATGTTCATGTGACAAGAAATCTGGGAAATGCATACCTATTGTTGTATGTGATAATTCTTTGATCATTTTTTGTTTCAGAGTATTGCAAAGTTTTAATATATTGATTTATTCATTTTTCATTTAACATATATTTGATGCATTTCTAATTTTTTCTGCTATGAAAAATGCCTCTGAATTTTTTGGTACATTTTAGTCTTTTGTTTCACATATACATAAAATTGTGTGTACCTATGTGAAATCTTTGGTTTTAAGGATATGCATATTTTTTAGCATCCGTTTTCAAAAAAATAAAAAGTTATACAAAAGATTTTTCAATTCTGCCAGTACTGTTTATAAATTCCTACTGCTCTAAGTCTGTTGACATTGGTATTGTCCAAATTAACCTCTGCAGTGTCTGTATAATGTTATATTTAAATCACTTAATAAATAAATTTTGTGGTTTATTTTTATGTGTAGATAGTCTCCCAGTGAATAAAACAAGATATAATCAGATTGCTTTTTCTGTACAACTCTACAGCAGTGTCTGTAATAACAGTGCTTCATAGTATTCATTTACCGTGCCAAATAAATATTTTAGGAGTTTACTTCAGATTGGTTTATTTTGATATGCCATTGTGGAAGAAATGATCTTTTTTTCATATCATTTTCTTTAGCGACTTTCACTGTTGCTATTAACCAGTTACTAACCTCAATAGATTATTTTAGTACAGTAAAAATGTCCATGCCAAATAAAAAATTTTACTCATGCTAAATGCATTATTACTTAAGGAATAGCCTCACTTACTTGAAGTATTCAAATAGACAGATCAGGGAGACCATCTTCATGGCTTGGCTGCTACAGAGCTGTTTTCTACTGGTGAGTGTTACCCATAAAATCTTACAAGCATAATAAAAACGTGAAAAATACGAGAACATGAAACCGAAAGCAAAGCTAGGTATTTTAAATATTCACATAAAAAGAACTTTAGTGATGATTACAAAAGAAAATCGAGTGAAGTTAAGACTACCTGGGATGATTAAGTGTGTTACTTGGAGGGCATGTTCATTGTTATAAATGCTACAGAGATTTCTTTGGAAGTGGTTGCTAAAAATAAAGACTTAAAGACCAAAATAATAATTTTTAAATACAGAAGTTCACAAGGAAAGCAATACATACAATATTCAACTATAAAACAAATGTACATTTTTAAATATGTGCAACCAACAATTTAAATCTCTCAACACATTTGATATCAACAAGAATGCCATGGAATCCTGGTTGAATAGTCAGTCTTCTTATCCAGTTCAAAAAAAAAAAAAAAAAAGTAAAGAAAGGAAGATAAAATATAGATCCACTAATATATTATAATGTCACAGAAACTATTTTTTAAAATATTTTTTAGTTGTCGATGGACTTTATTTTATTTACTCATTTGTGGTGCTCAGAATTGAACCCTGGGTCTCACACATGCTAAGCAAGTGCGCTACCACTGAGCTGCAACCCCAGCCCTGTCACAGAAACTTAATTCTAAAAACATCCTGTAATAAAAAGTCAGTGCACATGAAAGAAAGTTCTAGAACTCTTCCCTCTTTCTTTTCTTCTCCAGATAGTATTATAGTTATCTTCAAACAAATATCTTTGATGTCCAAGCATATACACATAGATTTACTACCAATTTATTTCCGTGATTCTCAAAATTTTGTGCATATAAAAATTAACATACAAAATTCTTACATGAATTATTTTATTTTACTTTGTAGTTTAATTTCTGATTATATTTGTGACCATCTTTTTAAGGGTAATTTTAACATTTTTTTTCATTTTGTTGCAGATTTGAGACATTTACATGCACCTGAGATATAGATCAGCATACTTCTTAAGTAGAAGAGCTGATATTACTTAGCTGTATGTCAGTGTAGATAAAACTATACAAACATTCCCAGAATCAGTAATTTTAAAACTGGGAGATCTTTAAAACTCCATTCTGGGATGAACTTTTAATTCTTATAATTAATAAAAAAGATACATTTTATAGCATCAAAAATATATAGCCCAGAAAGTATGCTTTCTGAAATAAATTTACCACAGTTTTAAAGAAATTAAATTTCACTTACATGATATGAACTTTGTGTGCAACTTTTTATGTTAAAAGAAGCATTTTATAATCAGCAATCTTTACTTTTCTATTTTTTGTGCCTATGTAAAGTTTCTTATTCTATGATTAACTATGTATTATTTATACATTATTAGAGATTCTTAAGGCAGAACAAAGATAAATTGAGCTATGGTCTTGTTCAAATGCTAAAATGTATGATACTACAGTGATGCAGTCACATCAATATTTACAGTAGCTCAACTCACATTAGCTAAAATATGGCACCTACAGCAGATGAATGGATAAAGAAAACGTGGTATGTATATGCAATGGAATATTACTCCGCTTTAAAGAAGAATGAAATTATAGCATTTGCTGGTAAATGGAAGGAGTTAGAGAATATCATGCTAAGTGAAATAAGCCAAACAGAAAAAACCAAAGTCTGAATATTTTCTCTGATATGCAAATGCTAATTCACAATATGGGGGGAATAGGGAAGAATAGAATTACTTCTTGTTAGTAGAGGGGAGTGAAGCAAGGGAAAGGGATATGGATGTAGGAAGGATAGTAGAGTGAAACAGACATTATTACCTCATGTACATACATGACCGCATGGCCGATGTGATTCTACAATACGTATAATCAGAAAAATGAGAAATCACACTCCATTTATGTATGATCTATCAAAATGTATAAATGTATTCTGTTGTCATGTACAACTAATTGGAACAAGTAAAAAAATTTAAAAAAGTATAGGACAATGAGAGAAATCCTTACAGATCTCAATCTGAATAAATAAATCAATCAGAAATACGTATCCACTTATCCTAAAGTTTAAAACGTGTCACAATCTGACCCTGATGCATTAAAAAGATACTTTTCACCAACTCAACAGTTTCACCTCTTACCCAGACTGGCCACTCCTTTGATCACTCTGTTTCCTATGCATCCACATCTTTAATGTTACCTCTGTCTCTTTCCAGCTTCTATTTAATCAGACCTTTTTAAGAAATGCAGCCACTTGGCATTCAGTGTCACAGTGATTGTTTACTCTGCTACATCTACTGTCTGTGCCACATTTTTGACCTAAAACACAAATTACATACTGTGACAACTATTTGTGACTAACCTTATTCTGACCAACTCCATTGTACCTCCCTGAAAATGTAGCTTATCTAGCACACATTACCTTACTTAACAAAGGCTAGAAAGAAAATATGTTTTAAATTAATTCAAAGACAAAATTTCTCTGAATTTTTTTTTTTTCCATCAGTACATTGAACAGGAATCCTTGCAAATGTGATTATTAACGGGCACGATGCCTCTTCTTAAGCAGTGAAGGTTTTGGTCATTCCAGATTTTTGATTGCATCCCCAATTTTTCTTGGTGTCTCATCTTGATACTTTAAAACAATGTAAAGATGGGATCACATCGATGTTACTCACTAAGCTTTTCAGAGATGGTAATAAGTCAGAGTGAAGAAGAAAATCTACTTTGATTTGCTCAATATTTGGGAAAATGGTCATCTTCCCCCAGTAAACGTGAAAACAGAACAAAACTATTTATAATTAGACGTCTGTTTTTCAACTACCCATATGCATTCAAAATGAGTTTGCCAAACTTTATTGAGTGCTTATGAGGGGTTTGGTCTGTTCTAGGGGATGAGGATCGTGCTGTGAACAAAACCAAAGTCGACCCTGTCATGAGTGAAACAGAGTCATGATGGAAAGAAGTGGAAAGTGGCAGATGTGAGATCAATAAGATCTGCACTGGTCAAGTCACAGGGCTTCATTGGAGATGAAAAACTGGTTTCTAGTCAGTGCGTGATGGAGAGCCACAGGGAGTTTTTGGGTAGTGGTTTTACTGACTGAATAGGACTGAAGATTTCCCTGGGTTGCTGCATGTTTCTAAGGGTTTTCTTCTATTATTGATTGACTTTCAAAAAGTTATACAGAAATAGGAATTGCCCTCTAATGAGGGAACAGAGCTAATCTCTAGGTCTTCTCCATTTGGATGTTAGTGAAGTGACCACAAGTCTAATATAGCAGTTTCTTAACTTGCCACTATACCTTCAGGTTAACTTCTATCTATACCCACGGAAATGACCTTTTAATATTCTTTAGTGATTCTCTCCTGTTTTCATGTGAATATTCAGGAATTCTAGGGAAATGTAAATGCCATTAACATCATTTCTTTTTTTTTTTTTTTTCTTGTGGTACTGGGGTTGAACCCAGGGCCTCATGCTTGCAAGGCAAGCACTCTACCTACTGAGCTATCTCCCCAGCCCGACATCATTTCTTCTTACTGTCTTTTTGATACCATATTCCTGTTGCACGGACCGGAATGCTGGAGGAAGGCCTGGTACACCAGCTCACCACCACAACCCAGTTGGAGGCCTGAACACCGCAATCATGGGAGGGACTCAGTCTACCCTCTGAGATCTGAGGAGAAGAGGTTTATCTGGGAGAGATGGAGCACTTGCCACATAGGAAGCTGCTTCTGTCTTCCCTGCCTGTGACACTGTCCTTTATATGCTTGCAGTTAAGCTAGCCATACATCTCAAAGGTCAGGCCTTACATAAGCTGTTACCAGCCCATTCAGCAGACCATACAGTAAATTTCCATTGTCCCAGTTCTACTAACCACAGAGCAACATCTGTTCACTTAACACCAAGAAGGGCCCTTTCACAGAGCACAGAGGAACTGTCTTACAGACCTCAGGAGAACATTCTGTTTACAGAACACAGGACAGGGGTATGGGGCTCTAGTCCTCGAGGATCCTGACTGACGCCTCTGTCTTGTGACAGAAGGCCATGTAGGCCTCCTTGCAGGGGGCAGGGCCCACATATTCCAAACACACAAGCTCCTGGTCATCTTGAGTGCCTGAGTTCTTTCTAAACCAGGTACTCAGCCATTTCTCTGCTGAGATTTCGTTCCTATGCTCCTCTGTTTTCTCTTGCTATTCATTACCTCTTTCGTGTCAAATCCTCAGAGAAGAACTCCCTATTCTTCCTAGGATATCCTTTTGAGGTGAGACTGTGTCATCCACTGCTGACCTCTGAGAAGGAGTTGGTTACATTGGGTCATAATTATTTTTTCCTATCTTTCTTCCTAGTAGACTGTTTGCTCTGTGGAGTCAGAAGCTATATCTTTCTATCTCCAGCAATTTGTTAAGTCTTGGCCCAATATTTATTAATTGTCGGTTCTGTTTTCATGCAATTCATAGCATGATTTCCTGGGGTACTAGTATAAGAATTTGTTTTCAATAGGGCCACAAAGGGCGGTAACTCTAGAATAGAAAAAGCTAACCTGATTAACAAGGGTTTTCATGGGATATAATTTAAAAAAAGTATATATATATAAAATTTATGATAATGCACTGTATATTTCAAAAAAGCTGGAAGAAAGGATTCTGAATTTCTTCATCACAAAGAAACAGTAAATGTTTAAGATGATGGATATGAGGACACTAATTCGAACATTACATGACATACATGTAATGAAACATCACAGGTTACTTCTGTAAATCTGTACAATTTTAATGTGTTAATTTAAAAAATAAATTATTTTGGTATTGTAAATAATTATGAACACATGTGTCTTTCTTTCTGGAATGATCTAGTTTTTACACCTATTGAAATTCACCTTCCATATAATGCCAGCTCATTTGCCTTCTAAAGCAGAAAGTTCTTTCTTTGATGAAAACCTTTGGTGACTCCATATAAACTACTGCTTAATGTGCAAATTTCTCATCTTGCAGTATTCCACATTAGGGTCCTTATCTGCGATAACACAGAAAAATAAATTACTCTGTAAAAACTCATCATTTGAATTCTTCCTTCCTATGGGAGAAACGACATAACTCACCCGGGCTTATGCTCTTTGTTAAGGAAAATACTAAGGTGGGCTTTTTTGGTTTGAGGTAGTAAATCTTCAAGACATTGTCCAGAAGGAAAAAGTGAGATAAAATGAGTAAATTGTGTTGCACAACACAGAAAGAAGATATTTTAGCTTATTCAGGCAAGTAGGAAAGACAAGAAGATCTTGGAAGTAGTGAGGGTAGGAGAATCCGAGCAAAATACCAAAAAGCTGTTTTATCATGTCCCAGGGTGTAGGAGAGACTGATGCATTTCTTATGTAGGGAAGTAAAGCTCCTGGGTTTGGGTTAGGCACAAGGGGGGGGGGGGGGAATGGGTCCAGCTTCACTCCCAGCCGAGTGTCTCCAGGATGCTGAGTGCCCCTGGAATTCAGAGAGGTATGCAGTTTGGTTTATCCATGTAAGAAAGACACCCCGATTCCTGGTCTTCTTCATTCTCTCTTTCCATTTTGCCGGGACATGATGTGAGCTAGAAGCCAGCCTTTGAGCAGGATATACTACCATGCCAGCCTTATCCCACTAATCTCTGTATAATACACTAAATAGAAATAAAGTTCTAGTTTGCTTGAGTCACTGAATACTTAACTTCATTTTGTTTCAGCTGCTTAGACTATAACTAGCAAAGATTGCTAACATCTAATTTTAAGTCCTTTCTTATTCTTTCTGCAGTTTATTCTTCTTGTTAATCCAACACTTTAGTAAAATCCTCCTACAGTTTCATTTTTACCCAGGTGATTGGCATGTACCCCAAAAAGGGACAATTTGGAAAAGAATTGAAGTTGCAGAATTAAGGAGTAAGTGGAAACAGAAAATCTGACTCAGAAGTGAGGAGGAGAAACATAAGTTTTCTTAAAATCCCCAGAGAAATGAGGAGGGAGAAATGAGTTTTCTTTGACATTTGCATGGGTAGCTTTACTTAAAGTCTGAAGACAAGCTATCCTAGCAGGCACAAGGACTTGAGCTCCTCACATAAGTGACTCTAGGGTTACATTACTTTTCCATCCTCATCTCTTTTGATCCTTCATTAATGAACTCTTTACTGAAAATAAGTATAGTCCCTGGCTTCAGAACAGGCAACACTCTAAGTAGATTATTTTCTTAAAGCTTCCCCCTTTCATCATCAAGCGTCTCCTTGTTTCCCCATGATTTTTCATTACAATTCCTCTTTCAGCAGTTTGTTGTTTTCGAAATCTTAAGAAAAATCTTGCTTGCAAATATCAAAAACACTGAGGATATTTTAAAGAAATTTATTAATAATATCCATTGCCTTTTTTTCTGTTCCACCAGGTATTTATCATAAACTTTATCTTGACTTTAGCTATGTAAAACTGGCATGGTGTTACAAGTTCAAAAATATTTGGAGGTAGCAATAGGTGTAAAATATTTCTTGCACATAAATTTAGTAATCTGGAGCTGGGAGTATAGATCTTGGCAGGACATTTGCCTAGCATGTGCAAGGCCCTGGGTTATACCCCAGCATTGGAAAAGATAAAAAATTAGTAATCTAAACTTTAAATGGTATTGGGAAATTATTAACTCAGATAATAGGCCATGAATCTTGACTAGAAAAGCTAATTAGCTGTTATCAACTACAGAGTTGAAGAATAGCTAAAACTAAGTTTATGCTGACCATTATATAATTCACTGAATACACTTGGAAAATAATAAAGACTTAGATCAGAGACTTATTATGTTTTGATTTTTTTTCTTTTTCTAGAAATATATATACAGGTAAATTTTAGTATTACTGTTCTCTTAAGTTGTATTCATCTCAAAAAGCAAGATGAACAAAATTGATTCATTTTTATTAATGATTTCTTCTTGAATGAAAACCTCAGAGATTTTTTTAATAGATTCCCAGAACTGAGATCACTTAAGACATTAAGTAGGTCTCCAAATCTCACTATATGTATGTCCTATTCTCAAAAATTGAGACGAAGGTAGACATATAAACAACACATTATAATTAAATAATGTTTAAGTAGTATACATTTTAGCAGTACAAACTTTAACTTAAGATCATTTCATTTTCTGTTTCCTTGCTTAGGACCATAATGGCTTAATTGGCATGTGGTACTATAGCAGGGTAATCCCACTTGCATTTCCTCTATTTTCATTTGAAACTGGCTTACAGTGCCTAACCACAGACAGAACAGGCATTATAATCAAGCACAGAGTCGATTAGAATTTGAATTATGTACTTCTGCCTTTGATTCAAATAAG
Source organism: Sciurus vulgaris (assembly GCF_902686455.1). Lineage (NCBI taxonomy): Eukaryota > Metazoa > Chordata > Mammalia > Rodentia > Sciuridae > Sciurus > Sciurus vulgaris. The sequence goes on from NC_136466.1 coordinate 146,077,358, forward strand.
CCAAACCCCAAAAACTAAAGGACGAATGTTTTCTCTGATAAGGAGATGCTAATTCACAATGTGGGGAGCACTACGGAAGAATAGAGTTACTCTACATTAGGTAGAGGGGAGTGAAGGGAGGGGAGGGGTAAGGAGGTAGGAAGAACAGCAGAGTGAAACAGACATTATTACCTCATGTAGGTATATGACTGCATGACTGATGTGATCCTACAATATGTACAATCAGAAAAATAAGAAATTATATTCAATGCATGTATGATTTATCAAAATGCAAAAATGTATTCTACTGTCATATATAACTAATTAGAATAAATAAAAAAATTTAAACATAAAAAATGTTGTTGACTGGCACTTTGAATATGAGTGGAGATCAAGGGAACACTGGTCATGGTGACAGGCAAGGGTTAAATCCTGAAACAGCAAATGCCTTATAAGTATTTTTGTCCAATATAGTCAACATAATGACCTCTGAATTTAATGATTTAATCAAATATTTGACACAATTATATTTACATGATAAAGTTTGAATCATCACTCCACCTTATAAATAGTATGGATGATATTATTGGGGAATTTTAGATTATTAAATTCTTCTATGTGAGAGAGAGTTATTATCTAGATTAAGAAGAGTTTCAATAATACATGAAAGTTATATTGACAGGTCTTGGTCATGTTCAAGGTTCTTCACCTACTTAAATAAGCAGGTTAATAAAATTGTATTGATTTTAAACTTCTGTTTCTTAACTAGATTAGATGGTAATTTCTGTTTGCATTGAAGTCAATTATTTGAGCCTGTTTCTCAGCTATGCTGATACCTCTCCTCAAGTCCATTCTTCACCTGTCCCTATTTGACCTGTTTATAGTGCGTTGATAACTGCAATTTGCTTTTCTAGATCTTTCATTTCAACAAGTGTCCTTGTAAAGATCTCCAAGAATAGACACTGGTAAGAAGAACAAAGAAGTCAGGGGTTTTCTCCCTAACTTCTTTGCTTCCGTTAATATCCTCAGCAGTGACTGCATCTCCTTGGGGCTCTGACTTCCAACCAAAACCCACTGTTTCTCTTTAGTCCATTTTCCTTCTAGCCAGGTGACCACCCTCCAAGGTTCCAGGGTGCAGACTTTGTCACATCAACTCCTTTCCTTGAATCTCTATCCCTGTGGAGTTGTATATATCAGGTCATGACTTCCTGATTGACAATCTTTGGTTTGCCTTAGTCTCCATTTTGCCCTTCCCCTCATCCAAGACTTCAGCTACGAGTTTTCCACAATGAGTGTCCCTTTTTGAACTCTTGAGACTGAGCTGTGTTTTCCTAACAAACTGATTAAATTTTATTAAAAGTATTGCAAGTGTTCAGTGACTGAAAGAGCATATTCTCTCCATAGAGAGGACCATGATTGCTTACCACATCACATTCTTCAAAACAGTTCACATGCTTTTTTTTTTTTTTCTTATTTGAGTTCTGTGGAGAAAGGTAAAGATTTATGATGTGATGCTTTCCTAAATTTATAACAAAATATATTAGTTCCATAAGAACAAATAAAAGACAAAAACAAAGTTGCTAATTCAGCATCTAAAAACTACACCAGCATGCTCTTAGCGGATTAATGTCCTTTGCTTCAACTGACTGTATTGTACATGTTGCTTCATAATTTCTTAGAGATGCTACTTCTCTCAAGCATATAGGAAAGTAAAATTTGAATATGTTTCATATTATCTGGTCTATGTGTCTTTTTTTTTTTTTGGCCATATTATGCCGTTTTTGTTATTATAACTTTGGAACATATTTTGAAATATTGCAGTGTGATACCTCCAGTTTTGTTTTTTGGGGTCATGATTCTGTGGATCCACAGACATTTTAGGATTTTTTTTTTTCTTTTTTAATGAACACTAATGTTGGAATTTTGGTAGAGATTGCATTGAATCCGTAGATTGGTTTTAGCAGTATGAACATTTAAACAATGATTATTCCTCCAACCCGTGGACATAGGATATTTTTGCTATTATAGTGTCATCTTCAGTTTCTTTTGGCAAAGTTTTATGGTTTTCGGTATACAGGAAATCCCATCATTTGCAACATGGATGAACCCAGAGAACGTTATGTTATGTGAAATAAGCCAGATATATGGAGACAAATACTGCTTAAACTCACTTATGTGTGGAATCTAAAAGTTGAATTCTTAAAAGTGGAATGTGGACTTTTGGTTATTTTAGGAATGGGGAGTGCAGAGATAGAGTAGAAATTTGTCAGTAAGTATAAAGTGATTAAGTCCTGCTGTTACATTGCTCAGCACAGTGACTACAGTTAATAGTAATGCAGTGCATATTTAAAAAGAGCTCAAAGGGAGGATTTTAAATGTTCTAGCCAAAAAGTAATACTCATTTGTGTTGGTGGATATGCTTATCTGTCTGATTTGATCATTCCACAATGCATACATGTATCAAAACTTCACATTGTACTACATAAATATAAACAAATATTATTTGTCAATTACAACAAAATAAAGCAAAAGCTTTTAATAAAATTTAAAAAACCAACGACAATAACAAAAATTTCCCTGGAGTCACCACAGAGTCTGAGCATTTTGAATGAGTTTGGGAATAGAAGTTTCCCCTCCACAGTTGCTCTGAGGAAACACCTGCTGAAATTGATCGTAGTCTGAGGGCATAAACAGAACAGCTCTCCATCTTGGTTTTCCCACTGTTGCCATTATTCCAATTGCCAGATCTTCAGATTTTGGAATCATCTTTAACTCTTCTTTAATTTTCTATTATGCACTGCTCTTCTATTCTAAACAAAGTGCAAGCCTGCATTATTTTTTTTTCTAAATATTTCTGATTGCTTCCATTTTTTAATCATTATTACCATTAATTCTTAAAATCATCGGTCTCTCATATACCTTTAGAAATATATTACATTGTTTCTTTTATGTAATTTGTCTGATCTGGTGTAGGTATGAGGTGTCTCTCAAAAGTTTATGTGTGAGACAATGCTAGAGCATTCAGAGGTGGTATCAGTGGGTAATGAGGGCCTTAACCTAACCAATGCATTCATTAATCCACTGATAGGAATAAACTGGGTGGTTATAGTAGGCAGATAGGTTGTGGCTGGGGAAGGTGGGCCATTGGGGATGTGCCTTTGGGGTTTATATTTTGTTTCTGGTGTGGAATGTTCTCTCAGCTTCACGATTGTCATGTCCTGAGTTGTTTTTCTCTATCATGCCCTTCTTCCTTGATATTCTGCCTTACTTCAGGCTCAGTACAATGGACTTGGCCATCTGTGAACTGAAACCTCTGAAACCATGAGCACCAAGTAAACTTTTCCTCCTCTAAAACGGTTCTTATCAGGTCTTTAGGTCACCAGGATGAAAAAGTTGACTAAAACAGGTCAATGCTTCTTAACATGCTTCAGGAGATCATTTCTCTGCAGAAATAGCTTCAATGGTTCCCTATTACCTGTGGATAGACTCTAGATTGTATCATTGGGATTGATACCAACTGTTAAGTCATACACAATTAGACTTTTCCTGCTTTTGTAAAATTATCATGCATATTGCAGACTACGTCCCTTAAATATTTTTATTTTAGAAAATTAACATTTATTCAGTGACTTTTAAATGATACATATTTGTATTTGTATGTATGGTTTCCTCAACTAATTTTTTTCCCTATTCTAAATGTATTGAATGCGCTCCTATTTGTAACTCATCATTACGCTGTGAGTACCAATAAAAATGCACTTGTAAAAAATTGTTTTCTGATCATTCATTATTCAGTTTATGGTGTCTTTCAAACTCATATCACTGTGTGCATGTGTGTGGGTGCTAACTCATACCTCCTCATTTAAATTATGCATATTAGAAATGAGAACCAATAACAAGATCTTTGTGTTAATAACTTCTTGAAGCTTGAAAACTTGAATTCTTTAATATACAAGGAATCAAGAAAATATTTATTCTTTAGTAAACTGCCCTGTTTCTGACTTCCCTTATCATTCTAATGTTTTGCAACCTAGATGATAAGTGGATATATAGAATTCATTGTGTTGGCTGGAAATGGAAGCAGCTGTTTTATTCAATATTACATTTTCAAATTCAGTTACTTGTTTTGATGTACAAGACATCTTTGAACATTCTAAGAGCCTTTCAGTTCTCTTTATTTTTCCCTTTAAACATTATAGGAGCTTCAGTGTATATATCTGTTGACTGAAATGGACAAATGTGTATTTAAAAACTTTCTCTTTGCCACTTCAAATCCCAGGTTTTTACGTACAATGTAAGTGTAGTAGTCTGATAAATGGCATTATAATTGTATTTATTGGGTAAGCTACATAGCAAATTCAAATATTTCCATGTCTCTAATAACAGATTGGTACTTTAAAGAGCCAGAATTCCAGTAAATGCAAACAAAATACCACCAAAGATTTGTTTTGTGCCATTTATTTTCAATCTACTTTAATTGCACTGGAACTTTAATTGAGCTGTAATTGCACTTTATTGCATGCATTTGTATGAATTAAAAAATACTTAAAACTGAAATGTGGTGGATGAAACAATTTCATGCCTATAGTGAATAGTTACCATAAAGAAAAGTTATCATCTCTTTTATATTATCACTATCAGGCACTTTAAAAGTGAAGCTTGCAATCCAATCACATTTTATTCAACTGTGCTTTTTATTTTCTTTTTCTCCCTCTCCTACCCCATACCCTTTTATTCATTCTCAGCTCGTCTCTGCTCTATTCAGTGCCCTGGGAGATTATTACCATGATGGTGTTCTTGTCTTCTATCTTTCATTTGAGTTCAGCCAATGAGAGGCACTGGAAGGAGGAGGCAGCCATGAGAAAGACTGGTCTGGGTGGTTATGCTTCCTACATTCTTGTTGTTCTTGGAGTGGCTGCCTTCCTATCCACCCATAGCTTCTGCTGGTTGTCTCTCTTCAATGATTGCAGCTCTCCTTGGACTCTGGTTAAACACAGCCTCTCTTTCCTCTTCAGGGTGCTAACTGGCTTCCTATTGTTACTACTTTCTCTTCTTTGCTTTTCTTGATGTCCAGTAACTCCACTGTTACCTCTATGTGTGCACCCTCTGCAATTCAGTTCAGTTAAACACTTTCAGGACCATATATGTACTGCTGGGACCTTAACATACATTATTTGTATACATTTATCAATTTCTTTTTTATTGGTTCTTTTTAGTTATACATGACAGTAGAATCCATGTTGACATACGTATAAAAGCATGGAATATATCTTGTTCTAATTCTTTCTTTCTTGTGTCTTGAATATACAATTTGAATCATACATAATATTAAATGGAACAAATAAACTGTTGATTGAATTTAGTACGTGAGATTAGTTTCCACATAAATCTCCTCACATCTTGACTCCTCAAGCACCAATTAAAATGGAACTATACCTCAGTTTAAAAAAGTGTGTAGTTCAAATTCTCATTATTGCTTAAGGAAGATTAAGGACTCTTCTATAATTGATCGAGGTCAATGCTTACTTGCTGAATTGGGCTGCCATTCAACTTCCGTTTTAACCTGGAGCAGACTACCACTAAAGTTAGTTACTGCCCACTGAGACACCGTTAATTGAATACCAACTTTCAGTTTAAATATTTTTATTTGCATGGCATTCTATTAAGTTTTACTACAGTAGATCTAAAATTTGTCTGATAATGTCATTTATTCACCTTTTTTTCTTTCCTTTTTAGAACGTCACTGTAATTTTTTAGCTTGTCATGAGGGTACTCAATGGCCCAATTTCCTAAGGTGGCACAATATTTCTTTGTTCCTTCAATATTTATGTGTTTAGTGGGCCACCCGCTACATCCCTTAAATGTTTAACAGATGTAGCATTATCTTCCCAGGTTCAATATTTGCAAAGCAATAAGCAGTTTATTGGCCATTTCTAACAAGAAACAATTCTTGAATCTTTTAAATATTGTGTTTACAGCATTAGCTGAGATCTGTTCAGTATGCAGAGCCATGATGTTTTCACAGGCAGGCACAGATAGCAACGGTTGAGGAGGACCTGCCAAGATAGGTTATGCTACAGTTTAAAACATGAGATGTAAAATTGAGACAACAAATGACCTTCATTTACTATCAAGGTACTTAATCTACATTTTGTCTATATTTATTGTAACATATGAACTATAGTAATAATAATAAAATGTTGTTTGGAGGGCTTAATATGTGACAGGTACCATTTTAAGTGTTGTTTACATTACCCTTTTTTAAAATTATTTCACGGTACATACTAACATGATCCCTAACGTTAGAAAAAGGAATAAGAAGACTAAAGCAATTCCACAACATGCCCAAAGTCAAATAGTTGATATACAGTGAAGAAACAAGTCAAATTAAGTCTTTTAATTTAGATTGTCTTTAGTTCTGATAAGCACTTACTGAGACATTTTCATAAGTTGGTAAGTAAAATTGTAGCATAATCATATATACATTAATGTAATAATTGTAAGTACATTTGACCAGAGTCAAGGTATTTAGGCAGGTATTAAATGGATTAAATATAAAATTAAATTTTCACTTTAAGTCTGACAAATAGGAACAGGAGAGTCAGGGTCTAACTGAAGTACAATCAGCATTCTTTCTAGTTGTGTCAATTTTTCATTAATATTCAAATATTCTTTTTCAAATTGGAATATAGGTCATAGCATTTTCCATTTCTCTAGAAATGCAAGTTGCTGCTTCATTTTTTTCTCCTCTAACTGTTTCATGTCTGGAATAAAGGTCTTTCACAATATCAAGATCATCTTATATTCATTAGATAAAACATATGTGATATTGTAAATGTCATTTATGTCAGCAGCAGGTTATTTTTTTCTATTCACACATATGTGGGACTTTAATTTATCATGTCATCTACCATCTGGTTTTCAGTAGAAATTTTTATTACGTTTTAATAAAGAACATATTGAAAAAAGCAATTTTTACTGCTAAGTAAAGTATATAGGCATTTACATTTTTCCTTGGTAACTTTTCATTGATAATGATTTGTCACTTAAAATTTTGGACACATTATTTTGTAATTGCATGGAAACCCCATATGAACACCATCTAAGTATATTTAGGGTTAGATTATATATGCTATATCAGAAGGACTAAGGCATGCAGGCATGCTGGGTTCAATCTGCAACACCACTAAAAAAACAAACAAGAAAGTCAGCATGTAATATCTATTAGATTAAAGGTATTTTTTAATTTCAAAGTGACTTTTTTTTGTCTTTATAAATCTTAGAATTAATGTGTCCATTTTTTGGGAAATAGAGGTAGTGATTGTACACTGGCATGTCTTCCTAAAGCTTCAACTATTTTTTCAAGTTCCATTTTAACCAAAAACATAATGTTCCTAACAGAGAAGATCTTTTCCAAATCTATTACTTATTGTTCCCTTAATGAGGATAATCAATATTGACTCACGCAAAAGGAATCAGGATTAGATCATCCTTTTGACACTGGAATTTCCTGTAAACACTAACTCCATTGTGAATAATCTATGAATGGATTCATGAGTCTACAGTAGGAGTTTAGTCACCCAAGGCCAGTCGTATTTCATCTTAATGCCTCTTCCTCTGTAATATATTATTGACTTATGAAAATGCATTGTTCCAGGGTCTTTTTCTATGTAGAAGGATATTCATCAGAGTATTTTGGACCCTGGTGCAATGTCATCTTTTCTGCACAAATGACACATCTGGAATACTCTGTATTTCAGTTTCTTCCAACTCTGATATTGGAACAATGATCTGATAAAGGCTAACCACATGCAAAGGAAATATGAGCAAGACTCTGGGGCTGCCCTGTTTTCACACTTTTGGGTAAAGGTAAAGAAACTGCAAGGAAGCTCAATGTCTGGAACTTACAGCATGCTTTTCTTATGTTTCTCATTTACTTTCAGTTCTGGAATACCTTGAGACAGTCAGAGAGACATTGGTGAACCTTTGATCTCACGGTATTTAATTAGGGAAACCAACAGGATCTTTTATGTTTGGAGGCCAGCGATGTGTAAAAAGCCATGTGTAATGTGAAGCCTGACAAATTGTGGTGAGTATTTTTGGACAGCAGACTTAGCAGGCCCTTTGTTGTCTGTGCACTGTCAGCTTTTGACTCAAACAGAGTGGATTAACATAAAAAGAGAATCCTCCATTCCTGGGGCATGCCTGGAAAGCATGAATCTGCCTCTTTGATTCTTTTTTTTTTTTCCTGAGCTAGGTCAGGTACAATATAAAACTGCTACAATTTATGGCCTTGAGCTTTTTTTTTTTCTTTCCTTTTTTCTTTTTTAAAAACTGGCTTTAAATAGATAGCTATCTCCTCTGTTTTCCTTAGGGTAAAATAATATCTAATTTTCTGTGCATATAGCATTCTTCCCAAGATTAATAAACTAGTGAATTTCTAACACTTTGTGTTTTTCAATGATTTTATCATATATTTAATTTAACATATAAGATTTCGAAGAAAAACATAAAAAATATGTTTTAAGGAAATTTTCAGTATTTATTATGACTTCAAAGTAATTCATTTGAGTTTTTTTACAGGTGGTAGAGGAAAATGTTTTTAATATTTACTTACATGGTACCTGAAAAATGGAGTTTCAGTTTCTCGTAAGCCCTGTAGAAAGCTTCATGAGCCAAACTCAGGTGATCCCTGAGTTCAGGGAGCTCTGTGGTATCAGCCAAGTTTAGATTATGACCTTTGTCCTCACAAGAAATTTTGTTCCCTTGAGTCTGTTTTCCTGGATGCACTTTTCGTTACACTCTGGGATGTTTCCCCCCCATCTCTGGAGTAGCCTCAAAGACTGTTACTTCTCACTTACTGAACATAGGGATGCTAATCCCTTGGGGCATTCTGAAGACTCTCCTGCCCCTTGGCTTCATAGGCTTCATCGTCCTACTTCTTTACTCTTTCTAACACAATCCTTCAATGGTTAGAATGCTTAAAATTCACATAATCTATGATATCTTAAAAAAGATGTGCAACAAAGATATACAACCCCTACCTATCATCATTCTGAGCAACTTTACAGTATGCAGATGACTCTGCCCCAACTACAATTTTCATCTACAATTTACCTTAGCGGATTGTGCTTAAAGATGCATTGTACTTGCAGAAGCAAAGGAAAAGCAATTTACTGAAAATCAGTGTCCGCCATGTACCATCTCCATTGCATTCTCCTTTCCCTAGATTTAGGAGTCTAACTGAGGGAACAGGAGAAGTGCAGAGAACCCTTGTTGCATTTCATGGTAATTTCATGCTCTCCAGCCTTGGTCTAGCTTTTGGTGGTAAGCGCAAATGCCAAAACTTTCTCAGGGACCTCTAAAGCTTTCCTGTCTAGTCACCCACTGTGCCTAGGCTCACTACCCAATTTGTTGATTATATCAAAGTAAGCTAAGTCTTGAATGACTTGAAAGAGGACATGTCTTAAACTCACCCTAACTGTACATCTGCACCATCGGTGTACACATAATATTCGTTAGTATAGTTACCTGCTTTACTTTTGCTCCTTTTCAGTGTTATAATATTCCAACTTATTTTCTTTGTATTTGTGATACTCCCTCCATTTGTTCATTCTCTTACAGTTAGTTCTCCATCAATTGTTCTTGACTTATTTTATATTTTCAATATTTTAACAAGTGATTGTTTCTTTCCTCACTTTTGCCATCAGATGTTGTTTGGTTTAATCCAATGTGTATTTTAAAATAATGCACAAGAACCAGCTCTCTGTGCAACAGAGGCTATATAAGTAGTTCTCAGCAGTTATAAAAAGTCTTTCTTTGATCTGGCGGATCCACTAATAAGACCTTACAGAATTTTCTCTTTCCTACATCTTCAAATATGTTGAAATACTCCACTGTGTTCAGCATTTCTCCTAAAACTCTTTCTTATTTATTACTTTTTAACTTTAGGCTCTACCACCAAGGAAAACTGTACTGGTCAGTTAAAACACCTTGCACTTTCTTCTTGGATATCATTTTAAATCTTATTCCTGTTGTACACAACACTGGAGAACAAAGGTTATTACTTTTTGCACTATTTTTTTCTTGATTTCTGTGAAGGAGATTGGAGTGTTACTACACTAGCCATTCCATCTCACGTTTTTTACAGCGTCCTCACTTTCACTGACTCATTTTCTCTGAGGTATCTATCTGTGGCACAGATGCCTTCTTCCTATCCCAAGTGTTTCTTCTGTATTTGGTCAGCTTCTTCATGAGGCTTCAAATATAACCTTTTTATATGTTTCCTTAAATCATCTGCCCAATTCGGATTACTTACCTGTGTTTCTTACATGTAGTATGATTGTCCATAGATTATTTTAAAATGAATCTGCCTGAATGTAGCTCTCAGTATGCTCCAACCTGAGCTCATTATTTTCTCAGAAATAGTCCTCACTCATAGTTAGCATCCACATTAATAGCATTATTCCAGTCTCTCTGGTAGAAATTATTTTCCCTTTGGAACAAACACATTTCATATACAACAAAGATCTGGTATGCTTGCTTTATTTAAAAAGAAAAATGTGCCTTTATTTGATTATTATCAAAGTCATATAATTTTAGAGCTAAAAGACTGTAGAGATCATTAATTTCTCTCCTGTTTAGTTGAGAACCCTTGGGCTTTGTGAGGGAAAGCAAAGTATCTATAAGTTAATAGTTAATCAGGTTTAAGCCAAGTTGCTTTTAGTCTCAATCTAATGAATGGTTTTTGTATTGTCATATTCAAGAAATTGCTTCCTGTCAACCTAAGGATCATTTAATAGACCTGTTAGCCAACCCCCGTTATTTGAATTATCAAACAACTATTTGATATCTTTTAAATATAACACATTGAAATACTCTTACCATGTTGCATATCACATTATGTCATTACTTGATCAATAAAAATAATGATGCCACAATTTTTAAAATTAAAACTCCAATTCTGGGAAAGGTGATCTATGAGCTGGTTCCAACTCTTCTTTTTAGCTTAGTTTCTACTACTCTTCCCAGATGTTATACACAATAGCTTCATATAGTAATGTTCTCTTTAATGACATCAAGAAATCACACAACTGTGTTTCTGGACTTATACTTCGTGATCCCCCAGGGACCAATTCTCATCTTCCAATCTGGCAGGAAAAAAAAAAAAAAAATTGCATTCTTCATTTAAAGTGAGGTATGGATACCATTATAGGAAGATCATGTTTTGGAGTCAGACTTCTGAGTTTGAATCTTGATCCTGACACCAGCAGTTAACAAGTACTGCAAGGATGCAGACTTAACCTTGAACCATCAGTAATGGGCCTTCCTATTATTAATCTTAGTAGTGTAAACATTAAGCCAGGTAAAGACTGTAAATACCTACTTTGTTATTGTTAGTGAGAGTAGAATTAGTACAATAAGAAAGAATAAAAGAAATGGAATCTAGAGGAGGAAAAAGGAAATATTCTTAGGCCATATGATCCCTTACCCTATTTATTCCTAGCACATTTTTCTAGCCCATTAATACACTTGTTATAAATTTTGTTTGTAGACTGTCGGATTCATACCTGCTTTAATCATCAGTGACTTAAATTCAGGGAGAGTATATCATTCAGATTTGAATCTTATTCAGGACTTAACCTATTATCTGGTACATAGCCGGCATTTGGTAAGTATTGAAATGATTAATGCTGGTGGCTCAGATGAAGGGCTGTAGGAATTCCTTGGCCATCCTACAAAGAGGTCCAAACCACAGAATCTGTATCTTCAGTGTACATGGTCAGAACACTTTCCATTCTACACAGTGGCCTCTGGTGCTAGACATCAGAGGAAGCAAAATCAAGCTGACCACAGAACAAGGAGTGGTTGGCACTGTTGGCTCCCTGTTATTGATCTGTTTCTTAGGTGACACTTAGATTTCTTAAGTAAAGGAAGATAAATTATTGACTAATGTCAGTTAAATCTGCACAGACTGAAGTTTTAAATAAAATACGGAAAATTAAATCCCAAATTACAATAATTTGAGTAAATCAGATTTTCTTTGCTAGAATTAACAAGTATTGACAACGCTAAAGGCAGGTTGTGATTACTTCATCCATATAAAATCTGAATTTGATGCACGTTAATATGCATTTTAACTTTTGAAAGTTGCATTTTGTCTGTGGATTAATACCATTGTCCTTTTATCTAATTAAATTGCATTTTTAGAAAATACCTTTTGAAACTGAGACACAAATCTCACTTCTTTATATTTTTGAAATTTATTATGCTTAAAGTATGATTGATAGTTTTAAAAAAACTATATTACATAGACTTTTTACATTTATAATCTCTTTGATTTAAATATATGTATTTTAAGTTTTCCAAAATAATAGGAGATCACATTTTAAAGAAAAATTCTCCTAAGTAAAAATGAACTGAGCTGTATATAGGAGGTGTTTGGGGAAGGGAAGTACTTGCTGAATGAATTATCAAGACTGTATAGCTTAGCATTGCATTTGGTAAACAAACTTCTTCAAAAATCCTTGTTCTGAAAGAATAGAAAAATAACAAAATCAGTGATATCATTGTGTCTAGGTGTTAATTTCAATTCTAAGCTTTATAATCTTAGTTAATGTTTATTTTGTCAGTAGAGATGTTCAGTTTCATTGTGAAGTAGTCAATTTTAAACAGTAGAGTACATTTAAATTAGAATTTGTTGCATATTTTACTCATGATTATAGTACCTATTTTTTAATTTGTTCAAATTATTTAAAAATTTTCTTAATATTAAATTATTTCTTTTCAACAAAAACTGTGATTTCTTAGATTTCAATTCTTTTTTTCTAATTTTCCAAGTGTTTTCACATTTATTATGTTGTTTTAGGATTAAAACAATTCTGCAAAGAATCTCTTTATTTTTTTTAATTAAAGTGGAAGTTCTAAAGCCCAGGGTGGTTAAGTGATTTGACCGAAGCCATATAACTAGTAAACGGCAAAACTGAGGTTTGAAGTGAGAATTCAATAACTTGATAAACATATTTAGTCAGTCAGCCTTTCATTTGTTCAACAATTTTCTCTCATGAGCCAAGAACTATGTTAAGCATTGAGATAATATAAAGCAAAGAAAACAGATGAGGTCAAGGCTCCCAAGAAATTTACATGTAGCAAGGGGAGAACAATAATAAACAAACGTCTTCCAGTAGAAAACAGTCCCATAAACATACAAAGCTGAGTAATATGATAGAAGATGACATATGGAGAGTAGGGTTATTCTTGGACAAGAAGCCTCTCTGAGCTAAGCTGCCATTAAGTTCTTATGTTTAAATGTTCTGTGTACCAATTGCTTATTTTCCTTACTGCTTTTCCTTGCATTTAATCTAATATGAAGATAGGAGATATAATCTGCACATGCATGGTCTGGAAAATGGACAAAGTATGTGGTGTGTTTCCTTATGTATGGAGCAATGTATATGTACCTCACAAATTAGGATCTATAACCCTTCTCTCAAAATCTCTGACAAAACCTTGCTGTGTTTTATATATAATGATAAAATATAAGAAAATCAGTGTCACAATTAAAAAGTATGTTTGCCTGCAAATGTAAGATTACATCAGAGCATATATATATATATATATATGTGTGTGTGTGTGTGTGTGTATATATATATATATAAATCTGTATTACTAATTTCCCCTAGTTGAATATTAAGAGAATATGGACAGAACATTTAAAATGTCAAGTCATAGAATCATAGAACAGAGTAGTTTTGGGGAAAATTTCAGAGGTCATCTAGTCCAACTTTACATAACATGCAGATATATTTATTTTTGCAAATTCAATCAAATTGCTTTCCAAAAAAAAATCTTGATGACTTCTCATAATTCTTAGTGTGGAGCTCAAAGTCATTAACATGCCTTACAAAGCTATACAGAGAGATTTGAAATGAATAAATGACTATCATTGCAAAAACCCTTATGGTATCTAGATTTTTAAAGTTTTATCTTCTAGCGTTAAAGAGAATATCTGCTTTCCTTGCAATAATCACTCTATTGTTAAAAAAATACCCCACATTTTTGGTGAGGGAAAACATGAAGCTTAATATTGGGCAAAAAATTTTAAAAATACCTATTTCTCTAAACCTCAATTTCCTCATTTAAAAATAATTTATTAGTTTTTTTTTTAGTATTACTATTATTTGTTTATTTTAGATATACATGACAGTAGAGTGTAATTTGGCATATTATATATACATGGAGTATAACTTATTCTAATTAGCATCCCATTCTTGCAGTTGTATATGATGTGGCCATTTTTTCCTTCTTTAGGCAAATGTTCATTGATTTATCATCTATTTTACATCAGGAATTATGATGAGATTACAATATGATAATATCATAGTTGATATTTCTACTCTGAAATATTTCATTCTATTAAGAGGAAAGCAGAAAGTATATAAGGAGGAAGTCAACTCATATATAAGATAAATAATAAACTAAACAGGTTTTTAGGAAGGAAATAAGTGAACTCATACATGTAAGACAGAAAAAGAAGCAGAACAAGAGGCATATCCTAATGTGGCAAAGAGCTTAGTGTTTTCTAGTACAGAGCCAGTGTAATAGAAATTAGTGACTAAAGTCTGTGTTAGCAGTGACCTTGGAGACAGGGGTTGGGAGAGTGCAGGATAAGAATTGGGAAGACTTAGGTTTAATTCTAAGAGAAGTTAAATCATTAGAAGGTGTGTTAGTCACCTGTGCATTACAACAATGTACCTGAGAGCACGTACTTTAAAAAAGGAAAAGATTGATTCATTTGGCTCATAATTTTGAAGTTTCAAGGGCATGCTTACCTGCATGGGCTCAGTTTTGGTGAGAGATGGCAAGTAGCAGATGGCAATGATAAGGATTCATGCCTGGGCATGGGGTTGGGGGGCAAGCGCAAGCTTTTGAAATGACCTTTTAAAATTTAAAGTTTATTTTTTATTGTTATATAATAGTGGGATTCATTATGCCATATTTGTACATACACATAATTTGATCAATCACATTCCTCTTCCTCTCCTCCTCCTTCCTCCCAAATTACTTGCTCTGGTCTACGTTTCTTTCTTCTATTATTTTATTTCATTAGTCCAGTATAATTTTATATATATAAATATACAGATATATAAAATTTATTATGATATAATCATATGTACACATGACATAATTTGATCAATTTATTTCCCCAGAACTTCCCCATACCCCGCACCTCTCTCCTTTGTGAATCCTTTCCTCTATTCTTGGTTTCTTTTTGATTTTCATGAGATCCCCTGCCCCATTTCTCTCTAGCTTCTACATATGAGAGAAACATTCTACCCTTGACTTTCAGTCTGACTTATTTCTTTGACATACCATGTTGTTCTCCAGTTCCATTCATTTACCAACAAATGACATAAGTTCATTCTTCTTTATGGCTGAATAAAACTCCATAAAGAGTTTTACCTAGACCACATTTTCTTTAGTCATACATCTGTTGGTGGGTTCCATAACTTGGCTACTGTGAATTACACTGCTATAAACATTGGTATGTGTTTATGCTGATTTTAGTTCTTTAGATAAATATCAAGGTGTGTGACAATGGTTTCCTGATATGCACATAACAGTTTGACCAATTTCACTCTCCAGTATCTCTCTTTTGCTCTCTCATTTCCCTCCCTCTGATCCCCTTCCTCTAACTTACTGGTTTTCCCTATTTTCATGAGATCCTTTTTTCTTTTTAACTTCCCATGTGAGAGAAAACATATGACACTTGCCTTTCTGAATCTGTCTTATTTTACTTTAGGTGATGTTCTCCATATCCATCTATTTTTTATTTAAATGACTTGATTTTATTCCTCTTTTCATTGCTGAATAAAAACTCCACATGTATATATACCACATTTTCTTTATTCATTCTTCTGTTGACAAGCAAGTAGCCGGTTCCATAACTTGGCTATTGTGAATTCTGTTGATATAAACAGGATTCTTTGTAGCAGGATCATGTGGTTATTTCCCTTTATTTATTTACCTTTTTTTTTTTTTTTTTTTTTTTTTTTGAGGAACCACTGTACTCATTTTCATAGTGGCTATAGTAATTTACATTTCACCAGGGGTGTATAAGGTTCATTTCTCTCCACATCCTCATCAGCATTATTGTTATTTGTATATTTGATGATTGCCATTCTAATTGGAGTGAGACTGAATTGCAGTGTAGTTTTGATTCTTATTTCCCTAACAGTAAAGATGTTGAACATTTTTTCATATAACCTTTGGCCACTTATACTTTTTCTTTTGAGAATGTTTTGTTTAGTTAATTTACTCATTTATTGAATGTATTGGTTTTTGGTGTTGACTTTTTTTAGTTTTTTTTTTTTTTTTTTTTTTTTTTAATATTCTGGATATTAATCCTCTAGGACAACCTTTTTCTTTTTTTATTGTGGTGCTGGGGTTTGAACCCAGGGCCTTGTGCTTTGCAAGGCAAGCACTCTACCAACTGAGCTATCTCCCTAGCCCAACAACCTTTTTTTAGAGAACTACAAAGACTTTCCAGGAGAACTACATTCCAAGGGTATACCCTGAATTACCAAGGACCTCTCACTATCTGCCTCTGCTCCCAAAGATTCCCCCCTAATAGTGCCACTCTGGGGACCAAACTTTTCATCATAATGAACCCTTGAGAGACTGACCACACACGAACCATAGCAGAGGGTTTTAAGCAAAATGATCCCATTTCATTTATATTTGTGATATAATTACCCAGTTGGGGTAATGGATTTAGGAAGAGTGGGAAAGGCCAGTTAAAGGCCACTGCATTCTCTGAGGATAGGAGGTAGCATGGAGGAGAGTAATGTTCCTTGAATGGCATGTGGGCGGGTTTGGGAAATATCTTGGAGGTAGAATCAAAAGATCTTGATACAAAATTTGGATATTCAACCTGCATAGAACTGAAGGTATTTTGTGGTAAAAGAAAAAGAGACTTGAACTAAAGAAATTTAAATGTGAATCTTTAGGAAATAGAAAGTCAAAGTAGGATTTAGAGTTACAGAGCAACACGACGAAAGACGTGTTTGAAGATGTGAAGATGTTTTTCTGGTTCCAGGAAATGGAATGAACCAGAATGGGGACGAGGTGAAGCTAAGAGGCCAGGCAGGTGTAGCTGTCAGTTCTGATGAGAGGTGAGCCATGAGATCAGCAAGTGAAAGAGAAGAAGTACTGAGCTTGAGAACTATAATGAAAGCAGCACCACTGATCTCAGAAAATGACTGTACACCCCAGCAAAGAGGACAAGAGTGGTGCCATCTGTCAAGATAGGAGCTGAGGAGGAGAGTATAGTTTTCCAGAAAGGATTGGTTAGGGTTTGAGCCTAAAGAGTTTGAGCTGTTTGTGAACTTGTATTTGAAATCTTCAACATCAATAGTGAAGGGAGGGGCTGAGTTGAGGCTCAGTGGTGGAGCACTTGCCCAGCATGTGTGAGGCACTGAGTTCAATTTTCAGCACTGCATATAAATAAATGAATAAAAATAAAGGTTCGTCAACAACTAAAAATATATATAAAATATTGTTTTAAAAAGTGAAGGGAATATCTTCTAAGAAAGAAGGAACTTAAAAAGTCTCTAGTTCTCAAAGAAAAAATATTATTTCACAAGTGGTATTTAAGTAAAAAAAAAAAAAAAGAAGAAAGAAAAAAAAAGAAAGGAAATAAATTTATCAAATAGAATTACTACTTCTGACTTTAGTATAATAGCTTTATGGTGGTATTAGCCAGAAGTGCGATAAGCCTTCCATGAATGGTTTGAGAACTGGCAATTTTGAGTCATTGGACAGGGAAACCCGGTCTTAGGCACTCACAGTGGGGTATCCACTGTTTCAGAATGCCTGAGTCACATGGTACCCTGGTCCAGCTCACCGCTCAAGGTTCAAGCACAAGCACGGAGATGGGCGCGCCCCCTAGAGCCAAATGGCCTGCTAATCCCCACCAGGATCCTGTTTTTCTCAAAGAAGTTTCTACCGATCCCTTCTGATCTGTACCGCTATAAATAAAGCAAGCATGGACTGCTTCTTTGTTAGAGCCAGACCCTTTTGGACAGTTCAACTGATCATGCTCCTGCTTTACAGATATTCTTGCCTTTTGTCTTATTTTCTGATATTTAAATGTCATAGCTTTTATTTCACAGCCAGCCCAATACTCCAACAGGAACCCGGTCCCTTACCCACACCGGATGTGAGCAAGACAGAAGAAAATCTACTTGTAGGTCTTTTTATATAAATCTGTGTTTATATATCTGTAGATGTATAGAAAGATCTTTTGAGCCTGATGAGGACAAAAATCAGTAGGGAAGAAAGATAAATGTAAATTTGTAACATTGTTTAAAACATACACTTAAGAGTATTGTTTACATTTTAATAGTGAATACTTCTTATAATAAAAGAAAATCTAAAATTGGTTTTCAGAAACATAAACATTAATGAAAATATAGGTGAGTGTACACCTTAGAAAGAAATTTAAAAGTTTAAATAAGGAAATAAAAGCAAACAAATTTGTAAAATAAATACCAATGTCATTACTGGCAATTTAAAAAGAAGAAATTTAAATTACATATAGTCTCAGTTATCAGAGATCAAAACAATGAAAAATCTTACACCAATAAAACCATCAAAATAAAATAAAAATACTTAAGGCAAGAGTATAAGGGAAACCATCTTCCAATTCACTCCAAGAAGAAGAATAAGTTTGTGGTAATCCTTTATAGGAAAAATGTCAACAAGTTGCAGTTTTTTAATTCTAGGACATTAGCAATAAATAATTATGTATACAGAAAATTACCCATAAGATTATGATATTGTCTAGAATACTAAAGTCTTGAAAATAAGAAAAAAAATACTTGGGAATCAATCTAACTAAAGAGGTGAAAGACTTCTACAATGAAAACTACAAAACATTGAAGGAAGAAATTGAGGAAGACATTAGAACATGGAAAGAGCTCCCATGTTCTTGGATAGGCAGAATTAATATTATCAAAATGGCCATACTTCCAAAGGCTCTATACAGATTAAACACAATTCCAATTAAAATCTCTGTGACATTTCTCATAGAAACAGAAAAAGTAATCATGAAATTCATCTGGAAGAACAAAAGACCCAGAATATTCAAAGCAATCCTGGGCAGGAAGAGTGATGCAGGAGGTATCACAATACCAGAGCTTAAACTCTACTATAGAGCAACAGTAACAAAAACAGCAGGGTATTGGCACCAAAATAGAAAGGTAGACCAATGGTACAGGATAGAAGACATGGACACACACCCACATAAGTCCAGTAACCTCATACTAGACAAAGGTGCCAAAAACTTACAATGGAGAAAAAATAGCCTGTTCAACAAATGGTGCTAGCAAAACTGGAAATCCATATTCAGTAAAATGAAATTAAACCCCTATTTCTCACCCTGTACAAAACTCAACTCAAAATGGATCAAGGATCTAGGAATTAGACCTGAGACCCTTCACCAAATAGAATAAAAAGTAGGCCCAAATCTCCATCATTTTGGCTTAGGACCAGATTTCCTTGACAAGAACCCCATAGCGCAAGAAATAAAAGCAAGGATTAATAAATGGGATATATTCAAACTAAAAAGTTTTTTCTCAGCGCAGGATAAAAATCAATAATGTGAAAAGAGAGCCTACAGAGTGGGAGAAAATCTTTTCCACACACACTTCAGACACAGCACTCATCTCCAAAGTTTATAAAGAACTTAAAAAATTTACACCAAAAATACAAAGAATCCAATCAATAAATGGGCCAAGGAAATGGGCAGACACTTCACAGAAGATATCCACAAATATATGAAAAGTGCTCATCATCCCTAGTAATTAGAGAAATGCAAATTAAAATCACCCTAAGATTTCATCTAACACTCTAATTAGAATGGCTATTATCAAGAACACAAGCAATAGTGTTGGCGTGGATGTGGGGAAAAAGGCACACTCATACATTGCTGGTGGAGTTGCAAATTGGTGCAACCACTCTGGAAAGCAGTATGGAGATTCCTCAGAAAGCTTGGAATAGACCCACCATTTGACCCAGCTATCCCACTCCTCGGTTTATACCCAAAGGACTTAAAATCAGCATACTACAGTGATGCAGCCACATCAATGTTCATAACTGCTCAATTCACAATAGCTAGATTGTGGAACCAACCTAAATGCCCTTCAATTGACGAATGCATAAAGAAACTGTGCTGTATATACAGAATGAAATATTACTCACCCATAAAGAAGAATAAAATTGTGGCATTTGCTGGTAAATGGATGAAGTTGAAAAATATCATGCTAAGTGAAATAGGCCAAGTCCAAAAACCAAAGGCCAAATGTTTTCTCTGATAAGTGCATGACAATATATAACGAGGGGGGTGATGGGAAATAAAGAAGAATGAAGGAACTTTGGATGGTGTAGAGGAAAAAGGGGTGGGAGGGGGTGGGGGTGGAAAAACAGTAGAATGAAACGGATCCCGTATATATGTATGATTACATCAATGGTGTGACTCTACATTGTGTACAACCATAGAAATGAAAAGTTGTACCCCCCCAAAAAAGTCTTGAAAATATTCAATTACAGACTGACCAAGCAAATTATACACATGTACTGTAAATGCATATTGAGTACATATTTGTTGATTTGTGAAGATACGATGTTGTTAAATAAGTACACGTGTTTACAAAATATCGTCCGTACTGTATGCCTTTCTGTGAAATATGAAATAATATGTAGATAAAGGAATGAAAGACAGAATGAGTCCAGAGATGATAAATGGATAGAAAAACAACCAGACAAAATACACTGAGAGAACAGAAATTATTCTAGATATTTCAAAGAAAGAGAATTTAGCACAGGGAATTGACCTGCAGTAGAAGAATAGAAGAGAAGGGAGAGAGATGCAGTGGACCAGAGTAGGGCCTGTAATGACAGACAGGAATAAATGGTGTGGCCCCGGAATGAGACGCTGCTCATGCCTCTGTGGTGGGGTCTCTAAAGTGACCCCAGAGATGTTCTGCTGGAGACATTATCATGTTCATTCCGGATCCACTGAAGAAGTGCTGCTTCAGGTCTGAAGCCAGCTCTTCCCTTTCCTATGTGTACTCTTCATTGATGGCAGAATCAGAATCAGAAGAAGGTGTCTCCTCTCTTTCTTCCACTATTTGTTCTTCTGCCAGGGTTTTGTCATTGTTATTGTCGTTATCAAATGTTAGTAGGAAAGTCATCAACCAGGCAGCAAAGAAATACACTCTTCAGGTTTTCAGTTCCAGAAAGGGAGAGGAGAGAATAGAAGGGTAAGTGTGGGAACAGAGAACAACAGGCAAATAACCAGTAGAAAAAGACAGACAGGAGGATGTTAGGTGAGGCAGATCAGCAGGCAGCAGGAAGGTAGAAAAGATGCAAGAAGGGAGGGGGAGAACAAGGTGATAGAATACACACATCGATCATTTCATAGTGCTTATTTTTGAAGACTTATTGAAGTGTTCTTTGTTTTTTGCAATTTTTACTGGAACATATTTTTGTTGTATGAAGGGAAAAAAGGAAATGCATTGAATTTTGAATAGTCCATAACCTTTCTATAACATGACATAGCTTTTAGTTTTGGCTTTGTCCCAAAGTCTATAATCCTAAGTAATTCTCTTATACCATTAGCCACTTAATTTCTTGCTATAACCCATATAGATATGAGAGTCCTTGTCATTTTTGAGCATAAATGTAATGCCTTTCATTTACCATCTGGTTCTTTAAAGAGGCACAATTTTGTCAAAATGTGCAGAGTGAGGGTATGTCTTTGGTGAGGTATGTCTTTGGTGAAGGATGTTTCAGTGTTCCTGAGTAAAAACTGTATGTGGTAGAGCATTGACATTATATTGCTTTTTAGGAAATAAAGTGGAACTGAGACTACAAACAGATCATTCCTGTATCCACGTTCAATACTGACTCTGGATAAGACTATTTCAAGAGTATTTGTTATTTTAAGTTAATATGTAATATATTAAATGTCTGTCCTTTTATAGATAGATGAGGTCTCTTAATTGCAATGTAATTTTTTACCTAGTAATTATTTATTCCAAGTCAAACCATGTATATGTGTATATGCATATATATGTATATGTATATGATTTGTATGCTATATATACATATACATGTATATATAGTGGATATGAATCTATTATCTGATTTCTAAGACAATTTTATACACCTATTATTTAATTGCAAGAAAGCTTTGCATGAGTATACTTTTGTTTATGACTCAAAATGCCCAAAAATCTATGGGCATATAATTACTCTTTATTCTATTACTTGAAATAATGTTATTTGTATTTATGTTTATTTTTTAAAGAAGCAAGAAAACTGAAAAATCATGTATTTTGCTGCTTGATATTAACATTTTAACATCTCTCCTAAATGTTGCTCTATAAAATAAATTGAAAAATAGTGTTATAACAAACTGGGAAGAATGTATCATTAGCTGTTAAAGTGTATACTTATCCTCCAAGCCTTTTTTAATTTTTGCTTACATAAAATAGAAATTGTGAAGATCTGTTCATAAGTTTTAAACAGTTTATTTATGATTAACATACAAAGTTCTTGGGAAAAATATTTTACTTATTTGAGATAATGTAGTGGTGACAAGTCCTCAAAATGATATTTCAAAAAACTCATGAGATGAACTTGAAAATATAAAAAGTCCCCAGAAGTTTTTAATTTTTCAAATTTATTCGAATATGAATCAGAGAGTTATATCAAAATTTTATTTTAAATCTAATCTTCATAGAGATAAAATTAAAGATTTATTTTGTTATATTTGCTTATTTTATATCTATTGATTTTTAAAATTTTATAGCGTACTTTCTACAAGCTCTCTGAATTGTACAAATTATGATTATAAGTAAAACTTATAATATTTCAGTGTCATCTCAACCAATGCTAAGAACTCATTTTTTGAAAGCTTGAACTTTTCAGGGTCTTAAGGAAATAGAGACAGTGACCTAGAAGAGATGCACACTATATTGGGAAACAGACAAATCAATGACCGTGTTTCTTTGGCATCTCAGTAATTAAAAAGAAGTCCATAAGGAGAAATGGAGAAAAACTGAAAATAATTGAAAAGACATATTTATCTTTCTCATTAAATTCCAAAGTCATCCAAAAACTTAAACACCTTTGCTTATGTAGTTATTATTTTAAAAACTAGAGCACTTTATTCCAAGTAACTGTGGTCCACTGAGCCTCTCTGTGTGTTTCAGCAGGACTGTATTTATCACAAACAAGATGAGACAGCCTCTCTTTCCGCCCTGCCTAATGCCAGTGTGATTTTGTAATTATAATCGCACATCAGCTCTTGTAACTTCTGTTTACTTAATTGTTGGACTGTTATTTCCTCATAATTTTCCTTAAGGTAAATAATAATTAAGTGGCAAATTATGTTTATGTTGTTTACATTAAGTGGCAAACAATGTTATCCCCCTTTGCAAATAAAGAAATTTAGACTCACTTTAAATCAGTTGCCCAGTTGAATTCCACTGGAAAGTGTTTGGGCAGGGGTTTGAATCCAATTACTCCTTCTTCAGGGTTGAAATTTCTCCATTCTCATGATGGCTATAAAGGGACATACATTTATATTATATATTTAAGATGTATTTTACTGTTTAGAATTTATCAATTATTAGCACACTCTTGTGGCTTTGAAATCATATTAACAATATGTGGAACCGGGCACATGTATAGTGACTTATAATTTGTAATGACTGGCAAGTAAAAACAGATACTGGTTTTTCAAAAATACATTTGTTCAAAAATAGGGGTCAACATTTAATAAAATTTTGGAAAGACAAGGATATTAGTGATTTTATTATTTGTTGTTAAAATTTTAAAGTTAAATAAAATAAAAACAACAGATGTAGCAAGCATCCTGACTTTAATATCTAGTATAAAAATTTAAAAAAATAATCATATATTCAGCAATCAGCCTAGGAAAGAAGGACAGAGAATTAAGCAATTTATTTTTGTCCAAACTAAAAAAGCTTTGCAGTCTTCTAAGATATTAATTTATTCCATTACAACTGTGCACACACAGGCACACATATTTACTGTACATGCTGGTCTGGTAAGTAATGTTCCATTTTATTGTAACATATGGCAGGCTGCAAGAAAATTTATTCTGTTTCTGTATTGTCTGGTCATGTTCAGCTGAACTCAAAGCAAATCTCCTTTGAGCAGTTTTGTTGCTTTGTTGCTGCTGTCTGCTTTAAGTTTCCACAGCCCACTGCCTGATGGTCAAAGGCAATAACCTGAGCTGGAGCTACACTGCCTCCTTCCTCGGACCTCTGAAGAGGAAGGTTCATCTTTCTCTATGTGGGTTCTTGGAACCCCACTCCCAACGACTGCAACCTGCTGACGACTGAGTGAATTTACACTAAATGCTGACATACTGGGAAATATAACTAGATCTCAGAGGCAATATCTGTGGACCTATAAAGGAAACACATGAGGTTGAAACTCAAAGTACTTGAACTTACCCACAGTGCTGGGCATTTACAAGACTCATAGATCATAATGCTTAACAATATAATCTTGAGAGCTAACTGTCAGTGCGGACAGGCAAAAGAGTCCACATCTACAACTGCAGAGTGGAAATATAGAACAAAATATGCTTATTCCCACGTGTGTGTGTGTTTTTTAGATCATTACAAAGGTTCTTTGGAGGCAAGTGATTTCATTAATTGTTCATTCCCCAATGCTATTTAAACTAAATCTTGCCTTCTCTCTGTATTTAATTAGCACATAGAAGAATAGTTGAAAATTAGGGTTGATATTTTCTTAAAGAAAGACGGATACAGAATTATTGATTTCCATGAATGTGCAAAATGTCAAATAACCTTGACATATGCATGGCAAGTCAGAGATATACATGGTATATACATACTCTTTCTTTGAGTATGAGTAATTCCTTCTCTCCAGGAAAAGTGTGAATGGATTGTTTAATTTCATATTAACTGAGAACAGTACTAATAACCTGAGATATGAGATTTATTGTGGACCATTATAACACTATGTAAGTATAAGAATTCTCCTTTAAGGAATCTGCACCTTGGCAGAAACTAAATATTATTATTGTTATTGACAGAATTAGAGTTTATACCTTTCTGTGGGCTTGTACTTATTTTTATGGATGTCAATGAAGCAAAACTTAGAACATTTATGATATGGCTGGAGAACACTATAGGGCTATTTGATAATATTTATATGTTAATCACATTGCTTTATTCCTCTGCTTTTGATCATTTATCTCTATGCTGATATGTCCAAGAAGATCTCAGCTCTGCTCTTTTCACAATGTACAGGAGGTGGCACCCCGTCTTCCACTGGGGCATCTTAATTAAGCCTCTCCAGAGACCATCACCACAAATGTTCTGATTAACAAAATATCAGCAAAGTTCTTTGCAAAAGGTCTCAATGTGGTTAAATGCTCTATTTCCTGTTGCTCTGTTATGTCTTGCAAAAACTAAATTTAACCGTGGAATTAATGGATGTACTGTATTTTTGTGGTATAATCTGTAACATCCTCACTGTTCTAAGACATGGGACAACAGGCATTTTCTCAGAAAGCAAATTAAAAAAAAATTACTTTTATGTACACCTCCAAGCTCCCCCCCCCCACACACTGGGTATAAAGTTCAAAATATTTCTAGACTAGAGGGAGAATTTGTTTTAGGCGAAAGTCCCTCTGGACTGGTTGTAGCAAATAAACCTGCTTCCTGAATATTCCTTGGGTGTCCAGCCTCTTCTGTCCTACTTCATATGTAGAAGATACTTGCCACAGAGTGATATTCTTTCTGACTCCTCTTCTTTCTCGTAGGTCAGATATAAGAGTCCACAGTGAAATTCGTTCATCGTTCCATTACCGCACATGGCATGGGACTGTTAAGATGGACAGGTCCTGCTGTGCTTTCTAATAGCAACTTTCACAGACAGACAACACATTTTTGGACAAATTATCTTACAGAGACTTTGGGTGAGTATTACAAATTCTGAGAAATTTGCTTATGGATCTTGCTGTGGCTTGAAATAAATGCCACACATCGCTTTTTCTTTTGCTATTCTTTTTTTCTTAAAAACCAGGAAAGAAAGAAACATTAAATGTACGGAGAGGATTAAGGGGTTTGCAGGACCATAAAAAGGAAGTAATAAAGTTTACTGTTACACTGGGTAGCATGAACTAAAGGAGCATATCAATTCAGTCGAGTTCAGTTAGTGTGTTTTGACAGATTTAATATTTCAGGTCAATATATTGGACTGTGAGATCTAAGTATCCATCTAAAAGTTGCAAGGCAGCCAAAAGTTATATCAACTTTGGTGGTGATATTTCATTCTTATTTGAGCTGAACAATTACAGGACCACAAAGATAAATTACTAAGAATTCTTATATTAAACTCTTCTCTGTTTGGCCATATGGCATGGACTTTTGATTTGTGTGGTATGGTTTCTTTTCTCAGGAATCCTACAAAGGGATGTCAATGAGCTTGATAGAAGGTGAAGGTAATCTAATGCAACAAATCTCACCTGGCAGTGATTTGAAAGTTCTAGAGTCTTTTGAGCATAAAATGTTGAAGTAAATGTCCATAGAAGCAGATATTCAAAATTTTTGTCACCTTTCTAGTAAGGTGAACTAGAATAAAAACCAGCACTGTATCATGCATATTGAATCAATTTTCTGCTATGAAGCATTCATATATTTTTTTACTTCATTTAGATAAAATTACACTTAAGTTTAAATTAATTGGGTCTGTGTCTCTCAAGTGCTGAATGTAATATCAGATGGATAAGCAAATATTTATCTACAACTTTCTCTTGGTTGTAGCAAATGTCATTAGAATATTCTACAAGAGAAGAAAATATTATTTAAACTCACAGTTCAAGTATGTTCCCCTAGGTTGTTTTGCTAATAACTATTAATGTAAGAACATATTCCTGAAACTATTTATAATTTCAAATAATTATACTGGACAAACCTTTCTAATTACATAGGCGTTTTTTAATATGTTTTCCTTGTGAAGTAGTTGCAAGAAATATTATACATGTTTGAGAATGTGAAAAATTTGGCTTTGTAATTTATTTATTTTTTTCTTTGTGGATAAGGTGATGTCAGGATTAGTTTTTGAATGATCCCATGGCTGTATGTAGATTTATAATGAAGATATATGCACGTTAATGTGGTCATCTATCAAGCAGTTTATGCTGATGCTTATCAGATTGTGTGCAAGCATGGCTAACACATGATTTGTTTTCTATCATGCAGCATATTGACAGAATCATCTGGAAAAACTAAATTCAGGGTCTAAAAATTTGGTTAGAAGAGAGAGGGTACGTTACAGTACATGACAGATTGGCAGTTTGCTTCAAGCAGGAGATTGATCGACCTATAGATTTTACTCAAAACGTTAATGTGCAATGCTGCAGGCATGGAGAAGCATTAAGTTATCAAGATGGATAGGCTGGGACTACTTATTTTCCTTGGTTCTACTTTCTCTAAGATAAATGTAGTAGTGGAGAGGCAAAGAACAATGGACTTTGAACAGTTGAAGGAGGTTGAATTTGTCAGATCTTAGCTAATAGAACATATGGGCCAACTTCTACAACTCCTTTTTTTCTGCATTAGAAAATGCAGTCTGTGCTAAATATATTATTTCTTTTTCTTATCTCGTCAATATTTTCTTAACTGTTTTGACCATGATTATTTCTCCATTACTACTAAGTTACTTTTTGGTTGTGTCCCCCATGTATTTTATACAAGCCAGTTTCTCATTGTACCAGGGATAGTCAACTGTTGCTTGGGTACCAACTCAACAGTCAGTAAACTCTACCCAGACTTAGAATTATCTCAGTACATAGAATTTTAGTGAACTAAGTTGTTGAATTAAACATTCACATATCAATTGCTTTTATAATAGTGAGTGAATGTAATTCACTACTTATTAGAGACTAAATCTATGTCGTATTGTGTTTTTACAAACAGCTAAGTTTTCTCTACCAGTTATCGATCATAAAAATAATATTGACAACCCAAGAACCCCAAACTGAGTGGCTTAAAACAACTGATTCGAATGGTTGCATATGTGTGTATGAATAACTTGGAATTTTCTTCCAGTCTTATTCAAACTCACACATATATTAGTAGTAATCTGGGAAAAGGTAAGTGGCTATGTTAGACTTGGGTTTTCCCACGTGGCTTGGGGTCATTTGGGCTTCATGTATTTTCTCAGTTTTGCTAATCAGCTTCTCACTCCAACTGAACGGCTCAGGTTGTTGAAAACAAGGGTACCCAGGGGAGAGATTAGAAGCACGTGAGGTTTCAAGAATCTTATTCTAGTCACTGTCACATTATCACTGCTTTCCTTTCTATAGTCTCAGACAATTCACGAACCTCACCCAGATTCAAGGGAGTGGAAGTAGACTCCACCTTTTGATGGAAGAAGCAGGAGAGTCACATTGCAAGGACACAGTTGTAGAGAGAAGGGGGAACAGAGGCAAGTTTTGTACTCAATCTACCATACTGACTCCCTCTTATTTGGCCATAATTATCTTCATTTAAAAGTAGCATTTGTGGGAATACTTGGCTTATTTTAATTCTCTAAGTAAAACACTTAACGTTTTACTAATAGGGAAATATTTGATTTAGATTTTAGAAAAAGGCAGTTATCACAGTAATATAGTTTCTTTTCATTTCTCATTTGCTAAGGGTTTTTGTCATAAGTATGGAATACTATCAAATAAATCACTTTTCTACAACCATTTTACTGATCATATGATTGCTTTTGACTTGTGTTGAATTAAACTGTTAAAATTTTCAAATATTAAATTGCTGTCACCTTCTGCATTAGTTTCCTATTGCTGACAAAATATTAGCAGAAGCACATTACCTTAAAATTCTACAGGTCCCAAGTCCAGCACAGGTCTTACAGGGTTAAAATTAAGGAGGAGGCAAATACGCATTTCATTCTGAATGCTTTGTGGGAGGGGTCTGATTGCTTCTGATTCTGATTATTGATAAAATACAAGTTAAGTCCTCTCAGTAACAGGATTAAAATCTAGATTTTTGTTTTTTGGTTTTTTTGTTTTTTGTTTTTTGTTTTTTTTTTTTTTTGGTTTGTTTTTTTTTGTTTGTTTTTTTTTTTTTTTTTTTTTAGGCTGTCTGCGTTGATTGCTGTTTCCAGTTTCTACAGGCTACAAACACTTCTTGGCTCCTGGCCCTTTTCTTCTATTTTAAGTCCATGCATGATAAGTTGAATTCCTCTCAAATCAAATTTCTCTCTGACCCAACCTGGAAGAGTTCTCTGTTTTTATGGGTCTATATGATTAGATTGACAAATCCCAGATAGTCCAGGATCATCTCCTCATCCCTAACCACAATCATGTCTGCAAAGTGCCTTTTGTCATGTAACAGATAATAGTCACAGGTTTGGCGTGCTAGGGTGTGAACACGTTTTCAGAGCCATTATTCTTCCTACATCTTCCTGAAACAGATTCATTTGCTCTGCTAATATATTTTGTTTGGGATTTTGAGTGTGTTTTTAATAAGAGGAATTGGTGCACATTTTCTACCTTCCTCTAAACAGTTTTATTAAGATAATACATTAGTTCTCCATCACTATAAAAAAATACCTTAGTGAGGTACAAAGGTACATGCCTATAATCCCCACATCTGGGAAGCTGGAGGAAGAGGATCTCAAGCTTGAGGCCAGTCTGGGGAAGTTTGGCAAGACCCTGTCCAAAATAAAAATAAATAAATAAATAAATAAATAAAAATAAAAAGGACTAAGGAGATACTTCAGTGGCAGAATGACTCTGGATTCAATCCTCAGTGCTAAAACCAAACAAACAAAAACAAGCAAAACTGAGAAAATTAATTTATAAAGTGATAAGATTCATTTCTAGTCACAGTTTTGGAGATTTTCATCCATAAGGAGTTGGGCCCACAGCTGTAGGCCTCTGGTGGGGTGTCAGAAGGCAATGGCAGGAGGACATGGTGGAATAAAACTGCTTACCTCATGCCAGGAAGGGAGAAGATTTTCTTTTTGTCTTAGGTTTTCAGTGTTTTTACCATGACCTACCAAAGTGAGAATTTTATTTCTTTTTAACAATTAAAAATAATTCTTGGGGCTGGGGTTGTGGCTTAGTTGTAGAACACTTGACTGGCATGTGGGAGGCACTGGGTTTGATTCTCAGCACCACATATAAATAAATAAATAGAATACAGGTTCTTGGAGTTTGTAGCACTTTATGAATATGTGCTTTTATGCCTTTTAAAATTGGCTTCTGTCTCCTTGTCTTATATGTGAGGGTGGGATTACTCATATATCTATTTTCCTACCCTCTGCCATCTTTTCATTTCTTGACTATAAATCGGTTTTTGAAGTCTGTGGCCGATTACTATCTACATCTCATAGGCCAGTGTGTGTGTGTGTGTTATATGAATGATATGCCTGATTTTGATTAAAAGGTAGACATCACTTAAAAACTAAAGTACTCATACATAGCTGGAGGGATTGCAAATTGTTGCAACCACTATGGGAAGCAGTATGGAGATTCCTCCAAAAACTTGGAATGGTACCACCATTTGATCCAGTTATCCCACTCCTAGATTATACTCAAAGAACTTAAAATTAGCATACGACGGTGATGCAGCCACATCAATGTTTACAGCAGCTCAATTCACAATAGCTAAGATATGGAACCAACCTAAGTGCCCTTTGACAGACAAATGGATAAAGAAAATGTGGCATATATACTCCATGGAATATTGCTCAGCCATAAATAAGAAGGGAATTATGGAATTTGCTGGTAAATGGATGGAACTGGAGACTATCATGCTAAGTGAAATAAGCCAATCCCCCAAAACTAAAGGCCAAATGTTTTTACTGTTAAGTGAATGCTAACACACGATAAGGAGGATAGAAGTTCATTGGATTAGACAAAGGAAAATGAAGGAAAGGGAGCGGGGATGAAATAGGAAGCACAGTAAAATGATTCAGATGTAACTTTCCTATGTTGATATACAAATACATAACTAGTGAAACTCCACACCATGCATAGCCATAAGAAAGGGGTCCTAATTAGATTGTTACGCTCCATGCATGTATAATATGTCAAAATATACGTGACACTCTACTGTCATGTATATCTAAAAAGAACAAGTAAAAAATAATTTAAAAAAATAGTTCTAATATTTTCTTGATGATGTGATTAGTTTGATATTTCCTAAAGAAATAAGACATAAAGTTAAATCAATATGTGCTGAGATTCTAATGTAGATTTAAATTTACTTAATTAGGATTGGCTTGGGCTTAATTAATGTGGATCTATGGATGGCTCCAAAGGTTCTGCAAACCTACTGGAATTATGTGTAAATTATTTTATGTCTATTTGCTTTTAAGTACGTGGGTCTTTGGAGAAAAGTTTAATTTCCACCAGAGACACTAAATATTCTCCAATAGAAAAAGTTTCAGAACAATCTTTCTGTAGGTTGATTACTCAGTTTCACTGTGGAAATTTTCAATACAGACTTGAATATGTAATGAAGATAATAAAATTTGATTACTTTCTGGAGATATCTCTTTTTAGGCAAATTTATTTTACTTGATGCATATGTTTAACTATTGTACATAGGAATTCTTGGAAATTCTTTTGCAGGAGTGGAAAAGGAAAATTAGTCCAGTCAGAATAAATTATATGATGTGAGAAAATGATCACACAGGGAACAGGGAAGAAGGAGCAAAGCCTCAGTAACACCTGAAATCTCTTCAGGGATATAGAATATCATTTAATTATATATGCTTTCACCTTCTCTCTGTTAGTTTTTCCTTTAAGCACTAGAATATATTCTCTTCATTAAAAATTTTTTATAATACTATTCTATCACTTAAATAAAGGCAGCGCTTAATTTAATAAGTAGTAAAATCTAGTATGGTGCAAACATGTAAAAAAATGCATGTTTCATTTTTAATCTCATTTTTTTTTTGCCTGTTGCCAATTAAAAAGCTTAAAAGTAAAAATGCTGATATGAGACTACTAGTGAAAAATAGGGCCGTTCTAGATTTTTAAGATTTGTAATAGATGAGGCATATGCAAGAGAATGGTGACAAAGTAATTGTTACAGTAAAACTCTCATGATACGATTTACTTGTTCATATAAATAAAAGAAAGTAATTAAAAGTTAGTGTCATATTCGACAGTTCCTTTAATGGAACTATACATCATATTTACTTAAGATTGTTACATGGCATGTGTCATCATTATGCTGTTAATTCATATGTGTGGGAACCTAACATTCCTATAAAGGAGGCATATTTTAAAAATATTTTGTCTCTTTTATAGTTACCCATACACTAAATTGAAACAGGTGTTTGAACATTTGTGGTAATATCTACCTGATTCAGAATGATAAATGTATTTACCTCTTAAATGTTTTATTGCCCTCTAGAAGCAACAGATAATGATCTTAAACCTGGCAAAACATGGCAGGTTAATTTGCCACCAATTTTTTTTTTTGTTGTTGTTGTTGTTTCAATCTGTTGCTAGCCTGAATCTTCTGTAATTCTTAATCTGTATAGCAAGAGGCAGTACTGGGAAAGAATATATATGTGTGTTTGTATGCACACATAATTTAAATCACTAATTTTTAAATTAATGATTCTTGCAAGATATTTTCCTTATGCTCTAGATTTTAAGTTTTTTTTCTCTTTAGTAGAAGTAGTAACCAGAAAACAAAAAAACTACATAATCATTTTGAAATGATATGTAAGAAAACTTTCATTTTTTAATATTCAAGCTCAAAGAGGATTCTCCTTTATAATAACAGATAAGAATACAGAGATAGTCACTGGCAACATAGTAATTCCATGTCTTTCTCTGCCATATGGAGCTGGAAGAAACCTGAATGGAAGAAACAATTTCTTCCAACAAGACATAAGCCCTTACTAGCTTTGTTCCATTTCTTTTCTTGAGATCTACTTAGAAAGATGCTTTACTGGGCTGTTAAATTCCATGTGGCTGACTAGGTAACAAATAGAAAAGACAGAAGATGAGGGCCACAGGGGTTTGCAGTTGTCAGCATGGTGATAAGCCAGCACTTTATCATCAGAAACTAAAGAGTACTTAAATGATACTGGCTGCAGTTGTGGTCATAATTTATTGGCCTCAAGTGACTCTGTGAGGATGTGAGCCTACCTTTCCTAATCTCAGTGTCTGTTCCGCTAGAGTCTGCATTATACAACCCCAGTGATCCTCTTGCACACATTCTTTATTTCTCTAACATCAAAACACTCAGAAAGAGCACATGGCAGGGAAATATGAGAAAAACAAATGCTGAAAAAGGATGTTGAAAAGTTTGTATAAATAAAGTGCTATCAAATGACTATCCAATAGAAAAATTGAAGTTTAGTAGGCCTGAAGCAGAACTATAAAAATGATGCTTTCAAATAATAATTTGCTCTTAGATTGCAACATGAATGAGTTAAAAGGGGTCATCTGAAAACATTCTATTTATTTGTAAAGTGTATTTCTAAAAGAAATTGATTTTAAAATCTATATGCAGTAGGTCAGGCAAAGTTTAAAAGAATTAAATTGTTTAAAAATAAGTTTAAAAAATTATTTTTTAACCATGTAAGAGAATAGAAGGTTGAAAGAGTTGACTTATTTTTTTCCGTGAATCTTTTTGCCCCATGTTCTGAAGCTGCCAGTGAAGGAGGAAATTTCTGGAAAACATATGTGAAGGAAACTCTAGTAAGATAATTGTTCTATGAACAGAGTCTGTCTATACTTACTTTGCTCCAGAGTGTTGGTTTTTCTGCAAAACTCAGGAAACTTAAGTAATGACTTTTACTTTTTCCTTCTTAATATGCCACAAAGCATATTATTTAAACAAGGAGGCAGAGTCAGGTTTGCTGATCTTGGTGACAGTATGGTTAAAGAATGAAGTTCATCCCACAGGGCATTTCTATGTGTGTGTAAGAACCATTCTCAGGAGGACCCACTCTTTGACAGTTTATTCTAAGACACAGAAAAGAAAAGTTAGAAATCATATGTCAAATATCCCAATAAGTTAATGCTGAGATGGAGATCTGTTGACACGTGGATTCTGGGGAAGTGGTCTCATAAAGCACTACCTGTATTAACTCACATTATCCACCCAAAACCCTGTCCAAGAAAAACCACCACTAAGATCTCAAAATGCTGCACCTCCCCTTACCAGCCCAATTTTTTTCTTCATAATATTGGAAAACAAGGTATACCCTGGGGTTCTCCTATGAAACACAGTCAGCTAGTGGTTCTTGGGATCTGTAATCAGTGGTTGCAGACTGCCCTCAAGGATGATGGCTACTCTGGGAAAAATGGGGAGGGACTCCTATGAGCTGTTAGCAAGTAACCATCCAGCCAGCAGCTGGGGTCAGGACTGCTCAGTTCCTGATTGGACTGAGTGCTGGACCATGGCGTTGTGGATGTGAATCCGGAATCACCTCTGCAGGAACATCTGAGCATCAGCACATCATCCATTGTATGTGTGGGTGTACAAACACATTCAAGAAGAAAAATGATCATTTCTGCTGCTGACCAATTTTCAGTGTGGTTTTATGATGTCATCAGATAATTTCTCAGCACATGAACTTCTTGAGGGGACATAAATTATAGGAGAATGTGTATTTTTTTACCTGTTTGTTCTTTTTTTTTTTTTTTTTAATCAGGTAGACATCTGTTAAAGAACAGGTCATGATGAAATGTCTGCAAAATGATTATCTGATTGTCCAAATAAATGAAAATAGAGATTTATCATTGGGTACATTATTATAAACTACAATGGAAATTTTTAAAAATTTATTTTGCCTCTTCCTTTCTCTCACTCTCTGTCCTACCTCCTCCTTTTCTCCCTTCACTTTGTTTCTCTCCCTGCTTCCATCTTTTCACCACATTTCTATTTCCTTGTCTCACTATGTCTTTAATATTGCTCAGATATAAAGTTATTTTACAGAATATACTTGCTTTCATATTCTTAGTTTAATTTTATTTGAAAGTACATTTTGGATGTATTTATAGCAGAATTGCAACAAACTGAAAAACTTGCAAACCATGAAACAATTCAACTATGGATAAATAATAAAGGTTTTAAATTAAGAAAGGTCACTTTTAAAAAAAGGTATATTTTTAGTTGTAGATGAACACATGACTTTATTTATTTATTTTTTTAATGTGGTGCTGAGGATTGAACCCAGTGCCTCTCACATGCTAGGTAAGTGCTCTACCACTGAGCCACAACCCTTGCCCAAAAGATCACTTTTTGAGGATTCCAAATGAAAAGGAAAGCTAGTAATTTGTAGTGTAGGCCATGGGCAGATCCCATGTTCATCAAATGAGTGCTGTTCATGTCATCTTGACATGGACCCTGATATGACATAAAGGTAAGGGCCTTTCACTTCTGTGCTGTTCTTCCTGGAAACCTATAATTCCATTCTAATCATTAAAAAATAGATAAATTTACACAGATTGAGAGTAACCCTATAGTAAGCATGGTGAGTAATTTTCAAAATTTTCCTCATTGACCCTCCGTGAAAGGTTTGTGGGAAAATAAATAAAGAGAAAAATCGTAAGGGGATAAAAAAAGAAATAAAACAAATGATAAAATGACTAACAAATAGTTGCAAATTGGAGGAGAATAAAGAAACATGATGGCTGAATGTAGTGGGATGACTGGGATTAGATCCTGAAACACTGAAAGGACATTAGTGGAAAAACCAGTCACATCGCAGTAAGGCATGTAATTTGGTTACAGGTAGTCTAATGCTAATTTTTTAGTCTTGGACCCTGTACCATGGTTATGTAAGATAGTAGCATTGGGGAACTACTCCTATATAAGAATTTAGCTACTTTATTACATCAATGCTGACTCAGCCAAAGAGGAAACAATTAGATAGTTAAACAGAATTATTTTCTCCAAAGTTATTGACATGTGTGTGTCAGGGTTCAATTACAGAAGCAGATCTAAAAGGAGATTGACAAGACTTGTTGTAGGAAACTAGATAAAGCAATGATCAGGACTAGCTGAGAAGTCTCTGCAAGGCTAGTCCCTGCCGGTAAGGCTGGCGCACAAACCTTCAGTCAATCAGAAGGTGAGCACAGACTGCGAGCCTCACCATCGCCAGCAGGGATCCCGACAGCTTGAGGTGGAAATCTGGGAGGACAAACTGTAATGCTCGTCAGCCTTGTTGCCTCTTCCTCATGGAGCTGAACATATGTGCTTCCAGTCTAGAAGTCAGAAGAAAATTAAG
Source organism: Sciurus vulgaris (assembly GCF_902686455.1). Lineage (NCBI taxonomy): Eukaryota > Metazoa > Chordata > Mammalia > Rodentia > Sciuridae > Sciurus > Sciurus vulgaris. The sequence continues at coordinate 146,113,688 of NC_136466.1, forward strand.
ATCCAGGGGGAAGGGAGAGAATATTTCAGGCCCAGCTGCTGACTTGAGATAGGCACCAAGGTATTTATGCTTACAAAATGGCTGCTACCTCCCTACTAGTTTCCTGGACAAGATTATTGTACTTTAGCCAACAGACTATTTTCTTGAATTCATGTTGCCTCCCTGGAACCTTATTTCACAGAGCAAATGGTTAGTGTCTTTAATATGCTGCATTTGTAGCTAAATATATGCAACATTTTCTAGTTTTAGTCTCAAAAAATAAGATAATGTAAGTCAGTTAATTACTGTAGCACATTTGTATTTTGTTTTCTATTAGATAAAATGAAGATGTTAATAGAGCCCTTGATATTCCTACTCATTTCATTAAATATGAAATGTGTATTTATAAACATAAATATCTAACATAATGTGTTGAATATTTATGCAATACTTTGCTGCCAAAGTCCATATGTGTATATCCATGGATTTTAAGATAATTTTCTGAATTGATGGATTTATGCATATAACACAAGAACGCTCTCTGCATCACCAACCTTTTAGCTATGAATAGCTTTTAGCTATTAAGCATGAGGAATTAACTCTCAGATGAATTTTGAACAAGAAGAAATGCTAGTAGTTCTTAAGATATATTGTGAAATGCTGCCATGATATTTCATTAAATGTATTCCAAATTATATTTTTTTAAAATTGCCAGTAGAAATCTAAAAGTGCATTTTTCCCTTTCTTTTTAATCATGAAACTTGCCCCAGGTTTCCAGAAATGCAGCTGTCAGCACTCCTTGGTGAAGGCAGATGAGTGCTGTCAGCCATCTTGCCTTCCTGTTGTGTGGGTGATGTTCTGTTGTCAGTGAACACAGATATGAAAAGGGAACCCTCATCCTACCTTGCTCATACAGGTCTCCAGTTGCTCTGTGTAATTTGGAGATTCTCTGTTAAAAATCTGGGCTTACAAGTGTAATTCACAAATTATACATATTGCAGAGTGATATACTTTTGATAGATGGCTACTACAGAAATGATGAAGGAATCAAGAACAATTAAAGGGAATATTTAAAAAGACCGATATTTCAGTAACTTTACAAAGATCAGATGAGATCTAGGTAGCTGAACCCCAAATGCATATCTCCTATTTCATTAGTCAGGTTACTTCCAGAAGTATATCATTACCTCATGTTACAGAAAGATCCTTTGCATATATTGACTTCTTAAGTCATACATAAAAATCTCTGGATGCTTTATTGTGATTTTTATATAAGGATCTGGAAGACATCATTTTAAGCATAAAATGACAAAGAGAAGAATGGCAACTCTAACAGTTCTGAAATCTTTAAACTCACTACATAAATAGGTTTGCTTTGTTTCTAAAGCAAAGGAAACTGCATACAGTTTTTCACAAATATTCTATTGATATATTGCAACAAAAAGTTATTTTTACATAGCAGTTAAACAGATTAGAATATATCCAGATAAAAACCTGAAATTTTTATAAAAATATCTTATATACATCTGTATCCCTATGCATACCATAGTCAATGATTATTAAGTATAAAAGGTGTATTATTCCTGCTTTAAAGGCAGGCATGAATTCTAAAGATAAACAATGAGCCTTCTCTCTTTTTTTTTTAATCAGACACTAGTGGAAAGCATATGTAAATAGCCAATAGTAAACTTGATTTTGATGTTATCTCTGAAATCTGCAGTGGGTATATGGATCAGGCTACAACTATTTGCCAACCCCCCCCCCCACACACACACGCATGCACACAAACACACATATACAAATTTAAATACTACTTTGTATGTATGTATGTTTTGCAACATAAACTAATATTGACAATATAAATTCATTCAGAATAAAATCATTTTAACGAAAATATTCTCTGACTCAATTAGAGAAGAGCTACAAATTATAAAAAAAAAACAACTCTTATACAACATGGTGTTTACATTTATTGTACCTATATCTGCTTGACATTGCCATACAGTAACTAAATGATACAATTAATTACTATACATTTATTAACCAAATTCTTTACTGCCAAAAATAACTAACTTTGTACTTAGTAAAATGTACTGCCAATGTAAACTCACTCAAATATTTGAATTGATTCTGTTGTCTTGTCTTACATTATCTGGGTAGGATACTCCCTCCTACCCTGCCTCAAATCCCTCATTAAGCCAGCCAAACTGCCCTCAAATACATTTCCTAAATATTCCCTCTACACTCCCACCCAAAGTCTAGTCAAATGCCGTCTTCCACAGTGACTCTTCTAGCCGTTATACATTGAGTCCTAACTCTAACTGATCCTCATTCGATCATATCATTATTTTATTTATTTATTTTTTTGTTGTTGAAGCTGTGAGCACAATCTAAATTTTTTTATTATCTAGTAATTTATCCCATCTCTGCTCACTGGCCCCAAAACTTCATGAGGGTCAGTGCCTTGCCCGTTTTGCTCACCGCGTCATTTCTAGTTTCTAGTTCAGAGCCTGGTGAACAATGAGCCATGAATACTTATTGAGTAGAAGAGCAAACATAAGGAAAAAATTTAAGGCTGGGGAGGTAGCTCTCTATCATGCAGTGCTTGCTGAGCATGTGTGAGCCCCTGGGTTCCATCTCCAGCCCTGACAAAAGCCAAAACAAGACAAATAAAACCAAAAAATCCTTTATCTTAAATGGGACAAAGCAGAATTTTCCTTCCCATCAAATCTATGTTCCCAATTCCAGGTTAATATTATTAAAATATGCTTTATATTATAGCACTACTTCAATTAAAATGAAAAATTTTATCAGAAAAAAATCAAAACAATTATTTAAGTCTTTCCAAAATCTAAATCTGAATATTTGTCCTCAATTTATCTTGGGCAAGATTCCCTGGAAGTTATGCTCTTGACGAAATGAATCTCTGTATTGTCTGTTCCCCACATATCTTCCACATGACCAGTACCTTATTATGAAAAATAAACCCAGTCTTAATCATGGGAGAATTCTCCTCTGGGAGTAGTAAATGATATCTAGCAGTTCCTCTTCTATCAATATAAAACCTAGTGTTTTCTCCCAAATGGACAAATACAGAGTGAAATTAATGTCATTAATTTTAAGCTCAAAATATCTGGAGATACAGTTATAGTATAAAATCAAAATTTTAAAATTTCATCTGAAAATGTGCCCTGGGATGTTGGTCTGTTGGTCCATGCCTGTACTTAGTTCTCAGTGCCTCTCCAGCTCTCTGAACTTTCCCAGACTCCCACTGTAGAGCAATTTCTATCTACTCTTCAGTCTTAAAGTTTTATTGCTTCCAACAATTGTTTAGACAATTTAATTCCCTCAAAATGCCTTATAGGAATATCCCCTTGTTTTGTATAATCTATGTCAGACCTTGGACAAAATAAATGCTCAATAATTTGGGGTTAATTGGATGAATTCCATGTCACAATGAAGAATGCCAATTCAATTTTGTAACCTTGTCTTTTCAAGACAGATACTGATCCCATTAACAGAATTGCTTATGTGGCAATTAGCATCATTAAGATAAATTAAATTAATGGATCAGATGTGCATTTCTTTAGTCTTTGGAATTCTGGCTTGAGTGATTAGAAACTTTTTGCAAAATTAACGACACTCATCAAATTAATACTTATGTTTTTTACTTGAGCAAAACACACATGTAAAAAAACAAAAGTTCATATCAATCATCTAAGTAATACAAAAATTATTCTACTATATTCCCTTGAATAAAAGCTTCTGTAAATTAACTTAAATAGTGTATTTTTAAAGATAAAATAATATGCTTATGTTAATATGCTGTGAGTTTTATTGGTTTATTTGCTAATTTCACTTGTTAAATACACACTGGGATTAAGCTAGTATAAAAATACAGATATACTTTATCAAGTTGAATATAAATATTACCTTTTGTTTTAAACAATGTAAGATTAAGATATTTATTAGGAATTTTGTGCCATGAATAAAGATCAAAGCTTATCTTGACTTATTAATGGAAATTCATAGATTTTTATATCATAAAAGTTATAAATAACAAGAAAATATTTCTCCCATTACTTTCTAAACATGCTATGTTGGAACTTCTTTTCTTTTCCATGTAACATTTTAAGGAGTTTCCTTAAATATTTGGTTACTTTTGTCAAGAGGAAATCTAATTTTGCCTAATATTTAGTCATAGAAAATCTAATCCTATCAAATAAAACTATATGTTTTATATACAATTCTCTATAGATCTTTTCCCATAATTCCAGTTCTGATCTTGGTGTAAGAGCTCCTCTTGAGACAATAAAGAAGGAGGTACTCCTTACTGATTGGCTTTCCCTTTCATTCCGCCCAGGATCACTGAGATCTTCTTGGAAGGATTTGTGCCAAATACCAATATCAACTTGTGTACTTTCTTTTCATATTCCTTTCTGAGCAAGTGTGGCCTGAAGGTCTGCTCCACTTTTTTTGGACACACTTATAACTATTAGATCTTTCACAAATTGCACTTGATCCTTGTCCATCAAGAGCACAGTAAGTGTTGATTCCCTGCCCTGCCATCGGCAACACAGATTTCAGCCACTCCCTTGAGATCTCTCTTCGTGGCTGTCTTCAGTTCATGTTCTCTCTTCAGTGGTTCACTTCAGACCAGGAGATCTGTAAGGGAGGTGTCTCACATGTTTCTGATGTTGTTATCAGGGTTCAACTGGTTTTATACAATGAATTGAAGCTTTTTTCCTATTCTTTGTAAAACTGAAAAATAAACAAGATCTCTTGAAAGTCTAGTTGAATGTACTTGGGAGAAAAGTTGTCTGCTTTGTGTGTCCTGTTTTGAGATTAGAAAAGTAAGTGTAAAATATCTTTTTTTTCCTTCTCTTTTATTTGGGGGGCAGCGGTACTGAGGATTGAACCTGGGGGTGGGGTACTTAACCACTAAGCCACACCCTCAGCCTTTTTTATTTTTTGCTTTGTGACAGGGTCTAACTAAGTTATTGAGGCTAGCCTTGAACTTGTGATTCTCCTGTCTCAGTCTCCTGAGTCTCTGGGATTACAGTCATAGGCCATCATATCTGAATCTTTCTTTAGTAGTTTGCGCACTGTCTGTAATATATTTTTTTATTGATACCATTTTGGTGATGGTCTGAAATTTTAACTCTTTTAATATGGATCTATTTTATTTGTGCCTTAAATCTGCATGATTATCTTTTTTATTGTTTGTTGTATTTAGTTATACATGACGTCAGACTTCATTTTGATTCATTGTACACAAATGTAGTACAACTTTTCATTTCTCAGGTTGGGTAATGATGTTCCTCACCCTACCACCTCCTCTCCCCTCCCCTCATTTCCCTCTACACAATCCATTGTTTCTCCATTTTTCCCTTACCCCCTGTCCCCACCCCATTATGTATCAGCATTCAGATATCAGAGAAAACATTTGGTCTTTAGTTTTTTGGGATTGGCTTATTTCACCTAGCATGATATTCTCTAATTTCATCCATTTACCAGCAAATGTCACAGTTTTCTTCTTCTTTATGGCTGAATAATATTCCATTGTGTATATATACCACAGTTTCTTTATCCATTCATCTACTGACGGGCATCTAGATTGGTTCCACAATCTAGCTATTGTGAATTGAGTTGCTATAAACATGAATGTGACTACATCACTATAGTATGCTGATTTTAAGTCCTTTGGTATAAACTGAGGAGTGGGATAGCTGTGTCAAATGGTGGGTCCATTCCAAGTTTTCTGAGGAATCTCCATACTGCTTTCTAGAATGGTTGCACCAATTTGCAATCCCACCAGCAATGTATGAGTGTACCTTTTTCCCCACATACTGGCCAACACCTATAGTTGCTTGTATTCTTGATAACAGTCATTCAAATTGGAGTGAGATGAAATCTTAGAGTAGTTTTAATTTGCATTTTTCTAATTACTAGAGATGTTGAATTTTTTTTCATACATTTGTTGATCGATTGTATATCTTCTTCTGTGAATTGCTCAGTTCCTTAGCCCATTTGCTGATTGGGTTATTTGTTTTTTTGGAGTAAATTTTGTAAATTCTTTTTTTTTTTTTTTTTTTTTTGACAGAATACCAAACTATATTTACTGTTTACAGTAGTAAAGGACAACAGATAATGTACAAATTGGTGAACAAACACAACAGAGCCAACAAACATCCCACCCGAGCCCACACAGCAAAAGAGGAAATGAGAACATTTCTGCAAGACTTCAAGCAAGTGAGATGATGGGTCATTGTCAGGTGACTACAAAAGGCAGAGAATGACCATCAAGCAGCAATGGATCCTTACAGGAAAATAGGCAGAACTATGAACATTTTAACTGGTATAGATTCCCAAATATCTCAAAGAACTGGAGTCACTGTTCTAATGCAAAATTTTGATACACATTTGGACAGTGGCAGAGTACAAATCCATAGGAACACTAACTCACCTTTCCATGGGTTTTTTTTTGCAACCACACTTTGAAGCAGCTCTTTTACACAGCAACACAACTGCAAATTCAGTGATATTTCATCTTACTTTTTATATAGAGACCATAATTATTTGTTAGAAGTAAATCTGAGGCCATGATACAGTTATCAAATGAGAAACATGGTAATCATTTTCTTGTTTTGAAAGGATAAAAGCTGGTCTTGGTTGTGCCAATCATTGCCCACATACCCACACCCAGGCCCTGAGTGGAGGGGTGGCATCCTGGCCCTCAGACCCAGAGGGGGCACACACAGGAGCAGAAAGCACTTGAGGCATATTACTGAAGGACTCATTTTCTTTTTTGCTTTTGAAGATGTATTCCGTTGTTTTGCCTTCAACTTTATACCATTTGCTTGATAGAGCTTGTCATGCGCAGTATTGAGCATTCTAATAACCCGTGTCTAGTGGAATTTCGCCCCCGCTCTCCCACAGACGCACACAGTGTGGACGTGAGCTCTGCACATGATTAGGACAGCGGCTCCAGAGGTGACCGCTACTCCAGGGGTGAGAGCCTGGCCACAGGCTGAGAGCCAACATTTGGCCACAAGTTAGGAGGGAAAAAATGAACAAAAAGGAGAACAAAAACAAACCCAAAGCCTTACAACTCATTTCACCTGAGCAATGAGAACAGTGTGATTGGCCCAAGGTGCGCTGCAGACTCAGCCCTGCAGAGTTTGGAGCTGCACCTGAAGGGCGTTGAGAGGCTCGGTTCGGTGACTGTCCATGGCTTGCCTGCGCTCCTCTGTGATCAGCGTGGTCGCTCACCATTCAACAACAGATACAAGGACTACGGCAGGTGTGGGGTGGTCCTCCGGAGGCCATGCCTTCCGTCCGCTGCTGGAACGCGTCGATGGTGTCCTCGGCCTCCATCTCCAGCTGGGCTGGAGTGTCTGCTTCGTTAATTGGTTGCCCATCAAACCCGAATCGAGTGTGTCTCATTGACGAGCCCTGCCTCTGCAGTAGGCATCAGCTTGCTCAGCCGGGGTGCCTCTGGATCTTGACTGCCCCACTGAGCCATCCTGCCCCCCACCTTCAGGTTGATGTGGTCATTCTCCGCCTTCACACCCTCCTTGGGCTTCTCCTGTGACATGGCTGCGTGGAGCAGGCGAGTCCCGCTCTGGGCCTGCGGATCTCCCGCCGCAAATGCTCACTATAAATTCTTTATAGATTCTGGAGATCAGTGCTCTACCTGAAGTGCGAGCGGTAAAGCTTTCCCCACTCTGTAGGCGCTCTTCACTTATTGATTATTTCCTTTGCTGAGGAAAAGCTTTTCAGTTTGAATCTGTTCCATTTATTGATTCTTGCTTTTGTTTCTTGTGTTTTGGGAGTCTTTAAGGAAGTTTGGTACTAAGCCAACATGATGAAGATAGGGACCTACTTTTTCTTCTATTTGGTGCAGAGTCTCTGGTCTACTTCCGAGGTCCTTGATCCATTTTGAGTTGAGTTTTCTCCAGGGTGAGAGATAGGGGTTTAATTTCATTTTGCTGCATATGAATTTCCAGTTTTGCCAGCACCATTTGTTGAACAGGCTATCTTTTCTCCATTGTATGTTTTTGACACCTTTGTCTCCTATGAGATAACTGTATCTATGTGGGTTTGTTTCTGTATCTTCTGTTCTGTACCATTGGTCTACCTGTCTGTCTGTGCCAATACCATGCTGTTTTTGATACTATTGCTCTGTAGTATAGTTGAAGGTCTGGTATTGTGATACCTCCTGCTTCACTCTTCCTGCTAAGGATTGCTTTGGCTATTCTAGGTCTCTTAATCTTCCAAATGAATTTCATGATTGTTTTCTCTATTTCTATGATGGGAGTTTAATTGGAATTGCATTGAATCTGTATAGCACTTTTAGTATTATGGCCATTTTGACAATATTAATTATGCCTATCCAAGAATATGGGTGATTTTTCTATCTTCTAAGGTTTTCTTTAATTTCTTTCTTTAGTGTTCTATAGTTTTCATTGTAGAGGTCTTTCACCTCTTTTGTTCGGTTGATTCCCAAGTATTTTATATATATATATATTTTTCTTTTTGTCTTTTTAAAGACAAAACTGGGCTCCTGAAACATTTGATCATCTTAAGTTTTTTTTTTTTTTTTTTCTATACAAGCTTTAGGTACCTCATTTTAAACTCTTTTGTATATATGCAAAATTCCTGCATGTCTGAGAATATTTTCATCATGATCTCTCATATTTGAATGATGAAAGGGCTATAAAAGTCTAGTTTCAAAGATATTTTTCTCATATCTTTTTTTTTTTTTTTTTTTTTTTTAATACTTGGGATTGAACTCGGGGCATTATTCCACTGAATGATGTCCCTAGTCCTTTCTTTGTGTCTTTTTTTGAATTTTTACTTTTTTTTTTTTTTTTAATTTTGAGATAGGGTTTCCCTAAATTGTCCAGGATGGCCTTGATCTTGTTATACTCCTGGTTCAGATTTGTGAGTATCTGGGATGACAGGCATGTACCATGAAACCTGGTCTTTCCCTCATATAATTTGAAAACAGTACTCATTTGTCTTCTTGCAAAAATGTTCCCAAACTGTTTTGAATGCTGTTAGCATTTTATCTTTATTTTTAATATTATCATTTTAATATAAATTTCAGAGAAGTTTTATTTTTACTGCTTCAGTTTGTTATCAATTTGTACTCAATTTTCTTTGGTGTGTCTGAAAATTTGTCTTTAATTTTTAAAAATATTTCTTCTTTTCATTTTTTGGGGGTGCCAGGGATTGAACTTAGGGGCTCTTCACCACTGAGACACATCCTCAACCCTATTTTGTATTTTATTTAGAGATAGGGTCTTACTAAGGTGCTTAGCACTTTGCTTTTGCTGAGGCTGTCTTTGAACTTGAAATCCTCCTGCCTCAGCCTCCCAAGCTGCTGGGATTACAGGTGTGTGCCACCACACCCAGCTTTCATTTGTATTTTTCTTTCTAGAATTTTTATTACCTAGTACATAGTATTTCCTACTATTTTTTTCCACTTGTATTTACTATATATTTACCCTTTCCTTATTTGTATTTTTTAGTTTTTGAGACAAGGTCTTACTAAGTTGCCACCCTCAAACTTACGACCCTTGCTTAGGCTTCAGTCTCCCAGGCCTCTGGCATCACAGTTATGTGCCACCATGAGTCACCATTTCTTCTTTCTTTGGGTGACTTTCTCCATATTTTTTCAGTGAACTAATTTATTCCCCAGATGTATTCATTCTATAATTTACACCATCTATTAACTCAATGAATTAACAACCTATGCAATGTGCTCAACCTATGCAAAAGTCCGTCTATCAGGAAAATTTGGAGGAAGACAGTCAAAATAATACAAAAGGTCCTCAAAATGCCTTCCATGACATTGAAGAGAATATTTCTATGAGGCACTTTTGTTTGAACCATTAATATTCCAGAAGGACATATTTATAAAGAGAGTACAAAGGAATCACTCAAGGTATTTGTGAATGCCCAAAATTTACGATCTATGTTGCATCCTTGCTGGTTTGCAAAACATTGTTTTCTTGGACTGTAGAAGCCAAGAGGTTTGCACAAACTCTGGTTTTGACTGTGCTGAGTTAGCACCTTCCAGTAGTACCTTTGACTGAACTATCAGCCTCACCCAAAGATAAAGCCACTTGTCTTTCTGCTTCTGGTAGGTTCTTTGTTTTAACTATTATATTCTTTACAACTAAATTATTTTCTTATTTCTTTTTTTTAATTTTATATTTCTAATATCATTTCATTGTCTTTAGTATGTTAATTAAGTTATTTTACTTTCTTTATCTTTTCTAATCTCTGCTTCTGGTGGCATACCTCCTTTGTTCTTTTTCTTTGAAATAGTAAACTCATCAGATTCGATTACACCTACAAGTTTCTGGTTCCATTGAGGATATTGGGAACTGGGTCAAGTGGGAACTGTATCAGCTAATGCTTATGTGTCCTCCGATCAGGCCTCTATTTGAGTTCCAATGAACTCAAGATCAGTAGGATTGAGACCTATGGTGAAAATTTACAGATATGACAACAGTACAATTAATCTATCCCAAACCAATGGGAAAAATTCATCTTGAAGGCTTCTCCTCCACCTTCAGGGAGAAGCAGACTTGGAGAGACGCACTCCTTAGATTGTTCTTCACAAGCTATGGCCCTTCAGAAGGTAAGGGAAGTGTATTTTCCTAGTACCTAACTGACACAGCTTTTATAATATTCTTGAATACACCTACCCCAGAAGTCTGATTTGCCCCAGGTGTAGGATCTGGCACTGATGATTCATAGTAAGGTAGGAGTAAATGTGAGAGGAATACCACAGGTTCTGTTTAACCTTGGAGTGCACCTGTCTGCCTCTGGTCGACAAGAATACGGATATTTTCTCCCAGTATTCTCCTAACTTAATGTTTCAGGGTTTGAGTTCTCTGGGGTTGATCTAGGGGAAGATGCCAGGGGTTTTGCTATATCAGTATGATAAGAACTGGTGTTAGTAAAATTTCTACATTTTGGGATTTTTTGAGGTTTGTTTCCAATTCTTATGAACTATGTCACCTAAAACAATTTAATCTGTCACCTAGGCTTAATGAGTGATCTAATGTTTCACTACAGTACAAGTATTATTTGGAAATAGCGTTTATGAACTGAACATGAAGCAGTATGTTATATTTTCCTATCGTTGACTTTATGCTGAATTTCCCTCAAACCTCCTTCCACTTTTGCTTTATAAATTTTGATATTTTATTTTATTTTAAATATATGAATTTACATTTTCCTGAGTGTAATATTGTGATCCAAAGTTAATACTGTTTTGGATGGTGACTTTCTTCTAATTTTATAAATATTTTGTGTGTATTTCAGTAGTTAATTGTTGACTAGTTTTTGTGATATAATCTCTATTTAATTTTTTTCCCTTGAGGTCATTTGAGACTATTTATACTATGACTTTTGTGCAATGGGTTATGCTTGCATATTTAGCTTCCTTAACATATTTTTGATTTTTAAACTTTTTTTTAAAAAGCAGGTGTTACAGACTTTCTCATAGAAAAACTTTGTCTTAAATTTTAATTTCTCAATAAATATTCCTAAAATACATATAAAAAGAATCAAGTGAAAAGACTATTAAGTCACCACTCTACCAGTACTAGGAGATAAAGAACATCAATTTGAGTTATAGAAAAGTGGGAAGAATACATCTTAGACTTACAAAGCTGAGGATAGAACACACAACTTGTTCATGTGGGTGACAGAGGAAGACCACAGGGTTGAGAGGATAGTCTGTGGGGGGTTCTGGAGGTGAAGGCAAAGATAACATCAGTGAGGGTTCATTTCAAAATAAGAACACTTTTCCATGAATGGACATGCTGAAAGCAAGATTGAGTCCTAATGGATCAAACATTGTCTCTCAGTGATTAGAAAGAGAAAGTTTGGAAAGTCTGTGAGGCCAGATGTGGCAGTCTTAGAAAGACGTCAGTGCGTGGAGAAGAAAGCATTTCGAAAGGGAAAAATGTCCCTTGTAGGCTTAGTGATAGAATAAAGGGAATGTTGAAGGACCATAATAAAACAAGATACAATAAAAGAAACAGGGGTGAGAGACGAAAAAGGAAAGTACTATACACTGGGGAAATGCTTCTTTTCTGTAGCAATAGAAGAATTTGTTCTTAAGCAGAAAAATTAAAGCTTCTTACCACATTTTTCATAGACTCCTTTGCTATTGCCAGTATACAAAATATTCTTTTAAAAAATTTAGAGTTTAAAAAATGTAAAATGTAATGACAACAATTGCTATAAGAAAAAATATGAAACTGAGAGTAAAAACAAACCACTTACCAGAAAGAACACAAACATGAACATTCACTTACATACCCAAAAAATGCCAATCCATAAAGCAAATGATAATGCTGAAACAAGTAACTATAGATTTGAAAACAAATTCAGATGCTGAAAAATATGAAATAAGCAAAATAAATTTTGGGAAAGATATTGAAGAATAAGAATAAAAGCATTTTTAAAAATAAGAATACATTGAAAGGTTTGTATCTGTCTATTGAGAATTCAGGGAGAAGTGCAAGGGATTAAATGTAAAGATTCAAGAAAATGAAACATAGAAAGAAGCATTTAAGGTGATAAATACGGAAGAAAGATGAAAAGGCTGCAACATATATATAATTGGGTCTTCTGAAGAGTAAAAGTAACAGCAATATAAAAAAGAATTAATGTTCAATATTAGAAAATTCTCAACAACTTTTCAGATACTAAAGAAAATAGGAAGCTCCATTTTGAAAGATGCTACTTTGTATGAGAAAAATTGACAGAAAGACCAACATTGACACATAAAATTTCAAGCACTGAATTTGACATTTAAAAAAAAAAAAAAAAAAAACCTTTGGGAATTCATGCAAAACATTAATAACAAGGAACAAAAGGGAACATAGCATAATATGTCTTAATAGTATTCTATAAAATATACAAACTTAAATCAACAATTTAAAGAAAAAAACACAGGGAAAGCAAGTACAATCCAAAGATTTTCTTACAAACTAAGCCTTAAGAAATCTAGATTATTAAAAAATCTATTTTTAATTTGCAATAGCATAGTGAATATTGTATCCCTGAGCTTTTACAGTAAAATGTATTATATACAATTTGTTATCAAAAAGACTATCTTAAATGGGAATGTTTGGGGAAATTATGCAAAAGAAGCAGAGGGGGGTGACATTCACACATGTATATACACACATGTACACACACATATACACACATGTATATGATTAAATAAAGTTAAAAAGAAAGAAGAGTAATATGTTCCAATAATTAAGCATTGCAATTTGTTTAATTGAGAGAAGAAAAAAATAAAAACATGAGTATATTGACACTTTCTTAGATAATGATTGGGAATAAAAAAACATTAATTCAATAGTCAAACCAAAAATTTTGAACTCTTAGAAAAGAGAACTAAAATGTTAAAAACACAACTAAGTAAATCATTAAATGTGTAAAAAGACTTAACACAATTAACCAGAACTCTTTGGAAAATAAAATGATTTACAAAGTTAAAAAATTAAAGAATTAGTACATGAAAATTTAAAAAAGGAGAAATTTCCCTTGACATGTGACAAGACAGAATTCAGATATTTTAATGAAGATTTTATAATTCTAAAAACCATAACACTGATAACTTTTAACATGAGACCTACATGTGTGTTTATAAAGATAACATTATACACATTTAAAACATGACAAACTGGAAATGAATTGTAAAACTAAAGTAAAGTATATGCCTTACTTACTAAATAACATAAAATAATTTGTTATAAAACCCAAGTAAAAGAAAAAATATGAATCAATTTGAAATTTTTAGGAAAATTATTATCAAAATAATACTGCACATGCTCACTATAAACTTCTTGACATCTTATTACCAATGAAATAAAAGTTTAATGACTTAAGCAAGGAACACAAAAAGTTAGAAAGAAATCACCAAATTAAGTGAAAAACTAAGAGAAAGAAGGAAATAAGTAAAATAAAGTTAAATAAGAATTAAAAATCGAGTAATCACAAAGGCTGAGGCAGGAGGATTGTGAATTCAAAGCCAGCCTCAGCAAAAAGCAAGGCGCTAAGCAACTCCGTGAGACCCTGTCTCTAAATAAAATACAAAATAGGGCTGGGGATGTGGCTCAGGGTTGAGTGCCCCCGAGTTCAATCTCCAATACCCATGCCTCCCAAAAATAAAATAATTAAAAATTGGTTGTTTCAAAATTTGAGATAGAATACAATGCTAGAAGGATAATTTCTAGCAATATTTGTGTTCAGAAAATATTAAAAAGACCAATTATCACAGGAGAAAAGTCCTAAGATTGATCTCCCTTGCCCAGAAAAGAAAGTTAGTTTCACAAAACACAGTTTCTGAATAAAGCCAGACAATGTGGTGCAAGCCTATAATCCCAGCAACTGGGCAGGTTGAGGCAAGAGGATCACAGCTGAGGCCAGCCTCAGCAATTTAGCAATGCCCTAAGCAACTTAGTGAGACACTGTCTTAACTTATAAAAAACAAAAAGGATTGGGATATAGCTTAGTGGTAAAGTGCCTCTAGATTCAATTCCCAGTATCCCCTCTCCAGAACAACAACAACAACAACAACAAAAATATATATATATACATACTTTATAAAGTATATGTATATATATACTCATATATATATATTTCTACAAACTTTCAAACCCTTTATTTCCACAGTAGTCAACATATTCCTATCCACAGAAAAAGAAGAAAAATATCTAAACTCTTTACATGAAACTGCATAGCACTGATACTGTCCTGATTAAGATTGTATAGTAAATTACAGATTAATCTACATAATAATTATCATGACAGTGTTACAACATGTTCACAAGAAAATAGAGCAAAACATTAAATAATCTAACATGACCAACTGAGGCTTATTCTAGAAATAAAAAAATTGATTTAATAGTAGAATCTCAACCAAATGACTCTCAATCAAATGAAAGGGTAAAATTCTAAAAAATCATGTCTATAGACTCTTCAAGAATGTTTGGCATCTCATATATCATGACAAAAAACTTAATAAATCACATCAGTCAATGGATATTAGTTACTTCTGTATTATACATGTTTATATACTTATACCTAAAACCCAGAAATTCTTCCTTAAGAAAGAAAAGATAAAAGGTTAGAAAGAAGTGATACTCTTCATATCCTCATCTCTGTTTAACATTGTATAACACACTCAAGCAAAATAAAGCAATGAAAGAGATAAGAATTAACTCAATAGAATCCATGAAAAAAGATACCTCATGAAAAGATTTTGCAGTATGTAAGATTAAAATAAAAAATTCATCTCTCCATTTATAGCAGTGGTTCTCAATAGGATGCAATTTACTCTCTACTCCAGGTGGGGAGAATATTTGACAGTGTCTGGAGACATTTTTTATTGTCACAAGAGGAGGGGTTGAGTTGAGAGTGACAACGGCATTTGGTAGCTATGGGCACTGCAGTTAAACATCTGAGAATGCATGGAACAGCACCTTTCCACCACGTCCAACGAAGAATTAGTGTCAATAATGCCAAGGTTGAGAAATTGATATACATTAGCAAATAAAGTCATTCCTCAGTAGCCATAGGAGATTAGTTACAGAAACTCCATGGTTACCAAAATCTAGGGCTGATCAAGTCCCACATATAAAATAATGCAGTATTTGCATATAACCAATGCATTTCCTTTCATATATTTTAAATCATGTCTAGATTACTCATAATACCTAATACAATGTAAATGCTATGCAAATAGTTGTTATATTGTATTGTTTAAGGAATAGTAACAAGAAAAAGACTATACATATTTATTACACCTGCAGTATTTTTTATTTCAAATATTTTCAATCTATCATCTGAGGTTGGTTGAATTCATTGACAGGGAACCCACAAATAGACCCAGTCATACATGAGATTATGGAAAGGAAACAATATCCATAACAATAAATATGAAATATTTAAAAGTAAACAACAGTATAAGTTGTAAAACTTTTATAATTATGAAATTTAAAAATGCTTCTGAATATAAATATCCTCTATCAAATGGAAATACAAGCCCTTGGATAGGAAGGCTGATACTCATAAAATTTTATTTGTTTTCTCTTAATTACTAAGAAAATTTAATGTGACTTCCCTGCAAGGAGCAAAGAATTTTTTTGTTGATTTTCCAGGAGCTGTGTATGTTGACAAAAAAAAAAAAAAAAAAAGACATAGAATTTAGAAAAGGAAAAATAACCAGGAAAAATGAATAAATATATCTCATGCATTATAAAGGTGATATTTCAAATAACTGAGAATTTAATATTCATATATAAATATTTATATTATTTGTATATATTTAATTAATAAGGATTACATCTCTGTATTCTTAATTAATGTCTTTAATTATTTAAGAAACCAATCTATTTTTCTTATAGTAGTTTTCAACTTCCAAAATTTACTAAATTTTTCTCATGGTGCCCTTTGACTTGCTTCTATTTCTTGCTTTTTTTTGGTAAACCAATACATATACATACAGTCTGTATTAGATTTAGATTTAAATTTTAGACCAAATTACTTCTTCATCACTGATGCTATTTGTTTCCTGTTGTATTTCAAGGCACACTTATACACTAATTTTGTTGTTGTTGTTGTTTAAGCGGTTGTTATTCAGTGGAATAGGCTAATTACTTTGTTATAAATTCTTTACAAAGTGACTTCAATATTAATAACAATCATTGTACCTACTCATTATGTACTTTATATTTCCATCGGCTCTGACATATGAGTACACGTGATAGGATAAGTAAATCCTGTAGATATACACCTACTGCCTTAAATTTTTTGTTGTAAAATAAGTTGTGCATTTGTTGTAAATGTAAGATTTGCAGTTGAACAATGTTAGATTTGATCTAAACATGACAAGAGACATGGAATGCAAGTCTAGACTCAACCTATGAGCTAAATCCCACTAAACCCAGATGAAACCCCCAGATGAGAGTGTTAAAATGGTTTAATCCATCTTCTGCAATACTAACAAGGTAGTAGTAACAAATGAATAAATTACAGTAATAAGTGACTGCCACAGTAATGAACAAGATATTCAAAATGTTCGTAGATTATGACACTGGCAAAAGTAACAACTATAAATGAGGCAAATACACATTTTCCCAATGATAATAAATCTCTATCCCTCTATAATATAAAAAGTCCAATAAAATATTTTAATGTTAGGTAACAGGTTTGACCCCTCAGGGAAAAACAATATTAGAAACTCAGTTTTGGACTCCGAGGTGGCAGATGATTAACTCTGGTGAGTGAAGCCCATATGTTGCTCTTATCATGGCTTATTTATTCATCAGTCCCCCGAGTGAGCACTGAAGGGGGCTTAAAAACAGGCTCACTGACTTTTGTAAAAGAGGTCATTATAAAGCTGATTAACAACTTCCTCTACAGTGGTGCCCACAGGGAACATTCACACAGGAAGCACATCCTTACCCTCAGGCACATGTTGAGGGTGCAGTCACATATTTCTTCCCCAGGCCTTTTGGCACCAGGTTGATCTATGTTCTTGACCATCCAGTCATACCTACTCTGTTCACCTACACTTCTGGCCTTGTCTTTCCAGCATGTGGTCAAACAGATGCACCTTGACTAAAAGGGGTAGCCAAGTAACTGGTAAAACATCATTTCTGTATGCATCTATGAGGTCATTTCCAAAAGATACTTAGCATTTGAAAAAGTGGACTAAGTAAAGAAGATCCACCCTCACCAGTGTTGGTGGGTGTCATCCAATCCATTGATGGCCTAAAGAGAACAAAGAGGCAGAAGAAGGGCAACTTTGCCCTCCTGCCTGAGGCTTTAGTGTTCCTGGCTGTTGGGCCTTTGGAGTCAGACTGGGACTTACACCACTGGCTCCTGTGATTGTCAGGCCTTCAAATTTGGTTTGGAACTGCATCACCATTTCTCCTGGGCATCCAGTTTATGGGTAGATTGTGGGACTTCTCGACACTCATAACCATGTGAGTTAATCTCACTTAGTAACTTTCTTTCTATACATCTATAAATTCTATCGGTTCTGTTTATCCAATCAACTCGGACTAATATCCACATTTGAAGTTCTGCCCATTGGGAAACTTAGTATCCCCACTGCCTGGCAGACCTAAACCTATGTCAGACTGTACTGCTGAAGATGTCCATTTCCAGAAAGTGCTTATATAATAGTAAATTATGAATGCATATGATTAATTTCTTTTCTATTGTCAAATAGTTGGGGAGAACTTTCCTTGAGGCTCTGGATGTGGATTGAGTGGAGAAGTACTACATGACATTAAATTGATGGTGACTTTAGAGGAATATGGCCTTGTCTTCACAGAATGGTCAATGAAGAGAACACTGCACACACCTTTTAGGAAGGAAGGTCTGTTGCTGCTTCGTCAGAAACTGCAAAGTTATTAGAATAGTGATGGGGGTTTTTGAGGAAAATAATTTTTATAGCATAATCACAAATGATTCCATTGAAGAAGAGTTTTGGAAGGTATTGAAATATAGTCACTTCAAATACTTGAAGGGAAAACTGAAAGTATCAATTATAAACAAGTAGCTAAAAGGATGACATGATTTTACAAAGAACTCTGTGTTAAGCTCAGATTGATTTTTTTTTTTTGTATAAAACCTGAAAAGGATATAATCAAAAAGCAGGCATACTCCAAATAATGAACCTGCATTATAGGAAAAAATGAAAACTAGCAAAGGATAGGAAAGGTGATTTTAGTAAACGTTCAAAGCAAGAAAAACCAAAAAGCTGTCAGATTGCTCCTTGAGATATATGTTCTAATACTAATAATGAGGCTCAGGGAAAACAATATCTTCCCCTTGTGCTGTGTCCTTATTTTTTTCATGTTAAAGGAAAGACTTAACACTGGAATGAAAAACTTAGCACTTACTATCTGTAAGAAGAAATTTAAATTCCAAATAAGAGAGGAAATTGTAAGACAGCAACTACATTATTTTTCATATTCCGCACTGTATGAATTAAATTCTGAGGAACCAAAGGACATGGCAGTTAAAATGCAGAATCATCAGCACAAAAATTAATGGAGAGATGTATGAAAAATTAGGCAGTCAAAGGTCTGTTCAAGTTTTGAGGCCCAAAAGAAAGCATATTCTGCAGAACAGAGATCTTCATACTAATCACGAACAATTTTCCAGAGTCTATTAATAAAAAAAGAGTGTTGGACCACCTATAAAAGAGAGTGGTGATGATGGGGAACTAATAGAAGCTCATTAAATAAGTCACACTAGGCTAGTTCAATTGTCTTTTTTGATATGGTTATGATATGATGAGTTCAGAGAAGTGCTGTAGTCAGAAAGAAAATGGTTTTCACAAAGTTGTTTAACAGAGCTTCACATGATATCCTGTCACGTCAAATGGAGAAACGTACACAGCATGGCAACCTGGGTAAATGAGTATAAGCAAAGAGCAATCAACAGGGCTCAAGTTCAAGTCATTTTGACATGTCCTGTGATTTCGCCCTGATTCTCTTCTTTGCCATACCTCTAGGAGTTGGATGCAGAATTTGATAAGATCCTTACAAGATTTTTGCTGGCATAGAGTTGGAAATGATAGCACATATTCTGGACAATACTTTCACATTCAAAAAAATCTCTGCAGGCTAGAAGTATGGATCAAATGCAAAAGTTTAAAATAAAAAATGAATAGCAATGGCCTGACAAAAGTAGCCTGACCAAAAAAAAAAATAAGAGAAGGAAGAAGAACATAAATGATAATGGTAAGGCAGATTTTGACTAACAGAATTATGGTAACATAGAAATTGAACAGTAACTAAAGTATAATCTAAAAATCCCAACTGAAGCAATCTATTATTTTAAAAATTTCCAAGATGACTACCCGATAAATGATGTTTCCCTGTACTTATGTATATCCCTCAATTTTGGCTTTAAATTGTCCCTATGATTCATTGTAAATAATAAAGTGTAGTCAATATGACAATGAAATGAGTTCTCAGGATAGTCAGAAAAATCCTCACAGGTTCTGCCTTTGTCCCCTGGAATGCTCACTCTGGATGAAGCCAGCTGCTATATAAGTCAGATTACCCTGGAGCCTAAGCAGCTAGGTGTGCAGACTAGACACACTGAGAGAGAGAAGACCCATCAAGTCAGATCCCAGATGTGTAAGAGGAGTCTCCAGTTGACTCCAGCCTAAGCTGCCATTTAGTTTCAACCATGTGAGACCCCAAGCAATAATTGTTGAGCTGAGTCTGTCTCTCATCCGAACTGTGACAAATAACAATAAATTGTATTAGATACATAATTTTTGATTAGTTTTCTACACAGCAAGAGATCACTGGACTGATGCAAAATTTGATTTGTACTTAGACTGCATTAACATGATCATGCTCCTACTGAGGACATAATATTTAGAATGGCAGAGAATGGCCTGTTCTGCTTATTTCAGGTAAAATAAAATTCAGGGTATGGCCCCTCTTTCTGTTGAATGTGTTTTATTGACAACATTTGATCACAAACTGAATTTCACAGATGAGAGGAAAATGACCATGAAAGGAACCATTTTGTATAAGAAATACCAACCAAGGGTATTAAGCTTAGAAAAAGGATAAACACCGATAAGGTACAAACATACTACCTATTTATTTTTCCGACATTATATTTCCAGTATCTATTATGGTTCATCTGGTTGTGTGTGAAACCCTTGCATTAGACAGAATTCTAACAAGTGGTTTTATTTGAGAAATAATCAACAATACCTTGAACCTTTCCTGAGTCTTTTCTAGATTCATCGTAACCAATACATCCCTTTCAAACACAGTATATTGCCTTAACTGACAAAACTAAGTGCTCTCAGACACAGAAACCTAAGGGGAGTCAACAATCCTTTCAGCTCAGATTGTAGTTGGAGAATCGTGGATTGTGCACTCACTGCCTCTCTAGCAGTGTGGCTGTGGTCTGAATGGTCAAGCCACTAGGCTGTAGCCCACAGTGTTGATTGAAAATAAAATAATTATGGACTATAGTTACCAAAGGTCTATATAAAAAATAGAAGTTGAGTAACACTATTGAGAAACTGAAATAGGGAGAGAAGTCCTAATGTACTCAATAATGTGTTTTGCCATTTATCATGACATGTAAATGGATAACTTTATGTATTTTATATTTGATAGCAGCTTTTTCTGATAAAAACATAATTAGTATCAATCCTTTAAAAACAAGCACTGATACCTTATAAAAAGTGTCTAATTAAAAAATTAGGAAATAAATGTCAGTTTCCCAAGAAGAATGCTTTGAACATTTCAATACTAGTTGAAATTTCCTTGCCATTATGAGGGTGTCAGGAGGTGGCACCTTTAGGAACCATTTAGGTTACGAGGACTCCACTCTTATGAAGAGTCTAATGCCTTTTATCAGGAGTGCGTTTGCTTCCTCCTGCTTTCTCACTCTCCCTTTGCCCTTCAGTCACATGAAGCTTTTTGCCACAAGAGAACACAGCACAGAGGCCCTCTCCAGATGCCATCACCCTAATCTTGAATTTCTTAGACTCTAGCATTGTGAGCTGATAAGTTTCTTTTCATTATAAATATTCCAATCTGGACTATACTGTTATAGCAGCAGATAATGGACTAATGCATTAAGTAAGTTGAAAGTATACATGCTTTGCATAGTTTATCAAAATTTACTGTTCCTCATGGAAGGTTTTGAGTTATTACCCATGACATGCAGGCCTAGGAGACAAATACATGTTTTTGAAGAACTGACATATACTTCATAATTGAGATGATTGTATACTAACTTTATGATTTCATTTATGCAGCAGCAGATATTGCATTCACTTATCACAATACAAAGCATGGTTTTTCTTCTAGATTAAGAATATGGTCTTCCAGGCTAATCCTGCTTATTTTTTATTTTACATTATTTTATGTATATACTAAAAATAAAGACAGTTAATATAGTGATTAAGTTAGAAGTTCAGAAATAAATTCATTGATGCCATTTTTAATCAGTGACATCATATTTTTAAAACTAACTTTAGTAATGATTTAATGTGCATTAATTATGGAATCAGAGATTTTATTTTAGAATATAATTCTGTCAAAGATAAAATATCTGATATTATTATGAATGCTATTACAAATTAAGTTTAAATGTGTTGAAACAATTGGATATTATGAAGTCTATTTTAAATAAAATTGAGAAAATAAAATGTTTCATGGAAATAATAAAAATAGAAACTTAGGTCAGGCATGGTGGCCTGTAATCCCAGCAAATCCTAAAATAGAAACAGGAGGATTGCCAGTTCAAAGCCAACCTCAGCAATTTAGCAAGGCCCTAAGCAGCTTAGTGAGAAACTGTCTCAAAATAAAAAATAAAAAGGGCTGGGATGTGGCTCAGTGGTTGAGTGCCTTTGGGTTCAATTCCTGGTACCAATAAATAAATAAATAAATAAATAAATAAATAAATAATAAAAATAGAAACTTGGGGAAAGTTATGGCTGCAATTATATTACTACAATAAAATAAAAAACAATAAAAAATGCACTAAGACAAAAGATACTCAAATACTTTGAGATAGAAATGTTTGAAAAGGTTTAATGCTCCCATTTTCTCTAGTCATATCCAGAAACTGTGCAACGTTATGTCAATTAAAATAGAGTCTGCATTTCAGCTCTAGAATATAAAAAGTTATCAGTTATTACCTCTATGTTTACAACATGAAGATAGCCTAGGTTTTTTTGTTTGTTTGTTTTTGTTTGTTTTTGTTTATCAAAAGTTGAGATTGAGGGCCAAGCTGTCTCACTGAAATCTGGAGTGACAGTTGTCTTAGTGCGTATCTCCCAAAACAACAGGTGGCAACAGAAATTTATTTTTCACTGTCTGAAATCTGAGAAGTCTAGACCAAGGCACTGGAAAAAGGTGATGTCTGGGGAGGGCCTGCTTCCTGGTTCACAGAAGACCATCTTCTCAGGGGCCCTGCATGGCAGGAGGGAGAGTGGAGCTCTCAACTGCCTTTTTTTTTGTTTGTTTGTTTTGTTTTCTTGCCAGGGATTAAACTTATCCTCTAAGCCATATCCTCAGCCCTTTTTAATATTTTATTTAGAGACAGGCCCTCAGTGGCTAAGGGCCTCGCTAAGTTGCTGAGGCTGGCTTTGAACTGGCAATCCTCCTGCCTCCTCTTCAGGAGCTGCTGAGATTACCGGTGTGCTCCACTGCACCCAGCTCGGGACCTCTTTTTTACAAGCACCAAAACCATGGATGGAAGTTCCACACTCATGACCTTGTCACCTCTTGAAAACCCCACCTCCAAATCCGTAGCACTTAACTTGTACATTAGAAAATATCTAAAATCAATGTCTTAAGCTTTCACCCTTAGGAAACTCTAGAAAGAAAAATAATTTAAGCCTAAATTGAACAGCAGAAAGAAATAAATTTAGAGAAGCCAATGAAATTCAAAGCTAAGAAAAGAATACGAAAATAAATGAAACAAAAGGCTGCTTTGTAGAAGAGATTAATAAACTTGATAAGAAAATCAAGGTTAACTAAGATAAAAAGATACAAGTTGCTGATATTGAAAATAAAAGGAAGACCATCGACATTAAGGGGATAATAAGGGAACAGTCTGAACAACTTTGTACTCTACAATGAAATTGACCAATTCTTTGAAAGATACAAACTAGTCAAAATCATGTATGGAGGAATAGATAATCTTAACAACACTGTATATATTAAAAATTTAATGAATAGGTAATAACTTTCCGAAAGAAAAATCATGAGGCCCTGATGATTACACTGGCAAAGTCTCACAAACATTTTATAAAGAAATGACATCAATTCTCCACAAACCAGTGGAGAAAAATCGATGGGAAGATTTTTTAATTCGTGATATGAGACTATAATTATCCTAATATCAAAACCAGGTAAAGACATGGTAAGAAAATGAAATTTCAGACCAATATCTCCCTTGGATGTGGACACAAAACAATCTCAACAAAATTGGACAATAAAGTCCAACATTATAAATCAACCATGTGGGATTTAGTCTGAGTACAATGACATCTATGATGTTTGAAAATACAATTATATTAATAAAATATTTAACAAAACCCAGGATACATACATTATTATAAAAATCTCAGGAAACTAAGAGGATAATTTCTTCAATTTGATATGGAATATCTATAAAATCCACAGGTAGCACCATGCTTAATGTTGAGGAACTGGACAGTTAATCTCCTAAAATATAAGATTGGGAATGAGGAATAAAGGTCTTTACTCAACATTCCTATTCAGTACCATTCTGGAAACTCTCACTAATACAACCAGATCACAGAGGAAACACATGGTATATAGAGTGGAAGGAAAGACAGATCTGTCTCTGGTCTGTTTTCCACTTAGATGGTGTGATGATCTATGTGGAAAATTCTCAAAGCACTAAGGAAAAAATATCTGGAATTAATAAACAAGACAGGGAAAGTAATAAGATACAGGAGAGACACAACAGTCAATTGCTTCCTTAAACACATGTAATGTAAAGTAGCAATGCAATAAGTTTTAAATGTCATTTACTGTAGTACCAAAAAATGAAATATTAAGGCACAAATTCAATGAAATATGTGGAGAGCCAATATGTGAAAAACTAAAAAATCTGATGAAAGACCTACCAAATGATTTAAATAAATTGACACTATGAGTTGGAATACCCAATTGTTATGATTTGGATGTGAGGTGTCCCCCAAAAGCTCACATGTAAGATAATGCAGGGAGATTCAGAGGAGAAATGATTGGATTATAAGAGTCTTAACCCCATCAGTGAATTAATTCCTGGTGGGATTAATTGAAGTTGTAGGGTGTGACTGGAGGAGATTGGAATTGGGGCATGGTTTTGGGGTACATATTTTGTATCTGGAGAGTGGAGACTCTTTCCCTCTCTGCTTCCTGATGATGTGAGCTGCTTCCCTCTGCTACATTCTTCTGCCATGATGTTCAGCCTTACCTGGGCCCCGAGGAATGGAGCTGGCCTTCAATGGACTAAGACCTTTGAAACTGTGAGCCCTCAAATAAACTTTTCCTCCCCTATAATTGTACTGGTCAGATCATTTAGTCACAGCAGCGAAAAAACTGACTAAAACACCAACTCTGTAAAATGTCAGTTCATACTAACCAGGTGTACAGATTCAGTGGGATAACAATTGGAATCCCAAGATGCTGTGTTGTAGGTAATGACAAATAGCTACTAATGTTAAGATAGGAAGACAACTTAGAAAGACTAGACAATAGTAAAGAACAAATACAGATCACAAATCATATTTTTAAGACTTTCTCTAAAGGCACAGTCATGGATATAGCAAGGTGTTGGCAAAGAATAGACAGGTAGATCAGATTAATATAATAAAGAACCCAGAAGTAGGCACCTGCAATTGTCAACTGAATTTTGATGGAGTCTTTTCAACAAATGGGGCTGGAACGATTGGACAACACATGCAGGGCAAAAGATCTGTATCTCTATAAATCTTTATGTATCTTATATTTATCATAAAAATAACTCAAAATAGATCATAAATATAAATGTAACATTAATAAACCTTCTTTAAGAGAGCATGCAAGAGGGTTGGGGTTGTAGCTCAGTGGTAGAGCACTTGCCTCCATGTGACAGGCACTGGGTTCCATCCTCAGCAGCACATAAAAATAAATACGGTATTATGTCCATCCACAACTTAAAAAAAAAAAAAATTTAAAAAAAAAAAGCATGCGATAAAAAGAAATGACCTTAAGTTAAGCAATGAAGTTCCTTCCAGAAACATACAAATCCATGCTAATAATGATAAAACATCAGAAAAATCCCAAACAGGCACTTTCTACAAAATTCCTGACCAGCACTCCTCAAAAGTGTCAAGGTCATCAAAAACAGGAAAGTCTGAGAAAATGTTACAGCTGAGAAGAACCCGAGGAGACAGGACAACTAAATGTGATGTGGCATCCTGGATGACATCCTGTTCCGAAAAAGAATGTCAGGAGAAAACTGAAAAAATCTTAAGTATGGACTTCAGTTAATCTTAAGGAATCAATATTTGCTCATTGCTTGTAAAAAACGTACTGTATCAATGTAAGCTGTTAATAATAGGGAAAACTGGTTGGGACTTTCAAGAGACCTCTTTGTATTATCTTTATAAATTTTCTTAAAATCTGATCACTTTTTAAAACTATACAAATGTGCAAGCTTTAATTGTAAAACCTGTGAACATATTAATGAGCTCCTCCCTTTCCAACAATAGAGATGTGATATCATACCCAAAATAATTTGAAGGCAGTTTGTGTTTTTCTTCACTAAGCATCCAGTTGTAAAAATTTTCAAACTTGAGGAGACAATTTCCTAAGTCAGCTGAAGAGTTGCACAATACTATTGAATATTTTTGTGTTCTAGAAATTTTCTTATAATATTTTTCAAATAAGTTGGGATTTTTAATCATTAAAGTTAAAGATTATAGCTCTAAAGATTTGTGTAATGAGGCTTTTTGAGAATTTCAATTGCTTTGAAAATAAATCTTGAAATGAAAATGACTTTGACATGTCTCTACACCACCAATGAAGATGTGAAACAAAATTAAAGAATGAGAACTAATGGACAGAAAAATTAATTCTGAATTTGTGTTATTGCATTAGGAAAGTACTTTTATGAGTTAATTTTGTAATTTGTAGCAGCTGGATGAACTTGAGAACATGTACAATTTTCCCCTTTAGGTTTGGTGAAATATTCCATAGAATCATAAATATATATGCCATCGGTGAATATTGTCTTATGAAAGTACTTGTCGAAATCATTATTTAAAATGAAGGTAAAATACACTTTAAAATATATAAATTATTACACACTTTAAATAATTTTTGGTCCTGAAATGAATGATGAATTACATGACCATCTGCCTCATGATGGCCCTAAGGACTGGCTTGGGAAAAGTGAAGAAATATGAAGTGTTTAGAATTAATCTATGTATCTAAAAGTTGATAAAAGGATGCTTAGATTTATTTTAAAAATAAACTTCTGAAAGGAATATATCTAATTTGACCTTTCATAAAAAATACAATTACCAGAAAATTTATCAAAATAAATTTCTTTAAGTTCTTATTTGATTTCATGTACAAACTTCTATAATTTTATGAAAACAATGATTCTGAATAGGTTGACATACTATGATTCTATATGCCGGTATATATTGGGTCTGAGGCAGTAGAAATAATTACCCTTTCCTTCTGAAGAGGTTTCATTTTTATGATAGTCACTGATTTTTAACAGTTGGAGAATTAATGATATCACCTCTAAAATTCCCAATTCTTGTCCTATACTGAGAACTGGTCAGGATTACAGCTACATATAATCCCAGATCAAATAAATCTCTATAAGCAAGATTCTGATATAAATGGAGTTAGAGAGTATTAATCACTATTATAAACAGAAATAACATTTTCTGTAGCAGTGTCTATAATAAAGCTTCCAAAATTGCTGTTGCAAAACAATTTACCTGATCTATTTAAGCAAAAATGGTTTGATTAAAAAAAATTTTTTTTATTTGTAGCTGGACAAAATACCCTTATTTTATTTATTCATTTTATGGGATGCTGAGGATCAAACTCAGTACCTCACAAGTGTGAGGCAAGTGCTGTACCACTGAGCCATGATCCCAGTTCTGGTTTGATTTTTAATATATTAAATAATTGCCTACATGGATTAACTTATGAGTTCAACTAAAAGTACTCACACAGTTTTGTTTTTTGTACATTCCTTAGCATCTATTCTTTTTGAGTAATTGTGTAAAGACAGATATTTCTCCTTTGAAAGCTTGTTGCAACTATTTTGGTCAGCAAGTGGGTGGAACCTAGTGACACAAATGTGAGCTCTCCTGGAGCAGAAGAAGAGAGAAAATTTCATGGGAGACTTCTTGTTATTTGCATACTGAATCTCCCCTTACAGAAACAAGAAAAGATACAGTCAATTTAAAAAGAAAGAAATATGACAACCAGAAAACAAAGAAAATAAAAAAATATTCTGAGGAAATTCAAACTAGATTCTAGGTTAATGATGAATATTATTTTAAAAGAGTAATCTCAATGAATATTGACAATTTCATAGATTTTACAATCTTTATTAGAAAAATAGATTTAAGTTAGGCATGGCGATGCATGCCTTTAAATTCAGCAGCTTCACAGACTGAGGCAGAAGGATCAAAAGTTCAAACTAGCCTCAGCAACTTGGTGAGGCCCTAAGCAATTCAGTGAGAATTTGCCTCTAAATAAAATACACAAAAGGGCTGGGGATGTGACTCAGTGGTTAAGTGCCCCTGTGTTCAATCTCCAGTACCAAAAAAAAAAAAAAAAAAGAAAAATGGATTTAAAAAATAATCAAAGTAGCAAAATGAAAGGTTAAATCAAGTGTTTGGGGATAAGCTTTTGTTTAAACATCATAGAGAAAATTTAAAGAACCAGGACAACTTACATAATTTGTTGGTTAATGATGACCATACCCAAATAAGATTATAATAAAATATATTTTTTCTGGAAATTTTATAAAACTTTAACAAATGATGTAAATTGTTTTTTAAAGAAAAATGTCATTGCTTTTAAAAGATGTACATTGCCTTTGGTGCAACACCACCATCTGAGAATTTTATATAGTGACAGAATTTTTTAGTGTTTCAAATTAGGCTTTGAAAATTTTGCTTTATTAATATTTTAAGTAAAAACAATTAGGTATTCACTTTCTACCAGGCAAAGGTTTATAAGTGACAGTAAATAGAGATGCACAGATGTACATAAAAAGATTATGTAAATAGACTAATAAGTTCAAGTTGCTTTTACACATATTTTTTAATCCCAAATAAGTTAGACAGATATGATAACACTTTGTATGTAAAATATGTCTTTTCTTAAACATTTAAATCTTTCATTGAGAAAATATGTACAGTGTGTATTTTAGTTTTCATGTTGCCATCATCTAAATGAAGAATAGATATTTCACTTAGTGACCACTTAAAATATTAATTTTCAGGTATACTCTTGTACAGAATACCCAGAAAGAAGGCATCTGTGTATCTATCACCTGGTTTGTATCTCCCTAACCTTAGGCCTCTGAATACCTCACCAGTCATAGAAATTTGAGTTTTTGTGTTTTTCTTTTCCTAGACCCCCTCACGCTCTTTCCCTGAACATCTCAATTCTTTGTATCTAATGTTCTACTGATGTTCAAAGATTAAGTCTGTCTTACTGGCTCAGAGTTCTACTGCTATGATTACATAGAAATAGTGGATGCACAGAAATGATAGTGGACTATTACACTGTGACTTCATTCACAGCTAATTGAGTAGTGTCTTTAATTATGTAGAATAAATAAACCATCACTTTAAAATATTTATTCATTTAATTTTGTTATACTTAGTTATGGCTTCTTTTCTACCATGAAAGACTGCAGATTCCATCAGTGAAGGCAAATGCACAAAGGCCAGAATCTATGGGAGGTCATGTTCCAGCTTACTGTTGTCTTCTCCCAGGGGAATCATAGGGGCAGTGTTTAATTCTCTCAGCAGTGACATATGACAACAAGCACGAGGTTTTGCCATTCAGGAAAGCTCACTGAGCCTTGATGTACAGGGTTTGATTGAAAGTGCATCGTGGAGGTATGAAGTATCCTGTAGCTGATATTTTAAAATTGTTTTTAATTATGTGATGTGCATTTGAGCATATTACAATGAACACAACTGATTATATCAATTGAACACAAGGAATATATAATTAAAATGCACCAATTTTATTTCAAATATACTCAACATACATTATTTATACTTATGCATAGGCTCTCGTGTTATAATTTGATGCATCTGTATGATGTGCAATGATCATATCAGGGTAACTAGAATTTTATCACTTGAAATATTATTATTTCTGTGTATCAGGTGCTTACAAACTCTTCTCTAGTTGTTTTCAAATGAAAAATTGTTGAAAATGTTATTTTACCTATTGTGCTATAGAACTGTGACACCACTCCCCTACAACTATATTTTAGTACCCATTATCTATCCTCTTAACATCCCCTTCTCTGTACCCTTCTTATCCTCCAGGATTTCTAATCTCTACTTCTATGTGATCAGCTCTTTTAGCTTCTACAAATGAGTGGGTACATACTCTGTTTTCTTCTGTTCCTGGTTTATTTCACTTAGTATAATGTACTATATAGTTCCATCCATTATGCTGCAAAGGTCAGGATTTCATTTATTGTATAGCTGAATAATATTCTAGTGGATAGATAGATAGGTTGACAGGTAAATAGAAAGATAAATAGGTATCTCACTTCCTTATCCATTCTTCCATTTTTGGGCATCTTGACTAACTCAATATTTTGGATATTGTGAATATTGCTACAATAAATGTGGGTACACAATTATCTCTTTGATATAATGATTTCTTATCCTTTGGATGTATACCCAACAGTGGGGTTACTGGGTCATATAATTCTATGTTAATCTTTTTGAGAATCATTTGTTATGATGGGTGAACTAATTTGTATTCTCACTAATATTGTATAAGAACTTCCCTTTCTCTACATCCTCTCCAGCATTGTTATCTATTTGTGTTTGTGCTAATTGCCATTCTAATTGGGATGAGATATTATATCATTGCAGTTTTAATTTGCATTCTGCTGATGATTGGTGAAATTAAGAATTCTTTCACATACCTGCTAACTATTTGTGTCTTTTTTTTGGAGAAGTGTATATTCAGATCGTGAACCCATTTTTAATGGGATCATTTGCTTTTTTTGCCTTGAGTTGTTTGAGTCCTCTATATGTTCTGAATCTTACCTGCTTGTGTGATAGTTTGCAAATATTTCTCCCATCCTGTTGGTTGTCTCTTCACTCTGTTGTTATTTTCTTTTCCTTACAGAAACTTCTTAGTTTGATACATTCCCATTTGTCTGCTTTTGCTTTCATTGCCTGTCCTTGTGGGATCATATCTAAAAAAAAAATACTCAGTTTTGTCAAAGTCCTGAAGTGTTTCCCCTATGTTTTCTTCTAGTAATTTCAATTTCCCATCTTATAATTAGGTCCTTAATGCATTTTGAGTTGATTTTAGTATATGCTGGGAGTCAAAGGTCTAACTTCAATCAGATGCATATGGAAATAAAGTTCTTACACCATCATTAATTGAGAAGATTGTCTTTTTTCCAATGCATGTTCTTGGCACTTTTGCTGAAAATCATCTAGCTGTAAATAAAGAGATTAATTTCCATACAGAATTAGCCATATCTCTAAAGAGCCCTGGTTTCTTTTGTTGTATAATGGTCTGCAATTATTCTAGTACTTTGCTGTTTTGATTATTTTAGCTTTGCAATATATTTTGAAATCAAGTATTATAATGCCCCACCCTACTGTGGGAGTTCCTTACTACACTAGAAAAAAATCACAAAATTCATATGGAAAAACAAAGACTCATAACATTTAAATGTTTTATGATTAGCATTATTCAAGAGGGACAGTGTTGTTCATTTAATAAATTCTAGTAAATTATTAAAATTATGTTTTCTCTAGATCTGTCTTCCTTGTATTCTTATATCTGTCTTCCTTGTTTTCTCTCTCCCTATTTTATTTATTATTTTCCTCTTACTTATTTACCTAAAGGTTTTCATGATCATCTCTGATTCAGTCTCAGGAGAGCATATTTGCAGCTCTTTCAGAATTAGAATTCAATACTACTTTGTCTACAAGGGAAGTTTTGAAATTACATTGAAAACCAAGTCACCTATCATAAAACTAAGATAATTGCACATTAGATCTGTGGTTAAAAAAAAAAAAAAAAAAAAAAAAAAAAAAAGATTAGTCTAAAGGAAGAGCCAGGTATTGGAAGAAATAGTATCTTTTAGGAATACAAAGGGTTAATTATTTTCCTTTAAAATTAGGACATAATTGTATAAATGGAAAACCAGAATCAAACCAAATGTCTCCTCAATTTCTACTGTATCAATTAAAAAAATAAACTTTAAAGAAATGTTTTAGAAGTAGGAAATTATTGCAAAGATTGTACTGAGCAGTCCCATGTAATGCAGACTCTGTTTCCCTTATTAGTGACTTGTATTAAGATGGCACATTTGTAATAATTAATAAACACTATTTATACAGTATGATTAACTAAAGTCAACACTTTGTTCAGATATTCTGTTTTTCTCTAATTACTTTTTTTCTGTGCCATAATCTCATCTAGAATTCCATGTTACATTTAACTGTCCATCATTTGTCTGAAATTCCTCTTGGTTCTGACAGTTTTGCAGAATTTTCTTGTTTTCAATGACCTTGACAGTTTTGAGGTGTGATGGGAAAATATTGTGTGAATTGCCCCTCAATTGGGATTCATCTGATTTTTTTGCATAAATAGATTGAGAGGAAGATCACAGAGATAAAGTGCTATTCTCATCACATTATGTCAATGGTTCAATACATAATTATGATTTATCACAGTAGATGCTAATCTTGATTACCTAGCTTGACATAGTGTGTTTGCAAGCTTCTCTCCTGTAAAGTTACTATTTTTCTATTCCCTTTCCACATTCCACTGTTGGGAAGAAAGTCTCCATAGGCAGCATACTCCATTGCAGGCTTTATGCTTTTCCACCGTAAGGGAATATCTAAGGTAGAATTCTTCTGAACAGATAATTTTTCTATTCTTTTCCATTGATTTTTTTATTAAATAATTAACTCATATTGTTATATAACCATGGATATTCATTTTATATTTTGTGTTAAAAATCCAATATTGCTTTATTTGTTTTGTTGCTCAGTCGCAGATTTAGCATCGGGTGCGCTTTTCATTGACTGCTGTGGATCTTTGACACATACTCATTAATATGTGGTGCTGACTTTGATAGGAAGGAGAGCATTTTCTTTCTTTGTTTTTTGGGTGGTACTGGGAATTGAACTCAGGGGCACTCAACCACTGAGCCACATTTTGTATTTTATTTAGATACAGGCTCTCACTGAGTTGCTTAGCACATCACTTTTGCTGAGGCTGGCTTTGAACTCGAGATCCTCCTGCCTCAGCTTCTGAAGCCTCTGGGATTAAAGGTGCGTGCCACTGTGCCTGGCCATTTTCTTTATTATTGAAACTTGCTCTCCTTCCAGGCTCATCGTATTTATTTCTTCTATGATTACTAGAATGAGCTGTATCTCTAAGGAGCCCTGGTTTCTTTTGTTGCAGAATGGTATCAGAAACCAATATTCTGGCACCAGATGTACTTGTTGCTAGGCACTCTCAAGGGGATATATGTGTGTATACTAATACATGCACACACAGGTACACATGCAATTACATGTAGCAGTTCTTCAACTATTTCTGCAGGTTGTCATTTATTTTGGTATTTATCCTACTTGGTGTTCTCTGAACTACTTGGATGTATGTTTTGGTGTTTGTCATTGATTTTTCGAAAGATTTTATTTTATTATTTCACGTATTTCTTATACGGTGTTCTCTTACTTTTCCTTCTGGAATCCAAGTTTTGTGTATGAGACATCTTTTGAAGTTCTCCCACAGTTCTTAGATGTTTTCTTCTTCTTCTCTTTTTTTTAAATTTTATTTTTGTTTTTCTCTTTTTCTCTTCACATGTCAGGTTGGGAAGTTCCTTTTGGCATATATTCAAGCTCAATGCCTCTTTTCATAACTGTGTTCACAAATAGTGAGCTTATGGAAGGCATTCTTCATCTGTTATAGTGGTTTTGATTTCTAGCATTTCCTTTTGTTTTTTTCTTGAGTTTCCACCTCTGTGCTTATATTATCAATCTGATATCCAGTCTTATTTTATCAGGCAATAGTGACTGAGGTAACCAGGGCTTTAGTTGATAAAATATGTGATTAGTCTAGGAATTGGTGTCTGTTTAGTGCTTGCTGAAGGTCTAGTTGTCAGTCTTCAACTACCTCCAACATTATTTTTTTTTTCCTTAATAACTTTTCTATTCTTCCCTTTCCAGAAACAGTCTGTGTCTTGCTACTCTTTCAACTATAATCCACTGTTACTATACAGTAGCCAAGTTGGTGTTGTGCCAAGGGAATATTCTTGGTCTTTTAGTGGTCTGGTGTCCCATGCTGACTGTGTTCACCAGCTTTTCTGCTTAATGAGACAGGAGATTAAAAGGTGACTGAAGAGAGAGAGGAATGTCCTTTCCTCTTGGCACTAGCACACCCCTCTGGTGAAGGCATTTTTAATGGAGAGGTCTCTGGATGCATCTTGCAAGAGATACTTCTTTCTTTCTCTGCTTCTCTCTACCCTGGTCACAAAGGACTCTTTCTTGTATCTTCACTATGAGAACCTCGGTGTTCTGTGGATGTGAAACTCATAAAAGTGTGGAGCTTCTCTGGGACAGTCTTGAATGTTTCTCGTTTATACACAGATCTCCATTTAGCCTCTAGAAGTCTGGCAAAATCAACATTGAAGTCTTCATGTTGCTCTACATCTACAACAGCTTCTGCTCCAGATAAGCAGATTTTGGCTGTGACCTTCTTGACCCACTTGTCTCTCCCTATTTCAAGGTAGCATTTTACTCTGCAAATTCAGTCTCTTTGTGTCCAACAAAAATTCATTGGCTTTCAGTTTGTCTAGCTTTTCCATGTTGTAAAAATGAGAATGAGAACTTCTAACCTTTTGATATATTGCAGCTAAAATTGAAAGTTCAAACTATCTTTTAAAACCTCTTTTGTTTTCTCGTTGATTGCTCGGTTGATAGTGGCCTCCAATGGATGTTGTTATTTTCTCTTCCGTTCTCTTAAGCTTTGCCTTGATCTTCTTTCTGAAAATTCTGACATGTTTTCTTTCTTTGAAAATTGCTTCTAGGTAATTTTATTTATATCATCTGCATTTCTTTTTTTCTGTTTTAAGCCTCCTGTTTTGCAGCTGGACATCCCAGAGTTGCATAGTGATAACTTCACTTTTCCCTTCTTCCAGCCTCCCATGTTAGCTGGGTAGTAATTTAAAATGAGAAATACTGATTCAGGTTTTGGAGTAAAATTGATTCTGTTAATAGTTTCTAGACTTTCTTTGGCTGAACTTCCTGAAAAATGCTAATTATGGGTACTACACATATTTACTTATTTAATGCCTGTTTTTGTTTCCTTCCTTATCACCATGTTACCATGTGTGTAAATTACATAAGTGGGAAAATTACTAACACAAATCCCTTAGTGAAAACTTCTTTAATGCAATGGCTTAGCATTTTCAACACTGTGCTTATAAAAACACTGAGTAAGTTTTAAAAGGTATGAGTCCAATCTTTTGTTTCTTTTAGGTCATAATCATGTACTTATATTTTATTCCATCAATTAAAAAAAAGGAAACATTACTTGAAAACACATGAGTTCTCATAAGAGTCTTAAAGAAGAGATCATAGGTCTAAAAACTTTGAAAGGGTTACATTTGATAGGGTTTAAGTCTTCCAATACTGAAAGAAGAGAAGATTCCAGGGGTTTATGTCATATGATGTGAAGTGCATGCAATATACCTCATTAGTAATCTTGGAAGTGAGTAGCACAGGTATATCATTAATCCTCTGAACAACACATGCACACCAGTACAGTAACGATTCCAACAAATAGGTAGCCTGAAAAAGATAACAGTTTGTTTATACTGTTTGTGAAAGTATAAGTAACATAATAGCACTGTAAGAGTTAGTCTTTAGTTTGGTAAGGATCCTGGGGTGAAATTCAAATATGGATTAGCATAACACTTTTGTACCATGTAATTTGTGTTTTTCAAGTGACTAAGAATATATAAATAGAAGCCTAATACTCATGGCATTAGTAGTTTATAACTGAATAAAAAACATTCATGTATGGTAATATCTCAATAAGAACAAAATCCATTTGTAAACTAAAGAAATAGAAAATATAATGTGGACATCCTTATTTAATGTATATTTATCTGTAAGAAGGCTATTCACAAATCATAGCCACATCACCCAATATGTTTTCTGGATAATCAAAACCTCCACAAGAAATTTCTCAGGTCCAAATAATTTATATTCAGCTGCTGTTTTAGAAATAAGAACACTTATACTTAGTACTTTTGAGGGTATGGGAATATACCTCAGTGATAGAGTGATTGTCTAGAGTGTGTGAGTGTTCAATTCCAGCACCATGAACACAAAAAATGGTATTTAACCTAATTATCTCAACTATTGGTAAATGTCACCAAATTAGGGATGTATATATGTGTACATAAATATTTAAATAAAAAATAGAAATAAAACGACAACCAAACTGTGCCTATGTAATAAAAATTGGGTAAAAAGAATCTTCAAGTCTACATGTTTAAAATTTATTATGTCTGACTTAACAAAGATAATGTGTTTAATACTGAGATAGATTTTCTTAAAGATGTAATAATATTTACCTAACATAGAGCTATGAATTTCTGAAAGAAAATTTAAAATCTAGAAATTTAAATTGTAAAAAATCCAGGTACTGGAAAAGTTTAATGTAATTATTAGGGAAATTTATCAACTGTAAGGTAGAAGGATTTTGACTATATCAGTAAATACAAAATTCATTCATGAAATGAATCAGCAAGCTGACAAGTGAGTTGCATGTGTGTCTTTGGCCCTCTGGACAACACTGCAAATCACTGTATTAGTGATTCCTATAAACTCTGGTGGCCTGAAATGGATGGGATTTTAATTCCCTTAAAAAGAAAAGCTCAGGTGATTAATAATCAGACCTTGTTTAGGGTTTTGGTTCTAGGGGTAATACATTAAATGGTTATGAGGGATAGGATATTGTGTTCAGTGTAGAGTTAACATTCAATTATTTTTCATGTGTGTTTATTAAATTATAAAAACAAATCTAATTATCTATTCAAAATATAGCTGGGCTAAAATCAATCATAGCTGTAGGGTGGAAAATGACAATAAATAGGAATTAACTCACACTAAGACTTAATTGAGCTGACTCCAGGGGTTAGATACACATCTCTACAGGAGATATATTAATATTAGATTGCAATAGCTTCAGTAGGAATAAAAGTTTTCACTTTTGAAAGCAAAATCTTTTGTTATCCAAACTACAGAAATAATTAGCTACAACATATTTTATTTCAATTGGGGAAAATTTCTAATAATAAAATGAAGTTTTTGGTGCTTTAAAATTCTGTTAGGAATTCCAGCTTAATTTTGTCAACTTTTATCCAGGTTATTCTAAGACTCACCATCAGGGAAAATGTAAAGGTCCTTTATAAAAAGTAAGTTAGTCTTGTTAATATTTACTGGAGTTACTTACCAGAAATAAAGGATATGATAATGTATTTTTATGCATGGGAGAGAGTTTGTCCTAGCTGTTCAAAACTTTAGAGGATAAATTTAAAATTCTAAGTATTTGTCAAATTTCCTTCATTAGATTTTCACGTAAGTACTCCCAATAATAAAAAATTGAATATTTAGAATTTTAGATTCTTCATGTTGCTTTTAGCAAGGTCAGAATAATATTATGTTTTCAGTGATTAATCCTGTTATTACTGTCTTTTTCAAAGTTTGCCAGAAATATGGAGATATGCTTATGCATGCTATGGCCAAGAATGCCTCATGCACTGCCTTTTGATGTGCAAGAGATGATGATCTTTGCATCATTGCAGCATCTCTCTGCCCTGTTCTCTGTTGCTTTTCTGGTGCCTAAAATCAAAGAATATAAAGGAGTTCTATTACATCTTATTTGGCGCAGTAACAAAACTTGTGGTCAGATAGCTGAAGAGATGGTCACAGACACCTGTGTAATCAATGCTGGGATTTCTCATTAGAAAATAGTCATGGAAAAAAATCAGGAAATCACAACCTACTGCATTGAATTCCACATCTGAGGAAGGATGAGTTTTCTTTTGAAGAACCTATTCCTGAATGAAAAATGTGCTTCTAGTTTTTCTTACAAAATAACCATTGGGTCCTAATATCCATTGAAGATTACGTAAAGATGTTTTGAAAGAATTCTTTCCTGATAATCATCTTTCCTAAATTATTTAAATATTTAAAAACTGTCATTATGCATTAATTTGCTATGGCAATTGTGACCCCTGTAGGGAAATTCACAGGAAAATCATTTTAAAACTGTTGTAGAACTCAAGTAAAGGGAAGGAAATAGTTTGTTTACAAAAAAATGCATTTGCAGAATCTTGTCAGGAACCCTAAAGAGTCCAACATCATCATATCTATGATCTCGAATGTAAATTGAAAATTATCTATTATCATCTCCTATTCATTGTGACATTCCCATAATACTACTGCTATTGCTTCTATTGTTTGTATTTTTCACATGACAAGTAATCATAAACAGGATCCTCAAGACTATATGATTAAAATAAAATTCTATAAGTAATCAACTGTATAAAGACATTATATTTACCATATATATGACCTATCTTTTGTTAGAATAAAGTCATCCAGGTTTGCAAATATTATGCATGTCCTACTTTCCCTTAGAAGTCCATTATAAACATGATTTATAGTGCCTTTTGAACCTAATCTGATTTCAAACTCCTTCCCTATCATTACCAAATATGCAGAGGCCTAGCCTTATCTTAGCAATGACTTTTTTATTTGAATTTTTTTCATTCCTTCTAAACTCCTCAGACAAAAGATCTTCCTTTTTTCACAACAATTTTATCTGTCACTCACATTTATAACTGATGAATCTGCATTGTACTTTATATGTTAATCTTAATTTGGATCATTTCAAAATATAGAGTTTCCTATAGCCTTTGAAAATTATTACAGTTCCTCTTATGATCAAAATTTTATACTTCTGGTTTTGTTACTTTATGCAATATTCATCTTCTCATGAACCAACCATTACAATATTCTTAACCCAAAGTCTTCACCCATGACCCCACAACTCCTGTGCATCCGGTATTAGATGAAATGCACACCTGCTTTTTCTGACCTCCTCCTCCCTCCACAGGTGAGCATTGTTTATACATGTGCTGTCCTCTTGTTCTGCTACTCAGTGCTGTCTGTGACCAAGAGCAAAACTGGCCTCATTAATTCATTCATCTCTGTGTATTTTTAATAAATAAATACATTTTGAGTGTTTTCTATGAGCCAAGTAGCCTGTGCTAGGAGCTTGGGTGTCAACAACGAAAAGACAGGCATACTATCTGCCCATACCAACCTTTGTACATTTGGAGATGAGAGCAGTTTCACATACAATAAATTGCAAATATGAAATTACTCAAAAGGAGAAACACAGAGTGAACTACCGGGGAAGCAAACCTTAGCTAGTAGTATTAACTTAGGCTGCCATAGCAAAATGCCCTGGACTGGGCCATTTAAACAATAGAAAATTATTTGCTCATAGTTCTGGAGCCATGACCAAGGTGTCAATCTATTTGGTTGCTAGGAAGGGTTCCTACTGATTTGCAGGTAAATGCCTTCTGCATCCCCATCTGAACTTTTCTCAGTCATTCCAGTGGAAAGAGAGGGTCCTCTCTTGTTTCTCCTCTCTCATTTCTTCATATAAGGTCACCAATCCTATCACAAGGGCCCCACCCTCATGACCTCATTGGGACTTAATTACTATCACACTGGGGTAGGGCATCAATATGTGAATTTTGAGGCAATAAAAATATTCAATCCATAATACTTCCTAACAAAAATTATCTGTTTCGATGATATTTATGAATGTGTTGGCGAAGGGAAGGGATAATGTAAAGGCAGAAGAAAATGCTTTTATGGAAACTGAGTAGCATTCAATTATCTAAAGTCTGACAGTGTCAGAACACAGAGGGGGTAGCATAACATAGAGATTTAAAGGAAAAGCAGGGTTCAGAACCTGAGGGCTGGGTTGATATATCTTTGGACTTAATGATAAAGACAAAAAAATTACTGATAAGCTTTAAACTGGGAGTAAGTACCATAATCCTCTTTGGGCTTTTCAAATAAATTAGTGCAAAATAAGTTTGTTGGCACATGAAGAATTATTGTAGAACGTTGAAGCAGTTGTAGGTATAGAGTGGTAACAAGGATAGACACAAAGGAACAAACAGAAATGTTCAGGGTGCGCAAATGACCTGTGGCCAGGTATGATGTGCAAAAGAATGTTACTATAACTTCTACATTTCTGGCTTCAGTATATCCTGGTGTATCACCACCAGGTAGGAGAACAAGGAACTTTTGGAAGAGAATGAATGTAAAGTTAATCTCTGAATATATTCCCCACATTTAGTAAGTGTTTCTGTCATTTCTTGGGCTAATGTTAGTGATTAGTCCTAGTGATTAGCTCCCTAGATGTCAGTATTGAGAGCCTAATTTGTTATTTTTGACCATTTCCCAAAGAGACAATTAGAGTTCCATCCTTTCTCCCAGGCCTGGAGCGCAGCCATTGCCTTCTCTTGAGCAGGAATTCTGGAATAAAATAAGACTTGCAAAATGAGAACAGGCAACTAGAGTAGTTCTTTTAGATCTGAGTTGATTCAATGAACTACAGGATTTTCTTAGGTGGGATATTCTGTGCTTACTGGGTTACTCCTAACATGTGCTGATAATTTGAGGCTTTTAAATCACTACCACACTCTCCAATACTACTCTTGTATTCATTTTTGAAAATTTCAATACGCATATTCTTCCAATACCTTGTTCATTAGCCTGTGCTTCAGTGATGTTGTCCTCAGCCCCAATTCAACCACTACCGAACAAAACCCATTGCTACCTGCTGTCATTATGCTCCAAAATTTGTCTTCAGTAATCACAACCCTTCCATGATCCCAAGTTCATGTGTGAGATGATTAGTTTTCTACATCGATTTGACTAGGCTATGGGATCCAGTTTTTCAACCAAATACTAACTTGGGTGGTGTTGTGAAGTATTTTGAGATGCCATTAATATCTATCATCAGACTACTTTAAATAAAGGAGATTACCTTGGTAATATGGGTGGGCCTCATCACATCAGTTGAAAGATATTGAGAGAAAAAAATTCCTGGCAATCACATAAGCAAATTCCTTGACAAAAGTAACTCTCCCTTCCATTCTCTCTTTCTCTCTCTCTCTACACACACACACACACACACACACACACACACACACACACACACACAGAGACAATTTCCATGTCTGCAAATTCTACATCTATGGATCCAACCAACAGCTGAGAGAAAATGTTGTCTTTACTTAACATAGATTTTCCCCTTGTTATTACTCCTTAATTAATACAGCATAACTATTTACATATCTTTTACACTATATTATATTATGACTAATCTATAAATGATTTAAAGTGTATCAGATGATATGTGTAGGTTATGCATAAATAACATACCATTTTTTTAAGGAACATGTAAATACTATACCAATTTATTTAAGGAACTTGAGTATTCAGTTTTTGTTATCTGATGGGGACTCTGATGTAGTACCTAATCCTAGGTACTGATGATTACACACATGCCACACACAAAGTCTTACAGTTCTGCTTCTGCTTTTCTGGAGAACCCTAACTGGTACAACACATCTTTCTCCAAGCTCTATCCAATACAGATCCTCCTTGTTTATGATAGGGTTATATTCCAACAATCAGAAGGTCATAATACTTTAATTTGATTATGCATTAAATACATCTAACCTCCCAGACATCATAGCTTAGCAGCACTGTGAATTGTGGAGCATCAATGTGTACTCCTGTGATCGTGTGGCGAGATTCACTGCTGCTGCCCAGCATGGGGAGATACGGTAACATACAGCACACTGACCGCTTAGGAAAAGACTAAAATTCAAAATTCGAAGTAAAGTTTCTGCTGAATTCATCACTGTTGTGCCATAGTAAAGTAGAAAAATCCTAAGTGGAACCATTATAAATTGAAAACCATTATAAATTCCTTTAACTGCAATGAGATATCTCATGTATTGATCATCTCTTCTTTCACTGAATTCTATGCCTTTGATGTTCCACCTTTATTCTTTACCCAGTTCAAATTTTATATTAAATTAATACTATCACCTCCATGTGTATACTCCAATGACCTTGTCCCTGTTTATTTATTCATAGTAGCACAGAAAATTCACAACCTTGATTAAATCTTACAGAACATAGATTCTGAGCACATTCCTGTAGCCATCCAAGTAGGGTGGCTGGAGAAAAGCATTGCAGAGACATATGGGTTTGTCTCAAGTTAAATTCATGACCAGAAAGTGCATGTGGGTTCTCAAAGCTTCTTGTCCATTCATATTTCTGGTGTTCTAGATGACTACTTTATGTCTTAATTTTTTCTCTTCAAATGTCCACCACCACCTTGCTGTTCAGTCTTCTGCAAACTAGCTAGAAAGCTTTTGCTTGCACATTGCGGGTCAAAGCATACAACTTAGCCATACACAGAAATATACAAATTTATTGAAATATAGAGAAATAGAGAAAGCTGCCAATGATAATTTTTTAACATATTACTTTTGAGCCATACATGTACAAGTTAAAAGAATAAGAGTAAAAGAGAGTATGATAGAATTTTTAAAAATATAATAAAAATACAAAATTTTTACATGGAAAAATTTTCAAATCTGACAAAAAGAATTTTCAACTAGTAATGGATTGTAAAGTTAATTGCAAATAATACAAATAATACTTTAATACATTTATTAACATTTATAATTCTCTACTTACATGATCTGAACAATTAGAAATTGAGAATATAAGACTATAAAAGTTTATGGATTAATATTTAAAAAATAATTTAGCAAATTTATAGCTAATAATTAATATATATCATTTATAAATAAAAGAATAACATATTACATAAAATATAAGAAATTCAGATAATTATAATAAACATTCCCTTAAATTATAAATATTTGACCAAGTAAATTCAGAGGAAAATTTATCATAGTTAGTGCTCCTTTGAAGTAAACATTCAAAATAAGCTTTTAGAAAACAAATATGACTCAGTCCTACAGATATGAGAATACAATGAGTTCATAAGCAAAAAGTAATAAATATTTTAAGAACTAAAGCAATCAAAGAGATATGACACATTAATCAAATAAGAATACAAATAAGGAAATGCTGTTCTTCATCTTCTCAACACTTAGGGACTGAATCACAAACATCAATTCTCCAGTTAATGTGCTCTTCTCTTACGGCTCTTTTTTTTCACTCCCTTCAACAAATTAAAAATCATGGAAACAAAAAGAAATGTAAATGCCTCCAAAATCCATATTCTGACCCAATATCTTTTTGATCCATCAAATCCCAACGGTAAACAATTGAATCCAGAAATCATGCAGGGATAATGTCTGTATCAATCTGGAATGTGCTTATCTATAAGCAGCAGAAAACCTCTTTACATAATAGTGCTCCAGGTCTGGATGCTGCTTCCATAATCCAAACAAGAGGAAGAAGAGTGAAGGACAAAACAATCTTAGGAATTAATATGACTATTTGAAAAAGACTTTCTAAACCCCCCACGAGTGTCTTCCGTGTAATGATGTGATGAAGAATTGAGTTTCTTTGCTACTCTCTGCTACAAGAAAATTCACAAAGTTTATTATTTTTAATGTTGCTGTAAAGATCAAGTTCAACTCTTTTGTTTTTGTTTGATTATTTTTCAAAGACAAAGGGAGAATGAATGTTAAGTGGCAACTTGCAGAATCAACAATTATTTTCAAGAGCTTTACGTAATACCATGTAATGCCATTCTTCAAGATACCAAGCACGTCATAATTATAATAAGATAAACCATGAGGATGAGATGATTATTTTGCTAAACATGAGAACATATAA
Organism: Sciurus vulgaris; assembly: GCF_902686455.1. Lineage (NCBI taxonomy): Eukaryota > Metazoa > Chordata > Mammalia > Rodentia > Sciuridae > Sciurus > Sciurus vulgaris. Next base: position 146,157,477 of record NC_136466.1, read on the forward strand.
AAAAACAATGAACAATTTATTATGATTATTTAACAATTTATAATGTATCTGATATGTACTAATAATTTAAACATCAATAGGTTTTATATATTCATAATATTCTTACAGGAATTCTAAAGATAATAAAATGTTCATTTTTAATAATAATAATAGAATAATTTAGTGACAACTTACAGAAAAGTTTTTTTACAAAGAGATTTAGAATCATATTTCAGTAAATTTAAGCTCTATAAACTTCTAGTTAATTCAAGTAAGATAAAAGTCCATTTTTTTTTTAATGTTTTGAGGTAAAGGAGAAAAACATTTAAAAACAAAATCATTCTAAAATAATCAGTAATAAAAAACATGAAATACTAGAAAATAAAATGCCCCAAACCATTATGCCAAGGAATCACCAGCACAAAACACTGGATTACAAAATCAGAATAGGCTAAGGAAATAGAGGAATGTAACAAAAAAGATTTGGAGCAGGTGGAAGGAAAACATAAATTCAAATTAAAATTATTTATTTGGAAAATATTTGATTTGAGTCGAAATATCAGTTTTAATTTTAACATTATTTTTCTGAAGGCTGAAGGCATTTGCAATACAACTTTGGTCCTCCAAACAAAATAAAATTCATCTGTGGATTAGGTGATTTATATGTTTTCCTAATCTCTTCTATATTTTAGTTTATTTTTTGACAGCATACTGCCTTAATCGATGGCAGCTATAAATAACGCATTATGCAGTCCCTAAATTGAACAATGTAGGTGGCAGCTTTAGAATTTCTACAGAAGGACAATAATATTGTTTTAAGAAGTAATCTAAAGAAGTGTTTACATATAATTTAATAAAGTTGAGTTTTTAAAAAAATCAGTTGCCCACTCAAGAATGCAGGATTAATGTTGAAAGGAAAAAAAAGGCTAAAGTCTTTCCTTTCCAAGCTGACTCTAGGCACTATCACTACTGGTAAAACTCTCTTTTATATCTGCTCCCAGTGGATTTTAGAATTCCAAAACGAGTAGGATTATTGACAACCCAACATGACCTTTCTTTTACCTGTATTATGTCCCTCTGCCGCCCTCATCTGGCAAACACTGATTCTTCCTCTCTTGTTTTTTACATTTATCATTTATCTTTGGGGTGGGGGCACTTATATTTTGCATTTTGAGCAATTTTGGAACTATTTTGTATGATTATATTGTGAGTCTTCAGAAATAATTTAAAAGTGTAGATTTTTTTCAGTAGTCTGTGGAAGAGAAACATTTATTGGTAAATGAGCATAGCATTGTGACAATAGACCAAAGCATTTCTACTTTTGTGACCAGTTATACTGAAATAATGACCACCATCATAGAGTGCCAAAACAGTTTCAGCTCATCTACGCTTTCTCTTATGCAATGAAAAAGTGGAGGAATTGCAGACAGATCAGTATTCACAGTACATTCTCATTTTCAAATTAAGTCTATATAGACATAATTGTCATGGCTATAGTTTGGTATGCAGAACAGATCTTGATTTATTATATTTCAGCTGACTTTTTTTGACAAGAAACCTCATTTTGAATAAAACAAGTATCAATTAAATTTCACAGTAGAAGCCTACGGTGCAACTTCCTTACTTGTCACTTTTTTTTTTTTTTTTTTTCCCTTAAACTTGGGTATTGATTAAAGCCAACTAAATTGCATGGAAAACAACAGAGGATTTTGACTCTATGTCTTCACAGTATTTGGAATGAGAAACTTCCAGGTTTTTTTTGTTTGTTTGTTTGTTTTAAAATCGGTGGTTCAGATATTTAGTATTCACCACCAGTATCTCACAAATCATTCATTCTCTTTGAGAAAAAAATCCCAAAGATTAAAATGTAGAAATATTCATCTAGACATCTCACAGACCTTACTATCTTAGACTTCACTGAAATAGTTGGGATACACCACATTATTTTGTGGTTAGATTGTTAAGGGATCACACTGTCATATTTGGAGTTGTAGGCAATTTGTACTTTAAAAAGGATTTATTTTGGTTTATAATGCTTAAAAGCTGAACACTATCATCAATTTCTTCATTATCCCTAACTAAATTCTTTACTAAAGGCTACAAAAACTTCAGCCACACTCCACTTTAATAGCTTATCTACAGTAGAACTTGAGAATGGATTTATTCTTCCAGCTTTAACTTTAATAAAATCATATTGATTACATCAAAATATTTTGCATAGGAAGAAGAAAAGCAATCTTTGAGTTTCTATAAAGCAATGGACTACAATGTATTTTCACAATTTATTCCAATATCATGATAGTGTCCATCTGCAGAAACTCAAGAATGATTGGAAAAATAATTGGGTCACAGTTGCCATAGTGAGGAATACAAAGTTCTAACATAGGGGAAACTGGTGGCAATTGGCAATAAAAGGAGACAAAACTGAGGCAAAAAATTGTCTGATATGCACGTGTGAGAGGGATGAAAGTCAGGATAAGCACATCGTAAACATACTTGGTTTGAAAATTAAGGATAAGAAGGCAATCAGGCAAAGTCTTCCTGGTGGTAGGGAGACTAGATAATGAAATGGCAATCTCAGTAAACAAGCTGGTGCACTGAGCTGAGACAGGAAGTCAGAGACGGATCTACGAGGAATGAGGAAGTTCTCCTAAGGAAGCAGGTGCAAGGTAGGTTGAAAGCAAAGGCCCAGGTTGGGAACTGGGAAAGAAGTTGTGGAGAATTCTTGTAGCTCAGGCTATAGATTTATATATAGGCAGCTTATCAGGAATTGTAAGTCAAAAGGCCAAGGAAAGACAGCTGTGGGATTTTTATCCTCAATAGTTGCCTGCCCTCATTTCCCTGCTTTAAAACAGCCTCTTCGGAGCTTCCCAGGAAGCAACATATATTCTCATATCTTTCAGAAGCCATAGCATGCTGATAAATAGATTATTTGCATATTGTTTGCTGTTTCATTGTCTTCTGTGTTCTCCCTTCCCTTTGCCTCTCCTTGTCCCTTAGCATCTTTTTTCTGTATCCCTCCCCTCCTATTCCTCTCCCTTGCCTTCTTTGTCTTTTACTTCTCTTCATCTCTCTTCCTTTTCTTCTTTCTTTCAGTTAATATATGAACATTGATGGCATCTATTTGGAACTAGGTATGGGTTCCCTGCTAGTAACACCCTGGTTCCTAATGTGCTTCAGTAATACATTTTGCATAATCTCATCAGATCGAACTTCCTAGAACAAAACTCTATCCTCATGAATTCACTTCCCTAATATATTATATACTAACTTTTCATAACCAGTTGAGACTACCTCTAAATTTGGGGCCTTCAGGGATCTAAGTAACATAACTTCAGTTTATTTTTTATATTATCATCCCCATTCACCTACATTTACTTTATTTTAACAAGGCAAATACTTTAACATTCTTCAACTTTGCTTTATGCCAGTGTTTCCAAGACTTTCCCTCCAAGTCCTGTTAATGACAGAATGAAGCAAGAACATAAAATAATCACCCTGAAGAGAATGAGACATTAGAAGAATTGTGTCACTTACCTTATGTTCCATATTTATCTTTCTTTAAAATATAAAATTATATTTCTTGGTATTAGAAAAAAAGGCCCAAAGCAACAATCAACACTTCTCATTGGTTAACGTGAGAGATGTTGCTTTGCTTTATCTATCAACTTTTGAAAAATGTCTATTTACAGAGTTGACTTTCTATGATTGATTCAACACAGCACTAATTCTTATTTTTTAGTTTATGTCATGATTTTTTTTTTTTTTTTTTCTTTTGCGGTGCTGGGGATTGAACTCAGGGCCTTAGTGCTTGCGAGGCGAGCACTCTACCAACTGAGCTATCTCCCCAGCCCTATGTCATGATGTTTTGAGAAATAAAATTCATTTAAATCTGTGAATATTTATTTGTATGTTATTTTTCACTGCTTCAAAAGGTGAATAAAGGTTCAGGAGATACAGTGTCTTAAAAATTAATCAGGCAGAAGAATATGCATATTTTACTGATATCCTACTGAAAAAATAAAACCTGAAGTATTCTTCCTTCTGTTCACTTCTTTCTCATGTGCAAAATACTCTACTTCTCAGAAGTCAATACTATTATATCATCAGCTCAAGACCAGGCACCTGCATCAAGTCCAAGATTCCATCACCGAAGTCAGGTCAAGTTCCTGAAGTCAGTTGATGCTTCTTGGGATCAAATCTACAAGGACACAATTCCTCCCCTCTGAAAAGACTTTGTCTAATGAGACAAATTCCACTTGTGATAGAGGATGTATGTGGCATACATATCGGCGCTTCCATCTGACAAAATAAGGTTGCAATGTTCATAAAAGTCACTGACATGTAGCAATTCTGAAATTCAGCCAGTTACATGTACTAGCTCTTTCTTGGGAAATTTTCTAAGTTATTTTGTTCTATCTCCTGGAACTTGTTTCTGATATTGAGTCATTATTCCTTTTTCATTAGAAGAGGTCTCCCTTTAAAGCTGAGTAATTTTCTATCCTGCTTCCTATGCATGAAAGTTTGGAATTCAGAGAGTTTCTTTCCTTTTGAGCCCGCTTGGTCAGTTTTATCACAATATGATAGTGTCTACCACCTGTCTTTTGAAAATCGAGTTTTATTGGAACACAGACATACCTATTCATTTATGTACATTCTATGGCTGTTTTCTCTCTAAAATGACAGAGTTGAATATTGCTGCAGAAGTCATAAGGCCAACTAAGTCTAAAACATTTATAACCTGATACTTACAAAAAATTGCTGTCCCCTAGTCTAGCTGAGATAGTCTACAAGGCAGTGCCTTAAATCTTTCTGATGTTTTAACAAAGGGTTTACTGTCATCCCCATGATATGAACTTTATCTTGTGTATTGCTGCAGCATCCCAGATTTTATTTTCACCCTGATGTAACTTTCTATGTTAAAAATATTTTCACTGGATGGAAAAATTGTATTGGAAGATATTTTTATATCTAGACAAGCAAATTCCATCTTCTTCATATTTTGGATAAATTCTGCTGAAACTTTGTCTCAAATATTTTAAACTTTCCTTTCTTTTTTATATTTCTACTTATCATATATATTTAAAATGAACCATTTGGTACTTTTGTTATTTTGTATGAAAATGAACCAAGTTAGATTCACCAGTTGGAGGACAGTGTGTGTGGTAGTCAGCTTTCTGTTGCTGTGACCAGAACACCCCAAAAGAATAACTTTGAGGAGGAAAAATTAAGTTTGGTTTCACTGGTTCAAAGGTTCAGTTCACAGTCATCTGGCTCCAAGGAAGACATATCATGAAAGAAGAACACAGTGGAGGAAAGCTACTCAACTCATGACAATTCACGGCAACCAGGAAGTAAGGGAGGAACAGGGGAGAGAAAGGGAGAGGAAGCGGCCATGGATACAGACCCTGGTGACATACTTCCTCCATTCACTCCCCATGTGCCTGTAATTACCACCCCAAAATCCATTCAAGTTATTCTTCCACTAAATGGTTTGGTCTACTGATGATGAGTTTCCAGCTCTCATAATCTAATCATTCTAGCTCACTGTTAACACTGGGTATCTTATTTTCAACACAGACACTTTTGGTTTGGACACTTCATATCCAAACTATAGCAGTGTTTCTATTTTTCATGTTAGTATAAGTCATACTGATCTAAATAAATTTTCTACCATATATATGATTTTTATTTCAGGTTCTCATGAGAATTTCCTCAGAGTCCTTCCTTTTTCTACTAAAAATCTTCACGAGTACTTTTTGGCTTCTACCCAGTCACAAAGTTAATGTCCCATCTCATGAATTCATGGATTCATTCTGTCAAAATTCACATGCTTTCAAATTGCTATAATTTTTTCCTCATTTAAATTTACTTTTACAAAGTCAAGAAAAAATTATGGCTTTTAAAATCTTAAAAAAATACATATTTATTGTTATAAGAGAACACATGAATGTTAAATCCTATAATTGTAAGCAAATTAAGCATAATTTTGAAAGGAATTTTAATGGATTTATTATTGATGTTTGTAACTAAAAGTTTAAAAATATAAAGTAACACAATATAAAGTTATATGCTCATTTAAAAATATTTTTATTTTTATAATGAGTTTTTTCTCTGGCCATAAGAACTAACATTTATCTTCCTGTGTTTTGATAAATATGAACTCTCTGAATGCATGAGAACTGTTAGTATGATGTGTATTTATGTGCACACACAAAGATTTCACAATATTGCAATGTACAATAATGTGAACACAATTTGTGTTGATGTTGGTTCTTCAGATATAAACACCATATTGGTCCACTTGATCAAACAAGTTTCTATAGACTAATGTGTGCACATGTGTGATAAATACTTTTATATATATATATATATATATATATATTAGTTTTAGGTGGGCAAATAGTTTTATTTAATTATTTTTATGTGTTGCTGAGGATTGAACCCAGTGACTCACACATGCTAGGCAAGTGCCCCACCACTAAGCCACAAACCCAACCTGTTATAAAGAATCGTAAGAGCACAAAACTTCATCTCTGATTTTCTAACTTGATATTTTTTACTTTGACTGCTTGTCTGAAATCTGCTCTCATACATGTGTATTGCCTGCATCCTATGTGATTGTCACTACTCTCAAATCTGTAAATGTAACAGAATGGGAAGAAACATGCAATGAATAAATAAAGTCCTCCTGCACTATTGTGAAACAAAGTCAGTCAGCAAATACATACTTTACTATTTTGACAGGCTAGACGTATGAAGTAAACTGAGGCAGGAAGAGATTTCTGCTTCTGGTAATGGTAGAAAACATCTTGCTAACAAACCCCCTTGCTAAGATTAACTAGTAAAGTAAAAAAGTATGTTTTCAAACAAATCTATGTGAAATACCATGGGAATAAGGGAAATGACACCAAGACCCAGAGAGAATACATCGATGCCAATATTAAGTACGGCTTTTCTCATTAAGGCATTCAATGACTCAAAATCACAGACCAGAAATCGAGCTTTCAGCAAACTCATTGGGATGGAAAACCAAAAACAGTGTTCATGGCCCATTAAAGATGATGGGCCATGCGAAAGTCCTGAACAGTGCCTCATCAAAGAAGATATACAGGTGGTAAATAAGCATGTGCAAGATGCTTTGTATCATATGTCATCAGAGAAATGCAAATTTAAAAACTAATGAGATACCACTGCATGCCTATTAGAATGACTAAAATCCAGAATACTGCAAATATCAAATTCTAGCAAGAATGTGGCACAACAGGAACTCTCATTCACTGACTGTGGGAATGCAAAATGGTACTGACTCCTTGGAAAACAGTTTGGTGGTTTCTAATAAAATTTAGTCTTACTACACAACTTAGCAATCATTCATCTTTGTCTGTACCCAAAGAATTTGACAATTTATGTTCATATATCAACTTGCTTATAGATGCTAATATCAGCTATATTCATAATTGACCAAGTTTGGGAGTTACCAAGATGTCCTTTAGTGGATTAATGGATAAATAAATTCTGTTACATCCAGACAAGGAAGTAGTATTTGCAGGTAAAATATAAAATTTCAAACCATGTAAAGATAGAGAGGAAACATATGCACGTTACTAAGTAAAAGAAACAGTCTGGAAAGGCAGCATACTGTATGATTCCAACTACATAACATTCTGGAAAAAACAAATCTAAGAAGACAAGATCATTGATTTCCAGGGGAGAGAGGATGAATAGGCAGAGTACAGCTGACTTTTAGGGTAGTTAAAATACTCTGTATGATACTGTAATGATGAACACATGTCATATACATTTGTTCAAATACAAAGAATGTACAACACTAAGAGTGATCCCTACTGGAAACTATGGACTTTGGGCGATTATAATCTGTCAACATAGGGTCCATCAGTTGTAACAGAGGTACCATGCTCATGGGAGATGTTAATAATAAAGGAAGTTATGCCTATGCATAGCAGAAAGTATATATGAAATCTCTGTGCCATCCACTCAATTCTGCTTTGAACCTAAAACTGTTACACGAGATTAAAATCTTTTTGAAAGCATGATGACCTCTTTACTATCATTTCAGGCTTTTAGTTGGGAACATGGAAGGATAAAGGTGATTGACGAATTGGCCAGTCTTGAGAGATTCTAAGGTCAAGTTAAAATCATCTCAACTTGTGTCACAATAAAGTCTTGGCTCCTATTCAGTTGCAAATGAATAAATCAGATATGAGGAAGAAGACACAACAACTGATATACAGAAATTAAAAAAAATTCATTAAGGACTATTATGAACAACTACACAAACACAAATTAAAAAAAAAAAAAAAAAAGCCTAGGAAAGACAGGTAAGTTTCTGGATACCTATAACCTGCTAAAATGAATCTATGAGGATATAGAAAACCTGACCACTCCAATAACAAGTAATGAGATTAAATCAGTAATAAAAAGTCTCACAGCAAAGAAAAGCACAGAACTGTGTGACTTTATTGCCGAATTTTGCCAAACCTATAAAGAAATAGTGACAGTGCTTTTCAAACTAATTCAAAGAATTGGAAGGGAAAGGAAAGCTTCTATACCAGCCTATGTGCCCAACATTACCCTGATACCAAAACGAGGCATAGACACAGCAATAGAAGAGGTAGTGAAATGCTTGTGGAGATGGAGAAAAAGGAAACACCTGGACACTCTTGGTGGGAATGTACACCCATTATGAAAAACACCATGGAGGTTCTCAGAAAATCAAACAAGAGGAATACCATGTGATCCAGCATTCCCAGGGCTGGATATATACCAGGAAATGAAGTCAGTATATCAAAAAGACACCTGTTCTCCCATGTTTATTATTCCACTACTCTCAATAGCCAAGAAATGGAGACCACCTAAGTGTCTATCAACTGATGATAGATAAAGACAATGTGATAGACTAACGTAATGGAATATCATTCAGCCATGCAAAACAGGAACCTTCTGTCATTTGCAGTAACATAGATGGAACTGGAGGTCATTATATTAATGGAAATGGGACAGAAAGACAAATATCATGTTTTTCTGTGTGAAAGCTAAAAAGTTGATCTCACATAAGAGGAGAAAAAAAAAAAAAAAAAAAAAAAAAACTGCTGCCAAAGTATCGGAAGAGTGTGGAGGAGGAAAGGATCATGAAAAGATTTTTAATACATACAGAAGAGCAATTGGCCGGAAGGAATAACTTCTAATGTTCTACAACACGGCAGAATAACTATGATTGGCAATAATTAATTGAATATATCAAAAAGGCTACTAGAGAGGATTTTGCATGTCCCCCAAAGAAAGAAATGGTAAGTCTTGAGTTATGCATACTCCAGTTTTCTTAATCTGATTCTTACACATTGTTTGCAAGTTTTTAGTGTCACGTTGCACTCTATAATATGTATAATTATGATGGGTCTATTAATAGTAAAATATTTGAAAAAGAAAAAAGGAAGAGTTAACAATGCCAAAGTTGACTCTTTGAAAAAAATCAATGTAATTCTGAACTTGTAGGAAGACTATTCAAAGAAAAAGAGGGAAAACAATAATTGTGCTGGTAATAATGAGGGATATGATTACATCATTAAGGTTCTTCCAGTGTTCTTCAAAGTGTTATTCTTGTCATTTTTAACTTCTCTAATACCAATTAAAATCAACATTAACATTTGACTATAATGGAAGTTTTGAAACAGGGCCAAACAATTTTTGACACATTTTCCTAAGCAGTGGAAATTTGTGTCATTTCCCCTTGAGCTTAGTGAGCTTGTGAATACTTTGACCTAGAGAGTAAGGCAGAAGTGATGCCATATTACTTTTAAGGAGATGCCATAAAAGCCTTTGAAGCTTTCTATAGTTCATTGAGAACAACAGCACCAGGAATCCTATCTCACCCTATCCTTCAACTAGTGAAAGTTGGTAATCTGGTATGGAGGTCAAACCCACATGCAAAAGCCACGTGCATTTGCCCTGGCCAAGAAGTCAACCACGTCAGGCCTTCTAGTCATCCAGATGTGCCTTCGTATGATCTCAGGTCTGAGTTCAGTTCCCCTCAGCTCTTCTCATTTTCCTAGCTAAACACCGTATATCATGGAACAGCAAAAAACTATATTCCCAGAGTCCTAAAATTTAGCTTAAGAAAAGTTTGTTTTTTACCCTTCTAAGTGTTGAAGTGGTTTGGGATGAAGCAACAGTTAAATGGAGCACCTAGAGTCTGAAAATAGCTGCTGAAATGTCCCTCCACATACACGCTACCCTCCTGAGATCACTTCCATCAGTAGAAATAAGATTAAATTTTAAAATGATAAATCTGACCACATTTTACCCTGTTTAAAATTTTCTGTTGGACTTCCAATGCCCTCAGCAAAATAGAGACAAATATTTACTCTGATTTACAGAACTTTCTATTTTTTTCCCCTGTACTTGCCTAACCTGAACATTAAGATTAGACCAGGTCACCCTGTTATGGTCTTATAAAACACATATTTTTGTTATTGCACTTACCAGAGTTATGATTTTACATGCATTTGTGAGATTGTGAGTAATGATGTTCCCTTTTAAGCTCTAAATTTCTTGAGGGCAAGAACTAGATCTGGTTTTGATCATCATTTTATTCCAGGCACCCAGCCCACTGTCTAACCTAAATTATGCGGTCAGAAAATACTTCTTAGTGCTGATGTTATAAAGAATAGTAAACCAGAGAAAATCTAAAGTGACATAAAAATGACTTGGTTCAGCTCAAACAAGAAGGCTTAAAATGCTAGAGGCAGAGATGATAGAAAAAAGAATATAGAGAAAGATTTGACAAGAGGGCATTCTGAGTAAATGCTTGTTTGCATGCCTGCAGGACCACCTCTTTCTTTGAGATAAGAGAATAGATTGTGGCATCCTGAAAGAATTGTTGTGAGAAGACAGGGATAGGGCCAGATAAACTGATTGATGAGAAAATAAAAATCCCAACACCCATAAGTGAAAAGTAGGGGGAAACACATTTTGCCAAAAACTATGCAGGAGAGGTTGTAAGATAGAATTTTTAATTTTCAGAGAAGGGAGATTTTGACAGCTGCTTCAAACTAACAAGAATCCAAAAACAAGAATAATTTTGATACTGTCATTTATGTGCCTATCACAATTACAACCACATAAAAAGCAGCATGTATAGCATAATAAAATACTTAAACTTGCCAAATGGAATGAGGCAGGCTTGTCAATCAAAACATTAACTACATCATGTGATTTCTTTTTTCCTTTTGTATTAATGACAGCCTTGGTTTTGAAGGACAAACTATGGGATCTATGGGACAGAAAGGATCTTTTAAATTAAGCTTGGTTCATATTTTCTGAATGTAGTACTAATTCTTTTTAGGATATAAGAGAAGAGTAGTTTAGAACATGAGGGACTTTGTAGTTGAAGGCATCGCTCCTGATGTCATGGAGAAGTAATTCCTGATATAGGCATTTTACAAATGAGTAGAAATGACACAATGATTTAACATCACTAGTGCAAGATGTGTACACATATGACATTGTATTTTTACTATAAATTGGAGATTTCTTTGATGAAACCTATATGAAACAATAGAGCAGTGAAGAATAAGGAAGTATGAAAACAATTTAAAGCACTCATATTGAGGAATACAACATATATTTTTAATACAGAGTGTGTTCACAGTGTGATAAAATGTCAGCCAGTAGCTCAGGAGATCAAAATTCCCATAGTGTTAGTCCAGCCTGTGATATTTACCAGCACTTAGCCTTCTACACGATCCTTGGCAAATACACATAGGTAGGATCTGGGGCTATGATCATTTACACAGATGCAGCTTCTTCTCATCTTCTCATGACCGGCATCCTAGATGGTTGATCCAGTTGATGCATTGTTCTTGTTTTTGCAAAACAAAGCAGGTCCTGATGAAACCACACGAAATTCATCAGAAAGAATGCATCACAAATTTGATGTCAATCTGAACTATATTTCCACTGAGTATGCCTGGTATCTCTGTGACGATTTCTAATCTATAATTATATCACCTAACTTACTAATTGGCTTGAGTATGAAACTAATGTGCCAGTTGATTTCTCACTTCTCATTTGGACAAAGACTCATCTGAGGAATGAATTATTTTGGTAGGGACAGAAGGTAAATCCTGTCTAGGTAGTTATTAAAGAAGACAGAAAATCTGAGCTGGTTGTTTTGGAGTACAGAAAAATACAGAAAGAGTGGTGCCCTAATTTTGAAAGTTAAGGTGTTATAATGCTTTAACTCATACAAGAAAATGAGTATAATTTCTCCTTTCACCTCATCTTCATCCTAGTTACAATGCCATTTTTATTATTGCTGGTATTATTCTACTTCAATAACAGTAATTGAAGCAGCAATAGTATTAATGGTAGTAATAATAGTAATTGCAACATTAAAAGTAGTTTTAGTTTTCGTAATATAACAAGTAGTTTTCTAGTGTTGGTGGTGGTAGAAAGAGTAATTTTTTTATTATTAGTGTAGGATTCAATTTCTTAGCAGGGGTCACATCACACATTTATAAGGCTTGGTTGAAGTGAGTTTAATAGAGAATTATGTATAACTTCATGAACTGCATGAATCAAACCAACAAGAGATAATAATTCTAGCAACATTGGATGCAATGTTGACCCTGGGGCCAAGGAAGAAAATATAGTAAGAACTGAGCAAGAGTTGTAGCCACATGAGGAGACTCCCAATGGGGTTGTGGCTCAGGTTCCTAACTTCAGTCACTTCATGGAGACAGGTCAGGTGTGGGGTTAACAGACACCTCCTGCTGCCCTCTGATGTTCTGGGGAGCATCCCAGGAGCAACCAATAGGAAGCTGAAAACACAGGTGCTGAGGAGAGACATACCAGAGAGAGCAACTACCAAGGGCATAAAGCAGGGCAGAGAAGGGCAAAAAGAGAATGAGCAGCTTAACCACAAGTTGCCTTTACTTTTCATTTACTATGTACTATAAACTGTTCCAGGTTATTTAAATGCGTTATTTGGTCTTTAATAAATCTTGTATAATGTATAAATAGCGGCTACCTCATAAAGTGAGTTGCTCATACTCCCATTCATGTTTAGGGAAGATGAGAATCAAAGGGGTGAGATAGTACAAAACCGAAAGGAAAATAAGTTTCTCACAGATGTGATCAAACATGGAGGTTAGAGACTCAAGCCTCTTTATTTTCTATGTAGAACAAGAGAACTTGTACTCCAATTTGTTTTTCCACCTGCCACCTAAGCACTCTAAAACTTTAGAGCAGAAAACTAGTAACATCAGTAGCACAGACTACTTATTTTTTCCACAGCAAGATCTGTTAATCATGTCTGTAGCCCTGGGAAGGGATGGCCTTCGTACTTTCTTTTGAACCCAATGATTCATTTTTTCTGCACTTTCTTTATCCCATTCATCTTTGGATTGAGGTGTTAGGAAAATGAACTTTAGTGAACTGCAATGGTAACCTTAAGTGCTGTTGTCTAATATGATTTGGAAGGTGAGAAACCACGAGCAAAAGAAGCAAAATTCAGAAGTAGCCGTGAACTAGATAGTAGGTGACCCAAACACTAACCAGCTTGGTGTTTAAGAATAATCTTTTACTCTCACGCAGATATAAGAATTTTACCTCCAGGCTGCTTCTGTCCTCAGAATGCCTTGTATTCCAGAAGTGCATTTGTCTGTACTTTGAAGAGCACACAGCACTTTTACCCATAGCAACACGTTTTTCAAGGGAAGCACATAGTGCCTTGTTTATGTATGTATTTTCTTGCTGCTACCTGATTGAATTTTGTATGTTTATGGAAGTGTCTTTTATTCTGTTACGCTTGGTGATGGCACACAAGTATCAAGTTATCTAGGATGTAATCACCTTCAGCAATATACACCAATTCACACACACACACACACACACACACACACACACACACACACACACACAGAATGACTTTTCTTTTACCCAATTTTGGGTAAAGGTAGACTTGGAATTGTCATTAATGCACCAAAAAGGCAATCTTAGGGATGTTCCAAAGACCTTCAATCAGCATAATATCTGACATAAGATCCCTAGACCCAAACAAATATGAAAAAATAAGGAGTTTATTTATTGGGGATAGCAAGACAGAAGTTTATGAAAACAAAGGTTTTTTTCTTTCCAACACCAAACTGCAATCTGAAACACCAAAAGTATTTTTCACAACAATGTTGATAACCAGGTGATTTAATAGATTTTTGTAGACACTAAGAAAGTAGGAAAATATAGAGCCAGCTTAGTGTAAGCCAGATATCCTTTCCACTTCCCTTCCCATGAGATTCCCCATCTGTGTACTAGCTTTGATCTGGAGTCACAAACAAAGACTATCTATTTATTCAAGAGATCAAATGTTACTTTTGGTGTAGACCCTGGGGAAACTCAGAAGAGGGACATAAGCTTGGGGAGTACATTGATTTTCAAAGTGTTGATCTGAATAATCCATGACATATTTAGTTTCTTTGACTGTTAGAAGATGTACATGGAGGTGATGAGCTCAGAGGGCTTTGTTCTCTCAGCATAAATCCTCTCTTTCCTTTTGCAGTTGTCTTCTTCATATTAACACAGAAAACACTCTAAATAAAAAAAGCTTAAGTTACACATCTTCTTGCCAACAGTCTGGTAAATGTTCCTAGAGTTTCTGACTTGCTTGTTTTAAAATAATAAAGTAAAACTAGACACATACTCTCTAAGTGGTTGCTGATTCTATATGTCATGCTGGGGGTTAATTTTCCTTCCAAAAATTTTAATAGAATGTACATACTTTTAAATAGACTTATTTTTTTAAAGCAATTTCAAGTTTGTAGAAAAATTGAGCATAAACCATGGAGAGTTCCCATCAGAGTCCCTCTCTCCCTTCACAGGTATTTCCCTGGCTACTAACATTCTGTATTGGTGTGGTTTGTTGGTTGTAGTTGATGAAACAACATCGATATATGATTCTTAACTAAAATCCATAGTCTTTATTAGGGTTCTCTCTTTGTGTTATATAGTTCTAAGGGTTTTGACAAATGTTTCATGTCACATGCCCACCATTATATTATTAGAATAATTTTACTGCTCTCAAATCTACTGAGTTCAACCTATGCATTCATCTACATCCCCTCTCCTAGGACAACTATCGGTAATTTTACTGTCTCTATACCATAATCCCCCTTTTTCTGTGGCTTCACTTTCTATGTTTTCAGTTACACCTGGTTAAACAGTTCAAAATCACTAAGTGGGAAGCTCCAGAAATAAACTATTTATAAGTTTTAAATTGCACATTGTTTTGACTAAATTGGTGAAATCTCACATCCTTCTGCTCCATCCCACCAAGGACATGAATCATGCATTTGTCCAGCACATTCAAGCTGTGTGTCTGCATTTTAGTCACTTAGTAGCCAACTCTGTTATCTGTTGGGTTGAAGTAACCCTTATTTTACCCAAAATCCTAGCAAAATAATGCAAAGAGGGCACCAAGAGAAAAAAAAAAAAAAAAACATGGAAGGACAAATGATCTCTGGTACCATACAACAAGGCTGCAGGGTGTATGGTGAAAATCATTGTACACACAGGTTCTGTACCATCTGTGGGTTTCAGACATCTACTAGGGCTCTTGCAACATATCCTGTGAATAAAGGTAAGTAATTAGAAAAGACTGTCCTTTCTCCATGGAAATACCTTTGCTCTGTTGCCAAATATCAGTTCACTATACTTGTGTAGGTACTTTTCTGGGCTCTCCATTCTGTTCCCTTGAAACATTCATCTGTTCTTTTGCCAATACCATGGTGCCTTGATTTTTGTAGCTTTATACTACCGTTCAAATGTGTGCACTGACTGTTCTCCAACTTCGCTTTCTTCAACACCGTTGGACCTTCTGAGTCGTTAGCCTCTCTATATAGTCTTGGGAATCAGTTTGTGTATTGTCACAATTAGTTTGCTGGAATTTTGTTTGGGATTGGGTTGCATCTATAGAACAATTTAGGAAGAAATTCCATCTTAACAACATTCAATCTTTGTATCCATGAACATGAGACCTCTTTTCATTTATTAAAATATTCCTTTATGCTTTTAAAGACTTGTGGCTTTCCTCATATATCTTTTGTACATTTTTGTTTGATTTATACCAGTGTAGTGTTCTTTTTTTTGGTGCTAATGAAATGTAAATACTTTATGTTAACTCTTTCATCTTTATAAGGTATACACAGATTTAGTCACAGTAGTCTGAAAGTTGATAATGTTTTGCATGGTTTTTCTTTAAAGTTTTCTTTCTTATTTTGAACCCACATTTTATACAACCTGCCACTGTTCAAATCTTTGTGTTCATGTAATTCCTTCATGAAAACCATAACTACTTAAATATAACTAGAAGATACACATTAGGTTTGTTCTTGGGTATAGTCTTAAATGTATAATATTTAATAAAGTCTCAAGTTTTTATAATATGTACCCAAATTTCACATTTCGTATATGCCATTATCTGATACAATAGAATTGGATGCTTATCAAAATGCCCAAATTGATATAGTCATGTGTAAAATTGAATTATCATGAAATTAAAAAAAAAAAACCTAAAAAAAGATAAGAATGTAATAGGAATCAGTTTGGTGATAAAGCTGACTCCTGAAAACAATCACCATATTTTCTGCATAAAATTTGGGTACTTTTGCATGTATCAGTGACTTTGTTCCAGAGAGGCCATGATTTGTATTTCCATGTCTAGTTTAAAAAGGCAAGGATTCAAGTTTGATTTAGCATGAGTCGAAAGAAGATACTATAATTATACACACTTCATTTTGCTATGTTTATAGGTCACAAAGAGTCGCTCTTAACATGTCTGACAACAATTCATGGAAACACTGACATCTATTAAAATTGACTTGGAGGGTTTGTGCTCATTCTGCACACTCACTTAAACTAAATTAATTCATGGGAGCAATTGAGAAGATAAAAGGACTCAGAACATGTACTTAAACCAAAATATTGAAGTGTTAGAATCTTTCTCAGTGAATTAAGAAGTTCCTAATATTCTCCTTCAAACGAGGTCCTAGTTAATTCTAGAGAATTGACACACTAGAGTGTGCTGAAGATGCCTGTAATATTGCTCCATTAGATCTATTGTTAGAAAATTGCACTTTACATATCTGGCTGCACACACACTGAATAAATTGCTAGGTTTGGAGATGACTTCACTATTTGTCCTTGTGGTGTTTTGTAATGCTGTGCTAATGTAATGCGCTCCTTTATCTAACCAGCTCTGTGTTTAAAGGTTTATTTGAACTGATTTTGGGTGCAACGCCTTGTGGAGGGAGCATCACGCCAGTGTTTCCTGAGTAAAGTGTTTGCATTTGTACTTGCGTATTTCTTCTTCCTTTTTGTATGGAATTGGAATGCTTCACAGAAAAGACGGCTTATAGTGTATTTGATTACACAGTTAGACATAACAGTTCGGCACAATATGCTGTAATCAGGACTACTCAGAAAAGCAATTTAGTCCTGATCTTGTCAAATTAAGTGTGTATTGAATGTATAACTCACCCTCTCCAAAAAGAGCTATTTTGAGGCAGTAGCGAGAAAAAGAAAGCTATTATTTGTTGTCATAATTTTCTTTTAAGGAGTAGATTGGTAGAATCAGTTGAGCTGTCATGGGACTAATCTTTCAATAATTTTTTTTGTATGTGTGAGAATAGAGATAGATGGCAGGTAGTGTGGCTATTGATATCAGAGACGAAAAAGCCTGAAATGAAAACGAGTGGAAGAAAACGAGTTGCCATCTACACAGATGTTTACATGCAGAGCAGGGAGCAACATTGAAGGAAGGAGAGAAGGAAGAAGGCAGAGCAGTCCTAGAGAGGAGGATGTCTTCCTACTTGGTCTCTCAGATACTACCGTATTGACGGCCATCCCCAAATTCAACCTCACAGTGGCCATGCTCTCAAAATTCTGACTTACCTCTGCGCTTTCTACTGACAGAAGTGACAATACTTGCTCTTTAAACTCTGTCTTCCAACAAAATCAGCTGGTTATCATCACAGCTGGCTTTTGATTTTGTGTGACAGTTTTTCTGCATGACTTCAACAAGATCACACAACTTATTTTCTCTTTTTTTCTCTACTAAATTTTCTGAATAATCACTTGTTAATAAAGAGAGGTGATGAAAAGTCTTTATTTAGTAGTATATTACTGAAATCATGCCGGAAGTATCTTGGGAAAGAAGCCAATTATTATGCATTCAGCATTTTCCTATTTAAATTAAATTAACTTTGGTGATTATATTACCAAGGGTGAGGGAAGCAGAAATTCTTAAATAATATTTAAAGATGCTTAAATGTTCTTAAAGTTTATTGAGAGCAACTGGTCAGTATCTACCCAAACTGAAATATATACGTGTTCCTTGATAAAGCAACCACATTAAATTTGCTTATGGAAAGTACTGATAAACACTTGCTAAATATATGTATGATAATCATTAATAATGTTATTATCCAAAACAAAGGTAACCAACTGTTAAATCAAAACCTTCTATCAGGTATGTACTCATTAAATAAATTATGGTCCATTGCTTTGAGAATGAGGCATATCTGTAAAAACAGTAAGAAAAAACTTTCCAAAACAGCATTTTTCAGTAAAAAAATGTAGGTAAAACTCAGTGTAACTTGTTTTCCCATTTTAATGTAATTCTGTAGCACCTTGCCTCTTGGGGGATTTCTTTTATAATACCCAAATCTGAAATTTATTCATCAATTTCAATATTTTGTTCTCCAAATACATAACTTACTGCTAGAAAATAAATTATCAAGGCCATTTTATCTCAAATTATTTATCAATTCAAGAGTTTCATCTTCCCTTGTATATTGAAAGATTATCTGGGCCAGAATATTTGTTTTTTTCTTTAAATTTTTTGCACTCTTTAAACTATATTGAACACTGAACTCTATTGAAAAAAGCAGATTTAATGATTGAAAATAATTTCCAGCTGAGTGTTGTGGTGCCAACCTGTAATCCCAGATGCTCAGGAGCCTGAGGTAGGAGGATAAGCAACAGTGAGGCACTAAGTAACTCAGTGAGACCCTGTCTCTTTAAAAAAAAAAAAAAATATATATATATATATATATATATGGCTGGGGATATGGTTCAGTGATCGACTGCCCCTAAATTCAATTCCTGGTACCGCCCCCACCAAAAAAAAAAAAAAAAAATTTCATGAAGGGAAAATATCATTTGGAATGATGATGTATGGTATTTTCATTTCAGAATCCTTCCCTAATATAATTATGTAACAAATCTGTTTTATGCAGTCATTTATAATCACATGTGCATTGTTGACAGATACTCATTTTCATTTACTCTACACACTGCTTGCCCTCATCATAGATGTCTCTTCTTAACTTGGACCATTTAGAGTTGCTTCAACTGTGTAAATATCTTCCATTCTCATCATTTTTCTGAAAGTAGCCGTTGGTCAATATCTAATGGAATTCAGGCTTTTGCATCGCTGAGGGCAGACTTCATATGATCTCTGTCTTTACATCTGTACATACTCATGCAGGTTCTTTTTCTAAAAGAAGCAGAAGTGGTAAATGGCAAGTTGTTTTCTTTGGCAAAGGTGTATATACACTGTTTATATGGAGACTTCCATGAATCCTACCATGAATTCCCCAGTTTTTATCTAGAAGAGAATTAAAACACTGGCAAATAATAATGTTCCATGAATCATGCTATCTTTCCTCACTATCAGCATCTCAGTGGTAGAGATTTTTCTGAGAACAACTTGGATCATTTTAGAAGCTGTATAAATTATTTTAGGTGACAAGTGGACCATTTTGTGCACTGAAGTAGGAATTTGCTGGTGGCCTAAAAGAGCTAATGAAGCTTTCAAAGACATCGACAGACTTGAAAGGATTATGTACCCCAAACTTGCTTTAACATAAATGAAAACATCGACTGAGAAAGACATATGATTTGTTCTTAGGAAGCAAATTATGGTTTAAAAAGAGAAAGAGGGAGAGAGAGTGAAGGAAAAAAGGAAAGAACAGAAAAAGGCAAGTAGAGACTTGGGAAGAAATGATAGTACAGAAAATAAATTTACAAAAACAAGTATAATTTTTATACATATATACACCCATACAAATTGCATATCATACTATACATATTAAATTTACATGATTGATATATATGAGGGAATGTGTCCTAAATCATTTAAATTTAATGTAAAATTTCACTCAAATTTATATTGCAAAATCCAGAAGTCATCATGGCAAACTGTCATTTTTGATGTTCTATAGAAAAGTTACAAATACAGCACATAGAGCTTGATTTTGGCATACAGAATTAGTGGGAAGAGTTATTTTTCATAAATAAATTGATTCAATTAGTAGTTAGGTTAATATTATTTCAAAGTTGTCAAAGACAAAAAGTGGTATACTATGTAAAAACACTTTCTGGTGTATTACAAAGATTAAGCACTATTTAAAGGAGAGAGATTTTGTGGGTGTAGTGATTTTTCAACAACAGTGAGGGTAAAGGAGGGATTTTTCCTTTTCCCCGTCTAGATCTGCTTCTTTATCCTTCCCCAGATTCGTGCTGAACATTGGAAATTCATCACAAAATAAAATGGGGAACGTCATAGTTAAAAAAAAAGAGAGTCCTTTCCTTGTCTGAATATTGGAAGGGCCAGCAAGAGAACAGGAAGGGAAGAAGGTAAAGTCTTAATCCTGCTCCTCCTGTTATGTTTGCTGGGCTCTTTTCACCAGGGGACCTATTCTTTTCAGGGGGTCCTCTTTACTGTGGGATACACCCCAGTGAATTCACTCTTTCCATTCATGGTGTTTAACCTCTACGTAGCCTGCTCTCTGGGTTCCAGTGAACACATGGGCACTCTTCCTACCTCTTGGGCATAAAGACTCTTAGAGTACTCCTTCTCAAGCCTGGAAAAACATTCTTTTTTTCTGGTATAGTTATATTTTGTTTGCACTTGAAAATTGCTTTTATTAATTTCTCATTAAATAATACCTAGCTGAGCTCACCATTTGTTTCCTGCCAGGACACAGGCTTATTCACGTTAGGTTTCTGTTAACTACAGTGATAGAATTTATGGTTGAGATAATTCAGGTTTCACAGAGACAATAGTCAGAAAAACCAAGAGTTACCAATGAAAGAATCAATAAATTTCAAATTCATTTCGCTATGCTGCACATGAAAAGGAATATTAATGAATCTCTAAAAGTTTTTAACATGAAATGATAGATCTTATATATTTTTCATTTTCAATCCTGATGTGCAGAAAATTGTCTATAGGCCATTATTTAATGGCCTCTAATTAATTAATTAATTAACTAATCTAATTGGCCTTTTAACCCAATACTTAAAATTGTGTTCCAGTTTCTACAGAAAACTTAGGCAGATTTTTATCTGAGTGGTTGGGTCTTAGCTTTTGTGAATTCTGCTTTTCAATCTTCTAATATCAACAAATGCAATCTACTTGAAGGTTCAACTCCTCTTAATAGTACTCTCTGCTCTCTTTTTCCTCACAGTTACCAATGGAGAAATGTTTAGGATCTAGTCTTTTTTATCATGCATGCTAGCTAACCACTCTACCATTGAGGAAAATCCCCAACTCCTAAGACCTGGTCCTTATTATTTCCCAGTTCTTTTCTTATTCCCTATCATCATTGCTATCATTCTACTGCAATGCATAAATATAATAAATTCATTGAATTTTAACAAAATTTATGAAGATTCCATAATGCTATATGGAATAATTATAAAAATATTTACATTTTCATGAGGACAACTGAATATCAGTTGTGAGATACTTGAATAATAACCCTAAAGAATAAATAAATGGAGTTATAAGGAATATATAAAATGTGGATACTTTCATTAAAACGGGGTGAAAATTAATTCTGTCTTCTATTAATTAAATTATTCTAAAACTTAAGAAATGTAATTAGATAGAAATGAGAAATAATATGTATGAATATGGATATGAAAATGTAAAAAAATAAAATAAAAAATATACCACTGTAGATAACAGTACTCTCTGCTCCCTTTTTCCTCACAGTTACCAATGGAGACATGTTTAGGACCTGGCCTTGTTTTTCATGCATACTAGCCAACCACTCTACCATTGAGGGAAATCCCCAGCTCCTAAGATCTGGTCTTTGTTTATTATTTTCCAGTACCTTTCTTATTCTCAAACAGTATTCTGTTTGTATCTATTTTTGTCCCTCTACACTTTGGCTTCCTTCTTTTGGATTAAATATGCATTTTTAAAATTCCATGTTAACGTATAGTGTCCGTACCTTTCAATTTTACCTTATTTATATAGGGATGGCTTTCAAGAATGCAATATACATTTTAACAGCCACACTAAGTGAAGTCTATTTGAAGTTCATGTTGAATGAGGCCACAAAAAGTTAAAGAACCTTGCAACTAAAAGGTTCATTACTCCCTCTCCCTTACTTTATCCTATCATTGTCATATGCATTACATTACACACAAAATCGCACAAAACTGTTATTAGTATAACTATATTATTCTTTGGGCATTAGTATATGAATTTTAAAGAAAAATATAAATAAAAGTATATTTTAGACTAATTCATGTAGTTATTATTTTCATTGATCATTTTTCTTTTTGATGATTTGAGTTTTCATTTCCCTTTAGCCTCAAGGCTGTCTTTTGATGTGTCTTGTGGTGCAACTCTGATGGCAGTTCATTCTCTTCAGTTTTATTTTATTTAAAAATATCTTTATTTCATCTTTGTTATTGAAGGACTCTTACAGGGAGCATGGAATCACAGTGATACTGTCTATCACTGTTTCTTCGGTTATGTGTGCATTAGATCCCTAGACACAATGCGTTGCTTTCTCTAACTGGCTTAAAAAAATCTCTCTAATTTTGGTTATAATCATTCTACCTTATTTTCTCTATATTTATATACTAAGAGTTTGCTGATGATTTGGTCTTTGAAATAGTTCCCTATGTTTATGAGATCTCTGGACTGTCATTTTTTTTTCTTCCCAACTTCATTTTCTCCTTAAGTTCTTTTACTTTAAACCAATTACATTGTCACTAAACCTTTTGCTATTTTCCTACAAGTTACTGATCCTCTACTATTTTCATCCTTTTCTACGTATTTCATGAGTTTTACTGATCTGTTTTCAAATTTACTGATTTTTTTCTGCTAGGCTCAATTCACTCTTTATATAAACTATTGTTCTATAATGTCCGCTTGGTTATTTTTATGTTTTCATTTCTCTGTTGAGATTCCTTGTATAGGCACTAATTATGACAATGCATAATTTTTTATCCAGCTAAGGTATAAAAGCCTCTTAGCCTCTTTAAACTACTTGTTTGCTAATTCCACTTCTGGATCACCTCATGATCAATCTACATTCATGACATTTTCTAGTTATATAGGTCAAGTTCTTTTTTGTTTAATATGCCTATTAAATTTTAGTTGCCCTCCCAATTTTGTAAATGTAGAGATTTCAAATTTTCCTTGCACCACTGAATAGTCATAACTTATTATATTCTGTAGAAAGTTCCCTGGGCTGGAATCAACTTAAAAACTCTGCATCCCTCAGAGGGACCACAGCTGAGATGCCTCTTCAGTTACTCAATCTTAGTTAGGCTGCCTATTGTCCATTCAGTGCATAACCAGTTTAAGGCTTAGACAGAACTTCAATATACACACTGCCTCTCTGTATTGAAATTGAAATATCCCATGTGTTTTAGTTATCTATAGCCACTGTAGTAAAACATTTCACAAATTTAGAGATTTAAAACAATACAAATGTATCATCATAGAGTTGGACAGGTCAAAATTCCAACAAGTGTTTCACTGGGAAAAAGCAAATTGTTAGCATGGTTGAGTTTTTTTCTGGATGCTTCAAATGGAGAATCCACTTTCTCCTCTTTTCCAGTTTCCAGAGAGTGCCTGCATTCCCTCACCTGTGGTTCCCTTCCTCCACCTTCAAGGCAAACACTGGCACACCTTTCTAACCCTCTTTCATATTTTTGTAATTGCATCTCTCTTTGACCATAGCCAGGGAATACTCTCTACTTTTAAGGACTTGCATGATTAGTTTGAGCTCATCTGGATAATGATCTGCCATCTCAGAGTCATTTAGGTCTGCAAAGGCTTTATGCTGTGGATGGTATCACATTCACAGGCCCAGTATTGCAACCTGGATATTTTGTGGAGTTCTGTTTTTAAATTTACCATTCTACTCTATTCTGTATGCACCTACTAAAAGGTGAGGAAGGAACTCCCTTATTGAGAATCACTGGGGGCCAATGTTCCTTTCCCATCAATCCAGGCAGTCCTGAGACACATGTGAAAGTAATATCACATAATTTCTGAGAACAGGTGGTTTTTGTTTTTTTTTTTTTCCTTTGAATGTTTCTTATTGGAACCAGATGCCATGCCCTCATACTATGCATTCTGGACAGCAGCCACAGTTGAGGTCTTCATTCATAGCATCAACCAACGGCTGTGCAACAGTCTTGGTGATACAGTTAGTGGCACTAACCAGTGTAACCACAGTGACCAAAGGGGGTGGGCTAGCAATGCCACCTCAATGGCCCCAGAACTGTGATGGACAAAACAATAATTAGTGCTGCTTTCGGATAGTAACAGGCTGTGTTGTGTTGTTTGCTTGTTTTGTTTTTTATTTTTCTCTTAATTTCTAATTAGTCTGCGTTCCCCAAACCACCCTGCCCACTGATTCTTAAGTCAGTAAATCTGCTGGTTCTTTTTTTTTTTTTTTTTTCCTTTTAACTGCTCTTCGTGGTGACAACTGCTTTCAGACCAAGGCCCAGACTCATCAATTGTTATTCCTTTCATGCAAGTGCCGAATCTCCTTCAGATTCTGCTCACTTTTGTTCATTTCCCAGTGGCTTCCAATAGTTGTTTTGGTTTTTAATTTTGTTTCATAACTCGTCCACGTGGAAGGCTTTGTCTAATAGAATTGCCTATGTCATTGCCAGAAACAGAGCCCTATAGCAATAAACTTTAAACATGTTCAGTAAATGATCAAGTTTCTACTTTAGAGCAATATCTTGTCTAATATATCTTACATATATGCAATCTCTATTTCCATTGATCAAGCTTTAATTGACTTTATTAAATCTAAATTACACTGATGTAGTATATTTGCTTCAGGTATTTTTACCTCTTAAGAAATAAAAGATATGTTTTAACCTGTGAACCTCTCTTTTTGTAGACTAGCATTTCTAGTATAAATGCTGTACAGTACTTGAGAAATATGCAGTGTTACATTAAAGGTGTTAGTAATCTACTGGGGATTTTTTCATTAATATTACAGGTGAGAAAGCTTTTAATTTTACCTATGCATATGTGTAAGTAATTGAAATGTTATAGAACAGATGGTAGATTCAAATTGAATTAATTGATTTCCATTTTTTATTCTGAAAAATAACTACAGAATTTAAGTGAATAGGAATTATTTCTTCTAAGAGATTTAATAAGTATGATTTAAAATCTATGTTGGTTACATGTCACTTTTGTTGGTACATTTAATTTCCACTTAATTTTTTTTCTATCCATTTTTGTCTATACTGTTTATGTTAAATGGTAATATATTTCCCAATGATTATTTTATAGCTGTATTGTTTAGTTATTAAGCATTTGTTGACTCTACTTTTTTCTGTCAGCCATTATTTTTTACTTTGGTCAGAGATTTATACCACACAGGTTTTAAAAAATAATTGCAATTTGTTTATTTTTATTTTTATACCCAGCTTGTTGTGTGGCTTGATAAATTTTCCTTGTGCCCTTGAGAAGAATCTTTTTGTTAGCTGTTGAGGAGAGTATTCTATAAACCTTAATCATGTTGTTTGGAAGTATTTTCAAGTCTTTTGTGTGTGTATATATTTATATATATATATATATATATGTACATATATGTATGTTATTTTTTTACAAATTAAGAGACAGAGAGAGAGAGAAGAGATAGACATCTTCAATAGTAATTGCAGTTTGATTTATTTCTCCTTTCATTTCTTTTGTCCATATGTTTAGAAACTCAGTTATTAGAAACATACAATTTAGGATTGTTGGAGTTTCCTGTTGAATTGAACCTCTCAGTGTTATGAAATGTCTATCTGTATTTCTGGCATTATTGTCTTCTTATAGAGAGCATATGATTAGTTCTTTGTTTTTAATCCAATAAGGCAATGTACACTATTTAGTGAGAATTTTCTAGTCATTTTGTCTTTAATACAATTAACTATATAACAATACAACTGGATACCTTTTGGGGGGTTTGCCATCTCTCTTCTATTGCTGTTTCTTATTTCCTGCCTTAGATTAAATATTTCAGATTGAGTTTTTTTGATCAACAGGGAATTTTGAGCATTGGACTTTATCTTTACTAAAGGCTTACTCTGTATAGTGCCTTATTTATAGCATTTTCTTTTTAAGTCATCATTTAAGTCTTTAAAATAAGTATTCTTAACTTGTAACAGTTTTCCTTCAAATAACACTATGCCACTTTGTGTCTAATTTAAGAATTTTACATCAGTATATTTCTATAGTTTCTACCTCATGCTATTTTCCTCCCTCATGGTATTATAGTTCTATGTAGGCTATGTCCCCTATAATACATTATTTTTAATGTAAAGATGAAACTTATTTAAAATTGAAAAGTGACAATTATTATGCATTTATTTATGTTTTTACCATTTATGAAACTCTATTCCTTTGTATATCCATTTTAAAAAAATCATTTTCTGTTTTGTCCTTATTTTAACATTTTTTGTCATACAGGTCTACTGATAACTAATTGTCTTAGGTTTTCATTGTTTGCAAAGGTCTCTCCTGCTTAAGAAATATATTTTCATTGCATATCTGATAAATTCCATATATACAGTTCATTGAAAAATGTGTTTTGACTAAAGATAGTATTTCCATATTGTCTAGCATGCATAGTTTCCCACCAGAAACCAGTTTCAATTTTTATACTTGTTCCTCATTTTGTTTGAGTATTGTTAAAATTTTTCCATGGGTTGGTTTTGGGGCTTTAACCATCCTGTTTGGAATCTGTTTGATCTTTCTACCTTATACTTATTGAACCTCAATTACACATGTGTTCAAGTACATGTTATCACCCCACAGTTGACTAAGAATTTTATTCTTTATTTTTTGCCTTTTTCTCTGTTTATGCTCTGGTTTGAGTAAGTTCCATTGCATTCTTTTCAAGTTTATTAATAATTCACTCAAATCTATTAGTGCCATTAATCTTATGTAGTAGATTTTCATTTTAAATATTTAATTTTGTTTTTATATTTTCCATTTCTCACCTATTTTCCTCCATTTCTTTAAAAAATTGTGATTAATTTAGTGCCAATTTTAATGTATTTGTTAATCCACTATCTCTCTCATTTCTGACTCTCTATTCTTCTGTTTATTTTTAATATCTTCCTACATTGTAATGTGTTTATGTTTTATGATTATTTCATTGAAAGTCTTAAATTTTGAATTTTTATTTTATTTCTTAAAGAATTATTTTGGTATGCTGTTCATGTAATTTGAATTTTTAAAGATACTATAAAGTTGCTTTTAACATTGATTGGGATTATCTAAAATAGTACTTATTCTCTGAGTTATATTACTCCATTATGTAGGTACCATTCTTCCGGCATTTCTAGCAAATATTGTATTTGATTCCTGAGGACTGTGATCTGATGAAGACAGAAATAATCTCCAGTCTTTTCTGAGATGAAACAAATCACCTCCTAGGATGTCATTCTCTTGGACAACATTGTTAGTTTCACCCTTGCTATAGTTTTGGTCTGGAATTCCCCACAAAGGCTCATGGGTTGAAGACTTATTCCCAGCTGGCAGCATTATTGGGAAATGTTGGAAACCTTAGGATGCAGGGCCTAGTTGATCTCTTCTGCTTCCCAAACATCATGAGGTGGGTATCTCTGTTCTTTCACACCCTCTGTGCTATGATGTTCTGTCTCACCTGGGCCACAGTCATTGCAACCGTGGACTGATACCTTTACTAAAATCATGAGCCCCAATTTTTCCTCCTTAAAGTTGTTTTTCCCAGGTATTTTGTCACACTGATGGAAAACTGACTAACCCAACCATGTACATCAATATCTTATTATTCAATAAAGATTAAAAGGTATGAAGACTTCAAAGCTCTTGAGTATTTTCTTTTCTTTAGAACTCTTTCCACCACCTCCAGTTGTATCCATGAATTCTGACATGTACCTCCTCAACTTAGTAACAAAGCCACACTTTCCTGATCTTCCCTGTTTTGTGGTTCAGAATGTGCCTCCCAGAACAAAGTATGAACAATTTTAAGTTTCACTTCATATTTCTTCTCTCAGGAATTATGACCCTGTGTTTTCTATTGCTTATATTTGAAAATCGTTTTCAAATATATTTTTCCTGTTGTTTAGATGTTAAAAACAGTAAGTCAAGTCCAATCCCTTTTGTTCCATCATTGTCAAGAGAAATACTATCTGATTAATATTTTCTTATAATTTTAATTTTACTGTGTGAAAGAAGAAAGGTACATTTTTAATCTGCTCTCATAATTTTGAGAATTTAGTCCTTTAATAACAAGAGAAAAACTCAAGAATAAGATATGGTCATGAAAAATTTCAGAAAGTAAATTAATGCTATTCTTCAGATTAAACACCTATTTTTAAATTAAGATAGCCATTGATTTTTCTTCTGACAGATCTGTACAAATATATTATTATCGACATGTGTGAAATTAATGTCTTATGTTATTCAAAGTATGTAAACTACTCTCAAGCTATTTAGAATAAAAAGTAATAATCACTGAAATGTAGACAAAAGTTTGATTCTCCCATCAAAGAATTGTAGAGAGTTACACATTGATAATTTTCTCATTGTGTAGGCACAATTTAATTATAACTACAATGTAGCAAAAGTAAATTAAAAATGTATTTTCTACAAGTTTCACTTGAGTACTGAGAAACTCCAAATTTTCTATCAAGTAAAATATAGTACATCATACTCTAGAAAACTCTTGTACCTATAAAATAATTAACTGTGAGGTTTAAAACAATATTGACAACATAAAATTAATTTGCTCATTAACACACAAGTGTAATTACTTTTATCTCTGTTCTAAGACAGCACATTTTCAAACATGTAAACTAAACTGTGTTCTAGCCACTTAATAATAAAGATAGGTTAATTTAGATAGGTTAATTTTTCTTCATTAATACATAATTGTGATAATTAAAGTTCTGTTACTGAAGCTGTTTTAGATATCTATCAGTTTGGGGAGAAAATGCTAAGATCTTACAAGTGAATGATACTTGAATTATAGAAAATAAAACTAAACTTTGTTAAAGAATTGTTGAATGTTGGAAAAGGTGTATTCTGATGTTAATTGAATTTAATTTATTTTTCAAATCATTTGATCATTAGGAAAAATACATGTTAGCGGATATTTTATTAAGCAATCTAATAATTTTATTGTATTATGGGCATGAAAAATCATTGCAGAACTTTTCCCTCTCCGTCCTTCCTTATTCCTCTCATTCCTTATTCCTTCCTTCCTTATTCCTCTCATTCCTCTAGACTTTCCTCAAACCACGTGTTCCTTCTCTATTACGCACTGTCTTCTAACAAATATGTCCTCTTGTTCCATCATGTTGAACCTTGAGCTCTAGGCAGTTGGCCTTGAGTTTCTGCCTTCTATTATAACCTAGAAGGATTGCTGCAACATTTGCACTTATATGCGAAAATAAAATGCCCTTCTCTCTTGGATCTTGATCAAGGAGTTGGGAAACTTTCCCCAGAGCACCTACTATGCTCCTGCTCTCTGTGTTAATATTCGGTTTATACATTTCTTTTTCATCCAATCTTTACCAGCCAGACTTGAATTATCAAGCCAGTTCACTAGGAATGGAATGGACACTGGTCAATCAATTGAGATGAAGCGATTCTGTGGAAACTTTCATGGTTACCACTCTGCACTTTGTTAAGTGAAGGGGCAAGGAAATTGAAAATGCAGAGATGTCCAAAGGTTATGGTTATAACTTGGCTCTGTGGTAAGTATATAGTATGAAGTTTGGCTGTGATTTTTATTTGGCTCTGATTTATATTTGGAATAAATACTTCAGTGCCCTATATAATCTTACAAAATTATATTAGTTTTGTTCAACTATTATTGTAGTAAGTTGCAACTCTATAAAATATGCTTTCAAATTTGATTGTCAGCTGCAGTTACTTTTTTCTTTTTTAAAATAGCAACAGTCAAATAAATAAATAATCGATAATTAAGTTGTTACATCTGCTAAAGTTTTGTGCTTCAATTTAAAAGAAAATCTTTAAAATATCTAACTTTTAAACTACTCATACCATTGACTTGTGAATTAAGATGATATAGAGGGGAATCTAGAAAGGAGCTTTGGGAAGTTTCTCTTTTACTAATATAAAAACTAGTTTTCATGAATTGAAAAATTAAGAAGTAACATCAAAGAAACATTATAAAATCATGTAAACTTCCTCCCAAAGTAACATTTATAGAATTTAAATATTTTATTGAAGAATAAAATATGCTAAAACAAATCAATTTTGAAAGATCACAAATGAGGAACTGCTGCAGATGGAATACATCAATTTAGTCAAACACAAGGATACCCTTTTATAAGCACATATATTCATTTCCTTTGAGTATAAATCCTGGGTCAAAGAGTAGGCATATGTTCAAGTCTTTTAGAAACTGTAAAGCAGTTTTTAAAGGTAGCTAAATAGCTCTTGCATTTAGAACTGGGGTTGCTCTACATTTTCACCAACACTTAGTGCCATTGACCGTTAAATTTTAACCATATGGAACAAAATCTGACCACCCACTTCCCTGCCTTCTGAACTCCATAGGGGTGAGATAATGTGTGAGTGGCGTTGAAGCACTACATTGCTGGCAATTTATTATGGCAGTACATTACAAAAACAATATATTCTCAGATGGAACTGCATTATAAGGAGTATTAAAAGTAGTTCTTTAAGTTGAAATCACATCTGGTCTGAACCTAGATATACAAAAAGTAATAAAAACCCTGGAGACTGAAAAAGAATTATGAGGGAATAGGGGAAACTATTCTTTTTAAGTTTTTAATTACTTTAAATGATAATGTTTAAATCAAAATTATGAATTGTGAGAAATATAAATAATACAGAGATAACATGTGACACAAACAGAACTTAGAGTAGCATGACATGTTGTATTACTTCCAGAGGAGTAAAATCTCCTTGTTTTAATTTTTAAAATTTTGATTTGAGGAAAATCTCTTTTCATTTATTTAATACAATATTTTTTTATACTTACCTTTAGTGTTCAGTAGTTTTATAATTATATTTATAATTGCGTTATTTGGTTCTTTATTTGTATTTTTGTAACTTAAGTTAGTAGGATTTATTAAAGTCAAAGATTGATGTATGTCGCCACCTTGTCAGTTCCTAACATATTGCAGAGTTTCATTTTCTCTCTCCACTTTTCTGAATGTACAATTGCATATAAATATTGGAGAAGTTCTCTGTTACTGTGTTATTTGTGTATGATTTTTACTGTGTCCCCCCATTCTTATTATCTTTATGCTTGAAAGTGGATCTTTTCCTTTGGTCTACAAATTACATTATTAAAGTTCTCTTTGTAGTGTTGATTTCAATCACTAAATGTTTATTTTCTTAGCTTCTGAATCTCACTGTTTCCTTTTTACGTTTTCTAATGTTATATTTTAATTTATCAGTATAATCCCCTAGAGTCTGTTTGTAACTACCATTATCCTAGAGGCCCTGAGAAATATAAGGCCCTGCAACAAGAAGTTTTGATTCTGCCTTTTAGTTTTTGATCACTTTCCCTTTCCTCTCTGATTTCTGTGTGTTTGCTATTTTGTATGAAAACTTCCAGTACCTTTTGTGGCTTATGATGGGGTTAACTTCCAGGAAGGAGCCACTTATCTTTGAACAACACTGTGGCTAGTGGTGCAAGCCTCCATCCTTGGATTACCATAAATGAATCAAGGATTTAGGTCACTGGAAAGTGGGATTTATTTCAGCTTGAGTATTTTCCAGCTTTCCTCCCGCTTTGGGGCCCTTTCCTTCAGTCAGTACTTCTACTGGTCTCATTGTCTCAGCCTCACAATCAAGCCATTGGAATTGGAAGATGCCTGTGGGTCCAGCCGCCCCACATGTTCTACACAGCTTTTCCTTTACTCTTATAGATTATGGCAACGCTTTCATGCCTTTGAACAAATGTATTTTTTAATATTTAACTTGAACAATTCTAGTTCTGTGAGAGTTGACTTAACTTGAACCATTCTCACAATTATCATCTCACGAGCCTAATTTCCTTCTTATTTGAATCTCATACCCTAAACCTATGCCTTGAGTGTTTAAAGTGCTGGTTTCATAACACAACAAAATATGCAAGTTGCTGGACAGTGTAAACCTCTGAAAAGCCCCTGCAGGACAGGTTGAGAGCAAGAAGACCTGCCTTCATTCCAAGATTATGTGTCTTTGTACTGTGAACCACAGAACTAAGATAATTTGCAAAATAGTTCTGTACAATTCCTTTTTCATTGACAATGAATGAATGAATGAATGATAAAGAAAACAATTTGAGCATAAAGATGGATGAAACTTTAAGTTCAATCTATGAAAATGTATAGTGGGCTAGAGTTCATGTAGAACAAACAATGTTGATACTAGTTTTGCGTTTTTATTTTAGTTTTTGTAGCCTGGGGATCTGACCCAGGGTCTCACACATGCTAAGCATTCATTCTGCCACTAAGTCAAATCCACAGCTCCAGTTTTGCATTTTCAATTTGCAATAAATTACCAAGGAAATAGTAAGAGATTTTAAGTACATCTTGCCATTCAAATTTTATAATACTATTTATTTTCGGAATTTAGTTTCTCATTTTTATACACTTAAATGTATCAATCTTCATTTGTGGTTTTATCCTTCCACCACTTAAGTTATAAAAATATCTTGATGTATTTTCAGTGCTATAATGGTTATACAGTAGACTTTATTTATGTGCTGATAAATTAATTTGTTTAGACAGTTGTTAGTATGCACTAAAACGTTATTTAACTTAACATAAATTCTATAATCACAAAGATAACAAATCCAAAAGAAATACTTGCATAAAACCACAAAATCAATTTCCAACAATACTCATAATTTATTTATACCTTGTCAACAATATGTAGTAAGTGTAAATAGTTTCTTCATTTTAAAGACATTCTTGTTGACTAACTGCAGATCACTTTATGCTTTTTGCAAAGTTTTTTTTTTTTTTTTTTTTTTTTTTTTTTTGAGCAGTACTTGCATGTATTTTATGAGTGTGGATGAGCTCTGGTAAAAGGGAGATATAAGTGATTATGTTCACATGTGCCATTTGGTTAAGAGACCACTATAGTCATGAGTAAGTAAGTTATGTGAAAGAGAATAATTCTAATATCACATGGGGAAAAGAAAACATTCCTAGGAATTTCTAATTTATATAACTGAAAATACATCTTATGAAAAACGTTAATGGTAAGCTAGATCAATATTGTTTGTGCACAGTTAACATCTACAATTAAAAACATCTATTGATGCCTGCTTCATTCTGGTGATTACTTTTTATGTAAGTACCCATGTGGTGTGTATTTACTGCAGCCTCTGGTTAGGGACCAGTGTTTGCAGTTATCTGACTGTGAGCACAATGATAGCAAATCATTTCTGCACACACAATGCAAACAATCTGCCAAGAAAAGAACTCTTGCATATGCAGTTCCACTCAGATTCAAAGGATTTAAATCTATTTACTTTTTCAGCTGTGATGTAAATGATAAATTCCAAGCAAATCTCTCAACTGTGATTTAACTGAATGATGAAAACTTTTCTTGGGAGGAATCCATGATTTATAGAGCTTAGCACCAAATAAAATTTCTTAGGAGCTTGAGAATTAATCATTTTTGGTAAAATTATTTTTTTTGGTATAAAAATACATACACCTTTTCTTCCATACTACCCCCAGGCAAACTCTCATTGCTCTCCATTACTCACTGCTGTGAACAGGTGCCTCCTGGCTTAAGTACCTTTCACAGCATTGGCCGGAGAAATGGTTAGCATTCAATGACTGTTGACTGAATGTGATTGTGGAAAAACTGACTGGAGTTAATATAGTGAGGGAAAGGCATGAAATATATTCTCTCCTCCTGATCACTGGAGTATATCATTTTATGCTACTTTCTATTCTCAGGGGCAATTTTTATGTAGCAAAGTAACTCTGCATTTTCTTTTTTAATCCAAAGGGAAGGAGCCTTGTTCCAGAAACATGAGTCTTCTGCCATACATAACTAATGTAATGAATCAAATAACTAAAGTGGTAGATTGAATAGGTATTTCCCTTTTATGTGACTTTGGTATTTTCAACAGATGTCATCTTCAACATAGAGTAATGAACTTTGGGTAACCAACAGTGTGTGGTTTATTAAATAATTTGAATTGTGGGCTGTCAGGAGAGCTCCATGATCAGAAATATTCTCTCAGGTTTATTGTTAGGTTTAGGGTATTAAAATTAAATAATATTCCCGAATACTATATAGAAGTTATTAACATTAATGCTAGCCTATTACAGATCCCCAAATCACATTTGGACTAAAGCCAAATTCAACTACTCCCTGATCAAAGCACATTTCACAAATTTTAAAAGCTTTCTAAATTTGTTCTACACCAATCATATGCTTTTGTGTTAGTTTTACAAATTTAAGCCAGAATTTCAATTTATGAACTAAATATTATTGAGAGTTTTGGAGTATTGTAATCATATTAAAATTGATATCCTATGATGACATATTTTAGCAGTTAGTTTTCCAGGATACCCCCTCCTGAGAGCAAGTGGCTTAGAGGATGGAAGGTATTGAGATGTGGTTACTACTGGGAAACATCTTGGGCCACAGACAGATCCTGCTGCCAAGTTAGGCCAACCTACTAGAATCTATCTCCAGGGAAGGTAGGCCCTCAGCTAGGATTAAGGGAGGAGAAAGCTCAGAAAGTGAAGGAAAGACCACAGAAGGTAACCCTGAAAATTAGAATCAGCATGAACTGTTCTCAGAGACAGTTCATTGTGATGTTATTTTTGGAAAGTCTTATATTAAAATAGAAAAATCTAATTATGTTGTCACTAAAACAATCTCTGCTGTGTTAAGATATACAACATGAAGCTAGTCATAGTGGCATGGTCCTATAATTCACATGACTCAGGAGGCTGAGACACAGAAGGATCCCAAGTTCAAGGTCTGCTTGAGCAACACAGACCCTGTTTCAAAATAAAATATAAGAAGGGTATTATGGTTTGGATAGGAAGTGTTCTCCAAAAACCCCTGTGTTCATGCAGGGATTTTTAGAGGTGAAACGGTCAGATTGTGAGAACTGAAACCCAATCAGTTCATTCTAGTTTTAAACAAATGGACTATATGCTGAGTGCAGGCAGGTGGGGTGTGGCTAGGGAGTGGGTCCCTGGGCGTGTCCTTGGAAGGGTTCATCTTCTTTGCAGCCTCTCTTCCCTTCTGTGCCTCCTGGCTCCATGAGGTGAGCACTGTTCTTCCATCAGGCATTCTGCCAAGATGTTCTGCCTCACCTTGGGCTCAGAGCCAAGGAGCTGGCCCACTATGGACTAAACCTCTGGAACATGAGCTGAGATAAAGCTTTTCTCACCTAAGTTGTTCAGGTATTTTGGTAACAATGATGAAAATCTATCTAACACATAGGGTTGCAGATAAAGCCAGTGATAAAGCACCCCTGAATTCACTCGCCAGTACCAGAAACACAAAAAGAGTGTGACTAACATATTAGAGGAAATAAAATTATTGATATTTTCAAAGTGAGAAGAAGGAATGGCATGGCTAAATTCCAAAAGGAAAAGATAAATAATATTTCAAGGAAATAGAGTAGATAACTACTTTATTACTGTAGAGTATGGGAAACAGCAACACTACGATGAGAAGACTGAAGAATTTATAGGAGCAGCATCACAGGGGAATCTATAAGATGTGTTAGTCTATTTGTGCATTTTACCCCCATGAGAGCAATCACAGTGTTTTAAATAAGGTTTCACATTCATGCCATACAAAAACCATACTACACTTTTTAATTTGCACAATGCACAAGAGGGAAACAAAAAGAGGTCAGAAAATCAGGTAGAAATCTGTGTAGGGTCAAGGTAAGCCTTGCTATAAGTCTGAACAACATATGGCAGGAAGATAGAAAGATGTGATTGGATTAAAACATGCTAGAGAAATGCATAGAAATTATTGACTAATTAGTATAGAGAAGATGGGAAAATGTGACCATACCAACTATTATGTTTTCATATTTCTGACTTGAATAGCATACTGTGGAAATACTCTCTGAATTGAGGAACAAGGAGCAGAGCTCAGTTGTAGGTGAGACAAGGAGCTGTTTGGGATACTGGTTTGAAACCATGGTTGGGCCCGCTAGATAGAGAAGATATAAAAATGAATATTGGTTTGAAGCTCTGAAGTTATCTGGGGCTGTATTAGTTTTTCAAACCCAAATAACAAATTACCAAAAAATACAGCCGTTTCAAGGAACACCCATTTATTATCTGAGATGTCTGAATAGGGCTTACCTAATAGGCTTTTCTGTCTGGGTTTCATAAGGCTGAAATTCAGGTGTTGGCCAGGGTTACAGTCTCAGTGGGTGTCAGGGATCTCCTCCAGTCTCACTGGGTTTTGGTCCAATTTAGTTCCTCAATTTTGTAGGAAAAAAGTAGTCAATATCTTGCTGCTGTTAACTGGGTCTGGCCTCAATTCCTCTTGAAGATCATCAGAATAATCTCTTCATTTTCGAAGGCAATTGATGAGGGACCATAAATGTACCCTTGAAATATGTTTGATTACATAATGGAATCATAGGTCTGGTGCACAACCAGTGGAAGGGATAAATTGGGTACACATACCACGCGGCAGGAGTATTAGGCTAATTTAAATTCTGCATACACAAAATGGGTGTGGGCAAGTTCTTTAAAGGACAGGTAACTGAGTCAGAAGAGAAGGGTTTAGGAAACAAAACTGTGAACAGCAAAACATAAGGAAGCTTGAAAGGAAAGAGTCTGCAAAAAGAAGAAGGAGGAAGAGGAGGAGTAGGAGGAGGAGGAGGAGGAGAGGAAGAAGGAGAAAAAACTAGTCTGAAAGAGCAATATGATAAAGGCATGATTAGAACCACAGGACCTACATCCTTAATCTGATAATTATTCCCATATATTTCTTGTCTCATTTTACAGTAAGTTCCTAAAAATATGCATGGTATTGACACCAAATCATGACCAATAATACAAGATGTTGATACAAAATAATAATTTGGTTATAAGTTATAAATTAACCTCATAAAATAAAAACAGGTTGTCACACCAAAAACTTCAGTCTCATTAGACCTTGAAAATCTGGGTTTTTGACAATTATGGAAAAGGCATTCCTTAAAAGGATATATTCAACTTCCTGCTGAAAATATACATAGGAAAGACAGTGGAATAAATCTGACTTAACTTTCCTAGGTACATATATGAATACACCACAATGAATCTCCACAATGAATCAAGCACAAAAATGGAATCTTAATTTGAATAAGATATACTCTATATTTGTATAAATAGGTCATAATATACTCTATTGTCAGGTATAACTAAAAATAGAGAATTAAAAAAGACAGAAAGTATACATAGGAACTCAAAAACTAAAAGGTGTAGATCCTATATTTATTTCTGCTGAAGATCAGTTCCAGCATTAACATGTTACTTTTGCATGTAATATGAGCTTCTATATTGCATGCTTGTGAACACGTTTAATTTCAATTATTAGACTCAAATCCCAGACAGCATGTTTCATTTCTGATCCATCTTTTTGTGCCTCTAACAATCAACACATTGTCAAAAATCTAGGCATTTAAATACATATTGAATAAACAAATGAAACAAAAAGAAAGCCATTTTAGTTTGTAGCAATACCTCTAATATATTCCTTGTTCATTTTTTATAAATCAGCATTATATTTGTTTAAAACAATATAATATAAAATACAGTGTTTGGATAAAACAACACAAGTATAAAAGTGAACTATTTTCTTTTTAGAGTACTGTCAGTGACAATATATATCTTTAAAGTGGGAGATGGATTTTAGAGGTCATTTAATAGAGTTGGTCCCTGAGAAAGACTGACATGATAAAGTGTTCACATAATAAGCCAGTGTCTGTTTTGTGCCATTTCGACCTGGGAAAGAAAAGGTGTATTCAGGCTGACAGATAGAGAAGAAGTGACCAATAGTAGTAAAATAAGGCCAACTTTAAATCAGGTAAAAAAAAAAAAAAAAAAGACTTTTTAATATAAAAAGAGCATTTCAGGAGTGAGAGGTAAGAACAGAGCAAAATTAAAGGGAAAAGAATTCATGTACAATTAGGTGTTTTAATCTGAAGTTTCAGAAGCACAGGAACAAATATTCCATTACACATCTCCTAGAAAATGCAAAATATCAGACATCATGTGATGGAATTTAACTAGGATGTTTTGTACACGTCTTGTGTTTCAAAATCCAAGAAAACAATTGATACCACTTTTGTAACAAAATAATTAAAAGCTGAGCAAATCTCAGCGAAATATAATAAATTACATTTGCTCTTTAAAGAGCCCTTAGCAGCTAATTGAAATCGCTTGAGCATAATACTAAGAAAATGCTACTATTATTTTAAAATTATATGATATTCTAATGAAAGTAACAATGCAACAAGTAACCATGGTAAAGGTTATACTCTTTGCTGCATATATTCTTGTCGTATATCGGTATATTCAAACTTAAGAAGAACTTAAATATATTAAATATAAGCAAGTTGTGCTTCAACTGGTATAATGAACTGCTTCTGAAATTATTAGGCAATTTTATACTGGGTAAGAGCTTTCATTCTTGTGAATCTGATTTGATAGTCCTATCTTTTCCAACATTCATATCCAATAATGAACAAAATTATTTACTTTATGTGACCAGTTGCTACTGATTATTCCATTTATTTTTAACACCACCACATTTATTTTAATTTCTTCTTGTGAATACAATAATTTTGCAAAAATATCATGTTAAAATGCCTACTTTTATTTCACTCTTTCTCTTAAGTTTTAACTATATACACTGGTTAAAGTAGTAATTATTCTCTATTTTGTAGCCTACATATGGAATTATGTATGGAAAAATATGACTTGTAATTTATCCTTACAGGGTAATTTTTTATTTCTGAAGAGTAGCCTTTAAAGTAACAGCAGAATTTTGACAACTATTGGTAGCTTTGAATCTTACATGTAAAAAATTTCATCTTGACAGAGAGAAAGAAATGTGGCTAATATTCATGTTTTAAAAATTTTGTAAGGTGTTTATCAGTGATTGCACATCTCTACTGGTAAGATGTACATGAAGAACAAGAGCAGGCTTTTCATAAAGTTAGAAACACTATTAAATTTATTGAGGAACTATGAAAAATAATTAATTGTTTATGATTCTGGAGATACAAACAACTCCAGAAGTCAAGAAACTGTTTGATTTTAAAGATTAATACAGGATTCATTGTTCCAATGCTTCAACAGATTTTATACCACAATATAAACTATATAACCAATGTATTTGCATTTCATAATAGAACTTCTATGATATAATCATGTGTGGGCATATGTGCCTATATATAGTGTTCTTCTGAATGGTAATTGCTTTTTCACGAATGTAATTCAGTTCCCTCTTAGATTCAGTCAACTTATTAAAAGTACTGAATATTCTAGGGAATCAATAGAAAAATTTTTATTTTAATTTATAAACTTTATTATTTTGTTATGTATTATTATATTCTACTGCTGCATACTCTAATATAATTACTTATATCTCTCTAAAGGGATAAAATGATTTTACAGAATTTCAAATAAATAATGACATTCTATGTGCTCCTTCAAGTGTCTGTTTTATAATATTTTCCCTGTGCACAGTATTTCAGAAAGTCATATGATTACAAACATATTTATGATAATTAAAATGGTGATGACACTCTTCAATGTTTACTTTTCTATAATTGCATATATCATTTACTTTATCTAGAAACACATTGGCATTTAGTTTTGTAGCTCTTTACTCATACTTTATGTACAATTTATTATAAAATATAGCCCTGATTAATTAATGCTGGGGATAGATGACATTTATTGGTAGTGTGTTAGCAAATGTGCTCTCAAATAGATACCTCTAGGTTAAAAGGTTGCAATTTGATGAAAAACTCTTTTCAAATAATAGCTGCTTTAGACAATTTATTTTCACTCTGTTGACATGGCTGAATGTTAATAAAACTTTATGAAAAGTAGAAAAATAAACCTCTATAAATTCAATGGAAGAAATGATCGTAACAATCATATAACATAAAATACATTAATACTAGTGGTTCAACCATTTTATGTGTAGTAATATTTAATCATATAAAATGTAACTACAGAAATTATGCTTTAGAAGAGAAATGCCCATTAAAATTTGGATTCATGTGATCTATGAAGACAGGAACTTTTCCATTACATTTAGTTTTTAAAGGAGAAGATGAAATTTGTGTTTACAATTTTGAAGTGTAAGTTTCCTATAAGCATGTATCATTCTATATTTTGTATGCACTCTGTAGTCTTTAAAGATGTAGTTACAAAGGCTTTAAAAGTGAATTATGCATGTAATGCAGATTTCTTATAACTGAATATTCAAAATCCCTCCCTCCTGACCATTATGATATCCTTGAACTTACTCATGTGCTGCAAACAATAAATATTAATAATACTATTTCTTTAAACAAATTTCTATTTTAGATCAAATGGACAATAAAAGTGCTTGCTTTACCCTTATTATTTATTCCTTTTCCTTCAGCCTTCTTTTCTTTCATGTACTGATGCATAATTTTTTGAATTCTCAAACAGGTAAATTCACCTAAGAAGCACCAGTTGCAAAGTATAGTCATGATTTTAAATTATGAAAGTATGTAACTCATTTTATGTTCATTGTAGAGTGGTAAATTATCTGTTCTTTCATTTCATCATAGAATGACTTGAACCTCTTCGAATACCTTTTGGATGCACTAGGGCCAGGAGATATTCAGTGGCAAAACACAGTGAACTGTTTATAGAGATACTGTTCAAAGAGGCCAGTATTTCAAAGCCAATTAAATGAGATACAATATCCAATCTGTTACTAATCAGCATAGTCTGATTATTCCCTGAGTTTTCTTGACTTTCACCTTAATTACGCCTTTTATTCCCAAATTACTCAAGAACACTCTTTCACTCTTTTATGAAGTTTTTATTATATTATCCTGTACCTTTTTACTTAAACTTTTCCTCAAAATATTTGTCACAACCAAGTCATCACCTTCACATACCGTC
Source organism: Sciurus vulgaris (assembly GCF_902686455.1). NCBI lineage: Eukaryota > Metazoa > Chordata > Mammalia > Rodentia > Sciuridae > Sciurus > Sciurus vulgaris. The sequence continues at coordinate 146,198,946 of NC_136466.1, forward strand.
ATTCTATAGTTAGATGAGTCTTCAGCTTGTCTAACTACTATAAGATGAGGAACACACTTTTCTCATTGTCTTACCACTTATTTTCTGATTATGCTGATCTACTAGTTCATGTACTGCACATTATGATTAAATATGATATTTTTCATGCTGTAGTCACCAATTCTTAAAGCGAGGGGCAGGAGTTGACAAATTCAGTGCCAACTATTCATCATTCAAAATCATCCTTAGTCTTTTCAATATTTCAGAACTTTTCTTTGAAGTACACACCAATCACTTTTAAGGAAATGTTTAAAACTATATTGGTATTATTTAGTCATCTTCTGTCATTTTTATTATAATTATTCAAATATATTAACCATATAAATTAATGGATTTCACTGGGAGATTTTCATACACACATACATATATTATGCTTTGTTTATATCTACCTTCCCACCATCTCTTGCCTTTCTCTTCTCTCCTAGTTTCCTACCCCGTCCCTTCTCTGTCCCAAGTCTCCTTCCTCTTCCCTTATAGTCTGCCACCTATTTTAATTTCATGTTATTTATTCATTCATGAGTTAGTTTCCACATATGAAAGAAAACATATGACAGTCACCTTTTTCTATGTCTGGCTAATTTTGCATAGTATCAATTCTAGTTTCATTTTTTTTTCTGCAAATGATAGGATTTAATTCATCTTCATGGCTGAACAAAACTTCATATATATGCATACCAAATTTTTTATTTATTCATCTCTAGATGAGCATCTATGCTGATTCCATATCTTGGCTAATGTGAATAATGCTGCAAACACAGGTATGCAGGTATCTCTTTTGTGTGCTTGTTTCATTTCCTTCTGATGTATACCAAGGAGTGATACAGCTGTATTGAATGGTGGATCTATTTTCAGTTTTCTGAGGAATGTCCATAGTGATTTTCATAGTGTCTGTACTAAGTTACATTCCCACCAACAGGATATAAGAGGTCCTTCTTCAAGTGAGAACAAACATTTGTTACTTTTTGTTTGTTTTTTGTTTTTTGGATGTTTTGTAATATTTGTTTTTTGATAACAGTCACGAGCTTAGGTGCCCTTCGACAGATGAATGGATAAAGAAAATGTGGTGTATATATACAATGGAATACTACTCAGCCATAAGGAGAAATGAAAATATGACATTTGCTGGTAAAGGGATGGAAACGGAGACTATCATGCTAAGTGAAATAATTCAGTCCCCCAAAACCAAAGGCCAAATGTTCTCTCTGATATGTGATGCTAACTCGCAATCGGAGTGGGGGTGGGGAAAAATAGAAGTACTTTAAATTAGACAAAAGAGAATGAAGGGAAGGGAGGTGGGATGCGAATAGGAAAGATAGTGGAATAAAATTAGACATTGCATTCCTATGTGCATATATAAATACATGACCAATCTAATTCCACATCATGCACAATCAGAAAAATGGGAAGTTATACTCCATATATGTATAATATGTCAAAATACATTCTACTGTCATGTATAATTAATAAGAACAAAGAAAACAATAGTTATTCCAGGTGGGGTGAGATGGAGTCTCAAAAAAGTTTTGCTTTGCATTTCCCTGATGGCTAAAGGAATTGAATATTTTTCATCTATTTATTGACATTTATACTTTGAGAAGTGATTGTTCAGATCATTTATGGATTGATTACTTTTGTAATCAAATGATTATAGTTGTGGATTAGATTACATGTTCTTCTGTTGATGATTTTCTTAGTTTTTTATGTATTGTGGTTATTAATATCAAGTGTGTAGCTAGTAATGATTTTCTTCCATTCTATTTGTTGTTTCTACTATATTGATTGTTTCCTTTGTTTGCAGGATATTTTTAATTTGATATAATTCAGTTTGTCAACTTTTGCTTTTATTTTTTGAACTATTGGAGTTCTATTCAAGAAATCATTGTCTGTGCCACTATGTTGCAATGTTTCTCCTATATTTTCCTGTAGTAGTTCCAAATCAGTGGCTTTTCTATACACCAACAATGAACTTGCTAAGAAACCAGGAAAACAATTCCATTCACAATAGCTTCAAAAAACAAAAACAACAAAAAACGTAGGAATAAACCCAATCTCTGAAAGTGTGCTATGATAAAAATCATTAAACACTAAAGAAATTTAAAATACTAAGAAGATGGGAAAAACCTCTCAAATTATGGTTTTAATATTGTTAAATATTATGGTATTAATATTGTTAAAATGATCATGTTATCAAAAGCAATCTAGACTCAATGCAATATCCACCAAAATACCAGTGACTTTCTTCATATAACTAGAAAAAAAATCCTAAAATTCATAGAGAAATACAAAAGACCCATTAAAACCAAAGAAATCTTAAGCCAAAAGAGCAACACTGAAGGCATCACAGTACCTGATTTTAAATCTACTACACAGTCATAGTTATAAAACCAGTATAGTATTGTCATAAAAATACAGACCAATGTGATAGCATACAGGACCCAGAATTAAACCCACACATGTATAGCCATCAGACTTCAACAAAAGTATCCAAATCATACATTAGAGGTCAAACAGATCTTCCACATACAGTGCTGAAAAAACTGGATAGTCACAGGTAGAAGATTGAAATTGGGTCATTATTCCTCACTTTGTGCAAAAAACAAGGACTTAAACTGAGATGCTGACAATTTTCTCAACTCTTACCAAGTGTTTGAATGCCTCAATTACAATAGTTTCAGTTCCTATGGTATTTGAAATATTTAATATCAGACATACCCTTCCATATGATTATTGTGTAAAAACACTCCAGCTCCAAGCACTTGAACTCGGAAGTTATAATTCCCTTGTACGTAGTTCTCGCCTCTCTGTACCCAATATTCTTCCTTTACCCTCTCATGTTTCAAAGTTTCTTAGCCTCTGTCTGATTTTAACTGCCTTTCAGAGGGAAGTTTTTTGCTTCCTGTTTATTAGATATACAATTTGTTCCCTTTAAATGAAATATTATTAATATTATTATCTAATTATACAGATTGCACCCATCTTCAAATTCCTGACTAAGGCCATTTCTTCCAGAACCTTCCATTATCCTTCCAAAGGGAAGGTGACTTTTTATTCCTGAAAACAGATTAAATATACTTTTTTCTGCTTATGATATTTTACATTTTGAAATTTATCTAATCTATTCTATCTATATACATATATCTTGGGATTTAGATTGCCCAGCTTCCTAAAGTCTAACACTAGGTCTGCTATCCTTCATTAGCCAATGCACCATTTCCCCTTTATTAAGAAAGTTTGAATGAATATTATCATGAAATCTTTTTTTTCTGGATCACTTTTTGCACTTCGATCTTGAGTATTTGCAATTATAGAGATAAACAGTAATACCTGGCAAATGCTGCACTCAGTAACTATGTTTTAGATTCCATATATGCAACAAAATTACTCCAAGTACAATAAAAAGTATAAATATAAATCAAAGAGATGATGAATCCCCCATTTTGCAAGTCCCAATAATTATTCTCTTTGTGAATGATGGGATCCCCTGATGATTGTTTTTCACCTTAGCAAAAAAGATATATGATTATAGTGCTTTATTCAAATTACATATTCTCAGGTTTTATACAAAAATCAAATATTCTTGCTTTGCTTCAATATCTTGCTTGATCACAACTTTTTGGTATGTAGAGGATGAGCCCTAAAGACTGATGAGTTCTCTGATGCCCTAAATGGAAATAGAAGCCAGTTGTTCTCCGTGTGTTAAGCATTGATATGAATATTTTGCATTCTGCAATAGACAGAATTAAGAAAGAGTCCCACCAGATCTTCAACTCTACTACAAAGCAATAGTAACAAAAAATGGCTTGGTATTGGTACCAAAATAGACAGGTAGATCAATGGTACAGAATAGAGGACATGGACATAAACCCAAATAAATATAATTTTCTCATACTAGACAAAGGGGCCAAAAATATGCAATGGAGAAAAGATAGCCTCTTCAACAAATGGTGCTGGGAAAACTGGAAAACCATATGCAACAGAATGAAATTAAACCCCTATCTCTCACCCTGCACAAAACTCAACTCAAAATGGATCAAGGACCTCGGAATCAGACCAGAAACCTTGCATCTTATAGAAGAAAAAGTAGGTCCAAATCTTCAACCTGTTGGCTTAGGATGAGACTTCCTTAACAGGACTCCCATAGCCCAAGAAATAAAAGCAAGAATCAACAACTGGGATAGATTCAAACTAAAAAGGTTTCTCTCAGCAAAGGAAACTATCAGTAATGTGAAGAGAGAGCCTACAGAGTGGGAGAATATTTTTGCCACTCAATTCAGATACAGCGCTAATTTCCAGAATCTATAAAGAACTCAAAAACTCTACACCAAGAATACAAATAATCCAATCAACAAATGGTCTAAGGAAATGAACAGACACTTCACAGAAGAGGATGTACAAGCAATCAACAGATATATGAAAAAATGTTCAACATCTCTAGTAATAAGAGAAATGCAAATCAAAACTACCCTAAGATTCCATCTCACCCCAATTCGAATGGCGATTATCAAGAACACAAGCAACAATATTGGTGTTGGCGAGGATGTGGGAAAAAAGGTACACTCATACATTGCTGGTGGGGTTGCAAATTAGTGCAGCCACTCTGGAAAGCAGTATGGAGATTCCTCAGAAAGCTTGGAATGGAACCACCATTTGACCCAGCTCTCCCACTCCTTGGCCTATACCCAAAGGACTTAAAATCAGCATACTACAGCGATACAGCCACATCAATGTTCATAGCTGCTCAATTCACCATAGCCAGATTGTGGAACCAAACTAGATGTCCTTCAATTGATGAATGGATAAAGACACTGTGGCATATATATACAATGGAATATTACTGCGCCATAAAGAATGATAAAATTGTGGTATTTGCAGGCAAATGGATGAAATTGGAGAATATCATGCTAAGTGAGGTAAGTCAATCTCAAAAAACTAAAGGACGAATGATCTCTCCCTGATAAGTGGATGATGACATATAATGGGGGGAGGGAGGGGTTAGCGTTAGGGTTAGGGTTAGGTTTAGGGTTGGGGTTAAGGAGGGTGGTAAGAAAGGAGGAAGGAAGAACTGTATAGAGGGAAAAGAGGGCTGGGAGAGGTGTGGGGGAAGGGAAAAATAACAGAATGAATCAAACAACATTACCCTATGTAAATTTATGATTACACAAATGGTATGCCTTGACTCCATGTACAAACAGAGAAACAACATGTATCCCATTTGTTTACAATAAAAAAAGAAAAAAAAAAAAAAAAAAAAAAAGAAAGAGTCCCCAGGGACTCACCCCTTTTTAGAGTTCTCCCCTTTGAACTTTCCCTTTGAGGGTATCATCTATGACTATGATTGGATTTCCTTTATTTCCTTCTATGGCCAAATGAGGGGATTTTGCTGTGCAATTAAGGTAAATAGTTTTATATCTGGAAATGAGTCTGCCTCCTACTATATGAAGGTGTGGATAGGGGAGTTAATCTAATTAAGAATTGGAATGGATTTGAAATTTGTTTTTAGTATGGTTATGCTAAGTTCATCATAATCTTCAGGTTCTTTCATGATACTGAATTTAAGGTAGGGATTAATTCATCAAGGGTCCCTCCCTCCCTCCCTCCCTCCCTCCCTCCCTCCCTCCCTCCCTCCCTTCCTTCCTTCCTTCCTTCCTTCCTTCCTTCCTTCCTTCCTTCCTTCCTTCCTTCCTTTAGCTTTAGGTTCTCCTCTGTGCTGTGCCTCTGAGGAAGTATGTCTTTTCTACTGGTAGTGAATGGTTGGGAGACTGGCTGGCAGTAGGTAAAGGGAAATACTCCCTGCCATTCTGAGCCACAGCCTAAGGGCTAAGACACTGAGGTGTTGGGGACTTTCCAGCGCTCCTGTCCTCTCCTGGTGTAGGTCAGACAGAGTACAGCATTCATGTCTGCTGCACCCCAGGAGTGCTTTGTTTCTTGTCCCTTCCTTCACAGCAGTTAGTTTTCATCAGCATCCTGAGGATGACGGTCTTGTTATCCTTCCCTCAACATCTTAGTGCTTCCAATTTCCCTGTTTTAATAAATTGTTAATGTAAGCTCTGCAAGGAACAGTTGATAAGAGTAACAATGATCCTGCCACTCAGGAGGTGATAAAATGTCTTCTAGTGATATGGATCACAGGGATTGCTCTCTTTTAATGTGATTTATTTGTGATTCCTTATAACCAACTGTTATGCTGAAGGGAATACTTTACTTGTGCTTCACCTGACAACCTGTTTTCCCTCTTGAGCATAATTCCAAGAACTGTCATCTCTTTAAATGCCTTTCTCTCTAATAGGGCTTATCTTTATTCTAAATCCAGATATGCCATGTAAGTCAGCAATGAGCTGTCCACATATACCTGATTTTGATAAATTATGTTCCTAGTCTCAGCTTTTATGCAAGCAACCCCCCCTCAAGTTTAAAGGAAAGAACTGATATATTTTTCTTTCAAAATCTTTCTATCCTTCCCTGAATCTTGAATGCATAATGGAAATAGTATATTCTCCTGTGATTTTTGTTCTTGAATTTTAGGACAAAGAAAATGTTCTCAGTGTATTACTGCAGCCCACAGGGAGGAGTTGGATCCTGTGTTTTTAGCCTTAGGTTTTGTGCTAGGGCTGCTGTTACTGGTATGCTATGGGATAAGATGAATACCATATGAACATTATAACAGTTTTTTAAACACTTAAAGATTGACAATAAAGGCATACCATTAATTGATTTTTCTTTGTGCCACCAAGAAAAAAGTAAAGACCTCTAAATTTGTGTTAACTCAACCTAGGGACATTATTTGAAACTGTCTAGTTGGTTGAGAAACATCAAAGTCACATGCTTTGCAAATTGAATTAAGAGGTACTGAAATATATTTGGCATGTGTCAATGGCTTTCGTAATACTAAGTGATCTCCCTACTCTGCCTGGTCAGTCAGTGGTTGTTGAGACAGATACCAATTTGTGACACTTGGTCACCTGGAAATGATGCCCATGGAGGGGACAGAGACAGGAAAATCTTTCTACCACATCAAGGAGTTTACAATGTAACTCCCTTTCTTATCACTCTTGACAAATGGGTTATTTTAAAAACATTTAGTTTGTTTTATCTTTTCTGGGATTTCACTTCTGCATAAATAATGTTGTAATTTCACTTGTAATTTTCCCCTAATGCCTGTTTCCCCTATTGGGAGGAGGTAAGGTCAATGAAGAATTAGAGTAAGGACATAAATAATGATGTTTATATTTCCTTTATTTAAAAATACTTTGCTTTTCCCTTTTAATTATGCCCTATGTAGTAAAAAGTGGCTACCTGCTATCTCTCACAGCTCTTCCTCTGTTACATTGTCCTGCTCATTTATTTCTTCACATATTTGCAAAGTTCAGAAAGAATATGTTGTTTTTATATTTCCGTAATTAATTCTAAGTGTTCATTGATTCTTATTTATTCAGTTAAACAAGGTTTTGCAGATTGTCCTATTTTATTATCAGGTCTCTCAACATCTTTTTTATAAAAAAAAAAATCCAAGGTTATTGCTGCCTTTATGGTTCAGTAAGTGGTTGTAGCCTTATTGGGAATTTCAATAAGGACATGAAGGGAACATCTAGACTCACTTGAACCATGGCTGCATTCATCTCAGAGTAATAGCCAATCCATCACAGAGGCTTGTCCTACCTGACCTAAAATGCATCTTGTCTTGGGGATTCCAGATGGACCTGGTAGTTTGTTCAAGTCACTTGCCATTCTTAAAGCTAGGAAGACTACTAAAGGTATCCTCAAATCAGGTTGCACATAAAGTAATTAATCTTTATCTAATTTTTACAACAGTTTGTATGTCATAATTTTAGAAATGAATAGGGTGACAAAGAATACACAAATCAATCAGGAAAGAAGGAAAGAAGACTGAGTTTAAATGACCTGTTTGAATGTAAACTATATTTCATTTGCAGGTTAGTAACCAGATTGCATAATTTAATCAAATTATTATTTTCTTCTAGTGGACTCATGTGTATAGCCAGTCACAGTATGAAACTTGAATAATGTCAGGGTTAAATAAATAGACAAGTCCTGCAAGCTAGAACACAGGTGATGTGTAAATTGCTTGTGATCACATCCACTGACTACCAAGTCCTATGATCTGCATGAAGGATTAGGCAGAAAGTCATTAAAACTACAGAGTACTAAACAAAGTGGACTTTTGCTTTTCTTTTTAGTAAATATAATTTAAACCTGCTGATGTAGTAGTAAACAAGCAAAAGAAAAAGACAAAAAAATCACAATTAATAATGCTTCAGTGATTAAATTAATGTTTGTAGTTGTTCCATTCATTATGTTGTAGTTAAAACTAATAGAATATCACTTCATTTTGTGCCATGAGAGTTGAAGCTAATTTCCTTCCGCCCCAACAGCAATTACAGGAGCATGCCATATCCGATCTATTTCAAGATAACTGGAGGAGATGGGAAACAGCAGAAAGAAACCCCACTAGATAATATAGCTGCTTGTTTGGAGAGGAGATAAATTCAATTGATTTTTTTTCAATATAGAGAAAAATTGCATTCTCTTTCCATGAACTAAAACATGAACAAATTTATATTTATATAATGGATATAAAGTGATTTGGTAATAAATACAAAGGTATGTAATAGCTAAAGTACTATAGCTATCACACTCAGCTCATTTAGTCATAAAGGTTTCTTGAGTTCCCAAACAGCTCAAGGCACTGGCCTTGTTTACTGTCAATACTTTTTATGTGATATTTCTCATCTAATTCCCATAAACTCTTTATGAAGTGAGGTCCATTTATTCACTCATTTTGAGAGTGAGAAATTTGTAGTACATAGAGGTTAAATAAATTTCTTGGTTTCACTCTTTGGAAGTCTGAACTTTTTAACTTTTATATACATATGATTAACAAGAATTTCCAATACAAAAACAGACACATTAATATATTTTGAGTTTATTCAAACACTACAGATCTGCTAGGAGGTCATTTGGTGAATTTGAGGAGTAGTTGCACAGAGATGGAAGATTCCAAGAGAAAATTTCATTAGGCCCTGGGACAGATCTGGTTCAGTGAGAATGTTTCTTTCTCTAATTCAGAATTATGTAAGATTGAGTCTTTAGGGTCATGGCCAGAAGAGAATTGTCTCACCCTAGCACAGAGTGACAGAGCAAACACTTTCAAGTGCACATTGGGAATTGAGAAAGAGAAGCTCAGTTACAACAATCAAAAATCTGTATGACTTTATTAAAGTTCAATCATAAATATTAAAACATTGAAAACATTGTCTAAACAGTTAAATACCTTGATTTCCTTACCCATGCAGAAGAGATCACCCTGATGACAAATGCAAAAACTTTTTTAACCAAATTACAATCAGGACACCTGTAATGCAATAACAAATATTGGTTAAGAATCTATCTTATAGTTAGAAGCAAAAAGATACTTGATTATCTAAAATGATGCTTTGTAGCAGTCGAGAGGTTTGTGATGTTTTGGAATGCTTTATAAAGTTGTAGATACCATCAATTCAAAAACAGAGGTCAAAAACACATTACAATTTCATGGACTTTTAATAAATGCATCCAAATAACAGAATGAATCAAACAATATTGCCCTATGTAAATTTATGATTTTTAATTAAAAAAAAGATATAATATAAGCATGGTATATCTGGATAGCTTAAAAAAATAAATGCATCCAAATAAATTTTAGTCAAAATATAAATTTAGCCATTAAATACTTTATTGCCTTTGGAATATGATATCCCTAGAAGTGCTATTATAGACATGGCACTTCAGCATTTATGCTTAACAATTTCATTTCAGTATCATGTTAACAGCTCTCAAACTGTTTTTATTTTATATTATTGAATTTTTTACTTTGAACGTTTTGGTTTCCTAAGTCAAAAGAGGTTTTAAAAAACTGTGTAAATAAGATCCAGTTGAATGTCATATGTTCTCCCTTTATCCCCAAGGGTCATTCTCAGGACATAATACTGAGTATATGTTAAAATATTGTTCTGAGAGGAGTGTTGACATAAGATAATGTGATTTATGCCTCCCATCCATCATATTGACAGATTTTAGACAGATGTCGCTGTTTGTCAAACATAGTATAAAACAAGGCAAAACCCCATAATATCATAAAAACTATTTGCCTTTATCATCATCTCATCCATCTTTCATTTCTATGAAACTTTCAGTGTTAGAAAAAATGATTGATTCAATAGGAAATTTCAAAATATGTTTTTGTTAAACAGTTTTTCCCTTGAAGACATTTAACACTTGTCACTCAGTTGTCATTCCAATAAAATGTGATATTTTAATTTCAGTCAAACAAACATAAAATGCATTGAATTTGAACAATGTGAACATGGTTCGAGAGATTTTGTTTTAAATAAATAAAATAAATACAGAAGAAGCTATCTCAATTGAGTCTTATTTTTTTGTCTTGGCAAATGTTAGATACTGGTGATTTCAAAAATCCAATTTGCGGTGTGTTTAGACTGCTTTTTATGTAAACGTGCTAGATCTCCTTGTGATGTATATAAATGTGCTTTAACAAATCACTAAATGCACAGTAACTGGGTCTCTGAGGCAGGTGAGAGAACATCTGAAGCCATCTTCTCATAATAGCATACATATATCTCATATATCTCATAATGCCTACATATATAACTTAAATTATACATGAGGTAATTATTAAACACTATCTTTCTTTCTACCTCCATAATTCCAATCTATGCTATTTTCCTTTTATTTGTCTATTTCTCCATATTCTTTGTTAACTCCAAATGTGTAAAGCATATATACATGACCTTATGTATCTGTTGCTGCAGTTATTAGACTGAATACTTAACATGGATAAGTTTGTTACATTATACCAATCTGTGTTCAGAAAATTATTTTTAAAAACATATGGGGGCAGAACATTTTTCTATTCCTTAGGGCATTAGAAATCTTGGAAACATTTATCAATTGCTGCTTTCATAAAGTGCTTAGTTTGAATTATACTTTATTGGTTTATATGGTTAACACCAAAAAATAAGATTTGAACTTAGCATTCCAGGAACATACATTTTATTTTATTTGAAAAAGCATGCAGAAAGTACTTATTTGAAGCTTTTAAACAAAAATTCAAGCTACAGTATTATCAGATCACTAATGTATAGAATACTTACATTAAGGTATTATTTCTAAATGTGATTCATAGAATGTCCAGACGTGCAGGACTGCAACGGGAACCTGGAGGAAGGAGCAGGGATTGGGAGAGACAAGAGACACGAGAAATGGAGACAAGACAAAAGCCTGATCAAGTCTCATTTATTGGGGGAATAAACCCAGTTAGTATCAAGTGCAAAAGCCAATCAGGGGAAAGCGCGCGAAGGCAAAATTTGTCTGTGCACCAGAGCTGGAACAAGGAAGTATACTTGGTGGGTCATGAAGCACCACGCAATCTAGCCTGATACACACCTGGTATTGTCTGACAGTTACGTGTGCAGGAGAGGTGCGCCCCACCAGCATCTGGCAGGCACCATCTTAGCTCAACATGTGGGAGGTGGGGTTGTGGCCTGCCAGCTCCGGACAATAGAAAATTCCATATTTTACTTAAAATGATCATTAAAAGGCAAATTTTTAGAAACTAACTCAACCCCAAGTAGTTGTTTGAAAATCACTTCTAAGGGTAAAGAAAAAAATATGAACCATAATATGATCTTCTGTTTAGTTTTCTCTAAATAAGAATTAGAGTCAATAGATTCTGAGATTCATCCTCAAAGGTTTTCTTTAGTATGTAGAAGTATAATCCCCCAAATCCAAATCTTATTGGAAACAAACAGTTCATGTGCTTTGGTGCAGAGCAATCAGAAGGCTATGTTTGAAGGCAGACGTGTGGTTAAGTACATTTATTAATGGGTTTAATGTGTACACACTGGAAAAATACTGGAAAAACACAATTATATCAAAAGATACACAAAACAAAACATTATCATGAACACAGAATGTAGATCAGGACATGGCAGACATCAGGCAAGATGGTGCGGTTGCTTTATGTTTTTCCAGAGAAGACGTCCTCCTGACTCTAAGTTCACCAAAATGCAGTCCAACAAAATTGTGTCTCTTCCACTCATTCTACTCCCACCAATAATTGCCTGTAACCCAAGTCTTTCCTTCCAAATGACTCCTGCTGCTTCAAAATGTTGATCTTCATTGCCCTTTCTTTTTCAGCATTTTATTATATATTTTAAAATATAGATACTGAGTATCTGAAGATAGGTATCCAGACTATTGATACAAACAATTATTATGTACTTTTAGGTAATGTGTTCTGTTTCAAACTTATAGTATGAATTCCACATTGCATAGATGGAAATTTACTGGGCACCTAACAGTTTTGAAGGACATTTTTGTCTTTATAAAACAAATAATTTTAATGGTCAACCTATGGTCCAACACTTGTAAGCCTCATAGAAGGACCATAACATATATCTTTCAGTGCATATTCACTACTTCCATGTTAAAAACTGGATCATATCATTTGTCATTGTGGAAACATTAAACATAATTTACTAACATTTCAGGAATAAAAATAAAACTAATAATTCTAGTAGTATCCAGGTATGATCTTATGTATAATTTTGTAAACACTTAATAATATGCAAACACTTTAATAATATGCAAACTATTTTAAAATATCATTACATTTCTGAAAAAAAAATGAGGACAATTTTGCTTAAAAAGTGAAGAACAAATATATAATATATATACACAAACACAAAGGTTTTCTCCTTGTTATGTGGGACCGAACCTAATTCAAACTTTCACAAACTTTCTCCCACAGAGTTTGTGTTTAGGAATTGTTATATACTTTGGATATATATCATTATTATATATATCCTTATATATATATATATATATATATATATATAATGATTTCAGTTTATTTGACTTTTTTCCTTATTCTTTCTTCTTCTCCAATTCTGCTGTGGGTTAAACTCAAAAGACTTTGGAGAGAAATACAATTCTAACAAGACAAAATAAAAACTTAAACTTAAGATGCCTTGCTATTCAATTTGAAAGGTACAAAGGAAAGAAAAACATCAACTTATTTTTAACTTTTTGTCCACAAATTTGAAATAAATGACTATAATTTAAATTTTAGCTGGAGTGTTATAAAAGTTATAAAAGCTGTGCTCATGAATTTTGTATGAATGAAATATTTTTAATAGATATGTTTGAGTCTAGAATATTATAAAAGAATATTTAATTTTTAATGTATAATTTGTAGGTATATCTATATCCTGTAGAATTTTTAGGCATAGATCTCTTAGAATTTCACAATAAATGATACTAATATATCTTCATGTGACTATGAATAAAATAATAGAATAACTTGACTTGCTTTAGTAGAAATTAAATTTCAGTGCGTCACTACTTAATGCATAGAAACAATGTTCATTAAATTGGTGTTGTTCCAAGAATACAATTTTCTAAATCAAGAAATAAGTTTTATATCTAGTAGTATCATCTAGTTAATGTATATTAGAAAACAGACACCCTAAGTTTTGTTTTAAATATTTATGTAATTAGTATGTAGTATATTAGTTGAAAAGTTTGTGTATGCATGTGTATAAATGTATGTTTGTATGTGTGTGTGTATATTATATATATACATATATCTGTTTGTAATTAAAAACAGGTCAATGGATTTTAAAAATTGATTAGGAGTTCCATATTTATGGTAATGAACTTTGCTGTTAAAATGAAGTTTCACAATACTGCAAATACTCTTTAAAAATAATTGTCTTCATAAACTTCTTAGCACTTTATCCTTTTACAGTTAATATTTTCTAGTAAAAGAAATCTTCATAGTCTTTTAGCCATTGATTAATTTCAATAATAAGCAGCAACTATGTTAGTTAATCCTCAAAGCATGCATTTCATATTAATATCTGATTCTTTAAGCAGAAATTAACAAATTTTGTAATCCAAGGGGAGAATAAAATCATAATTATTTGGCAAACAGAATGTCTTTCCAGTAAAATATCCATGAATTTATCCCTAAGTTAAGATTCTTTTTGTTGGCTGTTTATCATGATGGCTTACTGAATTGTGTTTGGTTCTCCATGTTCTCTGTCTCTCTTCATTTATTTGAATTAATACTGCCTAATAGGCTAAATAAATTTTAGATGAAACACTGCCCAAATTATTGGAAAATTTACTATATTTATGCACAAAAATTCATTTACTTACCACACCTCCCCCATAGGGGGGGGGGGAAAACCACCTCCTGTTTCCCTCCTAATAGCAGGGTATTTGTTATTGATTATATAATATGTACCAGACCCTATATTACAGGCATGTTATTTTATTTAATCTTATAATTCAGTTTTAAACAATGAATTATTTTATGTATGTATTGGTGAGGAAATATACAATGAAGAAGTCACATAACTCAATGTCTTAGAGGCAGTCAGTGTAATCCTGTGAATTTTTATATGGTTATCTAAAAAAGTCACAAAATAGAAATTATTTTCCCAAAGAAAGTATTATCTGATTTTCTATTGAGTTGAGGAATATTTCCAAGTCAGCTTCTTTTCCTATTTTGGTCAAGAATTTTGTTTTGCTTTTGTATGATTAGGCTTTTAGGGGTTTTTTAAAATTATCTCTATACTTCTGTAATTCCATTGCTCAGGAGGTTAAGACAAGAGGATCACAAGTTCAAAGCCAGCTCATCAATTTAAAGGGACTTAAGCCTTAGTGAGACATTGTCTCAAAATAAAAAATAATGAATAAAAATGACTGGAGATCGAACCCTGGTTCAATCCCAAAATCTAAACATATAATAAATAATTCTCTACTCTTTCGTGTAGTCAGCTTTTCCTTGCTGTGACAAAAATAACTGACGAGAACATCTCAGAAGAGAAAAAGTTTATTTTGATTCATGGGTTTGGCGGGTTCAGTCCATGGTTGACCAATTCCATTGCCCTGGGCTAGGGGTGAGGCAGAACATAATGGTAGAAGTGAATGCCAAAGGAAAGCTTGCTGAGTTCACAACAGCAGAGATGGAGAGAGAGAAGAGGGTGTGGAGCCAGGGACAAAATATAGTCCTCAAGGTCACATCCCCAGTGACCCACTTCCTCCAGCCATTCCCATTTACCTATAGTTACCATTCAGGAGTCCATTCAAATTATTAATCCATCAAATAGCACAATGCACTGATCAGGTAACAGCTCTCATAATCTAATCATTTCACTTCTGAACATTCCTGCATCAACACACAAGCTTTTGGGGGAGACATCTCATATCTGAACCATTAACACATTTGAACAATGGTAGATTCTTGTATAAAGCTTTCTTTCATTAATCTAAACTATGAAATTATTTTCATAAGTATATATGAGTCTATATTCAAAAGTCTGTCTTAATTAAGAATATCTTGCACCATTGTAAGAATTTTGCATTTTTTTAAATAATTAAACTTACATATTTACATATACTTACATATACTTCATATTTATAACATTACATTTTATCTATTCAATAATGTGTAGGGTGCTCTTTGATTGAAATAGAGATTTTAATTGAATTTCAGTTAAAATAAGTCGTTTCCCCTTGATTGGACAGTTAACACCTTAGATGTTCTTCAAAATGGATATCCAGTTAGATAGATAGATGATAGATAAAAGAATGTCTAATTGTTCATTCTTTTCCTTGATATGTAAAAAACTAAAGACATTCTTATCTAGCAAAATAATTCATCAATTCATTGGATGCAAAAGTGGTTTGATACAAATATAGAATAATAATTGTTTTTTGAGGTAAATGACCTTTTAAAAATTTTTTATTTGTTCTTTTTAAACATTACCATATAACATAATTTGATATAATGTACATACAGAGTATAACTTCTAATTTTGTTGTGGTACATGATATGGAGTTACACAGGTTGCATATTCACATATGAATGAACATGGGAATGTTATGTCCAAATCGTTCTACCTGTAAATGACATTTCTGATACATGTTTATGCCTCCTGACTCCCTTAGAGTAAGTTGTTTCTCCAAATTTCTTGACTACTAAAATGTGCATTTTTTGATTGTTTGTTTTTGGCACTGGGGATTGAACCTGGGGCAATTCACCAGTGAGCTACAAGCTACATCTCCAACTTTTTTTTTTTTTTTCATTTTTTTGAGTTTGAGATAAGATCTCACTAATTTGTTTAGGGCCTTGCTAAACTGGGGCTGCTGTCCTCACTTGCAACCATCCTGCCTCCGCCTGGTTTTACAAGCATATTCCACCATGCCAGGTCAAAAAAACGTGCGTATTTTTGCTTTAGAAATTAGTTGAAGTTGCTCATCAGCTGGAAAATTCAGACTCTTTTGCATCCAAAATAGATTGCTGAGGTACCCAAATTCATGTCTACAATTTTAGGGACTACAGTAGTTGTTAGCATTTCATGTTTTTGACATTTTTGCACCAAAGATGAGGCCAAAAACTCCTAGAAATCCATCAGGAGCTACTCTTGTTTTTCAGGTGAATATGAATGTAGATACAAATGTAGTAGAATGAGATTTTCCAGTATTTCCATAGAGGTTTCAGATTCTTGCCTACTTTGTCTTTCATTCAATTTAGAATCCCCAAAAGGGAATTTAGTGTCAGGGAACATTCATAACCACACATGGTCCCATCTGTATTACTTAATGGGTTAGAAGCAATAGGAAATTATGCATTATTATATTGATTAAAGAGTTTGTTTACTTCACAATTCAGTACATTCTCTGCATGAGTGTGTAAAAGGAATAGTGGAGATAAATAAATGGACTTGGTTAGGGTTGTTTAATTTTAGAAGAATCTTGTATCTGAGCGTTGCTTAGAAGGCACAGCTGAAGACGAAGAGAGTCTGTGTCCAGTTTATATTGTGCTCACTTGAAGAATTCCTAGAACATTATCAGTGAGCAGGGTGTTATGAAAAGAAAACTTTTAAGCAGCATAAAAAAGAAACATCAGAAAGGATTTTTAAAATTCACAAGTGTTATATCAGTTTCCCAGTGATACTATTTTAATCATGTTTATAATCCCGTATAATAGGTATTATGTTGGTTTTTCAGGTGAATAATGGTGGCTTAGAGAGGTTCAGTCACTTGTTCAGTTTAGTACGCAAGTTGGTAGCACATGGCAGCTGTATTGTGTGATCTGCTACAAGGCTTCTCTTCCTTTCACTCACTACAAGTCCTCCTTTTATATATATATATATATATATATATATATATTTTTTTATATATGCCTTCATTATTTTATCTATTATATGTTTGTTGAATATATAACGGACAAGAGCATGCTCCTTTCTTGTAAGAGCTTATAGTCTCATCAAACGAAACAGACACATTGATTCAATATGAATGTATTAGACATTCTGATTTGCAGAATGAATTTTTATTTTTTTAAAATATCATGATAGTGACCACATATTACCTCTTATTTTATTATAGTCACATCATTTTATTCAACATGGGGTACATGGACTTGCACGTGTTGGTGATCACTGTTAGCAGTAAAACAACAGTTTTGCTTGATGTGATTTAATAAAACGACTGAACATTGATCATAGCCCATGATTTCCCATAAAAAACAGCCAAGGAATCCAAATAAAAAGATGTACCATTTGTGACAAAACTGTGGAATCTGGACCGGGATTGTATTGTAGTTCAGAGATAAGAGTGCTTGCCTAGCATGTGTGTAGCTCTGAGTTCAATCCTTAGCATCACATAAAAACACATAAATAAAACAAAGATAATGTTTTCATCTACAACTAAAAAAATGAAAATAAAAAAAATTGTGGAATTCAACTGATTGCATTCAATCTAATTCTTAGAGGGAAAGAGGTAGACCTTATCTCTTACCATTAATATGATGGGTATTATTGGAAATTCTCTTGGAATGTGAATTCCCACTTGACTTTCAGGCAAATTTTGCATTCTTTTTCCTTGTGTTTGGAAATTTAAAGATTAAATCATAACATTTTCTAATTATGGTGTATTATTTGCCTGATTGAAGAAGAAAAGAATATTCTACTTCAACTGAACACCAATATGCCTAACTTATAATTCCTCTAATTTGAAATAATTATACTCTACAAAATATGAAGCCATTTATTATATTTGATTAGTCATATTAATTTTCCTTTAAATAGTTTCAGATACAACAGCCTTGCATGAATCATTTTTGTAGTTTGACAAAATTTCAAGAAAATAGACAAGGTATGTACCTTATTTACCTCTGAGCAAATATCTCAAACTACTTAGTGGAAATTCATATATATTTATGTGGAAAAGAAAGTAGGACATACAGGGAAAATTAAAGAAGGAAAATATGAATCTGTTAGAAATACAATAGATGGGAAGTTTGGGAATTCTTCTGATTTCACTCTTTTTATTCATTCTGCATATCTCTCAATTGTTAGTAAAAAAAAAAAAAAAAAACCACACTTAGAATGACTAATTTGGCTTAACTACTCTATTCTTAGACTGGACATAGTTATAGCCCAGAAGAAAATTAATGAAGTGAAGAATTACAAAGCTTTCCTTATCTCAGGAAATACACATTGTCTAATTTTGAAGGGAACGTGTGAAAAGAACCACCAAAATAGTTCCCGGGGAAGCACTTATGTTTAAAATGCATTTAACTAGACTCATTTATGTATCTTAATAAATATCTGATTTCATGTCTTGGACTATGGAACAAAAGAAAAATATAAATACTAGCTAATCTTATGTATTCTATATGATTAAAATTGGGGGGAAAAAGATATGTAGGTCTAGTTTGCCTGGACATTCCCTAAATTATTTTGCTGTCATTTTTGCAAGTTTGACAGCATAGCACACGAAGAACATGATGCATACGGAGCAACCATGCTGCCTTTGCTCCGTCATTTACCAGCTGCACTATCTTAGAGGAGTTCTTATTTTCCATTTCATAAAGTGGACACCATAATGCTATCTACTTTCTAGCGTTTGGAGAGGGAGGACAATGAGTTTTGAGCATCATCTTTCTCATATTAAGCAACGAAGAGGTGATAGCTATCATCAGATGTTTTGCTTACTGCTGCAGAGTGAAGTCTTTTGCCCAATTCCTATTCAAGTTCATGTTCTAAGCCTCAAAGTGATGGATAGTAGGAGGTTGGGAATTTGGAATGATTAAGTCATGATGATGGATCCCTCCTGATTAAAATTAGTATCATTATAAAAGAAGCCACAGAGCTAGTTTGTCCCTTCTACCAGCAAGGTTATTGTGAAAAACTGGCAATCTGTAACCCCAAAGAGGACCCTCACCAGAACCTGACCACGCTGGTACTCTGATCTTAGAATTCCAGCCTCCAGAACTCTGAGACACAGATTTTCATTATTAATAAGCTACATGGTATTTTTTTTTATAGCAACCCAAATAGACTAAGACACTTTTTAATTTATAAATATTTGAAATTAGGCATTAAAACTGTATGCATCCGGTACAATTAAATTGTGATTTTCAAAATCTACAATATAGTTTAGTTGTGTAATTCAAACCTTTCCCAAGGTTTCTATCTAATTCATCTCACTGTATGGACTGCAGGTGCTAGCGAGAGATTCAGGATACTTGTTCTCCAGACCAGGACCCAATAGTATGTTTGTGTGGGGTTTGGATAGTGACATTTCCCCATCTGACAATAGAAAAAATCTCTGAGACACCTTACTGTTTATAAAATTTGGTGGTTCCATGATTCTAGTCAAAGTTACCATTGCATTAAAATAGATAATGGTTTTGGTAGTAATGCTGGAAGACTACTAGTATCTAAATTTGAAGATACATCCTAGTAATTGAGATTTTTCTCTAATCCTTTGAGGAATTAAAATGATAAGAAACTTAAAACAATAGTTTCTCTCAGGAATAAAACAGGACAGAGAAATGTGAAATAATATTTATTGAAAATATTTTTGAAATTTCCCGGTGTATTTTATATTTTATTTAAAATGAAAATGAGTCTGTGGAACTGTTACATTTCTTTGTTATTATTAAAAGGTGGTGGGTGATTGGAGTTACCAACCACAGAATTCAGTTAAAGGAATGTATTTCAGAAAACTTAGGTGGCAAACATATTGAGATTTTGACCAGAGTAAGAAGTGACAGACCTATTCAAGTGACTCAATCTTCACAGTTTTTCAAATAATAAAATCACTTTTTAAGTTAAAAAATTGTCAGAAGGAACAATGAAAGATTTCCTTCAACTATGTAACTGATTGAAATGAAAAACAAGTTTTGAATAGTCATCGGTAAAGAACTATACAATTATTTTATTTTTGGCTTTAAAAACTTCAGTCTGATAGTTTTTGGTTATGTAGCATAATCAATATGATCTTCTCCCTCTGACAGATAATTCAACACTCATTAATTTTACCTTTGGAATTCTTTCAGGGAGACAACCATATAAGTGGTAAATACTATGAAGCATCTTTTTCTACACAGTGGTAGAAAGCCAAAAGATTTCTTAATCCTCCTACATTCTTATGTTGTCTTCATCTGAAAAAAAAGAAAAGAATTATTTTGTGTTGGGTGTCCGAAAAACTGAAGAATGAGTGGTGTTGCTACTCTTCTGCAAACATCTATTTTATCCAACAAGAAAAAGAAAAATACAGGAAGCTGTAAAATCAATTAGTACTGTAAATTATCCAATAAGAGATTTTAAGACTAGCCATGGGCTTTTTGGGGTCTATCATTTTGTTTCCTATTTAGATCAATAATAAATGCTAAGTTTTGGCACATTGGATGAGCTACTCTTTACTCCAGTTATTTGCAATTGAATCAAAATAGTTTACTCACAGTATATCATTTCTTAGGTAGTTTAAAACACTACATTTTCTAATACATAATTGACTTTTTATTTATTTAGGAATCTGTCTCTGAATGGTGTCCAAAAGTGTGTTCTTGAAACAGAATTTCACTTTGTAGATTATTTGTGATTCCAGTGGACAGATATCCAAAAGTTCAACTTCATTTCTCAGGCTTCTTTATCATATTTTTTTGCTTTTGATTTTTGACTCTTTTGATCATTTCTCTATAACTTTAGGAAAAAATAATTATATTTTTTTTAAAAATCCTCAAATTTTGCAATTTATTGCATCTAATTTATGAATAGAATTCTCACTTTTAAATATTGAGTTTCCCATTCAGAAATAGCATTACTTTCACTGATTTAAGCATTTATGCACTTCAATAAGATGTTTTCGTGATAATAAATATTTCATCCTTTAATTGCCCCAATTCCTAAATATTATTGGAGAATATTGCTGTTTAGGAATTTATTCTGAGGAAGACACTTTTAAAAAAGAAATTCAGGCAACTGAGACAAAAAACAATATTTACAATACTATTTGCCAAGTATGATTTAGGGTCTAGCAGTAACTAAAGCAAGAGAGGGACTGTAATTTAGATATGTGGCTTTTTAAAAATTATTCTATAATAGGTTTTTTTAGAACTTTAGTAAAATTTTATATTTTATTCATATCTAGGTCTTGCACTTTCAAATAAATCTATTTGCAAGTATTTACATTATTTTGATTTGAAAATGATATTTCTGATAAATTTTGAACTAGGTAACTCTGATGTATATAAAAGTACCCATTAGTTGGAAATAATTTATTTCTAGCTGAATTAATGAGTTTATGTGTTATAGTGCCACAAGACATAGATGAGATGTCCAGATTACTTGTGTTCAAATCCCATACCTGACACTTTCGAGGTGAATGACTTTGGAGAAACTTTGCCTCACTTTATTCATCCACAAGACGGGGATAACAAAGCATAATTGTTCCATAGAATCCTGCAGATAATGTGTCTTATTATTTTGGGGTGAATTTATATCTCTGAATTTCTACAGGGACCATAAATGAATTTAAAAAATAATGTATCTCTTTTAAACAATATTATTTTTTATTTTGTATTGCTTTGGCTTCTTGAAAGACCTGACCCTCATTTTTAATAAGAAATACTAGTTTTTCACATTATGTTAATAACTTTTGACATGAAAGCTACACTCTTAAAAATAAAAAGTACAATGCAGTACAGTTAATATAGGTTCAACATTGTATAGCAAATCTCTAGAACATATTCATTTGTATAAGTAAGGCTTTATGGCACTTGGACAGTAGATATACATTGCCTACTGCCCACAATTCCTGGTACCCATAATTTTCCTTTCTGTTTCTGTCATTTCACTATTGTTGGTATCTCACATGTGTTAGAGCATGATATGTTTGTCTTTCTGAGACTGGTTTACTTTATTTAGCATAATGTCCTCCAGATTCATTCATGTGGTCACATTTGGCAGGATTCTCTTTTTTTATTTTAAAGCTAAAGAACATTCTCCAGTATATATATATATACCACAATTTTTAAATTCATTTATCTGTTAATGGACACATGTTATTTCTGTATCTTAACTATTGTTGATTACACCACAATAGACATGGAAGTAGAAAATCTCTTCCAGAGTCTAATTTCAATCCTATATAACTATGAAAAATCCTGAATAGCCAAAGCTATTTGAAAAAAAAAAAAAAAAAAAAAGCTTGAGGTACCATCCTCCATTATTTTAAAATATAGCACAAAAGTACAGTAATAAAAATAGTATAATACTGGCACAAATACATACATGTAGACAAATAGAAGAGATTAGAGAACTCAGAAACAAACACACACATACATGGACAGCTGATCTTCAACAGGTTGTCAAGAACATCAACTGGGAAAAGATAACCTCTTAACAAATGGTGACAGAAATTAGATATGAATATGCAAACAAGTTAACTTTGGTCCTTACCATATACCATACACAGAAATTACTTCAAAGTGAATTAAAGAGTTAAATATGAGACATGAAACTATAAAATTCCTGGAAGAAAAAGTTGGGACTAGGTACCTGGCATTGGTCTTGGCAATGATTTATTGAATATAGTTCCAAAAACATAAACAACAAAAACAAAAATGGACAAGTAGGATTTCATCATACTGAAAAGCAAGGAAATAATCAACAGTATGAAAAGACAGCCTACAAAATGGAAGAAAATATCTACAAACCATAATGTAATAAAAGCTTAATATCCAAAATATACCTAAGTAACTCCTATAACTCAATAGCAAAAACAACAAAAAAGAACAAATACCAAAAATACCAAAAAAGAACAAAATTCCCAAAGTGAACAAACAAAACCAAATGCAGCTATTAAAAATTGGCAATGGACTTAAACTGATTCTTCTCCAAAAAAGATATATAAAAATCTATTCATCTGTTGAAGGGCAACTAGTTTGGTTTCATAGCTTAGCTATTTTAACTTGAGCTGCTATAAACATTGATGTGGTTGTGTCACTGTTGCATGCAGAATTTAAATCCTTTGGGTATAAACTGAAGAGTGGGATGGCTGGGTCAAATGGTGGTTCCATTCCAAGTTTTCTGAGAAATCTCCATACTGCTTTCCAGAGTGGTTTCTCCAATTTGCAATCCCACCAGCAATGTATGAATATATCTTTTTGCTCATGTCCTCACCAACATTTATTGTTGCTTGTATACCCAAAGAACTTAAAATCAGCACACTACAGTGATTCAGCCACATCAATGTTTATAGCAGTACAATTCACAATAGCTAAACTTCAACAGAAGAATGACTAAAGAAAATGCATTATATATGCACAATAAAATATTACTCATCCTTAAAGAAGGGTGAAATTATGGCATTTCCTGGTAAATGTATGGAACTGGAGAATATCATGCTAAGTGAAATAAGCCAGTTCCAAAGAACCAAAGACCAAATGTTTTATCTGATATGCAGATGCTAATTCACAATAAACGGGTTGGCTAGGGAAGAATAGAAGTACTTTGGATTAGGCAGAGGGAAGTAAAGGGAGGGGAAGGGATACGGGAGCAGGAAGAAGAGTAGAATGATTGGACATTAATACCTTATGTGCATATATGACTTCATGACTAGTGTGATCCTACATCATGTACAAGCAGAAGAAAGAGAAGTCATACTCCAATTATGTATGATGTGTCAAAATGCATTTTACTGTCATGTACAACTAATCAGAACAAATAAAAAATCTAATAGGTATATGAAAAGGTTTTTGATGCTAATCATCAGGGAAATGCAAACTGATAACCACAGTAAGATATCATCTCCTCCTATTAAGATATCTATTTTAAAATAAAGGAACATGAAGATGTGGGAAATGGAGACACACTCTTGGTAGGAATGTAAAGTGGTAAGTGGTATAGTGCTATGGGAAACAATGTAAAATTCCCAAAATGTTAATAAGAGAACAAGCATATGATCTAACTACTTCATGTTTAGAAATACGTATTTTAAAAGGCTACATTCTTTCTACATTTCAAATATTCTTGTTTGTTTTAATTAATTATTTGCTGTAAAATAATCAATAGAAACACTCAATTTGGGTAACATATGGCTCTAAGCTCATAACGTCTCCAAACACGAGCTGTTTAAATTGCCTGGAGAAATATAGTCTCTAAGTTTAAAGCACACCTAAATTGGAATACAGTAACATGTTTTCAGAAAATTTGGGGCCATGATGTCTGGTAAATTTTGTGTCTAGAGTGTTCAGGTCTCTCTTGTTTAATGAGAGAACAAACACCATGTAGGGCATTTCCCTTAGCTTTGTTCTGCTGTCTCTATTTATGAAGACACGTGTTAGAACTATTAAAATGAATCACGAATTTCCTGAAACCCATAGTTGTTCTGGCTTGCCTGTTCCTTGCCTTTTAGATGCACATTGGTTTTGCTCATTATGACTTTGGAAACTAAAATATATCTTACCTTCAACAACATCTTGTATTAAAACTCCGTACAGCTTATCTATCTTGGGACTATTTCTCCTTTTTTAAAAATTTCAATAAAAAACTCTAGTAATGTAAAGTTATTCTTCTTCCTTTTCACTAAAGAGAATCAGGAGAAGTAACGTGAGTTTTATGTTCAAGATAGCATGCTTGATATTAAGATTCTTTTCAATTTAATATTAGGACATTTCATTTTTTTCCTCCCTTAGGTTTCTTCAGTGAGAAAAGATATTCTGATCATCTCAGAGTCATATCACAGCTGTTAAAGTCCTCACATTTTAGTATACTATTTCTCTTTCTCTGCTGCTGGGCAGTATGATAATTACAAGATGGGTATGTAACTAGCTATAGTTAACTGTGCTGATAGAAATTTCTACAACGAAGATGTTAAGTCTTGTAACTTGCCACTCTCCTGGATGTAGACTTTCAGAATATTGTTATGCACATTTTCTTTTTCTGACTACTTTTCAGAAGAAAGTGTAATGCTTCTTTATAATGTTAATGAAAACCACACTGTATTACAATAAATCAACTACTGGATCTTCAGACGTGGGAGATATTTCACATATAGAGATTCTGTGGAGAGTCATCAGGCATGATGTGTCCTTTCGCCTTATGTCTAAGCTATTGTCAATATATTCAGCCTTTGTGTGATTTTTTTTTTTTTTTTGAACCAGCATTGTGGTATAAACAGAGATACATGAAAATACCACAATTTGGTAGAACTTTTTTGAACTGATTGAAAGTTACTGAATACCTTGATTCTCTTTTTGGTAAAGATCCACTACAGACATGTAGAGATGAAATAGACTGTCATATCACAGTCACTATATTGTGATATACCTGGTATAGCAAACCTTGGCCCACATTTTTTTAACTCATACATTTTTGCTCACAGAGTTGAGGAGAATGAAAGACCATTTTCTTTCTTTTTTTTTTTAATTAAAAATCATAAATTTGCATAGGGCAATGTGTTGATTCATTCTGTTATTTTTTTTCCCCCCTGACCCCCAACCCCTCCCACCCCTCTTTTTCCCTCTATACAGTCCTTCCTTCTCCATTCTTACCACGCTCCTTATTCCTAACCCTAACCCTAACCTCTAACCCTAACGCTAAACCCTCCTACCCCCCCATTATATGTCCTCACAACCGCTTATCGGCGGATCATTTGTCCTTTAGTTTTTTTGAGATTGGCTATCTCACTTAGCATGATATTCTCCAATTTCATCCACTTGCTGCAAATGCCATAATTTTGTCACTTCTTCATGGCGGAGTAATATTCCATTGTATATATATGCCACAGTGTCTTTATCCATTCCCTCAATTGAAGGACATTAGTTTGGTTCCACAATCTGGCTATGGTGAATTGAGCAAGCTATGAACATTGATTGTGGCTGTATCGCTGTAGTATGCTGATTTTAAGTCCTTTGGGTTATAGGCCAAGGAGGGGGAGAGCTGGGTCAAATGGTGGTTCCATTCCAAGCTTTCGAGGAATCTCCATACTGCTTTCCAGAGTGGCTGCACTAATTTGCAACCCCACAGCAACGTATGAGTGTACCTTTTTCCCTCCCACATCCTCGCCAACACCTATTGTTGCTTGTGTTCTTGATAATCGCCATCGAATTGGGGTGAGATGGAATCTTAGGGTAGTTTTGATTGCATTTCTCTTATTACTAGAGATGTTGAACTTTTTTTCATATATCTGTTGATTGCTTGTACATCTTCTTCTGTGAAGTGTATGTTCATTTCCTTAGCCCATTTGTTGATTGGATTATTTGTATTCTTAGTGTAGAGTTTTTTGAGTTCTTTATAGATTCTGGAAATTAGCGCTTTATCTGAAGTATGAGTGGCAAAGATATTCTCCCACTCTGTAGGCTCTCTCTTCACATTACTGATAGTTTCCTTTGCTGAGAGAAAGCTTTTTAGTTTGAATCTATCCCAGTTGTTGATTCTTGCTTTTATTTCTTGGGCTATGGGAGTCTTGTTAAGGAAGTCTGATCCTAAGCCAACAGGTTGAAGGTTTGGACGTACTTTTTCTTCTATAAGATGCAGGGTCTCTGGTCTGATTCCGAGGTCCTTGACCCACTTTGAGTTGAGTTTTGTGCAGGGTGAGAGATAGGGGTATAATTTCATTCTGTTGCGTATGGTTTTCCAGTTTTCCCAGCACCATTTATTGAAGAGGCTATCTTTTCTCCATTGCATATTTTTGGCCCCTTTGTCTAGTATGAGAAAATTATATTTATTTGGGTTTATGTCCATGTCCTCTATTCTGTACCATTGATCTACTTGTCTATTTTGGTGCCAATACCATGCCATTTTTGTTACCATTGCTTTGTAATAGAGTTGAAGATCTGATATTGCGATACCCCCCTCTTCGCTCTTTCTACTGAGGATTGCTTTAGCTATTATGGGTTTCTTTCTTCCAGATGAATTCACAATTGCTTGCTCTATTTCTGTAAGGTACTTCATTTGGGCTTTATTGGAATTGCATTGAATCTGTATGCACTTTAGGTAGTATGGCCATTTTGACAATATTAATTCTTCCTATCCATGAACATAGGAGATCTTTCCATCTTCTAAGGTTTCTTTAATTTCTTTCTTTAGTGTTCTGTAGTTCTCATTGTAGAGGTCTTTCACATCTTTTGTGAGATTGATTCCCAAGTATTTTTTTTTTTTTTGAGGCTATTGTGAATGGGGTAGTTTTCTAATTTCTCTTTCTGAAGATTCATCACTTATGTATAAAAAATGCATTGAATTTATGAGCATTGATCTTGTAACCTGTTATCTTCACTGAATTCACTTATGAGTTCTCAGAGTTTTCTGGTGGAATTTCCAGGTTCCTGTAATATATAATCATGTCCTCAGTGAACAGTGATAGTTTGAGTTCTTCTTTTCCAATTCATATCCCTTAATTTCTTTGGTTTGTCTAATTGCTCTGGCTAGAGTCGCAAGAGCGATGTTGAATAGAAGTTGTGAAAGAGGGCATACCTCTGCCTTGTTCCAATATTTAGGGGGAATGCTTCAGTTTTTCACCATTTAGAATGATATTGGCCATGGGCTTAGAGTAGATTGGCCTTTACAATATTAAGGAATGTTCCCACTACCCCAGTTTTTTCTAGTGTTTTTGAGCATGAAGGGATGCTGTCTTTTATTGAATGCTTTTTTCCTGCATCTATTGAAATAATCATGTGATTCTTAACTTTTAGTCTGTTGATATGGTGGAATGACATTTATTGATTTCCGGATGTTGAACCAACCTTGCATCCCTGGGATAAACCCACTTGATCGTGGTGTGCACTATCTTTTTAATATATTTTTGTATGCGATTTGCTGAAATTTTGTTGAGAATTTTTGCGACGATGTTCATTAGGATATTGGTCTGAAATTATTCTTTCCTCGATGTGGTCTCTGTCTCGTTTAGGTATCAGGGTGATATTGGCTTCATAGAATGAGTTTGGGAGGGTTCCCTCCTCTTCTATTTCATGGAATACTTTGAGGAGTATTGGAATGAGCTCTTCTTTAAAGGTTTCATTGAACTCGGCTGAGAACCCATCTGTCCCAGACTTTTCTTTGTTGGTAGGCTTTTGATGACCTCTTCCATTTCATTGCTTGAAAGTGATTTATTTAAGTTCTGTATGTCCTCCTCGTTTAGTTTAGGTAATTCATATTTCTCTAGAAACTTGTTGATGTCTTCAGGGTTTTCTGTTTTGTTGGAGTATAGATTTTCAAAATAGCTTCTAATTATGTTTTGTATTTCACTCGTGTCTGTTGTGATATTTCCTTGTTCATTCCGAATTTAGTAATTTGAGTTTTTCTCCTCTTCTCTTTGTTGGTGTGGCTAAGGGTTATCAATTTTGTTTATTTTTTCAAAGAACCAACTATTTATTTTGTTAATTTTTCCGATTGTTTCCTTTGTTTCAATTTCGTTGATTTCGGCTCTGATTTTAACTACTTCCTGTCTTCTACTACTTTTGGTGTCGGTCTGCTCTTCTTTTTCTAGGGCTTTGAGCTGTAGTGTTAAGTCATTTATTTGTTGATTTCTACTTCTTTTCTTGAATGTGCCCCATGAAATAAATCTTCCTCTAAGTACTGCTTTCATAGTGTCCCAGAGATTTTGATATGATGTGTCTTTGTTCTCGTTTACTTCTAAATTTTTTTTATTTCCCTCCTAATGTCTTCTGTTATCCATTCATCATATAATAGTGTATTATTTAATCTCCAGGTATTGGAGAAGTTTTTGTTTTTATTCTGTCATTTATTTCTAATTTCAGTCCATTATGATCTGATAGAGTACAATGTAGTATCTCTATCTTCTTGTATTTGCTAACAGTAGCCTTGTGACATAAAACATGGTCTATTTTAGAGAAGGATCCATGTACTGCTGAGAAGAAAGTGTATTCGTTTTTTGTTTTATGATATATTCTATATAAGTCGGTTACGTGTAAATTGTTGATTGTATTATTGAGATCTATGGTTTCTTTATTCAATTTTTGTTTGGACGATCTATCCAGCGGTAAGAGAGGTGGTGTTAAATCGCCTAGTATTATTGTGTTGTGGTCTATTTGATTTCTGGAATTGAGAAGGATTTGTTTGATGTACATGGATGAGCCAATGTTCAGGGCATAGATATATATGATTGTTATGTCTTGCTGATTTATGTTTCCCTTAAGCAGTATGTAATGTCCTTCTTTATCCCTTCTAACTAGTTTTGGCTTGAAGTCACATTATATGATATGAGAATGGATACTCCAGCTTTTTTGCTGTGTCTGTGTGCATGGTATATTTTTCCCATCCTTTCACCTTTAGTCTATGGGTATCTCTTTCTATGAGATGAGTCTCTTGCAGGCCGCATATAGTTGGATTTTCTTTTTAATCCAATCTTCCAGTCTATGTCTTTCGATTGATGAGTTCAGGCCATTAACATTCAGGGTTATATTGTGATATGATTTGTATACCCAGTAATTTGACTCATTTTTGTTTTTTGACATGATTTAGTTTTTCCTTTATTTGGCTATTTCTTTATGCTAGTTCTCCCGTTGCTGATTTGCATCGTTGTTTTTTATCTCTTCCTCATGGAGTATTTTGCCGAGAATGTTCTGTAATGCCA
This sequence comes from Sciurus vulgaris, assembly GCF_902686455.1. Lineage (NCBI taxonomy): Eukaryota > Metazoa > Chordata > Mammalia > Rodentia > Sciuridae > Sciurus > Sciurus vulgaris. Next base: position 146,228,961 of record NC_136466.1, read on the forward strand.
GCTTTCTTTTTGTAAATTCCTGTCCGCTTTTGTTTATCATGGAAGTATCTTATTTTCATCGTCATATCTGAAAGTAAGTTTTGCTGGGTATAAGATTCTTGGTTGGCATCCATTTTCTTTCAGGGCTTGGTAAATGTTGTTCCAGGCCCTTCTAGCTTTAGGGTCTGGATGGAAAAATCTGCTGATATTCTTATTGGTTTTCCCCCTGAATGTAATTTGATTCTTTTATCTCGCGGCCTTTAAAATTCTGTCTTTATTTTGTATGTTAGGTATTTTCATCATAATGTGCCTTGGTGTGGGGTCTGTTGTAATTTTGTATATTTGGAGTCCTATAAGCTTCTAGTACTTGGTTTTCCATTTCATTCTTCAGATTTGGGAAATTTTCTGATATTATTTCATTGAATAGATTGTTCATTCCTCTGGTTTGTTTCTCCAAGCCTTCCTCAATCCCCATAATTCTTGAATTTGGCCTTTTCATGATATCCCATAATTCTTGTAGATTCTGTTCATGAATTCTTACCATCTTTTCTGTTTGGCCAACTTTGTTTTCAAGATTAAATATTTCGTCTTCAATATCTGAGGTTCTGTCTTCCAGTTGTTCTATCCTATTGGTTATGCTTTCTATAGAGTTTTTAACTTGGTTATTGTTTCCTTCATTTCAAGGATTTCTGTTTTTTTTTTTTCAGTATCTCTAACTCTTTATTGAAATGATCTCTTGCTTCCCGTTTTTTGCTCTTTGAATTGTTGATTGGTGCGATCATTAATGCCTGCATTTGCTCTTTCATCTCCTTGTTTGCTTCCCTGATTGTTTTAATTATGTACATTGTGAACTCCCTTTCTGACATTTCTTCTGCTGTGCTGTCATTGGGTTTTATTGATATAGTATCTAGGTTTGTTTGGGACATTTTCTTCCCTTGTTTTCTCATATTGGTCAGATGTCAGTGGGACTCTTGAGATATTGCAGATTTCCTCTACTGGCTTATAGTATCCCTGTAGATTTCCAGTGCATCACCTCCCAGCCTTCAGTAACCTGAAGTCTTGGAATAAGTTGATAATGCAGTGCTTCCGAAGAAAGATGCCCCTAGCCCACTACTTGTGGCGCAGGCCGAGCTTCACCGGGTGAGAGAGACTCACCCTGTGGCTCTATTTTACTCTGAGTCTCTCAATACCTCCCCTTCTTGAATCCTGGGTTCTGGAGTGACTGGAGATACAGTCACCCTCTAGTCTGCCATCTTGGATCCGAAAGACCATTTCAAGTAGACTTGATTAAGACATTATCCCCTTGTCCAGACAGTGAATTTCAAAGACAAATTGTCAGATTCATATGAGGACCCCAAAGCACTTAGCTCTTGTATTCTATGCTACTCTGGCAACTTGCCCCTGTCAACCAATCCATTACACTAAGACATTTATCACCCAGCCTTCACTACTATGCTTCCTAATGTTCTTCCACGACTTCCAGTTTTCTATATTCTAGCATCTTAGGAAGGAAACTAGGCTTTTTTGTGACAGATTTATGAGAACGAGAATTTTAATAGACAAAAAATGTTTCTAAACTTTATGTAACACTACTGTTGGGGCTGTGGTAAAAGTAATGTGTTAATTGTTAAATATGTGCTGTAAAGTGCAATTGTTAGACATTTATCCTACCTACTAAATTTTCACCTTCACCGCAATCTCCAATCAACCTCAATCGCCGAAGTTCATACACAATTAACATCTCCATCTTTGATATCATTGCTGTGGACCTCAAAGTACAGACAGCATTTTAAATTATGTTAGACTCTTTTATTCTCCATTCTTTTTGTTTTCCCAACATATCTGATGATTTCTAGGGAAAATCATACAATTGACTCTTGGTGAATTTTCAGAAATTAGGCTTGTTCCTTTATTAAATAGAACCATGTACATAAGATCTGAAGCATTAATTCTCAGCAGTTGTTGGTCAACAATAAACACATTTTCCAGAAGCCCATCAGCTCTTTTATTTAGGATGAATGAGCTAATTAAAGAAGGAATACATGAAATTTTAGTCTGTTCTGTTTTGATGTCTGTGATATCTATTTTTTCCCCACTTTTTCTGTAGGCTCACTCTCTTTCTTTTAAAATCTTTTGTTCCTAGATGGTTATTCTAAAGTTACACTGAATTCCCCCCATGTGTGCAATGGAGTTCTAATTTTCATGGAATATTTTTGATACAATTTATGGTGATTACTTCATGGCCAAATTTCAACTCCATCTAGCAGAGTACCTGCCTGTAGTTGATGTTTAAAAATATTTCCTGAATTGAATTAATCACAGGTTGCCAACAAAGGATTTTCTATAATTTGGACACATAGAATTACCAAAAAGGTAATCACTTTAAAATGATATGTTTCATTATTTTATTTCCCTACCCATTCTTTGTTCTCTGTCAGTCATATATTGTTTATTTCAATTTTGAATTTGAGTTCTTAGCAAAATGAGTATTTTAAGTCTTTCGAATTGACATTTAAATGTCATCATAGGAATACCCTCATACAATTGACGATGCAAAATTCTGATAGCTAGACATGAATTTTATTTCTTTTACCACAATTTGTTCCTGGTTACAATCCATAATTCTGGAGGAGATATAATGATGATGAAGGAATTTGGATTAAGAAGGCTTCTGCTTTTGCAAAATCTTGAATAGTTTTGGAAGAGAATCATACTAATGATTCCCTTATATCCCATTATATCAAGTCTTTAGGTTTTGTCAAATATATTAGAATTTCCATTTTATACTATGTCATTAGCTCATTTTGTGGCAGCCACCTAAGTGAATTCCTTTTTCAGATATTACTGTGTGAACCATGGTATATCTGTGAATTGGTATTTGTATTAAAAACCTACTGAAGTATTCTGGAGACTACAAAATGCCTAAAAGGCAGCTAATTTCAGCACTATGTCCCAAGTGAAGGATGGACATATAAAAACATAAATAATAAATCAATTCATTAATAAGGTCTTACACAAGAAAGGCAATCAACCAGTCCTCTGGATCTCACTTTAATACTAGAAAACATTAAAAAATTAGACATAGAGAATTGCTTTCTTTAACTATGATTTATTACTTAAACATATTTAAATTAACCCTGTTCATCTCTATCAAAGAGACATTCACAAAGACAGTTTGAAGAACACTTTTATAAGTGGACCTCAGTCATTCATGTAAATAGATTGGTTACATTATAGATATGAGAGGTCTTTGTTAATTGCTTATTTATATCAGTGACAGAGTAAAAGTCACAATTACATCCAAAGCACAGTTGAGCAACTCGGTGGAAGTGTAAGATACCACTGGGTAAGAGTTCACAGGTCAAAGAGAAGTGGCCAGATGATATGCCCTCCAGCATGGAGCACCGTCTGTTTCCCTTGCTGACACAGGAATCTAGCTCAGTTAAGAAAATAATTTACCAGATGTAGGACCTCAGGATAGCACACAGATCTAATTATCACCACAATCAAAGATAATGCTAATGTCTCTTAAACAGGATCGGTTCCAGCACTGGTAACTACTAAAAGGTGAATTGCATTTGCTCACCCATTTGGGGAAAAAATATCCCTGGGTTTAGCAACTATTTTCTCAATAACATTTTTAGTAAGCAATAGTATTTTAGCCTTAGTTTTTGGTCCTGTGTAACCAATTCCCAAAGAGTGCACAAAGATTGATACTAACATAATCAGGTGATAGGAAAGAACATGTGTTACCCTTAGCAATACCAAGGATGAAAATGATAGTAATAGATAAGGAATGTGCTGTGCTTTGATTTCATGGCTGCCCATATAGCAAGTAATAGACCAGATTGGTCCATTCTTTGATTTATTAAATCTGAGACCAATAAGCTACTATTATTATAATTAAGCAACACTAATACATATTTGTTACTTTATGAATATAATTGTGCTCTTTTATAAAACTGCTTGTAATTTTGTGACTGATTATAAAGGAATGATAAAGGAATAACTATCTACCTATCTCTGCCTCTCTCTATATATATCTGTGTATACATATATATATTTTATTATATTATATATACATGCATATCGTACATCACTTAACAACAGGGACAAGTACTGAGGAATGCATCCTTGGGTGTCCTATGCAAACACCATAGACAAACTCATATGGTATAGATCAGCCACTCGGGGTGGTCTCTTGATACAGTCAAGAGATGCAGTAAGTACAAGAGGTATGAGGCTACTGTAGGGTAACACAGCATTCTGCTTCACAGTAATTTTTATTAATAGAAATACGTGCTAAAGTAACAAAAGGTAGTATAGGGTAGTAAATGCATAAATCAGTAACATTCTCAGTTATTATCTTTTCAAGTATTATATAGAACACACAACTGGATCCGCTATGTTTTTCTGACTGGCAGCACAAATGATTTATTCATACCATCCTCACCAGAAACACGTTGCTCTGTGACATAATGTCTGCAACACTACTAGGTATGGTAGGAAACTTTTAGCTCCATTATAACTTCATGGGTTCACTGTCATATATGTGTGTGTGTGTGTGTGTGTGTGTATGTGTGTGTGTGTGTGTGTATCATTCCATTCAATTTGAATGAAAAGGATTATCATCACTACCTTTGTGTATGAGGAAAAAGAGATTCAGGTAAGTCAATATTTACCCAAAAATATACTACACGAGAAAGGCAAAATTAAATCATGATTTTTAAACTAAAAACCATCTGCTCTTTCAATATTTTTAGAATAACTGACACAAAGGACAAACAAAGGCAAAAGGCACATTCTGAGACCTCTATATGTGGGAGCAATACTTGTGCCTCCAAAGGATTCCAGGTCAAATCTTCTTCTTATTTTTTCAGTGGTATTCTCAATTTATCTTCAGGATCCTACACCTTTCTCATAAAAGTAGTTTGATGCTCATAATGATAGAGACATGAACATTTCTCCTCCTTGGTTCCCACGTTTGCAAAATTAGAGTTTGAGCTAGACATTCTTGAAGGCTCCTTGCAGTTCTTATCCTTGAAATCTCAAACCCAGACACATTGATCTGATGTCTGCTCCACTGCCATAGGTTCTACCTGTCTGACTTCCTTATTCTTCTTGATGGATTTTTTTGAACTTTGTTATCTAACAAAATAATGGATTCCCTTTTCTGTATGACAAGTCTTCGGAGACAGAGCCCTATATCCTATTCTTATTAAGCTGAAATTGTGACTGGTTTAGCTCTGTTTACTTTATTGCTATCTAAAAATCTTTAATTTAAAGATCTAAACATCTTCAAATAGCAATGTTTTCAGTCCAAAATAACTTCCTAGAAGTTATTGGGACCATCTCTTTCTCAGATAGTGATCACATTAAGCCATATTAAAACAATTACTTTGTATCTTTTAAATGAAGGGAAGATAAATTAATTAAAACCTCAATATGAAAAGCACTCAGTATTGTTATCTCTTCAATTTAATAGTGCCAAAGACATTATGTTGGAAGTACCTTCTTTCATATTTAGAAGTTACTCTTACCTCTTTACATGAGTGATAGGGTCTAAAATCAAATTTTTTCTATGATTATATGTTGTGATGACCTTCTACTCAGAATTCTTTGTCTTTTAAAAGAGCTACTTATATGCTTTCTATTCATGGTTGATAAATTTAGAATAAATGTAGAAAGTTGTAAAATCTGAATTATTTGTCACATCTAGTTTTTGTACCAATAGATGTGTTAAAGATGAAAAGTGAATCGTACACCAAAATGTCCAAGTGCATATCACAAAAAACGTGGTGTGATCAAAATGTGAACAAAGAAGTCATCATCCTAGGACAAAAACTTGTGCCGTAGGGGTTGAGAAAAAATTAGAAGTCAATCACATGCTAAGTGAAATAAGCCAGAGTCTCTCTCTCTTGATATTTTTATTCTGTGTTATTTCAAATGAGGTGGTTGTCATTTCAAGTGTTAGAAAGACTAAAGCTTTTCAATTTTGGAAGACTGTGAGAAAATAATATAAAACTTCAGAAGGATTTGTTTCAAAAGTGAATATGAATTAATAATTTTGAATGCTGTCAGCATCAGTGTAAAAAATCAAAAGAATTTGCATAATATTTGTGTTCATTGACTACCAAACACACCTTCTTTTCCTTGTTTTCTAACATCTTTGGATGGTTTCTCTGATTGCCTGCCTAAAACAATGATTTTATCATTCCATAGAAGTAATTTTCTTTAAATAGACTAATAGAAATTTAAATTTTTATTAATATTTGAAATCTACAAAACACATGGTTTTATACATATATTTTATATAGTTGGTAAATTCCATTTGGGGTCATTTTCTATCATATTTTTAAATGAAGAAAAATTTAAAAAATAATTTAATTGTATAATACTCCATTATCAGGCATTTTCCTGACAAAACTTTCATTTTGATCAAGTACTTCTAGAAAGAACTGAATGTGTCACTAATTATTCTCCACAGTGAGCTGCCAGCTCTGTGTATTCAAAGCTTGCTTCTACTTTACCACACATACCTGAACCCTTGTGTTGTGGCCACAATAGTGCTATCTAGAGTTCTAGCAGAAATTCTGGCAACAAGATGGTTAGCAATAAATTCACCATTTGTATAAGGGATCAAAACCAAAGAAATACTAGGCTCAAATTCCCTGTAAAGCTGATTTCTGTGGTTGCTGCAGCCACTTTTACACAACTTCAAGGGAAGTGTGAAAAATTGAGGTGAACACAGCAAGAGTTGGTAGTAGTATTACTATATTGCCAAAAAAAAAAAAAAAAAAAACAAAACAAAACAAAGTTACTTTTGAAAATTTTGCCAGAGCAGGTGACTCTGTGAATCCTTTTCAAGGTTTGTCAAGGGTTTTAGCAAGGACTCACAAAGCAATGGTGGTGTTGCTGAAGCTTATACATTGTTAGTTTCACTCATGGCAAATCTACTTCTCGTTAATGTCCTGCTAAGAATGGCCTGGATTCTGGAAGAACTATAGAATGCTACAGTGAAAATATATTTTCTTTTACATCTTTCACATTTTTAATTATAAATTTGTCAGGATGTCTCTTTAAGACAGGCAGAAGGTGATCAGCACTTTGAGTTTCAAAATGTTAATGCAGGTATCTTGACAAAATGAAAACAAGTCTTAATTGTCTATGAGCTGTGCTGTCGATCTCCAAGAAAATGTCCCCAAGTGTTTCCCTTTTGATCATCTAGATGGCATTTCGTTTCCAATTTTTTATTCTGTGACTTTGTTTTCTATTTCTGGTTTAATTGCAGTTACCAAGACCATTCAGAGTTATAAAACATGAAAATTTTAATTAACACAGACCTCCAACTTGGAAAGTGGGGGGTCACCACTGGCAGAGACTTAAAGAGAAAGCTTCATATTTAAGAGGGAATATTTAACAGAGCACTGCTATATTCTATTTAATTGTGAAACATCTTATGCTTTTAAAAAGTTATTCATCTGAGTTATAGATTTCATTGCATCACACAAGAAATAGTTCAACATCATATTGAAGACAGAAGGTGAACAAATGGAAAATGAATTTATTCAAGCTTAAATTTTTAAATTAAAGTCTAAAATCTAGATATTTCCATAAGTGTCATGGAATAAATTTTTATTCTACAAGGAAGATCCTACCTTGACAAAATTTTAATCAAATTTTAATAATCTTTAACCAGACATTGGCATTTACTTCTAGAATTTACTTTATATACAGGTTTTAAATTCTAAGACCATTCTGCTTATAATAGAAGCAACACCTCCAGCAGCAGTAATAACAATAATAATAATAATAATGTATTTTAATTGTTGGTTAGGGTAGATTTTTTTAAAAGATATGTTTATCTAATAAAAGTCATTGATATTCCATGTGTGAGGTTTTTAATATTTACTGGTTTTCCAATTAAAAAACACTGAGGCTCATGGATAAGTGTGTCAAAGTGCTCTTCTTTTCTCAGTCACCTATCACAAGGATTGTTCTAGCTCAGTTGCTCAGAGACGCTGAAACAGACTTCATGCCCATACATACCCATGGGGATGGATATTCAATTCATATGACGTGTTTAACTGAGATTCTGGCTGGACATCAGTCTTGATGGGACACCATTATCCTTTTGGTTTGCTTTCTTTGTGTGAGAAAGCCATGGATGCTTCAATGTACAATGTAAGGCATACTGTTTCTTCTGCCTGGAATGCTGTCTCTGAGGCTATTTCTCATGTGAACTCCTCCATGTCATCCACAGCCTCTCCTCACTCTTTCTTTTAATCTCTAAATTTCATCCTTTGTGCCAATCAGTTTCTAATTTACTTTATTAAATTCACCACTGTGCATTTTTATTTTATTTATAGGATATCTATTAATTGAAAATCTGCCTTTGGAATTCATGTAATGAAAGGCTAGGAGAAAGTTTGCTCATGATGTTGTCTCCAGAACCTGCTTCCTCTTATTGGCATATGCTCAATAAATTAATCAGTTACAATACAGGGATAGATGCACTAATAAAGATATTAAAAACAAGCCGAAAAACAACAAATGAAAGAGGTAAAGAGCACAAAGGCATAAAAGAAAATGTCAGAGGCAGGAGAATTATAGCTAAACCTTACAGGACAAATAGGCATTTTCCCCATAAAAAAAAAGAGAACACACTTTACAAAAGGAATAAATAGTATGTGGAAATCATTTGGGACACATTATTTGAAAAAAAAATTAGTAGAGGTAGAGAGAGTGTGCCTTTTATTTAATAAGCACGAGTATATAGAACTGGTCACAAATGTGGGGTATGAAATGGTTTCTCTGAGTTGAAAAAATGATCTTGGTACTTAGGAGCTTGTGGCATTGCTTAAAAATACAGAGGGGGTGAAATTTTTGTTGTTTTTCAGCTGCAAAATAAAGATCATATGAACACTATCATCTGAGTTCTAGAGGTAAGTTGGTTAATATGTATAAATTATTGAGAATGGAGACTTTATATTGCTCAAACTTGTAAAAACTACCATAATTTCAGTCTGGTAGACAAAACTTTCAGTCTTGAATTTTGTTTTCCATAATAGTGTGTAGTGTTTATTACACTCATATTACAAGTAACCATTTTAAAATCCATGTAAGTTAGAATGAAAAAGAGATTGAAAGCAAAGGTTTTCTATTGGAATGAACAAAAGATTAAAAGTGGCAGAATGGAATTAAACCCTTGAAAGAAGGAAACTGTAGTGCATGAAATTTGTGTTTATAAAACATACGTGCTAAGAGTTTCCTACAGTTCTGGTGGTACAAGATGGCTAGAAATCAAGCCAAAATTTTAAGTCTTTTTGGCCCAAGGAATCATAAGACAGAATTTGGTAATGCTGACTTGGATAGAATTGAGGGGAGATAAAACATTATAGTATATGATGGTTAAACCAATGAATATCCAGATAAAAATGAAAAAAAGATTATTTTTTTCTTCATATCACAGAAACTAAGTTGAAATAGACTATACACTTAAGCTAACAGTAAACATGGTGAAACTTAGAAGAAAAAGGTGCTAATCTTTGAGATATTGGAATAGGCAAAGGAAAAGCAAAGCAATACAAAATGGACATTATAACAATACTGAAATTTACAATAAAAGATAGCACTAGATGCATGAAGAGATAAGCTAAAAACCAGCAAAAACAACAATTCAATGCATGTATCTGACCAAGAATTTCTTTCCACAATCTATAAAGAACTCATAACTCAATAAGATGTGATATAGGTAAAATGCAAATGAACATATCACCAAAGGGTAGATCCAAGTGGGTCATAAGCACAGGAAATAAAGCTTAATATCATTAAGCTAATGGTAGCATTAAGTGAGTGACTTTGGATAACAGTTTGGCTGTTTTCTTTTTCAAAGTTGCAATCATTTGCCATTTGATCTAGAAATTCTTCTCCTATTTACCCAAGAGAAAGGAAAACATGCGAATTTTCCATGTGAATTCAGAGCAGCTATAATAGCCAAAATTGAGGGGAAAATGTTCATTAACATGTAATAAAACATGATGTAACATTTAACGATAGACCAGAACCTACTACTGCAATCTTTCAAATATGGATTTATCCCGAGATGTCATTTGAAGAAAACGAAACACACAAGTGCACACTTCCTATGATCCCAGTTATGTGAAGTTCCATGGCAAACAGAATTTATTTATGGATAGCAATGAGGATTGTGACTACCTGTATGGTTGATACCAACTAGAAATACAAGGAACGTGAGAAAAAATTTCAGGGCAAAGGAATTGTCGTATCAGTATTTTTAATCAAGCTTAGTATTTTAAATCAATCACTGATTTAGATATTGTCAGAGCTCACCAGACTATACATTAAGAATTTGTGCATTTTAATGAATGTGATTTTACACCTAAAAATTTAAAAAAATCATCTCCATCATTTCCAAAAAAATAGAAAGAGATGTGAATAAGGATCATATACAAAGTTTCAAACCCATATGTGCACTATAAAGAAGAAAGGACTATTTACTAACTGCTATATTAAAAGCATGTGGTGTTAGTTAAGAAGACCTGCTGATGCTACCATATGATAGTTTATCTTTTCTTGAAATTGTCTCATATTTAAGGTGTGAGTGTGTATCATTAAGGATATTACTGTACTGATTGTGTAGGAGTTTGATATTATTCTGGAAATATAAACTAAGGGGTTATCATAGCTTTTAAGGTTTTTTTTAATATGTGTTTGATTTTGTTCAGCAGCTGAATTGTCAAAAGAAACCAACTTGTCATGAAATTCAACCACCTCTTCTTCAATAGAATCACTTTCTACACAATCCAATCTATGACCCTCTGTGAGGTTATCGGTGAAAGTGTTCTAAAATCTACTCAACGGTAGGGCTAAACAATTATATGAAAGATATATTTCATTGGGCAGATGACTGTTGGACTTGGGCCCACAAAGATTTGGGAAATATTAGAAACATTTTTTTCCCACTTTCATGGGTAGGACGGTGCCCTGGGTGACTGAAAATACTCTGAGAAATTAAGACTAAACTATTGTTTTTGAGATTGAATCCCATCATGCATCTTGTCTATCTCTTATTTTCACCAAGCTGAACACTTGATTGAGAAGAATTGATTCTTATTTGTTAGGTCGGAATTTGGGCGACTATATGAGGGAGAGCAGAGCAACTGAGGCAAAGGGCAGCGCACTACACGGCGACGAATCAAACCGGCAGGAAAACTCCATTGACCCTTAACTCCACTTGTCACTCAGCAGGACCTCTGCCCATCCAGCCTATAAAGACCCTGGGCAGACCGGGCCATGTACGATTTTCTCCAGCTCCCTAGCCTGACTCGAACCCCTGGGGGCTGGGAATTTCGTCCGAGAGCCAAATTCCAATAAAGCTTACTTCTCGCCATTTTCTTTATGATTTTATTTGGCCGCTAGCTGTGCCCCTGAGCTTACACTATTCACCAAGGTGGAAATCACAAGGCATAACAGACCATACTGTAGCACATATTCTCTACTGAGTAAAGGAGTTTTCAGCCACTCACTGCCAAATCATTCAGGTGTGTGCCAAGACCACCAGAGGCAAAAAATTGTTTAGCTCAAGAAAAAAAAAAAAAAAAAAAATGGATGTGGAAATTCAGTCCAATGAATTTGTTTTGAAATTTAAATCAGAGCATTACATCTATGAAGAGTGGCAGTTAACAGAAGAATTTATTGGAGATATCAGAAATGAAAAACATAATTAGTGAAATTAGAAAAGCATCAATAGGTGGGTTGAGTAGTGGAATGCTGAGTGCTGAACAAAAATTAATGGTGTGGAAAATCAGAGGGAGGAATTTTTTCCTAGTACACAGCACAAAATCATGGGAAGTAAATAGGAAAAGAGAAGACAGGAGAAGAATAGAAATGGAGGATCTGAACTCTCTGGCCGAGTTTCAGAAGTTGGGAATAAAGATTAGGATAGTGATGCAATTATTGAAGTTATGAAAGCCGAGAATTTCCCAGGATGAAAAGAAGACACAGTCCTCACTTTAGTTGGTTAGCCAGCCCTGAGCAGGTGGGGAGGGGAAGGACAGTAGAGGGCGGATGACCTACAAGGGAAAATCAGACCTCTGCATCAAAGGGAGTGTAAGGTCACAGGACTGGTGACAACAGAGAACTTAATCAAAGCGGACAAGAACAAAAGAAGCCCTTACTGGGCAGCTCTAATACCTGCTTCAGGAGGAAGAAAACCAAGCCATATTGCTCTCTGCTCCAGAGATATTCAAAGTCAAATTGGTAGGAAAGTGGGTCTTATTCAAAGACAGCTTTAGAGGAAGATGGAAAAAACAAAAATTAAAAGAAAAAAAAAAGCTTCATTGTTTCAAAAGTTCCATCTTCAAAAGCTCTGGGAGGAAGAGAGCTTTTAGAAAGGGGGAAGGGATGCATTAGGACAAAAGATGAAATTTCACAGAATTCAAACAGGTTTCCACTTTCAGGAATTTCACAGGTTTTTAACTCCTTCAGAGTCCCAGGAACCTTCCTTAGCATGTCTGAGTGAGCTGCAACTTCCTGGGCCAACATTTGCACCTTTCAGTTTCATAAAGGATGAACTTCCAAGTTCAGTTTTTAAGAAACCTCATTTCTGTAAGGTCCATGTTGAAATTCCTGAGGTGACCTCTTCATTCTGTCCTGAGCAGCTGTATTCTCCACCTTTCTGATGAACACCTGCCTGTAATTCCAAGTGACTCACTGGACATAACTTCCTGTGACACTGTAAGAACCAGAGAGGACCAGACTCTTCCTGCAGTAGACAGATTAAATGACCTTGCTGAGCACAAATTGTACTTAAAAGAAAACAAACTACAAATTTTAGAACATTGTGAATTTTTGCAAGACAGAGAAAATCCTAAAAGATAACAGAGTAGAAACATAAATTACTTAGAGAGCAAAAAGTATCAGATTGATTTCAGAACTGTTGTCATTAATATTTGGATACAAAAATGAGCATCTTCTACCAAGAAAGGAACAGAATTTTGATTTACATAAATTCACGTTTAGAAAAATGGTTTTGAATGTCACAATGTGAATGACGAATATAATGCCACCCAGGAGAATATTCATTAATTTACCTCTAAGACTCCAACAAACTCTGTGTTCCACTGAGAATGAATATTAAATCCAGAAGAAAGAAAATATGCAAAAGCAATATTAAGCAAATAAAAACATGAACATTTTAAGTTATAAATAAAACATCTAAAATAAATATTTAAAATTAAACATATTCTTATACTAATTTAACAGGAAATTTGATTAACTGTGAGTGAAGGGGTGGGGTGAAGTAGCTGTCTTGTGAGAACAAGGTTTATATGTTCTAAGAAGTATACTAGCATGAGGTTTGTGGATAAAAGAACTCACACTACCAATATTTTGAACAAGGAAGGTATTTAATTCACTCACAGGAAAGCCTACAGTTAGATAATTCAGGGATCTTATTGAGTGTACTAATCAGGGTTCTCCAGAGAAAGAGAACTAATCAGAACTAATCTTCATGGTAGAAAAATCTACCATGAAGGAGTGAATCATGCAACTTTGGAGGCTTAAGTCCCACAACCTGCTGTTTTCAAATCAGAGGTCAAAGCAAACCACTGTTGCCATCCTTGTCCAACCCTGAAAGCCTAAGACCCAGGAGAGTCAAGAGTTTGAATTGCTGAGTATGAAGTCCTGTGCACAAAGACCACCAATGTCCAAGGAAAGAAGATAGAAACCCCAGATAAACAAAGCAGAGTCTACCTTCCTCACCTTTTGGATCTGTTTAGATCTTCAGAGGATAATTTATTCTTGTCATCACTTCTTTAACATAGCAGACACTCAATAAACATCTGTGAAATGATTATAAGAGCAGATAAGGGTCCAAGATGTGGGGCTAAGGACGGGTCTCCCTGATTACTTAGAAATTAACGGAGTGGACAACATGCCATTTAAGCCTCTTTAGCACCAATGGTGCTTATTTCTCAAAGAGTGAATTGAAATGATTGTGTAGCCCCATGGCTAAACAGATTCTTTGATTTCTATTATAAAGTAGATTCTGGACAGTAGAAAAGAAAGCAAACTGCTGCATTTTTGTCTTCAGGAATATAGATAGATCCTTGATGTTTTTCTAATATGCCCAAACTCTGGAGGCAACTTTTCTTATTAGTTATTGCATACATGATTTAATCATTTTCAAAGTGGATTAATAATTTTATAGGGAAAATAAGGGATACATTTTTATAGAAATATAATTTCTAGTAGGTGAAATGGAAATAATGCATGATGAAATGCCTCCATAAATTTTTTACAATATATCCCAATGATTCATGTGTTTATGTGCATGATTGTGTATATGCATGTTGATATATGTATGCATGTATATATATTCCAATGCACATGTAGTCTTTGCTCTGAAGGCAAAATGTACTCCAGGGTTGTGTGAAGAATTAAAGACTCATCCTCATCTCTGGCAGGGGAAGATAAGCTATTTCTAATAAGCATATGATATATTCTTTGGCAAGATTGTTGAAAGTATCTGCAGGGACTGCTTCCAATTAGGGAAGATACCAAGGAAGGGTTTCGAAGGAGCCTCATGCTGTCAGAGACCCTAAAAAGTACAAGTGAGAGCAAACCCAGGTGTCGTCATATTATTGCAAATTTAAAGTAGCTGTAGCACACAGGAAATTCAAAGAATGGGAAAGACATAGAGTTTGTGTTTCTATTTCTGTATAGTGGGAATAGTAAATACTCTAAACATGCTCCTGCCATCTCAATGAACTTTATTTATTTTCTACAAAATGAACATTTAAAAATGCAAACAGATGTTTTCTCCATTTCTTTTCACTTCTCTTCCTCTGTTGTCTTCTCATCTTTCCCTTCAATGAGTCCTACTTTTCCCTTCTGTTCTGGTCAAAAAGACACAGGAAGCCTGCCTACATCACAGGAGCAAGGACCTTGGGGGTAGAGGAAGAGAAGTGAAGATATAAGATGAAGAAAACAAAGGTGTTGGGAGATTGGCAATACTCAACAAACAAATACATTTTTGAGCAAGTAAGAAATATTGGGGTATAATGGAGGTATTGATACAAAGTCACTTTTTAAATTTTAATTCTTTTGATTGGCGCAATATTGGTATATAATTATAAGCTACAATGTGTTGTTTTGACTTTTGTATATATAGGTAAGTGATCAATTCAGGATAATTAGCATATGCATCACTTTGGACTTTTCTTACTGTTTATGCTGAATACATTTAAGGTTATCTCTTCTTGCCAGACACGGTGGCCCACATCTTTAGACCAACCGGCTAAGGTAGTTGAGGCAGGAGGATCACTTGAGCCCCTGAGTTTGAGACTAGCCTGAGCAACAGAGGTCCTTTGGAATTCTGCCTCAGTATCTTTCCTAATTGGAAGCAGCACATGCAGTGTTTTCAACAATCTTGCCAGAGAATGCACCATATGCACATTAGAAATATCTTATTGCTATCTTGCCAGGAATAAAATGGGTAAATTTTTCATTCTTCACAAAACCCTGAATATATTTTGCTTCCAGAGTGGAGATTACATGTGCATGGGAACTCTTACAAATATAAAACCTCCTCTACTGTAACTATTTTGACATAAATACTGTGTTGCTGTTAATTATAGCCACCCCGCTGTGCCCCAGAACACTATAAAAGCTTGTTCCTCCTGTCTCCTTGCAACATTTTGTCCGTTGATCAACTTCTCCTCCTGCCTAGCATATTTCTCTACACTCCTTAATCTCTGGTAGCCACTACTCTCCACTTCCATGAGATCACCATTTTTTTAGATTTGATAATATGAATGATGTCATATGTTCATCTTTCTGTGTCTGATTTATTTCACTTGACATAAAGTCCTCCAAATCCATCAATGTTGTTGAAAGTGACAGAATTTTATGCTTACTTATGACTGAAAAATATTCCACTCTGTACTTAGGCACCATATTTTGTTTATCCATTTGCCCATGGAGAGTCATTTAGATTGGCCCCTGTTCTGGGAGTTGTGAATAGAGCTGCAACACACATGGCATGAAGGTGTTTTGATGATATCTTGGTTTCATTTCCTTTGTATATATGCCCAGGAGTGGAATGGCTGGATCATACAATAGTTCTATTTTAGTTTGTTGAGGAACCTGCTTACTGTTCTCCACAGCAGTTATTAATTTATATTCCCACCAATAGTATGTAGAATTATTTTTCTCTATATTCTTCACAGTATTTGATACTTTTTGCCTTTTGGACAATAGCCATCCTAATTGGGAAGAGATGATATTTTAACAAAGGAAATCAACAGAAGACAATCTAAGAATGGATAAGAAATATTTGCAAACTATACATTTGGCAAGGGATTAATATCGATAATATATAAAGAACTAAAATAACTCAATAGCAAGCAAATAATAGAATTAAAATGAACTAAAATCTGAATAGATATTTCTCTAAAGAAAATAAGTGTACTCATCTTCAACATACATAAAAACTGCTCAATATCATTACACAATTGATAAATGCAAATTCCCCGCCAAAAAACTCACTTTTAAGATATATATACAAATAGATTTTGAAATAATTATGGTTGCAAGTGTAAAAATGTACAACATACTTACATTTTCTTGCTGTGCTTTCTGTGAAAGCCTAGAAATATAAGCATATTGCATACACAGATATATCAATTAATCAAAAGGAAGTTTATGTTAATATCTCTTTTAAATTACTTAGGGCAATTCAATAACTTTAAGATTCTGTCCAGCTTCCTCTTAATTAGACTAATTGGACCAAAGTTAAACCCACTGCATAAATTATTGAAGTTTAGTATTAATTATATAATCACCCAAGCTGATGAGTTCTTTATCAGTATTGTCAGATCTTGGCTTAGAAATGAAGTAAAAAATGATAGCCTTAAGTATTCATAACAAATTCATTAGAAAATGTGCCAAAAATCTTCACTTGTTTTTATGGAATCGTCTACTCTTGGAAATGGACAAGAAATGTTTGGTTCCACTTATTAAACTAATTATGCTATATGCATTTCATTAATCTATATCTTCTAAGGGTTCATGTTGACAAATTAAGAAAAATATTATTTTGATCATCTTGCTTATAAAACATTTTGAAAAAGTCCATCAATTAAAGGATCTTAGTTCCTTAGAAAAAGCTGTTTAGAAGTATCACAATGACCAGCTCTGTAAACCCCTCAGATTTTATTTTTCCCTTTATGTGAGTTAAGAAGGATAAGTTTTGGCAGATTAAAATAAGAAATATAAATTCTACCTAGTGTTTAAATCAAGTTTTTAAGCTAATATGATATTCCAAAGAACTAGGTTAATGCTTATTTATGGAAGTAAAGTGATTATTCAAATCACAACTTCAGTATTGTTTTCATTACATTAACAGTCTGGAAAGACTTTCAGAAATCAGAAATGTCTGTTCTTAGAATTTTACAAAACTGAGATCAAAATCAATGATAGTTATTTTATTTTCACTGCATCAACATTATTTTAATTTACTCATATTCTGTTGGATGAAGGTAATCAAACTACTGACTGAAAGAAATTTTGATTTGAGGTATCTGTTTATAGACAGTTCCTTATACAATTATCATTTTTATAATTGTAATATCATCATCTGGAAAGAAAAAACAACCAAAAATAAGTGTTCCTTTTATTTCTCTTGTATTTACCACTAATAATGAAGCGGGATGTCTTTTAAATGGATTATCTCATGGAATTGTCACAATGATGGAATGAGATATTCATGACTATTTTCCTAATTTAAAAGAAAGGACAAAGAGGATCAGAGAGATAATGCAATATGCCAAAAGTCTAGAAGTCACATAGCTAGGTGAGGGAACAATGATTACTGCCACGTAACTTAACAACTTTAATGATTTCACTTGATTCTCTTATTACTCTAAAAGGTTTAAAGGCCTTCATTCATTGGATGCCTAAACACTTCTTAAGTTAATTTAATTAGTCTGATTCAAAATTCATGTAGGTAACTCTTAAACTTGAAACAAATATTTTTGCTGGTGGTGAGGGAACTATGTTTATTGATTAGGAATGACATACCACATCACATTTGTTAAAATCATATACATTTCTAATTTCATAGTATTTTGACCTTTTATCTATTATTTGTCATCTTATTTTACTTTGATTTGATATATTAATTTCATATATTAATATGGTTCTGTGATATTTCAGTGCATTCATACAGTTTGCACTGGTCAAATCCAGCCTCCCTTTATTCAACTTTATCCCCTTCCCTTCCTCTGGTAATCATTATTCGACATTTGGATTGACTCATTTTTAAACTCCACATGCGAGATAGAACTTGTGCTACTTGTTTTTCCATGTCTGACTTATTTTACTTAACATAATAGAAGTTTCTTAAAACACTGAAAGTAGATGTATTGTTATGATTCAGCCATACCACTCTTGGGTATATATCCAAAGAAAATGCAGTCAGCATACCAAAGAGATACCTGCTTGCTAATGTTTACTACAGCACTATTAACAAGACCTAAGCTTTAAAAATCAACCTAGGTACCTATAAGGGGATGAAAAGATAAATAAAATGTGTTATACATACACAATGGAATATAATTCTGCTATAAAGAACAGAATACTGTTGTTTGCAGCAAAATGGATGGAACCAAAGGAATCTTACTGATAGTCCTTTTACTAACAAAAGAATCATTAATCTTTTAACTTTTGGAAATGACTATTTTATTAATACCAATCATGTCCTGAAATCTAAAATTAAATATTGTTAGGAGACTCATTACCTGTCATTAACATTCAGTTTTGAGATGAATAAGAAAAATGATATATGTATTTTTAGCTCATGCACATTATTATAAAATATGGCACCTATGTATTTTCTGTGACTATTGACTCTTCCCCAAAGCACAAATGCTTAGTCCATATTTAACCAAGCATAAATTGTTTTAATTATTTTGAAGTGCAACATACAGGAAGGAACACAAATCATGAGCGAGAACTAAAATACCTTCATTTTCTCAATTATCTACGTCATTCTCTCCAAAAGTAGCCACTACATCTAGACTTGTTTTAGTTTACATTAATTTTACTCATTTAGGGAATCTATACAAGTGTAATGATACATGTTGCATTCTACATCTGGTTTATTTCACTGAGAATAATATTTGTGAGATTTATTAATTTTTGAAAGTTAATCAGTGGAATTGAGCATATTGCAACATAAAGAGGAAATGAGTGATACTTTCAATAGATTGAAGTAAAGCATTTGAAAAAATTAAAAAGATATATATTTATGATAAAAAATTAAGATATTTGGAGTAGAAATAAAGAATACTTAGTTAAAATACACATAGATATCCAAAAGTTTCAATGCATCCTGAATTTCATAACCAATATGAAATATTGTGTTGTAAAGTAAGTTGCTAAGTTGAATTAGTACCATCATTATCTTACATTGCTATATTTTTAAGATTATGAGGTTGATATAGTGTGGTCATCATTATGATAGAAATCATTTAAGATATCATTTATAGTTTCTTATTATTTAAAGACTTAGTTTCTTAGGGCTGCCATAACAAATTATCCCAAGTTGGGTGGTTTTTATGTACAGAAATTTATTATCTTATAGTCCTGGGATGTTAGGAGTCTGAAATCAAGGTGTTAGCAGGGCCAGGCCTACTTTGATAGCTCTAGGGAAATTTTCTTTCTTGTATCATTTTAACTTTTGATGTTTTCCAGCCATTCTGGGTGTTGTTGTTCTGTAAGTTCATTAATCCAGTTTCTGTCTCTCCCTTCATGTGTATGTCTACCCTCACGCAGCTTAAAAAGATGCTAGCCATAACCCTAATCCAGTGTGGCAGCTTAACTCAACTCTGTTTCCTCCATTAAGACCCAGTTTCCAAATGTGGTCAAATCTGAGGTTCAGAAGGACATGAATCTTGGAAAGACACTATTCAACCCAGTAAAGTTCATTTAAATGCATGCAAACCTATGTTTTTACACAAATTTGCTTATCTTCAAAAATACTGAGAGCTTTTTATAATTAAATTAAGGTAAAAGTCAATAATTTTATAAAAAAAGATTCAGCATTAATGTCATATTTTACTCTAAAATATTCACTTAAAAGTATAAACTATAGCTATCTTAAGTTTATAAAATGCCAATAATATGTAAGGAAATATTACTTCTCTGTTTATACCATAATTTCTTTTGTGCTTTGTTACATATTTATGAAACATTTTCAAATGATATGTATTCATAGAGTTTTTGACCCCAAAGTCCTCCATACAAAGATGGATTGATTTTAATTAAAATCACACATTACTAGATTACTTACATTTTATCAGTACTCTTGATCTGGTTGACTTGGTTAAATGTGATAATCAATATCGTTATTTTTTATTTAAGCTTCTGTAAGCTCTTTGGCATATAAAAATGTGCAATATCTGAATGTAAACATTGTCATTCATTTTAAAATAATAAGCTTGGTGCTTTTTATTTTGATTTATTTTAGTCCCTTTATTTTTCACACTGTAATTCTTAGTTTCATTTGAAAAATTCCTATACACATTTCTTATTTTAAAAAATAATTACTCTATGTAATATTTAGATAACATAGTTACGTTACAGCTTTATCTATTTTTCAAGGCCGAATGCACTTTGGAAATGTAGGAAAATAAATATACACTCTTTCAAGCAAATGACATTGTCCTTAGGTAAACTAGAATCGAATTCATTATGTAGTTCCCAGCACATAATCTCCCTAACAGATGCCACCAAAGCTCAGTACTAACCAGTGGAAACAGACAAATTATTTAGTTGCTTATTTTCTACCTACTATTGATATTTTAAAAATTATGGTTTATAAAATGACATGACAGCAAATTAGTTTACTTTTCATTGAATATCAAATGAGTGGGGATTATTTACTCAAATTGCCTGGTGAATAATGAAAAATAAAGTTGATTAGCGAATGCTTCATTTTATGCGAAACTATCTGACATAATGTGGATAGTCATGTACACCACACTAATTATGAAAACTGACAATTAACAGCACACAATACGAACTGGAGACAGTTTGTTATTCCTTATTGAGAAATTTGTATTTGATTTATCAATATATCGTCATATTAAACATGCACATCCCTTGAAAAATATTTTCTAATTTCATTATCCTGTCTGCTAAATTGACTTCCAGGGAATATTTAATTACTCTGAATGTACACTATATATGTTTTGTAATGAATAACTTTATCAGACATATGACAATTTGGGAAGAAATTATCCTAAAGAAATTTAAAGGAAAATTATTTAATTCAAGAATAATTATTTAGCTTAAGATAAATGCATATTTTTTTGTTGGTAAGTATTAATGTTCTATAGTATTTATTTTTCTGGATTCTACATTTTATTTTTTTAATTTATTGTTTTTAGATATACATGACAGTAGGGTGTATTTTGACATATTATACACACATGGGGTGCACACCCTTACAATCTTGTTCTCATTCCTGTGGTTGAATATAATGTGGAGTTATACTTGTCATGTATTCATAAATGAGCATAGGAAAATTATGTTAGATTCATTCTAATGTCTTTCCGATTCCCATCCCCCTTCACTTACCTTCATTCCCCTTTGTCAAATCCAGTGAAACTCCTATACTTCTTTTTGGGTTAGCATCCACATATCAGAGAGAACATTTGACCTTTGGTTTTGGGGGGACTGGCTTATTCCACTTAGCATGATAGTCTCCAGTTCCATCCATTTACCAGCAAATGGCATATTTTCATTCTTCTTTATAGCTGAGCAATATTCCATTGTGTATATATGTACTACATTTTTCTTGTCCATCTGTTGAAGGGTTCCTAGGTTGGTTTCATAGTCTGGTGGTTGTGAATTGAGCTGCTAAAACCATTGATATGACTGCACAAAAATAAAATTGAAGGCCAACGGAATAGAATAGAAGACACAGGGACATACCCACATGGATATAGTTATCTCACACTAGACCAAGGTGCCACATATTGGAGAAAAGATAGCCTCTTCAACAAATGGTTCTGAGAAAAAAAAAATGGAGATCCATATGTAGTAGATTGAAATTGAATTCCTATCTCTCACCCTGCACAGAAATCAAATCAAAGTGGATAAAGGACCTAGGCATTAGACCAGAGACCCTGCACATACTAGAAGAAAACGAAGGCCCAACTATCCATTATATCATCTCAGGAACACACTTCCTTAATAAGACTCCTAAAGCACCAGAAGTAAACTGAGAATCAATAAATGGGATGACATCAAACTAAAAAGCTTCTTCACAGCAAAGGAAACAATTATGAGTGTGAAGAGAGAGCCTACAGAATGGGAGAAAATCTTTACCACATGCACCTCAGATATAGTATTAATATCCAGGGTATACAAAGAGCTCAAAAAATTTAACACCAAAAAACCAATAACCCAATCAATAAATGGGAAAAGGAACTGAACAGGCACTTCACAGAAGACACACAAATGGTCAAAAATATTCAACATCTCTAGCAATTAGAAAAATGCAAATTAAAACTACACTGAGATTCTCTCTCCCTCCAGTCAGAATGGCAATTATCAAGTATACAAGTAACCATAAATGTTGGCAAGGATGTGGTGAAACGGTTCACTCCTACATTGCTGGTGGGACTGCAAATTGGTGCAACCACTCTGAAAGAAGTATGAAGATTCCTTAAAAAATTGGAGTGGAACCACCATTTGCCCCAGTTATCCCACTTCTTGAATATACCCAAAGGACTTAAAATGCATCTTTATTAATAAAGCCTACATTAAAGTTTTTATTTCTATAAAACTAAGAAAATATCGGCTAGATGTATAATACTAAGTGTTCCCTGATACATCTTCAAAACCCTCTTGCAATCTGTCTGTTTTAACAAAGTTGTCCAGAAAGCTTCAGAAACACACACCAAATAGTTTATAAATCTTAATTTATTAGAAGTTTCTCTATTGTTTTGATGTTGAAAAGTTACAAATGAAACTCATTACCTCTAGAAAGAAAGTATTCCTATTCTGAAGAACAAGTCCTTCCAATGTCCCATGCAAATTATAGACCTTAGTTTCCATTGTTGAACAGATCATGAATGAAAGTTCTAAATATAATTTTAATCTTATGTCAAATTATTTAAGTAGGAAAACTAATCTTCAATTCTAATTAAGTTTGCATGTTTTTATGCTTCCAAAGAGGAATATTTCATTCAGAAAACAAAACAAAATGCTTTCATGTAAAACAAGCACCTCAATACTTGGGTTCTTCTATTCTTGGAAAATGGAGGATATACTTCTCCCTATTCCTCCTGTTTAGTAAAAGTAACACCTCTAAATAAAACATAAAAAGACTATGGGAAGCAGAAAGAAGTCAGAGGGGCTAGAAACCTGAGAATCTAGTGCCTGACATAGTAGTGTCCCTCAGGGTTTCTTTTGCCCTCTTGCATTTCAGAGTTGGAGCTGAAGTAGCCAACAACCTGAAATGCCAAAAAGTGTGGACTATCAGAACCCCAACACAAACATTCACTTTCTAGACAAAGAACCCAGGAAAGCTCATAAAGCCCAACGGAAATGTTTGCACTATCTGCTCTACACAGGCCAAATACCATCCAACTCTGGTAGCTTTACCCCCATTCATTCCAGTGAAGCTTTAAGAGAGATCTTTGTCATCTAACCTCAACAGGTTGTAAGGAGATCTTCAGTCCTGACCCACAACCCACTTCCTAGTTGTTTCAGACCACACTGGTCAGAGAGCTAGGATTATCACCCGATGTGATGCGAGAAAGGCACCTTCACATACTGTGTCAGTATGGACCTGATGGGGATCTCGGACTTCCACCCCATCTTGCAGTAAGAGTCCTGATCATCTTTGGAGGAGTTGTTTCAGAAAGAGCCAAGTAAAGTCAGGACTGAACACTACATTGTGTCAGTGTGGAGATACCCCCAACCAAAGTGAGTCAGCGAAGGTCACAGGAGAGAGTGAATGGTTCATCCCTAGACTTCCTTGCCTGGAATGTATTCAGTGGAGGCATATAGGGGAGCTAGAATTTTCACCTCTGCCAACAGTCTTGAGGATCCCTAGGGACTCAACAAGGATCATTTGGGAAACCTGGACTTTTACCCATATCTGGTCAATCTCCTGGATTTGATGGTTTACTACAATTGTGCAAGGTGCTATCTTAGGGGGAAACTGATTAAAGAAAACACTGTTACTATAACCACATATGAGCGAACAATTATCTCAAAATAAAATTAAATTTTAAAAAGTTGAGTCTTATGGCCAGGTACAGTGGTTCACATCTATAATCCTAATAACTTGGGAGGTTGAGGCAGGAGGTTTCCATGTTTGGACTAGCCTCACCCTCTTAGCTATGCCCTAGACAACTTAGCCAGACTGTGTCTCAAAAAAAAAAAAAAAAAAAAAAAAAAAAGAAATGACTGAGGATGTGGCTCAGTGGTAAAAGTGCCCCTGGGTTCAATTCAATTCCCAGTTAAAAAAAATTTTTTTTTAAGTTGAGTTTAATAGATATTTTGTTTTTCTTAATAATTTTATCTTTATATAAATTGCTTTTTAAGGTTTCCTAAAACTGGTAAACTTTATAATTTCCAAAAAAACTGGGGTGGGGGACATTTGGCTCACTATTTTGGAGGCTGAATGTCCAAAATAAGGCATCCATGTCTTGTGAGGATCTCATGCTATGTCATACCTGGGAGATGGTATCACAGCAGTAACGTGTCAGAGTTAGAGAGTCAATAGATCAAGAAAGTGAGCTGAGAAAGCCACTCAATTTACAATGATCTCTCTCATGGTAACCAATTCAAAGTGGCAAGAACTACTCTACTCCATTCAGATGGGCATTAATCCCATGTAAGAGAAGTTATTGTCCATGACTTTATAACCTCTACTAGGCCTCACCTGTTGAAGATTCCATCTCCTTTCCACACTTACAAACTGGGGACTAACTTTCTAGTAAGTGAATCTACAGGGGGCAAACAACATGCAAATCCTAGGTCTATTTTCAAAACAAATTTCATTGTGTTATTTTGTGGTAAAACAAAGCTACATTATTTTATTAATGTACCTTACATACACAATGTTGATTTCCAGGATGGTGACTAATTTTTTCCTTTATATCTCCAGGAAAGATAGGAATTATAGGAATTGTCAGTCCCTGGCAAAGGGTACATTTGAGCTTGGACACAGGCGGTGATGGTGGCTATAACTGATCAGTTACCCAGCATCTATGTAGGGGAAAAAACAAAACAAAACAGCAAAGACAAGGTCAATCAACTCCAAATAACCAAAGTGAAATGCCTTACAAGTAAAGGAAGATTCCAGCACAAAATTTAAGAAATAAAAATAAAAATAACCAGAGGATAAAAAAGAAACAAACCGACCTTGATGTGGGGAACTGTAATGAAAATTCACACAGCCTGTGTGTAGTAATAAACTTTTTCAAAAGAGGCTTCTGAGCTCTGTGAATAGATAGGAGTCTATTAAATGCCCCTGGCATTGAGAAAACAGTAATAATAATTTGAGATCTGACTTTGTAGAAACCTATTCTCCCATAGATAATTCTGAAAGAGATGTACTCTAACAAACTAAAATAATGGACCTATCCCATAGGGGTTTTTAGAAATCAAATTAGGCAATTTGTAAGGACTGGACCACATGTCATATAGATTCAATGACTTTGATTATTTTTATTGATAGCTTTTTCACTCCAATGTATAAAACATTCTCCCTGGGCTGATTTATCTTATTAGTTCTCCCATAATCCACCATTATGTTGCCACCATACTCTGTTAACACAGCCATGAAATTTTTCTACTCTCCCAAACCAGATGAGATTTATTGCCTCACACATCAAAAGTAGTTGGAATTTTTAATAACATTTGGTGCTCTAAAGCATTCCTTTCGAAACTCATCATTCTCTCTTTTTCCTTTAAACACTTTTATTTTGCTTTGATTTTGTTTTCTATGTACATTTCCAGTATTCCAGAGTACTCTATTAAAATGATTAGCTCTTGTCCTATGGCAAGTGGCTTCTGTGTGGTCATGTTTCTCAACTCTATTACTTCTTTGGCTTTGTACCAGAACCACATTCTCCTAATTCTGCTAGCATTATACTAACTCTGGAAATCTGCTAACATAAGTTCTCCCATGTTGTACTCAAGATCACTTCAATTTTTTCAGCTTCTTTGTCTTTCTAATTTTCACTATCCACTTACCAAATTTTCATCTGTAAACAAACTTTCAGAATTTGATAAAAATCACATTTAGTATAGCAATGAATTTGAAGGATAGTGGCATGCGACCAAAATTAAAGCTAATAATGGTCATAAATATCTTGCCTTTATCTGGAAGGTCATCAATTCTCTTAGGAAGAATTACAACAGTTTTATTGTGAAAATTTGACATATCTCTTGTGTATTCTTTCCAGTTATTTGAAATTTTGATACCAGTACTTATATTAAAATTCTTATTTTATTATAATTTTGACACTCTTTGGATATGGAAGTGATTTATTATGTTGACCTGGCACCTAAGGCTTTGTTATATTAACTTATTATCTCTAATGATGTATTTGTAGATTGGTTCTATCTGATCAACAATCTGGCTTAAAAATCAATTTAATCTGATTTCCATTTTTTTACCATATTAAGGAGATCTAAATCTGAAATATATCCATACAAATGTTACCAACAAATCACCTATTTGACTTTCTTGCTGAAGTCTTACTTATGAAGCTGATCTTTTAATGACTTTGGGATTTAAAAAAAAAAAAAAGTATTCCTTCTAGACTTTTGCAAGTGTGTACTTTTTGCTATCGGGCAGATTTTTTACCTTAGTCTATAATCTTCATGAGTAATTATTTCTTGTTTTTTTTTTTTTTTTCCATATGAGCTTGAAAAAAAACTAATAATTTTCTGTTGACTGGTACTGTACTTGTGTTAAAGATGGAAATTATGTGACGTGCTATATAGAGTGACTTGTGTGTTTGAAGCCTTATCTAAAATTTCAAATAGAAAAATTTCAAGAAAAGGTCACTTTCAAACTTTACTTATTTAAATACTTTTAAATCACCTTGATATATTTAAACATAATGTAACATTTTCTCATAAATATTTGTTGCAGAAGGCAGTAATTTTCTTAAATTTCTTACGTTTATTGACTGATGCTTTTAAAAGAATTGAGCTTCTCCCAATCCTCTGATGATTTATAAAGTGATTAAGTCACTGACAGCAATCTTAAAATTAGATGAGATTCAATTTGTCCCACATGCTCTAATTTTCAAATAAGTTTTAGTTATAGGTGAAATGAGGGTTCATAATCATGCACTGAACAATTTTCTCATTACCGAATTTAGAGAGAGTAGTAAATTCAGGCAAAGAGTCATCCACACGTCCATTCTTTAAATATTTATAGGGTACTATGTGCCTTTAATATGCCACTAGCTGTGCTAAGTTCTGATAAAATGGTAAAGAATGAAACATGATCAAATGACCAGACTAGCCCCAAAACTATCCCAAACTATATGTTGGTCAGCGAGAGAATGGTTCTGTAGGCGACAGGCAAGACTGGAGTGTTGGGAGCCAGAATTCTCTAGGCTGCATTGTGTACGTGTGGGCGGTGTTCTCCTAAGAGGCCAGTTCTAGTGGAAAGAGGATAGTTCTGCAGAGTGAACAGGAGAAGATAAGGAGCTCCTGGTGACAGTGGCAAAAACAGAAAGCCTTTTATTTCTCAGCACTTTTAAAATGATAAAAGCTTTGAATTTTAAGTATAATGGTTGATGTAAAATTGAGTGAAAACCTGGCCCTGCAGAAGAAAGTTTCAACGTTTATATGCCTTTACCCGGTCACATAAGCATCCGCTTTGCAAGATGCCTCTTAGAATTGGTGTTTACTGTTTTGGAGAAAAGAGTGTCACAACTGCCATTTCCAGGTTAAGTTATAGAAGAAATAATTACCTTACAAGATCTTGAAAAACATATTCATTCTTACTGCTAGAATAATCAGTTCTCTCAAGGAACTTTGAAGAACACCATTGCTTTGAAAAATGATGATATAACATACTACATATTTTAAGTATTCAGCTGATAATAACCTTCAAGCTTTTATCATTAATTTTAAATTGTCTATTATAAAAGAAATGCATACTCAGCATTAGCAGGACATTGCTATTTTATTTACATGCATTTCAAGGTAACAGGGAAAAGTCCACTCACAGTCTTTGTGACTGTTAAGAGAAATAGTATAGTGGATAGAACTCTATGGAAAGAGAATACAAATAAAAGTGACAAAATCCTCCATGCTAGTCATAATAACACCTATTAAATTTACTTTCTATATCTAATCATTAGAAGTAGTAAACCAATCTTGGACAAAGGGATAAAATAAAATTCTCAGTTATCATTCTATACAGACACCTTCCTAAAGATGATTTAATTCTAATAGGTTTAAGTTTATTTACACAAAATTTATTTATATTGATGTATCATAAAATGAAAATTATTTCTTATTTTGATGTGATGCAAATTATTATTTTTTTAAATTACAGAAAAGTTTGAAGTACAATTGGCAAAGTACTGTGATTGGTGCAGTAGACCACATGAAATTAGAAAAGAATGATCAGTAGATGTTTCTATTTTCATAGTAATGTTTCCTTACTCCATATTTCATTATTTATTCATCTTAATAATAAAAATACAGATGAATATGGCTCATCTTTCTAAACCCTTGCCACAAATAATGCAAAGTAACCTAAAGTGTTTGTTTTAAATAGTTATTAAAACTGCAAGTTCTTTGTCACCCTTTCAAGATCCATTCCCTAACTTCCCAACCCCAAATTGATCCTATTTCACTATAATCAATATCATTATCTTCTACTAGATGCATATATAGCCAGATATGGTATATTTCATTTTTTGAAATGGTCTACCCTAGTTAACATGGATGACTGTATTCTTTTTAAAAAAATTTTTTGTATTCTTATTTACAGTGATGCACAGGGCTTTTTAAAAAATGAATTATGCATCTGTCCCTGTGTTCATGTGGCACACAGAGATGCCCCACACTTTTTCCTCTGCAGGAGTCAAGCTTGCCTATAACTTGCTATCTCCAAGCTGAAACTTTAAGAGACATTGCATGCATCTGCTCTTGCTCAGTCACTTGTCAGTCATGGTCTCAGGATAGGAACATATCCAACAGAATGACAGTTGACCTACTGCCAGTGTGTGACATGAATGATAAGTGAATTGTTGTTGCAGTGACACTGAGATTTAGGGCTGTTTTCTGAGCACAAATAGTGAAAAAAATGACTTATATACCTATCTTTCTGAACTTGTGTTTTCACTCAAGATAATGAATTTTTGAGTGTCTGTATTGACACATATAGCTTTAGTTAAGAAGTTAGCAAACTAAGATCTATGTACCAAATCTGGCCTCCACAAGTTTTTGCACAGTATGGTTTTCATATTTCTAAATTGCTAAAAAATAATAATAGAAAGAAGAATGTGAAGTTCAAATGTCAATGTCCATAATGAAGTTTTCCTGGAACCCAGCTATGTTTATTTGTTCATGTACTGTTTATTGTGGCTTTTAGGCTTTAAAGGTAGAACTTAATAGTTGTAGGAATAGAGACCATAATGTGTCTTCATGCACTCCAAACACAGCCTTTTAATGCACATGCACATTTAATTGTTAATAAGACTCTCTTCACAATACACCTTTTGACTCTGAATATTCTGGAATCTATGTTCTGAGTCTGAGTACAGCAGAACTCTTAAGAAATATCTAGGGGAATGCCCTGGCTGAAGTAGTTGTCTGTTTTCTTCTCTTGACTTTGTCTCTTCTCTCAGAGAGCCATCTCCACTTCCCTGTTCATCTGTTGGCCACACTCTGGGCCTGCTTTTAGTTTCCTCTTCATTCCAGTCCTGCTGTGTTATAGAACTTTAGCTCAGCTATTATCACTACTCCTTTGAATTTTGTTAGATAAACATTGTGGGACTTCATTCTCGGTGTTTTATAAAAGACATGCATAACATTCTTTTGACCACAAAACTTTAAATATCTGACCATGTTTTAAAAATGACTAAGACTGGCTCTTACTCATTCAACTTTAATTTTTTTATATTTTTCCATTATAAAAATAGGCCTCTGGTTATTTATCCATTTCTTAATTGATCTGTTGATGGGTATATTTTTCTTTCCTAAGGCTTTGCTTTTTAAGGTAATACACTAACAAATACCTTTATTAGGTATTTTAGTATACACACACACCTTTTACTTCTTGTCTGTAAATTAAAAGACATGTAAATGGAAGACATGAAAGTAGAACTATTTCACATTATATTTTTTTGCCAGATGATGTCCAAGTTATCCTTTGATTGTAAATGGTAATTTCCCTGAAAAATACACAAATTTCATTCCAAGTTTTTTTTGTTAAAATTAGGGAAATAATAATTTGTCCCCCTTTGGCAGGATTTTTCTTCAGGCCCAAGTCTTCACATTTGAAGTTTTGTGTGTATGTATGCATATACATGCATACATATGTATTACGTACTCATTTGAAAAAAAAGCACACCCTCCTCAACTTTGGTTAGTAACTTATAATTTATTGATAAATTAGGCAATTAGGTTTGAATTTGTCATGTTAGGGTTCGTGTGGGAAAGCTTGGTTCTCAGTGTGGTGATGTTAAGAGGTGAGGTTTTGTGGGATATCCTATGACTGGTGAGATTCCCCATCATGTGTAGCCCGAATGAGAAATTACACTCCATTATATTTGATGTATCACAGTGCAGTCTACGGTCACATATAACTAATTAAAACAAATTTTAAAAAAATTTAAAAAAGACATTAAAGTAGCTCTACAGAGGTCTGTTAGTTCTCTGCAAGAAATTGCTATAAAAGAACAAGTCTGAGTCCTCTCCACATTCTGACTTCCTGCCTCACCACATGGTCTTCTTTCTCTTGCTCAGACTTACCCTATGTGATGCCCTCCACCATGAAGTTGGGTAGAGCTGATGCAAGCTTCACGCCCTTGAACTTCCAGAACTATGAGTTGAAAATCCCCTTTTCTTTAAAGAAGCTTCCCTCAGGTATTTTTGTTACACTGGTGAAAAATGGACAAACACAATGAAATCACTACTTAACTTTTCTTATGGAGTGTATAAGGAAATACTTCTGAAAGTATCTGGTTTCCTTTATTATCTTAGAAATCTCTACAGTTATTAAAGTAAAGCTTTTGTGAAAATGTGCAAAGTATTTTACAATTAAGAAGATCTTATATTTAAAACCAGGCATTTTTTATCTCTACATCTAAATATGGTAATGACACAAGAAACTTTATTCTTAACTTTTTCTTGATTTTTACTTGAATTAAGGAAAATAATAGGTAAATAAGTATTCTAAGGAAACATTTTTGAGGTGAATAGCTCTTATTTCTGAAATAGGAATCTGTAGTCAGAAAACTACTCACTTGTCCCTGCCCTCCCCCAAAAGTAAATCATAGAAATACTCAGAGGGAAATTAAAGATTTTTTTTAAATTATGCATACACTCACAAATACTCACAATCTTTATTTAAGTAATTTTGAAATCCTGAGATTAATACCCCTAGTTACTGGAATTTCAAATATAGAAATGAATACCTGATATGTATGTTGGAGAACAATTTTGTAATTTTTTTTTCTAAATTTGAAATAGTCAATATGACAGCATTTCTAAAAGTTGGGGCAAGTTAGCCAGAATTTTACCAAAGACTATTACAACCTTCTATCAATAAGACATATGACATTGACATTTATAAATTATTGATATTCAAGAGAAGATGGTTCTGTTTATTGATGGAAATTACTGTAAAAAGTGAGAAATATCAAGACTTTACATTCTACCATCAAATAATCTCATAGTTCAGTATCTAGTATAGGTATTGGCAAACTTGCTGGGCAAATGAAGCACCAGACACTAAAAGTTTTAGGCTTTGGAGGTCAAAAAGCAAAATTAAGGATGTTCTACATATCTGCCACAGCTACTCAGCTCTTTCATGATAATGCTAAAGCAGTCAAATAGAAAATGGAAAAAAGAATGAGTTTGAGAATGTTCTAATAAACTTGCTTTATGGACATGAGGATTTGATTATTCTCCTTTTAGTTCTTTACAATCATTTAAACGTATGAAAGCATTCTTTGCTCTCGTGCTGTGTGTACAAACATAGGTGGCAGGTTGCATTTGGAGTCATATTTTGCCAACCTCGATTGAGGATGCCATACGGCAAATGATCCTGCATGGGAAGAAAAGTTAGAGCTGTAAGATTAAGTATTGATCATTTCAAAAGCGGTTGAGGATACAGCCTGGATATAAGATTTGAGGCTGCTGCTTCCTTACATACAGACTCAATGCACAGCGTTCTAACAAGTTTCCCATAAAATGCTGACTTTATGACATTTATTTTGAAATCATCTTAGTCTAAACACTGTAAGAGAAAAGAATGCCTGCCCTCACCTTCCAACTCAAATTTCTGTCATACAGAAACAATTCTGTTAAGGTTTTCAAAAAGAGTAATAGTGTTTCAGAAATTCAATCGGGGACCTCTACTTTTTTTTAAGTAAAACTATAATTAAACAAGACCACCCTCTTTTTCTATACCTCAGTCGTGGGTTGAATAGTGACCCTCAACAAAGTATGTCCACATACTAATTCCAAATAATGTCAAATTATTTGGAAAAAGCGTTCTTGCAAATGAATTAAGCTAAATGGTCAAACTAGATTATACAGGAGGCCCAAAATCCACAGCAAATTGTCCTTGCATGAGACATACAAGTGAGTCTCTGACAAGCAGAGGAGACCACGTGAAAATGGAGGAAGAGAGCAGAGTAAATCCAGCTACGTGCCAAGGCAGGCTAACAGCCACCAGAAGCTGGAATACTTTTGGGACAAACCTTCCCTAAACCCTCTGTGGGGAGTAAAGTCCCTTAATCTTGAACTTCTAGCTTCCAGATTTGTTTTGCTTGATGCAAGCCATTGAGCTGGTAATTTGTGGTAGCAGTTGTAGAAATCTAATATGACATCCTCATTTACCTCTTAAATATATATCAGTGAGAATTATACTCCATAGTCCCAAAATGCCACCATTTGATTTCCTATCAATGAATTTAAAGGAAAATTTAATGCAACACTTTTAAACAACTCAATGAAAACTGTTGAAGACATTTTAGAGGAGTGCAGATGAATTATGTAAACTAACTGTATTGGATGCTCAATAGTTTTACTGAAATTAAGGGAGCACAAACAAGAATCTAAAGTATTAAACAATGAAGGCTTATCAAATTAATACAATTGACAGACTAAGGTAAAATCTTCCGTCTATAAGCTTAAGACTTTGAAGGAAGATTTTGCAATTTATTCTTCTTATTATTATTATTAGCCACAAAGCCTAAGATAGTACCTCCTTACATCAGGAGAGCAATTTGCACCACAGTTGTGCCGTTTTTTAATTGGCCCTGTGTTTTCACTTAAGGTAGGTTGTGGGGGGTCTCTTAGCCATGTCCTGCGTGGATGAGAAAAGGGTGAACTGCCAGAGGATGATGTTGGCTATTTATCAATCAATTACCCATAAACTTATCTACTCAATAAACACACAAGAGTCAATACTCTTTTAAATGAGAGGGGGTGTGATGTGTCTGGCCATACCAGATCTCTAACAACACTGAGTAGCCCAACTTTCTTTTGTTTATAGTCACACAGGTAAAGGGGGCCAAGACTGGGAGGAGCTTCTTCTGTGATGGACAGGGTAGGGTGGAGTTAGGGTAGCCATTCTCTTAGGGGGAATATTCCAGAAGAAGACAGGAAACCACTCCCACACAGTGCCACATGCCTCCCAGCAGTTCCTAGAAGCCAGACATCTGTGTCCCATGGCTCAATCTAGTCTGATTCTGCTAAATAAGGACGGCTTCCCACAATAGGTAGGGATTGTAATGACTAATTTGTGTGACTTTCATCTTTTTCTTTCAACCAGAACTGGTGCTCTGTGTTTTGGAGCATTTATGAGATGACTTTGGAGCCTAACGTAGACTTAGAAATGGAGCAATCCTACTAATTAGCTCAAGGTCACGACAGTTTTCCAAAGAAATGAATTCCAAGCTCCTTCAAATGTTGACTTTATTTTGGAACTGTTATTGAATTGAGCTAAGATATTAAGGGCTTTAGATGAATCAAGAAGTTGACTTTCTCATATATAGCTTTTATTTTAATAACTATATTTAATAATTATTTTAATAACAGTGTGAAAAATTACAATTTCCTCCTTTTTCTATTACTGTTGCTCTTGTCCATGGATTAATTGTGAAAGAAAGTTAAAAATCAGTGGCCAGAGTTGAGCTAGGGTCATGATTTTTTAGAAAAAAAGAAATCTTCCACTGACAATTGACAAACCCAACTGGACCCTTGCAATTGTTTGAGTTAACAGTGGAATATTTCTTTATTGTCAAATATAAGGTTCTATTCAAACTAAATTTGTAGTTGGATAGGATAGATTAATATGTTTTACATGGGTAAGTTGGTTATTTTTTTGAGTTTCATTTTTAAATATAAAAAGATTTTACCTGTGCAAAGCATTTGTCCATGGAAAAACAGAAAACATTGTTTGAGGAAACATTTCTGCCATGAAAACAGATATACTTCAATCATTCATCAGTTGATTTCCAGGCAAGAAAAGAATTCTGGAAATGAGACTACGATGCTACTACAAATGAAATGAAATCACTTTAAGAATATTTAAGTGTCTCTTCTTTCTTGTTTAGAAAAAATGTTTCTGCTTTTGCTGAACAGTCAGGAAGCAAAGGGGATACTAAATTGGCAAAATTCTCAAATACACCCTAAAGTCAATTTGCTTCTCTTGTGGTCTGAATGCTTGTGTCCCTTCCAATTCATATGTTAAGACTCAATCTTCAAAGTAGTGTTATTAAGAGTGCCTTTGGGGGTGAGTGGGATTAGTCTCCTTATAAGAGTGTGAAAGAGATCCCAAGGAGCTTGCTCTCCCATTTGGCCACAGAAGGACACAAGAAGAAGGTACCATCTATGAGGAAAAAGGCCCTCAGAAGGCATGAATCTTCTGATACTTTCATCTTAAGCTTTCCAGTCTCCAAAGCTGTAAGCAATACATTTCTATTGTCTATAAATTACAGTCTAGTTTGTTACAGCCGCCTGAACAAAGGAGGATAGTTCCTTGATAAAACAATTCGTCTTTTAGTTTTTAGCACATATTTATTTGTTCTTTTTAGATGTAAATGACAGTACATTTGACATATACTTACGGTTATCTTATTCTCATTAGGATTCCATTCTTGTGGTTTTACGAGATGTTGAGTTTTACTGTGGTGCATTCATGTATGAACATAGGAAAGTTCCATTTATCTGTTAGATAGACTATTTCTGTGTAGAAAAGAATAATTTTCAAATTTTCTTAAGTGCTAGTATGATACATTTGCTTGGAAGAAATAAGCATAACTAACTTGCAAGGGGTACGCACATCATAGTTAATAGACAAATTGCTTTTGACCACTTCCTTGAGGTCTGAGAATTTGAGATTGGTTTTGCTTTGCCCATTGGATAATATGTAACACTTCAAGCAAATAAAAACTGCCTAGAACTCTAAAGTTATGACCCTAAGATCAATGAGAATGTGTGAATTGTTATTAAATATTTATCTCATTTGAGGGTACATTTACTAGATGTGTTGGAATTGAGCTGAGTGAATTTTTTTTTTAATTTCCTAATTCAAATATTGAATGATTCCTTCTACCACAAAATCATTATAACATTACAGAATGTAGCTGTGGACATGCAGGCCGAGGGTGTTGAGCCCCATGCCCATGCGGGTAAGTTGCATCCCAGATTCTGTAGTTGGGAAGTGGTCTACCAACACCTGGGGTTTGTAGATTGTGTTATGTACAGTTGTAGTGAAGACAAGATGTGTGGATAGGACCCTGAAAACTGGAATCACTTGATCATTATTTAGGAGGGAATGGGATCTCTGTTGAAGAAGCACAAGAAATTGAAACTCAAAACCCAACATTGAGATGTTGAAGTCTTTGAGGAAATAATCATTGATGTGGAAATTCCAAAAATGTATTTAAAATGATAGGTAGCAAGTTTACCTAAGCAGTAGTTGGCTTCATGATCTTAGAATGATACCTTAATCATTATTGGCTCTTACCATACGTGCATGAATTGCATGAAGGGCTGAGTTAAATCATTTATAAGTTTCTTCCAAATCTATTATTCTATAATTCCTTAGAAGAATATTGTGTCTCTTAAAGATTCGGGCAGTAATATATATAATCAATTTATATTTAAGACTTGAAAAACTTATTTTTCTCAATTTGTTCAAATTAATGCTGTAATAGTTTAGAGGAGCAAAAAGGCAGACTGGAGAACAAAGTCAGAATATCACTGACCTTTACATAATTGTGCCAATAACAACAGAAACTGTCTTCTCCAAACTCATATTAGAAAGTGTAGTAAAACACATTGATTTTCTAAAGCTTTCTCGAAAGCTGGTACCCTTGGTTTTAGTAAAAGGACGATTCATTATCTGCTCAGAAGGTCAGGCACACCAGTGCTAACAGTTGTGCTTGTGATAGACCACTTTTTTAGAATTAGATTTAGTAATCTGTATTAAACATTTTCTGTGCATCTTGAGCTTGATGAGTGACACTGAGAAGAAAATATCTTCCTTCCACTTTTATGGACTTAACTATTAAATTTGAATTGTACAAAAATTTGATCTGGGAATCCAAAACAATCCAATTCTGAGCAATTTCATATGATTCATAAGTAAATATTGATGATACACAGCCATGAATGCACACAGAAACTAATCCAGTGATGTGTTAGTGATATAATAATTAATCCTTGAACAAAAAAAACATCATCTCAGAATTAAAATTCTTGAAAGAAGAAAAAACTAAAATTCTTTCTTGAAAGAAGAAAAATGGATGTTATTTCAGAGTCAACAGGCAGGATTTCTGCATTTTTTTTATGATTTGAGTACACACCTCTGATCAAATTGAAGTATCACTTTTGGTGCATCTCAGGTCATAATCTTCTGAGATTTAGGGAGGGGAAGAACCACAGTCTCAGCGATGTCACCCCTTGACAGGCTTTCAGTAATGACCTGATAAGAATTCCAGCCAAACAAAGGGACACCAGGCAGCTTGGACTTCTGTGATAATTAATTCTCGTAAAATTGCTCTTTCAAATCCCTTTAGATTATATAAATTGTTTCAATAGCTGATCTTGACAAAGGAACCTGGAGCCCCTCTATTTCCCAGCTTCAGACTTCCATTTCCCTGTACATCTGGGCACTCCTATCTTTGATTACCTTGAACATGCCACCAGTTCCCCTTTGACATGGAAACAATTTCTTTGTTCTGGAAACACTAGGTGACACACTTCATTCATTGGTGTTGAGAGACAGGTTTCTTACCTAGAGAGTGGGTAGAGAATGGGTAGAAGACTAAAGGCTTACTGCATTCACTTCCTGTATGCTTCTCCTCATGTTTGAATGGATCACTATTTTCTTACCTATTTTTTAAAATCGTATCCATTTTTATACCACTTTCTATTCAGGGTGCTTAGCTGAGATAGTGGTAGCTCTAGGATTTTACTATGACTCTTTCCCATGTCAGAATTTGCTCATTTTTAGTTTCACAAAAGGAGTATTTCCAATATCAGTCCTCTAATATTTAAATAAGATCCTAGCTGTTAAAACAGTATGGCATATGGACCTATAGACTTAATTTATGGATTAAGAGCAATTTAGATTTGCTATTCTACTCCTCTTTTTGTTTACGCTGAAAGACTACTGTCACTGAGATATGGTCTTTTGGATTTTTGCCATCTTAGCTTCATTTATAATTCCTACAGAACCACAAAACTGTCAAGTCAAACCATCTGCCATTTGTTTGTGGATCAATACAGTAGTATAGCTCAATTGTTCTAAAGTTGCTAGCAAGCAAGCAAGGAAGTGGTGATGAGTCCCAGTATTGATTGACTCATGTCATAACCTGTCATGGGAGAAAAGTGTGCTAAAATTATATGTATAGTATAAAAATAGAGGTCTGGAAAGAAAAAAAAATATCTTTTATCCTGAGTTGTTTCCCCAATAATGCTGCGGAAACCAGTTAATGTTCAAAGAATTATTTACTGTGGCAAAGGCAGTATGTGAGAAGTGAGGGTAGCTTAATATTTTAGCAATACTGTATGAATTGCAAGGGGCTGGGGGTTGTGTTCATATGAACTTGTACATAAATAAATAAGAAATATGAAACAAACTATGGCAGGTTTAATCCTGTTTAGCTAATGGTTAAAAATGACAGGACTGGAGTAAAAAGAGAAATTTCATGGTATTTCCATCAAGTCTCAAGAATTATGAAAAATTGATTTATGTAAGCTGAGGAATATCAACATGAATTTAGTAGTTGTCCATTGAGTTTCCAGTTTGATATAATCAGGCCTGAAGGAGATGTTGCAGGCAGGACTTGATAGATTTCTCTTATATCTTCATTATTTTCATAGCTCAAAAAACTTGAAGTTCTACTTAGTCAGTAAATGCCCAGGCTCCATTCCCCACTGGAATTTCTAGATAAGTAACAAAAGCAGTGTGTCTGGTACCCCCAGAGTCACCTCATTACCAATCTCTCCCATCCTGAGTGGACCAGCACCAAGATGAAACACTGTGGACTTGTAAAAAGATTATACCACATCCCGTGATTAAAAACAGGGAAAAAAATTGGCTCTGACTAGTGTTTTGTGCTCATTAGTAAGTCTTGCTTCTCCATGAGGAGATTGTTAATTTTGTTTCTTCCTCACAGATAATGATTCACTTATACCAACACAAACTTCCGACTCTCAACTCAAGGCAAAATTTCCCAATGGCTCAATCAAGGCAGTGGATCTTAAAGTCCCTGGAAGACAAGCTTTCTGGATTTGGTCTCTGCAGCAGTAATGTGCAGAGTAAAATATCACATTTCTAGCACACAAATGGAGATTTCACTAATCATGTAAATCCCAGCCTCCAGTTGGCATGCAGCGTATGCTCGGGAGAGTCTCCTCTTATTATTTGCAAATGATGCTTTTTTTATGCCACACAAATTTGAAATGTCTCCATCAGTTTGATTTCAAATAAAGGATATTACATTCTGTGATAAATATATATTTTCTCACATTAGTATTTAAACATGGAATTGGTTTCTTAGCAAGATGAGATACATAGTAAAGTGGAGGAGGGAAATCAAGTGCTGGGAAGAATTTTAGTTTCCTGAAGGAAAATCTTAAACACGTAGCTGAACGAAGAGGAAAAAAGTGAAAATGTACCATTAATGCCCTTGAATTCCTGACTATGTAAACTGAAATTTTAATAGTATTATGTAATTGCATAGATAAATGTTCCATAGTTATACATTAGAACACTATTTTGAATCTTTCTATATTCTGATAAAAATCAGTTACTTTTTATTCACTTATTACATCATCAGTCGTTTTTGTTTAATTCTCACATGACAAATTCAAAAAGGTTTTATCTTACTACTTGACTCATTTTTAACAATTTCATATAAATTTGTCTTAGATAAACTAGTGTTTATTGTAAGCAAGGCTTAATGTTGTTCCTTCTTCTGAGTTTAAACATATAGATACAGGCATCTCAAATAAATAATTTGGCAACTTGCTGCTATACAGAGAACACAGGATTTTTAAAAAATGGCATGCATTAACACACATATTGATGGCATGTTATTTAAGTCCTTACATGTTTGCTTAAAATTTTTTGAAACTTACATAGCCTCTGTTATCTTTTTAAAATTTAGAGGGAGTTGATACTGGAGATTGAACTCATGGGTACTTGACCACTGAGCCACATCCCCAGCCCTGTTTTGTATTTTATTTAGAGACAGGTTCTCACTGATTTGCTTAGTGCTTCCCTTTTGTTGAAGCTGGCTTTGAACTCTTGATCCTGCTGCCCCAGCCTCTGGAACCACTGAGATTATAGGCCTGCTCCACTGTTCCAGGCTGTGCATTATTTATTTTGCAGGCTAATTTTATAAAAGCACACATTTATGCTTTCCATCGGACTGCAAATATTTTGTTTTCTGGCTCAATGCCCATTGACTTGATTTTCCTATTTTCTCCCCCATTTTTCCCCATATTCTGAGATCAGGTCTCTTCCATTCTAGCCATATGAGTTCTGAATGTCCTTCTAGTTCTTGCATGATCCTGATCCTGGGTATATTTGGTTACATCATTATTTACTTGCCTTTTGCCACACAGGAGACAAAGTTTTTCAATGTTTAACTCCTGGACCTGTTGGAAATCCTGTTTTCCATATAAAACAATTTACTTCTTGATCCAGCAGATGACATCTGTGTGCTGAGGTCACAACAGAATTCATGTTCCCATTTCTAGTGGCTACTGAGTCTTGGCAGCAAGACTCCCCTGCCTGCAATGTGTTGTTCCACCCTCTCTATCAATCACGTAGTGCAGCATTACTTTTGTGCTTCAGGTTGGTCTGAACTGAACTTCAATCACTTACAAACTACCATGCTTCTTCAGGTACTTGATGCTGAATATGATGTGTTTTGACCCTCTGGGGGCTAATATTCTTTCTTGCAATAGAGTGAGAAAAAAAAAAAGGTATTTTTTTGTCGTTGGGTGTTCTGAAACAACAATAAAAAATTAGTTACAAAAATTGAGACAATATTGTTATTTCTTAAACACTGTTTAAATTTAGTTACTATAAATTAGATAGAAAAAAACAACAAAAATACTTAATGCACAAAACAGAACATCTTAGGTATTGCTAGTTTGATATGAAATGTTCCTTCAAAGGTCAGTGTATTTGGGATTCATCCTCAGCCCACAGTGGTGGAAACTTCAAGAGGTGGGATCTAGTGGGAAGTTTTAATCCATTAGGAACATGCTCTTGAAAGGGATTATAGGACTTCAGTCTCTTCCTCTTTCTCTCATTTTTGCCTCCTGGCCATGAGGTGAATGGTTTTTCCATGCACTTGCACTGTGATGTACTGTTTTGCCAAAGGCCCAAAGTCAGGGGGTTAAACAAACATAGACAGAAACTTGCAAAACTGTAATCCAAAATAAACCTTTTCTCTTTATAAGCTGATTACCCCAAGTTTTTGTAATAGTAAGAGAAATCTCACTAAATTATGTAGAGATTATCCAATGTATTTTATTATATGGTTTATTCATGGTTATGCATTTTTATACTATTTGTGGTGATTGAAAATTCTCAAATTCCATAAAAATAAATGCAAAAATTAAAGGAGAAGTTAAGTTCTATGCCAAAAATCAAATAAAATTCTGTCATATATATAGTGATACATAGGTGCATAAGATAGTAGAAGATGTTAATTTATAACCCAACATCTATTTTAATTTATTCCATTAGACCTATGATTTAATTAGTCACACTTAAAAGCGTATTTACCAATTATTTTTCCAAGTGTTGAGGTATAGGCCAAAGAGAAATATTTGAATTGTTATTTGGTGCCTTTGGGAAATTGCTTTTAAGATATTAATTCAACTATGAGTAATTCCTTCTTTGTGAGACCTTTAAAAGAGAACCCTTCCTCATCTCCACAGATAATAACATGGCAAAACAGAACTAGTCCCCATCTTGGTCCTACCCTGCCTATTTATATTATGTTAGAAGTCCACTAATGCATGCATTTATGTGCTTTAATCTTAATTTTGTTTTAATTACACTTTGACATAATTAGTCCTATAGGTGTTCAGGAATCCTATCTATGAAGGAATGTTGAAAAGAAATCACTGTAATCAAGAACTATGGAATTTGGATTTTGTACATGGAGAATCTGCGAATCAAACAGTGAACATTGGGATATGAAATTAGAAAGGTAAGCAAATGTCACATACATCCTGGTTAGAAATTCAAATTTTATTCTTTTCCCACTTAGCCTTGGCCTGTTTGGGCATCTATAACAAAACTAGATAGCTTATGAACAACAGAAAATTATTTTTCACAGTTTTGAGGACTTGAATGTCCAAGATCAAGGCACCAGCGGATTTTGTATCTGGTGAAGTTCTACTTTGTCATAAATGCCACCTTTTTCTGTGTCCTTCATGGTGGATGAGCCAATGAGCTCCCTGGGTCTCTTTATAGGGGCGTCACCATTATGATCCAAATGTCATCCAAAGCACCCCCTCTATATTATCACTTGGGGGATTAAGTTACAAGATAGGGATTTGGGGGAACTCAAATATTCACACCTTAGTACCAAAACACCACTTCTAGGAACATGAAACACTTTAAGTAGGAGAAGGACATGATTTGATACATGCTTGATAAAAATCACTTTGGTTTTTATGTGGTAATATGACTGGTTGAGGGTGAAATTTAAAGTTAAAGTGATAAATCTATGAGGAAGACACCATAAAAATTCAAGTAGAGGGAGTTGGAAGGTCAAATAAAGTACACATTTAGTTTTTAGCATTTATAGATATGATAATGATGAATTGGACATACCTGAGGTTATTAAAAAGGATAAAATGCATATTGTTGCAGAAGATTCCTCTTCTCTCTCCTTGAGTTTGCTGGATTCTCAAGTTAATATTGTAATAGAGACCTTCTTCCTCAACTATGACTTAATGCATTTATATTACTTTTGTTCATTTCTATAATTATAAATGCACAAATCAATACAGAATTCTTCACCTGCCTGTTTCTCTTCAAACACTCATTAAACTTAAATTAATGAATGAACAGATGAAGAGTAATGTGATTGGCACTTTAAGAGTGTAACTTGAATATTTTGCAGAAGGAGGATTTGATGAACCTGCACATAGAGGTTATGGAACCATTTATAAAGTTTATTTAGAAATCCAAGTCATCAATCAAGTGTTTTAGCATGAAAAAAAATGCAAATGTGTTCTTCTGTTATACTTAGTAAAAGCCTGTGAATTCTATCTCTGCTTGAACTGAGAGAGACATTATAATCTTTCTCTCCATCAAAGAGAATAGACCTCTACTAAAAGCAATAGACTTTGAATCACTGGACTATAAGAGGAACAAAACAAAACAAAACAAAAAAGGTCAAACAAGAAACCACTACACCTGAGAGGCCAATGTGGAAAAGTCCTAGAGATCAAGTCTCACCAACCCTCTCATGTCCTGAATCCAGACAAGAAAAGAAACATGAGATTCAAATATTGTCTCTAAATTTCACCTGAGCTCAATATTAGGATTAAAGAAGAATGCATAAAATTGACTTTTCTGAGATTGGAACTGAGAGGGCAAAATGAAGGTGATCACATGAACTCAATGCATTGAAATAATTTAATCCTGCTTCTACGTTTACTCTGTTAATGGTTATGTATGGTCAATAGTTCAATGTACACTCTGATAGTACAAGGTTAGGCACTTCTATCTCAATTATGATATTATTAATATGCAATGTGGACTTAGGATGCAACAATATTCACTTATATATGAGGTTTAACCACAGCAATGACTACCTCATGGTCTCTGAGCTCCTTGTAGGTCTTTGAAGAGTAGAACTGATTGAAAAGGAAGATTATTTTCTATGAAATAATATTCTAAGTAGGGAGAAATTTCCATGAGATATATTGCAATTTTTCAAGAGGGAAAGCTGATTTTTCTACAAAGAGCCATAAAGAGCTTCAGTGGTAACATAGAACATAGAGAACAATATGCTTTTTTACTAAGAGCAATGCAGGACTGAAGCCAACCTCTGCCATTTGCTAGCAGTGTGTCACTGGGGAATTTTATGAAGTTATGTAACCATAGTTTCCTTATTTGCAAAATAATTATAGCAATAAAACTTAATTAGTGGTGATATTGTAAAGAGATATTAGCTACATAGAATGAACACAGTAAATATCAATTTATTACTATATTATCCCTTATTGAGTATATTTTCTTAAAGGAGCTTTAGGATTGATATATAAGTGAAAACATGAAATTTCAAGTGATACTAAGCCTTAAAGAACTGCATTTATTTGGCGAGGTAGCAGTTGGTAGAGATCAGATAGGAATCTACATTTGCAATGTTACCAAAATAAAAAAGGAAATTTTCAAAAAATTAAAAAGGTACTATGATCTTATCTACACCACAAACTATGGAAACAAAACCAGCTACATAGAGTGCAAACATCAATTAGAAGTGTACAAAGTACACTGCAGAGACATGCCAATGAAGGAGGTAACACCAAGGAAGAAGCTTTGTAAGAGTAGAACAACACCTATACTCTTCTGGAAGTTTTTTTCTTGGAAGAGTGGTAGACACTTGACCAAGGATAACCCAATTATTATTTTTTAAAATTTTTAGTTGTAGATGGACACAACAAATTATTTTAGTTTTTATGTGGTGCTGAGGATTCGAACCCAGTACCTAACACATGCTCGGCAAGTGCTCTACCACTAAGCCACAACCACAGCCCAAATTCAAATTATTTTTATTCATTCAATTTAAAAGAAGTAAAAATTCCTTTTGGTTATAGTGGAACATGCCTATAATACCAGGGACTCAGGAGACTGAAGCAGGAGAATTACAAGTTCAAAGCCAACCTCAGCATTCAAG
Source organism: Sciurus vulgaris (assembly GCF_902686455.1). Taxonomy (NCBI): domain Eukaryota; kingdom Metazoa; phylum Chordata; class Mammalia; order Rodentia; family Sciuridae; genus Sciurus; species Sciurus vulgaris. The sequence goes on from NC_136466.1 coordinate 146,273,648, forward strand.
GAGACAGCCTAAGCAACAAATTACTTACATTCTCAGAGGTTACTCTGTTGACCAATATAAATCACACTTTAGTTTATTTTGTATGAAAAGTTTGCACAGATGTGTGTGTGTGTGTGTGTGTTGTGTGTAATTGAAAACAGTTTAGGGTTTGGCTTAATATTTAATTTTAAAGAGAAGATGAAAAGCATTTTAAAAGTAAAACAGAGAAAGAAGAAAAAGAACAGTAATTCCACTATATATCACCAAATTTTATTTCTACAGCACTAATATAATGCCATAACAAAGTGACTAAATTTTATCTTAAGAAGCATAATTGGAATAGGAATATTATTTTATTTAATAATTATTTTCTTCACACAGACAAAAGTTTTGACCACAGAAAGTATCAATTAACCACAATAATGGAATGTTCTTTGCAATTTCTACTGCTGAATGACTTTATTAATTTAGCACTTTACGGATTTCATTATGGGAATCAAATACAAAGAACAGTCTCTGAGATATTTATTGTATTGAGGAATATGAAAGATGCTTTTAAAAATCTCTTCTATTAAGTTGTAGAATTTCATAATTTTTAAGCTGCTTTGTATCCTCAGCTCTTTCTGGATTGTCACAAAACAGGTCAAATAAATCCCAAATGAGGACAGCTCCATATGCCCATCCTATAGAAAGAATTGTGAGATGTACCTATTAATCATTCCTCTGTGGGTATTATGTGGCAGGTGTGTGTCAGCAGAATAAAGTGCTCAGCAGACAAGATGTATTTTAAAATGAAGATGTCTTTTGTCACTTTTCTTTGAGACTGAATTTAATGTTGTAATTTACTAAACTTGAGTTTTTGTTAACCAGTAACATTTCTTACCTTTAAATTTAATTAATTTACTTTTTTCTTCAATATGATAAAGGGAAAATAGTCACTGCAAATTACTAAATCTGGGGGCCTATGTTTTAAAATTATATGAGTTCCAAACCAGCAATGTAATCTAGCTTCATATAAAAAATAATTCTGCAGAACAGTATAAACAAGGAGAAATACCATCTTCTTTCCCATAAGAATGACAGTATCTTAGTTCATTCAGAATACCCTAACATATTAGCTTAGACTGAGTAATTTATAAACTACAGGATTTATTGCTCAATGTTCTTGAATACTGGAGAGTAGCAACAGCAGAGCACTCGATCACATTTGGTGTCTGGATGAGGTTACAGTTGAATTCAAAGATGGTGGCCTTCTTGGATTGTCTTCACGTGAGGGAAGAGTGAACAAACTCCTTTGATTATTTTCATGCCAGCACTAATCCCATTCACTGACCTCACTTCCCAAGACACCCAAGTCCTTAAAACTACCCACTGAGGTTAAGTTTTAACGTGAAGTTTTGAGAGAAAACCTTCTGTCCATAGCAAGAAGAGTACTTATGTATGAGAATGTGTTAAAGTTTAAGGAGTTTTCTCAAACTTTTCCCATCTGGATCTCAACGAGTACTCTCAGGTAAGGCAGTTGCATGTTATATCATTTCTAGAGAAGATAACAGGGACTAATATCATTTCAAGATTTGCCAGGTAGTATGGGTAGTCCAGCGTTAAAGCCTGAATTCAAATGTGCATCTTGTTTTCTAGTTCCACCAGCAAGCAGAGTATTTTTAAATGGAAAAGTTAGCTTGGATTGGCGGTGCACACTGTATTCAGGAGGTGGACACAGGAGGATTGCAAGTTCAAGGTTAGCCTGGGCAACTTAGTGAGACCCTGTATCAAAATAAAAACAAAAATAAGAAGGCTGGTGGTGTAACTCAGTGTAGAACACCCCTGGGTTCAATCCCTAGTACTGTAAAAAAAATTTAAAAAAAGCAAGAGGACTTTGAAGTCACAGAGTTCTCTGATTCAGTCTAACACTTGGAAGTGTTCTCCAGAGCATGTATCAAAAACTGTCTTAATCTCCATTTTTTTTGTCTCTAAAATGGAGCTGAGCATACCAAAATTTATAAATTCAAAGTGGAGGTTCCAGCAACAAAACTAACATGATTTCTTGTGAATGCTTATTTTTTGAGTTATTTTTTTTTTATTGCTTTACATTCTATAACCCTGTCCATGTTAAATTGACCTCTAATGAGTTTATGAAAATTTTGTCAAAGCGAAAATTTGCTACAAGCGTATCTGTGAAATCAGAAATAAAGTCTGCGTACTCCAAATTAGCTTTTAGATCACGCAGTAGTGAAGAGAACCCAGGAATAACCAGAATACACAGATTCCACTCTCCTTTCTGGGCACTCCTGAGATAAATGATTTTATGCGTCAACTTGCTTAAGCCATGACTTCTAGGTTTTTGTTCAAACACCAGAGTAGATACTTCTGTGAAATAAAATTTAGATGTGGTTCATATTTTAATCAGTAGAGTTTGAACAAAGCAGATTACCCTCCATAACATGAGTGGACCTCATTCAATCAGCTGAGGCCTTAAGAAAAATAGACAAACATTCCCCAGGGAAAAAGAAATTCTGCCTGTTGACATTATTTAAACTTGAGGTTATATTATCAACTCCTCCCAGGGATTTCACACTGCTATAGTTTCAAAATCATCTGCCTCCTTAGTAATAGCATGAGCCAATTACTTAATCTCTTTCTCTCTCCTTCTACTGGTTCTGTTTCTCTGGAAAATGGACTGATTTTACTTTTATTTCTAATTAGATATTCAAATCAAATGAAATAGTAACTTTGGAGATGTTTTATAGTATAGAAAAATATAAATAGCAGATGGTATTCCAGTAAAAACTTAACTATATTCTATTAAGCATTGAGAGTATGTCACTAACTATTTTAAGTGTGTGTGTATGTGAGCTCATTTAATCCTCATAATACTTTATGAAATAAGTGCTTTTTTATAGATTAAGACACTGAGGCCTAGAATTTTTAGTGTTTGTCCCAGGGCTACGCACTTACTAAGTGGTAGAGTGAGGCTATGATATAAACCAGGATTATTATTATTATTATTATTATTATTATATTATTATTATGCAGGATCTCTGCTTCATACCTACACACATACACCTTATGTTTCTCTACCAGATTTTTCATCTTTCTACAAAATAATTTTATATTATCTCTTCTTTAGTCAATTCTTTAGAGGAGTTATTAAAATCTCCTCTATTCTCTAAAATTTTGGTGTTTCAACTTATTTCCAACTCCACAGAGAAAAAACTGAGACAAATTAGAAAACAATCAGAAAAGAAATCCCACAAGTTCCCAAGTTCCCCACACTGCATCACAACCAGCCACTCCTCCTGTATCTACGTCTGCCTTTGCCCTGTACCCACAGTGTTCTCCTGAGGCTGTTGCAGCCAACACTCTCCCCTGACAGCTTGAGGACTCTGTACTGAAGGAAACCCTCCTCCTCAATATTCTGCATGGTTAGTATTTGTGGCTCAATGGACCATTGTCCTAGACAAACACATGAGCTGATCTGCTTTCTCTGTGAAAAATAATGAAAACACTCCCTTCACACCACATGCCACTCTGGCAGTACCTGGCTCATTCTTTCCCTTTACAGAGTAAAGTATTTTTTAAATAGTTTAAGCCAACCTCCTTCACTTCCTCTTCACCCATTTCCCTCTGAACTCACTCCTATGTGGATCTCTTTCTCCTGATCTCCCCAGCCTACTCACCACAAAGAGTCCAGAAAGATTCTTTTGGAAGGTATCTCAAGTCCTGTCCTCCCTTATTGGAAACCCTCCGCAGAGTAAAAGCTAGGGTCAGCTCGGTCCCCTTGATGGTCCCCTTGTCTTTCCCTTGTTTGCTGTTCTTTAGGCACATGCAGTTTCTTCCTGATCCTCAAATATGTAAACTATGATCAGACCACAGGAACTTTAGACTTGCTCTTCTCTCTCCTGCTAATCCTTTTCGTATCTTTATTCTTAACAATTTTTGTTTCTAATTGCTGCTCATAATTTACCTTATTAAAAAATCCTTCCCCTTCCATAAACCATAAAATAAGAATAAGCGGACAAGAACAAAAGAAGCCCTTACTGGGCAGCTCTAATACCTGCTTCAGGAGGAAGAAAACCAAGCCATATTGCTCTCTGCTCCAGAGATTCAAAGTCAAATTGGTAGGAAAGTGGGTCTTATTCAAAGACAGCTTTAGAGGAAGATGGAAAAAACAAAAATTAAAAGAAAAAAAAAGCTTCATTGTTTCAAAAGTTCCATCTTCAAAAGCTCTGGGAGGAAGAGAGCTTTTAGAAAGGGGGAAGGGATGCATTAGGACAAAAGATGAAATTTCACAGAATTCAAACAGGTTTCCACTTTCAGGAATTTCACAGGTTTTTAACTCCTTCAGAGTCCCAGGAACCTTCCTTAGCATGTCTGAGTGAGCTGCAACTTCCTGGGCCAACATTTGCACCTTTCAGTTTCATAAAGGATGAACTTCCAAGTTCAGTTTTTAAGAAACCTCATTTCTGTAAGGTCCATGTTGAAATTCCTGAGGTGACCTCTTCATTCTGTCCTGAGCAGCTGTATTCTCCACCTTTCTGATGAACACCTGCCTGTAATTCCAAGTGACTCACTGGACATAACTTCCTGTGACACTGTAAGAACCAGAGAGGACCAGACTCTTCCTGCAGTAGACAGATTAAATGACCTTGCTGAGCACAAATTGTACTTAAAAGAAAACAAACTACAAATTTTAGAACATTGTGAATTTTTGCAAGACAGAGAAAATCCTAAAAGATAACAGAGTAGAAACATAAATTACTTAGAGAGCAAAAAGTATCAGATTGATTTCAGAACTGTTGTCATTAATATTTGGATACAAAAATGAGCATCTTCTACCAAGAAAGGAACAGAATTTTGATTTACATAAATTCACGTTTAGAAAAATGGTTTTGAATGTCACAATGTGAATGACGAATATAATGCCACCCAGGAGAATATTCATTAATTTACCTCTAAGACTCCAACAAACTCTGTGTTCCACTGAGAATGAATATTAATCCAGAAGAAAGAAAATATGCAAAAGCAATATTAAGCAAATAAAAACATGAACATTTTAAGTTATAAATAAAACATCTAAAATAAATATTTAAAATTAAACATATTCTTATACTAATTTAACAGGAAATTTGATTAACTGTGAGTGAAGGGGTGGGGTGAAGTAGCTGTCTTGTGAGAACAAGGTTTATATGTTCTAAGAAGTATACTAGCATGAGGTTTGTGGATAAAAGAACTCACACTACCAATATTTTGAACAAGGAAGGTATTTAATTCACTCACAGGAAAGCCTACAGTTAGATAATTCAGGGATCTTATTGAGTGTACTAATCAGGGTTCTCCAGAGAAAGAGAACTAATCAGAACTAATCTTCATGGTAGAAAAATCTACCATGAAGGAGTGAATCATGCAACTTTGGAGGCTTAAGTCCCACAACCTGCTGTTTTCAAATCAGAGGTCAAAGCAAACCACTGTTGCCATCCTTGTCCAACCCTGAAAGCCTAAGACCCAGGAGAGTCAAGAGTTTGAATTGCTGAGTATGAAGTCCTGTGCACAAAGACCACCAATGTCCAAGGAAAGAAGATAGAAACCCCAGATAAACAAAGCAGAGTCTACCTTCCTCACCTTTTGGATCTGTTTAGATCTTCAGAGGATAATTTATTCTTGTCATCACTTCTTTAACATAGCAGACACTCAATAAACATCTGTGAAATGATTATAAGAGCAGATAAGGGTCCAAGATGTGGGGCTAAGGACGGGTCTCCCTGATTACTTAGAAATTAACGGAGTGGACAACATGCCATTTAAGCCTCTTTAGCACCAATGGTGCTTATTTCTCAAAGAGTGAATTGAAATGATTGTGTAGCCCCATGGCTAAACAGATTCTTTGATTTCTATTATAAAGTAGATTCTGGACAGTAGAAAAGAAAGCAAACTGCTGCATTTTTGTCTTCAGGAATATAGATAGATCCTTGATGTTTTTCTAATATGCCCAAACTCTGGAGGCAACTTTTTTATTAGTTATTGCATACATGATTTAATCATTTTCAAAGTGGATTAATAATTTTATAGGGAAAATAAGGGATACATTTTTATAGAAATATAATTTCTAGTAGGTGAAATGGAAATAATGCATGATGAAATGCCTCCATAAATTTTTTACAATATATCCCAATGATTCATGTGTTATGTGCATGATTGTGTATATGCATGTTGATATATGTATGCATGTATATATATTCCAATGCACATGTAGTCTTTGCTCTGAAGGCAAAATGTACTCCAGGGTTGTGTGAAGAATTAAAGACTCATCCTCATCTCTGGCAGGGGAAGATAAGCTATTTCTAATAAGCATATGATATATTCTTTGGCAAGATTGTTGAAAGTATCTGCAGGGACTGCTTCCAATTAGGGAAGATACCAAGGAAGGGTTTCGAAGGAGCCTCATGCTGTCAGAGACCCTAAAAAGTACAAGTGAGAGCAAACCCAGGTGTCGTCATATTATTGCAAATTTAAAGTAGCTGTAGCACACAGGAAATTCAAAGAATGGGAAAGACATAGAGTTTGTGTTTCTATTTCTGTATAGTGGGAATAGTAAATACTCTAAACATGCTCCTGCCATCTCAATGAACTTTATTTATTTTCTACAAAATGAACATTTAAAAATGCAAACAGATGTTTTCTCCATTTCTTTTCACTTCTCTTCCTCTGTTGTCTTCTCATCTTTCCCTTCAATGAGTCCTACTTTTCCCTTCTGTTCTGGTCAAAAAGACACAGGAAGCCTGCCTACATCACAGGAGCAAGGACCTTGGGGGTAGAGGAAGAGAAGTGAAGATAGATAAGAAGAAAACAAAGGTGTTGGGAGATTGGCAATACTCAACAAACAAATACATTTTTGAGCAAGTAAGAAATATTGGGGTATAATGGAGGTATTGATACAAAGTCACTTTTTAAATTTTAATTCTTTTGATTGGCGCAATATTGGTATATAATTATAAGCTACAATGTGTTGTTTTGACTTTTGTATATATAGGTAAGTGATCAATTCAGGATAATTAGCATATGCATCACTTTGGACTTTTCTTACTGTTTATGCTGAATACATTTAAGGTTATCTCTTCTTGCCAGACACGGTGGCCCACATCTTTAGACCAACCGGCTAAGGTAGTTGAGGCAGGAGGATCACTTGAGCCCCTGAGTTTGAGACTAGCCTGAGCAACAGAGGTCCTTTGGAATTCTGCCTCAGTATCTTTCCTAATTGGAAGCAGCACATGCAGTGTTTTCAACAATCTTGCCAGAGAATGCACCATATGCACATTAGAAATATCTTATTGCTATCTTGCCAGGAATAAAATGGGTAAATTTTTCATTCTTCACAAAACCCTGAATATATTTTGCTTCCAGAGTGGAGATTACATGTGCATGGGAACTCTTACAAATATAAAACCTCCTCTACTGTAACTATTTTGACATAAATACTGTGTTGCTGTTAATTATAGCCACCCCGCTGTGCCCCAGAACACTATAAAAGCTTGTTCCTCCTGTCTCCTTGCAACATTTTGTCCGTTGATCAACTTCTCCTCCTGCCTAGCATATTTCTCTACACTCCTTAATCTCTGGTAGCCACTACTCTCCACTTCCATGAGATCACCATTTTTTAGATTTGATAATATGAATGATGTCATATGTTCATCTTTCTGTGTCTGATTTATTTCACTTGACATAAAGTCCTCCAAATCCATCAATGTTGTTGAAAGTGACAGAATTTTATGCTTACTTATGACTGAAAAATATTCCACTCTGTACTTAGGCACCATATTTTGTTTATCCATTTGCCCATGGAGAGTCATTTAGATTGGCCCCTGTTCTGGGAGTTGTGAATAGAGCTGCAACACACATGGCATGAAGGTGTTTTGATGATATCTTGGTTTCATTTCCTTTGTATATATGCCCAGGAGTGGAATGGCTGGATCATACAATAGTTCTATTTTAGTTTGTTGAGGAACCTGCTTACTGTTCTCCACAGCAGTTATTAATTTATATTCCCACCAATAGTATGTAGAATTATTTTTCTCTATATTCTTCACAGTATTTGATACTTTTTGCCTTTTGGACAATAGCCATCCTAATTGGGAAGAGATGATATTTTAACAAAGGAAATCAACAGAAGACAATCTAAGAATGGATAAGAAATATTTGCAAACTATACATTTGGCAAGGGATTAATATCGATAATATATAAAGAACTAAAATAACTCAATAGCAAGCAAATAATAGAATTAAAATGAACTAAAATCTGAATAGATATTTCTCTAAAGAAAATAAGTGTACTCATCTTCAACATACATAAAAACTGCTCAATATCATTACACAATTGATAAATGCAAATTCCCCGCCAAAAAACTCACTTTTAAGATATATACAAATAGATTTTGAAATAATTATGGTTGCAAGTGTAAAAATGTACAACATACTTACATTTTCTTGCTGTGCTTTCTGTGAAAGCCTAGAAATATAAGCATATTGCATACACAGATATATCAATTAATCAAAAGGAAGTTTATGTTAATATCTCTTTTAAATTACTTAGGGCAATTCAATAACTTTAAGATTCTGTCCAGCTTCCTCTTAATTAGACTAATTGGACCAAAGTTAAACCCACTGCATAAATTATTGAAGTTTAGTATTAATTATATAATCACCCAAGCTGATGAGTTCTTTATCAGTATTGTCAGATCTTGGCTTAGAAATGAAGTAAAAAATGATAGCCTTAAGTATTCATAACAAATTCATTAGAAAATGTGCCAAAAATCTTCACTTGTTTTTATGGAATCGTCTACTCTTGGAAATGGACAAGAAATGTTTGGTTCCACTTATTAAACTAATTATGCTATATGCATTTCATTAATCTATATCTTCTAAGGGTTCATGTTGACAAATTAAGAAAAATATTATTTTGATCATCTTGCTTATAAAACATTTTGAAAAAGTCCATCAATTAAAGGATCTTAGTTCCTTAGAAAAAGCTGTTTAGAAGTATCACAATGACCAGCTCTGTAAACCCCTCAGATTTTATTTTTCCCTTTATGTGAGTTAAGAAGGATAAGTTTTGGCAGATTAAAATAAGAAATATAAATTCTACCTAGTGTTTAAATCAAGTTTTTAAGCTAATATGATATTCCAAAGAACTAGGTTAATGCTTATTTATGGAAGTAAAGTGATTATTCAAATCACAACTTCAGTATTGTTTTCATTACATTAACAGTCTGGAAAGACTTTCAGAAATCAGAAATGTCTGTTCTTAGAATTTTACAAAACTGAGATCAAAATCAATGATAGTTATTTTATTTTCACTGCATCAACATTATTTTAATTTACTCATATTCTGTTGGATGAAGGTAATCAAACTACTGACTGAAAGAAATTTTGATTTGAGGTATCTGTTTATAGACAGTTCCTTATACAATTATCATTTTTATAATTGTAATATCATCATCTGGAAAGAAAAAACAACCAAAAATAAGTGTTCCTTTTATTTCTCTTGTATTTACCACTAATAATGAAGCGGGATGTCTTTTAAATGGATTATCTCATGGAATTGTCACAATGATGGAATGAGATATTCATGACTATTTTCCTAATTTAAAAGAAAGGACAAAGAGGATCAGAGAGATAATGCAATATGCCAAAAGTCTAGAAGTCACATAGCTAGGTGAGGGAACAATGATTACTGCCACGTAACTTAACAACTTTAATGATTTCACTTGATTCTCTTATTACTCTAAAAGGTTTAAAGGCCTTCATTCATTGGATGCCTAAACACTTCTTAAGTTAATTTAATTAGTCTGATTCAAAATTCATGTAGGTAACTCTTAAACTTGAAACAAATATTTTTGCTGGTGGTGAGGGAACTATGTTTATTGATTAGGAATGACATACCACATCACATTTGTTAAAATCATATACATTTCTAATTTCATAGTATTTTGACCTTTTATCTATTATTTGTCATCTTATTTTACTTTGATTTGATATATTAATTTCATATATTAATATGGTTCTGTGATATTTCAGTGCATTCATACAGTTTGCACTGGTCAAATCCAGCCTCCCTTTATTCAACTTTATCCCCTTCCCTTCCTCTGGTAATCATTATTCGACATTTGGATTGACTCATTTTTAAACTCCACATGCGAGATAGAACTTGTGCTACTTGTTTTTCCATGTCTGACTTATTTTACTTAACATAATAGAAGTTTCTTAAAACACTGAAAGTAGATGTATTGTTATGATTCAGCCATACCACTCTTGGGTATATATCCAAAGAAAATGCAGTCAGCATACCAAAGAGATACCTGCTTGCTAATGTTTACTACAGCACTATTAACAAGACCTAAGCTTTAAAAATCAACCTAGGTACCTATAAGGGATGAAAAGATAAATAAAATGTGTTATACATACACAATGGAATATAATTCTGCTATAAAGAACAGAATACTGTTGTTTGCAGCAAAATGGATGGAACCAAAGGAATCTTACTGATAGTCCTTTTACTAACAAAAGAATCATTAATCTTTTAACTTTTGGAAATGACTATTTTATTAATACCAATCATGTCCTGAAATCTAAAATTAAATATTGTTAGGAGACTCATTACCTGTCATTAACATTCAGTTTTGAGATGAATAAGAAAAATGATATATGTATTTTTAGCTCATGCACATTATTATAAAATATGGCACCTATGTATTTTCTGTGACTATTGACTCTTCCCCAAAGCACAAATGCTTAGTCCATATTTAACCAAGCATAAATTGTTTTAATTATTTTGAAGTGCAACATACAGGAAGGAACACAAATCATGAGCGAGAACTAAAATACCTTCATTTTCTCAATTATCTACGTCATTCTCTCCAAAAGTAGCCACTACATCTAGACTTGTTTTAGTTTACATTAATTTTACTCATTTAGGGAATCTATACAAGTGTAATGATACATGTTGCATTCTACATCTGGTTTATTTCACTGAGATAATATTTGTGAGATTTATTAATTTTTGAAAGTTAATCAGTGGAATTGAGCATATTGCAACATAAAGAGGAAATGAGTGATACTTTCAATAGATTGAAGTAAAGCATTTGAAAAAATTAAAAAGATATATATTTATGATAAAAAATTAAGATATTTGGAGTAGAAATAAAGAATACTTAGTTAAAATACACATAGATATCCAAAAGTTTCAATGCATCCTGAATTTCATAACCAATATGAAATATTGTGTTGTAAAGTAAGTTGCTAAGTTGAATTAGTACCATCATTATCTTACATTGCTATATTTTTAAGATTATGAGGTTGATATAGTGTGGTCATCATTATGATAGAAATCATTTAAGATATCATTTATAGTTTCTTATTATTTAAAGACTTAGTTTCTTAGGGCTGCCATAACAAATTATCCCAAGTTGGGTGGTTTTTATGTACAGAAATTTATTATCTTATAGTCCTGGGATGTTAGGAGTCTGAAATCAAGGTGTTAGCAGGGCCAGGCCTACTTTGATAGCTCTAGGGAAATTTTCTTTCTTGTATCATTTTAACTTTTGATGTTTTCCAGCCATTCTGGGTGTTGTTGTTCTGTAAGTTCATTAATCCAGTTTCTGTCTCTCCCTTCATGTGTATGTCTACCCTCACGCAGCTTAAAAAGATGCTAGCCATAACCCTAATCCAGTGTGGCAGCTTAACTCAACTCTGTTTCCTCCATTAAGACCCAGTTTCCAAATGTGGTCAAATCTGAGGTTCAGAAGGACATGAATCTTGGAAAGACACTATTCAACCCAGTAAAGTTCATTTAAATGCATGCAAACCTATGTTTTTACACAAATTTGCTTATCTTCAAAATACTGAGAGCTTTTTATAATTAAATTAAGGTAAAAGTCAATAATTTTATAAAAAAAGATTCAGCATTAATGTCATATTTTACTCTAAAATATTCACTTAAAAGTATAAACTATAGCTATCTTAAGTTTATAAAATGCCAATAATATGTAAGGAAATATTACTTCTCTGTTTATACCATAATTTCTTTTGTGCTTTGTTACATATTTATGAAACATTTTCAAATGATATGTATTCATAGAGTTTTTGACCCCAAAGTCCTCCATACAAAGATGGATTGATTTTAATTAAAATCACACATTACTAGATTACTTACATTTTATCAGTACTCTTGATCTGGTTGACTTGGTTAAATGTGATAATCAATATCGTTATTTTTTATTTAAGCTTCTGTAAGCTCTTTGGCATATAAAAATGTGCAATATCTGAATGTAAACATTGTCATTCATTTTAAAATAATAAGCTTGGTGCTTTTTATTTTGATTTATTTTAGTCCCTTTATTTTTCACACTGTAATTCTTAGTTTCATTTGAAAAATTCCTATACACATTTCTTATTTTAAAAAATAATTACTCTATGTAATATTTAGATAACATAGTTACGTTACAGCTTTATCTATTTTTCAAGGCCGAATGCACTTTGGAAATGTAGGAAAATAAATATACACTCTTTCAAGCAAATGACATTGTCCTTAGGTAAACTAGAATCGAATTCATTATGTAGTTCCCAGCACATAATCTCCCTAACAGATGCCACCAAAGCTCAGTACTAACCAGTGGAAACAGACAAATTATTTAGTTGCTTATTTTCTACCTACTTGATATTTTAAAAATTATGGTTTATAAAATGACATGACAGCAAATTAGTTTACTTTTCATTGAATATCAAATGAGTGGGGATTATTTACTCAAATTGCCTGGTGAATAATGAAAAATAAAGTTGATTAGCGAATGCTTCATTTTATGCGAAACTATCTGACATAATGTGGATAGTCATGTACACCACACTAATTATGAAAACTGACAATTAACAGCACACAATACGAACTGGAGACAGTTTGTTATTCCTTATTGAGAAATTTGTATTTGATTTATCAATATATCGTCATATTAAACATGCACATCCCTTGAAAATATTTTCTAATTTCATTATCCTGTCTGCTAAATTGACTTCCAGGGAATATTTAATTACTCTGAATGTACACTATATATGTTTTGTAATGAATAACTTTATCAGACATATGACAATTTGGGAAGAAATTATCCTAAAGAAATTTAAAGGAAAATTATTTAATTCAAGAATAATTATTTAGCTTAAGATAAATGCATTTTTTTTGGTAAGTATTAATGTTCTATAGTATTTATTTTTCTGGATTCTACATTTTATTTTTTTAATTTATTGTTTTTAGATATACATGACAGTAGGGTGTATTTTGACATATTATACACACATGGGGTGCACACCCTTACAATCTTGTTCTCATTCCTGTGGTTGAATATAATGTGGAGTTATACTTGTCATGTATTCATAAATGAGCATAGGAAAATTATGTTAGATTCATTCTAATGTCTTTCCGATTCCCATCCCCCTTCACTTACCTTCATTCCCCTTTGTCAAATCCAGTGAAACTCCTATACTTCTTTTTGGGTTAGCATCCACATATCAGAGAGAACATTTGACCTTTGGTTTTGGGGGGACTGGCTTATTCCACTTAGCATGATAGTCTCCAGTTCCATCCATTTACCAGCAAATGGCATATTTTCATTCTTCTTTATAGCTGAGCAATATTCCATTGTGTATATATGTACTACATTTTTCTTGTCCATCTGTTGAAGGGTTCCTAGGTTGGTTTCATAGTCTGGTGGTTGTGAATTGAGCTGCTAAAACCATTGATATGACTGCACAAAAATAAAATTGAAGGCCAACGGAATAGAATAGAAGACACAGGGACATACCCACATGGATATAGTTATCTCACACTAGACCAAGGTGCCACATATTGGAGAAAAGATAGCCTCTTCAACAAATGGTTCTGAGAAAAAAAAAATGGAGATCCATATGTAGTAGATTGAAATTGAATTCCTATCTCTCACCCTGCACAGAAATCAAATCAAAGTGGATAAAGGACCTAGGCATTAGACCAGAGACCCTGCACATACTAGAAGAAAACGAAGGCCCAACTATCCATTATATCATCTCAGGAACACACTTCCTTAATAAGACTCCTAAAGCACCAGAAGTAAACTGAGAATCAATAAATGGGATGACATCAAACTAAAAAGCTTCTTCACAGCAAAGGAAACAATTATGAGTGTGAAGAGAGAGCCTACAGAATGGGAGAAAATCTTTACCACATGCACCTCAGATATAGTATTAATATCCAGGGTATACAAAGAGCTCAAAAAATTTAACACCAAAAAACCAATAACCCAATCAATAAATGGGAAAAGGAACTGAACAGGCACTTCACAGAAGACACACAAATGGTCAAAAATTCAACATCTCTAGCAATTAGAAAAATGCAAATTAAAACTACACTGAGATTCTCTCTCCCTCCAGTCAGAATGGCAATTATCAAGTATACAAGTAACCATAAATGTTGGCAAGGATGTGGTGAAACGGTTCACTCCTACATTGCTGGTGGGACTGCAAATTGGTGCAACCACTCTGAAAGAAGTATGAAGATTCCTTAAAAAATTGGAGTGGAACCACCATTTGCCCCAGTTATCCCACTTCTTGAATATACCCAAAGGACTTAAAATGCATCTTTATTAATAAAGCCTACATTAAAGTTTTTATTTCTATAAAACTAAGAAAATATCGGCTAGATGTATAATACTAAGTGTTCCCTGATACATCTTCAAAACCCTCTTGCAATCTGTCTGTTTTAACAAAGTTGTCCAGAAAGCTTCAGAAACACACACCAAATAGTTTATAAATCTTAATTTATTAGAAGTTTCTCTATTGTTTTGATGTTGAAAAGTTACAAATGAAACTCATTACCTCTAGAAAGAAAGTATTCCTATTCTGAAGAACAAGTCCTTCCAATGTCCCATGCAAATTATAGACCTTAGTTTCCATTGTTGAACAGATCATGAATGAAAGTTCTAAATATAATTTTAATCTTATGTCAAATTATTTAAGTAGGAAAACTAATCTTCAATTCTAATTAAGTTTGCATGTTTTTATGCTTCCAAAGAGGAATATTTCATTCAGAAAACAAAACAAAATGCTTTCATGTAAAACAAGCACCTCAATACTTGGGTTCTTCTATTCTTGGAAAATGGAGGATATACTTCTCCCTATTCCTCCTGTTTAGTAAAAGTAACACCTCTAAATAAAACATAAAAAGACTATGGGAAGCAGAAAGAAGTCAGAGGGGCTAGAAACCTGAGAATCTAGTGCCTGACATAGTAGTGTCCCTCAGGGTTTCTTTTGCCCTCTTGCATTTCAGAGTTGGAGCTGAAGTAGCCAACAACCTGAAATGCCAAAAGTGTGGACTATCAGAACCCCAACACAAACATTCACTTTCTAGACAAAGAACCCAGGAAAGCTCATAAAGCCCAACGGAAATGTTTGCACTATCTGCTCTACACAGGCCAAATACCATCCAACTCTGGTAGCTTTACCCCCATTCATTCCAGTGAAGCTTTAAGAGAGATCTTTGTCATCTAACCTCAACAGGTTGTAAGGAGATCTTCAGTCCTGACCCACAACCCACTTCCTAGTTGTTTCAGACCACACTGGTCAGAGAGCTAGGATTATCACCCGATGTGATGCGAGAAAGGCACCTTCACATACTGTGTCAGTATGGACCTGATGGGGATCTCGGACTTCCACCCCATCTTGCAGTAAGAGTCCTGATCATCTTTGGAGGAGTTGTTTCAGAAAGAGCCAAGTAAAGTCAGGACTGAACACTACATTGTGTCAGTGTGGAGATACCCCCAACCAAAGTGAGTCAGCGAAGGTCACAGGAGAGAGTGAATGGTTCATCCCTAGACTTCCTTGCCTGGAATGTATTCAGTGGAGGCATATAGGGGAGCTAGAATTTTCACCTCTGCCAACAGTCTTGAGGATCCCTAGGGGACTCAACAAGGATCATTTGGGAAACCTGGACTTTTACCCATATCTGGTCAATCTCCTGGATTTGATGGTTTACTACAATTGTGCAAGGTGCTATCTTAGGGGGAAACTGAATTAAAGAAACACTGTTACTATAACCACATATGAGCGAACAATTATCTCAAAATAAAATTAAATTTTAAAAAGTTGAGTCTTATGGCCAGGTACAGTGTTCACATCTATAATCCAATAACTTGGGAGGTTGAGGCAGAGGTTTCCATGTTTGGACTAGCATCACCCTCTTAGCTATGCCCTAGACAACTTAGCCAGACTGTGTCTCAAAAAAAAAAAAAAAAAAAAAAAAAAAAAAAAGAAATGACTGAGGATGTGGCTCAGTGGTAAAAGTGCCCCTGGGTTCAATTCAATTCCCAGTTAAAAAAAATTTTTTTTAAGTTGAGTTTAAGTAGATATTTTGTTTTCTTAATAATTTTATCTTTATATAAATTGCTTTTTAAGGTTTCCTAAACTGGTAAACTTTATAATTTCCAAAAAAACTGGGGGTGGGGGACATTTGGCTCACTATTTGGAGGCTGAATGTCCAAAATAAGGCATCCATGTCTTGTGAGGATCTCATGCTATGTCATACCTGGGAGATGGTATCACAGCAGTAACGTGTCAGAGTTAGAGAGTCAATAGATCAAGAAAGTGAGCTGAGAAAGCCACTCAATTTACAATGATCTCTCTCATGGTAACCAATTCAAAGTGGCAAGAACTACTCTACTTCCATTCATGATGGGCATTAATCCCATGTAAGAGAAGTTATTGTCCTGACTTATAACCTCTACTAGCCTCACCTGTTGAAGATTCCATCTCCTTTCCACACTTACAACTGGGGACTAACTTCTAGTAAGTGAATCTACAGGGGGGCAAACAACATGCAAATCCTAGGTCTATTTTCAAAACAAATTTCATTGTGTTATTTTGTGGTAAAACAAAGCTACATTATTTTATTAATGTACCTTACATACACAATGTTGATTTCCAGGATTGGTGACTAATTTTTTTCCTTTATATCTCCAGGAAAGATAGGAATTATAGGAATTGTCAGTCCCTGGCAAGGGTACATTTGAGCTTGGACACAGGCGGTGATGGTGGCTATAACTGATCAGTTACCCAGCATCTATGTAGGGGAAAAAAACAAACAAAACAGCAAAGACAAGGTCAATCAACTCCAAATAACAAAGTGAAATGCCTTACAAGTAAAGGAAGATTCCAGCACAAAATTTAAGAAATAAAAATAAAAATAACCAGAGGATAAAAAGAAACAAACCGACCTTGATGTGGGGAACTGTAATGAAAATTCACACAGCCTGTGTGTAGTAATAAACTTTTTCAAAGAGGCTTCTGAGCTCTGTGAATAGATAGGAGTCTATTAAATGCCCCTGGCATTGAGAAAAACAGTAATAATAATTTGAGATCTGACTTTGTAGAAACCTATTCTCCCATAGATAATTCTGAAAGAGATGTACTCTAACAAACTAAAATAATGGACCTATCCCATAGGGGTTTTAGAAATCAATTAGGCAATTTGTAAGGACTGGACCACATGTCATATAGATTCAATGACTTTGATTATTTTTATTGATAGCTTTTTCACTCCAATGTTATAAAACATTCTCCCTGGGCTGATTTATCTATTAGTTCTCCCATAATCCACATATGTTGCCACCATACTCTGTTAACACAGCCATGAAATTTTTCTACTCTCCCAAACCAGATGAGATTTATTGCCTCACACATCAAAGTAGTTGGAATTTTAATACATTTGGTGCTCTAAAGCATTCCTTTCGAAACTCATCATTCTCTCTTTTTCCTTAAACACTTTTATTTTGCTTTGATTTTGTTTTCTATGTACATTTCAGTATTCCAGAGTACTCTATTAAAATGATTAGCTCTTGTCCTATGGCAAGTGGCTTCTGTGTGGTCATGTTTCTCAACTCTATTACTTCTTTGGCTTTGTACCAGAACCACATTCTCCTAATTCTGCTAGCATTATACTAACTCTGGAAATCTGCTAACATAAGTTCTCCCATGTTGTACTCAAGATCACTTCAATTTTTCAGCTTCTTTGTCTTTCTAATTTTCACTATCCACTTACCAAATTTTCATCTGTAAACAAACTTTCAGAATTTGATAAAAATCACATTTAGTATAGCAATGAATTTGAAGGATAGTGGCATGCGACCAAAATTAAAGCTAATAATGGTCATAAAATATCTTGCCTTTATCTGGAAGGTCATCAATTCTCTTAGGAAGAATTACAACAGTTTTATTGTGAAAATTTGACATATCTCTTGTGTATTCTTTCCAGTTATTTGAAATTTTGATACCAGTACTATATTAAAATTCTTATTTTATTATAATTTTGACACTCTTTGGATATGGAAGTGATTTATATGTTGACCTGGCACACTAAGGCTTTGTTATATTAACTTATTATCTCTAATGATGTATTTGTAGATTGGTTCTATCTGATCAACAATCTGGCTTAAAAATCAATTTAATCTGATTTCCATTTTTTTTACCATATTAAGGAGATCTAAATCTGAAATATATCCATACAAATGTTACCAACAAATCACCTATTTGACTTTCTTGCTGAAGTCTTACTTATGAAGCTGATCTTTTAATGACTTTGGGATTTAAAAAAAAAAAAAAGTATTCCTTCTAGACTTTTGCAAGTGTGTACTTTTTGCTATCGGGCAGATTTTTTACCTTAGTCTATAATCTTCATGAGTAATTATTTCTTGTTTTTTTTTTTTTTTCCATATGAGCTTGAAAAATAAACTAATAATTTTCTGTTGACTGGTACTGTACTTGTGTTAAAGATGGAAATTATGTGACGTGCTATATAGAGTGACTTGTGTGTTTGAAGCCTTATCTAAAATTTCAAATAGAAAAATTTCAAGAAAAGGTCACTTTCAAACTTTACTTATTTAAATACTTTTAAATCACCTTGATATATTTAAACATAATGTAACATTTTCTCATAAATATTTGTTGCAGAAGGCAGTAATTTTTCTTAAATTTCTTACGTTTATTGACTGATGCTTTTAAAAGAATTGAGCTTCTCCCAATCCTCTGATGATTTATAAAGGTGATTAAGTCACTGACAGCAATCTTAAAATTAGATGAGATCAATTTGTCCCCACATGCTCTAATTTTCAAATAAGTTTTAGTTATAGGTGAAATGAGGGTTCATAATCATGCACTGAACAATTTTCTCATTACGAATTTAGAGAGAGTAGTAAATTCAGGCAAAGAGTCATCCACACGTCATTCTTTAAATATTTATAGGGTACTATGTGCCTTTAATATGCCACTAGCTGTGCTAAGTTCTGATAAAATGGTAAAGAATGAAACATGATCAAATGACCAGACTAGCCCAAAACTATCCCAAACTATATGTTGGTCAGCGAGAGAATGGTTCTTGTAGGCGACAGGCAAGACTGGAGTGTTGGGAGCCAGAATTCTCTAGGCTGCATTGTGTACGTGTGGGCGGTGTTCTCCTAAGAGGCCAGTTCTAGTGGAAAGAGGATAGTTCTGCAGAGTGAACAGGAGAAGATAAGGAGCTCCTGGTGACAGTGGCAAAAACAGAAAGCCTTTATTTCTCAGCACTTTTAAAATGATAAAAGCTTTGAATTTTAAGTATAATGGTTGATGTAAAATTGAGTGAAAACCTGGCCCTGCAGAAGAAAGTTTCAACGTTTATATGCCTTTACCCGGTCACATAAGCATCCGCTTTGCAAGATGCCTCTTAGAATTGGTGTTTACTGTTTTGGAGAAAAGAGTGTCACAACTGCCATTTCCAGGTTAAGTTATAGAAGAAATAATTACCTTACAAGATCTTGAAAAACATATTCATTCTTACTGCTAGAATAATCAGTTCTCTCAAGGAACTTTGAAGAACACCATTGCTTTGAAAATGATGATATAACATACTACATATTTTAAGTATTCAGCTGATAATAACCTTCAAGCTTTTATCATTAATTTTAAATTGTCTATTATAAAAGAAATGCATACTCAGCATTAGCAGGACATTGCTATTTTATTTACATGCATTTCAAGGTAACAGGGAAAAGTCCACTCACAGTCTTTGTGACTGTTAAGAGAAATAGTATAGTGGATAGAACTCTATGGAAAGAGAATACAAATAAAAGTGACAAAATCCTCCATGCTAGTCATAATAACACCTATTAAATTTACTTTCTATATCTAATCATTAGAAGTAGTAAACCAATCTTGGACAAGGGGATAAAATAAAATTCTCAGTTATCATTCTATACAGACACCTTCCTAAAGATGATTTAATTCTAATAGGTTTAAGTTTATTTACACAAAATTTATTTATATTGATGTATCATAAAATGAAAATTATTTCTTATTTTGATGTGATGCAAATTATTATTTTTTAAATTACAGAAAAGTTTGAAGTACAATTGGCAAAGTACTGTGATTGGTGCAGTAGACCACATGAAATTAGAAAAGAATGATCAGTAGATGTTTCTATTTTCATAGTAATGTTTCCTTACTCCATATTTCATTATTTATTCATCTTAATAATAAAAATACAGATGAATATGGCTCATCTTTCTAAACCCTTGCCACAAATAATGCAAAGTAACCTAAAGTGTTTGTTTTAAATAGTTATTAAAACTGCAAGTTCTTTGTCACCCTTTCAAGATCCATTCCCTAACTTCCCAACCCCAAATTGATCCTATTTCACTATAATCAATATCATTATCTTCTACTAGATGCATATATAGCCAGATATGGTATATTTCATTTTTTTGAAATGGTCTACCCTAGTTAACATGGATGACTGTATTCTTTTTAAAAAAATTTTTTTGTATTCTTATTTACAGTGATGCACAGGGCTTTTTTAAAAAATGAATTATGCATCTGTCCCTGTGTTCATGTGGCACACAGAGATGCCCCACACTTTTTCCTCTGCAGGAGTCAAGCTTGCCTATAACTTGCTATCTCCAAGCTGAAACTTTAAGAGACATTGCATGCATCTGCTCTTGCTCAGTCACTTGTCAGTCATGGTCTCAGGATAGGAACATATCCAACAGAATGACAGTTGACCTACTGCCAGTGTGTGACATGAATGATAAGTGAATTGTTGTTGCAGTGACACTGAGATTTAGGGCTGTTTTCTGAGCACAAATAGTGAAAAAAATGACTTATATACCTATCTTTCTGAACTTGTGTTTTCACTCAAGATAATGAATTTTTGAGTGTCTGTATTGACACATATAGCTTTAGTTAAGAAGTTAGCAAACTAAGATCTATGTACCAAATCTGGCCTCCACAAGTTTTTGCACAGTATGGTTTTCATATTTCTAAATTGCTAAAAAATAATAATAGAAAGAAGAATGTGAAGTTCAAATGTCAATGTCCATAATGAAGTTTTCCTGGAACCCAGCTATGTTTATTTGTTCATGTACTGTTTATTGTGGCTTTTAGGCTTTAAAGGTAGAACTTAATAGTTGTAGGAATAGAGACCATAATGTGTCTTCATGCACTCCAAACACAGCCTTTTAATGCACATGCACATTTAATTGTTAATAAGACTCTCTTCACAATACACCTTTTGACTCTGAATATTCTGGAATCTATGTTCTGAGTCTGAGTACAGCAGAACTCTTAAGAAATATCTAGGGGAATGCCCTGGCTGAAGTAGTTGTCTGTTTTCTTCTCTTGACTTTGTCTCTTCTCTCAGAGAGCCATCTCCACTTCCCTGTTCATCTGTTGGCCACACTCTGGGCCTGCTTTTAGTTTCCTCTTCATTCCAGTCCTGCTGTGTTATAGAACTTTAGCTCAGCTATTATCACTACTCCTTTGAATTTTGTTAGATAAACATTGTGGGACTTCATTCTCGGTGTTTTATAAAAGACATGCATAACATTCTTTTGACCACAAAACTTTAAATATCTGACCATGTTTTAAAAATGACTAAGACTGGCTCTTACTCATTCAACTTTAATTTTTTTATATTTTTCCATTATAAAAATAGGCCTCTGGTTATTTATCCATTTCTTAATTGATCTGTTGATGGGTATATTTTTCTTTCCTAAGGCTTTGCTTTTTAAGGTAATACACTAACAAATACCTTTATTAGGTATTTTAGTATACACACACACCTTTTACTTCTTGTCTGTAAATTAAAAGACATGTAAATGGAAGACATGAAAGTAGAACTATTTCACATTATATTTTTTTGCCAGATGATGTCCAAGTTATCCTTTGATTGTAAATGGTAATTTCCCTGAAAAATACACAAATTTCATTCCAAGTTTTTTTTGTTAAAATTAGGGAAATAATAATTTGTCCCCCTTTGGCAGGATTTTTCTTCAGGCCCAAGTCTTCACATTTGAAGTTTTGTGTGTATGTATGCATATACATGCATACATATGTATTACGTACTCATTTGAAAAAAAAAGCACACCCTCCTCAACTTTGGTTAGTAACTTATAATTTATTGATAAATTAGGCAATTAGGTTTGAATTTGTCATGTTAGGGTTCGTGTGGGAAAGCTTGGTTCTCAGTGTGGTGATGTTAAGAGGTGAGGTTTTGTGGGATATCCTATGACTGGTGAGATTCCCCATCATGTGTAGCCCGAATGAGAAATTACACTCCATTATATTTGATGTATCACAGTGCAGTCTACGGTCACATATAACTAATTAAAACAAATTTTAAAAAAATTTAAAAAAGACATTAAAGTAGCTCTACAGAGGTCTGTTAGTTCTCTGCAAGAAAATTGCTATAAAAGAACAAGTCTGAGTCCTCTCCACATTCTGACTTCCTGCCTCACCACATGGTCTTCTTTTCTCTTGCTCAGACTTACCCTATGTGATGCCCTCCACCATGAAGTTGGGTAGAGCTGATGCAAGCTTCACGCCCTTGAACTTCCAGAACTATGAGTTGAAAATCCCCTTTTCTTTAAAGAAGCTTCCCTCAGGTATTTTTGTTACACTGGTGAAAAATGGACAAACACAATGAAATCACTACTTAACTTTTCTTATGGAGTGTATAAGGAAATACTTCTGAAAGTATCTGGTTTCCTTTATTATCTTAGAAATCTCTACAGTTATTAAAGTAAAGCTTTTGTGAAAATGTGCAAAGTATTTTACAATTAAGAAGATCTTATATTTAAAACCAGGCATTTTTTATCTCTACATCTAAATATGGTAATGACACAAGAAACTTTATTCTTAACTTTTTCTTGATTTTTACTTGAATTAAGGAAAATAATAGGTAAATAAGTATTCTAAGGAAACATTTTTGAGGTGAATAGCTCTTATTTCTGAAATAGGAATCTGTAGTCAGAAAACTACTCACTTGTCCCTGCCCTCCCCCAAAAGTAAATCATAGAAATACTCAGAGGGAAATTAAAGATTTTTTTTAAATTATGCATACACTCACAAATACTCACAATCTTTATTTAAGTAATTTTGAAATCCTGAGATTAATACCCCTAGTTACTGGAATTTCAAATATAGAAATGAATACCTGATATGTATGTTGGAGAACAATTTTGTAATTTTTTTTTCTAAATTTGAAATAGTCAATATGACAGCATTTCTAAAAGTTGGGGCAAGTTAGCCAGAATTTTACCAAAGACTATTACAACCTTCTATCAATAAGACATATGACATTGACATTTATAAATTATTGATATTCAAGAGAAGATGGTTCTGTTTATTGATGGAAATTACTGTAAAAAGTGAGAAATATCAAGACTTTACATTCTACCATCAAATAATCTCATAGTTCAGTATCTAGTATAGGTATTGGCAAACTTGCTGGGCAAATGAAGCACCAGACACTAAAAGTTTTAGGCTTTGGAGGTCAAAAAGCAAAATTAAGGATGTTCTACATATCTGCCACAGCTACTCAGCTCTTTCATGATAATGCTAAAGCAGTCAAATAGAAAATGGAAAAAAGAATGAGTTTGAGAATGTTCTAATAAACTTGCTTTATGGACATGAGGATTTGATTATTCTCCTTTTAGTTCTTTACAATCATTTAAACGTATGAAAGCATTCTTTGCTCTCGTGCTGTGTGTACAAACATAGGTGGCAGGTTGCATTTGGAGTCATATTTTGCCAACCTCGATTGAGGATGCCATACGGCAAATGATCCTGCATGGGAAGAAAAGTTAGAGCTGTAAGATTAAGTATTGATCATTTCAAAAGCGGTTGAGGATACAGCCTGGATATAAGATTTGAGGCTGCTGCTTCCTTACATACAGACTCAATGCACAGCGTTCTAACAAGTTTCCCATAAAATGCTGACTTTATGACATTTATTTTGAAATCATCTTAGTCTAAACACTGTAAGAGAAAAGAATGCCTGCCCTCACCTTCCAACTCAAATTTCTGTCATACAGAAACAATTCTGTTAAGGTTTTCAAAAAGAGTAATAGTGTTTCAGAAATTCAATCGGGGACCTCTACTTTTTTTTAAGTAAAACTATAATTAAACAAGACCACCCTCTTTTTCTATACCTCAGTCGTGGGTTGAATAGTGACCCTCAACAAAGTATGTCCACATACTAATTCCAAATAATGTCAAATTATTTGGAAAAAGCGTTCTTGCAAATGAATTAAGCTAAATGGTCAAACTAGATTATACAGGAGGCCCAAAATCCACAGCAAATTGTCCTTGCATGAGACATACAAGTGAGTCTCTGACAAGCAGAGGAGACCACGTGAAAATGGAGGAAGAGAGCAGAGTAAATCCAGCTACGTGCCAAGGCAGGCTAACAGCCACCAGAAGCTGGAATACTTTTGGGACAAACCTTCCCTAAACCCTCTGTGGGGAGTAAAGTCCCTTAATCTTGAACTTCTAGCTTCCAGATTTGTTTTGCTTGATGCAAGCCATTGAGCTGGTAATTTGTGGTAGCAGTTGTAGAAATCTAATATGACATCCTCATTTACCTCTTAAATATATATCAGTGAGAATTATACTCCATAGTCCCAAAATGCCACCATTTGATTTCCTATCAATGAATTTAAAGGAAAATTTAATGCAACACTTTTAAACAACTCAATGAAAACTGTTGAAGACATTTTAGAGGAGTGCAGATGAATTATGTAAACTAACTGTATTGGATGCTCAATAGTTTTACTGAAATTAAGGGAGCACAAACAAGAATCTAAAGTATTAAACAATGAAGGCTTATCAAATTAATACAATTGACAGACTAAGGTAAAATCTTCCGTCTATAAGCTTAAGACTTTGAAGGAAGATTTTGCAATTTATTCTTCTTATTATTATTATTAGCCACAAAGCCTAAGATAGTACCTCCTTACATCAGGAGAGCAATTTGCACCACAGTTGTGCCGTTTTTTAATTGGCCCTGTGTTTTCACTTAAGGTAGGTTGTGGGGGGTCTCTTAGCCATGTCCTGCGTGGATGAGAAAAGGGTGAACTGCCAGAGGATGATGTTGGCTATTTATCAATCAATTACCCATAAACTTATCTACTCAATAAACACACAAGAGTCAATACTCTTTTTAAATGAGAGGGGGTGTGATGTGTCTGGCCATACCAGATCTCTAACAACACTGAGTAGCCCAACTTTCTTTTGTTTATAGTCACACAGGTAAAGGGGGCCAAGACTGGGAGGAGCTTCTTCTGTGATGGACAGGGTAGGGTGGAGTTAGGGTAGCCATTCTCTTAGGGGGAATATTCCAGAAGAAGACAGGAAACCACTCCCACACAGTGCCACATGCCTCCCAGCAGTTCCTAGAAGCCAGACATCTGTGTCCCATGGCTCAATCTAGTCTGATTCTGCTAAATAAGGACGGCTTCCCACAATAGGTAGGGATTGTAATGACTAATTTGTGTGACTTTCATCTTTTTCTTTCAACCAGAACTGGTGCTCTGTGTTTTGGAGCATTTATGAGATGACTTTGGAGCCTAACGTAGACTTAGAAATGGAGCAATCCTACTAATTAGCTCAAGGTCACGACAGTTTTCCAAAGAAATGAATTCCAAGCTCCTTCAAATGTTGACTTTATTTTTGGAACTGTTATTGAATTGAGCTAAGATATTAAGGGCTTTAGATGAATCAAGAAGTTGACTTTCTCATATATAGCTTTTATTTTAATAACTATATTTAATAATTTATTTTAATAACAGTGTGAAAAATTACAATTTCCTCCTTTTTCTATTACTGTTGCTCTTGTCCATGGATTAATTGTGAAAGAAAGTTAAAAATCAGTGGCCAGAGTTGAGCTAGGGTCATGATTTTTTAGAAAAAAAGAAATCTTCCACTGACAATTGACAAACCCAACTGGACCCTTGCAATTGTTTTGAGTTAACAGTGGAATATTTCTTTATTGTCAAATATAAGGTTCTATTCAAACTAAATTTGTAGTTGGATAGGATAGATTAATATTGTTTTACATGGGTAAGTTGGTTATTTTTTTGAGTTTCATTTTTAAATATAAAAAGATTTTTACCTGTGCAAAGCATTTGTCCATGGAAAAACAGAAAACATTGTTTGAGGAAACATTTCTGCCATGAAAACAGATATACTTCAATCATTCATCAGTTGATTTCCAGGCAAGAAAAGAATTCTGGAAATGAGACTACGATGCTACTACAAATGAAATGAAATCACTTTAAGAATATTTAAGTGTCTCTTCTTTCTTGTTTAGAAAAAATGTTTCTGCTTTTGCTGAACAGTCAGGAAGCAAAGGGGATACTAAATTGGCAAAATTCTCAAATACACCCTAAAGTCAATTTGCTTCTCTTGTGGTCTGAATGCTTGTGTCCCTTCCAATTCATATATTAAGACTCAATCTTCAAAGTAGTGTTATTAAGAGTGCCTTTGGGGGTGAGTGGGATTAGTCTCCTTATAAGAGTGTGAAAGAGATCCCAAGGAGCTTGCTCTCCCATTTGGCCACAGAAGGACACAAGAAGAAGGTACCATCTATGAGGAAAAAGGCCCTCAGAAGGCATGAATCTTCTGATACTTTCATCTTAAGCTTTCCAGTCTCCAAAGCTGTAAGCAATACATTTCTATTGTCTATAAATTACAGTCTAGTTTGTTACAGCGCCTGAACAAAGGAGGATAGTTCCTTGATAAAACAATTCGTCTTTTAGTTTTTAGCATATATTTATTTGTTCTTTTTAGATGTAAATGACAGTACATTTTGACATATACTTACGGTTTATCTTATTCTCATTAGGATTCCATTCTTGTGGTTTTACGAGATGTTGAGTTTTACTGTGGTGCATTCATGTATGAACATAGGAAAGTTCCATTTTATCTGTTAGATAGACTATTTCTGTGTAGAAAAGAATAATTTTCAAATTTTCTTAAGTGCTAGTATGATACATTTGCTTGGAAGAAATAAGCATAACTAACTTGCAAGGGGTACGCACATCATAGTTAATAGACAAATTGGTTTTGACCACTTCCTTGAGGTCTGAGAATTTGAGATTGGTTTTTCTTTGCCCATTGGATAATATGTAACACTTCAAGCAAATAAAAACTGCCTAGAACTCTAAAGTTATGACCCTAAGATCAATGAGAATGTGTGAATTGTTATTAAATATTTATCTCATTTGAGGGTACATTTACTAGATGTGTTGGAATTGAGCTGAGTGAATTTTTTTTTAATTTCCTAATTCAAATATTGAATGATTCCTTCTACCACAAAATCATTATAACATTACAGAATGTAGCTGTGGACATGCAGGCCGAGGGTGTTGAGCCCCATGCCCATGCGGGTAAGTTGCATCCCAGATTCTGTAGTTGGGAAGTGGTCTACCAACACCTGGGGTTTGTAGATTGTGTTATGTACAGTTGTAGTGAAGACAAGATGTGTGGATAGGACCCTGAAAACTGGAATCACTTGATCATTATTTAGGAGGGAATGGGATCTCTGTTGAAGAAGCACAAGAAATTGAAACTCAAAACCCAACATTGAGATGTTGAAGTCTTTGAGGAAATAATCATTGATGTGAAATTCCAAAAATGTATTTAAAATGATAGGTAGCAAGTTTACCTAAGCAGTAGTTGGCTTCATGATCTTAGAATGATACCTTAATCATTATTGGCTCTTACCATACGTGCATGAATTGCATGAAGGCTGAGTTAAATCATTTATAAGTTTCTTCCAAATCTATTATTCTATAATTCCTTAGAAGAATATTGTGTCTCTTAAAGATTCGGGCAGTAATATATATAATCAATTTATATTTTAAGACTTGAAAAACTTATTTTTCTCAATTTTGTTCAAATTAATGCTGTAATAGTTTAGAGGAGCAAAAAGGCAGACTGGAGAACAAAGTCAGAATATCACTGACCTTTACATAATTGTGCCAATAACAACAGAAACTGTCTTCTCCAAACTCATATTAGAAAGTGTAGTAAAACACATTGATTTCTAAAGCTTTCTCGAAAGCTGGTACCCTTGGTTTTAGTAAAAGGACGATTCATTATCTGCTCAGGAAGGTCAGGCACACCAGTGCTAACAGTTGTGCTTGTGATAGACCACTTTTTTAGAATTAGATTTAGTAATCTGTATTAAACATTTTCTGTGCATCTTGAGCTTGATGAGTGACACTGAGAAGAAAATATCTTCCTTCCACTTTTATGGACTTAACTATTAAATTTGAATTGTACAAAAATTTGATCTGGGAATCCAAAACAATCAATTCTGAGCAATTTCATATGATTCATAAGTAAATATTGATGATACACAGCCATGAATGCACACAGAAACTAATCCAGTGATGTGTTAGTGATATAATAATTAATCCTTGAACAAAAAAACATCATCTCAGAATTAAAATTCTTGAAAGAAGAAAAAACTAAAATTCTTTCTTGAAAGAAGAAAAATGGATGTTATTTTCAGAGTCAACAGGCAGGATTTCTGCATTTTTTTATGATTTGAGTACACACCTCTGATCAAATTGAAGTATCACTTTTGGTGCATCTCAGGTCATAATCTTCTGAGATTTAGGGAGGGGAAGAACCACAGTCTCAGCGATGTCACCCCTTGACAGGCTTTCAGTAATGACCTGATAAGAATTCCAGCCAAACAAAGGGACACCAGGCAGCTTTGGACTTCTGTGATAATTAATTCTCGTAAAATTGCTCTTTCAAATCCCTTTAGATTATATAAATTGTTTCAATAGCTGATCTTGACAAAGGACCTGGAGCCCCTCTATTTCCCAGCTTCAGACTTCCATTTCCCTGTACATCTGGGCACTCCTATCTTTGATTACCTTGAACATGCCACCAGTTCCCCTTTGACATGGAAACAATTTCTTTGTTCTGGAAACACTAGGTGACACACTTCATTCATTGGTGTTGAGAGACAGGTTTCTTACCTAGAGAGTGGGTAGAGAATGGGTAGAAGACTAAAGGCTTACTGCATTCACTTCCTGTATGCTTTCTCCTCATGTTTGAATGGATCACTATTTTCTTACCTATTTTTTAAAATCGTATCCATTTTTTATACCACTTTCTATTCAGGGTGCTTAGCTGAGATAGTGGTAGCTTCTAGGATTTTACTATGACTCTTTCCCATGTCAGAATTTGCTCATTTTTAGTTTCACAAAAGGAGTATTTCCAATATCAGTCCTCTAATATTTAAATAAGATCCTAGCTGTTAAAACAGTATGGCATATGGACCTATAGACTTAATTTATGGATTAAGAGCAATTTAGATTTGGCTATTCTACTCCTCTTTTTGTTTACGCTGAAAGACTACTGTCACTGAGATATGGTCTTTTGGAATTTTTGCCATCTTAGCTTCATTTTATAATTCCTACAGAACCACAAAACTGTCAAGTCAAACCATCTGCCATTTGTTTGTGGATCAATACAGTAGTATAGCTCAATTGTTCTAAAGTTGCTAGCAAGCAAGCAAGGAAGTGGTGATGAGTCCAGTATTGATTGACTCATGTCATAACCTGTCATGGGAGAAAAGTGTGCTAAAATTATATGTATAGTATAAAAATAGAGGTCTGGAAAGAAAAAAAAAATATCTTTTATCCTGAGTTGTTTCCCAATAATGCTGCGGAAACCAGTTAATGTTCAAAGAATTATTTACTGTGGCAAAGGCAGTATGTGAGAAGTGAGGGTAGCTTAATATTTTAGCAATACTGTATGAATTGCAAGGGGCTGGGGGTTGTGTTCATATGAACTTGTACATAAATAAATAAGAAATATGAAACAAACTATGGCAGGTTTTAATCCTGTTTAGCTAATGGTTAAAAATGACAGACTGGAGTAAAAAGAGAAATTTCATGGTATTTCCATCAAGTCTCAAGAATTATGAAAAATTGATTTATGTAAGCTGAGGAAATATCAACATGAATTTAGTAGTTGTCCATTGAGTTTCCAGTTTGATATAATCAGGCCTGAAGGAGATGTTGCAGGCAGGACTTGATAGATTTCTCTTATATCTTCATTATTTTCATAGCTCAAAAAACTTGAAGTTCTACTTAGTCAGTAAATGCCCAGGCTCCATTCCCCACTGGAATTTCTAGATAAGTAACAAAGCAGTGTGTCTGGTACCCCAGAGTCACCTCATTACCAATCTCTCCCATCCTGAGTGGACCAGCACCAAGATGAAACACTGTGGACTTGTAAAAAGATTATACCACATCCCGTGATTAAAAACAGGGAAAAAAATTGGCTCTGACTAGTGTTTTGTGCTCATTAGTAAGTCTTGCTTCTCCATGAGGAGATTGTTAATTTTGTTTCTTCCTCACAGATAATGATTCACTTATACCAACACAACTTCCGACTCTCAACTCAAGGCAAAATTTCCCAATGGCTCAATCAAGGCAGTGGATCTTAAAGTCCCTGGAAGACAAGCTTTCTGGATTTGGTCTCTGCAGCAGTAATGTGCAGAGTAAAATATCACATTTCTAGCACACAAATGGAGATTTCACTAATCATGTAAATCCAGCCTCCAGTTGGCATGCAGCAGTATGCTCGGGAGAGTCTCCTCTTATTATTTGCAAATGATGCTTTTTTTATGCCACACAAATTTGAAATGTCTCCATCAGTTTGATTTCAAATAAAGGATATTACATTCTGTGATAAATATATATTTTCTCACATTAGTATTTAAACATGGAATTGGTTTCTTAGCAAGATGAGATACATAGTAAAGTGGAGGAGGGAAATCAAGTGCTGGGAAGAATTTTAGTTTCCTGAAGGAAAATCTTAAACACGTAGCTGAACGAAGAGGAAAAAAGTGAAAATGTACCATTAATGCCCTTGAATTCCTGACTATGTAAACTGAAATTTTAATAGTATTATGTAATTGCATAGATAAATGTTCCATAGTTATACATTAGAACACTATTTTGAATCTTTCTATATTCTGATAAAAATCAGTTACTTTTTATTCACTTATTACATCATCAGTCGTTTTTGTTTAATTCTCACATGACAAATTCAAAAAGGTTTTATCTTACTACTTGACTCATTTTTAACAATTTCATATAAATTTGTCTTAGATAAACTAGTGTTTATTGTAAGCAAGGCTTAATGTTGTTCCTTCTTCTGAGTTTAAACATATAGATACAGGCATCTCAAATAAATAATTTGGCAACTTGCTGCTATACAGAGAACACAGGATTTTTAAAAAATGGCATGCATTAACACACATATTGATGGCATGTTATTTAAGTCCTTACATGTTTGCTTAAAATTTTTTGAAACTTACATAGCCTCTGTTATCTTTTTAAAATTTAGAGGGAGTTGATACTGGAGATTGAACTCATGGGTACTTGACCACTGAGCCACATCCCCAGCCCTGTTTTGTATTTTATTTAGAGACAGGTTCTCACTGATTTGCTTAGTGCTTCCCTTTTGTTGAAGCTGGCTTTGAACTCTTGATCCTGCTGCCCCAGCCTCTGGAACCACTGAGATTATAGGCCTGCTCCACTGTTCCAGGCTGTGCATTATTTATTTTGCAGGCTAATTTTATAAAAGCACACATTTATGCTTTCCATCGGACTGCAAATATTTTGTTTTCTGGCTCAATGCCCATTGACTTGATTTTCCTATTTTCTCCCCCATTTTTCCCCATATTCTGAGATCAGGTCTCTTCCATTCTAGCCATATGAGTTCTGAATGTCCTTCTAGTTCTTGCATGATCCTGATCCTGGGTATATTTGGTTACATCATTATTTACTTGCCTTTTGCCACACAGGAGACAAAGTTTTTCAATGTTTAACTCCTGGACCTGTTGGAAATCCTGTTTTCCATATAAAACAATTTACTTCTTGATCCAGCAGATGACATCTGTGTGCTGAGGTCACAACAGAATTCATGTTCCCATTTCTAGTGGCTACTGAGTCTTGGCAGCAAGACTCCCCTGCCTGCAATGTGTTGTTCCACCCTCTCTATCAATCACGTAGTGCAGCATTACTTTTGTGCTTCAGGTTGGTCTGAACTGAACTTCAATCACTTACAAACTACCATGCTTCTTCAGGTACTTGATGCTGAATATGATGTGTTTTGACCCTCTGGGGGCTAATATTCTTTCTTGCAATAGAGTGAGAAAAAAAAAAAGGTATTTTTTTGTCGTTGGGTGTTCTGAAACAACAATAAAAAATTAGTTACAAAAATTGAGACAATATTGTTATTTCTTAAACACTGTTTAAATTTAGTTACTATAAATTAGATAGAAAAAACAACAAAAATACTTAATGCACAAAAACAGAACATCTTAGGTATTGCTAGTTTGATATGAAATGTTCCTTCAAAGGTCAGTGTATTTGGGATTCATCCTCAGCCCACAGTGGTGGAAACTTCAAGAGGTGGGATCTAGTGGGAAGTTTTAATCCATTAGGAACATGCTCTTGAAAGGGATTATAGGACTTCAGTCTCTTCCTCTTTCTCTCATTTTTGCCTCCTGGCCATGAGGTGAATGGTTTTTCCATGCACTTGCACTGTGATGTACTGTTTTGCCAAAGGCCCAAAGTCAGGGGGTTAAACAAACATAGACAGAAACTTGCAAAACTGTAATCCAAAATAAACCTTTTCTCTTTATAAGCTGATTACCCCAAGTTTTTGTAATAGTAAGAGAAATCTCACTAAATTATGTAGAGATTATCCAATGTATTTTATTATATGGTTTATTCATGGTTATGCATTTTTATACTATTTGTGGTGATTGAAAATTCTCAAATTCCATAAAAATAAATGCAAAAATTAAAGGAGAAGTTAAGTTCTATGCCAAAAATCAAATAAAATTCTGTCATATATATAGTGATACATAGGTGCATAAGATAGTAGAAGATGTTAATTTATAACCCAACATCTATTTTTAATTTATTCCATTAGACCTATGATTTAATTAGTCACACTTAAAAGCGTATTTACCAATTATTTTTCCAAGTGTTGAGGTATAGGCCAAAGAGAAATATTTGAATTGTTATTTGGTGCCTTTGGGAAATTGCTTTTAAGATATTAATTCAACTATGAGTAATTCCTTCTTTGTGAGACCTTTAAAAGAGAACCCTTCCTCATCTCCACAGATAATAACATGGCAAAACAGAACTAGTCCCCATCTTGGTCCTACCCTGCCTATTTATATTATGTTAGAAGTCCACTAATGCATGCATTTATGTGCTTTAATCTTAATTTTGTTTTAATTACACTTTGACATAATTAGTCCTATAGGTGTTCAGGAATCCTATCTATGAAGGAATGTTGAAAAGAAATCACTGTAATCAAGAACTATGGAATTTGGATTTTGTACATGGAGAATCTGCGAATCAAACAGTGAACATTGGGATATGAAATTAGAAAGGTAAGCAAATGTCACATACATCCTGGTTAGAAATTCAAATTTTATTCTTTTCCCACTTAGCCTTGGCCTGTTTGGGCATCTATAACAAAACTAGATAGCTTATGAACAACAGAAAATTATTTTTCACAGTTTTGAGGACTTGAATGTCCAAGATCAAGGCACCAGCGGATTTTGTATCTGGTGAAGTTCTACTTTGTCATAAATGCCACCTTTTTTCTGTGTCCTTCATGGTGGATGAGCCAATGAGCTCCCTGGGTCTCTTTTATAGGGGCGTCACCATTATGATCCAAATGTCATCCAAAGCACCCCCTCTATATTATCACTTGGGGGATTAAGTTACAAGATAGGGATTTGGGGGAACTCAAATATTCACACCTTAGTACCAAAACACCACTTCTAGGAACATGAAACACTTTAAGTAGGAGAAGGACATGATTTGATACATGCTTGATAAAAATCACTTTGGTTTTTATGTGGTAATATGACTGGTTGAGGGTGAAATTTAAAGTTAAAGTGATAAATCTATGAGGAAGACACCATAAAAATTCAAGTAGAGGGAGTTGGAAGGTCAAATAAAGTACACATTTAGTTTTTAGCATTTATAGATATGATAATGATGAATTGGACATACCTGAGGTTATTAAAAAGGATAAAATGCATATTGTTGCAGAAGATTCCTCTTCTCTCTCCTTGAGTTTGCTGGATTCTCAAGTTAATATTGTAATAGAGACCTTCTTCCTCAACTATGACTTAATGCATTTATATTACTTTTGTTCATTTCTATAATTATAAATGCACAAATCAATACAGAATTCTTCACCTGCCTGTTTCTCTTCAAACACTCATTAAACTTAAATTAATGAATGAACAGATGAAGAGTAATGTGATTGGCACTTTAAGAGTGTAACTTGAATATTTTGCAGAAGGAGGATTTGATGAACCTGCACACAGAGGTTATGGAACCATTTATAAAGTTTATTTAGAAAATCCAAGTCATCAATCAAGTGTTTTAGCATGAAAAAAATGCAAATGTGTTCTTCTGTTATACTTAGTAAAAGCCTGTGAATTCTATCTCTGCTTGAACTGAGAGAGACATTATAATCTTTCTCTCCATCAAAGAGAATAGACCTCTACTAAAAGCAATAGACTTTGAATCACTGGACTATAAGAGGAACAAAACAAAACAAAACAAAAAAGGTCAAACAAGAAACCACTACACCTGAGAGGCCAATGTGGAAAAGTCCTAGAGATCAAGTCTCACCAACCCTCTCATGTCCTGAATCCAGACAAGAAAAGAAACATGAGATTCAAATATTGTCTCTAAATTTCACCTGAGCTCAATATTAGGATTAAAGAAGAATGCATAAAATTGACTTTTCTGAGATTGGAACTGAGAGGGCAAAATGAAGGTGATCACATGAACTCAATGCATTGAAATAATTTAATCCTGCTTCTACGTTTACTCTGTTAATGGTTATGTATGGTCAATAGTTCAATGTACACTCTGATAGTACAAGGTTAGGCACTTCTATCTCAATTATGATATTATTAATATGCAATGTGGACTTAGGATGCAACAATATTCACTTATATATGAGGTTTAACCACAGCAATGACTACCTCATGGTCTCTGAGCTCCTTGTAGGTCTTTGAAGAGTAGAACTGATTGAAAAGGAAGATTATTTTCTATGAAATAATATTCTAAGTAGGGAGAAATTTCCATGAGATATATTGCAATTTTTCAAGAGGGAAAGCTGATTTTTCTACAAAGAGCCATAAAGAGCTTCAGTGGTAACATAGAACATAGAGAACAATATGCTTTTTTTACTAAGAGCAATGCAGGACTGAAGCCAACCTCTGCCATTTGCTAGCAGTGTGTCACTGGGGAATTTTATGAAGTTATGTAACCATAGTTTCCTTATTTGCAAAATAATTATAGCAATAAAACTTAATTAGTGGTGATATTGTAAAGAGATATTAGCTACATAGAATGAACACAGTAAATATCAATTTTATTACTATATTATCCCTTATTGAGTATATTTTCTTAAAGGAGCTTTAGGATTGATATATAAGTGAAAACATGAAATTTCAAGTGATACAAGCCTTAAAGAACTGCATTTATTTGGCGAGGTAGCAGTTGGTAGAGATCAGATAGGAATCTACATTTGCAATGTTACCAAAATAAAAAGGAAATTTTCAAAAAATTAAAAAGGTACTATGATCTTATCTACACCACAAACTATGGAAACAAAACCAGCTACATAGAGTGCAAACATCAATTAGAAGTGTACAAAGTACACTGCAGAGACATGCCAATGAAGGAGGTAACACCAAGGAAGAAGCTTTGTAAGAGTAGAACAACACCTATACTCTTCTGGAAGTTTTTTTTCTTGGAAGAGTGGTAGACACTTGACCAAGGATAAACCCAATTATTATTTTTTAAAATTTTTAGTTGTAGATGGACACAACAAATTTATTTAGTTTTATGTGGTGCTGAGGATCGAACCCAGTACCTAACACATGCTCGGCAAGTGCTCTACCACTAAGCCACAACCACAGCCCAAATTCAATTATTTTTATTCATTCAATTTAAAAGAAGTAAAAATTCCTTTTGGTTATAGTGGAACATGCCTATAATACCAGGGACTCAGGAGACTGAAGCAGGAGAATTACAAGTTCAAAGCCAACCTCAGCAATTCAAGGAGACACTAAGCAACAAATTACTTACATTCTCAGAGGTTACTCTGTTGACCAATATAAATCACACTTTAGTTTATTTTGTATGAAAGTGTGCACAGATGTGTGTGTGTGTGTGTGTGTGTGTGTAATTTGAAAACAGTTTAGGGTTTGGCTTAATATTTAATTTTAAAGAAGATGAAAAGCAATTTTAAAAGTAAAACAGAGAAAAGAAGAAAAGAACAGTAATTCCACTATATATCACCAAATTTTTATTTCTACAGCACTAATATAATGCCATAACAAAGTGACTAAATTTTATCTTAAGAACAATAATTGGAATAGGAATATTATTTTATTTAATAATTAATTTTCTTCACACAGACAAAAAGTTTTGACCACAGAAAGTATCATTAACCACAAATAATGGAATGTTCTTGCAATTTCTACTGCTGAATGACTTTATTAATTTAGCACTTTACGGATTTCATTATTGGAATCAAATACAAAGAACAGTCTCTGAGATATTTATTGTATTGAGGAATATGAAAGATGCTTTTAAAAATCTCTTCTATTAAGTTGTAGAATTTCATAATTTTAGCTGCTTTGTATCCTCAGCTCTTTCTGGATTGTCACAAAACAGGTCAAATAAATCCCAAATGAGTACAGCTCCATATGCCCATCCTATAGAAAGAATTGTGAGATGTACCTATTAATCATTCCTCTGTGGGTATTATGTGGCAGGTGTGTGTCAGCAGAATAAAGTGCTCAGCAGACAAGATGTATTTTAAAATGAAGATGTCTTTTGTCACTTTTCTTTGAGACTGAATTTAATGTTGTAATTTACTAAAACTTGAGTTTTTGTTAACCAGTAACATTTCTTACCTTTAAATTTAATTAATTTTACTTTTTTCTTCAAATATGATAAAGGGAAAAATAGTCACTGCAAATTACTAAATCTGGGGCCCTATGTTTTTAAAATTATATGAGTTTCCAAACCAGCAATGGTAATCTAGCTTCATATAAAAATAATTCTGCAGAACAGTATAAACAAGGAGAAATACCATCTTCTTTCCCATAAGAATGACAGTATCTTAGTTCATTCAGAATACCCTAACATATTAGCTTAGACTGAGTAATTTATAAACTACAGGATTTATTGCTCAATGTTCTTGAATACTGGAGAGTACAACAGCAGAGCACTCGATCACATTTGGTGTCTGATGAGGGTTACAGTTGAATTCAAAGATGGTGCCTTCTTGGATTGTCTTCACGTGAGGGAAGAGGTGAACAAACTCCTTTGATTATTTTCATGCCAGCACTAATCCCATTCACTGACCTCACTTCCCAAAGACACCCAAGTCTTAAAACTATCCCACTGAAGGTTAAGTTTTAACGTGAATTTTGAGAGAAAACCTTCTGTCCATAGCAAGAAAGTACTTATGTATGAAGAATGTGTTAAAGTTTAAGGAAGTTTTCTCAAACTTTTCCCATCTGGATCTCAACGAGTACTCTCAGGTAAGGCAGTGCATGTTATATCATTTCTAGAGAAGATAACAGGGACTAATATCATTTCAAGATTTGCCAGGTAGTATGGGTAGTCAGCGTTAAAGCCTGAATTCAAATGTGCATCTTGTTTTCTAGTTCCACCAGCAAGCAGAGTATTTTTAAATGGAAAGAGTTAGCTTGGATTGGCGGTGCACACTGTATTCAGGAGGTGGACACAGGAGGATTGCAAGTTCAAGGTTAGCCTGGGCAAC
Source organism: Sciurus vulgaris (assembly GCF_902686455.1). Taxonomy (NCBI): domain Eukaryota; kingdom Metazoa; phylum Chordata; class Mammalia; order Rodentia; family Sciuridae; genus Sciurus; species Sciurus vulgaris. Next base: position 146,311,886 of record NC_136466.1, read on the forward strand.
TTAGTGAGACCCTGTATCAAAATAAAAACAAAAATAAGAAGGCTGGTGGTGTAACTCAGTGTAGAACACCCCTGGGTTCAATCCCTAGTACTGTAAAAAAAATTTAAAAAAAGCAAGAGGACTTTGAAGTCACAGAGTTCTCTGATTCAGTCTAACACTTGGAAGTGTTCTCCAGAGCATGTATCAAAAACTGTCTTAATCTCCATTTTTTTTTGTCTCTAAAATGGAGCTGAGCATACCAAAATTTATAAATTCAAAGTGGAGGTTCCAGCAACAAAAACTAACATGATTTCTTGTGAATGCTTAATTTTTTGAGTTATTTTTTATTTTATTGCTTTACATTCTATAACCCTGTCCATGTTAAATTGACCTCTAATGAGTTTATGAAAATTTTGTCAAAGCGAAAATTTGCTACAAGCGTATCTGTGAAATCAGAAATAAAGTCTGCGTACTCCAAATTAGCTTTTAGATCACGCAGTAGTGAAGAGAACCCAGGAATAACCAGAATACACAGATTCCACTCTCCTTTCTGGGCACTCCTGAGATAAATGATTTTATGTGTCAACTTGCTTAAGCCATGACTTCTAGGTTTTTGTTCAAACACCAGAGTAGATACTTCTGTGAAATAAAATTTAGATGTGGTTCATATTTTAATCAGTAGAGTTTGAACAAAGCAGATTACCCTCCATAACATGAGTGGACCTCATTCAATCAGCTGAGGCCTTAAGAAAAATAGACAAACATTCCCCAGGGAAAAAGAAATTCTGCCTGTTGACATTATTTAAACTTGAGGTTATATTATCAACTCCTCCCAGGGATTTCACACTGCTATAGTTTCAAAATCATCTGCCTCCTTAATAATAGCATGAGCCAATTACTTAATCTCTTTCTCTCTCCTTCTACTGGTTCTGTTTCTCTGGAAAATGGACTGATTTTACTTTTATTTCTAATTAGATATTCAAATCAAATGAAATAGTAACTTTGGAGATGTTTTATAGTATAGAAAAAATATAAATAGCAGATGGTATTCCAGTAAAAACTTAACTATATTCTATTAAGCATTGAGAGTATGTCACTAACTATTTTAAGTGTGTGTGTATGTGAGCTCATTTAATCCTCATAATACTTTATGAAATAAGTGCTTTTTTATAGATTAAGACACTGAGGCCTAGAATTTTTAGTGTTTGTCCCAGGGCTACGCACTTACTAAGTGGGAGAGTGAGGCTATGATATAAACCAGGATTATTATTATTATTATTATTATTATTATTATTATATTATTATTATGCAGGATCTCTGCTTCATACCTACACACATACACCTTATGTTTCTCTACCAGATTTTTCATCTTTCTACAAAATAATTTTATATTATCTCTTCTTTAGTCAATTCTTTAGAGGAGTTATTAAAATCTCCTCTATTCTCTAAAATTTTGGTGTTTCAACTTATTTCCAACTCCACAGAGAAAAAACTGAGACAAATTAGAAAACAATCAGAAAAGAAATCCCACAAGTTCCCAAGTTCCCCACACTGCATCACAACCAGCCACTCCTCCTGTATCTACGTCTGCCTTTGCCCTGTACCCACAGTGTTCTCCTGAGGCTGTTGCAGCCAACACTCTCCCCTGACAGCTTGAGGACTCTGTACTGAAGGAAACCCTCCTCCTCAATATTCTGCATGGTTAGTATTTGTGGCTCAATGGACCATTGTCCTAGACAAACACATGAGCTGATCTGCTTTCTCTGTGAAAAATAATGAAAACACTCCCTTCACACCACATGCCACTCTGGCAGTACCTGGCTCATTCTTTTCCCTTTACAGAGTAAAGTATTTTTTAAATAGTTTAAGCCAACCTCCTTCACTTCCTCTTCACCCATTTCCCTCTGAACTCACTCCTATGTGGATCTCTTTCTCCTGATCTCCCCAGCCTACTCACCACAAAGAGTCCAGAAAGATTCTTTTGGAAGGTATCTCAAGTCCTGTCCTCCCTTATTGGAAACCCTCCGCAGAGTAAAAGCTAGGGTCAGCTCGGTCCCCTTGATGGTCCCCTTGTCTTTCCCTTGTTTGCTGTTCTTTAGGCACATGCAGTTTCTTCCTGATCCTCAAATATGTAAACTATGATCAGACCACAGGAACTTTAGACTTGCTCTTCTCTCTCCTGCTAATCCTTTTCGTATCTTTATTCTTAACAATTTTTGTTTCTAATTGCTGCTCATAATTTACCTTATTAAAAAATCCTTCCCCTTCCATAAACCATAAAATAAGAATTTTCACCAAACTCATATTTCTTATTTTATAAACTTGCTTCATTTTCTTCATAAGACTGAACATCTTTAGTAACAATATATATGTGGATATATATAACTATATATATATATATATATATACACATTCTTTTTTGTAAATAATAATAATTGTTTATTGTTATCTTACCTATATTTGTGAGCTCCATGAGGGAAATTGGTTTGACTACTAGTTCTGGAATTTAAAATATAATAGCACATAATACATATTTCTATTTTAGAATAATAAATAAAACAATGATGTCCAGTTCCACTCAAGTTGTAGGAAATGACAGGATTTCATTCTCTATTAAAATTGTTTTATTAGCGCATATGATTATAAATAATAGTGGGATTCATTGTTACATATTAATATGTGCAGGAAACACAATTTGCTTCCTTATATTCCCTAGAACCCCTGCCCCCAACTTTCCCTCCCTTTTTCCCTACCCCTGGACCCCTTTCTACTACTCTACTGGTCTTCCTTCTATTTTTGTGAGATCCACCCCTCCACCCCTGCCTTTTTTTTTTTTTTTTGGTAGTAGATATTGAACCCAGTGGGGTTATACTGAGCCACACCCTCAGCCCTTTTATATTTGTATTTAGACACAGGGTCTTATTGAGTGGGTGAGGGCCTAGCTAAGTTGCTGAGGTTGGCTTTGAACTTGAGATCCTCCTGCCTGAGCTGCTGGTATAAAAGGCATGTGCCTCCACACCCCACTCCTTTTATTTATTTATTTATTTTTTTCTGGTTTGCCTTGTGCCTTTTTTTTTTTTTATTGTAAACAAATGGGATACATGTTGTTTCTCTGTTTGTACATGGCGTAAAGGCATACCATTTGTGTAATCATAAATTTACATAGAGTTATGTTGTTTGATTCATTCTGTTATTTTTTCCTTTCCCCCCACCCCTCCCACCCCTCTTTACCCTCTATACAGTACTTCCTTCCTCCATACTTGCCCCCCTCCCTAACCCTAACTCTAACCCTAACACTAACCCTTCCCTCCCCCCCATTATGTGTCATCCTCCACTTATTAGTGATATCATTTGTCCTTTGGCTTTTTGAGATTGGCTTATCTCACTTAGCATGATATTCTCCAATTTCATCCATTTGCCTGCAAATGCCATAATTTTGTCATTCTTTATGGCTGAGTAATATTCCATTGTATATATATACCACAGTTTCTTTATCCACTCATCAATTGAAGGACATCTAGATTGGTTCCACAGTCTGGCTATTGTGAATTGAGCAGCTATGAACATTGATGTGGCTGTATCTCTGTAGTATGCTGATTTTAAGTCCTTTGGGTATAGGCCAAGGAGTGGGATAGCTGGGTCAAATGGAGGGTCCATTCCAAGTTTTCTAAGGAATCTCCACACTGCTTTCCAGAGTGGCTGCACTAATTTGCAGCCCCACCAGCAATGTATGAGTGTACCTTTCTCCCCACATCCTCGCCAACACCTGTTGTTGCTCGTATTCTTTATAATCGCCATTCTAATTGGGGTGAGATGGAATCTTAGGGTGGTTTTGATTTGCATTTCTCTTATTACTAGAGATGTTGAACATTTTTCCATATGTTTGTTGATTGCTTGGACATCTTCTTCTGTGAAGTGTCTATTCATTTCCTTAGCCCATTTGTCGACTGGATTATTTGAATTCTTGGAGTAGAGTTTTTTGAGTTCTTTATAGATTCTGGAGATTAGGGCTCTATCTGCAGTATGATTGGGAAAGATATTCTCCCACTCTGTAGGCTCTTTCTTCACATTGCTGATAGTTTCCTTTGCTGAGAGAAAGCTTTTTAGTTTGAATCTATCCCAGTGGTTGATTCTAGCTTTTATTTATTGTGCTATGGGAGTCCTGTTAAGGAAGTCTGATCCTAGACCAACAAGGTGAAGATTTGGACCTACTTTTTCTTCTATAATCTGCAGGGTCTCTGGTCTGATTCCGAGGTCCTTAATCCATTTTGACTTTAGTTTCGTGCATGGTGAGAGATATGGGTTTAGTTTCATTCTGTTGCATATGGATTTCCAATTCTCCCAGCACCATTTGTTGAAGAGGCTATCTTTTCTCCATTGCATATTTTTGGCCCCTTTGTCTAGTATGAGAAAATTGTATTTATTTGGGTTTGTGTCCGTGTCCTCTATTCTGTACCATTGATCTACCTTTCTATTTTGGTACCCATACCATGCCGTTTTTGTTACTATTGCTTTGTAGTAGAGTTGAAGATCTGGTATTGCAATACCCCCTGTTTCACTCTTCCTGCTAAGGATTGCTTTAGCTATTCTGGGTTTCTTATTCTTCCAGATGAATTTCATAATTGCTTGCTCTATTTCTGTAAGGTACATCATTGGGATTTTAATTGGAATTGCATTGAATTTGTATAGCACTTTAGGTAGTATGGCCATGTTGACAATATTAATTCTTCCTATCCAAGAACATGGAAGATCTTTCCATCTTCTAAGGTGTTCTTTAATTTCTTTCTTTAGTGTTGTATAGTTCTCATTGTAGAGGTCTTTCACCTCTTTTGTGAGATTGATTCCCAAGTATTTTATTTTTTTCGAGGCTATTTTGAATGGGGTAGTTTTCCTAATTTCTCTTTCTGAAGATTCATCACTTATGTATAAAAATGCGTTGGATTTATGGGCATTGATCTTGTAACCTGCTACTTTACTGAATTCACTTATGAGTTCTAAGAGTTTTCTGGTGGAATTTCCAGGTTCCTCTAAATATATAATCATGTCATCAGCAAACAGGGATAGTTTGAGTTCTTCTTTCCCAATTCGTATCCCTTTAATATCTTTGGTTTGTCTAATTGCTCTGGCCAGAGTCTCAAGAACCATGTTGAATAGAAGTGGTGAAAGAGGGCATCCCTGCCTTGTTCCAGTTTTTAGGGGGAATGCTTTCAGTTTTTCACCATTTAGAATGATATTAGCCATGGGCTTAGCATAAATGGCCTTTACAATGTTAAGGAATGTCCCCACTATCCCTATTTTTTCTAGTGTTTTGAGCATGAAGGGGTGCTGTATTTTATCAAATGCTTTTTCTGCATCTATTGAAATAATCATGTGATTCTTGACTTTAAGTCTATTAATGTGGTGAATTACGTTTATTGATTTCCTGATGTTGAACCAACCTTGCATCCCTGGGATGAAGCCCACTTGATCATGGTGGACTATCTTTTTAATATGTTTTTGTATGCGATTTGCTAAAATTTTGTTGAGAATTTTTGCGTCGATGTTCATTAAGGATATTGGTCTGAAATTTTCTTTCCTTGATGAGTCTCTGTCTTGTTTAGGTATCAGTGTGATATTGGCTTCATAGAATGAGTTTGGGAGGGTTCCCTCCTCTTCTATTTTATGGAATACTTTGAGAAGTATTGGAATGAGCTCTTCTTTAAAGGTTTTGTAGAACTCGGCTGAGAACCCATCTGGTCCCGGACTTTTCTTTGTTGGTAGGCTTTTGATGACTTCTATTTCAGTACTTGAATTGGTCTATTTAAATTGTTTATGTCCTCCTCGTTCAGTTTAGGCAATTCATATGTCTCTAGAAACCTGTTGATGTCCTCGAAATTTTCTATTTTTTTGGAGTATAGATTTTCAAAATAGCTCCTAATTATGTTTTGTATTTCAGTCGTGTCTGTTGTGATATTTCCTTGTTCATTCCAAATTTTAGTGATTTGGGTTTTCTCTCGTCTTCTCTTTGTTAGTGTGGCTAAAGGTTTATCAATTTTGTTTATTTTTTCGAAGAACCAACTATTTATTTTGTCAATTTTTTGTATTGTTTCTTTTGTTTCAATTTCATTGATTTCAGCTCTGAGTTTAACTATTTCCTGTCTTCTACTACTTTTGGTGCTGTTCTGTTCTTCTTTTTCTAGGGCTTTGAGCTGTAGTGTTAGGTCGTTTATTTTTTGAGTTTTACTTCTTTTATTAAATGCGCTCCATGAAATAAATTTTCCTCTAAGTACTGCTTTCATAGTGTCCCAGAGATTTTGATATGATGTTTCTTTGTTCTCATTTACCTCTAAGAATTTTTTAATTTCCTTCCTAATATCTTCTGTTATCCATTCATCATATAATAGCATATTGTTTAATCTCCAGATGTTGGAGTAGCTTCTGTTTTTTACTCTTTCATTTATTTCTAACTTCAATCCATTATGATCTGATAGAATACATGGTAATGTCTCTATCTTCTTGTATTTGCTAACATTAGCTTTGTGGCATAATATATGGTCTATTTTAGAGAAGGATCCATGTGCTGCTGAGAAGAAAGTGTATTCGCTCTTGGTTGGATGGTATATTCTATAAATGTCCGTTAAGTCTAAATTATTGATTGTGTTATTGAGATCTATGGTTTCTTTGTTCAATTTTTGTCTGGAAGATCTGTCCAGTGGTGAGAGAGGCGTGTTAAAATCACCTAGTATTATTGTGTTATGGTCTATTTGGTTTCTGAAATTGAGAAGGATTTGTTTGACATACATGGATGAGCCACTGTTTGGGGCATAGATGTTTATGATTGTTATATCTTGCTGATTTATGCTTCCCTTAAACAGTATGAAATGACCTTCTTTATCCCTTCTGACTAACTTTGGCTTGAAGTCCACATTATCTGAAATGAGGATGGATACTCCAGCTTTTTTGCTGAGTCCATGCGCATGGTATGTTTTTCCCCATCCTTTCACCTTTAGTCTATGGGTATCTTTTTCTATGAGGTGAGTCTCTTGCAGGCAACATATTGTTGGATCTTTCTTTTTAATCCAATCTGCCAGTCTATGTCTTTTGATTGATGAATTCAGGCCATTAACATTCAGGGTTATTATAGAGATATGATTTGGTTTCCTGGTCATTTGGTTCATTTTTTAAATTTTATTGATTTTTTAAATTTTATTGACCATTTATTGATTGGGTTATTTACTACTTTTGGTGTTAAGTTTTTTGAGTTCTTTATATATTCTGGATAGTATCCAGAATACAGAGGAGCAGCTGCTATTATTTCCATGCATTCCATGTTTCTCTTTGATTCTGATTATTCTTAAATGTGGTCTCTAAACATACCAGATTTCTTTTATAATCTGGTCAGGTTTGCTTATTTTCTTTTCTTTAATATTGTCCTAATTTTCAAGTCTATCCACTTTGTTTTCAAACTCTGGTATTGAGTCTTCAGCATGATCTATTCTGTTAGAGAGACTTTCACCTGACCATTTTTATTTGACTAATTGTGTCTTCCATTTCCAAGATTTGTTTGATTCTTTTTCAATATATCTCCGTATTGAATTTTTCATTCAAATCATATATTTACTTCCTTAATTCATTCATTTTTGTATGTTCTCTTGGTATTTGTTGACCATTTTAATAATAATTCTTTTGAATTATTTATCTGGTATTACACCCACTATAATACTTTAGAGTCTGTTGTGATCAACTATTAACTTTAGGAGGTATTGTTAGCTCTCTCCCACTCCATATTCCTTGCATTCCTGTGTTGGTCTTTGTGCTTCTGTTGTGATGGATTTCTCTTCTACTCTTATGTGTGGGCCTTTTTAGGGCACAGATGTGTCTGGCCAATGTGTTCTGGGATGTCAGCTTCTTATGAATTTTTCAATGTGCTTCCAAATGGGCTTTGTAGTATGCAGTTCTTTGGTGATGATTAGTTTATTTTGATACATTATATCATGTCACAGCTTGAGGATTAACTTCGTCTATATATCACAAGAGTGGTGTCCATCTGGTAGATCTGGCATGTGTTGTCTACAGCAGGGTATGTGAGATACACCCTCTGTGATTGCTCTTCTTCACTTAAAACTTTTGCATTTGTTATGGTTTAGATATGATGTGTCCCCCAAAAGTTCACGTGTAAGACAGTGAAAGGAAGTTTAGAGGTAAAATGATCGGGTTATGAAAGTTTTAACCTTATAAGTACATCAATCCATGGATTCTCATTAACTGTAACTGTAGACAGGTATGGTGTGACTGGAGGAGGTGGGCCACTGGGGGTAAGACTTTGGGGTGTACATTTTGACCCTGGTGAGTGGCACACTCTCTGCTTCTTGATTGTCATGTCCCGACTGCTTTTCTCTGCCATGCACTTCTGCCAAGCTGTTCCTCCTCACCTCAAGCCCAGAAATGGAGTCAGTCATCTATGTACTGAGACCTCTGACATCATGAACTTCAAATGTTTTCTACGCTAAAGTTATTCTTGTCAGGTCTTTTGGTCACAGTGGAGAAAAGCTGACTAAAATAATATTTAAAGGGATTGATCTAGATGGAGACCCCTGGTAAGTGTGACTCCGCAGCCTTTGTGTGAATTCTGTTTTTGCTGTAGAAGTGGATGTCTGTGAGCAGCACCTGAGGTTTCCCACCAGCTGTTTCTACTTGGTGCCTGATCACTGGTTTTGCCTCATCTGTTCTTTACATTATTGTGAAAGTTTGAGTGTGGTTAGTTAGTGTACTGTCTCTTGGCTCTAGTTATCTCAGGAACAAAGTTTCTACCCTGTGAACTTACAGTGCCCCGGTGATTTCCCAGCACACACTGAAGAAGTAATCTTGCTTGAATTCTGAGCCTTGGAACAACTGGAAATGCAGCCTTCTAACCCTTCTTCTAGATCTTACGGTAGAAGATTTCATCTTCTCCTCATTCAGTATAATGTTAACTGTTGCATTATTATGAAAAGCCTTCCATTTGATGAGGTACTTTCCATCTTTAGTTTGTTCAATGCTTTTATCATGAAGGGATGTTGAATCTTATCAAATTCATTTTCTGTATCAAGATAATCGTGTGGTTTTAGCCTTCATTCTGTTCATGTCCTGTATTATGCTTATTGATTTGCATCTATTGAGCCATGCTTCTTCAATCAGGGATGAATTCCATTTGTCATGGCAAAAAAAAAAACTTCTTAATATGATGTTGGATTCAGTTTGCTAGTGTTTTGCTTTATAATTCTTCATCTATGTTTATTAAGGACATTATCCTATAATTGTATCTGTTTCGTTGCATCTTTTAATAAACATTTCTTGAATAAAAAAGAGATCTTCCATCCCGAAGCTTGCACATAATTCCTACGGATAAGCTCTAAAGTTGAAACTCTGTACAAATTACACTGTTCCCTGATTCAGGAACATTACGTATGCTGCATCCTATATCATATCCAAAATGCAAGTTAACTTCTCTCACTTCCATGAACTCTCTCTTCATTGAAATCTGAAAGTGTCTGCTTAAATGTGACAATTGATGAGGGTTCCTTCCCAATACCTTAATTGCCATGGTAAATCCACCATCATTTTTATTCTCCCTGTGTCCCTTATAATCATTTCATTTTTCTTTGCAATTACTATTCAGCCATTTGATAATTGCATAATGCTTAAAGCCATATTTTGCAGTTTAATCAGGGTTGGTTTTATCCATTTTTATCTTTCTTTTTTATTTTTTTTTATTTTATTCATTTATTTTTTTGCGGTGCTAGGGATCGAATCCAGGGCCTTGTGCTTGCAAGGCAAGCACTCTACCAACTGAGCTATCTCCCCAGCCCTTCTTTTTTATTTTCATTTCTGTTTTTTGTGTTTAGTTTTAATTACTTTTTTCTCTTATCTTCATTTTCAAACAATTTTTGTTTGATTTGAATAGAAATTTATCTTTTTGTACTAGCTCCTTTAGGTGAAATCTTACATTGTTTAGTTGAGAATCTTCTTCCTTTCTGTTTCAGGAATGTACTAGTATAAATTTTCTTCTAAATATCCTTTTAACCTGCCTCCCACAATTTTGATATATTTTATTTTTACATTAATTTATATCAAAATATTTTCTAATATTCCTTGAGAATTTCTCTCTTACTCAGAGGTTATTTGTGTTACATTGTTTACTTTCCAAATATTTAATGTTTTCCACAATTTTTGTGTTAATTAATTTCTATTTTATTTCAGTTAAGGCCAGGTGATATACTTTGTGTGATTTTAGTTTCTTTAATGAGCTCTGTTTCTTGGCCTTGGATATTCCCTTTACTGTTGTTGGACTGACATGAACAGTGGGCTGCACTGTTCAGAACTCATAGCCTTTAAAATGCTACTAATAACCTGTTTGATTCATGTGCAGCCCATGTGCAATCCTGAGACTTGGAATCAGTTCAGGTATGGATTAGGGTACATCCTTTTCTAGATCCTTACACCTTCATCCCATGCTCTCCAGATCCCAGGGTTTTCTTTTCCTGGTGAATTTGACCAGAAAAATTGATATATCTCATGGTTCCAGTCCTTTCCATTGTCTTTTTTTCATTCATGCAGTTGGTCAGAGAGAAGCAGTCAGAGAAAAGTAGAAGAAATAACAGGGATTTCTTCCCATACTCTGGACCACAGGAAGTGTTTATTCTAATTTTTCTTGCCAGTTGGAGGGACTTAGCTGTTGACTACAGATGTATGTGACCACTGTCCCTGCCCAACAGCAGTGGGACTTTGCCACTAAAAACTGTTCAACAGTTCTAAGAAACAGAGATGAGAAAAGTAGGAATTTCTTCCTCAAGTGCCTTTGTGTCTTTTGAGAGCTTTCCCCCCAGAGTTTTGTATATAAGCAGTTTTTCTATTTTTTTAATTTTTTTCTCTCAGAGTCATATGGTCATAGGATGCAAACACTTCTTTTTTATTATTATTATTTTTATTTAGCTTTTAATTTTTTACAGACTGCATTTTGATTCATTGTACACAAATGGGGTACATCTTTTCATTTCTATGGTTGTGCACAATGTGGATTCATACTATTCGTGTAATCATACAGGTACATAGGGTGATGATGTCTGTCTCATTCCACCATTTTCATAGCCCACCTCCCTCTCATTTCCTTCTACATAATCTAAGTTCCTCCATTTTTCTCTCACTCCCCAGCCCTCCAACCCCCGTTATATATCATTCTCCACTTATCAGGGAAAATATTCGGCCTATGGTTTTTTGGGATTGGCTTATTTCACTTAGCATGATATTCTCCAATTCCATCCATTTATTTGCAAATGCTATAATATTATTATTCTTTATGACTGAATAATATTCCATTGTGTATATATACCACAATTTCTTTATCCATTCATCTATTGAAAGGCATCTAGGTTGGTTCCACAATCTATCTATTGTGAATTGAACTGCTATAAACATTGATGTGGCTGCTTTACTGTAGTATGCTAATTTTAAGTCCTTTGGGTATAAACCAAGGAGTGGGATAATAGAGTTACCTTGAAATCAAACTACAATATGTAAGGGGGACGACAGAAAACAACAAAACTGTAGTACCCTCATTCATTAGGATTTGACTTTGTACACTGTGTTTTCTAATGTTATTACTTTTCAGAGCTCATAGGTAGTTTCTACATTCATTCAGCTGTAATCAGGGGGACAAAAAGGGTAACAGATTAATTGTATTCAATAGGGTCTGAACCCACTATAAAGTTTTTGGAGATTCTATTGATTGAAATATTATTCCAAAACCACCCAATATTAAGGGAAAAAATCCCTTAATAAGCTATAGGGAAAATATTCTGAATAAGATGGATTGGTCTCAGAAATCTGAGTAAAATTCATAATAAAAATGAAACAAAATGTCAATCAAAAATTAGCAAAAAGTAAACTCATTTCAAAATGTCTGTACAATAATTTAACAGAAAGAATATATCTTTATTTTTGGTGGTACTACCTGCACATCACATAATAAAATATTCCCAATCTAGAACTGCAGTATTCACAACGGGTTGGTTCTTTTGTACCCACTCTTCATCTTTTCTACTCAGGTCTTTTCTTAAGTCAGAAATCTAGCCTAATGAAACAGATTAGTACCACAATGATAATTGAAGAATGTCACCCCTTCAGAAAACAATTGCATGAATAATTCCAAACATTGCTATGCAGTAAGCTTCTTCTGTGTTCAGGAGCAGCTATGTGGAGAGATGGATATACATCATCTGGCTTATATGATATGAAACAGATCTCCCTTTAAAAATGACTGAAACAACAACTCAAATCTCATCAGGAAAATTTCATCAAAATGGATGCAAACAATGAAATTTTATTAAAGAAAGATCATTAGTTACAGTGAAATTTAATGGATATTGTAATTATAATGAACAGTAGAAGTACACCTAGGGATTATTTAGAAAAAGAGTTTGAAATGAGATTCAGTAGCTATTTATGAGAAAGGTTAAATGAAAGAGGAACAGAGAAAGGGACAGCAATATAATTTTCATGATGAATTTGTTTTTGGAAGAAGTTAATAAACATTATCTTAAATAGGTATGGTGCTTAGCAAAATCTACGAGTAAGATATTTTAATGAAAAGTTCAATATACTTCTAAAGTCCTTTGTCACTTTTCCTTGGGTGCATATTTATGAAACTACATCCAATTTTATAAGCAATTGTTAATACTGTATCACACTAAAATTATGGTAAATACTATAATTGAGATCTAAAATAAATCCTTCACAATGGAACCTAATAAAATTCACATTGATAATTCATATATTCCTCATTTTCTTGAATCTCAGAAATTATATATATAGTTATATCCATAAGCACATGTCTAGTATGCATAATATTCACAAATATATTTAGACATATATCATCAATTTATTTTAAACTTTATTATACCTTTATATAAATTTTGACGCTCCTATAGGTTAGCATCAGTACGTTAAAAAGTGGATCTTTTACAAGGTAAATACTTTGTAAAACAAATACATTGACAAATACCATGAAAATCATCAAAAAAGTGTAAATTTCATACTAATATGTTGGAAATTCACATTTTACCTGAATTGAAAGTTGAGACAAGTTCAATTTCTTTCAAAAATGTTTATTTCAAGAGTTAAACTTTACACTTAGTTTGCTTTAACTATTTCTATTCACATAGCTGTTCCTTTCATTGGGGCTTTCAATGATTACCATCATCTTTGTCATTGTCAGCATTGCACCAAGTAACTTTTTTTAAGTGCACTGTTTTTCAGGATCTTATCTGAACATGTTTCATGTGAGAATGACAACAGTATTTTGAGGCAAGTTGCTCATTTCACAAATAGGGTGTTAGAGCTCAGAAGGAGTATGCTTTTTTGTCAAATTCACATGCCACTACATGACATTTTTGGAACTCAACTAAGGTTGATGGGACATAGAGCCTAACCACAAAGCCTATCTATTGAGCTCTTATGCTTCCAGCTCTGTGGCTTCCATGTTTTGTCGGAAATGTTAATGTAAACATTGGAATAAATGCAGAATGGCTTTGTAAATAAGTTGCATGTTCCCAGTAAATGTTAAAACATTAGTCTAAATAAAACGATACAGAATTTTAGAACATATGAACTTACTAGTTTGTCTTAGTTATTTACTTTAGAAATAAGTATGTCTGTGCTTACTCTTTATTCCTGGAAAGATCTACATAGACCCTGAGTCACTACTTCCAGTATACATTTAAGAAGGATTTCCTGGAATTATCTAGTAAGTGTATTGAATGATTATTTTTCCCCTTGGACAATGTGCAAAGTGAAACTTTCCTACTATGGTATTTTTAAAACATCTCATGACTGATAAATAAATGAATAAAATAATTTCTGACTATTAATGTGAATTTTATACTTTTATATAAAGGTGTGCAATATACAATGTCAAACAAATCAAGTTGGGGACTTCATCTGCGTGAAATAAAAGCTAGGCATTTTTAGGCTATTACACTTCATTAAAAGTGGAAGAGATAGTGAAGTTATGTGTGTGCACTACTTCGGAAAAATCTACAAGACATTTTTAGTAAGTGAAAAAAAAAACTCAAGGTACATAAGGTTTAGAGTTGCTAAGTTTTGTGTAAGAAAGATCAACTCACAATATATCTAACATCTGAAAAAGAAAATTGAAATCATCTATAAAAAACCAAGTTGTTACCCATTAGATGTGAAAAAGAACCAAGTTTGAACATGTCCTTTTAATGTACCTTTCCAGTGAAACAGTTTCATTACATAAATGGGTTAAATTCTAGATCTTTCTATAAATTGCAAATCTCTATTATCTCCTGGATTTATGTACCTAACTAATGACAAGATGCTTTGGAGTAAATTTGCTTTATTTCTATCATTCTTTTAAAAACAGTATCAAAATAAGAGGAAAAGAGCATATGCTAATTAATAGAAAAAGTGAAAACAAATAATGATTGCTTAATTTTCATAGCTATGACATAGAATATAAAATCAGCTCCTGTTAAATAATTGAATTCAATAATCAATACCAGGTGATACATGCATATTTTAGTGTTCTAAATAACCGGGTATTCAATATTCATAGACTGACTTTAAGAGAATCAAAGCCTACATTCCTCAAACTCATGACCAATTTAGAAAAATCCACCAATTCATGATGGAGTATTCATTAAGGCCAGAAAAATAAAGATGATACAGATAGTATTTATTTAAAACTAAGTCTTGAGAATTTGAAAAACTGCCATTATTTGCTACCTGATATTTCTACTTTGTTGATATTTCTTTTCTGACATATGGTGACAAATCACTTCACATTTGTTTTTAATATACTAGCCTCAAAAAAAAAAAAAAAGATGTAACTCCCTGAATTCTTATTCTAATTTTAGTATATGTGCTGCCAAAGCGAGCACTGAATTCTTATTCTAAATGGCTCAAAAATCACTCAAATTTCAGCTCTGTTGGTCCACAATGGTGACCAGGAATTATGGTCTTAATATTACACAGATAATAATCATATTTATGTTCATGAGTAGATTTGGTTTGAACTCAGGCCATATCTCAGAGAATCACAGAATTGCAAGGATATAAACATAAAGAAAAATCATTTTCTTAGCAAATTCGAGGGAAATTCCCTCTTTAATAATAAATTAGAGAAAGAGTATATTTTAGCATTAATTTGAAAACATTAAAGTATTAATTTCTTTTGTTTAAAGAAATAAGCTTTTCTTTGATCATCAAATCATGGGAAAAAGTAATTTCGAAAAACATTTAAAGGAAAAAAGAAAACCAAAATGTAGACCAGAGTAGTTTGCACTCCTCTTTTCTAGAAAGGAATTAAATTAATTCCACTAGGTAAGAATTCTGTTTTACTAATGGTTGCACAGTTTATTTAGATTATAGTTTTTATTGTCTTCTCCTGGCTGTTATGAAATCAGTCTGTCTTAATCCATCAGGTCATTCAAAGGTCTGTGAGTGAAATTTGAGAGGAGAGGTCCTCCTGAGTACTATGTCAGAAGTCAGTGACCTGCCAGCTCTCTGCCCTTCTCTGGAGAAAGGCCCCTCATTTAGCCATCAGTGGATGTCCCAGCTGTCCAGCTGGGATGTGAGCAGGTTGACAGAGGGCACCTTGGCACTCCCACAGCTAGGCAAGAGGCAGACTGTTCAAGCTTTGCATGTGACCCAAAAGTTTCTATCTTCCACTGATTTTATTGCCTCATTTTGTATAAACATAAGAATTTTATTAATGTGACTTCATTAGATTTAGATGTTTGTGTTCACAGTCTCGCTCTGTGACAAAATCAGCTTTATAAATGGATGATAGTATGTTAACCTTTTCTTTCATAAGTGATAGTCAAAACCTGTTCACTTATATAAATATCTTTTCATTACACAATTTCTAGGAATCACATTACTGTCAGTCACTGAAGGTGTGGGGCAAATGTTATGTGGGTTCTCAAAGTTGTTTTTTGTTAGGTTAATTTACCAGTTGCGTTAGTACCTTTGGACTGCTATGACAAAATACTATAAAGAGGTTAGTTAATGAACAACAAAATAAACTTCTCCTAATTGTAGAAGCCAGGAAGTCCAAGAACAGGGTTTCAGCAGATTCACGATTATTGAGTGCCTGCTTAATGGTTTGTAATTGGTAACTTCTTGCTGTGTACTCATATGTAGGGAGTAGCATGGGGGCTTTTTGGGGTCTTTTTATAAGGATACTAATTCCACCCATGAGATCTCTACCCTCATTACTTTCCCGCCTAATAAGGGCCCCAACTCTCTAATACCATCACTTTGGGATACATAGCATTCAGACCATGGCATGAGCATTAAGACTTATGTGTGAGACTTCGGAGGCTAAGGCAGGAGGATGGGAAGTTTGAGACCAACTTCATCAACTCAGGGAGGGTTTAAGCAACTTACTGAGTCCCTGAGTCAAAATAAAAAAAATAGAAAAAAGGTCTGGGGATGTAGTCCAGTGGTAAAGCATCCCTGGGTTCAATTCTAGTACACCCCCTCAAAGAAAAAAATTATGTGTAAATATGACTGTGTGTGTGTGTGTTTGTGTGTTTGTGGGTCTAGTCATGAGTCACAATGATATTCTGGCCAATGACAGTGTGCATTAATGATGGTGCTCCCATAAGACTATATAAAAGCATAGTACATATAATTACATATAATACATAATACTTGATAATGAAAATAAACGACTTTGCTAATGGCTTATGTATTGACTCCATGTCATTATTTTAGAATATATGCCTTCTTCTTGTAAAAAGAGAAGTTACCT
The DNA here is from genome assembly GCF_902686455.1 of Sciurus vulgaris. NCBI lineage: Eukaryota > Metazoa > Chordata > Mammalia > Rodentia > Sciuridae > Sciurus > Sciurus vulgaris. The sequence continues at coordinate 146,328,660 of NC_136466.1, forward strand.
GCAAAACGGTTTGGCATGTTACATCTGCAGCAGCCTCAAACATCTCAAGTGTATCACCTCACTTGATTGCTTCAGGAAGACAGGTTGAGTGAACTATACCATCTAGTCTTGGGCAAGTTCATTCTATGATGTTTATGCAATAATGAAATAATGGAATGATTAACTTCTCAGAAAACATTCATCTTATTAAGCAATGCATGACTGCACATGTATGACTATATATTAATATACATATGCATATATTATTCTGTTGTATTTTATCAGCTCTTTGTCTCCATAAAGTCCCGAAAAACATATATTCAGATTTGCTTGATAGAACTTGGTAAACCCATGGGGTCCTAACTAGAATAAGATATATTTCATGTTGTATAATTATATCAAAATTGTTGTACTGTAATGTATTACTAAGTCAAGCCAATTAAAAATAAAAATAAATAAATTGCAAAACTCATAACACATGTAGACACACACACACACACACACACACACACACACACACACAATCTTGAGAAACCAGGAGATAAGTAAGGAGAGAGCATATCAAGTATGTAATACAAAACTCAACCAAACAATGAACCATACAAATTATTCCTTTGAATTCTTCCTTTTTGTTTATGATGTGTATTAAATTGCTATAAGTTTTTTATGTGATCAAGCATGTAAAATAACTTATTTTAGGATTTTGGGAACTTTTGCCATATCTTGGTAATTTTATAGAAAGGCTCTCTAGTGTGTCTTATATAATATCACCAAAATAAATGTTCAAAAAACAACATTCCTGACACATACTGTACTAGGTACCCACAGAATGATTTGAAAGAATATCAAAAGAAAATTTAATGAAATATTTTGTGTGCACTGTATTTCCTGATTTTTAAAATTTGTTCTTTTTGTAGAGTATGTTTTGACATATTATACATACATGGAATATAACATATTCTAATTAGGATCCAATTCTTGTGATGTACATGATGTGGACTTTCACTGATCATGTATTCATATATGATCCTGGAAAAGTTACGTCTGATTCATTCCACTGTCTTTCCTATTCCCTTCATTTCCCTTTGTCTAATCCGATGAATTTCTATCTCCCCACCATTGTGATTTAGCATCCATGTATCAGAGAGAACATTTGGATTTTGGGGACTGACTTATTTCACTTTGCATGATAGTCTCCAGTTCCACTGATTTTTTTTTTTTTTTTTTTTTTGTTTTTTTGTTTTTTTAACTCTATTTTCTTAGCAGTACAGTTGCATTCTGGTTTTTTACATTCTGAATTTTTTTCCCCTTTAACTCCAATTGTATGTTGATCTAAGCTGAAGATTCAGTGACTATTTCTTGAAAATTTGAAAGTCACTCCAGGTTTACATTTCACAGTTCACAGGATGTTAATTTGCCATTTGCTGTTGGGTATTCAAACTAGTTTGGGAAGAGTTTGAGACTCATGAAGTTTCATTGAGAGAAAATTCTTCTCTCCTCTGTATTTTTGAGTGGTCTAATATACAGTAGAGTCAGTAGTTTTACTGTTATTTTTGGCCTACCATTTTGAATTAAGTAAGTTTTCTTAAGAAGAAACCAAGCCTCATTTGAGGATGAAGAGAACAATATATTGTTGTTTTGTTCTGTTGATCTCTGAGGGAATCCTAAGGGCGTGGGTGAAAGTCCCTTTGCTACAGCTAAAGTAAAAGGTCTCACACCATTGTTTTGATAAAATGTTTGCCTGCTCTTGAAGTTTCCCCTTCTAAAGAAGGCTCAGGTGGCTTGAGCTCAACTCTCTACTACTTTGCATTTTACAATTATACACAGGCTAAACAACTTCCACTTCTTCGTGGATTTTTTGAATGGGTCAGATAATCCTAGATTTGATAATGTTTTAAAGTGATCATTAGAATAATAGTGCAACTATATTTCTGACCTCTTCTGTAAATAAGATTCTAGAGAACAGGAAAGCGTTCAAATTAACAGGTACATAATAGATTGAGACAACACTACCAGAGTCAAGTAATTTTTTTCTCACAATATAATTTTGAGAAATACTTTGATCATTTTAGACAATGGATATAATATGCAATATGCTAGTTATTCAGTTGTCTGTTCCTTTAATAAATATCAAGAGCTTTGGGAGTGTCAGATCCTAGGTACCTGTTATGAAAAAAAATGTTATATTCTCAAGCATATTCTCAATGTACCTTACCTTCTTCAGACTTGCAGTAAATACTTATCTATCTATTCATAGCATTTATTTCTTGCATTCACATATCCCTCATAAATTTATTTTTAAAGAACTGTACTGGTTACTTCTGAACAAGGAAATGATCAAGTTTATGTTTGAATAAAAGAAGTAGATCAAGAAGAAAATGATCATATGCTAGAAAATACAAATTACCCAGACAAGAAAGCAATTTACTCCGTTTTATTACCTTTTTCAACTATTCCAGGATAATATGTATCTGCCAGACCAAAATAATAATCTAGTGTTAAACATGAGTACTAGGAAATGAACCAAGCTAGGGACAAGGAACTGCTGTATTCTGTTTATTATACCAACTGCACAAGCCTAAGTCATATGGTGCTTTGGTGGTTTCAATGTCTTCTGCTACTGAACACATAATTCTAATGCTATGGGGAGCACATCAAAATTTGATTAATGTTAGGTTTATACTTGACCCAGCCCACCAGAAGTCCATTACATGAAAATTACTAGATTTGAGTTTGAGGTATAAAAGCATAATTAAGATGAAGTATTCTGAGACTGTATGGAGGATGAAGCTCAATGACATTCTTCATGCTTTGGGACCAAGAATGAATCAAAGAACATCAAAATCAAGTTAAAAGAATATGGCTAATATATTCATTTGCTATACATTAATTTTTGAATTATGGTACAGAATTTCTTTAGGATTGTGTATAAAAAGTGTATATCCAATAAAAGAGAATTAATTTAACTTAAACATGACTCACTTTAAAGTTAGTGTGGATAACTGTTTCTTAACTGCTGTGCTAAATAATTTAAAAACAGGAAATGAAGGTCATAAGAAGATAGTCTTTCACTGTTTTAGTCCTTTTCTAAAGAATTGGATTTAATATATTCATAAAAACTTAAGTAAAGAAATATTACTTTATAATTATTTATATGTGTATAGAAACACAATTACATGATAATTATTATTGAATGGGATTTTGTTATGCCCTTTTCATTGCTTTGGCTTTCAATTTGTGTGAATAAGTAATAGTACTATCTCTATTAACTTTATAATAAGACATAAACAAAAGGGGTCTAAATGCTCCATCAATTCAGTTGGTCAAGAGGGCTCCTAACAAGAAACTGCTCACAAATGAACTTCATGCTGATGTCAGAGAAACTCTGGTCAGCCAGGTATAATTGGATTTTCTACATAAATAAATTGATCACAGCTTGTTAAGACTGTCAATAACAGTTCTCCCCCTCTTGCATGTATATCCTATTAAGCTTGTGCTCATGCTGGGCTGATTGGCATACTGTGATTGCACAGGAGATATCTAATTTATAAAAAGCAAAAATATTCTGATATTTGAGGTTAATTTATTTCCCACCCACCCCCCAAATTTTCTGGCGGTTATTACTTATTGCACAGTGCTCTTGAATGAGTTGGGATAAACATGAATTTTGGAGCTCTTGAGCTCTCCCACTAACCAAAAGATTTTCTTAGTTTCTCACTTCATCTTTGATTTATCATCTGTAAAATAGGAGTTCTAAATGTCAGAAAATATTGTATGATTTAAAAATGTAAAATGCCCAACACTGTATCTTTTATAAATATTTCTGAAATACAAGCTCATTTATTTTCCTCTTCAGAGTTGCCAGTTTTCTCTGAACAAATGTACATGCTCTCACTTTTTCTTGCTGATCTGGGATGAACCCAGGACCGCATGAAAGCTAAGTTAGCACTCTATTTATGAGCAACCCCCAGCCCAGTTTTCTTAACTTTTAAGACATGATGATATTGGAAATTAAAACAAAGAACTAAGGCATTCCATAATATAAGCAAAGAAGTAAATTATTCACATAACATAGGCACTGTGATTTAGTCAAGGACACCTTTGAGAAAAATCCAGAGCTCTTCCATGTTTTTTGATAGATGGTTAGTTCTCAAATTTCTAAATGCTTTTCTGAGAAATGCACTTTTTATTTAAATCAGTGTAATAGACAAAGAAACAACAGGAAAGCAACACTTTATTTTTCTACTTGAGTCTTTGTTATCTTGTAAAAGAGTTAAAAATGGATATACATAAAAAACCAGAAATATTCATTATGGTTGAAATATGCTGAAACTTTAAAATGTAGCCTTTTATTCTCTCTCTTCCATCTAAAACACAGTACAGCAAAATAAAACATATGACCCTAAATCTAACCTTTTGCTACTTAACCAAAAAATGGATAGAGAAACAGTCAATGAAAAATTAATAAAATATTAGTACAAAAACAATTCTCAATAATATTTTACCATATAAAATGTGTTATTTTATGCTGCTGTAGTTTGAATTCTTTCCAGAAAATCAATAAATAGATGTAAACTGTCAAAAAAAAAAAAAAGGCAAAATTATGAGATTGTTATTGTCCAACTCAAAGTCATGTGGGGTGCTGAAGGAAAATTCATGAAACAAAGAATTTTTTCCCCACTGGAGAATGTATAATTTCAAAATCACCGTGGACAGTAATACTGTTTATACAGACATTAGCAACACAACAGATAAGGTCTTTTTTGTGTAATTCATTTTAATTCCTAATTCTGGCAAATACAATTATAGTTGATTTGAAGGCATTATTAAAACAACAGACGAAAGGAGTTCATTTTGAAAATGTATGCTAGCATGTTATAGATGTATGTTTCAGAGACTTGGATTTTCTTCCTTGAAAATGTATTACTACATATACTCAAGTATTATACTGCAGTAGAACATGCCATGCTTATTTAAGCTTTGGGTGGTTATCTGCATCCAACTTCACAGAATATACATCTGATCTAGGTTAAAGAAGCCACATCTCTGAATTTTTCAGGATTACTAGAGTCAGGGAGCTGGCTCAGTCTGTGACTTGGGTGACATGAATATAAGGTTGCACCTTTCCAAACTCTGAATCATCACTCATGTAATGATATAAACTTGCATACAATGTGTCATAAAAATTAGATGTGAAAATGTATATAAACTGTCTAGAATCATGATTGACACTTAGTAGTTGCTAAATGAATTAGCCATGCCCTTGTCACATGACCGATAAATGGGGGAAAGATTTTAGGAAGAATTAATTTCATGTCTTCCTCTCAATTTATGTCTTCCACTTTTCTCTCCCTCTTCTTTTATTTTAAATGGATGAAGCTTTTGAATCTATTTTCAATGCCTGTTGCAAAACTAGAGACAATGTCTATTTTTTCATTTTCTTTGATGTTCTATGGCACCCAATCCTCAGATTTTGAAACCCCTAAATTCTTAGCCTTTTGAATTAGGACCTGCAAACCTTCAAATGATGTTTGATTTAATTTTGTTTGGGGAGTTATCTTTTCCCTTGGGCATTTACATTTTCTTAGCATCCTATGTTTTTTAAACAGATGAAATAGATGTATAGACTCTCATATATAGGTTAAATATCCTTTACCAAAAAAGTTTGGAACCAGAGTGCGAGGGATTTTTTAAATTTATTTTATTCTGAAATATTTTCATTTACATAATGAAAATATCTTGGGGATGAGTCTCAACTCCAAATATGAAAATAATTTGTATTCCATATATACCTTGTATGTGCAAACTTACAGTAAATTTATACAATATTTTAAATACTTTTGTATATAAAACAAAGTTGCATGATGTGAAATTTTCCACTTGTATTCTTATGTTGGTACTCAAGAGTTTCAGATTATTTGTTCATTCATCTGTTGAAAGGCACCTCCTCTGGTTCTGTAGTTTAGCTATTGTGAGTTGAGCTGCTGTGAACATTGACGTGGCTGTATCTCTGTAGTATGCTCATTTTAAGTCCTTTGGGTATAAACAAGGAGGGGGATAGCTGGGTCAAATTGTGGTTCTATTCCAAGTTTTCTGAGGAGTCTCCATATCACTTTCCATAATGGTTGCACCAATTTGCAGTCCTGCCAGCAATATATGAGTGTACCTTTTGCCCCACATCCTCACAAGCATTTATTGATACTTGTATTTCTTAATTAATTGACATTCTGACTGGAGTGAGATGAAATCTTAGAGTAGTTTCGATTTGCACTTCTCTAGTTTCTAGAGATGTTGGACATTTTTCATATATTTGTTGATCAATTGTCTTCTTCTGTGAAGTGTCTGTTCAGTTGCTTAGCCCATTTATTAATTGAGTTATTTGACTTTTTTTTGGTGTTAAGTTTTTGAGCTCTTATATATCCTAGAGATTAATGCTTTATCTGAGATGCATGTGGTAAAAATTTTCTCCCATTCTGTAGGCTTTCTCTTCATATTATTGATTATTTCTTTTGCTGAGAAAAAGGTTTTTAGTTTGAATCCATCCTGTTTATTGATTCTTGATTTTACTTCTTGTGCTTTAGGGGTCTTGTTATGGAAGTCAGATCCTAGGTCAATATGTGGTATATATATATATACATACACAATAGAGTATTACTCAGCTTTTTAAAATATATGTATACATATATATTTAAACATGTTTTTAGTTGTAGATAAACACAATACCTTTACTTTATTTGTTCAATTTTTTAAATGTGGTGCTGAGGATCAAACCCTGTGCCTCACACATGCTAGGCAAGTGCTCTACCACTGAGCCACAGCTCCAGCCCCTTATTCAGCTTTAAAGAATGAAATTATGGCATTTGCCAGTAAATGACTGGAGTTAGAGAATATCATACTAAGTGAAATAAGTCAACCCCCAAAATACCAGGGTAGAATGTTTCCTCTGATGTGCCTATACTAATTCACAATAAGTGGGGAGGCTAGGAGAGAATAGAATTACTTTAGATTAGGTAGAAGGCAGTGAAAGGAGGGGAGTGTTATGGGGGTAGAAAGGACAGTAGAATGAAACAGACATTATTATCTGGTGTACATTTATAACTGCATGACCAATGTGATTGATTCTACAACATGTATAATCAGAAGAATTAGAAATTATACTCCATTTATGTGTGATATATCAAAGTGCATAAGTGCATTCTACTGTCATGTATAACTAATTATAACATATAAGGAAATTTAAAAAGTTTCAGATTTTTGGATTACGTGTATGCAAGCTGTATTTCTTTTGTTATTGAGTATGTTACTTTATTTGTTAAGTTTTTCCTCTATAACACTTTTGGAGAAATTTGTTTTGATGCCACATTAAATGTTATTGATTTTTTAAAATGCCCAGTGAAAACAGATTATTTATATTTTAAAACCACTTCACATTTTCAAATTAATTTTAAGCAATATTGGTAAGTGAATTATTAGTTCTAAATCCAAATGAGAATGTTGTTTTCTTTCTGTTCCATGGTAGTTGCAATTCTGATGCCAGGAAATAAATTTATGGTGGTTATGTCTTCTGAATATGGTTCTCTTACTGCCTCAGCCTGCTTCTGGAGTCACAGCTTTGCTGCTCTGGTCCCAGGCCTACTGTGCTCAGACAGCTGAGGGTCAGGTGGGTGGACAGCTCTGTGTTCTGTGTATTAAACTATAGCACCAAGGAAAGTCTTTATTCTGCCACTGGTTCTGCTTCTGATTTTATAAATGTCTGCAGAGTCTAAGGGAAAACACTGTCTTATGATGTTGTCAACACCATATGTGATTGTGAGTTCCTTGGCCCTATTGCTGTTATCACTAACTTATTCCAATATGCTCTTTTGCTTTCAGAAATTAGACTCTGTTCTTATTTCTTGGGGCTATCACTTTTTTCCACTTCTGATACCAAGTTCCTTTTATTTTTGAACCTGTGTGTGTAATCCCTCATGGTTTCACTGATGTAACAAGGAATCAGTTATTTCCATAAGTGAAAAGTACAATTTTATAAGATCAATTACATACATGGAAACTAGAGGATACAGTGGAGACATTTTTCATTTGCTTTTGATGTGTTCCTTCAGTGCGCCTCCAAGTCCCCTTAGTTTACACTGGGGCCTGCGACATCAAGAACCCCTTCTGTACATTCCATTTGCTTCCTTCTTCCTTCAATCCACAATAGTCTCCTCAGATGTTTTCATTTCTCCTCTCCCCTAGCTCCTATTTCTTCCTCTCAGCCCTGACTCAGTTCTCCATCAATAGGGTTTAGCTGATTTTTACCATCAAACAGATGAGAAGAAACAGCTTCAGGTTTTTGATTTCTGTCAATGGGGGCTTGGAGAGTGGAGGGAGAGTGATGGGAACTGTCCAAAACAACTTGAATCAATATGCAAACCCAAACCAAATATCTGTATTGCTCATGTCAACAGCCACTGCAAAGGTTCATGTTACCGTGTTTGGTTAATGGTCATAGAATTTTTGTTGCAGCTTTTGATATCAACAAGACCCTGATTTATCTTTCCTGGCTTGATATGTCCAAGTCCTTGGATGGTGTTAAAACAAACTTGTCCCAGAAAATGAGCAAGAATGTTAGAAAATTCTATACTGAAATATGGCCATTCAGTGAGATTCTCCAAAGAAGGGACACTACACTGTTAGCCCTATTTATTAGTCAGTATTTTGGGGTATAATAGTTCATCTTAAATAGAAATTATAAGACAGAAAGGTAAATAACATGGAAATCATGTATTTTAAATGCAATAAGGATCTTCTTAATGAAGTACAGCAGATCCATTGTGAAACCCATCACTAATAGTAGAACATTTCTATCTGAAAGAAATAAAATGTATTTATAGTATATCATAATTTCAAAATTGACTACTACTCAAATGACCCAAAGGTACTCTTTTGGAATGTCTCATAGCCGATTCTAAGTTTACTCAGCAAAAATATAAAATTAAGAGATTTTGAAGCAAAGGAATTATCTTTGAATATTACTTGTGTAAGCCATTGCTGATTAATCCTTCAAGTCTGTTTAGTCAGCTTTTTCACCAGTGCAACTACAAGATCCAAGCAGAAAAATTATAGAGTAGGAAAAGTTTATTTGGGGGCTCATGGTTTCAGAGGTCTCAATCTATAGACTCCAGGCTCCATTCTCAGGGGCTCAAGGTGAGGCAGGACATCATAGTAGAAGAGTAAGGCAGAGGGAAGCACCTCACATAGTGGTCAAAAAAGAAAGCTAAGGGAGAGACTCCACTGGCCAGATACAAATATATACCCAAATCCATGCCCCAATTCCAGCTCCTCCAGCCACACCCTACCACTTCACTTACCCCTCAGTTAATCCCTATCAGGAAATTAAATCACTAATCGGGTTAAGAATCTTATGACCCAATCATTTCTCCTCTTAACCTTCATGCATTGTTTTACATGTGAGATTTTGGGGGACACCACATCTAAACCATAACAGAGTTAATGAAAGAGGGTCCTCCTTTCTCATGTATTTTCTATCCTTTCCTATTTGTTTCCCTCCTTCGCCTTAATAGCCTACTCTACTCAGATTCTAGGATGTAGCTGAGAGGCAAAAAGCACTAGAAAGCATCCTACTGACTTGCATGTTCCAGCTGAAAAGACGCATGTATTTTTCACATTTAATAATTAAGATGTAATTTGCTCCTTAATGACTAGTAATATGAAGATTCCTCTGCAGAAACGACCCACAGAATAGATTCAGTCTTCGTGCCATCTTCTGGCAAATGCACCTCCCCTATGCACTGTGACGAGACTATCAATATTCCCACTGCTTAATTGTGTGGCAATGCTGCAGGACCTTCGCTACATTGTACAGTAACAAACAGGTACCTGGATGAAATTCTTTTTATTCATTGAAGATGTTGCTAATATAAACTGTTTTACTATTGAGTCATTTTCTATCTGTTCTGTAAATCCCTCAAAAGATAGCTGAGATATATGATATTGACATTTGTGAACAAATATTTAGTGTGCTCTCTTTCTATGCATTGCTTTTCAGATGAGGAAATCACATTTTACTTGCATTTACCATAACTCAGCTATCATTCATTTGAATTTTAGAAGACTGCTGTTTATTTCAAGACACTCATTATTGTTTGAAAGTATGTAAGTGGCATACTAAGTAATTCAATATCCAATCTTTTAATTTTATAATTAAAATGCGTTCAAGCTATGCTTCTGAGTTTTTCTAATGCCCTAAACACTAAATTGGAGTGTATTCTGAAATCATACATTAAAGAAAAAAAAATCTTTGAATTAGTAACTTAAAGTTTAGCTTTATACACCAAGGAGTTTTACTCATTAGCAGGTAATTTAAATTCTTTCTTCTTCCCACCCCTTTTTACCACAGGGAATTCTAAACTTGTTTTCCAAACTCTTCTACTGAAATGGGAGGTGGCAAACATAGTACAAAAAGTCAGAATCCCAGGACACAGAGTCACCCAGCAGTCATGATTCCTCTAGGAGAACTCTTGGTTTCTTTGTTCTGGGTAAGAATAAGCAGGTGGCAAGGCAGAAAGAGAGTCATACAAGACAGATCCACCAAGAGCCTGCTGGAATGCTATGGGTCATGTGTTAATTTGCTCATGCAACCACAGCAATGTGTCACAGACTTTGTCAAAAACAACATAAATGTATTCTCTCACCATTCTGGAGATTCAAGTCCCAAGATCAAGGTGCTTGAATAGCTGATTACCTCTGGGGTCTACCTCCCTGGCTGGTAGATGGCTGCCTTCTCCCTGCATCTTCACAAAGTCTTTCTTCGGTGCAAATCTGTTTTCTAGTTTCTTCTTCCTCTAAGGACAACAGTCACATCGGATTGGAACATACCTCAATCCCCACATTGTAACTTAATTTTCCCTTTTTGCCTGTCTCCAAATTCAGTCATATTCTGAGATGCAAGGATAAGGACTTCAACATATAAGGTAGAATAAAACTCACCCCATAACACCCAATCAATTTTCTCCTCATTCTAAAATCAACCTAACACAATGACCTTATGACTGACTGCTGGACAGTTGAGGCTGCAAGGCCCCTAATACTGTGGTTCACTTAGACAAAGGTGAGACCAGAACTCTGTTAGAAACTGGAGTTTTTATGACAAAAACTTTAAACACAAAAAAGTTCATCCAATTTTGTGGAGGGGATCCTGACTTTAAAAGTCCCTTACAGCTCTGTGATCCTATAATCTTTTCTTTCTAAATAAATGTAGGATACAAAAATGGAAATATTTTCTATGAATTCAACCTGGATGGAGTCCGACATAAATGATACAGAAACATGAAGATTAAATTTGCCTCGTGAAGTATTCATAGACTTTACTATCAAGCACAAAAATATATGACAAAGTGCTTTTTTCAAGTTTTTGCTAAAGCCAGATATCTGAAGAATGTTCAAAGATGCTTTACTGATCTATAAATGCTATGAGGTTTGCTGATGGAATAGCATATTTTGCACAACTAAAGTTCTTGCACACAAATATGTAATTTACAATCACTCCACTTTGCTTTTTTTCCTCCCACCTAGTAGATTTTCTCACCCAATATATAGCTGCCTGGGCTTTTGTGTTCTAATTTATGTATGTTGGCTATAGATGTTAAGATGCTGAGATGAGCATTATCCCAAACTTTAAATTTAGAAGTCAAAAAATAAACCATGATAAAATTCTAAAAATATTTTAACTAGAGTAGTTAAGACTTCTATATTTGTACCTACATTGAATCATTTTCCCGAAAAATCTATGAGGTGGAGAAGTCACCTTTGGGTTCAGCACAAGTTAGCATGCTTTTGTGATCAGCCAGGGCTGCCATCACTGATGTGTAGCTACGGGGTCAGTACTTGCCTACTGGTGTTTACGCTTCCCTATCTGTCACCTAGACTTTACCTTAAGACAGCCCTAAAATTGCCATGACAGAACAGACAATCATTTCTCCCTAGTGTCCAGGGACTAAAGTGAGGAAGTGGGCATCAAATCCTTGCCACTTCAAAAGTAGTGTTCTTTCACCTTTATGCAAAACACACCCATCCTCCAGTCCTAGGAAATCCCACCTCCTCATCCTCTCTCCTGCTGGAAAATTGGATTTCTCTGACTCTTTCCACCTGGACTTTTAAGCAAGTCATGTTGCATTCACGGTGATCCACAGCCTCACTTCAGATGTCTGTTTGCTGTGCATCTTCAGTGACCACCACATCCTTGACTTTAAACCCTTCCTCACTTATACAACTGATTCTCAAACCACACATGGAAAACTGCCCTGACCTAAAACTGATCTTTAATAATGTGACCCTTCCCGTTCACATGTTAATAGGTCCACTCACATTGCTTATACGTAAAATTCCCACCTTTTAGGATGATTCTACATGTAGCTTCCTCATCAGCAAGAATTTCCATCTCATGTTCCTACCTTCCACCAATCCCAAAGCTTCCGTTAATCAGTTAATTCCACCATCTCCCTCTTCTGGACTACAGCCAGCCCACACCACTGGAGAAAACAGTACTTCCCAATGCTTTTCTATCTCTTTCTGACAGCTTTCTTTTCTCTTTGCTGGAAAAAAAGGTTTTCCAGACCTTTGTAACTTTCCCTGGATTATATTTCCCATTCCTGTACGTCTTCCTGCTTCTCAGAGAACGAAAAACAAACAAAAACAAAAACAAACAAACAAACAAAAACCTTTGCTTTAGGTTTCATAAAGAAATAGAAATTACTGGGTGAGAATCCTTCAAAATTTTTACCCTCAACCTAAGTCCTACTTGACTTCCACCCTGTGCCTGCCGTGGAGCCTCTCTTTTGTCTTGTTCTGCCCATCAGTGAGCAATCCTGTGTGTGCTGGATCCTCATCTTGGTGTCTCACCAGGACTTCTTCATCAGATCTCTTCCTTCTCCCAGCACTAGTCATCTCACCTTTACTCCCAGTACTTTTCCTGACTCTTAAGATGTACCAGACTTCCTTATCTTCCTCACAAAGCCATTCAGTTACATATCATTCCTTCTTCTCCTTCAACCATGAACAAACATATTATTTCAATAGATCAACTGATACAATTTTCTCTTTCTAGAAGCTCACAGGCACATGGCAACCTGTCCAACTATCTCCTTTCCATCAGCTCTTCTTTACAATCATATCAAAATGGAGTGTACTATCATACACAACTAAAAAGTAACAATAAAAATTAATAGAAAAAATAAAAGGTGTTATAGGGACACAGCAAGTAAAGAGTTTAAAATCATAAGTGGTAGAGTAAGAAAATCTAGGTTCATAATGATACTGTACCCCATTTGTGTACAATGAATCAAAATGCAGTCGGTTAAAAAAATTAAAAGATAAAATAAAAAAGAAAGAAAGAAATTCTAGGTTCAAATTCCTGTATCACAGGTGAGTTACTTACCCCTTCTAAGTCTTTGTTTCTGTGTATGAAATAGGCTTAAAGGCTGAGTCAATTCTGAGGATTAGATAGATGCAGTAATGAGGAAATGTGCTTAGAACATTTGCTGCCAAGAAAAAAAATGTTTACTCCCTATTATAATAAGAATACATACTAAAAACAATAAAAATATTTCAATCAGTCATCAAGACAAAAAGTTGGAATACAAATCAGACTTCATTTTCTATGTGAGGGTCATGTCTCATCATCCACTTGAATGTACCCCTTTCACCTCTGTAATTATTTTTTTTATTATCACCTCTCCATTCTCTGCCTGCATTGCAAACCAATAGCTCATCCCTTGCTGAAACTATTGCTGTGGTCTCCAGATAACCTTGTCATCTCCTAGATACCAACCTCTTTGCTTTCTGCTACATATTAAAGAAGCAGATTTAATTTTATTACTCGCCTACTTCAAAACTTTTCTTTATATTCAAGATGAAATACAGAATCCTTAACATGGAGGGCAGACCCACTATGAGCCGTCTTTTCTTTCTTGCTTGGTTTTATTCCTGCCATGCTCTCAAGTAAATTTATGTTAATTATACCATAATACTTCTTGTGATTTGAATACACTGTATTTTCAGTGCTATAATTATTTTTTATTTCTTTCCCTTTTTTCTGTTATTTTTTATTGTTGTTTGTTCTCTTCCTTGATTCTACATTTTCCTCTTCTTCAATTTTTGCTTGCACCATTCGTTTAAAATTTAATCATGGGCAGATCTTTGGAATTTTGTCATTTTTATTCACATTGTTTACTTAATATTTTCTTTGAACTATCTCTTATTTTTTTACATAAGCCCGTTATAAAGTTTTTTAATAAATCTTTATCACTGATTAAAATTCAAAATTATTACATTTGCAATAAATGGGGGATGATTATTAACAGGAAAACAAAATGATATTTTTGCATTGTAGTTGGATCCCCTGACCACGGCAAAGAGGCAACAGGTCAAAATATTGAATTCTTTTTCCAATGAAGAAGAATGTTATATATTACAACTAAAGTTTATGAGGTGTAAAAGCTGAGTGGTGCAATCTAATTACAAAACCCTTTCATATATGGAAGACACTCTATCCTCCTATTTCCTATTTCAACAAATAATTTTTTTAAAATATTGTCCTTTGCTTATTTTTTAGTCTGAAGCTTTTTGTTAATAGTGCTCATACCTTTTCCTATCTGCTTTAGTATGTTCAATGGTGGGCTCCCCACAGATCAGCTTAGATGGGGCTATCTAGCTTATACCTGTTGTCCTGATGTTATGCTCAACAGTACCCACTTGAACTCCCCAGTCACCAAGATGAATGACAGTCTTTATTGTTGCATTCATTCTAATATGTCTGCTTCTGATGGTGGCTATAATCCAGTATTGTATTTCTCTTGAAGTAATTGTGTTTTTAAGCATGATATTTAGTTCCATCAGTTCATAATCTCCTGTTTTGTTAGTGAATGAACTTGATAAAAGGTTGTATCCCGATAACAATCTTCCCTAAGGTTGGTCCTGGAGTTGATAGCACAGTGTAAAAATCCACAAGCCCCCCAAAAGCACGTTTAGTCCGTTTCCTCTCTAATTACTCAACTCTGGGTTTTAGTCATTTTCCCCAGTAAAGAAGAGGCTTTAGGAAGAACTACAGATTGGATTTTAATTCATAAGCTATAACAGTTTCAAGGATGCAATATACTAATTTAATCAGGGTTACTGATCCCCCTCATTGTTCCCAGTTGTTTAAAAGCACAGAGGTACAGTGTTGTCCTACTTTTACTCATGAGAATATATGGACCAGAGCATTGAATCTCTGCCAGGCAGATTGTGACTGGCATTGTCTAAAGCAAATTGTCGGCAAAGGCCAAGTTAACAGAGACTAGAAGAGGGTTGGTGGATGAAGGTCAGCAGGCCAAGGTGTAGGTGGTCAAGAGAAAGCAGGACCTTACCATTCACTGGCTGCCTCCTGCTCCATTTAAAGCCATAACTCACACGTCAGTTCAATGCAAGCCTATCAGTTCAGGCAGTACTTACCATTTTGTTTCTTGTTTTCTTTACATAGCTCCCCTAGGGGTTGCTCCTTTAGGAGGGAACCCAGAGTCGTGCTCAGATCAGCATCTTCATAGGAATCACGGTCAGCTTAAGTTCTATTCAGAACCTTTTTAGTTTCTCCTGTGTCCTGGAATGTATCAAGGAAATGAGTCTGGATGGCAATTTTCAAAGCTCTCTGCCATCAGAGGGTGTTTGCTGCTGTTACTTAGTCGGCTTTGTGTTATAGCAGCAACCAACTTACAAGGAATTCTGTGGCACTTTTAAGGAGTGTAATAAGGAGTTATTAAAGTTCTATGGCAACTTTAATAATGGAAGATTATCACAAAAATTTGAGAATAAACACAAAAGTGTTTGTTTTCCACTCAGGAGGAACAAATTACACACATTTAGCAGCTTTCATTTTCTCACAGTTCTCTAAGTTGAAATTCTAGGTACTCAGTGACCAGAGCCTTTGCTCAGGGTATTTCAGGCTGAAATCAAAGTTTCCGACAGGTCTGTAATTTCACCTGAGGCTCAGGGTTCTCCTCTAAGCACAGGCTTTGTTAGAAGAATTAATTTTCTTTGGTTGTAGGGCAGAGATAACTGCTATGTGGTTGACTGCCAATAAGAAATACCCTTAACTCTGCCATTCCCGACACGTGGCTTCTGACAATATGGCATCTTGCTTCACTATGAATGCATAAGAATCTCTCTGAGTCCTCTTAAGAATCTTGCCCACCCAAGATAATATCCCTTTCATTTAACTCAAAGCCAACTGAGTAGAGACATTAATTATATCAGTAAAATTTCTTCTAACATACAATCACAACAGTGATCTCTCCTTCAGAGATTCTGCTCACACTTAAGGCTAGCCATGAAATAGCATAGGTACATCAAGAAGCCATACTAATGTCACACAGAATGAAATGAATTCAAATATTCAATATTATTTATATCTGGCCAATAATACCATCACATTACAATTTAAAATCCAGACTACTAAAGTCTAATTCCTTCCAAAATACAATACCAACTCAACCGACTTTTGCTTTTAGTTCTATGAAACATTATAATTTCAGTGATTTTATTTATCATAATTTTAATAATAAGTATGTATAATAAGATTATGCACAACAATCTTTAGTTTTAGATATACTGTTTCCTGACACTTGGATCGCTGATTACTTTTAGAGATGTTCAGTTTTAATCAGACCCAATAAGAAAAAAAAAAAAAAAAATGTGTATTTACTTAAATATAGAAGCAGAAAATTAAGTGAAGAGGAAGATGTTTTTCTGAAATACAATGTCAAGAAGATCTGAAAGTTGCATAAAAAATCATAAAGCAATGCACATTGCATTTTTCCTCAAACATAAATGCTGCAGTAGAAATTTCATCTATTTCGAACTTCTGTTAAATGAATTATACTGGCATTAAATTGGAACGTGGAAACCTTGATGAAGTTAAGCTTTTTGAAATATTTCAGTTGTACTTGTCATAAATGCAAATAACAAACATCTGAGTCATATTTTGACAAATAATTAAAATAGCAGAAAGAAGTGCTATGAAGGTTAGATTTTACATAAAATATCTATGCAATCACTACTTTAGTTTTAACATGAGACATACTGTTACATAAAACATGATCCAAAAGTCTTAACGCAGTGGCAATAACATATTTTAAACTTAAATGCAATCAAAATCCTACAAGATACAAATGTGTACAAAAGATAATAGAAGTATTTGCAATGTAAGAATTTTGCTGATAGGACAAATCCAAACCCAGCAGTGGCCTGGAAACATATGGGTATATAATCCCCTTAGAGACACAATTTCAATTCAAACTAGTGACTCACTTAAGCACAACTTGGAACACTAATTAGAAAGATTATGAACCTAAATGAAATTCAAAATATATTTACCAATATGGTGATTGTTTATACATTCTTAGTTCTTTTACATGTAGAAAACAAAATGCAAATAAAATTTAGTTTTCTTCTTTCCTTTGACTTTTGGTCAGAAATAAACCTTTCAATAGAGACACCTGCATTATATTTCAAGCACTTGGTAATACCATAGTTGCTTTGTTTTAAGTAAAAGAGACTTTGAATGCAAAATCAAAAGAATAGTGGTTGATGGGCATGTTTTACAGCATAAAAACTATATACATCGGAAAACAATTAATGTAATTCCCCACTTTACATTACAATTCTTTGTATAACTCAAAAAGTTTATCTACCTGAACACAGAAGCACTGTTCATAAGGAAACTGCAAGGGCTACATGTAATGATTGGGGCCGAATATAAATAACTTTCTGTCCTTGAAAGTGATCACAAATATCAGAGAACTTTACTTTTGGGTACTAATATATTACATCTAGTTTTCAAGTTGTACTGTTGGTGATATTAGAGCACAGTAAAAATAAAAGGAGAAGTGGATGTGATTCAATTATTATTGCTTTGGCTATCTTGACAAATTGCCTAATAAACAAGGTCTTGATTCCACTCCTTTTATTTAAAATAATTAAAAAAAAATCTTTGTTCATAAAGTGTTATAGTTATTAAAAGGTTAAATGAATTATGTAAATTGCTTAACACAGTGCTTGGCATGTAATAAATATTCAATCCATTGTAAGAGTAGATCCTTGAAAAATGGTTCCATAATACAGTAAGTTTGTTGAGTACTTCATACTTCACTTTTTGTAATTGATAATGAATAATGGCTAATAAAATACAACAGATACAGTTATAGTTTTATTTATTTATTTATTTAATCCTAGTTTTATGTCGGTTATTTCATAAGTTTGTGTGTGTGTGTGTTATGAGTGACCTCTTTCATTTTGAAATAAGCTGTTCTATTGCTTCATTTCCAGTTTGCATCACAATAAAAACAGATTTGTTTTCTGTAACATGATGACTATAATAATATAAGAATAATTTAAACAACCAAAGGAAAGATTTGTTTGTGTAAACGTTTTCTGTTCATTAACAGCCATTTTTTAAAGTCCATAAGGAGAAATTTTATTTTATTTTTCTTCATAGTGGAGGGGTTTCATTTTTTTAGACATCATTCTGATTGAAAAGACATGTTTTCTTGGCAAAGATAAAAAATAAAGTCCTTCATCCATTTTATCTTAAAGCATTTTAAATTTTATTACTATAAATGAATATCCTTTTATATTTTCCTATTTTATAATTTACATTCCCATGGAGATTTTTCATGTATATATGAAATACTGAAGCTTTTTTTTAAATTTTGAATTTCTTAGTATTTGTAAAATGTGTCCCATTTTTTGTTTTTTTAAAAAAATAATGCATAATACTTATACATCATGGTAGATTTTATTTCGACATAATCATAATACATATAACATCATTTTCTCCATTTCAATTCTCAGTAATACCCCTTTACCTCCCCTTCTCTCTCTGCCTCCACTTCCTCTCTACTCTACTTGTCTTCATTCCATTTATTTACTTGTATTTTAAGATGATACATCATAGATTTTTATCTATACATATAATATATATATGATTGGAATACATTGATACATATTAATATATGTCTCTGGTATCATTTAGCCAACTTCATTTCTCAGTTCTCCTCCTTTCCTGTCTCTTCTCTCTCCTTTTCAGCCCCCATTTCTATTCTACTGATTTACTTTCTATTTTTCTGAGATTTTTTTCCCTTTTTTCACTTTAAAACTTGTGCACATGAGAAAAAATATTTGACTCTTGACTTTCTGAATCTGGCTTATTTCGCTCAGCATAAAGTTGTCCACTTTCATCTATTTACCAGAAAATCACATAATTTTATTCATTTTTATGGCTCAATAGAATTTCATTATACGCATATGCAAATGCATTCATCAGTATACACACATACACATATTTTAATCCATTTTCTTTATCCATTTATATATTGATGTGCACCTAGACTGGTACCATAACTTTGCTATTGTGGATTGTGCTGCTATAAACACTGATGTGCCTATATCATTATAGCATGCTGATTTTAGGGTTTTTTTTTTAAATAAATATCAAAAAATGTGGTAGTTGAGTCATGGAGGTTTGATTTATAGTCTTTCAAGAAATCTTCATACTGCTTTCCAGAGTGGTTGTACTAATTTGCAGTCTCACCCTCAATTGATAAGTGTACTTTCCCCCAACATCTTTGCCAAAAAATATCATTATTTGTGTTTGTGATCATTGTCATTTTAACAGGTATGAGATGAAATCTCAGTGTACCTTTGATTTACACCTCTCTGACTCCTAAGATATTAAATAAGTTTTCATATACTTGATGGTCATTTGCATGTGTTCTTTTGATAGATGTCTCTTTAGAACATTTTTCCATTTACAGAGTGGGTTATTAGTTTCTTGGTGTTAAGTTTTTGAGTTCTTTATACATTCTGCTTATTAATCCCTGTTGGAAGAGCAGTTGGCAACAATTTTCTCCCATTATTTAGCCTTTGTCCTCACCCTCTTAATTGTTTCCTTTCCTGTGCAGAATCTTAAATGTAATGCTAACTCACCAGTTGATGCTGAGTTTTATTTCTTGAACTTTAGGAGTCTTATTAAGCAAGACAGTGTCTGTGTTAATGTGTTAGTGTGTTACTTCTAAGTTTTACTCTAGCAATTTCAGTGTTTCCTGTCTAATTTCAAGGACTGTGATATAGATTTTTAGGCATAATATAAGGTAGGGATCTAGTTTCTTTGTTCTACATGTGGATATCCAGATTACCCAACACCATTTTTTAAAAAATGGCTATCTTTTCTTCAATATGTTTGGCATCTTTGTCAAGGATCAGATGTTTGTCTTTGTGTAGATATTTTTGTTTCTTCTAGCCTAGTTTCTATTGGTCTTCATTTCTGTTTTTATGTCAAAAACATGTTCTTTGTTACTATAGCTCTTTAATAGGATTTAAGAATAGGTATTTTGCTGCCTACAACATTGCTTATGTTACTCATAATTGCTTTGGGCTATTCTGTGTCTTATCTTTCTTTTATTTTTATTTATCTTTTAATTTTTTACAGACTATATTTTGATTCATTGTATACAAATGGGGTACATAATTTTGATTCTATGGTTGTGCATGATGTAGATTCATACCATTATTGTAATCATACATGTACATAGTGTAATGATGTCTGTCTCATTTCACCATTTTTCATACACCCCTCCCTCTCATTTCCTTCTACATAAAGTTCCCCCATTTTTCTCTCACTCCCCACCCCCTGACCCAGATTATATATCATTCTCCACTTATCAGAGGAAACATTCGGCTTTTGGTTTTTTGGGATTGGCTTTTTCACTTAGCATGATATTCTCCAATTCCATCCATTTATTTGCAAATGTCATAATATTATTCTTCTTTATGGATGAATTGTATTCCATTGTGTATATATACCAGAGTATCTTCATCCATTCATCTGTTGAAGGGCATCTAGGTTGGTTCCACAATCTATCTATCGTGAACTGAGCTGTCATAAACATTGATGTGGCTGTGTTAATGTAGTTTGCTGATTTTAAAGTCCTTTGAGTATAAACCAAGCAGTGGGATAACTGGGTCAAAAGGTGGGTCCATTCCAAGTTTTCTGAGGAATCTCCACACTGCTTTCCAGAGTGGCTGCACCAATTTGCAACTCCACCAGCAATGTATAAGTGTGCCTTTTTCCCCCACATCACCCCAACATCTATTATAGTTTGTGTTCTTGGTAATAGCCATTCTAATTGGAGTAAGATGAAATCTTAGAGTTGTTTTAGTTTGCATTTCTCTAATTACTAGAGATGTTGAATGCTTTTTCATATATTTATTAATTGTCTGTACGTCTTCTTCTGTAAAGTGTCTGTCTAGTTTCTTGGCCTATTTATTGATTGGGTTCTTTGTATTTTTGGTGTAAAGTTTTGTAAGATCTTTATAAATTTTGGAGATTAGTGCTCTATCTGAAGTGCATGTGGAAAAGATTTTCTCCCACTCTGTATGCTCTCTCTTCACATTCTTGATTGTATCCTTTGCCGAGAAAAAGCTTTTTAATTTGAGTCCATCCCATTTATTGATTCTTGCTTTGATTTCTTGTGCTTTGGGAGTCTTGTTGAGGAAGTCTGATCCTAAGCCTACATGACAAAGATTCAGACATACTTTGTCTTCTATTAGGTGCAGGATCTCTGGTCTAATTCCTATGCCTTTGATTCACTTTGAGTTGAGTTTTGTGCAGGGTGAGAGATAGAGGTTTAATTTCATTTTACTGCATATGGATTTCCAGTTTTGTCAGCACCATTTTTTGAACAGGCTATCTTTTCTCCATTGTATGTTTTTGGCTCCTTTAGCTAGTATGAAGTGACAGTATCTATGATGTTTTGTCTCTGTGTCTTCTTTCTGTACCATTGGTTTGCCTATCTATTTTGGTGCCAATACCATACTGTGTTTGTTACTATTGCTCTGTAGTATAGTTTAATGTCTGGTATTGTGATACCTCCTGTTTCACTTTTTCTACTCAGGATTGTTTTGGCTATTCGAGGTCTCTTGTTCTTCCAGATGAAATTCATTATTTCTTTCTCTATTTCTATGAGGAATGTCATTGGGATTTTAATTGGAATTTCATTGAATCTGTATAGCGCCTTTGGTAGAAAGACCATTTTGACAATGTTAATTCTGCCTATCCAAGAACATGGGAGATCTTTCCGTCTTCTAAGGTTTTCTTCAATTTCTTTCTTTAATGTACTGTAGTTTTCATTGTAGAGATCTTTACCTCTTTTGTTAGATCAATTCCTAAGGTTTTTTTTTTTTTTTTTTTTTTTGAGGCTATTGTGAATGGAGTGGTTTTCCTAATTTCCCTTTCAGAGGATTCATCACTTATGAATACAAATGCATTAGATTTACATGTATTGATTTTATATCCTGCTATTTTGCTTAATTCATTTCTTAGTTCTAGAAGTTTTCTACTGGAATTTTTTGGATCTTCTAAATATAGGATCATGTCATCAGCAAATAGTGACAGCTTTAGTTCTTCTTTTCCTACTTGTATTCCTTTAATTTCTTTGGTCTGTCTAATTTCTCTGGCAAGTGTTTCAAGGACAATGTTGAATAGAAGTGGTGAAAGAGGGCATCCCTGTCTTGTTCCAGTTTTTAGGGGGAATGCTTTCAGTTTTTCTCCATTAAGAATGATGTTGGCTGTGGGCTTAGCATAGATAGCCTTTGCAATGTTGAGGTATGTTCCTACTATTCCTATATTTTCTAGCATTTTAAGCATGAAGGGATGCTGCATTTTATCAAACACTTTCCAGCATCTATTAAAATAATCATATGATTCTTAACTCTGAGTCTATCAATATGATGAATTACATTTATTGATTTCTGGATATTGAACCAAACTTGCCATCCCTGGGGTAAATCCCACTTGATCATGGTGCACTATCTTATTAATATATTGTTGTATGCGATTTGCCAGTATTTTGTGAAGGATTTTTGCATCTATATTCATCAGGGATATTGGTCGAAAGTTTTCTTTCCTTGATGAGTCTTTGTCTGGTTTTGTTATCAGTGATACTAGCCTCATAGAATAAGTTTGGAAGAGTTCCCTCCTTTTCTATTTCCTGGAATACTTTGAGGAGTATTGGTATCAGTTCTTTAAAGGTCTTGTAGAATTTGGCTGAGAATCCATCTGGTCCTGAACTTTTCTTGGTTGGTAGGCTTTTGATGTCTTCTTCTATTTCAGTGCTTGAAATTGATCTGTTTAGATTGTTTATGTCTTCCTGATTCAGTTTGGGAGGATCACATGTCTCTAAAAACTTGTCAATGTCTTTGATATTTTCTATTTTGTTTGAGTATAGATTTTCAAAGTAAATTCTAATTATGTTATATATTTCAATGGTGTCTGTCATGATCTTTCCTTTTTCATCATGAATTCTAGTAATTTGAGTTTTCTTTCTCCTCTTCATTAGTGTGGCTAGGGGTTTATCAATTTTGTTTACTTTTTCAAAGAACCAACTTTTTGTTTTGTCGATTTTTTGAATTGTTTCTCTTGTTTCAATTTCATTGATTTCAGCTCAATTTGAACTGTTTCCTGTCTACTACTATTTTTGGTGTTGATCTGTTTTCTTTCTAGGGCTTTGAGGTGTAATGTTAGGTCATTTAGTTGTTGACTTTTTATTTTTTTAATGTATGAGCTCAATGCAATGAACTTTCCTCTTAGTACTGCTTTCATAGTGTCCCAGAGATTTTGATTTCTTGTGTCAGTGTTCTCATTTACCTCTAAGAATTTCTTCCCTGATGTCTTCTGTTATCATTACATCATTCAATAACATATTATTTAGTCTCAGATGTAGGAGTAGATTTTGTTATTTTATCATTGATTTCTAGTTTCATTCCATTATGGTCTGATAGGATACAGGGTAGGATCTCTATTTTTTTGTATTTTCTAATGACTTCTTTGTGGCATAGCATATGGTCTATTTGGGAGAAGGATCCATGAGCTGCTCAGTAGAAAATATATTCGCTTGATGATCGATGAAATACACTGTAAATATCCATTAAGTCTGTATCATTGATTGTATTATTTAGTTCTATAGTTTCTTTGTTCAGTTTTTGTTTGGAGGGTCTATCTAGTAGTTAGAGTGGTGTGTTAAAGTCCCCCACTATTAATGTGTTTTGGTCTATTTGATTCTTAAAATTGAGAAGGGTTTGTTTGATATATATAGATGCTTCATTGTTTGGTGCATAAATATTTAAAATTGTTATATTTTGCTATTTTGTGCTTCCCTTAAGCAGTATAAAATGTCCTTTATCCCTTCTGACTAACTTAGGTTTGAAGTCCACTTTATCTGATATGAGGATCAAGACCTCTGCTTTTTTACTGGCTCCATGTACATGATATGTTTTTCCCCATCCTTTCACCTTTAGTCTGTGGATGTCTTTTTCTATGAGATGAGTGTCTTGAAGGCAGCATATGGTTGGGTCTTTCTTTTTAATACAATCTGCCAGTCTATGTCTTTTAATTATTGAGTTTATGCCATTGATATTCAGGGTTATTATTGTGATATGATTTGTATTCCTGATGATTTTGGCTTATTTTTGGTTTTTTATTTGACTTGGTTTCTCCCTTGATTGGCTTTTTCCTTTTGGGTAGTTCCTCCCTATCCTGACTTGTATCGTTGCTTTTCACTTCCTCCTCCCAAAATATTTTGCTGAGAATGTTCTGTAGTGCAGGTTTCTATTTGTAAATTATTTTAACTTTTGTTTATTGTGGAAAGATTTTATTTCATTTCCAAAACTGAAGTTTAGTTTTGCTGGGTATAGGATTCTTGTTTGGCATTCATGTTCTTTCAGAGCTTGAAATATATTGTTCCAGGTCCTTCTTGCTTTTAGAGTCTGGGCTGAGAAATCTGCTGAAATCCATGTGGTTTCCCCTGTTATGTAATCTGATACTTTTCTCTTGCAGCCTTTAAAATCCTATCCTTATTTTGTATGTGAGGTATTTTCATTATAATGTGTCTTGATGTGGATGTGTTGCAATTTTGTGCACCTGGTGGTCTGTAAGCCTCTTATATTTGATTTTCCATTTCATTTTTCAGGTTTGGGAAATTTCTGATATTTTGTTGAACAGGTTGTTCATTCCTTTGGTTTGTATCTCTGTCCCTTCCTCAATCTCAATAATTCTTAAATTCAGTCTTTTCATTATATCCCATAATTCTTGGAGTTTCCATTAATGACTTCTTAACATCTTCTCAGTTTGTTCAACTTTATTTTCAAGATTAAATATTTTGTCTTCATTGTCTGACATTCTGTCTTCCATGAGATCTATTCTGTTGGTGATGCTTTCTAGTGAGTTTTTAATTTGGTTTATTGTTTCTTTCATTTCAAGTATTTCTGTTTAGTTTTTTTTTTTTTTTTTCCCCCAGAATCTCTTTGTATTGAAGTGTTCTTTTGCTTCCTGCAGTTGCTCTTTTAACTGTTCACTGGAATGGTCATGCATTGCCTACATTTGCTCTCTTATCTTGTCTTTTGCTTCACAGATCATTTTAAGTATGCAGATTCTAAACTCTTTTCCCCCTCATTTCTACTGCCATGCTGTCATTGGATTCTATCACAATAGTATCTTGGTTTTTTTAGGGACACTTTCTTCCCCTGTTTTTTCATATTGTTTCTATATATTCCCCTCTAGCAGTGAAGATCAGATATACTAAAATTTCCTCCCCTGCAGGCTTATTATGATCCTGCAGTTTTCCAGTACCTCTCTTTTGAAGGGGAGATCAATACCAGTAGTACCCAATACAGAGAAAATGCAGCCCTGAACCAGATAGCCCCTATAAAGACTTTAACATTATTAAAATAAACAGGATCAGTTCGATTACTATTTACAGTATTTCTAGTTGTGAACAAGAGGATGGGGAAGGATGTAGAATGTAAGTGAGTAAATAGAGGTACCTGTTAAAGGGCCTCCAGTCTTCTGTAGGTGTCTCAGGAAGGGAGCTGCCCTTCCAATGATGATGACCACACCCTCAGGAATCATTCAAAATGCCTGCACCAGCCTCCAAAGAAGTTGGGGAGCCCCAGGGAGGGTGTACTGAGTCAGCATGGAGCCAGGCACAGTGTCCCTCAGCAGTAGGGGGGCAGGCGGGCAGGCTCAGCGCTGGGTTCATGCTAGGTGTTGGGGGGGGGTAGGCAGATTCAGCAATGGCGTCGGACCTCTGTGTCTGCGTCTTTTCTTTAGGACTATTTTTCCTGCTTCTGAAAAATACCATTGGTAGTTTGATGAGCATTTCATTGAATATGTATTTTGCTTTAGGTAATATGGCTATTTTGACTATATTAATCCTACTTATTCATAAACATGGTAGTTCCGTGTTCAATTTCTATCCTCCTACTATGAACATTTTCTTCTTTTTCATACTAGAAATGGAGTTCTGGTGTTCTTTTTGCTTTGTTTTTGTTTCTGTTTGTTCATCTAGTTATAGAATCACCTCATCAGCACCAGATATTTTGAATTTTTTTTTCTTATTCATATCCTTTAATTTCCTTCTCTTGCCTAATTTCTCTGGCAGAAATTCAACTATTATATTGAATAGGAGTGGCAAGCATTGGCATCCTTGTTTTGTTCCTGATTTTAAAGGAAATGAGTGTAGTGTTTCTCCATTCAGCATAATGTTGTTTATATTTTCAAAGAACCCACTTTGTCGCATTTATCATCTGTATTTTTTTTATTGTCTATTTAATTAATATTAACTCTGATCCTAATTACATCTCATCTTATACTGGTTCTGGAATTACTTTGTTCCTGCTTTTCCAGGGTCTCATTAGATTTTGTTTTAGGTCTCTCTTTCTCTCTTTCTTTCTTTCCTTTCTTTCTTTCTTTCTTTCTTTCTTTCTCTTTCTTTCTTTCTTTCTTTCTTTCTTTCTTTCTTTCTTTCTTTCTTTCTTTCTTTCTTTCTTTCTTTCTTTCCTTTCTTTCTTTCTAATGTGGGCACTTAAAGCTATCCACTTAAGCTATACACTTTGATCTTAGTACCACTTTCATAGTGTCCCAGAGATTTTGGCATACTATATCATTTTTCTAATTTGATTCCATTTCTTCAATGATCCATTTTTTCATTTAAAGTCTATTGTTTAGCTAGACTTGGTGGTACATGCCTGTATTCCCAGTGGTTCAGGAGACTGAGGCAGGAGGATAGCAAGTTCAAAGCTAGCCTTAGCAACAGAGCGGTGCTAAGCAACTCAGCGAGACCCTGTCTCTAAATAAAATACAAAAGAGAGCTGGTGATGTGGTTCAGTGGTTGAGTCCCCCTGAGTTAAATCCCTGGTACCCACTTCTCCCAGGCACACACACAAAAAGTGTTTTGTTTGATATCCATGTGTTTGCTATTTCTATAAGTTTTCTTACTATTTTAAAAAACGTTTAGTCCCTTATGATCTGATAAGATCATATTGATTTTTTTTTTTTTTTTGTGCTCACTAACACTTTATTTTTATCTTAAAATGTTTATTTTGGAAAAGGTTCCATGAACTGCTAAAAAGAAAATGTATTGAGTTATATCGGGGTGAAGTAGTCTGTAGATGTGTGTTAGGTCTTTTTGATTGATAGTATCATTTAGGTTAGAAGTGTCTTTACCAACTTTACGTCTGGAGGACCTGTCCCTTGTTGAGAGAGGTTTATTGAAATTACAAAGTGTTTTAGTCAGCTTTATAATTGCAGTGACCAAAAGACCCTAGAAGAACAATATTAAGTAGGAAAAGTTTATTTTGGGGCTTATGGTTTCAATGACCTGCCTCCTCTAGCCACACCCTACCTATCTTTAGTCATCACTCGTTAATCCCATTCAGGGAATCAACATGCTGATTAGTTTAACTTTCTAATAATCCAATTATTTCATCTCTAAATTGTCGTGTGTTGTCTCACACATGAGCTTTTGTGAGACTCATATAAATCATAATGCAGCATATTATTTTACTGGAGTATGTCTGGGACATATAATGTTTCATGTAACAAGATGTACCACAATTTGGTACTTAAATATGTATTATCATTTTGTCTTATTGTTAGTTTCTTCCCTTTAACATTATGTAGGGAACTTTCCTGTATTTTTTGACTATTTTTTTGGTTACAGTCTCTTTGTCAGATATTAAAATGGTTACTCTTGCTTGTTTTTGGATTTCATTTGCATGGAATATCTCTCTCCATCCTTTCACTTTTACTCTCTTGGTATTTTTGCCTATGCAATGAGTCTTGCAGCAGCATGTGGTTTGATCTTGCTTTTTTTCAATCCATTCCACTGGTCTGTGCCTTTAATTAAAGAGCTGGGACCATTTAAATTTAGCATTATTATAAACATATATTATTTCTAGTCATTTTGGCTTGTTTGATTGATTTAATTTATTCTTAATTTTCATTTGCCTAATTGCTCTACTGGAGAGTTTCATTCATTTGAGAGCTCAGGGGTTTGATTTTGTGTTCTTCGTGAAGTATGTCTGTATATTTTCTATAATCTAGGTAAGTGGTCATGAATTCCTTTAGTTTATCCTTATTATGGACAGCTTTTATTTCTTCTTTGATTCTGAATGATAACTTTGCTAAATAAGAAAACTTGGCAATTGTTTTCTTTCAGAGCTTGTAATATCTCATTCCCAGTCCTTCTTGCTTTTAGCATTTGAGTTGAGGAGTCTTAAGTCAATCTTAATGTCTGTCTGTAATCATCTGATGTTGTTCTCTTTCGGCTTTTAATATTCTATCCTTATTCTCTAAATCAGGCATTTTGATCATGATATGTCTTAAAGAGGTTCTTTTATGATCTTTTCTATATGAGATTTTATATATCTCTTGTATGAGGACGCCCATCTTGTTTCTAAGGTTTGGAGAATTTCTGCTATTATTTCACTGAAAAGCTTTTTAATTTCATTAGCTAGTAATCTGTGTCTTCTTCTATTCAAATAACTCTGAAATTTGGTTGGCCTCTTACTATTGTCACAGAATTCTTATATATTCTGATCATGATCTTCCACCCCCTTTACTCTCCACTAGCTCAAGTACCCTGTCTTCAAGGCCCAAGGTTCTGTTTTCTATCAAATTTTTCTGATGATCCTTTCACGTGCATTTTCCACTTGCTTTCTTCATATCTTTCAATTTGAGAATTTCTAATTGGTCTCTTTTTCAGAATAGCTTTATCTGTTTTAAAAATTTTTCTGGTTTAGTTGTCAATGGACCTTTATTTAATTTATTTATTTATATGTGGTGCTGAGAATCAAACCCAGTGCCTCACACATGCCAGACATGTCTTCTACCACTGAGTCACAACCAAAGCCCCAGAATAGCTGTATCCTTATTGAAATGGGCATTCACATTCTGTAACTACTCTCTTATTCATTTCCTAATTCATTCCTTAGATCTACTTTTATCTTGTTAATCATTTTAATAATCATTGTAAAGCCTTTTTCTGGAATTTCATTCCCTTCCATGTCTATGTGTTCTTTGCTGGGGAATTGTAGCTTTCGGGGAGAATTATTCGCAGGTCTCTGCATGTTTTCAGAGATCTTGGACTTATACAACTGTTGAAATGGGTTTATCTTCTTCCTCTGTGAGAATGTCCTTCAGTCTGTGGTTATTGATATAATTCCCATACTGTTGGTATCTCTTAGCTTCAACATTCAGGCTCAGCATATTCTAAAGCCTCTCAGTTTTCCACTGAAGAATTGCTGAATTCATTCACTCTTGTTGAGCTGCTGTAACCCATGGGTTTTTCTAAATCTTCTTTTTGAAACCTTTCTCTGATTTTCCTATTGGACTAGATGAATGTCCAATAATGGGACACAATATCCCCTGCCTCTTGTTCCTAATTGGGGACTACTTCATTAGTTTGGTTTTTTTCTCTCTCCTATTGTATGTGTTAAAATATTGTTGAATCTTGATCTGGGTTGAATTATGTGTGGAGAAAGATGTGTTGCACTTTGCTAAGTTGTGCATGTAGTTCAGTCAGTCTCTAACTTGTGAATTGTACTGTACTGTTCACTTCGCAGCCCCTCTCAGACAAAAAGGAAAAAATAAGCAATGGCAACAAAATAGCAATTGATAGATAACATTAGAATAAATATCTGATGGCTACTATGACATGTATTTCAAAAAGAGAATCTCAAAAAGAGGATTGGTGAGATCAACAAAAATAAACAGCTATAAATTCGATCTAGCACTGAAGTAGACAGTGCATATCAAGTATGCAGTAATAACTACAACAACAAAAATGGTGGAGACATTAATCATATAAAATAAATTATTTTTAAAGAAAATAAAATTACATTTCCTTAAGAGGAAAGAAAATGGGGTAGGAAAGTCAAAGAGAGTTTAAAATGTTCAAAAGACTAACAGGTGCAGAAGGAGAGAGGAAGCAAGTGATTGCTATTAAAGAGAGAAGAGTAAAAGATGAAAAATGAATAAATAAGACATAGAAAAAGACCACAAAAATTTGGTTATTGAAGTGGGGAAAGAAGGGAGAAGTAATAAGAGGAAAAAAGAGGAGTCAAAACAAACAAAAAGTCAAATCAAAATACTTAAAAAAATCTTACAGCTCTAAAGTCAAATTAAGGAAAAATAACAAGTGTGAGGAAAGAAGAAAATAAATAAAAAATAAAATGGAAGAAAAAAGTGATGCCTATGAAGAAAAATGTGAATATATATATTCACACACCCCCATATGCACAGACATTCCCAATCACATTCTACAGAATAAGGAGAAAAGATAAAAAAGAAAGAAGTCTAAGCATATTTATAAGAAATGAAGGCGTTTTCCTCCCTGAAATGATCAAATATGATGACGTGAATGGATGTACACTGTCTATGCATTACTGTCCTTTTTTTCATTTATTCTTGGTTCATGAACATCTTTGAGTTGCGCTCTACGCTGGCTGCTGGAGTGAACTGAAGATGAAGTTCCTTGTATGGGCTTCAACTTTCCTTCTGGCAGTTTATGTTAGGACAGAATGGGAAGTAGAGACAATTGGAGTTTTGACCATTCAAACTAGGTAGGTTTTCTTAAGGGTGGGGCAGATGAATAGTTATAAACACTAAGTACAGGTAACTGTCATTTAGTTCCAAGCTTTGCTATAAGCTATCTGCTCTATAAAGAATAGCTCCACCAACTATATTACCAGAGAGATACTGATCACTGATGAGAATTTGGCGGGGGGTGGGGGGGAATGTGTACTGAGGTCTCTACTCTTGGGGTAGAGCAACCAACTCTTCACTCTCTTGCATATTCCACCTTGCACAAATGAGGCCTTCCCAAAATCAGACCCAGAGTGCAAATGTGCTTACCAGCCCATCTCCTGAAATTTCTCAGGCTAATCCTACAAGTCTCCAGACCAATGGGACAGTGAGTCACACTCCCTATCACTGGCCTGGATCTCCCTGGGCAAACTCCTGTGTCTACCTTGGAATCCTGCCTCAGGACAGGTGCATGTCGAAAGAATTGGTTAATGCTCATTATTATCTCTAGGGCTCCTGCCACAGCAGAACGCCATACAAGATGCTGACCCACCTCAGTTCTCTGTTCTTCAGCCTAGAAACCCAGAGTAGCACTCACACATGGACAGGACTCACTGTGCTGTCTCTGGTCAACCCTTTGTTCCTTGGGTTTCCCCATTCCAAATTTTCTTTGCAAATTCAGTCTTACTTTCTGCTTGGATTGTCCCTTCCCTCTGTGGTAGATTACTGAGGTTTTTGTCTTGTTTTTTTTTTTTCTGTCCTGTGTTCAAAGAATCTGAATTTCTGTCTATGATTCTGATGTTGAGATTCAGTGTATTACTTCTGTCATCCACCTCAATGGGAAGCAGTATAGAAATACTGCTTTTTGAACCCTAGTAACAGTATAACTGAAATTACACCCTTCCTTTACTCCACCATTTTTGTACCTCCAAATATGTCCCTTTTTTTTTTTTTTTTTTTTTTTTTTTTTTTTTTTTTTACAAAAGGTCAGCCTATTTTTATTGTTAATGGAAAGCACTATAAACAATTCTCAAAATATTTGTTAAACCTTCTTTAATGCAAGCAAATTTTCAATCAAAATTTATAAACTTCTGGAAAACGTTAAATTTGGGGAAGAAATTCAGGTATATGTAACACTTTTTAAATTATGAACTGGGGATTAGAGGGGGAGAAGGAAAAGTCAAAGGAAAAAGATGTGTATTTCCTGCTAAATGGCAATGATTTAATCAGCTGGGAAACTCTCTTTCCAGATGTTACCCTTGGAGCATATCTGTAGCAGCTGTGCACATTTTCTTATATTACAGGAGCAGCAAAATGTCCCTCTTTTAACTTGCCTCTTTTCCCAGAGACAACATTGGCAGGTAGAAATGACTCTCCAAGCACAGTTGAATGAACAGCTTTTAAAAAGAAGAATATGAAAGGGAAGCAAAGGGTAGCATTATGGCTTAGTAACAGTTTTCCGGAAATCAAAAATGGGAGTTATGTATATTCATACTCCTGTAAGTATTATTGTTTTTATTTTCTTCTCTGAGTTATGAAATATGAAGTTTATCTGGAGTTCATTCTTATGAATTTTTTTTTTTTCCTGATGTTGTTATTGTTTATTATAAAGATCCTAATGATATATCAGGAGAAAATTCAGGACAGATTCTCACCTGAGAATAATAGTGATGCAGGACGAGTTTATCTTCCTCATCTTCCACAGCCCCTTTCTCTCTCCCTGCCCCAGTTTGCCCTCTCTTTTTATACGCCATGTGGCACATAATCTTTATTCCCTCAACAAATCTGCTCACAAAAGATTTTATTTTTTTTCATGAATTTATACCCAAATGTTATCTCTCTAAAGTTTATTTGCATTTTAAACCTTATCTCAGTCTGTGGAAGCAAAGAATTTAACACCCTGTTAAGGGGATTTTAAGCATCAGTTGGCAGGCAGGGGAATGTTTTCTGCAAGCAAATCCTTTTCCTACTTCTCAGAAATTGTATTCTCTGTAGTTGCTTCTCCATGTGGGAAGGAAAATAGTTTAGAAATAAAATCTCTAGGTTTAGGGCCCGGCAGACGTGAATTCGGATCCCCTCTTATGCCACTTACCTCTTGAATGATCTGGGGAAACTCATTTAACCTCTCATTTTCCATTTCAGATAAGTAAGTGACTTACTTAGTAATCAAACCTACCTCATAAGACTGCTGTGAGAATTGAATGGGTTATCGACTAAAGTATATGATTAATAAATAGTAACTATTATTATGGCTTTAGTTTGGTTTTAGCTGAAGAGTTCAAATATTCGATTTACCTTTAATTATTTTTGGATAGATTGTGTGTCTTATCCATTCTAAAATGAAATGCTAACAGATCTTAAAATGTCCACCACCCCAGATGGCTGCCTGTGTCCAATCTGGTGTGGTTAGAATTCTCAATATTTCCACTGGAGTGCCTGCCTGTCACATCCTATTCAGCATTTTCTCTATCCTTCTTTGCACTAGAATCAATACTCACCTATAGATGTTTGGCCTCCTCTGACAGCAGATAATGTCTGAGAATAGGAATGCTCAGACTCAGCAAGAGTAAAGCAGATTAGAGAGGAAAGAGCATCCTCTTTAAACTCACAGATTAACCTAACATCACCAGCATAGAGATGCAAACTGCGTACTTTCTCACCAAGCAGGATTGATTCTAGACCCAAAACTGAGATCTGTCTTGACTGACTTTCTGGAAATGACAGACTAGTATGCAGTAATAATTTCAAAACTTTCTTATTTCTCAAGATGATAGTATCTGGTTAATATCTTAATATGAATCCCCTCCTATGGCTTTTCTTTATATTTATTCAGCAAGCATTTCCTAGATGCCAACATTAACCTGCCGTGAATCAAGATAATAATGAATGTATTCATCCAGAATATGTCCTGTGTTTTAATAACCTAAATCTAACATGGGCAGAGAGAAACTCTTTATTTTATTGCTCACTTCTCCAAAATTCTTCTGTTCATTTCATGTTTTTATTCTAATACTGCCCAATTCTCTAATCTTGCAATAACAAAATTGATTAACTATAAAGTTAATTCTTTCTTAATTATGATTTCAATATTTCCCACACATTTTTTTATTCTGATTAATCACTAAATTAATTCAAAGTCTCATGCATTATGTTAAGACTTTCATTGATTCACTCTTTTTTAAAACTAAATTTAATTTGTATTTTTAGGTCATCTTCCTTTTTGCCGTTCATATACACATAAATAAATGAATAAAGCATGCATGTACACATCTTCCCATTCACCTTATCCACTATCAAAAAATAAAATTCTGACAAATATATTTAATGATGTAACTGGATTTATTTGTGATTCAAGAATTGCGCAAACTCAATTCTTCAAACTGAATGAGAGCACCTGGCTCTCTTAGTGGAATAGTGGGGTTTTGTAAGTGGCAACAAGGAAACAAAACAATAGAAAAAAAAGCTACTCAATGAAGATCAGGTTACTTCAGTTAACTTTTCTTCTAAGGGTTAAAGCAGAGGGTACTTTCTTATACTAATTTGAAGGTCTGAGAAGCAAACTAGGTTCTTGTTCATTCTAAGAAATCACTCTGCCACTAATCTGCATACCAGCTCTGAGACTTCCTTATTATTCTTTCTTAGGTTGACTGGAATCTCCTGTTGTTCTTCTGTTTTTCAGGAGATTTTCCAGGGGCAAAATTGTTCTGTTTGAGGACTTACCTGTTTCCTTAAAGTTTCAGTTTAATTATGTGCAATTTATCACAATTAACTCAAATTTGGTTTAGGTTGGTGTTGGGGGGCCTAATGCAAGAACTCAGTCCAACACAGTGACCTCTCATAATTTGTGTTTAACAATCCAAATATTATTTCCTGGTAGAATAAGTTCTGAATATGAAAGACTTCTAAACATATTACTGAGATATTAAAATAGTAAAGTATTAATTTATAGTATTTGATTAGAAAATGACGGAACACAATATAAAGTAAAAAAAATTCATAAGGGAAACTCATTAATCTATTTAAAAAATTCTGCTCATCAAGTAACATTGCAACACAGTACAAGCAGACACCATACACTGAGAAGACACTTGATTTGTGATACATGAGATATCTCTGCAGAATTCAGAATGATTTTAAATCCCACTGGGAAAAAATGGGCAAATTTCTACTTTGATCAAGAGAAGGCAACCACTGTTTCACACCATAGTACTGCTAAATTTAAGCATTGAAAAACAACCATTGTTAAGTTATATTCTCTTATGCTGCTAGTAAAAGCAAGTAAATGAATGGAACTGTATTAAATATGATATATGTTCTGGAGCATAAATACAAAATGAGCACAAGAATTTAATTTTTCTCTCATGAAAAAGTACAAATTTTTGTATTTCTGTAGCTTGGGAGTCTTCAAAGAACCTAATCTCTATTTTATTATTTCATCATTGTGGCAAGCCCGAGACAGAACACTATGAATTATGGAAGACAGTGAAGAATGTCTTGAGAGATCAAGATGAAAAAGAAAATTCAGAGATATGATCATCACCTAGAGATGTTTATGAAAAATTCTATCAACTCAATAATCCATTAAATAAGTACTTATTGTAAAACTACTATATATATAAAGCACCATGTTAGAATCTTTCTCTCCATGACATTCTAAGATAGTTACCATCATTGAAGTTGATTATTCAGATAAAACCAATTTTTAAATCACCAAGAAGGATATTTTACTTGCCAATAAGTAGTTACACATTTGTGAAATATAATATAAATTTTTAAATATATGCAACTTTTTCCTACTGAAAAGCTGGAGCAGGGAGTTAGTTCATGCCTTTTTAGAAAAATAATATTTAATACACTTCTTTAATCAAGGTATTACTGGAAAGGACTTTTATTTCCAGTAATGGTTCATGAAATCATTTGGACCAATTCTCTATCTGTGGACATCTACAAAAGGAAGACAAATGTGAAAAAAATCCTTCCGAAATATTTGGAAAACCAACAAGGCAGTAAAAAATTACTGACCAAGATCCAGGCATAAAACAGAAATCTCAGAGGTGAGATTGCCATGTGGGACTGTTTCCTCCTGGGTGCATTGTTGATTCTTGGTATTGCTAGTAGATGAGAGTAAAGAACTTTGAACAGCTTTGCTGGTTAGAGAAACAAAAATTGGAGCCTAGGATTTTCTAAAGGTGAAAGTATTCATTAATCACCTGGAATTGGGTTGGGACCACCAATAGCTGCTTTCTAGGAGTAAAGATGAACCAGAAATTAAAAAAAAAAAAAAAAAAAATCAAGGCATTAGATAATACTAATGTAATTAATTGATTAGTTCATGTGTTTTTCATTCATCATATATGTTGTGAACTTCAACATGTACCAGTTACCATGCTGGAATCTAAACAAAATAATAATTTTAAAATATTTATTTTTTTTAAATGCTGGACTTTTGTGGGAAAAGACATAAAAATGCACACATAGGTATAAGTGAAGTGTAAGTATAATGCTAAAGATATCACCATAATATTGTTGGATCTCAAAGGAGAATTAACTATTTGAAGAAGTTAAGAAATCAGACAAATCTGATAGATGACAAGAAGACTGAATAAAAGACAAAATGGAATTGTTCCCATACAAAAATAAGATGGAGCTGGTAGGACATTGTAGGCAAATAGCAGAGTACAAAAAAGGCTTGAGATGAGACAGGACATCGATGAGTTAAAGATCAATAATATTTGGAATGGAATATGTCCATCTCAATACATTTTGGTATGAATACTTTTACAAAAAAAAATTCAGATCATAAAACACCTTCATTTTAGGTCCATGTTTACTGTATTAAAATTATGGAAGAAAAACATAAGAATTGAAAGAGGAAAAGAAGGTTGGTGGAAGGAGGAAGAGGAAAGGTAAAAGGAGACAAAAGACAGACAATGAGAAGAGAGCTTTAAGAAGAAACGTGTGAAATACAAATGCATCTTTGAAACTCTAAGTAGGTCTTGATCAACTAGTTGCAATAATTATATTGCAGGAGATTGCTAGTGTATCAACTTACTAATTACTCTTTCCTTATTTTCTATTCTCTCACATGTACTTGATCATAATTTTAAAAAGAGAAGAAAAGCAGTTACTAGTCATTAATTCAAATTCTGGCAGTACAAAAATATTATGCATTGTAAATTAAGTATAAATAGACTAAATTATTCTAGATTAATGTTTGCTTCTGTTCCAAGAAAGTCTTTGTGATGGTCTGACATGAATACTCCACAATGCTCAATAATTACACAACTAAAGCATCATTACTGGAGCAGTATTTATTTCTGATTTCTTTCTAAGACTCATTTTAGATGACAGCAATTTAATCAAGAAGAACTAAGGCAAAAGGTTATTCCAGTTCAAATAATTATATTTTATCACAAAATCAAAGCTATAGGTTTACCAGAAAAAAAGTTCCATTTTATGTCCTAAGCTCATAAAAACATATTCGAGTAATATAAGTGATTTTAATGATAACAAAAGAACAATGTAGTCGAGTATAAAACTGGAAGAACTTTTCCTCTCAGGAATTTTCTCAGCATTCCTCACATTCTAAGACTGACAAGAATTTTGAGCCTACTTCTGGATGCCCCCTTGCATGCTAAACGCAACAAAATGAAGCAATAAAATAAAGCAACAAAAAAGGGTTTTCTATTTACTCTATAGCATCTGTTTATACAGTCTAAGATTTGGTCAATTATTCAGAGTTTGCACTTGCATCTTTATTCTTCACTAGAAGGTGTTCATGTGCTGCTCTTGGCTCCAGTCCTTGTGTTTATGCCTTTGGTAGAAGAACACAAGAAAATGGTGTTTCTACTTGGTCTCCATGGGCAATGACTGTCTTTCCTAACCTCTCAACAACTACTAAAGGATGCTTGTTTGTACAAGACACTGTGCTTCTGCACAACAACTTGTTTATGGTGTGTAATTTTTAATCCCTTTATCTGAGTGATTGAACTATTGATGCAAAGAAAAATAGCATCATTTAGTGACTGACCTCAACATATGTAAGCTTATGCTACATAGTTTTATTAATACTTTAATTGTACATCAGAAATTTGGAAATGAAAAGAAACTAATATTTATGTAGATGTATTCTGCATATCTGTGTTCATGAAAGTGATATCACAGATTATAGGTGACAAGTTCTGCTTCCTCAAATGTGGAAATCTGAACATTAGAGAAGAATGTAGGCAAATGTATAAAGCAGGTTTTATTTAAAAACAGTAACACAGGCTTCTCCCAGGAGGGAGAGGGGGCCATAGCTGGTATCCTGGTATCCCAAGAAATGAGAGCGTCCTGTCCCTTTTATATATTTCAGACTTTCTTTGTTCCCCTGCTCTTCCCCCACTTATCTCTCTCCTTCCTGTGGACATGACTAGGCCCAGGAGATGCTGGTGTGATGGCCAAAAGGTGAGAAGCAGATGGGCAGGAGGCAGGGTCAAATGGAGTGACCCAGGCAGGAAGCGGCCCAGAAGGCATTAATCAGCAACTCCTTGTCTGCAACCTTTTGGGGAGGGGGCAGAATAGGCAGGTGATCTTGGTAATCACAGCATTCAGGAAACACTGACATTCCAATCTCCCAGGGCAGGTCTCCAACTTCCCGGACCCAAACCAGCCTCCTTTTTCTGGATCCGACCCAATTGCCTATCTACACTGACTACTTGTCTTTAATTTTTGCTTCAGATGTACAATTAAAGAAGTGAACTTTATTTCATCACCTAGCATTATTTTTAATTTTTCTGATGTGTCTATGCTCCCAGTGGTTTCTTTTAAAATTTATATTTAAAGTATAAATTTATACTTTATACTTCAAATTTATACTTATACTTAAATTTATACTTAAAGTATATTTATTTATATTTATGTGGGTAGAAGAGTAAAGGATGATAAATTATAGTCGGTTGGATTAAATGGTGTCTTGATTCTCCAACAAATGTTTGTACTCTAGTATTAATAAAAATCAAAGACAAATTATTTTGTTATTAATTTCTTTCTGCTAGCTTGGGTTCATTTCTCAATTGTGTAGTTTGATAAATTCAAATTAACATATCATTCTTCAGTGGTTTGGAAAAATACAATTAAAAGGGTACAACTTTTAAATAGAACCCTTGATTTTTCTATAGTTAGCAGCTAATTAAGTAAATAAATTTGTTCACCTAACCAGTGGGTTTTAAAACATATTTTATACTATGTGAAGAATTTTTTTACATTTTAGATTATAATTTTGAAGATTTCAGAATCACAGTTTTTAATTTTGATTTTAGTAGTGACATCCAACAAGGAGGGACACTGTAACTTAGGTCCTCAGTAAGGAACCCATCTTTGGCCTATCCCACTACTCTGCAAGTACAAGAAGGACAAGAGAGAGGACAGTCACTGCTGAGGAAATGCAGGCCATTTGACACCTTCACTGCAAGATGTAGGAGGTATTGGTCTAGACTTCGCAGGAGAAGAGAAGAGTTTTGAATCAAATATGAGACTGAGTTTTCCCTAAAAAAAAAGTGACTACTTAAGGAAGAATTACTGAATATTTTGGCAGCAAGCAGAGATAAAGGAAGTGAGCAAACTCAGAGGAAAGATGGGGACAAACTGAGGGGAGGATTCAGTATATTATAGCAGAGACCGTTATTGTTCAAAGAAAGCTTCTCATGTTTTCCCTTAGTGAATAACCCTCATCAACAATAGTTCCATATACCTATCAAAGTAAACACATTTATTTGTATTCAACCTGGTCTCTAGTATCATATTTCCCTTTCATGGTTCTAGACTCTACTTATTTTTGTCCTTTTAGATCTTGTAATTTTTGCCAGGATCCCAAGTGTTAAATTGCAAATATCAATATGGTAAAGGAGAAGTATCAATCAGATAAATGTTTTCAGGCAGATTACTTTTAGTAATAGCAATATTTTATAAATCAGCATTTCATAAGGCTCTTTCACAATTCCTACAAAAAGAACTATTCTATTTAAATATAAGCATTCTACTTTCCTTAACTGAGAAATGAACACAGCTAGGGATACATGTCTATCTTTGTCTTCCCATACCTGCATATCCTGTTGGTCCTCTCTCTCTTCTAAGTCAATTTAGCCGAGGGTTATAATTTATACCAAACAGGTCATCCTAAGTGATTATAAACCCTGACCTTAAAACCTGATATGCCTAGTGAGATAAGTACCATACAAGCAAACAAGAAGAGCAAAGACTATTTATTCCACGTTTTCTATAGCAAGGAAGTCAGTCACTATTATTTGTAAATTTTGCAGACACCAGGGCAGACAGGGGAGTGGAATAATTTTACAGTATGTTTAAGGGATGTCCCATTTCCAGACTCTTGGCATTAGGAAAGTATAACTTGGCTAATTAGAAATGAGGTACCTTCTGTAATTGATTAAGGGTGTGCCTTTGTCTTTCTCAGGTTGGTCCTAAGTTGGAGATAAGAACAAAAATTAATGAAGTTATCAGTTATGAATCAAATTCTGGCCATCTTAGATTAACTCTTGGAGGGCTACATTTTGACTTTCTGAACTGTCAGTTAAGCTAGCAGACTGACTTCTAAGCATCTACTCATGGCAAGCTGGCTCCCTGAGTTAGCATACAAAATGAATTGGTTTCCTGGACAGGTTGTTTCCATTGTGGGTCAGACTGCATAAACCATTTAACAGTTTGTTTCTTAGATCCTGTTAATTTGGTCATGTTGTCACATATTTACCTGAACCTTAAATTGCATCATCAGTCAAAAAACATCATCTTTTTATATTTTTATCTATACTAACCTATTATTCATGTTTATTTTATACTTAATATTTATGAGTAGCATGTGTTTGTTTTATATGCATATAAATATATGTACAAACATGTTTATATACACATACTATTATAGTGTATAATAGATGATGCAGATGTAGTTGTAAGTTAAAAGGAGATGAGAAGATGAATAGAACATAACATTTTTGAAGATAATCTTATATCTTGTAAAAGCACTAAATTTACAAATGCATAATAGTTTTGCTTGGTTCCATAAAAGGAACAATAGACATAATGGTTTGAGAAATAGACATAGGTTTTAATTTTTCAGAAATTGCTGTCCATAACAATGACAGAAAATTAATGAGACATGCTATTAGAATATAGTGCAAAATGTGAAATGAAGATAAAACAGGAGCACGTAGTATAGGGGTATTAGTGCATGTCTTAATCCATGTGCTGCTGATCTAAAAGAATACTGTAGACTGTAAATTATAGACAACAGAAACATATTTGACTCATATTTCCATAGACTGGAAAATTCAAGATAAGAGGCTGAATCTGGTGAAGGACTTTTTGTTTGTGTCATCCTATGGTAGAAAGCATCATATGGCAAGAGAATAATAGAGAAAGGGAACGAAACTCCCTGAGATAACTTTCTGACTCTCAAGATAACAGCTCTTTAAAGGTCCCATCTCTTAATGCTGCTACAGTGGCAATTAAATTTCAATGTGAGTTTTGGAGGGAACATAAAACCATAGCAATCAATTGATGCTATATAACAAACTCTTCTACAGCTGTGTATCTTAAAACAGCATTCATTCATTCTCATGGATCTGCAGGTGAGGAGAGCCATCATACTTTGGCTCTGGCATCTGGGGCTTGCTATTTCATGATGTAGTGCTCCTCCTCCTGGATCTCATCCTCCTTTCATTATTGGTCTGGACTGGACACGTTCTATTTATGGTGATGGTCAGTGTATGAGAGTGAGCTGAAAATAAGAAGGCTGAGGTTTGGAAAGGGAATGGCTATAATTTCTACCTGTGTTTCATAGACAAAACAATACCACATAGTAAAATAGTCTCTCTCCCACACAAAGGAAAAATAAAGTACAGGAAGAACTTGACCAACCTATTCATGAAAGGACTGCAAAATTACATGGTAAAGTGCGGTGAAATTTTGGGACCAATAATTCAATTTCATGTAAATGGAGTGTTAAAGAGAAGCTACTAAAGGCCTAACATGTAAGGATCAAAGTAAGATTGACTTCTGTTTCTCTCTCCAACAGCTATCAGCATACAGTGGTGCCGAACTGCAGAAGGCATGTTACAGGTGGGAAATGAAACTACTTTGTAATGCCCAGAAGCTTAGAGAACAGAATTAAAAACTGAAAACAAAATAAAACAAAATTTAAAAAGCCACAGTGTGTGAAAGCTGAAGCCTAGAAAACAAAGCGAAGCTATGTGATCGGTTAGGATTCTGAGAAATTTCCTTTTGTCTTGTTGAGAATTGTGGAGAATGTCTCTGAAGAATGTATGGAGGGACGTGACAATTGGGGTGGCCTGGTAACATGATCACTCTGACACAGTGGTGAAGAAGAAGGCAGGAGGCAGGAAATGAGTCAAAACTGACCCAGTGATATAATGTGCATTTTAGTTACCCTTTCTCCCTTTGTAGTCATTCAATTGGAAACTTGCATACATTTATTAAGAAAATACTTAAGGAAATGATGATATAAGCATCACTCAAATTTACTTCATTATTAGATCTGGAGAACCAAAAATAGTCTCAAATTGAAAATAAATCATTTCATTGTTTTCTGCCATGTCATGCTTTTTCCCATTTTCCCCTTCCAACTTCTTGCTTATTCTACATCTAGTCTCTTAAAAAAGGATACATCTTATTTCTGTGGATTCCCTCCCTGAAATTGAGAGGAGCATCACTTTTCCACCAGCCAAATGAACAAGATCATCATTACTTGATGCCCTTAAATAAATGCATTAGTCAAACTGACAATCCCATTGGCAATCAATAAAGACATACAAAAATGGCTAAAGCAAGTAGTGAATTCAGAAAAGCAGTCTCGTTAAACAATTGCTCACCTAACTGAACTAGATTAATAGTGATTGATTTCAGGTACACCTTACAGAGCATATTTGTCTAACTCTTCATCCATTCCCATCTCCTTTCACCTTTCTTCTTTTTCTCAGTTTCAGTTTTACTGATGACTTACAGATTCTGTGAAAGAGCTAATTATAATGTCTTACTTTCTCAATATAAACTGGAAGTTCTAACCATATTAATTTCACTGATGCATTGAAGAATTTCATACTTTATGTGAGTAATGATAGCTAATACTTGCTTATGTTAAAAATATTATAATCCTATAAATTTTCCATGTGTACTTGATTGAAATTTCTAGAAGAAGGTGAACAAGTTCTTCCTTACCATTTCTTCATTGTCTAAGACAACTCACTCTGAGGCATATTCAAAAGCTTTCATTTTTAATAATATTGCTCTGATCTTCATTACTCTGAGCCTTTATTATTTGCATTTTCATTTATGTATGATTTTTGTGTGTGTTTTTTTTTTTTTTTAATTCGCTCACTCTAAAAAAACTTACTGAACAGCTACCAGAATTATGCATTAACCATTGCTTTAAAACCGAGAATGAGGAGTGATAATTATGGACAAGATCCAATAGTAAGTATCTGATAGAAGTAGCAGAGTAAGCATTACAGAGGTACAAAAATGGTCCCAACTGATGGGAGAGCAGGAGCCCTTTGTTAGAGGTTTAGTTTAGTGAAACTTCATCAGCTACTCAGTAAGGGAGGTGTTCAAAACCAAGATAATTACTTACACAGCAGCTAAGAGTGAAAATGTAAGCATAAAGAGATCACAAATGGTCAAAGTTAGGTACAGGCTACACTGCAAAACAATTTTCATAAGAGGAAGTCATGGTACTTTGTAAAAGAAATAAGTTGTAGCTCATGAAAAAAGAAAGCAAGGGAATATGTATTATGTATATTTTCCCCTAGACTAACCAGAATATCCAGAGGGGTGGGAAAAATTCCTGGAGTTTGAAATGAGAAAAAAATGCAAAATCCTACCACTGCCACTGCATCTGTGCTTTGAATACTGCAGCAGGAGTCACCACTGTGGATGCACACAAAGTAGACAAAGGGAGTTTATCTAAAGCACCATGAATATCAGAGACCACTCCTCACAATCCTTGCTATTGTGCAAAAACTCCCAACTCACTGTCCAGATCAGATATCAGAAATGTCTGATACTTCATCCTATGCTGCATCCTTGCTGCTGTAAAAATGGGAAAAAGAATGTGTAGCACTTTCAACTTCCACAGTCAGCACAGCAGTTGACTTTGTGCTTCAGTTTGGCTAGTCACAACATTCAGAGATTTAGTCTTAACATCAATCTAGATACTTCTATAAGGGCAGATTTAGATGAAAATAACATTAAAATTAGTAGATTCTGAGTAATATGGGTTACTCTAAAAAAGGGAATGAGTCTCATCCATTTATTTGAAGACCTAAGTAGGAAAAAATTACCAAAAACAAACAAAAGACAAACAAACAAAAAACTCTGACATCTTCAGAAGAGGAAATTCTATGAGCAGATGTTTCTTCAAGCTGCATCTCTTCCTGGGATCTTGATCCTGCCAGCCTACTTTACAAATATTGCATTTGCTACTGCAGGTCATGTGAGCTAGATTCCCTTGGTTCTGTTTCTCCAGTGGTATTTCACTAACTGTGGTATCTTTTGTACTTCTTAAGATACAGAATTTTAAAGAAAAGCATTCTGAATTGATTCTGGGATTTCTGCAATTGGTTATCTAATCTGACCAGATTTAAAGACATTAATGACTTTTTTCCAGTAGTAAAGAGGGCACTGTCAGTCTAAAGCATGATATGGCAATGGAGATTCACACAATCTCACCATCAGATATCCCTAATCAAACACTTATTTGAGGCAAGGTCGCAGATGTCTAAATATAACATACCTTCTAACATTTGCTCAAACTAATAATTATAATTAGATTGGTTGGTTACTCCTTAGACTAGTAGAGAAAGAAAATT
The DNA here is from genome assembly GCF_902686455.1 of Sciurus vulgaris. NCBI lineage: Eukaryota > Metazoa > Chordata > Mammalia > Rodentia > Sciuridae > Sciurus > Sciurus vulgaris. Next base: position 146,373,465 of record NC_136466.1, read on the forward strand.
ATGTGCTAATGAATGCACATTTCCAGCTAAAGTACTACATAAATGATTTGAAAGCTTTTGTGTCTGCCCTGAAAGAGAACCTTATATCCTATAACTGCAGAAATGAGACTGCTGAAAATCAAACTCAGGATCTCAACCTCCAAGTGACTGAATTATAATGCAAATTGGATTTTCAGCCTTTCACCAGGAAGGTCTACTGTTAAAGTGAGGGCATTGATTGGGAATAAATGGAATCACAAACATTAGAATGGGAATGTATGGGAAAATCCTGATGAGGCTGTGGACCCTGAAAGTAAATTCCAATGAGATTTTGCTAGTAAAAGGTGACTTTCCACCCTATCTGTGAAGATTAACTCTTCAAGAATTAATATATGGAGATTACCTGTTAGAAAGGCCTCTAATAATGTGGTTGGTTGATTGACTGGAACATGAACCTCATGTAGTTTGCAGTGAACGAAACTGAAATGTCAGATCTGACTTGGTATGTGTAGAGGAAGGGATTCTTAGGAAGATCAGAGTGGTAGAGTATATTTGTCACTTATGATTTATTCAACTACCCTGGATGGATCAGGAGGACACGCCTTTCATCATGACTACTGAAAATAAATTTAGGAGGGGATCCCCATAAACCTTGAAGAGTTCCATAATTGCTCTTCTCTGTAAACCAAAACTTACAGAGAGAAAAGCTGCCAATGTATTGGGAAACCGAAATGATGTGGATATAATTGCATATCAGAATTGGGTCAAGTGAGGCAATCAATTGACAGAGGCAAAGTGTGCATGGATACTGTAAGTAGCAGTAGAGTAAAAGAAACAATCAAAATAGTCTGACTTGCTGGGTGTGGTGGTGCATGCCTGTAATTCCAGTGGCTTAGGAGGCTGAAGCAGGAGGATCACTAGTTCAAAGTCATCCTCAACAATTTAGTAAGGCCCTAAGTAACTCAGAGAGATCCTGTCTCTAAATAAAAATTTTAAAAAAGGGTTGGGGATGTGACTCAGAGGTTAATCCCTTAAGCCCCCCTGAAGATATCTATTGCACTGACTGGTTCATCATAGTGTTTCTACAAGTGCAGTAAATGGGAAGCTTCTATTAAGTTCTTATTGTATCTGTAAACCTCTTTCAAGACTTGAGATATGGAGGGTGGTGATTGTCACCAGTCCCATTCGGTTCACGTGACTGGCATCCACAGAAGAGAGGTGTATCATGGAAAATGACAGTCCATTAAAGTAAGTTTAACCAGATGGTGACTCCAATTAAAGCTGGGGTGCACAATGAGTTAAAATGCTTGAATAAATTAGCACATTCACAAGTACATGGTATGTACCTATTGATCTGAAATATACTTTTTCTTCATCTCTATTTGTGAAGACCACAGAAGCAGTTTTTCTTTCACAGGAAAGGCCAGCAATGCACCTTCGCTGTACTTCCTCAAGAATATATTGACCCTTTAGCCCTTCGTCATGATTTAATTCATCACAGGGACACTGATTATCTTTCACTTCCATAAGACATCACACTAGTCCATTACATTGATGGTATAATGCCGTTTGGGCCTACTGAGCAAATCTATTAACTTAAATGTTAATTTACCCCCAAAATGCTGTCTGTTTCAGAAACACATAGAATAATGTAGGACCAAATATATTAGTACCATGGTCAAGTCAAGAAGTTGACACCTTACATTTATATGTGTGTGTGTGTGTGTGTGTGTGTGTGTGTGTGTGTATGTGTGTGTGTGCATAAAAATTGGCAAGGAGTGCATTTTTAATAGTTTATATATATATAATCTATTAAATGTATATATATATAAATTATGTATATATATGTAGATATATATAGATCTCTCTCTCTTCTGTTGGTCTGTTTTTCTGGAGAACGCTAATGTACTAAGGTATAGGACTGAATCACCAAGATTCCCAAGGTCAGAATTTCCTTAACATAATAAGTGCTTCAAAAGTTTTGTGGCCATATGTGTCACAAACCAATGTAGAAGAGATTGTGCTTCAATATTTCATTAATTTTTAAATGACAAAAACATATTTCTTCTTTCTGTATATCATACTTCACAGCTGGCCAGTGGTTCTATTGGGTTTTCTAATAGTTTTCCTTACTGTAGATCCCAGATTGATAGAGCAACATTGTCACCATTTTCTGGGACGTTTCCCATTACCATGGCAAAAGTAACAGAGACTGAAGGAAACATAAACTAACTGTTACACAACTCACTCTAACAAATTTCTTCACAAATTTTGTTGGTTGAAACAAGTAATAAGCTCAGTTCTGAATTCATAGACCTGAGATGTTACAATCCAAGTAAACACACTTTTAATGCATTAATAATGTAGAGAGGTGGTGACTCTTAACTGAGAGGACAGAATTGTATAGAGATAGTTAGAACTTGGTGAAAGAGAACTCGGTTTATAGAGCTATTACAGTAATCCAAAGATTATTTACATAGTAGTGATTATTTACATAGTATTAAAAACAAAGAAAGAAATTAATCAAAACGATGAAGAAATATTTGAAGTCATTATGAAAAAAACAACAACAACAAAAACAAAAAAAAACGAATAAGGCATTTTGTCCAATGGGCTGTTGAGTTTCATATGAGAAGAACAGGTCAATGGTGACACCAAGGTATTTAGTTTGGATAACTTAGTAAGTTTGAGGTTCTTTTTTACATGGCAAAGTTAGTGACAGTTGACTACACTTATTCATTTATATGAATCACATCTAAACCTGTAAAATGCTTGGTTTGATAGGGATAAAATTCAGTCATTACCTTTTTGAGAAACCATAGGTTTCCAAGAAGTGTGAAGTAGGCAAAACTGGCTAGAGCTAGGTTTTAGGAATGTCAGAATACCCTTGATAGTTTTGTTTATGATACCTGAATAGAGAAGGAAGAAAATAAGGTGGAACACAAATCACTATATGTAAACATCCCCAATCAGAAGAGAAGGAGACTGAGGAAACAAGCAAAACTAAATGAACTAACAAACTCGTAACAAAATTAGAACTGACAGACACAGAGGTACAAAGCACCTCAGGATAGAATATAGTCAATATTAAACCAAGTGAAGAGAAAATGGGCTCCATTTCTCGAAGGAGAAAAGTTTCAGTCTTTAAGAGGGGAAATAAGTGAAGAAAGATATTTTTAAGTACAAAGTACTGACTTAGGATAATCATTACTCTATACCTATAGCAGTCATGGCTGTTGACAAGCGTTTTTTATTAAACTTGTATGCTGTTAGGTGGTATATTTTGCTTGGTTATAAACTTGGTTCTTAAAATAGAAACTTCATTGTTATTATAAAAATACCGTGTGCCTTTGACATATGACTAGACCCTCTGGGTATGAGTTGACATGCCATAAAGAAGAAAACATCTGTCCTTGAGAAAGATATGAGTGACAAATTGATGGAAGTTTATAATAGTGAACAACATTTATGGACATATTTTACAATATTCACGGGATAAAACTTAACATCTTTTTAGAGTTATATATCTCGTTGTGGAGACTATAGCAAGAGGGCACATTTTGACATTTAGGGTTAGCTATTTGAGAAGGGAGAAGGTTTTTGTTTATGAGCTATCTGCAGAAGGATAGATGTGATTAGCTTCTATTCAAAAGCTGTGGTTTCATCTTAATCCACGAAGTGAACTCATAAATGACCAGACAGAACATTTCTAATGGCACCCATAATTACAATATTATGTGAAATTATCATTTCTATAAAGGTAAAGTACTTTATGGATGTATACTTATCTCCAAACCTGTCAAGTTATATGCATTAAATATGTATAGCTTTTTGTATGTCAAAAATAAAAAATGAAATAGATGCTTGGGTGGATATAAAGGGGATATGAGAGCTCTACAGTTAGGTTAATTTCTTCTATAAATCCAAAACTGCTAAAAATAAGGTCCATTAATTAAAAAATAAAATGAAATATAAACACATGATCAATCAATTTCTATATCTATAAGAAATCAAGTGGCATCTGAGTACTATAGTCCTTATGTGTGCCACATTAAAAACATTATTTTTATTAAATAAAATTTAATTTATGAGTCTCAGAATATGAATCATTTAGAAATATATCTACTATAGTTGATTTATGTAATGTAGCAATTAAATTTATTTTAGTTGAATGACTTTTCTGTAATTTGTATAATGTAGTGATTTTTATATAAATCGGTAACTGGAAGAACAAAGATTTTGTTTAGCCAAGAGTTTTCTTTGGCTTATATTCACTTTCTAACACACTAAAGCAAAAAAACCCCTCTGTACTCTAGTTGATCTCTTTTTTGTGTGACATTAGAGAACTAACCAGTTTCTGCAGTGTCGAAGACAAAAGAAAGAAATAATAAATCGTATTTATGTGGGAAAAAGCAATACAAAACAAAAACTCAAACCTGATGTATTGTTTTTTGCATCAATGCCATATTATAAGAATGAACTTACAGTATAGAAGGAGACTTTTTATTTAATGTTCCTTGATACATTAGAAAAAACTCAGAGAAGAATAAAGAAAGAATAGAGGAAACTATCTAACAGTGCTAATGGCTTCTTCTGTGACCTTGGGCAAGTCACTTAACCTCCTGGTGACTCAGCTTTTCCATCTGTAAAACTGAATGGTAATTACCTTATTTATTCTGCACTCAAAAGGCTGCTATTTGTATAAGCCTGTTCAGCACCAAGGACGTTTCTTCAAGGCTTCCTTCTTTTCATAACCTGATGTCTATTTTTCACAATTTAAATAATGATTAATGTGATCACTATAACGAAATGAAGGGAACTGCATACGTTATCCACTTCTGCTGTACAGTAGCTGATAGCTAAGCCATAATAATATATGTCTAATATATTTTCCTTGAAGTAAAAGAGTATAGATGAAAGGAAAAAGTCAAAGAACGAGAAAAACTACATATTATCAGTTATCACCCATCAGTTATTTCTTGGTGGTTTCTGTATTTTAATTCAGCTTCCTAAAAAATTTAAACTTGTTGAACTCAGAATCAAAGCCTTCAAGAAGAGGACACCATCTGCTGTGAAGACCCATTTTTTACTGAATCTTCTCTCAGTGTTACTCATGAGGTCATCTACTTACCTCACTCTTATCCTTCAGAAAAATGCAAACAGATGTTCCACTGTTCTCCTGTGTGTCATCAGATCTGACTAACAATGGTAAAGTTCAAATTGGTAAATCTTCCCTGGTCTACATTATATCTTCCAAACAACTTTGAGTCTCCCTAGTTTCTTGACACCACTTTTATCATTCAGTAAACACATTGATTACTTGACAAAGAAGATTTCAGCTAAATTGAACATTTTTAAGATCGATTTAGCCACTGTCTCACTATTTGAAGAACTAATACAATTTTAAACACATTTATTTTTCTCACATTCAGGATATTGGCCTAAAAATGCACTTTCAAGCCAGAGCATAAAACTCTTCAATGATTCTTATCACCTTGTATGAACAATTATTTTACAATTAGCATGTAGGATTACTAATCCTAGAAAAGTGTCCAAGCAATAGAGAGGTGTATTGTTTATATATGATGCATGATTATGTTTGATATTTCTGGTTATTGATTTAAAAGGAGAAATTGAAAGGAGGTGTGTTGAGTCACAAGGAGGTTAGTAATAGCCAAATCAACTGAAAATTAGGAAACTCTTATTGGGTTAATAAATACCATCATGATACACATTCCCAGGATATGCATGGTTTTATTATTAAGTATTTATTATGCTAAAATTCCATAAAGAAAATAATGATATGGTTTAATAATGTGTCTTACTCTGTCTCAAAACATATACTGTTCAAAGCCTTCTAACCTAAGGAATAAGGAACATCTGTCCTTGTTTCAGCTTTCTAGAAATATTACCTAACTTTTCATCTCGTACAGAGGTCCCCTTTTCTCCAGGCTCCCATAAATTTTTCTTACTTTTTTTAAATCCTTACCAGTCTTCTTGAGGCGTTCCAACTTTTATTGTCGGGCTCCTTGTGGCCTTGTAGCTTCTGCGCTCTGCTTCATCTTCCATACAATACCATGTTTAGGTGGTTAGTGAAGAAGCTCACTTTGAAGTGCTAGACTCTGCTTTGGTTTGGGTAGTAAACTATCCGAACCTAAAGGCTTTAAATGGTAACTATAAAAGTCATGTCTGATTAGTTTGTATGTTATGCATCTGGTTAGAGCTTCACTGGTTAATTCTTCTGGACTTTGTGGCATCGCACGGGAAAACTCCATGGTGTTCACCTGAGAGTGGCCTCACTTACAAGGTACATGACATGATGTCCTTGCTCACACACCAAGGGATGTGGGCAGGATGACTGGAGATGGATCTCATCTGGGACTCTAAGGAACATTAGACATGGGAGACATGGGGTAGTTGGATTTCTTATATGGACACTCCAGGACTTTATATGATTTTTATTTTAGAGCAATTTTAGAAAATTGCAGACAGACCAGGATGATTTTATATAAACACACTTGTTTTCCCTGGTGTTAACATCTTGAATTAGTATGTGTTGTACTTTAGATATGAGGTGTACCTCTAAAGTTCATATATGAGACAATGCAAAAAGTTTAGAAGTGAACTGATTGTATTATGAGAGACTTAATTGGTGCATTGATAAGGTTGAATAGATTAATTGGGTGGTAACTATAGGGAGGCAGGGTGTGACTGAAAGAGATGGGTCACTGGGAGTGTGCTGTTGGGCTTATGTTTTTATCCTTAATGAGGGAAGTCTTCTCTCTGCTTCCTGAGTGTCATGTCTGGAGCTGCTTTCCTCCACCACCCTCCCTCCATGATGTTCTTCCTCACCTCCAGCATGGAGCAATGGAGCTTGCTGTCTATGGACTGAAACCTCTGAAATTGTGAGCCTTAAAATAAGCTTTACCTCCTCTAACTGATCTTGACAGGTCTTTGGGTCACAGTGACAAAAAGTTGATTATAATGGTCATGATACATATTGATGCTTTATTATTGACTAACACTCACACTTTGCACATATTTCTTCAGTTACCTAATACCCTGTTTCTGTTTCAAGTCCTCATCTGGAATAGCATGTTACATTTTGTCACAATGTTTCCATGGTCATGCATTTATAAATTTTCATTGTTTTGATGATCTTGGCAGTTTTCAGTAGTAGTGGTCAAATATTTTTTAGGATGTCCATAAGGTAGAATTTCTTTCATATCTGTCATGTGATTAGACTGAATATATTTTTTTCTCTGGCATTTGGTTGATTAGGTCTGTAGGGAATCCCAGCAGGAAATCAGATAAGGATGAAGTTACATTTTATATTTTCATGTTTCTTCTAGGTGAGAAATTTGGGCTGGCTGTGTTCCTTGAATTCAAGGCACTACTCCATTGAACTCGTTTTTACCACTCCCACGCCTTGCACTTCTGGAAATAAGAGACTTTGCAGCTTCACTCTGTCTCATCCATAATGATTTTGCTACTTCCCATGATTCCCTGCTCCCCACATATATTCTTGTAAACACACTCATTAATAAGCTGTCTTTAAATCATTCTGATTGGTTTTGTGTATGTGTGTGTGTGATGCTATTGTCACCTAGCTTTCAGTGAAAAATACTTCCCACTCCACTTGTAAATATCAAACCACTTTCAAAGATAGAATATGACTCAAAATTCCAATAATTCTCAGAAATATCAGGTGGTTGAGATATTTTTGTTCTGTATACCTCCTCTAACAGAGTGCTAGGCTCATGGTTGGAACTCAAAGTTTAAAAGATTTATTTAAATCTGGAAATATCAAGGACGGACAAATGGTTTCAAGCAAGTTTGTTTTTTGAAGAAAACATAACATTCTTGATGTTTAAAAATGAAAAATGTGTTAAGTGTCACTGTAACAAATATCTGAGATGGAAACAAGAATGTTCTTTTAATTGCTGCTTTGGGCTGATAGTGGCATAATACATCATGGTGGGAGTACCTAGTGAAGGAGGCCTGTTCAACTCACAATAGACAGGAAGCAAAGAGGGAGAGAAAGAAAAGGACCAGGTTCCCAACTTACCCTTTAAGAGTAAACCCCCAATGACCTGCTTCTTTCCACTAACCCTAAGTGCTAAAGGTTCCATTGTCTCCTAATAACACCACAGGGTAGGACCAATCCCTCTACACATGGACCTTTGTGGGGAATTGAAGATTAAAACTATAGAAAAATATTGTAACATAAAATGATGTGCACATTAATTCAATAGTAATTATAAGAAAAATAATTTACACACATGACTATCTACAAATGAATCTGCATATGTATGAAATATAATATGTTAACAAATAAGCAAAAAAAAACTGCTTTTATCAGTACATGAAAATATGAATATTTGGGCCGCACTGTACAATTCTTTTCATATTAATTTGCATTGGCATCATGTAGTATTATGCATTTATATTTTTGTTAATGCAATACATAACTGTACTTTGTAAGCTAGACCTTCTGAAAGTTGACAGACATCAGGTTACTCAAATCACACTAGAAAGCTTAAACAAACAAGTCACTATGTTAAAAAATAATGACTATAATGATTATTCTAATAGTACTATGTAAAGTTTGTTGTCATGTCTCTGACTCTTAAACTGATCATAAGAGCTGAGTGAAAAATTCATTTCAAAGTATTTTTGATGACAATAAATTTTAATGCATTTACCCTCAAAACAGCCTATTACCAATGAATTTTTTTCATGCTAATGATTGGTAATCTATTACCTGTATATTTTATTGTGACACTGATTGTTGCACTTCTCTTGCTGGTCTTGTGACATTAGAATTGTTTAACCAGTATCCTGGGAATTAGAAGGTATTCCTGGGTATTCACACACAGCCTCTTCTGCCGCATATACAGTAGTTGTCCCATGTCTCCCAGACTGACCTAGCATTAAGTAAATTGGATGTCAAGTGTGTCAACATGTTCCAACTGCCAGTGACATTGTCATTTGGGCTCCTGAGAAGAAAGACGAAACATCCTGAAAGGAACAGAATACAAGATTGAAAGAAGCAAGTGGAGTACAGACGATTTGTCTTTTATTTTTGGATTTAATATATTCTGATTTTTCATGCTTTAGCACTCTGACACAACTGCCACAACCTGTCTATCAAGCATGGAATTAGAGGCAGCCATTTATTCCTTCATATTCCCACACAGACCCAGAGAGCAGTGCAATTACAACTGTGGCTAGAGACTGGCAGGCCTCAGTTTCTTTTAAACCTATTTCATAGCAGGTGCCTACCTCTTACTGTCAACCAATTACATTTTGAGTATTACCATAGAAATAATTTTCCCTTATTTGCAATTCATTAAATAGTGGTAACTTTAAAACACATAGTTGCTGATATATCTTCTACATTTTCTTATATTTAAAAAACATCTTCAGGTTTGCTTATGGAATGTTTCAATATTGCCATGTTTTAATCTTAAACTGTTTTAAAGCCTAATGTATTCCTGTGATCTGAGTGCTATTTCTTCATAATACAGAATGGTCTCATCTAGATTAGATTTCACTCTCTTTGTCCTAAAGCATGTTGAATAATCATAAATGAAGAAATTCCTGAGTTTTAACCCACTTTTTAAGACTCAGTTGAATCTATACCCACTTCAATAAACTTCTTTGAATTTCATGAAATTATAATAGTGTTATGCTTCTAAATGCATTAGCATTTTAAGCCTATGTCATAAAATTATCTCTGCTCATTTGTATATTCCCACCAGATTTTGCACTCTCTAAAGAAGGAAAAAAATATATAAGGAAAAACTTAAATTGACAAATTTGACACTCATTATTGTTCACTTAATATGCATTACGCCCCTTCTCTTAGTCACAGAAAAGTCCAAATTTTAAGCTGAACATGATCTTGCCCAGATTTTTAAAAGACCACATTTCCTGGCATTATTTATATCCCAGTATTAGTTTGTGTTAATTTCTCAGCAATGAAATGTTAGAAAAATGATGTGAAAGCTTTTGGACAATCTTTACAATAGAAAATCTTATATTCTCTGCCTAGATTTCTGTGGTGATGGCAGCAATTTCCCCCAGTCACTTGACTCAAGAAGTAAACAGAGGATATTGGAATAAGAAGTCTGGAGTTGGAATCCCTGATGATGTTAGTAAGCTTTTAAAATTTCCGAAATGCGTACTCCAATTTTGAGCTAAGCTCTTATCTTGTCCTAATCACACTCATCGCATGTTTGTGTTTGTGTTTTAGTATATGTAATAAAAACTAATCCAAAATAGTAGAAAAAGATGAAGGGATGATAGAACTCCTTTGATAATTGGCTATAACAATCACACAATCATTCCATGTTTTATTCTGCATAAATCTAAAACATATTTGAAAACTATCTTGAGATGCTTTAAGAGTACCTTATAAAAGAGGGTAAACAACCTACATTATGAGTCATATGGGTGTATTCTAATCAACTGTAATGAATATTGCACATAATTTTCTCTAGTATATTATTTCTTGAGTACAAAATCACAGTGACCTCATTTCCTATGGGAGCTCAGTAATATATCTATTTATAAGGGTGGAATGGAGGTACATGCAGGCATCATACATGAATCATTGGTGGTACATGAACAGAACCCATTCCTTGAATTATTTTTTTCATTTACCATTTATATTGCCCAAATTAAAATATTTTCATCACCATGTAGCTGGCAATCATATTGAACACTGAAGTATATAATGAAGTATTTATATTTTGTCTGTATTTATGAATTTCATATCTATTTCTGGATTCATACTTAGATGACTTCTTGACTAAGTAACTGGGATGAACTTGTTCTGCTCAAAGAATTTTATAAACTGGGACAATATTCCTGAAACAAAGACTGTTAGACAGTATAGAATAGGTAGTATAGAATGGTGATCATTGAGTTTTATAATCACCCACTGATTTATACTTAGAAGCACTATAATAATAATGAAAAATTAGCAGACAAGAATTTTAGTGTATTATAAATATACTCAAGAATATAACAGAAAGTTATTCAAAAAGAAGAGTTAAATGTAATAAGATATAGGACTGTCAGGAAACTCTAAAGCTGAAAATTATTATTTCAAAATAAAAAAATTATGAATGGATAGACTTCAGTGGAAATGAGATCTGGAAATTAAAAATATTGAAAAGAAATTGTTTAAGCAGAAGTCCATAGAGAAATAATTGAAAAAATAAAAAATTCAGAAAGCTGTAGTGGTTAGAATGTTAGCCCTCCAAAATGATATCCTAGCCTAACTCCATTAGTTTGCAAATGTGGGCTTATTTTGCAAGTGTTTTTGTGCATGTTATTGTTGTTTTTTATTTTTTATTTTTTGTATAAGGGATTGAACCCTACTGAGCCACATTCCCAGCCCTTTTAAAAATATTTTATTTAAAGACAGTGGGTTGCTGAGTCATTTAGGGTCTAGCTAAATTACTGTGACTGACTTTGAACCCACGATCCTTCTGTCTCAGCCTCCCAAAACACTGGAATTATAAGAAGGCACCACTGTGCCCAGGGCACAGTATCTTTACTGATGTAATTAATCAGAAACTTTGAGCTGAGATTAACCTGCATTTTCTGCATGAATCCTATGTTCAATGACAAATGTCTTACAAGACTACATAGGGAAGACGCACAAACGTATAAAAAAGAAAGAGAGAGAGGCCATTTGATGATGGCAACAGAGAAGGCAACAAGTCAAGAAATTCTGGGAGCCATCATAGCACAACTGGAAAGCTTTCTTCCCTAGAATCTTCAGAGGGAGAAGGTTCTTCTAATATCTTGATATCTGACTTACATTCTCTATAATTATAGCAGAATATATTTGTGTTGTATTAAATCATCACAAGTGCAGTATGCATTCATTAAGATATAAGACAGAAAGGACAGAAAAATCTATTTCATGCATACAAATAAACATTTATCATATTCCTATATATATGATATATACACACAAATCATCATACATATGTTATTGTTAGACATCATCTATAGATATCATGAATGTCTGATTATCCTACAACATATATATAAAAATAAAGACCACTGAAAAAATATGTATTTTCCCTAAGTTTGATTACTCTAAATCCATAGATCCAGGAATCTGCACAAACCACAACCTTTTAAGACACTAAAACACATAATAAATTGAAATAAAATGAGTGATTAAAAAATAGAAACAAAAGATGCATTAGAAAAGGGGGAGCATACTGTAGATATCTCTTCAGAAGGAATTCAAGGCAAGGAATGATGGAATAAAAGCTTTAAAGTGTTCAAAAGCAACAAATTGGTTTAGAATTATTTATCTAGCAAAAATATTCTTCCCCCATATATGAAAGTAAAATACCATATGAAGATACTTTATGGTACACTAAGAATATACATCAGAAAATATAGAGATAGGGCTGAAAGCATCATTAGCATTGCAGAAAAATATAATTATTAGACCAAGTGCAAATGAATAAACCACATAGAAAAAAATAATCCAAAAGAAGATAGGAAAGGAAAAATGAAATAAGAAGAGATGTTTAAAAAATGGCAACACTATGTAGGTTTAAATATCACAAATGAAAATTATCTAAATGTTTATATAGGGAGATATGATTAGTGTACTCAATATAAAAAGAAAAACATAAATTGTTGCCTAGAAAAGTTTGGCTTAAATGTAAAGGATATAGATAACTTAAAAGTAAAAGGATAGAAAAATATCTACTGTTGGAACACTATAAGAAATCAGAAGGGCTACAACTATTGATAGAAAAAGTAAACTGAATCCAGCAATATAATAGGAAAATGCAAATGACAACTGCAATTCATTACACATTGTAAGGTAAACATAACATTCAAAAATCTATTTATGCAATTTATCATTTAAACAGAATAAAGAAACATGAAAACTATCAATTTATTAGATTCACAACATTTGACTAAAAATATCATTCAATGTAATATCTCATGAGATTAATGTTATAGGGAGATTTTCACAAAGTATAAAACTTATTTAGGAAAACCCTGTAGTTAACATCAACTCAGTGCTATAGGTTAGAATTATTTCTCTATAAGATCAAGAAAAAAAAATGAGAATGGCTTTTCTGTTGCTATTTGCATATTATCTACACATCATCTAACATTGAACTAAAGGTCTTAGTGTGACAAGGCAACAAGGAAAAGAAAATCATGCACATAGGTTTGAGAAGAAAAGGTAAACTGCCTTTAGTTACAGATGGCATGATAGTGTACCTTAAAAATCTGACAAAAACTTGGATAAAATTATCAAAACCAATGAATTCATTTAGAAAGTCCTCTGTAAAAATCCATTGTATGTCTTTACATTTCTAATGATTATGTAGAAAATAAAATAAATATAACATCATTTACAATATAAGTAGAAAAGATTATTTAAGAATAAATTTTTTAAAATGTATGAATTATTGAAGGAAAGGTAAAAATTATTGATAAATACTAAACAATATTTAAAAAATAAAATTTGTCTTTTGGAAGATTTTATGCTGATGTGGTTTAGTTATTGGGTGTCTCCCAAAAACTCATGTGTGAAACAATGCAAGAAGGTTTAGAGGTGAAATGATTGGGTTATGAGAGCCTTAACCCAATCAGAGACTTAATTTCCTGATAGGATTAACTGAGTGGTAACTAAAGATAGGTACCCTGTGGCTGGAAGTGGTGGGTCACTGGGGACATGCCTTTGGGTTATATATTTGGTGAGTTGAGATTAGTTCTCTCTCTCCTTCCTGATGAGATTCTTGGGCAGTTTGCCTCCACTACCTTCTTCCCCCATGATGCTCTGCCTCTCCTCTAGCCCCAAAGAATGGAACTGGCTATCTGTGGACTGAGACCTCTGATACCATGAGTCCCAAATAAACTTTTCCTTCTCAAAATTGTTCTTGTCAGACTTTTAGTCGCAGCAGGATAAAAGCTGACTAAAACAATGTAGTTTTCATTATCTCAAAAATACTGTTATATTTGATGTGCTTTCCCTTCAAATCCTGAGAGGACAGTTAAGCAAGTTACAAGGTCATAGTAAAATTACATGGAAAGAGATCTAAAATAGCCAACACAATTTTGAAAATAAAAATGAAGTAAGAGAATTTAGAATGCTAATTTGAAGAATTAGTGTTAAGCTACAATAATCAAGAAAGTGTAGTATTTACTATGTGTGGATATATAAATCAATTGAACAAAATAGAGTCCAAAAATAGACACATTACATATAATGTACGTAAGGTTTTTATCATAAATGGTAATCATGTTGAAGAAATGAGCATTTTATATTTACTTAAAATAGAGCATATTGGATAATTTGATATAAATATAGAAAAAGTATGAATTTCTACATTTATCTTCAAGTATACAAAAGATTACTTTGGAATTGAATGCAAACCTAAACTTAAAAATTGCCATATAAGAAAATTAATATAGTGAACCATATAAAATTAAGAAAATGAAAAGATATTTCAAAGACTAGGAGAAATACACATACACACAAATTTATGTAGATATATTTATTATGTTATTTAGATGACATACATATATATGTTAGATGATTGTTTAATAAACACAAAATATCTACTAGTCTCACTACCTATTGGGAAAATGTTAATTGAAATGAGATACCATTATAAATCTACTTCTGTGGGTAAAAAAATTGATAAAACCAAGTTATGGAATAAATGTTGAAGACTACAAGTCAATCTTGCTTAGACAAATGTTGAAGACTACAAGTTAATCTTGCTTTACTAATGCCAATTTGTCTTCCCATTTTAAAAAATAGTTTCCATTCTTCTAAAATTCCATATCTACTTACCATATGACACAGCAATTCCATTCTTATTCATCTAAAGAAAATGAAAACTTAAGTATATGAATGTTAATAGTAGCTTATTTCTCATCATAGACCTGAATTCAAAACGAGACAAGTGTCCATCAATTGTAAAATTATATGTGAACCAAGTCTGTCACATTAATGCAATGGTAACTTTCTCGGAAACGAAAGTAATCAACTATTCTTATATACAAAAATGTGAACATTTCTCAAAATATTATCTGAAGGAAAAGTCAGAAAGTACCATATACAGTATGATTTCATTACTGGAAAATACTCAAATAAATCTATAAAAACCAAACCTCTGACAGCCTCAAGTCAAGGGCATTGAGGAAAGAGAGTACAAAGAGCAAGAATAATATTGTGGGGGTTAAGAATTATAATCTATCTTAATTAGAGGTTATACCATGTCAACCTCGTCAAAAAGCCATTTAACTCTATAACTAGTATAATTCTTTGTATATGAGTTATACAAGCATAAAATTGATTAAAAATTAACACTACTAAGATTAAATCATATATCCTATTCATATTATTCCATGCTTATGACATCACACCATACTATTGACTCCAACAATATTCATAATGTTTACCATGTTTGTTAAAAACATGTCCTTTGTAAATATTTACATGACACTTTTGGCTTCTTTTGTTTCATTTTTGTTTTTGTTTTTGTTTTTTAATTGACATTCTTTAGGGTAGCTTTTATCACCTAAGTCCATGTGGCTCTTTAAGTAAATTACCAAATAATTAAAGACCTCACAGATTTGTAATCACAAAAAAATATCACCAGAGGGTGGGAGAGAAGAGAAATAAGAAGTAGCAATTCTCTATACTTAAAACTATTGCATTCTTTCTTGCTGCCTATTAAAAAAATGGTTGTAGTTACACATTCCAGGTGGAAGCATTCAAATAAAGAAATCAATAAGCAGAGTTTCATGCCCCCGCTTCTTACACATCACTGAAAGTCAAAGCTCCTGAATACGTGGTCTCAGGCTAGGGTCACATTTTTCTTTAATTAACTAACTAACTCTGTGAGGTAAAAGGACGTCACCCACAGACCTCCTACCCACCACCTCACTCAATTTCAAACTCAGTTTATTACTGATAAGGCTGTTAACCTGCTGGACTATTTTTATTTGGCTAAATTTCTAGTTAATTAATTTCCTTGAAAAAATACTGAAATTAAAGTCATATACCATTAGAGTAATATTATTCTGTTGTGCATTGTACACATATAGGAAAATGGTTAAGAAATTGCTTTGCATCTAAATGAGCTTTGTTCTTTTGTATGTATATGTGTGTGTTTTCTATCTTAATTACTTAATTCAAGAGAGGAGAAACCCTAAGTGAGTTCTTATTCTTGTATTTTTAAAGACTATTTCAAGATTAGTTTAAGGTTCATGGCAAAACTGAGCAAATGGTACAGATTTCCCATAAATCCCTTGTCCTCACACTGCATAGCCTCCCTCATTTTCAACCTGCTTCACCAAAGAGCTGACATATATTTGTTACAATTGATGAGCTTAGATTGGCACATCATAATCTCCCAGTTTGCAAATGGTGAGTAGTTTTGATTAAGGTTCAACCTCTCTGTTGTGTTCTATGGGTTTATACAAACATATTATGCCATGTATGCATTGTATAGTTCAATATAGCATAGTTTCACTGCCCAAAATCTAAAAGCATTTTTTAGTTCTATATAGCATGTCTTAAAAATCACTGACTAAATATTTTAATTATCATTTTAAAAGGACTATAAGAGGCAAATAAAAAATATGTGTGCATGTACAAATAGACTTTATGGATCTACACTTCATGCTGGAAGAAAAGTTGTGACAGATAGGTCACATTGCAAGTGTAATAAACAGGAAAAGCCACGAAATGCAAAACTAACTTGAAGAAAATAAATGATTGATAGTGCAATCAATGTGCAAATAGGTAAGAAGAAACTTGGGAAATGGAAGGGCATCAGGACAATGGAATGCATAAAATAAGAGTGGGAGTATGGGGTTAATAAGTTTCAGAATGGTAGATACTCATACAGGGGAACAAAGAATTCAAATGCACAATGCAAATGAGGACCATAAAGTAACCCTTCACATATATTTGTAATGTGCATCCAGAATTTGGAATGAATATTATAGTAATGGTTCACTCCAAAATATTTTTAATATTTACAAAATAATGAAACCTGTAAAACTAGATATCTGGCTATTGAAAATAATTCAGCTATCAGAAGTACCTTCTAGGGAGTTAACACTTGGTATCTACAATTTTTCATCTAGTTGGCAGTGTACTAGCACATAACATGAACCACATCCCCAAAGAATAAGTTCAAAAGTTGAATTTGAATTACAATCTTAGAGAAATGGGTTTTTCTTTAGTTTGGTTTGGCCACAGTGTAACCAAGTCAGCAAAGGTTTCCTTATGGACATAAATCTATTTAAAGCAACTTCCAATGATCAAACAGTGTAACTAGAAAATCCTCCAAAGAGAAACACAAACACATTAAAAAGCTTCTTCAATATCCTGGTATATAATTTGCATAATAATGGCATCTAAAGTAAGTCAACACATGTTTGGTAATCATGGAGTAAATTACACTTCAAGTACCCATATGTATGACAGCAAAAATCAATAAGATATCAGACTAACAGGTTCTATGTAGATGCAGTTTTTTTCTTTCTCTTTGCATGAGCTATTTCCATTGTGGGTTGTTAATGGGAGGTATAAATGCCTGCATTTAAAAGCCCTCGGTAATGTGCCTGTGATTTATGTTTGCTCTTCTGCCATCTAGTTTAATGTAATGCTTCTGATGCTAATTGTAACTTCATGGCACCATTTGATAAAGAAAAGTTTTAGTTTTTGTGAAAATGCAAACTTGTTCCTCTTTATATAGTCTTACAAATTTAATCTACATGGATTTTCTTTCAGAGGTCAGATGCAAGCTATAAAGCAGTTGTGAATGTAACTCTGCTATCCCAAAGACTTACAGTGCTCTGAAAAGACCACAGCTGCATACAGGTTGAGCTTGTACTCAGCTGATTTCATTGGAAAATAGCAAAAGGAAAAACTTCATTGTGTGAGTATTATATGCTAGGCACATTAATATAAGTTCAATTTCTTATCCCTCAAATATTCTTTGAGAAAGACACTGTTCTTGTTTTAAAAATGAGGAAACAGTCCACTGATCAAAGAACTGTGTGCCACATCCACAAATAGGGCAAGAAATACTCTCGTTTCATACTTAACACTGTTGTGAAGATAAATGACATATATTACTTGTAAAATTCTTGAAAGAGCAATCCTTGGCAAGAAGAATGAATGGGGAGGCATCACAATACCAGACCTTAAACTATACTGCAGAGCAACAGTAACAAAAAAGGACATGGTATTGACACCAAAATAGACATGTAGACCAATGGTACAGAATAGAAGACACAGAGACAAACCCACATAAATATGGTTATCTCATACGAGACAAAGGCACCAAAAATATACACTGGAGAAAAGATAGCCTCTTCAGCAAATGGTTGTGGGAAAACTGGAAATCCATATGCAACAGAATGAAACTAAACCTTTATCTCTCACCCTGCACAAAACTCAACTCAAAGTGGATCAAAGACTTGGGCCCTAGAACAGAGACCCTGTGCCTAATAGAAGAAAAAGTAGGCCCAAATCTTCAACATGTTGGTTTAAGACCTGATTTCCTTAACAAGACTTCTAAAGCACAAAAAGTAAAATCAAGAATCAATACATGGGATGGATTCGAACTAAATAGCTACTTCTCAGCAAATGAAACAATCAATAATGTGAAGAGAGAGCCTACACAATGGGAGAAAATCTTTACCATCTGCACCTCAGATAAAACATTAATCTCCAGGATATATAAAATCTTAACACTAAAACAACAAATGACCCTATCAACAAATGGGCTAAGGAACTGAACAGATATTTCACAAAAGAAGATGTACAACTGATCAACGAATATGTGAAAAAATGTTCAACATCTCTAGCACTTAGAAAAATGCAAATCTAAACAACTCTAAGATTTCATCTCACTCCAATCAGAATGGCAATTTTCACAAATACAAGCAATAATAAGTGTTGGTGAGGATGTGGGGAAAAGGTACACTCATACATTGCCTGGTGGTAGTGCAAATTGGTGCAGCCACTATGGAAAGCAGTGTAAAGATTCCTCAGAAAACTTGGAATGGAACCACCATTTGACCCAGCTGTCCCACTCTTCAGTTTATAACCAAAAGATTCAAACCACATCAATATTTATAGCAGATTAATTCACAAGAACTAAATTATGGAACAAACCTAGATGCCATTCAACAGATGAGTGGACAAAGAAAATGTGGTATATACACAATGGAATAGTACTCAGCTATAAATAAGAATAAAATTATGACATTTGCAGGTAAATGGATGGAGCTGGAGAATATCATGTTAAGTGAAATAAGCCAAACCCCAAAATCCAAAGGCCGAATTTTTTTCACTGATAAGTGAATGCTGATCCATAATGGAGAGGGTGTAGCAATGAAAGGAGGAACTTTGGATTAGGCAGAGGGGAATTAGGGGAGGGAAGGGGATGTGGGGGTAAGAAGGATGGTTGAAAGAAAAGGACATTATTACACTATTTACATTTGTGATTACTTGACTTGTGTGACTCTGTACCATGTACAGCCAGATGAATGAGAAGATGTTGTCCAGTTGTGTACAATGTATCAAAATGCATTTCTACTGTCATGTATAACTAATTAGAAAAAATTAAAACAACAAAAACCTGAAAAAAAATTCTTGAAAGACTGACATTTTAAAAGAAACAAGTAATTTTTTTAAAATTTATAATTATTGTAAACAAATGGGATACATGTTGTTTCTGTTTGTACATGGAGTAACAGCATACCATTTGCGTGATCATACTTTTACATAGGGTAATGATGTTTGAGTCATTCTGTTATTTTTTCCTTCCCCAGACCCCTCTTTTCCCTTCATACAGTCCCCCCTTCCTCCATTCTTGCTCCCCTTCAACCCTCCCATTATGTGTCATCATCCGCTTATCAGCAAGATCATTTGTCTTTTGGATTTTTGAGATTGGATTAGCTCACTTAGCATGATATTCTCCAATTTCATCCATTTGCCTGCAAATGCCATAATTTTATTATTCTTTAGAGCTGAGTAATATTCCACTGTGTATATATATACCACACTTTCTTTATCCATTCATCAATTGAAGAACATCTAGGTTGGTTCCACAATCTGGCTATTGTGAATTGAGCAGCTATGAACATTGATGTGGCTGCATCACTGTAGTATGCTGATTTTAAGTCTTTTGGGTATAGGCCGAGGAGTGGGATAGCTGGGTCAAATGGCAGGTCCATTCCAAGTTTTCTAAGGAATCTCCACACTGCTTTCCAGAGTGGCTGTACTAATTTGCAGCCCCACCAGCAATGTATGAGTGTACCTTTTTTCTCCAACACCTATTGTTGCTTGTATTCTTGATAATCGCCATTCTAATTGAGGTGAGATGGAATCTTAGGGTAGTTTTGATTTGCATTTCTCTTATTACTAAAGATGGTGAACATTTTTTCATATGTTTGTTGATTGCTTGTATATCTTCTTCTGTGAAGCGTCTGTTCATATCCTTAGCCCATTTGTTCATTGGGTTATTTGTATTCTTTGTGAAGAGTTTTTTGAGTTCTTTATATATTCTGGAAATTAGTGCTCTATCTGAAGTATGAGTGGCAAAGATATTCTCCCACTCTGTAGGCTCTCTCTTCCCATTGCTGAAAGTTTCCTTTGCTGAGAGAAAGCTATTTAGTTTGAATCTATCCCAGTTGTTGATTCTTGCTTTTATTTCTTGTGCTATGGGAGTCCTGTTAAGGAAGTCTGATCCTAAGCCAACAAGTTGAAGATTTGGACCTACTTTTTCTTCTATAAGATACAGCGTCTCTGGTCTGATTTCAAGGTCCTTGATTCATTGTGAGTTGATTTTCGTGCACGGTGAGAGATAGGGGTTTAGTTTCATTCTGTTGCATATGGATTTCCAGTTTTTCCAGCACCGTTTATTGAAGAGGCTATCTTTTCTCCATTGCATATTTTTGGCCCCTTTGTCTAGTATGAGAAAATTGTATTTATTTGGGCTTGTGTCCATGTCCTCTATTCTGTACCATTGATCTACCTGTCTATTTTGGCACCAATACCATGCCGTTTTTGTTACTATTGCTTTGTAGTATAGTTGAAGTTCTGGTATTGCGATATACCCCCTATTTCATTCTTCCTGCTAAGGATTGCTTTTAGCTATTCTGGGTTTCTTACTCTTCCAGATGATTTTCACGATTGCTTGCTCTATTTCTATAAGGTACATCATTGGAATTTTAATTGGAATTGCATTGAATCTGTATAGCACTTTTGGTAGTATGGCCATTTTGACAATATTAACTCTGCCTGTCCAAGAACATGGGAGATCTTTCCATCTTCTAAGGTCTTCCTCAAATTCTTTCTTCAATGTTTTGTAGTTTTCACTGTAGAGATCTTTTACTTCTTTGGTTAGATTGATTCCCAAGTTTTTTTTTCTTTTTTTTTTTTTTTTTCTGAGTCTATTGCAAATGGAGTTGTTTTCCTCATTTTCCTTTCAGCTGTTTTGTCGCTTGCATATAAAAATGCTTTAGCTTTTTGTGTGTTGATTTTATAGCCTGCTATTTTGCTGAATTCATTGATGAGGTCTAGAAGTTTTCTGGAGGAGGTTTTTGGATCCTCTAAATATAGAATCATGTCATCAACAGCAAATAGTGACAGCTTAAGTTCCTCTTTTCCTATTCATATTCCTTTAATTTCTTTGGTCTGCCTAATTGCTCTGGCTAGAGTTTTGAGGACAATGTTGAATAGAAGTGGTGAAAGAGGACATCCCTGTCTTCTTCCTGTTTTTAAAGGGAATGCTTTCAGTTTTTCTTCATTAAAAATGATGTTGGCCATGGGCTTAGCATAAATAACCTTTACAATGTTCAGGTATGTCAGGTATGTTCCTACTATCCCTATTTTTTCTAGTGTTTTGAGCAGGAAGGGGTGTTGTATTTCATCGAACACTTTTTCTGTGTCAATTGATATAACCATATGATTCTTATCCTTAAGTCTATTGACATGATGGATTACATTTATTGATTTACGAATGTTAACCCATTCTTACATTCCAGGAATGAACCCCACTTGATCATGGTGCACAATTTTCTTAATATGTTTCTGGATACGGTTTGCTAATATTTTGTTAAGGATCTTTGCATCCATATTCATTAAGGATATTGGTGTTAAATTTTCTTTCATTGATGCATCTTTGCCTGGTTTGGGTATGAGAGTGATATTAACTTCATAGAATGAGTTTGGTAGAGTACCCTCCTTTTCTATTTTCTGGAATACTTTGAGAAGTATTGGAATGTGTTCTTCTTTGAAGGTCTTGTAGAACTCGGCTGAGAATCCATCTGGTCCTGGGCTTTTCTTGGATGGTAGATTTTTAATGGCTTCTTCTATTTCATTGCTTGATATTGATCTGTTTAAATTGTGTATGTCCTCCTGGTTCAGTTTGGGAGGAGCATATGTCTCTAGAAATTTGTCAATTTCTTCAGTAGTTTCTATTTTGTTGGAATACAGATTTTCAAAGTAGCTTCTCATTATGTTATGGATCTCAGTGGTGTCTGTCATGATATTTCCTTTTTCATCACGAATTTTAGTAATTTGAGTTTTCTCTCTCCTTCTCTTTGTTAGTGTGGCTAAGGGTTTGTCTATTTTGTTTACTTTTTCAAAGAACCAATCTTTTGTATTGTCAATTTTTTGAATTGTTTCTTTTGTTTCAATTTCATTGTTTTCAGCTCTAATTTTAATTATTTCCTGTCTTCTACTACTTTTGCTGTTATTCTGTTCTTTTTCAAAACAAGTAATTTTTAAAGATTTAAACAATTTTTATCTCATGTGGGAGATCATGTTTTTGCTCCACAGCAGGTATCATAGAAAATTATATGTATCCCACTAGAAATGTAGGAGTTATTGTGTAATTTAGTTTCTGTAGCATTATATAATAGAGAAAGCTCAAGGAAGTGAGGTTGAACTGGCTTGTTACCTGGTCAATTAGACAAGAACATAGCTGTGTGCTTACTCATCCTGTCTATTCCTACCTCAGAATGAGGCTGTCAGGTTGTGTGGTAGCTTTGTGGTACACTTACCTTCCTGGAGGAACATCATGGAACCATAACTGGGGTATTAACTAACTGAGTAACTTCAAGTAAATTACATGGAATTTGAAAGGTTTATCAAACCATGAAATGGTTATAAAAACATAATGCATATGGATGTAAAGAGAATTCAGCAAGATAACAAGCTGTCCTTCAAGGCAACTGGACCCTAATAGCTGGTCACTTCATCTTTCCATTCCTCACTTCCCCACCCTTAAACAAGGCAAACCACTTTTGCATTTAATTTTTTTTTTTCCAGTGTTGGGGATTGAACCCAGGGCCTTGTGCTCGCAAGGCAAGCACTCTACCAACTGAGCTATAACCCCAGCCCTAAAATTCGTTTTCTTAAAAATTCATCTTTGGTAAATGTTTATGTACATATATTTATATAATCTTTTATGAATGCCTGACCACTAAATATTGCCATTTCAGGCATCAGTACTCTAGGACATCTGCTCTTTTTCCTCCTTGGACAAAAATTATATGTAACATCCCTGATCCATATGATGGTGAACTACAGAGGTCATTTCTGTCTAGTAAATTGTTCAGATGTCAGCGTTAATTCAAGAAGAGAAACATGAAAGAAGAATATTGTTACCATGAAACGAATTCTCTGGTTTTTGCTTATCGATTTATTGACATTTGCAGACCAGGTGTGTTAACACATGTGATGAATAAGCCAATGTTAAAATAACCCTGTCTCTTCTTTTTATAGAACCATTTCCATCACATCCTATAACACTGTTGTTTCCACTTTGTATTATAACATGTGATGACAAAAGAAAGCAAAATATTAAATCACCTGCTTTTCATTACAGTCATACTTTAAAAAATTCTTAGTTTTAAAAGTCAAGTTATTTTTCTCCAGTTGATTAAAAGCATGCTTAATAACTCATAGTGCATACATCTCACTCAGTTCTTTCTAAGCACCAAACTGACATTTTTAATATAAATTATCCTTTGTTAAAAACTGTTGTTGTTTAATAAAATATTTCCTTCTCCCTGTGAAAGCAGCTATTTAAGAACCATTAGGTTTGTTTTTGTTTGTTTTCAATGCAATTCTAAATGGCTAACTTCGGGCATTGTAAATCCTCTGCTCTACTCAGCTGTCTGAATTATTCAATCCCAATTAACTTCTCCACAAATGTTAGGGTCGACATTGAATCACATATGAACTTGAGAGTTAAATGTTTCTACTTCCTTTCATTAAAGGGACATTTGTGGATACATGAGATGCCCCCAAGTGAAACATTTTCAGCTTCACTACTCACACTCATTCTGTAAGGTTTAATTGTTTTAATTTATCACTTTATCTATGACTTTTGAAAATTCATTAAAAAATTAATCTACAGTTAAGGTCTTCAGCCAAGAAATTGTTATCTGCACCACAGTTAATCTTGGAAAAAGTCTGTCTTTTCTAAAATTGTGTTTAATCTTATCATACATAAGAATATATGTGGAATTTGGTGAATAAAATTGACTGTGCATTGTGAAAATGGAGGCAAGTGGTACATCATTTGACAAGGAATAGTGGCTTTGTTTCTGGATATTTGTTTGATATCCAGGAGAATTTTATGTATATGAAGAATGTGTTCCTGGTTTCAGAAAGAAATTTTTTGATTAGTTCATAGTCCTTGTAATTTGTAATAGATTAGAGGATAAGTTTTTCCCTGTGTTTTATTTTGGACAAAGAAATCCCAAGATATTACCTTATTCACATTTCTTTAGATATGAAATTACTGTAATTGTGTAAGGTTTGTTTTTATAATTACACAATTGCTATTTTTCCCCCAAGGAATACTGATTAGCATCTGCACGATGTTAGACTCTATTCTAAATAGTGGTGGACAATTGTGAACAGACAGAAGAGCTTCTTCCCTAACTGCTCATTCCATAGCATGTAGCAAGTATCAAAGGTGAACAAATAAATGTAGTAATTTCAGACAGTGGCAAGTTGCTGATTAAAATACACATGTAGTATGATGGAGGTGAACAGGATGGCAAGTATTTCCTTGACATCATCAGGAAGGTTTTTTTCAAGATAAAAAATTAATCATTTAAAATTTGAATGGTGAAGTAGTTGATACCAAATTCATATGGGCAAGTCTTAAGTAAAAGGAACAGTTAATGCAAAATTCTTAAGTTACAACAAGTCTGGCATATTTATGGAAAAAATGCATCCATATATCTATATAGGTAGACATACTTAGACATATCAGTGTATTTGGGGATTATGATTGACACATTTTAATCACAAAATGTGTTGTATTGAAAGCTTAATAGGAAGATACTGAGTGAAGCAATTGCAGAGGAGTAATCATGTGCTTACTTTTTTTTAGGTAACTGTTAAGTGGAGAAGAGCAATTGGGTAGAAAGGGGTAAAGGATGCTGCAGTTATTAGCTGATCTCTATTTAAAGTTATTAACGACTGATTACAGGGGAGAAGGGGAAGACAGTCACCTCAAACAAGTCTTCAGAGAAATGGTACAGCAAAGGACAACAGAGACTGCAAGGAAGTTTCTGAGTAAGGAAATACCTCTCTTCCTCTCTTTGTTTAAATAATAAGAGACAGTAGAGGAGGTCATAGTTTTATGCTGATTTAAATGTTCCAATTTTCAGAGAAACATTAATGATGTGGGTTAGAGAAGGGAAGGTCTTAAAATACAAAAATCAAGACTCTAGTCAGTCCAAGCATAAATCTGTCTTGAGAGGCACAGGACACACCTTTGTTTAGCTCACTAAAGAGTACAGATTGTGGGCGTCAGATGAACATTGTGCATGGTTAATTGCTAATGACAGAGGATGGCTGGTATTTAGAGTTAGTCTCCTGACCCACTTAGACATCTTTGCTAAAGTGAAAGTCTGTCCCTACAAGTCACCTGCCACCCTTTGTTTTTCTTCCAGAATGTGTTGGTCATTGTTTATTTAAAAAAAAAAAAAAAAAAAGAGAGAGAGGAAAAAAAAAAGAAAAAAAAGTTTGAAATTTTTATAGTGAGTCATGTGGAAACAGGTTACTGAAGACACATCAGGTGATTTTTGCCCTCAAATGCTATTTTATAACCTCATTGCTCATAGTGTCTGACTGATCTTTGATGTCTTACGCCACCTTTGGGACACAAAAGTGTCCCAAACTGTGGTCACCTGACTGCCTAAAAGTTCTTAAATGGTAATTTACCAAATCTAAGCATGGCAAGAAATTAGTGAAATTTTAGGTCTTTATTCTGACATATATTTACAAGTAACAGGAAGGACAAATGCTGTTTTCCTTCACAAATGTCTTTCACCAAGACTACAGTGTACCCCAAAACCAATTCAACTGAGACACCATGAGCAGGAGATTTGTGTGAAGTTGCAGGTTATGGAACATCTTTCATTTCTGCAACTTCTCTCCCTGTTCCAGGTTCCTGAAGCATGAAAATTACAAGGTATCAGAAACTTCAATCCATGTTTGCCAATGTACCTGATAATTTGATACTCAGTGGGTTCTTAATAGCTGGCAAAAAATGCATTGAACTGTATGCCTGATCTAAAGCCACCAGTGTATGTCCAGTCTGGCCAGTTTATATAGAAGATTTTGGCTCTCTCATGTTTTTACAATAGTACCCAATAAGTATATAATATGTTCTATAGTTTTATATTTCCATTATATAATATCCATTGTGCAAGTTACAAAATCTGAAGTATGTATAAACTCCAAGATGCTTTTACGTATAGGTTTTGTGTGTGTGTGTGTGTGTGTGTTTTAAACTATTAGATGGGGACTGTATCAGTTGAAGAAAGTGAAACTGAGAATTTATAAATGGGGACATTATTAGTTCCAGTTTGGGATGGTTCAGGTCTCTGCCAATGTCCTGACATAATAACCATGTCTCATTTTATATTCAAAATAATCCATATTTATAGGATAACATGCATGGTCAAAGTAAGCAGTCCAATATCATTATAGCCAATAGAAGGCAAAGCAGATTTCAGACTCAAATCTAACTGTATTAGTCAGGGTTCTCTAGAGGAACAGAATCAATAGAAAGTATGATTATAAAAAGGGGATTTATTAGATTGACTCACACAATCAGAAGCTGGATAGTCCACAATGACTGTCTGCAGCTGGAGAGCTAGAAGAACCAGCAGCTGTGCAGTCCAAGAGGCAGAAGCCCAGAACAAGAAAGATCAATGGTGTTACCTTAGTGACTAAGGCTTCTGGAAACTACCTGGAGAATCATTGGCAGAGTCCTCCTTGGAAGAGTGAAGAAGTGAGAGTCTGATATCCTCAGACGATGGAAGCAGCAATCACAAACCCATTCAAGAAGAGCTGAGGTTGCATCTGCTTTTCTTCCTTATTCTTCCAACTTTTATTCCATCCTATTGGGTGGTGTTGCCTATGTTTACGGAGGGTCTCCACTTCAGTTCACTATCCCACATTCCAACCATTCCTAGGCACTCTCTCACTGACACACCTGGAGGCTTCTTGATCATTGGCATCTCTTAATCCAATCAAGTTGACAATTCAAATTAACCATTACACTGAACTTAAACAGTTTAATCTTCTACAACACAATAAA
This sequence comes from Sciurus vulgaris, assembly GCF_902686455.1. Classification (NCBI taxonomy): domain Eukaryota; kingdom Metazoa; phylum Chordata; class Mammalia; order Rodentia; family Sciuridae; genus Sciurus; species Sciurus vulgaris. Next base: position 146,401,115 of record NC_136466.1, read on the forward strand.
TATACCTCAACTCACAAATTAAACCTATTTAGTCAGATTCCATAAACTATAAGATGAACTACAAAATACATTTCTTTCAGTGTTACCTTTTCTCTTAGATCTTAATCATTTGTAGGTACCATATCAGCCATGTCAGCAAAACATAAATCAAACTAGCCACAGTAGTTTTGCTTATTGAGAAATTTTCCTTATGGGAATATATCTTTGACAATTAATTTTTAAATATAAGTCTCTCAGTGGGTACTTGCTTTTATAGATAATTTTGGGTTCAATCTCAATCTAATAAAACTAAATATTTGACTTTACATTTCAGTTTTAATAGGGAAAAATAAAGAATTTTTTAACACAATTTTATCAAGTAATTATTGAAGGCAAAACTGGAATGTTAAGTATTTCCATTACATAATTTTTACCTTCAACAATCAATTCTCCCTTTGGTTCTTGGTTTATTTATGACAGTTGAGAAGTCCCCCTTATTTTATTAGCCCACCCACCTATTTTATTAGTAGCAGAAACCTGTAGTCTTATATACCAAAACACAATTTTTAAAATTTACAACTCTTATCGAAAGAGAAAACAAACTGCACTTATAAAAGTAGCTAGAACTTTTGCAATAATAAATGATTGGTTTGAAGTTAGTACAGACTCTTAAGTGCATAATTAAAGTGTGATATTTCATCTGACACGATTAGCTTCCTGAATGTCAGTTTTTCCTAATTAACTTGGTCGAGTTTGACAGGTATCAGCATCTCTTGTCTTTGTGCCCTTGTTATATTCTGGCACCTTAAATTTAGTCTTAAAATATAGACAAAATATGCCACAATGTCTCTACTAAACTCTAGCATCTCCAGAGCACTGAAATGACAGTCACAATCTCTTTCTTTAAGAAAAATATACTGAGAGAATAAAAATATGGAAGCAGTCAATTCTCTATTGAATAATTTTGCATGAACAACCTATTCAGTAACTCTGAGGAAAATATTTTTTTTGATGATTTTAATATAGTGGTTATATAGTTTGATTAGTTATGATAGTAGAGTATTTTAAAAAGCTCAGCAATAGCATGCATTATGTGCAATCCCTCTGCATAAGTGGATTATGGATGCAATAATTTAAAATTGAAAAATGGTTTGCAGTCATAAATTTATCTTAATATCCTATAAAGTAAGAGTAATTAAGTATAATTGGCATTAACATTGCTTAAAATTTGGATATATTTTTATAATTTATTAGCAATGTTTTTTTCAATGATGTAGAAATCAACTACAGAAACCATTGAGTAGAACTACCCCCCTCCAAGTTCATCAGGTTCTATTATTACTATTGTTATAATTATCTATCTTAAAAATGTTCACTTTTATTGGTAAAAATTGCCATCTAGCGATAGACCCCATGGAGGACTATGGATACATAAATGGAAGATTTTATCCATTGTTTTCCCCAATAAGGTGCTCTATTTATGTTGCTTCTTTTCCTTTAATTTGTCTTTTATGTGCTCATAATAGAAATTGAATCATTGGGCATATAGAATTATCAGTTTTTTTGAGAAGTTTTTGTAAAATGTCTGAAATCTGAATTCTTGGAATGATCTTGAAGAGAGTGTATTACTTTTAATTACTAATGTTCCCTCTACCCATATAATATTTCTGAGATACAGGGAGCAAGTTATGATATAGTAATGAATTAATCACAGATGGGATTAAAGTGGTTAAATTTCACAAAAAATTATAAGTACACAATGTTGCCCTCTGCTTATTGGTATTAGACATGTAGTTGCAGATGGAGGTATTTTTACTGACCTTAATTTTTAGATATTTTTTTAACTCTACATTGACATTCAAAAGATAATAATTTTGTTGCCTGGCATGGTGGCAAACACTTGTAACCCCAGTGACTCAGGAGGCTGAAGCAGGAGGCTTACAAATTCAAAAGGAGGATGGTGAATTCAAAGCCAGCCTCAGCAACAGTGAGATGTTAAGCAGCTCAGTGAGACACTGTCTCTAAGTAAAATTCAAAGTAGGGCTGGGAATGTGGCTCAGTGGTTGAGTGCCCCTGAGTTCAATCCTGGTACTCCCCTCCCTCAAAAAAAGATAATTTGTTTATAAGCTAAATGTCAATATATGAGTAAAACAATGCATACCAAAATTTACAATGCTTAAGAAATGCATGTGCTTCTTTTTATTTAATTCTATTTAACTTGCTTATGGAAATTTAATTCAGAAATAAACTATACTCTCAATAAATTTTCCCATAATTTCATATTTTTATGTAGATACATTATTAATTAAATGTTAATATCTAGTTTCAGATAATTGGAACCTGACCAAATTTGTCAATGTATAAAATGAGAAAATATCTTGAATTGCTACTTTACTGTGAAAAACAACAATATGAATTAATTCATGCTAGAGAAAACTGTATTTGGGAGAAGACAAACATTGTCATTTTTCTAGGCATTCTTTCTTATGCTCAATGTTAGACACACTTAAATGATTAATTCAATCTTGTTAGTTTTTCCGTTTAAAAAGAGTATATACTACACACCTAATAGAATGGCCAAAGTATAATAAGATGGCAATTACAAATGCCTAAACAAGTTGCAGACCAACTGGGTCTCGAAGATACTCCTGGTAGCATGACTACTTTGGAAAACAGATTGCCAACTTGTATAGAACTACAGTTTTACTACCTGGGTATCACTGTCATATACATGTACTAAAATGATTTATCATTAGATAAATCTGTGTATGAGTGCTTTTAGCAGGAATATTTCTATTCACCAAATACTGGAGATGATTCAAATGTCCTTCATCTAGTAAATTTATAAACAGTTGCATAATATTACAATAAAATACTATTGAGCAATTGCAAGGATTGGCCATCACATGTGCAACAGCATGAACGAATTTCAAGTGAAAAAAGCCTAATTCAAAATGCTTCATTTTATAAATTCCTTTTACATGACTTTCTAGAAAAGAAGACTGATACTCCTCATTATTGATGGCCTGGCCCTGAAGGTGGCTGTAGTGAAGGATGGTGAAATAATAGCTTGAGCACTGGTTTTGGAATGATGAACTTGTTTTTGGATACAGCCTTTGTTTTGAGAAGATAGAATCTAGAATGTGATATTAATTATAAAATTTCATACGGTTTCCAAAAACACATCTGAACATCAAAATGTGAATATTACTATACATACATTACAACTCAATAAAACATAGTAGGAAAAAAATAAACACTTTAATTATAAAATATCATTCTCTTTTAACCCATTATTATTTTACTCATAAGAGTGATTTCTATTGCATTAAGCAAGTTACTAAATAACTATTCTGCAAGAAATTTTAATAATTCTATTGAAACAGTATCAACAACTCTTTGAATTACTCTCAAAAGTTAACTTTTGAAAGATACACAAGCACAATGTTGAAAATAAGTGTTTTATTTTATTATGTTACATTAATGAAAACTACAACTTTCACCTTTAGAACAAGCAGAAATAACTATCTTGTGTGAGAACAAAAATCTGTAATTTACTAACAAAGCCACTTACCGTTGTACAAACTTTATTTTTAGATTTTTTTAAAATAAAACATAAAGGCATTTTCCTAAAAGGAAGTAAAAAAATTGAAATTATGTTCATGCTACTCAATGTCATTCATTTCATTAGACTTTGTTTTGCAGTCTTTAAAATAACTGACTTTCCTGGGTATGAGAGGATATTAGATGTGGGGACTTTCTTTGTCTCTTTTTTAAATAGTTTTGTTTGAAGTGATTTCATTTCTGTGAAAGGAGAAAGCAGAGATAATTACAGCAGTATGCTTTACAAGCTCATGGGGTTTCAACTTTTCCATAGTTACTTCTTGAATTAGTTCTATTATAAAAATAAAATTCTTCATAGTTCATTGTCACTGGTGTTACTGCCTTAAATGAATCACTTCTTATCTTTTCTTCCTAATATTTGACAAGGTGCAACTGTTTTCAATAAAAGCTTTTCAGATCAACTTTAAAATATCCCATTTTATGTAAAATTTCTCTTAGCAAAAAAGGTAACAGACAATTGTCTTGAAAACTAGGTAAATGAAACTGAATTAAATTTTTGGTTTCACAAAAAAAGTTTCAATGATTAATCAATTTATTTTTATGTGTCAGATTGTCTTAATTATCTCAATGACTTAAGCAGAACCATTCTTAATTGAAAAATCCATTACCCCTGTAGAATTTATGAATTAGAAATTAATAAGTACATACAGGTTTTTTATATGGTTCATATCACAATAAAGTATGAGAAATGTTTCCAGAATTCAAATTTCAATAATGTAACACATTTATCATTTTATCACTAGATTTTAGACTAAATATCACATTGCATTTGAAGAAAAACTGATTATTTTGCTTGACTTATTGTTATGAATATGGAAGCAGAGATTGAAATGATGCCTCTACAAACCAAAGAATGGCAATGATTGATAGCCAACACCTGAATTGAGAAAGAGGCAAGAAATGATTCTTCTCTGTTAATTTCAGAGGGACCATGGCCCTGCTGATATCTTGATAACAGACAGTCAGTCTTTAAAAGTGTGAAATAACAAATTTCTTTTGTTTAAAGTCATATAGTTTTTGGTTCTTAGTTATGGCAGCCCTAGAATATTTTATAAAAACAAGCAACTTCCTTCCTTCTCCTGTTAACTTGGAAAGACTGATTAGGCAGAAAAGATATTTCCCATTGTCCCAGTTTCTATGCAAATTGGATTCACTTTGTATTTTGAAAAATACAAGTATTTGCCTGACCCTTTTTCTTGTTTTCCATTGCTTACAACATGGATGTGGATCTTCAAAACCCACAGTTAAAAGGAAATCTCTTGAAAATAAAATAAAGAATTGTGATAAAAGGCAATGAGGAAGTATAAATTTCTGACCCCTTTTAGCCTTCTTTAATATGCTTTTGCGATCAGTACTAAAAATCTTTTACTAGACTTAGTATGCAGAGTGGAAGTGTAGATGCCTGTTTTCTCTAAGATGATGGATTAATGCTATAGGATTTACATTCCCCCAAAGTATGCAACACCTAAAGAACTCTATGGAATAACTGCCAAAACTACAGCCTATGACTATGCTTTCTCCTTGCCTATTCATTTCCATACTGCTCAACTAAACTAGTTTGTTTTAAAATTGATAGTTTATAAAATAATAAAAAAAAACATTAAACAAGCACAGGAAGAAGAATAAGACATAATATTTTATTTCCTTATTTTCTCATTAAAGCCTTGGGTTTTGCCTATTATTGGCTCATCTATTTTATCTTATCCAGTGATATAAGTTTATTAGGTTATACCAAGCTCATGGATGGGTCCTACTGACAAATAAATTTTATTTCAGAGGCTTAAATCAAGATTATTTAGTTTTTAGTTCTAGTTCAAAAGATTAGATAAAACCAAGACTGTAGGACATAAAAAATAATTTTGAAAGGAGTACAAATCATACCACAGAGAGATCTGATCTGATTGAGTTCAAAGTTCAGTCAATAATAGTAAACTTAAATCGTTATTAAATTTTCTAGACTCTCAGCTTCTCCATGTCTAAGAGTGAAAAATAATGCCTACAAAGTAGGTTATGTTTAAATGAAATGAGATGTAGATTATAGAAAGTCAAGCACACAGTTGTTGCTCCATGAACGTTCATTTCTCAGGTAGTGTGAACTTCATATTTATATCAGACTATGATTTCTCTGCAAGGCACAACATTGTCCAAGTTGCCTGAAAAGGAGTCTCCATTTGTGTAATCATTTATGGATCCCAACATTCTCCCATGGCTTGTGGTTACTTAACATTGGGATCGACATTATTATGTATTGATTATTTTATTATTATTTATTGATTATTGTATTATTAATTGATTATTTTATAAATGAATTTATGCCCTTTCCATTATTTCATAAATGTCAAATACGATATTAAAAGGACATAGATGCAGGACTTAATGGTACATGCTTGTAATCCCAGCAACTCAGGAGGCTGAGGCAGGAGGATCCCAAGTTTTTTGGCAGGTTCAGCAAAACCAAGATGCGAAAGAACTCAGTGAGACCCCGTCTCTAAATAAAATATCAAATAGGACTGGGGATGCAGCTCAGTGGCAGAGTGTCCCTGAGTTCAATACTCAGTAGTCACTGCAAAAATAATAATGATGTTTTTTTTTAAATCAAGTTAATTTATTGACTTCAGCTATTAATTTGTAAATGCCCTTAAAAAGAATTCGAAATTATTTTCATGGTGTGTCTGGTATGAAATTCTAGGTTTGTATTACTAATTCTGTTTGAAAAAATTAAAAAGCTAAACTCAATGTGATTAAGTAATTTACTCAGATCACACAGTGGGAGGTAGGACTGAAAACTAGGCGGAGCCATGTGACTCCAAAGTTCCCTCCTGCTGTTTTTCCTTCTGAGAAATAAGTAAAACATGCCAGTGTTAATATGTAACTCCTAACATAAAGGGCAATGTAATTTAATGTTATTTTAAAAGTACATGCAAACTGCAAACAGAGTCACACAGATTATTTAAATGAGGTAAGTGAAATCTTAAGTGGTCTAAGGGGGACACTATTAACTTTAGCTTTAATTAAAGAATGAACTAAATTTCAGAAGACAAAAGTATGAACTTATACAATCTCATTGTCAGCCGACTAAGTACGTTTTTTGTGAATTTAAAATCATCAGCTCCTTCAGTTATTCTTAATTTTAGATATATCTGTTTTCTAGATGGGCTCATATCCCCAAAGATATATTAACAAATATAATCATTTTGATCTTATGTATGAAAATATAAATTTAGTATTTATGTATGCATATATACATATATATGTTGATCAAGAAAAGAATAGAGAAATAAAATAATAACTATATAATAGGACAAATTAGCATTTAAATAGGAAAACATAGTTTTGATATGCTATTCAATGGAAAAAGACATTTTTCTGAACAGCATGCATGATGTGATCCATGCATGCATCAAGGAAGTATGTTGTTGATGTATGCAGAGGTTACTAAACTCTTTTATAGTTCTGAATTTTACAAATCTGGAAGGATCCCACAACTTGCTTGGTGTCACTAGCTCTGCAGTGAGGAGCAGAATTACTGTGAATCAGGACAGGTGACATCACAGCAATGATGAGTCCACAGTTTTTTACTACTTGTTCTCTATTATTTTCAGTAACTAATGTTTTTCCACTGCACATATTCATATATCATTGAGCTATTAAAATATTAATGTACTGATTTAAAAGAATAAGTTCCTTATCCAGATAAATTTTCTAATGTTAGGAATCAAGGAACCAACCATTCCTCGACCCCATTCATCCCCACTAGAAAAAAGGTATATTTAGCACTTGTCAATCTTTACCATCTCTATGCAATCAGGTTTGCTATTCTCTGGGAACTTCACAGTTCTGGCACTACAATAAATAATACAATACAGTTTACAATATAATACAATACAATAATATTCTACAGTTTAAAAATACTTGAGTCTAGTCTAGTCTCATTACTTATTGTTGTAAATACTGATGGCTCAGGAAGAACAAGAAGTTCTGTGTCTCCATTAGTAAAATCTTAGATCAGTATTTTGTTTTGTTTCATTTTTTAATATTTTTTTATTTTTACAGACTGCATTTTGATTCATTGTACACAAATGGGGTACATCATTTCGTTTCTATGGTTGTGCATGATGTAGATTCATACCATTCTTGCAATCATACATATACATAGGGTCTGTCTTATTCCATCATTTTTCATACCCCTGCCCCCTCCTCCCTCTTATTTCCCTCTATGTAATCTAAAGTTCCTCTATTCTTCTCTCATCCCTCACCCCCATTATATATCATCAGGTAAAACATTTGGCCTTTGTTTTGGGGATTGGCTTATTTCACTTAGCATGAGATTCTCCAAGTCCATCCATTTATCTGCAAATGCCATAATATTATTCTTCTTTATGGCTGAAAAATTTTCCATTGTATATAATATACCACGGTTTCTTTATCCATTCATCTGTTGAAGGGCATCTAGGTTGGTTTTACAATCTAGCTATTGTGAATTGAGCTGCTATAAACATTAATGTGGCTGCATTACCGTAGTATGCTAATTTTAAGTCCTTTGGGTATAAACCGAGGAGTGGGATAACTGGGTCAAAAGGTGGGTCCATTCCAAGTTTTCTGAGGATTCTCCACACTGCTTTCCAGAGTGGCTGCACCAATTTGCAACTCCACCAGCAGTGTACAATATGCCTTTTTCCCCACATCATGCCAACATCTATTATTTTTTGTGTTCTTGATAATGGCCATTCTAATTGGAGTAAGATGAAATCTCTAGAGTTGTTTTAATTTGCATTTCTCTAATTACTTGAATACTTTTTCATATATTTATTAATCACCTGTATATCGTCTTCTGCAAAGTGTCTGTCCAGTTCCTTGGCCCGCTTATTGATTGGGTTCTTTGAAGTTTTAGTGTTAGATTATTTCTTAAATTTTTTGTTACATATTAATTGTTTCTTGTTAAATGCCAAATAATCTAACTAAGCTTTCTTCTCTTCCAATGCATTTCTTCTTTTCTCTCTGAAACCCTGGCATATTTGATTCACTAAACATTTATGATCTGGTTCATAGCCTTCAGCTTGATGCAGAACTTGCCAAAAATCAAAGGTAAGTTTTAAAAATGCATGAAGTTAAGCTTTACAACAATTTAGGCTTAAAAGTCCTGGGTTATATCCAAAACAAAAAAGGTAAGGAAAGGAAAGAAATGATCAATGTTGAATGATTATCTACAGTGATCATCTATCTACAGAAGAAGTCCAAGAAAATCTATCAGATAACTAAAAGCAAGATAATTCAATAAGTGGACTAGAGTGAAATCATGTGTGGAAAATAAATGTCTTTCTGAAAATGTATTCCTGAATATCAAATGAAAAGTACAGGTTACAAAAGAGAACAAAAAGGTAAGGTGAACCTCATCAAAATCAAAAGCCTTGTGCTTCAAGAGACAGTATTATCAGGGTGAAATGACAGTCTACAAAATGAGAGAAAAGATTTGCAAATCATGAATCAGATAAAGGACTAATGCCCAGAATACAAAGAATTTCTGTAGGTTAATAGCAAAGAGACATACAACCTGTTAAAAATGATCAAAGGAGCAGAATAAATATTTCAGTGAAGAAGATTTACAAATGACCAATAAACACCTGAAAAGATGCTCAGCACCACTGATTTTTAATTTGTAAAATAATCATTAATCATTAGGAAAATACAAATCCAAAGCATGAGATACCACTCCATGCCCATTAGGAGGGCTGTTAACAAAAACCAGAAGTGGGAAGTGCAGCAAAGGTGTGGAGAAACTGGAACCCTTGACCTTCCAGGTGGGAATGTGAAACGCTACTGTGGCTGTGGAAAATGGTGTGTAGAGTTCTCAAAAATAAGAGACAGAATATTCATATATCCTTCTCAGGATATACCAAAAAGATTTCAAGTCTAAAGTGCATGGAGTGTGGCTCAATGCTAGAGGATAGGACTAGTGCTTGAGGTCCTGGATGCAATCCCTAGAAGCACCAAAAAAATTTGTTTTTCAAATCAAGGACTCAAACAAATGTTGGATGTTGGTACACCATGTTCACAGCAATACTATTCATAATAAACCAAACATAGAAACAACCCACATGTCCACTGATAAGATGAACGGACAAATAATATGTAGTACCACATATACACAAAATGAACTATTATTCAGTTTTAAAGAGACGAAGTTCTGATTTATGCCATGACATGATGAACCTAGAAGATATTATGCTATTCATTACAGAAGGACAGGTATTCTATGATTTCACTTATATGTATTAAATACAGAAGTAAAATTCACAGAAACAGAAAGTAGAATAATGGTTGTCAGACCTGGAGGAAGGGAGAAGCATGAAGGGGGGAAGGAGTTTTAGTTGGATAGTGAAAAAGCCCTGTGAATGGATGGCCATGATGTGGCATTTCCTGCCATAGAGCAGGTTCCCCCAAATGGTTAATATGTTAAATTCGTTCTTACATGTATTTATCTCAATAAATATGAATCAATAACTTTCTTATTTCCCAGAAGCCATAATTTAGAAGACATAATGGATAAAATAATTGGAATTAACAATTGAAAACAAACCTAAGTAATTGAGAGTGAGAATATTAAGAAATTTGAATGAAATAGACACAAACATATATACTCCAGTCTGCTGCAGACAATATCCACATGAAGGAAAATACAACTTTACAAAAGACAAAGATACTTAGATATTTAAATCTAAATAAGTATGGAGGAAAATAAGTTAACTTTATAGAATGGTTCAAACTGAACATCCTTCTTCCCACAAAGCATAAATCTCCAATGCCTTCTTAAAAGACAGCACATTCATCCTGCCAAAGTCCAGGAACTTCATAACATCTCAGTATGACTTGCCCTGGTTCAGTCATAAAAACAACAACAAAACCATCTGACCATACATACCCCTTTCCTTTTCTGCTACAATCCAAAATCAGACAAGATCACCTTGGGCAACCATAAAGAACCTATAAGAACACCATCCGAACGATGAAGAATTACAAGCACCTTTTTCTCCCAGTTCACACTGTTGTGGTTCTACCAACTCCAGTAACAGACTCCATTCATCATGCCCTCTGCAAAAAGTGTACTGAGTTACACATGGATTTGTCCTTACTTTGGGTGACACTCAACCCAGAGCAAAACCATTTTTTCTTTACTTGTCTCCAGAATCACCTGGCAAAAGTCTAAACCGTGTGCATCTCCTAACACACTTGCGCTTCTCAGTAGTGTGTTACTCAAGGAACCCCCAAACCTGATTTTTGTGTTCCTGGTGTTCATTTTCTAAAGGACACCAAAAAAACATAAAGGTTTTCTCCCATGTTTATGTAAAGATAAATGTACAATTTCTTCCTTCCTGTTCCTAGAGTATCAAAATTTGCTGCAACCTAATTTCCCATCGTTAGTTTGCTGCATTTGCTAGTGTTACTTTGACACTATGCACCTCTCCTTTAAAGCGTGCTCTGCTTGGCTAAGGAGCAGCTTCCCATTTTCCCTTTCTTGATGGTCTAGGGTAGGATGTGCCAAACAGAATGGCAAAATCTTTGGAAAGTCAAAGAGAAAAGGAAGCCTTTATTCTCATGAGTTGGTTGCACTCAGATGCCTGAAAAATGAGAGATTTAGAGCAGTTTCCTGGTGAGCACCTGAGAACACCTGCTAGACTGTTGCCACCTAAAATATTTAGTAGAACCTTCCACAGAGACTCCTGAAAGTGGCAGGAGTTCCCACATTAGTGCTCTAGGCAGGGCTCAGTGCCTCCGTTCTTAAACTATTCCCTACGACATCCCATACTGTTACCCCAGGTCTTCCTGTTAAAAACCTATGTCTGAATTACAGACTCTATTTCAGTGATTAAATGCAGACTGATAGAGTTAGCAAAACACGTAAATAAATTATAATACTTCCATATTATAAAATACTACAACCATCAAAAAAAAAAAAAAATGAAGTAGCTCATTGAATCCCAAATTCTAGTTGTTATGAAAGAAAAGTAGAACACAGTGTTAGTCCACTTATGGATGCATTTGTAAGATTGTTAGGAGTGGGTGCCTCTAGAGAGACTACTTGGGAGGGTGGATGTTATGAATGAAGGCTGCCATACTTTTCTTTTTAATTTGCATTTTGTGGATAAAATCCTAATGATGCATTTCCTTATAATTAGAAGTAACAACAACGAAAAGAGCAAAAAGAAAGGTTAAAACATGTCTAACCCTTTCCCCTTCTTTCCAATGATTGCTATTTCCTATATAATTAATTATATTTGCTCTTTCCAGAACAGTATCTGATATTTTATCACCACTAGTAGTAATATATCTTTCCTCCAGAAAACATCAACCCCGTGACAGAACTCTCCTAATACAAAATTCTAACTTCACACTTTGGCATTGACATTGACTCACATTTCAACACCCCAAAATCCCATGTTTCCAATTTTTCCTTATTATCTGTAATTCACTGGTCTTCTTGCTTTGTGATCTGATTATCTCTATTCGTCTCAATTTCTTTGATAAACAGCACATTGATTTCCTAATATCTTATTTTTTTCTGTATTTCCATGAATATTCAAATGCTAAATTGCTATTTCAATCTGATTCCTTTACTCCAAGTCAAGGGAAAACACTTTCTCTAAGATAACATAATCCAACTTTTACACTGTTCCTATTTCAAGTTAACAAACCTAGGCTTAGTTGGATTTTCAAAGTGCACTTAGCATTTTAATCTTTCTTAGCATGTCCTTTCCATTCCTTCTTAGTAGGCTCTAGACTTTTATTGCCCTCTAAAGATTTTTGTGAAATTCTAATATTTCATTCCACAAATATTTGTCATTCATTTCCTGAAAAATAAATCAGAGTTGCTCACATTCTCAGCAAATATAGGTATCTGCATTCATAAAAATTCCTGTCCTACGTCATCAGAAGTTGACTTTTCCTACTGCTGCCATAAGTGCTTTCCATCTTCACTGTCTTTCTCCAGGAGTTACTCTGTATTCCCCACATCCCTGTATAGTGGTTACCCTTTCTGGACTCAAGTCTTTCCCACTGTTGGACTCATTTCCCTTTTCCCTAAGGCACATTTGTAATTGTTCCCTAATGGTTCTGCTGACTTTTACCAAAACTCAAAGGACACTCCTTACTTTCTCCACTCCCTTATCTCTAATTGCCTGACACCTACATTTCCCCATACCTGCTTTGAATTCTTATTGTTTTGAAGAATAACAATGATGATAATAACTAATAATCTTTGCATGTTTACTACATTCTGGGCATATTTTAAATACATTATTTATTAAAACTTCTCCAAATTTTTCCAACAGCTCTAGAAAGTTAGTGCTATTATAATTCTGACCTTCAGATATGGGAACTAAGGCATGGACAGTTTATATATTTTGCTCAAAATCATATGAATAATAAGTGAATGAACAGAATTTTATGCTTAAGGGATTCAATCCGGAATCCAAGATCTTTACTGTTATTTCACACTGCCTTTCACCATACACATTAATAAAAAGATATCACTCATTAAAGAGGAAGTGAGTACATGTGGTCAGCCTCACAGTAATGGGAATATTCTATATTAATTCTATATATTCTGTATGTATATGTAAAGGTGTTTCACGTACAATAAATTTTATAGAAATAACTCCGTCACAGAGATCAACTAAAGGACTATCCACATGGTTTTACCTGGATTCTTTACCTTTGGTTTGTATCTTGCCAGAACAGGGAATTGAACAAACAAATAAAAATTCCCAAGGAAATTTTTACCCACCACTTGCAAAATCTCTTTTCTTTCTTCTAGAAGTGATCTCTCATCTAGGATCGTAACAATTTCCCCATTCTCACAGTTCTTAAGTTCTGGGTCTTTCTGGGATCAAGTTTTTGTGGACCTCAGTAGGATGAACATAGATGCTCTGTGAGGCATCAAATTCCAGAAAGCATTCTAGGAGAGGTATCATTAATGCTATTCTAAACAATATCAGATATTATGCACATTACATCCTGCTCTCTATCTAAAGGGAAGAGGTCTTATGGGAATGACAGAGGGCTCTTCAGTTGACTAAAAAGGAAGGGTTCACTCAGCATCTGGTGTTTATTGTCAAACATGGGGCACTCTCTGCAAATGGCTACGTAATGTGATGAATTTGACTATTTTTCTCCAACTATGGATCTATGTTGAAATTTAATTAGAACTTCATTCTGTCTCATTTTTCTAAGCAGATACAACCTCTATAAGAAGGCATATTAATCAACCACACCCAAAGAATTCCCAACAGGAAGAATTTTAAGTTCTGATTTTCTAGTGTTATACAATTTCCCTTTACTAAAATCTGTGAACTATCTGCTACAGAGGATGCTGTGATATTAGCACAAATTTCTTAAGAACACCAGCAGTAATATATTGTCCCTATGTTCTACATTGTAGGCAAAATTATTATTAGTTCCAAATGCTACAAAGGATGTTTGAGGGATTTTCTTAATGTTCAATAATGATATCATTACTTAAGGAAGAAGTGCCATGTTGAATCACCAACAAAGTTTGAACTGATCTCTGTGTTGGAATAAAAGCCTTTAGAAACACTTTTCACATTTCTTTACTACAATTCACTCTTTCCCGGTGTCATGGTAAATTGATAATATCTTTATATCATTTTGAATTTTTTACTAATTTCAATGTCACAATCCAGAACTGAATGCATTATTTCCTCAGTTTGAACATCTATTCACTTCAACATTCTTACAAAAATTTTTTTTAAATGATTCAGTCATCAGCCTAGACATATCTCCATATAAAAGTCCTTCCTTAACACTGACATTTTCTCTCTCTCTCTTTTTTTTTTTAATTCATTGGACTTTAGGTTCTATGACAGTAGGAACTTTTTCGTATATATTTGTAAGAACTTCAGTGCACTGACTTAAATAATGTTTACCATAAAATACATGTTCAACATTAATATCAAAATGGATAGATCAACTGATCTACATATTTTTCAAGTGTGGGGTTGAAATATGAATTTTGAAAAACTGATTTTTAATGTGTAAGTTGGATAAAGTTCTCTTATAATTACATGTGGTGATGTTTGGTTGTCAGGATTCTAAAAATAACCTTAGAAAAAGAAAAAAAAAAAAAACTATATTGAGGGTTTTATTCCAAGTCCAAAAATAACTGCTTTATAAAGAGCACTTTTTTCAATTGGAAACTTTAATTGCAATTTGTATTATCGCCAAATAAAATATTTACATCTAAATTTTATACAGCACAAAATACAAGATCGGACTAGCATGTTAGTATGAATGAAAATCAAAATAGGTTTTCTGTTGCTAATGAAAGTATTATAGAATTAAATTTAATGTAATTAAATGTTTCTATTTTACTTTTTATAATGTTTTCAATTTAAAATATAATCCATTATGTCATGTAAAGTAAAATGTGTGTGCTTTAGTTTAATGAAATAGAGAAGGTGTGATAATAATTTAGTAATGGAATTGTCTTAGATACAGCCTAGTTTTGTTACCTGCTTGGAAAATGACTATACAAATTTAAATTCTGAGTCCAAAAGTAAAAACACTTACTGAAAAGGGAGTAAATTCCTGCTCTCCATTTTGCAAGAGAACTTTGTCTTCCATGGAGTGAGTAAATCATTATTTACTCATGCCAAAAAGCACTATCACTTCTCTCTTCAACTTCACAGAATTAAAAAACAAATGAACAAAAAGAAAAAAAGAAAACAAAATGGCATGCTTCTATGGCTACTCCTTTGGTTCACACACAGGACCTTGGGCATGATGAATACTAAGGCTGGGATCATATATGTCTAATTACCTTTACTTGATTTCCTTCAGAAGGAACAGAGTGACTATTCTTCCAATAAATTTTATTGCATAATTCCCCCACAGATCCACCACAGCATGGTAGTCTCTAAATCTTCATATAATGAAGCACAATTACTTACTGAATCTTTTTTCTTTTTTTAATAAGAAAGACACACTAGACTTTCACAAGATGCTGTTCAACTCCACAGCCTCTACTGTTTCTTCCCCACACCCCTGATTCCAGCTTTGCTATAGAAGCATAAAAGCAGAATCTTGGTTTAGGTATCATTATTCTCTTCTTCAATCACTTCTAAATATTGTTCATCTTACCCAGTAAATCAGGAGTAACTTTGTCAGGGAATTGAGGTAAGGAATTTTAGGTAGAGTGGTGAAGAAGACCAGTTTGCAGAATTTGTTCCATGAATCCTGAAGCATTGTACTGTGCCGTAAGTGGAAGTTATTAATTGCATTTACAGACGATATCTCAGTCTGCAGAATTTGGTATCCGTACTGCTTCGCCCGTCCCCCCTTGATTCCTGAGTAACCCCCTGTGTTCCTGCTGCCCCCTTATTGTCTTGGATCTTGCTTCTTACCATCCAAGATAGACCCTTCCTGCTTCACAATGGATCTTGCGTTCCTCTCACTGGCCATTGCCCTGCCCTAAAACATGCTTCTGCTTTTAACATTTTTGATGACATCTTTTGGCAAAATGCCATTAAATATTGTCATTAACGCAAATCAGGACCTAGTGTGTTATGTTTCCTGTGATAGGAAATTTAAGAATTGTTTTTGAAAGGGCAATGCTTAGATATAATGGTATTTTCACTGTAGTTTCACCCTCTCTCAAGTTTCTCATCTGTAGGCTGGAGATTCCAATCCTCTGGTGGACAATCCTGCTACAGTTGAGACAGATTTTAAGACATTACAGATTTTTTCAAATTCCAGAATAAGGAGATTATACTTTTCTGAAGTCATCTTGAAAATTTGTAAAGGGCAGTAGAAATGATTAAAATTGCTGTCAAGGAATTTTATTGAGTAGTATGACTTTGTAGGAGGAGAAGGAAATGAAATCAGGGACTTGTTTGCTATGTTCTAGCTGAGAATACAATTCCTTAAAAACCCTGAAAAATTGTGATTGATAATGAGGACTTTATTATTTTTATCCTTTAATGGAACATTTTAACAAAAACATACAAAAATATTTCATCAAATAGACTTTTCAAAAAGTCAGAGTTCATTCTTAAATACTATTTCCCAAAGTGTTGTACTGAAAAATTTAAAAATAATGTGTAAACACTAGCTGGGGTGTAGTATAATGGTACAACATTTGTCAGCTGCATGAGGACCTGGGTTCAATCCCCAGCAGCACACACACACACACACACACACACACACACACACAAAATCACCTGTAGTATGTTTGCATGTTTCAAGTGTCTATAAAATCAATATTAAATCTAATTTATATTTTATTTTAGAACATTTTCTGAGACAGATTTCAAAACTGACCTCATTATAGAAAAACTATTTTAAGAATCCTTAAAATGCAAAATGTCCATCGGGCTTCCTTTTTAACATTGTTTGTGAATTTAAATTCCCATTAGCCATTCAGATCTCACATAGCAAAAGGAGTGATTATGCTTGAAGGAAATCTCTGTAAAATATTTGGACTGAAAATATAACCAGTGACTACATTTTCCTTTTTATTTGAGTTAAGACAAACTTAAAAGGCTTTAAAGGTCACAAAAATTGTTAAGAGAATAATTGTGAATATAATGTCTATGGTATAAAAAAATTCAAATTAAGTAAGAGGGCATGCTGCAGTTGATTTGCCTTTCATTTTTAGATACTACCCAGAACTAGGAAATACTAGGACAGCATTAAAATTTCCAACGTTTAAATGTTCTATAGATGAGAATGAGCTGCTCTCCTCACATCCACAGTTAAGCACATGTATTTCATACCATGTGAATATGTCCCAGTATGTTTTTTAGCCCGTCTGAACTGAGTTGCAAGGAGAGAGAGAGCGAGAACATTTATTTTCATGACTTAACAGCTTTAGCTGTCTGCTTCTGACTATAGATATGGATAACCCTCATTTGAGTAATTAACCAAATGAAAACTTTCTTCCATGTCATTAATAGATCTTCCACACTGAAAATGAAAGTAAAATTAATGTTTTTGGTTTAAATGATTGAATGCTGAAGTAGTCTAAAGAGTAACTACAAAAATACCATTATTACTACTGTGATGACCATACTTTCTCTTGCTATACCCATGATTTTATGAGCATCAAGGTATATTACTGACTATAAGTACAAGTGAGAAAAACATTCACAAATTTTGTAATTGACTGACCAATAAATGAAAAAAAAGGTGTAAAAACTGCATCCTGGGGAAAAAAATTTACCATTAGGGCACAAAATGCTTCTGAAACAGAGAATGTTACCTTTTATAAAATGTATTGCCTCTAGATATATAAAAATGTATCACTGATACTGACATTTGTGTGTATGTGTGTGTGTGTGTGTGTGTGTGTGTTAGGACAAGTATTCATTTTGAAATCTTTGTGATCATTCTTTGGCTTCCAACTGTAGTCACTCTTGGAGTTTAGGTCTGCTCAGAACAGTTTCCTCATGTCACATTTTGCCTGATGTCTATTTTACAGTTATGACTTTGGAGGTTAGGTGATCGATTGCTTTCCAGAGTCTGGCCAAAGACCAGAACAAGTCACTTCACTTTAAAATCAAGCTTCAACATGCCTTTAAAAGTGTGTGTGAGTGTGTGAAGTGTGTATGTGAGTATGCATGGGTGTGTGTGTATAATTGGTTAATGGGTTCCCTACCTCCTTTTCTCAAACAACATGATTTACCAGTCTTCCATTGACAACCCTAGCATCAGAGTCAGCAGCCTAATAAGCACTACCACAAATCTTTGTGTCTAGTACTATGATTAATATAGTCTGTTAGCTAATTTTCAAACCATCTTTCTGAGGGAAAGAATTTCTTTTGAATTTTGTGGTCAGTCATGCACACATCAAATACTAATGAGTGCTCCGTTGTTTGCCAGGCCCTATTGTAGGCATTGGGGTATAAAAGTCAAAAGAAGAGTTAAACATGCCTACTTTTGTGTTGAACAGTAGCATGAAAAGACATGCAATAAAAAAAATTAAAATGAGTCATTTGGCGCTGGGTTTGTGGCTCAGTGGTATTGTGCTGGCCTAGTACACATGAGGCCCTGGGTTCGATCCTCAGCACCACTTAAAAATAAAGGTATTGTGTCCACCCACAACAACAACAACAAAAAAATTTAAAAGATGAGTAATTTGCAGGATAAGTTAAAAAGTAAGTAGGCTTGTAATGTGTGAAGCTGGAGAACATCACTGCAAAGAAAAGTGTTGCGCGGTCATGCGGCATAGTTAGGCTTGGGTTCAGAGTTGTGGTGACTTTTGAGAAAGTTTGGATGAAAGGAGGGGAAAAGTCCTCTCAGGCAGAGGAAGCACCAAAAGAGCCTCGAAGTCGGGCATGTGTCACATTTGGAAACCATTCTGGAACACATTTCAGATGTCTGGAACAGACTGAGCAATAGCAGATGAGGCCAGAAGTGGAGGAAGGGGCACAGCATGGAGTCTCATGCACTTTTGAGGAGAGGGTTAGTAGGAGCTCACCTATGAGCTGTTAAAGGATCACTCTGCTCACTACATAAAGAAAATGCTACGGGGAAATGTGTCCATTTTCTGTTGCTGATAACACAGTGTCACAATTTTTAATGAAAAGAAATTTATTTTGGCTCACAGATCTAAAGGTGCAAGTTCAATGGCTGCATTTGGCTGTGGCCTTAGGGGCAGAGCTCCAAGGCAGCACAGGGCATCACATGACAAGAGACAGGGTGCACATGTGCATCTGAGCATCTCTTTTGAATTCTTTCCATCATCTTATAAAGACACCAGGGTTCAACCATAGAAGTCCAACCTAATGATTTTATGTAATCCTGATCCTCTCCCAAAGATCAACCTCTAAATGCCATTAATCCACAGTCTAATTAAATTTCCACCCTTTGAAGAGCTCACAATGAGCTCCAAACCCAACACATGAAACCTTGGGGGACACATGCAAACTATATCCAAGCCATTGCAGGAGAAAAATATGAAGGCACACAAATAAGCAACTTGAATCACGTGACAATTCAGAAAAAAAAAAAATGACTTGGTAGTTTAGACGAAAGTTTAAACAAACTTTAATAAACTTATTTTAATCCCTGGTGCTTGCTTCAACTTTGTACCTCTGTTTCCTGTGTGTCCTGTGTAGTGCTGCTAGGATTCACTTAGCCTTTGGTCAGTGAGTATCTTCCCTAGCATTCTGAAGGACATCAGAGATAGTACCTTGAAACCAAGAATTACTGATAAAAGACTTGGATTTGGATTTGGTTTTACCAAAACTCTGAACACAACAAAAGCCATAGGTGTGTTTTTATAGTTAAAGTTCTTTTTTTCTTTTTTCTTTTTCTTTCTTTCTTTCTTTCTTTCTTTCTTTCTTTTTTTTTTTTTTTTTTTTGCATTAGGCTCTTCAGTGTCTATACAGCACCATGTAGGGTCAGGAGAATGAGATTTTCCACAACAGGTCATAAAAAAAGCAAGGAGCAAAGTAATGCCTTGCTACTGAGAGAATTCAACAAAGTTGCTAGTGATGTTTGCAGTTGTTTTAGCTGTGAGAGAGGTTTGCTCAGGAATAATTCACTGCTGGAATCCTCCTTATTGTTCTGTGGAGCATGGCAGTGATCTTATTTACTTGTTTATTTTGAGACAGTAGGTGCCATTTCTGTTCTCCAGACAAAGTTTCAAATACTATTCTTAATAGGTTTAAATAGAGGATATAGATCAGTCCTGAGAGAATTAGGAAGACACTATGAAAAATAGAGAAACGATGGAAACATAAGGTTGATAAAGTGGAGCAAACCTCAAAAAACAGGACAAAACTTCTGCAAGAATTTTGTTTTAGTTGTTTCCAGAGTAGAAAAAACAATAATACAAATGTTGCAAGGTTTAAAATATTTCCATATAAATTTTGGTGTATTTGTATCACTATTTTGTTTTTCCAAAAAAGAGTGATAAATAAGAAGTTTTCAACTGATTCATCAGAACTATTAAGATTGTCCTCCATAAAATCACAGTAATTGGGTGTTTATCAATGGGGGAAAGGATTCCAAATGCAGGAAAAAAATGTGTATGTGTTTGCCTGATTTGAATGATAGTTCATCTTCACATTTTCTGGCTTCAGACCGCAGGTCCCTTTTGTGCTTGTGTTCTGTGGATGGCTAAGTCAAAATGAGTTAGATGATGGGATACATCTACTCATCAAAAGGCAAAAAAACCTAAAAATACATCAAGGACACACATACATACACCCACACTCTATACTACAAGATAATACTGGAGAAGATCAGTAAGGATGTGAGAATGCAGTTTTCAAAATAGAACTACTGTGATTAAATAGAAATTCTCTTCACTAGCATTATTAAGAATTTTAGATTAGCAGTGAATCAATTTTGGCTTTGATTGACCTCTGTGCTTTGAAGTCACAAAGGAAGGAGAAATATGTAACTTAATATTTGTTAATTTAATAGTGATAATACCTTATTCGTCCATAGTTGTATAACTTTTGAAATGCAAATTTATAAACTTACATTATTATTTAAGTCAAACTTTCTTAAACTTCAAGAATGGAATTGTACCCATTACTCATCCACGTGTATGAAAATTTTCATTCCACCTCTTGTTTATTAACTTCCTCTTCCTTTCAGAGATAAATAAATTAGAAAAGCAGTCTGCCTCCTGTTGTTACTTCCACATTGTCCATCAGTGTTCATTCCATTTTCAAGGTTCATCAAGCCTCTGCTGAAACTTATGTTGCCAAGTGTCTGGGAATCTCCTAATTTCAAAGCCAATGAATACCTCAGTCTTGCTTTTCCCATTTCTCAGTGGAATCTCTCTCCACCTAATTGTCATTACTTCTTGAAAAGACCTTCCAATGAATTTCTTGATAAAGAGGGTTGGTTCTCCTCTTTAATTGTCCAAGATTTTATATCATTTTACTTTATCTTCTTGTTTTACTTTATTCTTTCCCCCTCCTATGTCTACCTTATGAATGCTGTACCCATATTCTTCTCTATGTATGTGTCCATTCCATGGGACAATAATAATTTGACTTGTTGCACTTACTGTCAAACTCAGGAAAATCTGAATTTAAATAAATAACCTGAAACCTGGTCCTCTAATTTGATAGCCAATATGTTATACTCTTGCTTGGTAAAAGCTTGTAGATTGTCATGGTACCCACACAACTTCTCTATTTGTCCTCTCTGAATGATTTTCCTCTTAAATATATGTACTACATTGAGAAAACCTCCCAACCAATCGGAGAATCAACCTTTTCATTGACCCAGATATTTAGGCAAGTCACCAAGTTCTTTAGATTTTAATTAGGTGCCAACTACCATTCTCCAGTTCTTCAGGCTGGTATGCTATGCTATTTAACACCAAGCTTCTGTTTGCTAAAATGCCAGCATCTCATGAAGAGTAAAAACTGAATTGGTTAGACTACAGGAAAAAGAAACAACACTAGGAGTGCTTCAAGTGAAAAAAGAAAGATGAATTATACTGTGGGGGAAAGGAGCTTTGGTGGTAGAAGAGGAATTTTTAATTAGAAATGCCATGAAATTTTTTCTTTATTGAGGTACAATATTAATCTCCCTTCAAATACTCTTCTTGCTCCCTACAAACAAAATTAGTTGAGTAAACACAAAACTTGGTCTCTAATAACTTGATTTTCTTAATTCAATTAATTAATTAGTCCAATTAATTCTAAATACATTCAAAATGGTAACACAAACCTAGCTTTCTCCACCCTCATTCTGTATTCTGTATTCTTCTATTTTGATTATTCTTAATCATACACTTGCCTAATTCTCTGATATATTGTGTAATTCTTAGAGGACAGAGGCCATAGTTTCATCTTGTATCATTATTTACACAATCTCCCCATTTATCCCCTCTATACAAATCTAAAATACTCATTGAAATATAGTATGCTAGTAATTTTTTAAATGATTTTAAAAGATGATAAAAAATATCTTGACTTTTCAATTCAACCTCTTTACTTAGTCTATTATTATTACCCTCTATGGGATGGACTAAACCAGAAAATTGGAAACGCTTGAAATCATCTGTGGTTAAAATCAATCTGCCAAACATGTCAAAAATTCTCAGATAAACTTTTCTTTTGATTAAGAAATAAAAGCAGCCTGAATTCAGTGCTGTTTGCTTAGTCTTTCAGGAAATCTTTCAAAGCTTAATGTATAAGAATAAACTTCTGGGGAGCTGTATTAAGCTTTAACAATGAGTATTTCCATCTTCACTTTCTTCTGCTTATGACATATTCTTTTTCTAATGGATTAGCTATCACCTGCAGAATGACTATTTTGTTGCTTTTAAGGATAATTATTTGCCTATAAAATTCTTGAAAATGTGCTATTTGGATTATTCCTTTGCTGGAATTATTTATAATGATAAAATTTGCAAACATTGCATTCCCAGAAATACTTTTTGGAGTTAGAAATCTGGTAGTCCAGAAAATAACTATACACCAAATAATATCACCATCCCAGATTCTTATTTTATAAGTACCTACATCCAAAGCCATCTTACCATTATTCTTTCATTATTTCCTTTCATTAGGAAATAATGCAGTATTGGGTATAAATATCTACTACTTTTTCTTAGGTTTTATTAAAAGGAGTCTATGTTGTACAAAATTGAACTTCAAATATAAAGAATTGTATATGTTTCTTGTTCTAGTACAACCAAATCTCATGTATTAAAGTTTATTTTAATTCCAGACAAATATATGGAAAACTTTAAAAATATTTTTTTTTAGAAAAGATACAAAATATCTTTAAGTGATAAAAAGCAATGATTATGCTTCTTCATCTCTTGGAAAGGTTCTTACTGTTGTCATGAGTCCAAGTGAGTGATAGGTCTTTTATAACATGAAAAAAGATAATGGCTATAATACTACTATGTGAATTTCAACTTTCCACCCTCTCTGTAAAGTAAAAAGTTAGCTTCCAAAGCTTTTAGAAGGCTGTTGCCCTTTTCAAACTGCGTTTCTAGTGCATCCATCTTATTGATTTATTCATAGTAAATGTTATCGGCTCATTCTTTGTGTGTGAAACAGAAGAAGGTCTACATAAGTGCTTTCTAAACCCTGGCAACCTTCTCAGATGTAACTTGCCTAAATAGTGAAAACATATTCTTCCTGGTCAAGACAATGGAGAGGCTGGAGTGGGAAAAAGGGACTCTCAATACAGATGAAGACAGGTCATAAATTCAAGTTTACCACCAATACCAAGTTCACCATTCCAGGAACTATTACATCCAGAGAAAGAGAGAGTCTCTCCAGTAATAAAAGCATTGATCCTGAACTGATCTGTGGAGTGGTGATGTAAATTGAATGACGCATTTTAGAGAAATCCATTTCTGTGGTTTCAAAGTCCTTCAGTACGGGTGAATGCATATATAAACAATGTTTGAGGCACCTAAATTCTACCACTCAAAAATATAAACTTAAAAAGGAAAGAAAACATCTTTGATTATAATAAAAATTTATCTCTTTACTACATATTTATCCATTCACTTTATTTCTACTCTTACCATGGTTTTGTATTTGTATATTTTATACCATGTGCCAATTTATGCTAACAGAACTGTTTCTTACCAACTGAAGTTTATAAAGCAGAAAAAAATTGCCAAAGTTTGACCTGACCAGTAACCAAAGATGATACATGATACATAAGTTCTTTTTATCACCTCCACTGAGGATGCATTAAAAGAATAGAAAACATTCTCTATTATTAAGTAATGATCACATTACCTGGTCATTCTGAAATGCATGAAAAGTCAAGTAGTTGGAATGGTTTGACCTAAGGCTTGCACCCCAGTACCCCTTCTCTTGTTTAATGTAGAAAGCTAACACCCCAACCTATGATAGAAACAAACAAGGAGTTGTTTCTTTCTGAAAGATGACTATGATCAGTTATTCTTACATGCTATTGTCTAGTCTTGATTCATCCAGTGAGTAAAGTGGCAGTGAATCTGGAATGTAGTGAATGTACATCCTCCACAGAATTTTAGAGACTCATCCTTAAATACAAATTTCCCTAGTACACCCGGCATTTTGGGTTAGCATTAAGTACCAACAGAAAATGAAACCTATATGCTAAAATGGAAACAGATAATACTATAAAGTGAGAAAAATGAAAATATATTGGAGAAAATATAGGTCTAAGGAGGAAAGAGGGAAAGTAGAAGAAAAGAAAGTAGAAGAAAAAAGGGTACAGGAGAAACATAGGAAGAAATTCAGAAAATAAGAATAGGAACTTGAAAAAATAATACACATCAGAAAAATCTTAGGATGAAAATTTGTACAAAATGAAGAAATCATATAGGAAAAGTAACAAAAGAATGAACCCTGAAATTAGATAACTTTCTTTTAATTTTCAGTATCATAATAAATAAGTAACCCAAGCTCATATTTGTTTAATTGAACAAATTCAGGGTTTTATGTTTACATTGCTTGTAATTAGTAACAATGTCAATAATAATGTAAGCTGAGTAAGTTTTAAACTTTAATTCTAAAAGTTTTTCTAAGTTCATTCTTCAAAATTCAATCCTTGGACTTTGTTCTCAATAAATGGACGGTAATCTTTCCCTTTCATGGTCGTCAATGCTTAGCCATGTGTCCTATGGCACCTGAAAAGAGGTCAGATCTTTTGTTGGTAAAAGAGGAACATTGTGCATATGTTCAACAGTGAATATTCAAAAAAGACAAACATTTTTCTGCATATTAAAATTAATGTCGATCCTAAGGTTTCTTCACCTGGTAAATTCAGAGGATGGTATCAATGATGGTGTCCCCATGTACACAGAATGTTGTTGCACCTTTACAGCAAGAAATTTTGCAGAATTGGATTTATGTAATATTTTAATTTTGCAAACCTGGATTTGTTTACTTATAAATTGTTTATCATTACTAGAATGTATAATATGATACTTCATGATGTATCTTTTTCCGTGAATATTTAAAAGAATGATTTAGCAAAATAGTGGTTTCTTCAAGCTTTCCTTACTTCATACATTATAAACATAATGAGGTGTTAATTATAAACTAATATCAATGAAGATATAAAAAATTGTGAAAAACGTGTTCCACAATAACTTTTCCTACATGAAATATTTTGAAAAACCACCTTCCATAAGTGATGAGATTGAAGAGATTTTGTGTAAGCATCTTTCAAAAATCAGTGATATGAAGTTAGTGGTAAGAAGCAGGAAGGGAATCCACTCTCTCCTAGAATATGTATAAGTCATTGTCTGCTCTAGTTTTTTTAAAATGTAAAATGCTTAATAATAAATATCATAGACTATATCAATATTTTGAATTGTTACTATAAGAAGACCCTATACTAATATATATTATATCTGAAAAGATTTTGAAAGTACTTTCATTCATCTCTGGATATACTTCCAGAGTCTGTTTCTTTTTTTTTTTTTTTTTTTTACATTTTTCACAGCTTAGTATTCACTTGCCTCAATTTAACAGATAAATCCAAAGCATTCCTTGAGAAATCAGACTTATCTGAAGTGACATCTGTCCTCGTTCTCTATTTTCTTACCTCCCTCTTGCTACCCTCCAGCCTCAGGCCAAAAGGCATTTTCACCACTGCTAAAAGCCAAGTTCTCTAATATGCTGTTACGTCTTGTCCTGATGTCTCTATGCATGGTTCTCATTCTTCTTGTAGGATCTGATTAGATCAAACAAGAAAAGAACAATAACAGAGGCAACTACTTACCACTGCTGAGATTTTAACTCCAAACTATACCATCCTTTTAAATGACTACTATTAAAAATTAACATAGTCACTACATTCCTATCTTAACCCATTATCCTTACCTTTTTTTATACTTTTTTTTAATTAAAAATCATAAATTTACATAGGGCAATGTTGTTTGATTCATTCTGTTATTTTTTCCCTTCCCCCCCACCCCTCTTTTCCCTCTATACAGTCCTTCCTTCCTCCATTCTTACCACCCTCCTTATCCCTAACCCTAAACCTAACCCTAACCCTAAAGCTAACCCCTCCTACCCCCCATTATATGTCCTCATCCGCTTATCAGCAAGATCATTCGTCCTTTAGTTTTTTGAGATTGGCTTATCTCACTTAGCATGATATTCTCCAATTTCATCCATTTGCCTGCAAATGCCATAATTTTATCATTCTTTATGGCTGAGTAATATTCCATTGTATATATATGCCACAGTTTCTTTATCTATTCATCAACTGAAGGGCATCTAGGTTGGTTCCACAATCTGGATATGGTGAATTGAGCAGCTATGAACATTGATGTGGCTGTATCTCTGTAGTATGCTGATTTTAAGTCCTTACCTTGACTCCATCTCTTTCCTCAAATTCCTTACTCACAACCATCAAGGATATCAGGGATTCATGAATTACAAAACTGATAGTTGCCAGACCTGCATTTACTCTGACTTTCTTTCTATTCCCGCATTATAATTATATTTAATAGTGAGTTTCATTATGCCGTATCTGAACATGCACAAAACTTAATATCATCTATCTCATTCATCAGTATCTTTCCTTCTCTCCTTCTCCTGATTCACTTACTCTGCTCTACCAATCTCCCTTCTATTATTATTATTGTTGTTGCTGTTTTTTAAATTAGAGAAATATATATTTATTCATATATATGTATACACACATATATGGGATTCGTTGTGGTATATTTGTACATGTACACAGCATGATTGGTTTATTTCATTTCCCAGTACTTACCCATGTCCTCTGGATCTCCTTCCTCTACTCAATTTGTCTTCCATTTTCATCAGATAGTCCCCTTTTGAATTCTTTTTCTCTCTCTAGCTTGTGCCTATGGAAGGAAACATTCAACACCTGATTTTCTGAGTCTGGCTTATTTCATTTTACATGATGTTCAAAATTATGTCATTTGCTGGTAAATGGATGGGGATGGAGATTATCATATCTTGATTTTCCTGAAGCAGGATCTATTTCTCTCTATCATTGACAATTGGAGCCATGCTTTATTCCTTGGTCATTAGCACTTGTTTCTTTGCTTATGAACAAATACACTGCTTATACTTCCAAGTGTCTTCTGGGTACTTGGTGTGAATGTGTTTTCTTCTTTGAACACAATACATCTGTATCTAATACACTGTCATAAAATCAAGTCCATATACTGGATTTTCTGTTTAATGTTAATCATGTTTTGAAGCAAGATTCAAATCTTATAATTTCTAGTTATATCTTTTTATTTCCCTCTCATGTCAGTTAAGACTGCCACATGATACACTTCCTTATCTTTCCTTCTTGTTCCAGAATATAATGTAGATATTTAATAATTTACAATACGGATTATAGAAATATTCCCCTCTTCATACAGACAGGTAGCCTGCAGTTGTTTCTTTGGGCTTTGACTAAAATGTTTGTATTGTTGTATATTTTTATTTGAATGGTATTTACACAGTTATTTCATCTTCTTATACAGTTATGGCATATGAGCCCTAACTCAAGAGCTATGAGGGGTGTGAAATCTTATCTTACTTGCACACTGCTACGGCTTGGAGGCATGTTACCCAAAGGTCTATGAGTTAAGTACTTAGTCACCTGGGTGTATATTGTGAGCTGCTGTGGGACCTAGGTCATTGGGAGTATGCCCTTGAGTGGATTGTGGGATCCTGGACTTTATTGTTAATAATGCAACAAACATCATGATCCTCACGATGTGTTTTCCTACTACTCCCCAAAATTTATGGAATAAAGTACTCATATGAAGGAAGAATATGTTTTAAAGAGATCATTGGGTAAACATATGGGTTAAAATAATCTCGGTTTTATATAGTAACATAAAAATGATAGTTTGAGATGGAACAAACTCTAAGTGTAAAAGATGAAAGTCTAGAAGTTTAGAAAAATCTAAGAGTAGAGTTTCCTTACAACCTGAGGCAAGCAAAAATTTCTTAGCCACTTTTCTATAAGATTTTCATATGAAGGAATAATAATGAAAAACATGATATATTAGACTTCATCAAGATCAAACTTCATCAAAATGGGAAAGTTAGTAAGATGAACTAACCATCTAAAACTGAAAAAGACATAAAAATATGGATTCTTATATTTCAATAATAAAAAGACAATCCAATGTGAACAGAAACCTTAGATACTTTACAAATAAATGTATAAAACAGCTCAGCAAACAGGAGTTAAATATTCAAAAGAATAATTAATAACATAATGAATTAATTAATAAACTAAAAGGACATTTATATGTACGCAATAAGAATAGTTAAAATTTAAATGTCTGTCAATTCTAAATGTTGGCCAGGATATAGAACAAGAACATCTCTCAAAATCTGCTGGTGAAATGTAGAGTCTACCCTCCTTAAAAAGAAATAAGTTCATCATTGTCAGTCTGTTTAAAATTACACATCTATTTCTGAAATTTAAGTCCATGTATGCAAATAGTCTTTCACTAAGAATGTCCAGAACTTCATACAAGAGTCAAAAACTGTAAGTAAAAATTAGAATATTCTAGTAAATTCATATAACAAAATAATATCCAGCATCAAGAAAAAAAATCTAACACACACACACACACACACACACACACACACACACAAATAGATGCATCCCACAGACATTGTTTTGGCAAATGAACAAAATATAAAAATTATATGCTGAACGATTCCATTTATTTTATATTCTAAAACAGGAAAAATAATCCATCTAGCAGAAAAGTCATAACAAAGTCTACCTCTGTGGGAGGTGAGGGTACTAATTGAAAACGACCACATGGTATCTTTCTAAGGTGATAGAAATATTCTGTCTTAACAGTGTACGCTCTTGTCAAAACTCATTAAATTTTACATTTAAGCTTTGCTCATTTCATTTTAATTAAATTTTATCTCAAAGAAATAAATGAAGAGTGATAAATCCTGAACTACAGTTACTTGTTTTAGTTATTTTTTTTCTTTTTGATGGTACAGTTTGCTGTTTTTGAAAGTATTTTCTGAATTGACCAAGTTTGAACAAATGTGTAAGTGTGTTGTAGTTAATGAGAGCAGTTTACTCACTGTTTTTTAAATTTTATATCTAGAATGTATCTTGAAGTGCTGGATAATATTGGAGGTATCAGTATGAGTTCATCACTTACACACACACACACACACACACACACACACACACACACACGCACTTCTGAGTTCTGCTCACTGGAGACCTAGAAGCTGTAAACACCTGGGAGTCCACCTTGTCCTTTAAGAATCACTGCTTGTGTAAAAGACACAGGTGATAGAGCTGATGGGATGCTGAGCCAGGAGAAGCACAATGCAAACCTGGCCCAACATGTAGGTCCAGATATTAAGGAAGTGCCCTGAGAACCATGGACAGATGTCAGAAGGACATGCGAGACAGATTCACATTTGCAGAAAAAGGAAGAGAGAAAGAATGGTAAAGCAAAAGAGGGAAAATAGGAACAATGTTCAATGTGAATAAAGTGGAAAGAGCAAACACTGTTCCTTGCACTACTTCTGTGTCTTTTTTGTAGATGCAAAAATGAAACAAAATAAAATGTAACAAGTTACTTTGGTACCTCTCTTAAAAATGATCAAATATCACCGAAATAGTCTCTCTGTTGTATTTTGATATACCTTATGGGATTCTCACTCTCTTCATAATTTTCTTTTCATTTCTTTCTTTTTGTTTTCTTTGAGACCATTCCTTAACAGTAAATACTTATTTCTTGCCACTCTGCAGCTACCATCCTCAGAATTTCTCAGAATTCACATAGTATTATCTCTTCTCTTCTTCATGAGACTTCTGTGCAGTCTACATAATATTTCCTTACCTCCATTTTTACAACTGACCCAATGATCCACTCAGGTGTAATCTGGTAGATGCTGTCTTACCTTATATTTTACTTTTCTTCATATTACTTTTTGTTTTAATACTGATGAAGGCTTAAACATTTGAATTTCACTATTGTGAACCTTAACGTTTAACTGAATTGCACAAACCAAGCAGGTCCTTAATG
This sequence comes from Sciurus vulgaris, assembly GCF_902686455.1. Lineage (NCBI taxonomy): Eukaryota > Metazoa > Chordata > Mammalia > Rodentia > Sciuridae > Sciurus > Sciurus vulgaris. The sequence goes on from NC_136466.1 coordinate 146,431,722, forward strand.
TTTTCAGTTCAACAGCATTGGGGTTAAAACATATATTCCAGTGAAAATATGGCTTTAAAAATATTTAACTCAGTATCATTGTTTAGGCTGCCATTTTTAAACTTATTTATATTATTATATTAGAAAAAAAATGTTTGAACAGTTTGGAATTAAAGGAGATGTTCTGAAATCAAAAATCATGTCTTAGGAGCATACAGGTTTTACCTTGTCAATGACTTTAATAAGTAAGTTCAAACATCAGTCAGTTCGTGAACTTGTACCTGCTACTTTCTCCTATACAATAACATCCGCTACTTAGTCAAAGTGTTTTCACATACTATAATATTATTTATCAAAACTATCCCACTTGCAGGTTCCTGCCAGCTGTGACATGGTCTTGATGGGCAGAAAGTATTCTTATACAGGAAAGCCCTTTTCTTGTATTCTGGACCAACAAAAGAAGAAAAACTGAACAGATGTTTTCAAACTTCAGTGGCCATCTGCTGAGCCCAGAGCAGCCCTCCTGACAGGAGCAATCTGCAGTGTACTTACTCATAAAACACCCATTTTGTGAATGAAATGATTTTATTGGTCTCCAAGGCTATTACTTTTCATCCTCTGTCAGTACTAAAATTAATGTGGAAATAAATGTAAACAAAGCATTTTCTGTCCTGTATTTCCAAAAATTTATCGACTTGTTTAAACAACTAACTCCAGTGTGAACACACACAGTTTCATTATAATTGCATTTAAATATTGATGGAAAACAGCAACTTCTCATCACACCTTTCTTTTGTTTGAAATTATATATATATATATATATATATATATATATATATATATATATATGTATGTGTGTGTGTGTCAGTTTAAATTGAGCTCTGTGCTACACTTCAGGCAGAAGATGCAGGTCTTTGTTACACAGAGGTAATTTTCTCCTCCAGGCACACTTAATTTCCCAGACTTTTATCTGCATATCCTGATATCACATATGAAGATCTGCATGTATTTATTAGGACACCATAAGTAAACACCACACACTGTGTGGCTTAAACAACAGCTGGCGTTTCCCATAATTCTGGAGACCATTAGTCCAGGCTCATGGTGTTTACACGTGCTCTCCTCTGAATGTTCCAGACCTCCCTGCTTGGCTTGTAGAAAACCCTCTTCTCACTGTGTCACAAGTGCTCATCCCTCTGCACACCTGTGTTCTGCCTCCTGGAACTCCTTCCAACTTCTCTCTTTGGTAATTTATCATCCTAAGTCTGATCTTTGTTTTGTTCCCATCATTGCTTGGGCATGATATAGGACCACCTCCCTCAATTTCTCCTCTTTGACACATTCAATATTTAACCATTTAACAATTTCCTTTTACATTCTTGCACTGTATTAATTTCTGGACGGATAATTGCCATTCTTTGAATACTTCTGACCTCTCCAAAATTCACCTTGAAACAGTCCCAATGCAACACTATGGAGATGTGTGACCTTTGAGAAATAATTAGGTCTTCAGGGCTCTACCCTCATGAATGGGATTAGGCGCCCTCATAAAAGGGATTGATGGAAGAGGATTTTCCCTTGACTATTTTGACTCTGCCATGTGAAGATATAGAATTCTACCCTTCTGAGAATGAAGCTCTCATCATACCACCAAATCTTAGACTTCTCAGTCTCCATGAATGTGAGAAAATAATTTCTTCTTTAGAAATAATCTTGCCTCAGGTATTTTGTTACAGCAACACAAAACAAACTAGACAATAATAAAACTTAACTTTGCCCTCAGCACATGTAGGTGAGTATTGTCCTCTCACTGTATTTGCACACATATTGCAAAACAATATTTATAGTATGCAGTGGTTAAATGTAGAAAAAGTGTATTTAAAAATGATGTTTTAGATTTACTTGCCTGGAAGATGCCATAGATGCAAAGGAGAAGTTGTATAGAGAGGTAAAAACATAGCAACGTGAAATCGCAATTCATCAGTCTAAAGGCAATGATAGAACTTATTTACATTTTAAAGTTTCCTGAGTGGAAAATCTGAGGAAGGAGATCAGAAAAAGTCTAAGGATGAGAACTCTATGATCATTATGCATTGGACAAAAAAACTAAAAGCAGACAAAAAAAAAAATAAATAGTAGAGGCTGCTTCTCAACTTTAGGATTTAAAACCATCTTAGGTTAGAAAATTTCAATTTAAAATTTAATTTCTATTGTTTAGCCAAATGATACCAGGTTAGAAATATTTCCTTTTGCTAAAGCCCAACCTTACTGGGAAAAGCTTGTGTAGATTGAGTAGACTTCAATGCATTGGTATCAAATCTACATCCCAAAGTGATGTCATTTGACCTTCCTCCTTGGTCCACTTCCAGGCTTTCCTGTGCGGAGACTGAGTTAGGTATTATTTCCACAGACCTCCCTTTAACCTGCAAGCAGGATCCTTTATGCAGGGTGCGTTTTTCTGCTGTCAGAAGCCTCCACCCCCGACACGTTCACCTGGGCATCTCTACTTTACAAATGAAACTGGAGACTGAGATTAATCCCCATTTATTGGTAACCCCAAAGACAAGCATCCAGACAGTTTTCTGATTATGGGTTTTAAGGCAAATCACTCCAAGGGAATGGAACATAAAAACAATTAAAGGTAAGACAAAACAAAGCTGACAAAGTTCTTAAATCACTTTTTTGTACATGAATCTCTGCCTCCTGTTTGAAAGAGTAAAAAGAAAGCAATTTAGACTCCAGATTAAGGCTTTCAATTTTTAGAATGGTATTCCCACATTTCCCAACCCTCAACCTGCTAATACTGCCTGAGCAAAGTAAAAGGGCCTTGAAATCTCTGTCCAACTGAAATTAACCCAATGATGCAAATTGGAGAGACCACAGAGGTATTCTCTGCTTCTGTATTTCTTTCTTTAATGTGAAGAACCATAGAAAATATTTTTCCCCTCTAAGCATAGTTTCAAATTTCATATTCAAATGTTGCAAGATTTAACTTCCTTGGTCAAATTTTCCTCAATTTGTAGGTGAACTTTGAAGGAGCTATGTTATCATAATCACAGAAACAATAATTCCTTACATCTTTACATTTTTTTTCTATTTAGCTTGATCTATATGAAGTAATAGTAACTGTAAAGTGTGCACAATTCTTCAAAGAAAGATTCTTAGCTATTTTGACTAGTCAAAACATAATTGCAATCAAATTGCTACTGGGCATTCTTTTACATGTTACATAAACTCTCTAGCATCAAAACCAGATGCTTTTGAAACTTTTATGTCTGTCAATAAGATATAACTAATCCCAAGAGACCTAGTGAAGCTATGACAACTTCAGTATCAGAACATCATTACATGGACACAACCAAAGTAAACATCGAAGCACCTGACTGGATCAGTAGTGACATGTCTTCCTATAGGTATTATCTTCATCTACAATAATATTTTGTCTAAATTTTTACCAGAATTAGTAACTGTAAAGTTTTCTTTTTAAATCAGTAATTACAGTTAAATACATTCTTTTATTTTCCACTGCTAAAGATTGACCCCAGGATCTTGCACCTGCTAAGCAACCACTGTAGCACTGAGATTTAACTCTTTATAAATTAACTATATAATAAAGAGTTTATAGCACTACCAAGCCATCTATTTTTAATTAACAACAACAACAACAAAACAAACAACAGAAACCTAATGCATTCTACTGTCATGTACAACTAATTAGAACAAATAAAAAATTAATAAAAAAGAAATAAGCATTCAGTTAAAAAAATGTTTTTCAGACATAAATTATGCAAAACAAACTTGGACCAAGGGAAAATCCACTAGATTGCATTTGTTTCATTCTTTAGCTTTATCCACTCCTTATTTGGTCTTGAATGAAATTAAAACATCTTGCATTAAAGAGAATGTGGAAGCCACTGGATTAAGTTCCCTGGGGCAGCCTTCTACCCTCTGGGGTGGGGGGTTGGGGGAGGACAACACACTTGGCTTTTAAAGAATGATGTTCTTCCTTTTCTCTTGTCTTTTCTGAAGTAAACCCATTTCCTGGGGCAGAGAGAAGAATCCCTCCTTTCAGAAATTCACAGAACAAATTCAATTAGAATTTTTCTCTTATCCCCACCTTGATTTCCCTAATCCTTCCTCTACTTTCTCTTAATGACTGTCTTTATTGAGCCATAATTCATCTGCTAAAAACTAGGTCATTTTAAGTAAGGATAGTGATATCTTTAGGGGTTTGATTCCCAGGGAAATTCCAACCCAAAAAAACCACCTAATTTTAAACATAGTCTTCATTATAAATCACACCTATAAATCACACCTAAGAAGTCCGGAGGAGATTCCCTTTTTTTGGAATGTTATTGAAATCAAAAAGAATAGAATAGAAGAATAAAAAAAGAAAATAAAAGGAAATTGAATGGTTCATGAAACTCAGGAAACTCAGAAGAAAGGATTTGATTTGTTTCTATTTGCTTTTATTCTGTAAGTCATGATAGAGTATACAAACTCAGAATTTAAACATGGCTAGTATAAATTTCATTTTATTTTATTTAGGAGCAAGACATGCTCACCTGTGGGATTTTTACATGCACAGATATAAATTAGGTAATTACAGTAGTTAAAAAATAAATGCCTATTACTATGAATGTGTTAGTTCAAATATTTTAAAATAAACATGCAGTATATTCTAAGTTATTCATATCTACATTTGCATATATATGGTTAAATACATATGGGAAACTGCAAATTTAGGTAAAGAAACTGAGGGTCCATAGACTCAGGTTACCACTTATTACAGGATAGTATATCAGCTATATACCTTTGAAAATATTGCTTTGTCTTCATGAAAATTATTTTTCCAATATGCAAAATTTGGGCAAGTCTAATGGAATTTCATAATACTAAGTACTATGTATGAAAAATTGTATGTAAATAGTATGTAAATAATGATTATAGGACTTAGGAAATAGAGGAAAATTAAAATTAAAATTCTAATTTTTCAGTGTTTTCATTGAACTACAGAACTCAAATAATTTTTCAACATTACAAAGGATTATTGAAAGAAGTCTTCATGGGAAATTTTTAAAATTTGATAATGCTGATGCCGCCCTTTATCAGTGTTGAATTCTGCTTTCTCAGATACTGAAGTACAACACCAGAGAAGCATGCCGAGGCAAACATATGAAGCAGGTTTCATTTAAAGGTAGTAACACAGACTTCTCCTGGGAGGGAAAAGGGGGCCGTGGCTGGTGTTCTGGTATCATACCAAGAAGTGAGAGCACCCTGCCCCTCTTATAGATTAAAGTTTTCTTTGTTCTCTTACTCTCTTCCCCTTATCTCTCCCCTTCCTGCCTACGTGACTCGGCTGGGAGATGCTGGTGAGATGGCAAACAAGTGAAAAGCAGATGGGCAGAAGGAAGGGCCAAAGAGAGTGATGCAGGCAGGTAGGGGTCCAGGGGGCATTAATCATCAATTCCCTGCCTACAACCTTTTGGGAGGGGTAGTAGAGGCAGGTAACCTTGGTGATCAAAGGGCTCTGGAGAGTGTGACATTCCTATCTCCCAGTGGCAGTCTCCAAGTTCCCGGATCCAAACGGCTTCCATTTCCTCGAATCCACCCAATCACCTGTAATTCTGACTTCCATGCTATAACTTTCTTTCTCTGCTAGTATGTGCAAAAAAATATCCTTTATCTTGTTACCATTAATTGCATTAATTAATAACATTATTTAATTAAAATTAAAATTAAAATTTTTCAGTGTTTTCATTGCACTAGGCAACACCGTGCCCAAGTGCAATTTTCTATTGTGTTAATCTCATCATGGTAGCATGATTGCCTTTGCCCATGAATGGCAAGAGCATATTTGCAGGAACATAAATCTTGCAACCATACCAGAGAGTAAGTCCTTTGGGAAATTTTAGGGAAGTTATCCTCATTGTTAAAAAGAAGACACATCAAGAAGTGTCAAAGTTATCTTAAGACCATGAGGTCGCCTAACTTGGAACAAATAAGGACAGGGTCCAAAGTTAAATTGAAAAATTAAAATAACCTGGATCATATGTTATGTCATGAAGTCCTGATTTAACCAATCCAGATTTATATATATTTTTTTATTATGTGAGAGGGTTTTTTTTTTAGATTTTAATTATTTCATGTATTTATATAGTGGAAAGTAATTTCAGTCATCTCTAAATTGGTCACCGACCCTGTACGGTTAGCTGAGGAGGAGAGGTAAGGATAAGTATATAGGGAAACCATTATTTAAAGTTTAGAAGCTGGTTTTTATATTAGTGCACTTTGACATTTCTTTTACCATCATTGAACATGTTTTTGAAATTTTTTTTAGCCACCATTTAACATGTTTTTGTTCTTTGCAGGCATTAGCCAACAAACACCAACCTTAGGGGAAGTGGAAAATCAATTCAAGAAGTCAACATTTGCAAAAATAAGCATTTGTAACTATGATTAAACCAGTTTTTCAATATAGTTCAGTGAAATATTTGCATATGTCATCTAATTTTCATTACCTTGATTTAAGCTAATATCTTGAAATTTCCTGACAACTCTTTTGGTGAAATGTCTTCCACTGAGGTTATATATATTTTTCAATTCTTAAAAATACCTATAGCTTGGCTAAGGTTTTATCAATTATATTTGTTTTTTTCAAAGAACAAACCTCTTGTTTCATCTATTTTTTGAATTTTGTTTGTTTGTTTGTTTCAATTTCATTTATTTTGACTGATTTTAATTATTTCCTGTCTTCTATTGCTTTTAGTGTTGATTTGTTACTCTTTTACAAGGTTTTGAGATGTAATGTTAGGTTATTATTTGGTGAGTATTCTTTTAAAGAATGTGCTTAATGTAATGAACTTTCCTCTTAGAACTGGCTTCATAGTGTTTCAGAGGTTTTGATAAATTGTGTCGTGATTCTCATTTACCTCTAAGTATTTTTTTTAATTTCATCTCTGATTTCTTCTAGTATCCATTCAATAGAGTATTATTTTAGTCTCCAGTTCTTACAGTAGCTTCTATTTTTTATTTGTTATTGATTTCTAATCTCATTCCTTTATGATCTGATAGAATGCAAGGTATTATTTCTGTTTCTTTGTATTTGCTAGTAGTTGCTTTGTGACCTAAGATATGGCCTATTTTAACGACGGATCCTTGTGCTGCTGAGAAGAAAGCATATTCAGAATGGAGAAAATCTTTACCACATGCTCCTCAGATACAGCATTAATTTCTAGGATATACAAAGAACTCAAAAAACTTAACACTAAAAAAAACAATTAACCCAATCAACAAATGGGCAGAGGAACTGAGCAGGCACTTACTCCACAGAAAAAGAAATAATGAATAGTCAAAAAGTACATGAAAAAATATTCAACATCTTTAGCAATTAGAGAAATGTGAATTAAAACTAAACTGAGATTTTATCTCACTCTAGTCAGAATGACAATTTTAAAGAATACAAGGAATAATACATGTTTGTGAGAATGTGGGGAGAAAGGTACTAATATTGCTGGTGGGGTTGCAAAATGGTGCAACTACTCAGGAAAGCCTTACTCAGAAGACTTGGAATGGAACCACCACTTGACCCAGCTATCTCACTCCTTGGTATATACCCAAAGGACTTAAAATCAACAGTCCAATGCAGCCACATCAATGTTTATAGCAGCTCAATTCACAATAGGCAAGCTGTGGAACCAACCTAGGTTCCTTCAACAAACGAAAGGAGAAAGAAAATGTGGTATATGCACACAATGGAATATTACTCAGTCATAAATAAGAATAAAATTATGGCATTTGCTGGTAAATGACTGGAGCTAGAGAATATCATGCTAAATAAAATAAGCCAGTCTCATAAAACCAAAGGCGGAATGTTTTCTCTGACATATGGATGCTAACCCTTAATAAGAGAGGGTAGCGAGGAGAAGAGTTGGATTAAACAATTGGTAATGAAGGGAAGGGAGGAGAAATGGGTATAGGAAGACAGCAGATTGAATCGAACATAACTGTCCTTTGTTCATATATGAATACATGGTCAATGTAACTCTACATTTTATACAGCCATAAGAATGGGATCCTAATTTGAGTGGATTGTACTCCATGTATGTATCATATGTGAAAATACATCCTACTGTCATGTATATCTAAAAACATAAATTAAAAAAAGAAAAGAAAATGGCAGACAGGAATAGTATAACTATATATTATAGTCACGGTCCAGCCTTGGTGTATTGGGCCTTTTGAATAAAGTCCCTATTTCACTTACTTCATAAACAAAAAATACCTATAGACTTTTGTTGGAAGTAACTTGGTGGAATAAGTATCCAGCATCATTCTGAAAACATCTAAGGAAGAATGGATAAAATATTTTAAATTAATTGATGACTTAGAGAGTAAGTACATACAGAACATTCTGAAGCTAAATTGAAACAAAACTAAATAACATGGTGATCCAGGGAGATGGACATAGTCCTGAATTTACTTTTGCTCTGAAAATATTTGATAAATCTTGTTAACTTTTAGGTCACATTGGTGTAAAACCAGAGACTATTGAAATCTGCAGAAAGTCATGAAAGAACTGCCATTATACTGGAATCCAAGAAGACTGGATGTTTAGTGTAATCCTTAGCTAGAACTGAAATCACACAACCTCTTCTACCACCATGTAATTCAAAATTGTAAGAAAAAAAATGGCTAATATAAACCCTGACTGTCAGTATGGAAGAAATTTTTTTCTTTAGTTTCCATGAAAAAAGTCAACTTCACAGCAGTTTTGAATAGTGAATTTACACCATCTCGATATCAGGCAAATATTAGGATATCAAAGTGCATTTTATTTGAAGTGATTTTGCTTCCATATAATTATTACAAACAAAAGTTCTCTCTAGAGTAACATATATTCAATTGTGCCCTCAAACTTTTCCTTCAACAAAGTTTTCCTTTAACAAAGTTTTAAAACAAAGTGATCTCATGGTATATATAAATCATAAACACCACCTGGATATAAATTGTCAATACTATTATCTTTGGTTTTCTAATATCTCCACTGTATTACATATGTTTTATAATTCTTTCCTAAGAGTTCTAGTTCAATACCATGAACAGGAAACATCCATATGAAATCTGAAAGAAGGAAGAAAATAATAGGAAAATCTAATAGATGCTAGAGTTTACAGGCATAAGCCTAATAGATGTCAGTGCATATAGGATAGGGCACTTGGCTTGGAAGGGTGATCCCTGAGAATGATTCTCTTGATACTTAGTCAGCAGAGAGCAAGGGTTCCAACCCTTTGCTTCTCCAAAGATTTTTTTGGTTGACATCCTGTATCATACTTGTTAAGGATTCAAGTAGATGAGATCATTGGCTAAAAATCTAGAAATGTAGATTTGCTGAAAATCGTAAGCAGCACACCAGCCCTTCCAAGCTAACAAAAGCCTTTACTCAGTTAATAGAATCTTTTTCCTCTCAAGGTATCTATAGAAATACGTATTTTCTTACTAGAACTCTAATAATACACAAGGGCTGGGAAACCAAAATAGACCAGAGAAAACAAACTTGGAAATAATTCAGAAAATAAAATTGCAGAATATGAAATGTGTTTTAAATAATGTTTAAAAATTGAAAAATGGAGTTAAAATATAATCAAGAGACAAGACACTATAAAAATGATAGAATTTACCTTAAAAAGAAGGGATTGCAATTACCAAAAGTTGAAGGGTCAAAGCATTATTTTTGAAAATAAGACGGTGATAAACTGTGTGAAATGTACTATGACTAAAAAGAGAAATCATGAATCTGGAGACAGAACTGAAAATTAGCAAGAAGTCAACTTAGAGACTCGAAAATATGAATATAGGAGAGAATTAAGCAAGGTGAAGAATAGAGTAATAAGACCCAAAATATATTTAAGGGTATTTAAGGGAGTTTCAGCATAACAGAGAAAAGGAATGAGCCTTTAAAGAAATAATGGAAGACAATATTCTAGAAACTTTGAGGGATTCAGATCAGAAATTCTGTAAATCACAAGCCATATTTACCTTTCTTCCCATCACGCCTAATACAAAAGAGACACAAGGAAGCACAACTTATGCACATAAGAATTCAAATCCACAATATTAAAGATGCATAGATGTGTAGAACACCAAAAAAGAAAAGGTACTGCACCTGAAATCAAAATTATATCTTAGGAACCATTAAAACATTGGTGGAATCACATTTATTGTATTAAGAATAATTACTTAACAGTTAGTCCATTGCTTATCAGGTGTGTGAGTATGTGTGTAAAACAACAGTTAACCAAAAAAATATATATATATGATTCTGAATTTGCCAAATTAACTGTCAATTACTGATAGATCAAACATGAAAAAATCTGAATGACATAAAACATATAACTAACTGAAATAACAATATTAATTTGATATCTAAAAACAGTGCCCCACAGTGAAGAATGTATATTCTTTTCAGTTTCGTTTGCACTGTTTAAGAAAATTGACCTCATAAAGGTCTGGTCCATGAAGCCTATATAAAATTAAAACATTTTACAGGACATTGGTATAAAACAAACAAATGAAAGATCAATTAGAAAGAGATATCAGGAAAAAATGTGGATATTTAGACATGCATACAAGTATTGGGTCAAAGAGGAAAACCTAATGAATACCTGAGAATTTATTAGAAAAGAAAGATAAGGAAAATGGTAAATATAGAAACTTATGATGTACAGCTATATAAAATGTATGAGATTATTATGTGGATGATAGGAGATATTAAAGTGAGGATGTTGTGAAAAACAAAGGCGGAAATTATTAAAACAGAAAAGAAAATTGAACTAAAGAATATTAAAATTGCTAAAACAAACAAACAAACAAAAAAAAGTCCTCATAGAAAACTAACATAATTAACCAAGATCTGGCAACAAAGATAAAAATAAGGGATATTGAATAAACAAATAAAAGTATAAAATAGTGATATGATAAGTTCACATATGAAATTTAAAATATTATCTAAAACTATGTCTATTGAAAAATTGCATTTATTTTTCAATAATTTTAGTAAATATTCTCAAGAAAAGAAAACCAACTGTAATAATATTTTTAAATTAAATTGAAGCAAACATTTAAAATCTCACAACAAATAAGAGACCCAGATTTAGTTTCCAATGAATTACTACTAAATTTGTAGGCAATAAACAATTTCAATCTTATTCAAATTATTCCAGAGTCTTCAAATTGTTTTCTAAGACAAGCACAACTGTAATACAATGTCTGATCAAGACATTGCCAAATAGAAAATTACATGCTAATCTCATTCGTGGTTATGAATGCAAATTTTTTAAGTAAAGCATGTGCAGTTTGAATCATGAATTCAGAAATAAAGTTGGATCACTTCCAGGAATCCAAGGTTGATTTAACACTAGAAGATTAAATAATGTAATTCACTAGCATGTTAAAAGAAAAATAATTCATGTATTCACCTAACAGACACAGAAAAAGACAGTATTTTCATAAAGTTTCAATCTATCTGTGATAAAAATTATAATTTAGTTATCAAAGAGTATTTCCATAACCTAATAATGTTAATAGGATAATGAAATTGTATAATAGCAACATAAATCATATAACTTTTTATGTTTTTATTACTTAACAGTTCAGGGTAGATTCATATTGTTGAGTAGTTCTCATGTGACACCTTTGTGGTCAGTTGCTTTACTTGTCTCATAGTGTGACTTTCAAATAGGGTACCATATAATGGTTATTCAAAATGGAATATATTTAACAGTAACAGGGGAAACTGTTATTAATTTTTCAAGCAGATATAAAACAATTATTTTTCCATATAACCTGTGATCTATAGTGAATTTTCAAAGTTTTTATTTTGTCTTTAAGATGGGTCAAAGCTATGGAATAAAACATATTTCATGTGAAATTTTAATGAGTAATCCTTAATACGTATATATACATATACATACACATATATATCTTTCATTCAGTTAATTAAATAATTTATTTATTTTTGCAGAACTTTGTCCTATAACCAACTAAAATGCAAGTTTGGGTAGAAATTTTGGTTAAACTTTATTCCCACAAAGTAGTGAGTGATAGATTTTCATCAAAAGTTAGTTGTGGTTTCTATATACAATATTGGGTATCTACAAAAATATGATTAAATTATTAAGATTGATAACTGAAGATCACGTGTGAAGTAAAGACAACTAATCAAATTTAATCATGTACTAAAAATTGTACCTGGAGATAAATGGGATATAACATACAAAGTCTGGATTAGAATACTTTATGTTTAGATAACAATTCCCTAGAAATTATCTGTAGATTCAGTAGAATACATATTATGTAAAATTAATAGAAAATCTGCAAAGAATTTGTTTGTAATATTAGTGATATGTATGTGTACATGCATGAATATACAAACACTCACGCACAAGAGCATAAAGTCAAAAATAACCAAGATGCTCTTTATTTTTGGTAAAACATTTCAAGAGTAGGTTTTCATAATTTTTATGGTCTTGTGGCAATTTTTATATATCAACATGACATAATGAATGATGTCATTATAGCTCATAAAACCATAATTCCAGTCATTTCTCGAGAAAATTTTAATCAGTAGACTGAGTATAATAAGATAGCACTCACCAACGTGGAGCATCATCTAATCCATTGAGTGCCCAGAGAGAACAAAAATGACAAGTGAACTCTTCTTATAGTGTGACAACTATTCTGTCCTGTCTTTAGATCTAAGGTCTTGCTTTTGGGGCCTTCAAAGTATGGTACCATCAAATGTCCTGGTTCTTGGACCATGGGACTTGGACTGAATTATACCATCTGCCTTTTCTACATTGCAGATTGCATATTGGGCAACTTCTTGGCCTCCATCCTTGTGCTTCAGTCCCATAACAAAATTTATTTTAGTTGTTTATATATAATTGGTTTTGTTTCTCTGGAGAACATTGACTTATAGAAGGTATATGCCACACTTTTTTTTTTTTTTTTTGGTAGACTATTTTCTCTTGTCATTTTTTCACAAAACAATAAAAAATCAGGCTAGTTTAACAGAAAATATACACGTATAATACATTTATAGATGTGTCAAACATACATATAACACTTTTGTCTAAAAATTCCATAAGTGGTGTGGACAGGAAAGAAATCAAGGAATCAGACTCACAGTTTTAGTCTAAAGATGGGGAAAAATGCAAATAAATATACCTCTTTCTAAATCTTTGTCTTCTATTTGCACTATTTTTAGTTCCAGGTTTGTATATCAAATCACATTTCCACACTGACAATATGTGGACATTAAAGTTAGGTCAAAACTGAGTATGTTAAATATATTGCTTCACCTCCCATCACACAACAAATAATTGAACAAGTTGACAAAGTAGACACTTAAATATCTCCAGGAGTCCTTTACTTTCTCCCCTGCTACTATTTGTCCAACTGTACACAAGTAAACACTGAGAGAAAAATATATTCTACAATAAAATATGTCACAGTTCTGTTGACAATTTTTAAACACCCACTCACTGGTTCAGTTATCATCATTCCAATATGATTATTGAGACTTGTTGGTTTACTCTGTTGTGCACCTTTAAACCTTGCTTTTCATTCTGGCTATTTTCTAAATCATAAAACTGATGAGGCCACTCCCTCTCTTTAACATTTTTTTAAGCTCCAAATATCTTCAGAAAATGTGATTATATAGATGTTTTAGAGAAGACTAGGCTGTGGCACCAAATCAACTCCTCCAAATGTATAATAGTTCAAAACTAGAAGATGATGAGAATGTTTTTATTATGCATCAGTCACACCGATGTCACTGTTTATTAGACAGTTCCTTGCATACACTGATTTAGGAACTCACATTCCTTCAATATTCCAACTGTACCACATCCCTCTTACTCTTGATGATCTGTTTTAGTTATCATAAAGCAAGAAAGAAGGAGAGAAAGCTAGAAAGGGAAAGAAAGAGGGAGGAAGAGAGGAAGGAACCGGGTAGAGAACAGAAGAAGAATGAGGTACCACCATTTGTTAACATCATAAAAATGATATTTATAAATGTTTTTGTGTTATCTTGACTGGAAATCAATTACATAGAAACATTCAATAAAGAGACTGAAAAGTGCAACTCCTGGTTGTATGTTCAGGAGAAAGAACATGGATTTTGACAACCACCTATCTTTAAAGACCATATGATCTAGTCCTGCTAGTTTTAGAAATTCTAATATACTTCCTTGCTTTATCTAAAATTTTCATTAGCTGTGATAAGTTATCTCCACTTCCTTACATTTTCTCTTCTCAGGACCATTTAGTGTGCTACATTTGCTTATGGAATTGAACTTTCTACCAGATTCATTAATCTGTGCAGAATTGTCTCCCTTCCAAACTTCATGCTTTGAGGACTCAATCCCCAGTATCTCAGAGTGCAAATATATCTGGAGATAAGATTTTAAAGAAGAGATTGAGTTAAATACATCATCAGGGAGACACACTAATCCAGTATGACTGGTGTCTTTAAAAGAGGAAGAAACACAAGGCCTATGCTGAGTGAGAAAAGGCCATATGAGGACACCATAAGAAGGTACCATCTGAAGGACAAGGAGGAGTATTCAGGAGAAACCAAACCAGTAGACACCTTCCTTGATTTTGGACATCTAGTTTCAGAATTATGGTAATTTATATTTGTTGAAGTTACCCAGACTAAGCTAAGTATTCTGTTAAGTCAAACTTAACAAATGAAACTTAATCTTTCTGTACAAAGGACAGAAATTCATTCTTTTTAAAGATTTTTTTAATTTGTTCTAATTAGTTGTACATGATGGTAGAATGCATTTTTACATCTTGATAGATCATACATAAACGGAGTGTGATTTGTCATTTTTCTGATTATACATATTGTAGGATTGCATCAGACATGCAGTCATATATGTACAAGAGGTAATAATGTCTGTTTCACTCTACTGTCCTTCCTCCCCCCACACCCCTTCCCTTCCCTTCCCTTCACTCCCATCTACCTAATATAAAGTAATTCTATCCTTCCTTACCCTTGCCCCACTTTTTGTGAATTAGCATTCACTTATCAGAAGAAACATTCAGCCTTTGGTTTTTTGGGTTTGGCTTATTTCACTTAGCATGATATTCTCCAACTCCATCCATTTACCAGCAAATGCCATAATTTCATTCTTCTTCAAAGCTGAGTAACGTATCACATATATATTTATACCATATTCTTTATCTATTCATCTGTTTAAGGGCATATGGGTTGGTTCTATAGTTTAGCTATTGTGTGCTGAGCTGCTCTAAACATTGATGTGGCTACATCACTGTAGTATGCTGATGTTAAGTCCTTTGGGTGTAAACCGAGGAGTGGGATAACTGGGTCAAATGGTGATTTCATTCCAAGTGTTCTGAGGAATCTCCATACTGCTTTCCATAATGGTTGCACCATTTTTGCATTCCCACCAGCAATGTATGAGGGTACCTTTTTCTCCACATCCTTACCAACATTTATTGTTGCTTATATTCTTGATAATTGCCATTCTGATTACAGTGAGATGAAATTTTAGAGTAGTTTTTGACTTGCATTTCTCTAATTGCTGGAGATGATGAGCATTTTTTCATATATTTGTTGATCAATTGTATATCTTCTGTGAAGTGTCTGTTCAGTTCCTTAGCCCATTTGTTGATTTTTTTTTTTTTTTTTTTTGGTGTTAAATTGTTTGAGTTCTTCATATATCCTAGAGATTAATGCTCTGTCTGAGATGCATGTGGTAAAGATTTTCTCCCAATCTGTAGGCTCTCTGTTCACATTATTGTTTCTTTTGCTGAGAAGAAGCTTTTTAGTTTGAATCCATCTCATTTATTGATTCTTGATTTAACTTCTTGTGCTTTAGGAGTCTTAAGGACATCAAATCCTAGGCCCACATGGTGAAGATTTGGGCCTACTTTCTCTTCTAATACTGGCAGGGTCTCTGTTCTAGTACCTAGGTCTTTGAATCACTTTAAGTTGAGTTTCATGCATGATGAGAGAAAAAGTTTTAATCATTTTGTTACTAGTGGTTTTTGATTTTTCCCAGCACCATTTGTTGAATAGGCTATCTTTTCTCCAGTGAGTGTTTTTGGCACCTGTGTCTAGTATGAGATAGCCATATTTATGTGGGTTTGTATATGTGTCTTCTATTCTATAGGCATTGGTTAATGTCTATTTTGGTGTCAATACCAAGGTGTTTCCATTACTATAGATCAGTAGTATAGGTTGAGGTCTGGTATTGTGATGCCTCCTGCTTCACTCTTCCTGCTAAGAATTGCTTTGTCTATTCTGGGTCTTTTATTTTTACAAACAAATTTCATGATTGCTTTTTCTAGTTCTATGAAGAATGTCATTGAGATTTTAATAGAAATTGCATTAAAGTTGTATAACACTTTTGGTAGTATGGCCATTTTGACAGTTTTAATTCTGCCTTTTCAGGACCATGAGAGGTCTTTCTATCTTCTAAGGTCTTCTTCAATTTCTTACTTTAGTGTTCTGTAGTTTTCATTGTAAAGGTCTTTCAATTCTTATTTTTTTTTTGAGGCTATGTGAATTGGGTAGCGTTCTTTATTTCTCTTTCAGTGGATTCATTACTGATATATGGGAATGCATTTGATTTATGGGTATCAATTTTTTGTTCTGCTCCTTTGCCAAATTCATCATATAGACTTAAAAACAAAAATCATATGATCACTCAATATATGCAGAAAAAGCATTTGACAAAATACAACAACCCTTCATGTTCAAAACACTAGAAAAACTAGGGACAGTAGGAACATACCTCAACATTGTAAAAGTCATATATGCTAAAACCCAAGGCCAACATAATTATAAATGGAGAAAAACTGAAAGCATTCCCTCTAAAAATTTGAACAAAACAAGGATGCCCTCTTTCATCACTTTTATTCAATATTGTCCTTGAAATTCTAGACAGAGCAATTAGAAGAAAGAATTTAAAGGTATACAAATAGGTAAAGAAGAACTTAAATTATCACTATTTGCTGATGACATGATTCTATATTTAGAAGATCCAAAAAATTTCACTAAAAAACTTCAGGAATTCAATCATTTGTGTTAAAGTAAGAGGGTACCATCTTGAAAAAGTCCTTCCCTCCTAATTTATAACTGATTTTCTTCCTGGACACTTAACCTAATATAAAATAAATATATTTATAATTTGACATTCCCAGAAGATCACATTTGTTCATGCTAAACTTATTCAGTAATGAAGTCATAACAATAAGCACAGTAAGAGGTACAAGATAATAATTACCATTTTTTTGAGGAAATCTATAAGAAACAGAAATAGAGTCTCTTGCAGGCAACATATTGTTGGATCTTTCTTTTTAATCCAATCTGCCAGTCTGTGTCTTTTGATTGATGAATTCAGGCTATTAATATTCAGGGTTATTATTGAGATATGATTTGGTTTCCCAGTCATTTGGTTCATTTTTTAAATTTTATTTATTTATTTGACACGACTTGGTTCCTCCTTTATTTGACAATTCCTTTAGGATAATTCCTCCCTTTGCTGATTTGCTTCTTTGTTTTTCATCTCTTCCTCATGGAATATTTTGTTGAGAATGTTCTGTAATGCTGGCTTTCTTTTTGTAAATTCTTTTAGCTTTTGTTTATCATGGAAGGATTTTATTTCATTGTCAAATTTGAAGGTAAGTTTTGCTGGGTATAAGATTCTCGGTTGGCATCCATTTTCTTTCAGGGCTTAAAAAATGTTGTTCCAGGCCCTTCTAGCTTTTAGGGTCTGGATTGAAAAATCTGCTGATATCCGTATTGGTTTCCCCCTGAATGTAATTTGGTTCTTTTCTCTCACAGCCTTAAAAATTCTGTCTTTATTTTGTATGTTAGGTATTTTCATTATAATGTGCCTTGGTGTGGGTCTGTTGTAATTTTGTGTATTTGGAGTCCTATAAGCCTCTTGAACTTGATACTCACAGACTAAAGGTGAAAGGATGGGGAAAAACATACCATGCACATGGACTCAGCAAAAGAGCTGGAGTATCCATCCTCATTTCAGATAATGTGGACTTCAAGCCAAAGTTAGTCAAAAGGGATAAAGAAGGACATTTCATACTGCTTAAGGGAAGCATAAATCAGCAAGATGTAACAATCATAAACATCTATGCCCCAAACAGTGGCTCATCCATGTATGTCAAACAAATCCTTCTCAATTTCAGAAACCAAATAGTCCATAACACAATAATACTAGGTGATTTTTAACACACCTCTCTCACCACTGGACAGATCTTCCAAACAAAAATTGAACAAAGAAACCATAGATCTCAATAACACAATCAATAATTTAGACTTAATGGACATTTATAGAATATACCATCCAACCAAGAGCAAATACACTTTCTTCTCAGCAGCACATGGATCCTTCTCTAAAATAGACCATATATTATGCCACAAAGCTAATGTTAGCAAATACAAGAGGATAGAGACATTACCTTGTATTCTATCAGATCATAATGGATTGAAGTTAGAAATAAATGAAAGAGTAAAAAACACAAACTATTCCAACACCTGGAGATTAAACAATATGCTATTATATGATGAATGGATAACAGAAGATATTAGGAAGGAAATTAAAAAATTCTTAGAGGTAAATGAGAACAAAGAAACATCATATCAAGATCTCTGGGACACTATGAAAGAAGTACTTAGAGGGAAATTTATTTCATGGAGCGCATTTAATAAAAGAACTAAAACTCAACAAATACATGACCTAACACTACAGCTCAAAGCCCTAGAAAAAGAAGAACAGACCAGCACCAAAAGTAGTAGAAGACAGGAAATAGTTAAACTCAGAGCTGAAATCAACGAAATTTAAACAAAAGAAACAATACAAAAAATTGACAAAATAAATAGTTGGTTTTTTGAAAAAATAAACAAAATTGATAAACCTCTAGCCACACTAACAAAGAGAAGATGAGAGAAAACCCAAATCACTAAAATTCAGAATGAACAAGAAAATATCACAACAGACACGAGTGAAATACAAAACATAATTAGAAGCTATTTTGAAAATCTATACTCCAACAAAATAGAAAATTTTGAAGATATCAACAGGTTTCTAGAGACATATGAATTGCCTAAACTGAGAGAGGAGGACATACACAATTTAAATAGACCAATTTCAAGTAATGAAATAGAAGAGGTCATCAAAAGCCTACCAACAAAGAAAAGTCCGGGACCAGATGGGTTCTCAGCCGAGTTCTACAAAACCTTTAAAGAAGAGCTCATTCCAATACTTCTCAAAGTATTCCATAAAATAGAAGAGGAGGGAACCCTCCCAATATCACACTGATATCTAAACCAGACAGAGACACATCGAGGAATGAAAATTTCAGACCAATATCCTTAATGAACATTCTCAACAAAATTTTAGCAAATCGCATGCAAAAACATATTAAAAAGATAGTGCACCATGATCAAGTGGGTTTCATCCCAGGGATGCAAGGTTGGTTCAACATCAGGAAATCAATAAATGTCATTCACCATATCAATAGACTTAAAGTCAAGAATCACATGATTATTTCAATAGATGCTGAAAAAGCATTTGATAAAATACAGCACCCTTTCATGCTCAAAACACTAGAAAAAATAGGGATAGTGGGAATATTCCTTAACATTGTAAAGGCCATTTATGCTAAGCCCATGGCCAATATCATTCTAAATGGTGAAAAACTGAAAGCATTCCCCCTAAAAACTGGAACAAGCCAGGGATGCCCTCTTTCACCACTTCAATTCAATATCAACCTTGAAACTCTAGCCAGAGCAATTAGACAGACCAAAGAAATTAAAGGGATACGAATAGGAAGAGAAGAACTCAAACTATCCCTATTTGCTGATGATATGATTATATACTTAGAGGAACCAGGAAATTCCACCAGGAAACTTTTAGAACTCATAGGTGAATTCAGTAAAGTATTAGAATATAAGATCAATGCACATAAATCTAATGCATTTTTATACATAAGTGATGAATCTTTGGAAAGAATAATCAGGAAAACTATCCCATTCACAATAGCCTCGAAAAAAATAAAATACTTGGGAATCAGTCTCACAAAAGAGGTGAAAGACCTCTACAGTGAGAACTACAGTGCGATAAAGAAAGAAATTAAAGAAAACCTTAGAAGATGGAAAGATCTCCCATGTTCTTGGATAGGAAGAATTAATATTGTCAAAATGGCCATACTATCTAAAGTGCTATACAAATTCAATGCAATTTCAATTAAAATCCCAATGACGTACCTTAGAGAAATAGAGCAATCAATTATGAAATTAATCTGGAAGAATAAGAAACCCAGAATAGCTAAAGCAATCCTTAGCAGGAAGAATGAAACAGGGGTATCTCAATAGCAGATCTTCAACTCTACTACAAAGCAATAGTAACAAAAACGGCATGGTATTGGTACCAAAACAGAAAGGTAGATCAATGGTACAGAATAGAGGACACGGACACAAACCCAAATAAATACAATTTTCACATACTAGACAAAGGTGCCAAAAATATGAAATGGAGAAAAAATAGCCTCTTCAACAAATGGTGCTGGGAGAATTGGAAATCCATATGCAACAGAATGAAACTAAACCCATATCTCTCACCATGCAGGAAACTACACTCAAAATGGATTAAGGACCTCGGAATCAGACCAGAGACCCTACAGATTATAGAAGAAAAAGTAGGTCCAGATCTTCATCATGTCGGCTTAGGACCAGACTTCCTCAACAGGACTCCCATAGCACAAGAAATAAAAGCAAGAATCGATAACTGGGATAGATTCAAACTAAAAAGCTTTCTCTCAGCAAAGGAAACTATCAGCAATGCGAAGAAAGAGCCTACAGAGTGGAAGAATATCTTTGCCAATCATACTTCAGATAGAGCACTAATCTCCAGAATCTATAAAGAACTCAAAAAACTCTACACCAAGAATGCAAATAACCCAGTCGACAAATGGGCTAAGGAAATGAATAGACACTTCACAGAAGAAGATCTACAAGCAATCAACAATCATATGGAAAAATGTTCAACATCTCTAGTAATAAGATAAATGCAAATCAAAACCACACTAAGATTCTATCTCACCCCAATTAGAATGGCGATTATCAAGAATACAAACAACAACAGGTGTTGGCAAGGATGTGGGCAGAAAGGTACACTCATACATTGCTGGTGGGGCTGCAAATTAGTGCAGCCACTCTGGAAAACAGTGTGGAGATTCCTTAGATAACTTGGAATGGAGCCACCATATGACCCAGCTATCCCACTCCTTGGCCTATACCCAAAGGACTTAAAATCAGCATACTACAGAGATACAGCCACATCAATGTTCATAGCTGCTCAATTCACAATAGCCAGATTGTGGAACCAACCTAGATGTCCTTCAATTGATGAATGGATAAAGAAGCTGTGGTATATATATACAATGGAATATTACTCAGCCATAAAGAATGATAAAATTATGGCATTTGCAGGCAAATGGATGAAATTGGAGAATATCATGCTAAGTAAGGTAAGCCAATCTCAAAAAACCAAAGGTCGAATGATATTGCTAATAAGTGGATGATGACACATAATGGGGGGAGGGAGGAGTTAGTGTTAGGGTTAGAGTTAGGGTTAGGGAGGGGTGCAAGAATGGAGGAAGGAAGGACTGTATAGAGGGAAAAGAGGGGTGGGAGTGTTGGGGGGAAGGGAAAAAATAACAGAATGAATCAAACAACATTACCCTACGTAAATTTATGATTAAACAAGTGGTATGCCTTTTTGCCATGTACAGAGATACAACATGTATCCCATTTGTTTACAATAAAAAAATACATAAATAAAAAAAAGAAATAGAAAAATTGAGGACAGATGGATCAGTTATGTCAATGTAAATAGTGAATAAATTTCTAAGCTCATGTATTAGGACACAAAATGAATCAAGAAAGGTGGGTCTGATACCTGAATATTAATTTTGAATAAGAGCAAAACAGTGAGGCTCAGTAGACTCAGGAGGCTGAAGTAGGAGAATTGCAAGTTCAAAGCCTGTCTCAGAAATTTAGTGAGGACCTAAGCAACTTAATGAGACCTTGTCTCAAAATATAAATAAATAAGTAAATAAATAAATAAATAAATAAATAGATAAATAAATAAATAAATGAATAATAAAAAGACTGGGAATGCTTAGCAGTTAAGAGACCCTTGGTTCAATCCCTGGTCCAAAAAAAAAAAAAAAAAAGAAAAAAAAAGAAAAGAAACGAGAAGAAAAAGAAAAAGTTTGTAGTGATCAAATGGGAAAATAGAAGCAGCTCTGAGAAATGGCTTTAAAAATCAGCTAAGACGTGTGACTTCTTTATGGGCTGCCAGAGAAGTGATATATGAATGGACAGGACAGCCTAATCAAGTGAGGGTTGAGGCAAGAACAAGAAAAACCAAGCCAGGAAACAGAATGTGAGATTCAGACATCTAAATCACTTGGAGCTGATTTTAAGATAGCCAGAAAGGATTATATTTCAAGATAGATCAAAAAGTCCCCTGATGGGTTAGTGTTGACGAATAAAGGTAATTATTTCTATAAACTTTTCACATGTAAATGGTTAGCTGATTCATTAGCACATTACCCAACACTGACTCATAGTTTTGCCAACTATGATTATAGATCCAGGGAATGAGACTTTAAGAGTCCCAAATATGTCTTGAAATCACTTGCTTATATTTTGCCTGAGAAGGTATAAATCATTAGAAAGGTACAGATTTACTAGTACTAATGATTTAGGTGCTATGTCATTGAATGGTATTTAATAGGTTTGGTGGATAGCAGTAAAAAACCTTTGTGTCTCGTCACCAACATTCCCTTAATCTGCTGAGTAAATAAGATATTCAAAATTTCGGATGTGAATATCTCTATGCTTCTATATTACATAGCTTAAAATATAGATATTTTTTCCTGCCTGTTCTTTTAAGCACTATCTCAGAAGTTATTAGCATATTGGTGTCTAATTGAGTGTAATAAAAAATGAAAAATCCTAATAACATCCCTATATGTCATTCCCATAGACCTCAATTATTCAGAAGTTTCATAATGCTGCTGCTGCCTAGTAGAGTATAACCCATTAAATATGCAACTGGGCTAAAATGTAAAAGTTTCTCAAATGCTCATAGGATGAAATCATGGTGGTATTTTAAAATTTAATGTTGCTTAACCTGAAACACAATGAATTCCTCTACCCAGATATAAAGTTTATGGTGTGGAAGTCAAAATTAATCCATAGTGTTTTGTAGAACTGGTCACATCAACATTTTTATCTTTCTTTGTTCAATTTTGAGTTTCTCTTCTAAAAATGCAGTTTGCCTCTAACAAAGCTTTAAACTTAGAAAAGTGGAATTACCATCTGACAAATTTTCATGAATGTAGATCACAGATAAATAAGATCAATAAAAATAAAATATGGAGAAATGAAGCAAACTGTTATATTTTTCAAGCTCAATATCTCTGTATGTGCATGTGTGTGTATGTGTGTGTAAATTAGAGAGAGAGAGAGAGAGAGAGAGAGAGAGAGAGAGAGTTACATAATGAAAAGGAAAGCCACAAGAGTAACCAAGACACATTTTTAAAAGAAGAATAAGTTAAGGCAATTTAAAGGTATTTTTCCCATTTTATTAAAAATAAACATTAGTTGTGTTAAGTACAAAAAACGTATTATCTGATAATCATGTTATCATTTTAAAATATGCCATTTAGTCTTAATATTTTATAAAGATAGCCAAAGTATAGACTATTTTATTCAACGATAAACTTATGTGTACATATGAGACAAATATGCACATCAATACCTTATATCCATGAGAATTTCCCATTAAAATATAGAGGAAACCTCACCCTATATGCCCTTAGGTCTTCAACAAGACTATAGATAATTTGTTATCTTTCTATTGTTTTTGTAGATCAGCATTTCAAAAATAAAGTTAAACCAACCCTGATGTTTGTTATATTCAAAATCTGTTCTTTAAAACAACACTTGCTGTTTTTAGATTTGTAAAATATTTTGCACATCGATTGTCTGTCCTTACCTTCTTCAGGATATGGACACTTGGGAAATCCTTCTGGGGATACGTTTCAGGATAATGAATTGGAGTGGACACCTAAGTGCAGAAAGATGAACCTTTCCTCTCTCGCTCTTTCTTTCCTTCTTCCTCTCCCATTTTCTCTTCCTCTCTCCAGGCTTACCTTCCCTCTCCTCCCCTTCCTTTCCTTTACCTTCCCTTCACTTCCCTCACCTCCTATTTATACAGTCTGAAAATGTAGACAAAAGAGTGAGAAACGAAGAGAAAGAGGATACAAGTATCAAAGAAAATTTTCTAATTTGCAGAAATGTCCAAAGACGGATTTATTTATTTTTGTTTTAGAAAGCAGTGTATTGTGCAGACAATGATATTATTTTATAATAGGCAAAGACAATAGTGATTGTTTATGCTGATAGGATTAAGTCATGAGATTCTGTTCCCTTCCTTTTGGCGTAAATAGAGAAGAGCAAATGGAATGAAGTAATAATCAACCCAGAGGCAAACTATTTTTTCATCATAGAACATGAGGAAAAAAGTCATTTAATTTAATCTCCAAAGAAGTAGTCATGTTTTTATATGATTTCTCCCTTATTCTATAAGTTGAGATATTTCAGAATCATGAAATTTCTAGAATTAGTTGGTAAAATGTTCTACCAAAATACACATAAAAACACATTCTCATGATAGAAAGAAGTCTTTTAAATAAGAACTTATGTATATGGCAACTATTAAAGTTGGAGAATACAGTTTAATATAAAAAAGCAAGGAAATTTCAGGTTAAAAATATTATAGTAGATATCAAATGTATAGAACTTTTCCTTTAAGGTTATATGTTTCCAAAATCAAATTGAAAGGTATCTTTTAAAAGTAAATACAGTAACTAATCAAAAATTATACTTTTAGGCTGCAATTCTACTATCTTCTATCTTTTAAATACTTACCCCTTTTACTTCCAATATGACTAATGTCCCCTATAGACCTTCAAAAAGAACGTCATTCATACTTGTAAAAATGATTATGTATATTTTTTAAAAGAATAAATGTTGAAGAAAACATAAGTATATTCATTCAAATGTTGTGGACTGTTTTTAACCTAATATTTAAAAACTTTACAGGTTTTAGGTTTATGGAAAAAATTGTGAAGAATGGAAAGTTTGCATATATCCATACCCAATTTTTACTACAATAACATTTCTATTACTGTGGTATGTTTGTCCCAACCAGTGAAGAAATATTGATACATACTTCTAAGGTAGGGCACATGCTTTACTTAGATTTCCTTTTTACCATGTCCTCTTCCTATTTCAGGATCCCATGGAAAATCCCACATTACACTTATTTACCATGTCTCTTTAAGTTCCTCTTAGCTATGACGATTTCTCAGAATTTCCCCACTTTTGATGACCTGGACAATTTTGATGACCTGGGGATTACAGTATAGGCATTTTTTGCTTTTTTAGAATTTTCCTCAATTGTAATATTTGTGCAATTTTTATCATGAGCAGATGTTTGATTTTACCAAATGCTTTCTTTTCATAGATATGATCCTATGATTTTTCTCATTTAACATTTTTATGGTAGATTACTTGATAGAGTTTGAATGTTTAAACTGCCTTGCATATTTGGAATAAATGCCATTTGGGTTTATATAATTCATGTTTCAGGTTGTTGAGTTTATTGAGGAATTTTGCATTTATTTTCTGAAGGATACTATTTAATACTTTCTTTGTGGTAATGTCTGTGTTTTTATTAACTAGTCTAAGATGGCCTCATAGAATGAGTTAGAGTTGGTTCACCTGTTTTTATTTTATTGAAGGAATTGTAGAAAATGAATTTAGTTTTTCCTTAAATGTTTCATGGAAGTTGTCAGTGATATCATCCGAACTTGTTGCCTTCTTTTTGAAAACTTTTCAATTATAAATAGAATTTCTTTCTAGATAAAGAGCCATTAATGTTATTTAATCCTCTGTGTGAGCTTTGGTAGATATGTCATTCAAAATATTTGGTCCATTTCATCCAAGTTTATCTATCCTTATTATTCTTGTAATGAATATCTGTCTGCAGTAAAGATGCATTTTTCATATTTGATATCTATACTTTATCTTCTATATTTTTTTCTTATTCTGGCTAGAGATTTATCAATTTTACTTATGTTAAACACCAAATTTTGCTTCTGTTCATTTTCTCTAATTTTTTCTGTTTTCCTGAGTTCTTCCCTTTTTTATATTTTCTCTTTTGTTCTTTGGGCCTATCTGTTCTTCTTAAGATTTCTAATGCAAAGCTTAAGTGATTGATTTTATGTTATTTCTTCCTTTCGATACATTTTTAAAAGCTATACAGTAGTAAGAAGGCACAAACATATGTCTTGATAAAGTGCTTATATGTTGCATTCTATGTTCAGAATAAACATATGATTTATATTGGAACTGCTGCCTATAAAGATGGAAGACCTACTCTCTGGACCCAGGAATTTATAAACTAAGGTAGACTGAATAATGATTTCCCAAATGTGTACATCTTAATATGCTGCCATATATGGCAGCCCTATGTAGATTTGTTAAGTAAATATATTGAGTTTAGGAGCTTATTTTGGCTTATCCAAGGAGCTAAAAAAAGGAGCCCTTTTAAAGAGGGGAGCAGAAGAGATGTCTGAAGGACAGATTGGAGCTCTATGCTATGAAGATAGATGCAGTGGCCATAAGCCAGAGAACAGTAGGGCACTAAAGGTTGACCAAGGCCTTCCCCAGAGCCTTCTGGAGAAACCAGCCCTGCAGACACTTCAGGTTTAACCCAGTGAAACTGATTTTAGACTTCCACCCCTAGAACTAGAAGAGTTAATTTGTGCTCTGTTAAGGCCTTCATTTGTGATAATTTGTTATAGGGGCAACAGGAAAATAATACATAAGTGTAAGGTAGCGTGATACCTTGCACAGTGACACATACCTATAATCCCAATGACCCTGGAGGCTTAAGTAGGTAGATGGCAAGTTCAAGGTCAGACTCATCCATTTAATGAGGGTCATTTCTTAGCCATAAAATCAAATAGGTGCTGAGAATATAGCTCAGAGATAGAGTCACCCTGGGTTTAATACTCATTACCATAAAACAACCTACCAATGATTCCCCCCACCTTACTCCCACTCCCCTGCTACCCCCCACACACAAAAAACCAGTGTGATAAAGAAGTTCTGAGATTTCCTGAACCCCAGGGGAATGTTTCTGTGAGCAAAATGCTTAGTCAACAGGCTAGATTTGGGAATCTACAGAGTCAGAAAATCAGCATCTACATTTGGAGAAATTCTTTAAACAGGACTTAGGTGAAGTCTAGTAACATTTAACAAATGTCATACTCTTTGCTATGGTTCTTAAACTCATGTGCATGATTCTCTCTCTCTCTCTCTCTCTCTCTCTCTCTCTCTCTCTCTCTCACACACACACACACACACACACACATACTCACATACACACACACACAAAGAGGCATAAACTTCTTGTGAACCTTCTCTGTCAGGGGTGTATCATGCTTTATAGGGATTAAGTAGGAATGATGCAAACTCTGCTAACTGCTTCCACCAACCATTTTACCATGCGGATGAGGAAAATCTGTCCCAACTATAAATAGAAATATAGAAGTCAAGGGTGAAGGTCAAATATTTTTATCTATTTAATAACAAAGTCAATGTCATAGCAATGTTGATTATTTTGGTGTACACTAGTCTCCCTTTCCTAAATACTGTTCCCCAATGTAGTTGAGAAAAATGAAGTAAGTTCTTTTTTGCTCTGCTTTCCTCAGGAAAATAAATAAAAAAACTTCCTTCCTTAGCAGTTAATCAATCTTATCTTATATAAACGGTCAAACGCCTTGGACATTACTTGTGAGGCCATGACTTTAAGAAAGTGGAAACAGATGTAAAAATGCTTGCAAAGCCTCCGTACTTTAATTCTGTGACCTCTGCTCATTTGCAGGGTTCCTATTATGAACATAATTATAATCTAGTCCATCTACATTCTATACTTCACATACAATATTACAAACAACAGTATCTGCAAGTCAACCCATCTGATCCCACATGCAGTGTTTTCCATTACTTTTAGGCCTTCTTTAAGGATGACTAGTGCCTTCATGGAATAAATGGAGATTAGGAAAGTGTGTGATTCAAGTGGAAGCCCCAGAAAGGTTACATTCTCTCTGCATTCAATCTCCACAGGGTGCACAGCTCCCTAAGAGTAAAACAAATACCTTCTGGAGTAGAAAGGCTTTCCTTGAAATGAGACGCTTATAATGACAAATTGTGTTTGTTTTTACCATCACATTTTCTTGACATATAGAATTTTATTTCCTCATCACACTTTGGTAATGAGCTTCTTTTGACAAAAATTGTATCTTGTCACCACACAATACGTTTGAATAGAAATACAGAACACAGAAATGAACTGAAACGAGAATCGACTGAAGGTTTTTGAAGAGGATTGAAAAAATATTTTGTTTGATGTAGTGGTTTATTTAGCAAATTCAGTAGATCTTTTAAACATATATTATCATTATTAATGCTGCTCTTGTTTGTTACTGCTGAACTCTGTAGATCATACTATGATTCTCAAAGTCATTCTTGTCCCATTCTCATTGGTATTACTGAAGCACATATCATCCCTATCTTGTCATATCTTAATAGTTTTTTTTTATCATTGGAATCCTTTTCTCTCTCACCAAAACCTATACTCTCTCCTACATTCACTGTTAGTATTATAATTTCATTTATGTAGCTAAAGAGGAATGTTATGATTGGAAGTATTTTAGTGTAATTTAGTTTTCCCATTTCTTAAAAATAGCTTATTGAGTTTGTCTACGTGAATATTAACTTCAATGCTTATTTTTAAAATTTTTTTTTTGTGCTTCTACTCTGCATATGTTTCTTACAGCTGAAGTACACTTGTTTTTAGGTATTTTAATCATAGATTATTATGCGCTAAGTTTTTGGTCTTTGTTTTCAAGAGTCATTATTTTATCCCTATTCATGAAATGTAGAGTTGTTGGATCTAACATTCTGAATTAACCATTCGTTTGCTTCTTTGTTTTAAGATGTTCACTTTAATGATCTGGTATAGATGCTATGCAAAGTTAAGCAAGTTAGACTTTATTCATATTCATTGTCTTCTGTTTTTTATTTTTGATATTCTTAAGTTACTTTAGGATTTCTCTGTGCAAGAATGAATTTTTACTTGTCCTGCTAGAATTTGTTTTGAATTTGAAGGCTTGTACTTTTCTGTTTTTTTGTAGTTCTGGAAACTACTACGAAATATTACTTCCTGAGATTACTGCTATTGTATTCCATTCTTTCTCATGCTTCTAGAACTGTTGAATTTTGAAAACTATTGGGCACTATTGGATTTTGTAATCTCTAATTTTACTGTTCTTCTTTCATATACATATATATTTTATTTATTGAATTCTGGTAATGTCTTTAATATTATCCACTAATTTATTATCCTCCCATTGAACATTTCTAATGGAGATTTTATCCCATTTAGTTTCCTATTTAATTTATGCACTTCAGAATGAGTTATTTCATCATTTGTCTTTGATTTCTCTAAATTACCCAGGTTGGCCTGCTCCTTGTGAACTTCCTCTCTCAGCCTCCAGAATAACTGGAATTATAGACATGTACCAACATGCCCAGCTATAATGAGTTTTTTTAAACATATATTTTATTGCATCTAGGAAATTATTATTTTATATGTTTTGAATTCCCTTAAATAGAGGTTTTGCGTTCACTCTTTAAATACCAAATGTATACTTATTTTTGAAATATTCAAAAATTTCCAGGCAGATAATTTGTTCTGAAATGATTTATTGTTACTCTTTCTTGATTTTGTATTATTCATCTTTTCTTAGTATTAGTACTAGATTTCTCCAAATATTTTAAAATTTGGAATACTAGTTTGCTTAATTGAGAGGATTTGTGGTTTTATTTTTGTTCTCTTTTCTTTCTATGTATATCCTGCTTTGTCAGTCAGTTTTTACATTGGCGAATCTTCTGGAACACTAATTCTAAATTAAATTTTACGGCATTTCATTATTTGTCTTCTCCGTAGTTTTGATTTGGATTTTTCCCATGGTTACTTACTTTGTGCACTTCTTTCTATACTTGTTGGCTATTTGTATATCTTCTTTTGATAAATATCTAATACAGTTTGCCCATTTCACTCTCTTCACTTTTGTCTCTTCACTATTAATTGTCTTTAGAGGGTTATAACCAAAAGAAAGAAAAAGAAAGAAAAGTTTATAAAACCAATGTTCCAAAGTGTTTCTTCTATAATTTCTTAAAGAAACTTTGTAACTCTGGTCTCAGGTTTAGGTCTTGGATCTATTGTTAGTTGATTTCTCTATGGTGAGTAAGAGGGGTCAGTTTTATTCTTCTGCATATGGATGTTCAATTTTCCAGCAACATCAATTGAAGAGACATTCTCTTCTCAAATGATGCTCTTATCAACTTTGTCAAAATTCATTTGGCTATAAAGGTGTGCATTTTTTCTGGTTTCTCTGTTCTTTCCCATTGACACGTGTCCATTTTAATGCCAATGCAAACTTTTTATTTTATTTTATATTTTTTGCTATAGTTTTATAGCAAAAAATAGTTTCAAGTCAGGGTGGTGATTAGTTCAACTTTCATTCAAAATTACTTCTCTGTTAAGGATTTTTGTGTGATATTGTGTTAATTTTAGTGTTTTATTCTCTTTCTGTGAAGAATGCCATTGTTATTTTAATAGGAATTGTGCTGAATCTATAAGTTGAATTTCATAGTATATACTTTGGAACAATATTCAATCTTTCAACCCATGAACATGGAATTCCATTTTTCATCTCTTCTGTCATATCTTTCATCTTTGTGCTTTAATTTTTATTGTATAGATCATTCATACTCTTTGTTGGGAGGTGTACCCAGGATTGAACTCAAGAGCACTTGACCACTGGTCACATTCCCAGCACTATTTTGTATTTTATTTAGAGACAGGGTCTCACTGAGTTGCTTAGTGCCTCTCTGAGTGCTGAGGCTGGCTTTGAACTCATGAACCTCCTGCCTCAGCCTCCCAAGCTGCTGGGATTTAGGCATGCACCACCAGTCCAGGCTCATTCACTTTCTTAATTGAGTATTTTCCTTAGCATTTTTTTTGTGGCTATTGTGAATGGCATTAGTGTCCTGATTTCTTTTTCATCATCAGTGTATAAATATGCCACTGATTTTTGTACGGTCATTTTGTATCCAGTGGCTTTTCGAAATTTAATTACTATTCTAACAATTTTTTCACAGATTTTTTTTTTTTTTTTTGTATATAAAATCATGTCATCTTCAAACAGGGAAAAATCAAACTTGACTTTTTCCTATTTAGATAACTGCCTGGGCTTGTCAGGACACTTTTTTTATTCTTGCCATTTTTTTAAACTCTAATTCTTCTTAGCCCCTCCTACTTATTACCTCTAATTTATTGTTGCAATAAGTACTACCTTTTCCACAAATCTCCCTAAACTAAGCAAGATGATCTTTCTTTTGACTGCTGACTTTTTTTAAAAAGTACTTCATATTTACTGTGTTATTATTTGAATATTTGTTTGGTAAAAAAGTCTGACTTTATATCCCATAACTACATTCCCTAAATGATAAGGAACCATGACACGTCCTTTATAAGACGTGTCCTCACATTTAGTTGAAAATACTTATCATAAGCTCAGGCAGTAAGTCCCTTTTCATATTAGCTATGACTGTCTGTGGGTCTTATGATCATTCCTATTATTTCAAACACCTATCTAGCAAGTAGTGACTTCCTTTCATTCTTTAAGTTTCAATATATCCTTTACATGCATTTTTAAAGTCCTTGATTACAAGAGACTTTCAGTTTAATGAGCCTTTACCAACTTTCGGGGAAAATGTAGAAGTGAACACTTTAATTAATCCATCTTTCATATCCTTCTGAAATGACCAATAAAATATAAAAATGCCAGAGATATTCCCTTGTTAAGTAGAAGAGGTGTCATTTACACAATTAAATCTTAGGGATACTTTCAGTGATTTCTTGCAGATGAGACTGGATTGAATAAAGACTAAAATATCTTTGAGTAATTTATTTTTAAGAAGAACATTGGAACCCTGAAGGTAGGGAGGGAGATGCTGAAAAATGTACTGTCCCACCTTATTTTGAGGGAAGTGGTTTGAGTCAGTGATTGGCTACAGGGCTTCAAAGAACACATTAGTTCACAAGTGTAGTAACAACCAGCCTTCCCCATCTTCATCTTTCAAGCTGTAACCAGGACCTCCAGGACGGAACTTTGTATTAGTGCCAGTTCCTGATGAGGCTGGCAGGGACAGTACAAAGAAGTCAGGGAAACCTTCCTACGAGGAACACAGATACATGTAAAGAGGAAATTGGGATTCAGGTAGAGAACGTCAATAAACAC
Organism: Sciurus vulgaris; assembly: GCF_902686455.1. NCBI lineage: Eukaryota > Metazoa > Chordata > Mammalia > Rodentia > Sciuridae > Sciurus > Sciurus vulgaris. The sequence goes on from NC_136466.1 coordinate 146,464,272, forward strand.
AGGCAAAAATGATTTGATTTTTAGCTTGTTTTTGTTAATCACTGTAATAACTAGTATTTTCATAGAGGTATTCACCAACTAAAAAATAATTGTACTTCAATTTTATGTCTGCACAGAAAATGCTACAGTCAATCAAAATACAAATTACATACAAATACAAAATTATGGCCCCCAAAATAGAATAGACTCTTAGAAGTCTAAATAAATCTATAATATCAGCTGTCTATTTTTACAATTTGATTTCAAAAAATAGAAGGATATTTATTTAGCAGATTTCCACAGCAACACTTGAGCAGTGAAGAAGTGACCTTTGAGTACATGTATGGATGATAGAATATAGAAATCATTAAAAAAAAATACAGGAGGAGATACAAGATGATGGACTAGAGGGAGGCTGCGTTCCTTGTCGCTCTGTAACTCCGGTTTCAAGCAGAGGATGTCTGTTTCTTGATTGCTCACTGTCAGGCGCCTATCATCAGCCATTTCCTGCTTCTTACCTGTCCATCGCCTGCCTCACACCTATCCATCACCCACCACTTGAGGTTCACCTCCTGATCATTCAACAACAGTCAGCAAACTGATCGCCAACCACCAGTGGAGCTCCAGCTGCCTGCTGTTGCCTGGAAGTTCTCTGACACAGTACCTGCAGGTTTGATTACATGTGGCTGCTGCCATTTTGAGACACAGCCAGGCCCTGTAGGACCCCTGACCGGAATGACTGAGCCCCATCTCCAGGATCACTCAGCCCTACCGATCATCCCTCCCTCCGGGGCCCTCATATCAATTGACTGCTCTGTGCTGCCAGGACCCCCAGACCAACTGACTGCGCCCTATCACTGGGACCCCAAACCGACTGATTTCACCTGGCCTCCAGGATCCCACAACCACACCAAACACACCCGACCTCCAGGACCCCTGCCTGAGCAACCACACCACGCCTCCAGGACCTCCAGCTGACCACATCCACATCCTGAGCTGCAGCTCCCCATTTGCCAACACATTTGGAAGCCAGAGCAGCCATCTTGGATAATCCTGGAGGCCAGAACTCCCGTCTTTAGGTGAGACAAATCCCATCCTGAGAGGCCTGCTGGAGACTTGAAGCTCAATGTCAGGTACCTCTCATGCATCAGGCTACTGAAGACTGGGAGGTTTCATTACTGTATTACCGATTACGGTAGGTTTTCTTTTTCTCCTTATTGAAAAATTTTAAGTTTTTATTTCTCTACTTTTCTTGCTCTCTTTTCCTTTTGTTTACCTGTTCCCTCGGAGTCTCTTTTTCCCTTTTATGCACGCTAACATCCAATTTATTTTGATTACACTCTCACCCTTTCTATTATCTAGAACTTCTGTATATTCTTTTCTTATCCCATTAACAGCCACATTCTACATACCTCTGCATCCTCTTTGTCCTCCATTAGACTTTTTGTTTTGTCAATTTTTTGAATTGCTTCTCTTGTTTAAATTTCATTGATTTCAGCTCGATTTTAACTGTTTCCTGTCTACTACTATTTTTGGTGTTGATCTGTTCTACTTTTTATAGGGCTTTGAGATGGAATATTTGGTCATTTAGTTGTTGACTTTTTATTTTTTTAATGTATGAGCTCAATGCAATGAACTTTCCTCTTAGCACTGCTTTCATAGTGTCTCAGAGATTTTGATATGTTTTGTCATTGTTCTCATTTACCTCTACAAATTTCTTCCCTAATGTCTTCTGTTATCATTACATCATTCAATAGCATATTATTTAGTCTCCAGGTGTAGGAGTATTTTTATTTGTTATTTTATCATTGATTTCTAATTGCATTCCATTATGGTCTGATAGGATACAATGTAATATCTCTATTTTTTTGTATTTACTAATGGCTTCTTTAAGTCATAGCATATAGTCTATTTTGGAGAAGGATCCATGAGCTGCTGAGTAGAAAGTATATTCACTCAATGATAGATGACATACTCTGTAAATTTACATTAAGTCTACATCTTTGATTGTATTATTTAGTTTTCTATTTTCTTTGTTCAATTTTTGTTTGGAGGATCTATCCAGTGGTGAGAGTGATGTGTTAAAGTCCCCCACTATTATTGTGCTTTTGTCTATTTGATTCTTAAAATTGAGAAGTGTTTGTTGTACATAGATGCTCCATTTTGGGGGGCATAAATATTTAAAATTGTTATGTCTTACTGATTTATGCTTCCCTTAAGCAGTATGAAATGTCCTTCTTTATTCCTTCTGACTAACTTAGGTTTGAAGTCCACTTTACCTGATATGAGAGTGGATACCCCTGCTTTTTAACTGAGTCCAAGTGCATGGTATGTTTTTCCCCATCCTTTCACCTTTAGTATGTGGATGTCTTTTTCTATGAGATGAGTCTCTTGAAGGCAGCATATTGTTGGGTCTTTCTTTTTAATCCAACCTTTCAATCTATGTCTTTTGATTATTGAGTTTAGGTTATTAACATTCAGGATCATTATTGTGATATGATTTGTATTCCTGGTCATTTTGACTTACTTTTGGTTTTTAACTTGACTTGGTTTCTCCTTTGATGGGCTTTTCCTTTAGGGTAGTTCCTCTCTTTGCTTACTTTTATTGCTGTTTTTCACTTCTTCCTCAGGAAATATTTTGCTGAGAATATTCTGTATTGCAGGCTTTCTATTTATAAATTCTTTTAATTTTTGTTTATTGTGGAAAGATTTTATTTCATTTCCAAAACTGAAGGTTAGTTTTGCTTGGTATAGGATTCTTGGTTGGCATCCATGTTCCTTCAGAGCTTGAAATATATTGTTCCAGGCCTTTCTTGCTTTTAGGATTTGGGCTGAGATATCTGCTGATATCCGTATTGGTTTCCCCTTAATCTGTCACTTTTCTCTTGCAGCCTTTAAAGTACTATCTTTATCTTTTATGTGAGGTATTTTCATTACAATGTGCCTTGGTGTGGATCTGTTGTAATTTTGTGCACCTGATGTTCTGTAAGTCTCTTGTATTTGAATTTCCATTTCATTTTTTGAGGTTTGGGAAATTTTCTGATATTATTTTTATTAAACATGTTGTTCATTCCTTTGGTTTATATCTCTGTGGGTTCCTTGATCCCAATAATTCTTAAATTTGGTCTTTTCATGATATCCCATAATTCTTGGAGTTTTCATTATTATTTCTTAACATCTTCTTGGTTTGTTCAACTTCATTTTCAAGATTAAATATTATGTCTTCATTGTCTGAGATTATGTCTTCCATGAGATCTATTCTGTTGGTGAAGTTTTCTATTGAGTTTTTAATTTGGTTTATTGTTCCTTTCATTTCAAGTATTTCTGTTTTTTTTTTTTTTTTTCAGAATCTCTCTTTATTGAAGTGTTTTACTTTCTGCATTTGCTTTAACTGTTTATTGGAATGATCATGCATTGCCTGCATTTGCTCTCTTATCTCATCTTTTGCTTCATGGATCATTTCAATTATGCAGATTATAAACTTTTTTTCTGTCATTTCTATTGCCATGGTGACATTGGATACTATCAAAATAGCATCTTGGTTTGTTAGCGACACTTTCTTCCCCTGTTTATTCATATTGTTTGCATATATTCCCTTCTAGCAGTGAATATCTGAGCACTGAAATTTCCCTCCTGCAGGCTTATTGTGACCCTGCAATTTTCCAGTACCTCTCCTTTGAAGGGAAGATCAATATTAGTAGCACCCAATACAAAGAAAATGCAGCCCTGAACCAGATAGCCCATACAAAGACTTTAACATTATTTAAAAATCAGAATGCATTTGATTATTATTTACAGTATTTCTAGTTGTGAACAAGAGGATGGGGAAGGGTGTAGGATGTAAGTGAGTAAATAGAGGTACCTGTGAAATGGCCTCCAGTCTCCTGTAGGTGTCTCAGGAAGGGAGCTGCCCTTCCAATGATGGTGGCCACATCCTGAGGAATAATTCAAAATGCCTGCACCAGCCTCCAAAGAGGCTGGGGAGACCCAGTAACGGCATGCCAAGTCAGCACAGGATGTCGGGTGTGTTCAGTGTCCATCTGTGGTGGGGTGGTGGGCAGACTCAGCCAATCAACAGGTTTTAGAGTAGATATGTTAAATACTAATGCTAAAATATCATAGCATTGAAATGATAATAATTAACATGTCATTATATTAATAATTGCATAGCATCAAAATAAACTTCCTTTTTCACTATTTCCTTTGAAATATTTTTTTTTACATATGCATAGTCTCTATGTGATAGTATTTTGTGCAACTGACAGGAAGGTATTCAGCATGAGAGCAAAAGTGGAGAATGAGGGGAAGCATAGAACTGACTAAGAGGAGCATATCTGAATTAGTATTAATGGAACAGAAAACCTGTGTGTGTGTGTGTGTGTGTGTGTGTGTGTGTGCATGCACATGTGTGTCTATGACAGAAACAATGGGAATATGAAGAAGATTCAGTAACCTATAAATCATGAAGAAAAAGTTCGGATTGGCATGGTTCTTACTTCAGTTCCAACATTTTTTTCCTACTGTATTTTATGCTATCCTTTTCTTTCAAGTCGAATGCCACATCAATTATGTAACTGGAAGTGTCCTTTCAGAAATGACCTCAAATTACATCAACAACTTATTTATAAGCTAAAAACAACCTCTTCCTTTTCTGATTTCCATAAATTTTATTTGTGATTAAATTATGAAGTTAACTTCCTTATGCACACAATTTGTATTCATAAATCTCATTGACTATGAGATATCATGATAAGCATTCGCTATATAAATTTTTAAAAATAAATGATAAAATATACATTATTTTATTTAAAAGTGATAAGTTCAAAGACCATTTCACTATTCTTATGCTCAGCAGAATGAAAACTCTTATTATTAGTTAAGGTAATGATCCTGTAGTGATATATAGAAAATTATTGTAATTAATTAGTTAAAACATATTTTTCCAAATTTGCAGTTATTCTCAATTATGCCCATACTATTTAATTATTATTCCTCAGGCATGTAGTTCCAACAACAGATACTTTAAAACCCACTTCTTCACATGAGGAATAACCTTTCACTGTTCCATGATTTCTCAGAGAGTCTAAGATTAGACTTAGAGTTTTAGAGCACAGCAGCCTTCAAAGATTGGTAGGGACACACGGACAGACTTGCAATTTATAAGTAAATGCAATGGCAGAGAATATAAATGTTTAGCTTTAAAATTGGAAGAAATTTTGTTCTTAGTAGAGATATTTTAAATCCCTCCTATATCCACCACTGTGATCTTTTATAAATTAAGAAATTTTGGACTATCCAGATATTCTTTGAAATTATCACTATAACTTGGTCTTATTTTCAAATATGTTCAAACCTGTGCTTTTTAGATGATAAGTGTATGTGTTCATCAGCTGGGTTTCCATATCAAGATACTGCATCCAGGAGCCTACAGCCACAGAGTATATTTCTCACAGTTCTGAAGGTGGAAAGTCTGAGAACTGGTTCCAAAGTGACTGCTTCTGGTGAGGGCTCTCTTGTTCTCTTGTATCTACTGTTTTCTCACTGTGTCCTAACAAGGAAATCCAAGTGAGGGCTCTGGTCTGTCCACCTCTTCTCATCAGTGTACTAATCTCCTCCTGAGCCTCCATTGCCATCACCACATCTGCACCTAATGCCCGCCCAAAGGCCCATCTCAATACATCATAACACTGAGGATTAGGTCATCAACATACTAAATTTGAGGGAATAGAATATTCAGTTTATAACAATCTGGTGGTTGTGATGTGTCAAAATATTGATTTCTTTTTTGTCTACAGTACTTTTGAAGTGTCAGACACTGATCTGAACATGTATTAACTCATTAAATAATCTTAACAGTCATTTGAGATAGACATTCAACAGTATCCACATTTTCCAATGAATGAAATTAAAATACAGAGACTCTAAATAACTAACACAAACTCACACAATTACTAAGTTCCCAAACAAATTCATATCCAGTTGTTTTACTGTAAAACCTAGGATATTCATCATTATGCTATCTTGTGTCAAAATCTGATTAGTTGTTCCAGTTAGTCCTTTTTTATATTCAAGTATTGTTTATCAAAGGGATTGTGAGTGACTAGAAAGAACACTAAATTTGCAGTCAGCATATTTGATCTAAAGAAGTGGCTCTTAATCCTGTCCTTAATTTAAGAATAACCTCTAGAACTTTAAGTAAATTGTAATCCCTAGATATCACCCTCAGAGATTCTGATTTAATTAGTCAAGGGTAGAGCCTGGGCATTAATATACACACAGAGTACTCTTGCTCATTTGAATGTGCTGATGGAACTTGGGAGCATGAGCAAAGTGGAGAGAAGAACCACAGAGACAATTTCTTGGCTCACCTAATTAGCAGAGTTAAGATCTTGAAAAGCATGAGATTCCTGTTGTAGGAACTGGAGAAACTCAAAACCTGTCTCACTACCTCACTTGGGTAATAAACTTGTGTAATAAATAAAGGTAGTAAAACACAGGTGAAACATTTATCAATTATTATATATATGCAAATAAGTTACCATTCTTAAATTTCTTCTGACTTCCTTTATCATAAAATGTCAGTGTTGCTTGCCATTATTTCATTCTAAAAGACTAAGATACAAGTGTCAAAACACTGTCAAAGAATATCAATACCAAACTGAAATAAGGTGAATTTCATTAACGTAAAGCATTTTGCCCTACATCTTTGACACCAATATTGGAGTATCACCTACTGCAGTTATACTTTTGGGAACTTTCCTTAGTACTTTTTATGACAGACAAGATTTGTGTTTGCAAGTTTGAAAATTTCCATATATGAAATACACTGTAACAATGGGCTTTTAATATACAATAAATGAACTTTGTAGTTATTTTCAAATTTATTTCCTGTGAATATGTAAGACTAATTCCAGGTGTCTATGAAAATGTCAATGTAGTAGTGATTGACTCATACACTTTCGTTTTTCTCAATGATTGACAAGTAAGGAACATTGGAGAAAATTATAAAAGGATAATATCTTTTTAATGAATCTTAAAGTGGCATTACTCTTAAAGAGTAGGTGTTTCTTTTATGTTATAACCAATTCACTGCTTTGCTTTTAGCACTTTCATTCTCTAATTTAGTTTTAAGATAATTGATAAGTTTTTAATAGATTAAAGGAACAAGTTTTAAATAGATAAAATCAGCATTATAATCTTTCTTGTTCCTTGTTCTTCTAAGGAAACTGTCCCTAATTTTTGAGCCAAAACAAATAATTTACATTTATGAGGTAATAAAAAAATTTTAGTTGTACATATAGATAATTTAGAAAAAAAACTATGAAAACTTACAGAGCTAAGTTCAAATTAAAATAATAGTCATTTTATTTTCTTTCTAAATTTCAGATTAAATGATATAATTCCTGAAATGTTTAGAAATCACTATTACAATTGACAAAACTGGCATTATTTGAATATAAAATGTGCAGATATAAAATTATTCATGTTACCTTTTCGGTAGAACAAACGATATGTCATGTGTAATTTAGAGTTCAAATAATTCAAATTCCTTTATAGTTTGAGTAAGACCATTTACACTTCTGTACTAATTTTTTTCCAAATGATATTAACAGCAATATATGAGCTTCCCACCCCATAGCCTGTACTTGTACTTCCAATCTATGCGTGTGTTACTTCGTAGCATAACTTGCCTCTTTTATATCTCATCCTTAGTTCTTGACGTGTTGAAGACTAACCTTTACTTTTAGAGTATAACAATTGTCAATGCTAAAATATTTTCCTTTTTTGGGGAGTGGGATGCATTTTTCCTTGGACTACAGTGATGTTTTCTGCGTTAACCTAAGAACACTCTTTTAGCAATCTGATGGGTTTTTGAGTTCAAATCTAAAAGTGCTTCCTTGAAAATGTGGACTACATCATACCATGTTTTCTCAGAAACAGGGATTCCGATTTGCTTTCATGAGCAATTCATTGAAGGGCGTTGCAGTAGTTGCTTGTTTTGCTTTATAAAATGTGCTGATCATAACATTTTAGGTAAGAGCATGAATCATGTTTGACTAAATTGCTGAAAAGCAAAGGGAGATGACAACAAATACACAGCATTTTGTGAACAGGATGCTCCCTGTGTTAAGCTGTTTCCTATGTAAATCATTCTTCCTTGGCAGTGTGAGTCTGCTTGTGTCTAAATGATCAAGTTATCATAATTTTAGTTTGCAGGGGTCTTTAAAAACCTCAATTCGAAACAAAAAGAAAACATAACGTGGAAAAAAGAGTAGAAAATATATATAAAATACTATTAGTTAATAGGAGACTCAAGAGCAATACAGAGGTATTCTCATATTTATTTAGTGTTCTGCTTAAACTTAAAACTTTATGCCCAGGTGGTATATTTTAGAGAGATATATAGCAACAACAATTTCATAATGATGGAATTTTCCCTTTAAATTCCTTTGCCTGTTTCTTTTGCAAAACATACATACAAAAATAAAAGTTCACAAGCAAGAGTACTTTTCCAGCACATGTTAGTATTTGGTTAAGAGAAAATATTTACTCTTTTCTTCTCCTTCTATAAAAACCATTAACTTTGCTGTACTTTTTGTAAATGGCATGTTTTTAAGACATCAATAAAATTTTATTTAATTTATGTGCTGCAGCTGTCAACTACATGCAAATCCTGTTAGTTCAGTGATATGGAAACCTTTCCCTGAAATCTTGTTAAAAATACCTCTGAGATTTCATATTCATATCCATTTAAGACAGCGGATGAACTGAATCTGCCTAATGTAATTGGGGAAAAAAATCAATAAGATTCTCTTATCAACTGTCCTCATTGCTTTCTGGTTATTGTTAGCACAGTAAATACAAAGAGAAAAAACTATTTCTAGTCTTTAATTTGTTCTATTTATCTTCAAAATTGTATTTCAGTTCTTTTAGGAAGTAAAGACAAATATTGTATGGATTTTCAACACAGATCTATTGCTTCAAGTGCTAATTGAATGTGGCATTAGACATTTTTTTTTTCTATACATCAGACATTTTAAAAAGCATTTTAGAGATGACATGGTAACGTTAACCTGCCATGTTACATGGCACCATAGGATTGAGAGAGTCGGTCTGCACTCAAGGTCACTCAGTTAAGAGCAAGATGAGATCAGAATCCCCCACTCTACTCTTCCACACTGTCTTCGGACACCGGAATTCTTTTGCTACTTTAGGAAGACCTTAAATACATTCAGAAGTACTTTGTCACCTAATACTGTTATTGACTCAGATTGAAAATATATGTTGATTAAAAATGGGGAAATATATATTTTAATAAGAATATTCTTGAAGACACTTTAATTCTAATCAAATCAAATTCACCCCATCATTTGAAATTTAATGAATGTTATTAGTAAAGCCACAGGTAAGATGTACATTTCTCCCCATTCTGGAACAGTGTTCATAATCATTTAGAGTCACAGTCAACCATTCAAGACCCCAGAGCGTTCATCTCAGTAGCTCAGTTGTTCTTGCACCATAGGCCAGAAAAAGGGCACTGGTGGGTTAGGCCAAAAAAGCCAGAGAGATACTAATTATCTGAATGTCCTAAACACATACTATGTGTAGATGTAAATAGAGAAAGGTATAATGTAAGTATACAAATTAAACTAAATATTTAGAATTTTTAATTAAATTATAGTTAACTGAAGTATTTGAAATTTGAGTCATAGAGTTGTAATTGCAAACACTTAACCAAAGAAAAATTCAAATTTTAGACTCTTGGGTAGGATTTGTAAATCCTCCGTAGTACTATGATTCAAGGTATATCTGAAACCAAAACATCACCAGTTTAATGAAAGTAGACTCAGAATGAATGAAACAATTCTTGGAGCAGGATATGAAACTGCTTTGGGGAGACAGAAAAATAATGTTCTGACTGGTAACCTGGTATGTACCTGTGTTCCGGTTACTCAGGTGTCTGAGGCAAAAGATCACTGGAGCCCAGGAGTTCAAGGCCAAACTCAGCATCCCAGTAAGAGCTGGTCTCAAAACAAAAACAAAACAAAACAAAAAGTAATCCTTCAAACTAGTGTTATATTTTTGTTCAATTAAGATTTTAGTTATAGTGCTACATAAATATATAAAACAAAATCTTTCGAATATAAATCTGCAAAGTCATGTCATGTGATATAATTTTTGATCATTTTCCTGAACTACCTAACTTACACATGATCCTCAAATGAATTCATATAATTTCAAGTTATTTAATTTTTACAATATCTTTGAGAAAATAGTGTCAAACATTTGTTGTTTAAAATAGATACATTGTTTCTGTAGATCAGATTGAAGTAGATTTATAGGATCATGACAGAAAATACAGGTTTAAAATTTTAATTAGAGTTGGAAAGTCTTAAGTCCTTTTCTTCTAAATTAAAAATAAAGAAGCAAAATGTGAATGAATCAGAAGGTACAAAAAACATTTAAGTGATTGTAAACTGAGGAGGCATGCAATGTGATACCATCATCTATTCGGTACTCTCCGTCTTCTGTTTTCACTTCAAGTTTAAAAATGTAAAGGGATTTATGGAATACTGCCCTATCTGTTTATCTGAAGGTTATATTCAAATCCCTTGCTTTTCAAGACTCAAGTACACATCAAAAACTCAGAGGCATATCCCATCCATCACCAGTTTTTATCTTAAACACAGGCATCTATTTTTCCTAATAAGGTATTCATGGGATCTGCTAAATTCATTTACTGAGTTTTAGATTACATCAAAATATAACAGTAGAATTGAGTCACATAGATGACTGCATCAAAGAGTAAATGATTTGAAACCAAATACGTTATAGTACTCAATGATCATGCTTTAAATAGAAGAATGCCATAGCTATAATTTAATTCAACGAGCTTTTAAGTAATGGTGCATGCTGCTATTTGTGGTTCAAGCAATAAAGCTACAGGATTCTCATTTGACAGGGTTTGGGACTTCATCCCATTTCTGATTGATTTAAGTTTAATGACTGATGGATCCCTCACAAGGAATAAAACATTGAGGGCAATGGAAACCTTACCTGAGGAAAGAAAGTGTCAAAATGCTCTCAAGTAAATTAAAGTTGTAAGATGTGAGATTTCTTTTCTTTTCTTTTTTTTTTTTTGTAAATGTTATTTTTTGAGATTTTCAGATCTCATTAGTTTTCAAATAATAAAGAAAAAGAGAGAGAAAGAGATTGAGAGAAAGAGTACATAGGCAACCTGTTAAGTCCCTGAAAGATTTTGCTGTTTAAAACTCCTTGGTTAGACTATGCACATAATGAATTGTTCCCCTCATTGTGATAAATTATATATTAGAATAATGGACAGATCAATCAGGGAACAGTGTAAAGGAAACATACAGCTTTGGGCAAAGCAGGGTCTGCATGTTTACATTTATCACCCAAATGCAGTGGCTTTGATGTAGACATTTGAGAGGTATTTATTAATCATGGTTTCATTAAATTTTTTGGAAAACTAATGATTTTTTTGGTGAGAAATACTGCTGATGATATACTGCTGGTGTCCACAAACACTTATCTTTTTTTTTTTTTTTTTTTTTTTTTTTGCTACTTAACCTTCTGTGTGACTGTTCAGAACTCCTTACATAAGACATCATACTTTAGATTACCAGCAGGAAGGTCCTGGCCTAGGGACTAATCAGATCATGCATTTGCTGCAACAGGATGGTGAGTCTTTGTCAAGTAGAATTTGGGTTGAAGTTCATTGACTACACCTCATTTGCTGAAGAATGAAGAATTCTGCTCTAGGGAGAAATGAATGGTTTTCTTAGAAGTAGGGTCTGGAATGATTAATGTGACAAACTTACTGTTTTATTATATTCCAATGATTATGAAAATTTTGAGTTTGAGTGGGATACTCAAAATAATCAATCATATTACCCTCTACATTATTTTTACATTCTATAAATATAAACACTTATTGTGACACTTACCCTAAGCAAGCCACTCTGTGGGGGAAAAAATTGAACTTTTTTAGTTTCCATTACTTTAAGGAATTTACAGTCTACTTGGCTAGGTAAAATTTATTTTTATAGAAAGAGAGAGACTTAAAAAATACATCGTACATTAGCACAAATACCTAGAAATAAGAAGATGGGAGAAAAATTACAAAAGTGAATGATAAAAACCAGCATTTTGTTATTTTGAAAATGGAGAAAAACAAGTGCTTATGTTTTTCTTATTATTAAATACATTCAGTAGACACAGTTTGTAATTAGGCTAATAAATTGAACTTACCTAGGAGGATTTATTTTCTGGTGTTGGAAAATAATTATTTAGGTATGTTCTTGAATCCATTCCTGGGTAGGATATTAACATTATAAATTTGTTTCATTTTTAAATTTTGTATAAACTTAATACCACCTTCATTTGCTCAAAATAACTTAGAGAATGAATGAGTTAATTTTCAAGTTGAACGTTAGCTGTATTGTGTGGTTTTGTTTGCTAATTAAAATCCTGTAGGTTAACAAGCGGTTCTCAGTCTCTGAGCTGCCAACTTGAGGCCTCAGTCACTTCTGTGTAAAAATGAACTTGACTCAATCCAAAGACCATTGTTTTCACCAAAGAGAAAAAAAAAAATGTGATGAAAATCCCCACAATTCATCAACTCTGAAAGAAAAGGAGGACTTGGTAAGAGCCAAGATCTCTCACTGGATACTGTGTTTCTCATTCCTCCTCTGATGTCAATCTACATAAAGTGAAATAGTTCTTCAATTCCATTTTTTGAATGTCACATAGGAAACTATTATAAAAGTGGTGCCACCTCTGAAAGTAAGACTTAGCTTTCCTCATTGTTATCATTTTAATAATATTATTAAGTATGTACATGTATAACTTTGACCTTCGAAGTAAACATATACTTTTAAAAAGAATCAGAAGTAGAACCTATTGAAGGGAAAAGAAAAAAGGAGTCAAAGGGAATAGATAAACAACAATATAAACCAAGAAAACCTTAGTAGGAATCAAGTTAACTCTGGCAACTGTAGGGGATGCAGGCTGAGAAAGAGATTTCTAGCACATAATAGATGAAAGGAGTATTTATTTAAAGACCCAATTCAAGAATATGAAGCCACAAGAAGATTCCTACGAAGTGCATCGCTGTTTCAAGTGTGCTTTTGTAAACTAGTCATGTGGTGGAGAAGGTCGAATACTCCCATGTTCAATCCATGTTCAACTAGTATCTGACCCAACTGATTTTAAAGATCATTAGGAACATAGAATTGTACGTTTTTATCTTTATTCTAGATTTCTCTTCTTTTAGTAAAGAGTCTAAAACACAGTAAATGTCCCTCGAACATTTTGTCTTTAATTTTCTTTCATTGGAGATTAAAGAGGACCAAAAAATGTAATCTCAACTCATAATTTTATGATGCAAAGAACATAAAACCAAATGATAAGACACATACTATTTGGTAATGGTGGGATGATATCTTGATATTGTAGCCTCCTAATGCAGAATTGCTTCCTTATTTGATACTATTAATTTAAGAAAAGATAATGCCAAAACACTTCTAATAAATCTAATAAATTTTATAAAGGTTTAAGAATTTTTTGAAGACTCTTTAAGATTTAAATTTAATATTATAAGGGCATATATATAGCAGATTCAACATATCACTTCCAAAAAATCAACCTAAAATTACTGATAGAGAATCAGAGAAAGATATGTTTTCCATTTGGATAAACTACCTATCATCTTCATCCATAATTCTAATTTTTGTATTTGAATCTACTATGATTTGCAATAAGAGAATAAATTCATTCAGGAATTAACTGAATTAAAGTCATTTTCAGCAGAGGGAGACTAAGGCAGAGTTTGAATTATAGCAAATGTTCATTTTACTTGCAAACTTTTAGATTAACTTACTATAATATGCATAAAGGAAAAACAGGAAATGATTAAGTATGATAAACATTTAATTTCCAAGTGTGTGTACTCTTTTACCTTTCCCCCCATCAATGTGTGAACAAATACTTATACAAAGAAGAGAAGGAAATTTAAAAATGGTGTTTTTAAAACATAAGTTTTGTGCTTGTGACTTGCATGATACAGTAAAATTAATCATTTTATTTTGAAATATACCTTATTAACTATATATCATGTCATTTGGTTTATTGGTTAAAAAGAAGTAGAGTTTTTAAAAGGTTAGTTTATGTAAACTATTGTTCATCAAAAACATTTAGTGTGATCCTGATCTATGGATCAATAAACTCTACATTGTTTGGAAGAATGTGGTTCTTTTCCTATGGCAGAAAAAACACTTTATCTTATCTTCAAGAAGCCTGCGTAGTATTTGTTTTTTGGCTCATTTCCCTAAAGAACCCTTTTTAGCTTATGTTCATTCCATTTGCTTGGTTTGCCTAAGTTGAGAAACCTTCCCCTTCTCAAGTACTATTTTAAAAAATTCCCTCAGGATATATAGAGAGAAAAACATCAATCCAATTCCCTCACCGTGGCTTCTGTGGAGAAGAAAGGAATCTGTAAGGAATGGTGACACCAAACACATACAATTACCATCTTTTATTAAGGCAAGAGGAGGAAGGTGAATTTCAAAATGTCCATGGAAGTTGGCAGCTGTGACTTAGATACAAGAGCTCATAACATGGTCAGTCACATGAAGCTCAGGATGGAGCCAGGACTTGACTTCATTACTGCTAGAGCTACGAACTGAAGAGTAAAATTCTTCATTTCATAAATAACAAAACGGATGCCCAGGGACTGTGTATCTTCTTCCAATTGATGCACCAAGCTGGTAAAACATTTTCAGGGAATTCTGAACTTTCAGGCAGTGGAATCCTTTATTTTTTCATACTATCTATCCAACCATTTAAAATTTAATAGGCATTTATTAACAGGCATCTAATTTAGGCCATTAATTCCCATGTTGGAAATATGTTGGCAAGCTACATTTCTGCCCTCATGGAACTTAAATTATGTGACTTGCATTGATAAATACTCATATCACAGCTATTAAATAGCATACTCAAAAAAGAAGTAGTTGTGTTTCATAGCTTCAACCAGATGGTACATTAAATCACCAACAGTCACAAACTTATGATCCATATTCTTCTAACCCTCAGGCTAGTTGAAAAACAACTTTTATCACAGATTTTATCCAAGTTTTAAATTCTAAAACTTCTGTTTCTTAAAGAAGTACAGAGTCGTCTTATAGTAAACCCAATCGTAAAACCAGTATTTTAACAGGGTTATTGGTAAAGGCCTTGACTTCATGCAAGTTTTTTCCCCTTATTTTATTTTCTGCAGAGCAAAGAAAATGAGGAGTGAGAAATAACATCTTTGGAGGTTGCTGCGTTGCCTGAAGGAAAATAAGAATACAAATTAAAAGCATGTCTCATTTTTTATAAACTTCACCAATTATGGTTGTGGGCACACATTTCCTGGCCCTAAACAATGAAATTTTGGTCAGTGTGAATCAAGGAAGAATCAAAATATCCAAAGCTGCATTTTCATTTAGAAAATTTGGTATGTAAACTTCAAATTACGTAGAAAGAATGATCTCAGAGTTGAAAGCAATAATTTTGCAGTTAATTGCTTTAATGTTTAACTTAATTTTCTGTTTTCTTTGTTGCTGAAGATAATTACAATGAATTGTCCTTTGCTTACGCCCACTCAGCTCCCACCCCAAACATATGGAAACAAAGCAAAGCAAAGACTCACAACTCTGAGAAAGGGTCTGATTATAGAGTTGGAGGGGACAGAAGCTTGAATTAGCTTCCCACTTTCCATTGGCATGGTATTAGCTCAATGATAATGACCTCAATTCTGATGCTGTGGGTGGCTTTGTATATTCTGCTTCTGTATGTTTTCTGAGACCATAAATCCAAGGAATTCCAAGGGCTCCAAGGGGGACACAGTAAAGTATTTACAGCATGAAATCTAGATAATAATGTGAATTTGTGATTGAGCCAATGCATTAGAATGATATTATTATAACAGAGAAAAACAGAGATGCTCATAAGAGAACCAGAGATGTTGTTAGGAAAGACAGTAGAAGAAAGAGTATACAAATATTTTCATGTTGATGGTTTATTTCCTTTAGATGACCATATTACATTAGAACAAATTACTTGTTTTAAATATTGCTTGGATGTTCTTGGAGTTTTGCAGAAAGAAACTATACAGGGCAGAAAACTGAATTAATTCTAAAGAATACCTGGTCAAGAGTTACTCTCTTAATGTTTTTTTTTTTTTTTTTTTTTTTTTTTTTTTTTTTTAAGTAATAATAGCAGGAGGAAGTGTGGTGCTAGTCATAAGCATGATTTTATCCCAAGCATATAATGCTGATTTTAATGATCTTTAAACTTCTGAGAATGTAGTGAGTATAGGAAGATTGAACAATGATCTTTCTCAAGCAAGACTATGCACAGTTCAACTGATCTGCTTGGTTGGACAATATTTTTCTAAATGCAAATGTCATTTGTGGTCTGTGCAATACATTTGGAATACCTCTTAAGGTAAGACTGATGAAATGTTAAAATAGGAAATCATATTACGGAAGATGTGGAAAATGTTTACAAATTTTATACAAATTAAGACAAAAATAGAACCTAAGAACAGTTGTAGGAACCAGAAAAACACTTTGATTCTTTCAACAATCCATTAAAAATGCTCAGAAATCTAAATGATAGACTTTGAGGCTCAAATACTAATTTCTCATTTCCTCCTAACAATGTCATTTTAAATATCCCACACTTACACTCTCTGTTCCCTTTAGTTTTGAAATTCCCTTTCTTTGTTACTGATATTCTGCTTCTCATCTCAGTCCTTCACGTCCTTATCACTTGCTTTTGCATAAACATACAATTCAACTAGGATCCACATCATTATGTGAAAAGAATTCTAAATCTATAAATATCAAAGTTTGTAATAATTTAATTTTTTTTCTGTTATGCTTTTCAAAAATGGGTTATTTGGTTTTAAGTTCTGTTTTTGAAAATAATGTGTTGTATTAATTGGGGCAATATGTGGTACTTCTAATAAAGCACCCAGAAGCTCAGTAACTTAAATTTTTTTTTATGCTAACATGATAGGTTTTTTGATGGTAGATCATAATTATTCTTTAATTGTTATTATTATTATTTTCAACTCATTGTAAACAAATGTGGTATAACATTCATTTCTCTGGTTGTACATGAAGTAGAGTCAAAGCCATTTGTGTAATCATAAATGCACATAGGGTAATGACATTTGTCTCATTCTATTCATTCTATTATCTTTCCTTCCCCCTGCCCCTCCCCAACCCTCATTTCCCTCTACACAATCCATCCTTCCTCCATTCTTACCTTACCACCTCCTGCCTCCATTATGTATCATCATCCACCTATCAGAGAAATCATTCGACCTTTGATTTTATGGGATTGGCTTATTTTACATAGCATGATATTCTCCAATTCCATCCATTTACCTGCAAATGCCATAATTTTATTCTTTTTTAGGGTTGAATAATATTCCATTGTGTATATATGCCACAGTTTCTTTATCCATTCATCTATTAAGGGCATCTACTTTGATTACATAATCTAGATATTGTGAATTGAGCTACTATAAACATTGATGTGGCTATGTTACTGTAGTATACTGATTTTAAGTCCTTTGAGTATAGGCCAAGGAGTGAGATAGCTGGGTTAAATGGTGGTTCCATTCCAAGTTTTCTGAGGAATCTCCATATTGCTTTCCAGAGTGGCTGCACCAATTTGCAACCTCACCAACACTGTATGAGTGTACCTTTTTCCCCACATCCTCTCCAACACCTATTGTTGCTGGTATTCTTGATAATAGTCATCCTACTTGGGGTGAGGTAAAATCTTAGGGTAGTTTTGATTTGCATTTCTCTTATTACTAGAGATGTTAAACATTTTTTCATATACTTGTTGATTGCTTGTAGATTTTCTGTGAAGTATCTGCTCATTTCCTTAGCCCATTTATTGATTGAGCTCCTTGTATTCTTGGTGTAAAGTTTTTTGAGTTCTTTATAAATTCTGGAGATTAGTGCTCTATCTAAAGTGTATGTGGCAAGTATTTTCTTGCATTCTGAAAACTTTAGAAGATGGAAATATCTCCCATGTTCTTGGATAGGCAGAATTAATATTGTCAAAATGGCCGTATTACCAAAAGTGCTATACAAATTCAATGCAATTCCATTTAAAAGCCCAATGACATACCTCATAGAAATAGAAAAAGAAATCATGAAATTCATTTGGAAAAATAAAAGACCTAGGATAGCCAAAGCAATTCTTATCAGGAAGAACAAAGCAGGAGGTATCACAATATCTGAACTTAAACTATACTACAGAGCAACAGTAACAAAAATGACATGGTACTGGCACGAAAATAGACAGGTAGTCCAATGGTACAGAATAGAGGACATACAGACAAACCCATATAAATACAGTTACCTCATACTAGACAAAGGTGCCAAAGACATACAATGGGGCAAAGATAGCCCCTTCAACTCATGGTGCTGGGAAAACTGTAAATCCATGTGCAGCAAAATGATATAAAACTCCTATCTTTCACCCTGCACAGAACTCAACTCCAAATGAATCAAGGACCTCGGAATTAGATCAGAGACGGTGCACCAAATAGAAGAAGCAATAGATCCAAATCTTCATCATGTCAGCTCAGGACCAGGCTTCCTAAACATGTCTCCCAAAGCACAAGAAATAAAAGCAGTAATCAATAAGTGGGATGGATTCAAACTAAAAAGCTTTTACTCAGCAAAGGAAACAACCAACATGACAGTTTAGTGCAGGTCTGGTGACTCTCCTGAGCAGTTCTTCCATCCTGGCTACCAAATATTGCATTTCATCATTCTTCCTCTCCATTAAAAGCTTTTCCCACCAAGTTCCATCATTCAATGCTCCACGTTTTCACTCATACATAGAAACTAAATAGCTAACTTTAGAGGAGTGAAAATTAGATTAGTAGTGACTAGAAACTAGGATGAGTAGAAGGAAGGGAGAACAGAGTTTGTATAACAAGTCCCAAAGTATGTTACATAGAAGTAGTAAGTTCTAGTCTCTCCCAACACAGCAGGGTCACTGTAGTATATAATAACTTATGTATTTTATGAAGAAATAAAAAAGAGGTCAAATATTGCCAATACCAATGAATAAGTGTGTGATGAGATAGAAATGCTAATTATGCTGACCTGATCATTGCACATTATATAAACATATTAAGTTATTATATCATACTTCATTAATATATGCAGTGAATATGTCAATTAAAAGTCTTAAAAATATTTTTGAAAATTCCCTAATCCAGTCTTTTTGGAGACCAAACTCAGAACCTTTGATTTAGCCACAGTTTTCTCCATCAGGTGTAGAGCTTGATTGTTCCCTCTTTAGAAAGATGGCTTATGAACACTTGTAGACATGTCATTGTATATGCATGAAGGTGTGCATGCACATACACACACACATCAGTCATAAAATCTCCTTGGAAGAGGGAAGGATGAAAAGCACATAAATTAACTGGTCCATTTTATTCTTCTTATCTGCAAAATCTAAGTAATGGAAAAGATCTTAGTCTTCTTCCCTTGAATGGCTTTGGCATATCAAAATTATTGGAACTATGAGGTCTGATGTTAATACATTATGCATGATAATGCAGGACATTTCAAAGAGAAAAATTAAAATGTTCTATTGCTTTAGCCAAAACAAGTCACACTTAGAAGCAAAAGATGTCTAGGAACATAATCCTATATGACTACAGGAAAAGTAAATTGATTTTAGGAAAATAAAATTATATATGCTTTGCTTCTCCTAGGACTCAACAATTCTGCTATGCCGCTTTCTGATTTGAACTCAAAATATCATTCAATCTATATTCTTCTTTCTTCATTAAAATAAGAGTAATATCTTTAATAAAATCCTTAATTTCTGAAATATTAACTTCATGATTCATTCTGAGCTTTAAATTAATCTTGCCTTGGAAGGTAACATAGGAACCATGAAACATTTTGTGTAGCATCGTCAGTATCTTGTCTGCCTAAAGTGGCAAAGGTGATTTTGTAGTTTGAAATTTCCTTGCCTACCATTGTCTAGGAAACAGCAGAACCAGCTAGTCACGGGCTTTTTACCTGAATGTTATTAGCGTGAGTTTAATTTATTTAGAACAATATTTGAATATAAAGTTAGTTTGTTCTTTTATTTTGGATGAATATACTCGTTAAATTCCATATGTGTACCTTCCCCCTCAGGGTTGTATGTATTTGTTGTGAGAAACTAGAGCTATAATTTGGTCTGAAAAAATCCTCTCTTTAAAGTTTACTTACAAGGATATACCACTATATTTATAAAATAATGTGAGCCCTTAACACTCTTAAGTGTGCACCTATTTATCATGTATCAATGTTTAGTTCTTGAAGTATTTAAATAACCACACTACCCTGTAAAACACACACTCTTCAGTGTTAAATACAAAAATGAATAAGGGAAACCACCTAACCAAAATAACTCTATTCCTAAGCAACAGGACAGGCTTTTTATGTGATTCCATTCAGTTATACACATTGTCTAGCACAGACTCTTTTGAATTAAACAGATGTCCTATTCTTGAAGGGCATTAAGATTAGTAATTATTTAAAATCAAAACAAAAACAAGACATTTTATACCTATTTGATATTGTAATCATGTAGAATTCAATGTTGAAATGTTTTGTTTTCAAATTTTGAACACAGAAATGATTCTCCACGCTATGCCAAAATTGTCATAAGTGCATTACAATTCAACATTTCTGCATTTTCAAAACACTGAACTAAAAATAGATTTCTAAATAATATTTTGTCTAGATGGGTAAATGATATATCAAAAATAAGATGAAAAATAAATCTAATTCTTTATTCATATTCAATATACCTGAGCACTAAACTTTTCATGTAGTACCAAACAGAAAGCCTTAACTTAAGTTCTGAGTTTATCTTACTTGGAACAAATATAATTGCTAGTAATATTGTGAAAAAATTGATAGTCTTAGCCCACCATTTGAATTGTCTGAACTTGAGATGACCATGCTTTAAAAATTTATCTTCTAGGATATTTATATGCTTTCTACTTCAGAGTATTTTTATTTTTAGTTGAAGAAAACAAGAATTGACCTCATTCATTATCCCAAATGTTTAATCCATTCACTCATTAGAAATTTTAGTGCTATAAAATATTTAAGTGTCTGAAAACAAAGTCACATATTAGGTAGAGGAAAAATCCGCAGGTTTCAGGACTATGAAAGATGAAACTCTTTCCTTTCCTTTCCCTCTCTCTCTCTCTTTCCTCTACTCTTTGGATCAATGGAGGAATCTTTTCTTCTTTAAAGTACACATTTTATGCAAATGGCAACCCAATCCCTGGTTTGTACCTTAAAATGTTATTCTGGTCAACAAGAACAGCAAATGGAAAGATTAATGTGATGGAAGATTTATAAAGCATTTAAAGTAAAAAAATATACATAAATGAAACATAAAAAAAACCCCATTCCTTCAGTTTTCCATCAAGAACTTGAAGCACATGTCAAAAGCATGTCTAATTTTAGTCTTCTAGCCTCCTTCTTCATACTACAAATTTTAGTTAAAAGACTTTACTGGTTTATGAATAGCTATGTACATATGGGTTCTTATATAGAAGCACATATACATGTCAATTTTACTGGTTCCCTTAGGAAAGAGCTTTGAAGAATCTTTCTGGAGTTATAAATAGAAAGTTTCATTGGAATTAAAATTAAAAAAATAGAAATGGATTGAATTGATTCTGGGAAGTTTTAGAAGTAATTTATGTATTATATTGAAAAGTGTCACATCATATTCCAACAGATTGTTTTGTGCTAATCTACCATATTATTTCAACAAGGATACTGGTTTCCATAAAATACTGCTCCATTTAAATGCTAATGTAGACACACTGCTATGGAGTTCTCTCAAAAATTATGGGTTCTGAATGCTATAGTTATAGAACAGTTGGCCTTTATAGATAAAATTGCTTTACTTAAGTTAAGGAAGCTGTAGCTAGAAAGAAAAATGACTTTGTCACTCTGTTGGTTCCTAATATTATTAAATTTGTATTAAGATTCAACAGTACACTTAGCACTGACAAACTAAGAGTAGATGCTGTTTACTTTAATTAACGTACTATATGAAGACTCTTAAGGGAGACATGGATAGTACACACGTTTATGTTTATGAACTTTTTGAAAATAGCTAGGATTCAGACTTAATAGCTTAAGTCTGTCTCCATTTGCGATTTTTATGGAATTAGAGAAAAACAAGAAAATTTTCCCTAAGCCCATTACAGTCAGCTTCTTTAAAGTGAAGACAGGTATATTGTTATAGACAATGATGGTATCCAGAATGGTCATAAAAGGAATAATCTACTGATATTAGAACATTGTCATTTTCATTAATACATTGAATCATCAACCATAGGAACCTCATAAGACTCAGATACATTCATTTGCTTTGCGAGCAAAGAACTTTAAGTTCTAGAGTGAAATTTATTAAATGAAATTCAACAGGCATAAATGGACCTCAGGTGTTTTTATTGAGTTTCAGGCTTCTATCCGCCTGTCAATGATGAGGACACACACACACACACATACACACACACACACACACACACACACACACAATTCAGAAGTTAAGTTCCTCCTATTATTGGACTTTCTCTCATACTTAACTGGTAAATATCCTCTTCCTTTACCTAAACATTTCTCATTGAATTTTTAGAATCAAATATTTCTACTTTATTATTAAAATCACTTAAATACATACTGACTAATGACTAAGCACAAGTTTTGTATGCTTATTTTTTTCTTCAACTAGCGAAGAAATAGGAATCACTCTTCGGTACCAACACATGCCAAGGGATGACTCAAAACCCTCCAAGACTTCTCTAATCCTTGGTGTAATGGAGCGTGTGTGATACCATTTGGCTTCCACATGATGTGGAATGATTTTATATTAATTTTTACTCTCTTATCTTTTCATCAGACTATCATTATGTTCAGAGAAGGTGTATAGTGTCCAAAGGCAAGCATGGAGATGAAATCATTTGCTTAACTTGGTGATGGTGATTATGATTGTGGTCGTGGTAGAAATAATTATCATTAGTAGGGTAATTATGGACATGTTCATGATATCTAGCATTGATGTGAGAACTCCTATATAACTTGGCATTGCTCTTATCACTATAGGCTTGTTATCTGTCCTCACAGTCCTATGAACGCACTGACATAATCATTCTCTATTTTTAGATGAGAAAATTCAGGCAGAGTTTAAGAACCCAGATTAAAGCCCAACCTGTCAGCCCAATCCATTCACAAAGTAAATACTCACATTTATTAATATTAATATTTATTAATATATATATGGATTATATCCAGATTTATGTATCTGGATATATACTTGCATGTGCATATTTTATATAAGTAAAAGTTGTCCCCCCAAAAAAGGCAGAAAACATAAAGGTGGGAATCTCATTCACATAGTCCTGATAAGAACTATCACAAGACTCTGCCCTAAACCAAGCCATAATCTTACTCAAAGTTCAGAGCAATCTTACACACATGAAAAATACTTCTGTAATAACAAGGGTCCAACAATGGCCCACTTAACCTTGTACTGACACTCTTTCTTGTTATTGAAACATGAATCCACAGGTCATTGTTTTATAATGATTTCTCTAATCATTATTGATTTGCCCTCAAAATCTTTCCACTGTCTCAGCCTCCTTGAATGGCTTGTGATTTCTATCATCATGCTTTAATTTACAAAAATTTATGCTTTCTGTCATTTTTCCTTATCAGAATCCCCATTCACTTTACAAATTTTTTGGCTTACCTCAGTGACTCAATTATCCATTTCACAATGTTAGAAAGAAAATCAGGGTCCTAAAGTGATGTGAAAATGCATATTGATATACGGTGACTAGAGAAGTCAAACCAGATTAAAATAAAATGTTATTTGGAAGTTCAGTTATATTTTTATAGCTGTTGGGATTTTCATTTACTTAATCTTCAATTTGGTATGAAAAGAGAATTTGAAATATAAAGAATAGTGTTTTCTTAGATTTAACGAGTTCTACTACATGTGTCATAAATAATTAGATATTTCAAGCTGCTTAGAGACAAGCTTAATAATTCAAGACAATATATTTTCTTCTCCCTTCTCCCCAACAGGTGCATATACTCCTTCCACATATAAATCATGGAGTTCCTGTGATGGACTGAATATTAGTGTCTTTTCCAAATTAATATTGTAAAGCTCTAACCCCTAGTGTGGATATAATAGGAGATGGAAAATCTCTGAGAAAGCAATTAAGGTTACACAAGGTTGTACCTGTGGGACCCTGATCTGATAGGATTAATGTCCTTAAAATAAGATGCATCACATATCTTTTTCCAGGAACACACAAAGAAGGGATCATGTGAGGAAACAATGACAGTGAGCTGTAAGTCAAAAAATGAGACCCCCCCTGCCAGAAACATCCATGCTGGTACCACGATGTCAGATTTCCAGCCACCAGACCTATGAAAAACAAATTTCAGTTGCTTAAGCCACTAGTCTTTACCATTTTGTTACGACATAGTTCTGAAAAATGATTTTTCCTTTGTAGTTTCATATTACTATATGATACTATTTACTGAAAATTATTGGGGAATGTAATACACAGGATTATGTTTAAATAGTGTCTTTGGACATTTCAGTAATAGATTCCTGCATTATTCCACTTGGCCTCAGTGTAGCATTTAGGACATACTCTCATTACCTCCAGGTTATGAGAATTATTTCTGAAGACTTAGAGATGCTCTTGTGCTTATGATGGGGTTAAATATGGATAACACCACCATAAACTGAAAATATCAGGCCAAAACCATATTTAATACATCTAAGTTACTGAACATCCTACCTTAGCAGTACAGTACCCTGTAGAGTGCCATTTCTTCCCTCTCTGGTTATGAAGCTGGGAACTGCAGCTGGTACTGCTGTTCAGTCTTAGGAGAGAATGTTGTCACCTGTCTCTGGCTAGGGAAAAGATCAGCATTCAAAATTCAAAGTTCGGGTTCTACTGAAAGAATATTGCTTTCACATCATAGTAAAGTAAAAATAAAAAATCATGAGCTGAACTATTGTAAGTCAGAATCTGTATGTATTTAATTCTAAGTCCTTGACTTTTTAAAAATTATTTCATCAAATCTTCTCTATCTCAAATGTGAGAAGTTGAATAAGATTCACTTGTTCCCCCAAAGCCTTGCAGTGGTAATGAGAATTTTATTTCCAGGTTTAGAATAAGATTAGGGAAACTCATAATTGTTTACCTATTTTAATTTCATTATTATTATTAAGTTTTTTTGGCCATGCTGGGGATTGACCTCAGACCCTCATGCATGATAGACCCGCACACTAAAACAAAGCCACATCCCCAGCCCATCCATTTTTTATTTTTAATAATCACATCTGAAATGTAATCATCTCTTACTCAAAACAAAACGAAAACATTTTCCTGGAAGTAATTTGTGTATTAAGATCTTGCTAAGATCTTTTGTACCTTCACCTCTTGATTTTTATTAAGGTGTTAGTCAAAAAAGGACATGAAGCAGATCTAGTCTTCAAGGATGGTATAGATATTATCTAGTAGTGGTTATGAAATAGAATGCTTAGACATTTCAATTAGATGATAGTTTAATATTATAGCATCTTAAGAAATAGCTTCTAACAATATTTGCTATTTTGTTACCTTTGAAATATTCTCACTTTAATAAGAAGGAATTAGGTCTTTGCTTTTACTAAACATTGCAAATATTAACCTTTTATTAAACATTGCAACTTGACTAATTCTCATACTCTATGAAAATAATTTTATTTAAGGGTATGTATCTAGAGTGAGAAATTATTATAAAACTCTTAAGGAGGTCATTAAATTCTTAATCTCTATTAGATAGAATGGTGAAATATAATTTCAATATACAGCATTGATTGGAAAATTCTAGTGCATAAATGACAACACCTTAGCCATGACATTATGTGACACGATATTTTGTTGTTGTGCTATAATTAGGTTAGCTGTACCATTGGGAAAGTGAGGTTTAATTACCTAGGCAATAAGTATGCTTTGTAAATAAACAATCACTTATTCATGGGTGCAGTTAATGTGCTATTGATTCCCCAGCTCATTGTGGACCGAGTGTCAAATCCTGACTTTAGGCAGGTGAAGAAACTTTTCCTCAAGAATACAATCTAAATTTACTGAATGACTCAACACTTTCTTATTTTGTACAAAACTATTTTACAAAGTTTGAAGGATAATGAGTTAGATTAAACTATTTTAATGGATTCTGGAAATGGAAATTTTTTTTTATCTTTGGTGGAGGATCTCTTTGGAAGTACCTGCCTCTGGAGAAATTAGATTCCATTTTCTGCCTGATTCATTTAACCTGCAATTCTCACAAAACAAACAGCACTGCCCGTCACCAGAGGCTTCATATTTGAAGAAGAAACCACTTTGGTCTTAAAGCCTGTGGATTTTTTTATCATCTTCTCAGTGTGCTTAGGTAAACAACATCTAACTATTCGCTCTGTGCCTTAGAAGGACTGTAAAGAAATGCTTCAGCTTTCTGTAATTTGTCTAAACTTTTGAAGAAATAAAGTTTTCACAGTACAGCTGACTCCAAGCAGTCCCTGTCCTCCACCTCCTCTGTTTTCTGAACTGATATTAATTGTCTTTTCTGAAACATCTCGTTCTTTTATGCATACCATTAAGTGGTCATTTATGTTATCAGTTTGCCAAAAACCATATAGAAAGGTCATGTGTTGTCATTAAAAGTTGCACAGGGAGATTTTAAGATTTTACTAAGGATAGCAGTCCAGTAATTCCTAATTTCTCTCCTGATCTACTTGTCATCCCCCTTTCCACCCCGTTTGCAAAAGGGAATTCACATTTTATTCAATCTCCAAAACCAATTTAACTTTGGGTTTGAAAAAATAGATGCTGAATCACTATCAGAAACTTGAATGTGCATATTTGCTGTCTATTTATGTGAAAACTTAGCGAAAGTCTAGGAAACATCAGGTGTGTGTTCAGAAATTTTGAAAAATGTTCCAGATACTTCCTTTGGTATGAGTGAGAAGAATATTAAAAAGCTAACACATTATTAAAAATAACTACCTACATAAAAATAGCTAATGAAATTGATCCAAATGGATTTCTATAATTTATATTCAGGGAATTTTCACTAAAATTATATTTTAAAATGTATTAAAAGTATATTCATCCTGAATGTAACTGGATTTCTCTCTTTCTTTCTTTTTGATACTGGATATTGAACCCAGGGGTGCTCTACCACTGAGCTATATCCTCAAACCTTTGTTTTTTACTTAGATAAGGGGTATCTCTAGGTGACCAAGACTGGCCTCCCAAGTTGAGCAGTTACATTCATAATGTTTCTCCCACTAATCCCTACCATTCAGGCATGCACTAACACGAGAAAATGTTCACTATGTAGAGAAAAGATGCATTGCCCTAAGGGAAGAAATGAGAAAAAAGTTATTGTAGCCACAGTGTAGTCTTCATTTTATAAGTCATTTTAACTACTTTAACATTGCCACAAAATATAGAACTTGAGAAGGCTAAAACATGAGAACTGAAAGTAAAGAATGAGATGCAAGAATCCCCAGTATAAATGTCTCCACAGTCGATATGTGATTAAGAGTGTAAAACGGAGGTGCTTGTGGGGTTAGGAAGTCTAGGCCATTGATTCTGAACTGAATATTTTAGTATCCTCCGAATTCCTACATTGAAATCCTAACCTTCCACGTGAGGATATGCTGGCCTCTGGGAGGTTGCTAGGTGATAAGGGTGGGTCCCCCTTGATAGGATTAGTGACCCTATAAGATGAGACATGACTGCTCTCTCCCTGCTGTCTGTCCTGTGAGGGTACAGAAAGGAGGTGACAAATGTGAACAAGATCATTTGGATCATTTCAGTTTTAACACATATATCTTTATAGTTTACATAGTGTGGTATATTCTTCCTTTAGGTTCAAGTTGAACAAATTGAAACTTTATTTTTTGAGTGTTCACACCATATGGAGTGTTGGATGAGTCTGACCATCTTTGAAATTTAATTTATGGTCTTTAATAAAAACTGTGTTGCTTATCTTGATAAAAACAAGATTCTCTTTTAGAAATCACAACACTGGTATTTTGCTCACATCAGGCATCTTCCTTCTTTATCACAGCAGCATTTGTTTTACAAGTGTGGTTGTTCCTTACTTCCCAAGGCTATGTCACTCAGCTCACATATTTCAAACCCAGAGAGGGCTTTCCAAATGTATCCATAAGAAATGTTCATTATCCTTTCTACTCTTGTTCAAGACTAGGAGATAGATATTATATATCTTTTTGAATTTGGAGGTCTTAGAATAATCTCTATTCCCCTCTGGAAACCTCACTGGTTTAGAAACCCATAGAGTTTTCTGTAGTAGCAACATTTGAGAGACTGTCAAGAAGTGTTCACTAATGCCCTGTTCTTTAAAGGTTAATCTTGAGACAAATGGAATTTATATGCAAGTTGTCTTAAAAATGTTTTCAAACATCAGGCTTCAAATGGTAATGTTAAAAAACACTATGTGACTATTTCAAGGTGGGAAATAATTTCATACGTCATCATAAAACTAAGAATATTTTCATAGCTACTAGGGAGGCTAAGGCAGGGGGATCTCAAGTTTAAGGCAGGGCCTTGGGAACACAGAGCAATTCTGTCTAAAAAAGGTTGGGGATGTATCTCAGTGAGAGAGTGCCCTCTGGGTTCATTCCTCATTCTGTCAAAGAAAAGAAAAAAAAAAAAGAAGAAATAAAAAACAAAGCAAAAGAAAGCTGTTATTGTCTTGTATAAAAAGGTAGAATGTAATGTAATTCATGGGGCAGTCTATACCACTAGATGGTATTAAGCATGGCAATTCTAACATACACTGGAATCACTTTGCAAAAAGTAACATGTTCATAAAATAGTCTAAGGAATTTAATATATAGTTATCTTATATTCTGGTTCTCCCAAGTGTTATGGTTTGGATGTGAGGTGTCCCCAAAAGCTTACATGTACAACAATGCAGGAAGGTCAGAGGAGAAATGACTGGATTGTAAGAGTCTTAACCCATCAGAGAATTAATCCCTGATGGGATTAATTGAAGAGGTAAGTGTGACTGGCAGACATTGGAACTGTGGTGTGGCTTTGAGGTATATATTTTGTATCTGGAGAGTGGAATCTCTCTGCTTTCCTGATGATATGCAAGTCACTTCCCTCTGCCACACTCTTCATCCATGATGTTCGGCCTGGGGAATAGAGCTGCCCTCCTATGGACTAAGATCTCTGAAACCATTGAGCCCTGAAAATAAACCTCTCCTTCTCTATAATTGTGCCGGTCAGATTATTTATTCACAGCAGCAAAAAAGCTGACTACACACCAAGTATTTTATATGTGATTTATTATATAATCATGTTTTATATAATTTTCATTTGAAACCACTTACTAAATACCCATTTATAAATGGGAGACTTAAAAATGTTATGTGACTGGTTTGAGGATCAACAGCCAAAAAGTCATAGACATAGAATTCAAAGTAAGGAATACATTTTGCTCTTATCCACTCACGAATCTTTCTCCATGCCTTGAGCCAATACTATTCCCTTTCTTCCTAGTGGAGCACACCTATAATAATAAATAAATGGAATGAACTGATTTTCCTTTCAGAATTTAGCTTCTTTCAGAATGTGTTAAATGTATCTGTGATGTGCCTGGAAGTGATACATAGGGAGGATCAAAGCTCACGTCATCAGGACCTATGTATGCAAGCAAGCGCTCAGTCTGCTTCATTTATCTCTTCATCTAGGACTGGGATTGACGTGCCAGTCAGACGTCTTTCATTTGTTGTCTGATTGATATTTGTCATCTTCCCTGTGTAGCAATCTACTTTAGTGTGAATCTCATGTGCCTACATGGATCACTGTTCAACTCTAGAATGCCTTCATTGTCCTATTTCATTTCCAATTCTCTCCCCATCTAGAAGATTTAGTGATTTCTGTAATAAAAGGCAAAGATGGCAATTTATAATCTAACAGGCTTAATCTGATGTCATTAAGGCTCTAATTGTGCATATTTTCCCCCTTTTATCTCCTTATTATATTGTTTATAAAATTATGATTGTAGATGTGATGCTTAAATTGGGAGTTATAGAATTTATTAGAAAACCTAAAGTGTGTTCTTCTGTTGTACACAGGTATCTAAATGTTTTAGGGAACTTAGCTTCAAACAATATGTCACTACAGTACCATGTCTAGCTGATCTTTCATACCAATTCACTAGGTTATAAAGCAGTATTTTGAAGGTCATAACTTTTGTCACCAATGCTTTCTTATAACACTCTAAGGAGCTGATGTAAACACATTTAGTAGCATATCCTTACATTGGCAAACATAAGAAATAGACACCAGAGTATGTAACACTGCTCCAGCAGTGAGTTATGATGTGACCTTGGGCAAGATACTTAATTTTTTTTAAACTCAGTTCTCTCAAATAGAAATCACAAAAATTGTCTTAAATGGATACTGTGGGATTTTTGCTCTGACAATAGTAGAGTACTACCAGAATACAAGTTAACTCTGAATCTAAATGAAAGAATGGATAAATAAGTTTAAAAAAATAAGTAAACTAAACAAAGGACAGTTTTCAGGTGTTGGACAGAACTGTATTCTTCAATTTTTCTCTGAGAAGGAGAGAGTCTCTAGGATCAGCTACATCTTTGCTTGGAGACAATTTCTAGACTTCGATGTATGACAGTGATACTGAGGCCAAACACAGTTGTTTTGAAGAATTGAAAGGTAGAGATTAGTTATTGGATGCTGAGATGGCTGCAGTTTGAGTTTCTGGGGAAGACTGTTTTACAAAGAGAAGGTCCAGAAATTTGCACAAGATTTTCTTAAGTTTTTGACATGAATTTGCAATGTGAGCCTTCATTAGTTTCAAAGAGAAATATTACCATAGGCCATTAAAAAAGGCACAGTAACACTAAACTCTTGAGTGACTCCATAAAAAGGCCTGTGCAATCATTAGGGTGACTTTTCTGAATGATCTTCTTTGATTACCCTAACTAAAAAAAATAAATATCCGAAAGATAAAGACAACATATTAATAAATCTTCTACCTGACTATTCTCCCCTCCCCCAAACACTTAATAATCTTGTAAGATAGATAATATGATTTAGTGTTAACTGGAGCATTTCTAATGTTCCGCATACAAAGAAAATTTCCTAACTATACAAAGGAGAATGTGAAACATCACCAAGGAAAATGTAGTCAACAAAATGGCAACCAGAGATACCAAGTTGTTGAAATTAGTATCAAAGGATTTTAAATAAGTGATTCAAATTAAAGAACATAAAAAAAATTGAAAAATTAAAACAAGTCTCAGTGACATCAAGCATTCTAGCTTCCAGGTATTTGTAGTCAGAGTCTATATATTAGGAGATAAAAGTTGGGACAAAAAAATATATGTATCTTCAAGTGAAAAAAAACAGCTGAAACTGTTTTAGATTTCATAAAAATATCAAACCATGCATCCAAAAAGCTTACCAAAGACCTAGCAGGATAAAACAGAGAAAAACTATACCCAAACATGAATTGCTAAATATCAAAAATAAAAGGAGAAATGTAAAAATTATATGTGAAAAAATATTTTAAAAATACATGAATGTGGGCCTGGGGTTATAGCTCAGAGGTAGAGCACTTGGCTGGCATGCATGAGGCACTGGGTTCAATTCTTGGCACCACATATAAATAATACATAAAATAAAGGTCTATCAAAATCTAAAAAAAAATTTTTAAGTATGTGAATGTGGGAATAATAAAATTACAATGATTTCTCTTCTGAAACTATGCATATTACAGAAAATAAAGAACTCTTAAAATTTAATTTTGCATTCCATAAATATTGATAATATATTTTAGAAATGGGCAAAATAAAATTACTTGAGGTAAACTAATGCTGAAAAAACTCAACACCTGGAGACACGTATATCCTTAGAGATGTCACGAAGGCTGAAGGAAATCCATGGAAAATTGAAACTTCATTTGACATAAACTTTTAAAGATAGCAGGAATAGTGAATATAAATAAATTTTTGTCTTTACATTTTTTAAAAGAATGGCTATTTAAAGAAAATAACAACAGTGATTTAAAAGACTATGACAGTTAATAACAACTTGTGTGATGAAGAGAAAAGTTATGGGAAGAGGCTAAAATGAGACATGATATTATAAGATTTACATTACACCTGAAGTTTTATTATATTGATCAATGAACAGAGTAAGAAGCAAGTTGCTATCTCTATGGCAATAGTTAAAACTGAATTCAAGCTAATAAATCCAATGAAGTTAAAATAGAACATGTAGGTTATTTAATCCAGTGAAAACAGAAGAGAAAAATAAGACAACTTATCTGTATCGTACTTGTGAGAGACCATTTTATCCTAATCGGAACTGAGATTTATCTGAATTACAAAGTATGAGATATATTTTGTAAGAATGCAAAGCAGATGACTTAAAGTGAAATTACATTTAATGAAACTTATTATCATTTTTATTTAAAAGTCAGGTGTGTACCCAAATATTCTCTTCACAAGACATGAATTAACCCATTTTCTGTCATTACTCCACTTGCAATTCCCCTCAGTGCTTGACAAGGATTCCGCTGAGTAATAAAGGCGTTTGCAAAGTCTCATCTTATTGGGAATTTGGGTTGTGGGCTTTCCTTCCTTGCTTGTTTAATATGTGTGGGTTTACTATTAATGTTTTATGTGTTTTCCCTGAAAATAGGGGTCTTAACAGAACCACGGTTAGAACAAAAAAACCAGACTTCTTATGTAACAGTGATTTCAGATTTACTCATTTGCTATGAAACTCTGAGTAACGAAGACTGCTATGCTTTATACAAAAAGATTCTAGCTGCCAATCCCCTGTTGACTACTCTCAGATGACCTGAAATATGTAGGCAAATAATTCCAACCCCATCAGGAAGGAATAACAGGAAGAGAAGAAATAAAGTGTTCCTCAATGTTAATTTCACACAGTATAAGATGATATCATGTATTTGTTAGCTTAAAATGTCTAGCATTTATTAACTACAGCAGTAGTCATACAACTGACGTTTATTCAACCCTACTGAACTTGCTTTAACCTTTATGATCAGTTAAATATTAATATGTCTTATTGTTTAGTTATAGGTTATCACAAGTAAACAATTACTAGAATAATTAGAATACTTCATTGTCTAGTCTAGTAATGATCATACAAAATATTTTTGTTTTTCTCCTTGTGACTTTTTTCTGTTCTGAAAAAACATGTGTAACTGCCTAGCTTTTAATGTATAAAAAGTTGGCTGGGAAAAATAAAATTTAGAACTTAGCATCCATTCCTTGAGTTTGTGTTGCTTTGTTCTCCACCTTGCCGACGCCTGCTCCATCACCTGTGACCACTACGACCTCTGCTAGGGCTGTACCCCGGCATTCTGTAATCACTAATATTTGAAAACACTAAGTACATTTATGGCTGGACTGTTTGATAGCAATTATCTCAGCTATGATAGCAGCTATTACATATTTAACTATATTGTTATTAACTTGCATTTATTAGATAAAGTAAAAGTTGATTGAAGACAACAATAGCTTAAGAAGATAAGCCATATTTATTACATTATCTCTGGAGAAATAATACTCTAAATAGTAACAAATAGGTAATTAAATGTGAGGGTTAATTTCATTTCATGAGGATTAATTACCTTATGTTAACTATACAAATTATTTAAGCTTTGTTGCTAAAAACTCTTGTTCTGAAAAAGTCCATGCTTACCCTCCATGAATAACAAGTAGGTGTGATTTTAGTCAGTTTGCAGGTACCTAGAGGAGTGTTCACATTGCCCATCTTCGCTCTAGGCACTCAGTTCGAGGTCAACTTACAGTCATGCATCTGCTGTGGCCATATGTCATCTCAGTAGTGTGCCATCAGGTAGAATTTGTAATGCAACAAACTCGGATTCTTGAAACTATCACAGGAGATGCCAGAATACACAAGACTTGTATTGCTTGACCTGCTTGACCTCTCAGTCCAAATGGGAGAGATGATTCCAGATTTCAGTTAATATTATTTTAATTTCTGCCACGAAGCTGGGAAACACAGCTTGCATTTTAGAATCCCCTACTGGCACCAAGAAAGTAAACAGAAGATTAAACATCAGGAAAAAAAAAGTCACCATGAGGAAATATTTTGGAGGTCTAGGAAAAAAAATGTGTAAAAGGTGATTGTGTATTTCCTTTTTTATTACTTAGTTAGCCAGAACTTAGGTCTCTTACTCTCTGAAACCCTCAGTGATTAGATTGCTTTCTACTTTGAGGCAGCCATGATAGTCTAGATACCTTACGTTCCATAAAAAATTAACATTCTAGATTTGGTAAGATATTTCCAATACCTTAAAATTCTTTCAAGTTTTATACTATATGTAAAATGTTATGTTCATTTTTCACTACTGTGGATCACTTTATTTGCTTTTTAAACACAATGACATCTCAATCTTTCAATAAATTAAAATACATGATGTTCAGTACATAAAAAATCTTAGCATTAAAACAGTATGTAATTAAAAAAAAAAAAACATAAGTATTTGTTTTCCATGTCTGAATTCTCAAATGACAATGTGGCCTAGAACAGGAATCCTGAAATTCAAGTGTGAAAAGTTCAGCACAACAAAAAAAAATCAGGCTCCAAATAGGAAAAAATTAGTAGATACTAAAAAGTAGTATTTTACATGTGAAAATGTACATAAAAAGTATGTATTTGGATATGAAAGTGACATCCAACATGTCTCTGATTTGTAAGAGTTAAATTTTTCCAAGTCATCAACATGAATAATGGTTAATAAAGTTTCTATTAAAGTTTGGGAGAATAATCTGTGGTAGAATTCTAAGATGCTTCAAGTTTCCTGTCTCTTGGGGTGCGTGTGTGTGGGTCTGTGTGTATGGATGGAAATATATCTATACAAATATATATATGTATGCACACACCACACACACACACACACACACACACACACAAACACACAGTGACACATATATACATATTTATCTCTCTTCCTCAAAATATGGGCGAATCTGTGAATATGAAGGGCTGCCAATCCTGTGATTAGATCACCATCAGTTTGCTTTGAGTTTATCAAAGGAGAGATTATTATGGGTGGACCTGTTTTAGATAAGTGTTTTAAAGAAAGTGAAGCCTCAGGAAGACCCTCATGTGTTGGTCTTGAGCAAGCAGACTTAATCTGTGGAGAAAGCCACCAGGAAATAAGGGGTGGCATCTTGGAGGTAAGGACTTCAGGCCTGTTCCTACAAGAAAATAAGTTCTGCCAGATGTCAATTTAGTGATACAGAAACAACCCTGAGCCTAAAACGAGATTTCATACCTCTGTATGAAGACCCTCAGAAAAGGCAAACCCTCAGCAAAGGCCCTGTCTAATCCACATCCAGATTCCTAACAAGCAAATCGTGCAGTGATGAATACTTACACTACTAAGTTTGTTGTAATGTGTTACACAGCAAAAGAAAACTATTCCATTGCCATACTAAGCGAGTACTCACTCTCTCCAAAGAACTAAAGTGAATGAAAATGTTAGGAAGCATGCACACCTAAGTCCATAATACCAAGCAAACTTTAACTGGCTGTCATTCTTTCTCAACTATGAAAAATTGTAAGTCCTGCTTATGTAATATTATGTCTATGATTTTTGTTATTCATGGAAAAATAATACCTAAGTTGAAATATTTATGTCAAGAATAAAATTCAAAAAACGAAGAGTTGTATCTCATGCCTGCTGTACTTAATTCCTGTATTGCTTTGTCAGAAGCATGATACGTCAAGGTCTTCAAAGAAGATAATGTTGTTTAATGTTAGCAGCTGATTTGTTTTGTTTACTCTGTTTGACATTGTATTTAGTCTATTTTCCCTTCAAATTACCTTATCTGCATGTATTTAAATCATCCTGTTTAATTTTACCTTGTGACCATATTCATAGTTTGCTTTGTAGTTTATAAAAATGCCAAATTTAGTTCATCCAAGGAATAATGAATACCATCTATTACATTTGCTATTTCGATTTTCAATAAATAGGTAAATTATATCTACATTTTCTTACTCATTTCACTTTGAAATGATACAGATCATTTTCCCAATAATTATCTTTATATCAACAATAACCAGTCTCTTAAAAGAATAGCAAGTAGCTGGGCACAATGGCACACTCCTGTTATCCCAAGGGTTTGGAGGCTGAAGCAGGAGGATTGTGAGTTCAAAGTCAGCCTCAGCAACTTAAGTAGGCCCTAAGCAAATCAGCAAGACTCTGTTACTAAATAAAATATTTAAAAGGGTAGGGGATGTCACTCAGTGGTTAAGCTCCCCTGGGTTCAATCTCCTGTACAAAAAAAAAAAAAAAAAATCAAGTAATGGTTCTTTTGCATATTCATAAGTATAACTTTTTGTCAAATAGACACTTTTAGTTTTGTATTTTCTATAAAAGATAGAATTAAATAATGTGAGCTAAGAAAATACAGAAGGCAAATATAGTCCCCTTGGTAGTCAGAAAAATGCACCATAATGTCCTAGAGATATTCATGTCCTAATTCCAAAAAAACTTGTTAATGTGTTATGTTACATGACAAAAGGGAATTAAGGCTGCAGATGGAATTAAGATCGCCACATGGTTGACCTTTACATAAGGAGATTATTATAGATTATCTAAGGGGAGGGGCAATGTTATCACTTAAAAGTGGGAGAAAAATTCAGAGGAGGACTTCAAAAGGTACATAGAAGGATTCAAGCTGCCCTTTTGAAATGGAGGAAGGGCACCAGGAGCAGAGGCTTCAGGGCAGCCTCCAGAAGCTGGAAAACAGAAGAAACCAGGTTCTCTATGTAGCTTCCAGAACAAAGCACAGTCGGGCTCATCTCTTGATTTTAGCCCAGTAACACCTGTTTCATATTTTTCTGATCTATACAACTTTAAGATATTGAATTTGATTGTTGTTGTTTTGAGGCATTACACATGTGGTAATTTGTTGTAGTAATAATTCAAAAAGAATGCAGTCATCAACTTCTGGAGGGTACCCTTCTCCTTGGTTCATAGTCAAAATAGTGTTCACAAAATGAACAAATATGACCACAGACACGTCCAACTTTCCCCCCAGTGAATTCTCCCAAGGAGGATCAGTTCACGGGGTACTGCTGGAGAAACATAAAATGAGTGTCTACGTGTCCACCAGTAAAATGGTGTATGGCAATGGATGCCAGATTCACAGAAGTAACTTTCTTTGGAGGGGAAAAAAAATTACCTTTATACTTCAGTGGTTTTGCAGTAACTTTAAATTTTATTCCAATAATGATAAAATCATATTTCTCATATTCTACTTAACAGCTAAGAGATAGAACTCCTGGATCCATTGTTCATATTGCTTTAGGGAAGAAAAAAATTTTAAAGTCATACACACACACACACACACACATATTCTTTGGCATTTTGATAAATGACTATAGATTCAAGCCTTTAGTTTGCTTTTGGAAATATATGACTATATTCACTTATGAATTTGC
Organism: Sciurus vulgaris; assembly: GCF_902686455.1. Classification (NCBI taxonomy): domain Eukaryota; kingdom Metazoa; phylum Chordata; class Mammalia; order Rodentia; family Sciuridae; genus Sciurus; species Sciurus vulgaris. The sequence continues at coordinate 146,501,983 of NC_136466.1, forward strand.
CATAATGAATTGAAATATGTTTTTTTTTTCCTTTTCATCTTTTTGTAAGAATATTCTTGCTTTGCTTGTCAACATTTGAAGAGGAATAAAAAATTTACTAGATAAGTTATGAAGGAGCGGGAAATTCCTTCCTAATGTTGTCATGTTATCTTTCTGACCACCTGGCCAGAAGAGACACAAGAGAGAACATTTTAGCTTATTATTTAAAGCTGAACTTCAGTTCTTCATGAGAAGGCTCAGAACCCAAAGGAAGTACTTTAATGCAGACAAGAAAGTAGCGTGACCTTGACTACCTGTTTTCTTAATAGTGAACTATTTTCATTTCAAATGCCCTTTTGTATTAAAGCAGTAGTAGTTTGTGTCTAATTTAAATTTGTAGAGAAGAATTGTGACACATTTGTATACTGATTGTACTTCTCAAATATATGAATATTGAAGAGTATTTGGTTTATTTCAGGGTGGCGATGTAGTAATGTCAGAAGGCATGTTCTAAAATAAGGCAAAAATACACATAAAAAGAAGATGTACATTTAAACTTTTTGTAAAAATTTATTATCAGTTATTCTTCTCTGAGATAAAGCACAAATTTTGAGTAATTATTTGTATTTTTTTCCTCTCTCTTTCTTCTCCTTTAAAAAAAATACTAATAACCAATGCTGTTCAACACAAAACTAGTACCATCAAATGAACTATTTTACATCTTGTTACTTTAGAAAGTAGCATATAATATGGATTGGCCAAACAAATTTAAAATTCTTACAATATCAGAAGATGTAAGAAAGAGTTGACATGTATATTTACTAAAAGCAAGACACTGTTCCAAATATTTTACAAGAATAAACTCATTTAATTTGCACAAAAGGTAGGAACATTATCACTTGCATTTTACACAAGATAGGTTAAATAACTTGCCTAGAGCCACACAGTGGATCTAGTAAAAAGAATAATCATGCTAGTAGATAAGTATTTTTTTCTCTATCCATCCAAAAGTTAGAGTAACATTAATTCAGTTTCTTTGGTTGCAAATAACAGAATAAATTCAAGAAATAAGAGACTAAACAGTTTAAATAGGTACTTTAAGGAAATAGTAACTTCTCATGGAAAATAAAGAGAGGAAACCTTGTGTTCAAACCATGCAATAAAAGCATTTAGAGTCACACTTTCATTTTTCACTTCCAATCTTGCTCTTCTGCCATTTCAATTTTTGTTTTTTGTGAACTAGTCTTATCTGTTTCACTTTCTTCACAGTTCATAATACATACTACAGAACTCTTATGGGCTGCTATCTTTCTATGTCCAATTCATAAGGACTTCCTCCAAATTATGCATTGCAATACTGGGGCATTAGATTAAGTCTAGTTAACCACCTCTGTCAAAATAGTGCTACTGTTTACAACTTGGCTTTCACATAGCTCAAATAAAAGAAGTAGAACAAGTAACTAGAAAACACCATAATTTTTGGCATCTGGGTTGTTTCAGTGTAGATATTCATTCAAACTCAAGTGACACCATCAGTGAGAGACTGAATATCTCCTGCTGTGCAAACTATGTGACTAGAGAAAGGAATATCAAAACTAAAATGAGAAGTTATTTCTTGATTTCCAACACTTTTCATCCCAAAAAGGATTAAGCACAAGGCAACTTAAAATATGACAAAATAGCAGGGCATGGCAGTACATGTCTGTGATCCCACCAGCTCGGGAGGCTGAGGCAGGAGGATTGCAACTTAAAAGTCAGCCTCAGCAGAAGCAGGATGCTAAGCAACTCAGTGAGACCCTATCTCTAAATAAAAATCACAAAATAAGGCTGGGATGTGGCTCAGTGGTTGAGTGCCCCTGAGTTCAATCCCAGGTATCCCACCCCCACAAAAAAGAAAATAATTATTTCAAACTGGTATCTGTAATTATTTTATTGATAAACATTTTTATAATAAACTTCAAGTAAGCATCATTAAGTATTTTCATAACAGTCAATTCACTATAATCCATGATTCTATGTTCATTTTTACATGAAAAATTCTTAATTATTTGAAAAGCTACATTCCAGTGTTACATGCATAAATTAAAAACAAAACAAAGTGAAAAAAAGGTGAAATTCGAACAGTTATGCAAACTGCTCCTAACACATTTCCAGGTGAGATTCCTTTAGAAAGACGCTTATTCATTATGTGATGACTAAATTTTGCAAAGATAAGCAAACATAAGTCTTACGAAAATTGACTGATTGCTGCACCATATGGAGCACTCTGAGTGAGCAAACAGAACACTGGGCCTGAGGGGCTCACAGGATGCTCTGAAATAGGGACTGATGTTAGTGAAGTCCTTGGAACATGAGACTGGAGAATGTCCATGTTGGTAGCTCATCGTGACCATAGCAGAGGGAAGTGAAGGTTCTCCACCTACTCACACACACACATCAGAAGTAAGAAAATGTGGGGGCCAAAACGGCAAAAGCAAATTTACATTACCAAGCACTTCAATGTTGAAATTTAAAGAAATCAATACACATTGACTCACTTTGAACTATATGAAGAGATGAAAGATGAAAGAGCAAAAATGAGTAGGCAACAATAAAGGGTTAAAACAAAGTAGAATGTATAACACTATCTGTAAAAATTTTAAAAGTAAACTAAACAATATGTTGTGTAAAGACAAATAATTGGCACAACCATAAATCAAAAGGAAAAGGGTGATAAGTTCAAAAATAAAAAATATTATTATCTATGAATGGAAGAGGAGGTGGTATCAAGGATTTGGAACGGAATTTGGAAAACGTTAGGTGAAAGAGTGATGATAAGGTCGTGATTCTTAAGTTGTGTAAGATTCTCAGGTATTCTTTCATGTGTCGTAACATATGCATGTCATATATACTACATATACGAACTACTTCAACATAAGGAATACAACTAAAAAGAATTGCATTGGTTGTAATCCCTAATGTAAAATTAAATACTATTTCATAAGCGGACTTTAGAGTAAGAAGGTGCACAGGTCTAAATCTATCTCTTGCAGGAAGCCACATATTGCTGAAGGCTCTGAAAGTCCCCCCCCCCCCCCCCCCCGCTCCCCCTTCTCTTTTTGCTCCACTTTTTTATCCCCTTCCTCTTTCTTTTCCTTAGTGGTTACCTTAAGAAATGTTTGTGTATATATATTTACTTCAATTACAAGTTCAAACAATCCAGTGTCTACCTTAGAACTACATAGTTAATTATAACTATAATGGAAACATTACTTACTGAGCTCTGTAAGGGGATTTGCTTTTATGTTTATGATTCCTTGAGTCAACACATTATTTTACTTTTTAATGGGTTCAGGTTAATGAGAAAAGAATGGAGGTCAACAAATAAGTAAATAATGAATTCTTGCTTAACCAAGACCATGTACCTCATGGCATTTGTATGAATTCAAGTTTTCTTTAGAGTAAGAAAACTAAAATTCATGCAGGAAAGGAATCACAATGTATCAGATGCTAGAGAAAGTATACTAAACTTAATAAAATCAGATTTGCATGTCAACAATATCTTTATACTTTAAGTGGTGATTTTGTCTCATCAAACTACCAAATTAACATACCACATTAGGATAACTTACTGCCTAACTCATAGTCATGTTATTTAATGTGTAAATTTTAGTTTTGTAGTTATAGAAATAGCAATGAAGTTGATTTCTAGTTTTATGTTTGTATATATTTAGCTAACTTCATGATAAATAATTTGATACCACTGAGAGCTACATTTTTTCTTCTCTTAAAGGCTCTGACTAAACATGTCTGAGATAACCAGGTTGTGCATTAAAATGCTCAGATAACTTTCAAAGTGATACATTTCTGTTGACTTGAATTCTTATTTTAAAATCTGAAGGTGTCATAATTAAAAGAATAAAACCAATTAACATCTCTGTTCATGATGATGACTATTGAGAGTAAATTGAAACAATAGTATTAGGTAGTAGGTAAGAAGGCAACCACAATTATAATCCTACCTCAAATATTTTACAATGCAACTTAAACAATTTTTCAAAGGAGGTTTGGAGGATACTCTGTGGCTTCTTATTATAAAGGAATTCTAACCATTCCTGTAAATCTGACTGTTGGTTATTCTTGCCCAACACTCCAGCTCACTGCATATAGGTTGATTTATACAAGGTATTCATATTTATTTTATAAATGAGTGAAGGAAGGAAGGAAGGAATCTTGCAGGAAACAGTTTTATTCCTGAGGCACTTCACTCTTTAAAATAAAGACCCATTCCAGGATCCTCAGTGTTAGAAATTGATGGAGTCTTATTGGCTATGCCTGATTCTTTTATGCTTTCTTTAATCTCCTGGGCTTTATCCTGCCCAAATGCTTCTTCTAAAGTGTATCTGGATGTATTTAATTGTATAAAATTCCTTACAAACCAGTGTCATTTCATCATTATGGAATTAAAATTTTTAAATAAAATTTTGAGACTTCATTGTAAGGTTTATATGAAATTTGAGGAGTGAATCACCGTGTGAAGAGTCTACAAACAAAATATGAAATAATAATAATAAATTGACCTCAGGTTTTGAATTCTCTAACTTCAATTTTATCAGAGATAAGAGAAAAAGGAGTCTGCTTCTGGAGAGAGGATATTTTGTTAAAAAAAATATGATTTGATGTCTATTTTCCCCCTGCCCTCTCCAGGACAGGGCCCGAGGCCTGTTCTCCTATGTTCTTGTGGGCTGTGGACTCTGAGCCATCTCAGTAAAGCTCAATATGTGATTCCTTCATTGGTGAAGCAGAGAAGTCTGGGTCATGACTCCCACCTCATAACTCTTGTAAAAGAAAAAAGAATGCAGTACTACTCTTCAGAGAGTGTGGTTGATTTGGGAGGGACCTACACCCTTGGATGTGTCAGAATCGCACTGTGCAATTATGACTATTCTATTGCGATGTGGAGTTGCAGATGGAAGTCAAAAGCAAAAAGAAAGAGGTGCATACTCAGCTCAGGAAAGAACAGTCAATATCAGAGTAGAGGTTAATGTGCCTTGGTTAAGAAAATGGCGAATAAACAGTCCCTATCAGAAGAAGAATTCCCAGAATACGTGTCAGCCTCCTAGAGCTGAATGATGGGTAAAAGAACAACTATCTTTTACTTGAAAACAACATAGAGAAAAGAAGACATAGAAGAAAATTGTTTATGAGAGAAATGTACATAAATAAATAGGAAAGCCAGCTATACCTATGTTTAATCCCCAAGGCTTCCAGTGAAAATCCACTGGTATTACTGGAGCACAAACGTGCTATAAATCCAAGTTCAAAGCTGTGTTGAATATCTTGGGTGAAGCATTCTAACTACTGAATTGTTTCTATGATGATAATTTAAAGTATTCTTAGAACAAATTTTATTTATGAATGAGTAGGAAAGCTCTGATATTTAGTTCACTAAGTCTATTTCAAAGGGGATGTGGGTGACAAACTAAATTTGGATATGTCAAGAGAATTTGTTCCACATACAGTTTATTTTTAAAAATGTAAAACTTTTCTTCAGCAAGTTAGTCCTTTTTCCTATTATATGGGATAAAAGCAGGAACCTATGTTCTTTGACATGGTTAAGTGTGATTATACTTCTTTTCCCACTATTTTTATGAATTTATTATCCAAATCCTTGGTCATATCCAAAACTGTGTGAGGGAAAACAACACCTTCACGGATATTCATTTAATAAGGATAAGTATAAAATTGTAATGGATTTTCATTATTGTTTTAGGTTAACCTTTTAAACACTTTGATAGTTGTTTAGTTTAATGACATAGTACAAGAGCAGTTTTTACCACTCTCTTCTACTGGAGCCCTGTTGTGGACACAATATTGCACATCTGGAATGTTATATGGCTATTCATTTTCAGCTGAGATCAGTGAGGAAGCAAGTTTTATTATTTTCTCTTCCTCCCTCTTCAACAGCGAATATCAGAGTTAAGTCTTTTCTTCTCTTGAATTGTAAGCTTGGAGATATCTTTCACGGTGAACATGCAGTTTTATTTAAATCATTTGACTGCATGAAGTTTTCTACACTGCTTTAAGTTTCAAAAGCAGATTTAAGCCTGTGCTTTCAGTTGTATTTTGCTTTTAATTTCTTGTATATCTGTTCCACTTTCCACTTTACAAAACACGGACACGTAGCTGTAGGTATATACATTTTGCAAAGGTACCGTTTGATTAGTGTTCAAGAAAACAAAATCATCTAGATCTCCATTTGTGTTTCTCCATTGCACATCCACAAATTTTGGCATCTTCTCAGGAAAATATGTAGAAAAGAATATTTACAATAGGTCTCATGTAGTAAATGTCTATATTTTGAGGACATGATAATATCGCATGTCATCAACAGATGGCACAAACTGAACGACTTCCTTTATAAATGGACACCAGTTGGCAATGAGCTCTGCAGTGTTAAAATTGACACTTGCAAAGAAAACTCTCAGATATTTTTATTACTGGGGCATCCTTTTGACATGTAGTAAGAGCTATAGTGTCTTTCTTGAACAGCTTCTGTACATACGACATGATACTTTCAAAAATTTTTGATGTCATGAAGATTTTTTGGGATAAAACAAATGCTGACAAAATGTTTATCTCTTATCTTTTTTCTATTTTTCTATAATTTTATGACCTAAAAATGAAGTTTCTAATTAAAACATTTCATATTTTTTTGATACCTGGTTTTATCTCAGTCTTCATCAATGTTGTCTCATTGGCATGACGATTAACTGATTTTCTATTCTATAAATATTTTTTCAATTATATTATCATGTTCATAGTTGAAAAATATCCTGAAATATCTCAGTAAATAAATAAAACATAAATTTGGTTAAGTTAATCTTAAATTCATGATATTTTAGATCATAAGAATATCTCATTATAAATATCCTGATTTCTTTGATACCTTTTCTAATATGCTACAAGCATTTTAGACAGGGAAAATTGTCTGAACAAGGAAATATTTTAACTTTGTTAAAAAGATTGAGTAAGTGTATTCCAGGACAAAGAGTAGACAGCTTTTGAAATAATTGTCCCTTCCTTTCTTCTTTCTTTTCTTCTTGCTTTTATCCTTTCTCTCTTTCCTTTTTTCTAAACTAACTGCACTATTTGTTTGTGTTTTCTGAAGTCTCCCTTCTTGATATGGGTGTGTATTGCAAATATCAAGTACATTCTATCAAAAAGAAAATAAGACTGTTCCCATTGATCTGTACAGATTACAAATATTAAAACAACCCATCAATTACTAAATTTTGTGTATATGGTCTCTGACATGCCACTTCCTTAATTCTTAATTTTAGATCAATACTTATAACTTTTTGCCCTATTATCTTTTTTACATATTCTGTATATGAGTTCAATCTCTGGGTATTTCAGTATCATTTCAAGGAAGTACATATTTCACAACAGTCACTCAACATAAAGAGAAGTGATAGATTTTAACTTCCAAATCCTAAATTGGTCTGCATTTTTTAAATACTGGAGGCTAATATGTTTCCTTTCAATAAAACTAATGTCACCTTGTTTTTCTATAGAACCATTAAAATGTCTCTATCAGCATCTTTACCCAAAGCACTTTCCTGACCTTGTAATTTGTACTTCAAAGACTTTGCTGATTAAGCATTTATTCAGATGATATTTTGAATCCCATTTATTCTATGTCTTTGTCCTCTGTACCAGGTATAAATCTACTCTGTCCCTAAGACATTTTGAAATATTAATACCAAATTATCTCTTCTTATTTCTGTTTGCTTTCACACCACTATTACATTGTACACTTAAACAAAAGAAGATTGAGAATATACATATGTAATAAAGTGAAAAAATGGAATATGTAAATGTATATGTTTTTACCATATTATTTACTCTTTGGTTTTCATCCCATTGGCTGTTTTCTCTATTGCTTAACTACCCTCAGTAAGCTGGGAAAACCAGGCTATCCAGTCAGGTGTACTTTGTCTCTTTGCCTGGTTCATAGACCACCCTTGGTATTGTCACCTCCTACACATCCTCTGGTAGCAGGTGGGTTCACCTGCCACCTCTCTACAGCATCTGTTCTGGCTCTTGGAGAACTGTCCTCCTTCTACCCAGCCTGAAGTGCTGTGTCACAGGGCAGTTCCACCACTCCTTTTTCCCCTTTTCTGTCTCTACGATTTTATCACTTCATTTTCCACAAGATTCTAATGACTCCAAGTCTGTTTTTCTGGGATAAATCTCTTTTTCGACAGATGAATGGATACATGCACATATATGATATAATATTACTTTCTGGACCTTAAAGAAGGATGAAATTTTGGCATCATTGGTAAATGAATGAGACTGGAGATCATCATGCTAAGTAAAATAAGCCAGACCCAGTAAGTCAAAAGTCAAATATTTTCTCTGATATGTGGAAACTAGCCAAAAATAAAGGGGCTGTAGAAGAAGAAAAGAAAAGAAAAGAGGAGAGTTCCATCAAAATAGAAGAAAGATCAGTGGAATAGAGAAAGTGGATTGAGGTGGAGGAAGGAGAAATGAAATGAGGAAAGAACAGTGGAATGCCTCTGACCTAACTTTTCTAAGCATGTATATGAACATACCATAGTGAATCTTGTCTTTACGTATATCTACAAGACACTCATTTAAAAAAAAAAAAAACTATAAGTTAATAGAAGAATGTTCAGTCGTGTGGGAGGAGGGAACAGGGGAAAGGAGGGAGGGAGGAAAAGGAGATACACTGGGGAGTGAATTTGAGTCCCCACTGAATCAGAGCTAATTGTATTGCATGTTTTATAATTATGCCTAAATGAATCCTAAATTTATATACAACTGAAAACTAATAACTAAAAACATTTTTTAGACACATAAAAAAGACATGGCTACTTGATAAACACATAGAAGTCACAAAGGACTAAGCACCACTCCCAAGGCCGTAAACTCCTCCTTCACCCCACTCCTTTCCCTCGATTCCTACTCCTCAGAATGACAGGTCTCTTCACTGTAGGGCACTGGAAACTGCCTGGGTGAATTTAATCCTTAGTCCAATGCTCATTAGCTCGTCTTACCCTCAGATTCCTCATATGTATAAGAATGTAGATAAATCAAATATCTATGTTTTAACTTACTTTTTAAAAGTATTTTTAGTTCTAGATGGACACAATACCTTTATTTTATTTATTTTTATGTGGTGCTCAGGGTCCAACCCAGGGCCTCAGGCATGCCAGGCAAGCGCTCCACCACTGAGCCACAGCCCCAGGCCTCTTATTTACTTTTATCTAAATGAAAAGAAATAGACAAAAAATAATCAAGCAGCCAAATAAATATACACCATATTATAGGGTAATAAGAAGTGCTGAGAGTGAATGTGATTTAGGAAGACCAATAAATAGTGGGAATTGCCGTTTATTGGAAAAACTGACAAAGAAGTTCTCCCTGAAGAGATGACTCCAAAACACAACTCTGAAGAAGGGTGGGAATGAGTTAGGTAGATGTTTGGAGGATCATCTTCCTAGGTAGAGAAAACAAGAGCTACAAAGACCCAAGGTAGGAGCATGTTACAGAGTACTCAAGACATACAGTGGCAATAACATGACTGAAGCAGAGCAACCACCATGGAGAGTGTTAAGAAGCTAAGCCAGAGTTAACTTGGTATAGAAGGTATAAGGCAGCTTTTCTCTTAAGAGTGTGTGTACTTATTTTTTAATAATATGCTGTCTTTCAATAAAAATCAGATTATTTAACATATTTATGCATTTTGTTAAATGTCCTACAATAATGTGAAGGAAATAATTAGTAACTTCTCAAATGATATATTTAAATACAAAGGCACAGTTATACCATGTGACCCAACAAAGCAGAAAGGTTCTTGTCCTCATGTCTTGAATTACCGTAACTTGCAACTATAGCTGTTCCTTGATTTTGCAACACAATATCACTGACAAATTGCTGGTGGCAATGCAGTTGTTCAACTTGTGAACAAAACCTGGCACAGTTATGAGGGAAACAGCCTAACTTCACTTGATTTGTCTAATTTCTCTGTTTCCAGAAATTGGAAAATAACTTACCTTTAAAATCTATCATGATGTTGGGATTGTAGACCAGATGTTAACAAAATATGAGCATCCAGGTCAAATTTTGGTTGTGTGGTATTGTCCCATGGATTTCATAATATCTGACTTTTGAATTTTACTAAATGTAGTATTTTCACAGAGAAGAGTAACTAAAGTACTTTGAAAATTTTCCAAATTGTCCCTTGCACTATTGATAAACATCTTAAATGTACTTTAGGTATAATAGGGAATGATTGTAGAGCATTAAAGAAAAATGACAAGGTCAGAATTATATTTTAAAAGGATTAGTGTGAGCTGGGCCCTTATCCTCAGGACCTGTGAAGCTGAGGCAGGAGAATGATTTGAACCCAGGGGTTGGAGGCCACACTGGACCATAGCAAGTTCTCACCTCAAAAAAAGTCATTCTGTGATTAAATGTTGAAATTTAGGGCATGAAAACCAAAAAAATAAAAATAAATAAATAAAAATAAGAGAACTTTATATACTTTTTGCTAGTGTTTATATTACCCACCATGTTTCAGAATGAGTTACTATTTTAGGACAAACACATGAATTTATTTTAAAAAAATCAAGCTTAAGTATTATAACAGAAAACAAGTTTGAAAGAATTCAAGAATATGGACAACTTGGAAAACAGTCTCAAAATCAAGCTTTGAGTTGATGTTCTTGAGTTATAATAGTGCCTGTATCCGTCCCCAGCCCCACCAAAAAAAAAAAAAAAAAAAAAAAAAAAAGCCTGTATTGTTAACAACCATGGGAAACTGGTGAGCTGCTCTCCACCCTCATAAATGTGAATCTGAAATTGCATTCTACTTCCAAATGACTTCCTATTAAAATTAGCACTGTGTTTTGGAGATAACAGAGTTTCCTCTCTCATTTCTAACATATATATATATATATATATATATATATATATATATATATATATATATAATACAATGGACAAACAAACAAAAGAAAAATAAATGGGATGGATCCTGTTGGCTTAAAAGAGATTGCTATTTGTCTTGTTTTCCTCTCTGTTTCTATTTCCTGGTACAAGGTCGTTAATACTTTAAGTCATCCTGAGATGAACTGGTAGTGTAGGCAGGAAGACTACTCAATGCCAAGAGCTGTGTAGTCCCAGCAGAGTCCAAACTTCTCTCTGAGTCTTATAGTATCCTCCATTGATTCAAAAACCGATAGTTTAAGGGAGATGCTTTTTCCTAGGCCCAATTCATCAAATATATTAGAAAACTTTTCACACTAAAAAACTGCATGTAGCAATAAATCACTTGATAGTATCTGTGAGATGGGAAAGGAAAAGTTCCTTTAATTGTTACAGCAGTTAAATCAGTCACAAAGGAAGCACCAATTAAGAAATTTTGACAGTCAAATCTCATTTATGAACCATCTGCTAAGTTCACTTATCAAGACCATCAAGTGAATCATTAATGGCATATAAGGAAGCATTTGATTTGATGTTATTAGTGTTCAAATATTAACCTATATTAATACCCATAAAAATGTGGGTCCACAGCTGTGTGTGGTAGCTCACTCCTGTAATCCCAGGTACTTGGGAGGATAAGCAGGAGCATCACAGATTTGAGGCCAGACTGGGCAATTTAGTGAGATCCTCTCTCATGATTGAAAAAACAAGCTAGGCATGTAGCTCAGTGGTGTAGTGCCCCAGATTTCAATCCTGCTACCACAGAAAAACAACAAAAAGTGGGTTCAGAATCAAACAATGATTGCATGCACAGCATTAGAGGAAGTGTGGCATCTCATTTAAGATGGAGCTCTGGATTCTGATTCTCTGGATTTAAATGTTAGCTGTACCACTATCCAGATATGTTACCTCAACCACAATTCTTTTTTTGACCACAATTTCCTTGTCTGTGAGGGAAATAGCTACCTTCAGGTTTGCTATGAGGAATGAGTAAGCTCATCTAGGCACTTAGAAAACTGAAAATATGGCCAGTGCACAGGAACACATGGAGAGAGCTGTGTCATCCTGCTATCATTCAGAGGGTGGGATGCAATAGGTTTTTAAAAGGAACAAATAGATTGACACAGGATGAGTGAGATAGATATCCTATTGGATACTTCTTTGAGCTTAAGGAGTATATTTTGCCTATTACATAGTGAACCATGATGCTTAAATAAGTTTGTCTCTTTGCTTTAAACTACAAAAAACTTGGATATGAACTTTAATCTTCTTTCTGCAGAATAGGCGGTTTCTGTTGTCACATTTGGATTAAAGACCAGATGCATGTGCTGACAGCATAAATATTCTTAAATGAATGTGTGTGTATGGCTTGAGTTCACAACCTTTATTGAATATCTTAATATGCAAAGGCAGAAATGATGGCTACTGATAACTTTGTGGTTTATAGTTATTTCTACAAGGTCCTGGAGGAAAACAGAGAAGATGAGAAAATTTATAGTTGATAAGGAAAGCAAAATTTTAAAATTATCAAGATTATTTAGGAAACACAAAGTTTCTGCTTTCACTCGAGCCATTCAAACAAATTCACCCAAGTTTAAATATTTGATTGATAATCCAAATAACTGCTTCCATTTCCAACTTAATTTTATATGAGATATCTTTGATAGAAAATATTAGAATTATCAGAGTATGTAAAATACAATAGAATCATATTTTAAATTTAAAAATTAATAAATATGCATTGAATACATTCTTCAAAAAAAGAGAGTTTGAAAAACTCCTAAAATAATATAAGATACTTTAATAAAGTTGACAAGCTGTAAAGGAACCCACAAAAGAGACAGAAAACACTATAAAATATTGATTATAACTTCAAAACGTTTAATACTACTTGTTTCTTGGTCCTTGATTTAAAAAAAGTCAAAGAAGTTGTGACTCACAGTTTCAAGTTGTTTCTGATTTAGGTGGAAGCATATAAGTAGATAAAGAATCATTATAAATCACCATGATATAAGTGTTAAGATAGAGGGATACTTAAATATATTTATGTATTTTTAAATATTTATATATAAATATACATTTAAATATGTATTTACTAATATAAATATACATTCATGTAAATATATATTTATACACATTAAATATTTAATATATTAAATAACAAATATCTAAATATATGTATTTAAAAATTCTCATGAAAGAAGACTTCGATAGGTAATAGGAGTTAATGAAGAAATGATAAGAAGGAAGGAAAGATTTTATTGAATTTTTAAAGTGCACATTAGTTCTTTAGGATCCTGAAGATGACAAGTATTATAAACAGAGAGATAACAGAAAAGATATTTAAAAGACTGTCCTGATATGTGGGAAATTACAAGTCTTACCTACAAAGAAATTATATTGGCTAGCATGAATGAATGGCCAGAGACTGATAGAAAAGGAAAACATAAATTACATATGTGGATTAACATTTCTTACAAAGACTTTATAGTACTCTAGTACCACAATTCTTAAGACTTTTGCCAGAACAATGTTTCCTACTTCCTGATGAAAAATCTCTTATAGCTCTTTATAAATGCCCTCCCTCCTCTCATGCTGTTGCTCAACAGAAATCTTGTTAATTGGACCAGTTAATTCATTTTTTTAAAGATGAGACTCAAAATGCAATTCCTTGAGAAGCATATTTATTGCCTTCAATTCACTTGGAAGCATAAAAGACTGACAGATACTTTTTTACTGAAGTCTATTTTGATAGGAAATAAGACATAAAAGATGCTAGAGATGAAAATATTCCCAATCAGATAATAAAACAAACAGGAGTAAGGAGTAAGCCTTTCTTCCTTTGTTTGACCTCTGAGTGTGAGGCACGCTCACATACTGACACATACACTTAAGCACAGGTACATAATAAAGATGCGAAGAAAATCTGTATTTATTCCAGTTTATTCACTAACAAATTTTTTAGATAATTTAAGCTCAGCTTCATTTATAAATTTTAACATCATTCAAAGTCATGGCAGAACAAGTATAACAATCACCAAAAAAAAAAAAAAAAAAGCACAAAAAAATCATCATTAACATATGTGGCATTCTTTTTTCAGATTCCTGTTAGGATCATGAATACAGGAAGAAACCTAACCTGCCATTATATTATTAGAATTCTCATAAACATGAACCTTTCATCAAAGCTTGGATTATTTTTGTGTGGGAGGGGGAAGGATAAAAGGAGGATGAATTCTTGTAATTATTTTATGACGAACTCCTTCATTTTATGTTATTGGTCCATCAAATGTTTAAGAAGCTATTGTGTTGCTATCCATTTACAGAGTTTTTACTGTGCTATGCAAATCTACAATGTAAGTCATTATTATTTGTTCTGTGAAAAATGTCCTCATCTGTTAGTCCTGACTGAGGTGTCAGCCACTACTAAACCAGCAGGAATGACCACATCTTGCAAACAATAAAAAATTTTTCTGAAAAAGAGGATTGAGAGTTCTCTTTCCAATTATTGTCAAAATAATATGTATTTGACAATATCTACAAGGTGCTTATTATGTGCTGGGTGATGTCTTTAGGCAAGGGGAATGCAAACTTGAATAAGATAGTTGCTGTTTCAGAAACTGCCACCAAAGCCTCTGCAGCTTTACTCTGGAGCGAATACCTGAATCCATTTGAGTCTACCGAGGCCACGATTCCTAACTCCTCTCCCTTATTATCAGCATTGGCAAATGTTGTCAGCAATAATTCCAATTGAATGAAGGAGCACTGTTTATGAAAGTGAGGAAAAGATGAGGGGTCTATAAAGAGCAAATAAAATTCTGGCAAATTTGCATCTCGGTAAGGCAGATATTCATTTTAGGTGGTGACACATTCAAGTACTCAAGAATTGCTTTCAATATTTCTATTGAACATATTTCAATATTTCTTATTCTTTGGGGCTGTTAAAAGAGTCGCGAACTGGGTGGCTCATAAATATCAGAAACAGACAGGTATGGTGGTGCACACCTGTAATCCAAGCTACTCAGGAGGCTGAAGCAGGAGGACCCCAAGTTCACAATTTAGAGAGACCCTATCTGAAAGAAAGAAAGAAAGAAAGAAAGAAAGAAAGAAAGAAAGAAAGAAAGAAAGAAAGAAAGAAAGAAAGAAAGAAAGAAGGGAGAGAGGGAGGGAGGGAGGGAGGAAGGAAGGAAGGAAGGAAGGAAGGAAGGAAGGAAAGATAGAAAGAAAGAAAGAAAGAGAGAGAGAGAGAGAGAGAGAGAGAGAGAAATGGAGTAGGGATTAGCTCAGTGGTGAGAACTTGCCTAGAATGCATGAGGTCTTTGGTTGGATCCCATTACCATAACAGGAAAACAAAGTAAAAAATAAGCTCTTTTTATTAACTCATAATTCTGGAGTCTGTAAGTCTGAGACTAGGGTATCAGCTTGATTGGGTTTTGGTCAGGACCTGTTCCAAGCTGCAGAATAACAACTACTTGCTGGGTCTTTCCTTGGTAGAAGGGACATGTGAGCTCCTTTGGGCCTCCTTTGTAAATGTTCTCGACCTGTTCTTCAGAGTGCAGTCCTCATGACCAATCATCTCACAGGAGGTTCTACCCCTGTACTATCACGTGGATGATTAGGTTTCCACATACAAGGTTTTCGTTGTTGTTGTTGTTGTTTTTGTTTGTTTGTTTTCCTAAGGGAGGACATGAACATTCAGATTATAGCAGACAAGAATCTAAAATTCAGTGTAGACCTGGATAGGTTTCTAATGACTTTAAAGCTGGCAAACATTTAAAATATTTGAAATCAAATTAGTAATATTTTACTGGACTAGTTGTTTCATTTGCCTAAAGATAAGTAGTCTCTGTACCTACACTGGTTAAAAATTAAACCCAATCGTATCCATATTATATTTCATATTACATAATCTAAAAGTATGTGTTTTATATTTTAGGACTTAATGATTAAATTAGTCTGCAGATGTAGAAATGTATTGAATTGGTATGTGTATGAAATTGTGCACAGAATAAACGTGTTATAAAATTTCATAAATGTGATAATTAGTATAATCTTTAAATAAGTTATTGGATATTTCTTTTAGATCTGTAAGAGAACTTAATTTCCCATTTGAAAATAACTAGCTCACAGGAATCATCCTATGTATTACTAAATGTCAACGGTTTAAAATAATTTATCTGTTTAGTTTATTAAAAATCAATTAAGCAAATCCATACTTAACCTTTTATCAATGTTTCAATTAAACTGCATTGCATAAGGGACAGAAGATTTTATCAGCCAAGTAGAAGTGGGTCTCTGAAAGCTATTGAGCATTACATATTTCCCAATGTATCACAATCACCAAAACACCTGTGTTAGATAACTCTTACTTGAGCCACTCTAAAAATACAGAGTGCTTAATAGTCCTGAGAAGCAAAGACATTGCCAACAAGCCACAGGTGCTCACCACAGGAAGACATAAAAAATGCAATGATGAAGGATGTGATGACATTTCCCAACTCATAATATATATATCCCAAAATGAACTTATGCATCTATAATTGAGTTGGTTTTTAAAAATTGTTAATGTGGCATTTAGGTTATTAAAAAAGCCATAAAATCTCCAAAATGTGCATAATATATTGGTTTATAAAATTGGATGCAAAGTCATAAAATCTAGTGAGAATCAGTTTTATTTTCAAAAACTTTTATTCCTGATAGTATTTGAATTGCCTGTGTCCTACACTGAATCCAAACTTTTATGCAGATATGTAATTATATGAATGAATCTTTACTATAATAAAATGCAGCCTTTAAATTTTAGTAATTCAAATAACAGCCTTCCGATAGACTATTTACTGCAATAGAATATTATAATCATTTCACCTAAAATTGTGTTTGTTATTGTCCATATAAAATGTTACAGTGAGCCATAACAAAATTGTCCTATATTTTTTAACACTTACACTTAATCTTTCCACTTAATTCAATTCAATATAAAAAAATAAAAACTTGGGAAGGCATTTTATAAGGTTTGCTAATGCCTCCTACTTGCTCAATGTTTGATTATCCATACTGGGGAAAGTCTGCAGAAACATGGATAATAGAAAAAAATAGGTAATTCAGAAAATGGCACACCAGTCAAATATACACACAGAAACATGCTCACATATGTTTATTGAAGCATATACCTTTATTGTCAATCCCATAAGTAAATGATTTTAAATGAGTTGGTGACAGAGACAAATGTGAAGCCCAAAGAACTGCAGATAATAAAGAGATGAGCCACCATCTGACCAAATGTGAGAAAAAGAATGTCGGTTTTTACCTCCAGAATTTCACAGATGATTTTATGCTTCCATAGGTACGTTTAACCTTTCCCTGTAGGCCGTTTCTGCCTCAGTGTTCCAGTTTTTGTACCAAGTCATTTTCAGTTCAGAGGAGAAAATGTGGGTTCAGATCACACACCATTTTCACCTGTAGTTCCAAGCAGTATATGAGTCAGTACAGTGGACTACTTAGCAAAACCCCTAAATTCTGACATTCTGAAATAGAACGCATATTACTAATTGCATTTTTTGTCTAATTCAAAAGAAACCATTTGTCAGAAAAACAAAACCAAATGAGATGGAAGCTTATCTATCCCTTGGATGAAGCCTGATCTGCTCGGAGTGAGAAGGTGATATCCAGGATCCTTGGGTTTTCTTCTTCCAGCTTCAACTTGTCACAGTCTCTTTATGACATAAGTGAGATTGTTTGACACTACTGTGTCCACTTCCCAGTTTATAGAGTAAGGATAAGAAAACGAAGAACAGTTTCCTTTCCACATGCTTGACCCAGAAGGAGCCAGCATCATATTTGTGAGGAATTTGAAGCACATGGACAAGACTGGCTACAATGAGGCTATGAAGAAAACATTGAACTAGTGGCTCAATTACTTAAATAAAATTAGGTAGTATAAAAACTAAAAGAAAGAAAATAACATGAATGTTTGAAGAAAAACAATAAGAAGTTGAAGATAATTGTCCTCTTTTTTGGAAGAGATAGTAACAAGAACGGCTATACAGAAATTATAAGAAGAGCAGAAATTCCCACTCACTCTCTCTGCCCAGAAATAGTTGAAATAAGGTAAGATTCTGAGGAAAGAAAATTAAATGAGCCATTTGATCATAAAGTTTCCTATGGAAAGTTTTCAGGATGTTAAAAAATCCCATGCCCCCTATTCAAATAAATCACCACCTTTACTTCTTATAAGTAGAAAGTCAGAACTAAAAACCATAATAAAGTTCATATTTTTCAGTGTTTCTCTAGAAGCATTCTCTTAAATATTACTCCCACAAGATGATTCTTGGAAAATTATCTGCTTGTCAAATAGATGTGAGAGATGTTGAATATTATAAATTAAATTAATAATGAATATTGCCAAACATAGTAAATGGCTTAAATTTCAACATTCTGAGTGTATTTTAATTACATGATTATTTTGTTAAACTCTGAGTTCTTTGACTTCAATATTTTTTATATGTGAAATCTGCATGTAATGTTACCATGCAGCTTGATGAGCTGAAAGTACAACTTGTGAAGCCATCACCACTTTCTATGCCTAAACTCATCATCACCTCCAATGTGTTTTTTTCCCTCTTTAAAAAAATTATTACTATTAAATTAAGAACACTTGATATAAAATCTACCCTTTTTGTAAATTTTCAGGTACAAAATACATGTTGTTAAATACATGGACATGTTTTAATTCACCAAACATTTAAACTTTGTATCCTTTGACTCTTACTTCCCTGTCTCCCCCAAGATCCTGGAAATGGCCCTTGCACTTTGTTTCTGTGAATTAAATTAACAGTATTTTTCATATAATTGGTCTCATGTGATATTTGTCCTTCTGTGTTTGCCATATTTCCATTAGACTATGTTTGCCAGATTCATTCATGTCACAAATGGAAGGATCTCTTTCTTTTCAAGGTCACTGACATACCATTTTTGTATTTATCACATTTCTTTATCCAACTGTGTATTGAAAGACATGTAGGTTGCTTCAATGATCACCGGAGTGCAGATATCTCTTCAATAAACTGATTTCAGTTTCTTTGGATATATACCAAGAAATGGGATAGATAGATCATATGATTGTTTTGTTTTCAGTTTTCCATAATTGTAATTCCAATTTATATTCCCTTTGACAGTATGCAAGTGTTTCCTTTCCTTCACAACCTTGTGAGAATTTACCTCCTTCCTTTCTTCCTTCCTTCCTTCCTTCTTCTCTTTCATCTTCTCTTTCTTTCTTATTTGATGATTAAAACCATCCTATTGGTGTGAGGTGATATGATTTTGATTTGCCTTTCCTGGTGACTGATGTTACTGAGAACTTTTTAATATACATGTTTTACTATTTGTATGTCTTCTTTGGAAAATTATCTATTCAGTCTCTTTGTCCCTTTTTAATCAGGTTATCACGATTATTTTGGCTATTGAATTATAGTATTGCTTTGAAATTTTGAATAATGAACATCTAAAATATGCTTTCTCACATTCCACAGACTTTCATTTTGCTGATGGCTTCATTTGCTGTAAAAGACATTTAGTTTGATGTAATGACACCTGTTTCTTACAGGTCTGTCCACTGGTTTGTTGTCTATACTTTGATCTTTTAGCTAAGAAGTAACTGCCACAGCTGATGCCCAAAAGCTTTGTCCTAATGTTCCTTTTAAAAAAAAGTTTTGTGGTCTTCAAGTCTTAGGTGTGTTTAAATTCATTTTCCCTTGATTTGGGGTTCATTGTGGGACAATGATCCAGTTTCATTTGTTTGTATGTGTTTATATGGTTCTCCCAAGACTTATTTAAAAGATTATTAATTCCTTTTTGTGTATTATTGGCTCCATTGGAAAAGATCATTTTATTCTTTCCCAGTGGTCTCTATGCCAGTTTATATGGAACTATCAGACTATTTTGATTACTGTAGCTTTGGAATTCGGAAGGGTGACATCTACAGCTTTGTTCTCCTTCTCAAAACTTGTTCTGGCTAGTCAAAGTCTTTTATGGGTTTCATAAACATTGTGGTACTGTTCATTACATTTCTGTAAAAGATTCCATTGGGATTTTATTAAGGATTACGGTGAATCTGTAAATTCGATTGCAAAAGGTACATGACCATCTTTTGGAAACCTTTGGGCCTTATGTATTTGAATGGACCTGACCCTCCCTACTCACTGTGAGTTTTCAGTCATTATTTCTTTAGATGTGCTTTCTTCCTTCCTGCTATCTTCTGTTTTGGGAATTTCCATGGAGGATACATTGGTGCACTTGATGATATTGCGCATGTTTTGTAGGCTTTCTATTTTATCAGGCTCTCTGTTTAAGCTGCCTATTACATTTTTCACTTTGATCCTTATGTTTGCCAGTTCCAAAAGTTTTGTTTGATTTTTCTTTATGGTTTATATGTCTCTTTTATTAAAGTATTATTTTTCTGAATTTTTTCTGTGTTCTCTTATAATTTACTGTGACTATTAATAGGATTGTTTTGAAATTTTTTCAGAGAGTTTATGTATCTCCATTTTTTCAGGTCAATGACTGGTATTTCATTTTGTTTCCTTTGTGATGCCATGTTTCTCTCATCCTTGGTGATCCTTTTATCCTTGTGTTCAATGACTGAACATTGAAGAATAATCATATCTTCCAGTCCCATAGATAAGCTTTGCCTGGGAAAGCCCTTCATCTTTCAGCCTGACCAGAATCTGGGTGGGCCTTCTTCTGGGATCTTTGCTTGGACAGGCCTACCTTCTGTGTCCATGGTGTGTGGGCCTTGACACTGGGTCTCTGGGGGCCAGACTGGCACCAGATACTAATGAGTTGGACTTAAAATCTGGTTCTGCAGAGGGTATCCTGGGTATTGGAACTGGGGGTTCGATTCTGTTGCTAGGCTCCACTGGGGAAGTCAGGGGTCCTGGATCTGCTGGGCTGACATGGGGGTGACATAATTTTTGCCCAAATAGCATTTGTTAATATATTTTGGAAAATGTTTTCATAAACTTATTTTAATAAACTGTTTTACTGTATAATATAACAAAGGTTATTCAAACATTAATATGCCTAAATGAGAGCTAATATGTCAGTTAACACTCCATACAGTCAATTCTCAACTCTTAGTGTTGTAAATTTTATTGATTCCACTCCAGGATCAACAAGCATAGTTGGTGCCTGGGCCCAAGCAGGCCACTACCTGAGGCAAAATATGTCTCAAGAGGGTTTGCCCATTTACTGTTTCAACACTTCTCTTGCTGCTACGTCTTTGCAAATTATCTTTTCTGAAATACTATATTTTTCCCTTCAGTCTAGTTTTCAAACTCAGAAACATTATATCAATAGTTGCTGTGATAATTATGAGTTAATATACATAAAGCAATTGGAGCAGTGCCTAACATATAGGAGATATGTAACTTTTAGAAATGAAGGAATCATAGTCTTAAATTATACATTATACTCCTCTCCTGGATAGGGTTGTATAAACTTTTCTAGAGATCTTATCTCACCATACGAAAATGTTGACTTTCTTTTTTTTTTTTTTTTTGATTTTTAAATTTTTTCCTAATTAGTTATACATGACAGTAGAATGCATTTATGCACTTTGATAAATCATATATAAATGGAGTATAATTCCTTTTTTTCTGTTGTACATGTTGTAGGATCACATCACTCATGCAGTCATATATGTACATGAGGTAATAATGTCTGTTTCACTCTGCTATCCTTCCTACCCCCATACCATTTCCACTTCCTTCACTCCCTCTATCCATCTAAAGTAAGTCTACTCTTCCCTACCACCACCTCCCTATTGTAAATTAGCATCAGCATATCAGAGAAAACATTCTGCCTTTGATTTTCCAGGTTGACTCATTTTGCTTAGCATGATATTCTCAACTCTTTTGTATCTTCTAAGACAGTGAACTAATCGAGTGCTGATGCTGTGTATCTTTAATTTCCACATCATCAGCCCTTAATGTAACAGTTTCTTGATTTTAAAGAAACATAAAATCCAGTGGAAATATCTTGAATTATTTTGCCATATTACTTGCTGATATGTTCTGTACGGGGGAGGAGGTAAAGAAAATAATGCTCCTGAAAGATTTTTTTAACTTAATTAATTTTTATATCAACTTGGATTTCTTTTGAATGTAAGCCTGAAAAGCAGCCTGAGAAACACTGGGGCACTGGAGACTTTGGCTTATATTTAGGTGAAGAGAATTAGAACAGCGGTTCCTCTGTAGTGAGCTCAAGAGTAAACATCTTAGATTTTGTGGATCAAATGATTTCTCTTGAAACTACTCAATTTTGGTGATGCAATGAGAAAATAGCCACAGATGATGCATAATGAATGAGTGTGGCTGTGCTCTGTTACTAGTTCATTTGTAAAAAGAGGCAGATAATGAATACCGATGTAACAAGGTTGTGATAAACCAAGACATTCACATTAGAAACGTTATCTCCTACCTGAACTTTACCACCAGTAGATTGTTTTTTCCCAGAGCAGTGCGGGGGCAGGGAGGCACTATAATATTCATTTTCCATTTCTTAGTTGTCAATGTTAGGCAACCTAGATCCAGGTAGCCTGAATTCACACGCTAACTTTGTATCTTACTAACTCTGCTACCTTGAATGATTTAAGATTTACTTGATCTCTCTTTACTTCTTTTAGCATCTTTAAAATGATTATATTTTAAAGCTAGAAACAGCATTAAGAGGTGATGTGACAATTAAATAAATTAACTTCTAGATTTTATAGAACACTGCCAAATGATCATTTTATTCATGTCCTGTAAGTAAAATATCTCTGTTGGCAAGCACATAATAGACACTTGGTCAATGTTTATTTGCTTTCAAAATGTTCCTGTTAAATATTTTGAAGTAAAAATATTAAAACCAAGGAGATATTCTCAGTGAAATTATAGATGAGAGTAGGATAGGTCCTTGGAAAGTACATTAATTCTCTTAAGTACTTACATATTATTTATTGCACTGAATCATGAACCAGTCACTCACTGCCACTTATACTTATACTGGGGAAGAAATAGCAATATAAGGAAATGTATCCTCTGTTGATATCTGAGTTGCTTTCCCTCTTCCGCACTGAGATACAGGATTGGAAGTTAAGCCTGGAAACTGTTTTTGTTGTTGTTCTTTAATGTAAAAGTTAGATAAGAAAAGAGCCTAATCAAACTCGTCCACACTTTCTTTCCACTGAGCACTTCATAGAGTGAGGCTACATTTTATGATAAAAAAGGAATTGAAAAAATTGATCCGAAAGATTTAAAAACAAAAATGACCATGTATGTGTTCAGTGGCATCTATGATTATTTTTTCTTCTTTTGCAAAAAGTCAACAGTCAAGACTCACCTACCTGTTTTGTAAGTGGACTTATATGAATTTTGGAATTCATCAGTTTCTTCATTGATGGAAACAACTTGAAGTAATATGTATATTCCAGAAGTCCGGTCCTCCTAATAGAATGGCCATCTGAAAATGATTCATTCAAACTCAAAGTCTTTCTTCAAGAATATTCAACATTTATTTTTAAATATTGGGCAAGCAAACAGGTAGCCAGAGTCCTCAAGTGTAAGGAGAAATTAAAATGGTCTAGGTATCCTGCCATCAAATGAGCATGGAAAAGTTTACCCCTTAGGAAATATGAAATGATCATTTACAGTTGGTGCCTTCCTTGGATTGTAAAACTAGTGAGGTTTGTCACCAGTTAGACAGACTAAGAAAATAATTTATCTTTGCATTCAAAAGTGATTTTGCTTTTAAGTACAGTAAAGAAACTTACACATAGACCTTTGGTCTGCTGGTGAATTTCTGTCAATTATATTGCACAACTGTCTTGTAAAACCATGTATTTTATATAACAAAAGTAGAAGCAAAGCAAAGTCACAATTGCCTGTTTGAAGTCTTTAATTCTAGGTAGAGTAGTTAAGTTGCAGTTTTGAACTTTGACCCCATGCGTGCATGCCCTTATGAAGAAGCCCTTGCCTCCAACTCCCACATTCCTGAATCAGTGTAACCAACTCAGGGCGGACCTTCTAACTATAAGAATCTTGCCTGGTATTCATGGCCTCCTCTCTTGTGTCTACCACATTTCTTTCTTTAGGACCAAGATGTTCCCTGATGAAAGTGTCATGCTTTGACAAGGTCAGGTTCATTATTTCATTCAAAATTCCAGCAATTATCAGAAAATATATGCAAAATGTGGAATTTTTTTTTTTTGAATTTAAGTCCCCCATATTATTTATCATCAAATATCTTGAAAATTTTCAGGAAGACTTTTGTGTAATAGAAATGTTACTAAACAGGGCTGCACTTATGAAGTAACTGAATTATGGAATATATTTTATTTTAATTTCTTAACCAAGTCATTAATATATTCTGTTAAGAAGTAAACCTTGATCAAGAATACTCAGTTCTTGAGATTATACTTAGGGTCCTCGCACTTTGCTGTGGATTTTTCATACTTTTGGGGGTGATAAGCAATTTGCCTAGTGTGAAAGAGACGTGTATTTGATTTTTAAATTTTCCCTTAATTTTATATATGTTTTGTTAAGAGGGTATATTTTACTGTGTTAAAATCCTAGTTTCTATGTAAACAGAAGTGTGAAACTTCTGTGTTCCTCCATTTATCAGTGGGCTTATATAAAAATCTTCACGGAAGCTCAGTTTAATCTGTCTCCTACATGAGACTCTTCAGCTGTGATTTTCAAGCATTGTTCTCTCTGTTGCTGACTTCCCAAGTAAAAGATAATTCAGTTTACAGTGTTGCTTCTGACAAATGAAAACATGAATTATTTGTTGAGTTTCATAAGCACAATAGTCCTAGAGGGTGTGATAAAACTCACAAATATATTATACTCAATACATTTTAAATCCTTAGGAATTAAAGCAGATTTTATGACAGTGTCAGATAAGAATTGTATTAAGATTCTTTCAGTCCTTTACTGTACTTTTAGGCTAAAATAAAAAGTGTATTGAAACATCAACACAAAATTAAATATTCACAATTTGAGATAGAAAATTGGCAATAGTATTAGGAGAACTAAGAAGGGCACCCTCTAATGATTAAAATAATTCCATTTCTGAAAATCAAATGTATAATAACCCAAAAATGAAAAACAAGGTTGGGTATGAGAGAAACACTGCATTCTAAAGATAATATGATGAGTATATTTTTTAATTCTTTGGGCTTCAAGTAGTTCGTTTTAATAGTGAATAAATATCAAAGTATGATAAAATCAATAATCATGCCCCCAAAATGATATTTTTTCCACGGTGCAAAAGTAGAAAACAAACCTTACAATGTTGCATAGAAAAGATATTCAGTGATTCTCATGACTTCCAGCAAGAAAGGAGGGCTGGAGTTGTAGCTCAGTGGTAGAGTGCTTGCCTCACATTCAAGAGGCAATGAATTCAATCCTCAGCACCACATACATAAATAAAATAAAGGTATCATGTCAACTACAACTAAAAAAAAAAATTTAAAAAAGGAATCTTGGAGGAGTTTAATTCCAGAGGTAACTAGGACTTAGTACCCTATTATGTCACTGAGGACTCAGTGGGCTCATAACTTTGTTTTGTTATTATTACAAGAACATAATTATTATTCAATAAATGCCCTTTGAATTGAACGACAAAAGAAAGGAAGAAAGGAAGAAAGAAATTGCAGGAGGGATTCCTGCTTGCTGGTTTTGACTTTTTTTACAGTACAGTCTCATAATTTAATACCAGAATCTGAGACAGATTTTTCTATCCCTAAAAAAGGTGGAGAACAAGCTGACAGCTTCCTGGAGTTATCAGTTTTATAAAACTAGGAAATTTTAGGGAAGAAAGGAGAAGCTGAAGCCTCACAATAGGATTTGTACTAAGATGTTCAACATTTTAGTGAGGGTCTATGACAATAATTATATGAATTGAGAGCATAAAATCTCACATTAAAGAAGATGCATGCCTGGGGTGAGGGGGCAGCTGGCCACAGTGAAAAAGAGACAGAAATAGATGGAGAGAGAAAGCGCTCTCATATTTGAGGTGAATACACAACAAAATTTTGTCTAAAGGAAACAAGACCCAATAATCATTCTTTTACTATAAAATAAATGGAAATAATAGAGTGCTATTTAAAATAATTTGGATTTCTTCAAAGTTATAATGGAAAAACAACATATAAAATTGATATAAGGTAGAGCAAATATAGCAGACATTAATCAAAGATATATTTATAAAAATAAAATGGCTTGAAATGCTAATAGCAAAAATCATAATCACTGAATGTTTAGAAATAGTATTTGGCATGAATTCTGGAAATAATTCAGTCAGAGAAAGAATTAGAATTTTTTTTGTTATTTTAGACATAGCACATGCTGGAGTGATAATATTTGAAAGCATAATAACTGAAACTTTTCCAGAATTCAAGAAAAACTGATTGTAATTTCAAAGAGAATAATAAGATAAATAGAAATAAATATACATTTAATCATTTTCTAGGGTTACAGGGAATGCTAAATAAAAAGAAATTATGAACAAATCAACAAAAGAAAAAAAAAAAAAAGAATTGTGTTAAAAAGACCTTCGTAACTACATCTAAGAGGATAAACCTCCACCATGTGTTCACATTGGCATAAAAGCTGTAAGATGATAGTCATGTTAGAATTCCACAGACATCTAAGGGAACAAACATTAGGGTAAACTGTATTTTCAGACATTCAAATAAAGACAATTTACAGCACAAGTAATTATGTATGCCTAGTCAATACGAAAGAGTGATTTACAGTACAATAAAATTAATCCTAAAAGGAAAGAGTGGGATGCAGGAAACAATGGTCATAAACATCAACACAGGACACTCAGGCAGGGCTGGGGTGGTGAGGTGGGTAATTACAAGGTTCTATGTTTACTCCATTAAAAGGAAGATGGAGTTCCAGATGACTATCCTGTCTGTGCACTAATATATCTCTGTATGTTGAAAATTATGGACAATTATAAAGACACAGGATTCAATATAGTTATACAACTAACTGAGGACAACAGATGGTACTGAGGAAAATCTTATCACAGAAATAGAAATGAAGACACAGGGCAAACAAAAATTCAACTAAAAGCCATGGAAAAGAAGAGAATAGCAGACTATGCTAGCAGAAATATATACACAGTATTAGTAACCATAGCACATCAAAAAGGATTGCACTCACCTCAAATGGATGTCTTTAATCCAATTTTTACTATTTTCTAATTTATAAATAAAATAAACCAACATTTAAGTGTTGTATTGCAAACTTCTAAAAAGCTAAACCAAATAAAAGCTAATCAAAGAAAATACCAGTATTAGTATAGGATACTATATTTGTTTTCTATTGCTTCTGTAGCAAATTACTACAAATGTAGTATTTTAAAAAAATGCAAATATACTTTCTTATAGTTCTGATAGTCACAAGTTCTGATTCCTTTTGAAGACTCTGAAGGGAGAATCTTTTTCCTAACTTTTTACTCTTCTGTTAGTGACCTGAATTTCTTGGCTTGTGGCTCCTTCTTCTATCTCGAAAGCCCCCCCATCCACCCATAGACACACACACACACACACACACACACACACACACACACAAAAAAAAAAAAAAAACTACAACCTTCACTTTTCATAACATTACCTTTTTTCTCTGACTCCTCTGGCATTTTTTTATAATAATTATTGTGCCTAGATAAGTCAAGATAATATCCCCATCAGCATCAGACCTATTGATTTTGGCAGCATTCACCGGTTCCAGGAATTGGAATGAGACCATTGTTAATCAGAGTACAGACAGTAAATGAACAAGAATAATTATTACTTGTAGAAATATAGTACTTATACAAATAAGCCTGCAAATTCTATTCTATTTCAGTCAAAAACTCCCTAGAATTTTCAAGATAATTGACAATTGTTTGGAAGAATCAATTTCAAGGAGAAGTAAATATAATGAGGATTATTATTACTATGATGACATACAACTTCAAACATTGGAAAAAAAGCAAAGGAAGTACAAATTGGTGGTAGAAAAATTTGGCTTATGTGTGGAAAATACAAAATATTTACCCTATGCTATGAAAATAAACTCTAGATAAATGAGACACCACATGAAAACACCAGATGGAAAAGTATCAGGATGTTTTACAATTTCCATATTTAAAGGATTTTTTTGTAGCAGGTAAAAAAATAAGAGAAAGGAAGAAATCTTAAAGGAAAAGAAGATTACATTTGACTAGGCAGAATTTAAAACTTGTAAGACTGATCAAACGATGTGAAAAAATTAACTGCTGCCTGTGACAAGGTAGTTTTATTTATAAAACAGTGCTAATACCATCAGGATAAAGGGATACATGCATACTCATGTTTGTAGTAGCACAATTCACAGTTGTCAAACTATGGAACCAGACTAGGTGTCCATCAATGAATGAATGGATAAAGAAGATGTGACATACATAAACATTGAAGATTTATTCAGCTATAAAGAAGAATGGAGCTATTTTATTAAAAAAAAAATGTATGAAGCTTGAGACCATTAAGTGAAACAAAATAAACTCAGAAAGTCTAAGTCATATGTTATGAAAACATTCATGGAGATGGGTGACTTGGATCATGGTCTCTGACTGCCTCATGGCTATGGCTGCTCTTGTGTTGAGACTTTCTGTGCAAAGCTGCAGATCAAGATTGCCCAGTTGCTGTGGTTAGACCCTGCCCTAAGGAACTCTGTGCAAAGGCACAGAACCATATCAGTCTTGACCCTGAGCTCCTGGATAAAGAATTCTGGACACAATAAGATAATCACAAGGTCTCACAAGTGCGAAGACCCTCCAGCTTTGCAAAAACTTTCCCACAATAACCTTTGATGATAAAAGACCTATGTAATAAATGTGCAGTACTAGCTCTAGGTCACTTCTTCCACAAGAGAAGGATGTCCTAGCTGGTGCCAACTTTCTCTCCATAAGTGTTTGTCTTTCTAATTCCCACCATTTCTCACTGGTTTCTAAAGTTTGGCCACATGGGTCTCAGTAGTTGGTGCCCTGACAGGAGCCAGACACAGGGGAACTTCAAGGATTAAATGAGAGAACACTCCTGAAGACACACATCAGAGAAAGAAAGGTAAGGAGCCTAAGTTTATACCTGGATGCAAACCATGGGACATGCAGGTTCCAAAGAGAGGAATCTTTTTGTACAAATTTTTAGCATAATGTTTAAAGTTAGATGAATAAAGAAAAAAATAGTTCAAATGCTCCATGCATGTAGTTTTGCCTTTCAAGCTCAAAACAGCAGCTTTCCGTACTTCTCAGCTTCTGCCAGATCACGCTCTCTCTCTCAAGCTTACATCTAAAATGTAAATTGCAGCTGCAATTATTCAAAACCAGTTTGAGACCAAAGGGGGGGAAAGAAAGCTTCACTTTTAAATTCAAACTGTCTTAGTACCTAAATGGCTGGCTATCTTATTGGCTCTCACATTCTACCACCCTACTTTCTTAACAAGGGAGGAAAATTAAATGGATCTTATATATAAAGTCTTTTTTTCCTTGAGAATCTTTACCTGGGGATTTCAGGACTCTTGCATTCTTTAAATATCTGGATTGACTCTAATCTGACCCAAAATTGCACTCTGATCTGAAAAAAGATATTCTACATGCTTCTTTACTAGAATAACTAACAATTGTGTCATTGTTTTTTTCTTTTTTATAAGCCCAATTTTTAAAGTTTTACATTTTTGAGCTCATAGTTTGGTGGTGAACTCACGTTTGATACTGCATGCCTTAATTAATGTATTTTTTCTGATCAGTTTTATTTTATCTAATTATAGAGGTTTTAACACTGTTCAGAGGCCAATTTTTCTAGGGTTAGCTTTCAAATATATTGGACAATTTCTTTTTACAAAATCCTAAAAGGGACCTAGACATGGTGATGTTGGGATAAGTGTGATAGCTCTTGAGGACAAGTAAACACCTGACCTTTGACTTCTGTGTCCACCATGACTATCAGAATTTGCACCTAGCATTTCTAACTGTACAGGGCTGACCTACATTTAAGTCATAAGGTAAAAGTCTGATAGACTCTAAACATTGGTAATATTGCCTCGTACTTGTGGGCATCTATTTACATAAAGCTACAAGGTTTTTGTTTCTGATTTATGCATGTGTGCACACTTGTGTATTATATTGTTGTTGTGTTTATGTTTGTGTCCATATATCAGCCACTTGTGTCAAAATTGACATATAGGCAAATGAGCACTTATAAATTAAAATTGATATAAGAAATGTATCTAACTTTTAGCTCACCTAACATAAAAAAGAAGTACATTTAAATTAAGTAAATAGATGAGAGTAAAGACGTCTTTAAAATTATTAACTCACAAGTTTTTCTAGGTAGTCAGATAATAGAGAGTTGGTTTCTGTAAAATGTCTTAAATGTAATATTCATTGCTTCTAGGATTTTCCTTCAATAGCAAAGAGATGGCTAATTCTGTTAATTATCCTTGTTTTTACAGTTAAACATGAGTAAATTAGGTGTAACATGAATGGGATTAATCTTCATAAATGTGTTTGTTAAAAGAGACATCTGATTAATTTACAAAGTTAAAATGCTAGACCATCCACAGCTAAATATAAAATCAAGTACTCTTGACTTAAATTCTGTGAGGTAATATACTTAAACATTATGTGCATTTTCATAAATGGGTAAATGAAAAAAGGTTCTAGATTAAAAAACAAAATATTCCATTTTATTAAAGTAGAGTAACTTGTCTAAACTCAAAAATTTCATAAGAGTTGCTTTAAAATGTAAATTAATATGAAGTCATTGGCTAAGAAAGTGATAAATAAGGTTCTAGATATGGAAAGATATTTTGGTATGGAAAGTAGAAGGAAAAGAAAATGTTTCTGTATGAGAAAGTAACTGTTTTGTGTGGTAAAAAGTTGTAGAATATCTAAATAAGTTACAGAAGGTTTGTGGAGGGTTAATGTCAGAAAAGTTTTTGTGTAACTAATCAGTTATCTATAATTAACACAATAAGTTAAAGTAGCTCAAGGCTTTTTTTTTTTAAGGTCAAGTATTAATGTAGTAAGATGTTCAACATCTCTAGTAATTACAGAAATTCAAATTAAAACTACCCTAAGATTTCATCTTACTCCAATTAGAACACAAACAATAATGGATGTTGGCATGGATGTGGGGAAAAAGGCACACTTTTACATTGCTGTGTGGAGTTGCAAATTGGTGCAGTCACTCTGGAAAGCAGTGTGGAGATTCCTCAGAAAACTTGGAATGTACTCAACTTTTGACCCAGTTATCCACTCCTTCACTCCTTGGTTTATACCCAAAGTACTTAAAATTAGCATACTACAGTAATGCAGCCACATCAATGTTTATAGCAGCTCAGTTCACAATAGCTAGATTGTGGAACCAACCTTGATGCCTTTCAACAGATGAATAGATAAAGAAACTGTGGTATATATACACAATGGAATATTATTCAGCCATAAAGAAGTATAATATTTTGGCACTTGCAAATAAATGGATGGAACTGGAGAATATCATGCTAAGTGAAATAAACCAATTTCAAAACACCAAAGGCCAAATGCTTTTCCTGATAAGTTGATGATGATATATAATGGAGTTCGGGGGTGAGGGGTGAGAGAAGAATGGAGGAACTTTAGATTACTGAGAGGGAAATGAGAAAGGAGGAGGAGCGGTATGAAAATGGTGGAATGAGACAGACATCATTACCCCATGTACATGTATGATTACACAAATGGTATGAATCTACACCGTGCACAACCATAGAAAGGAAAAGATGAACACCATTTGTGTACAATGAATCAAAATGCAGTCTGTAAAAATAAAAAAATAATTTAAAAATATTAACTTATTGCTATAAACCACAGTTTAATCCTCTATGAGTTAAAATAAAAGGATTTCTTAAAACATTAATCTGTTCTTATCTATCAAGATAATTTCTTGTCTGTTAGGTTTTATTATTTAGAGAAACAGGTCTTAAAGAAATTAGGGTTCCTCTCTGGTTAAGCAACACCTGTTATATTGCACTTCAAATTCAAAATTTTTCTTTAAAAGCTAAATTTGGTTAATATAAGAACATTAGTGTAATTGTGGTGCTGTTACTGGTTTCTTTGTGTATTAAATGTATTCATATTTCCCAAGTATACAAGTCTTTAAAGTATAAAGTTTAGAAGAACATTTTTAGCAAGCTGTCATTCCTCAAACTAAAGTTTGAAGTCATGTTTGAGATCATAAAAATTCTGTTTCATGGTTCATAGCTATTATACAAACTCAATATGCTTTTACTCTGGTTAATTTCATTTTGTATTTTCCTTCTAAATTTATAACTATTGTCATTAGTGCCTGTCAAAAGTACAACTTCTTAGCTGTTACATCTCCTGGTGAAAACACTGCCGGTCCCTATTTTCATGGTCATATTCATTGTCTTTATTAATCTCATACCAATACTCTTGTCTTCTTGTTTCTCTCATAGAAGCACCCACCTCCCAGATGACTGTAAAACCTGTTCTTTCTAAACCAGACATTTACCCCAGACCCTTAACTGACTCAAAACATACCAAAAAGGGAAACCTAAAATATTTGCCCTACATTGGCCCCTCTCAGTATGAAGCAGCCATTACCTATTTCCCCTTACAGCAGAAGGGTCCGCTAACTCAGATGGGAGAAGGACAAAGTACAGGTAGCCGATTATATTAATTTTAAAAAAGGAACAGATTGGGTTGACAGCACTCCCATCATCAGTGCTTTGATATAAAATGTTTCAAGAGCCCTCTGAGATATGGAAGCCGTTGATAATAAACTTAAAGCTAAGTTGAAAGCCTTAGAGGCAACTGTAGTTCTCTTGGGTTATCAGATGCAAAGTTTTAAGGTCAAGCAACAATTATGATACCATGTCACTTATCAGTTTGTGTAACACCATAACCATGCAATAGCTCTGAATGTGACTGGGAAAGATAAAGATGCATTTATTAGAAGTTTGGAATCATAACAATGTTTATATCTTTTTCAACTGCACCATTACATCCAAGTTATACAGAAAAGTAAGATTCCCATGTTTTCTCTTGCCAGTTTTGCAGAAAATCTGTTAGATGATGTGAATGGTTTCAATCCTTAAAATATGCTAACACATATTGCATGGCATCTCTCAGGACCTATTTCTTTCCTCTTAACTCTGTGTTGTTTTCTCACAGTCAGCTGCAAATTTGTCTGTTACAAGTTCCAGTACTTCAGAGTAAAAATGCATTGGTTACATTTAAGAAATAAAAAAAGGATGGGTGACTTGGATCCTGGTCTATGACCACCTTGTGGCTGTGACTGCACTTGCTCTGGAGACTTTCTGTGCAGGTCAAGAGTACCCAGTTGCTATGATGACGCCTTGCCTGAGGAAGTTCTATGCAAAGGCCCCCAAACTATATCAGTCTTGACCCTGAGCTCAGACACCAGCTGTTGGGATAAAGAATTCTGGACATAATAAGATAACCACAGTGTCTTGAAAGTGCCACAAGCTTCCAGCCTGTCTGCTTTGCAGAAACTTTCCCACAGATAACCTTTTTATGATAAAACCTATTTTTTGGAGGGGGGGTGATTCTGGGAATTGAACTCAGGGGTACTCAACCACTGAGCCACATCCTCAGCCCTGTTTTGTATTTTATTTAGAGATAGAGTCACACTGAGTTGCTTAGCGCCTCACTTTTGCTTAGGCTGGCATTGAACTCATGATCCTCCTGCTTCAGCCTCCTTGGCCTCTGGAATTACAGGCATGTGACATGGTGTGCAACTGATAAATCCTGTATAATAAATGTGCTCTACTAGCTCTAGGCCACTGTTCTTCTATCAAAGGATGGTGTCCCACCTGGTCCCAGATTTCTCTCTCTGTTTTTTTGTCTTTCTTAATCCATGGTTTCTTAGGTTTGTGCAGATTGTGACTTTTTTTCTTTCATGTGTGAAACCTAGAGAGGAAAATGGGAAAATAAATGAAGGAAAGGATTTTCATGAAAACTGAAGGGAGATCAGTAGAGTAGGGGACAGGAACCAGGTAGAGAGAGTAGAGGAGGGAAAGGGGAATTACTGGGGATGTTATTGGACAAATTATATTATTGTATCATGTGCATATACAAATAAGTAGGAACAAATCCCATCATGATATATAATTACACTGCACCAATAAAAAATGAAAATAAAAATGAAAACAAACCCCTCAGTCCCCAAAGACAAAATAACATATAATTGTGCTATTGATATATTTATTTATGCATAAATGTATAAAACAATATCATGGATTTGCAAATCAATTAAAAATTCAATGAAAGGTATTAAGCTTTCAACTTACCTGAGATCTTGAGGAAAATTGAATACTCAACCATAATTAGTGGTAATAGAAAGTACAGCATCAGCTTGATGTTATCTAGTAAATATAAAAAAATACTTCTGACAAGTTCTTTACACCTCTCCCTCCCTCTTTCTTTTTGTCATATGTCTGAATATATTTCAGATTCATTACTTACAAAACTGAGTCTATGTTGAAACCTACCCAGTCTGACTCTGAGTTCATGCTCTTAATTCCTTTACTATATTATCTGCAGAGAATTAGAGAATAACTATGATTAGGGAATGTATGAAAAGTAAGCAGGGAAAAGTTAATGGTAATTGCTTTCAGATTGCATCTGTAGATCAGTTTATATTTCTCTTGTTTGCAAACTATTCTACAATAAAACGATATTCTTAATGAAGAAAAATTAGCATTACATAGCTATGTTTGCATCAACATCAGAAATATCATTTATAGTAAATGTCATTAGAGGGAAATTGATTAATAAGGAAGTCTTAATTTTAAATAGAATGAAAAATTTACATAAATTTGTGATTAGCAGTAAATTTTATTAATGCTTACTAAATTAAGTAATAACTAAGAAGTGTTGATGATACACTTTTGATTCTACAGCATGTAAATAATTGTATATACATATATATATATATAAACAAAATAGATTTGTCTTCCTACCTAATCTTCTGTAACAATCAAATATGTGAAATCATATTAAATAAGTGTGGCTCCTAGAGAACAAAATAGGAATCTTCAAATTTTAGTAATGATTTTGTAATTTTTCTAAAAATATTTTAGAATTTTTACATAATCTACTAACATAAAGCATTATTTAAATAAACTTCAAGAAATGTGTGACCAAGTGCTGCCATTGAATTATTTTTATGTTTAAATGTTAATTTATTTGGCGTGTGTCATCTAGACAATGAATAAGTTTATAGAACATTACTTTTCAGAAAGAGGTAGCAATGTCTAGGGAGTCAATTTTAGTTTATTCATTTTACTGTTTTGTTTCATTTGCCAAATAAAATAGTATTTCATTCATAAGACTGACTTTAATAAATTCCATTGATGAGCTAGATGTGTTCATAATCTTTGTGAAAATAGTTGAATTCTGATTTTTTAAAAATCGAACACAGAGCATAGCTAGTTATCATTTTCATGGTTTGTTATCATGAAAAATTATTTGTAGTTTTGGTCGTCTTTCAGTAAGTTAAAATTTGAAGTATGAAGGAGAAGGTTGTTGATGCTAGGCTTTAAAATGTGTTAAAATAAGGAATAATTCTGAATTAAAAAAATACTAAGCCAAGAGCCTAAGTCAATTAAATTTTTTAAGAGATCAATATATTTTTTATTAAAAACTAAAGCTGATAAACAGACAGCTTGATTGGTTATAATGCATTAGTATCAAATAGTAAGAAAAAATAAAAGATTATCCTTGCTCTTAATGTATTTAGCTACTAGAAAAATCATCTCCAATAAATTAATAATGAATAACAAAAATGGTGACAAATATTTTGCTTACAAGAGAAGGTCCTCATTTACCTCAGATAAAAAGAATGCTGAATTCATCATATACAAATACTGAATTTGAAGCTTAGATCACTTAAGCTTAAGCTTATCATGCTTTGTAGCTTTTATTTCTTCAAGGAAATGATCAGTTAGATGAATTTCTTTATTTAAATTTCTTTAAAAAATACAAAATCTTTATCTTCCTAATCTTCAAGATGGCCCTTCCTCTCCTTCCATCTCTCCCTTCCTTTCTAAGTAACACATAATATCTCTTTAAATAAATGATGTTCAAGTTCATGGTTTTGAGATCATATTACACAACATAATATGAGAAACCCTTCAACAGACTGCTGCTTAAGTATGTGATGGCTACACCTAGCCTATATATGTTATATATATAGTATGTATATATATATATAGTGGTGTGTGTGTTGTGGTGTGTGTGTGTATGATTCTTAACTTTACCCTGGGAGACCAAAAGACTATGTGTATCATTCATATAATATCATATAGATATATCATATATGTAAAGTGTATATATATGCATTTTTGCATATAACGTTTCCTTTTTTGCAATGGAAAAGGATACTCATCTATTTATTTTCATTTTTTTAGATATAAATGATAATATGGTGTATTTTGATATATTATTATATATATGGGGTACAACCCATTACACTAAAGATCCCATTCTTGTGGTTGAATATGATATGGAGTTATACCAATCATGTGTTCACACATTAATATAGGAAAGTTATGTCTGATTCATTCTACTGTCTTTCCTATTCCCATCCATACTTCCTTCCCTTTCATCCCCTTGATTAATCCAATGAACTTCTATACTTTCTCCCTCCCTACCCGCCCTTGCTCTAGATTAACATCCACATATCAGAGAGAACATGTCATCATTGATGTATGCAACTGGCTTATTTCATTTAGCATGATAGTCTCTAGTGCCGTCCATTTACAACAGATGCCATATTTCCATTCTTCTTCATAGCTGAGTAATATTCTATTGTGTATATGTAACACATTTTCTTCATCCATTCATCTGTTGAAGGGCACCCAGTTTGGTTCCAAAGCTTGGCTATTGTGAATTGAGCTGCTATAAACATGGGTGTGAGTGTGTCATTATAGTATGGTGATTTTAAGTTCTTGTGGTATAAGTGGAGGAGTGACAGGTGGTTTCCTTCCAAGTTTTCTGAGGAATCTTCATACTGCTTTCCAGAGTGGTTGCACAAGTTAGCAGTTCCACAAGCAATGTATGAGTGAACCTTTTCCCCCACATCCTTGTCAACATTTACTGTTGCTTGTATTCTTGATAATTGCCATTGTGACTGGAGTGAGATGGAATCTTAATGTAGTTTTAATTTGCATTACTCTAATTGCTAAAGATGTTGACTTTTTTCATGTATTTGTTGACCATTCATATTATTTCTTCTTTGAAGTGTCTGTTCAATTCCTTTGCCCAGTTATTGATTTGGGTTATTTGTTTTTTGTTTTTAAATGTTTTAATTTCGTCTTTGTGTATTCTGGAGATTAATGCTCTTTTGGAGTTGCAGGTGGTAAAGATTTTTCATCCCATTTTGTATGCTGTCTGTTCATGGATCTTGATTGTTTCCTTTGTTGAGAAGAAGCTTTTTAGTTTGAATCCATCCCATTATTGATTCTTGATTTTCCTTGTTGGGTGTGAGGTTTGAGGCAATCTTCTTGGACTGAGGAAAACTTTTCTTGAACCGATATGATGGAGAATTGGGCCTACTGTTTTCTTCTAGTATGCACAGGGTCGCCAAGGTCCTTGACACAATTTTAGTTGAATTTTGTGCAGGGTGAGATATAGAGGTTCAATTTCAATGTACTACTTATGGATTTCTAGTTTTCTCAGCACCATTTGTTGAAGGGGCTATCTTTTCTCCAATGTACACTTATGGCGCTTTTGTCTATTATGAGATAACTGTATCTCTGTTTTTTCTATTTTGTTCCATTGGTGTTCAATTGTATTTTTGTGCCAATACTAGGCTATTTTTTTTTGAACATACATACTTTTTAAAAAATTTTTACAGACCGCATTGTGATTCATTGTACACAAATGGGGTACAACTTTTCATTTCTATGGTTGTGCACGATGAAGATTCATACATTGACATAATCATACATTGACATAATCATGTATATAGGGTAATGATGTCCATAGCTCTGCAGTATAATTTAAGGTGTGATATTTTGATGTTTTCTCCTTCATTTTTCTCACTGCCAGAATTGCTTTGGCTATTGAGCCTCTTATTTTTACAAATGAATATTATTCAGCAATTTCTATTTCTATGAAGAATGTCATTGAAATTTTAATAGGAATTGCATTAAATTTGTGTAGTGCTTTTGGAAGTATGGCCATTTTGACAATATTAATTCTGCCTATTCAAGAACAAGGGAGGTCTTTCTATTTTCTAAGATCTACTTCAATTTCTTTCTTTAGTGTTCTGTAGTTTTCATTATAGAGTTCTTTCACTCTCTTGTTTGATTGATTCCAAGTATTTTTTTTTAACTATTGTGAATGGCATAGTTTTCCTGATTTCTCTTTCAGCTGATTCATCATTGGTGTATAAGAATACAATTAACATGTGGGTGCTAATTTTAGATCCTATACTCTGTGGAATTTGTTCAAGAATTTCAATGAGCTTTCTGGTGGAATTTTTTGGGTCTTCTAACATAAATCATGTCTTTGACAAATAGGGGTAGTTTGAGCTCTTATTTTCCTATTCATACACCTTTAACTTCTTTCATTTGTCTAATTGATATGGCTAGGGTTTTAATGACTAAGTTGAATAGAAGTGGTGGAAGAGGGCATCCTTGACTTGTTCCAGTTTTTAGAGGGAATGCTTCCCTTTTACAGGGAATAAACATCATTTCTCAATAATAAAATTAAATGTAAATAGAATAAATGCATCAATCAAAAGACACAGACTGGCAGATTAGATTATAAAACAAGACCCAACAATATTCTGTCTCCAGGAGACTTAGCTCATGAGAAAAGACATTCACAGATTGAAGGTAAAGGATGGGGAAAATATCAGTCTCATGGATTTTGTAAACAATCAGCATTTCTTTCCTCATATCAGATAAAGGGAACTTCAATTCAAAATTAATTAGAGGGAACAATGTCATTCCATACTGCTTAAGGGAATAATACATCAATAAGAAATAACGATTGCAAATATTTATGCCCCAAACAGTACAGCACCCATGTACATCAAACAAACCCTGTCAATTTCAAGAATCCAATAGATCACAACACAATAATGCTGGGTAACTTTAATATGCCTGTCTAAGCCCTAGATAGATCCTCCATAAACATACAAAATGAGTAAGCTATAGAACTAAAGAACACAATTAATAATCTAGACTTTAAAGCCATGTATAGAATATTTCATCCATCAAGGACTGAATACACTTTCTTCTCAGCAGCATATGGATCCTTCCCTAAAATAGATCATATATTAGTCCACAAAGAACTCTTAGAAAGTACAGAAAAATAGGAATAATGCCTTGCATCCTATGAGATCATAATGGAATGAAATTAGAAATCAATGATAAAACAAAAAATAGAAGCTTTTCTAATAACTGAAGACTAAATAATAAGTATTGAATGTCCAATGGATATTAGAAGAAATCATGGATGAAATAAAAAAAAAAAATACTCAGAGAGGTAAAGAGAATTGTGTCACAATTTATCAAAATCTCTGGAACACTGTGAAGGCAATTCTAAGAGGTAAGTTCATTGCACCAACTACATTCTTTAAAAGAATGCAAAGTCACTAAATAAATAACCCAACATTACATCTCAAATCCCTAGAAAAAGAATAAATCAACACTGAAAGCAGTAGAAGACAGGAAATATTAAAATCAGAGCCAAAATCAATGAAGTTGAAACAAAATAATTCAAAAATAGATGAAGCAAAAAGTTGGTTCTTTGAAAAAATAAATAAAATCGATAAACCCTTAGCCAAGCTAATGAAAAAAGAGAGAGAGAGAAAGACAGAGAAAACTCAAATCACCAAAATTTATGATGAAAAAGGAAATATCACCAGAGACAATATTGAAATGAGATGATAAACATAAACTACTTTGAAAATATATATTCCAATAAAATAGAGAATCAGTATGACATTGACACATTTCTGGAGACATATGACCTACCCAAATCGACCTCGGAAGACATATAAAATTTTAAAAGATAAATTTCAAGCAATGAAGTTGAAAATGCCTTGAAACACCTACCAACAAAGAAAAGTCCAGGTCCAGATGGATTCTCAGCTGAGTTCTACCAGACCTTCAAAGAATCACACCAATACTCCTCAAATTATTCCATGAAATAGAAAAAGAGGGAACACTTCCAAACTTATTCTATGAGTTAATACACCCTGATAACAAAACCAGACAAAGAAACATCAAGGAAAGGACTCTTCAGACCAAAATTCCTCATGAGCATAGGTGTAAAAATTTTTAATAAAATTATGGCAAATTATATACAAAAAAGATAGTGCACCACAATCAAGTGTGGTTCATTCCAGGAATGCAAGGTTGGTTCAACATATGAAAATTAATAAATGTAATTCATTATTACAAAAGAAATAAAGACAAAAACCCATGATTATCACAATATTCAGCAAAAAGCATTTGAACACATTCAGCATTCATTCACATGCAAACCACTAGAAAAAACAGGAATAGTAGAAACATACCTCAACAGTGTAACAGCTATCTATGCTAAACCCAAGGACAACACCATTGTAAATGGAGTTTCTTTATATCTTCAAAACGGGTTGCTAGGATGTTTCTTTGAATTGTGTTGAATCTTTTGATCAAATTATGGAGAATTAACAGCTTAAAAATATTGAGTTCTTTAATCCATCAACACAGAATATGTCCCTTTTTAGTTGGATTTTTTTTTTTTAACTATGTTTAAAGTTTTACACAAATACACACAAAGTTGTATGTATTTGTTCAATCTATACTTTAGTACTTCATGATTTTTGGTGTTCATTAAAAATTGTATTTTTTATATTTAAAGATTTGCTTGTTCGTTGGTGGCATCTAGGAAAGCAATTGAATTTTGTACGCTGACCATGTATCCTGTTACATTTTGTATTCATTTATTACCTACAAGAAATATTGATAAAATACTTCGTGTTTTCTATGTAGGCAGTTCTGTCCCCTCTAAATAAAAATGTATACTTCTTCCTTTTCAATTTGTGTGCTACTCATCTTTTTTTCTCATATATTATTGAAACTTTCAGAACATCTAGTGTGGTATTAAAGAAGGAAAGATACTCTATTACCAGTTATAGCAGGAAATTACTTTCACACTACGAAGAATGGTATCTGATGTCAGATTCTTTATATTATTTTTATATATTTTTATTCACTGATTTAATTCACAAACATTTTAAATGATTTTCTATTGTCTAGAGAGATACTGGTTTAATTTTTTTCCCTCATAGTATCTTTATCTGGTTTTGGTATTAAGGACTCATAGACTTTGTAGAATGAATTGAGACATAATTTCTTCATTTACACATTTTAGAAGAGATTGTGAAGAACTGATAAAACTGCTTCTTAAAATGATTGGCATTTGCCATTTATTTCTGGAAAATTCTTGCTATATTTCTTATACCTTCTGCTCTACTTTTACTTCTTACATATTGTTACATTGTCCATTAATTCTTGAATCTTATTTTTTTAAATTTTTATTTACCTTTCATTTTAGGAATATATTATTTACATCTCTTTGAAATCATTGATTCGTTTCTATGTCTTAATAGAAGATTCTTTCTTTGTTCCTGTTTCTGCTATATTTCTACCTTTTCCTGGGTTTTGTTTTGTTTGGTACCAGATATTGAACTCAGGGGCACTCAATCACTGTGCCACATCCCCAGTCCTATTTTGTATTTTAGACTCTCACTGTGTTGCTTAGCACCTCACAGTAGCTGAGGCTGACTTTGAAGTTGGAATCCTCCTGTCTCAGCCTCCTGAGCCACTGGGATTACAGGCTTGTGCCATTTCTCCTGGCTTGCTATTTCCTTTTGATTCTTTCTTAGAATTTCCATTTCCCTGATTACATCACCTTTCTTGCTTCCTGTCTTCTGTTCACTGGACACCTTAATATCTTACTCTTAGATATTTTAACTCCTCTGGGTGATGATTCCAGAAATCGTTTTATTTGAGTCTGGTTCTTATGCTGACATTCTCTTCAGAGTGCTTTCTTTCCTGCCCTTTTCCATGCTTTAACATTGTTTTTTTTTTTTTAAATCCTAAAATATTTCCTGGAACAATAGGAAGTGAGGTAAATGGGCATTTAGTATGATGATGTAAATTGATCTAGCTAAATTTTTTTCCCCTTTTCATGCTTGTTGAAGATAAAAATACAGCATTTTAAATTCTTCTCACATCCATTTTTTTTTTTTTTTTATCTCTACTTTGGGAATTCTATGTGTACTTTTCTTCTGGGACAGGTTGTTTCTTTGTTTCTTTCATTATTTTTCATTTGTAACCCACTGAAATTGCCATTGAAGTTTTCTTAGTAGTTTATGGGTATAGCAGATTTTGTTCTAGATAAGCCGATCTCGGTTGCTCTATCACTCTGGATAAGAATGTCTCCCCGGATTTCATCATAGTGTTCTGATGATGACCTCTGTTCTACCACGGATCTAACAAAAGAATCAGTCAACGGTTGATTTGTCTAGGTTTTATTGTTGGAAGAGCTGGAGTAATGACTTTCAAACATTTCATTCCTGAGGCTCGAAATCAATTTTGCTTTTTACATTATTTACACATTTTCTTGGGCACCATATTTTTCTCCAATTCCTGAACCTTTTTGGATTTCTCTTCTACGAAAGATTTTATCTTGATTTATCCCATTTATCACTCATTTTTCATTTTTTTGTTTTTCCAGCATGGTTTCTACTTATATACTTACTGTGCATCTGAACAACAACAATGAAAAAGTTGAGCTGACAAGGTAACTCAGTGGAAAAACCCTTACCTGGCATGTGAGAGTGTCTGGGCTTGATCTCCATGAATACACACACACACACAAACCCCCAATTACTGATGTTCCTGTTATATTTTTCTCTTGGTCCTTGTGAATTTATGTATTTTTTTCTTTTTCATTATCAGTTAAGCGATATTTCAAAATTATTATACAACATTGTCTCCTCTTTCACATTTAATTAACTTATATTTTCTTTTTTTTAAAGGAGAAAAAATTTAGTTTGACTCATGTCTTCAGAGGATTCAGTTCATAGTGGGTTGGCTCCATTGCTCTTAGGCCTGTGGTGATGCAGGGCATCATGATGGAGAGGTTGTGATAGAGCAGAGCTGCCTACCTTATGAAAGTTCAGAAAGGTAGAGGGGGAGAGAGAAACAGGAAGGGATGACGAACAAGGTATGCCTGGGCACATCCTTATAGACCTACTTCTATCAACTAGACCTCACCTCCTACAGTTTCCACCACCTCCCAATAGTAAATCCAATTATCTTTTCATCAGTGGTTTAATACTTTGATGAGATTTGAACTCTCATTGTTCAATCATATCCCCAAAGCAAAAGCCTCACCTCTCAACACTGTTGCATTGAGGACCAAGACTTTAACACAGGAGACTTGGGGGGACATTCCGAATCCAAACTATAACAACTAGAAACATTATTTACCAATAATTTTGGAGGACTCTCCTTGTGCCATACACTGTTCTGTACACTTAGAATATGTAGTGATCCAAAGTTCTTTTTCTTTTGAGTATTTGTAGCTCTCTCACTATGTACACAGCAAATATTTGAGTGAATTAAAAATGAATTGAAAGATTACATTTTACATTAACTTTTATTTTCAGATGGCTTCTGAAT
Source organism: Sciurus vulgaris (assembly GCF_902686455.1). Taxonomy (NCBI): domain Eukaryota; kingdom Metazoa; phylum Chordata; class Mammalia; order Rodentia; family Sciuridae; genus Sciurus; species Sciurus vulgaris. The sequence goes on from NC_136466.1 coordinate 146,545,749, forward strand.
CTCTGGGGGCCAAGAAACTCTTTCAAGGTAATGCAGCCGATCTGTACTGGAGTCAGAGCATGAGTCCAATTCAATTCTGTCATCTCTGATTCTTTGCCTTCAAGCCAAGCTATCAAAATTATTTGGAGCAATCCACATTATTGGTTGGTTCTATTTTTAGAAGATTCTTAGAGATAATTTCAGAGCTTCTGCTTTATCTCTAACTAAATTTTTGCCTAGAAAATTTATTTATTTTTTTTAATAATTTGTTTATTTTGATTCCTTTTAAACAAATGGGGTACAACTTGTTTCTCTGGTTGTACATGAAGTAGAGTCATATCATTTGTGTAATCATACATGTACATAGGGTAATGATGTTTCTCCCATTCTGTTATTTTTCCTTCCCCCACCCCTGCCACCCCTCTTTTTCCTCTATACAATCCACCCTTTCTTTGTTCTTGCCTCCCTCCCAACCCCCATTCTTTATCATCATCTGCTTATCAGAGAGATCATTCATACTTTAGGTTTTTGGGATTGGCTTATCTCACTTAGGGTGACATTCTCCAACTTCATCCATTTTCTTGCAAATGCCATATTATTATTCTTTATGGCTGAGTAATATTCCATTGTATATATATACCACAGCTTCTTTATCCATTCATCAACTGAAGGGCATCTAGGTTGGTTCCACAATTTAGCTATTGTGAATTGAGCAGCTATGGACATTGATGTGGCTGCATCTCTGTAGTATGCTGATTTTTAAGTCCTTTGGGTATATGTCAAGGAGTGGAACAGCTGGGTCAAATGGTGGTTCCATTCCAAATTTTCTAAGGAATCTCCACACTGCTTTCCAGAGTGGCTGCACTAATTTGCAAACCCACCAGCAATGTATGAGTGTACCTTTTTCCCCACATCCTCTCCAACACCTATTGTTGCTTGTGTTCTTGATAATCGTCATTCTAATTGGGGTGGGATGAAATCTTAGGGTGGTTTTGAATTGTATTTCTTATTCCTAGAGATGTTGAACATTTTTTCATATATCTGTTGATCGCTTGTAGATCTTCTTCTGTGAAGTATCTGCTCATTTCCTTTGCTCATTTGTTGATTGGGTTATTTGTACTCTTGGTGTAAAGTTTTTTGAGTTCTTTATAGATTCTGGAGATTAGTGCTCTATCTGAAGTATGTGTGGCAAAGATTTTCTCCCACTCTGTAGGATCTCTCTTCACATTGCTGACAGTTTCCTTTGCTGAGAAAAAGCTTTTCAGTTTGAATCTATCATAATTATTGATTCCTGCTTTTATTTCTTGTGCTTTGGGAGTCATGTTAAGGAAGTCTGATGATAAGTCAACACGATGAAGATTTGGACCTACTTTTTCTTCTATAAGGTGCAAGATCTCTGATCTGATTCCAAGGTCCTTGATCCATTTTGAGTTGATTTTTGTGCAGGGTGAGAGATAGGGGTTTAGTTTCATTTTGCTACATATGGATATCCAGTTTTCCCAGAACCATTTGTTGAACAGGCTATATTTTCTCCATTGCATGTACCTTTGTCTAGTATGAGGAAACTGTATTTATTTGGGTTTATCTCTGTGTCCTCTATTCTGTACCATTGATCTACCTATCTATTTTGGCACCAATACCATGTCATTTTTGTTACTATTGCTCGTAGTATAGTTGAAGATCTGGTATTGTGATATCCCCTGCTTTGCTCTTCCTGCTAAGGATTGCTTTAGTTATTTTGGGTCTCTTACTTTTCCAAAGAATTTCATAATTGCTTGCTCTATTTCTATGAGGTACAACATTGGGATTTTAATTGGAATTAAATTGAATTGGTATAGCACTTTTGGTGGTATGGCCATTTTGACAATATTAATTCTGCCTATCCTAGAACCTGTGAGATCTTCCATTCTCTAATGTTTTCTTTAATTTCTTTAGTGTTCTGTAGTTCTCATTGTAGAGGTCTTTCACCTCTTTTGTTAGATTGATTCCCAAGTTTTTTTTTTTTTTTTTTTTTTTTAGTTTATTGTGAATGGGGTAGTTTTCCTAAATTCGCTTTCAGAGAGTTCATCACTTGTGAATAAAAATGCATTAGATTTATGAGCATTGGTTTTATATCCTGCTACTTTACTGAATTAATTTATGAGTTCTAGAAGTTTTCTGGTGGAATTTTTCCATCTTCTTCTAAATATAAAATCATGTCAGTCAGAAAATAGGGATAATTTTAGTTCTTCTTTTCTTATTCATATTCCTTTAGTTTCTTTGGTCTGTCTAATTGCTCTGTCTAGAGTTTCAAGGATAATATTGAATAGAAGTGATGAAAGAGGGCATCCCTGCCTTGTTCCAGTTTTTTTTTTTTTTTTTTTCATTTTTAGGGGGAATGCTTTCAGTTTTTCTCCATTTAGAATGATATTGACCATGGGCTTAGCATAGATGGCCTTTACAATGTTGAGGAATGTTCCTACTATCCCTAAATTTTTCTACTGTTTTGAGCATGAAGGGTGCTGTATTTTATCAAATGCTTTTTCTGCATCTGTTGAAATAATCATGTGATTCTTAAATTCAAGTCTGTTGATATGGTGAATTACATTTACTGGTTTTCCAGATATTGAACCAACCTTGCATCCCTGGGATAAAAGCCATTTGATCATGGTGCACTATATTTTTAATATGTTTTTGTATGTGATTTGTTAAAATTTTGTTAAGAATTTTTTCATCTACATTCATTAGGGATATTGGACTGAAATTTTCTTTCTTCGATGTGTCTCTGTCTGGTTTTGGTATCAGGGTGATGTTAGCTTCAGAGAATGAGTTTGGAAGGGTTCTCTCCTCTTGTACTTCATGGAATACTTTGAGGAGTATTAGAATGAGCTCTTATTTGAAGGTCTTGTAGAACTTGGCTGAGAATCCATCTGGTCCTGAATTTTTCTTTGTTGGTAGGCTTTTGATGACTTTTACTTCATTCCTTGAATTTGATCTGTTTAAATTGTGTATGTCCTCCTGATTAAGATTGGGTGAACCATATATCTCTAGAAACCTGTTGATGTCTTTGAGATTTTCTATTTTGTTGGAATATAGATTTTCAAAATAGCTTCTAATTATGTTTTGTGTTTCAATATTGTCTGTTGTGATGTTTCCTTTTTCATCCTGAATTTTAGCAATTTGAGTGTTCACTCTCCTTCTCTTTGTGAGTGTTGCTAAGAGTTTATCAATTTTGTTTATTTTTTCAAAGAACCAATGAACCAACTTTTTATTTTGTCATTTTTTTTATTGCTTCTTTTGTTTCAATTTCATTGTTTTCAGCTCTGATTTTAACTATTTCCTGTCTTCTACTACTTTTCATGTTGATTATTTGTTGACTTTTTCTTCTTTTATTGAATGAACCCATGAAATGAATTTTCCTCTTAGTACAGCTTTATAGTTTCCCACAGATTTTGATATGTTGTATCTTTTTCTTGTTTACCTCTAGGAACTTTTTTATTTCCCCCCGATGTCTTCTGTTATTCATGCAATCATTCAATAGCATATTATTTAATCTCCAGGTGTTGGGAGTAGTTTCTCTTTTATATTTTGTCACTGATTTCTAATTTCATTCCATTATAATCTGATAGAATTGAAAAGAGTATCTCTGTCTTTTTGTATTGCAAGAGTAGCTTTGTGGCATAACATATTTTAGAGAAGGATCCATATGCTGCTGAGAATAAAGTGCATTTGCTCATTTATGGATCAAATATTCTATATGTGTCTGATAAGCCTAAATTTTCGATTGTGTTATTGAGATCTATGGTTTCTTTTGTTCAATATTTATTTGGAAGATCTGTTCCATGGTGAGAGAGGTGTGTTTATAGTCACCTAGTATTATTGTGTTGTAATCTATTTGGGTTCCTGAATGGAGAAGGATTTGTTTGATGTACATTGGATAAGCCATTGTTTGGGGCATAAATATTTATGATTGCTATGTCTTTCTGACTTATGCTTCCATTAAGCAGTATGAAATGTTCTTCTTTATCCCTTCTCACTAACTTTGGCTTGAATTTCACTTTATCTTATATGAGGATGGACACCCCTGCCTTTTTACTGAGTCCATGTGCATGGTATGTTTTTTTCCCATCCTTTCAAGTTTAGTGTGTCGGTATCTTTTTTCTGTGAGATGAGTCTCTTGAGGGCAGCATATTGTTGGGTCTTCCTTTTTAATCCAATCTGCCAGTCTGTTTCTTTTGACTGATGAGTTCAGGCCATTAACATTCAGGGTTATTATTGAGATATGATTGTATTACCAGTCATTTTGGCTTATTTTTGTTTTTTAATTTGACTTGATTTCTCCTTTATTTGGCTATTCCTTTAGGGTAGTTCCTCACTTTGCTGATTTACATCATTGTTTTTAATTTCTTCCTCATGGAATATTTTGCTGGGAATGTTCTCTAGTGCTGGCTTTTTATTGGTGAATTCTTTTAGCTTTTGTTTATCATGGAAGGATTTTATTTCATCGTCAAATCTTAAGGTAAGTTTTGCTAGGTATAAGATTCTTGGTTGGCATCCATTTTCTTTCAGAGCTTGAAAAATGCTGTTCTAGGCCCTTCTAGCTTTTAGGGTCTGGGTTAAGAAATCTGCTGATATCTGTATTGATTCCCCCCTGTATGTAATTTGACTTTTTTTATCTTGCAACCTTTAAAATTCTATCTTTATTTTGTATGTTAGGTATTTTCATTATAATGTGCCTTGGTGTGGGTCTGTTGTAATTTGTACATTTGGTGTCCTTTAAGCCTCCTGCATTTGATTTTCCATTTCATTCTTCAGATTTGGGAAATTTTCTGATATTATTTCATTGATAGATTGTTCATCACTTCCTTTGGTTTGCTTTTCTATGCCTTCCTCAATCTCACTAATTCTTAAATTTGGTCTTTTCATGATATCCATATTCTTGGGGATTCTGTAAATTATTTCTTACCATATTCTCTGTTTGGTCTATTTTGTTTTCAAGATTAAATATTTTGTCTTCAACATCTGAGGTTTCTGTCTTCCAGGTGTTCTATCCTGTTGGTTATGCTTTCTATGGAGTTTTCAATTGGTTTATTGTTTCTTTCATTTCAAGAACTTCAGTTTTTTTTTCCCCCAGACTCTCTATCTCTTATTGAAATTGTCCTGTGCTTCGTGCATTTGCTCTTTTAACTGTTTGATTGATGCAATCATTCAATGCCTGCATTTGCTCTCTTATCTCATTGTTTGTTTCTTTGATAATTTTAATTATGCACATTCTGAACTCCCTTTCAGACATTTCTTCTGCCATGCTTTCATTGGATTTTATTGGTGTAGCATCTATCTAGGTTTGTTGGGGACACTTTCTTTCCTCATTTTCTCATATTTCTCATGTATTTTCCCCTCTAGGAGTGCAAATCTCAGGTATTACAGTTTCCCCTCTATAGACTTATAGTGTCCATGCAAATTTCCAATACTTCACCTCCTAGTTTTCAGTAGCCTGAAGTCTTGAAGGAACTTGATAATACAGTGACCCAAAAAGGATGCTGCCCCTCTAGGAGTGGTGGCCTCCAGGTTGAGTATATTCCGTACTAATGGTCAGAGGTGCCTCCACATGTGGAGAGATGGTCAACCACCGGAGCACTAGACTGTGGACTGGGGCCCAGCTGGTCTGGGCCTGGGTCTCTGGTCCTGCTTCCCTGGGGCGGAAATCTCACTCAGCAGCTCTGTACTGGACCCTGCTCTCTGCTTATATTTCCTCATATTTTTATTTGTTCAAAATATATTTACTGAGTACATAATATTATAAAGTACAGTGGTAAGCTTGGCTATAAATAGCAATGAAATTTATTTGTTGACTTTATAGTTTTATCTATTTGTGAATATAATGCATAAAAAATGTATAACTATTTTATATACATATATTAAACATTTAATATCTATAATGGACTCTATACATGAAATTTAAGTTTTCTTCTAATCTATGTATTATGGTGTTCTTCTTTCCTTATCCCTATGCAAAATTGTAATATAGGTTCAGTAAATTTTTAAGCATACAAGTCATTTCCTGGATTTCATAGATTGTAAACATACTGCCAGCTCTTCCACTGGTGATGAAAACATATCTGAAAACTAGAACTATATTTTCAAATTATAGCCATTAACAGATGCTAAAATAGGAGGAGTTTATATTTTTAAAAGTTGGATTAAAAACATTTTAATTAAAACCAAGACTTCTTAGTGTCAGTCTCAGTTTTAGAAAGGTTTTATATCCTTCAAGGGCAGTCTCATTTAATTATTGAGCAAGACTGAGTTTACAGTCCCTTGATCTTGGCCAGATACATGGTAGATCATTTAGAGAATAGTTGCCCAGAATTCCCTGTGGGTTGACCAAGACTTTGTTGGACCTGAATTAAAGTTTGACTTCCCTTTGCCTACTCATGCTTCTTCCATTTCTTCTCAATTATATTATGTCCCTATCAGACATCTTATAACCCAAATCTCATCTTCTATGAATCCAACATAGAATGATAAAAATATTTGGTTTCAAAATATTTTCTTCTTAACACAAGTTGTTCTTGGAAATCAGTTACTTTCTCACTCATTGTTGACAATGTGATCCCAAAGGAAAAATTAATACAAAGGCTAATGTTAAATTATTTATGCAATAGAATAAAGGTCAGTTCTGTCATCTCTTATTTCTTGTTTTGTGTTATAAATATCACAAAAACAAACTGTCATTAAATCACAGTTTCGCAACTAATAGACTTTTCAGTTTTTTTCAGTGTTTATTTAGCAGCTAAACCTCAACTTACATTAAAAGGATTCAAGGTTTGCTTATTTGGGCACATATGCTCATATAGTTTGGATCTTAAGTGTACCTTGAAGGTCCAGGTGTTAAAGCCTTGTTTCCAGCTTGGCACCATTGGGAAATGATGGAGTCTTTAGAAGGTAGAGTCCAATGGGAGGTCTTTAGGTTATTGGGGGCTTAATTTTGAAGGGCATAATAGAAATGGGTCTCTCTGTCTCTGTCTTTGTCACTGTCTGTCTCCCTCCTTCTCCTTCCCAGTCAAGAGGTGAGTGGTTTTGTTCTGCATCACCTCTCTGCCATGATGTGCCACCACAAGCTAAAAGCAACAGATCCATTCTTCATAGACTGATACCTCTAAAACTGTGAGACATTAACTTTTTATAAGCTAATTATCTCAGGTATTTGTTACAGTAACAAACAGATACACTGTTTGAAGGCATTGTGTTTAACTTGTAGGTTCTCACTGCCCTAAAACACATAATGAATAATTTTTTGTTTTTGTTTTATTTTTAGTTCGTACTAGGGATTGAATCCAGGGACACTTAAACACTAAACCACGTCTCCAAATCATTTGTATTTATTTATTTTTATTTTGAGACATGGTCTTGCTAAGTCATGAAGCAAATGTTTTAGGCAGTCTTTTCAGTGTCATGTCCAAATGACATGATAAGAATAATTTTAAGGAGGAAAAGTTTATTGGGGGCTTCCAGTTTCCTAGTTCTCATTTCATAGATGGCTGACTCCATTCCTCAGGGCTTGAGATGAGGAGGAACATCAAAGTAGAGGAAAGCAGCTGGGGACATGGTATCAGGAAAAGCATACAGAGAGAGAGAGAGAGAGAGAGAGAGAGAGAGAGTGTTCCGCTCTCCAAGGACAAAATATATAACCCAAAGGCACACCCCCAATGACCCATCTCTTCCAGCTACACACTGCTTGCCTAAAGTTACACCCAGGTATCTCTATGATGGGATTAATGCTCTGATAAGTAAGCCTCTCATAACCCAATATTTCACTCTGAAGCTTTTTGCATTGGCTTTTGAGGGATACCTCATAAATAAATCATAACTCACAGCATTGGAAATATGACCTGGATTAGAGTTTAACAGGAGGACATTTTGTCAATGTGTTCCCTGTGATTTCTTCTTTTTATAGTAAAACATGGGCTAATAAAAGTTCTAACATTTCTTCCCACACCATATTTACTAATTGGGGCATTCATATAATACTGATGCATTCCCTATTCCTGTAATATATTCATTTCCAATTGAATACCACCTACCTAAATAATGTCTCTTCAACAGGAAACTGAATGTGTCTTGTTCCCAGCTATTTTCAGTTCCCTGCATAGTTACTGACACAAACTGTACAGATATGCATGAACACAAACTACACACACACACACACAGACACACAATTTGAATAGAATTTAATTCAAGTTAAATATTTGGAAGTGTATTATATCATCTGTAATGCCAAACATGTTTTAGTAACTAACTTTTTCCTCAAGCAAGTCAAATTATTAGACTAAGATATGAAGATATTAATATTGGCTGAAATAAGAGTATAAAATCAAACTCATACACTTTTTGTAAAGTATATGGATTGAACTGATTACTATTTTTCTCAGGCATCATCAATAAAAGAAAATTAAGGAAGTGCAATGTCTGTATTTGTGCAATATGATGGTTCTCATAGTCAAATGAATGATTTGTGACAATACAAATTCATAGTAAGGTTTTAAGTAGCATTATTTCTCTGTATTTTCTCAAACTGTTAGTATTGTGCTTACTTCTGCTTCATTATACTTTCAAATTCAAGTTGAGATCTAGAAAGGAAAGTCTAAAAGATGGTAAATAAATCAAGGGAATAATTTTTTAAGATTCATAGGAAAGAATAACAGCTGGAAGCCCTAAGAGTTCACATTAAGCTTGCTGCATTTGCAAGCTTCTGTCTTTCTATTTCTTCTTTCTCTTCCTTCAAGATTACTTATATGCTTATCATACTCTGTAGTACATGATTATTGTTTATGCATGTACAAGGAAATTTGTTATTCTCTTTCTTTTAATTGGCATTATCCTTAAACAATCTAAATATGGATTTTTATAAAATGAACCACATTCTCTCAGCAGCTCATAAGATCCTTGTGAATAATTTAGACCCTGAAAATACCTAGATGTGGAGAGGTTGTAACTTAATATAGACACTTTCATATTGCTCATGTCTAAATTGAAACACATTGAATGTGGAAGCAATCATCATCATAATATGATTTTTTATAAAAATCATTACCTTTCATGGTGAAAATGTCATTTAAATGTTAGTTTGAAAAATATGGAAATCCAGCATGGACTGTAACTACATGCTACCTAATTCACCTATTTTAGATGATTTGACATTTTACTAACCAACCATCATCTTGTCACTAAATATTTTCTTGATTGAGTAAAATGGCTGCAATATGCACAATTTATCAGCTAAACTATTTAAATTATTCCTTGTTATTCTCAAGTTTTAAGACCACCAGTGCAAACTGCAACAATAACAAAAATGGAAATAGAATACCAAAAAAAAAAAAAAAAGTGTATTTTCAGGTTCCTTCTTTCCTGGTTTTATAGATTGGTAGATTTAGTTCTTTCAGAACTTTGCTTGCAAGAAATTCAACTATATAGCTTTTCTTGCTTAGTAAAGTATAAGAAGCAAATATCTCCAAAATGACTTCAAGAATCAAGTGTCAGGAGGAAATGAAGAATCATTATTGAATCCCCTCTGGGAATTCTTTTGAAGGAATTTGATTTTGGTAGGCAAGCTGAATCTAGCAGTTCATTAAATAGGAAAACAAATAATTTTCAGTCAAGAGGTGAGAAAGCATTGTGTGCTTCTTAATAGGTAGTCCCCAAAATATTGTAGAAGGCTTCTGAAAGTTTCATCTTCAGAGTCTTTATGCAGGGAATAAACTTATCTCCCAGAGAAGTTCAGTCTGGCATGGAATTTAATGAGGTAAGTAAGACTCTATTGCATGCATTTCAGTGGAGACACATTAATGACTCTGTAGAGGGGAGATAACACAGTACCATTAACAAGTATTGCCATGAGTTCTTAGAGTTACAAGCAATTTAACTTAAGGAAACCACATGTTTTACAATTAGAGAGTCTCACAACTAGAATCTAAATCCCATGTGATCTCACCACTCATACAAATGAGAGTCTGTATCTTGAACAGAAGGTTACAGAAAGAGTTGTCATATGTTTTTAAAGATACTAGGAGTTTATAGTGTGGTGAAGACAGGCACAATCATTAGTGTAATTTCAAAGTGTCAGCATTTTTGGGGGCACCTTTTCCCAAGATAAAGCTCCTCCCTTATTACTTATAATAGTCCACTATAAACAGCTACAGAACAATGTAGCAAAAGAAATGAAGTAAAAACTTTTTAAGAACAATGACACTTCGAAGTCACAGTAAGATACTCAGGGACTCAGAAATCCTTGTTATGGCCACTCAGCCAGACCAACTCTTCCTCACCTAGTGGAGAGGATATTGAACGATTTCACATGTCTCAAATTGTTATATCTTCTTCTACTCCTGCCTTCATCTCCAGATTCATGCATCATGGAGGCTAATGAGCAAGATTTCTATGGACATTTTATACCTGTCACACCTGTCCTGATAGGGGTCTTTGAATAATCTCACAAATTCCACACTTCTTTCTTTAATCCATGGTTTTATTGAGTAATAAAATCACCTGAAGAGGTCAAAATAAAACAAAAACAAAAAAACAGAGAGTGTTGGACTCCAAACCCAGAATTTCTTTTACAGAAGGTCTTAGGTGGGATCAGACATTTTTTATTTCTAAAATTTTCCAAGGAAGTGATGATGATGTCATCATGGAGTACACGAAGAACTTCAGGACTTTGGGTCTAAGAAGAGATGAGCTTCCTCCCAGATGAGTTGTTTTACCAACTATTAGCAATGTAAGCCATATTATTTTGTCACTTTCTCTATTTTTATTCAACTTAGCCATCATAATTCAATCATTTAAATCTCTCCCATTTTGAAAACATTTATGATTTTTGTGTTCATTGCATTAGTAGCACTCTTTCCCCCCCCTCAGATAAGCTTATTTAAATCAGAAGTTTTTGTTTGAATGCATTATTTTATTATTTAAATATCACTTAACTGTGGATAAAATATTTTAAATATCAGTCTAGATATTAATTTATGCTGTTTTTGTCGGGGTGAGGGGTGTACTTGGAATTGAACCTTTGAAAGCTTTTCCACTGAGTTACATCCACAGGCCTTCTTCTATTTTTATCTTGAGACAGGGTCTCACTAAAGTTGACCAGTCTCATCTTGAACTTGACATCCTCCTGCCTTAGTCTCTTCAGTAGCTGGATTACAGGCCTGCCCCACCATGCCCAGCTCTATGCTGTTTTTCTTCATAAATTCAACAACAACTTCTGTGAAGAAAACAGTAATGTCTGCATTTTTGGGGTACCTTTCCCCAAGATTGGCACCATTCCCCAAAAATATCATATAATTGTTAACAACGTCACTTTAAAAAAAAAAAAAAGGCTCTTTAAGTGATTTTATTGGCCAATTAGACTTGAGAATCCTGGATTAAAGATAAAAAGAGGAGTGGAGTTTGTGAGATTACAGAGATTCCCCATAGGGACAGGGGATGACAGGTATAAAATAGTCATAGAAATCTTACTCAATGTTTTCCTGACTCATTGGAAGGTTCATTGTTGCCTATTTTAAAACAAAAGGCAGAGTAATTAAAGAAACATATTCATTTATTTAATTTAAATGTACATCTTCAAAATTGAAGATGCAAAGAAATTGGGAAACCTGTCATTTTTATAGTTTATTGAAAAGTGAACAATTTAACAAAAAGATTGGATAAAGTGAGTAGTATCTAATGGGAATAAACTGGAGGAAACTTTGTAAGAGCTGTTTGTTCAGATTCTCTTGTGTGTACCTGTGTCTTCAGAGATAAAGATATTTATTTTCTCCGGACCTAGGGTGGGTATTTCTCACATGAGTTCTTATGATCTGCTTCAGAAGTTCAGAGAATTCTTTGATCTGCTTCAGGGGAGAAGGACACAGAAGGTCAGCGTCTTCATGCTTGGGTTGTTTCCTCAAATACCTTGGTGCTATTTGGAGGAAGCATTTCTTGAACTCTATTGCTTTCCCAATTTAATTTAAACAATGGTGTAACCTCTTCAAATTAGACATTCTAGCGCTCCTCTGCTGCTTCTTTTGAATTGTTTGTTGCTGTTACCCTGATGTATGAGCCGCTGCTCCTGGCTTACATCTTTCTCTCAGCTTCTTTCTGGCCTTCCACTTCTTTTACCTTTTTCTGGTAGTGCTCACCAGGTGTTCTCCTGGAATCATTTTTGCCATTCGCTTCACACACTAGGTTGGTAAAGTACTTCACATCCACAGATTTAACAGCCATTGTAACTTTTGTGAATACGAAATCATCCTCTCCAGCCTAGAGACAACTCCTGAGGTTGAGCTCCATGTAGCCAAATTTCTGCTGATACTGGATATCCCCATACAACATCCTCCAAATTTCATGAAACAGAGATGACAATTTACCCTTTTTATACCAATCATTGGTCTTTTTTAAAATCTTGGTTTCCATTTAACTCATTATGAAATAAAAAATTTAGGAGTTAGTCTGCTCTCTTCAACATGTAATTAACCAACCAACAAACCCTTCAGGGATGCCTTGATTATTGCAACCCTCTGCTTATCTTCCATTACCTCCAGGTAAAGTCATTATGTCTGCAGTGCGATCTAAAAACCAACCAACAAAATCTCTCTGATTTTTACTCTACCACATAAAATTTTTCTTAGTTTGCTCTCCCTGTAAGATTTTCTTAGGATCTACCAAACTTAGTGTCTCTCTTCTTTACTTAGAGTTTATCATCATCTACCAATTTAATTGTACTTCCCTAAAGATAATTTTTTTTTCTTCATGATATCAACACTGAGATCTCTTAAATTCTTTTATTAGCTGCAGTGGCGCTCTTTATAAAAAGTTTACTCTCTCCATCCCTCAATGATATTCTTTAAATTTTATTTAGGAAATATGCTATTTGGTAATTTTTAAAAGTTAGATTGTTCTCCTAGATATATTTCCTTATGTAAAGAATTTTTTACTTACATGTTCCCTATACTTAGATTCTACTAGAGAGCCTACAAGTAAATAGTTGCTAAGTAGATATTTATTGAAATGTACTCAAGTCAAATAAGGTAGAATATGGGACCAACTAAAAATGAGGCGATAAAAGGACTATTGGCTATAGAACATAAAATAAATAAATGCGCATCTAAACAAAGGCTTGATGCACATGTTTATAGCCTTTCGTTATAATAGCCAAATTTGGAAACAGTTCAAGTTCTCATTCACTGAGAGTTAATGAAGAATATGTAGCTTATTTACATTATTCAATATTATCCAGGAATAGATAGCAGTGAATTATTGTTAGAAACAACAGCTTCCATTTCATGAAAGATACGTTGATTTTAAAAGGCTAATAACAGAATAATACATATTACATGATATCACTTACCATAAATTCTAGTACAGGCACAATTAAGCTAAAGAAACAGACAATAAATCATATTTTTCTTGGGCCCATGGCTGGGAGGGATTGAATTTAAAAGTAACTTTTTAGTGTGACACTGATATTTGTATCTTTATTGTTGTAGTATTAGATAGGTTTATTCATCATTCATTCATTCAACATTAGTGAATTTTGGACATAAAATTGATGCATTTCATTATATGCAAATAATAATTCAGTGCCACTTATTTAAAATAATTAGTGCTTACTTGAAGTTCATAAATAAGACTAGTTTTAGATGAGGTGTATCAAGCTCAAACTCCATTAAAATTAAGGCAATAAGCTATATGCATGGACACCCCAGTGAAGAGCCATGTGAAATGATAATGGCTGTGTTAAACTGGAGACTGCATGCTATATCCAAAATATTCAAATTATTATTTATATTATTAAATGATACTCTAGCAAAAGGAAGCATGTCACCCTGAGATTTAGTCCATGGACATTGGCTAGTAACTCCTGCATTAGATAAAATAATAGTCTTTATTCCAAGATCAAGATGGAGTAAATAAATCTGGTAGACAATTAAGTTAATTTATTTACAATGAAGACAATAGGTAAATCTTACTTTAGGCAGTTGTTCCAGTAAAACGGTTCTGGTATAAATTGGCCTGGTAAAACAAATAATAAGTCTAGGTGTAAAAATTATTCTTTGGAAAGATATTGACAGGCCATGTGAGGTGAATTAATAATTCCAGTATATAGAATAAAGAATATCTGTGAGTGTGTGTGTGTGTGTGTGTGTGTGTGTGTGTGTGTGGGTGTGTGGAGGGGGAGAGGATATACATACTTTTATATCAAGAACACATACATGTATAAATAGACTTTTGTAAATATCATTAAAAGTTGCAAAAACTCAAGTTGATACAATTTCAAAGAGACATGGGTCTTTCCTGAGTTAAACACAGTTGAAATAGTCTCCAGTAAAGTCTACCAAAATATTTTCAAAGTTCACACCTGCTTGCTAACACTGCATTTCCTGATAAAAGAGGGAAGAGAGTTGAGTAAAATGGATTTTTGCCATGAAGCTATTGTTATTAGTCCAGGAGTACATGACTGGTTGTCAAGCTGCACATGGAAATGTGAAATTGAAGTTTGTCAGCTTTAGTCAGAGTCAGGGACAGCAGAGGAAACAGTAAGGAACAGAATCACATGGAAGGAAAGAATAAACTATAGGGATGTAGATTGGCAGGAAGTCCAGCTCTGGGTGCATGATCTTTTGGAAGTCTTCCTTTTTAGTTTTTCATCAGATGTAGGTTAGTGAAGTCATTTATTTCTTTATTTATTTAGATCCTGGGAATTGAACCCAAGGGCCCTTAACATCTGAGCCACATCCCCAACCCTTTTTTTTATTTTAGCTTGAGACAGGGTCTCAATAAGTTGCATAGAGCCTCTCTAAGTTGCTGAGACTGGCTTTGAACTCACGATCCTCCTTCTTCAGCCTCTGGAGCAGCTGGGATCATAGGCAGGTACCACCACTCCTAGTGGTCTTTTATTTTTTATCTTTATTTATTTTTTTGTAACATCTTGAGTGTACTTTATAAGCAAATGTAGATTTTCTGCAAATATGAGTACGTCAAAGAACCACCTCAGTCCTGCTAAGTTAGAAGTTTTTCAGGTAGATTCAGGCATCTTCAGTTTTGTTTGTAAAAGTTCCCTATGTGATTCTTGTGTTCCCACCCAGTCTGCACCCTTCTCTGCCACATATGATATCAGACTTTCCCTTCCGCTTTATCTTGACCTAAGGCAAATATTAGCTAGTATTTAATTATTATTCCAAACTGAGTTAAATAAAGCAGTATAGTGACATTGTTTAAGTATATTATTATAGAAGAATACTCCCAGCATTCAGAGGCCAGATGCCTAATGACTTCCTGTGTCTGTACTCAGTAAAGAGAATGGGCCTCAGTATTACTTTCTGTCCTTCTCCACTCTTACAGTTATTTCAGATGAAGCCTCATCACCTCTCACCATAACAATTATTTTAGTTACCTAATTGGTGCTCCTGTCCCCATTCTTTTACATTTCTAATCCATCCTACACATTCTTGACAAATTAATTTCCCTAAATAACAATTTTATTCCAGGTACAAACTTGTGCCTACTAACTATAATACAAAAGTTATTCAAAGTCTTCAAAATCATTTCTAAATCTGTATTTTTCATTTAACAGCAATATTTCTCTCTCTCTCTCTCTCTCTCTTTTCACACAGAGAGATATGAGAGAGAGAGAGAGAGAAAGAGAGAGAGAGAGAGAGAGAGACAGAGCCAGAGCCAGAGCCAGAAAGAGAGAGATGTTCCTGAAACAAGCTAATCATCTCAAAAATTCATGTTTTTTCTGGTTCTGGGTTCTGAAAAATGTTATTATCTTTCCTGAAATATCTTTTTCTCCACTTAGGTAACTCTGTATCTCTCAATGGGAGATGTTACTATACTGCTCTTTCCTTGGGTAACTGGCTAGTCTTTCATGAAGGTTATTCCTCAAAACAAGAAACTAATATCCTCTTCATGTCCCTAATATCCTCTAATATCCTCTTCATCTCTCACTGCTACTATGCCCCAAACTGGAATCAAATTTTTATATTACCTCAGAGTAAAAATGAGTCTCGAAGTAAGTCATGTCTGTATTCCCAGTAGTTCAGGAGGCTGAGGCAGGAGGATCACCAAGTTCAAAGCCAGCCCTCAGCAACTTAGGTTGAGACCCTGTCTCAAAATAAAAAAAATAAATAGGACTGGGGATATGACTCAGTGGCTAAGCACCCCTGTGTTCAATCCCCATACCAAAGAAATAAAAAAAAAATTGAATCTGAAATAAAAATTCACACAGTGAATATGTTCACACCAAAGAAACACATTATATGCACAAAATGTATAACATTTGAGAATATGTGAGAAAACCAACCACCATCCCCCACTCTGCAAAATCAAGCAGATTATTTGGAGTGGTCTGAATCTGTTAGCACATTTTCATAAATGGGATCACCTATGTTTGGAATGTCTAAGTGAAAACTGAACACTCTGCTCCCATTTTGTCTGTTTCTTTAAAACCTGGACTAGTCATTGATCCTATTTGGAGAAAGTTGATGTGCCTGATAATCTCTGATAAAATATAGAGAAAATAATCTAAAAAAACTGGGAAATTAAATAATGTATTACTTTATACTCCATACCAGCTCTCAAGGGATATCTCTTTAAAGTCCTCTGAAGTCTCTTCTTTCAACAAATATTTGACCTACTCATTTGTGAGGAAAGGTCAAACATTTTGAACTGTTCTTTACCCACTGGTCCCTGTTGGATGAAAATGCTCAGGAGAACTAAGTGAAAGCTCAGTTTATATGGACTTTCCTTTCCCAGTAACATTGGAAAAATACTGAAAATATAGAGGGTACCTGGAGGGTTACTGTCCAACTCTTCACCTCAGGTTAGAAATCAACCATTTCAATCATTATGTTACATAGGATGTCACACTTTACTAAAGAGATCATACCATGTTTTCTGGAGAGCAGAAAATGACGGGCATACTAAATGCAGTGTTATCCCACATGAGCACCAGTGAACAAGAGACTAATTCTATGTCAAGGGCAGACTCTAGTGGCCCCATAAAGTTGTGGCGTATGGGGTGTTTTGGTAATCTGTGTTAGTGGAAAAATGTTACCAAGTTGTTCCTTTCTTAGTGAAGGACAAGTTGACTGACCTTTCTATCTCTCATTAAAGTGGCAGAATAATGATTGTCACGTTCTTTTGAGTCAACAAGTGTTTATATTGCCTTGATAGTGAAAGAAAAGCAATTATACAGATGTGAATAAAGACCAAAACACATTATGACTACTAGCTGGTCCCCTTCGTGCTCCACAGGTATTTCTGTCATTCTAGCACAAGGATCCTGGAAATCCCAAAAGGCTTGAAGTTTTTGGTGAGATTTCAGGATGTTTTGTAAATACTATGTCACGCTCAAATAAAATAATCTCCATAGAAACTCAAAAAGACTTGAAGTTCATCAGGATGTAGCTATTCTTTGTTAGGAAAATAGTTACTGTATACAGTGGACATTTAGGGAAATGGAAGCAGTAAAGACTTCAGATCTTTATTAAACACAGATGAGCCCAGAAGCAGGTCAAACATGACAACCTGGAAGAAGTTGTACGAGACCTGAGACCTTTCATTTACAAGCACACCAGGCCTATTCACAAGTTAATTCTGGTCCTTACCATGGTGCTCTTTGTGAAGACTCAAGAGAAGACTATATAAGTGAACCTAATCTAGCTGGATCCCTCAGATCTATAACTACACCAACTGTTAAGTAGACTACTATCATCTCATAGAGATGGTCATGGGTGTCTCAACAAGAAAATGGAAGAAATATCCATGTGAAAGATGTGAGGACTCAATGAGGAATAAAAAGACCATTCATTTGACCTTAGTGTTGAGTCTTGAATTTAAAGCAGCAGAAATTGGGTCATATTTCCCTGTGTGTGCTCAGTTTTGTCTGTTGGTTTCTACAGTGTTAACTTCTCATCCAGGGTGTCCAGACTTTCTTGGGAGAAGGCACTGAACCATTGCAGAGAAGAAGGCTTGACTCTATTTCATACCCTTTTGTGTGGTGTTTGAGTTGCAAGCCATGTACACTCATTTCTTTATGTCAACAGCAGATATGTGGATGGTGATTTGTAAGCCATTTTAAATGTATTCTTTATAATTCTCTGTTCTAAAAATGCTGAATGTTATTTAAAACAAACATGCAAGAGAAATATAAAGAATTTTGAAGGTAAAATGGAGGAGAGGTGAAGGGCATGTAGATGTCATGGAAACTACACGAAATGAATATAAAAAGATTCTATCTACTTTAAAATGTAGGACTACTAATAAAAATGATAATATAATAAAAAGAGGGAGGAAAACAATGGGAAGTGGAGGCTGATATTTCTGAAATCAAAGTATGTTTCAGTTGCAAAAGAAATCACTTTGTCATTTTAAAAAATGAAGCATATAAAATTATTACATCTTAGAGCAATGATTCTCAAACAGAGGACTGTTTTTGCCCTCGGCAGGACATGGGCAATGTCTAGAGACAATTTTGATTATCACATCTTGAAGAGGAGAAGTGATTCTAGTAGCATCTGTTGGGTGGGGGCCCAGGGGATCCTGAAAACCATCCTATGTGGCACAGAACAGATTCTCACAAAACAGTTATCCAGTCCAAAATGTCAGCAGTGCTGAGGTTGGTAGAGCTTGTTTGAAGATTGTCTGGAAAGACAAGACAAACTTTTATTTTAATCTTTATGTAAAGTTAGAACATTACTTATTTTGGATTATTATTCCCATATGTAGTTTGCTAATGATTCATTACATTGCAGTGAAACACACTCAGATCTGTATACGTGGAGGATATTTTATTTAAAGGAGATTTCTCTAGAATCCAATATTACAATTAAAGAGTGGATACATAAATAGACTAAAAACCAAGTT
Source organism: Sciurus vulgaris (assembly GCF_902686455.1). Classification (NCBI taxonomy): domain Eukaryota; kingdom Metazoa; phylum Chordata; class Mammalia; order Rodentia; family Sciuridae; genus Sciurus; species Sciurus vulgaris. The sequence goes on from NC_136466.1 coordinate 146,564,610, forward strand.
GACCTCAGAGTTATCCTCTAATGTACTTTCAATATTATCCCTCACAAATACTAAATCCTAGACATAAGCTCCCTAGATAAATTGCATTTCAAGGAGGAACGTTTGAATTCCATGGATTCACAGTCTATCCTAGGAGTTGTTCATCCTTAATCCAAACAAATTTGGATTCTTCAGTTTCTCTGACCGTTTTGCTTTTGTGCCCTGGATGTAAATTTTATATATCAATATATCATATATTTTTAAAGCATTCTACCTATAACTTTAGAAATGGATCTTGAGAATTTAAATTTAGTCATTAGTATTGATACTTGTTAAACTATTAGTGTACATACATTTTTTAAACAAACTTTAAAAGTTAAAATTATGCTTGAAATAATGAGTGACAAACTTTTATTTTTTTGAACTAATTATTATATTGACATGAATGGGAAAAATAAATATGTGTTATTTGCACAAGAATGAGACTAAATGCTTGGAAAAATAGAAAAAAAACTCATAAATATTGATGCAGTTATGTCAGAAAAAGCCCCCAAAATATCAAATATTAGTGTGGAGTATGGGGAGAAAGTAGTGGAATGTGTCCCTGTCAATTCAGCTTTTTTGTATGATAAACGCCAGAGACAATGGGTGAACATAATCTATTCATTCTAAAGGAAACAAGAAACAAGGCCACTATTCTCATTGAAAGGTACAAAGTTGGATCTGTTAGTTAATCTCATTCTCCACTTCTAGAAGATTTCTAGGTAGACACTGTATGTCCCTGGAAGAGAATTTAAGTGTAGAATGGACTCTGGCTTATAGTGTCTTCTCCTTGAGGTTCTCTTACACCCCATGGTCAGGTGTCAAGGAAATATTTCACATGCTGGGAAGGCTTGCTTCTCTTGCCAACTGATACGTGCTGAGCTGTGGGGTGTCATAGGCTCACCAAACGCTCCCACCCGGAAATCATGGTCTGTGCTAGTTTTCTGGAATTGACCTACAGAGCTAGAAATGGGTGCCCGTTTCTTGCCAGGAGAACCCTGAATGTGGAATGCCATCTTCAGCAAACTGGAATAATGGGGCCAGGAAAGAGAGGTGGCAGTATAGTTATCATTTATAGACTTGGCATGGCTAAGGTATCTGAGTTTTCTCTTGGGTCAAGGAGATAAAATATAGCTGGGCTTACATATCTACCAGTTGCAAAAAGGAGACCCAAGAAGAGAATCTATAGGTTCTTTCCCTTGATCATATCTGACCCTGAAAGATCCAGTAGTCATGGGGGAATAATATGCAGAATTAAAGCACTCCCTATTTTCTCATCCTCAGAGACTGTGTAGCAAGCTTCTTCTCCACAGAGAATATTTATATGATGTGTTTGAAACTGAGGTATAGACCAGACCAAATTATTCAAATACAGAAAAATAAAGATGATTTAAAAATCAAAAAGATCCCCAAATTACTAGGGCACTGAGATAAGGAAACAAAAATAGAACCAAATTAAGTGCAATTTTCTTTTTTGCAATATACACATGCCCTGATAATTAAGTTAAAATTTTAACTGTTACCACAGACACAATAGGAAAAAATCATACAAAATGATGTTTCAGGAAAGGATAAATTACCGAAAAGCTGAGGAGTTGTGCTGATATTCAGAAACCACTCCCACATACATCCTCACCATTCAGAAGCTCTGTATTCATCAACAGTGTGGGAGAAACTAAGACAGAGTCAGGCACAGTTGCCTCTTAATCCTGGGATTGTCAGGAGGGCACAGTGGTGAACCCTCTGAACAGTGTGAACCTGCTGGCTGGGGGAAGTGTTGTCTTTTACCAGACCCCAGGTCTAGAGAGGGCAATGCTACCTGGCAGCATGTCAACTTCCACCCCCATTCTTCCTACCATGTCCTTAAGGACCAACCTTGGGGAGACAGGAAAACAGCCTTCTGTGAATTGGGGAAGTTCTCAATTTAGATAGGAGTTGATCATCCAATTCCCCTCCTGTACGGGAAGTTCCTCTTGAGGGAAATTTAGTTTCCAAATCAAATGTATTTTCAACATGGGCAAAGGACTAACTTCTTCTTAAAGGAGTGGGATAGAAATATTAATACATGCAGATTATGTTTCATGACTTCCTCTGGTTTCAAATAATGAAACTATGTGTGTGTTTCTATGTGTATATGTGTGTGTGTGTCTATATGTGTAGACAAAGAAAGAGAAAGATAAGTTAATTGTAGAGTTTAATTCTCATTTAAAGGAAATCTGTGAGGAAAGCATTTATTTAAATACTTAGTGATTAGTTCATTAAACTATACAAAAGCAATCTAAATCTATTGGCCAAATCCAGCACATGTCTTAATTTTATCAATAAAGTTTTGTTGGAACACAATTGTGCTCATTCATTTATGTATTGCCTATGGCTACTTTCAAAGCTCAAAAGCAGAAGTGAGCATCTGTGACAGCATAATTGGCTGACAGAGTCTAAATTATTTACTATCTGTTCATTAACAAGAATATGTACTGATTCTCCTGCTACAAAATTGAAAGCAATGAGAGATCTTAAGCTAAACCTGTGGGGTGAATAAGTGCACATAAATTCACTCCTACTTTATTAAAATGATTAAAAGAAAACAGAATCTGAGAAAAAAACATTGTACAGTTAGGAAGGTAGGAAATATTAAGAATTATATAATAAATCGGCAAAATATTAGAGCCTGGAAATAGGTTCTAAAATATTAGAACCTGGGACCTGGAAACAGATGGTCAAATAGTAATGGGATTAACAGCAAATAAAGTACGAATTTTAAGAAGATGATGAGGAAAGTACAGAAAAAGAGAAATATCTGATACTGAAGAATTCTCAAAGTGCTCATAAAGCTGTAGCAACACAAACTGGGGTGAGGGAAGATGGTAATGATGGTCATGCTTGACTGGACTGAAGGACAAGACAATAAAAATGTGCACCCCTGACAGGAATGAGCGCTTTAACATCTGTACCTCTCTTCAGTCAAGATTCTGGCAAGATCATACCAATCTTTACAAGGGGCCATGTATTATAAAAATATGTTAATAATAGGAATTCTTGCATTGTTGAAAAGCAACACTTAGTATTGAAGTTGTCTTTGTGGTGCAAAACTACATATCTTGTGAGAGTGTGAAAAAGTTTTATTGGTTTGACTTTTTGCACCTTTCACATCTTTTTACTAACATGTATGTGTCTAAATGAAAAATGCCCTATTAAGAGGCATTTTTTGCCTCTTATATATTTTTACCTTATTATACATTTTATTTTACAAATCTGAAACCACATCTTGTCAGGTCCCCACGTCCCCAGAAGCTCACTGATACATATCCTTTCCTGCACCAACACCCTTAAACACACACACACACACACACACACACACACACACACACACACACACACTTATTTATTCCACTGCTGAGCTCCATTTGTTCTAAAGTGGCTCAACAAGAGAGAAGTAGGCAGCCTGGCTCTGAGAGATGAGGGGATGACACTCAACAGGGAACAGAGATAATAAGTTTCTTTCCTGTGACTAGAGGTAAATGAGTTTGGAGTTTTCCCAAACATAAAGACCCATGCATCTGGGTCTTACCCTGGTTCTCCCCTTGGTGGGTAACTATGGAGACAGGTAGAATATGGTGACTGAGTGCCAAAGCCCTGAGATCAGCAGTAGAGATGTTCATGTATGTCATCCTCTGGTCAGAGGTTACATCTTCCAGGTGTGGTGTCATAGATTTACCTAGAATATAGCTGAAATGATCCAATATGTTATGGAGCAAACCACATAAGGTAGGAGTCCTTTGGCCTATGTAGCCCATTGAATTTTTTTTCACATTTTGATTGATCCACAAAGCACAGTATTCCTTTGTATGTGTGTATTTGAGTCTGTGTATGTTTCTATGTATTTGTGTGTATTTTATGTATCTGTGCAGACATGAAAGAGAAATGGGGTGAGAAACAAAGATATGTATCTTTGTTTGTTTGTTTGTTTTTCTGTTGGGACTCCATTAAAGTTTTCTATCTTCTATTTATGTGGAAAGCCAGACTAGCACATTTCAAATATTTTTAAATCATATTGACAATGCTGGAAAGAGGACCATACTCTACATACCTAATTTATGGTCACCAAAAGCCCAGTTTACATTTCTTTGAAGCATGGACTTGTTGGAGGATTTACTGATGGAAACATAAAGTAATGAAATCATATTCAAGATGAAAACTGTCTCTGTGACAAATCAAACACCCTCTATTTTATAGACGTTCAAAGGCTTCCCACCAAACTCTCAGATTATTTCTCTTAAAAGTTTGAAGATAAGTAAGTCAAGGAAAATTAATGCTTCTAAGCTTCATTGGCTTACAACAATTAAATTGTTGCTCACTGTAGAGTGTGATCACTTTCTTTCCTCTTTAATAAACACCAAGTGGAGCAAACAGAACTACTTCCCTAAACCTCTTTGATAAATGATAATAGATCCAATCCCTTGATCAGGGTACCAAAACAAAATAGGTTTTTCTTTTTCTCTTTCTATACAGATTTCTTTTCTTATCTCTCCTTTTAACTGTTATCTGTTTTTTCTGTCTCCTCTCTTTTTTTCTTCTTGTCTTTCATCCTTACTTTTGTCACATTGGACTTTTTAAATGTTTTTCTAGTAATATTTCAACTCATATAATACTAATTTGTTCTTCAAAACTTGTACCAACCTTGTTTAAATAAATGCAATAAAGTTGTCAAATATTTTGCTTTTATTTTAGGAATATGTTTATCAACTTAATATTAGTTAAATTATGGATATATGTGGTGACAGTACATTTAAAGATTTCTTACAGTGATGGATTTGTTACTTAATTTGTGAATGGTATGCATGAAAATGCATTGAGGAAGCCTGCTAAACAATGGAATATGAAGGTTTTCCACTATTTCCTAAAAATGAATATATTTGGATCTCATACTAACACTGATAACACAAGAACAGTTTTAAGCAACTAGATGGAATGGATTTATGGTCTAATAAAATAATTCCAAGTTTTGAAAAATATATCCTAATATTAGGAAGATACATTAAATTTTTATGCATGTATTAGCAGTAGGAAATCTTAGTGTCTTGGGCCTTAGAGGACCCAGCAGATAATGGAATAAAAAGTATAGGAATTCATGTAAAACAGTGCAAAGGTGCAAACAAAAATACCAAATTTCTTTGGGTGCAGCAGGGCACTCTTAGAATCTCATCTACTTCAGAGGCTGAGACACAAGATAGAGGCCATCCTGGGCCACTTAACGAGACCCTGTCTCCAAACAAAAATAAAAAGGACTGTGCATGTGTGCATGTAGCTCAGTGGTACTATGCCCCTGTGTTCAATCCTCAGTATTGGGAAAACATTTCTTAAGATTTATCTGAGATGGTGTTGATCATTATAAAAAGCAGCTCTGGAACACATATTTTTATTTTGTAATGGGGGGGGGCATTCCAATAGTGCAATTTCTAACAAAGAGAAAAGTATAGTTTTCTTTTGAAGTTTCATGAGCCTGAGAACTCAAAGTCAGACCCAGAACTGCTGGGGCAAAGAAGAGGAGATACAGAGAAATAGTAGAGAGGGGAATCAGGAAAACAGAGGTCAAATATCAATATGACCTATCTTCTCCATCAAATCTATACTACCAAGATTATAAATTTCCCACTGTGAAATGAAGACCAGCTTCATGGAATTCTAGGATTTCTTTCTCCCAGGTCATTGAAAGGGTTAGAAGCAGGATCCTGCTGACCAACCCAAGAAAGTTCCTATCTGAACAGAGTTCCAGATTCAGGAGGCCTGGAGATAACTTTCACTGGCCACTATGTAGATATTGACACCAATGTGCTGCAGTAGAACAGACTGATGACAGTTAATCTCAGCCTGAGGTGGCCGATGTCACCACCAGTGGAAAAGAGCAAAGAAGACACTACTTTATCTTGTTTCCACAGATTCCCCTCCCTGTACTCTCTGCCTGCTGAAAACTTTGAAGATATAGCAAAATTTAAAGCATGAAAAAAGTTCTTTTAAAGAAAGGAGCTTTTGAGAATGACTTTGTGAGCTTCTCCCACCTCTTTGAAGTCAGGGGTGGCCATGTGACAACTCTGGCTGATGAAATGTGAGTAGAAATCATCTGTGGAACTTCACAACTTAATCTTCACACTGCTGGTGCTTGGCTCTCATGCTGTCTCTTGACCTACCATGGTAATTGAAGAGACTTTGATTTCCAGATGATGCAGTTACATAGTTGATGAGCCTTAGCTATCATGAGTCCTGAGTTATTATGAAGAACTGATATTCTTTGATAACTTGCTCTGAATATGTAGGATGTAGTGTGTGCGTGTGTGTGTGTGTGTGTGTTTGTATTGGGTCTTGCATAATATGCTGAATATTCCACCTATGTTCTAAAAGAAATGGAGAATATGATAATTAAATGTGAGATGAAAATCAAAATATTGCACTTATTGCTGTTATTGGCTAAATTGGATGGAAAACAATGTGATAATTGGCCTTTTAATTCAACTGCCAAGATAGGTAGAACAGCCACTCCTCATGGACAATGCTGTTTCTAAGCAGCCCCCGTGAAGTGAGCACTCACAGGGGCTGGCAGCCAACAGCGCTCTGAGACTTCCTTCTGCCACTAGTCACTGCTTTTTTTGGACTTGTTTGGAATCCCTGGTGGGAAACAGTAATTTAGTCCCCAAAAGACTTTGAAACTTATTGTAAAAATATATTGATTTTAGGAACTCCAAAGCCACTCTTTGACTAAGGCTGAGAATTTGTTCTTTATTCATCCCCCTTTCTTAAATATGTGCCAAATAGCATACGAGTAGCTTGGAGGAGGTTAACTGACATTAGAATTCTCCAACTAATGACACTCAAATAATAATATACAATTGCCAACATTTTAAATATTAGCCACTTTTTATTTTTAAATTCCCAGGTTAATTAAAAGTTAAGATTAAATTTCCCTGTGAATTTGTGTCCAGATATATTAAAGTCAAAAGAATTTATGTGCAATATGAATTTTTCTGGCCACTGTGATGCTATATATTTCAATGACCAAACTTCTTTACTAACCGGTGTCTTCCTCTACTTTCTCTGGCCATAACTGGATTCCAAAGATCAAGTAATTTTTAAAAATAGAGGTTTATCCAGCTCATAGTTCTGGAATCTGGGAAGTCCAAGATCCAGGGGCCTTACTTGGTGAGGGACTTCATGCTGTTGAGTACTCTGGGAAATTGTGTGGAGAAACAGGACATCAGAAGGTAAGACAGATAAGCAAGCCTGAGAACTCACTGTAAAAACAAAACCACTTTCAAAACAACTCATAAATTCACTAATCCATTCACCAATGAATGAATTAATCCATCCATGAGGGCATAGCACTCATAACACAGTTCTCTTTGGAAGGTCCTGCTTGGTTTCTCCTCTAAATACTTTACAATGGAGATTAAACATGAATGGGAACATCTAAATCTTAGCAATCAGCAACCACAATCCTCCCTCCTCACTTGCTCACTTTCTTTACTGCTAATTCTTAAACTAAATTTTTTTCAAAAGCTAGGAGATGTTGAAACCTAATTGAAATGAAACCTATTTTTTTTTAAAAATGAGTGGAAATAGTTAACTTCAGGACATGCTTTCTATGCATTCACCAACAAATATCTGAAATCCTTCACTTTAGAGTCTGAGAGTTAATAAAACATTTATATAAGTTACTTTTGCCAAGTAAGGAACCACCCCAACACTTAGAAGCGTAAGAATAATCATTTATTTATTTTACAGTGTTTTTTATTGTCAGTTTGTCTGGAATGAGCTTGATCATTCTTCTGAGTCAGTTCAGTTAAACTTTGCTAGTTTATTTGTTAGCAGTAAGCTGTTGTAACATCTGGAACTAAAAGAATTGTGCTAGGATAACCTGACTCTTACTCCACATGGTTTCTGATCCTTTCGCAGGCTAGTACACAACAATTCGTGTGGTGGTTGAATGCAGGACTGTTCGCTAGGTTGCCTTGGATGAGCCAGTGCTTCCTCCTTCTTGATTTATAACTCTCCAGAGTAACCACAGAATGTGCTGAGAATGTGACATCTCACATTAGGGAGAACTGGCCAGAATAGCCCGGCATCTGTTCCAGTGCCCCCATAGAAACAGGATCTGAAATACTTTAGCTTAGAAGTCACATTGCTCCAGGATACAAAACCCGGGCAGGCTGCTTTCTGGAGTTTCTCAGCTGTGGTGCAAGTGGAAGAAATGAAGATGAGGTTTGACCCACCCAATAAAGTTTTTCTGAGTTGTGGGGGACTGACTTGCAAGAATTCTAAACTTCTTCTGTTCCCTGTTCCATCTCTGCAAGTAATAAGCCTGCTTATGTAACTTGTGTTTGTGGATGTTCTGTCTTACCAGATTCATGTGGGTTGGTAACCAGGGCACAGAGGACTTGCTTCCTAGTTGAAGAGGCATAAGAATGTAACAGGATAAACCCATTGCACAAACTCTTTTTAAGCTTTGATTGTATTATGATTACTAATATCCCCTTGTACAAAATAGGACACATGTAGGAAAGGAAATAGAATATATCACTATATGTGAGTTGTGACAAAGTTTATTTTTTTAACCTGTTTTGAAATATGCTATAACACAGAAAATTATCGAAGTGTAATAAAAATTTAGTATGCTGTATTAGTCAGGATTTTCTAGAGAAATAGAACCAAAAGGATTTATTAGATTGGTTTACTAGATAAGAAACTGGTTAGTCCCACAATGACATTTTGTAGGCTGGAGAACCAGAGGAACCAGAATACCTGCTCAGTAGAAGAAGCTGGAGTCTTAGAAGAAGAACTGTTGAATACAGTCCTAGTCAAGGCCTGAAAGTCTAAAGATTCTGCAGAATCACTGACCAAAGTTGGTTTTTGAAGAGCAAAGGAGCTGTAATCTTATGTCCTCAAGTGATCAGCAAAGAACCTGCTCTATAAGGATTGAGCTCCCATCCAGGTAAGCTCCCTCCTTCCAACTTTTGTTCCAACCAGGCCCCCAGCCTTTTGAACTATGCTACCCACATTCAGAGTGGGTCTTCCTTCTCAGATTTCTGTTCCACATGCTAATCATTCTAGAAACAGCATTCTGCATTGACGCATCCAGAATTTTTGTTTTGTTTTTAATTTTGGCATCTATTAATGAAATCAAGTTGACTATATAGATTAACCATCATAAGTCCATCTTTTGTCAACTTGACACCTAAATATGTCTCTTCAAATCATACTTAATCTCTAGGTAAACACAATAACAAAGTTATAATTCCGACTGTTATGATATAATTCTCATTTTACATAAAAAATGAACCAATTCCTCCCCCCAGAATGGGAGATAAAATTTTCTGAGTGAAGTTTACTCCCCTGAAATTCCACAACTTAAACACTACAATGTAGATACAAGATCACATTAATGTAGATTAACATCACATACTGATTAAGTAAATCAATATGATGTTTCATGATAAAGGAATAAAGAAAGCAAATAAATATATCTGCTTAATATTTGTGTATATATGCACAAATATATAAACAAAATAGGAAAGAAGTACATAAGACATTTACAATCCTCACTTTTGCAGCTGGTCACATAGCTGTAGTTAGTATTCAAAGCTACTTTCTTCTCATAGCATGCTGTATTCTCTCTGCCGCTGTATTCTCTCTGCCTCAACAAGCACCTCATCAGGTTTTGGATCTTTACTTGGCAGGGTGACCCACACCTTCAATCCTGAAGGTTCTTTGAGATATTGGTCATCTTGCCTGGATTGGGTTGTTGTGGTTTCCCATGGACCTTAATAATGCCATAACAATAATAAGAGATGCTCTAAGTCATACTCATACTCCAGACATACTCTTCCTCACCTCCATGCGGAGTAATAGTCCAATCTCTATTTGGTCATCTGGATTCTTCACCTCTGCCAACATCAAAATTCCCTCCTTAACCTGTTGACCCAGAGGCACAAGGAGCCCAAAGAGAGTAGGGGTAGGTGTTAACTTCCAGTTCAATGGAATCACTGCTCCTCCTGGTAGAAACATTCTCTGCCTTGGAGCTAAGTCTTCTAGGCCAGTAGAGCATAAAGTTGCAAGAAGAGGAAGCAAAAATTTGCTCATGCATCACTAAAGTAAATGGTGAGTGGTACTATTCCTCTTTTTCTTGAATCCTAGAGAGAGTACCTTATAGTAGAAGCTGATTCAGAGCATGCACAGCCTTCTGCAGAATCTTGCTGCAGTCTTACAAAGTATTGCCATCTAGCGATGCAGTAACTATGTATTCAAAAGGAATTCCACTGTGCTATAAAACCAGTAACTTCAGGATGGTGGGGAACAGAGGCTACATTCTCAAGTAATTACACTGTCAACATTTTGTCCCATAACAAAGCATAGGAGTTGCCAAAAAGGAAAGCAAAGATCATATGTATTAAATGAAGATGGGGAGAGAGAAATAGCTATGATAAATCTAGCCTCACCAAAATTCCTGTCAGTTAATGCCTTCAGTCCAGATCTATACCATCCAACACATGACTACTTGCATCTCATTTTAAACTACGTGAACTAATTTAAATTTAAAAGTTCAGGTTCTCAGTCACACTTGTCACATTTTAAATGTCCAGTTGCCAAAATATAAAAAGGGGCTACTGTAACAGTACAAAATTGGACAATTTCATCATTACAGAAAATTCTTTTCAACATGGAAAGAACAGGTTCAAACACTGTGCCTTATGAGCTTATAATAAAATTTTAGAGATTGGTATAACTTGAGCAGTGCCTCAATTCAAAGTATTTTCCTGATCCTACCATATTAATTAAAATTTTCATCCTCTGAGGAACCACAATTCATTAAGAGATCATAAAAATGAATGCATCAGAAATTACCATTTTCTTCTCTATCCTGGAAGTGACTCTTTTGACATATGTCCATAGTTAATGGTCTGAATTAGTTACATGTCCATGCCTAACATCAAAAATGTGCAGGACACAACTGTATTACATGTTCAGAAAGAAGAATATAGTTGAGCAATATAACTGCATCTCATACAGTTTTGCAAACTTTTTGTTAAACTTATTCCCAGATGTTTTATTATTTTTAGCTGCTATTTTAAATGTGACACTTTATTTTATATATATATATATGTATATATATGTATATATAAAATATATATATGTATATATATATATTTTGTATATATATGTATATATATATTTTGTATATATATATATATATATATACACACACACACACAATTGGTTGTATTTCTTTGAGTAGACTGTTGACTAATTTTATAGCAGTAGACTGCATACTAATTTTACATCATGTTACTGTTTTCAGTATTTTTCATTATTTTTTCAGTTCTGGAGATTCATAACAAAATTATTTGCAGAAAGATAACTTTACCTTCATTTCTAATAGTTTCTTCAATGGCACTCTGTCATTCATTACTCCTTTCAGTATTATTACAGTTCCAGTCAGGAATGTCTCTGCAGTAAAGCAATCCTGGAGAAAGTTCTACTGTTTGTCTACACTGACTGAAATGAAATATGACCAGAAGATTGGGTCTACTCTACATCATGAGCAGTAGCCAGAAAATTTACAGGACAGCTTAGGGCACAAAAAGAACAACACTGGAACATGCATGACAAAAACTCTGGGGGAAATTTATGTAGCTAGACCTCTCAAAATGAACAAGACGATGCTGATTTATTTCCTGTGTAAATGCTTATCAAGAGACATGCACTGCAGAGAAATGTCAGATGGACAGTAGGATTTTCTCTGATGTCTGTAAGTGCTTCTTTCCTCAGCTACCATGTACTTGTTTACGGAGTCTACATACCAAGTAGGTAGGTAGTGATGGAAATCATGCTTAAACTCAAGAATATAGATTATCCCAATGACTGTTCTGGCCATAAATACTGTTGAATGGCTGCATTTCAGAGCAGATACCGACACTGACTCCCTTATATTATTCTCTTAGGGGAAGCAACTGCCCATCTGGTAGCAGGTTGATTACATTGGAATACTTCCACTATGGAGTAACATTTTTTCCCTCACTGGAATAATCAAGTATTCAGGGAATGGATTTGATTTTCCTGTCCAAAGTGTTGCTGGCAGCACCATTGTCTATAGACTTTTAGAATGCCTTATACAATTTTTTTTCTATTTTTACTATCTAAGACAAAATCACTTTTGAGAAAAGAATTCATTTTACACCAAAAAGAGCCAGCATTGGACTCCTGCCCATGAAATCAACTTTGAAACAAAGAAATGGCCTAATAAAAATTTAGTTGAAGCACAAAGACACAAAGGACAAATCTGGACTCATATTTACAGGAATTAATATATATTTTGAACCTACAACTATTATATGTTGCTCTTTTCCTCAGTCAGAGTTGGCAAGTCTGGAATCAAAGACCTCAATCCATTTCTGGCATAAGGCAAACACTGATTTTTTTGGGGGGTTATTATAGCACAGTTTCAAATTTCTAGAATTTCTATGAATGGAAAAATACAGTATGCACTGAACTTCCATTATATTATTTCTGAAATTTAATAGATGTTGCTGCATTTGCAGTAGCTTTTCCTATTTGATTTGTGACTAATGTGTTATTTACTGCAGATAAATAATAATGCATTAATCCATTCTCCTGTTAACATGTATTTGGTTTCCATACAACTTAGAGATATATTGAGTAGAGTATCAATGAATATTCATGTATCATTTTTTGTCTACACATATGTTTTCATTTCCTTTGGGTGAATTTGGCCATATGCAGAGTAGGCATATGCTTACTTTTTTGAGTAATTGCCAAAAAATGCCAGTGGTTGTATATGGGAGATGCAGTTGTTCTATAATCTCACTAAAACTTGTGATTGCTATGTTCTTGTGTCTGCCCCTAAACATTGTAATCTCAATTGGTTTTAAAATGCATTTTCTTGATGACTAAAATGACTGAGTTTTTTAATGTGATTTTTGGCCTGTGAATATCTTATCTGAAGAAGTATTTGTATCTTTTAACGGTTATCTGATTAAGTTATTTGTATTATTGTTACTGTGCTGTAGGTATTATTTGCATATTCTCAATATGTTTTTCATCAATCACATATACCAGAAATTTTTTCTCCTATTCTGATTCTTAACCTATATATTTGAAGTGCAAAAACAGATAAATTTTATAAATTCAATTTATATTGATTTATTTTTTGCCTGATATAACTAAACACTATTTCTCTGCATCAAAGTTATAAATATTTTCTGTCGAACCTTCTTCTGAAAGTTTTATGATTTGGGGTCTTATGTTTTGGTGTATTGTCTATTTTTACTTAATTTTTGTATATGTTATGAAGGGCTAGAATTCAGTTTTCTTGCCACATAAATACCCATCTTTTAATAACACAATGCACTGAAATATTTTACCCAATTATATGCTCTCATACTTTTGTTGAAATTAATTTGGCCATAGGTATGTGAGTCTGATTTTGAACGATGGCTAAGTTAATTTGCTTTATTTAACAGTAGTAATTATTTTTGTTGGTAGTTTAAGTAATTGTCATAATTTAGTGGGACATATAATATTTTCAAGATATGTTTTATTTTATTTAGTTACATTTTATTGAAGATTTTAGGTAATTATTCAAAAATAGAATTTATTTCCTCTTAAAAATATTTTAGTTGTAGATGAACACAATACCTTTATTTTATCTATTTATTTTTCTTTTATTTTTACAGACTGCATTTTAATTAACTGTACACAAATTGAGTACAACTTTTTGTTTTTAGGGTTGTACACGATGTAGATTTGTACCATTCATGTAATCGTACATGCGCATAGGGTAATGATGTCTGTCTCATTCCACCATCTTTTGTACCAGTGGTGCTGAGGATTGAACCCAGTGCCTCACACATGCTAGAAAAGCACTCTATCATTGAGCTTCAATTCCAGCCCAGAATTGTGTTTCTTTTTATGTAGTATCTATTTGAATTTATATCAATGCATTTGGTATTGTATTTAAAAATGCATCTTTTTATCCTTTCTTTGTGCTCTGGAAAGATTATAGAGCCTTGAAGTTGGTTAGCTAATCTTTGAACATTTAGTAACTTCCCATGTGAGAAATTATTTCTTCTTGGTACATTAGGATTTTTTTTAATGTGCTTCTATGGAAAGAGGTTTATTTAGAAATTCTAATTCTATCAATTTGTATACTTGATTTTCTTATTCTTTTTTAATTTTTGTATTGGGGATTGAACACAGGAGCAATTTAAAGCTAAGGTATATTCTTGGCCCTAATTATTTTTTATTTAAGAGAGGCTCTTGCCAAGTTGATGAGGCTGGCCTCAAACTTATAATCCTCCTGCCTCAGTCTCCCAAATTGATGGTATTTCAGGCATGAGTCACTATGCCTGGTTACAATATATCTTTCTATTCATGACTTGCTTTTATCAAATTTATTTGAAAGTAATTTTAACTTTAAACAAACTAATTGCTTATATATTCTTAAATTTTCAATAGCTTCAATGTTATTCTTCATCCTTTTGTTATTTATTATTTGTGTAATTATGCAGCTTCCTTTTAAGTTAACTTACTGGTTGATTTTCTCAAATAGCTAGTTTTTATTTAGTTTGTTATTTTTTTATTATCTTACTTCTTGCTATATTATCTATGTTATTTCTTGCATTCTTTTCTGATTTACTTTTCCCTGTCTGGTATTTTATTTATTGTATAATTTGCTTGTTTAATTAATATATATAATAAACATTCCAGGCAAGTACTGCTTTATTTGATTTCTCTAGACAATCAAATGTAAATATTTTATTAATTTTATTTTGTAGAAGTTCAGAAAAAATTTTGCATCAAAATAGGAGGTATATTTTCTATTATTGATAGTATTTTTGGTCAATAAATTATTTTTGATGAGATAGCTTGGAAGCTACTTCTTTTCACAGAATAACTCCGCGTTTGGTTTTCAGACAGATTATCTTTGGGTTACAGGAAATAATTCAAGTTGTTTTTTTTTTTTCCAGAGGTAAACATATAAGGTTTCATTAATATAAAGCTTCGACTGGGAATTGAAAACCCTGACCTCATCCTTTCCATCTTCTACTGTCTCAAAATTATAAGCATCTAGCCAATTTCATTATACTCCATTATAAGTAAACTCCATCAATTCCATTATAATATTAAACCAAAATATGCTAAGGTATCAAACTTGAACCTTGCCTTCTGTGGGCATTCCATTACATATAACCAATGGTGAGATCCTGCATATCTCTTGTATCAGTTCATACTGTGGCCTGTCTCTGCTGCCTTTACCAGCAGAAATTGAGTCATTCAGGCCTATACATCTAATAAGATCAGAGAATCAATAATTTTCAGTTTCTAACTCAGAAAACTCATTCTTTTTTTATTATTTTTATTTAGCTTTTAATTTTTTATAGACTGCATTGTGATTCATTTTACACAAATGGGGTACATAATTTAGTTTCTATGGTAGTACACAATGCAGATTCATACCATTCATGTAATTATACATGTACATAGGGCAATGATGTCTGTCTCATTCCACTATTTTTCATACACCCCCCCTCTCATTTTCTTCTACATATTCTGAAGTTCCCCCATTATTCTCTCATTCCCCACCCCTCACCCCCATTATATATCATCCTCCACTTATCAGGGAAAACATTCGGCCTTTGGTTTTGTGGGATTGCCTTATTTCACTTAGTATGATATTCTCCAATTCCATCCATTTATTTGCAAATGCCATAATATTATTATTCTTTATGGCCGAATAATATTCCATTGTGTATATATACCAGAGTTTCTTTATTCATTCATCTGTTGAAGGGCATCTAGGTTGGTTCCACAATCTAGCTATTGTGAACTGAGCTGCTATAAACATTGATGTGGCTATGTTACTGTAGTTTGCTGACTTTAGGTCCTTTGGGTATAAACCAAGTAGTGGGATAACTGGGTCAAAAGATAGGTCCATTCCAAGTTTTCTTAGGATTTTCCATACTGCTTTCCAGAGTGACTGCACCAATTTGCAACTCCACCAGCAATGTAAAAGTGGGCCTTTTCCCCCACATCCACGCCAACATCTATTATTGTTTGTGTTCTTGATAAAAGCCCTTCTAATTGGAGTAAGATGAAATCTTAGAGTTGTTTTAATTTGCATTTCTCCAATTACTAGAGATGTGAACACTTTTTTGTATATTTATTAATTGCCTGTGTGTCTTCTTCTGTAAAGTGTGTGTCCATGTCCTTGGCCCATTTATTGATTGGGTTCTTTGTATTTTTGGTATAACGTTTTGTAAGTCCTTTATAAATTTTGGAGATAAGTGCTCTATCTGAAGTGCATGTGGAAAAGATTTTCTCCCACTCTGTAGGCTCTCTCTCCACATTCTTGATTGTATTCTTTGCTGAGAAAAAGTTTTTTAGTTTGAGTCCATAACATTTATTGATTCTTGCTTTGATTTCTTATGCGTTGTGAGTCTTACTGAGGAAGTCTGATCCTAAGCCAACATGATGAAGATTTGGGCCTACTTTGTCTTCTATTTCGTTGGAGTATAGATTTAAAAAAACTCATTCTTAATATGCTGTTCTTAGATATCCACTTCTAGTGCCAGAATTGGACTCACTTAGTTTTCAACCAGAGAAGTACAATCAATAGGAGATATACATTAAGAGACTTGTAAGGAGTTGATTTACATGATTGTGAAGGGTGGTAAACCAAGTCCATTGTTTTGTCTATGCTTTTTTATATTATTGTTAAATTTTTAACTTGTTCTATCTTAAGAAATATAGTTTATTACTTACCTCTTTCTGTGTAGCAGATTATTGTGAACATGCAGGACTCAGGCTTAGGGATTCTGTGATAGTTTAGCTGGGTTCTTCACCACATTGTCTATCAAAAGGCTATATTTAGCTGTTTTCAACAGATGAGCTCTCACATGAACAATTGTCCAGTTAGAGTCCTATTTCCAAATTCATTTATGTGACTTTTCAGCAGCTTTGGGTTTCTGCTGGATCCTTGGACTGAAGGCATCAGTTTCAAATTGGCTAGTGGCCTGAGGTTATTCTTGGCTTCTTATAAAGTGAATTTCCCCACATGGCAACCTATTTCATGGAAGCCATTAAAGAAGAATGTACCCTAACAAGACAGTAGTCAAATGCTTGCAATATAATGTCTAAATGACATCTTCTAAAATATATGGTTAGTGAGAATAAAGTTCTTCAAAGAATCATAGGAGGTTTCCAATATCAGAAAATTCTCTCCATCTTCAGTTATTCATACATGTCTGTATAATCCTCTTTACCTTCCCTGAACAGCTTCCTTTTCTTTAGTAAAACTCTTTTCTTACACACACACACACACACACACACACACACACACACACAATGTTTTGGTACTGGGGATTGAATCCAGGAGTACCTTATCCCTGGTCCTTTTTGTTCTTTATTTTGAGGGTCTCTCTAAATTGCCTAATGCCTCTCTAAGTTTCTAAGATTGGCCTACACCTGAAATCCTACTGCCTCACTCTCCTGAGGTCCTGGGATTACAAGTGTGCACCACTGTGAAAAGGACTTTGCATTTATTTTCATAGTTTATCTCTATTTATGTAAGACATTAGCCTTTGTCCCTTATCCCAGGATAAGTTCATCTTTGAATAGTTTTATCTCTGGTAAGTTATTATTGAAAGATATAGGTTAACTCTAAGTATTTAGGTACTCTGGAAAACTTTAATGTTTTACAATTTTGAAGACACATTTAAGTAAATACATAAGCTCAGAATTCGTTATACTGCTAAGCAACATGGCACTTGACTTTCAAGAAGAAACAGACTTATACGTTTTTACTATTGATGTTTTATTTTTCAATTAAATAAATTTTATTGTTTGTTCAGGAGTCTTTCATACATTTGAAACTTATACATCATTAAAATATTACTAGGTTGCACAAAATATAGTGCCCAATCAATAATGTCAGAAGTAGGAGGTGATTATTGAGAGCAAAATTTTTCCAATGTTAATTTGTAATCATATTCTTCTTTTGATACATTACTTCAAGGAAGATTTTAAAAGATGTTGTTTTTCTTAACTTTATTATGATCATCTCTATCCCTTTCCACATTTAAAGTCTATGTCATCTACTTATTTTCTATCATTTTTAGTTCCCATATTTATAAGCGCTTCTATGGGAAAAGTTAATGAAGTAATATTATATTCCAGCTCACTCCTAACCCAGCCCACATTTAAAACTTTGCATCTCCTTTTCTTCCAGGGAAGATACTGTATGGCAATTGTCAATCTACCAGGAATTCAGATGACCTAGGGCCTTCCACCTTCCCCAATATTCCTGCCTAATAGATATCTTCCCAGATACTGTCGTCCATAATTCTAACGTCTTTGTCTTTCACTGGTTGATAATGAAACAAACTACAGGAAATTATGGTTGCTACTGAAGGTTGTGCTTCTTTTTCATTTTCAAGTTCAAAGCTTATGCTATGGATTTAATTGTGTTCCAGAAAGTTCATGTGTTGAAACTCTAACTGCCATTATAAATTGTTTTAGAAGATAGGAATTCTAAAATATAATTAAGGTTAAATGAAGTAATATGTGGGACCTTTTTCTAATAGAATTGGTGTCCTTATAATAAAAGGAAAGGAGAGATCTTTCTTTTTGCACAGGCCATATGAAGTCAGAGCTTGAAAAAGACTGTCTACAAGCCAGAATGATAGCCCTCACCTCACCAGGAATACTTGGTTAGCACCTTGATCCTGAAGACCTCCTAGTTTTTAGGACCATGAAAAATAAAATCCTTTTGACTATGTCGTCTAAGCTATTGTATTTTGTTGTGGAAGCCTGAACTGAGTGAGATGTACAGCATTCTGGATCAAATGGTATGGATCTACTAACCTGGCACCCTTCTGTTCTTAGTATCGATGTCCGCTCACTTTGACATCTAGGTTGAGAACATTTAATTAATTCTTTCATCACTAATCTGCTTGGTGGATGGAGAGTAATGTGATTTACATAAAGACAACATTAAAAAAAAAACCAAAGGGTACGACTGAATTCAGAGATGAATATGCAAAGCAGGGCTACCTTCCAATACGTAGGCCTTCATTTTGTGCCCACAGTCAGTCAACTCCCAATAATGCCAACTGCCTAGGTGATTTTGGTCACTTACTTTGATAGGCTGACTTTTTCCTAATATTTTTATTGGTTCATTGTAATCATACATAATGAGTGAATTCATTCTTACAATTTATACATGCACATGATTTAGCTATATAAATTTCTCAATATCATTCCCTAGTATTTATCCTTTTCCTCCCCTCCTATTTTCCCCTGGTCCTTTTCTTCTACTCTAATGGTCTGCCTTCAATTTTCATCCTACACACAACCTTTATTCCCTTTTTCCATAAATGAGAGAAATGAGTTCCACAAATTATAAAAAATATACTACCTTTGTTTCTGAGTTTGGCTTATTTTGCTTAACATAATCCTCCCAAGTTACATCCATTTTCTTGCAAATAATATAATTTTATTCTTCCTTATGGCTGAGTAAAACTCCACAGTGTATATATAACACATTTTTCATCCATTAATACATTGATGGACAACAAGACTGGTTCTATAATTTGGATATGGTGAATTGTGCAGTTATAATCATGAGTATGCCTTTATTGCTGTAGTATGATGAATTTCTTCTTTAGGATAAATACTGAGAAGTGATATAACTGGATCATATGGTGGTTCCATTCCTAGTCTTTTGAGGAAACCCCATACTGATTTCCCTAGTGGTTGTACTTACGTACAATCCCCCAAATAATGCAGACTGCTTCTTTCCCCTGTATCCTATTCAACGTTTAAGAGTTTGTATTCTTGATGGCTGCCAGTTTAATGGGAGTAAGATGTAATCTCCACATATTCTTGATTTGCATGCTCTCAATTGCTAAATATCTTGAAATTTTTAAAAAATATATCTGTTAGTCATTTGTATTTCTTCTTTTGGGATATAGTTTGAAAAATATGTGCGAAAGTATCAGGTAACAGTCTCAGCAAATTCCTGAGAACTTAGCACTTGATGGTTAATGTATCAAGAATATCTTTTCTTTGTCAGATGCTTATTAGGCTAAAAATCTATCCTTCCAGAATACTATAAATATTTTCATTTAAGAATGAATACTGTGAACACAACTATACTTGAGATCTATTGGATATGAAGAAGCCAAAATATATGTGTTTAAACTGATTTTGATCATAATGTTTTATATTTTTAAACCATAGTAAATTACCTTTGTTGATTCACTGAGAGACATAAAGAGATTTTAATCTACACTTTTTTTTTTTCTATTTATGAAACTTTAGAAAAAAATCTCATCAGTTCTTTGGTGTTTTCATTTTCCTTTTCTTATAAGTCTTCTTAAAACACTAATAAAAATTTACAAGTTTCCACCCCATTTCACATAAAATATCTGAAAATATTATTTTTAAGAAACACAGACTTGATTCTATCTGGAAAACTGAGTCAATTTCTTTGCTATTGCTCTATTTACTTTGCTATTGGTTCTATTTACTCACTAAGTCATTCATATTTAATCTTAATGGTAAAATGAAAACATGTTTACAATGAGTAGTTATATCATCTTTCTTAGATAATATAATTATAAAAGTTTAATATTGAGTTTATTCCAACATGAGATATCCAATACAGTTAGGTGATATATTTTTCACACACACACACACACACACACAGACACACACACAAAAATATCTATCTTACAATTTTGGACTTTCTTGACCACCCTGCACAATCATGTAAATCAATTCCTTACAAGTTTCTTAATGTCTATCTCCTACTGATTGTGTTCCTCTGGTCAAAACTGAGTCCAATTTTGGCACTAGAAGTGATTATCTAAGAACAGAATATTAAGAATGAGTTTTCTGAGATAGAAAAAGAAAATTATTGATTCTCTGATCTTGTTAGATGTGTAGGCCTGAATGACTCAATTTCTGCTGGTAAAGGCAGTAGAGACAGGCCATGGTATGAGCTGATGCTAGAGATATGCAGGATGTCGTCATTGGTTATATGGAATGGAATGCCCACAGAAGGCAAGGTTCAGACGAGGAAAATAAAATATATAATTTAGAGTATATACTTTAATATATACTGCAATGAAAAATGGATTTTAAAGATTCATTTTGTTATTTTTTAATATTGAAGTAATACTTTTAGGATACAAGAGTGATATATTAAACATATTAAGATTCTTTCTAGTAATCCCCAAAAGATATGTCTCATTTTTTCAAATTAATTTAATTTTTACCATTAACAAACATAAGCAGCTCGACTGTCAAAAACACCAAAAAGCTTATAGATTTGAAAACTCCATTCTGCTGATTAAATTTTAACTATTTCTAAGGGAAATAATTTTCCATAATTTTATGTGCAGTCCAGTATTTATCTCTATAGTTACAGATTTATACCTTCTTGTCACTTGGTGTTTTAATTTGTTGTGATTTTTCACTTCTTTTATGATAATTCAATCTCTCTATTCCCAAACTGTCTACAACTCCTCCCACATTTTCTTCAATACAGTGACTTCATGTAACTTCAGTTTAAATTATTATTTATATTTTACATTTTTATAAATGTGAAATTTATAAGTATTAAATATCATTATCACAATATAATTATAATCACTTTATTATAAGTGCTGTAACTACAATTATTTATATTATGAATGGATCTATTATAACTGTCAATATAACTGTATCGGTAGTTCCACTTTTGAGTCAAGACTTTGTTTTTGATATATATTTTTAGTTGTAGGAGGATACAATACTTTTATTTTATTTTTATTTGGTGTTGAGTATCCAACCCACGGCCTCACTTTTGTTCAGCAAATGCTTGGCTAGTACTCCACCACTGAGCCACAACCCCATTCTAAGAATCAAGACTTTTTAATTGCTTGAGTCCATGTTTATACTTTCTCAGATTGTGTTGTTTAAGCTAATTCTCAAATAGTTTCCTAAGGAACCTGGAAACTTATACTTAATTTTCCTTCAGAATTCCTAAACTATCATTTCCCCTCTGTAACCGTACTTCAAGTTTCAATTGAGTGATTTTATGCTTTCTCAATTTCTATAGATTTTTGTTCTCTCACATTTGAAAATACTTTGTTGAATTCTTATTTTCATATGTTTCATGGTCATTTACTTTGAGGGTGGTCATTTTTAAAATCCCAATTAGTAGTAGATAAGCCTTTAATTTAGAGATTATTTTCTTATTTGTGGACAATTTTTCCCCAAAATTTGTTTTGTAATCCTTCATCTTGCATGTTCACTTTTATTCATTTCCCTTTCCTAGATTCCCTATCATACACAGCATCTTCAAGTTACACAGTGAAATATTTTATAATTCTTTCTATTTTTACATTCCTTTTTCTTTATTTCCTGATAGAGGCTTTTCTCAAAAGGATAGAAAGACTATTCTTTCTTGTCCACTTATATTTAAGAAGTAGACATTGAAAATCAAATATGGGTTGGGGATTATGACAGATGGGACTACTTAATTGGAAGTACATAAACTGAATATTTTTGGATTTCTTTTTCCTGTGTTCTCTTTTAAATTTCTCTATGATACTTTTACTTCCTTTATTTCATTTTTCTTTTATCTTCCTTTAATATTGTTGCTTAATTCCTGGTCTCATTGGGGCATAAAGTAACAAAAACTGAAAAATCAGGGAGTAGCAGGGCCAACTTATGTCGACTTTAAGCTATTTTTACAAATGCAGCTTTCACTCTGAGTGAAATGAAGATGACTATAGACTTCAAAAGGAGGAATGATATTTTTCGTCTATCAGTCTGTTTTTCATTATAGTGAAATACCTGAGACAGGCTAGCTTTAAAGAATAATCTGAGACAGGCTAACTTTAAAGAATAACCTGAGACAGGCTAACTTATAAAGAAAAAAGATTGATATAGCTCTTACTCTAGAGATTCAAAGACATGGCAGCAGCATTGGCTCTGCTCAGGTAAGGGTTGTCTTGGCTGCATAATGTTGTGGTAAAGGCATGTGTGGGAATGAAAAATCACATCTCTAAACTAAAAACTAGAGGGAGACTAGTCTCCCACAATCTGTTATGTCCTAAGGAATCCCACTAGGCAGAACCTGTAAACGGGCCATCTCCCAGTACCTCCATCATGGGGACCAAGTCTTCAACACATGAACCCTTGGAAAACAAACCACATCCAAACAAGAGCATCTGCATAACTACTTATTTATTTATTCATTTTTATGGTACTGGAGATTGAACCCAGGGGCACTGTACCACTGAACTACACCCCAGACATTTTGTTTGTTTGTTTTTATTCTGGTAGGTTCTCACTAAGTTTCAGAGGTTGGCCTCAAACTTGCGATCCTCCTGCCTAAACCTCTTAAATCACTGGGATTAGAGGCATGTGCCCCTGTGCCTGGCTAGATAGCATTTCAAAAGAATAAGATGGTAAATTTACTGTGAATAGATTTGGGGTAGGAGAGATGGGAGAGAAAATAAGGAAACAAGTTAGTGTCTATTAAAACAAACTCAGTAAGCTTTCAGTATTTTAAGTGAACTCATTCTAAGAACTGATACTATTCTAGCTATTGTGCACTCACAAGTGTATATGTAGTGGTATATTATGTTCTTTGCTGAAATTAGATCAAAGATAGACATTTCAGAGTACAAAGGTATATTAAGACTAGTCAGACATTTCCTAGTGTTCTCTCATTGACTATTCAAATGAATCTACATTGTGCACAACCATAGAAACAAAATGATGTTTCCCATTTGTGTACACTCAATCAAAATGCAGTCTGTAAAAGTAAAAAAAATTAAAAAATTAATATTACATTACTATCAATTTCAATGGTTGATTAAATAGTGTTGTCTCACTCCTTACTCCTTTAGAGAGCCTTTTGTCTGCTTGAAGAAGGCTTATAGACAACTTCCCTGGAGTTCCTAAGGTTGCAAAGGATTTTGAGTTACACTGTCAGCTTCTGCTTTAGGTCCTGCTTTCCCATGATAGGCGTACCTATGATCTTTGATTGGAAATCATTTCTTAACTTTAGCACTGTTTACCATTTGGAGACACTATGAATCTTTAATACCAGTTAGTCCTAGTTCCTTTTAGTTTAACAGTCATGCCTTAGCTTATTACTCTTTTTTTATATTTTACTATAAGCAGCAAGAAGAGAGAGAGAGAGAGAGAGAGAGAAAAGGCAGATTTCAACACTATAGTTTGAAATCTCCTTATCTGGGTCACCTAGTCCTTTGGGTACATTTTTTACCCTATGCCTTGCTACAGACAATAGGTTTTTGAATGTTCTGCAATTCGTTAACATGAAACTCCTTTCCTACAGTATTTGATAGGAATTTTTTCACTTTCTGTTAAAATCTCACCAGTACATCTTCAAAGCACCAAATTCTACAAATCATGTATTCAAAGCTTAAACTTTCACTATGTCTTTCCTCAGAATTCTTGCAGGATTTTTCAAAATCTGTTCACTGATGTTTTCTAAGTCATCCCCAGATCTTAGTTATTGCTACACAGGGACTCAACTTTCTTTAAAAAATAAAACTTCATTAATTGCATATTAGTTATTTAGTAACTATGTATAGCTACATAATAAATCACTTCCAAATATACAAGATTAAAGTATACATATTTATTATAGCATAGGCTTCTGTGGGTCATGCACCTGCTCAGCTCCCTGGGTAGTTCTAGTTCAAAGTCTCTCATGAAGCTTCATTCAGTTGGTCAGCCAGACTTCTGAAACGCTTCTTCCAAGAGCCCACCTAGTTGTTAACAAGCTTTAGCTTCTCTCTGGCTGGAGACCTCAGATCCTAGCCAAATGTGCCTCTGCTTAAGCTCACTAAGTGTTCTCACAGTATGTGAGCTGGCATTCCACAGGGTGACTGTTGGCATATAGAGAGAGGGAGAAAGAGAGAGGGAGAAAGAGAGAGAGGGAGAGAGAGAGAGAGGGAGGGAGGGAGGGAGGGAGGGAGGGAGAGAGAGAGAGAGAGAGAGAGAGAGAGAGAGAGAGATATTCCAAGCAGAAGCTGCAGTCTTTGAAGTGCCATTAAATAATTTATGCTGTTAGTTCACCAAGACTGTTTTCCTGCTGCTATAACAAATGATTACAGGACTGGGCAAACCTATAATGAACAGATTTCTTCTTTCTTACAATTTTGAATCTGGGGAATCCAAGAGAGAAGAGCTAGTATCTAGTAGGACTTTCTTGCATCATATCACAGCAGAAGGTGAAGGGAGAGAAAGAGAGAAGTAAAGGGGCCCAAACTTGCCCTTTGATCCCAACCCTCTCTTATAGTATATTAATCCATGGAGGCAGAACACTCATGGTCTAGTTTCTTTTAGATCTGGCTTATTAATAATGTTACAAAGGCAGATGGATTTCAATTTGAATTTGGGAGGGGACCAAATACCCAAACCAGAGCAAGTCCCAACAACCTTGGAACAAGGAGGAAGATGTGAGCACTAGATGAGGGAATTCTTGGGGGTTACCTTCTAGGCTGCTTCCACACTGGGAATGATTGGGCTTCTCTCCTATTTTCAGCAGCAAGTCTGAGGTTTTCTGGCTGAACAGGTAACTCCTTTGAAGCAAGCAGCTTTCTGACACTCAAATTTCTCTTGTGGCAGAAATGTCTGGCACTGAAGACATCTAATAAACTGCAGTGACTCATCTTAGGAGTCACTGAATTTAACATGTTGATTTTTGTTTTAATTAAGATAGTTCATTTGGAAAACATGATTGGTTTTTAAGAATAAATGCATGACTGCTATAAAAAAGTCATGATTTTTTAGAATTAGAATTTCTGCATCAGTTTTCACAAAAGTCAATGATAATGTGAACTGGCATCCAATATAAATATTAAATACAGGTTGATTCTCCTCCTGGTCATATGCATTCAGATGATCCCAGGTGGATTTCTTTAGACCTCATGAAGCATAGCCTTTTAAAAGCAGCTGCTGTTCTTATGAAAACTGATTTGATTTCCAACAAAGTAAGCACTTTGAAAGAACATGGACATCAGCTATGGGATGTGTAAAGGTCTGGGTGTGAACTATATATTTGGACTGTAGGAACATTGAAGATACATGTACTGTTATAAATTAAAAAAAAAAACTGTACACTGTAATTTCTAAGATAGCTAGCAAAATAAAATATCTTTTCATTCTGGAACTACCCAAATTATGAAGTATGTGGAAGTTGTGGTACAAATATTCCTTTCTGATTAAGATCCAAGGTCTCCAAAGAAAGAGTGAACTACTAATTTACTTTAGACCTTGGTTGAATGAAGTCTGTAGTGTATTAATTTCAATGGAAAAAAAAAGAAAACAAAAATCATCAACAGTTTTTTATATATATATATATATATTTCATTTACATTACATTTTCAAAATAACAAACTACAGAGATCAAGAATAGATGAATGATTGCTAGGAATATATATGGTGGGATGAATAAGTACAATTTTGAAAAGATGACACTTTTTAAAGTGACAGTGATCACATTAACCTATAAATGTGGTAGAATTGCGTGGAATATATGCACACAAAGGAACACTTTTGCAGCATGTGAAGTCTAAATAAGGCCTTTAGATGTTATCATCTGACCAGTATCGATGTGCTGGTTCTGATATTTTACCCACTATTACGTACATGTTATCTTTGAGGGAAGATGAGTGAAGAATACATAAGGCTATTCTAGTCTCTCTTTCCAGTTCCCCTATGAATCTATATGTAGTGCATTAATCTGAAAGGCCTTGGACTGACCATTTATCCCCTTGCCTTCTTGCAAGTAGCTCTCAAAAAAGAACAGCAGAGTGTGCTAGGAATGCAGTATCTTCAGATAGGGAGTCTTTACTGCACAGCTCAGGCCTTGTCTTGTCCCACCTACTAAATTTAACACCTAGAGCTAGGGAAAAACTGCTAATCGCAGACTTTATTTTGTTCCTCTCTCCTCTAGAGACAGAATGGCCTTAAGGCTTTTCTCAGTGAGTGAGATTACCCCTGAGGTAAGTAACCTGTGGTGAACTGACATTTAGGGTTCCTCAATTGTATTGGAAGTGAGGCACACAGTCAAGACTCCCTCTACCCAACAGCTTTCTCTGGGCTTTGGGAACCTATCATGATGAACTCTGTTCTTTTATTCCCTGCTGCCTCTTTGTAAGTAGTACATGTACTTCATGCAAGTGGCATGCATTCTGTCTCACTGGGCCCAGACAAACTGTAAAAGCTGCAGATCAAGATGCAGGGAGGAGGGGGCCAGGGTTGTGGCTCAGTGGTAGAGCACTTGTCTAGCACACGAGGAACCACATACAAATAAATAAATAAGATAAAAGTATATGTCCATCTACAATTAAAAAAAAAAGAAAAAGAGAGAGATGCAGCAAGGGGTGTTAGGACTCCTTTTCCTCATGGTTGGCAAGGTTATAATCTTAGCTGTATTCCATGCAGAGTGAGTCCTTCCTTGGGATTGATGATTAGAGAATTTGCTCATCAAATAATAATTTCAAGATGAACTGTTAAAAATAAAGAAGCAAATAAATGAAATTTTAAGTGGAAATCAATTTGAGTGGTCATTTTTAATATCAAATTTCTGCTTTTCTTTCTGTTTTTTTTTTTTTTTTTTTTGTATCAGGGATTGAACTCAGGAGCACTCAACCACAGAGCTACATCCCCAGCCCTATTTTGTATTTTATTTACAGACAGCCACTCACTTTTACTAAGGCTGGCTTTGAACTGAAAGCCACTGGGATTACAGGTATGTGCCACCACACTGGGCTTAATATCACTTTTTATGCCATGTTCTTTCATAAGAATACATAGGACTCATACTTAGCTATCAAAATTCAACAACAATTAAACTAACAATAAAATAATAATTTAAGTAAATGGCATACATATTAATAAATATACTTGAAATACTAGCAATTATACTTTGAGACTGATATATTATAAATGATTTAAAATTAATTTATGACACATACTTGGTTTTAATGAAATGATTATAATAGTGTTCAATTCCAAATTAAAGAAACTAACAGTGTCTTTACTGCATTAAAGGTGCTGTTCTTCTAAGTTATACAATTTAAATGTTACTGTATTTTTCTACTATTATATTATCTGAACCAAATTGTCCAAAACCTGTGTAAATATTCAAGAATTTATATACCCAAACACCATTCTACAGTAGATCAACTTTAATTATTTAAAACATGGATACATGGACATGGTGATTAGAACTATGTATGTTTTTCTCCAAGGTTCTCATTTTCTTATCTTTTAAATCAGCAAAATGTATTATTCTTGGTCATTATCCCAATATAGCAAATTAAAATAAATAAATACTTACCACATCTATCAAGATTTAATTAACATTGTATTTAAATGTGAAAAGAAATATAATGTTCATTAATTTATCTATTGACACACTTTTTGGCAATAAAATTTAAAATGCCCAGTAAAGTATAAATTTCAAACTATTATAAAAATTATGAAGACAGATTTGCGTTAAGTCATGGTATACATTGTATTTTTCTCTAATATTGACAGAAGTAAAATGAAAAATTTTTTGATATTTTAAATGTGTGTAAACTAAATGTTTATTATTATAATTGAAACTATACTTCATAAGTATATGAAAACTACTTCATAAGTACTTTCACTTTTGCATTAAATGTAATAAGCATTGAGTTCTGGAAAATTCAATAGTGTGACAAACTGAGATATGACCATTATAAAATAAGATACAAGTTTTTTTAATAGATAAGCTAAGAGAATTAACAGAGAAGCTATTAAAATTAGTATACACATTATATAGCTCTACAAGTTAAAATATCATTGAAAATTCAGAGTCCAGGGCATCAGTAACTATCCTAATCAATGACCATTTCTTCACAATATTGTGAAAGCTCAC